>NC_069074.1:24630836-29430836 GCF_025698485.1 Gossypium arboreum | reverse complement strand
AAGAATAAATCAACGAAAACAATAAAGACTTGAGTGCAGATCCTATTTTTGTGAAAGATATAAGAAAACAAAAACACCCTTAAAGTAATATAATTTATTTTGTAAAATAAGGATATTTTGTCATTAATCAATTGAGATGATGCCCAATTGATTCGTATGCCAACTCAATCAAATACTCAATATATAATATAGATATACAATTTATGGAGCTAATAAAAATGCATTATAGCATTAAAATGAAAAGAGTAATTGAAATATATATATATTTTGTTTCATGATAAAATCAAGATTGTATTAATTCAAATGGCATGGTTCAAAACATGCAAATTTTTTATTTATTTAAAAAATTAAAATAAAGTATTATCGAATAATATATTTTATTTTAATTATAGAAATATTTTATAATTTTCTTAATTGAGTTAATGTTAATTTATGTCTAAATGATACGTAACACTAACTCAATAAAAAAATTAAATAACACATCTTGATTTTCGTAGGTTGTTTTAAGTTTTAACTTATTCAAATTGATATGTAATATTTTTTGGCTGTTTTTTACCTAAATACTATTAAAAATTAAATTATTTTCTTAAATAAAATTTTGACTTATTATTATTATGCTTTTACCCAGTCCAGATCATTTACATTTCATTATTAATAAAATATTTAAATGTTATTTTTTTGAGGATTATGAAATAAATTATTAAAATTGAGATTTATTTGTAAGAAAAGTCTCAATCAATATTGATAAAATGTGTTCTACGATACATAAAATTTGATTTTATGTAATTTCATATATAAATTTTTATTTGATTTAATTTTTATAAACTATTAATACTATTATCGACATAATATTATTTTAAGTGTACATTGCATACATAAATAATTATATTTATTTAATATAAAAATAAATAAATAAATTTATTTATTTAAGTGTGTACAGTTAGATTAAAATTAAAGTCTCATATATATATTTATATTACAATCTAAATTGCATGCAATAATTACACCAAAAATTCATGTATTAAATTACAATTTTAATTAAAATTTGATGTGTAAATTTTTTTTTTTTTTTTTGGGGGGGGGTGGGGACATAGATATGTAGAGATGTATCTTATTATAAATACATACATTAACAATCAAGTCCGACCTTAAAATGCAAAAGCAGACTGACTTATTTCATCCAATTTTAATAGGTGAGAGTTGAGAATTGGCCATTCCAAATTATAAATTGGAAAGCCCACTTAGTGTATGCCTTTGATTTGGGCTTACTAATCCATTTTTCCATATTTTCTTCCTCCTCCTCAATTTTTTTTTAAGAAAAAAAAACATTCTTCCTACCTCAACTAAAAATTAGGACTGACTATTGGATAGGATCGAGTAAAAGAATTTTGAGTCAGTCAAGTTGACGAATCTTATTTTAGTAACCAAACTCAATTTAGTTTTTTTTTAATTGAATCGAATCAAGTCAAAAAAATTTCAAGTCGAGTTGAGTTAACAAATCCTATTATTTATACTTAATGTTGCATTTAAATGAATCGATTATTTAACTAGTAGACGAAGTACAAGATTATTTAACTACATAAACCAATATAATGTTTTTTCCTTTTAACTTAATGAGTAAACATTTATCAAAATGACGTAGTTTTGTCTTTTAATTTAATGGTTGTGAATTTTAACTTTAGAAAAGGTAAAACATTTATCAAAATGACGTAGTTTTACTTTTTTCTTATTCGAATTTTCAAATAACTCGAATTGTGAAATTCATATTCGAGTTAAACCAAAAAACCTAATTTTTTATACAAGTTGATCTGAATAACTTGATTAACTCAAATAACTAGGACTATTTAATTCAAAATTTAAAATTTTTATCAAATTTTTCGAATAAAATTGAAATTTGCTTACCTCCAGAGGTGTGCATGGGCTGGACCGGGCCAATAAAAAATTTTGGCCCTTTTTCAAGGCCCAAGCCTGGCCCGGCCCGAAATATGGGCTTAGAAATTTGTCCAAGCCCGACCCGAGAAAAAAATGATAGGCCGAGTCTGCCCGCCATATTAAATTTTTTCTTTTTATTAAATAAAAACTTTAAAATATAATAAATCAAACACATTTAAAAACATAAAACAAATATTAAAACAAAAACAAATAAAAAATGAGAATAAAATAATTTTAAAATAATATATAAATTAAAATATAATAAAAAGTAATTATATTAAAATTGAAAAATTGAAACAAATTAGAACTAAATTAAGAACCAAATTATATTAATAACAAAAGTTTTACAATATCAAAATACTATTAAAAACAACAAAAAGAGTAAAGTAAAAGTACTAAAATTACTTAAAATTAAAAATAAAAAATTTTAAAATAATTTAATATTAAAATCGGGCCTGGCCGGGTCAAGCCCGAGCCAAAAAAATCTTACCCGGGGCCCAACCCGTTTTCTAAACGGACCTCATTTTTTGTCCAAGTCTATTTTTCGAACCTATATTTTTACTCAAACCCTCTTATTTTTCGGGTGGGCCTTCGGGCCAAACCGGGCACACCTCTACTTACCCCTACTAGAAAAATTATATATGTTAAACGAATTTTATGCTATTTGGTAGTAACACTTTCTTTCCAGCTTTTTTTGCTCTAATGGTTTTTTTTTTTTTACTTCTCTACAACCACATGTAATGGAACAGCTTTTACTATCGCAAACTTAAAATTTCCCAAAAACCCATTTATATTAAATTTTTGACCTTTCTCAATGCTGGCCACTACTTGAAAGAAATCAAACTGAGTGCTTACAATTACTTTCTTGTAGAAGTTAATCAAACTTTTGAAGATCTTGGATTAACTGATCAAGAATAAACCCTATAAAACATTCAAATGATTCAATGTTTCAACCTTACCATTCCTATCACTACCAAATTATTTCCTATAATAATTGAAAACCCAATTCTTCAAGCAACTCAAAGGGTAAAAAGATCTTTTACCACTTGATCAAAAATCCATTTCAACAATTATGAAATCCTTACTTTCCTATAATATAAACAAAAAATTGCACTTCTCTAGGAGTTTACCCCAACTAAAAAGATCTACCAGCAACCAAAATTTCAACACAAAAACAAAAATGAAATGTCAATAGAATAACATTCAATGAACTAAAAACAAATTTTACATGATAAATGGTTTGGATGAGTAAAAATAACAGAGAAGACAAGAGAAAAGAAACAAAAATAATAATAGAAATAAATAAAAATAATAATGTTACTGATGTGTAAAGGTTAAAGATTAACTTTTTAGACTATAATTAAATTGACACAATGTATAAATATTTAGGATTAAATTCGTTATTATGTCAGCTATTGAATTGTCATGTTATCTTTTCATAAACATTTGTAATTTTTATAGTTGGATGACCATAAAAGACAAGTGTTAGTCGTGTGTATATGTATTTGATGTGAATTTATGCACTCATAATCATATTAAATTATTCATTTGATATAAATACAAATACTTTCTAAAAATCACATCATCTATTAACCATGAGGTTGGGAATTCGATCATTGTTCATGAGAATGGAATATATTTCATTATTACCAGCGGTGGACAAATAACATATTCTAAGTAAAATCAAATTTGCCAAAAACATTTTGGTATTATTGATATGAGGTTTTGGGAATTAAAATGCCGGAATTTAAGTCTTACAATCCAATTTAAATATATTTGTAATTGGATTAACAATTTGTACCGATTGTAATGCTTATAATTGAGAAATGTAATTGTAGGTTAAGAAATTAACCAAAATTGAGGTTTCTTGGATGATTAATTAAATTTAGTTGGCAAGAATGTGATGTGATGGTTAATTATTTATTTACAAACTTGCTCCTTTTACCCTAATGATTGAAAAACTGTGTATTTTATTATCAAATTGGATTTATCCTCATCCTGTTTTTGACAAGATGACTTGGAAAAAGGCATTGCCGTGCATGTTTTGAATTAACATAAGACAAATAATATGCGCTTTATCTGTAATCAATTAATTATTTTGTGATTCCAGTTTATTATTAAGTGTTTGGTGCGTTTGTATTCTTAATAAAATTTAAATTTAAATTTTAAACTAATATTATTGAAAAAAATAATTACAGACATAGAAAACTATATAAAAAAAAAAAAAACCTATGATTTTAATTTTAACAGGTTAGTGTCATGTTTTACATGGATATATACAGACCCTCCTGGATTAATGGAAGTAACAGAGAAGACTACTAGTATCATGACAAGAATATTTATTGAAAAATGAGTTTGGAATTTAGTTGATTAGTCCTGTTAGTTCTTACAATTATTTTTAAAAGGTTATACTAACAAATTTTCTAACTTCTAAGTTTTAGAGTTTGTAATTAAAGAATAATGATATCCAAGGGCTAACTAATTACATGTTTGTCAATAGCTTGAATTATTTTTCACATCCTAAAAATGAGATTAAAATAATTGAGTTTGAAAAAATCTCAAGAGTGGTCATGCCTCGATTTAAAATGTTGTTTTCGTGTATTTGTAAAATAAATCGAGGGTTTTTGAAATGGATATTTATATTAAGGTAATAAATAATTAATTTAAAGTATTAAAATAATATAATTAAATTTTATTATATTAATTAATCTAAAATGAAACTTGATTTCAAGGTTTAATTTGAAAATAGTGCATTTTAATTGAGTTAGGACCTACTTGAAAAAGAGGTGAAACAGGGAGTGACCAAAAGGGTAACTTGCCCAATTTTTGGGAAATTAGTCTTCTACTAGGAATTCCCACCGTCTGCTTCTTCCCTCTCCTAATCTAAACCCACATCTTAAGTTCCAATAGAAAGAACTTCAAGAAATTAATTATGTTTAAGTTATGTTAGAAATTATGTCAATTAAGAAGCTTATTTACTAATTTAATAATACTATTTATAGTATTATCAGAGAAAAGTAGTGTTGATAAAAATTTTAGTTGAAGTTATGAAATTATGGTAATTTACAATAATAGTGGAAAAGGACTAAATCATAAAGTTAATAGATTATATCATGACATTGTATAAAATGGAAAGAGGGCTTAAATGAAGAAGTGTTAAAATTAATATGTTATATGTGATAAATGTGTAAACTAATAAAGAATATGTAAGTTGAGTCCCTTATTTTCAACAAACTAGGGAAAAGTCACCCCAAAATAAATATATACAGTTAAAAAATAAAATTAAGCAAGAAATAGTCTTTAGGCTTAATGGTTAAGAGTTAGCTTCTCTCCCTTGTCATCCTTGGTTTGAACCCCTCATTCCCTTTTTATTTCATAATTCCACCAAAAACACCCCAAAACATATCTATATGATTAAGCATAAGATATAAATAAGAAATGAGCAATATACTCAATGGCTAAGGCTTTAGTTCTCTTAGAACTCCTAAGTTTGAACATCATTTCTCCCATTTTTTTCCCTTCTATTTTTAGCGACCTTGGATAAAAGCCACAACAAAATATATACTGTCAGGAATAAAAACTAACAAGAAATAGGTGATAGCACCAGTGATTAAGTGTTAGGTTCCCCCTTGAAAACCTGAGTTTGAGCCTTCTCCTCCTCCTTTTTCATTTTAATTTCAAATTTCGATAAAATATTGAAAAAATTGCAAGTGCAGCCCCCAGGGTTCACAAACCCTAGAAATTTAACCAATTCTTTCCTAATTAGAATTCATATCTTGCCCTTCATCAATAATAGAATTAGAATTCCACCATATTTTTCTCTTCTTTTCCTAATTAGATTTTCATATTGCTTTATTTTCAAGTCCTAATAGAAATTGCTCTCCATCTTTCTATTTATTCTCCTTTTAGTTTCTTTCCCTTTTCTTTACACCATATTTTCATCTTAGTTGTTGATAATTATTTTGCTTTCTCGAATCAAATAATCCTCCATTCAATCTTTCTTTCTATCGGTTTTGTAATTACCATCAATAACATCCCTACTTTTGCCAATAATCAGTAAGTACATCTTGTTTCTGATGTTTAGATCTGAAATTTCGTAATATTACTATACGACGCTAATCCTATGTTCGATTAATCAATCTTTCTCAGTTCTTAGCAAATCTTTCGATAATCTTGACTAATTTTGAAATCAATCATTAACTCGTGTCGTTTGAAGAACCCGATTTAGGTGAATCAAATCAGAAACGAGTGTGAGAAACGTCGATTGATCTCTCAGTGAAAGGTGTGTGTTCTTTTACAAACAAATCAGGGTAAATCGTGTCCAAGAATAGGGTGACACGATCACTCGCACGGGCGTGTGGACCACACGACCCCTCACACGACCATATGCCCTTTACTGTGTCTTCCTTATAGCTTAATTTTATAATTTCCACGTTGTCACAGTCTGTTACACGGCTTGGCCTACACAACCATATAACCCCCTCCATACGGCTTATATCATCACACATGGCCTGGCCACACAGCAGTGTGCCCCCTGTTTTACAATTTTGCCCCGAATTTTATCAATTGTTCAGTTTAGTCCCTAAATAGTCCACAAACTATTTTTAGTATTTTATCTTATTTAATTGAGTCTTTGGCATTATGATTAATGTTGGAATCCATGATTTGATTAACTAAATTGTTATTGTATATGCATGATAAGTGATTGGTACATGTTTACTATCATTGGTTTACTGATATACTGTTACTGTTACTCGTACCATTGTGTTTCTGATTGCATGATCAACATGACTATTGTTACCGATAAACTAAGAACATGTCATACATGTGCACTACTATTGTTAGTCTGATTACATGCTAAGCATGTCTACTGTTTCTGTACTGCACTATTACTAGTATGTCATACTACATTGCACAGGGTGAGAAGTTTTGAAAGGAGGAAGTTTTAACCTCCTTAACCTACCCTAGACGTTAGGCCTGAATCCGAGAGATTACATCGGCTACAAGAATGGCCTAGTAGGGATCGAGGTTTATAAAACAGTCATTTTTAGAAGAAAACTTAGTTGATTTCTGAATTATTTAGTACTAACAAATATAATTATAAATTTAGCAGAGAAAAAGTGATATCTATTTATGTTTTAACAGAAGTTGTATTTCATGCATATATAATTAAATTCCCTAATTTTAATAACTTAATCAAAATTTAAAGGTCATGCATGTTCAATAATCCCTAAAAAAAACTAATGTCCCATGCCATAGATTAAATTAAACATTACAGTTTCTGAATAATGAAAATTTTTTAAATAATAAATTTGAAATATTTTAATAAACAAAATCGAGTGGAGTCCATCTAAATGTCGTGTTCGCGTTCTAACCTGGTGGATTATCTGTAAAGATAGAGAGAATAAAGGGAAGTGAGCTATAAAGCTCAGTGTGAGTTTAATCACAAGAAAATCAATGCAAATAGTCGATAGGTCATAATAACGTATAGTATAATTGTAGTCAATTAGTAAATTAGAGAATCAGTTTTTCAAATTAGTATCACATAATTCACAATAGTAATTTCAAAATATCGATTTTTCAATTTATCTCATCATCACAATATCTCAATGTTCACCGCTATGCATATGCTTTTAAATGCAATGCAATTTCAATTATCAGAAAAAGGTCCAACACCACCGCTACACACCACAGTAGGAGTTTTCCAAAACTTCTCTACCTTTACACCACGTTATGGATAAACCACTCATTGCTGTGGATGAACAACTCGTTGCAGATAAACCACTAGTAATAAAAAGGGTGGATGAACCATCGATATTTTTGATAAAAAGTTTTTGTAGACAAGCTGTCAGTAGGTTGTGGATACACAATATGTTTGCAGAATAAAGCTGGTAGTACGGTGTGGTTAAACCACTCATTATTGCAAATAAAAGCTACTGATACAGTGTGGATAAACCACTCAAACGTTGCAGATAAAAGCTGCTCTAACGGTGTGGATAAACCACTCAACAATGTAAATAAAATGCTCAACTTCTTCTGTTCATATCGTCCCACCCCATGCAATGCAATATGACCTGCTCAAAACATATCAATATAGTATCATTTAATATGCTTTTAATAAAATATTACAGTAGCAATTATTTTGCTTATAACAGTTTGGTTTAATGGCAAATATTATGCTTATAACAAATTGATTCAGTAGTAAATGACATGCTTATCATGTGTTTGATTTAATGGTAACAGAAGGTAGACTGTACGTACCATCGTAAATATAGATACGTACCATAATAAATATAGATACAATAGATATATATATCATTCACAATTCATGCAATTATTCATATAGCATTAATTCAATCAATTAGGTCATGGATTCTAACATTGTTTATATTATTAAGGACTTAATTGAAAAATAAAACACTAAAAACAGTTTGGAAACCATTCGGGGACTAAAATGAACAAATCATAAAATTCTGGGTAAAACTGTAAAATTTAAAAAATAGGGACACATGGCCATGTGGCGAGGCTGTGTGCAATGCCTTAAGCCGTGTGGAGGGGTTACACGACCGTGTGGCCAAGTCATGTAACAGATTGAGGCCGTGTGGTAATTGCAAAATCAAGGTACAGGAGCGACACGTTCTATGACAGGCTGTGTGGAAGGCTTTGGGCCATGTGAGAATTGAAATTCCTAGGGTTTCAGAGGGACATGACCATATGAAGGGTCATGTGGTCCACATGTGTGGTTCACATGCCCATATGACAGACCGTGTGACCCTAATCCTAGACATGGTTTGCCCCGATTCGCTTGTAAAAGAACACACACCTGGCATCGAGATCTCGAACGACGTTCCTCACATTTGATGCACCTAAAACGGGTCTATTTCTTGGCAAGGATTAAGGATGTTATTTGACGAAAATTATGAAACTGGTAGAGAGAACGATTGTATAGAAGATTATTTGATTGGGGAATGCAAAATAATTATCAACAATTAGGATGAAAATATGATGTAAAGAAAAGAGAAAGAAAATAAAGAGAGAATAAATAGAAGTATAGAGGGAAAATTCTATTAAGATTTTTAGGAAGGGCAATATATGAATTTTAGTTAGGAAATAATTGGGTCAATTCCTAGGGCTTGTGAACCTAGGGGCTGCACTTGTAGTTTTTCTAATATTTTTTCAAAATTTGAAATTAAAATTAAAGAGGAAAAGATTAAGCTATTGCCCATGAAGGGACTCAAACTTGTGTAGCACCCCAAACCCGGCCCAGAAGTTATGGCCGGATCCGGCATGCCACATCAAAAACGTAAAAAAAAAAATTTCCTTTCTAAGTCCAGAAAATCGTACTTGATGTTCAAAAGATTAATTCATTAAGGGTTAAAGTGAATGGAAGCTATGCACCGGTAGGAAACCGGAAAAGAGGTGGTGAGTCCATCTGATCGCTTAATACCAAGCTCCTTCGGATCCAATCCTAGACATGCATACCGCCATTGCCACACCTTAACGTCATGGATATTTCTAGAAAACCGATTTGATTAAGTCATTTTAGGAAAAGTGATTAATTTTGGAAAAATACTTTCATTGCGGAAGCTTTGCTTGTTGTCGTGTTATTTTGAAATCAACTGTTGTTTTTGAAAACGCTACTAAAGCTATCCAGTTTCAATAGTTAAATATAAGTATTACCTATCTTAGTAATACATATTAAAACCATCAAAACTAATTAAGTGGCCTTATTACATTTAAAAGCCCAAAACTTCAAATATAAATAAAAGGATGTCCAGTTCACGGAAGAAAATCAAACTTTCGAGCGGGTGGCCACTCTCAATTCCTCACAACTCCAAGCCCACTATGGTTGGGGATTTCTGCGTGGATGAAAATAAAAGGGTGAGTTTGGGGAAACTCGGTGTGTAAGGAAAACCCTTCAAAGCCCAAGTCACTCAAGCCTATTGGGCTAAGCCCATTCAGTAATGAGTGGTCTGGGCGAGCCCTTTTCAAATTACAATAAAGCGGGCCTTAGCCCTTATTCAGATAATGATATGGCCCATAGGCCCATTTCAAAATACACGCAACATCAATAACATATGCAAGCCCATTTGGGTAGCAGTGGTCTTGGGCGAGCCCTTTCAGATTATAATAAGCGGGCCTTAGCCCTTATTCAGATAACAAGATGGCCCATAGGCCCATTTCAAAATACATGCAACACCAATAACATATGCAAGCCCATTTGGGAGACTACTCAACCCACCAACCACTACACTCCACCCTACCACCATACACTCCCATGTGGGAATAGCTCAACCCACCCATTTAACACTCCACATTCTTGACCTTTTGCTCGATTATCGAAGAATTGAGGCAAAGCCTCCAGTTGGACAAGCCACTTTCAGTACTTCCTCCGTCAATATCCCGGTCCATGCATCGATAATAACAACATGGCATGCGATAAATAACAACAATCAAACATGCATTTAGGTAAATTTAACCCTAGGGGTATTTGGTAATTTATCTCCTAGGGGTAAAGCGTAAAATTTCCACTTTTAAAGGTATTTCAGTAATTTATCCATTTTAGGGTTTTCATGCATATTCTTACCTTTCACGTACTAACAGAATCACTACCGAGGGTTCTTATCGAATTGGGCCCGTTGGCCCATCATTCCAATTTTGGCCTATTAAGCCCAAAAAATATCGAGGGCACAAAAATCATGCACTTTGCTGTCCAAACATTGCAGTTTACCAAAAACATTAATCGATTTACCTCACGAGCATTCGTACACTCGCAAATCTACAAAATACCGATTTTTGGCATTTCGGCTTTTCGGCTTTTACCGATCTAGACTAAGAAAGAGGGTGTTAGTTACACACCTGTTTGCGACGATATGCTGACGAGATCCACACACGAACTGCCTACAATTGGATTACTAACACGTTAATCTAACTATTCAAATACGAACTACGTATTAACCCCTTACAATATTCAGTCAACCACACCTACAGATCATAGTAAGCTTATAAGAAATCAATAAGCAACTCATTAACAAATTTTGTCAATGTTTACCACATAATCATAATTTCACTGCAAGCTGTCTTTCTGAGCAACAGTCACTAAATCATTTATAACTGGAGCTACGAAACTCCAAATCAAGTGCCGTTAATTTTCCTGAAAATAGACTCATATATCTTTTATCCATAAAATTTTCAGAATTTTGGTATGGCCAATCAATACCAGATTTTTCTTAAAGTTTCCCATGTTTCACTGTTTGACTAATCTGACCACTCTTCATTACGAATCAAATTTCTCATTGTACAGAATTTAAAATATGTTCTCGTTTATTCCATTTGAAACTAGACTCATTAATATTTAATTACATAATTTATTCAGCTTCTAATTCATCTCCCACAATTTATGGTGATTTTCCAAAGTCACGTTACTGCTGCTGTCCCAAGCAGATTTATTACCAAATCACTCTTTCACACCTAACTTGCATGCTTGTTATTTAAACATGTATATCACCAATCAATCATCACATATCTATGATTTTACTTAAGTATAATCTCCATTTCATCATTTTAAAGCACAACATGTTAGCTGATTTTTCCCTTTAACATCTAAGGCACATGCAAGCTCATTTGTTTGGCTCAACTTCACATATCTTCCATTTTTCATCAAAAGAACATGAAACAACAACCATTTCCTTCATTTTAATTCATGACCAAATGCTCACAACACAACTAAAAATCAAAATATACTTCAAGAGTTAAGGTAGAATCAAGAAGAACCATGAACCTCAAAATAGAAGCAAGGTACCAAGAACTTACCTTCAATTTTCCTCCTCCTAATGACCAAATACTCAAGAGCTTTCTCCTCTCTTTCTCTTCTCTAACTTTCAGCTATAATGAACAAAGATGGACAAAACTTTGTTCTTTTCACTCCTTTTTCTTTTAATAAAACTTCATATTTCATCCATTTAATTCTTTAATACAAAAGACATGAAATTCTTATCATGAAACATTTACCTAACCCATTATCATGAAACATTTACCTAACCCATTATCATGGAACATTTACCTAACCTATTATCAATTTGTATCAATTTGTACCATAAATTATGGATATCAAGTGTACATTTTGTCTACAACAACATGATGGTTGGCCACTTCATGTAAAATGGGAGGTTTGTCATGCAAATCCTCCTATTTTGCACTCCTATTTATTTGGCCACTTCAATTTAGCCTATATCATTTTCAAACATTTTCACATAGGTCCTATTTCATAATTTCACTCACAAATGACAAAATCAAAGCATGAAATTTTGTCAACATTCACGAAATTCGAAAATTGGGCGTTATAACTCTACCCTCCTTAAAGAAATTTCGTCCTCGAAATTTACCTAATCCAAACAGATGAGGGTATTCTTTGTTGCATCGTCTCTTCCGCTCCCAAACTCGAAGTTCCCCTTCCTTAACTTGTTGAAAACGAGCGACCAAAGACTCATCGTTCAACTGTTTTTCCTTAATCTGATCCACCCAGGTTGGCCTCACTTGCAACTCAGCCAACAGACTTCCATCATCATACAGACTCAGACGAGCAAACATTACTCTCAGATCAGATACAACTCTACGACTTAGAGCATCGGCTACCACATTAGCCTTGCTTGGGTGATACTCGATTGTACAGTCATAATCCTTAAGCAACTCAATCCATCTCCTTTGCCTAAGGTTCAGCTCCTTCTGAGTCAACAAATACTTAAGGCTCTTATGGTCAGTGTATACAATACACCTTTCTCCGTACAAGTAATGTCTCCAAATCTTAAGTACAAATATCACTGTTGCCAACTCTAAATCATGAGTCAAATAGTTTCCTTTATGAGGCTTAAGCTATCGTGATGCATATGCAACCACCTTACCCTCTTGCATTAACACGCAGTCCAAACCCACGTGTGATGCGTCCTTTGCACACAATAAAATCATTCCCAAACTCCGGTTGAATTAACACAGGTGCTTCAGTAATTTTCTTCAACTTCTCAAAAGCTTCTTACTGCTTCTTAGTCCATACAAATGGTACTCCTTTCCTTATGAGTTTTGTTAGAGGTGATGCCATCACAGAAAAACCTTCTACAAACCTTCTGTAGTATCCTGCCAGTCCTAGGAAACTCCATATTTCCGACACCGTCCTAGGCGGCTTCCACTCCAAAATCGCTTCAATTTTCCGAGGGTTTACCTTAATCCCCTCAGCAGAGACCACATGTCCTAAGAAGGTTACCTCCCTCAACCAAAATTCACACTTGCTGAACTTCGCAAAGAGTTCCTTCTCCCTTAATACTTACAGCACTATACGGAGATGCTCATCATGTTTCGTTTCAGTTTCAGAATATACCAGGATATCGTCAATAAAGACGACTACGAACTGATCTAAAAATGGTTGGAACACACGATTCATCAGATCCATAAACGCTGCAGGAGCGTTCGTCAGTCCAAATGGCATAACCAGAAACTCGTAATGACCATACCGAGTCCTGAATGTCGTCTTTTGGATATTTGCCTCCTTAAACCTTAACTGATGATATCCAGATCGAAGGTCGATCTTGGAAAATACAGAAGCTCCTCTAAGTTGGTCGAATAGATCGTCAATCCTTGGTAGTGGATACTTATTCTTAATCGTCAGTTTGTTCAACTGGCGATAATCAATGCTCATCCGCATCGTATCATCCTTCTTTTTCACGAATAGCACTGGTGCTCTCCATGGAGACACGCTTGGCCTAATGAAGCCCCTATCCAACAACTCTTGAATTTGAGCCTTTAACTCCACTAACTCCTTCGGTGCCATCCTATACGGTATGATGGACATGGGCGCCGTTCCAGGCAACAAGTCTATTCCAAACTCAACTTCTCGATTCGGAGGCAATCCTGGAAGCTCCTCTGGAAAAACATCTTGGAACTCCTTTATAGTCCTAACTTTATCCACTGTCAGTCTCTCCTCTTCCAACTGACTTACAAATGCCAAATAGGCCTCACAACCTTTCCGAATCCACTTCTCGGCTCTTAATGCCGACACCACATTGAACAAATAATCCCTTCGCTCACCTATCACCATAACCTCCTCATCCTTTGTGGTCCTTAACGCCATTCGCTTAACAAAGCACAATCCGAGTCGCTTTATGCTTAACAAGCCAGTCCATTCCCAAAATGAGATCAAACTTTCCAAACGGTAACTCCATCGATCTCCGGGAAAAACCTTGCCTTGAGTTTCTAAGAGTACATTCCTATACGGTTTGTCTACCCTAACCGAAAGTGACCCAAGGACTTAGTACAGATACCCCACTCACAATCTCCTCAGAGCAGTCTAAGCCGTCCATAATCCGTTCTGTGGCCTCCAACCAATATTCCGCCACATTCGGGCTATACCAGATATGCCCTTAAAGATCTCCGTTCGTTAGTCCGAAGTCATTGAAATAGATCTCAATTTCGTTGCCGAACTTGCTCGGCAACCCTTTTCGAACATGAAGCATTGCTTGTGACAAGGCATCATCTGGCGGCCCTATCATACGGCCCATTCTCATCCGTCGGTGGTGGTCGTGCTACTCCGGTGGGTATGTGTTCGTAAGACGAAGTTCCACTTGAGTACTACCTCGGCCTCGACCACGACCTCTTCCCGAGTAGCTCTCGTACTCATATCGATTTATCTTGATTACAATTTTATGCATCAATTCAATATTCCAAAGTGTTTATTACGGATGTTTTATGAATCGCACGAAGAGTTCGAGTTTGTTTTTGCAGAATCGAAGTCTAGCTACAGTTTCAATCTCTTATCAGATTTTCCTATGGTTTCAGTATCATCCTATCTAGAGTGTCCTAGTAGGGTTTCAGTACAGACAGATAATTCAGGAAAATATTCAGAAAAATTCAGAATACTTACAGACTTGAGCTGGAGATTCGGAATGCCACCTTCTAAAGATCTAAATTTTGAAAATCGAGTTTTTTGCATTCTTTAGAAAATTTTCGTTTTCGAAAATCTTTGTTTTTGTAAACCCATTCCACAGCCGAGTTGTTGCAACCTAGGCTCTGATACCACTAAATGTAGCACCCCAAACCCGGCCCAGAAGTTATGGCCGGATCCGGCATGCCACATCAAAAACGTAAAAAAAAAAATTTCCTTTCTAAGTCCAGAAAATCGTACTTGATGTTCAAAAGATTAATTCATTAAGGGTTAAAGTGAATGGAAGCTATGCACCAGGTAGGAAACCGGAAAAGAGGTGGTGAGTCCATCGGATCGCTAATACCAAGCTCCTTCGGATCCAATCCTAGACATGCATACCGCCATTGCCACACCTTAACGTCATGGATATTTCTAGAAAACCGATTTGATTAAGTCATTTTAGGAAAAGTGATTAATTTTGGAAAAATACTTTCATTCGGAAGCTTTGCTTGTTGTCGTGTTATTTTGAAATCAACTGTTGTTTTTGAAAACGCGCCTAAAGCTATCCAGTTTCAACATTAAATATAAGTATTACCTATCTTAGTAATACATATTAAAACCATCAAAACTAATTAAGTGGCCTTATTACATTTAAAAGCCCAAAACTTCAAATATAAATAAAAGGATGTCCAGTTCACCGAAGAAAATCAAACTTTCAGAACGGTGGCCACTCAATTCCTCACAACTCCAAGCCCACTATGGTTGGGGATTTCTGCGTGGATGAAAATAAAAGGGTGAGTTTGGGGAAACTCGGTGTGTAAGGAAAACCCTTCAAAGCCCAAGTCACTCAAGCCTATTGGGCCTAAGCCCATTCAGTAATGATGGTATCTGGGCGAGCCCTTTTCAAATTACAATAACCGGGCCTTAGCCCTTATTCAGATAATAAGATGGCCCATAGGCCCATTTCAAAATACACGCAACATCAATAACATATGCAAGCCCATTTGGGTAATAGTGGTCTGGGCGAGCCCTTTTCAGATTACAATAAACCGGGCCTTAGCCCTTATTCAGATAACAAGATGGCCCATAGGCCCATTTCAAAATACATGCAACACCAATAACATATGCAAGCCCATTTGGGAGACTACTCAACCCACCAACCACTACACTCCACCCTACCACCATACACTCCATGTGGGGAATAGCTCAACCCACCCAAATTTAACACTCCACAGTTGCTTGACCTTTGTCGCTCGATTATCGAAGAATTGAGGCAAAGCCTCCAAGACGTGGACAAGCCACTTTCAGTACTTCCTCGTCAATATCCCGGTCCATGCATCAGATAATAACAACATGGCATGCAATAAATAACAACGATCAAACATGCATTTAGGTAAATTTAACCCTAGGGGTATTTGGTAATTTATCTCCTAGGGTAAAGCGTAAAATTTCCACTTTTAAAGGTATTTCAGTAATTTATCCATTTTAGGGTTTTCATGCATATTCTTACCTTTCACGTACTAATGTAATCACTACCGAGGGTTCTTATCGAATTGGGCCCATTGGCCCATCATTCCAATTTTGGCCTATTAAGCCCAAAAATATCGAGGGCACAAAATCATGCACTTTGCTGTCCAAACATTGCAGTTTACCAAAACATTAATCGATTTACCTCACGAGCATTCAGACACTCGCAAATCTACAAAATACCGATTTTTGGCATTTGGCTTTTCGACTTTTACCGATCTAGACTAAGAAAGAGGGTGTTAGTTACACACATTTATGACGATATCCGACGAGATCCACACACGAACTGCCTACAATTGGATTACTAACACGTTAATCTAACTATTCAAATACGAACTACGTATAACCCCTTACAATATTCAGTCAACCACACCTACAGATCATAGTAAGCTTATAAGAAATCAATAAGCAACTCATTAACAAATTTTTGTCAATGTTTACCACATAATCATAATTTCACTGCAAGCTGTCTTTCTGAGCAACAGTCACTAAATCATTTATAACTGGAGCTACGAAACTCCAAATCAAGTGCCGTTAATTTTCCCTGAAAATAGACTCATATATCTTTTATCCATAAAATTTTCAGAATTTTGGTATGGCCAATCAATACCAGATTTTTCTTAAAGTTTCCCATGTTTCACTGTTTGACTAATCTGACCACTCTTCATTACGAATCAAATTTCTCATTGTACAGAATTTAAAATATGTTCTCGTTTATTCCATTTGAAACTAGACTCATTAATATTTAATTACATAATTTATTCAGCTTCTAATTCATCTCCCACAATTTATGGTGATTTTCCAAAGTCACGTTACTGCTGCTGTCCCAAGCAGATTTATTACCAAATCACTCTTTCACACCTAACTTGCATGCTTGTTATTTAAACATGTATATCACCAATCAATCATCACATATCTATGATTTTACTTAAGTATAATCTCCATTTCATCATTTTAAAGCACAACATGTTAGCTGATTTTTCCTTTAACATCTAAGGCACATGCAAGCTCATTTGTTTGGCTCAACTTCACATATCTTCCATTTTTCATCAAAAGAACATGAAACAACAACCATTTCCTTCATTTTAATTCATGACCAAATGCTCACAACACAACTAAAAATCAAAATATACTTCAAGAGTTAAGGTAGAATCAAGAAGAACCATGAACCTCAAAATAGAAGCAAGGTACCAAGAACTTACCTTCAATTTTCCTCCTCCTAATGACCAAATACTCAAGAGCTTTCTCCTCTCTTTTCTCTTCTCTAACTTTCAGCTATAATGAACAAAGATGGACAAAACTTTGTTCTTTTCACTCCTTTTTCTTTTAATAAAACTTCATATTTCATCCATTTAATTCTTTAATACAAAAGACATGAAATTCTTATCATGAAACATTTACCTAACCCATTATCATGAAACATTTACCTAACCCATTATCATGGAACATTTACCTAACCTATTATCAATTTGTATCAATTTGTACCATAAATTATGGATATCAAGTGTACATTTTGTCTACAACAACATGATGGTTGGCCACTTCATGTAAAATGGGAGGTTTGTCATGCAAATCCTCCTATTTTGCACTCCTATTTATTTGGCCACTTCAATTTAGCCTATATCATTTTCAAACATTTTCACATAGGTCCTATTTCATAATTTCACTCACAAATGACAAAATCAAAGCATGAAATTTTGTCAACATTCACAGAATTCCCGAAAATTGGGGCGTTACAACTCTACCCTCCTTAAAGAAATTTCGTCCTCGAAATTTACCTAATCCAAACAGATGAGGGTATTGCTGTTGCATCGTCTCTTCCGCTCCCAAACTCGAAGTTCCCCTTCCTTAACTTGTTGAAAACGAGCGACCAAAGACTCATCGTTCAACTGTTTTTCCTTAATCTGATCCACCCAGTTGGCCTCACTTGCAACTCACCAATGACTTCCATCATCATACGACTCGCAGACGAGCAAACATTACTCTCGGATCGATACAACTCTACGACTTAGAGCATCGGCTACCACATTAGCCTTGCTTGGGTGATACTCGACAGGCAGTCATAATCCTTAAGCAACTCAATCCATCTCCTTTGCCTAAGGTTCAGCTCCTTCGAGTCAACAAATACTTAAGGCTCTTATGGTCGGTGTATACAATACACCTTTCTCCGTACAAGTAATGTCTCCAAATCTTAAGTACAAATATCACTGTTGCCAACTCTAAATCATGAGTCAAATAGTTTCCTTTATGAGGCTTAAGCTATCGTGATGCATATGCAACCACCTTACCCTCTTGCATTAACACGCGGTCAAACCCACGTGTGATGCGCCACCTTGCACACAGTAAAATCATTCCCAAACTCCGGTTGAATTAACACAGGTGCTTCAGTCAGAATTTTCTTCAACTTCTCAAAAGCTTCTTACTGCTTCTTAGTCCATACAAATGGTACTCCTTTCCTTATGAGTTTTGTTAGAGGTGATGCCATCACAGAAAAACCTTCTACAAACCTTCTGTAGTATCCTGCCAGTCCTAGGAAACTCCATATTTCCGACACCGTCCTAGGCGGCTTCCACTCCAAAATCGCTTCAATTTTCCGAGGGTTTACCTTAATCCCTCAGCAGAGACCACATGTCCTAAGAAGGTTACCTCCTCAACCAAAATTCACACTTCTGAACTTCGCAAAGAGTTCCTTCTCCTTAATACTTACAAGACTATACGGAGATGCTCATCATGTTTCGCTTCGGTTTGAGAATATACCAGATATCGTCAATAAAGACGACTACGAACTGATCTAAAATGGTTGGAACACACGATTCATCAGATCCATAAACGCCGCAGAGCGTTCGTTAGTCCAAATGGCATAACCGTAAACTCGTAATGACCATACCGAGTCCCGAATGTCGTCTTTTGGATATTTGCCTCCTTAAACCTTAATCGATGATATCCGGATCGAAGGTCGATCTTGGAAAATCTGAAGCTCCTCTAAGTTGGTCGAATAGATCGTCAATCCTTGGTAGTGGATACTTATTCTTAATCGCCGTTTGTTCAATGGCGATAATCAATGCTCATCCGCATCGTATCATCCTTCTTTTTCACGAATAGCACTGGTGCTCTCCATGGAGACACGCTTGGCCTAATGAAGCCCCTATCCAACAACTCTTGAATTTGAGCCTTTAACTCCACTAACTCCTTCGGTGCCATCCTATACGGTATGATGGACATGGGCGCCGTTCCAGGCAACAAGTCTATTCCAAACTCAACTTCTCGATTCGGAGGCAATCCTGGAAGCTCCTCTCGAAAAACATCTTGGAACTCCTTTATAGTCCTAACTTTATCCACTGTCAGTCTCTCCTCTTCCAACTGACTTACAAATGCCAAATAGGCCTCACAACCTTTCCGAATCCACTTCTCGGCTCTTAATGCCGACACCACATTGAACAAATAATCCCTTCGCTCACCTATCACCATAACCTCCTCATCCTTTGTGGTCCTTAACGCCATTCGTTTAACAGCACAATCCAGAGTCGCTTTATGCTTAACAAGCCAGTCCATTCCCAAAATGAGATCAAACTTTCCAAACGGTAACTCCATCAGATCTCCAGGGAAAAACCTTGCCTTGAGTTTCTAAGAGTACATTCCTATACAGTTTGTCTACCCTAACCGAGTGACCCAAGGGACTTAGTACAGATACCCCACTCACAATCTCCTCAGAGCAGTCTAAGCCGTCCATAATCCGTTCTGTGGCCTCCAACCAATATTCCGCCACATTCGGGGCTATACCAGATATGCCCTTAAAGATCTCCGTTCCGTTAGTCCCGAAGTCATTCAGAAATAGATCTCTGAATTTCGTTGCCCGAACTTGCTCCGGCAACCCTTTTCAGAACATGAAGCATTGCTTGTGACAAGGCATCATCCTCGGCGGCCCTATCATACGGCCCATTCTCATCCGTCGGTGGTGGTCGTGCTACTCCAGTGGGTATGTGTTCAGAAGACGAAGTTCCAGCTTGAGTACTACCTCGGCCTCGACCACAGCCTCTTCCCCGAGTAGCTCTCGTACTCATATCGATTTATCTTGATTACGAATTTTATGCATCAATTCAATATTCCGGTGTTTATTACGATGTTTTATGAATCGACAAGAGTTCGAGTTTGTTTTGCGAATCAAGTCTAGCTACGTTTCAATCTCTTATCGATTTTCCTATGGTTTCAGTATCATCCTATCTAGAGTGTCCTAGTAGGGTTTGATCAGACAGATAATTCAGGAAAATATTGAAAAATTCGAATACTTACAGACTTGAGTGGAGATTGAATGCCACCTTCTAAAGATCTAAATTTTGAAAATCGAGTTTTTGCATTCTTTAGAAAATTTTCGTTTTGAAAATCTTTGTTTTGTAAACCCATTCCACAGCCGAGTTGTTGCAACCTAGGCTCTGATACCACTAAATGTAGCACCCCAAACCCGCCCGAAGTTATGGCGGGATCCGCATGCCACATCAAAACGTAAAAAAAATTTCCTTTCTAAGTCCGAAAATCGTACTTGATGTTCAAAAGATTAATTCATTAAGGGTTAAAGTGAATGGAAGCTATGCACGGTAGGAAACCGAAAAGAGGTGGTGAGTCCATCGGACCGCTTAAGTACCAAGCTCCTTGGATCCAATCCTAGACATGCATACCGCCATTGCCACACCTTAACGTCATGGATATTTCTAGAAAACCGATTTGATTAAGTCATTTTAGGAAAAGTGATTAATTTTGGAAAAATACTTTCATTGCGGAAGCTTTGCTTGTTGTCGTGTTATTTTGAAATCAACTGTTGTTTTTGAAAACGCGCCCTAAAGCTATCCAGTTTCAACAGTTAAATATAAGTATTACCTATCTTAGTAATACATATTAAAACCATCAAAACTAATTAAGTGGCCTTATTACATTTAAAAGCCCAAAACTTCAAATATAAATAAAAGGATGTCCAGTTCACGGAAGAAAATCAAACTTTCGAGCGGGTGGCCACTCCAATTCCTCACAACTCCAAGCCCACTATGGTTGGGGATTTCTGCGTGGATGAAAATAAAAGGGTGAGTTTGGGGAAACTCGTGTGTAAGGAAAACCCTTCAAAGCCCAAGTCACTCAAGCCTATTGGGCCTAAGCCCATTCAGTGTAGCAGTGGTGCTGGGCGAGCCCTTTCAAATTACAATAAACCGGGCCTTAGCCCTTATTCAGATAATGAGATGGCCCATAGGCCCATTTCAAAATACACGCAACATCAATAACATATGCAAGCCCATTTGGGTAACAGTGGTCTGGGCGAGCCCTTTTCAGATTATAATAACCGGGCCTTAGCCCCTTATTCAGATAATGAAGATGGCCCATAGGCCCATTTCAAAATACATGCAACATCAATAACATATGCAAGCCCATTTGGGAGACTACTCAACCCACCAACCACTACACTCCACCCTACCACCATACACTCCATGTGGGGAATAGCTCAACCCACCCATTTAACACTCCACAGTTTGCCTTCTTTGCTCGATTATCAAAGAATTGAGGCAAAGCCTCCAAGACGTGGACAAGCCACTTTCAGTACTTCCTCGTCAATATCCCGGTCCCATGCATCGATAATAACAACATGGCATGCAGATAAATAACAACAATCAAACATGCATTTAGGTAAATTTAACCCTAGGGGTATTTGGTAATTTATCTCCTAGGGGTAAAGCGTAAAATTTCCACTTTTAAAGGTATTTCAGTAATTTATCCATTTTAGGTTTTCATGCATATTCTTACCTTTCACGTACTAACAGAATCACTACCGAGGGTTCTTACCGAATTGGGCCCGTTGGCCCATCATTCCAATTTTGGCCTATTAAGCCCAAAAAATTTCGAGGGCACAAAAATCATGCACTTTGCTGTCCAAACATTGCAGCTTACCAAAAACATTAATCGATTTACCTCACGAGCATTCGCACACTCGCAAATCTACAAAATACCGATTTTTGGCATTTCGGCTTTTCGGCTTTTACCGATCTAGACTAAGAAAGAGGGTGTTAGTTACACACACTTTTATGACGATATCTTGACGAGATCCACACACGAACTGCCTACAATTGGATTACTAACACGTTAATCTAACTATTCAAATACGAACTACGTATTAACCCCTTACAATATTCAGTCAACCACACCTACAGATCATAGTAAGCTTATAAGAAATCAATAAGCAACTCATTAACAAATTTTTGTCAATGTTTACCACATAATCATAATTTCACTGCAAGCTGTCTTTCTGAGCAACAGTCACTAAATCATTTATAACTGGAGCTACGAAACTCCAAATCAAGTGCCGTTAATTTTCCCTGAAAATAGACTCATATATCTTTTATCCATAAAATTTTCAGAATTTTTGGTATGGCCAATCAATACCAGATTTTTCTTAAAGTTTCCCATGTTTCACTGTTTGACTAATCTGACCACTCTTCATTACGAATCAAATTTCTCATTGTACAGAATTTAAAATATGTTCTCGTTTATTCCATTTGAAACTAGACTCATTAATCTTTAATTACATAATTTATTCAGCTTCTAATTCATCTCCCACAATTTATGGTGATTTTCCAAAGTCACGTTACTGCTGCTGTCCCAAGCAGATTTATTACCAAATCACTCTTTCACACCTAACTTGCATGCTTGTTATTTAAACATGTATATCACCAATCAATCATCACATATCTATGATTTTACTTAAGTATAATCTCCATTTCATCATTTTAAAGCACAACATGTTAGCTGATTTTTCCTTTAACATCTAAGGCACATGCAAGCTCATTTGTTTGGCTCAACTTCACATATCTTCCATTTTTCATCAAAAGAACATGAAACAACAACCATTTCCTTCATTTTAATTCATGACCAAATGCTCACAACACAACTAAAAATCAAAATATACTTCAAGAGTTAAGGTAGAATCAAGAAGAACTCATGAACCTCAAAATAGAAGCAAGGTACCAAGAACTTACCTTCAATTTTCCTCCTCCTAATGACCAAATACTCAAGAGCTTTCTCCTCTCTTTTCTCTTCTCTAACTTTCAGCTATAATGAACAAAGATGGACAAAACTTTGTTCTTTTCACTCCTTTTTCTTTTAATAAAACTTCATATTTCATCCATTTAATTCTTTAATACAAAAGACATGAAATTCTTATCATGAAACATTTACCTAACCCATTATCATGAAACATTTACCTAACCCATTATCATGGAACATTTACCTAACCTATTATCAATTTGTATCAATTTGTACCATAAATTATGGATATCAAGTGTACATTTTGTCTACAACAACATGATGGTTGGCCACTTCATGTAAAATGGGAGGTTTGTCATGCAAATCCTCCTATTTTGCACTCCTATTTATTTGGCCACTTCAATTTAGCCTATATCATTTTCAAACATTTTCACATAGGTCCTATTTCATAATTTCACTCACAAATGACAAAATCAAAGCATGAAATTTTGTCAACATTCACAGAATTCCCGAAAATTGGGGCGTTACAACTTGGGTAAGCAAAGAGGAGAGTGGCATGTTAACCATTAGATTGCTACCCATTTTTGTTAAGTTTCTACTCCAA
The DNA here is from genome assembly GCF_025698485.1 of Gossypium arboreum. Classification (NCBI taxonomy): domain Eukaryota; kingdom Viridiplantae; phylum Streptophyta; class Magnoliopsida; order Malvales; family Malvaceae; genus Gossypium; species Gossypium arboreum. The sequence continues at coordinate 29,406,843 of NC_069074.1, read as the reverse complement.
ATAATATTTATTTTAGTGTAATTTTTATCTTAGGTTGTTAAAAGAAATTGGAGAAGTGTAACTCGAACTTGGGCTTCTAGGGAGGAAGCATCAATGCCTTACCACTCAATATATGTCTTATTTCTTGCTTAATTTAGTCACTCAATTGTATATATTTATTTTCAGCTCAACTTATATATTCTTTATTAGGTTACGCATTTACTTAATTTTTGTATTAAAATATTTAACTTTATAGTTTTTAACACATTCCTATTTTATTTTATATACAATAATCAATACTCATAGTCAAGTCTCATTATTAATATTTTAATTCATTTTACCCTTTTTTCCAATCAGGTCCTAACTCAATTAAAACACACTATTTTTAAATTAAACCTCGTAAGTTTCGTTTTAGATTAATTAATAATACCTGATTATGTTTTTTTAATACTTTAATTAATTATATATGACCCTAATTTCAGATCTATTTGAAGTCATCGATTTATAAATGCTCAAAGATAACCTTATAAATCCGGGCGTGACCACTTTCAATTTTCACAAACCTGATTCTTCTAACCCAATTTTTGGGGTGTGACAGAAGTATTGACAGTTTATCTGCAAACATTGATGGTTTACTCACAAACTTATTGGCAGCTTTTATATGCAAACTCGCTGTGCATTCGCAACCTACTAACAGCGTATTAACATGCAAACATTGGTGGTTTACCTACAACTTTTACTGACAGCTTTTATATGCAAACCCGTTGTGCATTCACAACTACTGATAGTGTATTAACCTGCAACACTTGTGGTTCGTCCACAAACTAAAGTGTCCAAGATATAGGAGTTCTGGGGAACTCTTACTGTAGAGTGTAGCGGCGAGGTAGGACCATTCTTTTCTGTTAAACTGAAATTGCATTGCATTGACACTCACAAACATGGTCGAATGAATTGTCAAAACCCTTCTATACTATATGATTATTACTGTACTAGAAACTATAATTATGTATGATTTATTTATTATTTTGCACTGAACCTCTTGCGATAGAACTCACATTAAGCTTAATAGCTCACTCCTCTTTAATTTCTATCATTACAAATAATTCACTAAGTTAGGATGTGTATATGGCATTCAAAGGGTCTCAGATTGATTTTGTTTAATTGAAAATATTTTAAGTTTATTATTTGATATTTTTATTCAAAAATTGTATTGCTTTATTTTTGAACTGTGGCATGGAACATAGGATTTAGGTTTTATATAGCATGCATAACATTTAATTTGATTTTAGGATACCAAATTATGAATATTAATTAGTTATACATGAACTTTAATATTTATTAAAAGCATAAAATAGATATCACATTTCCGTTGCTAAAAATAATTAAAATTTTAACTAGTAAATAAAATGGGAAATAAACCAAGTTTTCTAAATAGAGGTAATCACTGTTACATAGGTTAGTAAATCTAAATCGCTTTTTGATAACTCGTAAGTTTTCTAAAAATGGACTAAGTTTTCTTTTAAAATAAATAATTGTTTTAATATTACTGTTTTAAAAACTCTGATAGCTTACTGAGTCATTTCAGTGGCTAATGTAATATTCCGAATTCAGGTTTAATATCTAGGTCGGGTTAGGAAGGTTACATTATTATTCAAAAAGTAATAAATTAATTTATATAATAAAATTTAAATTAAATGAAAACTTTTCCCATTATTAAATGATAATTTAGATTAAATCGGATTGACGTGAAATTCATAACTTTTCCCCAGCTCTTAAAATAGGAGAATAAAACGTGTCTAATGATACTTAAACTCACATACTTCTACATTATTACAAATGTTAATATCAACTAAATTAAGGCTTAATCCGCATCATTAGATAATAATTTCCTAATAAACCTATGTTGTACTCATCTTTTAATTTCTTTAAACAGTAAGAATGAAAATGACTCTCTCTTCAATTGAGATTATCTGAATAAATCTTTGAATCTAGATATGTTATTTCTATGGGTGCATGTACAAAGGATGTCCAGTGCTGTTTAGGGAATTCATAAGTTAATTTGTATGATGTTTATTTGTCGGATTGTCCCCTAAACTTAAAACAATTATAAATGTTATAACGAAACTTCTTAAGAAAATATCTTGCCAAATCTACAAACATCAAATCAGATATGAACATTAATTTGTGTAAAAATTTGTCATCAATAATTAAACTTAAAAATTAGCAATTTATACTTATAACGTTGATATTGGGTAGTTAGCATAAACCATTTTAAAAACTTTTGAATATCTTAACTACCCAAAATTAACAGTAACAGAAATTAAATGGGTTAATTCTTAAAATCATATATAAATTTTGATTTAATATATAATTGTATATATGAACTTTAATTTAGTATAATTGTATACGTGAAACTTTAATTGTGGTTCAAATCTATATGTGAAATTTTAATTTTAATTTCATCATACATATTTAAATAAATAAATAAATATATCAATTTATTTTTATATTAAATAAATAAAATTATTTATGTATGCAATATATAAACATAAAATGATGTTATATCAATAATTGTGTTAAGAATTTACAAAAATTGATTAAATCAAAACTTTATATATAAAATTGTACAAAATTAAAATTCATGTATACAACTGCACATTAAACCATAATTCATATATAATTTTAGAATTTATTCTAAATTAAATTAAATAAAAGAGATAAGAAGCATAATCAAAGGAGGGGATTGCTCCACCAATTAGGAGTTTTCCCCCAATAATGAACATAGCGGCAAGCACATAATGTTAATTTGTACACATCATTTTGTCCATATTATTTGTATAATAAAAAATCATTCTAATTGATACGTAGCATCATGTGACATGATTCGGAACATGTCATTATTTGGACCTTTTATAAATTCACTTTATATTTATATTTTTAAATATGATAAAAAGATAATTACATTAATTAATTAAAATATAGTAAAATAAATATCTAATTATAAAAATCGAGTAATAACAATTTTAACATTAAAACAAATTAATAATGTATATAAAATAAATAACAAGTAAGAAATTACTAATAATATTATTTAAATAATAATATATTAATATTAATATTCAAACCATGATGAATTTATGTATCATTTTAATATTAAATATTTTAAAATTAAATAAAATTAATGTAACGAGTTTTAAATCAATTAAATATTTTTAAAATATTTTGTAATTACATTAATTTTTTATTACTGTTTATTTAAAGAAATTCATTAAAATGTTTTAAAAAATTAAAATTATAAAAATATTATAAATTTAATATATACAATTAACTCGGCATCAAATGTAAATACAAACTAATATTTATACTATAGCAATACGAGGTTATAAAAATAATAATTATGTTTACATTACAATTTTTGACTCATGATACTCTTTATTTGAAGCACTTATTTACAACTTGGGTAAATTACACTTTTACTCATTGCATTTTAATTTTCTAAGTTACTCCATACCTTTTGTTTTAATTTTTCTTTGTAATTTTTTATATGTTAAATATAAAATTGTTTTTAAATAAACTATCTCTTTGTTTTAAGATTTTTCATAATTTAGTTATCTTTTAATGTTATAATATTAAAATTAATGAATATTAAATTGTTAAGCTTAAAATATAGTTTTGAGAAAAAAGACACATATTGATAATATTTATCAAATTAAATTTATATTTTTCAAATATAATAAGAGTTAATTATATTAATTTATTAAATCAGATTAAAGATAAATATAAAATTACAAAAATCGAATATTAACAAATTTAACATTAAAACAAATTAGTTTAACAATATATATAAAATAAAAACCCATAAGAAATTATTAATAGTATTATTTAAATTATAATATATTAATATTAATATTCAAATCATGATAATTTTTGATTTATTTTAATATTATAAAAATATTATAAATTTAATATATACAATCAACCATTGTATCAAAGAAGAACACAAACTAGTTTATATCTATATATTTTTATATAATTTTTTAAAATATATATATGTAACGCCTCAAAACCCGACCTAGAAATTTAGACCGAATCCCGGAGGTTACATTGATCACCGAAGTAATCGTAGGAAAATTTCGGTTCAGCAAGTGAGAAAACAAACAATATTTATGTTATGAAAAAAAAATTCAGTTATCAAATCCCGATATTTCAAAATACAGTTGTTCAATTCAAATAATGTCTACTTGCATTTAACACAAAATTTCATACCACGGAATTTAAGACAGAACTTACAAGCTGAAACCGTTTACACAAACTCAAATTTACAGAAAACGCTCTATTAACCAGTTTTAAAGACGTGATGCTTTCGAGACCTCCGGCATGCCAAGTCCAGCTACAAAAAATGAGGGTACTTACAAAGGAATAAACTAAGGGGGTTGAGCTACACAAACTCAGTGTGAGTTCGAAAACGGTAGATAAATGATCACCAAAATGTCACAATAAAAATAAAAATAAAAACTAAATGGCAATTGGAAATACGAATAGTCTTCACCAACAAAACAAACGTATCAGTACTGAAACACCTCGATCTATAAACAGTTAGTCTCACAATCAGACAGGCAGACAGTGTAACACCCCTAAACCCGTCCTGGACGTTATGGTTTAATCTGGCAACGTCACATGTGAGTGCTTTTTAGAAAACCTTAGCGAGGTGAAAATTTGTCTAGTTTGTTATCTTTACTTAGGTCGTGAAATCCCTACTCCAAATATCAAGTGGAAACATTTCATAAACGCGGAAGCTAAAACGTCATTAATTCTTAAACCAATAATCTATCAATTTAAAATCCCAAAATATACCCAAAAATAGTTCGAGTTTGAATACATATTCAATCCCCAAAAACAACTTTTAAGGTAAAACAGGAAAATAAATGTTACTCATAAAACCATTAAATGTCTACCCGTGGTCACCATCAAGCCTTCTGTCACACCGATCCATTTACTGTTGGGGATTACCTGACAAACAAAATAAACAAAGGGGTGAGTTTTCGCAAACTCAGTGTGTACATCCATACAAAAAACATGCATACAAACAGATAACAGAGTACAGTTATTCGGCCTTAGCCATACAGATATCGCATGCATAACAGATCAGATATCAGAAAACATGTCCACCAACCCTGCACACCATCTCCGTCCAACCCAACACACTATGTGGGGATAAAATCGACCCACCCATCCCTGCACACCGTATATGGGGATATAATCGACCCATCCAACCCTACACACCATAAAGTACAACATCGCAGCACATATCATAAGTATGCAGCTTAGCTGCCAGATAACAGGCTAATCACCTCTCAGACTTCCTTCTCTTCACAACAATCTCAACCCTATGCAATGCATTATAAATATCATGGCATGCTATTATGCAGATAACATATCATATCAACATCATGTCAAAGCAGATTTACAGAATCAGACAGATACACATGCTTATAATAACATACTTTTCAGTAACCAATCAGAGAATGGGGACTAAGTAACGCTTACCGTCCCTACAGTCAGGTCACAGTCGACTTAGGTGACTCGTGCAACCTTACAGAACAAATTAGCAAAATTAGGCTCATACGTCCGTGTGCCCTATTCGTGTGGGCTCACACGTTCGTGTGCCCTATCCGTGTGGGCCCACAAGCTCGTGTGGGTCACACGGCCCAAGTTGGCCTTGTCCGTGTGGATTATACGGTCTGGCCTAGATTTCCACATGCCCGTGTGATTCACTCGTGTGGGCCGACACGCCCGTGTGGCCCACACAGCCCATTTTCTTGAGCCCGTGCCTCACACACGGCTTACAAGCCATCACACGCCAGTGTCTGTCACGCATGTGTAGCGGGCGTACGGCCTGGCTCGTCAGTGACACACCCGTGTCTCGCGACGCAGGCTACCACACGGGCAGACCACACGCCCGTGTGGCGTCGATAGGCCACTTTTCAACTTTCGCAGAAACTCATTTTCTGCGTAATCGGAGTACACACCTGGTTTGTTTTCGCTGCTAATCCAACCACAAGCACTCCGAAGCCTAACATTGATAATATCGAGCCCAAAATCAATCACTTAAATCGACATCCTTAAGTACTACCAAATGCCAAAAGAGAGATCTACTTACCTTCAATGAAGAACAGTGTTTCCTTGCTGTTTAAAACTCGATTACTGGTCTACAGAGCCTTGGATATTCCCTAAACAGCAACCAAAATCCCTCTTAAACAATCTCTAAAGGAAATCACGAAAGTTAATTAAAGTGATACTTACCGAAACGACAGAACCGCTAGCAATACGCCTAAGCTTATCGAAAAAAGAAAAAAAATGAAGGGAATGAGGAAAAAGAGAAAGGGAGTTTCGGCAGTAAGGGAAAATTGGAAAAAAATACGGCAGAGAAAAACTTTTGTTAAAAAGAAGGGAATAAGCCCTAATTTTCCCTAAACTCCAACTTAGATTTCTGATAAATCCCATCTCTTAGCCAAAACTTACAGCAAAAATAATCCCAACACTACTGCAGGGAATCGAACTCCAAACCTCCAACACACCAACACACATCTTAACCACTAGACCAGCAGGCCAATTCAGTTAGATTTTACCATCAATTTCTTAAAAGCCCACTGACCTAGAGTCAGGCCTACTCAAATAAAAACCAAAATTTAGCCCAAGTTAAAACTTGAACTTGGGACCTCCCAAACATACCCTAGAGCACTTAATCACTTAAACCAATATACTTTTTTTAAACAAAAAATAACACCAAGCAAAAGTTCCAATATTTTCACGACCAACAAGCACAAAAGCCGAAACCATAGAAATTTGGGGCGTTACAGATAGAATGTGGAATGAATGCAACAAGCAACGAAAACCCACCCAACTAGCCAAGCACCTCTCTGTCTCCAATCACACCCCAAAAAGAGTTAATTAAGCTCATCCAACCATGCACACCACATAGGACCTCGAAAGGCCCATCCAACCCTATACACTAAGTATGTGGACTAAGTCACTCAAATGTTAATATACAACAAAGTTAACATACATGTCGTACTGTGCATTGCGGTAAACCGTTGTACAGACATGCTGCAGTTGAAACTACCAGAACAGATCAAACTCTCTTATCTTCACAACCAAACCCAAAAAGATTAATGCAAATGCAAAATGCACACCGTTTGAAGATAGACTTATAGAAACAGAGTACGAAATCAGAAATGCACACATTCAAATACCCAAAATCAAAATCAGATATAATATAACATCAATTAACACTCAACCGAATCACTTAATTAGAGCTTTGATTGTGAATAATGCGCAAGTCTAGGCTGAAACAAAGTCCTGACCACCCTTACAAAGACCTAGCCAAGGGTTGAAACACACAGAACCATAATTAAATAAACAACAGACATAGTACAAAATTTGGCGATATAAGGCCACACGGCCGTGTGGGGGTCTACACGCCCATGTGAAGGCCACACACACCCGTGTGGAGGGGGCACATGCTCGTGTGAGTAGCCCGTTTAACTCACTATCCAAAAGTGCTAAAAATTAATAGTAGAGGAGACACGGCGATGTGGAGAGCTCACACACCTGTATGGGGACACATGCCCATGTGGCTAGGCTATGTAGCACCAAAATTGGCCCTAAAGCCCTAATTCTGAATTCTACATGGCCATGTGAACCACCCAGGTTGGGGCACATGCTCATGTGACCATGAAACCATACCAGAACTCGTTGTAGAACATGCCTTTGCTCTTGAAATGCTACTCAACCACTATTAACCCAATAACACACCAAAAACCCACAGTATTTCAAGCAAAACCTCAACAATTGACACTTCGAATGATAATTTTCAGAGATACACCAAATATGTCGAATTTCACTTAACTAAATCAAAATTTCGACAATGAAAAGAAAGAGTTACCAAACCCTTGCGATTCCAAACACCAAAGAAGATCGGAACACCTCCCCAACACAATTTCCCCTCGCTCGAATCCTTGAATCACTCGAACACAAAAAAAAAATGGAAAGGAAAAAGTCGAAGGGAAGACGAAAGTGCAGAGGGAAGGGGAGCACAACAGACGTCAGTTTTTTTGAAAGAGAGACCAATTTTGATAAAAAATAATAAAAAAAAAGACAATTAATATCCCTCTCAAATCAAGGCATGATTTCCTACTAACCCGATCTCAACTACCCACTCTCTCATCCACTTACACAAACTTCCAAACCCATTCGAACTCTTTTTGAAAGAGCCGTGACAAAAATAAACATCCATATCCGCACGAGGATTCGAACACTGAGTCCCAAGCTAAACTAAAACACAACCAACTACCAAACCAGTAAGCCCATTCTAACACTAGAACGTTGAACCAAATAAATTGTTCATTCTAACCACTGACCCTACCTAAAAATCACAGAACTTCTAACTCTAAAATCCGGGGTGTTACAATATATAAACTCGAAACATCATAAATTTTATTATTTTAACTAAAATCATATTTGATTTATATATAATATTTTATAAATTTATTACATAATCTTTTTAATTTGTATCATATAAAACCTTGAAATGAAGTTGATGTCACTTAAACTCAATAATACTAACTCAATAAAGAAAACAAGTAAAACCAAATTATCAATTTAAAGATTATAATAATTTAATAATTTTAAAAATGATCAAATCATTAATCCATCCTGTTTTTAGTTGTTCTAAAATCAAGTAGATATTGTTATTTCACTTCCCTTATTTCCTATATTTTGAATGTTTTAATATCAGGATGGGTGATAATACTGATTAAATAATTATTAGAATTTATTTAAAATTTTAGAAATTATTTAAATAAATTGGTTAAATTAATTTTTTAAATTTGTTTAATTAGTTTATACTGATTATTGGGTCAACCAGTTCAACCTCATTTTTCGGACTAGCGTATCAATCGGTTTCGATACAGTTCGATTCCAACAACTTTAATATTTTCTTCTTTATTTGTATTTTAAATAAAATTAATATTTTTAAAATTAAATAAAAAATCAATCACAAAATAATTACATTATTTATACTCTTCTTTTAGTTATCATTATATATATAATTTAATCCACATTGTGGGTGTAAGAGGTTATAATTATTATTAATGTATTAATTGAGGTAATGTAACAAGTTAACCAATCACCAACTTTAATTACGGAAAATTTAAAATAATTTTTAAAAACAAATATTATTATTAGGATTTTTGTATTTTTAATTAAAATCTATAAAAATAATGTAAACCCATAATAAATCTAGAAAAAAAACTACACGTAACATGAGGCATGAGCTTAGAACACAAAAGTTTCATTTGGTTACTAGTGTAATAACATGAGAAAAAAACTTATTTATTACATATGTATTACAATAGTTAGACACAAAATAAAGAATAGTTAGTTGATGACGTCACGAACTAACTAAAATACGATAAAGGCAAGCGCACCTATTGAATGGTAGTATAGCTACGGTGAGTCGAGAATATCGTATCCATGAGGACTAAAAGTATTACTAATTACTGTATTTTTATTATCTAGCCTATAAATTGAAGGAATTGTTTTAAAATCTAAATTTAACTAAACTAATTACTAAGAGACAGAAAGCGAGTTGGGAAAATAATCGGAGAAAACTTATGAGAGAGACAATACCAAGGAAAGAATCCACCTAGACTTCACTTATTATTCTGAATCTGAATTAAACAATTTATTAATTTGACTTGATCCATAGAAATCCATAAATTATATTAATATCTCTTTCGAGAGTAAAAATAACTGACTCTAGGTTGATTAATCGAAATCTCTTTCTAATTAAAACCCCTATCGTGGCATTAACTCTGTCGTAACTATTTTTTTGAAAAAAAACAGGGATCGACTTGGATTTGAAAACGAAAATGAAAAATGGGAGTCGCCACCAATCCTTTTTGATGAGGTGTGATCGGGTCACCTTTAAATTAACCATTTTAATAAAAGTTAAGATTTACTAAAATGATAATTTTTGGTCTACGAAAATCAGAAAATGAGTTCGGGAGTCGGCTACCCACGAGGAAGGATTAGCACCCTCGATATGCCCAAAATTGGTACTTAGTTGATTAATTAATGTCTTAAGATCGAAGATTGAAAACTTTGAAGACTTTTGAAATATGATCCTTCTTTATGAAAATGCTCTAGTGTTAAAGACCTTCTCGTCTCAAAATATAAAATGTCACATCCAGTGAGTTAGGATACGACATCTTGAATTTTCGAGAGCGAGCTTGCCTTTTATTTAAAATTAACGTGTTTTAAAGGATATTCGGTTAGTTAGGGTGAACGAGGAAAATCGAAACCCAGTAAGTTAGGGCACGCTTCCTTGGATTTCCGAACACCGAATATTGCCTTTATTTACGAAAAATCTTATTTCGAGGTAACAAAATGTCATACCCGTAAGTTAGGGCACAACATCTCGTATCTCCGGAATAAGAATTTTCAAAACTCAGATTATGATTTAAAAGAGTATTCAGTATTTAGGTTAAATGAGAAAAATCGAAACCCAGTAAGTTAAGGCATGATTGTCTCGAATTACCAAATACGGATATTTACTTTTATGAAAGAATTATCATTGGGTTGGATAAAACCTAAATTCATGATGGAACGAGATAATAAAGAATGCATAACAAATAAAAATCGATAACCATAACAGATAAGCATAAACACAAATGTGAATGATAACGATAAAAACAAAAATAAAATAAATCGTCAAACGAAAAATAAGAAAGGGAAATAATAAATAAGCTAAATGTTTGAAAATAAAAACTTAGTCGTAAAATAATGAAGATTATGAGAGTCTATTTAATAAAGTAGTAATAGTGATGATAATGATAAGAAAAATATAACGATAGTAAAATATAATATTAGTACCTAAATATTAATATAGACATAATGCCTAAAGCGTAATAATAGCGAAAATATGTATGAATAAGAAATATAAATAACTAAGTAATGAGAAAATAAATAAATATAAATAATAATAATAATAATAATAATGACAAGAAGAAAGTAAAAATTAGTGATAACAATAATATGTCAAATAATAAAATTAATAATAATAATAATAATGGTAGCAATAATTTTGAAAAACAAGAAGGTAATAAGATGGTAATAATAAAAAGGAATAACAATATGTTAGATAGTAAGTAATAAAAATAATAACAATAAAAATGATAATAGTGAAATACCTATAACAATATATACTAATAATAGCAATAATATGAAGAATGAGAAATAACAAGACACTAACAAGAAAGGATTGCTATGATAATGGTAAATATTGATAATAATAATAATAATAATAATAATAATAATAATAATAATAATAATAATAATAATAATAGTGATAACAACAATATAAACAATATATATATGAAAAATAACGATAATAGTACAAATGATAACAAGAATAATAAAATTAACTAATTTAATAGTAAAACAGCTAAACAATTAAAAAGGGATTAAATTGAATTTAAAGCAAAAATTTTAGGGCGAATTCAAAATAAAAAAGATAAGGGAGGACCAAATTGTAACACACGCGCGATATGAAGGGACGAAAAAAGAAAATATCGCCGTCCCCCTAAACACAACGTTTTACGCAGGGCCAAAATGAAACAAGAATCGAATTACCGAGCGAAATTAAAAACAATGAAAAACTTAATTACAAAATGGTGAAAAGCGGAAGGACTTGCAGAGCAATTACCCCCAAAAACAAAAACACACGGATCCTCCTCGCGGGTCGGGTCAACATGCGAATCCCAGGCTTAAAACGACGTCGTTTTGACGTCTGAACCTCAAACCCAAAACTACGTCGTTTTAAAAGGGTATAAAAGCTAATTTTTTTTTAAAATTTTCATTCCTCCTCATTTTTCAAAATAAAACAAAAGGGAGAGCTCCCTTTTTCTCTGCAGCAGGGCATCATCGGCCTAGATTTCCAGCCATCGGCTGCCGTGTCGACCGCCGTCCGCCGGTGTCGGCGCCGCCGTATGCGGCGATGGGAAGGCCAAAAGTCGCGTTTTCCGAGCAAAAAAAGATAAGTTTTCTTCTTCTCTCCCTTTTTAATATATTTTTATATAGATAAATAGTTTTAAAAAGAGAAATATAAGTATATATTTAGTTTTGAAAAGAAAGAAAAAATAATAAAAAACGAAGAAAAGAAATAAAAAAACAATAAACCTTAAGTTGTTTGGGACTTGTTTTTCTTTTTCTCTTCAACTGCTCGTTGTTTCTTTATTATTTGAATGCTAAAATCAATCTATTTGTATTCAATCCAATCCCCCTTTTCAAGAATACAATAGGTTCCCCCCTTTTGAAAATACAAATCCCCCGTTTTTATTATTTTCTCTTTCGACTTTATAGTCGATTACATGATTTCTCTACTTTCTGCTTGTTTCCCTTTTTTTTTGCTTTGCGTGTTTCTGCTCTCTGTTTGTTTTGCAGGTGATGGGATGATGGAATAATGGGATGGAGGCAGTGCAAGTGGAGCAAGTGGAGGTGTGGGTGGTGACAGACTTTGGTGGCTAGGGTTTTCCTTTTTGGCTGAAAATTAGTTAAGGTTGTGGGCTGATTTGGGCTTTGTAATTGGGTCTGGAGTTTGGTTTTGGGCCGGGCATAATTTGGGCTATACAGCTGCCCCTCTTTGCTTGTTATCGTGTAACGAGAACAGAACAAAGACTTTTAAAAAAGACCAAATTTGCCCGATCTCACCGATTCTTGACTTCTTCAGTGCTCCTCTTCTTCAGGTCGCCTTTTCTAGTCTACCACGTCTTGTTGCTTCGATCCACTTCACTGCAATTCAAGGAGATAAAACTGGCAACTTCAACCTGCCCCACTGCAACTTCAGGGGGATAAGGCTTACAGCTATGATTTACTCCACTGGAACTTTGGAGATTCAAGGAGAAGAGATTTGTAGCCTCGATCTTTTCTACTAAAACTTTGAGGAAATAAGAATTCAGGTAGAAGAGATTTGTAGCCTCGACCTACTATACTGAAACTTCAGAGATTCAGGGAGAAGAGATTCGTAGCCTCGATTTTCTCTACTAAAACTTCGATGAGATCTGTTGTGGCTTTGAGCCGTTCCAATGCCATTTCAAGGAGAAGAGATCCACTGAAAGTTCAAGGAGATACGAATAGTGGCTTCGAGCCTCTCCAGTGCCATTTTAGGGAGAAGAAAGTTGTAATTTTCAGCCTGGTATCCTACTGCTTAGGGGTTTAAGGCCCATCGTCTTCGATCTGTTTCCCTACTGCTTAGGGGGTTAAGATTTGGAAATTCAACCTGTTACCTTACTGCTTAGGGGTTTAAGACCCTTCGTCTTCGATCTGCTCCACTACTGCTTAGGGAGATAAGATCTGCAATTTGGTCTGTTACCCTACTGCTTAGGGGGTTCAAGACCCTTCGTCTTCGATCTGCTCCACTACTGTTTAGGGAGATAAGATCTGCAATTTGGTCTGTTACCCTACTGCTTAGGGGGTTAAGATCTAGAAATTTAGCCTGTTACCCTACTGCTTAGGGGTTTAAGGCCTTTCGTCTTCGATCTGTTTCCCTACTGCTTAGAGGGTTAGGATCTGGAAATTCAGCCTGTTACCTTACTGCTTAGGGGTTTAAGGTTTGAAAATTTGGCTTGTTACCCTATTACTTAGGGGGTTGAAGCCCATCACTTTCGATCTGTTTCCATACTGCTTAGGGGGTTAGATCTGTAAATCTTCAGTCTGCTCCACTGCGACTTCAGGGAGATGAGACTTGCTGGATTCGATCTGTTCCACTGCGACCTCAGGGAGACAAGATCTATAATTTTCAGCCCATTACCCTACTGCTTAGGGGGTCAAGGTCTGTAAATTTGGCTTGTTACTCTACTGCTTAGAGGGTTAAAGCTCATCATCTTCGATCTATTTCCCTACTGCTTAGGGTGATAAGATCTATAAACTTCAGCTTGTTACCCTACTGCTTAGGGGGTTAAAGCTCGTTGCCTTTGATCTGTTTCCCTACTGTTTAGGGTGATAAGATCTATATCTTCAGCCTGTTATCCTACTGCTTAGGGGGTTAAGGCTTGTGAATTCAACCTGTTACCCTACTGCATAGGGTGTTAAGGTCTGGTGAATTCACTGATTCTAGGAACATGACTTGTAAAATCAGTTCCATGTATTTATGCTTATGCCAAAGAATTAGGATGCTATGATCAAAATGAACCAAATGCTCCTAATTAGATGCATTATGAATGTGTCAAATAATTAGGATGCTATGATCGAAATGAATCAAATGCTCCTAATTAGATGTGTTATGAATGATATATGAATGAAAATGATCCCTTTAAAAAGGCTTAAGGTATCATCGCTCGTTGTTCATCAGGACATTATCACTGACGTGTTACGCTGCCATCTTGTTCGGTTGGTATTCTTGACAGAAAAGTCAAAGAAACAATCACATTTTGCTCTTGCCCCGCTGTAATTTCAGAGTTTCTTTCACTGTACCTTCTAGGACATAAAATTTGTTCTTCCTGCTACATTTTAGGGGAATAATCATTTGATTTCTTCTATCCATCCTGCTGCCACTCAGAGGTATAGGATTTGCATCTTCTTCAATCAATTTGATCTATTACACCATTCCTTAGGTGTAATGAACAAATGTATATGCCTGATATCTGTATGAATACAAAATACCATTTTCATTTTCTCGAGAATAATCCCATTGGTTGTTCTTTGCCGGCATTATAACACCAATGTAATTTTTCTGCTCAACCAATATCTTTGACAGGAAACCCAATGAGATGATTTCAATTTGGGCTCAAATATTTTCAACCCTTAGGCTTAGTGAGTTCTGAATTATAGTCCTATTTCAAGCTCCTGTACTATTTAGAAGCTCCTAAAGTAATATGCAGAACTTCTTTTGTGAAAGTATTATTGGTCCATTAATTGTTATTTCAATGTAAAATGCTTGAAAAATATCAAAACGATGGACAAGAAGAAAATTGATTGGGAGCATAGCTCGAAATGAATAAATTAATCAAAGATTGCAAATACAATAAGAAGGAAATTAACTCAAAATGAATAAGTTAATCAAAGATAGCAATCCAATAAGAAGAAAATTTATTCGGACATATCTTAAAAAGAATCAAAGATAACAAATTCAAAGTGGGCAAAATGGAAGCTAGATGCCCCAGATATCGCAGCTTGAGCTTCTCTGTACCAACTTCTTGAGTACCTTTCTGAGCTCAATATGTGTTTAGGGGATCTGGAGTACATTGTCAATGCCCCAAGACGTAGCATACTTCTTCATTGTTAATTCAGGCATAGCAAGACTAATGTATGCCCCATTTTGATCCAAATTTGAGTCGCCCTTTTCGGGTTTTCAACTCAAATCCCCTTTGGTCTCAAGGCGCCCTTTGCGGGTTTTCGCCATGGCCTCTCCTCTTTTCTTTCCCTTCTCTTTTTTTTTAAGGCACCCTTTGTGGGTTTTCACCTTGGCCTCTTTCGTTTTAGGTAGAATATTCCTTGACTGGATTTGAATTTACTGGATTGGGCAAATCTTTGCATCAACGCTCCTCCAGAATGGGCCTTTTACTACATAAAGTCCCTCCTAGTTTGACATCCACTTTCCTCTGAAGTTCTTTTGTATAGGAGGGATATTATTTAACATCAAGTTCCTTTCGTGGAATTTTCTAGGATAAACTTCTTCATCGTAAGCTCGTATTAGTCATTTTCGGTGCATTGGACTTCGACAAATAGCTTTCGACCCTCTCTTTTCAAATTCAATTGATCCTATCAGGATTGGATCCATTCTGCCTTATCTAACTTCAGCTTTGACGAGACTCGGAGAAAAAGAATCTAATTTTCAAAACCGATTTTATCCTATATGTAGCAACGTAAAAAAAATTTAGTTTCGCTTGGTCGCTAATTGTGGCGATTTATTAAACATTTGAAAACCAACTTTCGATTTTATTAACAAAGGGAGTCGCCACCGATCCTTTTTTATATGTGTGATCGGACACCTAATAAAATTATTTTAAAACAAAAAGAAGGCCAAATTTAGGTCTACATGAAAGTCCAGAGAAAAATTGGGGTTCGGGAGTCGATTCTGGCGTGAGGAAGGTATTAGCACCCTCGCGACGCCCAAAATTGTTATCTCATAAACATGTGTTGACTTGATTTTCAAAAATACGAGTTCAATATAATATTTAATCATGATCCGATTGAAAATGAGAATTTTAGTTTTCGATTTTTTTAGAAAGGTTGTCCGTTTTTTAACACGTTTACCTAATTTCACCCAACATAGCGATGAAATCGATGGCTTAATATTAAATCGGTACATTGCCTTATTTTTGAAATTAATTAAAACATGAGAAAAATATTCCTAAAGTGAGAAATTAAAATAGATAAATGACGCAAAAAAATGATATCATTAATGAAAAATATTAACATGGAATACTAGAATATTAGAATAACAATAATAATGATATTTACAAAATAAAAACAAATCATGTACTAATAATAAAATAGGAAAAATGATATATTTGGTAATAATAATATAAAATAATAATATGTACATAAAAATACATATATATATATATATATGCATATAATAAAAGTATGTAATAATAATAATAATAATATCTACAATAAAAGAAAATATTAGGAAACGTACATAAAAAATATATACATAAAAATTTACAACAATAATATAAAATAATGATATGTGCAAAAAAATATATATATATATACATATGTACATAAAATATACACTAATATAATAATAGTTATAATAATACTAGCAATAGTAATAATTTGTAATAATAATATATACACAATATGGTATTTAAAAATATATATATATATATGTATATAATAGTATTTAAGAATATATACATAAGAAATATATAACTAATGGCATTAAAAATATATACATAATACATATAAAATACCTAAAAAAGAAAGGGAAAGAAGAGAGAAGGGAGGGGAAGGAAATCCGCCAAGGGGGCGGTCATCGGTCGATCGTCGGTCGCGCCGTCGTCGTCTGGCCACCGCCCACGGTGGCGTAAAAAAGGTAAAATTTTAACAATATATGTATATATAAAGAAAGAAAAAACAACACAAAAAAAGAAAAAAGATTCGAAGAAGAGGAAAAAGAAAAGATGCAACCTTTTATTGATGTTTCTTTTGTGTTCAAAATTTGAAGGATTTTGTGTTTTCTTTTTTCAATCTTTGTAAAATCCTCCCTTTTACATGATTTTGAATGGCTTTTTATAGCCATCTTTTACATGATTTTCTATTATTTCTTTTTCTATTTTGTAGGTGGTGGTGGTAGACAATGTATATCAAAAATGGGAGAAAAAATGGGGCAAGTGGGAAAGTGGCTAGGTGGCTAGGGTTTCTTGGTTTTTTTTTTTGGGGGGGGTTAGGTTTTTTTTTTTTTTTTGGTTAGGTTTTTTTTTGGGGGAGGGCTTAATGGGCTTTTGAATTGGGTTTAATATTTTGGTTTTGTAATGGGTTTGGGTAGATGTAAATGGGTCATGGGTTAAGGGTTTTAGTGGGTTTAGAGGTTTGGTTGGGTTTTGATATAATCGGGCTCGGGCAATTTGGGCTTCTACAGCTGCCCCTCTTTGCTCATTGTCGTGCAACGATAATAGAGCAAAGACTTTCAAGGAAGACCAAACTTGCCCGGTCTTGCTAGGTCTTGACTTGCTTTGGAACTCTTCTTGTTTAGTTAGTCCCTTTTCAGTCCACCGCATCTTGTAGCTTTGGTTCAATCCACTGCAAATTCGGAGATATGCCTTGTAGCTTCAATCTGTTCCAATGTAACTTCAAGGATATGAGATTTGTGGCTTCGATCCGCTTCATCTGTAACTCGAAAGATAAGATCTACAACTTCAATATGCTCTTCTATCGCTCGGTGAGATAAGGTTTTGGTCTTCTCTTCTGCGACTCGTAAAGGCAAGATCGATGCCTCGATCAACTCCACTGCAACTTTAAGGAGACAGAATCGACGCCTTCAATCAGCTTCAATCTTTATTCTCTACTCGGCATGTGATCCCGAGCTCAACTCATTTTTCGCAATATGAATTGAATCTCTAAAAGCAGACATTAAAAACAGAAATTGAAAATAGCTCAACAGCGTGAGCCAAGGCTCAACTCACCTCTCGCAATATGAGTTGATTTTTGAAACTTAACTTGAAAAGCGATTTTGAAAATACCTCGATATGTGATGGAGGTTCAACTCACCTCTCGCAATATGAGTTGATTTTGAAAAATGAAATTAAAAGACTCAACTCAACTCTCGCAGAATTAAAAGCTCAACTCACCTCTCGCAATATGAGTTGAATTTTTTGAAAAAAATAGAAATTGAAAATAGCTCAAAGACGTGAGCCAAGGCTCAACTCACTTCTCGCAATATGAGTTGATTTTGAAAATGTAATTTGAAAAACAGATTTTGAAAATACCTCGACATGTGACTCGAGGCTCAACTCACATCTCGCAATGTGAGTTGATTTTTTGAAAAATATAAATTGAAAAATACCTCAGTGTGTGATCTGAAGCTCAACTCACCTCTCGCAATATGAGTTGATTTTTTAGAAAGATAGAAATTGAAAATAGCTCAGTAGCGTGAGCCAAGGCTCAACTCACCTCTTGCAATATAAGTTGATTTTTGAAAATGAAATTGAAAATACCTCAACGTGTCTTGAGGCTCAACTCATTTCTCATAATATGAGTTGAATTTTGAAAATGAAATTGAAATTACCTCGGTGTGTCCCGAGGCTCAACTCACCTCTCGCAATATGAGTTGATTTTTTTTGAAAGGCGAAATTGAAAATGGAAATTGAAAATACCTCGGCGTGTGATCGAGGCTCAACTCACCTCTCTGCAATACGAGTTGACTTTTTGACAACAGAATTGAAATTACCTCAACAGTGTCTCGAGGATCAACTCACCTCTCGCAATATGAGTTGATTTTTTTAAAAGGCGAAATTGAAAACGGAAATTGAAAATACCTCGGCGTGTGACTGAGGCTCAACTCGCCACTGCAATCTGAGTTGATTTTTTGACAACAGAAATTGAAATTACCTCAGTGTCCCGAGGCTCAACTCACCCTCGCAATATGAGTTGATTTTTTTGAAAGATGTAAATTGAAAACGGAAATTGAAAATACCTCGGCGTGTGACCCGAGGCTCAACTCGCCTCTCGTAATCTGAGTTGATTCTTTCAAAACATAATAATGAAAGCAGAAATTGAAAATACCTCGGCGTGACCTGAGGCTCAACTCACCTCTTGCAATATGAGCTGATTCTTTCAAAAACATAATAATGAAGACAAAAATTGAAAATACCTCGGCGTGACCTGAGGCTCAACTCACCTCTCGCAATATGAGCTGATTTTGAAAAAGTAGAAATTAAAAGGTTCAACCCACCTCTCGCAATATGAGTTGATTCTTGACAAATAGAAATTGAAATTACCTCATCGTATCCTGAGGCTCAACTCACCTCTCGCAATATGAGTTGAAATTAAAACACAAAAAATTGAAAATACCTTAGCGTGCCCTAAGGCTCAACTCACCTCTAGCAATATGAGTTGATTTTGAAAAACAAAAATTAAAAGGCTTAACTCACCTCTCGCAATATGAGTCAATTTAAAACTAAAATACCTCAACAGTGCCTCGAGGCTCAACTCACTTCTCGCAATATGAGTTGATTTTGAAAACAACAATTAAAAATACCTCAACGTGTCTTGAGGCTCAACTCATCTCTCGCAATATGAGTTGATTTTCCTTGAAAAGCATGAATTAAAAACATCAAAATACCAAAACCTGTCCTTTGGTAGAATTCGGTGTCTTTTCCTTTGATTCAAGGTCGACTCTCATTCAAGATTTCTTGCTCTGTTGAGTATCTCAGATATGCCATATATGATGTTATCATGATATGCACATGTTTGTCTTAAATGCTTTTATGCCTACATGATTATGCAAAGTGCTCCTTAAGCATGTTTGTCGTATGTCCATTTAGCCACGATTGTTGAGGATCCGTGTTCATTGCTTTGATTTTCGACTTTCTCTTCGTGCCTTATACCATCTTCAAGCTTCACGAGTAATCGACGTTTCTCGATATCACTCTTCGCCTCGATTGAACTTTGTTCTTACTTTGAGACTCTTGTGCTTATCAAATTTTCATCCAGGTAATGGTTAACATTTCTTTTGTTTAGAGTATGTCATTTCACCATTTATCATGTAAATAAACATATAATGAGATGCATGAAAAAGGTCAGATAGGGACAAAAATGATATTTCATATTCATCTATTTCAAATGTGGCAAACAAAGCAAGTTAAACAATGAGAGTAAAAAATGTCAAAAAGAGAGAAAGGATTGTATTCAACGGATACAAATGCTCTAGATATTCAACACATGAACTCTTCCTCGTTCCTCAATCAAAAATCTTTTCGAGCGGCTTCTTGCGTAGAAGATTTCGAGCTTTCGAAATGCTTCAAATCGTAGCCTCACCGCTTGACCGATCGTTCGACCACTGGTTTGTTTCATTAGGACGCCTCTCGGTTTTCATCCTAATCTTTTGTACTAATCAAGACGCCTTTTCGGGTTTCGCCTTGATCCCCCTTTTTTTTAAGATGCCCTTTTGGGTTTTCATCTTAAGCATAATATTTCTTCACAAGATCCGAGTTCACTTTGGATTCGACAACTCTTTCCCATCCATCTCAAGAAGGATCAAAGCTCCTCCCGAGAATGCCTTCTTTCTGACGCACGGTCCTTCCCGTTTGGTGCCCATTTCCTCGCAGATCTTTTTGTATTGGGAGAATTTTTCTCAAGACGAGTTCTCCTGTCATGGAATTCTCTTGGTCATACCTTCTTGTCATAGGCTGCGATCATTCTTTTTTGGTATATCTGCCCGTGACAAATTGCCCTGAGACGCTTTTCTTCAATGAGGTTCAGCTGATCATATCGAGCTTGTACCCATTCTACTTCTTCTATCTTTGATTCCATTAAGACTCGTAGAGAAGGGTTCTCAACCTCAATAGGTAGTACAGCTTCCATTCCATAAACCAGAGAGAAAGGAGTTGCTCCTGTAGATGTTCGCACAGATATGCGATATGCATACAAAGCAAATGGTAGTTTCTCGTGCCAATCTTTATATGTCTCAGTCATTTTCCCAATGATCTTCTTAATATTTTTGTTGGCTGCTTCCACAGCCCCGTTAATCTTTGGGCGATAGGGCGAGGAGTTATGATGCTTTATTTGGAATTGCTCGTACACTTCTTCCATCATCTTATTGTTCAGATTCATGGCATTATCTGAAATAATTCTTTCAGGCAAACCATATTGGCAAATGATTTACTTTTTTCAAAAACTTGCACACTGCAGTCTTCGTCACATTGGCAAACGAAGCGGCTTCAATCCATTTTGTGAAGTAATCGATAACCACAAAAATGAATCGATGTCCATTTGAAGCTTTTGGAGAAATTGGCCCTATGACATCCATGCCCCATATAGAAAAAGGCCACGGAGAAGTCATGACATGAAGGGGTGAAGGGGCTACATGAATTTTATCGCCGTAGATTTGACATTTGTGGCATTTTTTGGCAAAATTGATGCAGTCACTTTCCATTGTCAGCCAATAATAATCGAGTCTCATGATCTTTCTGGCCATATTGAAACCATTGGCATGCGTTCCGCAAATTCCCTCATGGACCTCTTCAAGTATTTTTCTGGCTTCAACATCATCCACACATCTCAAAAGCATCTGATCCTTTCCTCTTTTATACAGGATATCCCCATCAAGAACAAATCCCGCTGCCATTCTTCTAATTGTTCTTTTATCGTTCTCATTCGCTTGTTCGGGATACCTTTGATTCTTGATATATTCTAAGATATCATGGAACCAAGGCCGTCCGTCTACTTCTTTCTCAATGCTACAACAGTGTGCAGGGACCTCGTATATGCTCATTTTGAGGGGCATTATTTCTGCTTCTCTACTTGCTTTGAACATTGAAGCCAAAGTGGCTAGGGCATCAGCTAATTAGTTTTCTTCTCGTGGAAAGTAATTAAAAATTATTTATTTGAATTCTTTAATCAACCTTTCCACGAGGTCCCTGTATTTGACTAATTTTGAATCTCTCACTTCCCAATCTCCACGGATCTGATAAATCACTAATGCTGAGTCTCCGTATACCTTTAAATTTTGGATGTTTCGTTCAATTGCTGGGCGAAGTCCCATGATACAAGCTTCATATTCCGCTATGTTATTGGTACAGAAGAAATTCAGCCTGGCAGTGAACGGATAATGGTTCCCTTCTGGTGATACTAAGACTGCTCCAATCCCATGCCCCAATGCATTCAATGTACCATCAAAGCTCATCCTCCATGACTTTCCTTTTGATGACTCACATTCCTTTTCTGTAATGCACATTAAGTCTTTATCTGGGAAATCAAATTTCAATGGCTCGTATTCCTCCGTTGTTCGAGTTGCTAAGAAGTCAGCTATTGCACTCCCTTTTATCGACTTTTGGCTCACATAGACGATGTCATATTCTGATAGTAAGATCTGCCATCGTGTCATTCTTCCTGAGAGTGCGGGTGATTCCATCATGTACTTTATTGGGTCCAACTTTGAAATTAGCCATGTCGTATGATACAACATATATTGGCTGAGTCTCCGAGCTACCCAAACCAGAGTGCAACAATATTTCTCAATGAACGAATATTTTGACTCATATTCAGTGAACTTTTTGCTGAGGTAGTAGATCGCTTTTTCTTTCTTTCCTGACTCGTCGTGTTGCCCCAGTACGCAACCCATTGAACTTTTGAACACAGTCAAATACAATATCAATGGTCTTCCAGGAGTTGGCGGTACTAGCACTGGAGGACTGGACAAATATTGTTTTATCTTATCAAAGGCCACCTGGCATTCCTCGTTCCATTCTCCCGGGTTATGTTTTCAAAGAAGCCGAAAGATTGGGTCGCATTGGTTGGTAAGTTGAGCGATAAATCGGGCGATGTAGTTTAATCTCCCTAAAAATCCTCTAACTTCCTTTTGCGTGCGCGGAGGTGGTAATTCTTGGATGGCTTTTATTTTATCTGGATCAACTTTGATACCTCTTTCACTGACAATGAAGCTTAGCAACTTTCCCGAGGTAGCCCCAAACGTACATTTGGCCGGATTGAGCTTTAGCTGGAACTTTCTCAGTCTGTCGAACAATTTCTTCAGGTTCACTACATGCTCTTCCTCCCCTCGGGATTTAGCAATCATATCGTAGACGTAGACCTCTATTTCCTTATGTATCATGTCATGGAATAATGTCACCATAGCCCTCTGATATGTTGCTCCAGTATTCTTTAACCCAAATGACATCACTTTGTAGCAGAATGTTCCCCACATTGTTACGAAGGTAGTTTTCTCCATATCCTCAGGGGCATCTTGATCTGATTATACCCCGAGAATCCGTCCATGAAAGAAAAAAATGAATGTTTTACTGTGTTATCCACCAACGTATCAATGTGTGGTAAGGGAAAATTATCTTTAGGACTTGCTCGATTCAGGTCACGATAATCCACGCACATTCGTACTTTGCCATCTTTCTTTGGTACCGGACTATGTTAGCCACCCATTCGGATATTTGAGGCTTGTAGGAAGCCAGCATCAAATTGCTTCTTGACTTCCTCTTTTATCTTCAACAACATCTCAGGCCTCATCCGTCTTAGCTTTTGTTGAATGGGCTTGCATCCTGGCTTTAATGGGAGCTTATGGATCGCTACATCTTCATCCAATCCTGGCATGTCCTGATATGACCATGCGAATACATCTTTGTACTCACGGAGCAAAACAATCAAATTATGCCTGGTGCCTCCTGAAATAGAAGTCTCAATCTTCAGTCACAGTTTCATACTCATCTTCAGTCACAGTTTCATACTCATCTTTAGTCACAGCTTCTTGTTCAGGCACAGTTTCATACTCATCTTCAGTCACATGCATCGGTGCTTTTCCTTTCTGTTTCAAGTCACTGTTCTTTACTGATTCGACCTCTTTTGAATAACATCTTCCGCTACGAGTGAAATAACCTACTTCCCCAACACTTCCAGTCATGGCTTTGTGTTTTTCAGCTTCAGGTGTGACGATATTAACATCATATTTCCATGGTACTGCTTTATTGTCCTTGTAGGGGAAAGGAGATAGTACCTCGATTATCACTTTTGGTTTCACTAGTTCCTTCTTCGCGTCATAATAAATTATTAACGGTCGGTCGGCGCTATACGGACAACCTGACGATTGATTATCGGAGGTACATACTTCTTTCTCATTGGCCTCTTCGCCTTTATAAAAAATCCCAATCTCCTTATTGTCCATCATATTTTGCAGTAATCTCCTGAACTCTTCGCAGGATTGAATATCGTGCCCCTCAATACTATGGAATTCGCAAAAACTTGGATCTTTTGTATTCCTTCCCTCGAATACTCTGTTAAGATGACAAAGCGAACCCTTTTCAACTAGCACCTTCCAGATTTTCTACAGAGGTGTTCTTATTTCAGAAACCCATCTTCTACTTTGTCGTTTGTCCTCCTCTCCCTCAAGGCTCACATTCCTTTCGGCGTGGTTTGGGAATGGGTTCCGGATGTACCGCCAGTGCCATCAAATCGCAGAATACCCGCATCGATAAGTCCTTGAACTCTCCTTTTAAAGGCCAGACAGTTTTCCGTAGAGTGCCCCTGGTTCCCTGCATGGTATGCACAACTAGCATTTGGATCATACCATTACGGGTATGGAGGTTTAAGGGGTGCCATGTAATGAGGAGATATTAATTGCTTCTCCAGAAGTTTTGGGTACAGTTTCCCGTACGACACAGGAATAGGGGTGAATTGCTGTCTCTCGGGATTGGGCCTTACTGGTCTTGGTTCATTTCTGGGTTGGCTTTGAGCGGGTATAGTGTTTTGTGGGAATGAGGTGATGGTTCTTTGGTTGTTCGTGGCGTAAACTGGATAGGAAGGAGGTGGTGCTTGGTAGTAAGGGTTTTGAGGGGGATAATAGAAATTTGGAGGTGGATAATTTCGAGGTCGGGGTTGGTTCGGATATGGATTAGAGGCATAACGGCTTCCCATTCCCACCATGTGGGCTTCTGGTTCTTTCTTCTTCATAGGTGTTGCCCTTTTTGAACCTTCTGAGCCTTCCATTCTACCGCTCTTGACGGCATTCTCTATGAGCTCACCAGATATTACAATATCCGCAAACTCTTTCGTGGCACTTCCCACTAATTTGTCATAAAATGGCGCCTTTAAGGTGTTGATAAAAAGAACGGTTATCTCCGTTTTTGTTAGTGGGGGTTCCACTTGGGCGAGACGTCTCTCCATCTCTCAAGATCCGTCTGAAGGTTTTGATGGCTTTTTCTCCATCATTTGCAAGGTCATCCGATGCTCGCACCATATCCGACACATGCTTGTACTGCTCGCAAAATGCTGATGCCAAGTCCTTCCAGGATCAAATCTTTTCTCTACTGAGTTGGTTGTACCACCGAAGAGCTGACCCTGTTAGACTATCTTGAAAGCAATGTATAATTAGCTTATCCTCGTTCACATAACCGGTCATTTTTCGACAGAACATGATGAGATGTGCTTTTGGGCACCTTGTCCCATCATACTTTTCAAAATCAGGCGCCTTGAATTTTGGAGGCAAGATTAGATCAGGTACCAAACTGAGTTCTTTGGCACCTAGTGCGGAGAAGACTTCAGCGCCTTCTATTGCTTTGAGTCTTTCCTCTAGACTTCTATATTTTGCATCATGATTATCCAATTTCAACTTGGCTACCTCTGTTTGGTCGTCCAGATTTGGAACTAGTGGATCAGCAGGGCTTGCCCCTGGGTTCGACACAAATATTCCTTGCCCCAGATTAGTGGGTGGAGCAGGTGGCATAGGTCGTTGTTCCAAGACTGTGGGTTCCCCTTGAGTATACCCTCTTTGTGTTGTATATGGGTGGTGGAGTGAATCCGGGGATAGAGTGGATCTGATCGTGGTGAATTCTTGACCGAGGTTCCATAACATCGGGTTCTGACGGGTCCTTTTCCTTTGACCAAAGTTGTCATCATCTCCATCATTTTGGCCATCTGATCTCTTTGCTTGAGTGATTCCTCTCGAGATCTCACCATTAGGTCTCTCGTTTCTTGTTGCGATTTGGCCAGTTGCTCTTGTAATTCCTTTTGAGCCCTTTCCATCCTTTCAATTCTCTCATTGAATTCAGTCTCCATTACTCTAGCTTGTCGGCGCGTTTTATACGGATGACGTGGTTCCAGTCTTGTGGTATTACAACTGCGAATTATATATTTTATCTTCAGCGGCCAAGTATGGGATATGCAATGTATGAATGAATGCATGAATGTCAAATGAATGTCAGTCATGAATGAATATGCAAAAATTTGGTGTTAATTTCAAGATAGCCCCTATTTAGGCATTTCCTTAATCAAAGGAGTATTACACAACGTTTCGGTCACTCGTATAATTGACTCCTCCATTAGAAACCCGTTTTTGGCAACCAATCTCTAATCAACACCTTCCTAACAAGATGCCTTCGATGCATGATGAAAAATAAAAATACAGATAAACGACCTTGGTTAGCGCAACACATATAAACAGAGAAAAACTGTGGAAAATCTAACAAATTAAGCTACTTGGTCCAGTGGACTCGATTCCCTTTCTTAGAAAGCACAAATGTAAAAGAAATAGAATGTAAGATGTGCTTTTCCCGTGTACTTATTTCGGTGACTACTAAACGAGCGGAGGTTCGGCATGGCTCTAGTTGGGTGGCTCGTATGGTTCACTATATGCGGTTTTGGTTCTAGACAGGTACTCGAATTGCTCGTACTATCATCTGCTAAGATTAGCACGAAGCCTCGGTCATAACCCATCACAGGCTCACGAGTTCAATTCAAGGGATTACATTTACTTATGCCTATGCGGAGGGACAAGTTAACTCACGAAAGCATAAGTCATATGTAACCCGAAAGTATTCACTAGCCTGTGCGGAGGGACGAGTTAACTAACGAAGGCATAGCGTTTACTTTCACTTAAACGAACAGAGCCCGGGTAGAGAACTTATGTTATGCAAAATGCAAGTTCACGGTGTGTGGGAGAAACTTGCAATCTTTCCATTTATTTTAAAACTACAAAACTAAAACGAAAGATAAAACAAATTAGGAGATATGTATGTATGATTTTTTCGAAAACAAAACTTAAGGATCATGATTAAATATTAATTTGAACACGGAAATTTGAAAATTTTGACAACACGCGTTTAATTCAACTCGACTCTCAAAAATGGAGGTCCCCAGTGGAGTCGCCAGCTGTAGTGAAGTAAAATTTTTTTTTTCTCTTGGTCGCTAATTGTGGCGATTTATTAAACATTTGAAAACCAACTTTCGATTTTATTAACAAAGGGAGTTGCCACCGATCCTTTTTTATAGGTGTGATCGGACACCTAATAAAATTATTTTAAAACAAAAAGAAG
Source organism: Gossypium arboreum (assembly GCF_025698485.1). Lineage (NCBI taxonomy): Eukaryota > Viridiplantae > Streptophyta > Magnoliopsida > Malvales > Malvaceae > Gossypium > Gossypium arboreum. Next base: position 29,379,322 of record NC_069074.1, on the reverse strand, counting down.
GCCAAATTTAGGTCTACATGAAAGTCCGAGAGAAAAATTGGGGTTCGGAGTCGATTCTGCGTGAGGAAGGTATTAGCACCTCGCGACGCCCAAAATTGGTATCTCATAAACATGTGTTGACTTGATTTTCAAAAATACGAGTTCAATATAATATTTAATCGTGATCCGATTGAAAAATGAGAATTTTAGTTTTCAATTTTTTTAGAAAGGGTGTCCTGTTTTTTAACACAAGCCAGCTAATTTCACCCAACATAGCGATGAAATCAATGGCTTAATATTAAATCGGTACATTGCCTTATTTTTGAAATTAATTAAAACATGAGAAAAATATTCCTAAAGTGAGAAATTAAAAATAGATAAAGGACTTAAAAAAAATGATATCATTAATGAAAAATATTAACATGGAATACTAGAATATTAGAATAACAATAATAATGATATTTACAAAATAAAAACAAATCATGTACTAATAATAAAATAGGAAAAATGATATATTTGGTAATAATAATATAAAATAATAATATGTACATAAAATACATATATATATATATATGCATATAATAAAAGTATGTAATAATAATAATAATAATATCTACAATAAAAGAAAATATTAGGAAACGTACATAAAAAATATATACATAAAAATTTACAACAATAATATAAAATAATGATATGTGCAAAATATATATATATATACATATGTACATAAAATTTTGACGGGAGTACTAGATCAGAGACCAAACTCAGATCCTTGGCATCGACCCCACGATGGTAATCAGCATTCTCCATCACTCTAAGTTTTTCTTCTAACCACTTGTATCGATCTTCGAGTTGTCTTGCCAGTTCAACCTTTGCTTTTTCTATTCCTTCCATTTCGTCTAGATCAGGAACTTCAGGATTAGTTAGACTATTACTTGGATTGGAACCTGAGCCCGTCGGGTAGTTCATAGGTGCCGAGGTACCGACCTGATGTTGTGATCTGATAGCAATAGGTACATCTTGCGGACATGTCTGATCGTTTATCGGGGTGAAACCCGGAGGGTATAGAGGCTCATCATTGTCCTCCCCAGCATTGATCATGGAGTTTTTTTCCTCTTCCTAACCCCTTAGTCAGTAATTGGGACAACTGATTCATCGTATTCCTTTGGGACTCTAGCATTTGGTCCCTTATATCTTGTTGGATCTTCGCTAGCTGCTCTTGCATTTGCATTTGTAGCAGGTCTTGCGCCTCTCTTTGAAGTTGTTCAAGTCTTTCCAATCTTTGATCCATATCTTTTATCATTTTCCGTGTACCATAAAGATGCCTAGTCGTTTGACCTTTGTCGGTTCCCAGGCTAACTGAAATAATTTCACCTAATTAGAGTTCTTTTAGGGGCAGTCTAATGCAAATGATGCAATTCAATGCAAATGCATGAATGAATGTAAAAGAAAGGAAGGCATTGATTCTGAATTCAATTTCATTAGAACAACTTTTCTAGAAAACAAATTCCTTTACATAAAACAGACTACATATACGGCCTTTCTCTCATATTCCAAGTGAAGACACCTATCTTCCTCTTCATATCTGGATCTTATGGTCAAGTCTTGCGAATTTTCTAAAAGATGTCTCCATTAACTCCTTCTGCTTGATCCAGGCTGCGACTTGTTGCTCACTTCTCCCCACGATACTTGTTAGCTTCTTTAAGCCATGACTGTTCTCGAACAATCTTTGTCGGCTTGCATCCTCAGGCAATGAAGCAAAGTCTTGTATTTCTTCACGGACTATTAGCCTTCTTTCATTTTGTTTACTTGGACCATATTTAGACAACCGTGTTATAATCCACTTTATCAAAAAATTCATTTTCTTATGACAAACTGTTCTATTTAGCAATCAAATATGAATCAACACCCCCTTCCTATGATGATGTAATGCAATGCAATTATAAATAAAACAAAAACAAAACACGTCAGTGCAGGATAAATAAATAACAAATAAAGTAATTCGGGTGACCACTAGGGGTTCGGAGTGGCTCTACCTAGGGTGGGTTCTTAAGGCTCGCTACATGGGGTTTGGTTCTAAAGTAAAGGTACCTGAACCAGCAGATTCCTCGATCTTCACCCATTATAGGCTCATACAGACTGAGTTTAGTTCAGGGGAATACATATCCCTATGGCTGCACGGAGATGAAAATCTCACAAAGACGTAGGTACGGATGTATCCCGAAAGCGATCCACTATCCTGCACGAAGGTGAAAACCTCACGAAGGAGTAGTTTCTCACTCCCACTTAAAGGGGTGTGACCATAGCGGTCATGCAATGCAATGTGCAAGGATATATGCATAAAAAACTGAAGCAATTAAGGAAAATAGGAATAAAATGATGAATACCGAAAGAAAAACGAGTGAGATGCAATGGAGGGATCGTATATCAAAATCAATTTTTTAATTTTCGACAAAAAGACAAAAACTAATCAACTTGTGGCTTGACTCTCTTATTTGGTGTCCTTAGTGGAGTCGTCAAGCTGTCGTAACCATTTTTTTGAAAAAAAAGGGGATCGACTTGGATTTGAAAACGAAAATGAAAAATGGGAGTCGCCACCAATCCTTTTTGATGAGGTGTGATCGGGTCACCTTTAAATTAACCATTTTAATAAAAGTTAAGGTTTACTAAAATGATAATTTTTGGTCTACGAAAATCAGAAAATGAGTTCGGGAGTCGGTTACGCACGAGGAAGGATTAGCACCCTCGATACGCCCAAAATTGGTACCTAGTTGATTAATTAATGTCTTAAGATCGAAGATTGAAAACTTTGAAGACTTTTGAAATATGATCCTTCTTTATGAAAATGCTCTAGTGTTAAAGACCTTATCGTCTCAAAATATAAAATGTCACATCCAGTGAGTTAGGACACGACATCTTGAATTTTTGAGAGCGAGCTTGCCTTTTATTTAAAATTAACGTGTTTTAAAGGATATTCGGTTAGTTAGGGTGAATGAGGAAAATCGAAACCCAGTAAGTTAGGGCACGCTTCCTTGGATTTCCGAACACCGAATATTGCCTTTATTTGCAAAAAATCTTATTTTGAGGTAACAAAATGTCATACCCGGTAAGTTAGGGCACAACATCTCGTATCTCCGGGAATAAGAATTTTTCAAAACTCGTATTGCGATTTAAAAGAGTATTCGTATTTAGGTTAAATGAGAAAAATCGAAACCCAGTAAGTTAAGGCATGATTGTCTCGAATTACCAAATACGGGATATTTACTTTTATGAAAGAATTATCATTGGGTTGGATAAAACCTAAATTCATGATGGAACGAGATAATAAAGAATGCATAACAAATAAAAATCGATAACCATAACAGGATAAGCATAAACACAAATGTGAATGATAACGATAAAAACAAAAATAAAATAAATGCGTCAAACGAAAAATAAGAAAGGGAAATAATAAATAAGCTAAATGTTTGAAAATAAAAACTTAGTCGTAAAATAATGAAGATTATGAGAGTCTATTTAATAAAGTAGTAATAGTGATGATAATGATAAGAAAAATATAATGATAGTAAAATATAATATTAGTACCTAAATATTAATATAGACATAATGCCTAAAGCGTAATAATAGCGAAAATATGTATGAATAAGAAATATAAATAACTAAGTAATGAGAAAATAAATAAATATAAATAATAATAATAATAATAATAATAATAATAACAATAAGAAAGAAAAATTAGTGATAACAATAATATGTCAAATAATAAAATTAATAATAATAATAATAATAATGGTAGCAATAATTTTGAAAAACAGAAGGTAATAAGATGGTAATAATAAAAAGGAATAACAATATGTTAGATAGTAAGTAATAAAAATAATAACAATAAAAATGATAATAGTGAAATACCTATAACAATATATACTAATAATAGCAATAATATGAAGAATGAGAAATAACGATTACACGAACAGTAAGGGATTGCTATGATAATGGTAAATATTGATAATAATAATAATAATAATAATAATAATAATAATAATAATAATAATAATATTGATAATAAGTAATAATAAAAATAATAGAAATAATAGTGATAACAACAATATAAACAATATATATATGAAAAATACTGATAATAGTACAAATGATAACAAGAATAATAAAATTAACTAATTTAATAAATAAAATAGCTAAACAATTAAAAAGGGATTAAATTGAATTTAAAGCAAAAATTTTGGGGCGAATTCAAAATAAAAAAGACAAGGGAGGACCAAGTTGTAACACACGCGCGATCTGAAGGGACGAAAAAAGAAAATATCCCCGTCCCCCTAAACACAACGTTTTACGCAGGACCAAAATGAAACAAGAATCGAATTACCGGGCGAAATTAAAACAATGAAAAACTTAATTACAAAATGGTGAAAAGCGGAAGGACTTGCAGAGCAATTACCCCCAAAGACAAAAACACGCGGATCCTCCTAGCGGGTCGGGTCAACATGCCAGGCTTAAAACGACGTCGTTTTGACGTCTGAACCTCAAACCCAGTCATTTTAAAAGGGTATAAAAGCTATTTTTTTTTTTAAAATTTTCATTCCTTCTCATTTTTCAAAATAAAACAAAAGGGAGAGCTCCCTTTTTCTCTGCAGCAGGGCATCATCGGCCTAGATTTTTGACCATCGTAGCATGTGTAGACCATGGATTCACGGCGGCGTCGGCGTCGCCGTATGAGGCGGGAAGGCCAAAAGTCCCGTTTTCCGGGCAAAAAAAGATAAGTTTTCTTATTCTCTCCCTTTTTAATATATTTTTATATAGATAAATAGTTTTAAAAAGAGAAATATAGGTATATATTTAGTTTTGAAAAGAAAGAAAAATAATAAAAAGGAAGAAAAGAAATAAAAACAATAAACCTTAAGTTGTTTGGGACTTGTTTTCTTTTTCTCTTCAAGCGCTTTCGTTGTTTCTTTATTATTTGAATGCTAAAATCGATCTCTTTGTATTCAATCCAATCCCCCTTTTCAAGAATACAATCGGTTCCCCCCTTTTGAAAATACAAATCCCCCGTTTTTATTATTTTCTCTTTCGACTTTATAGTCGATTACATGATTTCTCTGCTTTCTGCTTGTTTCCCTTTTTTTTGCTTTGCGTGTTTCTGCTCTCTGTTTGTTTTGCAGGTGATAGGATGATGGGATGATGGGATGGAGGCAGTGCAAGTGGAGCAAGTGGAGGTGTGGGTGGTGACAGACTTTGATGGCTAGGGTTTTCCTTTTTGGCTGAAAATTAGTTAAGGTTGTGGGCTGATTTGGGCTTTGTAATTGGGTCTAGAGTTTGGTTTTGGGCCGGGCATAATTTGGCTATACAGCTGCCCCTCTTTGCTTGTTGTCGTGTAACGAGAACAGAGCAAAGACTTTTAAGAAAAACCAAATTTGCCCGGTCTTACCGATTCTTAACTTCTTCAGTGCTCCTCTTCTTCAGGTCGCCTTTTCTAGTCTACCACGTCTTGTTGCTTCGATCCACTTCACTGCAATTCAAGGAGATAAAACTGGCAACTTCAACTTGCCCCACTGCAACTTCAGGGGGATAAGGCTTACAGCTATGATTTACTCCACTGAAACTTTGGAGATTCAAGGAGAAGAGATTTGTAGCCTCGATCTTTTCTACTAAAACTTTAAGGAAATAAGAATTCAGGTAGAAGGGATTTGTAGCCTCGACCTACTACACTGAAACTTCAGAGATTCAGGGAGAAAAGATTCGTAGCCTCGATTTTCTCTACTAAAACTTCGATGAGATCTGTTGTGGCTTCGAGCCGTTCCAATGCCATTTCAAGGAGAAGAGATCCGCTGAAACTTCAAGGAGATACGAATAGTGGCTTCGAGCCTCTCCAGTGCCATTTTAGGGAGAAAAAAGTTGTAATTTTCAGCCCGGTACCCTACTGCTTAAGGGTTTAAGGCCCATCGTCTTCGATTTGTTTCCCTACTGCTTATGGGGTTAAGATCTGGAAATTCAGCCTGTTACCCTACTGCTTAGGGGTTTAAGACCCTTCGTCTTCGATCTGCTCCACTACTGCTTAGGGAGATAAGATCTGCAATTTGGTCTGTTACCCTACTGCTTAGGGGGTTCAAGACCCTTCGTCTTCGATCTGCTCTACTACTGCTTAGGGAGATAAGATCTATAATTTGGTCTGTTACCCTACTGCTTAGGGGGTTAAGATCTAGAAATTTAGCCTGTTACCCTACTGCTTAGGGGTTTAAGGCCCTTCGTCTTCGATCTGCTCCACTACTACTTAGGGAGATAAGATCTGCAATTTGGTCTGTTACCCTACTGCTTAGGGGTTTAAGGCCCTTCGTCTTCGATCTGTTTCCCTACTGCTTAAGGGGTTAAGGTCTGGAAATTCAGCCTGTTACCCTACTGCTTAGGGGTTTAAGGTTTGAAAATTTGGCTTGTTACCCTATTGCTCAGGGGGTTGAAGCCCATCACTTTCGATCTGTTTCCCTACTGCTTAGGGGGTTAGATCTGTAAATCTTCAGTCTGCTCCACTGCGACTTCAGGGAGATGAGACTTGCTGGATTCGATCTGTTTCACTGCGACCTCAGGGAGACAAGATCTATAATTTTCAGCCCATTACCCTACTGCTTAGGGGGTCAAGGTCTGTAAATTTGGCTTGTTACTCTACTGCTTAGAGGGTTAAAGCTCATCATCTTCGATCTATTTCCCTACTGCTTAGGGTGATAAGATCTATAAACTTCAGCTTGTTACCCTACTGCTTAGGGGGTTAAAGCTCGTTGCCTTTGATCTGTTTCCCTACTGCTTAGGGTGATAAGATCTATATCTTCAGCCTGTTGGAAATTGAATGGAAATCTTCAATCTTGAAGGAGATCCTGCTTTTGAGTTGAATCCTGTTGGCATTCTTCGAGTCTTTTCTATTTTCTACTCTACGTACCCCCTTAGGTCCTCTTCTAGCGTATATTTATAGACTTTAGAATGCTCAGAAACCCTAAAAATTGGGTTTTCTGTGTAACAGGGAAGCAGGGTGCGAAATCGACACGAACTGGTACATGAGCATGTGGCCAGCCCATGTGGAAATGCCCAGGCCATGTGGATTCTGGAAACAACTCTTTTGCCTGATTTTGGCTCCTTTTGCTCCCCTATGCTCACCTAAGTATAGAAACATGAATTTAAAAGATTAGGAGCATCAAATGCACTAATTCATATAATAAATCATCCAAAAACGCATCTAGAATGGGATTAAAAACATGTTACTTTTATGGCTTATCATTAGTACAAATTTAAACTTAAAATTAGAAAGATGAGAAATAAGACCTCTTCGAAAAATTTCCTTTTCTTTGCTAAAAATAAGTTAGGGGAGTAACTAAATATTGTCAATTGAGTTAGTTTATTACTAACTCATATACTAATACATGTGTAAAAAATAATACCCTTACCAAACGTAGCATAAGGGTGCATTTATTTCATGAAAAATGTTTTTTGTATTTCTCTGTGTTTGTTTCATGGAAAACAATTTGGCCAATGAAAAATTACTTATATGTCAACGAAAAATAAACCCATTTTTTCCTTATAAAATCTTAGTGTTATTTGTCTATTATTTTAGTAGGATTTTAGTTTATTTTATAAGTTAATTTTAGTACATTTTAGTAATTTTATTTTATTATTTAATTATATATTATTAGTATTAAATTGAACTCATTTTTGTGTGTTTTAACCCCATGTAGGTTCGACAAAGCATGGATAATTGATAGCTTGATATAGGCAGTTAAGGCATATTTATGCTTCAACGAAAGAGGTTTCTACCCCCAACAAACGTAGGCAGACAACTTTCCACTCCAATGAAAGATTTTTTCAACCCAACGAACGCAACAAACAACTTTCTACTTCGACGAAAAGATTACTCCTTAATGCAGTACACGTACTTGAACAATTTTCAAGAGTTGCGATGTTTGGGATTATAAAAGGGAAAAAAGAAACCTAAACACAAGGAGGGAGAGAAGAAAAAGAGTAGAAGTTTCCAAAGCCTTCACGCATCAAGAATTGGCAGATTTTATCGAGAAGATTAAGTTTTTCCATCAATTTTCTTCTTGTTTCTTTTTTCTATGCCTGGCTATTTTTATTTCAAGATATTTTTCAATTCCTCCATGAACTAAGTTTTTTTTTCTAGGATTGTAGTGGATTCCATGTTTAGTTAATTGAATATTTTTCTATTTTCATCTCTTTTTGTTTTTAATAGAGATTTGATTATTTATTCATTCTTGTTCTTTATTGATAATAGTTTGGTCTACTATTAGTTTGATAAAACCTAAAAAAAAAATCAGAAAGGACTTTTAGGTTTAGGTCTAGAATGAATAGTTCTTGGTCTAAATTAGATAAGCCAATACATGATTTGTAATTAGGGTAGAAATATACTTGATTATCTTCGGTAACCTTAATTTGTGTTTGTTCTTAACAATTTGGTCTAAATTATTAACTTAAGAATTTATCTCAATAGTTGGATTAAATTAGTTCCTTAATTACTTGGAAATTAATTAGGGTAAATTACACTGTAGGTCATCTAAAATAATGTCGTTCCTATTTTCGTCACTTTAAAACTTTTTTTTTGTCAATTTAGTTACTCTAATTAAGATAATTATTCAAATTTGTCATTGTCGTTAAAAATTTCGTTAATCCATTAATGGATTGTTGATGTGACACTTTTTTACTTTTGGCTAAAGCTAAGGACCTCTCTTTAATTAGTCCAAAACACATTTTTTGGGTTTATTTGCAACATAAGACTAAAGCTTGTAAGTTCTCTTTTTCCTTCGTGTTGTTGTTTGTTTATTGAGAAAAGTAACGAAGGAAAATGATGATAGTTTTAACTTCTTTGTTTGACTTATAGATTTTATATTGAGTATTATGTTCATAGTGTTTATTTGTACACATTTGATTTGTGTTCTGATTTGGCAATGTGCTTCTCGGAGATCCTTTGCAATTTCTTCAAGATTTGGTTTTAGTATGGTAAGTTTTTCTTCTTCTTTTTTAAGAAAAAGTTTATATTTCCCCCTTAATTCTTCAATTTCAGAACTGGTTGTGTTATGTTTCTTTGTGTGTGTGTTGGGGGAGTTATTAACAATTCTAGTTTTGTTAGTTACCCAACTTTTCTAATGAAAACAACGATTCCTCAAACAATATTTTTTTATGTAAATAGTTCCTTTTTTTATATAAATAGTTATCATTTTTTTCTTTTCATAGTAATTATGTCATTGTTACTCTGTATTGAATGTTAATAATGAAAGGATTATTTTAAAGGTACTCGGAGAAGATTTTAAGGATTTTAAGGGATTTTGAGTTTTTCTTTTATTTTCTTCTTTGCATGTTTTCTCTTAAAAATGTTAAGAGACAATCAATTAAAATAAAAAATATAAAAGAGTAATAAGGTTATCTAAGTAATAAACTAGAAAATGGGGTGTTTTGGACAAGTCAAACAAACAAGTCAAAACTATTCTCATTTTTCTCTGTTACTTTTCCCGGGAAACAAACACCAAGAAGAAGGAAAAAGAGAAAACTTGCAAGCTTTAGTCTTATGTTGCAAATAAAGAAAAAAAAGTGTTTTGGACTAATAACAGAGAGGTCTCTAACTTTAGTCAAAAGATAAAAAAAAACGTTACGTCAGCAATTTGTTAGTGGATTAGCGAAAATTTTAATAGCAGTGACCAATTCAAGAAATTATGTTAATTAGAGTGACTAAATTAACAAAAAAAAAATATTTTAGAGTAACCAAAATAGGAACAACGCTATTTTAGAGTGACCCGCGGTGTAATTTGCCCAAATAATTAAGGGAATTTTAGTACCTCAAGTTAGTAATCAACTATAGAATAGAATCGAGTGGTGATAGAACAATTAGATGATACATTGAATAAAATTGTAATCCTAGATTTTTATTATTAATTGATTATTTCATTTTAACTTGAGTTGCCTATTTTATTTATCGATTTAGTTTAGAAAATTTTATTATCAATTTATTTGGATAGATATTAGAGTAATATTTGGTGATTAGTGTATAATTAGTAATCACTCTATGTGGGAACGATATTTTTATACCACTTGACACTTATCATGATACGTATATATATGTGTGTGTGACTTTCAATTAGTAACTTACCATTTTGAAAAGTATAAGTCATTTCTCCAAGAAAGAGTTTTTAATGAGTAATTTTATTATTATATAAAAATTAACTTGAATCAAACCTAATATTATATTATTAATATTTTGATTTTGATTTTTAAAAATAAAAAAATTAAAAATTAATAGAAAATATCATAATGTTCAATATTAATAAATATACATATTTAGTTATTTATATTTAATAACATAATAAATTATTAATATAATTTATTATTTTAATAAATTATTTAATATTTCAATTTTATGTTAGTAATAAATTGTAACGCCCCAAAATATAAGGGGTTAGATGAAATGAATAATCAAGAAATAAGTCTTAAGCTTGATGGTTAAGTAGCTAGTACACTCCTTAGAGAACTTAGGGTTCAAACTCTATTTCTCTCATTTCTTTTCCTTTTTAATTTCAGCAAACTGGAATGAAAAACACCCCTAAAACAAATATAAAATGGAGTAGAAAATAAACAAGTGTAGCCGTTAGCCCAATCGGTTATGTATTCTTCCTTCCCCTTTAGATTCCCAAGCTCAACTTACGCCAAATTCTCCCATTTTTCTTTTAATTTCGGTAGCAATGATAAATTACCCTATAACCATTTAAAAATTTGAAAACCTAGTTATTTTGTCCCTTTTTCCTAATTACATTAGGATTTTGTTTCATTTTCCATTCCAAAATAGAATTCCTCCCTCTTTTCTCTATATCTTCATCTTTTCTTTTCTTCCCCTTTCCTATTTCATAATATTTCATGTTATTTTGTTGTTGAAAATTATTTTGCTTCCCAAACCAAAAAATTATTCTCAATGTGCATTGAAACATTCTTAATCTTCTCCAAGAATCGGTAAGTTCAATTCGATCCCAATAATTAATCTTGAATTCTTGTAGCACTTACATCCGTTACTAATATTTCATTTGAATAAATGGATCTTTTAAGAATTTTGTAAAAAAAATCTATCGAAATCTTGATTTTACTTGAAATCCATTATTAATTATTGCGTAATTGTTAGTTAAAAGACCCATTTTAGATGCCCCAAATCATATTTGAACGTGAGGAACATCGCTCAAGCTACCGATGAAAGGTGCGTGTTATTTTATGAGTAAATCGGGGCAATATCGAGCCTAAAATAGGGCCACACGGGCGTGTAGGCCACACAGCCCCCTCACACGACCATGTGCCTCTGAAACCCTAGTCACTTTGCTTCTTATATGGCCTAAACCCTTCCACACGGCTTGCCAAACGACCGTGTCTCCCTTGTAGGTCGATTTTGCAAAAATCACAGTGCCACAATCTGTCACACAGCCTAGCCACACAACCGTGTAACCCTTCAACACGGCCCGATCACATGACCATGTGTCCTCTCTAACTCACAATTTACAGTTTTGACCTAGAATATGTTTTGTTAAATTTAGTTCATGACTGATTCCCAAACTATTTTAATGTTTAATTTTGATCAAATAAGTCCCTAATAGTATGATTTATGTTAGAATCCTTGATTGATTGAATTATTATGGTATATATAATTAATTGCATGAATTGTGAACAATTTATATATGACTTTTGTATCTACAATTAAGACCTTACGTACAACTTGCCTTATATTACTGTTAATATGAATCTATGATAAGCATGCCTTCTGCTACTGAATCAATCTGTTATAGGCATAATAATTGCCACTAAATCAAACAGTTATAAGCATAATGATTGCTATCGTAATGTTATGTTAAAAGTATATTAAATGTTATTTTAATAATTTGTTTTAAGAATGTCATTTTGCATTGCATGGGGTGGGATGATGTGAACGAAGGAAATTGAGCAATTTATCTACACCGTTGATTGGTTTATCCATACCCTTTGAGCAACTTTTATATGTACTGTTTGGGTGGTTTAACCACACTGTATTAGCAGCTTTAATATGCAAACATGTGCATCCACAACCCTCTAGTAGCTTGTCTGCAAAAAACTATTTTATAAAAAAAGAACCAGTGGTTCATCCACCCTTTTTATTACTAGAGGTTTATCCACAATGATGAGTGGTTTATCTACAACGTAGTGTAAAGGTAGAGAAGTTTTAGGGAACTCCTATTATTGTGTGTAGCGGTGGGGTAGGAATATTTTCTGATAAATTGAAATTGCATTGCATTTATAAGCATTTGCGTTGCTGTGAATACCGAGATATTATGATAATAAGTTAATTTGAAATACCAAATTTTAGAGTTGCTAATCAAATTGTGTTTACTCTTCGAAGTTGATGGTGTATATTCTGTCTACTGTTTGCATTGATTTCTTGTGATGGAACTCACACTGAGCTTTATAACTCACTTCCCTTATTAATTCCATCTTTACAGATAACCACCAGCTTAGGAGGTAGACACGATATCTAGAGGGTCTCAATTCGGTTTTATTTATCAAAATATTTTTCAGTTACTATTTGATTTTTATTATTTAAATACTGTATTATTTTATTTTGAAACTCTATTGATTTATTTGAATTGTGGCACGTGACTTAGGTTTTGGTTTTATTTAGCTTGCATGACATTTAACTGAATTTAAAATATGATTTTTAATTAATTAAGCATGAAATATAGTTTTATTAAAACTAAGTTAAAAATCACATTTCTACTGCTAATTTACAAATAAGTATTGAGTAGTAAATAAATAAATTAACTAAAATTTCAAAAATAGTCACCGTTACAAGAATAATGTTAAAATTAATTAGTTTTGTTAAATAATGTGTTTTCAAAAATAGGCTAAGTTTTCTTTAAAAATAATAATAAACAAATATTTTAAAATGAATGTTTTATAAACTCCTATCGTACTAGGTCATCTCGGTGGTCAATGTGATCTCCCTAATTCGGGTCTAACATCTAAGCCGAGTTGGGGAGGTTACGTAAATTTTAACAATAAGAATTTTGAAAAATATTCTTAATATACTATTGAAAAATATTTATGTTAAAATTTTAATAATAAATATTACAATTTAAAAATATTAAATATTTTATAGTATAAAATGTGTAACAAGTAATATTCCTACCAATTGTAGCATAATAAGTGATAAGTAGTTACCTACTTAATTATCTTATTCAAGACTTTTTTGTTGAAAATTTTATATTAAGTAAAGAATTAAAATCGTTATAGAACACATCATAAGTTATTCTTATTTTTATACAATATTAGCGATAAGAGATAGGGGTAACACGATTCAAATCCGTGCCAAACAAATGTCCGACAAAAACTTTTACCACCACTCCATTACACCATTCAAGTCAAAACACATCTTAAGTTTTTCTTTTCTTTTTATTTGTATTAATAAATAACTACCATTAAAATCATCATTCACTTAAAGAAATTTTTAAAATTTTATTTTCAAATATAATTATTTATAAATAAATATATAAATTTTTAAAGAAATATATTTTTTCACCCACAGATGGGGCACGCTGAATTTTCTAGTGTATATATATATTTATATAATTTTATAAAAAATTGTTATTTCAACAAACCATTATCAGATTTAACATTTTTAATATTGAAAAATTTGTTGCTCGTTCCATGTCCTATTATAATGAAATTGTTCTTCCACTTGGGCATTGAATAAGTTTCGCTTGTGTTGAGTTTGGTCCACTTGAATACGATATATTTGACAATACTGGAAACATGGGTCGATTTAGATATTAAGACTTTCAACCGAATTGCTTGAGGTGATTGGATAAATATGAAAGTTTTATTATTAAAATGTTATTTTTTATTTATCAAATTTATTCAAGAAAGTTTTGGACTAGTTAGAGGATTGTTTTATGAATACTTTTATTCGATAAATACTTAAAATAATTAATGGGATAATTTTAGCTTTTAAATAGCAGTTTAAAGCCTATCAAAACCCTGGTGATTGACCACTTGAAAAAACCTATATATAGGTTGTTTTGTGCTGCACATCAAGACCAGTTTTAGGAGTGTTTTTGTCAAAAGTTTGCTGTGTTTTATTGTGGTTATATTGGGGCAATCATTTAGGTATTTTTTGGGGAGTTTATTGATTGTATTGTGAGGTATTTGTGTGAGTAATTTGTGACAATTGAGATTGGTATTGTGATTGTAATTACTTCTTTGTGTAATGATAGATTGGACTTAAGCCAATAAGTGATTTGGATGATTGTTGCATAAAACCATTTATTGGGCCAGGCTCCGCAGACGTACGACCATTATGTCTGAATTGCATTAATAAAGACCGGTTCAATTAACTTTTTTCTACTCTCTTCTTTTTTTTTTTTACTATTTATTTTTGTTTTAACCGCTGTTACAACGAATATTAAGTATCATATCAGTAAACTAATTAATTTTTTCAATTAACAAGCAACTAGTTTAGTAACAAAGTTAATTTACTGTATTGATCGAGAATAATTTTTACATACTTTTTAATTATTTTTTTCATCTAATGGATAAAACATAAAACAAGATAGTTAAAGTATAAAAATATAAATGGTATAAAAAATTTATGGTAGTGTGTAAAAACTAATTTAGTTCGCCTAAATCTCTTATATTATCTTATAAACATACATGACATATTTGTTTTCTAGGATTTATATATTTTGCAATCCAACTATTACTAGATGATGCACATCCAACTTCAATTAAATTATAAATATCTAATAATTTTTATATGTAAAAATATTAACTGTTAAATATAATAAAAATAATATTCTCGATTGACATAATATAAATATTTAATGGATTTAAAACTTTATATGTATAATGAGTACAATTATATTATTAAATTTAATATTTATCAATTTATTAATATATTAATGTGTTAATCAAATATAAAATTATAAAAAAAGTGATAGATTTAGTATTTGTTACCTTTGTTAATATATATATATTTTTATTCCACAAGAAACCTTGAAAATTTTACGTGTGCCTTATTTTTAAAATATTTTATTATATCCCTACAAAATACTTGTTAATAATTAAGGGTACCAAATAAATAAATTATAATGCTCTAGAATAACGTATTTTTATGTATTTATCATTTGTTTATTCTGGGTTTGATCCTACTAATTTGAGCTATTTATGTCTTTTTATCGATTAGGGACCAATTTGGAGGCAAAAGCAATATTAAGGGACAAAAGTGCAAATTTGGAGACACAATGGGCTGATATGAGACGCAGGAAAAAGATTGTGCCAAAAGTGCAAGTATGGAAGACACAAGGACTAAAAACGCAAAAAGAAGAGATTTTATTTTATAAGACTTCATTTTATTTATATTAGGATAATTAATATTAAGATAATTATTAGGATTATTTAAATTTAGGATTTTATTTTAATTATCTTTATTTATCTTTAATTAAATGTATTTATCTTTTTAGAATTTAAGTTCAATTAGACTATCTCCCTAGCACTATAAATAGGGGGTGAAGTGACTCTATTTAGTGTTCAACTTTTTCTGTAAACACTCTCCCCTTGAAAGTCTAGGCTTTTGTTTCTTCATATTTTCTTTAAATAAAATTCCCTTCTCCATTTTTATATTTATTTTCTTTTCCACCGTTATCATAAGCCACTAAAACCCATCTAACCGAAAGTTGTCAATATTCCCCAACAAGGGTTCTTGAGGCCTAGAATCCGTACTTAGCCTTCTTTCCAAGTATTCATCGTTTCTCCGCACTACGGGCTGACGCTTCCGTCCATGGCCCTTAAGAAGTAAGCTTTTCAGCATATGCAAAGGCGGCCACTTTGTATAATTTGGAAGGATTGCACAGTCGATTCGTTAACTTACTGCGTCAGAGGTTGGCGAGCTAAAGAGACAAAATGGGGTGGGATTCGCCATTGAGAAGCGTTGATCTAGCATAGATTGCTAGCTAAAGTCAGGTTCCCTAAAAATCGTAAGTCTAATCTTTAGAGCTGAAGGTCGTAGGCGTCCTCTTCCACTATAACTAGCTTACTTGAGTTGAAAAGGGTTACTTAAAAGCCAAGGATTGAACCCAAGGCGGACCAAGACAACCGGAGGCTGGAATCTCGCCACATAAGAAACTTTCTCTTTTCCCAACTCTATTTATTTTTCCTCATTTCAATTTCTGCAATTTATTTAATTTCGCAAATTCAATTCACTTTAAATTCTGTTTTTTTTTCCAGATTCTTAATTTTATTTTTTATTTTTAAGGAACGCAGGTTTTCTTGGCCAAGAAATTGTCAAGGATTTCAAGAACGAGCATTCGTACAATCCGATCCTTGAGGATTCGACCCTACTTCCCCTTTACTATTATTTTTACTATTTTACAGGGAATAGGATATTTTTGGTGCTCTCAACGACCGCATCAAATTTTGGCACCGATGCCGGAGATTGGTAACATACTAATCTTGTTTTTTTTTTGTTTCTTATGACCAGATCTACTCCAGGAATTCTTGCGTTTGATTCAGAGATTGAAAAGACTGCAAGAGCTAATCGTAAGGAAACAAAGCTAAAGAAAAAGCAGTCAGCGGTGGTTGAGACTCAAAGTCATCCACCGCCAGAAATCAGAATCGACGACGAAGCAGAGTCTAGGGTTAACAAAAACCCTACTCAAACTTTTGAAGGCGAAAAAGTAGAAGTCGATTCCTCAGAAGAAGTGCTTAACGCTAGGGTTGACGTAAACCCTAATTTAGCACATCAACCTATGGCTCAAACAATTCGGCAACTGGCCAAAGTGCCGACAGAATAACCGCCACTATGCATCGCGTATCCTACTATGGATACAGATTTTGAATTAAAGTCAGGCTTGATCCAGCTATTGCCAACTTTTTGGGGATTACAGAACGAAAACCTCCACAAGCATTTAAAAGAATTCCATATGGTTTGTTTGAATATGAAACCTCAGGGGGTAACTGAGGATCAAATTAAATTGCGCGCTTTCCCTTTTTCCCTAGCAGATTCAACTAGGGAATGGTTATTTTATTTACCTCTTGGATCCATTACAACTTGGTCTGATCTATCTCGCTTATTTCTTAACAGGTTTTTCCCTACATCACGTGCAGCTGAGTTAAGAAGAGAAATCATGGGCATAAGGCAAAAAGACGGAGAGACTCTGTACGACTATTGGGAGCGATTTAAGAAGTTGTGTGTAAGTTGCCCACAACACGATATAATGGAACAGTCTTTGCTCCAGTATTTTTATGAAGGCTTAAAACCCATGGAGATGAATATGGTAGATGCCGCGAATGGAGGAGCGTTAGTCAACATGACTCCACAACAAGCAAGAGACGTAATCTCCACAATGGCTGTAAATTCTCAGCAATTTCGAGCGAATCCTGAACCCCCTAGAAGGGTTCATTAGCTAAGTAATCCAACCTTAGAAGATAAATTTGATAGAATTGCTAATATTTTGAATTCTCTTGTTACAGAAAAAGCAAAGACAACCCGGTTATGCGGAATATGTGCTACCCCTGAACATACAACTGATGCATGTCCCAGTTTGAATGATGATACTATGGCTCATTTAGATGCTGTGGGAAATTTTCCTGAGCCACCACAAAGGCAATACGACCCTTACGCAAATACCTACAACCCAGGATGGAGGGATCACCCTAACACCACGATATAACCAACTATACCAGAACCGAGTTCCACAACAGCCACGAGATTCAGGTATAGAAACTTTGGTCAATAAATTAGCAGCTAACATGCTTGATTTTCAACAGAAAACTGAAGCGTCTATAAGAGAACTGACTACGTCAATTGAGAAGATGAACTCTCAAGGGAAGCTGCCATCGCAAACAAAATCAAACCCGAGGCAAAATGCAAATGCAGTAACGCTGAGAACTGGAACGGTGCTGGAACCAATTCCTGGCAGAAATCTTGGCCAAGAAAGTGCCCAGAAAAAACTCGAAAACGATGAACAGGTCCCAGCGAAACCCCCACTGCCGAAAATCCAACCTCCATTCCCAGGACGATTAAATCAGTGTCAAAAAAGTAGGGAAGACAAGGAGATCCTTGAAACATTCATGAATATCGAGATCAATTTACCACTGTTAGATGCCATCAGACAGATTCTGCGGTATGCCAAATTCCTTAAAGAGCTCTGCACCAACAAACGAAAGTTAACAGGCAATGAAAAGGTAAGTGTTGGTGAAAATGTTTCCGCACTGCTATAGTGGAAAATATTGGTTAAATGCAAAGATAGGGGTGTGTTCGCTATTCCATGCAAAATTGGCCATTTAGGAATTAAAAAGGCTATGTACGATTTAGGGGTATCCATAAATGTAATGCCTTATTCTATTTATGAATCACTTAACGCGGGTTTTTTGATAAAGACAGGTGTTACCATTCAGTTGGCAGAAAGGTCCATTGTGCATCCCGAAGGGGTCCTCGAGGACATATTAGTCAAAGTCAATGGGCTTATCTTCCCTACAGATTTTTATGTGATAAAAATGGAGGAGGATAACACTCCTGGGTCTTCATACATCTTGTTGGGGCGACCTTACCTTAGTACTGCGAATACTAAGATTGATGTACGAAGAGGAACCCTCACGATGGAGTTTAACGGGGAGATCGTAAAGTTTAACGTTTATGGCACTATTAGTTACCCAAGTAAAGTCTTGGACGTAAACTGTGTGGACATAATTGACTCATCAGTAGAAAAAACTTTTGAGTCATCTTATGGAGATAAACCTAAAATGATGTTTGATGATTTTAAATCTGTTAATAAATTATTGGCTCCCATGAATAATAAACTTCTACCTCCTGTTGTGCAGGCACCGGATCTGAAATTAAAACCACTTCCCGAACATCTCAAATGCACATTTTTGGAGAATGATGAGACAATTGCCGACTTAAAAGGGATCAACCCCTTGGAGGGAAATATGAAACCAAAGAAAGGGGCGCAAGGACGATTAAATCCAAATATGGTGAATGTGATAAAAATAGAGAATTTCCAAACCCATACGAACGAAAGAATTCAGCTGGAATAGCCCCAATACTAGTTGAAGCGTCAAGCTAGTGACGTTAAACAAGCACTAATTGGGAGGCAACCCAATTTTTATTTTTATTTTATTTTATTTATTTTATCTTATTATTTATTATTTTCAGATATTAATAAAATTCTCTTCTTTTGTTTAGGTAAACCGAAGCGACAATAGGGAGAACTTATTACCACAATGCGCGAACGACAGTAACTACACGGGGAGTTCTTCTAAACTTTTCTTCTACCTATTTATTTATTTATTCCACATCGAGGATTATGTGGTTTAAGTAGGGGGGAGGCATTCCTTATTATTTCTGTCGTTTTAGATGCTGAATCTTTGTTGTTGTTGCTGATTCGGTTGTTGCTGCCCATATAATTTTTTTTAAAGAATATTTTTCCTCTTTTGATGCCCAAGAATTTGACCACGACTTGCCCACTGCTTGACCCACATGCATGATTCTTATCTACTGAGTTAATTATGATTTTGCTTGATAGATTTCATCTCCACTGTTTTATTTCTTTTAGTCTAAATAATTATGATTAATGAAGTTAACCTATCTTGATTTTAGTAAATTTGATTAAGTCTAAATACAAAAAGGACACTTAATTGCATGCTTAAAATATGTTCATGACTATTAAGGTGGTTACTGAAACTTGTTTTTGACACTTGATTGTTTTTCCTAAGTCCTCCAAGATTAACCTTCGATCTGGATACCATCACTTAAGGGTAAAGGAAGTGGATATTCATAAGACAGCATTCAGAACTCGATATGGTCATTACGAGTTCCTGGTTATGCCGTTTGGGTTGACGAATGCACCTGCCGCTTTCATGGATTTGATGAATCGAGTGTTCTAACCTTACTTGGACCGATTCGTGGTAGTTTTCATCAATGATATTCTGGTATACTCGAAAACCGAGGAGAAACATGAGGAGCATCTACGTATTGTGCTGCAAGTGCTGAGAGAGAAGGAACTGTATGCAAAGTTTAGTAAGTGTGAATTTTGGTTGCGAGAAGTGGCTTTTCTAAGTCATGTGGTTTCTGCTGAAGGCATTAAAGTGGATCCTCGAAAAGTTGAGGCAGTTCTGGGATGGAAGCCACCAAAATCAGTATCGAAAATTCAGAGTTTTCTGGGTTTGGCAGGCTATTACCGAAGGTTCATAGAAGGATTTTCTCTGATTGTTGCACCATTGACGAAACTGTTAAGGAAAGGGGTAGCATTTGTCTGGACTGAGAGTCAGCAAAAAGTTTTTGACCATTTGAAAAAGGTATTGATGAAGCACCGGTGTTGATTCAACCGAGTCAGGAAGGACTTCTTTGTGTATAGCGATCGTCACATATGGGGTTAGGATGTGTACTGATGCAAGAGGGTAAGGTGGTCGCTTATGCTTCGCGGCAGCTTAAGTCTCATGAAGCGAACTACTCTACGCACGACTTAGAGCTAGCAGCAGTGATCTTCGTGTTGAAAATCTGGAGACATTACTTATATGGAGAAAAGTGTATCATATACACGGACCATAAGAGCCTAAAGTATCTGTTAACTCAGAAGGAGTTAAACCTTAGGCAACGAAGATGGGTAGAGTTGCTTAAGGATTACGACTGTTCGATTGAGTACCACCAAGGTAAGGCTAACGTGGTGGCTGATGCGTTGAGTCGAAGGGTTGTTTCTAATTTGAGAGCCTTGTTTGCACGTTTGAGTCTGTTTGATTATGGAAGTCTGTTAGCAGAATTGCAAGTGAGGCCTATTTGGACTGAGCAGATTAAAGAAAAATAGTTGAAGGATAACTCGTTGGTTCTTCGATTTCAGCAAGTTGAGAAGGGTGAGAATGAGGATTTTGGACTGAATATTGAAGGAGTTTTATGCTTCCAAGGAAGAATTTGTGTTCCGAAGGACTCTGACTTAAGACAGTCAATATTGAAGGAAGCTCATGGGGGACTTTGTGCCATGCATCCTGGAGGGAATAAGTTGTATCACGACTTGCGAGAACTGTATTGGTGGCCTGGGCTTAAACGAGAAGTAACGGAGTTGTGGGAAAATGTCTGACATGCCAGCAAGTGAAAGCTGAACATCAATTTCCTTCTAGATTACTACAACCGGTGAAAATTCCATTGTGGAAGTGGGAGAGAGTCACTATGGAATTTGTGAGTGGGCTACCTTTGACACCCACCAAGAAAGATTCTGTGTGGGTAGTGGTAGATAGGTTAACAAAATCTGCCCATTTCATACCAGTTCGTACTGATTACTCCCTGCAAAAGTTGGCTAGGTTGTATGTGGCAGAGATAGTGCGACTACATAGAGTGCCAGTGTCGATTATTTCCGACCGAGACCCTAGGTTTACATCTCGGTTCTGGAAGAAGTTGCAGAAGGCATTGGGTACACGTTTGGATTTCAGTACTGCCTTTCACCCACAGACAGATGGACATTCGGAGAGGGTTATTCAGATTTTGGAGGATATGTTAAGGGGTTGTATCATCGATTTTCATGGGAGTTGGGAGGACTACTTGCCATTGGCGGAGTTTGCATACAATAACAGCTACCAAGCAAGTATTCAGATGGCTCCATATGAGGCACTTTATGGGCGGAGATGTCGTACGCCTACGTGTTGAACAGAGTTGGGTGAACGACAAGTGCTTGGACCGGAGTTGGTGGCAGATACTGAAAGTAAGGTTAAGTTGATAAAAGATCGATTAAAGGAGGCATCTGATAGACAGAAGTCATATGCGGACCTAAAGCGCAAAGAGATAAAGTTCGCGGTTGGGGATATTGTTTTCTTAAAGGTTTCACCTTGGAAGAAGATCTTGAGATTCGGCAAGAAAGGTAAATTGAGTCCGCGGTTTATAGGGACTTATCGAGTTCTTAAGCGGGTAGGGCCAGTAGCGTATCAGTTAGAATTACCACCAGAGTTAGACAGAATCCATGACGTTTTTCATGTGTCTATGTTAAGACGATATCGATCGGATCCCTCACATGTTGTGCCAGTGGAGGAGATTGAAGTAAGGACTGATTTGACCTTTGAGGAAGAACCCATACAAATTTTAGATCGAGGGTTAAAGTTCTAAGAAGGAAGTCGATTCAGTTGGTAAAAATCTTGTGGCGTAATCATGGAAGGAAGAAGCTACTTGGGAATCGAAGAGACTATCGTCAATAATACCCTCAACTATTTGGATCGAGTAAATTTGGGGCGAAATTTCTTTAAGGGGTAGAGTTGTAACGCCCCAATTTTCGGAATTCGTGAATGTTGGCATAGGTTTAATTATGTTAGTGGGCCTCTAGAAAGCCCAAGCTTAAGATAGAACCCGACAATTTTAGTTAATTTTTGTTCCATAAGAAAAAGGGGGTGAAATTATGAAATAGGACCTATGTGAAAATGTTTGAAAATGCTATAGGCTAATTTGTAGTGGCCAAATAAATAGTAGTGCAAAATAGGAGGATTTGCATGTCAAATTCCCCACTTTTAATGTAGTGGCCGGCCAAGGTGATGGATAGTTGATAATGTATGCATTTTAGCATTTTAATAGTTAATGGATGATGGGCATGGTAAGCATTATGGGCATATTTTTATTGGAATTATGACATGAGTATGGCACAAATATTAGTATATCATTTATGTGTCATAAAATGTTGAGTGATAAGAATAACAAAAGGAAGTAAAGAAAGGTTTTTGTTCATTCTTTGTTCTTCATAGCCGAATTTGAGAGAGAGCAAATAGGGGAGGAAACCCTTGAATATTCGGTCACTAGGAGGGGGAAAAATTGAAGGTAAGTTCTTGGTACTTTGCTTCTATCTTGATGTTCATGAGTTCTTCTTAATTCTACCTTAACTCTTGAAGCATATTTTGGTTTTTGGGTGTGTTGTGAGCATTTGGTCATGAATTAAAATGAAGGAAATGGTTGTTGTTTCATGTTCTTTTGATGAAAAATGGAAGATAGGTGAAGTTGAGCCAAACAAATGATCATGCATGTGCCTTAGATGCTAAAGGGAAAAATCGGCTAACATGTTGTGCTTTAAAATGATGAAATGGAGATTATGCTTAAGTAAAAAGCATAGATACGTGATGATTGATTGGTGATATACATGTTTAAATAACATGTATGCAAGATAGGTGTATGAAAGAGTGATTTGGTAATAAATCTGCTTGAGACAGCAGCAGTAACGTGACTTTGGAAAATCACCATAAATTGTGGGAGATGAATTAGAAGCTGAATAAATTATGTAATTAAAGCTTAATGAGTCTAGTTTCAAATGAAATAAACGAGAACATATTTTGAATTCTTTACAATGAGAAATTTGATTTGTAATGAAGAGTGGTCAGATTAGTCAAATAGTGAAACATGGGAAACTTTAAGAAAAATCTGGTATTGATTGGCCATACCAAAAATTCTGAAAATTTTATGGATAGAAGATATATGAGTCTATTTTCAGGGAAAATTAACGGCACTTGATTTGGAGTTTCGTAGCTCCAGTTATAAATGATTTAGTGACTGTTGCTTAGGAAGACAGCTTGCAGTGAAATTATGATTATGTGGTAAACATTGACAAATTTGTTAATGAGTTGCTTATTGATTTCTTATAAGCTTACTATGATCTATAGGTGTGGTTGGCCGAATATTGTAAGGGGTTAATACGTAGTTTGTATTTGAATAGTTAGATTAACGTGTTAGTAATCCAATTGTAGGCGGTTTCTGTGTGGATCTCGTTAGCATATCGTCGCAAACAGGTGTGTAACTAACACCCTCTTTCTTAGTCTAGATCGGCAAAAGTTGAAAAGCGAAATGCGAAAATCGGTATTTTGTAGATTTTAGTGTGCGAATGCTCGTGAGGTAAATCGATTAATGTTTTTGGTAAGCTGCAATGTTTGGACTGCAAAGTGCATGATTTCTATGCCCTCGATATTTTGGGCTTAATGGGCCAAAATTGGAATGATGGGCCAGCTGCCCAATTCGTAAGAACCCTCAGTAGTGATTACGTTAGTACGTGAAAGGTAGGAATATGCATGAAAAACTCTAAAATAGATAAATTACTGAAATACCTTTAAAAGTGAAAATTTACGTTTACCCTAGGAGATAAATTACAAAATACCCCTAGGGTTAAATTGACCTAAATGCATGTTTGATTGTTGTTATTTCTTGCATGCCATGTTGTTATTATCGATGCATGGGACTGGGATATTGACGGAGGAAGTATTGAAAGTGGCTTGTCCATTTAACCGGAGGCTTTGCCTCAATTTATTGATAATCGAGCAGCAAATTGCAATCGTGGAGTGTTAAATTTGGGTGGGTTGAGCTATTCCCCACATGGAGTGTATGGCTGGTACGGTGAAGTGTAGTGGTTGGTGGGTTGAGTAGTCTCCCCAAATGGGCTTGCATATGTTTCTTGATGTTGCATGTATTTTGAAATGGGCCTATGGGCCATACTCATTATCTGAATAAGGGCTAAGGCCCGGTTTATTGTAATCTGAAAAGGGCTCGCCCAATATCACTTCATTATTACTGAATGGGCTTAGGCCCAATAGGCTTGAGTGACTTGGGCTTTGAATGGGTTTTCCTTACACACTGAGTTTTCCCAAACTCACCCTTTCTTTGACCTTGCAGGTGAGCCTTGATATGGGTGACTTGGAGCCGGAGGGGATTGAGTGGCCATGGTGAATACTTTTGGGTTTGAAAAGAGACTGGTTTTCTTAAGTTATTTTTAATTACTATTTAATTTTGGGTTGTAATAAGGTCATTTTAACATTATTTTCTTCTTTGATTTTTCTGGGATTATATTATTAAAAACAACTTTAAATTGATGGATACTAATTCAAATGGGCTAGACTTAGGCGTGATTTCAAAAGCGATACTTGTTTTTTTAAAATAACACGACGTCACGAATATTCGATTTACCAAAGATAATCACTCAAAGAAATTTCAGCTTGTTATAACCAAGTGTGGCAATGGATGTGGGCATGTCTAGGATTGGATCCAATCGGAGAGCTTGGTATTTAAGCAGCCTTCATGGCTCACCTCCTCTGTTATGGATACCTACCGGTGCCCACTTCCATTCACTTGGTTAGTTTGACAAAAGTCGGCTTTTAAAACACTAAAAAGGGAACACGGGTTTTTGACTTCAAAGTGGCACGTCGGATTCGGCCTTAACGTCTGGGCCGGGTTTGGGGTGCTACAAAAACTCCGCTAACCGAAATTAATTTCTAAGAATGTGTTGGGCTGAGTAACCGGGGTGAGGTGCTTGGGTTGTCATCTCTCTTCGCATCAAAAGGTTCAATATGTTCTTAGGAATAATAAAAATATTAGGAATGTGCTAGGCTGAGTAACTGGGGTGGGGTGCTTGAATTGTCATCTCTTCTCACGTCAAAAGGTACAGTATATTCCTAAGTAAAAATAAATAAATAAAATTAAAATTCTATAACAAAAAGAAAAAAAAAGAAAAAGAAAAAAAGTCATATTAATAAAATGTGAGGACTAAAGGTAAAAATGAATAGGGTGGCTTGATAGTTTTGGTAAATTACCTAATTTTCATGAAATAATCCAAGTCGATCTTCATTTTGTTTGTGTTAATTAGAACACTTTTTCAAATTTTACTTAAATCAAGCTAAGGGTTCTCTTTATTTTTCATATGCATTTTGACTAATTTTTATAAAACTTTGGAGTAGTATTTCTTTCATGGTAAGATCTAATTTTCACAATGGACAAGAATCATACTTGAGGGCAAGCATGGGCTAAGTAGGGGGAATTTGATAATGCTCTAGAATAACGTATTTTTATGTATTAATCATGTGTTTATTCTGGACTTGATCCTACTAATTTGAGCTATTTATGTCTTTTTATCGATTAGGGACCGATTTGGAGGCAAAAGCAATATTAAGGGACAAAAGTACGAATTTGGAGACACAATGGGCTAATATGTGACACAGGAAAAAGATTGTGCCAAAAGTGCAAGTATGGAAGACACAAGGACTAAAAACGCAAAAAGAAGAGATTTTATTTTATAAGACTCCATTTTATTTATATTAGGATAATTGATATTAAGATAATTATTAGGATTATTTAAATTTAGGATTTTATTTTAATTATCTTTAATTATCTTTATTTAAATGTATTTATCTTTTTAGAATTTAAGTTCAATTAGACTATCTCCCTAACACTATAAATAGAGGGTGAAGTGACTCTATTTGGTGTTTAGCTTTTTCTGTAAACACTCTCCCCCTGAAAGTTTAGGTTTTTGTTTCTTCATATTTTCTTTCAATAAAATTCCCTTCTCCATTTTTATATTTATTTTCTTTTCCACCGTTATCATGAGCCACTAAAACCCATCTAGCCGAAAGTTGTCAATATTCCCCAAAAAGGGTTCTTGAGGCCTAGAATCCGTACTTAGCCTTCTCGCCAAGTATTCATTGTTTCTCCGCACTACGGACTGACGCTTCCGTCCATGGCCCTTAAGAAGTAAGCTTTTCAGCATATGCAAAGGCGGCCGCTTTGTATATTTTGGAAGGATTGCACAGTCGGTTCGTTAACTTACTGCGTTAGAGGTTGGCGAGCCAAAGAGACAAAATGGCATGAGATTCGCCATTGAGAAGCATTGATCTAGCATAGATTACTAGCTAGAGTCAGGTTCCCTAAAAATCGTAAGTCTAATCTTTAGAGCTAGTGGTCGTAGGCGTCCTCTTTCACTATAACTAGCTTACTTGAGTTGAAAAGGGTTACTTAAAAGCCAAGAATTGAACCCAAGGCAAAACGAGACAACCGGAAGCTGGAATCTCGCCACATAAGAAACTTTCTCTTTTCCCAACTCTATTTATTTTTCCTCATTTCAATTTTTATATTTTATTTAATTTCACAAATTCAATTCACTTTAAATTCTGTTTTTATTTTTCCAGATTCTTAATTTTATTTTTTATTTTTCAGGAACGCAGTTTTTTTGGCTAAGAAATTGTCCAGGATTTCAAGAACGAGCATTCGTACAATTCGATCCCTGAGGATTCGACCCTACTTCCCCTTTACTCTTATTTTTACTATTTTATAGGAAATAGGATATTTTTAGTGCTCTTAACGACCGCATCATAAATAGTTATAAAAAATAACAAAATAATAAATAAAATTTATTTCTACATCAAATAAAATTCTGATTTACACCAAATTTTGAATTGAATTATGTCTTCCCTCATCCCTCGTAAGCAAATGTTTGGATGATTTTCAAAAAGAAGTTAACTGTAGAAGGGCAGAGATTCAAGTTGGATATTTCTTCATTAATGATACATGTATTTAATAACACTAATTTCTAAGGTAACATGCATTACACATAATTTTATATGTTTATTAATAACTTATTAAATAATATTTTAATTTATTTCATTAAATTAATATAGAGTAATATAACTCAAATTGTTGAACATAGATAAAATAAATTAATTATTTTAAGAATTAAAATATTACTTTTAACCATACTTATTATATAAGTAAGAACAATGAAATTTGACCTTTGTGATTATTTAGCTAATTGAATGGAAATAGCTAAATGTTGAAAGATCAAATAACTTTACTTATTTTTAATATCAGATAACTATAATTATGTGTGTATATAATAAATAAATATAAAAGTAGTGTTACATTGATAATGGTGTTGCTGATTGTTGAAAATTGAATTAAATTTCAAATGTCATATATACAATTGAATAAAATAAAAGTTCATATATAACATTGTACATTAAAACAAAGTTTCGTATAGTTTTAATATTCATCTATTTAAATCATATTCACAATGTAATTTATCATGGATTTAAAGTGTAAATTTTGTTTTAATTAAATATCTTTCTAATGTTCAAAAATAAATATATTTTAATTTTAATGTAATAATATAATAAAAATAAGGATATTCCTATTGATTTAAAAGTTTCTCTAAATCCATGCTTCTATTACTCTATAGTAGAATTTAATAACTATTTTTATTTTAACTAAAATTGTAACCATTTTATTAAAATAAATATTAATTAAAAATTTTATATTTTACACACTAATAATATAAAAATTTAGACTATACAATCAAACTTCTTTAGAACAACATACTTTTATAGCAACATTTCATTATAACATCAAGTTTATTGTAGAACTAATTTTGTATGTTTTATTTTTATCCTCGTAATAGCTTTTTTTCTATAGAAACATCCATAAACTATGAAGTACACTCTTTATTAAATTAGTTCTTTCAAAATCATAAATTTTAGTCAAGACATTATTTCAATAAATTATTTCATTAGAGTTAAATGACCCAAATCCTTATTTAAATAAAATACGGTGGTAAAATAAAATAAAAGTAAAATCCATATAGAACTAAACTTCTTTTATTTTATTTTAGAATAAGGTTTTTAAACCTTATTAAACTCCATCTATTTGATATTGATTAGAATAAGCTATTTCAATCTTACTACACTCCTATTAGAATATGGTTTTATAAGCCTATAAATAGACTTAGTCTACTCCTCTTGTATTCATTCGAATTCGACATAGTAAATTTTGTTCTCCTCTGCCCGTGATTTTTTCCCGAAAGGGTTTCCACATAAAAATATGTGTGCTCTTTATTTTTATTTCTCTTTTCTTTGCAATATATTGTCATTACAGACATTCTATTTTTACAAATTGGTATTTGAGCTTTTAGGTTTTTCATCTCAATTACGGTAATGGTATCTTTGAAGTATGAAATTCCGTCGTTGGATCGCAGCACCAGATTTGCATTGTGGCAGATTAAGATGCAAACAGTTCTTGCGCAGATGGATCAAGAGGATGCCCTGCTAGGGATAGATAAGATGCCTTCGACATTAACAGATAAAGAGAAGAAGCGTAAGGATCAAAAGGCGTTAACACAATTACATCTGCATTTGTCCAACGAAAATTTACAGGACGTGATGAAGGAGAAGACCGCCACTGCATTATGGAAGAAGCTGGAACTAATATGTATATCGAAAACTCTAACTATCAAGTTGCATATGAAGCAGCGTCTTTATGCTCATTGTTTGGAGGAAAGTGCGTTTGTGTATGAACACTTAACAGTGTTTAAAGAAATTCTCTCAAACTTGGAGGTCATGGAGGTTTAGTATGATAAGAAAAATCTAGGGTTGATTCTACTTTGTTCTTTGCCCCCGTCTTATTCAACCTTTAAAGATACGATTTTATATAGTCGCAAGTCTCTCACAGTTGATGAGTTTTATGATTCTTTGACCTCGTATGATAAAATGAAACATCTTGTGGTTAAACTCAACTTTCAGGGAGAGGGTCTCATTGTTTGTGGGAGACAAGATCAAAATGCTGATGATGATCATGGAAGGAAAGAAGAATGAAATCATTACGGTAAATCTAAAGATAGATCAAAGTCTTCAAACAGAGGTAAAACTTGTATTTTCTGCAAGAAAAAATGGCACATAATAAGCTGTAGAACAAGATCAAAAAGGAGGCTGTGAATCAAAAGGGAGAACAACAAAAACATTTCGGTGAAGCTGATGTTGTAGAAGATTACAGCGATGTTGAACTTCTAGTCGCTTCTATCAACAATTCTAAAGTAAACTTTGATTCAGGCTACACCTTTCACATGAGTCCCAATTAGGATTGGTTTACAACTTACGAAACAGTGTCTGAAGTTTTTGTTTTGATGGGAAATAATGCTTCATGTAAAATTGCAAGTGTTGGAATGATTAAAGTTAAGATGTTTGACGGAGTTGTCAGAACACTTAGTGACTTGCAACATGTTTCAGAATTGAAAAGAAATTTAATTTCGTTAAGTACTCTTGATTCACAAGGGTATAGGTACACAGCTGAAAGTAGGGTTTTGAATATTTCCAAAGGTTCCCTCGTTGTGATAAAAGGGTAGAGAAATATTGTCAAGTTATATGTTTTGTAGGGTTCTATTGTTACTGGTGATGCAGCTGTCGTTTCCTCTTCCTTATCAGATGATGATATTACTAAACTTTGGCATATGCGTCTAGGGCATATGAGTGAGAATGACATGGCAGAATTGAGCAAAAGAGGACTTCTTGTTGGGCAAGGAATTTGCAAACTAAAGTTCTGTGAGCACTACGTTTTTGAGAAGCAAAAGAGAGTTCGATTCACTAGAGGAATCCATAACACGAATAGAACATTGAAGTATATTCATTCTGATTTATGAGGGCCATCTAGAGTGCCTTCAAGAGGTGAAGTTAATTATATGCTAACTTTTATTGATGATTTTTTCAGAAAAGTTTGGGAGTTCTTTTTGAAGCAGAAAAGCGATGTGTTTTTCTGCATTTAAGTCTTAGAAAACTATGATTGAAAAACAGATGGCAAAACAAATAAAAAACCTCCATACAGACAATAGCTTAGAGTTCTGTTCTAATAAGTTTAATGCATTATGCAAGTTAAAAGGAATTATGAGACACTTGACAGTTCGTCATACTCCATAACAAAACGGCGTTGTAGAACGAATGAATAGAATGATCATGGAGAAAGTTCGATGTATGTTATCAAATGACAACTTACCGAAGTCGTTTTGGGTCGAAACAGCCTCTACTGCATGCTTTTTTTATCAACTGATCTCTATTTGTTGCCATTGAGAAAAAGACTCCACAAAAGATATGGTTTAGTAATCCTGCTGACTATTTTGATTTAAAGATCTTTGGGTGTTCTATGTATGCCTATGTTGATAATGGAAAATTGGAACTGAGATCCATTAAATGTGTTTTTCTTGGTTATAAAGCTGATGTAAAAGGGTATAAGTTATGGTGTCCTGAAAATAGAAAAAGTTGTCTTGTCAAAAAAAAAATAGAAAAGTTGTGATTAGCAGATATGTTGTTTTTAATGAAACTGTTATGTTACCAAACTTATCTCGTAAATACTCTTCCAATAAAGAAAATCAAAACTAGGTGGAGCATCAGATTAATCCAAAATCTACAACAGAGTCGATTCCTCAAGCCAGTACAAAAATTCAGAATAGAGTTACTTCTTCACCAAAATACTCTATCGCCTAAAACAGAACTAAAAGAGAAATTAAACCTCTAAAGAAGTATGCCGAGGCTAATCTAGTTGCTTATGCTTTAAATGTGGTTGAAGATATAGATGCAAACCAAGAGCCATTTAATTATTCTGAGGTGGTTAGTTGTGAAGACTCAGAAAAATGGATGTTTGTTATGTGAAAGGAGATGGAATCACTCCACAAAAATAGAACATGAGATCTTGTGAAACTTCTTAAAGGTAAAAAAGTTGTTCGTTGTAAATTAGTGTTTAAAAAGAAAGAAGGGACTCTAGGAGCTGAAAAACCCATATATAAAGCAAGGCTTGTTGCAAAGGGTTATAGCCAAATTCCAAAAGTGAACTTCACAGATATGTTCTCCCCAATTGTGAAGCATAGTTCGATTCGAGCTTTGTTTGGTATTGTGACCTGCATGATTTAGAGTTTGAGCAGTTAGATGTAAAAACTGCATTTTTGCATAGAGAACTTGAGAAGGATATTCACATGCAAAAGGGTTTTACAATCTCAGAAAAAGAGGACTATGTTTGCTTGCTGAAAAAGTCCCTTTACGGTTTGAAGCAGTCACCAAGACAGTGGTATAAAAGGTTTGATTCCTTTATGACTTCTCATGATTTCAAAAGAAGTAGCCTTGACAGTTGTGTTTACTTTAAGAAAAATAATGATGGTTCTTTTATGTATCTACTCCTTTATGTTGATGACATGTTGATAGCAGCGAAAGATAAATGAGATATAAGAAAAGTTAAAACCCAACTAAGTGAAGAAATTGAGATGAAAGATTTGGGGCCAGTAAAGAAGATACTTGGTATGGAGATTCTCAGAGATAGAAAAACAAGTAAATTGTACCTAAGTCAGAAGGGGTACATTAACAAAGTTCTTTACAGGTTCAATATGCAGAGTGCTAAGCCTGTTAGTACTCCTTTAGCAGTCCATTTCAGACTTTCATCATCTTTTTCTCCATAATCAAATGATGAGATTGAGTACGTGTCACATGTTTCATACTTTAGTACAGTGGGATCTCTTATGTATGCTATGGTTTGTTCACGTCTAGATTTATCATATACAGTCAGTGTAGTTAGCAGATACATAGCGAATCCCAGTAAAGAACATTGGAAAGTAGTTCAGTGGATTTTAAGATACTTATGAGGTACTACTGATGTTTGCTTACATTTTGGAAGAACTAGAGATGGAGTCATTAGGTATGTTGATACTGATTTTTCTAGAGACCTTGATAGAAGAAGATCTCTCACAGGTTATGTCTTTACAATCGAAGGTTGTGCAATCAGTTGGAAAGCCACTTTACAAATTACAATCACTTTGTCTACTACTGAAACTAAGTATATGGCAATTATTGAGGCTTGTAAAGAAGCTACTTGG
This sequence comes from Gossypium arboreum, assembly GCF_025698485.1. NCBI lineage: Eukaryota > Viridiplantae > Streptophyta > Magnoliopsida > Malvales > Malvaceae > Gossypium > Gossypium arboreum. Next base: position 29,346,890 of record NC_069074.1, on the reverse strand, counting down.
TTTAAGGGACTCTTTAATGAACTCAATGAAGAATTTCATATTAGTACAGTATTTTGTGATAGTCAGAGTGTCATCTTCTTTACAAAAGATCAAATGTTTCATGAGAGAACAAAACACATTGATGTTCGGTGTCATTTTGTTCGTGATATTATTGCTCGTGGTGATATTGTTGTGAGCAAAATTAGTACTAATGAAAAAAGTGCAAATATGATGACTAAGTCACTTCCTATAACCAAGTTTGAGCATTGCTTAGACTTGGTTGGTGTTCATTGTTGAAGTTAAACCTTTAAGGGGTTTTATGGAAGAGGTGGAGAACTTGTTCGTTGAGAGTTCGTGATGAAGAACTTGATCATTGAGAATTCGTGTCAAGGTGGAGATTGTTAGAATTAAGTTACCACAAATCCTTATTTAAATAAAATAAAGTGGCAAAATAAAATAAAAGTAAAATCTATATAGAACTACACTTCTTTTATTTTATTTTAGAATAAGGTTTTTTAAACCTTATTAAACTCCATCTATTTGATATTGATTAGAATAAATTGTTTCAATCTTACTACACTCCTATTAGAATATGGTTTTACAAGCATATAAATAGGCTTAGTCTACTCTTCTTGTATTCATTCAAATTCGACATAGTGAATTTTTTTCTCCTTTGCCAGTGGTTTTTTTTCCCGAAAGGGTTTCCACGTAAAAATCTGTGTGTTCTTTATTTTTATTTCTCTTTTATTTGCGATATATTGTCATTACCGACATTCTATTTTTACAATTTCAATTTTTCATAATAAAACATATTAATCATATTTAATTAAAAGAAAAATAATCTTTAACAAGGGTGAGTTTAAAAAACCGCCTAGTAATTGGATTTGAATATAATTATTTGTAATTACATACTTGTGACATGTTTGAGTAACCTGTAGCCTCTCTAACCTAGCTTAGATGTTAGACACGAATTCAGGAGATTACATTGGCTACCGAGATGACCCACTAAGCTAGCCGAATTTATAAAATAGTTGTTTTAAAACATTTGTTTAACTTTAGAAGAAATTTACTATTTTTGAAAAACCTTAGCGTTTTACCACCCTTCTGTCAACTTCATCCAATACTCAGCCATGATAGGAGTTGTTCTAGCAATGCCTTTGAACATCTCAGCCCCATTTGATCAGAATCTCTCCCCAACAAATCCATGGCTCCCCAATCCAGTTTGGGCTCAAGCAACCCTTTGTAATACTTTTAGCATTGCCTGCGTCACGACGTCATTTTCGTTCTCATAGCCTTTGCCACTATTGTTGGTAGAGTTCTCAATATAGTCTTCTTCATAGATCGGGTTCTCGCCCTGAAAAGTGGGCGACTCTACAGGTGCAGCCCTACGCAGCCTACACTTACCACGTCTACCTTAAGTGGTCATAGTGAACACTTGAAAATCTAGGATCTAAAGGGTGTCTACAGGTTTCAAACAAAGGGGTTCAAGCATTAGCTATTTCCTAAGTATTTACAGTCTAACGATCACAATTTATCTAAAGTTTCAAGAGTAACTAAGTCAAGACCGATAATGGGGTTTTGGATTTAGTTTCTTGCAGAAAAATCAATTTTTAAAAAAACTTGTGGCATGGTTTTTCCTAAAATACCATTTTTTTTTATGCATTCATGTAGACTTACTCAAATTTCCACAGTCCGAGTTTAGAAATCTAGGCTTTGATACCACTAAATGTGACCTCCCCAACCTGGCCTAGACGTTAGACCCGAATTCGAGAGATTACATTAGCCGCTGAGATGACTTACTAAGCTAGAAAAGTTTATAAAATAGTCGTTTTAAAAAATTTGTTTAACTTTAGAGAAAACTTAGTCTATTTTCGAAAAAACTTAGTGTTTTACCACATTTCTTATGAAATAATACATTTAATTCAAAACCGATTGACTTATAAGTTATATACTTGTTTAAAAACTCATTTTTCATCAATGCGACAAAAAAGTCATACTGGCGTAGATTTAATGAAAACAATGTTTCATGCACTATAAAATAACACTCAAGCATTAATAGCCTAAATATATCATGCATTCCCTAAATGAACCTGAAACTAAATCCCATGCCACAATTTAAATAAGACGTTACAGTTCTTAGATAATAGGAACTATAAATAATAATGGGTAAAAATAAAAATATTAATAAAACTTCAATCCGAGTTGATTCCTTCGATTTGCTAGTTCCGCTTTTTAACCTAGTTGGTTATCTATAAAGATGTAAAGTAAAGGAGAGTGAGTTATGAAGCTCAGTGTGAGTTCGTTCACAAGAAAATCAAAACAAAATCGTAGGCAAAACACGTGGGTTAGCAATTTTGAAAATAATCACAATCATAAAGCACTTTAGATTAACAGTTTATCGTATTATCACTTCACTACACTACTTCAGAAAACACAATTTCAAATGTACATGCTAATGTATGGCAATGAAAGTTCAGTTTATCAAAAAGGTCTTACCCAACTTCGCTACACACCTCACTTATGAGTTCCCTAGAACCCATATACCATATCACTCTGGGTTGTGGTTGAGCCACCGCTGATTTGCAGATAACTGTCACTTGTTGTGGATACACAACATAATTGCAGATAAAAGTCGACACTAGGTTTATAAATATTGTGGGTAAACCACCGGTATTTTAGATAAAAACATTTGTAATTATGCTGCCATTGGGTTTGTGATCGAACTACATATTTACAGTTACTGGCACTTGTTGTAAGTGCACAACATGTTTGCAAATTAAACAAATTGCCATTTGGTTTGTGGACAAGCCACCACTAGTTTGTAGATTATTAAACTGACACTCTTCCTCTGTACAAATCACCCCCCCGGTGTAATGCAATATGACATGCTTTATAACATAATAACGTAGAAATATGTAGGCATATTTAACACTTATTCCATTCAACACTAGTAATGACATGTTTATCATGTATTCAATGGGGCAATAACAGTATTAGCACTCACAATTTCTCAATTACAGTTTAATAGTAGGCATGATTAATACCACTTGTTTATTTATATCACCATAATGATTCAACTAAACAATATCAATAAACACATTTTAATAGTAGAAATTCAAGCATATAAATTGTAAATTTGCGTATAAACACTAATTTAATGGTCAACTAAGGGCACGAAAACTTTTAGTAACAATTTAGGGATCAAATAGGGACTAAATTGAACATAACATAAATTATGGGCAAAATTATAAATTTTTTAAAATATGGGTCACATGGCCGTGTGAGAGGCTATAAGCCGTGTGAAGGGGTTACACAGTTGTGTAACAGGCTATAGTCGTGTGGAAATTGCAAAATTAGCCTACAGGGGAGACATGGTCGTATGGAAGGTCATGTGGTTCACGAACTACACTAGGGTTTCTAAGGCACATGGCCGTATGGTGGGTATGTGGTCCACATGTGTGGCCCACAAGCCCATATGGCCCTACTCTGAGGCTCGATTCGCTTGTAAAAGAATACACACCTATCACTATATCTCGAGCAACATTCCTCACATTCAAATTTAATCTGGGGTACATAAATCAGGTCCTTGAAATAATAATTATACAATATTTAACGTTTGTTTTCTAAGATTTATCAATATTCAATGATGTTAACGAAAGATTCTTCAAGAGCTGTGAAAGATTGACTAATTGATTTGAAAGATCAATATTGAATAGAAATTTTATGAAATTTGGGGTTCTAAACTTTAGATCGAGATGCACTTATCATACTTGATGTAATTACGGAGGCTATCAATGTAGAATTTCAACAATCGGAAGAGAATCGATTTATCGGGGACTGATTTGATATCAGAAGCAAAAATAATTTGAGCAATAGAGAGAAAATTTAATGTAAAGAAGAGGATGGAAAAGAAAGATGAGAAGATATAGGGAGATGGAAGAGAAATTCTAATTGGAAAGGAAGAAGAAACATAATCCTAGTGTAATTAGGGGAAAAAAGGACTAAATAGCTAGGGTTTTCAAACTTTTGAGGGGTTACACGGTAATTTTCCCTATTCTGCCAAAATAAAATGAAAGGGTCTTGGGTGGTTTAAACTTGGTTATGCAAGGGGGGAGGAGTGATGCTTAACCATTTGGGCTGCTGCCCATTCTTGATAGATTTTACTCTAAATAATATTTATTTTAAAGTAATTTTTCATCCTAGTTTTCTGAAAATAAAAACCAAAGAAATGAGAGAAGTGTGGTTTAAACCTAAAGCCTCTGAGGAATATAAAATCCACTTAACCATTAAGCATAAGGCTTATTTCTTACATAACCATTGTAATTAAAGAGTCTCGTTGAATTGTGGGTGACTAAAACCAATTGTATTTTTCAATTCTTAGGAGAGGTGAGAATTAGAGTAATTATGTGAGTAACTATAAAAAGATTACACTAAAATCTAATTACCATGTGACTTTTCAAGTATCTTGTACTTGACTTAAATTTAAAAAGTAATTTTATACAATAATAATAATATTTTAATTACTAATCTTGTTTAAATAATTTAAAATTTTATTTATTATAAATAATTTCCTATACATTCTAACCTAAATAATTAACTACATCACATAGTATTTATTATAAATTAATTATACCAAGTTTAACTAAATTATACAATATTTATTGATTTTAGTTTATGCTACCTGTTTTTTTTCTCAAACTATTATTGATAATTTTATAATAATTAATATATTTTAAAATTTAAAATTATGTAGTTGCGTAATTATAATTTATAATACCAAATATAACATATGAAACTACAATGTAGTTACACTCTATTAGTCAAAAACATTTAGGAATTAGAATTCCTCCAATTACTTAGTAACATCCAAACACACCCAAAAATAAATTACATTTGTAAATTTTATTTAAGATATCATCTAAATCTCATTAATCAATATTTTTAATATATTATAATTTTTATTTGAAATTTTAAGAAAATCAAATATTATCTAAATATCAAATATTGTTATAGCGAATTTTTTGAAGAAAATATTATTACTAATAGGAACCATGATCAACAATAATATAAAAATATGACACATTGTACAAATGATAAATAAACCACTATAAATTAATGCACAAATGACATATCTGCAAAGTAATAAATAAATAAATAAAAAAGAGGACAAGTTGACAGCAACACTGGTAATTTAGAAACAAACCAAAAAAGCACCAACTTAATCAAATTGCTAAAATTTGCATCCTAGCCTCGCCATCATTAAATCAATTTAAAGATGAATACCGATCAACCAAGAAAAAATTACCAAAAGTCGCAAGAGACCCACCATATTAGTGATGCACAAAAGGTCAAGTCTCGAATGTGCTATCCTTCTCCTCATTATCTCGAATATATCACTATTATTATGATCTATCATAATAAAGCCTTTTGAGAGCAATTCCTAATAGAAATATGGGTTGAAAATAAAAAAAAATAAAACTACGAAAAAAATGCTGGAGAAACAATGACTAACAACTAACTCAAAGGCCAATGTTGATACCGACAAAGCAAAGATTTAGTTTGGAAAATTTAAGTGACCAAATTTTTGTACGAAGAAAAGAGTGTTTTTTATGAAATTTTCTTAAATAATCCATAACTAATTAATTTTCTCTTTATTATAAATGAAAATACAAAACTAATGATGACTATTGATAATGAAACTTAATTGAGTGTGCAAGTTAACAACTCAGTCACATTGGAAACATATGACAATAATTGCATAGGTGAAAAGGAACCAATGGAGGGAAACAGGGAGGGAAAAACTAATCTGTCAAAGCATTAAGGGTATGAATGTCATTTTATCCATTTTAAATAGAGAGCGAAATTAAATGTCGTTATAAATGTATAACCATAATTTTATAATATTCAAAATTTTATGTAACAAACAAAATTGTTATAAAGAAAGTTTATTATATTAATAAAGCAAATAATATCATTTCATCAATTTTAGAAAAAGAAAAATATGATATGGCTCATTCACAGTATATAAATTTACACAAAATTATATCATATATGAACATTTAAATAAAACTTAGTACAAACAAAGTTTTTACTTGGTACAATGAATATTCTCTTTCCGAAGATAGCTGAACTCTGGATTAAAAAAAAAAAAAAAAAACAGAAAGAAATTGCATCTGAAAAAATAATTTTTATTAGAATAAATGTTTCTCATACATTTTTTGGTAATGGCTAAAGTTTGTCCTCAAAAAAGGGTAAATTTCAGCTTCTGTATTTCATCAAATGGCGTTTCAATTGCTTAACATCCGACTGTTTCAAAGGCTTCAGCATGAACATTTGAGCACCTTCTTCTAAGCACCTGTTTTTTTTTTACATATACTCCCAACATTAAAATCTAACTACGAAAAATTACACTTCATGTATTTATTTTGCACGTACCATTGAATAAAATGCCAAGAAGAAGAAAAAAAACACATCTCCAGGTAAACTTACTGGTTAATTCGAGTTGGAATATTTTCAGATGACATGATTACAACAGGGACTTCCTTCAGAACTGATGACTCCTGTTTTTTCACAACATAAACTTAATTTCAATGCTCGCTCACATTTATTCTTCAAAATGGGTTCTTAAAAAAAATTGTTGCATTTTCAATACCTTAATTTTCTTAAGCAGCTCATAGCCTGTCATTCCAGGCATGCAATAATCTGTTATTACTAGATTTACCTTTGAGACCTGCAGTTTGACATTTAAAACACGACATTAAGCTAGTTGCATGAATCAGTAAGAGTTAAGTTCTGGGTTCTTACGGTGCCCTCCAAGGAATTCCTCTGGTCACTTCCCAAACCCAAAAATTCCAATGCCCTCAGCCCATTTTCTGCAGTTGTTACTGCACCAAAGACACAAGCAATTTCCTTTGAAAAATGACCCAAAGTAATGAAGGATTAAATTGTAAAAAGAATAAAAAGTATAACGTACCTTTACAGGAGGAGTTCTTGAGTAATTTCTCCACCAGTGTTCTATCAATGAGGTTATCATCCACCGCTAAAACATGGGGTTCATAACCAAACTCCACCGTCATGTCCTCAGAACAGCCACCGCAACTGCCGCCATAGTCACCATCCATAATTTGATATAACATTAATGAACACCAAATAAGCAGACAGTTGCCTTAGCCCTCTATTATATATAGTGTAACATGAAGGGTAAAAAAAAAAAGCTGGTATAGCATTAAAAATTGGTCATCGAGTGACCAGACCAATAAACAAGCTCACAAGAGATGTATGAATGTAATGAGAGATTGTATTTAAAGAGAAAACAACAAGAATTTGAAGGTTGGTGGTGGGTGGTGTTTGGAGGGAGAGAAAGTGGAGCCCCTTAAAAGGAATTTGTAGGATAACAGAAGGAAAATAAAAATTCATACAAAGTAAAAAAATCATTAAAATCAATGTATATCACAGATATTTCGTGATCCTTTTTGGGCTTCTCTTTGATTTGATTCAGTCCCCACCAATTTTCTTTTTCCTTTATTGATTTCCAGTATCTGTGTCTTCAATCCTTTACTGCAACATGATTCTTTCCTAGGCCAATATATTTGGACCACATAAGAACTAACTTAAATGCTTTTACAACCTTTTTTTTTAATGTTTTAGATTCTCTATGGATACTAATAGATTTGCCCAACGGTATTCTCTTTCTTACTGCTCTTGCGAATTGAGAGATAACACTGTAATTTTTTTTTTTTTGCAACTTATAAAGAATATTCAGTCTGGATCATTGAATCCGATTCGATATTTCAATTCATAACTACATATCCCATATATTAAGAGTTGTACGAAATCTTGACATGATATAATCACGGTCACGAAAATATGAATTATTTAAAAAAAAACATATAGATTTAGTTTTAAACGTTTTAATTGAATAAATTCTAAATTATTTATTCTGTAAAAATTAAATGTCGATAATGGTAATATAAAATTATCGCAAAGCAATGAGAAAGAAAAATAAAATACACATAGATTTTACATGAAAAAGAAAATAAAATATGCATAGATTTTACGTGAAAATCTTTTCATAGAGGAGAAAAAATTTACTAATGTTGAAATTCAAATGATACAAGAAGAGTTTCACTACATCTATTTAAAGGTTGAAAAATTTATTCTAATCAATATTAAATAGAAGAAGAATAGTTCTATAAAATTAAAATTATTATTTCCATGCAAAGCCGGTGTCAAGTTGACATAATTATTAATTTTTGGATATGTAAATCTTAATACGTTTTATTTGTTAAAAATTACAAATTAATAAATTAATATATTTAATGGATTCGAAATCAAACAGTCACATTTCGATAGTAATCATTGAATATAATGTAAATAACAAATTAAGTCGAAATTTAAAATAATTATGTAGTTATAAAATTTTAATATTACAAAAAAAATTGCCGTTCATAGGAACCAAGTTGATGGAATTTGGAATATTAATATTTTCACTAGTATGAGATATTCTTCTCCATTTCCATTGCCTAAAAGAAAAGAAATCTCTTTTCAACACTCTTGTCTATTAAGGAACTTGTGGATGTGGGCAGCAAAAAATATTACTTGAAATGTAAGTCTGGTTTATGTATGTGTTAAAGGTGGTTCCATAGAGCTTACCTTGAGGTTCATCGTTAGGCAGTTGCTTGAATCATGTACGGAGCTCATAAAATAAGGGATTTACATATGCCGCCTCTCATCCTATATAAAAGAAGGCTTAATGCCCAACTTCTCCTCCTTCTTAAGTGTGTAATACTTTGGGAATTTCTTTTAATTGGGGATTTTATTAGTTTATAATATTTTTTAATACTAATGAAGTTATCATTTAATATTGGAATCCGAGGATGTAAGCAATTTGTTGAACCAATAGTAATTTTTCGGGTTAATGTGCTATGTTTGGGTAGTTTCAATTTGCTTTCAGTATTCTCAATTTAATTTTGGTGTTTAATATTAAAGCTACAGTTGTGTGGGATATTACCTGTTGTCCCCAACAATTAGTAATAGAGTCTCGCGGTTCCTCAATTATTGGATATAAGTGTAGTTATGTGAAAGTGCATGTTTAGGAAATGTTTTGGTTAGGAAAGACTTGTATTTAATAGTGTCTTTATGATCCACCTCTCTTTCTTGAGAGCTTACCTAGTGCGTTGTTCTTGAATTACACTCATTATTTTGGTATATCAAGTTCTTACTATTGAATATTGTTAGTTGGTATTGAAATGACATTTATGTCATTGTCAAACTCATCACCCATGAGGATAGTAATGTAAAATGCAAAGTTTTCGATGGAGTTTTTAATGGAACTGGTCATTTCAGCATGTGGCAAGGAGAGGTTCTAGACATAGCTATTGTAGAAGAAAAACCTGAAGATATGAAGGAGAAAGTGTAACGCCCCAATTTTCTGGAATTCTGTGAATGTTGACAAAATTTCATGCTTTGATTTTGTCATTTGTGAGAGAAATTATGAAATAGGACCTATGTGAAAATGTTTGAAAATGCTATAAGCTAAATTGAAGTGGCCAAATAAATAGGAGTGCAAAATAGGAGGATTTGCATGATAAACCTCCCATTTTACATGAAGTGGCCAACCATCATGTTGTTGTAGACAAAATGTACACTTGATATCCATAATTTATGGTACAAATTGATACAAATTGATAATAGGTTAGGTAAATGTTCCATGATAATGGGTTAGGTAAATGTTTCATGATAATAGGTTAGGTAAATGTTCCATGATAATGGGTTAGGTAAATGTTTCATGATAATGGGTTAGGTAAATGTTTCATCATAAGAATATCATGTCTTTTGTATTAAAGAATTAAATGGATGAAATATGAAGTTTTATTAAAAGAAAAAGGGGTGAAAAGAACAAAGTTTTGTCCATCTTTGTTCATCATAGCTGAAAGTTAGAGAAGAGAAAGGAGAGGAGAAAGCTCTTGAGTATTCGGTCATTAGGAGGAGGAAAATTGAAGGTAAGTTCTTGGTACCTTGCTTCTATTTTGAGGTTCATGAGTTCATCTTGATTCTACCTTAACTCTTGAAGCATATTTTGATTTTTAGTTGTGTTGTGAGCATTTGGTCATGAATTAAAATGAAGGAAATGGTTGTTGTTTCATGTTCTTTTGATAAAAAATGGAAGATAGGTGAAGTTGAGCCAAACAAATGAGCATGCATGTTCCTTAGATGTTAAAGGGAAAAATCAGCTAACATGTTGTGCTTTAAAATGATGAAATGGAGATTATACTTAAGTAAAATCATAGATATGTGATGATTGATTGGTGATATACATGTTTAAATAACAAGCATGTAAGTTAGGTGTGAAAGAGTGATTTGGTGATAAATCTGCTTGAGACAGCAGCAGTAATGTGACTTTGGAAAATCACCATAAATTGTGAGAGATGAATTAGAAGCTGAATAAATTATGTAATTAAACCTTAATGAGTCTAGTTTCAAATGGAATAAACTAGAACATATTTTGAATTCTTTAGAATGAGAAATTTGATTCGTAATGAAGAGTGGTCAGATTAGTCAAACAGTGAAACATGGGAAACTTTGAGAAAAATATGGTATTGATTGGCTAAACCAAAAATTCTGAAAATTTTATGGATAGAAGATATATGAGTCTATTTTCAAGGAAAATTAACGGTACTTGATTTGGAGTTTCGTAGCTCCAGTTATAAATAATTTAGTGACTGTTGCTCAGAAAGACAGCTTGCAGTGAAATTATGATTATGTGGTAAACATTGACAAAAATTTGTTAATGAGTTGCTTATTGAATTCTTATAAGCTTACTATGATCTGTAGGTGTGGTTGACTGAATATTGTAAGGGGTTAATACGTAGTTCGTATTTGAATAGTTAGATTAACGTGTTAGTAATCCAATTGTAGGCAGTTCGTGTGTGGATCTCGTCAGCATATCGTCGCAAACAAGTGTGTAACTAACACCCTCTTTCTTAGTCTGGATCGGCAAAAGTCGAAAAGTCGAAATGCCGAAAACCGGTATTTTGTAGATTTGCGAGTGTGCGAATGCTCGTGAGGTAAATCGATTAATGTTTTGGTAAGCTGCAAAATTTAGACTGTAAAGTGCATGATTGCGTGCCTCGATATTTTTGGGCTTAATGGGCCAAAATTGGAATGATGGGCCATGGGCCCAATTCAGTAAGAACCCTCGACGTGATTCTGTTAGTACGTGAAAAGTAGGAATATGCATGAAAAACCCTAAAAGCAACTAAATTACTATAATACCCTATGTATGGAAAATTCTGTTATACCCCAGGTGCAAAATTACCAAATACCCCTAGGGTTAAATTGACCTAAATGCATGTTTGATTGTTGTTATTTCTTGCATGCCATGTTGTTATTATCGATGCATGGGATTGGGATATTGACGGAGGAAGTATTGAAAGTGGCTTGTCCACGCATTTAGAGGCTTTGCCTCAATTTCTGTTAATCGAAAGCAAAGTCGTTGCAAATGTGGAGTGTTAAATTTGGGTGGGTTGAGCTATTCCCCACATGGAGTGTATGGCTGGTACGGGTGGAGTGTAGTGGTTGGTGGGTTGAGTAGTCTCCCAAATGGGCTTGCATATGTTTCTTGATGTTGCATGTATTTTGAAATGGGCCTATGGGCCATCATTATCTGAATAAGGGCTAAGGCCCGGTTTATTGTAATCTGAAAAGGGCTCGCCCAATACCACTATTACCCAAATGGGCTTGCATATGTTTCTTGATGTTGCATGTATTTTGAAATGGGCCTATGGGCCATCATTATTATCTGAATAAGGGCTAAGGCCCGTTTATTATAATCTGAAAAGGGCTCGCCCATTACCATTATTACTGAATGGGCTTAGGCCCAATAGGCTTGAGTGACTTGGGCTTTGAATGGGTTTTCCTTACACACCGAGTTTCCCCAAACTCACCCTTTTATTTTCATCCACGCAGAAATCCCCAACCATAGTGGGCTTGAGTCGTGAGGGAATTTGAGTGGCCACCGTTCGAAAGTTTGATTTTCTTCGTGAATGGACATCCTTTTAATTACGTTTGAGGTTTTGGGCTTTTAAATGTAATAAGGCCGCTTATTTATTTTGATGGTTTTATATGTTTTATTAAGATAGATAATATTTATTTTAACTGTTGAAATTGGATAGCTTTAGGTAGCGTTTTCAAAAACAACAGTTGATTTCAAAATAACACGACAACAAGCAAAGCTTCCGCAATGAAAGTATTTTCCAAAATTAATCACTTTTCCTAAAAATGACTTAATCAAATCGGTTTCCTAGAAATATCCATGACGTTAAGGTGTGGCAATGGCGGTATGCATGTCTAGGATTGGATCCGAAGGAGCTTGGTACTTAGCAAATCAGATGGACTCACCACCTCTTTTCCGGTTTCCTACCGGTGCATGACTTCCTTTCACTTTAACCCTTAATGAATTAATCTTTTGAACATCAAGTACGATTTTACGGACTTAGAATGGAATTTTTTTTTTTACGTTTTGATGTGGCATGCCGGATCCGGCCATAACTTCTGGGCCGGGTTTGGGGTGTTACAGAAAGAATGAAATACTATCAATTGTTAGGCATGCAATACAATTTGGTCTTGTTTTTCCAAGGATCAGAAGTATAGCTTCAAAAATGAAACTTCTGCATATGTATAGTGGAAAGCATTGGAGGAAATTTTCCTAAAGAAGAGTAGTCAGAATCGTCTCTACATGAAGAAAAGATTGTTTAAGTTTAATTATCAACTAGACACTATTATGAATGAACACAATACAACTATTAATTAGTTGGTGGAAAACTTACTGAGCTTGGATAAAACCTTCAAAGATGAATTTTTTTTTTACGTTTTGATGTGGCATGCCGAATCCGGCCATAACTTCTGGGCCGGGTTTGGGGTGTTACATTTAGTGGTATCAGAGCCTAGGTTGCAACAACTCGGCTGTGGAATGGGTTTACAAAAAAAACAAAGATTTTCAAAAACAATTTTTTTTGCGAAAAACGCGATTTTCAAAATTTAGATCTTTAGAAGGTGGCATTCCGAATCTCCGGCCCAAGCCTGTAAGTATTACTCTAAACTCTTCGAATATTTTTCGACTTATCATGCATCTTGAAATCTCGCTAAGATACTCTAGATAGGATGATCTGAAACCATAGGAAAATCGATAAGAGATCGAAGCGTAGCTAGACTTGATTCTGCGAAAACAAACTCGAACTCTTGTCGATTCATAAAACATCGTAATAAACACGGAATATTAATTGATGCATAAAATTCGTAATCAAGATAATATGATATAAGTACAAGAGGCCGTGGACGGAGCCGAGGAAGTGCTCGAGCAAGATCTTCGTCTTGGGACATATGCCGACAGTAGATGCACTGGTACCACCAAACATGAGGTAGAGTCTCATGACATGCGGTGCGAGGATGATGCCCGTCACGAGCAATGATTCGTGTTCGGAAAGGGTTTCGGACAAGTTCGGCAACGAAATTTGAGGATCGATTGAATGACTCTCGCCAACGGAGCGAGATCTTTAGGGGTGCGTCTGGTATAGCCCCGAATGTGGCAGAATATTGGTTGGAGGCCACAGAATGGATTATGGACAACTTGGACTACTCTGAGGAGATTGTGAGTGGGGTATCTGTACTAAGTCATTTGAATCACTCGGTTAGGGTAGACAAACTGTATAGGGATGTACCCTTAGAAACTCAAGGTAAGATTTTCCCTGGAGATCTGATGGAGTTACCGTTCGGAGAGTTTGATCTCATTTTGGGAATGGACTGGCTTGTTAAGCATAAAGCGACTCTGGATTGTGCTGTTAAACGAATGGTGTTAAGGACCACAAAGGATGAGGAGGTTATGGTGATAGGTGAGCGAATGGATTATTTGTCCAATGTGGTATCGGCATTAAGAGCCGAGAAGTGGATTCGGAAAGGTTGTGAGGCCTATTTGGCATTTGTAAGTCAGTTGGAAGAGGATGGACTGACAGTGGATAAGGTTAGGACCATAAAGGAGTTCCAAGATATTTTTCTGGAGGAGCTTCCAAGATTGCCTCCGAACCGAGAAGTTGAGTTTGGAATAGATTTGTTGCCTGGAATGGCACCCGTGTCCATCGTACCGTATAGGATGGCACCGAAGGAGTTAGTGGAGTTAAAGGCTCAAATTCAAGAGTTGTTGGATAGGGGCTTCATTAGGCCAAGCGTGTCTCCATGGGGAGCACCAGTGCTATTCGTGAAAAAGAAGGATGGTATGATTCGGATGTGCATTGATTATCTCCAGTTGAACAAACTGACGATTAAGAATAAGTATCCACTGCCAAGGATTGACGATCTGTTCGACCAGCTTAGAGGAGCTTCTGTATTTTCTAAGATCGACCTCCGATTTGGATATCATCAGTTAAGGGTCAAGGAGGCGGATATCCATAAGACGGCATTCAGGACTCGGTATGGTCATTACGAGTTTTTGGTTATGCCATTTAGACTGACGAACGCTCCTGCAGCATTTATGGATCTGATGAATCGTGTGTTCCAACCATTTTTGATCAGTTCGTAGTCGTCTTTATTAACGATATCTGGTATATTCAAACCGAAGCGAAACATGATGAGCATCTCCGTATAGTCTTGCAAGTGTTAAGGGAGAAGGAACTCTTTGTGAAGTTCAGCAAGTCTGAACTTTGGTTGAGGTAGGTAACCTTATTAGGACATGCGGTCTCTACTGAGGGGATTAAAGTGGACCCTCGGAAAATTGAAGCGATTTTGGAATGGAAGCCGCCTAGGTCGATTGTCGGAAATACGGAGTTTCCTAGGGTGACAGGATACTCTGAAGGTTTGTAGAAGGTTTTTCGTGATGGCGCACCTCGACAAAACTCATAAGGAAAGGAGTACCGTTTGTATGGACTGAGAAGCAGCAGGAAGCTTTTGAAAAGTTGAAGAAAGTTCTGACTGAAGCACCTGTGTTGATTTAGCCGGAGTCTGGGAATGATTTTACTGTGTACAGTGACGCATCACACGTGGGTTTGGGCTGCGTGTTAATGCAAGAGGGTAAGGTGGTTGCATATACATCACGATAGCTTAAGCCTCATGAGGGAAACTATTTGACTCATGATTTAGAGTTGGCAGCAGTGATATTTGCACTTAAGATTTGGAGACATTACTTGTATGGAGAAAGGTGTATTATATACACTAACCATAAGAGTCTTAAGTATTTGTTGACTCAGAAGGAGCTGAACCTTAGGCAAAGGAGATGGATTGAGTTGCTTAAGGATTATGACTGTTCGATCGAGTATCACCCAAGCAAGCCTAATGTGGTAGCCGATGCTCTAAGACGTAGAGCTGTATCTGATCTGAGAGCAATGTTTGCTCGTTTGAGTCTGTATGATAATGGAAGTTTGTTGGCTGAGTTGCAAGTGAGGCCAACCTGGGTGGATCAGATTAAGGAAAAACAGTTGAACGATGAGTCTTTGGTCGCTCGTTCTCAACAAGTTAAGGAAGGGGAAACTTCTGAGTTTGGGAGCCAGAAGAGACGATGCAACAGTAATACCCTCATCTGTTTGGATTAGGTAAATTTCGAGGACGAAATTTCTTTAAGGAGGGTAAAGTTGTAACGCCCCAATTTTCTGGAATTCTGTGAATGTTGACAAAATTTCATGCTTTGATTTTGTCATTTGTGAGTGAAATTATGAAATAGGACCTATGTGAAAATGTTTGAAAATACTTAGGCTAAATTGAAGTGGCCAAATAAATAGGAGTGCAAAATAGGAGGATTTGCATGATAAACCTCCCATTTTACATGAAGTGGCCAACCATCATGTTGTTGTAGACAAAATGTACACTTGATATCCATAATTTATGGTACAAATTGATACAAATTGATAATAGGTTAGGTAAATGTTCCATGATAATGGGTTAGGTAAATGTTTCATGATAATAGGTTAGGTAAATGTTCCATGATAATGGGTTAGGTAAATGTTTCATGATAATGGGTTAGGTAAATGTTTCATCATAAGAATATCATGTCTTTTGTATTAAAGAATTAAATGGATGAAATATGAAGTTTTATTAAAAGAAAAAGGGGTGAAAAGAGCAAAGTTTTGTCAATCTTTGTTCATCATAGCTGAAAGTTAGAGAAGAGAAAGGAGAGGAGAAAGCTCTTGAGTATTCGGTCATTAGGAGGAGGAAAATTGAAGGTAAGTTCTTGGTACCTTGCTTCTATTTT
Source organism: Gossypium arboreum (assembly GCF_025698485.1). NCBI lineage: Eukaryota > Viridiplantae > Streptophyta > Magnoliopsida > Malvales > Malvaceae > Gossypium > Gossypium arboreum. The sequence goes on along the minus strand of NC_069074.1, from coordinate 29,330,677 downwards.
GAGGTTCATGAGTTCATCTTGATTCTACCTTAACTCTTGAAGCATATTTTGATTTTTAGTTGTGTTGTGAGCATTTGGTCATGAATTAAAATGAAGGAAATGGTTGTTGTTTCATGTTCTTTTGATGAAAAATGGAAGATAGGTGAAGTTGAGCCAAACAAATGAGCATGCATGTTCCTTAGATGTTAAAGGGAAAAATCAGCTAACATGTTGTGCTTTAAAATGATGAAATGGAGATTATACTTAAGTAAAATCATAGATATGTGATGATTGATTGGTGATATACATGTTTAAATAACAAGCATGTAAGTTAGGTGTGAAAGAGTGATTTGGTGATAAATCTGCTTGGGACAGCAGTAGTAATGTGACTTTGGAAAATCACCATAAATTGTGAGAGATGAATTAGAAGCTGAATAAATTATGTAATTAAACCTTAATGAGTCTAGTTTCAAATGGAATAAACTAGAACATATTTTGAATTCTGTAGAATGAGAAATTTGATTCGTAATGAAGAGTGGTCAGATTAGTCAAACAGTGAAACATGGGAAACTTTGAGAAAAATATGGTATTGATTGGCTAAACCAAAATTCTGAAAATTTTATGGATAGAAGATATATGAGTCTATTTTCAAGGAAAATTAACGGTACTTGATTTGGAGTTTCGTAGCTCCAGTTATAAATAATTTAGTGACTGTTGCTCGGAAAGACACTTGCAGTGAAATTATGATTATGTGGTAAACATTGACAAAAATTTGTTAATGAGTTGCTTATTGAATTCTTATAAGCTTACTATGATCTGTAGGTGTGGTTGACTGAATATTGTAAGGGGTTAATATGTAGTTCGTATTTGAATAGTTAGATTAACGTGTTAGTAATCCAATTGTAGGCAGTTCGTGTGTGGATCTCGTCAAGATATCGTCATAAAAATGTGTGTAACTAACACCCTCTTTCTTAGTCTGGATCGGCAAAAGTCGAAAAGTCGAAATGCCGAAAACCGGTATTTTGTAGATTTGCGAGTGTGCGAATGCTCGTGAGGTAAATCGATTAATGTTTTTGGTAAGCTGCAAAATTTAGACTGTAAAGTGCATGATTTCGTGCCTCGATATTTTTGGGCTTAATGGGCCAAAATTGGAATGATGGGCCAATCGGCCCAATTCGGTAAGAACCCTCGATGCGTGATTACGTTAGTACGTGAAAAGTAGGAATATGCATGAAAAACCCTAAAAGCAACTAAATTCCTATAATACCCCTATGTATGGAAAATTCTTGTTATACCCCTAGGTGCAAAATTACCAAATACCCCTAGGGTTAAATTGACCTAAATGCATGTTTGACTATTGTTATTTACTGCATGCCATGTTGTTATTATCGATGCATGGGATTGGGATATTGACGGAGGAAATCTTGAAAGTGGCTTGTCCACGTATTTAGAGGCTTTGCCTCAATTTATCGTTAATAGCGAGCAAGCAAAATTTGCAAGCTGTGGAGTGTTAAATTTGGGTGGGTTGAGCTATTCCCACATGGAGTGTATGGCTGGTACGGTGGAGTGTAGTGGTTGGTGGGTTGAGTAGTCTCCCAAATGGGCTTGCATATGTTTACTGATGTTGCATGTATTTTGAAATGGGCCTATGGGCCATCACATTATCTGAATAAGGGCTAAGGCCCGGTTTATTGTAATCTGAAAAGGGCTCGCCCAGTACCACTATTACCCAAATGGGCTTGCATATGTTTACTGATGTTGCATGTATTTTGAAATGGGCCTATGGGCCATCTTGTTATCTGAATAAGGGCTAAGGCCCGGTTTATTGTAATCTGAAAGGGCTCGCCCATTACCACTGTTACTGAATGGGCTTAGGCCCAATAGGCTTGAGTGACTTGGGCTTTGAATGGGTTTTCCTACACACTGAGTTTCCCCAAACTCACCCCTTTTATTTTCATCCACGCAGAAATCCCCAACCATAGTGGGCTTGGAGCGTGAGGGAATTGAGTGGCCACCCGCTCGAAAGTTTGATTTTCTTCCGTGAACTGGACATCCTTTTAATTACGTTTGAGGTTTTGGGCTTTTAAATGTAATAAGGCCGCTTATTTATTTTTGATGGTTTTATATGTTTTATTAAGATAGATAATATTTATTTTAACTGTTGAAATTGGATAGCTTTAGGCGCTTTCAAAAACAACAGTTGATTTCAAAATAACACGACAACAAGCAAAGCTTCCGTAATGAAAGTATTTTCCAAAATTAATCACTTTTCCTAAAAATGACTTAATCAAATCGGTTTCCTAGAAATATCCATGACGTTAAGGTGTGGCAATGGCGGTATGCATGTCTAGGATTGGATCCGAAGGGAGCTTGGTACTTAAGCAGTCCGATAGACTCACCACCTCTTTTCCGGTTTCCTTCCTGGTGCACAGCTTCCTTTCACTTTAACCCTTAATGAATTAATCTTTTGAACATCAAGTACGATTTTCTGGACTTAGAATGGAATTTTTTTTTTTACGTTTTGATGTGGCATGCCGGATCCGGCCATAACTTCTGGGCCGGGTTTGGGGTGTTACAGAAAGAATGAAATACTATCAATTGTTAGGCATGCAATACGATTTGGTCTTGTTTTTCCAAAGATCAGAAGTATAGCTTCAAAAATGAAACTTCTGCATATGTATAGTGGAAAGCATTGGAGGAAATTTTCCTAAAGAAGAGTAGTCAGAATCGTCTCTACATGAAGAAAAGATTGTTTAAGTTTAATTATCAACTAGACACTATTATGAATGAACACAATACAACTTTTAATTAGTTGGTGGAAAACTTACTGAGCTTGGATAAAACCTTCAAAGATGAAAATTTGGCTTTAATGTTCATATCATCTCTTCCTGATGAATTTGAATATCTTGAAACAGTCTTACATCATTGAAAGGACAAGAACTGTTAATGAAGTAATCGATGCTTTGTATAATTATGAGCTCAGGAAAAAAAAACTAATAAAAAATCAATAACAATGTAGTAGAGGCATTGGTGGCAAGAGGTCGTTCGAAAAGCCAAAAAGGAGGAAGAGATCGAAGTCAAAGGTTAGACTTGGAAAAGATGAATGTGCCTTTTTTTCATGAGAAACATTGTACAAAACTAAAGAAGAAAGATAAGAACGCGCTAGATGCATGTGTTGCATAATGAGATACTAGGAACTCTAAAATATCATTGCTTGTTTTACCATCATATTCTCATTTAGATGAGTGAATATTGGATTCATGTCACACTTATCATATGTCCTCTAATCGAGAATGGATTTTCAATTCAGTGGAATTAGATGGAGGACTTGTTTATATGGGCAACAACAACACATGTAAAAGAATTGGGATATGTTCAATACAACTAAAAAATCAGGATAAATCAACCAAGGTTCTAATCGATGTTCGGTATGTACCCACTTTGAAAAAGAATCTCTTGAAAGGTTTAATTGTTACTATAAGAGATGAAATTTTGAATGTTACATTTGAAGAACTTGTGGAAATAAGTATTAAGAAAAATAGTTTGTATTACTTCCAATGTAGTACAATTATTGGGGCAGTAGTTGTAGCATCCAGTGATGACAAACTAGTTACAACCAAGTTGCAGCATATGCGATTAGACATTCTGATGAGAAATCCTCTCAAATACTAGCAAAGCGAGGACTGTTGAAAGGTGAAAAGGCTTGCAAGTTAGAATTTTGCAAGAATTTTGTCTAAGAAAGAAAAAAAGAGTGAAGTTTGGAACCGCTATCCATAATAGAAGGGTATTTTGGACTATGCTCACTTAGATATGTGGAGGCCTTATTGGGAGAAAACACTACTTTTTAAATTTTATTGATGACTTTTCTAGAAGAGTTCGGGTGTACATGATGAAAACTAAGGATGAAGTGCTTGGAATTTTCCTTGAATTGAAAACTATGATCGAAAATTGAATTAGTATAAAGATCAATTAATTGAGAACAAATAATGGAGGGGAATATAGAAGTGGTTCGTTCTTCTACGTATGCCAGAAATATGACATCATTCGACACTTCGCAATTAGGGATACACCAAAGTAGAATGGGTGTGTTAGAGTGTATAGATCAAACATTGTTAGAGAAGGTTCGATGTATGTTATCCAATGCTAGGTTGGGCAAGCAATTTTAGGTTGGGGCTGTGACATATGTTAGTCTTTTCATTAATCATTTGACATAATTTGTAATAGAGGGAAGAACACCTATAGAGGTATGGTTTGGAAAGCCTACTATTGATTATGATTCCTTACATGTATTTAAATCCACTACTTATTACAATGTGAAAGAGTCAAAATTAAATCCGAGAGCGAAGAAAGCTCTTTTTATGGGAATCACCTCTAGAGTAAGAGGATTTTGACTTTATTATTTATACAAGAAGAAAATAATCTGTAGCAGAGATGTTACCTTTGATGAGTCTTCCATGTTGAAAGAGGTAACAAATAAATATGTTAAGACAAATGGTACTCCACGGTAGTTGTAGTTTAAGCAGATAGTGATTAGTCTAGTTAAAAAGTTTGATTGTCTAACTTATTCATTTAGCTAATATGGCAGCCTATGCACTCCGAGTTGTAAATGATGATATTTCTGTCACTTACCAAGAAGGGTTGTAGAGCTCTAAAAGTGACAAGTGGAAAATCATCACGGATGAATTAATACAATCTCTCCAGAAGAATAATACTTGGTAGCTAGAAATTACTGAAGGGTAAAAAAGCAATCATATACAAGTAGGTATACGCAAAAAATAGGGATATCATAGCAAGAAAGATGTTCGCTACAAAGCAAGGTTGGTAGCTAAAGGCTACACTCAAAAGGAGGGAATTGACTACAATAAAATATTCTACCCAGTTGTGAAGCCTTCTTCAATTAGAATTTTGTTGGTTGTGGTAGTAGATTTGTATTTGGAGCTAGCTCAACTTGATGTGAAGCTGACTTTCTTGCATGGTATTTAAAAGAGGGAATTTATATGCTAAAAGGATACAAGGTTGCTGGTGGGGAAATTTGGGTTTGTAAGCTAAAGAAACTGTTGTATGTGTTGAAGTAATTCTCGAGGTAGTGGTACAAACAATTTGATAGCTTTATTAGAAGACAAAAGTACACTAGAAGCAAATATAACCATTGTGTGTGTTTGCAAAAGCTACAATATGGATATTTTATTTATCTCTTCTTTTCTGTTGATGATATGTTTATAACGTCAAAAAATCAAAGAGAAATAGATCAATTAAAAGCTCAGCTGAATCAAGATTTTTACATAAAAGATCTGAGTGAAGCCAAGAAAATTCTCAACATGAAGATACATAGAGATAGAAAGAGAGGTAAGCTCTGTTTAACTCAAAAGCAATATCTGAGAAAGGTGTCGAAACCATTTTTTATATTTGAAAAAATGGGGATCGACTTTTAAAGCAAAATGTGGAGTCGCCACCAATCTTTTTGTTTAGGTGTGATTGGATCACCTACTAAAATATTTTGTTCCATTCAAATCAATTTTGGTCCACGTAAATTTAAAAATGGGTTCGGGAGCCGGTTACGTATGAGGAAGGGTTAGCACCCTCACTACGCCCAAAATTTGGTACCAGATTGATTAAGTGATGTCCTTATGTCTAGGGTTTTTAAAAAAAAAAAATGAAATATGGTTCCTTTTAAAGCATTTGAGTGGTTTAAGCTGGTCTTCAAAACTCTCTCGTTCCAAAGGTATAAAGCATCACATCCAGCACGATAGGACACGATCCTTTATACCTTTGAAAACACGATTGATTTTTGACTCCCAAAAGCTCTTAAGTTGAAAATTACAAAAGGGATGTCTAATTATTTAGTCCAACGAAAAATCGAAACCCAGCACAGTAGAGCACAATTACTCGAATTTCTAAATACTGAACATTGCCTTATTATAGGTTTTTTAAAAAGATTTGTAAGCTCAAAACATATTAATTTTACTTGAAATACAATGTAATAGTTGATTTTAAAGAGTTGGAAATTATAAAGCGACATTTGTAAACCAAAGGAAAAAAATGGAAAAAAGGGATAATATGCATGCATAAAATACGATACTTGATGAATGAAAATAATATAACTTATTTAACTAACCAAATCAAACAATTAAATATAACTAACTCTAAGCAAAATGTAACCAACTTTCCAAGCATGTATGGAGAACAACCGATATAACAATAAAAGCGAAAAAAATATACAACGATGATATAGCCTAATCTAATACAATCGATACAAAATATACAAAACAAAATGAAAATTAAAAAACCAATATGGTATAAAACAGATTTAACATAATGATAAGCGATGAACACATAATATATAAATTGATGAATTTAAAAATTAGAGATATATATGTAATTATTAAAATAAGTGTTATAGAATGAAGATTTTAAATCACATAATATATAATGTGTTAAAAACATTTATTAAAATACATACAATAAAGGAAAATTTGAATAATATATAAAATATGAAATAATAGCAAGAATAAATAATAAAATATAATCTTAGGAAATACACATAATAGGTTTACAAAACATATATACATAAATAGATTTAGAAGTAATTATTTGTAAAAATATCATGAAATTAATAATGCATATAAGATTAAATTAATTTTATCATAAATTATATATGTAAAAATTTTAAAAAAAGTTATGTATGCAAAAAAAAAACTATATGTATAAAATACATGGATTTAATGATGTATATAGATTAAATATATGTACCAAGTATATGTCTAATAATAATTAAAATAATACATAAAATATGTGAATTTTCGTTTAAATAACAAATATATATATATATATATATATATATATATTAAAATATATGAATAGATTCAAAAGAAGTTATATGTATGAAATAACATAAGATTAATAGTATACATGGGATAAAATTAACTTTATCATAAATTATATATATACAATAATTTATGCGAGCATTTACATAAAATATTATACAAAATGTTAAAATGACAAGTTATAAAATTTTGTAATAATGTTTTAAAAAAAACAAAATACAATTATCCAAAGTAGCTCAAAATATAAAAATAAGTCAACAAGAAACAAAAAAAAATGAATGTGAAATGAATCTTAAAAAATGATGATAGAAAACTTAATTAAAATAAAATTAAAACAAAAGGGATAATTTACAAATGAAATAAACTTTTGAAATTAAAATGAGGACCAACGCGCAATGCGTACAAATGCACAGGGGTTAAAGCTGTAAATAATCCAGATCCCAAAACGCAGAGTTAAAACACGGACTAAATTAGTATTGAAATAAATTATGAGGTCCAAATTAAAATAAAGGAAAACTGGATTTAGAAGAACAGTTAATGCGGAGGGACTTGGCGCACAAATACCCCATCAACAAGGAAACGCACGGATCTAGGGTACATGGATCAGGTCACGCGCGGGTCCTCTTCCCCCTTTGAACAGCGCCGTTTCACTTTGCAATCAAAATTAAAGAAAAAACTGAATGGCAATCTGCCATTTTCACAAACAGCAAATCAAATCCCTAATGTTAGGCTTCAACTTTGAGACACCGTCGAACCACCATCAAACTTGGTGGCCGACCATGCACAGAAGAGACGCAATCAGAGGCCAGAGGTAAGTACTTTCTTTCCTTTATTCACTTCATGCAAAATATAAGAGAAAATAAAAGAAGAAAAAAATATTAAAAAAAACAAGATCCGAAAACTAAAAGAAAAAAAAACTGAAAACTTGAATCACCTTTTGATTTTTTTTTTGTTGCTCTTTTCCTTTTGTATACAATATTTCGTCAATCCTCCTCCAAATCAGTGTTTACAATAGCTTTTTATAGCCAAAATACATTAAGAATATACAGGAAAAACAAAAAAAAAATCTTTATTTTTTGTTGTATTGTTGTTATCTGTCGTTATTTATGTGTTGGCAATCTGTTTTGCAGGTATGCACCGCGTGGAGAAGCCGTTCGTGGTGACGTGTTGACGCAGAGCGTGAAGCAATGGCGCACGTGAAATGTGAAGCAACTGGTGGCTGTTTGCGGCACGAGGGGCCCTTTGCCCTAGGGTTTTCTGAAAGCTATTAAGGAGATGAGCCTATCGAGCTTTGCTTTGATTTGGGTTATGTTTAGTTTAGGTTTGGGCTTGTAATAGGTATTGGGTCCTGACATTTGGCCTGTAAATGGACTGTTTTGGACTAATAATTTTAGACTTTTATTGATTTTTATTTTAATTTATTTTTGGTTTTTTTTGTAACGGGCCCTGGCGAAATGGGCCTATTACAAAAGGTATTACAATGTTTTGGTTTAAATGAAAATACAAGACATGTAAGTACCCTACTTACTTCTCATTTGAAACTTAGTGCTCAATTGTCTCCTGCGAGTGACAAAGAATGAGAATATATGGAGAAGGTTTCATACGTTAATGTAGTTGAAAGCCTAATGTTTGCAATAGTGTGTACTTGACCAAACATTTCACATGCGGTTGGAGTTGTGAGATGGATTCCATGGTATTTGTGAAAACCGTAGATGTTATTTTGATCTTTAAATGGATGAAATGCTTGGTCAATGTTTAGTCTGATATGTTGATTCCAATTATGCTGGTGATTTAGATAAACGTCAATCTACTATCGAGTATCTATTTACTCTTGCTAAAGCCCTAGTAAGTTGAAAGTCTACCTTACAGTCTAATGTAGTTTTGCCAACTATAAAGGCAAGGCATATGACAATTTTTGAAGCTATTAAAGAGGTTGTTTGGCTCGATGGGTTGTTGGAAGATTTGGGAGTGGTTCAAAGTCATATTAGTCTTTACTATGACAACCAGAGCGCTATTTGTTTAGCGAAAAACTAGGTTTACCATTCAAGAACCAAGCACATCGATGTGAGGTATCACTTTGTATGGGAAATATTTGAAGAAGGAAAAATTCGGGTTAATTACACCAACAGTCACCCAACTTTGGGGTAGCTAACAAAACAGTCACCTAGGTTTCATTTCAATCACTTAACTTTTGAAAAGTTACAAAACAGTCAATAATGTTATAAAAAAGTGACAAAATAGTCACTTATTAACAGTTACCGTTAAGGTGTTAACTGGATTGCTGACGTGGCAAGTTAACCAGCTGATGTGGCAAGTTAACTTGCCACGTTGGTGAAGTGGCTTCATTCTTCTTCTTCTTCTTCTTCTTCTTCTTCTTCTTCTTCTTCTTCTTCTTCTTCTTCTTCTTCTTCTTCTTCTTCTTGCTTTGCTAAGTTGGTTGAAATGATTATTAACACCAAAGGATAGTACCTTTTGAAAAACCTTTATGGTTATGCAACTGGGGCTTTTGGTGGCTTACTTGCAGTAACAACACCAAATTCAGTCCAAGCTTTTTTGGGTACACCTTGAGAATTTTGCTTAGGGTTCAATGCCTCTGCTTCTTTTAGAGAAGACCCTTTTGGCCCTTCACCGGCAATATTAATCACCATTTTTCTTCCTCCACCATTTCCCTTCGCCATTTCTTTAATTTTCAGCACTTCATCTTATCCCTTTCAATATTTTTCACTCTTATACATAAGTCTAATAAAAAAACAAAGTTCTTGCAGGAAGAGGACGTGCAAAATGAGGAGGGGACTGAAGTGGTTAACATAAAGAATTTGGACTCAAATACAGAAATAGAGCATTCACAGAGTCCCATTAAGGAGTTGGAGAGCAGGAGATTAACCTTTGAAAGGAAACTGCTTGAGTTGCATAGTCTAAAAGAGAAGTTGGCAAGCTCAATTTCGCAATTTCTGCACTTAAGGCTAAGATAAAAGATCTTCAAGAAATTATAAGGCAGGGTAACATGGAAATAAAGTAGCTAGACATGGCAAAGCAGTTGATAGAGGAATTGCAGAGGAAAAATAGCAATGGTAGCCAGATAAAGGGGTAGATAATTTTGCTTGAAGAGCATTTATCTGAATTTACAGCCATTGAAACCTCTACTGGAGATGCTTTGGTTAAGAACAGGCTTGAAGATATTAAAAATATTGAATTAAAAGTTATTAAAAAGAGGAGGAGAAACAAAGAACTTGAGCTTGAAAAGAGGGAAATTTTTGTTCTAGGTGCACGGCATATTAACCATTAAACCTTCTTCTTCTTCTTCTCCTCCTCCTCTACTTCTTCTATTTTTTTTTTCTGTTGGAAAGCTTAAGTAAAAACGAAGAACGAAAGCAAAACCTAAAGCATTAAGTTGAATTTGGCAGAAGCGAGTGAGACGATCTTCCTATTCCAGATTTGACCAAGTTGTCAGCTGCTTGATTAGCATCCCCGGATTAGAACTTGATGGTCATTTACTAGCCATTTAAAAAATTTTCCCATTAAAAGCTTGAAATTTGTCCTTTTTTTCACTGTGTTTTTCTCTGCTATAAGTTTGAATGCAGGCACCATTCTTTGAGATTTTTAGTCCTAATTTCCATATTAAATTTTATCTTTGCAAAAGCTTGAATTGCCTATTTTCTCGTTACAACTTACAAGTATACAACAAGTATTGTATACTGCAATTGGAGAGAATTTGGGAAAGATTGTGAGAGAAATGAAACTCAAAACTTTAATTTGAAAAGCAAAAATAAAAGAAGGGAAAGGTAAATTGCAGGGATTGCATTTGTTTTGTGTTTAAAGTAAGAAGAAATTTGTGGGGTTTAGGGAAGAAGAAAATTATAGGGATTTCTTTAAAGGAAAAAGAAAGATAATGAGGGAGGGAGAAACGGGTTTAGGGAAGAAGAAAATGTTAGACCCTGTCACTTGCCATGTCACTTTACTGTGACGTCTGTGACGAAAAACGTTTAAAGGGACTGTTTTGTAACTTTTTGAAAGTAGAGTGACTAAAATAAAACCTACGTGACTGTTTTGTCAGCTACCCCAAAGTTAGGTGACTGTTGGTGTAATTTACCTGGAAAAATTCTACTTCAGAAGATTGTAACAACTGAAAATCTTGTAAATATGATAACCAAGGTGGTGAGAACAATCAAGTTCAATCACTATTTGAACTTAATTAATATCTTGTAAATTTGAACACCTTCAGGCGGTTGAAAGCGCATTTGGAGGCACTTTTGAATATGACTTCACGAAATTGAAAAGTGAAAGATTCAGGAAGTTGAGTGAGATTGATAAACTCGACAAAGGTGAAGATTTGTTGGTTGTTTGGCTCATAAAATCCCAACTGAAAGCACATTTAATTATGTTGCCTCTTACCCTAAATAAAAGAAGGTTCTATTCCTTTAATAGGAAGAATCCCAACTTCTCCCTTCTCAAGTGTGTATACTATAAAGTATACTTTGGAAAATGCTTTTAATTAGGGATTTCATTAGCTTGTATATTTGCTAAACCTCGTAAATTTGGGGTGTACACTATTTTATTTATTTTATTTTCATTTATTGGTTTTTCTATTGCATTTGATATTTAATAATAATTTGTCGACTTAATCCACTATATTTAGGTAGTTTCAATTTACTTTCGGTGTTCCCAATTTAATTTTGGTGTTCAATAATGAAACTACAGTGGTGTGGGATATTACTCGGTGTCTCTAACATACGAGTCGGCAAACCCTCTCCTTTTAAGACTATGTGAATCTAGTTCTCGTTCTTGCTTTTACATTTCACCAAAGTCTATCACATTATCTTAGTAAGCCAAAAGTGAAATATGATTCTTCGTCCCCTAAAATGAAAGTTGTAATTAATAATATGTAAATTTTAAGACATTAAAGGTATTAGATATCTTTAAATATTTTTTCTCGTAAAAGCAGACCATGCTTATAAATCTAATAATATGTAAAATTTAACTAAAAGTGTAATACCATTTTACTTCCAGCTTAGGGCTTACGCCATGAGGCTGACAAGATCCTGGTCCTAAAATGAAAAATTGCATATTTGGTCCTTTAAGTTTTTTAAAATTATTAGTACATGGTAAAATTGTATTTTAACTCCCAAAATGATAAAAATTCAAATTTAATTATTTAAAAATTAAAAATTATAAGCTAATAAAATGATGAAGCTACATTTTAACTCTCATAAAAATATATAACTTAATTCCAGCCTTTCAAAAAAAAATTTAACTTCACCTATGCTCTAGTTTTAATTTTTATTTTTATTTTATTTTATTGTAGATAATATATATTACGAATTGTTGAGCATAGAGACGTTTCACACATAACTTCATAGAGAGAGAGACACAGCTAACGACACTTCTGACTTTAATGCCTCTATTTACGATGACAAAACTTATTTACATTCATGAATGTCTTTTAATTTAAATGATACATGAATACGTTATAATGCCTTCAATTAAACTCAAAACTTAAACGAAGCATCTAATAATACCTTTCATCAAACTCATAACTAAATGAAGCTTTAATGTCATTAATATGAAAATTACTTGCTTTCCATGAAAGACATAAATGATCATAATTAATTACTAAGAAATTTTAAGCAAAGAACCAAAAACATTGGATAATGCTAAGTGTTTAGTTGCTCTCTCGCCGAAGTTCTAAACCATATCCATCCTTGAAGCCACTTTGCCAAATATTTATTGTGATCTCATAAAACAATTGTCTATTTGAAAATTTATTAAAACAAAGGTAATGATTGATGTTTGGGAACTTGGGGAATCGTGTCCTACCGTGCTGGGTTTCGGTTTTTCATTTCTCCAAAATAATCAAATATTCTTTTGAAATTTCATCCGCATTTTTTAAATTCTAAAATAAGTCAATGTTCAATGTTTAGAAACTCGAGAAATCGTGTCCTACCGTGCTGGGTTTCGTTTTTTTTCGTTGAACCAAATAAGCGAACATCCTTTTGTAATTTTCAAGTGTATGGGCTTTTAGAAATCGGAATTGATCACAGTTTCAAGGGTTTAAAGGATCGTGTCCTAACGTGCTAAATGTGATACTGTATTCCTTTGAAACAAGCGAATCTTGACGTCCAATTTGAGTCATTCAAGTGTTTTAAAAGAAATCGTGTTTCAAAATATTTTTTTAGACATAAGGACATTATTTAATCAAATTCGGTACCAATTTTGGGCGTGACGACGGTGCTAATCCTTCATCGTACGTAATCGGCTCCCGAACCCATTTTCTCAAGTTTCGTAGGTCAAAACTGATTTAAATAGAATAAAATATTTTATTAAGGTGATCCAATCACACCAAAACAAAAGATTGGTGGCGACTCCATATTTCATTTTCAAAGTCGATCCCCTTTTTTTTAAATTCAAAAAAATAGTTTCAACAGCTTGGCGACTCCACTGGGGACTAAACAAGATAGTCAAGCCATAAAATTGATTATTTGTTGTCCTTTTGTCAAAGAATTGAAAATTTGTTTTGAAAATCATGATTCTTTTGATTGCATTTGTTTGTATGATTGTTATGGTTCGGGTCTTGTAGAATAATATTGCATTGCATTGCATGACTGTTATGGTTATACCTTTAAGTGGGAGTAAGAAACTATGCTTTTGTGAGGTTTTAAGAAACTATGCTTTTGTGAGGTTTTCACCTCCGCATGGGCTAGTGGATTGTTCCGGATCTGTACCTATGATTCCGTGAGATTTTCATTTCCGCATGGTCATAGAGAACTGTATTCCCCTGAATCGAACTCGATCCATATGAGCCTATAATGGGTGAGGATTGAGGAATCTGCTGGTTCAGGTACCTTCTCTTTAGAACCGAACCACATATAGTGAACCTTAAGGGCTACCCTTAGGTAGAGCTGTGTTAAGCCTTAATAGTTGTCCATATTTGTGTTCTGATTATTTTTTGTTTTTGCTTGTATCTTATTATTAATATTTGATACTGACTTGTTGTGTTTTGTTTTGATGGTGTTTTGCATAACATTGTATACTAAATGAGGTGTTGATTTGTATTCGATTACTAAGTTAGAAGATTTAACATGGAGAATAAATTTTTTGATAAAGTTGAGGATAATGCAACCGTCCGTACATGGTCAGAGAAGTTACAATCAGAGAAAGGGGATAGCCTGGCAGATGGATATACATCAGAGTTGTAGAAATTCACTCGCATCAATGTAACGCAAAATGAGTTGCAAGAGTTGAGAGATATATGGGCTCGTTGGGATGAGGGAACCAAACAGTTGTTCTATCAGAGCTATGGTGATATAGCCTACTTGCTTGATATTAAGGTGGACAAGCATCTGTTCCAAGTCATGGCTCAGTTTTAGAATTCTTCTTACAAGTGCTTTACTTTTAGGGAAGTGGATTTGGTACCTACCGTGGAGGAATATACTACCCTGCTGAGGTTCCAAGAGTTCAAGTCAGAAAAGCTTATGCTAAGGTTTTTAATGGTCCAACTTTTGCGAAGAAATTGATAACTATTTCGGGATGAGCGAGCCTTGGGTCACTACTCGAATTCAACAAAAGGTAGTCAGTAAATTTATTCCTTGGGAGAATTTAAGAGATTTGATTTTAACGCATCCAGATGAAAAGAAGAGGTTCGCTATCTTCGCCTTAAGTATCTAAGGATTGGTGATTTTTCCTAAAGCTTTAAGGTATGTAGATGAGGCAGTCACTAACTTATTCGATCATCTTGAGAAGGGAATCACACATGTTCCTGCAATGTTGGCTGAGACGTTCAGATCCTTGAGCATGTGTCGGAAGACAGGCGAGGGGCGGTTTATTGGATGTGCACAACTGTTGATGGTGTGGTTTCATGGGCATTTTTGGAAAGTGAACAAGGCTTCTTACCGGGTCTTCTCTGAAGGTTATTCCCCGTTAAAGGAGGAGGCAGCCATGCAGAGGAGAGACGATATTTCAGAGAAAAAATGGATGAAAATTCTTCAAAATCTTAAGGAAGAGGATATAGAGTGGAGAGCTTTTTGGATAGTTCCTGATGAGATCCTATATCAATGCGGGAATTTTGATTGGGTACCACTGTTAGGAATTTAATGAGCTACTGGGTATACTCCATTACTTGCATTAAGGCAATATAAATCGAGGCAGTTTGTACCCACGACTCACGGGCTTGCTCAATGTGAATTCTCATATAAAGGTGACCACTATAAGAAGAAGGTTCGGGAATTGTCTGATGCTTGAAAATAAACCCGCTGGATGAAGAGGTTGGCTGTCAGTTCTATAGTGACACCCGAATACAATGGATGGTTTAAAAAAAGGGTCAATGATAATATTCCTAGGCCAAGTTTAGAAGATACTCGACCTGTGGAGGAACAATTACAAGTTGCCCCGTCAGTGTTGGAAATTATAAAACAAGATTTTGAGAAGAAGAGTTTTGAGCTTGGGAAGAAGATCAAACAGTTGGAGGAAAAAAAGATGCATCTGAGATTAGACGCAGACGTTCAGAGGTCAGAGGCTGAGAAGTTGAGAAAAGGGAAAAGTAAGGCCGAAGAGGATCTGAACAGTTTGAAGACAGATTATAAGAAGTTACGTCTGTCTATGAGGACTGCTGGGTTAGGTAAAACTTCAGAACAATGGTACCAGAAAATTCGAGTGGAAAAGACCAAAGCCGACCGATGGGAAAGGAAATTCCAAGAGGCTCAGGCACGAAATGAGGATTTAGAGAAGAGTCTGTCAGAAAGTAAAAATAAACGAGGTGAATTAAGGGCTAGAGTCGCAGAACTTGAGAAGTCTCTTCATCTATACAGAACCGTAATACTGCAATAGAGTTGAGAGCAAGCTTGCGTAAGGTAGAAGAAATGAAAGGAAAAGTAGAAGAATTAGAAGGGTCATTATAAAGCTGTGAAATGCGGATTGAGTTTTTCAAAGCGAGTGAGGAGCGTTGGAAGGAACAGCTTCACCATGCGCAAGACTAAGTCAGAAACAGAGATTACATTATGGGAGAAGCCGTAACCCAAATTCGAGAGGTAGCTGATTACTTGCAAGCTTTAGCGGTACAAGCAGACATACTAAGTGTGAAGTACGAGTTGGAGTCAGATCGGGTGCAGAAGCTAGCCTCGTTGCTTAGGAAAATTAAGACTCTGAGCATTAGGGCGAAGTCTTATTAGTAACTCAGTTTTATGTAAAGAATTTGATTTTCTAGTAAAGTTTTCTAAATGGAATTGAATCAAAATTGATGCATCCTTTGCATTTATGCATTTGCGTTACATTACACCATATGCATTAAAGGCCATAAAAAGATTCTAATTAATTAAAAATTATTTCAGTAATTAGGAACCCAACGAAAACCAACCAAGTATGCACCCCTACGGTACAAGGAAAAAGACCAAATCAATGGACAAAAGACTTGTGGAGCAAATGCAAAAGGACATGCAAGAACAAATGCAGTCACAGAGTAGCTAGCCAAGAATCAGCAAGAGATGAAAGATCAAATGATGGAATCCCAAAGAGAGATAATGAGTCAGTTATCCCAATTGCTGATGGGAAGAATGGATAAGGGAAAGGGTTCTATGGATAATGTTGGGGAAAGTAATGAAGACCCTCAATATCCTCCTGGCTTCACTCCAACACATGTACCGACATAACCTGAGATTAATCTGTAGAGACCATTTGTTATAATCAGGCCTCAATAGATTCAGGTTGGAGCTTCGATACCAATGAATTTCCAAGCTGGCTCAGGCTTTAACACTATTAATAACTCGAATTATCCGCTTGTTTCTGATTTGGATGAAGTTGCAGAAGAGGAAAAGGTAAGGATGGGATCATAAAAGCAATTAGAGGAACGGTGTAAATGGCTGGAGGAAAAATTCAGAGCAATAGAAAGCGCTGATAGTCATTATGGAATTGACGCTAAGGATCTAAGTTTGGTCCCAGACTTAGTCCTTCCTCCCAAGTTCAAAATGTCAGAATTTGAGAAGTACAATGGAACGAGCTGCCCTGAAGCTCATATTACCATATTTTGCAAAAGAATGACTGGGTATATTAACAACGATCAACTACTGATTTATTGCTTCCAAGACAGTTTAGTGGGGGCAGCATCTAAGTGGTAC
Organism: Gossypium arboreum; assembly: GCF_025698485.1. Classification (NCBI taxonomy): domain Eukaryota; kingdom Viridiplantae; phylum Streptophyta; class Magnoliopsida; order Malvales; family Malvaceae; genus Gossypium; species Gossypium arboreum. The sequence goes on along the minus strand of NC_069074.1, from coordinate 29,313,771 downwards.
AATTAGCTGAGTCGTACCAAGATTAGTTAGTGGAAATATTTGGCCCAAGCGTTCATGAAGCAGTACAACCATGTGACGGATATGACTCCTGACAGGATTACTCTACAGAATATGGAGAAGAAACCAAATGAAAGTTTCAGACAATATGCGTAAAAATAGAGAGAAGTTTCCATACAAGTTCAATCGCCGCTTTTGGAAAAAGAAACCGCGATGCTCTTTATCAACACTTTAAAGGCCCTGTTCATTATACACATGCTGGGAGGTGCCACAAAAAGCTTCTCAGACGTGGTAATGACTGGAGAAATAATCGAGAATGCAATAAGAAGTGGAAGGATAGAGGCAGGAGAGAATACCAAAAGGCTGGCCCAGCGAAAAAAAGGAAAACAAGGTGAACAATACGAACATAAGGTACTCAAAATCGTTTATCGTTAATCAGCCGAGAGTAGTTACTACTAGGAGTCAAGGTTCATTCAGACAAGAGTCCGGCACAAAGCAACATACTGAGAAGCTTTAATTTACTCCTATCCCAATGTCATATAAGGAGTTGTATCAAAGTTTATTCGATGCACATATGGTGACCCCTTTTTACCTAAAGCCATTACAACCCCCATACCCTAAATGGTACAACGCAAACGCTCAATGTGACTACCATGCAGGAATTCCAGGGCATTTAATAAAAAACTGCACTGCCTTTAAGAAAGTAGTTGAAAGACTTATTAAAGTGGGCGTTGTGAAGTTTGATAATGCACCCAGTACAGAAAATCCATTACCTAATTACACTGATGGTGGGGTAAATGCGGTAAGTGAAAATATGAGGAAAAAGATCAAGACAGACAATACAGAAGTAAAAACTCCTTTAAAATGGGTTTGGAATGAGATGGCAAAAAGGGGATTAGTTATTTCGAATACAGAAATGAGCGGCAGAGGGATAGAGAGCTACTGCAAATTCCATCATGAAGAGGGGCACAGAATTTAAGAATGTGAAAAATTCAGAACTTTGATTCAAGGCTTGATGGACAACAAGGAGATAGAGTTTTATGAAGAGGTTAAAGAGGAGGGGTGTGTATGCACGTCAGAATCAACCTCGAATGGCCCAAAAGTCAATTATCCTATGGTCATCATTTCATGTCCAAAAAATAAGGTGGGAACTCAAATAACACCGAAGGTTATAATTCAGAAACCAGTAATTTTCTCTTACGAGGACAACAAAAGGGTCCCATGAAGTTATGATTGTAATGTGACAATCCCGGGGAAGGAGAGTTCAGTTAAAGAGGATTAAGATATGAGTTCTCACACGCATAGTGGAAGACGCTATGATTTGGTGAATACTTGAATAGAACCTGTAAATGGAAAAGCTCCAATAGCAAAGCAAAAGAAAGGAAAAGCTGTTGAGTTTGAGTTGCCTGTTAATGAACCAGTGAAAGTGGAGGAAGCTAAATAATTCCTGAAATTTCTGAAACATGGTGAATATAGCATAGTGGAACAGTTGGATAAACAACCAGCTCGCATATCAATACTAGATTTGCTCCTAAGTTCAGAGGTCCACCGAAATGCATTGATGAAAGTGCTAAATGAGATGTACGTGACTAATGATATCTCTGTCAATAAGTTGGATTGGTTGGTTAATAACATAAGTGCTGATAATTTCATCTTCTTCAACGATAACGAAATACCACCAGGAGGTAAGGGGTCCACTAAAGCTTTGCACATCACTACCAGATGTAAAGGATACACACTTCCGGGAGTCTTGATAGACAATGGGTCGGCATTGAATGTATTGCCCTTGTCTACATTAGATAGATTACCAGTGGATGTCGCACATGAAGGGGTGTCAGAATATAGTGCAAGCATTCGATGACACAGAAAGAAGAGTCATTGGGAGAATAAAAATACCTTTGTTGATTGGCCCAACTACATATAATGTAGACTTTTTGGTTATGGATATCAAACCACCATACAACTGCCTCTTAGGAAGACCTTGGATGCATTCAGCAGGGGCAGTACCTTCATTGTTGCATCAGAAGTTGAAGTTAGTATCAGAGAGTCGGTTGATAACGATAAATGCTGAAGAGGATATCATTGTAGCTGTAAGTAATGATACACCATATTTGGAGACAGATGACGAAGCAATCGAATGTTTATTTTGGTCTTTAGAATTTGTTAATACGACATTCATTACTGAGGCGAGCAAGATTCTGACGCCAAAATTATCCAAAACTACAAGAATGAGTCTGCAGTTGATGGTTGGAAGATGAGCTTTACCAGGAAGGGGACTTAGGAGGAGTCTTCAGGGAAAAGTTGAGGTACCTATGCTGAAGGACAAATTTGACCACTTAGGTTTGAGGTTCAGGCTAGATGCAAGACAAAGAAAGAAAGAATTAGGAAAAAGGTAAGAGAGAAGAAAGACACGATTGAGCGGTGAAGAAACCAAGTGGGAACCCATAGTAATCCCTCACATATCGAAGACTTTTGTATCGGGAATGATTATTCATCCCGAACAAAAGATGTCGGAGAAAAAAGGCATCGAAGAAATGTTGAAGGATATGCACATCAATGCCATATTCGAAGAAGCAACTGAAGAGGGGACCTTGTCAGATATTTGTCCTTATGAACCTGGGAGTGTTCTAGGCAACTGGACTGAAGAAGACATTCCTGTAGTATTTAGAGCTTACTCAAAGTAATGTTCAAAATAATCTTATTGCTTTAAGCCTAGAGGCAATAAGAATTTCTTTGTGAAGTAGACTCATGTTCAAACATCGTTATTTCAATAAATTACATTTTCGCTATCATTTTGAGCAAATATTCATTCATTCTTTCCACAAGTAATTATTTTATTCTTTTCGTCGGAGTAATTATTCTTGGTCCTTTTAGATTTTCTTCAAACATTCCTTCATAATCATACTATCCAAACAATAAATTCATTTATTCTTTGTATATTTTTTGTACCTATAATAGGTCCCTGGATAACAATGTCACGAATGGCCCTACTATTGACTCGGAATCACTTTTGAGCAAGACATGTGTTTAGAGGGATCTTAGGACTTTGAAAATGATGGAGATTGTGACTTATCTCTGGACTTGTTAAGGATGGTAGAACAAAAGGAAAAGCAAATTCTGTCGCATAAAGAGACAATGGAGGTGGTGACTTTGGAAGAAGAAAAAGTTGTAAGAATTGGAACGTGCATAACAGAAGAAACAAAGTAGGACCTTGTTGGGCTGCTTTAAGAATTTAAAGATGTCTTTGCATGGTCCTACCAGGATATGCCCGGGTTGAGCACCGATATTATGGTACATCGTCTTCCCATAAAAAAAAATTACAAGCCAATTTAGCAGAAACTTCGAAGGATGAGGCCAAACGTTATGCTAAAAATAAAGGAGAAAGTCAAGAAACAATTTGATGCTGGGTTCCTGCGGGTAGTCAAATACTAGGAATGGGTAGCCAACATTGTACATGTTCCTAAAAAAGATAGGAAAGTACGAATGTGTGTTGATTATAGAGACTTAAATAAGGCTAGCCCAAAAGACAACTTCCCCTTGCCTCACATTGACACTCTAGTGGATAATACAGCGGGCTACTCATTATTCTCCTTCATGGATGGCTTCTCGGGATACAATCAGATAAAGATGCATCTTGAAGACATGGGAAAAACTACCTTCATAACCTTGTGGGGCACGTTCTGTTATAAGGTGATGCCGTTTGGGCTGAAGAATACTAGAGCGACATATCAAAGAGCCATGGTAACCTTATTTCATGATATGATACATAAAGAGATCGAAGTTTATGTAGACAATATGATTGCCAAATCCCAAACTGAAGAGGAGCACATCAAAGTGTTGAGAAAGTTGTTCTTGAGATTAAGAAAATTTCAGCTAAAGCTTAATCCAGCAAAATGTACTTTTGGAGCTAGATCAAGAAAGCCACTAGGTTTTGTAGTCAGTGAAAGGGGAATTGAGATTGACTCAGACAAAGTTCAAGCTATACAAGAATTTTCCCCACCACATACTCAAAAAGAAGTTTGAGGCTTCTTAGGAAGACTAAATTACATTGCTCGATTTATTTCACAATTAACTGATAAATGCGACCCCATATTTTGTCTTCTTAAAAAGCACAACCCAGGAGAATGGGATGATGAATGCCAGGGAGCTTTTGATAAGGTTAAAAAATACTTGTCAAGTCCTCCAGTGTTGTCACCTCCAAGCTCAGATAGGCCGCTAATACTATATTTAGCAGTGTTTGATAACTCTATAGGATGTGTGCTTGGTCAGCACGATGAATTAGGAAGAAAAGAAAAGGCGATATATTACCTCAGTAAAAAATTTACGGAATGTGAGTTGAGATATCCATCAATCGAGAAATTGTGTTGCGCCTTGATCTAGACAGCTCGGAGATTGAGGCAATACATGTTGTACCATACGACCTGGTTAATCTCGAAGTTGGACCCCTTAAAATATATGATAGAGTCAAACGTCTTGAATGGAAGGATGGCTAGGTGGCAAATTCTGCTTTCTGAATTTAACATAGTTTACGTAAGTCAAAAGGCCGCCAAAGAAAGCGCAATAGTAGAATTTCTGGCCAGTAAAGCTTTAGAAAATTATGAGCCCTTGAATTTTGATTTCTCCAACGAAGAATTAATGTATGTGTGGCTACTGAAGAGGACGTTACAAAAGGTCACCCATGGAAATTGAACTTTGATGGAGCCTCAAATGCTATGGGTAATGGAATTGGGGCAGTTTTGGTAACCCCAAATAGAGATCATTATCCATTCACATGTAAATTGGATTTTGATTGCACAAATAATATGGCAGAATATGAAGTATGCATCATGGGACTCCGCGCAGCCATAGAGCGCAAGATCAAGGTGTTGGAAGTATATGGAGATTCTGCGCTAGTGATTTACCAGCTTAAAGGTGAATGGGAGACAAGAGACTCCAAATTGATTAATTATCGAGCCATAGTGCTGGGGTTAATTGAGGAGTTTGATGATATTACTTGCAATTATCTTCTGCGAGATGAGAACCAGATGGTGGATACTTTGGCTACTTTGGCTTCCATGATTAATGTGAGCAAACAAGAAGATGTAAAACTCATTCAGATGAGTATTTGTGAAGCCTCATCTTATTAAACTCATTCAGATGAGTATTTGTGAAGCCTCATCTTATTGTTACAAAATGGAGGACAAGGAGAGAGATGATCACCCTTGGTATCAAGATATATTGTGATAGATGAGAAATCGTGAGTACCCCGATCAGGCAACTGAGAATGATAAAAGGATGCTGAGAAGACTAGCCTATGATTATGTCTTAGACAGGGAAATGCTGTACAAAAGAAGAAAGGATCAAGTACTATTAAGATGTGTGGATGCTGTGGAAGCCAAGAAAATTTTGGAAGAAATTCATGAAGGCGTTTGTGGAACACATGCTAACGACTTCACAATGGCTAAACAAATTATGAGATTTGGATATTATTGGTCTACCATGGAAGGAGACTGCATTAATTATGTTAAGAAATGTCACAAATGTCAAATCTATGGTGACAAAATTCATGTACCTCCTTCTCCTTTGCACGCTATGACTTTCCCATGGTTGTTTTCCATGTGGGGCATGGATGTTATAGGGTCAATCTCACCAAAGGCTTCAAATGGGCATCTGTTCATCTTTGTGGTCATTGACTATTTCACCAAGTGGGTAGAGGCGGCCTCATATGCCAATGTTACAAAATCGACTGTGAGCAAATTCTTGAAAAAAGAGATCATATGTCGATATGGGATGCCTGAAAGAATTATATCTGACAATGCATTAAATTTGAATACAGCTCAATAGTAGAGGTCTGCAGTCAGTTTAAGATTAGACACCATAATTCATCACCATATCGCCCAAAAATGAATGGGGCAGTGGAAGCAGCCAATAAAAATATTAAGAAGATTATGGGGAAAATGACTGAAACTTACAGAGATTGGCATGAGAAGTTGTCATTCGTTCTTTATGCTTATCGAACATCTATCAAAACTTCCACTGGGGCAACGCCTTTCTCATAAGTCATGGAATAGAAGCAGTTCTACCCATTGAGGTAGAGATACCTTCTCTTCGAGTTTTGTCAGAGTTGAAGTTAGATGAAGCAGAATAGATACAGTCTCGATATGATCAGTTGAATTTGATTGAGGAGAAGAGGCTAAGAGCTATTTAGCGTAGTCAGATGTATCAAAAAAGAATGATGCGGGCTTATGATAAAAAGGTTCGCTCAAGAGAGTTTCATGAGTGAGATCTAGTTCTGAAAAATATCCTTCCTATACAAAAGGATTTTAGAGGAAAATAGATGCCAAATTGGAAGGGGCCTTATGTGGTGAAGAAAGCTTTCTCCGGAGGAGCATTAATCCTAGCCGAAATGGATGGAAAAAATTTGTCTAATCTAGTGAATTCAGATTCAGTCAAAAAGTATTACACTTAAAGGGGGAAAGAGGCCAAGGTGAAAACCCGCAAAGGATGCTTTGAGACCTTCCTAAAAAAAAGGGGGGGAGAGGCCAAGGTGAAAACCCTCGAAGGGCGCCTTGAGACCAAAGGGGATTTGAGTTGAAAACCTGAAGAGAGCGGCTCAAATGTTGATCAAAGATGGTGAAGATGATGATCTTGCTATACCTAAATTGACAAGGGAGAGGGTATGTCGTATCTTGGGGCATTGACAAAACGCTTATTATCTCCTAAACACATGTCAAGTCTAAATTGGTCTTCAGGAAGTTCGTACAGAGAAACTCAGGCTACGATATTAGAGGCACCTAGTCTTCACCTTATTCATAATAAATCAGCTACCTTTGAAATATTTTTCTTTCCAAGATATCCATCCCCAATAGGCTTTCATTTTTATCTTTGATAATTTATTCATTTCAAGTTATGCCTTAATTAAATTCCATTATTATCCATTGCTATGATTTGTTGCGAGCATGTTGCATTGAAGTAATGATTAATGGACTAATAATACTTTCACAAAAGAGTTTCGCGTATTACTTCGGAAACCTTCTAAATAATACAAGAATCTGAAACAGGACCGTTATTTAGAACTCACAAAGCTTGAGGAAATACCTAAGTATGAAGGGTTTAAGTTGAGACCATCCCTTTGGATTTTGGGTCCAAAACAGTGATTGAACAAAAAGATAAGATATTGCATCAATGATGCAATCTCGATGAGAAATGATCAGTATAAAAGGAGGTCACTCTCGCAAAAATGATATTTTACATTTATCAAGCATATGCGTCTGGCCATGAAACCGAAGGAATGGTGTAACAGACCAAATTGATGTGGAAGATTCGGATCCTACACCCTTGAGTTGCAGTGGGGTGGATAGAAGAAATCGTAGGTTCTATCACCCTAAAGATGTAGTGGAGAAAACCAGTTAAACAAATAGTGATTTTTTACCAAAAATATCAGCCGAGCAAAGAAGACAGGATAACACATCAGTGGCAGAACCTTGATGAACAACGAGCAATGACAATCTAAATATTAAAAAGGGATCATTCTCACGACATTTTGCATTCATGCAAATATCATACACACCTAGTTAGGAGCATTCGATTCATTCTGATCAAAACATCCTAATTATTTGGTATAAACATGGTCCCATAAAATCGATTCTACATGTCATGTTCCCTAGAGAACGACGTAACAGACCGATGAAACCACAAATCCTATACCGCTGAAATTACAGTAGGTCGGATTAAGTAAAGTAACAAGTCTTATCTCCCTAAAGTTGTAGTGGAGCAGACTGAAGAAACCGGAGGTTCTATCTCCCTGAAGTCGCAGTGGAGCAGATCGAAGCCACAATCCTTATCTCTCTGAAGTTGCAGTAGAGCAGGATAAAATTACCCAAGTCTTATCTCCCTGAAGTTGCAGTGGAGTAGATTGAAGTTAGCAGATCTTATCTCCTCGAAGTTACAATGGAGCAGATCGAAACCACAACCCTTATCTCCCTAAAATTGTAGTGGAGCAGATCGAAGCCACAATCCTTATCTCTCTAAAGTTGCAGTAGAGCAGGATAAAATTATCCAAGTTTTATCTCCCTAAAGTTGCAGTGGAGCAGACTGAAGTTAGCAGATCTTATCTCCTTGAAGTTGCAGTGGAGCAGATCGAAACCACAATCCTTATCTTTCTGAAGTTACAGTGGAGCAGACTGAAGTTAGTAGATCTTATCTCCCTGAAGTTGCAGTGGAGCAGATCGAAGTCACAATCCTTATCTCTCTAAAGTTGCAGTAGAGCAAGATAAAAAATACACGAACCGTATCTTCCTGAAGTTGCAGTGGAGCAGTTGCAGTAGAGCAGATTAAGAGCTACAAGGCTAGTCTCTCTAGAGTTACTGTGGAGTAGTTGGGGCAACAATTCCTATACCCCTGAAGTTGCAGAGGATTGGAACAAGGCTACCTCGAAGAAGAACACCAAAGAAGTTATGATTCGGTGAGACCGGGCGAAATTGGACCTCTTTGAAGTCTTTGCTCTATTCTTGTTACACGATAATAAACAAAGAGGGGCAGCTGTAAGGCCCAATTTTGGCCCGGGCCGGTGCAAACACAAAACAAAAAAAAAACAAAAAAGAATAAATTATAATAAAAAATATTATAACAGTCCAAATATTACAACCCATATTGACAGTCCATCAGCCTAAAATAATTACAAGGACCCAAATTAATCCTAGCCCAATATTACACAACAGAGCAGGCCCAAATGGCCCGAGAGTTTGGCTTTCACAGAAACCCTAGGGTCCCACTCGATGCGCCACAGCAGCCTTCATCCTCCAAGCACTGTACGACCACGAGCGACCTCCGTACGCCCTACGCCGAGTGCCACACACACCTCCTATGCCCCACAGCTAGCCCTGTACCCTGTACCTGCAAACAAACAAGAGAACGATAGCAAAACACGAAGGAAAATTTGTATTTTTTTATTTATTCTTTCAGATTATGGCTATAAAACCGAGAACTTCTTCATTGTATTTTTTTACACACACTGGATATTAAAAAAAAATCAAACCGAAAGTTATTGAGAGGTGATTTCAAAATCCTTTTTTCGTTTCTTTTGATTGGTTTACAATTTTAGCATGAACACATGAAAGGGGACCCGAATCGACGCCGATGAAAGCCCAAACATCTCAGAAATGCATAGATGAGGGCGAAGGTCAAACGGCGTTAAAATTTAGTTTAAATCTTCAAAGCTTGTTTCATTTTTTTTTTTTTGAAAGAATAGCATAAGATTCAAGGTTTTTTTAAAAAAAAAAAAAGAAAAGAGGGAGCGAGGTTACCAGATCTCCAAGATCGTGGCCTCCGTCGACAAGATCTGGCCGTTATCCATGCCATTGGCCATCAAGTTGATGGAGGTTTAGTGGCTGCGTAATGAGCCAAACCCTAACAGAGCAGGGGTTCTTTTTTTTTTCATCTGCGTTTTTGGGAAAGAAACTAAATGGGAATAGGGACCTTTAACAATAAAAAACGGTGTCGTTTCAGCTATTAGGATCCGCGCGTCAACCTGATTAGCTAGCTGGATCCGCGCCTTTTGTTCAAAATGGCGAATTTGAGCGTTAGATCCTCCCCTTTCGTACGAGCACTCATTTGCGCGTAATGCATTTTACTTCATTCTTAAATCTGGCTCTTTAATTTACACTTGTTTGCAATCTAGCCTATGCCACAACGCAGCGTTTTAGGAATCTGGGGTATTTCCCCATTTGATCCCTGAGAATTCGTGTGCGTGACGCGCTAGTCCTTTTTCTATTTTAATGGCCTATTTTATTTTTAAATTATCCCTTTTATTTTTATTCAGTTGCAATTGAGTTTTCTATTGACATAACTTACTATTTTAAAATTCATTTGATATTTCTATGTGTGGATTCATTTTAATATTTTTGTTTTGTTTTTATTTGTGCAATTATTTTAAATTTTTTTGTCATATTATGTTAACATTTTGTGCAATATCTCGTTTCAATATTTTATATATACTTGTACATGCATCATTGCAATTGAATCTTTTGTTCATTGTAATTTTAAAATCCTTTTAGTTTTCTTTTTATTTGTGTTAAACCATTTTAATAATCTTACTTTGTTTTATAAAAATTATTATTTTGAAGTTCATTTTATATCATATTATTTTAACTATTTATATGACATTTGTTCAAATGTTTAATGTATGTTTGTACATATATAATAAAATTAATTTAATCCTATGTACATATTTAATCCCATGTTAATTTATTTTAAATTTATCTCTATATATATATATATATATATATATTTATTTATGTACATAAGTCATTTTCTAAGAACATATTTTATTACATATTGTTTTGATTTAAAATATCACATTTATATACTATTTTTATATGTATGTACATTGTCAACTTTAAATAGATGTATCATTTTTAAAATGTTTATGCACATTATTTGACTCAAATTTCCTCTTCCATAATCCTTATTTTAATAATTATTTATGTGTTTGTAGTTTTGTCCATATTGTTTTGTATATTATGTGTGTTTTGTTGTTTTTTTTATTGTTTTATAGGTTATGACATCATATTTTCGATTGGTATTTGGTGTTGCTATCTTAATTTTATTTATCTAGGTTTGGAAACTTATTAGTGCTTTTACTTTGATTTGTCTCTTTAGTTATATTTTTAGTTTTCACAATTTTTGGATGTGATGCATGTTAACTTTTTTATTTGTTTATTTATTTTTATACTATTTTTATTCATTAATAGAGTTCGCTATCCATGTATATTGTCTCATGTTTATAATTTCGCCTTTCATTCGCAATTGACTCGTTGGGATTTTTAATTTATTAATCCAAATTAATTATTCCATTTTTATTTCAAGTCAAATTAATGCGTTTTGAGCTAGTGCTACAATTGTCTATTTGAAAATTTATTAAAACAAAGGTAATGATTGATGTTTGGGAACTTGGGGAATCGTGCCCTACCGTGCTGGGTTTCGGTTTTCCGTTTCTCCAAAATAATCAAATATTCTTTTGAAATTTCATCCGCATTTTCTAAATTCTAAAATAAGGCATTGTTCAATGTTTGGAAACTCGAGAAATCGTGCCCTACAGTGCTGGGTTTCGTTTTTTTTTTCGTTGAACCAAATAAGCGAACATCCTTTTGTAATTTTCAAGTGTATGGGCTTTTAGAAATCGGAAGTGATCGTAGTTTCGAGGGTTTAAAGGATCGTGTCCTAACATGCTGGATGTGATACTGTATTCCTTTGAAACAAGCGAATCTTGACGTCCAATTTGATTCATTCAAGTGTTTTAAAAGAAATCGTGTTTCAAAATATTTTTTTTAGACATAAGGACATTATTTAATCAAATTCTGTACTAATTTTAGGCGTGACGAGGGAACTAATCCTTCCTCGTACATAACCGGCTCCCGAACCGATTTTCTCAAGTTTCGTAAGCCAGAATTGATTTAAATAGAATAAAATATTTTATTAAGGTGATCCAATCACACCAAAACAAAATATTGGTGGCAACTCTATATTTCATTTTCAAAGTCGATCCTCATTTTTTTTTAAATTCAAAAAAAATGGTTTCTACATAACATTAATATTTACATCTCAAAATAAATTTTAAATTATGATATTTTAAGTATTTTTATTGTAATATAATATTTTAATTATATTTTAATTAAAATAAAAATAAAAATTTGTTATTGCTACTTATTAGCATAAAGAACATTGAGTTTCTTTTATATATTTTATATATTTGCATAATGGAAAAAATTATGCTTGCAACAAAACATAACTTGACATTTTATTTTCATTATCAAACACATTATAATCTGAATTTATATAACTAAATAATAAAAATAATATATTACTTTAAATTTTAAAATACATGATACCTTTGTGTATTAATATTTTATGACAAAAATCAGATTAAAATTTGATCTCAACCTTTTACTTTTAAATCCTAATATAATTTCATAACATTTTTCAATTTATTCAATTTGGTCTTTAATGTAATAAAGTTAACAACTAAGCTTATTAAGATTTAAAATGTAGTCATTTTCATAATTTAAGCTTAATTTCTATCAATTTCAAGCCTAATTCATCTAATTCTAAACAATGGCAACCTATGAATTTTTCACTAATTGAACAAATTGATACATGTGCTAGCTAAATCAAGTTCTCATGAGTCAATTTCCATAAAAATAAAAATAAAAATGACTAGAGACTTACTTGGAAATAGATGGTCAAATGTTTGAATACCTAAAGGTTTTTCCAATTATTTTTCTTTTGCTTCGACGATTCGGGGAAGAAGATGATCATATTTTATCTTTCTTCCCACTTTTTTTAGCGGGGTTTAAGAAATTGGAGAGAATCAATTACAAACTAGCAGAGATACCTTTAGAATTAGACTGCAATGATCGACTATCTAATCGAATCTGGTCGGCAACTTTAGCAGGAGCAACATGGAGATAAACATAAAAATCTCTGAAACGGCAAAAAAAAGAATCCCAAAACCATAAGTAAAGATAATTTTACTAAAATGACAAAAATAAAGAATTCAAAGATGGAGATAAAACTAAACCCAAAACCAAAATAAAAACCCTCAAAACGTAAACACAAAATTCTCTAAAAGCTTATAAAAACTAATACCTAAATGTGTAATGGGTCATTTTTCTAAGGTGGAAAAGGGCTTATTTATAAGCTAAATTTCTAGGTCAAATAATATTAAAATAACCTGCACTAACCAAAGTTTAAGTGAGAAACTAAAAATAGAGTGTAAATGAGAGAAGAAAAGCCGAAAAATATTAACTCCACACATGTTACTTGGAATATTTTAATTTAGTTTGTGTGCAATTGTTCCATTGACTGTCATAACATCCTATAACTTGGGTACGGTGACCGAACCAGGTGAGGGGTGTTACAGGTGGCATGTAGTTGATCGTCATATTTTCATAGCTTCCATTTTTACTTACTAGACATAGAATCACCAAATCAATTAAGTGTATTATATAATTAAATGCACATTTGATTATATTATGGTTAAAGTTGTGGCCACAAAAGTAAAAAAAATAATAATAGACCTTTGCATAACACAATTTGAGCTTAAGCTACTTGTACAAATATAAAAAAAAATCACCCAAAACTCTCTTGTACAATTAAATAGCTAACTTAAACTGTGATGAGTATCTTCTGTATGTTTATCCTAATTTTGAAAAATTCGCCTTATCATGTTGTATGGCGTGGGAGGACTCTTCATGCTTTATCCTCTTTATTGGTCTCACGTGTACTATGTTTGTTTTTACTGCATAATACACAAGTAATGATAACACAAAGACTTAATCAAAAATTGCCAACTAATTAAACTAATGTGATGTAAGATGTGGTAGTTATCATTGTTGGCACAAGTCAAAAAACAATTATTTATTATAATTAAAATAAATGTATTAAATCATAATATTTTTAAAAATAAAAAGATTCGATAATAACAATCATATTATTCAATTTTAAAATTATAATTTTAAGGCTTCTCGCCTAGCTACAATCAATTTTATTTACCTTAGGAATTTGAATGCTTATAAATAATAATATTAAATTGTATCGGTAATGAATTCGACAATATTCTTTAGACTTTTATAGTTTTGGATTCACACATCTCTCTACACGTGAGGGAGAACATTAACTTAGTTATTCAATAACTTTCAAGTTATTCACAAATCTCACACTTTGTATTTAGTCAATGTGGGATCTAAGATTTTCTTTTCCTCAACAAATATTCACAAGTGGCTTATTTTGAGTATCAATTTCTCATTCATTTTGAGCATATGATATACAGTTGCAAAGGTATTATAGAGTAAAATATAAAACTATAATTTTATGATTCAATTTTTCACCTTTACCAATCGAGAAAATGCCTCAAAGTTTTCAAAAATTATATTTTTCCAACACATATAAAATTATAGATAATAACTTGTGTATAAAATATATTGATTTTTAAATTCAGTTATTTGTAAGTAATTGAAAAAATATAATTTTAGCATTAAAAAACATAGTAAAAATCAAAATTCGAAAAGACAATGGGTTGAGATAAAATTTTTATTACGTAACATATTTCTTGATTAATTTTAAAGGGATAAAATTATATAAATTAATAATGATAAAAAAAATAACTTCTGCTAATTAGTGTAAGTGGCAGAATAAAACATATTAGAATGCGGGTAAAATTTTGGTATTTATTAAAAAATTCATATTTGTTAGGGATTGTGATATCTATTACAAATTTCCGCATCTCTTAAAATTTTGACATCATGTTAAAAAGATATTAGTATGACTTCAAAATTTTGGTGAGAGCTATTGGTGAGAGCACGAGCTAGAAATCAGGATTTTAATATACCAAAATATCTAATCGTTTCATTAAAATATTGATAACCGTTAAAAATTTTAGTATTTCATGTAAGTAAATTATTTAAAATTCAAAATTAAAAAAAAATTTCATATATTTAAACAAAAATTCCTTCCTTTATTTTTTTTCCTTTTTTCCTTTATCGTTGCGGTCAGATTCCAGCGTCTTCTTCGGCGAATAGCACCACCACTGAGTTCTTACTACAACCACTGACACTGCCACCATCCGACAAGCTTTTTCATCACAATGGCCACTGAAATCTTCCTTTTCTCCCCCTCTTTAAAACTACCATACAAAATTTGACAGAAACCTTTTTCAAACCCTAAAATGTACAAAGCTAAATTTTTAATTAAAAAGAAAGTAAAACCCACAAAAATCGAAATCTTTAGGCTTCAAAATCACCGCCAAAAAGGGGCAGAACAAATCCACACAGTTTTCTTTTTCTTTTTCTTTTTTTTTTTTAAGAAACTTTTTCACGGGATTAAGTTTGATATGCTTTTTTCTATCAATTTAAGCTTATGTTTTTTCTTGTAATTTGAAACTGTTAAGTTGCAAGAGAAATTTGTTAAATAGTTTATCTTTTATTTGTTTGATGAGAAAATTTGGAATCGGTAATGAGAAAATATGTGACAAAAAAATTTCAGTTGAATTATTTTTTATGCTTATTTAGTAGTTTTTTTATTTTTAAATATGTTTTAGGTTTTTTTTTAATTATAGGATCTTTCTTCAATTTTTTAAGATTTTTATATTTTATAATTTCTACAAAACTTTAGTTAGAAATTTTGGTATTTGATTAGCTTTTTTTTTTATCCATTAGAAACTTCGGTATGCATTAGAAAATTTGTTATCTCGCTAGAAATATTAGTATAGTGTTAAAAATTTTGTTACAAGTTATTGGCCCCGACACAGAAATAGGAAAAGAAAAATTTTGGTATATCAAAACATTTATCGATTTCCATTCAAAATATTGGTACCATGTTAGAAATTTTAATATTGTTTATTTGCCTATAAGTAAAATTTTTAATTGAGTTGGTGTTGGACACTAACTCGAATAAGAAATTATGAGAATATTCTCCCATAATTAAAATAAGCAATATTATACAAAAGTATTTTAGCCTTTTTACTTTAAAAGAACAAATAAGAATATGGATATGATGGGATTGAATTTATGCCAATTTTATTAGCAAAATCTTTAATTTACCATTCAATTAAAGTTTTATTTTAATATTTTATACATTTTAATTTTATTATGCATACTCTAGATATTTTTATACATTTTAATTTTATTGTACACACTTTATTACTTGTTTATATTAATAATAACAATTTGATCTAGGCTTTTTAAATATTAATATCATACATATTACATATGTTATTATTAATTAGTTTCAAAACATACGTTTAATTATTTATTATATATTATTTTAACACACATTTATGTTCTATATTTGTGGTTTCCTTATGCTTATGTAATAGAATTTCTAGTATTTTTTAAATGTGTGATTGAATTAGTTCACGAATCAACTTGACATTAACACAATTAAATAAAATTACTAAAATAACTTTATATTTTTAAATAAATTATATTATTACGATGACACTTTTGTCTTTATTTTAAAAATGTTGAAAATATTGTGATTTGAATATATGTGCTGAGCATTTATAAAAAATTTCTTTACCATTTCAACGAAAGTTTTATCTTGACATTTTATCCATTTCAATGTTATTACACAAATTGTTTCACTCGTATTGTTTATATACACTCGTAATGCCGTTAATTGAGTTGGTGTCATCAAGGGCGAAGCCAGAAAATTTTTTTAGAGGGGCTGGATGAAATTTTAATTTTTTATAGTTTATACTTTTATAATTTGTAAAGGATTAAATTGAATTTTTATAATTTTAGGAGGGGGCAAAGTGTAATTTTACCTTTACTAATTTAAAATTTTTAAAAAATTTCAAGAGTCTAAAATGAAATTTTCCATTTTAGGAGGGGTCGGGGCCTATGCCAGCCCCCTGGCTACGCCCCTGGGTGTCATAAGTTAATTCGATATCAACTCATAACAGTATTATGATAAACAATTGCAGTGCATTTAATATTCTTAATATTATGTGTTTACTTATTTAAAATTTCTTTTACTCTCAATTTAAACTATTTTTTTAATTTAAAGACGTATGTAATGTTATTATCAATTTTAAACATTAACATTTCATTATTTATTATATGTTATTTTAAATATATATTTTATTCTAAATATATGCTTTTTACACACATAAATATATAAATATATGATAAAATTTCTAGAACAGATAATTTTTTTAATAAAAGAAGATAATATCATCCAGGAATACATACATATACGTTCATTAAAAATTTAATAGATATAACTTTACACCTATTTTTCATAAATGCAACGAAGATCCAAAATTTGTGAAAAGCAAAATCTAAGAAAAGCATATTATTATCCAAAACATTAAATTTTATACTAAAAACATCTCTCCACGAAGGATACGGAAAATCTTATGGTGCAATTAAAGTCGTAAGACGTGTAACGTTTCCTTTACTTACTATTTTATACCATCCTTTTTCGTTTTATGCCATCCTTTCTCATATATAAACATCCGAGATACCCTCAAATATTTCAAAACCAAGGAATCCTTTAACAGTCAAATTCCAGTTTGCAATGGACAATACTTCTTCAATCAATGTTTTGTTCCCCTCTCTTCCATGTGTTTTGCATGAATTTGCTACCTCTTGTCTTGTTTTGGCTCGACCAACATTTCTGGTTTTGTGTCTACTTGTTTCCCTTTTTGTTGTCAAAGCGAAGGGCAAAAGCAGAAAGAAACCTGATCTCCCTCCGGGGCCAACTCCTTGGCCAATCATTGGGAACATTCCCGAGATTTTATCCAAAAAAAATAAGCCAACATATCGATGGATTCATTGCTTCATGAAGGAACTCAACACTGATATTGCTTGCATCAGGCTTGCCAACACTCATGTCATTCCCGTCACTTCACCTGAGATTGCTCGAGAGTTCTTGAAGAAACATGATGCAGTTTTCGCATCGAGGCCTGTTACAATGGCAACCGAGTATTCTAGCCGAGGGTTCTTGACCATAGCTGTGGTTCCATGGGGAGATCAATGGAAGAAAATGAGAAAAGTGATGGCTTCTGAGATTATAACCCCAGCAAGACTTCGTTCGTTACTTGACAAAAGAACCGAAGAAGTTGATAATCTTGTTAGGTTCATATACAACCAATGCAAGAGCAATGGTGGCTCATCAGCAGTTATAAATCTGAGACTTGCAGCGAGGCAATGCACTGGAAATATTATCAGGAAGATGATGTTCAACCGAAGATTCTTTGGGGAAGGACGTAAAGATGGAGGCCCTGGATATGAAGAAGTAGAGTATATTGAATCAGTATTTACAGTGCTCCGTCACCTTTACAGTTTCATCTTATCAGATTATATGCCCTGGTTGAGACCCTTGGATTTGGAAGGTCATGAAAAGATTGTAAGTGAGGCCATGAAAGTTGTGAATGGATACAATGATCCTTTGATTGATAAGAGAGTAAAAGAGTGGAAAGATGGGAAGAGGAAAGAGCCTGAAGACCTGCTTGATGCCTTCATTTTAGCTATGGATTCAGAGGGGAAACCAGCACTTTCAGTCGAAGAAATCAAAGCCCAATGCACTGTCAGATGATCTCCAAACACAAATGAACAACTTTCTGCCATGTTTTTTAAACTGGGGTTCTTTTACTTTTAACATTTTGTAATGTGTTTGTTTGTTTATACATATGCAGGAAATGATGTTCGCAACACTGGATAATCCATCGAATGCAGCGGAATGGGCAATGGCGGAGATGATAAACCAACCTGAAATCCTCCAGAAAGCAACGGAGGAAATAGAAGGAGTTGTTGGAAACCAGAGGTGGGTTCAAGAGTCTGATATTCCAAGACTCAACTACGTAAAATCTTGTGCAAAGGAAGCATTTCGGATTCACCCCATTTCACCCTTCAACTTGCCCCATGTCTCAAATGTTGATGCCATCGTTGCTGGCTACTTCATCCCCAAAGGCAGCCATGTTTTGCTTAGTCGGCTAGGCTTAGGCCGGAACCCCAAGGTTTGGGACGAGCCATTGGGGTTCAAACCTGAGCGACACTTGAAGGATGGGTGCATTGAAGAAGTTGATCTGACAGAGACAGAACTGAGGTTCATATCGTTTAGTACAGGGAGACGTGGGTGCATGGGGGTGGCTCTTGGAAGTGCAATGACAGTGATGGTGTTGGCAAGGCTTATTCAAGGATTTTCATGGAGGGTGCCATCAAATGAGGCTAACATCGATCTCTCCGTGTCGGAAAATGATCTTTTCATGGCGAAACCTTTGCATGCAATGGCTAAACCTCGCTTGCCTGGAGAGCAACTATATTCGCCCTATTAATTTTCAGTGATGAAATGCTTCTGTATGTAGGAAACGATCGATAGCATAGATTTAGATATGGCGTATCAATGATCTATAACTATAACTGAAAAGAAGGCTAAATTTTATTATGAGTACCTGTACTTTACAAAAGTTGTAGACTTAGTACTTGTATTTTAATTTTTTCAATTTTTAAAATTCCAGATTATAACTGTTAAATTCATTAAGTTAAAATTTTACTACTTTTAGAATCTAATGCGACAAACATACTATCATGTGTAACGTCATGTTAGCTTGTTATTTTAACATATTAATACTCACTAAAAATCCAGTTAATGGATTAACGATTGTCACTTCGTCAAGACTGACATTTCAAAATTTAAAAAGTATAAGGATTTAGAATGATTCAATTAGAGAATGTGAACTAAATTTACAACGGTACACATAATAAAAATTAATAATTTTTTGCGACAAATAAAAATTAATAATCGAATTTAAGAAAATAAATTTAACTATTATTATTTGAGTTATGACTAAAATTTTAAATTTTAAAAATGCATAAACTAGAATTAATCAATTTGAAAAACATAAAGCTTGTAATTGATCAAATTAAGTATAGAATGCAAAATGATGGGTTGAATTATGTTTGGAACTCCATCCAAATTCCAATAACGATGCCGCTACTGTTTTAATTTATGCACCTATGACACCGCCACAAAAAAGTGGTATAGTAAAATACATAGAAACATTATTTACCTTGGCAAAGTCAATGCGAAAGTGTTGCTCCATTTTCACATAAAAAAGTTGTCCACATCCTTCGCAAATTTATCTCTTGAACTCCTTCAAATTAGACTTCAATTTTGTGCTTCTTGTCACATTTAACCTATCATTCCACGACTTCTTTGCACGAAACAAGTTCCCCATGAACTCTTCCATTTCTTTCCTCAAAGCCTTCACTATAACTTCGAAAGCATGATTCTTTTGGGTTGGCATATCTATAATAACATTGAGAGCACCCTACATCTCCCTTTTAAGCTCCTTTACCGTAGAGTTTAATTCTACATTATGTATGTAACTTAGACACTAAAAAGTGCTGGGTCATCTTAAATGTACTTTCTCTGTCAAAAACCAAAAAATGTAAGCGTTTGTCAATGTACAAGAATTGATTGGTAGCAATTTTTAGTAAAATAATTAAAATGAAATTTCACTATTAGTACAAGGACATCCGAGTTAATATTACAAAGTTTTAACAATTTAACTTTCATTTTTTTGTATAAAAATAAAAAACAAAACTGTATAAAAGATGATGGGCAAAGCCAAAGCCAATTATTGTTTGATGGGAGCGACATAAATTTAGAAGTTTTAGAGGTCAGCTAAAAAGATTGTATTACAACTTCAATTGAAATTTTAAAATTTTAAACAAAAATATAATTTTTTATTTATTTAATGTAGACACTAAAAGGATTTAATATTTAAAAGGAACTAAAGTTGTAAGTCTACCATTTAACCAACAGGCCAAGGCACTGCCTGCCCAGTTCTATTAGAAATTCACAACCCAGCAACGCTATATCAAACTAGTATGCGGTTAATGAACATTGCTGTTACTAGGATAGCATTAAGAAAATTCAATCTAGGTTTGGAGTACATTCTCCTTCGACAACATGAAATCACACGTTGAATAAATGGAAGCTGCAGCTGCCATTACAGCCAATTCCCGGTCAAAGCTATCCCCGATCCCTGATCTGCACGAGAACATGACTATATCATAATATTGTTCATGAATCTCTGCTTTACAACCAGTGCTGAATCTTCATTTTAGTTCAAAAAAGTTCATATTCACCAGTCAACATAAAATGCAGGAACAAGCAGATGGATATCATTAGTTTTAAATTTCAGCTTTATTCTTGAGTTATATTATCTTTGCCACCAAGCCATATTTCTGTAGTAAGATGAATGAATATTCAGCCTGCATCTGAACTTGCTTAATCTAATGCAATGTTCATCCTAAATAACATAGAAATGATATCTCAAAGGCAACTGTCAACATCAAGATTTCGAAGAATAAAAAGTACAAAACTGTTTTAAATCCTTAGCATAAAAGCAAAATTATAGACTAGGATGATGAATAAAGCAACAAAATACAATTTGGTATTGGATGCCCAAATTCAACATTTTTAGTCACCATAATGAACTTATTTGTCAATGAAAAGTTCCAATGGATATTAAAGAAAATAAAAATAACATAATATCCAACTATCATAATAGCAAAATAAGATTAAAACTATACTCAAACCTGATGTTGTTTCCTGATACTGTTTGTTGTGGCAAATTGTAAAGTACATTCCAATGCATATGCTGCAAGCCCTGATGACAAAGCAATTGCATCCCGATTATTTGGTTCAACCAAACTTCCTGGAATATAAGTGGGAAAATAAGAAATATCAAGAAATACCCTTGTTTCTAAACATAAATATGCTACTTAAAATTGGGCCTATATATATATATATATATATATATTCTACTTAAAAAGAAGTAAACTGAGAAGAAAAAAATGAACTTGAAAAGGTAAAATTCAATCAAGTACTCTTGGCTTTACTAAAAGGTAGGATCACTTTATCTACCTTTCTTATTGGCAAGGAATTATTGGTAAAAAGAATACCAAGGTTTAAATTAGACAACAATGTAACAAGTGTTGAGTGCAATAGCAAGGCACATTGCACTCTCAAGAAGAGAACTCATGTTCAAACCCTAGAGTTGACATTATTAGGAGGTTCAAACCCTAGAGTTGACATTATTAGGAGGGACAGCCATGAACCCTAAAAGAATTAGTATTCATGGACCGTAAAACGGACATGAATGACACCATGCTCTTACCAAGAAAAAAAAAAGACAACAATGCGTAAGTCCCTTCACTTCCAAACTAACACTAGAGACAGTAAACATAACAAGCTTTTTGGAGCTTACTAGTTGTTTCTCTTCTTCAGAAAGAGCTTTATCCATCCGATCAAACATTGCACTCCATCTTGCTCTATGCATCTCAGCAGTAGCATCATGGGAAAATCCATCAGCAGCATTTCTTTTGACATTGGGATCACTCCCTTGGTTAGAGGAGAATTCTTTTGATATGAGAAAAGGTAGTTCTGTAGTAACTACAGCTCTTATTTTTTTCTTGCTACGTTGCAGTGCTGCCAATGCAGAGCATTGCACAACAAAAAGGGTACATAAGTACATATCCCACTCTCTAAACGTCTAATAATGATTTGAGTGAAAGAAAAATACCAGAAAGACGCCCTTTAATATCCTGCTGAAGAAGTTCCAACCATTGAGATGCGACAGTTGCAGCTGAAAACAATGTCTCATTTTTATTAGTTTGGGAAGTCTTTCTCCATTACAATCGCAAGACCGAAACTAAAAGTAATGGATTCCAGATAGTTCTTTTTTTTTTTTCGGGTAGAAACTACAAATATCTTAGGATATCTAAATCTTGCTTGGTCACCCTTTTTTTTATCTTTTACGAACAAAGATGAATATGTTAAAGCATAAGCCCTCTTTGGGCATCACTCAACTAACATCTTTTGCAAGGATGGTCTAAAATAAAGAATTAGTAACCAATACAAATTCTGACCTTTTACTGAGAGAGAAGTGGCACTGGTAATGTTTGCTGATTCCTCATTAGACAAAGAGCAAGCAGCACTTTCAAACGCCTTCGTTGATGATGACAACTTCAATGTGAGTGTATCATCCTCACCGAGTGGGCTTAACATGCTTAACTCACCATTTCTACTTTTTTTTTCTATTGTTGAGGAAATTGACTTATGCATTGGCACTGGATAACCTCTTGCTTTATTGCTTATAGATGTAATATTGGGAGGCTCACCGTCCATACTTCCCTGATACTTATTGCCATCGTCATCTTTAGTTCCACTCTGGACATGACTTGCCTGTTTGCTTCCAGGATGCAAATTTTCTAGTTTTTCGGACTTTACCAAGGCATCTATTAAGGAATGGACCTGTTTTCTATTTCTAACATGATTTACAATCCCAGGGTTTAATCCATTGAGCAGTTCACTTGGACCAGCAATTTTTGTGAACCTGTCAACCTGTTCTTTCTTTGCAAGTTCCATCTTCTTCTTGAGCGTATCATTCTTACTTTTCCTCCCACAATGCTTCGGAACTGATCTTCCACCATGAGAAGTTGACACCAAACCACTTTGCATAGATAAACCTCCATGAGAAGATGAAAGAAAACCATTTTGCTTCATCTCTTTCCAAACCCTCAATGAGTCTTTCTCCCCCACAAGACCAAGAGAACTTCCACAGTCAGAAACATTCCTTGTCTTCGAACTCTTGTCATGTTTTTGATGAATTAATTCGTGGTTTATCGAGCTACAAACATCTTCCACATTCAAACCCAAGCCAATTCCATTGGAGGTTACACAACGACTCTCTTGTGAACACAATTTGTCGAAGTTTTCTTCGCATTCCGGATTGATATCAGAGGATTCATTGATAGCAGTGCAAATCTCAGTGTTGAGATCAAGAGAAAGAGAGACAGGATGGACCACTGCCAACAACTTTTCCCCATTAGTTCTATAACTATCAAAGTTGAAGTTTATTGGTACCTCAGTAACTTGAGATACCTCCACCTCTTCTCCACTTAACTGCAATTGGTGTCTAGATTCTCTTCTTTTTAAAGATTTGGAATTTTGGGCATTGTTTTCTGTTGCATAAGCATAAATGAAAGGAAAAGGAAGGAAACATTCAAAAGCTTAAAGTTACATTTACAAGTATAAAACAGTGACACCCCCAAAAAAAAAAAATAAATCTTTCAATCTAGACTTCATTATGAACTTTGATTCCCAAACTCAACCGGGGGGACAAAAAGAGCATAAATGAGGCTGCCAACACAATAATCAGTTCTAATTTACTTGGCAAAAAAAAAAATGGAATGATTTAAGATTATTAATTTACCAATAATTCAAATGAACAACACACCCCTCCCACCCAAATAAAATTAGCATAAAAGTTTACCTTCAGAGCAGATGACAGAATTAAGATCAGTCATTTTGGTTCTCTTAGGTGAAATTTCATGTCTTTCCTCCAAATCATCAATGCTCCTCTTTACTGGCACTAACTAAAAAAACAATCCAAAAACCAAGAAAATGAACAACAACAACAAAAAAACTTCAAGAAAATAATTAAAAAGCTAAATTGGAATGAGATTAAGGCATGAATACCAAGGCATTAGAAAGCATGGAAGAATCAGCATGATCTTCCATTTCCTGGAAAACCCCAAATTTGAAGAAGCTGTAGAAGTTTTGCTGAAAAGGGTATTTTGAGGATCTCTCCTAAAGTAGAAGGCTGGATTTGAAATTGCGAAAGAGACAGAAGCAAAGGAAGTAGCGGGCTTTTTTACATTTTTAAATTGGCAAAGGCTTTTGGTTTGCTTCAGGATTTTATGTATGCAAAAGAAATATAGCAGGGATTTTTTTATTCAAATGCGAACGAGGTTAGAAGTTAACTCCTTTGTTTCCCGCATTTTTCACACCATTATATCTTTTCCTGTTTTTTAGATTAAAAATTTCATAAAATATATTTAAATTAAAATAAATTATAAAAATAGTCACTTATGTTTGAAACACTGTATTTTAGTCACTTACGTTATCGTTTTATTACGAAGTAGTCACTCTACCATCAAATTCCATTACCTCCCTAACGTGGTAGCCTAAATGAGTTTTAAATGCCAACTTGGATGTTCAGTTGTTGGGATGAAAATAGGTTTTCAATTAAATAAATTTAATTTGGAGTTGGCATTTAAAATCCATTTGGACTGCCACGTGGGACTGTCGTTAGGGAGGTAACGGAGCTCAACAGTAGAATGGCCACTTCGTAACAAAACTATAACTTAAATGGCTAAAACGTAACATTTCAAACATAAATGACTAAAATGTAATATGAGACAAACAAAAGTGACTATTTTTATAGTTTACCCTTTAAATTATACTCATTTTTATAAATGGATATCTAAATTATACTTCGTTGTTTAAAATTATATCTAAACTATATCACATTATCTAAATTACTGTTACTTAGTCAATCATTTTGTAACAAATTTTTGTTAAAAATCTAAAAAAAAGTCAAATATTATTTTAAAATTTTAAAAATACACTTATAGATATATTATCTCTTTTCATCTTCACCCAATAATTTTGGTGATAAAAATTCAAGAACATGTCGAAAAAACTCATCCGAACCTAGTTTTTGACAACAAAACCTAAATTTTGATGAGTTTTTTTTTTCTTTTTAATTTTTACTATATCCTACAGGACATATATAGTACCTTTAACTCACTTGTGGAATTTAAAAATTCCATAGGATAATTTTCTTTAATTAAATTAAAACTTTGAGAAAACATTGAGCACATGTTCGTAAAATTTTTAAACTCACAAGGATTGGGTGATAACAAGTGTCCTATAAAATATAATAAAATGTTTAATATATATATATATATATAAAGAAAAGAGGCATATAACATTTTTTAGTTTTATTTGTAGAATTGAATATTTACATTGGTTGTGTACAAAATATTAACTCTAAAATTTTTCATTTTTTCTTTTTACATTGTCTCACTCACACAATTCTTTCTTCTCTTTTAATGCACCCTTTTAACTTATAGATTTTTTTTCAATCCTATTTCCATTTCTTTCTACTTAACTTGTTTTATGTATTTGGATTTCATACTTTATTTGGGGTCGATTCATTATTGAAGTTCACCTAATATTAGTATTTTATACTAAGTATGTAGAAAGGAACAAAGTAAGTTATTTTGAAGAAAAATAATAAATAGATTTTAAATTAGGGTGAAAAAGGAATCGAAGTTGAGATTTAAAAAGGAAAAGAAGCCTGTCAGAATTTAGGTTTTGTCATTAAAATATGAGTTTAGATGAGCTTTTTAACGAGTTCTTGGATTTTCCATCACTGGAGTTATTGATGAAGAACAAAAGAAATAAATATGTTTATAAGTTTGTTTTATTAAAAAAAAACTCAAGGAAAAAATAGTTAACCCTTTCTAGATTCTTTAATTAAAAAATGTCACCTGTCACAAAATAATTGGTTAAGAAATTTTTTTAGTGGCTGAGATAATTTGAGTACGGAGTATAATTTAGATATCATTTTGGATAAGAAATATAACTTAAAAATGAGTATAATTTAGGTATATTTTATTGTTTAAGCAATAATTTGTTGAAGTTGATAAATGAACTTAAAAAGGGTTATTATACATTATATATCCCAAAAGTCGTTTGTTTGCTTCAGCTTAGAGAAAGTTTTATCAAAAGATCTAAGAATTTGTCAATATTTTTAAGGATTTACCAATATATATTATAAATATTGATAAATCCTTAGATATTTTAGTAAAAGATCAATTTTAATAAAGTATTAAAATATTGATAAATTCTTAGATGTTTTGAAGCTCACCCTAGAATTTCCCTTGATTTTATGGTATAACATTTAAATAATTGAAAGTACAACCAATGAAGCTTTGAAATTTGAGTACCTAGATTTAAGATTTATCATTAACAATTGTATGCATGGGTTTTCGACTCCCACTGTGTATAGTTGTCGTCTGTATGTTCACTTTAGTCTGAATTGTACTTGTACTTATTTTGGACAATTTATGTTGTAATTGTTTAATACTTGTGGTTAGAAGTGTTTAAATGGTTAATCAAACTGAACTAGTATTAACCGAACTTTTTAATATTTTAATCGAATCAATTTTTTTTCAAAAAAAATTAATCGAACTGAATCATTTTGGTTAATTTGGTTGGTTAACTAAAATTTATATGTTTTTGTTTTGTGGTTAAAATAAGTATAAAACAAATAAAAAATAAATTGATAATGTTCATTTGACCAAATTATCCGAATTAAAACTACATATAATCTGTATTATTAATTATTAAGTTTGGTTAATTGCCTAATTTCGAACCGAATTAATTGATAACCAAACTTCCAAAAAATTATTAACCGACCTCCGTGCGAATTAGATCGGTTCGATTGATTAAGTCGATTTTAACCGAAATTTAAATACCCCTACTTGTTATTTCTCTAACATATATTTTTACTTTAATTGTACTTGTAACACTTTCAAAAAAATTGAAATTATAATTTATTTTAAGTTATCTTATCTAAATACACAAAAAACATTTAATAAAATATTTGATCTGTTTGAAATATTATTGAGTCAATCCTAAATCATATCAATGTGTTTTAAAGATTTTTAAAAATGATGAAGTGTTGGACTGATCTCCCATGTACAGGGATCAATACTCTTTGAAATCAATAATCCTTAAACGATCAATCTTGGGATCGATGCCCAATACCTAATGAATATTTTTTTGTTACTCCAAAATACGATAGTTTTTGACACTCCAACATTTATATTTCTTCGTAATGACTCCAAATATCTAAAAACTTTTTCTTTAATATAAATACACATTAACAACACTCCAATAACTTACTCTGTTACATACTTTACTGAAATCTTTATTATAAACGATTTTCTTTTCTTTCTTTATTTTGTGACACTCTTTTTACCCAAGAAAATGCATTTGCTTATATATCACTTGCTGTGAACTACGTTTGCTTGCATCTTGCTTGTACACATTGCTATTTATTAAGCAATTATTTTTAAGGGGTGGTTGGTTGGGTAAAAAAATAGGAAGAAAATAAATTTTAAGTGTATTTGGTTGGAAAGAAAATAATAAAGATAATCATTTTTATATTAATGTATAAAAATCAATCATTTTAAATTTAAATGATAATTAATGAGAGCGAATAAGAGAAATGATGTATGTTAGTTAAAAATATGTATATTTCAATTATTTTATTTTATTTTCTTTCTTTTTCAATATTACCTAAGTAATGAATTGAAAAAATATAATTTTCTTTTTATTTTTCATTCACACTTATGTTAAAAAAAAATTATTCTCTACCCTTCTAATTTTCTACCAATATTTTAATTTTCGATCATCCCAATTTTCTTTTCCACCCTAACAAGCAAATCCTAAATGCCTTGTAAGAGAATAGACTTTGTTTTTTGAACTTTGCATGTAACTTGTAATATCTCATTGTTTCATCTTTTATTTTATTTTAGTTCAATGCATGAAAACCACTTTTGTGAATGATAATTTTGATGGATGGGGCAAAACAAAGATAGCTTGTTTTTTTGTTACTATTTGTTCTATCAATAGTAACTTTTAAAAATATTTGTTTCCTGCAGGAGCACATTTTGAAGCAACTATTTTTTAGAATGGTATCGGGAACAACTCCACGTGAGAATAATTACCTTTGAAAACAATTTTGGAAAGTTGATACTTGAATTGTTCCACTTTGGAGACATAACTTGAAGGCTCGTACACTTCTTAGTTGTTGTTGTTGTTTTTTTTTAAATACAAATATACGTTTAAGTGCATGAACCATGGTTGGGGAGGAAGAAGGTACTGCTCTGGCTGAGTTGTTGAATGAATTGTCTCACAGTGATAGTAGCAGCACAGCTGAGAAGATTTTAAAGAGGCAACACCACCGATTGAATATAGTTTTTTTATTCAACTTAATTCAAATTTTGGAAGAATAATAACAATGGATGGAATTAGTTGTTGACTTTTTTTTTTAATTGTAATTATTTTTTAAAGTTAGTCTTTTATCTATTTTCAGATATTAAAAAAGACAGAATTTAAATTGAATTCAAAAACAATATTATTAGAAAAATAATCATGAATCGTGAACAAAAATTATAAAAGCAGACATGAAAAATATAAAATAAATAGCTAAATTAATTTAAAACTGGTACCATATTATAAAAGAAATGTGAGTAGGGAAAATTCTGAATTCTGAATTCTGAATTCCTATATTCTACATCAATTGTGAATACTTAACATAATCAAAGGGGCCCGTTTCCCATAATACCAGTTCTCATCATCAAGAAAATAGAAATCAGATATGCTCATGTTTCATTGTCTTCAAGGATCGCCTGCTGCAACAGCCAACAACTCTGGAGCTGTGAGAAAGCAGTTTCCCTGAAACTCTTAACCCTAACCAAGCAAAAGTGGGTGCAACTTATCCCAAACCCTGAACCCACTTTACTCGTCTTCAACAAATAACACGCTGGAGCAGCCGCCCCAATGCCCTGCACTACTATCCCCCATGCCCTTGTATTACAAACCTCCTCCTTCCCTTCCTCTTCTTCTTCTCCTTGTTGTATTTGTTCGACAAAAATCAGCCCATCAGGCATTGGACTCTCCCCTTTCTCCCACTTTTGTTTCACCAAACCCCACTTATCTTCCTCCGTTTTTTCCGTCCTTGTTCTCGTGGTGTTATTTTTTACGTCGGAGAACACCTCGACCAATAAAGGAGATTCCGGCAACCTCTTCACGATTTCAGCCACCGAATCTCTCATCCACTCGTCTATTTTCTCGTACGAAAATTCCTTCCCTCTCGTCTTTTCTTGTTTCAACAATGGTTGAAGAAGGCTTACTCTTACCTTAGACGACGCCAGCATCTTTTCTTTTCTTGATCCCGATGACGATTGTGAACCTGAGACCATGAAACAACGTGGGCGAGCATTCTGATTATGGAAGTTGAAAAGATTGGAAGAATCGTGGCGCCGGAGGCAAACGTTTCCGCCGCGACAAACACCGTCTGCCACCGCCATTATTGCTTTTTTCTGTTCTTCTCTTTTTTTATGGTCCGCCTCGGAAAATCGGTTTACGCTGCCACAAGGATTGGTAAATGTTTTAATCTTCACCCTTCCAAGAAATCGTAAAAGATTAAAAACATTTATCAAAGTTGTAGTTTTATTTGATTAAGATCTCCTTTAGTTGTATATACCATGTACTTGTTTTCCGATGCTAAACACGTTGTTCTCGAGGACTTGTCGGAGGATCATGGCCGTTGAGGTCTGATCCAACGGTGACAGGAAAAGGCACGTGGTTGCATGTAGGATGTACGCGCCCACACGCTCTGTGCCCAATCCTTGTCTAAAACATTTGCCAAGTGAGTTTTCCACGTCACCAACACAAAATCACATGATTCATAAAAGAATCGGGTGTCTTCTAACTAAGCATAGAGATATATTTTAGTCAAATCTTATTTAATTTAATAGGCTATTTGATTATTAGTAGAATTTCTAAAAAATTATGTTGGTAAATTTTTTATTAATTAAAATAACAAGATAAATTATATTAATATTTATATATTATAATTAAAATAATTTATTTTTATAAGATAAAATTGAGTGATATTCATTTTAATTAAAATAATATATGTTTAGATTATTCTAATTCATCACTTATATACAAATGATTTCAATAGATATTGGCCAAAGCACAGATACCACCAATACAGAAAGCATAATTTGAATTTATCATCGAAAGCATTGTACTATTATCTTACAAAAGTATATTTCACAAATGAGTTTAACTCTTTACATTCCTCCGTAAATTTTAACCCAAAGTTTGGTTGGTTAGGAGAGTAGGTAAAGGCTTTGGCACCTCAAATCATAAGAATTGTCTACTAGTCAAAGGTGAATTCGAGGAGACTAGGTAAAGGCTTTGGCACCTCAAAATAAAAAATAAAAAAAATTAATTCAGTCCTCTTATAAATAAAAAATTATAAATTAAAATATAATGAAATTACACTTTAACCCCTTAAAATAATAAAATTCTATTTAACCCCTTCAAAAATAATGAAATTATAAATTAATACATGATAACCTTATCTCTCAAGAATGTCTAATTAAATTTCAACTCCTACTAAAAAGAATTTTAGATTAGTCGTTGCTACTAATAGTATGTCTGGCAATGATTTGCCATTGTCGATGGTATGTGAGTTTACAAAAACAAAAAAACTTACGTCTACCATTAGATGTGTTATATAAATAGTGAATATGTGATACATGATTGGTGTATGAGTCTCATACATCGTTAATAAACAATAACATGACATTGTATCATCAGTAAAATAAACAAAATACAGGGCATAATGATATATTTAGTCCTCAATGTTTACATTTTTTATTTGTCAAATTGGCCCTTATTCAATAAGTATATGTGGTTATTGATTCTTTTTTATGCCATGGTAACTATGATTTGAGCTTTCTACTTTGTCTTGTGTGGTAGACTTATTTGTTTTTCAGTTTTAAAATTAGAAATTTCTGGTTGAAGAAAATATATTAAAAAAAGAAAAAGAGAGAATTTTGTGGTGCAACATTTTGTGCCTTTGACTTTGGAGGGATGGTTGCTGTTGGGAAAGTTTTTGCTACTTGTTCCAGGTCCTATTATAATGAAATTGTTTCTCTACTTGGGTCAATGACTTGGGCCTTGAATAGATATCGTTTGTGTTGAGTTTGGTTCACTTGAATGTGACATATTTGACAAAACTAGAAGCATGGGTCGACTAGGGTACTAAGACTCCCAACTGAATTGCTTGAGGTGATTGGATAAACATGAAAGTCTCATTATTAATTTTTTTTTTAGAGATAAATGTAACAACCCTATTTTCGGGCTACCGAAACGGTGGTTTCGGGACCATGATTCCGACGTAGTAAAATTTTTTTATTATATTTTTTTATGGTTTAAATTTCACGGAATGATTTCGTGAAAATTTTGTTCGAAAATTTTGACGTTTGGGCACTCAATTTAGTCAAAAGGACTAAATCGTAAAAAGTGCAACAATTGAGTTCTACATGCTAGAGGTGTCTAATTGCTATGAGATTTTAAATTAGAGGTCCTTATATGATAATTAGACCATTTTGTAATTTTTTTGGACAAAAATGGACATGGATAGGTGAATTTTGAAATAAATGCATTAAGGGCATTTTGGTTATTTAGTTAATAAAAGAATAAAAAGGGAAAATAAAGCCAAAATTTTGTCCATATTTCTTCAACCTTGGCCAAATTTCATAAGGGCTCCATATCTAGGGTTTTGTCATCTTTCAATCTTGATAGTAAGTGCATTCTAGCCCCGTTTTTAATGTTCTTTATATTTTTGAAGTCCTCATAACCCGATTTACCTATTTCTACCATTATTTTGAAGTAGGGTTCATGTTTAAAAATTTACCCATGTGTGAAATGCATGTTTTTTGATGTTTAATGGTAGAAAATGAAAGTTTGATGTTTAATAAACAACTTTTACTAAGTGATTTTTAGTGGAGATGCATAAAAAAGACTGTAAAAAGTTGTCAAATGGGTAGTAAAAATTTGATTTGATGAATAATGTGGGCTGATATGAGCATGTATATGGTTCGGCTAGGCTTGGGTAACAAAGAAATTGAATACATTTCATTTTACGTGCCTAAGGACTAATTTGTAAATATGTTAAAGTTTAGGGGCAAAAATTTAATTTTTTCATAGTATGATTTTTGGACTGAATTGAGGAATGTGAATAATAAACAAGCTAAATTTGCTATTATAGATCAAGAAAAACGAAGTTCGAACCTTGATCAGGGAAAGAATAAGGTGTTTGACGATTAAATCCATTTCTCCTAATTTTGTACCTAGGTAAGTTCGTATGTAAATAATGCATTATTATTTATGCTTTAATTGTGTTATTGTTGTATGAATTACGGTTTACTCTTTGAATAAATTCGACAAAGTTTCGACAAGTGAGAAATATCCCGGTTGAACCTTAGGAGTAGTTAGGATACAAATGTCATGGCATTAAGGTTATTTGAGTTTACGTGTAAGACCATATCTGGGATATGACATCGGTATGAGATTTCGTGTAAGACCATAGCTGGAATATTGGCATCGAAATGAGATCCCATGTAAGACCATATCCGGGATATGACATTGGTATGGTACTATGTGTGTAAGATTTCCCAAGTATCATTTTGTATTCCAAGTGGTTCAACAGGTAACTTAACGACCATGTTAAAGTTATGAAAGATTAGGGTATGTTGTGGAAGACAATGGTATGTTGCAAGATGGTACAAGTATGTACACAGAACTCATGCTTAATGAGCTCGATATCTGATGAACTCACAGTAAAGTTTGATTGAGTAAGTTACGATGTTAAGGTTTTAATATTATCTATGCCAAGTTGATTATGAGATTTACAATGATACCTATGTTAATTTCCTTCATGTTAAAAATATGTTAAAATGTGTTTATGATGCCTATTATTTGAATAGGAACTTACTAAGCTTTAAAGCTTACTCCCCTTTATTTTTCCTTTGTCTTATAGTGTCACCAAGCCAGCTCGGGGATCGAAGACAGTCGGAGATTCATTCATACTATTAATTTATCATTTTGGGCACTTATAACTACATTATTTTGAGTTATGGCATGTATAGGGACTTGATCATTTTGTTATGCGTCATATTCGATTTGGCCAAATGTGTTGGCTTATAATGGTTAATGATTCATTTTGTATATGACCATTGGAAGTTGGCTAATATTAATCTTATTGGTCATTAGTATGTTTATGTGATGATGCTTATCATGAAAATGAAATTGGCATGAATGGAAAAGAAAGTATGTGATGTTTTTGCATGATAGACATTAACATGTGCAAATGATGTATTGATATCTTGTTTGTGGCTGATTTGGTTGTATGTATATGCTTGGATTGATGTGGCTTATTGTTGTGTAGGTTGGTGCAAGTAAGAGTGACAAAATGGCTTGGTAAATAACCTTATTTTTTTCCACACGGGCAGAGACACGGTCGTGTGTCTCAACCGCGTGAAGGACACAGCCTAGGGACATGGGCGTGTGCCCAAGGCGTGTGAAGTCTGCACCTATTTTATGAAAAATTATGAAAATTAAATCGCCCACACGGCCTAAGCACACGGGCGTGTAACTTGGCCGTGTGACTTGGCTGTGTGACTTCAATTTGCTGATGACGTCATAAACAGAGAGTTATACGGGTTAGGGGCACGAGCATGTGTGTTCACACGGCCTACCACACGGGCGTGTGACCTCTGTTTTGATGAAAAATTTTCTAAGTGTTAGGAAGTTTTCTAAAGTTCTCGGTTTAGTCCCGAATAACTTATAATGCATGTTTTGGGCCTCGTAGGCTCGTTTAAGGGACAATATGAATGTTTTCAAAAAGTTTTAAATTTGAGTGGAAATTTATGTCTCATTTTTGAATGTTTATTTGAGTTTAAGTCCGGTAATGCCTCGTACCCTATTCCGGCATCGAATAAGGGTAAGGGGTGTTACAATAAATATCATATTTATGCAAGAAAGTTTTGGAGCAGTTGGAAGACTGATTTATGAAGAATTAGTGACAAATACTCGGGAAAATTAATGAGATAATTTCAGCTTTTAAATAGAAGTTTAAAGCCTTTCAAAACATTATTGATTGACCACTTGAAGAGGCCTATAAATAAGTTGTTTTGTGTTACACATCAAGAGCAGATTTTGGAATGTATTTGTCAACAGTTTTTGTTGTGTTTTTGTAGTTATTTTGTGACACTCTTTTAGGTATTCTTTGGAGAGTTTATTGGTTGAATTGTGAAGTATTTGTGTGAATGATTTGTAACAAATGGGTTCTGGTATTAAGGTTGCAATTACTTCTTTGTGTAAGGGTAGATTGGGCTTAAGCTAATAGGTAATTCGAACGATTGTTGAATAAAATTATTTACCGGTGAGGCTCCATAGACGTAAGACCATTGTGTTTGAACTACGTTAATAAATATCGATCATGTCAATTCTTTTTTGCTCTTATTTTTTTCATTGCCTGTCGACCTATAACCCCATATTAAAAATCAGACAGTCTAAATTTAGCAATACTCTTCCCCCAAAACCTATTTCGGGAAAAAGATCATATGCAACATCGAGTTTCCAATTATATCCTTTACAAAAATGGAAAACCAACTTGGAGAATTTTTTACACAAGTATTCAATTAGTTTGAACTTGTTTAGTGTTGAGTTGGGGCTAAGACAACAAAAGTTCTTCTGTCGAAGAGGTTTGTACTTCCTTTGTTAAAGTAAGGACAAATGGTTTAATTCAAGATTTCTTAAGAATCAACTTAGTGAAATCTCATATTTTTTATATTAGAAAAAGAAATGATTCGTTAGGTTCAAGATTGATTTCTGATAATAGGTCTGATCATACCAATAAAAATATGTTTCATTCCATTTATTAATGTTAGGCAAAGTTGATTTATCATTTTGGCAAACTAATTATTTTTCAATTAGTATCAGAGTGGGCTTTAAACGTTATTTGAAGGTGATCCTTTGTTCGATTTACGATTAAGGAATTCATGAAGTAAGGTAGTTCAATTACTCCACCCCGTTGCTTTTCATTAAAATTTACAAGCCTTAAATGTAATTTTCAATGGAGTTGACTTAGACTAACTTAAAGTCATTTTTGTATGTAAATGTGCTAAGCAAGCATATACAATCTTGAAAAACCAACATGAAGGAAATAATGTTGTACGTATGTCAAAACTTTATATTTTAACAACCAAGTTCGAAAATTTTAAAATGTTTGAATATGAAAATATCTCTAAGTTTTATGCAAGATTATGTGAGATTTCTAATGAGGCTTTCTATCTTGGAAAACATTTTTCTAATGATAAAGTGGTACGCAAAATGTTGAGATCTTTACTAGAATGGTTCATCACTAAGTCACGAAAATAGAGGAGGCCAAATATATTATTGCTCTCAAGCTGGACAAGTTTATAGGCTTACTTCAAACCTTTGAGTTGAATATAAAGGAAGCAAAATGTGAAAAAATAGGTTTGCCAAAGAACGTAGCATTCAATGCTCAAAAGGCTATAAAATAGGGAGACAAAAAATGGAGAACATTGATGAGATCTAAAAACAATTAGCCTTACTCACCGAAAATGAAGAGGTTCATTAAGAAGGGAACTAAAGTAGATACAGTGAGACAAGAAAAAAAAGACGTTTAATGTTATGAATGTAAGAGATTTCGTCACTTACAATCAGACTGTGTTAATACTAAGAAGAAAGAGAAGTTACCCACAATCACTTGGAGTGATGAAGGAAGTTCTTATGTAGATAAATATGTGAGCAACTATGTTGTTTTTATTGCTACTATTCCAAACCATGTTCCAACAAATTCTGAAGATATTCAAATAATGACGGTGTTCCTTTTAAATCTTTGGAGGATTTTTACAGCTATATGTTAAATAAAATAGAGAACTGTGCGAATTGAATGATTCCTTAAGGGAATAAATTATTCTCCTTAAATGAGAAAAAAAAAAGCTTGAAATAGTGGTCTAAGAAAACGATGATGGTTTGAAAGTAACCTAGAGTGAGTAGATGATGCAAATTTTGCCTTGAAGAAGTTTGGAGGCCAAGTGAGAAGCTTGATAAAATTTTGGCTTCAAGGAGAACTAAACCAAGCTATAGAGG
Organism: Gossypium arboreum; assembly: GCF_025698485.1. Taxonomy (NCBI): domain Eukaryota; kingdom Viridiplantae; phylum Streptophyta; class Magnoliopsida; order Malvales; family Malvaceae; genus Gossypium; species Gossypium arboreum. The sequence continues at coordinate 29,277,603 of NC_069074.1, read as the reverse complement.
AGTTGGTTACATCAATAAAGGTAAGGAAACTATCACTTATCCAATTTTTGTTAGAGCTAAATATGTGGGTTCTTCTTTTCGTCATGAGGCAAGGAATAAGAACTTTAGAAAGATTGCATGCCATTATTGTTGGAAGATGGACATATCAGACCCCTTTGTTATAAAATGATGCGAGATTGAAAGAAGTTCAACTCAGCTGCAAAACCTATTACAAGAATGCATGGAACAATAAGACCACAACATAGATAGATTTGGGTAAGGAAGGATCGAGCACATTTGAGTAATGAAAATCAACATTTGATTGATGCTCGTATGAACCATGAGGTTACAACTCATGTTAAAGATTTATCGAGCACTGGAGAAACGTCATCTAGGTTTCATAGAAAAGAAAATTGTTGTTTCATGAGCTACAACTCCTCTTGTTGTTAAGTTGACCGCCTTCATCTCCCATTCACTCTCATGAAAGACAGGAGGAGAGGAAGAAATCAACAGATAGAGATAAGGATCGAATAAAACTAATAGGTGTGGTGCCTGCAAGTATGATGAGTCAAATTTAATATATTTGTATAATGGGATACAAGAGTACTCCGAGGATTGAACCCAAGAGAGTCAGAGATTGAACAATTTCTACCAACGAACATGCAAAATATAGAGTTTAACCAACTAATCACTAAAAAATTATATTACAGCAAATAATAGAGTCAAGAATGATTAAACTAATCTACAATCTAACTACCAATGACTAAATTGTAACAAATGTGAAATTACGAAATTAAAAAAAAATAACAAAAGGTGGTTGGTTGATCTTGATGTGGTTCACTCATTCTCAAATTAGGGATCTAAATTACTTAAACTCCTAAAATGGTTCCATTTTACTTCTCAATCTCAATTTTACCAAATTAGACAAATTAATTCAGTTTATCTCTCAATCTCATCGGCTAACCCAAGACTAATTGATCGGTGCTCAACAAGATCTCCCCTCGGTCTCACTTACTTAGATATTCCCTTAGGGTCACCAATCCTAAGTTTTTAGGTTCATTAAAATTAGTTTAATTTATTGCATTGATGCTCGTATGAACCATGAGGTTACAACTCATGTTAAAGATTTATCGAGCACTGGAGAAACGTCATCTAGGTTTCATAGAAAAGAAAATTGTTGTTTCATGAGCTACAACTCCTTTTGTTGTTAAGTTGACCGCCTTCATCTCCCATTCACTCTCATGAAAGACAGGAGGAGAGGAAGATATCAACAGATAGAGACAAGGATCGAATAAAACTAATAGGTGTGGTGCCTGCAAGTATGACAGGTCAATTTTAATATATTTGTATAATGGGATACAAGAGTACTCCGAGGATTGAACCCAAGAGAGTCAGAGATTGAACAATTTCTACCAACGAACATGCAAAATATAGAGTTTAACCAACTAATCACTAAAAAATTATATTACAGCAAATAATAGAGTCAAGAATGATTAAACTAATCTACAATCTAACTACCAATGACTAAATTGTAACAAATGTGAAATTACGAAATTAAAAAAAAATAACAAAAGGTGGTTGATTGATCTTGATGTGGTTCACTCATTCTCAAATTAGGGATCTAAATTACTTAAACTCCTAAAATGGTTCCATTTTACTTCTCAATCTCAATTTTACCAAATTAGACAAATTAATTCAGTTTATCTTTCAATCTCATCGGTTAACCCGAGACTAATTGATCGGTGCTCAACAAGATCTCCCCTCGGTCTCACTTACTTAGATATTCCCTTAGGGTCACCAATCCTAAGTTTTTAGGTTCATTAAAATTAGTTTAATTTATTGCATTGATGCTTGTATGAACCATGAGGTTACAACTCATGTTAAAGATTTATCGAGCACTGGAGAAACATCATCTAGGTTTCATAGAAAAGAAAATTGTTGTTTCATGAGCTACAACTCCTCTTGTTGTTAAGTTAACCGCCTTCATCTCCCATTCACTCTCATGAAAGACAGGAGGAGAGGAAGAAATCAACAGATAGAGACAAGGATCGAATAAAACTAATAGGTGTGGTGCCTGCAAGTATGACAGGTCAATTTTAATATATTTGTATAATGGAATACAAGAGTACTCCGAGGATTGAACCCAAGAGAGTCAGAGATTGAACAATTTCTACCAACGAACATGCAAAATATAGAGTTTAACCAACTAATCACTAAAAAATTATATTACAGCAAATAATAGAGTCAAGAATGATTAAACTAATCTACAATCTAACTACCAATGACTAAATTGTAACAAATGTGAAATTACAAAATTAAAAAAAAATAACAAAAGGTGGTTGATTGATCTTGATGTGGTTCACTCATTCTCAAATTAGGGATCTAAATTACTTAAACTCCTAAAATGGTTCCATTTTACTTCTCAATCTCAATTTTACCAAATTAGACAAATTAATTCAGTTTATCTCTCAATCTCATCGGCTAACCCGAGACTAATTGATCGGTGCTCAACAAGATCTCCCCTCGGTCTCACTTACTTAGATATTCCCTTAGGGTCACCAATCCTAAGTTTTTAGGTTCATTAAAATTAGTTTAATTTATTGCATTTTGGTCCCTCATCCAAAAATCAGCTCAACACATCTCCATCAACCAACCCCCTTAAAAGTTTAGTTACTCGTACTAATAATAAAGCTAATGAACATGGAAGCCATCAAAGAAAAACATAAGAAAAATGGAAAAGTTTGAATTTTTATGCAAGAGAACTTAAAGGAAATGTAAAGAGAAGCATATTACATGAAAGTTTAAAGCAAGAAACATAAAATGAGCAAGCTTTAACAGATTAATGTAAAAAAAAGAAACTGGAATGCATTAAACTAAAATTGAAAATGTCATTGCAACCAAAGTAAAAGGACTAAATGTGCAAATAAATCTAAGCTACAATGTTAACTAACTTGACTAACTACAAGAACACTAAAAGCAAGAAGAAAATGCAGAAAAAAATAACATCTGCAACTATGGAAAATGAAGAAAAATGAAAACCCTAGAAAATTAGAAGAGAAAACTAAGAGAAAACCTAAGAAAAACTAAAACTAAACAATAATAATTCTAAAAAAAAAATTCTAAAGAATATATAAGAAAAAGTTAAAAAAATTCTAATATAATAATTTTGGAATCTAAATAAGTAAATTAATAATTTCAAATTTATATCCTCTAACATGAAATTAGTCATTTTGTAATAAGGGTCTGTTTGTTTGAAAGTAAAACATTTTCCGGAAAAGCTTTTCAGGCTTTTCTAGTGTTTGTTTGGCTGAAATTATTTTCATCAGGTAAAATCAATTACAAAACACAGAAAAAGAAGCCCTTAATTTTGGAAAATATCTTACGGATTTCATTTTTGCAAGACATTTTTCGGTTCCTCCTTCATCCAGGTAAGGCTCTTTCTCCGTCTTCCGTTCTTCATTCTTTTTCCTTCTTCTGTTCTTCATCTTCTCTTACAGGTTTTTGTTCTTTTCGTTGTTGATCTCTCTTCATATTCATCTTTTACATTTGCCTGAAATTTCTAATTTTATGCCTGAAATTCCCAAGCTTGAAATTTGTTATTTTTTCTTTTACGTTTGCTGTTTTGTTTTATTATTACTTATTGTTCTGCCACATATATATTTCTGTTACTAGCTTGAGATAAAATTACTGCATTTTTCTTTGCATCGAGAAATGGTTTGAATACTTCCATTTCGATCTACTCTTTCTCTATTTTGATTTTTTTCATCATCCAGTGATTTTATCTTCTTTGATCTCTGATCTGCTGTGGGTTTTCAGTTTGCTCTCTTTGAGTTCCACTTTCTAGTTTGTTCTTCCTTGTATATATTTGAATTCTTTGTCCATCTTTAGATGCTTGAACCTTTTTCAAGTGGTGGCTAAGTTCCTGTGATTACCATTTTCTTTCTCAAACGAATGAAAATTATAAAAAGAAAAGTGGGCATGTGGTTTGGGTTCTATATTCGTTTATGAACAAAAGTAGTTATGTAATGTAAAATTTTCTCGATAATTTTTATCTGAGTTTTGAGCCTTAAGCTAAATTGCTGTAAATTTAATCCAATAACATATAATATGTATATAGATAGATAAGATTGCTTGATATTGCATTACTTTGTGATTTGTTTTTACTTTGGGGAAATTACTTAACAGTTAAGTGCTTTGAGCTAGTGTTGCTAGTACCTCTTATTCAGTAATGAATATTTTGAGTGTCTTTCAGAGAAATGCTATAATGAATTTGGTTTTGTCATGCAACAACTAGCTTGTGTAAGTAGTTCAAGTAGGCCATGTTTAAGTTCGAACCAGCGACTTCCTAGAGTTTTGCTACTAGTAAGAGGCGCGTCCATTTCTTTAAATAGGTTGGTGCTTAGAACTCTCTACAAGTTTCAAATTCATAGCACTTGCATTGGTTGTATTTACTGTGATTATTTACCATGTCAAGTAGAACTAGTAATTCTGCAAGTTTGAAACTCATAGCATTTGCATTAATGCACTTATGGCACTTTTATTGCTTTTGCTGCACTAGTTGAACTAAAAATGTATCCAACATTCTTGCTTTGACACTAATTTCCATTCAACCCGTTTAAATTCTCGAAGGACAGCATATGATATCTATAATTTTCTGAACTCTACTAGAATCCAAATCATGATTTTGCTTTTTTGTTATACTTTTATTTCATGGGATATACTGAGTGGTGCAAAATGATCAAAAGGGAGGCAACTATTAAACTATCAACTTGTGAAATAATCTGTATAGGCCATTCAGTGTCATATATGGTTGATTGTGATCCATTATTGTTGCTGCATCCATAAAATGAAATTGTGGGTCTGACTGGGTTTAGCAATAAGGAAAAGAGGTACCATGTGATCTTTTAGGGTGAAACAAAAAACATGAATCATTAATCCTTACATAAATATAATATCACTTATATTAATTATAACTTATATTAATACTACACAATGATCTACTATAAGAAAAAAACAAAAATTCTATACTTTTCTGATTATTTTATAATGCAATGTAACTTAAATTTTTAGAAATTAAAAAGATTCTGCTTTGGAGTTCATAAAATATCCATGCGAAGCCGTATGGGTACCATAGTTCAAATATGAAGCTTCGTGCATAAATTATTTTAGGCAGTTGACTTGTTATTGGCTGGTTTTAATTCATAAGATCAGTGGTGAACTTCATTCAGCTTCATTATTTAGTTTCCAGCATTGGTCTTAATACTCACTGCATTTGCTTACTTATGTCCTTGGTATTTGTTGTGTTTTTTTCTTGCAAGTTTAATGCAACGTAACATATGTTAACCAAAACAGAGTGTCAATAGAGAATTGATGGTAGATCTTTGGAAATGCCATTATATTTGGAGTTTTACCTATAATAGAAAAAGGCGGAGCAAGTAAGCTTTTCAAGTGCTTCAATTTCTTCCAATGAATGCTTGATTTATGTTTGTGCATGAACTGAGATATTGAGGTAGTACTGCAACTTGTCAACAGATTTGCCTTCTTGATCTTATTCAACATTGAGCCAATGCAAATTGAAGCAATTTCCTAAGCTCTTTCTGGGTTTAGCAATAAGGAAAAGCAGAATCTTTTTAATTACTAAAAATTTAAGTTACATGGCATTATAAAATAATCAGAGAAGTATAGAATTTGTGTTTTTTTTTCATATGGTAAAATAAAAAACAGAATAAATTATAATTAATTTTTTTCTTTTACCATCGTAGTCAGTATATATAATTATTCATATGATCTAAATCATTAATCCCTACATTAAATATAATATCACTGCTATAAATGAATAAATTAAACATGAAAAAAGACAAAAAAAATAATAATAAAAGGGAACAAAAGGGGAAGTGCATGGAAAACATGTTGAACTTTCTCGGTCAGTGCAGATACTTATATCATTGTTTTTTTTTAAATTATAAATGAATATCAGATATCTTTATGAGCTACTAGTTTATCAGATATCAGTTTTAATATATGTATGTATGCAATTTAGTCATGGTAACTTTATTCATATATGTGATCTTATGAAAAGCTTGCATCTTTTTTATAGTGATCAAATATTTGTGTCACATTATTTTGTGTAGATGGACTGTAGTCAAGATCAAAATGCAATTGTCGGAGTCGTGGCTTCAGTTTTAGCTTTTGGGGCTCTTTGGATTAAAAAATTAAAAACTACGAAGGAAATTGTTTCTCACCCTCGTGTGAATCGAGATTATGAAAGAGAAAATTATATTAATAGTATTTTATATGGTGGTGATCAACATTGTATTGATGTGAGAAGGATGAGACCGATTGCCTTTTTTAATTTGTGTGATATTCCTTTCCTAGTAGGAATAATTTGCTACAATCAACTAAATCTGTGAATATTAAGGAGCAAGTAGTTATATTTTTACATATAATTGGTCATAATGTAAGGTTTCGAGTGATTGGAGCTAGATATTATAGATCAACTGAGACAATTCACCGTTACTTTAGGGTTGTATTGAGAGCTATTTTGAAATTGTATAAACTAGTTATTAGATTACTTGATGTGTAACGCCCCAATTTTCGGGAATCCTGTGACTGTTGGCATAGGTTTAATTATGTTAGTGGGCCTCTAGAAAGCCCAAGCTTAAGATAGAACCCGACAATTTTAGTTAATTTTTGTTCCATAAGAAAAAGGGGGTGAAATTATGAAATAGGACCTATGTGAAAATGTTTGAAAATGCTATAGGCTAAATTGAAGTGACCAAATAAATAGGAGTGCAAAATAGGAGGATTTGCATGACAAACCTCCCATTTTACATGAAGTGGCCAGCCATCATGTTGTTGTAGACAAAATGTGCACTTGATATCCATAATTTATGGTACAAATTGATACAAATTGATAATAGGTTAGGTAAATGTTCAATGATAATAGGTTAGGTAAATGTTTCATGATAATGGGTTAGGTAAATGTTTCATGATAAGAATTCCATGTCTTTTGTATTAAAGAATTAAATGGATGAAATATGAAGTTTTATTAAAAGAAAAAGGGGTGAAAAGAACAAAGTTTTGTCCATCTTTGTTCATCATAACTGAAAGTTAGAGAAGAGAAAGGAGAGGAGAAAGCTCTTGAGTATTTGGTCATTAGGAGGAGGAAAATTGAAGGTAAGTTCTTGGTACCTTGCTTCTATTTTGAGGTTCATGAGTTCTTCTTGATTCTACCTTAACTCTTGAAGTATATTTTGATTTTTAGTTGTGTTGTGAGCATTTAGTCATGAATTAAAATGAAGGAAATGGTTGTTGTTTCATGTTCTTTTGATGAAAAAATGGAATATAGGTGAAGTTGAGCCAAACAAATGAGCATGCATATGCCTTAGATGTTAAAGGGAAAAATCAGCTAACATGTTGTGCTTTAAAATGGTGAAATGGAGATTATACTTAAGTAAAATCATAGATATGTGATGATTGATTGGTGATATACATGTTTAAATAACATGCATGCAAGGTATGTGTGAAAGAGTGATTTGGTAATAAATCTGCTTGAGACAGCAGCAGTAACGTGACTTTGGAAAATCACCATAAATTGTGGGAGATGAATTAGAAGCTGAATAAATTATGTAATTAAAGCTTAATGAGTCTAGTTTCAAATGAAATAAACGAGAACATATTTTGAATTCTGTACAATGAGAAATTTGATTCGTAATGAAGAGTGGTCAGATTAGTCAAACAGTGAAACATGGGAAACTTTGAGAAAAATATGGTATTTATTAGCTAAACCAAAAATTCTGAAAATTTTATGGATAGAAGATATATGAGTCTATTTTCAGGGAAAATTAACGGCACTTGATTTGGAGTTTCGTAGCTCCAGTTATAAATGATTTAGTGACTGTTGCTCAGGAAGACAGCTTGCAGTGAAATTATGATTATGTGGTAAACATTGACAAAAATTTGTTAATGAGTTGCTTATTAATTTCTTATAAGCTCACTATGATCTGTAGGTGTGGTTGGCCGAATATTGTAAGGGGTTAATATATAGTTTGTATTTGAATAGTTAGATTAACGTGTTAGTAATCCAATTGTAGGCGGTTCGTGTGTGGATCTCGTCAAGATATCGTCGCAAATGTGTGTGTAACTAACACCCTCTTTCTTAGTCTAGATCGGCAAAAGTCGAAAAGCGAAATGCGAAAACCGGTATTTTGTAGATTTGAAAGTGTGCGAATGCTCGTGAGGTAAATCGATTAATGTTTTTGGTAAGCTGCAAAATTTGACCGCAAAGTGCATGATTTACGTGCCTCGATATTTTTGGGCTTAATGGGCCAAAATTGGAATGATGGGTCAACGGGCCCAATTCGGTAAGAACCCTCGGTACGTGATTCTGTTAGTACGTGAAAAGTAGGAATATGCATGAAAAACCCTAAAAGTAGCTAAATTACTATAATACCCCTATGTATGGAAAATTACTGTTATACCCCTAGGTGCAAAATTACCGAAATACCCCTAGGGTTAAATTGACCTAAATGCATGTTTGATGTTGTTATTTCTTGCATGCCATGTTGTTATTATCGATGCATGGGATTGGGATATTGACGAAGGAAGTATCGAAAGTGGCTTGTCCACGTCTTGGAGGCTTTGCCTCAATTCTATGATAGCTGAGCGCAAAAAGGTCTTTGTGGAGTGTTAAATTTGGGTGGGTTGAGCTATTCCCCACATGGAGTGTATGGGTGGTACGGTGGAGTGTAGTGGTTGGTGGGTTGAGTAGTCTCCCAAATGGGCTTGCATATGTTTCTTGATGTTGCATGTATTTTGAAATGGGCCTATGGGCCATATCATTATCTGGATAAGGGCTAAGGCCCGGTTTATTATAATCTGAAAAGGGCTCGCCCAGTACCACTATTACCCAAATGGGCTTGCGTATGTTTCTTGATGTTGCATGTATTTTGAAATGGGCCTATGGGCCATCATCATTATCTGAATAAGGGCTAAGGCCCGTTTATTATAATCTGAAAAGGGCTCGGCCCAAGACCACTTATACTGAATGGGCTTAGGCCCAATAGGCTTGAGTGACTTGGGCTTTGAATGGGTTTTCTTACACTCGAGTTTCCCCAAACTCACCCTTTTATTTTCATCCACGCAGAAATCCCCAACCATAGTGGGCTTGGAGCCGTGAGGGAATTGAGTGGCCACCGCTCGAAAGTTTGATTTTCTTACGTGAACTGGACATTCTTTTATTTACGTTTGAAGTTTTTGGGCTTTTAAATGTAATAAGGCGTTTAATTATTTTTGATGGTTTTAATATGTGTTACTAAGATAGGTAATACTTATTTTAACTGTTGAAATTGGATAGCTTTAGGGCGCGTTTTCAAAAACAACAGTTGATTTCAAAATAACACGACAATAAGCAAAGCTTCCGCAATGAAAGTATTTTCTAAAACTAATCATTTTCCTAAAATGACTTAATTAAATCGGTTTCTAGAAATATCCATGACGTTAAGGTGTGGCAATGGCGGTATGCATGTCAGGATTGGATCCGAAGGAGCTTGGTACTTAAGCGATCCGATGGACTCACCACCTCTTTTCGGTTTCCTACCGGTGCATGACTTTCATTCACCTTAACCCTTAATGAATTAATCTTTTGAACATCAAGTACAATTTTCTGGACTTAGAATGAAATTTATTTTTTTTTACGTTTTTGATGTGGCATGCAGGATCCGGCCATAACTTCTGGGTCGGGTTTGGGGTGCTACATGATGAGTCAACTTCTAGTGAAATCAGAAACAATCCAAGGTTTTATCCTTATTTTAAAGATTGTATTGGAGCATTAGATGGAACTCATGTTCGTGCATCCGTTCCACTTAGCATTCAAGGAAGATTTCATAGTTGTAAATGGGGGACGACACAAAATGTATTGGCTACCATTACATTTGATTTGAAATTTTCCTATGTTCTAGCTGGTTGGGAAGGTAGTGCACATGATTCTCGTATTTTAAGTGATGCACTTTCACGCCCAAGAGGATTAAGAATTTCGGAAGGTAATAATTATCATTAAATACCAAATAGTTCTAGTAAGCTCATAATTTATTAGTATTAATTATATTTTATAAAACTGTAGGTAAATATTATCTTGCTGATGTTGGATATGGCATCCGAAATGGATATATTACCCTATATCATGGTGTCCGATATCATTTAAAAGAGTTTAGTGCTCATGGGCCTGAAAATGCAAAGGAACTCTTTAATCTTTGCCATTCATCATTGCAGATCACTATTGAACGTGTTTTGGGGATTTTGAAGAAACGGTTTTGTGTATTAGATGCTGAACCATTTTGGAATTTTCAAACTCAAGTAGATATAGTTTTGGCTTGTTGTATCATTAATAATCATATAATGGGAGTTGATCCTAGTGATTTACTTAATCAAGGATTATACGAGGAACCTGAGTCTGATTTGATAATACCAAATCTTATGGAGCAAGAAGAAAGAGAAGAAGTAAGAGAATGGTTTGCTAAGAGAGACGAAATTGCACAAACTATGTGGACTGATTATATGGCTAGAAATATTAGGTAGTGTCGTAACCATTTTTTTGAAGAACGAAAACGGAAATCGACTTGGATTTGAAAACTAAAAAAATGGGAGTTGCCACCAATCTTTTTTGATGAGGTGTGATCGGGCCACCTCGTAAAAGTGGTTGTTTTTAGTAAATGGTTTGATTTATAAAAAAACAACTCTGGTCCACACAAATTAAGAAAATAGGTTCGGGAGTCGGTTACGCACGAGAAAGGATTAGCACCCTCGATACGCCCAAAATTGGTACCTAGCTGATTAATTAATGTCTTAAGATCGAAGATTGAAAACTTTGAAGACTTTTGAAATACGATCCTTCTTTATGAAAATGCTCTAGTGTTAAAGACCTTCTCGTCTCAAAATATAAAATGTCACATCCAGTGAGTTAGGACACGAAATCTTAAATTTTCGAGAGCGAGCTTGCCTTTTATAAAATTTGCATATTTTAATTTGTTAAAAGGGGATTCGATTATTTAGAGTAAACGAGAGAAATCAAAACCCAGTAAGTTAAGGCACGTTTTCTTGAATTCTCAAACACCGAATGTTGCCTTTATTTTAAAATAAATTCTTATTTCGAGGTGACGAAATGTCGTACCCGGTAAGTTAGGGCACAATACTTCGTATCTCCGAGAATAAGCATTTTCCAAAACTCGTATAGCAATTTAGAAGAGTATTCCGTTATTTAGGTTAAATGAGAGAAATCGAAACCCAGTAAGTTAGGCCATGATCGTCTCAAATTACCAAATACGGAATATCACTTTTATGAAAGGATTATTTTAAGGCATCGAGTAAAAAAACATAATGTGATTTATAGGATTATGTCGTTACTTAGATTAAACGAGAAAAATCGAAACCCAGTAAGTTAGGGCACAATTTTGTCGAATTGTCTAAATACGAAACTTGTTTTATTTTAGAAAACACAATTATATGCGTCGAGTAAAGGACCAACGTAATCGTAATCACATGATGAAATGAGAAACAAATTGCAGCACTAACATGCATAATAATAATAACAAAGATGATGCCATAAACAATAATAATGACGAATAATGTAATTTGCAGATATATTGAGATACATATGAACAGACGAATAAACATAATGCCTAGAGCATAATAATAGCGAAAATATGAATGAATAAGAAACACAAATAACTAAGTAATGAGAAAATAAGTAAAGATAAAAATAATTGTACAAGCCAATTTTGAACCCAATACCCCTGAACCCATTTACATTTTTTACAAACCCATTTATACCCTCAGCCCATAAAACCCGAATGGCCCAATTTCAAACCAATTTTCATCAAAACCCAATTACCCTTTTACAACTAACCCTTACCCCTAACCCACTTACATCCCACAAGCCCACTTAACCCCTAGCCCAATTACAGAAACCCAATTACCCCAACCCTAATCGGTCCTAACTGAAACCCAAGCCGACTCCCACTTGTTTCTGCCCCCAACAACCCCACCCACCGGTCACGTCTGCCACCTGTTCCGCCATTTGCCCATTCCCTGCAAGACCAGAAAGGAGACAAGACAACAAATATTAAACAAAATTTTGTAAACGCTATAAAAGCCGATTTGGCTTTCTGTAAAGGGGTTTTTTTTCGGCAAAAATTCAATGAAATATACTAAAAACCCATTCAATTTTTTTGAGCAAATATTACTTCTATCAGTATTTAAATAGAATAATATCATCAAATCAAAAGGATATATCGGAGATTGAAGAAACAAAAAGGCAATAAAACATAAGGTAAATTTTTTATTTTCGTTACTGCTTCAGACTTGTTTTTTATACACAAACATTAAAAGAGTATTACAAATCTAAAAAACTATAAATAAAAAAAAATTTAAAAATATATATAAAAAAATTACCTCTCACGGTGGCCGGTGCCGGCGCTGGTGACGGGCCGACAATCGGACCGGTGCCCCCCAAGCCGGATTCTCTCCCCTCTCCCCTTTCTTCTTTTCTTCTTTTTTTTTTCTTTTTTTCTTCTTCAGCTGCACAAATGAAAAATTTTTAAAAAAAATTGACTTTTATAGGGGACCAAAACGCACCGTTTTGGTCCCCCCCATTTTAAATAAAACGGCGCCGTTTTGGACCCCGGGTAGGGTCGACCCGACCCGCACCGACAGGATCCGCGTGTTTTTTAAAGCGAAAGGGCTAATTGCGCTTTTAGCCCTTCCGCTTTTCTGGGGTTTTACAATCAAGTTTTCTCATTTTCAATTTGGCCCCATAATTTGTTTCACTTTGCAATTTGACCCCTCTTGCTGAGCAGCGTTTTGGAAAGTGGGAAATATTGCATTTTTAATCCTCCTTAGTTTTGCCCTTGTTCAAATATGTCCTTCTCTGTTGTTTTTATTTTAGAATTTATCCCGTGTTCTATAGTTTGTTTTCAATTTAGTCCCGTTTAATGCGGTGTGTTTTAAAGATTTGGGAAAATTTCCTATCTAGTCCTCCATAGTTTCAGCGTATTCTAAAAAGTCCTCCCCTCCCTTATTTTCTTTTAAATTAGCCCCAAATTTTGTTTTTTTAATTCGATTGAGTCCTCTTTGTTAGATTAATGCTTTACTTTCAAATTATTTGTTTTTTTTTCATTTTCATTGTTTATTATTATTCATTATAATCTTTATATTTTTATTATCTTTGTTATATTTTGTATATGTGGTAGTATATATTTTATTACGTACATGTATGTATGTATATGTACTCAATATATTTATGTACTTGGGAAATATTATTATTAGTTATTTTTAACATGCATACATTATGTAAATATTTTAATATTATATTATACATGTATATATTCTTTCATATGTATTATATATATATATGCTTTTAATATTTTATGTGTATTATTATGTATATGTTTTAATATTGTTAGTCATATATCTTTTGAACTATTACATGTATATTTCTAATATTACTATATATATTTCTAATACCATTATATATATTTATATATATATACGTATCTATATCGCATACTGAATAGTCCTTTTTATTATCATTTCTAATATAAATATATATATCATATAGGTTTATATACATATCATACATGTTTCTTTATTTTTATTTTTTATTAGTTATATATATATTATTTTTAACTATCTTATGCACATTATTTTTAACTTTACATTATGTATGTATCTCTCATATCATTAGTTGTATATATTTTTATGTTACCTTATGTTCATATTATCTTATATTATTATTACTAAGTGTATTTTGTATTTGTTCATGATTTGTCTTTATTTTTATTTCTTTTGTAAATATCATTGTTATTGTTTTTCTAATGCTCTAGTGTTTCATATTAACATTTTTCATTAATAATGTCATTGTTTGCATCGTTGATTTATTCTAAATTCTTACTTTATAAATATTTTTCCCATGTTTTAATTAATTTTAATAAATAAGGCTACGTACCGATTTTAACATTAAGTCATCGAATTTCACCGCTATGTTGGGTGAACATCAATTGACTCGTGTTAAAACGGTATGTCCTTCACAAAAACCAAAAAAACTAAAATTTCTTGTCTTTTCAATTGGATCGCGATTAAATCTTATATTGAACTTTCATTTTTGAAAATCAAGACAACACATGTTTATGAGATACCAATTTTGGGCGTCGCGAGGGTGCTAATACCTTCCTCGCGCGTAACCGACTCCCGAGCCCTACTTTTTTTCTGGATTTCGACGTAGACCCAAACTCTGCCTTTTTTTTGTTTAAAAAAAATAGATTTATTAGGTGTCCGATCACATCTATGAAAAGGATCGGTGGCGACTCCCTGTTTACTTCAAAATCAAACTTCAGTTTTTCAAACTTTAACTAAATCGCCACAATTAGCGACCCCAAACCAAATATTTTTTTTACGTCGCTATAGCTGGCGACTCTACTGGGGACCAGTTTTTGAGAGTCGAATCGAATTAAACGCGTGTTGTCAAAATTTTCGAACTTCCTTGTTCAAATTAATATTTAGCCGTGATCTTCAAATTTGGTTTTTAAAAAAAAATCATGCATTTACATCATATTGTAAATATTCTTCTAACTCGTTTTACCTCGTAGATTTTCAGCTCTACGTTTTCATGGTTTTAATTTTCTGTAGTTTAGTTTTTAAATAAAACGTAAAGGTTTGTGAGTTTCTCCCCACACACCGTGCACGTGCATTTTTGCATAACATGAGCTTTATACCCGGGCTCCGTCCGTTTAAGTGAAAGTAAACGCTATGCCTTCGTGAGTTAACTCGTCGCTCCGCACAGGCTAGTGAATACTTTCGGGTTACATATGACTTATGCTTTCGTGAGTTAACTTGTCCCTCCGCATAGGCATAATTAACTTGTCCCTCCGCATAGGCATAAGTAAATGTAATCCCTCGAATTGAACTCGTGAGCCTGTGATGGGCTACGACCGAGGCTTCGTACTAATATTAGTAGATGACAGTACAGACAATTCGAGTACCTATCTAGAACTGAAACCGCATATAGTGAACCGTACGAGCCACCCAATTAGAGCTATGCCGAACCTCTGTCCATTAATAGTCACCCAAATAAGTACACGGGGAAAGTGCCTCTTGCCTTTCATTTTCTCTGTTTATGCAAGAAAATTGAATCGGGTAGCTTAATTTGTTTCTCAAATTATATTTGTTGTGGTTACTAACCAAGTCTGTTTGTTTTTATTTTTATTGTTCACCATGCATCATAGGCATTTCGATTAGGAAGGTGTTGACTAGAGATTGGTTGCCAAAAAATGGGTTTCTAATAGAATAGTCAATTATACAAACAACCGAGAAGAATGCCGTGGTTCGGGACTGGTCTCTAAAAACTCAGAAAGAAAAAGGGGATAGTCTAGTGGAGGGATGTATTGCTAATCTGCCCGAGTACGTAACTATGAATGTTCGTCAGAATAACCTTGAAGATTTGGTCTGGGTTTGGAATCAGTGGGACTCAGACACTAGGGGTATCTTCACCGAGAGATATGGAGACATAGCCAATTTGATTGCTGTCAACGTAGACGAACGATTGATCCAAGCCATAGTCAGATTTTGGGATCCGGCTTACCAATGTTTTACCTTCAATATAGAAGATATGACTCTGACTATTGAGGAGTACGTTGCTTTGCTTCGTGTTGAAAATGCGCAATTCTATAAAGTATACGTAAAAGAGCCTAAACCGATGACCTTCAAGAAAAAGTTAGTGAGATTGACAGACATGACTGACGCATTGGCTGAAAAACAGATAAAGAAGAAAAATGAAACTATTTACATTCCATGGTCTTCCCTAGAGAATTGGTTCTTTACCATCCTGACATGTTGAAAAGGGTAAATCTGTTCGCTTTGGCCATTTACGGTTTGATCATTTTCCCGAAAGTCCTTGGACACATATAAGTTATGGTGGTGGATTTTTTCGAAAAATTAAAACAAGGAATCAACCCTGTCCCGACTATCCTAGCGGAGACCTTCAGATCCTTAAACAGTTGTAGGAAAATGGGGAAAGGACGCTTTATTGGATACGCGCAGTTACTAAATGTTTAGATTTTGAGTCACTTTTGGAAAGTAGAGCGTACCCCTTTCCATATGTTTTCAAAAACATTTGCCCCGTTGGAAACTTATCTCAAGAAAGAATGGCCAAAGGAAGTCACTGAACAGCATTGGGTCTCAGTTTTTCAGAACCTTCGAGCTGAGGATATAACGTGGAGAGCACCGTGGATCCGCCCTTCGGTTCTATTATACAAGGTTGGAAATCAAGATTGGGTACCACTACTCGGATTATGGGGAGGAGTTGGATATGCCCCGCTATTAGTCCAAAGACAATTTTCTTCGCGATAATTCATACCCGCCACTGGAGGATTGGCACAATCCGAGTTCGCTTTCGCGGGTGAAAGGTATATGAAGAGGGTCTGAGACACTGCAAAGTCTTGGAAGAAAGTTCATCTCATGGAATTGGCTCTATATGCTGATACCCTTCCCAAAGATTACGACATATGGAGAAAGCAACGGGTGAACAGTCAGCAAATCTCGTCAATGAACTACACCGTCCAGAATCCTTTCTCGGAGGAAATGCCGTCTGAGTTAGAAATAGCAAGACAAGAATTTGAACGAGAAAAGGCCAAGATGTCTCGGGACCTTAGTGCTCTTCAAGAGGAAAACTACCAATTGAAGATCGACATTCAGATTGAAAGATCCAAAACCGAGAAAGTGCAAAAAGAGGCTGAAGTCGTAAGAAATGACTTAAGAGATCTTCATCTGGAAAATAAGAAGTTAAGAAGCACAATAAAGAATAGTGGGCTGGGCAAGTGGTCGGTAGAATGGAAGGAAGAAATAAGCAACATTAAAGGCGGGATGGAATTTTGGAAAGGAAAAGCGAAGAAGGAGAAGGAAAAGGCTGCACGGACTATGATAGAATTGAGGAAGAAAAACGCCGAATATGAAGCTGTGTCTGCCGAGGTAATAACTAGTCGATCTAAACGTCAAGAACTAAAAGAAAGGATACGAGAGTTAGAAGATATGCTGCAAGATCGTCAACAACAGCTAGATACTCTCTTGAAGGCTTTGGAAGAAAAAGATAGTCAGTATGATAGAGACGTTTGCGCTTACGAAGAGGGCCTCCAAGAAAAAGAAATGCAACTTAGCTATTTGATCAATGAAGTTTGTGGGGTAGCCATGCACGTGGTACAATTATCGGAAGAAGCTGCAATTCTCATTTGCCAATTCCCTCCAAGTCGAAGATCAAACATATCAGAGTTCTTAGCACGAGTAAAGAAATATGGCGATATAGCTAGGAAGTTTGTGTAATGGTTGAATCGAAAATGGAAAAATGTTTTGTAATCAACTCTTTTGATAAATGAAATGTCTAAAATAGGGGCTATCTTGAAATCAACACCAACTTCTTGCATTTCTTTCATGACTAACATTCATTTGACATTTATGCATTCATTCATTCATTCATTCATTGCATATCCCATAATCGTTCTCTGAGTTTAAAACATACGATTCGCAGTTGTAATACCACGAGACTGGAACCACGTCATTCGTATAGAACGCATCGACAAGCTAATGCAATGAAGGCTGAATTCAATGAAAGAATTGAAAGGATGGAAAGATTTCAGAGGGAATTACGTGAGCAGTTGGCCAAGTCGCAGCAAGAGACTAGAGATTTAATGGTGAGGTCTCGAGAAGAATCGCTTGAATAAAGAGACCAAATGGCCAAGATGATGGAGATGATGTCAGCTTTAGTTAAAGGAAAGGGACCCATACAGAGCCTTGACGTCGAGGAACCTCGATCAAGAGTTAATCACAGTCAAGATCCGCTCTATCCCCCAGGATTCACTCCGCCGCATGCCTACGCAACACAAAGAGGGTACACCCAAGGGGAACCCACAGACCTGGAGCAACTGGCAGTGCCACCTGCTCACATAAGGTAAGGAGTATTCGTATCAAACCCAGGGGCCAGTCCCGCTGATCCACTCGTTCCAGATTTGGACGATCCAGCAGAAATAGCCAAGTTGAAAACCGTTGACCACGAGGCTCAAGAGAAGTATAGGAGCTTAGAAGAAAGACTCAAAGCAATAGAGGGTACTGAAGTCTTCTCTGCACTAAGTGCCAAAGAGCTCAGTTTGGTGCCCGATCTGGTTCTGCCTCCGAAGTTCAAGGTGCTTGATTTCGAAAAATACGATGGCACGAGATGTCCAAAGGCGCATCTTGTCATGTTTTACCGGAAAATGACTGGTTACGTGAATGAAGACAAGCTACTCATACATTGTTTTCAAGATAGTCTAGTAGGATCGGCTCTTCGACGGTACAACCAGCTTAGTAGGGAAAAAATCCGATCCTGGAAGGACTTGACATCAGCATTCTGTGAGCAATACAAGCATGTATCGGATATGGTGCCAGACCGAATGACTTTGCAAATTATGGAGAAAAAGCCGTCAAAAACTTTTAGACAGTATGCACAGAGATGGAGGGACGTCTCGGCCCAAGTGGAACCCCCACTAACAAAAACGGAGATAACCGTTCTTTTCATCAACACTTTGAAAGCACCGTTTTGTGACAAATTAGTGGGAAGTGCCACGAAGGACTTTGCAGATATTGTAATATCCAGTGAGCTTTTAGAGAATATCGTCAAGAGCGGTAGAATGGAAGGTCAAGAAAGTTCAAGAAGGGTAGCGCCCATGAAGAAGAAAGAACCAGAAGCCCACATGGTGGGAATGAGAAACCGTTATGCCCCTAATCCATATCCAAACCAACCCCGACCTCGAAATTATCATCCTTTGAATTTCTATTATCCTCCTCAGACCTCTTATTACCAAGCACCACCTCATTCCTACCCTGTATATGCCATGAACAACCAAAGGCCCGTCACTACATTCCCACAAAACACTCTACCCGCTCAAAGCCAACCCAGAAATGAACCCAGACCAACAAGGCTCAATCTCGAGAAACAGCAATTCACCCCTATTCCTGTGTCGTATAGGAAACTGTACCCAAAATTCCTAGAAAAGTAGTTAATATCTCCCCATTACATGGCACCCCTTAAACCTCCATACCTGAAATGGTACGACCCAAATGCTAGTTATGCATACCATGCTGGGAACCAGGGGCACTCTACGGAAAACTGCCTGGCCTTCAAAAGGAGAGTTCAAGGGCTCATCCATACGGGTATTCTGCGATTTGATGGCACTGGCGGTATATCCGGGAACCCATTCCCAAACCATGCTGAAGGGAATGCAAGAGCAGTGGGAGAGGAGGACAAACGACAAAGTAGAAGATGGGTTTTTACAATAAGAACACCTCTGCAGAAAATCTGGGAGGTACTAGCTAAAAAGCGGTTGCTCTGTCATCTTAACAAAATATTCGAAGGAAGAAATGAAAAAGGTCAAGGTTTTTGCGATTTCCATGGAATTATAGGGCACGACATTCAGTCATGTGAGAAATTTAAAAGGGTACTTCAAAACATGATGGATAATAAAGAGATTGAGATCTTCTATAAAGGTGAAGAGGCCGATGGAGGAGAAATATGCGCCTCTGACCATCAATCGTCAGGTTTTCCGTATAGCGCCGACTGACCATTAATAATTTATTACGATGCGAAGAAGGAGCCGGTGAAACCAAAATTGATAATCGAGGTACCATCTCATTTCCCCTACAAGGATAATAAAGCAGTACCATGGAAATACAACGTCAATATCGTTACACCGGAAGATGAAAAACCCAAGGCCATAACTGGAAGCGTTGGGGAAGTAGGTCATTTCACTCGTAGTGGAAGATGTTATTCGAAAGAGGTCGAACCAGTGAAGGAGAACAGTGACTTGAAACAGAAAGGAAAAGTACCAATACGTGTGACCGAAGATGAGCATGAAACTGTGCCTGAGCAAGAAGCTAAAAAGCCTGTGGACGAGAAGAAAGCACAGGAATTTTTAAAATTTATTAAGCACAGTGAGTACAACGTGGTGGAACAATTGAGTAAGCAGCCAGCACGAATTTCGGTATTATCGCTGCTGTTAAATTCAGAACCTCACCGGAACGCCTTGTTAAAGGTGTTGAATCAAGCTTCAAACAATATATCCGTTGAAAAACTGGATAGGTGGGTGAACAACTTGAATGCGGACAATTACATTTCTTTTAGTGATGATGAAATACCACCCAATGGTAGAGGCTCAGTGAAAGCATTGCATATCACAACCTGTTGTAAGGGCTATATAATACCGAACGTGCTCATCGACAATGGATCGGCACTCAATGTCATGTATTTGGCCACACTTTCTAGGATTCTGATGGATTTGTCCTATCTAAGGCCCTGCTATTCTACAGTAAGGGCATTCGATGGAACAATACGAGAAGTCATGGGAAAAATCGAGATCCCTCTAGAAGTGGGTCCCTATATATATGATGTTGAGTTTCAAGTCATAGACATTACACCATCATACAATTGTCTCTTGGGAAGACCTTGGATCCATTCTGCTGGAGTAGTCCCATCATCCCTCCATCAAAAGGTGAAATTCATCATGGATGGCTGTTTGGTTACCGTCGAGGGAGAAGAAGATATTGTAGCATCTATTTCTACCGACGCACCATACATTGAAGTGAGTAAAGATGCTTTAGAATATTCCTTCCGATCCCTTGAATTTGTCAATGCCACATTCGTCGGTGAGAGAAACAGAATTCCCGTGCCAAAATTGTCAAGAAATACCAAGATGAGTGTCAAACTGACTGTAGGAAGGGGAGCTCGAGCGAGAAAAGGTTTAGGGAGATATCTGCAAGGAATAGTCAGGGCTCTAAAGCTAGTGCACCACAAGGCCCGAGACAGTTTAGGGTTCCAGTCGGACATGCGTCAAAAAAGAAAACAGTGGAAGAAGGATCAGGAGAGAAGGATTGCGAGAAATTTAGGCCGAGAAGTAGAATGGGAGCCCATAACATACCCTCCTTTGTCAAAAACATTTACATCTACGGGAATGATATACCCTGGACAGGATAATATACAAAGCATGCTGTTATTTATTGAAAGGAGTCTTCAGAATGTTAGTATAAATGTCATTGACAAAGGAAGTGAGGCTATTAAAGATGTTTCAACGATACGCCCTTGTCCTCTTGGTTTCATGTTGAACAATTGGACTGCCGAGGACCTTCTTGTAGTTTATAAGTCTTCAGAGTAATGCTCGAACATTAACCTTCTATTGTGTCCTTAGATATAA
The DNA here is from genome assembly GCF_025698485.1 of Gossypium arboreum. Classification (NCBI taxonomy): domain Eukaryota; kingdom Viridiplantae; phylum Streptophyta; class Magnoliopsida; order Malvales; family Malvaceae; genus Gossypium; species Gossypium arboreum. Next base: position 29,256,364 of record NC_069074.1, on the reverse strand, counting down.
TATAATTCTTTTGTAAGAGCTTGCATTCGCTCTTTATCATTTAAATGAATATCAATGAAGATGCATTTTGTCACGATCTTTCGCATTATCACTAATTTCATAATCATCTCCTCATTTCATAGCCTATCTGTACATTTGCCTCATACTATGCCATAACATTTCGTTTGTTGGTTCTAATACTTGGATACCCCTCTATAGTTTCCTTTTCCATTCAACTTTCAGGTGCTCGGATATCAACAGCATGAACAAACCCGTTACGAGTCCTAAAATCGATTTTGAGAAGGCTGTTTGTTTAGAAGAATTTGAAGTCGAAGAAAATGCTGAAGACTATGTCTCGTCTCCTGACTTGCTAAGAATGGTGGAACAAGAGGATAAACAAATTTTGCCTCATTATGAATCTGTTGAAACAAAAAATTTGGGAACTGAAGAAAAGAAGCAAGAAGTGAAAATTGAGACTTCTATTTCAGAGGACACCAAGCATAATTTGATTGCTTTGTTCCGCGAGTACAAAGATGTATTCGATTGGTCATATCAAGACATGCCAGGATTGGATGAAGATGTAGTAGTCCATAAGCTCCCATTAAAGCCAGAATGCAAACCCGTTCAACAAAAGTTAAGACGGATGAGACCCGAAATGTTGTTGAAAATAAAAGAGAAGTCAAGAAGCAATTCGATGCTGGCTTCCTACAAGTATCCAAATATCCAGAATGGGTGGCTAACATAGTCCCGGTACCAAAGAAAGACGGCAAAGTACGAATGTGCATGGATTATCGTGACCTGAATCGAGCAAGTCCCAAAGATAATTTTCCCTTACCACACATTGATACATTGGTGGATAACACAGGAAAGCCACTCTTTGTTTTCTTTCATGGATGGATTCTCAGGATATAATAAGATCAAGATGGCCCCTGAGGATATGAAGAAAACTACTTTCGTAATAATGTGGGGAACATTCTGCTACAAGGTGATGCCATTTGGGTTAAAGAATGTTGGGGCAACATATCAGAGGGTTATGGTAACATTATTCCATGACATGATGCATAAAAAAATAGAGGTCTACGTCGATGATATGATTGCTAAGTCCCGAGGGGAAGAAGAGCATGTAGCGAACCTGAAGAAGTTGTTCGACAGACTAAGAAAGTTCCAGCTAAAGCTCAATCCGGCCAAATGTACGTTTGGGGCTACCTCAGGAAAATTGCTTAGCTTCATTGTCAGCGAGAGGCATTGAAGTTGATCCAGATAAAATAAAAGCCATTCAAGAGTTACCACCCCCGCGCACGGAAAAGGAAGTCAGAGGATTTTTAGGGAGATTAAACTACATCGTCCGATTTATCGCTTAACTTACCAACCAATGCGACCCAATCTTTCGACTCCTTCGAAAACATAATCTTGGAGAATGGAACGAGGAGTGCCAAGTGCCTTTTGACAAGATAAAACAGTCTTTGTCTAATCCTCCAGTGCTAGTACCGCTAATGCCGGGAAGACCATTGATATTGTATTTGACTGTGTTCGAGAATTCAATGGGTTACGTACTAGGGCAACATGACGAGTCAGGAAAGAAAGAAAAGGCGATCTACTACCTCAGTAAAAAGTTTACTGAATATGAGGAAAAGTATTCGTCGATAGAAAAATACTGCTGCACTCTGGTTTGGGTAGTTCGGAGACTCAGGCAATATATGCTGTATCATACGACATGGCTGATTTCAAAGTTGGACCCAATAAAGTATATGATGGAATCACCCGCACTCTTAGGAAGAATAGCACGATGGCAGATCTTACTATCAGAATATGACATCGTCTATGTGAGCCAAAAGTCGATAAAAGGGAGTGCAATAGCTGACTTCTTAGCAACTCGAACAACGGAGGAATACGAGCCATTGAAATTTGATTTCCCAGATGAAGACTTAATGTGCATTACAAAAAAAGAATGTGAGTCATCAAAAGAAAAGTCATGGAAGATGAGCTTTGATGGTGCATCGAATGTATTGGGGCATGGGATTGGAGTAGTCTTAGTATCACCAGAAGGGAACCATTATCCGTTTACTGCCAGGCTAAATTTTTTCTGTACCAATAACATAGCGGAATATGAGGCCTGTATCATGGGACTTCGTGCAGCAATTGAACGAAACATCTAAACTTTAGAGGTACACGGAGACTCAGTATTGGTGATTTATCAGATCCATGGAGATTGGGAAGTAAGGGATTCAAAATTAGTCAAATACAGTGATCTCGTGGCAGGTTTGATTAAAAAATTCAAAGAAATAACTTTTAATTACCTCCCACGAGAAGAAAACCAGTTAGCTGATGCCTTGGCCACTTTGGTTTCAATATTTAAAGTAAACAGAGAAACATAAATAATACCTCATCAAATGAGCATATATGAAGTCTCTGCACATTGTTTCAGCATTGAGAAAGAGCCAGATAGGCAGCCATGGTTCCATGATATCTTAGAATACATCAAGAATTAAAGGTATCCCGAGCAAGCAAATGAGAATGACAAAAGAACAATCAGAAGAATGGCAGCGGGATTTGTTCTTGATGGGGACATCCTGTACAAAAGAGGAAAAGATCAGGTGCTCTTGAGATGCATAGATGCTGTTAAAGCCAGAAAAATACTTGAAGATGTCCATGAGGGAATCTGTGGGACACATGCCAATGGTTTCACTATGGCCAGAAAAATTATGAGACTCGGTTATTATTGGCTAACGATGGAAAGTGACTGCATTAGTTTTGCAAGAAAATGCCACAAATGTCAAATTTATGGCGATAAGATTCATGTAGCCCCTTCGCCTCTTCATGTCATGACTTCTCCTTGGCCTTTTTCTATGTGGGGCATGGACGTTATAGGGCCTATCTCTCCAAAAGCTTCTAACGGACACCGGTTCATTTTTGTGGTTATTGATTACTTCACAAAATGGATAGAAGCCATTTCGTTCGCCAATGTGACAAAGACCGCAGTTTGTAGGTTTTTGAAAAAGAAAATCATTTGTCGATATGGTTTGCCTGAAAGAATCATTTCAGATAACACCATGAACCTGAACAACAAGATGATGAAAGAAGTATGTGAACAATTTCAAATAAAGCATAATAACTCATCACCTTATCGCCCGAAAATGAATAGAACCGTTGAAGCGGCCAACAAGAATATTAAGAGGATTATTGGAAAAATGACTGAGACATATAAAGACTGGCACGAGAAGCTACCCTTTGCTCTGTTTATATATCGCACATCTGTACGAACATCTACTGGAGCAACTCCTGTCTCTCTAGTCTATGGAATGGAAGCTGTGCTACCTATCAAAGTTGAGATCCCCTCTCTACGAGTCTTAATGGAATCAAAACTAGAAGAAGCAGAATGGGTTCGAGCTCGATATGACCAGTTAAACCTTATTGAAGAAAAACGTCTGAAGGCAATCTGCCATGGACAAATGTACCAGAAGAGAATGATCGCAGCCCATGACAAGAAAGTACGGCCAAAAGAATTCCACGAAGGAGAACTCGTGCTGAGAAAGATTCTCCCAATACAAAAAGACTTGCGAGGAAAATGGGCACCAAATTGGGAAGGTCCATACTTCGTAAAGAAGGCATTCTCGGGTGGAGCTTTGATTCTCACTGAGATGGATGGGAAGGAGTTACCGAATCCAATAAATTTAGATGCTGTGAAGAAATATTATGCTTGAAAAAAGAAAATCAAGATGAAAACTCGAAAGGGCATCTTAAAAAAAAAAGGGGGGGATCATGGTGAAAATCCGAAAGGGCATCTTAAAAAAAAAAAAGGGATCAAGGTGAAAATCCGAAAAGGGCGTCTTGATTAACACAAAAGATTAGGATGAAAACCCGAAAAGGGCATCCTAATGAAACAAACACTGGGCTTAAAGAGCAAGGCATTTTGAACAGTAGGTCAAACAGCGAGACTACAGTATTTGAAGCATTTTTGGAAAGCTCGAAATCTTCTACGCAAGAAGCCATGCTCAAAAAGATTCTAGATGAAGGAACGTGGAAGAGTTCATGTGTTGAATATCTAGAGCATTTGCATCTGTTGAATGCGATCCCTTTTCTCTTTATGACACTTTTTACTATCATTGATTAACTTTCTTTGTTTGCTACATTTGAATTAAATAAATGCGAGATAGCCTTTTTGCCCCTACCTAACCATTTTTACGCATCTCATTATGTGTTTATTTACATGATAAATAGTGAAATGACATACTCTAAACAAAAGAAATGTTAAGCATTACCTGAATGAAAATTTGACAAATACAAGAGCCTCAAAGCAAGGACAAAGTTCAACCAGGGACAAAAGAGTGATCTCTGAAGAACACAAATGACTCGCGAAATTTGGAGACGGGTACAAAGCCTAAAGAGAAAGTCAAGAGCTGAAGTCATGGATACAGATCATCATGATGAATCGTGACGAAAAAAGACATACGACAAACAAGCCCAAGACGCATAGCATAATCATGTAGGCATAAAGGCATTTAAGACAAACATGTGTATATCATGATAACATCATGGATGACATATACAGGTACTCCAGTAGAGCAAGAAGATATGATAATAGCTGCACTGAATCAAAGGAAAAGACGCCTGAGTTCTACCAAATGACAGGTTTTGGTATTTTGCTATTTTAATTTCTGTTTTTCAAAAATCAATTCATATTGCGAGAGGTGAGTTGAGCCTCGGGGCACGTTGAGGTATTTTCAATTTCTGTTTTCAATTTCTGTTTTTCAAAAATCAACTCATATTGCGAGAGGTGAGTTGAGCCTTTTAATTTCTGTTTTTCAAAATCTACTTTTCAAATCAAGTTTCAAAAAAATCAACTCATATTGCGAGAGATGAGTTGAGCCTCAGGACATGCTGAGGTAATTTCCATTTTTTTTTTCAATTTCTACCTTTCAAAAATCAACTCATATTGCGAGAGGTGAGTTGAGCCCTTTCAATTTATGTTTTTCAAAAAAATCAACTCATATTGCGAGAGGTGAGTTGAGCCTTTTAAATTCATGTTTTTCAAAAATCAACTCATATTGCGAGAGGTGAGTTGAGCATTTTAATTTCTGTTTTTCAAAATCTACTTTTCAAATCAAGTTTCAAAAAAATTAACTCATATTGTGAGAGATGAGTTGAGCCTCAGGACACGCTGAGGTAATTTTCATTTTTGTTTTTTCAATTTCTACCTTTCAAAAATCAAGTCATATTGCGAGAGGTGAGTTAAGCCCTTTCAATTTATGTTTTTCAAAAAAAATCAACTCATATTGCGAGAGGTGAGTTGATCCTTTTAAATTCATGTTTTTCAAAAATCAACTCATATTGCGAGAGGTGAGTTGAGCCCTTATCTGCTTTTAAGTTTCAAAAAGCTAACTCATATTGCAAGAGGTGAGTTAAGCTTTGGCTCACGTGCCGAGCTATTCTCAATTTCTATCTTTAATGTCTGTTTTTAAAGAGTCAATTCGTATTGCAAGAAACGAGTTGAACTCAATATCACATGCCAAGTAAGAATAAAGATTGAAGCTGATGAAAGACTCCAGATTTGGCCTCCCTGAAGTTGCAGTGAAGCAAGTCAAAGTTGCAAGTCTCATTCCCCTGGAGTTGCAGTGGAACTGATCAAGGATTTCAGATCTTGCTTTTCCAAAGTTACAAAAGAGAAAACCATAAACCCTATCTCACTGAAGCGATAGAAGAGCCGATTGAAGATGTATATCTAATCTTTCCAAATTTACAAGTGAAGTAGATCGAAGTCACAAATCTCATGTCCTTGAAGCTACAATGAAGTAGATTGAAGCTACAAGGCATACATCAGAAGATGCAATAGACCAAAGCTACAAGATATGGTGGACTAGAAGGAGACTACCTGAACAAGAAATGCGCCAATGAAGTCAAGACTCAGCAAGATTGAGCAAAATTGGCCTTTCTTTGTGTCTTTGCTCTATTTCCGTTGCACGACAATGAGCAAAGAGGGGCAGCTGTACAGGTCAATTTTGAACCCAATACCTCTGAACCCATTTACATTTTTTACAAACCCATTTATACCCTCAGCCCATAAAACCCGAATGGCCCAATTTCAAACCAATTTTCATCAAAACCCAATTACCCTTTTACAACTAACCCTTACCCCTAACCCACTTACATCCCACAAGCCCACTTAACCCCTAGCCCAATTACAGAAACCCAATTACCCCAACCCTAATCGGTCCTAACTGAAATCCAAGCCGACTCCCACTTGTTTTCGCTTCAACAACCCCACCTTCACGTCACGTCTGCCACCTACTCTGCCGTTTGCCCATTCCCTGCAAGACCAGAAAGGAGACAAGACAACAAATATTAAACAAAATTTTGTAAAGGCTATAAAAGCCGATTTGGCTTTCTGTAAAGGGGTTTTTTTCGGCAAAAATTCAATGAAATATACTAAAAACCCATTCAATTTTTTTGAGCAAATATTACTTCTATCAGTATTTAAATAGAATAATATCATCAAATCAAAAGGATATATCAGAGATTGAAGAAACAAAAAGGCAATAAAACATAAGGTAAATTTTTTATTTTCGTTACTACTTTAGACTTGTTTTTTATACATAAACATTAAAAGAGTATTACAAATCTATAAAACTATAAATAATAAAAAATTTTAAAAAAATATATAAAAAATTACCTCTCCATGGTGGCCAGTGCCGGCGCTGGCGACGGGCCGACAATCGGACCGGTGCCCCCAGGCCGGATTCTCTCTGTAGCACCCCAAACCCGGCTCAGAAGTCATTGCCGGATCTGGCATGCCACATCAAAAACGTAAAAAAAAAATTTCCATTCTAAGTCCGAAAATCGTACTTGATGTTCAAAAGATTAATTCATTAAAGGTTAAAGTGAATGGAAGTCATGCACCGGTAGGAAACCGGAAAAGAGGTGGTGAGTCCATCGGTTGCGCTATACCAAGCTCCTTCGGATCCAATCCTAGACATGCATACCGCCATTACCACACCTTAACGTCATGGATATTTCTAGGAAACCGATTTGATTAATTCATTTTTAGGAAAAGTGATTAATTTTGGAAAATACTTTCATTGCGGAAGCTTTGCTTGTTGTCGTGTTATTTTGAAATCAACTGTTGTTTTTGAAAATGCGCCCTAAAGCTATCCAATTTCAACAGTTAAAATAAGTAATACCTATATTAGTAATACATATTAAAAACCATTAAAAATAATTAAGCGGCCTTATTACATTTAAAAACCCAAAACTTCAAACCTAAATAAAAGGATGTCCAGTTCACGAAGAAAATCAAACTTTGAGCGGTGGCCACTCAGAATTCCCTCACGACTCCAAGCCCACTATGGTTGGGGATTTCTGCGTAGATGAAAATAAAAGGGTGAGTTTGGGGAAACTCATGTGTAAGGAAAACCCATTCAAAGCCCAAGTCACTCAAGCCTATTGGGCCTAATCCCATTCAGTGTGCAGTGGTACTGGGCGAGCCCTTTCAGATTACAATAAAGCTGGGTCTTAGCCCTTATTTAGATAACAGATGGCCCATAGGCCCATTTGGAAATACATGCAACATCAATAATATATGCAAGCCCATTTGGGAGACTACTCAACCCACCAACCACTACACACCACCGTACCAGCCATACACTCCATGTGGGGAATAGCTCAACCCACCCAAATTTAACACTCCACGATTCTTGACCTTTTCGCTCGATTAACGATAAATTGAGGCAAAGCCTCCAAGACGTGGACAAGCCACTTTCAATACTTCCTCCGTCAATATCCCAGTCCATGCATCGATAATAACAACATGGCATGCAATAAATAACAACGATCAAACATGCATTTAGGTCAATTTAACCCTAGGGGTATTTCGATAATTTATCTCCTAAGGGTAAAAGCGTAAATTTTCCACTTTTAAAGGTATTTCATAATTTATCTATTTTAGGGTTTTTCATGCATATTCCTACCTTTCACGTACTAATAGAATCACGTCGAGGGTTCTTACCGAATTGGGCCGTTGGCCCATCATTCCAATTTTGGCCCATTAAGCCCAAAAATATCGAGGCACGAAATCATGCACTTTGGTCCAAACATTGCAGCTTACCAAAAACATTAATCGGTTTACCTCACGAGCATTCGCACACTCAGAAATCTACAAAATACCGGTTTTGGCATTTCGACTTTTTGACTTTTCTTGATCCGGACTAAGAAAGAGGGTGTTAGTTACACACTGCTTTTGCGACGATATGCTGACGAGATCCACACACACGAACTGCCTACAATTGGATTACTAACACATTAATCTAACTATTCAAACACGAACTACATATTAACCCCATACCATATTCGGCCAACCACACCTACAGATCATAGTAAGCTTATAAGAAATCAATAAGCAACTCATTAACAAATTTTTGTCAATGTTTACCACATAATCATAATTTCACTGCAAGCTGTTATCCTGAGCAACAGTCACTAAATCATTTATAACTGGAGCTAAGAAACTCCAAATCAAGTGCCGTTAATTTTCCCTGAAAATAGACTCATATATCTTCTATCCATAAAATTTTCAGAATTTTTGGTAAGGCCAATCAATACCATATTTTTCTTAAAGTTTCCCATGTTTCACTGTTTGACTAATCTGACCACTCTTCATTACGAATCAAATTTCTCATTGTACAGAATTCAAAATATGTTCTCGTTTATTTCGTTTGAAACTAGACTCATTAAGCTTTAATTACATAATTTATTCACCTTCTAACTCATCTCTCACAATTTATGGTGATTTTCCAAAGTCACATTACTGCTGCTGTCCCAAGCAGATTTATTACCAAATCACTCTTTCACACATACCTTGCATGCATGTTATTTAAACATGTATATCACCAATCAATCATCACATATCTATGATTTTACTTAAGTATAATCTCCATTTCATCATTTTAAAGCACAACATGTTAGCTGATTTTCCCCTTTAACATCTAAGGCACATGCATGCTCATTTGTTTGGCTCAACTTCACCTATCTTCCATTTTTCATCAAAAGAACATGAAACAACAACCATTTCCTTCATTTTAATTCATGACTAAATGCTCACAGCACAACTAAAAATCAAAATATACTTTAAGAGTTAAGGTAGAATTAAGAAGAACTCATGAACCTCAAAATAGAAGCAAGGTACCAAGAACTTACCTTCAATTTTCCTCCTCCTAATGACCGAATACTCAAGAGCTTTCTCCTCTCCTTTCTCTTCTCTAACTTTCAGCTATGATGAACAAAGATGGACAAAAATTTGTTCTTTTCACCCCTTTTTCTTTTAATAAAACTTCATATTTCATCCATTTAATTCTTTAATACAAAAGACATGAAATTCTTATCATGAAACATTTACCTAACCCATTATCATGAAACATTTACCTAACCCATTATCATGGAACATTTACCTAACCTATTATCAATTTGTATCAATTTGTACCATAAATTATGGATATCAAGTGCACATTTTGTCTACAACAACATGATGGCTAGCCACTTCATGTAAAATGGGAGGTTTGTCATGCAAATCCTCCTATTTTGTACTCTTATTTATTTGGCCACTTCAATTTAATCTATAGCATTTTCAAACATTTTCACATAGGTTCTATTTCATAATTTCACCCCCTTTTTGTTATGGAACAAAAATTAACTAAAATTGTCGGGTTCTATCTTAAGTTTGGGCTTTCTAGAGGCCCACTAACATAATTAAACCTATGCCAACATTCACAGGATTCCCGAAAATTAGGGCGTTACACTCTCCCCTCTCCCCTTTCTTCTTTTCTTTTTTTTTTTTTTTTCTTTTTTCTTCTTCAGCTGCACAAATGAAAAATTTTTTAAAAAAAATTGACTTTTATAGGGGACCAAAACGCACCGTTTTGGTCCCCCCCATTTTAAATAAAACGGCACCGTTTTGGGCCTCGGGTCGGGTCGACCCGACCCGCATCGACAGGATCCGCGTGTTTTTTAAAGTGGAAGGGCTAATTGCGCTTTTAGCCCTTCCGCTTTTCTGGGGTTTTACAATCAAGTTTTCTCATTTTCAATTTGGCCCCATAATTTGTTTCACTTTGCAATTTGACCCCTCTTGCTGAGCAGCGTTTTGGAAAGTGGGAAATATTGCATTTTTAATCCTCTTTAGCTTTGCCCGTGTTCAAATATGTCCTTCTCTGTTGTTTTTATTTTAGAATTTATCCCGTGTTCTATAGTTTGTTTTCAATTTAGTCCCGTTTAATGCGGCGTGTTTTAAAGATTTGGGAAAATTTCCTATCTGGTCCTCCATAGTTTCACGCGTATTCTAAAAAGTCCTCCCCTCCCTTATTTTCTTTTAAATTAGCCCCAAACTTTGTTTTTTTAATTCGATTGAGTCCTCTTTGTTAGATTAATGCTTTACTTTCAAATTATTTGTTTTTTCATTTTCATTGTTTATTATTATTCATTATAATCTTTATATTTTATTATCTTTGTTATATTTTGTATATGTGGTAGTATATATTTTATTACGTACATGTATGTATGTATATGTACTTAATATATTTATGTACTTGGGAAATATTATTATTAGTTATTTTTAACATGCATACATTATGTAAATATTTTAATATTATATTATACATGTATATATTCTTTCATATGTATTTTATATATATATATGCTTTTAATATTTTATGTGTATTATTATGTATATGTTTTAATATTGTTAGTCATATATCTTTTGAACTATTACATGTATATTTCTAATATTACTATATATATTTCTAATACCATTATATATATTTATATATATATACGTATCTATATCGCATACTGAATAGTCCTTTTTATTATCATTTCTAATATAAATATATATATCATATAGGTTTATATACATATCATACATGTTTCTTTATTTTTATTTTTATTAGTTATATATATATTATTACTATTTTATGTATATATTTTTATCTTTATTACTATTGTTGTCAATCTTAGTATATGTTTTATGTATGTATGGACATATCTCTAGTATATATATATAGGTATATATCTATGTAGTATCGTAATAGGTTTTTATTTAATATTCCCAATGTGTATATACTATGTAAATATTTTAGTACTATAATATATATATGTTTTCATTGTGTATATACATTACGTATCGTGTCTTTTAATATTATATCTTCATATACGTCATATATATTTTTCAAGCTATATTACATTTTACATTTTATCTTATAAATACATGTATATATATATTATTTTAACTATCTTATGCACATTATTTTTAACTTTACATTATGTATGTATCTCTCATATCATTAGTTGTATATATTTTTATGTTACCTTATGTACATATTATCTTATATTATTATTACTAAGTGTATTTTGTATTTGTTCATGATTTGTCTTTATTTTTATTTCTTTTGTAAATATCATTGTTATTGTTTTTCTAATGCTTTAGTGTTTCATATTAACATTTTCATTAATAATGTCATTGTTTGCATCGTTGATTTATTCTAAATTCTTACTTTATAAATATTTTTTCCCATGTTTTAATTAATTTTAATAAATAAGTCTACGTACCGATTTTAACATTAAGTCATCGAATTTCACTGCTATGTTGGGTGAACATCAATTGACTCGTGTCAAAACGGTATGTCCTTCACAAAAACCAAAAAAACTAAAATTTCTTGTCTTTTCAATTGGATCGCGATTAAATCTTATATTGAACTTTCATTTTTGAAAATCAAGACAACACATGTTTATGAGATACCAATTTTGGGCGTCGCGAGGGTGCTAATACCTTCCTAAATGTAATCGACTCCGAGCCCTACTTTTTCTCTGGATTTCGACGTAGACCCAAACTCTGCCTTTTTTTTGTTTAAAAAAAATAGATCTATTAGGTGTCCGATCACATCTATAAAAAGAATCGGTGGCGACTCCCTGTTTACTTCAAAATCAAACTTCAATTTTTCAAACTTTAACTAAATCGCCACAATTAGCGACCCCAAACCAAATATTTTTTTTTACGTCGCTACAATAATAATAATAATGATAATAAATATAGTAATGATAATAGTAAGAATATAATATATAGTATTAGAGGTAAATACATAATACATAATAAGTACATATTAGAAACAATCATAATATTAAAAACAACTATTAATAACTATATAAATAGATATATGGTAGTAGTATATACATGATATAGTTAAAAACATAAACATAAGATAATATGAGAAATAAAAATATATAAATGATATAATATTAAGGTATATGTATAACAATAAAAATACAATATTAAAAGATATATACACGTAATATATAAAAATGTATCCGCATTAAAATATATATACGTAATAAAAATACAATATTTGAAATATTCACATAGTATATACATGCTAATAATAATAATAATAATGTTTAAAAATAAATATTAATGATATTACATAGATATATACATATATATTAAAATGAATACATGATAATATTAAAAGTATGTACACAATACACATAATTTATTAAAATATATATATATACATATAATATTTATAAAATATATACATGGTATAATGTTAATATGTATATGCGTAATAAGGAATACAATGCATATACATTAAATGGATACATATATAACATACATATACATTAATAAAACAATAATATTAAACTAATAATAATACTACATATCATATATATATATATATAAGTATTAAGTAAGAATGATAAAATATAAAATAAATAAAGTAACATTAAAGCCATTTAACATAAATAGTAACAAATGGAATATAAAACCATTAGAATAAATAATATATAAAAATAAATAAATAAAGAAGAGAAAAAGATATGAAAGAATTAAAATCAAATTGATCAGATTAAATTGTAATAAAAATGGAATTAAAAGTGAAAATTATAACCAAATAAAAACGCTGGGTAAAATGAAAGTGCACGAAGATTTGAGGACCAACGACAATTAATCGCCACCCCACAAACGACAATTGTTCGGTGTTAGGCTATTCAATGGTCAGGGGCCAAATTGCGACAAAAACAAAAGGGTGGCCAAATTTAAAACATTAAAAAAAGCAAAATAGGACCATATTGAAGCCAGCCTCAAAAGCGGAAGGACTGAGGGCGCAAATAGACCCTCAGTCTAAAAACACGCGGATCCTGGACATAGGCAGGTCAGGTTTCCGGGTTTGGTGTCAAACGACACCGTTTTTGGGTGTAGAGAGTAGCCCCAAAACGACGTCGTACCTGGGCTTTATAAAAGTAAAAAAAATTAAAAAAGACCTTCATTTTGTTTGAATTTGAGAAATAAAGAGGAGAGAGAAAAGGCTATTCTCTTTAGAGAAGACCTGGGACCGGCCAGGGGGAGTCGCCGGACCACTGCAGGGTCACCGCCGGCCACCGTCGCTGGCCACCGCGTGCTGTGGCCGGAGTTTCGAAAAAGGTATATTTTTTATCCATTTTTTATATTTTTTGTTTTTAATGTATATTTGTATGTGAATACTCGAAAAGATTAACAGATATAGGTATAAATAGCTTCGAATAGAGAAAGAAAATAAAAGAAAAATCGACCTTGAGGCGTTTGGACTTTCTTTTTGCCTTGTCTGCCTGTTACTCACTATTGATTATTTTTGTATGCTTGAATCTTATGCTTTTTCTTTGTATTTGAAAAGAAAAATCCGAACTTACAATGGTTTTGGATTCGAATTTAAATAGCCGTTTACATGCCTTGGTTCTTGCTTTCTGTCTATTCCTATTAATGTTTGCAGGTGCTGTGGCGATGGATTTGACCTGTCGGTGGAAGCAGAGGCGGTGGCCAGGCAAGTGGTTTAGGGTTTCAGATTCTGAAACCCTAGTTTGACTGACGGGCCTGGGCTTTGGGCTTGTTAATTTTTGGGTTTGGGGTATTTTTTGGATTGGGCTAATGTAATGGGGTTAAGGGTTAGTTGGGTTTTGGGCTTCTGTTGGGTTTAGTGGGTTGTTGGGTTTTGGGGCTAGGGTTTAGTTATATTTGGGCCCGTAAATTGGGCTTGTACAGGTAGGTTTAGGGCTTAGGGTTATTGTTTTTATGTTATGTTTGTTTTAGTATTAAAATTGTTTTTTTTTTGTTAAAGTTGGTTGGATAATGATATTGAAATTTTAGTTTGTTGGATTTTGAAATTAATATGTCTTGAATTTGTTAGATATTGATTATGTTTTAAGCTTGTTAGATATTGGATTTATTATGTTTTAAGCTTGTTAGATATTGGATTTATTATGTTTTAAGCTTGTTGGATGTTGAAATGATTGACAATGACAATTATTAATGAAGAATGGGTAAGGGCAACTGTCGAAACCATTTTTTGAAAACGGTCGGGGCAACTGTCGAAACCATTTTTTGAAAACGGTCGATTTGATTTTGAAAATGAAAAAATGGGAGTCGCCACCGATCTTTTTTATGAGGTGTGATCGGATCACTTTATGATCATTTTAATAAAATGTTTGGTTTATTAAAACAACAATTTTTGGTCTGCGAAGTTCAGAAAACAGATTCGGGAGTCGGTTACGTACGAGGTAGCGTTAGCACCCTCGTAACTCCCAAAATTGGTACCTAGTTGATTAATTTTACAAAAAATGCTTAGATAAATCGAAATAGGTGTTAAAAACCTTCTTATCTCGAAGTAATGACACATCCAGTAAGTTAAGGCACGACATTTTACCTTCGAGAATAAGCTTTTACATTTAAAACTCATGTATTTGATTTAAAAGGATATTCCACTATTTAGATTAAACGAAGAAAAATCGAAACCTAGTACGTTAGGGCACGACTTTCTTGAATTTCCAAATGCAGAACATTGCCTAAAAAATTCCTCTTTTATGAATTTGAGTAAAAATTAATGAAATATTAAAAATGATATACACTTAATTCGTTTGAGTATAGCTAAAATATAAACTTGTATTTAATAAATGATGATGCAACGTGGATTTATGATGATAATGGCACAACATGCTTGATGACAAATATAAGATGGCAATCATGAATCAAGTATAGATATGCATAATAATAAATATGATGATGTAATTACAAAGATGAATACAATATTAGTAGACTAGTCTTGATGAATAAGTAAAGTAATAAAACAAAAATGCATGATATAAAAACAAGTAATAAAACATAGAAATGTTTAAAATGAATGGAATAATAAATAAATAAGTAGGTAAAATAGATATACATAATGTCAAGTTTGAATTTTTAAATGTAAAAAAAATAAAAATAAAATAGCAAAGACGAGATAAAATATAATAATAATAATAACAATAAAATATGTGAGTGAAAGGATAAATAAAGAGATACAATAAATAAATATTAAGGAAAATGATTAAAGAATATCAAAATAAAAGGACCAAATTAAGATATAAATAAAATTAGGAGTACAATTTGTAATAAAATGTACAAACAAATAATAAAATAATAAAATAATAAAAATAATAAAATAATAATAGAAATCAGAATAATATATATAAGTACAAAATGGGTAATAAATAAATAGATGAATAAATAATAATAATGATAATAATAGATAATAAAATACCAATGATAATGAAGACATAGATAAAATGGACGACTAATAAAAATGAAAGAATAATAAGTGAATACAAGGATAAAAATAAGTAAATATATGAATGAACAATATATAAACAAGAAGGTAAATGAAATAACAAATAAATAAAAAGAATATTGAATAACTAAACAAGTAAATAAATGAATTAAAATAAAATGACTCATTTATAACTTAAATAAAATCAAAAGGACAAATTGGAATAAATAAATAATAGAAAGGGTCAAAATATAAATAATAAAATAATTTAAACTGGCTTAAAGACTAAAATGAATTGCGTAAAAAAGGTTGAGGATTAACTGGGCAAATACCCCAAACCCCACTGAATGCGTTGTATTCTTTGGCAAATCGAAAGACCAAATCAGAAATATAATGATATCGCATGCCAAATTTAAAAGAAAAAAAATGAAAATGGGATCAGATTGAACAACCTTTAGAAAGCGGAGGGACCGAAATAGTAAATTTCCCCTCCGTGCGAAAACACGCTGATCCTGAGGGATATTCGGGTCGGATTTCGGGTCATGGCCTAAACGACGTCGTTTTGGCCAAGGGTGCTTAAGCCCAAAACGACGTCGTATTGCACCCTATATAAATAGGCAAAAACAAAAAAAAAAAGAAAAAGAAAAGAAATACCAGCTTTCATTTTTCAAAAATACTGAGAACTCTCTCAGTTTCCCCCTCTCTCGCACCCCTTCCCTTTCCGGCCGCCAGTGGTCCACCGTGGTCGGTGGTTGGGGATGCACAAAACTAGCCCTCTCAGTCTCTTTTTCAAAAAGATCTAAAGGCAATGCCTTCCATTAGCGAAGGAGAGAGAGAGAAAAAGGGTTAAAAGGGGCAATTTTTAGCCCTAGCTCGTATGTTTTTCACCCACGTCGAAGCCTAGCCCGACTCCTAAAGGTTTTGAAACCTTCAATGTCGGTGAAACTCCCTTCCGGTGATGAAAGTAGGCGAACCGATGGTAAGCATTATTTATTAGTTTGTTTTATGCTCTAAAAAAATAAGAAAAAAAATCACCTTCTGAAATTCTTGATCTCGTTTTTCATTAATATTCTGTAAAAAATTAGATTCCAGTTCGTGGCTTTTATAGCTGAATAAACACAATATTTTCTTTTCGTTTGTGTGTTCTTTTTTGTTACTATTTCTCTGCCATTCCTTTGCTGTTTTTGTGTTCTTTTTGCAGGTTTGGCGAGGTCAACTGTGGATTTTACCATTCTGGTGCAAAGTGGCCAAGGGAACCGACCCTCGGGCGATGTGCGCGCCGAAGGCGTACATGGGGAAGCTAGGGTTTCCTGCTAGCTTGAGATGTTGGGCCATGTGGGCCATTAGGCTTTTTTTATTATTTTGGGCTTGTAACAATTGGACTTGAACTTGTTTAATTATTTATTTGGTTTTGTTTATCTAATTTGGGCCTAGATCGGGCAAAATAGGCCTATTACAGCAACAAAGAAGGGACCTCCAAGCAATTCAGGTGGACAAAACCGATGGAACATTTTTTTCTTGAAATTCTAGCAGAGGAGGCCTAGAAAAGAAATAAACCTTCTAATACTTTCAAAGCAGTTTCTATTAATCGAGTTGCCGAAGCTATTTCTAAAAGATTTTAAGTCCAATGCGATGCAAAGCATGTGGAAAATCATTTAAGGACTGTAAAAAATCAGTGGCAGATTAGATACACAATTCAGGGTGAAAGTGGTTGTGGATGGGATGATAACATGAAAATATCACATGTGATAGAGCGACATACGATGCAGCAGTGATGGTAATATATGTATATATATATGTTAAGTATATTTCAATTGTTTTTTTAACTTGTTATTCTAATTGTGTATAATATCCAATAGGCACATAAGAAGTATGAACCATTTTTGAATAAAAGCATTGATCATTATGATGAAATGGCTTTGGTTGTTGACAAAGATATGGCAACAGGAAGTTTTGCCAGAACATTTGCTGACATAGATTGGATGATGGTAACCAAGATTTAGTGCCTATAGATTGCGACAATGAAGAGACTAAAGAGGTAAGAACAAAAATATCTTCATCTGACACATCCAAGCGTAAAAGAAAAAATGCTTAAGAAAGTGTCGTTGATGAACAAATTAAATTTGTGGGTGAACAACTTGGCAAAATTGCTAATGCTTTGGAACAATTTACTGTGGATAAGACACCACATCTTTACGAAGAAGTGATCATGTCGATGAAGGTAGAAGGATTTGATGATGACTTCCTGTGTTCTGTGTTTGATTATCTAATGAGTCATGAATTCGAGGCCAAAACTTTTTTTAGTTAAAAGTAAGAAACATAGAAAAATTTAGCTTCAAAAATTTTCTCAATGTTGAAGATATTGATACTTTTAACGTGGTGTAATATTAGTTATGCACTTGGACAATGTTGTTGTTATTATGTGGTGTACTACTAATTATGTATTTGGATAATATTATTAATTTCTAGTATTAATTGTGGTTTGAAAACTAATTTATAATTATTCAATCCTTTCTTTTTTATAACACGATTACAAATAATTTATTTGACTTTGGTTGTTTTTAATTTATGACAGTTAATATTCTAGCTTAATAATTGAGTATTATTATATATTTAATTTGATTTATTTATTTATAAATAAATCATTGCAATATATGTAAAAACAATTTAAAATATAAATTTATTAATATATGTAAAAACAATTTTTCCGTAAAATATTTTCAAGAAATTTGCCAAACAACAGGAAGTATTTTACACAAATTCATCCAAACACCAGAAAAACAAATCATTTTCCGGAAAATATTTTACTGGCAAACAAACGGAGCCCTATTGTAATAAGATTTTAGTTTGACATGTTTAATTTTTTTAACTTAACTCGAATAATTTTAATCGATTCAACTTAAATTTTACTTTTCTCGATTTAATTTAAAAAAATCAAATTAAGTTAAGATAATAAAATGAAACTCATAATTCAATTAATTTAAAATATTTTCATTCAATTTTACCCCACCACAGTGCTATCTAAAATAATTAGAAATTCTTTACTTGCAGTCAAAATAACAAGCTGTAACGATGTTATACATAAAATTTGCCGTGGAAAGAGATTGCAAGTGGTATATCAAACCGATGACACCGATTCAAGGCATCCATTTGATTGATTATGACTTTTATAAGCACCAAAATCTCAAGTGAATTCCAGGTGTTTTAGCCTTTTACCGTCTAAGGTTTAATATATCAATTAATATTTAAATTTGATAAATTTTTTAATGTGATATTTATATTTTTATTTAAAATGTACATACATTTAATGACAATTATATATTTTTGTATTTTAAGGTAACGATACTAACTTTCAATATTTAACCTTCAAAAGTTATATATTTTAGATTCAAAGATAACGATTTTATAAAATTTTAATTGCTAATATTATTAGGTTTGACTTTTTAAGATTTTATTTATAGAATAAATCTAGTGTTATTTTGTATTTAATTTGTTAAATTTAGTATGATGGTTGTTTTTTGGGTTAATCTAATGAAAATTATTTGCAAATATTATTAGTTAATTATAAATTTTCACCAAATCTTAAAATTTAAATTAAATATTAAAAAGTTAACACCGTTACTTCTAAATATTAAATGTATAATTTTGTCAAATATAAACACCATACTAGAAAAAATATTTTTTCGTACTTCTTTTATGTTTTAAAGGTCACTTAATTTTTGAAAAACCTCGTATTTTTAAGTAATTCTTTTATATACTATGAATTACTTAATTTTAAAAAAATTTATGTTTTAAGAAATGCTTTCATAGTGTAAGTAATTATTTAATTTTTGAAAACTTTCCCGTAATTTTTTCATATATTACGAATTATTTAATATTCTAGAACTTATTTATATTTTTAAGTAATTCTTTCATGTTTTATGAATTAGTTAAGTTTTTAAATAAAACCTTTAAAACATTATTTTGTTAAAACCCAAGAAGGGTATGATATGAAAATGCTGATGTTATCTCTTCTTCATGAAATCCTGAAGGCGAAGTTGCAGTAGTTTGAACACTGCAAAGCTCAAGCAGCTGCTGAGAATGGTCCAAAAGAACAACCAAAGCTACAATAGATATGAAAGAAAAGAGTGAGGCACATGGAGATCACGTGGGCGATGACATTATCTCCATGGGTCACCTAAAAAGAAAATCAAGAGGTCCACATGTCAAATCTCCACTCTAAAACCTTTGTTTAGCATGGGATTTTTAATTATATTAAATTTCAATTAAATATTTTTATTTATATGATTTCAAGGAGATGAGTTAATTAATTATGGGTTTATGCCCCTCAAAATTTTCACAATAATGTCGACAGCTTTATTAGGTAAAAGCTAAGCAGAAGCAATCAATTGGTTTCTTTGCTTGAATCGACATTGTACATATAAAAATGACGGGCCAAGGACTTAAATAAATAAATTATTATTATTATTAAATAGATTATTTTACTTAAATTCAAACTAAATTAAATTGGAATAAAATTAAGATTTATTGTTTTTAAAAATCATTTATTGTTTAACAAAACTAATATTTTTAAAATTTTTATAGTTATGTAAATTAAAATTTTTATTTAGAATTGAACTATAATTGAGAAAAAAAATTTCAAGACATTTTATATATAATAAATATTAACTCTATACGATTTGAACTTATTTATTTCTCTTTAATAATATGAAGACTAAATTCATTTCCTCCACAAGTTATCAAGTAAAAAATATTATTTATTACAATTTATAAAAATCAAATAAAAATATAAACCCAAATATAGCTTTAATTAAAGTATAAAAATGATTTAAGTTTAAATTTCACTTTGATTCAATTAGAAAGTTTTAATTATGGTATAGATGATTCATGTAAAAGTTGATGTCTTCAACCTTTGAGACTTTAGTTTTATCACGTCATATTTTGGTCTAGCTTTGAACATATTTCAAACATTAATCTATTCATCTGTGCATTGTAATAATCAATTGGGTAATCTACACCCGTAGTCAATAAATTATCAATAATTATATATTTTGATCGCTTAATTATGAAATGTTATAAGTTAGTCACTTAAATATTTGAAATTAATTATTTAAGCTACCCATTTGTTAATTTGTTAGCGGATGTCAACATAGATTGTTAAATTATTGTTCTTGAATATATTTGGGTAAGTTACGCTATTAATTATTCGATTATTAATAAGTTTTATTTTAATCATTCAACTATGAAAAAAATATCACAAATAAATTAATGACATGACATATTTTCTTATAGGCTTAATAACTAATTTGGTCCTTAAACTGTAACTCAAAATATCAATTTATTTATTTCTTGAAATTATATTTAAATATAATTAAAATTATAAAATGTTTTGAAAAGTTTTCTTAAAAAAAAGAAAAAAAGAGACCTTAAAACCCCATTATCCAGTTACACAACTTTCAACTATATGATTCCCACAATATGATTCTTTTCTTCTCTTCATTTGACCATGAATGAAGTAAGTCCATGTTCTTTATGTATTTTTTTTTACAGATGGTCCTCGTTTCGAAAGTAAGTTGATTATGCTATACATGTTTGGTTTGATCATCTTTATTTATTTCTAATGAAAATTTAAAGTTTATGTTGGGTATTTAATTTATAGAAATTCATAGTGTAGTAACAAATATATGTTTTGGTAAATTAAGAGTGCATGGAAAAGGGAATTGAGTGATTAAAATTAAGAGTTATGGACATTTTATATATATATATATATATATATATATAATAATGACAATTTACCGATAGTTGATACAAATTAACTTCAATTGTAAGGATGTAATTATTTAAACCAAATGGAGTTAAAAGGGAATAAAATCGATTTTTGTTGGTTATTTTATATAATTCAAATGTAAAAAATTATATAATATGCGAGTTCTCATCGTTTTAGAGACATTCTTTGATGTTTTCTTTGGGGCAGAGACCGAAAGAAGAAAGCTGAAGAGGAAAAGATTTCAACAGTCAGCGATATTTTCCTCTCACATTTCTCTCCTGAGATCTGAAATCTAAAAAGGGAACACCAAAAATGCAGGACCCGCCAAGTCTAGACCCCAACCCCGATCCACCATTCGCCTCCAATGCATCATCATCCGCCACTCAAACCACGCCCTCCTTCCCCCACCCGACCTCATTTCGAGGCTCTTATCACAGGCGGGTCCATTCCGAAGTCCAGTTTCGGATCCCTGACGACTTGGATCTCGTCTCCGACCCCTTCGAAGGGTTGGGATCCGAAGACGACTTGTTTTGCACTTACGTGGATATTGAGAAGCTGGGAGGATCATCCAAGGGGTCAGAAGATGGAGGGGGGGCTGCCGGGTCTTCCAGTGGTGGTTCGGGTCGGAATCCGGAGGGAGAGGAAATGAGTGGCTTGTCGGGGAAGGGAGAGAAGAATAATGGAGGAGGGAAAGGAAGGCATAGGTATAGTAATTCGATTGATGGGTGCTCGTTAATGGAGTCGATTGAAGCTAAGAAAGCTATGTCACCTGATAAGCTTGTTGAATTGTGGACTATTGACCCAAAGAGAGCCAAAAGGTTTGTGGAATTATTTCCTTTTTCCCTCAAACTATTTTTTTGGGCCTTTTTGAAGTGAATTTGAGCCTGGGGTACTTATCAAATTGTAGTAGAAGTTGCAAGTTTGGAACTTTTTTAGAAGAAAGTAAATCTTTTTGTTGTTTAAAGAAATTATATTTTTAGTTTATACGAGTTTTTTTACTTCTTTGGTTGGTTTGTTCCTTTTCTTTTCATGGGCATTATGATTGTTTTATCGAAAGTGTTTTTTTTTTTTTTTTTATCTTAGTGATGAAGTTTACTTTTTCCCCCTTATGTTTTGGGTGCTTCTGAATGGAGTTTACTAGGAACCCCAAACAAGGAATTTAAATAGTTTGAACGTGAAAAAAAAATTATGGGGAGGTTATAATTTGAAAGAAATTGAGAGTTGGAAGATACGCATTTGAGAATTTGGAGAGTATGGGTTTATATATATGGATCATGAATGGTTCTTAGCTAATGTTCTTGGTTCATGCGTTCTTTTGACTTATGGTTTTGGCTATCATTTTTGACAAGTGATGCTTCAGTTGACCTTTCTCACCCTTTGATTAATGGGATTCTCATTATTTTAGGGCCTTAATGTATTTTTACGAAACAAATTCATGTGAATTACAAAGTTTCTTTTTATGCATGCTTTTTTAGGGATTATTTGTGCTGTGTGTTTGGCTTCTTTTGTTGGACAGTGCAATATGTTTTTCTTATATATATATATATATATATATATTTTTCATGATTTGTTTTGTACTATGATTCGGAGATGGCATAAATGCTTAATGAAATACTGTAGTCAGAAGTGCCGAATCCAACTAACATAATTCTAATAGTAAATCAAATCTTGTATTGCATAATCTATCGCCAAGTATATCTTTTGCTTGTCTAGGGGAATCTCAACATATATATGGGCTGTTTCACCATCTAATGCTGTAATGGTATGGTCATGAGTAGGTCATATTTTATGTCAGTCTCATTGAACATTTTCTCCATAAATACTAGCATAGTTTAGCTTCAATTAATCTGATAGAGTTGTTCCTGATTGTAAACTTATTGACCTTGTCACTCTATCTCCTTCTAAAGGATTTTTTTTTTTTTTTTGCGTAATAGTTTTATCCTTCTCTCTTTAAAGTTTGATAATCTGTTTTGTAATATATACCTATTTATCATGGCACACCCTGCCTTTATGAAGTGTTAATTTTGAAGTCTGGTCCTGTGACCATATTCTATGCAGTACAAAGATGCAACTATCATTAGATTGACTAAATATGGTGAACTTCACTTAAACATCAATAAAATGACTTATTGAACGTTATGGATTTCATTGAAATCATAATTTGAATGTTTCTATATCTCGCACATTTGAATACTGTTGGTTTCATTTAAGTTCAACTTTTTGTGCAAAGAAGCTGTCTTTCCAAACTTCGGAACTTACAATAATGGGTTGGGTTATGTCATGTGCGGACAGATTTCTACATTTGGGACGTTTTAACCTTTTTCCATTCACTATTTTCTAGCGTTTGAGAGCTTCTAAACTCTAATCCTGTTAGTTATAAAATACTGACAAGGTGTATTTTGCCTTAAATGCATGAGCATTGGATGAGGTGGATGAGCTAGACCTGTTCTCATCTCTCTGCTCAACACTCCTGAAAACTTAGTGCAAAATTTTCTCTCATAGATTTGATAAACTCATTAAATGGTCAGATTTGTGTTTACTTTTTAAGTTTTGCTAAGAAAGTACATAATTTGTGTAGGATCATTGCAAATCGGCAGTCGGCTGCTCGCTCTAAAGAGAGGAAGGCCCGGTATATATCTGAACTGGAGAGAAAAGTTCAAACACTTCAAACAGAAGCAACTACTCTTTCTGCACAACTAACTCTATTCCAGGTTCTAAAATATGCATACCTGTCTAGTTACATAACTTATGAGATTGTTTATTGTGGTGATTATTTCCATTCCTTTTTATGAGAATGTCGTATCTACAAATTTAACAATTAAAATTTGACAATTCTACTTTCTAATAAATCAATAGCTTTTTGCAGCTGGAGGCTTTAGTTCTTTTTGCAATTGAGAGCCCTCTTTCTCTGTGGATGTAGTTGCATATGCTTCTAACTAAATAACGGCATCTTATTTTTCTGGATTTGCCACTAGTTTTGATGTGTTCTGTTTTATGTTGATTTAATGCTTCTATATTGATTATTACCTGAATGTTAATAGTCTTAATTCTTGTGTTCTTTCTAGAGAGATACAACAGGCTTAACTACTGAGAACACTGAGCTTAAGCTTCGGCTACAAGCTATGGAGCAACAGGCTCAGCTACGTGATGGTACGCTCTGTCCAGACTATTTTAGTGACCAAATTTTTTCCAATATGGGATGCTCTCATTCGTGTACACTCACTTGTCCATGGACATGTTTATTTTCTTCACAAGTTGAGCATTTTTTTAACCAAATCTAAATGATATTGGTAAGAAACAAAACAAACTGCACCAGAGTAGTCAAATCCAGGGGTGTGCATTTTAAATAGTGTTCTAGACATTAATTTTAGAGCTCAAGCTTTAGGCACCATTAGTGATTGTCCATTTGCATGTAGGTATCTAGACATGGTTCTATCATGTCCCTGGTATTTCATTTATAAAAAGTACTGTAGAGAGTTGTTAACTGTATATGGTTTTCTTGTTGTCCATTTCTGGCTACAGCTCTAAATGAAGCGCTGAAGAAGGAAGTAGAGAGGCTCAAGATTGCTACTGGAGAAATAACAACACCCACAGATACCTTTAATTTGGGAATGCACCATATGCCATATAACCAGTCTTCTTTCTTTCCTCCCCAGCCAGAGCATATGCAAGTTGACACCCAGAATATACAAATGCCATCATTTCATCCCTTGCGATCTAACATGTTGACACCTAATCAATCCGTGGTAACTTCCTCAAACTCACAAGCCTTTGCCGATATTATGCGACAGGATCCTCTTGGTCGATTGCAGGGGCTTGATATCAGCAGCAGGAGTTCCCACTTAGTGAAATCTGAAAGCCCCTCAATTTCTGCCGGTGAAAGCAGTGGAACATTATAATACAAGTTTTGCTGGTCTACACCTTGCTCTGCTCTCTTTGTTGGATTGTTCATAGACTGACCTTATTGACATCAAAAGGTACTATTTGTTTGGAGTCGATTCTTTTAATGTGCTTGGAATTTTAGTTTTTCTGTAGCTTGGCTAGGTCATTAGATGTTCTAGATTCTTTTTTTCATGGAATTCAGATTCTTTTTTTTTTTTTTGGAGCAATGTTGTGGGAATAGAGGTTTGATCCTTAGGAGTAGATTAATGCTACATCGCTGGTGGCTTCCATTGTATTGTCTGTTAAGAATTGTTTTAAAGTTGTATTGCTGCTGAATTTCTTTTAAGTTGGTTTTATTTGTTTCAGTCGTTCATAACTCTCCTTTCCAAAAGGATGTGCGTGCAACTGTATATAGCTATCTGATTGTTGTGCCTTTGAGTTTTACTATTAACATTTATGATTTTAGAGTCATGTGTAGCTCAGAATAAACTATTGTAAGGAGACTCCTAAGAAATGCTCGCATCCAGTTTAATGCTTTTGTGCTACCTTATAAAATGTTCACTCATGTACATAACTCAAATTCGGGTGTGAATTCCAGATTTGGATTTGTACCCAACACGTTTATATTCAATTCATTTAAAGTTTTCTCTGTATTTAGAGGGTTTTTGGAGAGGGCCAAATCCCCATATTCATGCCAGAGCAACATAGATAAAGTTCTGGAGTTTATCAGCATTTTGTGAATGAGAAAAAAACGCTTCATGTTGTAAATTCAATAATGGACAATAGAAAGCTGATATGATATCATTCACCGGAGAGTTTTTTATTTACACACTGCAGTGGTAACAAACTATTAACAGGTTTCATGATACTCTCCTATGACAGCTAATTTAATCAAGCAAAAACAGCTTAAAAAGACTAACAAATAGAAAACAAAAGCTAAAGAAGTGGTCAAAGAAAGCCAAAAATCAAGTAATAATCGAAGACTTGTTCATCGCCAATATGCCCGTCTTGAGGTAGGCAATGTGCAATGACACCTAGTTTGATTAGAGGACGATCAAATGTTGTTTTCCCTAATGGCCTGGTGAATGCATCCACATCCGTAGCGTGAACATGGATTACGTTAATCTATTCATGCAAGACCATACTGCGAACGAAGTGAAAGTCCACAACAGTATGTTTCATGCAGTTGCAAACGATAGGACTTTCGCATAAGTTACTCCCAACATGATCACACTAGACTGCTGAAGATTTCTTTAGCGGGGTGTGAAGTTCTAACAATAGGTTTTTAACCCAAGTAGTTTCAATGACAACATTGACAACAAAATGATACTCCGCTCCGCTTCAATTCAAGAGTGAGCAACAATATGTTGCTTCTTAGATGACCAAGCAATTGAGTTAAGGCCAAAGAATATAATGTAGCTGGAGGTTGAGCTATGGTTATAATATTGTCTACCCATTCAACATCAAAATATGTATACATACTGAAGTTATCGCTTCAAATGATATAGAAGCCATAATGAGAGGTATCACGAAGGTATCTAAGTATCCTTTTAGTTGCCTTCCAATGTGACTAAGAGGGTGCATGTGTCACAGGCTTAGGATTTTCGCCTCACAATCCATGCGGCCTTAGGCAGTTTCTTTGCTCCCAAAAATGCTTAAGTCAGCCTTACTCCCACAATATGAGGATTCAACAGAATTCCTCCAAAAAAACCAACACAAGCAAAAACAACTTAAAGCCAAACGAAGATGATCGAAGAACGAAATAAGAGCAAGCCACAGAAAACTACGAACGCAAGAGAGAGAAATTTGAGTAAATGCTCTCAAGAATTCTTATTGCTCAAAATTTCAATGATTTACAATGAGGGGAGAGTCCTCTATTTATAGTTGAACCTCTCCAATTTCAACAGTACAGATCAAAGTACATCAACGACTACAATTAAAAGATATCTACAAATCAAATCTTTAAGATTACAGAATCATATATTCTAATATTACATATCACATCTAAGATTACATATATTCGAAGATTATCTTTTCATATGTGTCATGCTTTGTAGATGGACCTTCAATCTCTCCAAGCAACGAGCCAGTCCGATTGGGCCAAATAATCTCCTTGGAACTTGATGGATAGTACAAGTGTGCCGTGGTTGCGGGCTCCCATGCGCAACCCATGACATTCTCCCCCACCAAGTCTAGCGACGCCCTCTTCTCGTCCTCCGCATGGAACTGGTTTATCTTATCTTAGAATTGCCACAAAGCTTTGGCGGGTTCCCAACTTGTCTCACTATCGGAAAATCCTTCTACCAAACTAAGTATTCGTGTCATGGCCGATGATACTCCTATCAGATCACTTGGTCTGCCTCGATGTTTTCAACTTCTAGATCATAAGCGACTCTTACCCCTATTGGCACTCGTTCGGACTTGCCTCGATTTGGGTCTTCTCCATCTTCATGGAATGACTTAAGCATACTTACGTGGAACAGTGGGTGGGCTTTGAGCTTTGCAGGCAGCTCAAGCTTGTAGGCCACTTTACCTACCATTTTCACAATTCAAAAGGGTCCCTCATACCGTTGCATATGCCCCTTGTGCAAACCATTATGTCACAGAATCAAGTGTAGTTTGGCAAGGACTGAGTCACCAACTTGAAATTGCACATCCCTTTGATTCTGATCCACCAACTTCTTATTGCGCTTACTTGCCTTGTGTAGACAAGCTCTAGCTAAATCTTTTTTCTCTTGCCATCTCTGGCAAATCGATAATGTAATGACCTGAATTTTACCGATGTCGAACAAGTGTATTTTTGGGTCTTTATTTCTGAAAAGTGGATTCGTAAATATTTATTTAAAAATATTTACGAAGTAAAATGAGTGGTTAATTAGAGTTTAATTAAGTGAATTTAATTTAATTAAGAATAATTGGATAAAAGGATTAAATTGAATGAAGTGTGAAATTTTAATTATAGAATAAAGAAAATTAAAAGGACTAAATAAGTAAATAAACCAAAAGAGTGCCAAGTGTATGGCAAAAATAAAATACAAGTATAATAAATATAATACACACATTTGTAATACATATATGTATTTGCTTCTTATTTAAGTAAAATTAATGTATTTATTATTATTAAATTAATATTATATGATAAATAAATAAAAGTTGACAAATGTATGGAATGTATAGTGACATGTGTGATACTAAGATACATACATTTGTAAAATACATGTATATTTACTTATTATATAAGTATATTATTAAATTATATATTATTATTAAGTAAAAGATATTTATATAATAAATAGATTAGTGAAAGACAAGTGTGATATTATAATGGATACAAATGTTAAAAGAATATTTGTTATTAAATAGATTTTATAATGGATAATTATTAAGTTATTATATATATATATATATATATATATATATATATATATAATGGTTTAATGAAAAAAGAAAGAAATAGAATAGAGATAGAAACAGAATAGGCAAAGAGAAAAGCAGAGAAAGAAAGAAAGAAAGAAAGGAGAAAAGAAAGAAAAAAGGGAAAATTCAAGGTTTGAAGCTTGAGGTTTAAATAGGTATGTCAATTTAGCCCTTTTTACTTAATTTTGATGTTTTAGAAGTTTTGGAACAAGTTTTTGATGAAATTAAGTTGATATTTTGAAAGTTACTAGATTTCTAGATAATGTTCATGTTGAGTAAAATGATGAAATAAGGGTTAAATTGATAGAAATTCAAGTTAGAAATGAAATAAGGATTGAATTGTAAAGTAATTCATAAGTTTTATGTTGTAGGGACTAAATTGATGAAATTTCAAAATTAGGAAAATATGCTGGAAGTTTAATAGTTAAGTATGAGTTTGGACAAAATTTGAATAGAAATGAAGTATGAATTGAGATAGAAAAAGTAAGTGAATTTAGTTAAGATTAAATTGAAATTAAAGTAGAAATTGAATAGAAATTGTATTAATTAGATATAAATTAATAGTGAATTAACGAATATGAATTGTTTTAATTCCCATTGCTAATGTTGTCTCGGGAAATCTCAACTAAGCAAGGAAAAATGGCAAAGACAACGGGAGTTAGCTCGAGAAAATACGGTTTATATTTCTATAATCCGAACCTAGTTATTAATTGTTATATTTTTTTTATTCAATGCAATTAATAAATGTTGAAGTGAGAATTATTATGTTTATAATGGAAATGGATTAATTTAGTGTGTGATAAATTTATATTGAATTGATTTATGAATATATATATAAATGTTTGAATTGAAATGAATATTGACGTGGAAATTGAATAATAAATATTTGTTATATTGGAAAATATATGTAGTTGGAAGTGTGATAAAATTGATAGAAAATTGTGATTATTATGAAATTGAATATTTATTAGTGAAAAGTGAATGGAATTATATTGAATTGAAAATATATAGTTAATTAATTAAAATATGAATTAATTGAAAACTGAAAATGAATTAAATACCCTATTAACTAGTCGGACTAGTCGGATATAGTTGGCATGCCATAGGATATGGAAGAGTACGGGTTTTGCGGCCATCGATCGTACACTTATGTGCCGACTACTATTATCATATCATATCTTTATCGATTCGGCACTTTGTGTGTCGAAATCGTTATCTTATCAAGATTATCGATTCAGCAATTTGTGTGTTGAATATCTTATCATATCGCTTTTGATTTGTTCCGATGAGGTACTCTGTGTACCGTATTACTCTTTATTATTGTTATTATTCGCTTCGGCCGATGAGGCATTATGTGCCGTACTGGTGTGTTGGTTGGAT
Organism: Gossypium arboreum; assembly: GCF_025698485.1. Classification (NCBI taxonomy): domain Eukaryota; kingdom Viridiplantae; phylum Streptophyta; class Magnoliopsida; order Malvales; family Malvaceae; genus Gossypium; species Gossypium arboreum. The sequence goes on along the minus strand of NC_069074.1, from coordinate 29,226,349 downwards.
CCGTGTATCCGTTTAGGTCCGAAGTCATGTTATAGGGTAAATAAAGGAACCGGAAAGATAGATCATTATGAATAATTTAATTGTTCTGATATATCGATTTTCTTGAATAATTGATCATTATGGATAACCGATCAGTTGATTGATACTGAATAACTGATTATTATTGAATAATTGATTGTTACCGAATAACTGACTATTACTAAATAAATAATTGTTCTGATTGAGTGATCGTTAATGAATATTACTGATTGATTAATTGCTATTGAAAAATAATAAATGATTTTGAATTTAAATTAGACTAAAACATTGGTTGGAAATTGAATGTTTGAATACTCATTGAGTTTGAAAAGTTCAATATATATAAATTAATATGTTTTATAATTGTTTAAGTGTTCGGATTATAGAAATACCACTGAGTGTATACTTAGCGTACGGTTTGTTTCCGTGCGCAGGTTAAGGCTAGACCGTTGAATCAGCATCCCAGGCCGATCCCAAATTCAATGAGGTAAAACATGTTGAGTATTGGTAATGGCATGTACCTAGGACGTCTTATGAGAGTCATCTAGGTCGTGAAAGTCTTGATGAAATAAGTAAATTATGGTTGTCAATGGTATATAGTATGAAGTTGAAATAATTGATATAGTAAGTTATATATTTAAAAAGATTCATTAGATAGGTTATAAAATGTTTTAGATTGGTAAGATTTGAGCATATTTAAGTGTATTTGGATTGTTTGAATGTTAGCAAATTGTATTGGTTGAAGTTTTAATTTGCAGGGTTAGAAACATTTATTTTAATAAAAGATTATAATTGAACTGTACAGACCGATAATGCCCTATAATCCTGTTTCGAGGACGGATAAGGGTTAGAGGGTGTTACAGATAAGCTACTGGATTTGGTCCCGCATTGCGAGTTGCAACAACATTGGGTGTAAGTGGCTGTTGCCCCGTTACTATCTCGAATGGACTCTGGTTTGTCATCCCACTTCGCTATAAGTTGTATGAAAATTGTGCTACATCCAACAGCTTTGGCCAGTCCCTTTGTGTGGCACTCACATAGTGCCGAAGATACGTCTCCAACAATGCATTCACTCGCTTTATTTGCCCGTCGATTTGAGAATGCATGCTAATGGAAAAATTCAAGTCTGAGCCAATTAAATTGAACAACTCTGTCTAAAATCGGCCCGTGAATCTCCTATCTCGATCCTTGATGTAGACTGTGGTACTCCTAAATATTTCACCACATGTCTAAGGAACAACCGAGTTGCATCCTCAGTAGAACACTCTTTAGTTGCGAGGATAAAAGTTGCATACTTTGAAAATCTGTCCACCACAACAAAAATGCTTGCAAACCCACAATAAAGTCCATGGATAAACTATCCCATAGATGCTCTAGAATGGGCAAAGGTTGTAACAAACTAGCAGGAGTCTTCAACTCGACTTTATCTTGTTGGCACACTAAACAAGTTTTTACATATGTCCCCAGATCATCACCCATATGAGGCTAATAAAACTGATCCTCCAAAAGAGCCAAAGTGCGATGCATACCTGGATGGGTAGCCCATCTTGAATCATGACATTCCTTCATGACTTCCTTACGCAAATTCCCATGTTGAGGCACATATAGACGTTGCCCCATAGTGTATAGCAATTATCTTCCAAGCCAATATTGCATCATTTTTCCATCTTTGAAAAGCTTAATCAAATTCTTGGCTGTAAGATCATGGGACAATCCTTCTCGAATACGCTCAAATAAGAGACTATTGAGTTGGCTCATCGTTGCAAACTCCATTTTTTGTCTAAGTGCATTAACCATAGTATTGGCACTCCCCGACTTGTATTCCATGCTAAAATCAAACTCCGCTAAGAAAACCTGCCAATGAGCCTGCTTGGGGGATAACTATTTCTGGGTTAGGAAATAACTATTTACAACATTATCAGTGAATACCACGCACCTGGAACCCATCAAATAGTGCCTCAATGTGCGCAAACAATGCACCATAACGGTCATCTCTTTTTCTTGGACTGTGTATCTTCACTCCGTCTCATTAAGCTTCTAACTCTTTAAAGCAATTGGATTCCCATCTTGCATCAATACTCCCCTAATCGCATAGTTTGAGGCATCCATGCATACTTCATATGCCTTTGAAAAGTCTGGTAAAACAAGTACAGGCTCACTCGTCATTTCTTGCTTTACCTGGTTAAAGGCTTTCTCGCACCGAGGATCCCAATCCCACATTTTACCCTTTTTCAACAAGCTAGTTAAGGGTGCATGATCTTGGAGTAGCCTTTAATGAAGCGTCGGTAGTAATTTGCAAACCCAAGGAAAGACCGTAACTCTGTCACCTTGGTTGGTGGCTTTCAATCTGCAATGACTTGAAATTTTTTCGCATCCATTCGAATCATTCCACCTCCTACAATATGGCCTAAAAAAGACACTTCTTGTTGGGCAAATGAGTAGTTCTCCTCTTTGACATATAGCTCATTTTCCTACAGGGTTTGGAACACCTCTCTCAAATGTTCAACATGCTCCTCAAATGACTTACTATACACCACAATATTATCAAGATAAATAACCACGAAACGATCTAAGAAGCGTTGCAATACCTTATTCATGTAGGTGCAAAACGTGGTCGAAGTATTTGTCAACCTGAACGGCATCATAAGGAATTCAAAAGACCTGTATCGGGTTACACAAGCAGTCTTGGGCTCATCCTTTTCGGCTACTCTTACTTGGTGGTACCCCGATCGTAGATCCAACTTAGTAAACCATCTCGCACTACCAAGTTGATCTAATAAATATGCAATAAGAGGAATGAGATACCTGTTCTTCACAGTGATCTTATTCAAGGCTCTATAATCTATGCACAATCTCAAAGACCTGTCACTCTTCTTTTGGAACAACACCGGCGCACCAAATGGGGCTTTAGATGGTCTAATAAACCCAACATCTAAAAGCTCCATCAACTACTTCTGCAATTCTTCCAACTCAGGCAGAGACATCCGATATGGGGCCCTAACTGGCGGCTTAGTATTAGGCATCAAATCAATCTTGTGGTCTACCTCCCTCTTTGGTGGCAACTTTTGGGGCAATTCCCTTGGTATTACATCTTGAAAGGACTTCAACACCTGGCTCACCTTCTTTAGAATTTACCCTTCAAATTTCTTATCCGAATTATCCTTCAAGGTGGCTAGATAGAAGACTTTCTCTCTACGCACTCCTTTAGCGAATTGGATTGCCGACAATGTTTTTCCCTCCATGCTTCCTTTTCTTTTCATTTGCACCATACATGGATAGTTTGGATTAGAGATCACCATGTAATTACCAGAGGGACTAATACCGCATTAATCTGGTCAAGTAAGCTTAATCCAACTACAAAATCATAGTCATCAAGTGGGATTACCTTAATGGTTTCTTTGTCGGTCTACTCGCCAAGTTTGAGTTCCACCTTTTTTGCCACACCCGTTATGGGAATGTTTTCTGAGTTCACCGTTTTGATTCGACCCGAATCTTCCTCAATTTTGAGATCAAGTTCTTTCGCCATTTCTTCAGACATAAATAAATCAGACGCACTAGTATCAACAAGTGCATTTAATCCTTTGCCAGCCACGATGATGTCCACAAACATTAACCCATTACTCGCCTTATCTTTGACACCATCTAATATCGCACTAAGACTTTCGGTGTCATATTTGGCCTCTTTGCGCGCTTCCATGGCATTGAAAATGGATTTTTTCAACAATCCCTTATCCTAGTGGGCCTTGACAAAGACAACATCTCATTGGCCCTTTCTTATCCCATGGCTTACCTTGACTAGCCCTTGGGCCTTCGCAATTCTTTTCTACTTGATTTTTGTCTCCCCCACCATTGCCTTTGGGTCTTGAATTGGGCTTAGAAGACTCACTATTACCAAACTTTCTTCCCCTAACATAGTAGAAATTTTTTGCCTCAGCCATGGCTACGGTCAATTCAGTGATACCTAGGCGACACAACTCTTACTTAGCCCATATTTTCAACCCATCATCGAACTAATAAAATGCTTCCTTCTCCTTCAAGTCTGAGATCTGAAGCATCAGCTCACTGAATTCCTGAACATAATCTCGAATAGTGCCTTATTACGTAAGCCGACGCAAACTGGCAGGAGCCTCCTTCTCAGCATGCTGCTGATAAAACTGCTTCTTCAACTCCCTTTGGAACTTCTCCCAAGTCCTAATAGGCGTTCTTCCACATTTCTTATCTGTGTACCTACGTTACCACTACAAGAAAGCCATATCAGTAAAGTAAACCGAAGCAATATTTTCCTTGGTGGCATCATCCTCAATGCCCATCGCTTGAAAATATTGTTCTAATTCCCACAGGAAGTTATCCACTTCTCTCGCGGACTTAGCCTCCTTGAACTTTTCGGGTTTTGGAACATCCACATGATGTTACTTCGATCTCGAAGCCAATATCCTACTTCCCAAGGCAACTTTATAGATAATGAGCTCCCCCTTAAGCTCAACAATCTTCTCTTTCATGACAGTCACCAGAGCTTCAAGAGATTCGTCCCTTACCGTCAATTTGTTCGAAGTGGATCTAAGAGTGTCCAACACAAATTCCTTGCTACATTCCATCAGTTCCTCCATACGGGTCAGGACCTCTTTGAGTGTCTCCTTCATGTCACCAACAGACTCCTCGAGATTGACCACTCGATTTTTCAAGCTCGACAGCATGTCCCTAGATCGACTAGCCTTTCTAGCCCTCCCACAGGTCTCTATTAGCTCATTCTCACCAACTTCTTTCGACATCCTTTAACAGCTCTTTGGTGAACCAAGCTCGGATACCAACTGTGACGGACTTAGAATTTTTGCCTCATAATTCGTGCAGCCTTAAACAGTTTCTTTGTCCCCAAAACGCCTAAGTCAGCCTTACTCTCATAATATGAGGATTCAACAGAATTCCTCCACAAAAATCAACACAAGTGGAAACAACTTAAATCCAAACGAAGATGATCGAAGAATGAAATAAGAACAAGCTACAGAAAACTAAGAACACAAGAGAGAGAAATTTGAGTGAATACTCTCAAGAATTCTTATTGCTTAAAACTCCAGTGATTTACAATGAGGGGAGAGGCATCTATTTATAATTGAGCCTTTTCAATTTCAACGATACAGATCAAAGTACATCAACAGCTACGATTAAAAGATATCTACAAATTAAATCTCTAAAACTACAAAATCATATCTTTTAAGATTACATATCTTCGAAGATTATGTTTCCATATGTGTCATGCTTTGTAGATGGGCCTTCAATCTCTCCAAGCAACAAGCCAATCCGATTAGGCCAAATGAACTCATTAGAACTTGATGGATTGCACAAGTGTGCCATGGTTGCAGGCTCCCATGTGCAACCAATGACACATGCATATATTCAGAAAGTTTGTTGATAGAGAAACTAATGTCAAGTCATGTAAAGGATAGGTATTGAAGTTTACCTATTACATGAAGAAAATGGGTTGCATTGATTGATTGGTAGTGCACCATCAATAGTGCAAAAAATCTTGGTGTTGCTCATGGGCATCTTGGAAAGATAGCAATTTTCCATGTTTTCTTCAATTAGTAGCTCCTTGATATAGTTTGTTTGAGAGAAAACGAATCTATTAGGTTGACTGAGAACCTCAACACTCAAAAAAGTAAGTCAATGAACTAAGGTCTTTAATTAAAAACCTTGTAGAAAGTGAGGACATAACATTGTTTATGAAAGACGGCTTATAGCCTGTGATGATTGTAACAACCCTAACCTGTATCCGTCGCTGGACTAGGGTTAAGAGGTATTACCGGATGTATCAGAACATTTTATGATCACTTCACATACATAATCTACACATCATAGCTTCATAGTCAAACATCATCATAAAGTCCTTTTCTTAGGTCAATGAGACCTTAAACATGCTTTAGGAAGGGTTGGGACTAAATCGAGCATGTAATATCCTGAATTAGGGCTTAATGGAATAGTGGTTTCGTGACCACAAATCTGAGATAGAAATAATTATTTTATAATTATTTTGATGATTATGATATGATTGCATGATTGTGTGAAAATTTCGTGATGAAATTCTATGCCTAAAGTGCTTAAATTGAAAGTAGGGACTAAATCGAATAAGTTGCAAAACTTGCATTCTAGAAGTTTTTAGTATGAAATTGTTTTGGAATATTAATGAGGAGGTCTTAAATAGCAATTTGACCAATTTTAAGTTCATGGACAAAATTAGGACATGGAAGGAATTTTTGGAAAGTTTAGTAGTAAGGGTATTTTGGTCATTTAGTTATTAAAATGAATTAAAACAAAATTAAAAGCCAATTTTGTCCATCTTCTTCATTAGGCCAAAATTTCAAGGGTTCTCCATAGCTAGGGTTTGTTTCAAGCTTTCAAGCTCCATAGTAAGTGATTCCAAGCCCGCTTTTAATGTTCTTTACGTTTTGGAATCCTTAGCTCGATTAAGCTTATGTTAGCAATAATTCAACCTAGGGTTTATATTTGGAAAAATACCCATAGGTGAAATTTGTGTATTTTGATGTTTTATGATAGAATATGAGGTTTTAAATTATGTTAGACAACTTGTGCTACTCGGTTTTGAGTGAAAACGAGTAAAAGGGCTTAATCGGCAAAAATACCTAACAGTCACAAGTATACGTTAGAGAGAGAATTTGATGTTGCCATAGAAGGGAAAAATGATCAGCATGTTATAAAACATAAGAATAAGGAATAAAGTTTAATTCCCGAGCCTAGGGGCAAAAGTGTAATTATGCAAAAGTTTAGGGGCAAAAGTGTAATTTTTCCAAAGTTCGTATTAAATGCTGTTTTGATGAATGTATATATTAAATAAGATTAATTTGGTATTATAGATCAAGAAAAACGAGATTCAAGTCGCGATCGAGGAAAAGAAAAGATTGTGGACTAAATTGCAAAATCTTTATATTTTGGTACCAAGGTAAGTTCATGTGTAAATGTAGTAACATAATTGTCATTTTAAGCAATTTAATGTTGTTTATATGATATGATGCTGATTATTATCATGAAATATTATGCTTTGTGGTTATTGTTGAATAATATGTAATTATGTGAATTACTTGATGAGTATGAACTATCACCGAAGTACCGATTTCGATATTCCGTGGAAGACGGCAAAGATGTGTGATCGAGAAAAATGCCCGTTTGAACCTTAGGAATAGATTAGGATACAAGTGACATGTCACTAGGATGGTTGAGCATCCGAACTCGTTGAGTTGAGTCCGAGTTCGTGAGATGTAACTAGGCATCTGAACTCGTTGAGTTGAGTCCGAGTTCACTTATGGATGCGAACGCCTGAGCTCGTTGAGTTGAGTCCGAGTTCACTTAGGGGCGGGTTACATGATTTCTTGATTACATATGAGGCACTTATGTGCAAATTATCCGTATCCGAAGTTGTATTCGATGTGTTCAACGGTGAAATTTCTAGTGAAATAGAAGAACACTTAAGATGCAAGTGACATTTTGGTAAGTGTTGTGAAATGGACACTTTGGACAGGTATGTTCTTAACCCTCGGGTTGAAAATAGATACAACAACGATAAGGTGGTAAGATGATGAATGATGTTTAGAAATGTGATATATGTTTTGGTGATACCATGCTAAAGTTGTTTGGTATATTTGTATTGTTATGTTACTTGTTATTTACATATGAACTTACTAAGCATTTATGCTTACTCCTTCCTTTTCATTCACTGTAGTTTTGAACAAGCCGGCCAGAATCGGGACAGTCGAAAGTTCGATCACACTATCCAAAGGACTTTTATCTTGGTAAATGGCTTGTATAACTACTTAAGTATGGCATGTATAGCAATATACCTATTTTGTGTAAATAATTTTATGATATGGCCATGTTTGGTTGAGAAAATGTTTGATATTGATAAGTCATGGTGATGGCTAATTTAGATCATGTTTGATATTATGGAAGTTTAATAGGTTATCTAGTTCATAAAATTTATGGAAAGATGAAACTTGCCTTAAAATGAATATTGTTGCAGCAATGACATGAATTTGAAAATCACTAAAAATAGTATAAATGGAACTGAATAATGAGTAAGTTATGAAATTGAATCTTAATGAGTCTATTTTCATGTGGATTGAACAAAAAGGCATATAAATTATATTTTATGAGATATTTAAACTTTTGTGAAACAGGGCGAGTGATTTTGGATCCCCTGTTCGACTTTAAAAATTCATAATAAATTTTAAAAATAATTATAAGTTTTCATTTGTATTTAAAGATTCCTTATTGAGTCTAGTTTTAATAAAAATAAACCTTATAGTCATTGAAATTCTGTATAGAGAGATATCTGATTAAGTAATACACATATGTCGAAGCAATGAACCACGAAACAGGGAGACTTTAACTAATAAACTGTACTAATTGGCCCAACCAAAATTCTAGAAAACATTCAGTAAATAGATATATGAGTCTAGATTTAGGAAAATTTACAGATCTTGATTTCGAGTTTCATAACTCGAGATATGATTTTCTTGTAATCTGTGACGCGAGTAGCTAGAAAGCTGTGAATGTAGAAACAAATGATTTGAAGTTCTTAAATTAATAAATTATGTTCGGTAACCCCTCAAGCTCGACTCCGGTGATGGTCTCGGGCGTGGGGGCGTTACATTTGGTGGTATCAGAGCAGGTTTAGTCTGTTCTCGGACTACGTGTTGTATGTACGGATTTTGCTATACATGCCATATGTATGAATTGTGATAGTGTGACGACTTGACCTTTTAAATGAATTTTATATAGTAAATGGATCCCGATCCAGTGTGGCGAGATGAAGTAGAGAGTAATGCCATGACTCAATTTGAAGAGGCGTATTGACCGAAAACCCACCTCCTCTTGTTGGTCGGGGAGGAGGAGAAAGGGATCGGAAGCCTTTCTCCAAATGATGAGTGCATGGTACACTGAGTTCGTTCGTACGAACCTAAATGTATGACCTCTCCGACCTCCCCCAATTCCTCAACCTATGCCTCCAATGCCTCAAGGAGTGGATATGATAAAATTTCATCGAACCCCCGTTGATAGAATTCGTAAACAAGGGGATGAAGAATTTAGAGTAAATATTGATGATGATGCAGAGAAAGCAGAGTTCTGGCTTGAAAATTCTATCCGGGTATTTAATGAATTATCTTGTACACCTGAAGAATGTTTGAAATGTGCTACATCTTTGTTGAGAGATTCAGCCTATAATTGGTGGAAGACTTTGATTTTAGTGGTACCGAACGAGAGGGTAACCTGGGAATTCTTTCAAGAAGAGTTTCGGAAGAAATATATTAGTGAAAGATTTATTGATCAGAAATGTAAAGAGTTTCTTGAGCTGAAGCAAGGTAATATGAAAGTCTCAGAATATGAAAGAGAGTTTGTTCGATTAAGTAAGTATGCTAGGGAATATGTTCCTACAGAAGCCAAGATGTGCCGACGATTTGAAGACGGGCTTAACGAAGACATTAAGGTATTTGTTGGGATCCTTGAACTAAAAGAAATGGTGGTACTTGTCGATTGAGCTTGCAAGGTGAAGAATTCATCAAGGAAAAGAAAAGGTAGAATCAAACACAAAATTGGAAGAAAAGACCAATGAGTAATGCACCTCACAAAGAAACCGGAAAGTCAAGAAATATGAATCCTCGCTCCCGTGTTTCACTGGGCAATCATATGGAAATTTTAAGAAGCGAAATGTGGGTCCTAAATCTCGGACTACTCACGGCTAGTGTGGGAAATACGAGATTTGTTAAACCCGAAAAGTGCCGGTGTGGTAGAAATCATTTTGGTCCGTCAGAGCAAATGAATGTTTTCGATGTGGTTCTCCGGATCATTTTATTAGAGACCGCCTGAGAGAGTGAGAAAGAAAAATTTTGAGTGTAAAAGCTAGTGGTGCAAACTCAAGAGAAGGTATCCGAGAAAAGTGGAAGTGAAACAAGTAGTAAGAATGTAGCCGAGATGCAGAGATTAGATCTCGAGGAAGAGCTCCGGCTAGAACTTATGTTGTTAAAGCACGTGAAGATGCTTCCTCACCCGATGTGATTACTGGTACATTTTCTCTTTATAATATTAATGTTATTGCTTTGATTGATCCCGGTTCTACTCATTCATATGTATGCATGAAACTGGTGTCTAGTATGAATATACCTGTTGAGAACACATAATTTATGATTAGAGTTTCGAACCCGTTAGGCAAATGCATAATAGTTGATAAAGTATGTAAGAAATGCCCTTTAATGATTCGGGGTCATTACTTTCCGGCCGACTTGATGATGTTGCCGTTTGATGAATTTGATGTTATTTTGGGTATGGATTGGTTGACATTGCATGATGCTATAGTAAATTGCAAAGAAAAGGTTATAGAATTAAAATGTGAAAGTGGTGAAATCTTGCGAGTTGAACCGCACAAATCGAGGCAATATTTAGTATGATTTCTTGATGTCGGCTCGTAGATATTTGAGAAAGGGTTATGAAGCTTATTTGGCGTATGTAATTAATACAAAAGAAGTTGAAAAGAAAGTTGAATCAAGATCTGGGTTGTGTGTGAATTTGCGGACGTATTTCGGAAGAATTGCCGGGTTTGCCTCCATCAGAAAGTAGAATTTGGTATAGATTTGATAAGGAACACTCCGATCTCGATTGCTCCATATAGAATGGCACCAACAGAGTTGAAAGAATTAAAGTCGCAGATTGCAAGAGTTGGTGATAAAGGCTTTGTGAGATCGAGTTTTTCACCTTGGGGTGCTCCGTGTTATTTGTGAAAAGAAGGATGGTTCTATGAGATTATGTGTTGATTATCGGCGGTTAAACAAGGTGACAATCAAAACAAGTATCCGCTGTCGAGAATTGATGATTTGTTTGATCACTAAAAGGAGCGACATGGTTTTCAAAGATTGACTTGAGATCCGGGTATTATCACCGCGAGTAAAAGAGTCAGATGTGCCTAAAACTACTTTTAGAACAAGGTACGGTCATTATGAATTTTTAGTTATGCCGTTCGGGTTGACAAATGCTCTCTTTGTGTTTATGGATTTAATGAATCGCATATTTCGGCCATACTTGGACAGATTTGTTGTGGTGTTTATAGATGATATTTTAATTTATTCAAAAGATGAGACAGAGCATGCTTAGCATTTGAGGATAGTTTTGCAAACTTTGAGAGATAAGCAGCTGTACGCTAAGTTTAGTAAAAGTGAATTTTGGCTCCGGGAAGTTGGATTTTGGGTCATATTGTTTCGGTGATGGTATACGGGTTGATCCTAGTAAAATTTCAGCCATTGTTGATTGGAAACCACCGAAAATGTGACTGAAGTTAGGAGTTTCTTGGGGCTAGCTGGGTATTATCATGGTTCGTAAATGAATTTTCTATAATTGCTGCTCCTATGACTAGACTACTCGAAAGGATGTTAAATTTGAATGGACGGAAGAATGTCAACAGAGTTTCAAGAATTGAAAAGTTATTAATTGAAGCACCGGTGTTGATATAACCCGAATCGTAAAGAATTTGTGGTGTATAGTGATGCTTCTCTAAATGGTTTGGGTGTGTACTCATGCAAGAAGGAAAAGTGGTGGCTTATGCTTCGAGGCGCTTAAAACCTCATGAGAGGAATTATCCTACTCACGATTTGGAATTGGTCGTAGTGGTATTTGCTTTGAAGATTTGGCGACATTATTTGTATGGTGAAAAGTGCCGAGTATATACCGATCACAAAAGTCTTAAATACTTGATGTCACAAAAAAGACTTGAATTTGAGACAGCGAAGATGGTTAGAGTTATTGAAAGATTACGGGCTTGTTATCGATTATCATCCGGGAAAAGCGAATGTGGTTGCCGATGCTTTAAGCAGAAAGTTGTTGTTTGCTTTGAGAGTTATGAACACTCAGTTGAAAATTTCAAATGACGGTTAAATTCTAGCAGAGTTAAGAGCAAGACCGATGTTTTTACAAGAGATTTCAAGCTCAAAAAATGATCAAGATTTGCTAGCCAAAAAAAAAAGGTGTAGTCGACACGGGATCAAATTTGAATCGGTTCGATGGTTTTTGATGTTTAAAATCGGATTTGTGTACCAAAAATGATGAGTTGATTCAAAAGATTTTGCATGAAGCACATAATAGTTGTTTGGCGGTTCATCCGGGCAGTACGAAGATGTATAATGACTTAAAGAAATGTACTAGTGGAATGGAATGAAAAGAGATATTTCCGAGTTTGTATCAAAGTGCTTAGTTTGTCAACAAGTGAAAGCTGAACACCAAGTACCTTCGGGATTACTTCAGCCTATTATGGTTCCTGAATGGAAATGGGATAGGATTACTATGGATTTTATATCAGGGTTGCCGTTAACTCAAGGGAAGAAAAATTCCATCTGGGCAATAGTTGACAGATTGACTAAATCGGCTCATTTTATTCCGAATGCGCATGATTATTCTCTTAATAAGTTGGCTGAATTGTATATCCAGAGATTGTTAGACTTCATGGGATACCTTTGTCAATCATTTCGGATAGAGATCCGAGGTTTACCTCACGGTTTTGGAAAAAGTTGCAAGAAGCATTAGGTACAAAGTTAAATTTTAGCACCGCTTTCGTCCACAAACCGATGGACAATCGAGAGAGTAATTGATTCTTGAAGACATGCTCGGATGTTGCGTATTGGAATTTCAAGATAGTTGGGAAAGGTACTTACCATTGGTAGAATTTGCTTATAATAATAGTTATCAGACGAGTTTGAAAATGGCACCTTATGAAGCATTATATGGTCGTAAATGTCGGACGCCATTGTATTGGATGAACTCAAGGAAAATCGATTTATGGAGTTGATTTAATAAAAGAAACCGAAGAAAAGGTGAAAGTGATTCTAGATTGTTTGAAAGTCGCTTCAGATAGACGAAATCTTATGCGGATTTGAAACGAAAAGAAATGGAGTTTCAAGTTGGTGATAAGGTATTTTGAAAGTGTCTCCATGGAAGAAAGTCCTTAGATTTGGACGAAAGGGCAAGTTAAGTCCGCATTTTATTGGACCGTATGAAATAATTGAAAAAGTTGGACCGGTAGCATATCGGCTAGCGTTACCACCCGAATTAGAGAAGATTCATAATGTGTTTCACGATCTATGTTACGCCGGTATCGTTCGGATCCTTCACATATAATTTCACCGACATAAATTGAACTCATGAACGGATATGACTTATGAAGAAGAACCGATTAAGATTTTAGCTCGAGAAGTCAAACAACTAAGAAATAAAAGTGTTGCACTTGTGAAAGTGTTGTGGCAAAAGCATGGGGTAGAAGAGACTACATGGGAACCTGAAGAAACTATGAGAAACCAATATCCACACTGTTTACAAGAAGATTTTCGAGGACGAAAATCCTTAAAAGGGGAGAGTTGTAATATCTGAATTAGGGCTTAATCGGAATAGTGGTTTCGTGACCATAAATCCGAGATAGAAATAATTATTTTATAATTATTTTGATGATTATGATATGATTGCATGATTGTGTGAAAATTTCGTGATGAAATTCTACGCCTAAAGTGCTTAAATTGAAAGTAGGGACTAAATCGAATAAGTTGCAAAACTTGCATTCTAGAAGTTTTAGTATGAAATTGTTTTGGAATATTAATGAGGAGGTCTTAAATAGAATTTGACCAATTTTAAGTTCATGGACAAAATTAGGACATGGAAGGAATTTTGGAAAGTTTAGTAGTAAGGGTATTTTGGTCATTTAGTTATTAAAATGAATTAAAAACAAAATTAAAAGCCAATTTTGTCCATCTTCTTCATTAGGCTGAAATTTCAAGGGTTCTCCATAGCTAGGATTTTTTCAAGCTTCCAAGCTCCATAGTAAGTGATTCCAAGCCCGCTTTTAATGTTCTTTACGTTTTGGAATCCTGTAGCTCGATTAAGCTTATGTTAGCAATAATTCAACCTAGGGTTTATATTTGGAAAAATACCCATAGGTGAAATTTGTGTATTTTGATGTTTTATGATAGAATATGAGGTTTTAAATTATGTTAGACAACTTGTGCTACTCGGTTTTGAGTGAAAACGAGTAAAAGGGCTTAATCGGAAAAAATACCTAATGATCACAAGTATACGTTAGAGAGAGAATTTGATGTTGCCATAGAAGGAAAAATGATCAGCATGTTATAAAACATAAGAATAAGGAATAAAGTTTAATTCTCGAGCCTAGGGGCAAAAGTGTAATTATGCAAAAGTTTAGGGCAAAAGTGTAATTTTTCCAAAGTTCGTATTAAATGCTGTTTTGATGAATGTATGTATTAAATAAGATTAATTTGGTATTATAGATCAAGAAAAACGAGATTCAAGTCGAGATCGAGGAAAAGAAAAGATTGTGGACTAAATTGCAAAATCTTTATATTTTGGTACCAAGGTAAGTTCATGTGTAAATGTAGTAACATAATTGTCATTTTAAGCAATTTAATGTTGTTTATATGATATGATGCTGATTATTATCATGAAATATTATGCTTTGTGGTTATTGTTGAATAATATGTAATTATGTGAATTACTTGATGAGTATGAACTATCACCGAAGTACCGATTTTGATATTCCGTGGAAGACGGAAAAGATGTGTGATCGAGGAAAACGCCCGTTTGAACCTTAGGAATAGATTAGGATACAAGTGACATGTCACTAGGATGGTTGAGCATCCGAACTCGTTGAGTTGAGTCCGAGTTCGTGAGATGTAACTAGGCATCCGAACTCGTTGAGTTGAGTCTGAGTTCACTTATGGATGAGAACGCCCGAGCTCGTTGAGTTGAGTCCGAGTTCACTTAGGGGCGGGTTACATGATTTCTTGATTACATATGAGGCACTTATGTGCAAATTATCCGTATCCGAAGTTGTATTCGATGTGTTCAACGGGTGAAATTTCTAGTGAAATGGAAGAACACTTAAGATGCAAGTGACGTTTTGGTAAGTGTTGTGAAATGGACACTTTGGACAGGTATGTTCTTAACCCTCGGGTTGAAAATAGATACAACAATGATAAGGTGGTAAGATGATGAATGATGTTTAGAAATGTGATATATGTTTTGGTGATACCATGCTAAAGTTGTTTGGTATATTTGTATTGTTATGTTACTTGTTATTTACATATGAACTTACTAAGCATTTATGCTTACTCCTTCCTTTTCATTCACTGTAGTTTTGAACAAGCCAGCTCAGGAATTGGGACAGGTCGAAAGTTCGATCACACTATCCAAAGGACTTTTATCTTGGTAAATGGCTTGTACAACTACTTAAGTATGGCATGTATAGCAATATACCTATTTTGTGTAAATAATTTTATGATATGGCCATGTTTGGTTGAGAAAATGTTTGATATTGATAAGTCATGGTGATGGCTAATTTAGATCATGTTTGATATTATGGAAGTTTAATAGGTTATCTAGTTCATAAAAATTTATGGAAAGATGAAACTTGCCTTAAAACAGAATATTCCTGCAGCAATGACATGAATTTGAAAAATTACTAAAAATAGTATAAATGGAACTAAATAATGAGTAAGTTATGAAATTGAATATTAATGAGTCTATTTTCATGTGAATTGAACAAAACAGGCATATAAATTATATTTTATGAGATATTTAAACTTTTGTGAAACAGGGCCAGAGTGATTTCTGGATCCCCTGTTCTGACTTTAAAAATTCATAATAAATTTTAAAAAAATAATTAGAAGTTTTTATTTATATTTACAGATTCCTTATTGAGTCTAGTTTTAATAAAAACAAACCTTATAGTCATTGAAATTCTGTATAGAGAGATATCTGATTCGTAATACACATATGTCAGAGCAGTCGAACCCTGAAACAGGGGAGACTTTAACTAATAAACTGTACTAATTGGCCCAACCAAAAATTATAGAAAAAATTAGTAAATATATATATGAGTCTAGATTTAGGGAAAATTTACGGATCTTGATTTCGAGTTTCATAACTCGAGATATGATTTTTCTTGTAACTGTGACGCGAGTAGCTAGAAAGCTGTGAATGTAGAAACAAATGATTTGAAGTTCTTAAATTAATAAATTATGTTCGGTAACCCCTCAAGCTCGACTCCGGTGATGGTCTCGGGCGTGGGGGCATTACAGAGCACATACAAAATTTTTCCAAAACTTAACAAAATTTTCAAAGTTACAGAGGTCACACGCTCGTGTGAACAGATCGTGTGCCTCACACTCATTAGACACACGTCTAGGCCATGGCAAAATAGGGCATACATACTGACTTATCCACATGACTAGAGACATGCCCGTGTGCCTTGGACGTGGTCGAATCTGACTAACCACACGCTCGTGTGCCTAGGCTGTGCTTGAGACTGACTTTAAATTGTAGGACTACCTCAGGGGACACACGGCCGTGTAACATGACCGTATGTCACATACGGCTGAGACACACGCCTGTGTCTCTGCCCGTGTGGATAAAATACCCTATTTGCAAATCCAATTTGCCACCCTTAATGGTCATCCCTACAAGTCCAAAATCAAAACACAATTTCACCATAATTTGAACCAATTTCAATCCCAAAACATACATCATTCATGTCATATAATCACTAACCAATTTCATCCTTATTATCCAAACCAAACATACCAAAATCACATACCAACTCATTCATTCATACATGTCATTATCCCAATTTTTCACATTTATTCTCATATCAAAATCATACCATTTCCATAACTAATTCACATAACTAGCTTACCAAATTGACTGTTTCTCAATAGGCCATTTATGCACATCAACAAATACCATTTTTTATCACAACTTATATACCAAAAACCACACCAAATAGCAACTTTAATCTAGTGATATCACATGGCATGATATACACTTCAAAAATCATATTCAAATACTTCTAGCCTATACATGTCGTACTTCAATATTCACATTTTCAGAAGGTACCAAAATATAGTTCGATAGTGTGGTGATGATCCTCGATGATCCTCAAGCTCTCGGTAGCTTCGATATCTACAAAACAATTGTAAACACACACAAATTAAGCTTTCAAAAGCTTAGTAAGCCATATACAAATAAACTTATCACATAATACATTTTTAAACCAATTCATTCATGTAGCTCATGGAAAAACACAATCACATAATCATATGTCTCATATAACTTATTTGATCATAATTCACTTACATATATCATATGTCCACAAATGTACATATACTTACTTTTCATTTTCAAACATGATATACATTTCAAACGTACCTGCATTGGATACACATTCACATAGTCAGTTGTTTCTCAGAGTGGCCGTTGAACTGTGGATAACTCGAAAAGCTCGTACAATGTCAACGTCCTAGACGTGGTCTTACATGTAATCAAATATCGATGCTATTGTCCCAAATAGGGTCTTACACAAAGTCAAATATGATACCAATGTCCCAGACATGGTCTTACACTTTAATTTCAAATCGATGCCAACGTCCCAGATGTGGTCTTACACGAAATCACATATCGGGATCCTATATCATGATATATGTATCCTAACTATTCTTATGGTTTGTACGAGACTTTTTGGACGTCGTCACATTATCAGAACTTTCTCGGATTTCTCATATTCAACTCAAATAACCATTAATCATTATTCAATAGCATATAAGCAATAATAATTCAATTCAAACACATTTATTTGTATATCGACTTACTTTGTACGGGAATGAACGAAAACAAACGTTTATTCAACTACTTTTGACTTTCCCCGATCTAATTCCGTTTTCTTTGGTTCTTGATCTATACACATTCAAATTTAACTCTTTTATTCAACAAATCATTCAATTCAATCCATATGCACATATTTAGGGTATTTTACAAATTAGCCCTTATTTTTTCACATTTTGACATTTTAGTCCCTAATTAACAAAATCACAAAATACACAAAATTTCCTTATACACATACTTGGAAGAATATTCATGTAGTTCATATAAAGCCCATATATTTCATTTATTTTAAATTTTAGTCCTTCAAAATCTCATTTTCACAATTTAGCCCAAATTACTCAAATTCATAAAAAATTCAAATACAAAACATTTTAATCTAACATTTTTCTTTCATTTTTCATCAATTAACATCACAAAACTCACAATTTCATCAATGGCTCAACTCAAAATCTTCATCAAATTTTGAAATTAAGACATGAGCTTAATAGAACACAAAACAACGATCACAAAAACGTAGAAATTATCAAAAATAGATCAAAAACCATACCTTAATCACAAATTTTCTTAGCCGAACCATAGGAACTCTTTTCTTTCTTTTTTTTTCTTTTGTAATTTCGACAACAAGGATGAATGAATCATCCATTAGCATGTTTTATTTTATTATATTACATATTAATTATCAAATACTAATTTTACCTTTTATTAAACCATATAAAAATCACTTAATGGATGGTCATTAATGTCCATTAACCTTATCAATGGTCTAATTACAACATAAGGACCTCCCATTTACTAAACCATAACAATTAGGCACTTTAACAAATAGCAAGTCGCTTTTGCACTTTACGCGATTAGGTTATTTTTCCAAATTAGGCACACAAACAATCAAATTGTTATACGAAACTTTCACACATAATAATTCACATATTATAAGCACGGAAAATAATATTAAAATATTTTTTGACTTAGATTTATGATCCTGAAACTACTATTCCGACTAGGGTCTAAACCGGGTTGTTACAATGATGATGTGTCAACATAGACAAGTAGGTAGACTATTGCTTGAGGTTGAATGAATATTAATAGAGATAGGTCAGATTTGATTTCACAAAATCACGATTGTAGATAGTTGCGACTTAAGCCAGTGGCGTATGTTTCGGTCATAAATAGCTTTGCATAACTTGCAAATATGATAAATGTGAGGTTAAGACATATATACCTTTTTTTCTAGATGTCTTGCAAGAAGGCATTGTTGGCATTAAGTTTACGTAAAACCCAGTTGTGTTGAATAAACTACTGAATTGAATATTGCATGAAAATCCACTCTAGGTCACTGAGTGAACCCTTTTGCAACAAGACGAGCCTTAGATCAATTGATGAGTTCATCTATTTTTTTTCTTTTTTCTAAACAATCATTTTTACCGCACAATATTCTTCATAGGGTCATTAGAAACTAATCCCCAAGTTTAGTTCTGTTGCAATGCATCAAACTCAACTTTCATTGCATTTTGTCACTTAAGTGTTTGTTGGCTTGGGCAAAAGCTTGAGGAGTGTTGTTTGGATGAAGAAGAGCCATGAGATAAAAAAAAATGTCTTGTGAATGTTATTTTGGGAATAGGTTATCATTCGATTTAATGGATTGGCTAGTTGGGTTTTGAGAGGTATTATTAGGGACATTGGTAGTGGATTGATTCTGTCATGGCATTCGACGAATAAATAATAAGGAACTGATTGAGTTTTTGATGTTGTGAAGCATGGATGGGTTGGATTCTGATGGGTGAGAGGTTTTGGTTCCAAGTAGCATGATTGTCAAGAGAGAATGTAGTAGGTGAAGAGGATGTACCTATGCAAGATTCATTGGAGCGTTGCTTAGGTGAGGGTGGCATCGTTAAGTGACCTGTGAATGAGGAGGGGGTGTCTGTTATTGGTTTTAGGGTAAAAAGAGCATCATACATTACCAAATAATGAATGACATTCAAATAATTAAAATCGAAGTGCAAAGCATTCATACAACTACGTGCCCAACTTGCCAAATGATGTGCAACAGAATTAGCAATACGATTAACATATGAAAAAGAAATAGAAGTAAATGTACTAATAATGCTATATATCAGCCTCCAAAAGGTGCACACCAAAAAAATATAGGTTTGTGCTTTTCAAATGGAACTTGTTGATCACAGTCATGGAGTTGCCCTTGATCATGACATCAAAATAGCCTCCACCCTTGGCAAATTTGAGAGTCATAATGAATGTCCTCACCTTTACTAGGTTCACAGAATAAATGTCTCTAAGGGTGTTTGTTGTTGATTTTATGGAGATGGGACTTGAGATGCTTGAACTAAAACTAAACTAGGCAAGGGTAATTCAAGAGTTGGTATTGAAGGGGTAATATTTGTATTTGAGGAAGAATTAAACGTGGGCATATCCCATGTTAAGATTTTAAAGTTTTGTTTCATATGGACAAATATATTTTGAAAAGGGAAGACTGTTTCAAAAGAAATATACACCATTGGACAAATATGCTTTTCGAGGAAATTTGATCATAGCATTGATGGCAGTGACGAATGGTAGAGAAACCCACAAAGACACATGGTTTAGACATGAGATCTAGTTTACTTATCAGCATATGTCTAAAGTCAAGGATAGCAAACTTCTTTAGCCGTGGTTATGATTCGGGTCGGGCCTATATAAGGTACCTAGATTAATTTTTTAAGTTCGAGTTTAATTTGACCTAAAATATGTGTTTATTTTTTTATCCAAATCTGACCTAATTTGAGAAAGGTAAACTCGAGCCCAGCCCGGACCTTCCATATTTAATTTTTTAGATTAACTTTTATTTAAAAAGAATTTTTTAAAAAATATAATACACTAAATAAATTTAAAAAGGCTAAAATAAAAATTTCTAAGATATTAAAAATATTTATATTAAAAAACACTACCTTAAATATAATAAATATTTTATTATATTAAAAACAAAAAAATATAATAAATATTTTATTGTATTAAATATAATTTTAAAATTTTATGTTTTGGGTTGAGTTATTTAGTTGAGTAAATGTTTTTAGGTTTTAGGTAAAGAGTTTAATTGTTATTGAGTTAGTGATTTAATATAAATATAAATATATAATTATTATTTAACATATATAATCAATATAATATTTTTATAACATAATATATACAAGTCGAGCTCAGGAAAAAATCTTACCCAAAGTTCTGCCCATACGAAAAACGAGCATTAAATTTTACATAGGCCCATTTTTTAAAATTTGTATTTTTATTTAAATCCTTCAATTTTATCGATAAATTTTTAAGTCTAAACGATTAATGACCTGTAATTAAGATTTTTGTTGACAGGCAAAAGACCATGAGGAAGGCTTCATGTAACAGAGTTCTAGCTATTTTCACTATATGTCAATGACCACGTTGAGCAAAAGCTACTCTTTGAGGTGTATAGAAAGGTATTACAAAGTGCTTCATGTCTTGAGAGACAAGATTCAAATCAAGGCTTTTGTATTTTTCACCATCAGTGGAAAAAGAAAATATTTTTGTATTATAATGTTTTTCCATTAAAAATCTTTTACGTCATTGTGGGTGTTAAGAGTATAAAACCAAACGTATTCTTAAAATTAGTCAACAAAAAATATAATAATATAATTCTCTATTAAGAATAAGATTGTAAAGACTCTATAAACAAACTAATAATTACTTAAAAAAGTTAAGTGATGAGCTTTATTGATTGAGCAAGAATTATAGAAATGCAATTTTTCCTTGGCTGAATAAGTCAGAGAGGATATATTTATAACATTAATATAGGGATGCCCAAGATAATGGTGTCATGTTGTATGGCTGGGGTGCTTTGGTGACTGAAAACAGTTGTGGAGATATAGTTCCTAAAAAGTTAGGCCAACCAAGGGGCTACTTTAGAACCATTGAGATGGTCAAAGAGATCATAATCATGCACCAACACTAAAAATTATAATTTTTACGTCGAGAATTTTATATTATCAATTAATTTTACGGGTAGTTGAAAAGCGGAGTTAAATTGTATAACTATAGTGTTGGCTACTAGTGGTGTCGATATTGAAAACGAAAATATTGGTAGAAGCCATTTAGAAAGACTATGGGAGAGGTAATGGGGGTGAAGAGATAGGTCTAGCTCGTATGAGCGTTGATAGTTCTAATACCATGTAAACTCAAGAATAGGCAATAGAAAGCTGATATGATTTTGTGAGGTGTGCCTCGCATTTATCAAATAGTTAGTAAACACTTATCGAAGACAGACACAACTAATCCTATAATAAAAGTAATTTATTCAAACAAAAAATAACCTATTAAAAAGATTAACAAATAGAATTAAGAGTCGAAGTGTTGTTGAACGTCAATACATATTACCTTGGTTTTACGTTCAGAGAGTGGGTTTTACATAATCAATATCCGGAACATATTTTTGCAGTAGCACACAAAATCAAGGCTTCGGTCATCAAAACATAACTACCTTGCCACCTTATAAGGGGGTGAAGCTGCCCTACAAAGTGAACTTCCAATTAAATGCACATGGCTGAGGGGTGAACAAATTTTAGTTAGAACTGATCTATGTTGGAATTTGGCAGCCCCCAAAGTGGGGGTCTGTTTTTGTGGTTGATGATGTCGGAAAATGACTATTGAGTTAATGGTCCCATGACCATTGAAGATGTCTGTTTGAAGTGGGACTAAGAGAGACAATCCCTTGAGAAGGGCACTCTCATTGGCACCAAAGACAGCTACATTTGGATATAAATCCACATGACCTTTCTTTTTTGTGGATCTTATTTCAAGCTTTCTCTTATGGCTGCAGAGTTTTATGGTCACATATCTTAATCTTTACTGATATAAAGAGAAATAAGAGAGGGAAAATCTGAACCAAGCAAAGGGACCAATTTGTATAAAGATTAATTGAAGAAATCTTCGTCATTGTTCTAATTAAAAATCCAAATCTAGCTTTTTATTATTCCTCTTCCATTCGTCTCTGATAGCCAAAAAAAAAAAAAACAATAAAAACGACAATGCCCCCATGCAGGATCGAACTACAGACCTTCAGTTTACAAGACTGACGCTCTACCACTGAGCTATAGGGGCTGTTGAGACTCCTTCCAAACATAATTTATTTCTACAATTTATAAACCTCAATAAGCTTTCTCCATCCGAGGTCCGTTTATATTATTATTGTTAGGTTAAAATATACCATAAATTCCTATACTCTTTACAAATTTTGAATTTAACCCTCTGCTTTTTAGACTTTAAATTTTAGATGCAATTGCTAACATTGTTAAATTTATTGGTGTGATATTTTGAAATAATAAAAAATATTTATTTAGTAGTTATATAACTAAAAAAATCGCTTTGTAATGAACTTGAATTTAACAAAATAATTTTAACAGTTTTAATAGTTAAACTTAAATTTTAAAATTTAAAATGTAAAAAATTATATTCCTAAAAATAAAAGTATAAAACTAAATTTTAAATTTATTATTATTTTCTTTTGGAATCGAAAGCCACAAAACTTGACTTTTTCATATAAATTTAGAATTAAATTAGAATTTTGTAAAAATGGTGGAAGTTTTTATCAAGAAAGAAGTAGAAATGGGGTTGGGATAAAGATTGTATAGAAATCAAATTTGAAATTAGTGTGTTGTCCACTACAAAACAGATCACAATTCTAATAGTTCCACTTTGAAATAGACAAAATTTTAAGATATGCTGAATAAAAACAGTAGCAGAAAGTATGATTTTTGATTCTTCAATCTTCCCTTTGGTTTGGTTTTTTTTTTCAAAAAAAGAAAATAAATTAGCATACAAAAGCATTAATCAACATCGTGTGGTTGATATCTCATATATAATATTACTTTATATCATTATATTTTGGATGTTTTCATTTATCTTATCAATTAAGTATGGGATTACCACTGAAATTGAAATGAAAAGGATGCCTGCATGAATATAAGGGCGAAGGGACCGTGAAGTCCGGAGCTTGCATGTGCTTCCTAACATGGTAGGCTCCACCCTATCTCTAATCAAACCAAATCTTTCTCTAAATAACCCTATTATTCTTATTATAATTCATCGAAGAACCAAGTAATCATTGTGAAAAACTACAAAATCTTGATGTTTAAAAATCATCACCTCCCCCCCCCCCCACGTACGCTGATGACAATCATCCATTAACGATGTGATTAATTGGATTTTGGAAGTCATATTAATATAATGTAGTGGTTAATGAATAATATAGTCGCTATCCATGTATAGATCGATGCGCATGTGTCGTTAACACTAAAATATATTGTTGTTTTCAGCAACGTATTTCCGATTAAGCTTAAGCAAAAGTTGACCTAACAAGCTGTTCATTGCAGTAAAAAAAATGATGTTTTTAAATATAAGATGCTCAGCTTTCCCCGTTAAACAGCCAATTGCTTTGACAGAAAAAAGTTATTGATTTGATTCTACACACGTACACATATGTATATGTATATGCTTACAAAAACATCAGAAGGAAAAATACATTCACATGTCGTCCTTATGTTACTGATTTGAATGGTTGAGAGACATTGTTGACGTCCTTAATTCACCACAACCAGCATTTTTACATTGTGTTTGACAGCGAAATGGTTTAAAATGACTACTTGGTACCAAATAAAAGCTCAAAAGACCCTCCCCCACCCCCCAAAAAAAAAAAAAATCAAAGGCAATCGGACCGAGCCGAGGGATTGGCGGGATTTCAGGGAATTTAAGGAGAAAATTCCATGGAACTACACGTAAGGAAGGTCTAGTATTAAAGGAGAGCAGTTAAGAGATTAAGATAAAACCAAGTGGGTGGTCAGGGAAGGGTTGATACATCAAAATGCATGTGCAGGTGGGGGCCTAAGTCTTAACTGGAACATCTGCATGTGCAGGGTTTGATCGTTGTAAATGACTCCCGAATGTACGAAAATCTGTTTCTTGGTCTTGCTTTTCTCTCTTTAACATCACAATTGCTTTCTTGTCTCTTCTTTCTATTCAAGTCCACATCGAACCGCCCTTTTGTTTCCTATATAATCCCTTTCTTTCCAGCCCTTTTATGTCACAAACATCAACCACTAACATACCACACAACAGCCTTTTGATTAGCCTCTTTCTATTTGTCAAAAATGGCAACATCAGCAGTTTCTGCAACTTCTCTTCTGCTTTTCATCTTCGGTTTTTGCTTGCGAGGCGCCTTTGGTGATTATGGGGGAGGATGGCAAGGTGGCCATGCTACATTCTATGGGGGCGGTGATGCATCTGGCACAATGGGTAAGTTAACTTAAAAAAAGTAGTGTGGGGTAACGTGAAGTTAAAGCAACTTGCTGTTTCAAGTTCTTTTGTGTATCTTCCCTTATTGGACTTAGTCACTTTAAATGGTCTATAACTTATTAAAAGTTTACTTAATCTGAGGGTTTTCTATTTGCTGCTATTTCAGGAGGCGCTTGTGGATATGGTAACTTATATAGCCAAGGTTATGGGACCAACACTGCAGCACTTAGCACTGCTTTGTTCAACAATGGCCTCAGCTGTGGTTCTTGTTATGAAATGAGGTGTGATAGCGACCCCAAATGGTGCCTGCCTGGATCCATTACCGTCACTGCAACCAACTTCTGTCCCCCTAACTTGGCCTTGTCCAATGATAATGGTGGCTGGTGCAATCCTCCTCTACAGCACTTTGACTTGGCTGAGCCAGCCTTCTTGCAAATTGCTCAGTACCGGGCTGGAATCGTCCCCATTTCATTCAGAAGGTAAAACTTACAAAACCCTTCACTAGTTATGTACTAAAACAATGATTTGAGCTCTCGCCTGAATAACAAATTCATGTTGGTCTAAACAGAGTCCCCTGTATCAAGAAAGGAGGAATCAGGTTTACAATCAATGGTCACTCTTACTTCAACTTGGTCCTCATTACAAATGTTGGTGGTGCTGGAGATGTTCATTCAGTATCAATCAAAGGTTCCAAAACAGGATGGCAATTAATGTCGAGGAACTGGGGCCAAAACTGGCAGAGCAACTCTTACCTCAACGGTCAAAGTCTTTCATTCCAAGTCACCACAAGCGATGGAAGGACTGTGACCAGCTACAACGTGGCACCGGGAAATTGGCAGTTTGGACAAACATTTGAGGGCGGTCAGTTCTAGAGTTTCAGGACAGTAAAGGGTCTTTAAATGGAAGCTTGTATATGTAATAGCCATTGTTTGAGATAGGGGAAGGTATAAGAAGGAGAGTTAGGGTAAAGGAGAGGCTCAGCCGGCCCCATATGGCTGTCAATTGCTGAGGTGATTTATTGGCACCCGCTAGGCCTATACAGATATCTTTACTTGATTGATGATGATCAAGGATATTTTCATCTGTTTGGCTTTTGTTTAATTCATCATAGCCATGCCATGAAATGAATCAAAATATATATTTAAAAGATTTCTTTACTTAATTCTAAAGTTGCCTTAATGTTAGTTTATATGTATGATTTTGATCACAGATCCCAGTTTGGTGGTTGCTTTTGGCAGCCTATCTCAATAGAAACTACAAAGAAACTTCAAAATGGTCAAGCTACCTGATGCAAGAAGCCAATGTTTTTAACTACAAAGAAAACTTATTTTGTAACACATTTTGTTGGGACATCAATTTTGCATAGACCATTCTCACAAAGTATTCAGAACGGCAAATTTTTTATACTTAAACATAGAGCTTCATTTGTCCATAACTTGCATATTGCTAACTTATTAGCGCAATATATCAGTATGAAGATTCAGTAGCATCCCAATCCTGATGAAAATTATGGTGCATCCAAAACCATAGAAGAAAACTGACTGACATAAGCAAGTAGGCCGAGATATAATCCTTTTAAAATTTATTTACTAAAAGTATAGACAAACAAATGTACAAACTCTATGCAGACTATGAGTAATGCGGAAACTAGCAATAACAGGTCGGTAGAAATCTCGAACCATCTTTATCTATCCACTATAATATAGAAGAATCATTCACCAGACATTGCAGTTCAACTGATGGTGAAACGTGTACCTAATATTGTTAGTGTGTGTAACGACTCGATTTCCAATGGTGTCGATAAATACAGTTTCGGAACCTCGTTTCCGAAAACTGAGTCCATAAGGATGAAATATAGAGATTAAGCAAGTTATCATGAAAATATATTAAAACTCGTTTAAGAAATTTAACCGAGAAAATAGTTAATTAAAGCTTAGAGACTAAATTGTAAAAATCCAATCACTATTGAGTTTTAAATTAGAAAATGCTTGAGGACCTAGATAACAATTATCTAAAGGACCAAACATGATTTACTATCGAGGTAAACTCATATTATCATATGAATTAATTCGTATTGAATGATGTTGAATATTGAGAATTGACTGAATTGAATGAAGTAGAAAATAGCATGATATAATTGTACATGATATGTGATATGAATATGGAATGAATCATGTTATGTGATATTGAACATATATATATTGATGATGAATTGAAAAGAAATTATGATATTGAATATGAATTGATTATAAAATGAAATTGGATCATTGGTACCTTATTAATTGTTCGGGAAGAGTCGGATATAGTTGACATGCCATAGGATTAGATTGTATATCGGTTATATTTCAGTTATATACCAATGAACGTTGGACGCAACTTATATAATTCGGATTTCGATGAGACACTAGGTGTCAAATTAGTATGATGGTTGGATGATCCGTATATCCGCCTGAGTTCAAATTAGGTTAATAGAGATTATAAAATTTGAACCCATTAAATGATATTGAATTGAGGTGATAATGTGAAATAGTATCATATGTATACAGATGTGAAATGTGATTATGGATTGCATGTGAAAGATCATGCGAATCAGTTATAAACGAGCCCTAGGGGTTGAATCGAATATTAATGAGTCAATAAACTCAAGAAAGAGAATTGAATCGTAAGTTGAAAGATCAAATGACATTGATTGAAAATGAGGATTGAGTATCGCATTGTTAAATGCATATGTGCTTGAAACTTAAATGAGATTGGTTGTATACATGTCAACATAAGGCACAGTATTGAATATTTCAATTGGTTATTGAATAAGCTAGTATATGAGATTGATATTTGAATAAAGAACATGTAAATTGATATAAATAAATCTTAGCATATATTGATTGAATCATGCTTATCTTATAACTTGAATCATGAAAATACCGCTGAGTTTTATCGCTCAATGTATTGTTTGTTCATTCTATGCGAAGGTATCAGTGGATCTCGAGGTCTTGAGAGGTGAAACAGTATTCGGATCATAGATTCTCGACTCAATAATGTTTGTATAGTTATTTATGTTTCAATAGATGACATGTACCTAGATTTTAACCGTTTAAGATTGTAAATGGTCAATAGAATGTTTTGATTAGGGAATGATAAATAGAGGTTGACATATGAATTGTTATAACATGTATATATATGTATAAAGTTTTAAAAGTTTAGAAATGTGTAATTGAACATCATCATGGGATGAAATATTTTGTATGTTGAGTCATTAAACCATTGTGTAGCATATTTTGACAGTTATAAAATATAATAGTTGACGAAATATGTCTTCAATGTCGCAACACCAACATAAGGATGTTACGACACCAATCTCTAACATCGCAACGTTCCCTATTTGAAGTCGCAATGTCAATTTATTACTTTCCAAGTCAGGACGCTGAGCCTCTGTTGGTGATGTCGCAACATGGGTCCACCATGGTCACGATGCCAACTTGGAAAGTTTTGAAAACTTTGCATTCTAGTCCTTATTCGACTTGGGTTATCTGAAGAGCTTTAGTAAGCTCGTATAAGATTCGATTATGATTTTAAAACATACGGTGAATGCATATTGTACTTAATAGCATAGGTAAATGGTTTAATTGAATGGTAATTGATCGTAATTGCTTCAATAACGAATGTGATACTCGATAGCTTGGACCCAACTATCGACTCGAGTATGAGGTGTTACATTTAGCGGGGATAAAAATAAACTTATGAAAAAAATTTAAAGAAGGCTTCAAGGCGTGTATTAATGCCATTTTCTTTCTATTCACCCCTACCTATATTATGGTGTGTGAAAAAAGTTACTGGCAAATGAATTTCGAGGATACAATGAAACCTAATGACTATCTATGTTTTACATTGATGGAAATAGTTCATTGAGCACTAAGCAGAGTATAGAAAGAATATCAGTTTCTATAAAGAACTATTGCAATAATTCTTCATAGAACAATCTAGGAATATGAAATATTGTGAGAGAATAAAAAGAAACTTTATTTTTATGTTTTTTGAATGTGTCATACAAATGAAAGTTCACTCTTATTTATAGGAGGTCTCATGTCTCTTCATAAGGACATAACTACCTAAATGGGTAGTCATATATTTAACTTAATTGTTCAATAGGTATTTACTTGAATAATTATAACTATTTGTTAATAATTAAGTCACGTAACTTTTGAATTTAAGAAACATAACTCATCACTATAAATAGTGCAACTTTTGATTAATAATCAAATTACATAACTTTTGGTTTGTAACACCTCAATTTTTGGGGTTAGAAGTTTTGAGGTTTTAAGTAAGGGTGAGTGAGTAGGTTAAACTACTGTGTTTATTTAGCATTCTAATGTTAAAATGAGCATGCTAGTTTGGTGGTTGGATATGTGTTAGTTTACCTTTGGGTTTTGAGTTCGATCCTCATGTATGGTTTGATGAAGTAGTTTTATTTTAGATTTATTTTTTTTTAAGTTTTAAATTATTTATTTATTATTTTATCAAAAGTCTTTCCCATTCTTTTCCTCCCTCTTTATTTTTTTTCTTCTTTCGTTCTTTCTCTTCTTCCTTTTTCTTTTGTTTCCCTAATTTCTAGATTTTCTTTTTTGCTTTGTTTCTGTGGGTTGTTTTTGTCTCATTGGAGATAGCGTGGTTTTCTATTCTCGTATCAACCAGAATTGAGTAGAAGTTTTTCAAAAGGATAGTTGAGGCGTCGGTCATTTGTTGTGCATTGGAAGCGCTTATCAAGTGTGTTGTAACAACCCATTTTTAGTGAAATCGGAACAGTGGTTTCAGGACCACAAATCCGAGCCAGAAAGAAAATTTATTTTAATATTATTGCATGGCCTACTTTGTGATAGGAATGCCATATGAAAATTCTGATAAGAAAATTTTACCGATTATGTGTTTACTTAGGGAAAGGACCAAATTGCATAAAATAAAAAAGTTGAATTCTAGTAGCTATAAGTATCAAATAGCTATGGAATTCAAAACTTGAGGTCCTTATATGGTAATTAGACGATTAAAGAAAAGTTAGAAGATATTTTTGATGAATCATCCATGGAAAATTAGAAAAAGGCAAAGACTAAATTGGAAAGTGAAAAAAAATTAATGGATGATAAATAATTAAATAGAGATAATATCATTTTATATCATCTTCATCCCCAAAAACTCTATGAAAACCTTAGGAGAGAGAAAGGAAACTAATCAAGCTTAATTAGTCATGTTTTCTTGTCCCGTTTTTAGTAATTTTTATATTTTTGAGATCAGGATAGTTTAATCTATCTATTTTGGGGATTAATTTGAAAAGTTATCAAAGTATAGAAGTTTTTCCATGGATGAGTATGCTAAAATTTTTAAATTTGTGGTTGAAAATGAAAGGTTATTGATAGATAAACAACTTTTACAAAGTAAATTTTGTTAAAAATATGATTTAGGGATTAAATTGTAAAGATGTAAAAGGTATGGAAAATTTCTAATTTTGTGAAAAACATGTGCTGTGAAAGTTATATGAAAATTTTGGTTAGGCTTGAAATAAAGATTAAATTGCATGAATTTCAAATTTCGAGCCTAAGGACGAAATCGTTATTTGTGAAAAGTATAGGGGCAAAATAATAATTTTTCCTAGGATGTGAATTGAATTAAATTAAGTACGAAATGGATTAAATTGATATTAAATTTCTTTATATAGATCCTGAAAGACCTAATACCGAGTTAAATCGAGGAAAACAAAAAGTTTCGTATTAGTAGATTTCGTATACGAACAAGTATCGAGGTAAGTTCGTGTAACTAAATTGTGTATATTTATATGTTTGAATTAAATGTTGTATATGTGAATTGTATAATTATCATGTATGTGAAATTGATTGAATATCCGATAATGTCTGATAAATGTCAAAACCCATTTGAATAAATAAAAGTCAATGGATACAGGATTTCCAGTATTGGTTGTGGTCCAGCATATGTTGTGGACACACCATAGCTCAAAAGAGCATACCGTTATTAGCCCTTTCGAGCTTCCTGTTATATGGTTCAGCGAGCTTCCCGTTATAGCTCTTTGGAGCATTCCGATAGGTTGTGATCCTACATTTGTTGTGGACACATCTCAACTCTTATGAGCATCCCAATTAAAGGCTCTTGGTGAGCTTCCCATTAAATTCACTCTTTGTGAGCTTTCCCGATAGTGCTCGCTCAAACTTCTCGATATTGGCTATACGGAGCTGGTTCTTTGTGAACTTCTCGATTATGGCTCTTATGAGCTACCCTTTATATAGCCAGGATAAGCTTCCTGATAGGCTCTTTATGAGCTTCCCGAAATGGCTCTGTGTGAGCTTCTCGTTACAAGGCTCGAGGGTGTACTTCCCGATTATATGCCCTAATTGGGTACCCCTGAAGATGAATTGACGAATTATAGTAGTGTACACTAAAGTGTACTATATGAGCGTATCCATCTATATTTCTAAAAAGTTCAACGGGTAAAGTTCTGACATGGCTAAACTGAATCTGAAATGATTTGTCATCAAAATGTACATGTAATATAGAATAATATTATGGAAAGCATATGAATATGAAAGACATTAAATGATGAGCTCATCTATATTTTTGATATTATGTGAATTACTTGACTAACATGATTGGTGAAGTTGTGTCTTAGGTTATAAGTGTAACAGCCGTTTTTAGTCAAATCGAAACAGTAGTTTCGGGACCACAAATCTGAGGTCAAAATAATTATTTTATTATTATTTTAATGTCTACAACATGATAGTATGATTGTGTAAAAATTTCGTTAAGATATTTTATTGTTTGAGTGCTTAATTTGATAAAAATTACTAAATCGCGTAAAGTGTAAAAATTGTGTTCTATTAGCTAAAGGTGTATAATAGCTATAGAACCTTAAAGTGGAGTCCTTATGTGATAATTAGCCCATTAATTAGGTAGTGTATGATATTGGCTTGGCATTATGGAAATTGTGATTAAGTTTTAAGGTTAATTAAGTAAATTAGCAATTTAAGTTAATTAAAATAAAAAAAAATGATCATCATCTTCCATTATCTTTTCCCAACAGAAATCACCATGAGAAGAAGATTTTTTTAGGGTTCTTCATTCGACCATCTTCAACTCTTACAATTAGGTATGATTTTTGTCTCGTTTTTAATGATTTCTATGTGTTTGAGATCGTTGTAGCTTAGTCTAGCTAGCCCAAGGACTAATTTGAAAAACTGTTAAAGGTTTAGAGTTTTTCCATTGATGAATATAGTTGTATTTTGATGTTTGATGATAGAAATTGTATGCTTGTTGTTAGATAAATAACATTTGTAAAGTGATTTTTGGTAAAATTGTCAATTAGGGATTTATTTGTAAAATGTGAAAATTTTGTG
The DNA here is from genome assembly GCF_025698485.1 of Gossypium arboreum. NCBI lineage: Eukaryota > Viridiplantae > Streptophyta > Magnoliopsida > Malvales > Malvaceae > Gossypium > Gossypium arboreum. The sequence continues at coordinate 29,193,926 of NC_069074.1, read as the reverse complement.
GCTAATTATTAAATAAATGAAAAATATGGGCTACTATGGTAATAAGAGAAATTCAACTAGCATGGGTAGGGACCTAATTGTATGAATTTGTATTTTTATGAGTTAGGGACTAAATTGTAAAAATGTTAAAATATTGGGGGGAAAAGTGTAAAGTTACCATAATTTAATTTTGGCCTAAATTGAATAGAATGATAATTAAATAAGTTAAATTTGATTACTTATAGATCAAGAAAAGCGAAGTTCAGATCTAGATCGGGGGAAAAACAAAGTATTGGACTAGTCGATTTATTTCATCATTTTTGTGAATTGAGGTAAGTTCATATGTTATTAAGCATTGTTGTAATTGTGTTTTAAATTCTTTATATTTGAATTGTTGATGAATATGATTGTACGAAAATGTTCGAAGAACATTCGGCAATGAGAAATCCCGGTTGAACCTTAGGAATAGATTAGGATACAAATGACATGTCATTAGAGGTTATGTGATTTGGGTGCTGGTCCGTACGTCCTATCGGTAGCTGAGTTATCCGGCGTGTGTTGCAGATTCTCATTAGCTTGTGTGAGCAGCACTGTGTAGCTACGTCATGACCGTTAGCTTGTGTGAGCAGACCCGTTGATAACTCGAGAGTGAGCATTATATGAGATATGAGATTGAGATAGCTTTGACTAAGTATTGACACTTAGGGTGCGAGGTTCCTAAGTATCCAATAGTATTCCAAATGGTTCAACGGGTATATCAAAGATATGAAATGGTGAGAAATAGATTCGTATCAGTACAGGTATGTACCGAAACTATATGAGTATTGAATCTATGAAAGTTATGAGTTCATGATTACTTATGCGATTGACTATATGTTAACATTATGCTTTAATGATTTTGTAATATATTATGTTCATACTACTTGATTTATGAATGAATGGTGAGCTTTACTTATTAACTATACAAGCTTACTAAGCTTTATAGCTAACTCTGTTTACTTTTCCGTGTTTTATAGTGTTTATCGAAGCTAGCTCAGATTGGGAGTCGTTGGAGATTGCATCACACTATCAAGCTTTCACTTTGGTACTTTTGAACTTATGTATTTGGTTATATGGCATGTATAAGAGTTATGGTCATTTTGGCATATAGTTTGGTAATGGACTTAGCCATTTGAGTTGGCTTGTAAATGATGAATGGTTAGTTATGTGTATAGCCATGTGACGTGGCTTATTTTGGTTGATTTGGTATATATATATATATATATATATATATATATATATGCAAATGGCTTTTTATATGCATTTGGTAATTGCTATGTAAATGCTTGTGCTGAATGGTTGTTTGTGAATTGGTAATTTGAGTATCAAATAGTTGATAAATGAGAATTGGTATGCTTGTGATTTTAGGCAAAGTGATGCATAAATGAAAGTGACCATTTAGGTGAATTGAGAATATGAAATTGGCATGAATTGAATGGCATATTGTGGTACCTGTGTGCCTTGTAGTTGTTGGTATTGGTATAGCCTGAATTGAACTTGGTTTAGATGAGTTTAAATGTCATTTGAAGTTGTGGTATATGCCTTTTGGATTGGTGTAAGAGAATGCAATTTGGGTGAGAAAGATGGCTTGACAAATAGCCTATTTTTGTCCAGACGGGCAGAGATATGGGCGTGTGTCTTAGCCGTGTGTGACACACGGTCTAGTGACACGGCCGTATGTCCCCTAGTATTTAATTAGAAATCAAGTCAGTATGCTCCACACGGGCGTGTGACTTGGCCGTGTGGCATAAGTTAGTATACCCTACAGGTTTGGCACGGCCTAGCACACGGCTTAGTACACGGGCGTGTGAGGCCATTTCAAAGGGCACACGGGCTGGTCACACTGGCGTGTGGTTGGCCATGTGACTTAAGTCAGGGAGTTACACGGGGCCGGACACGATCTGGGACACGACCATGTGATCCCATTTCGAATATCCACAAGGCCTGTGACACGGACATGTCTTTGACCGTGTGAGACACACGGTCGGGCCACACGGTCGTGTGTTCCTTATATTTTGTAAAATTTTCTAAGTTTACTGAAAATATCCTAAGTGTAATGACCCAAATTTTACGGTTATCGGGAAAGTGAATTTTCGGGTCTCCATTTCTAAAAAAAAAAAATAGATTCGTAAATATTTATTAAAAATATTTACGAAGTCAATTGAGTGGTTAATTAGACTTTAATTAAGTAAATTTAGCTTAATTAAGAGTAGTTAGTGGAAAGGATTAAATTGAATTAAGTGTGAAAGTTTAATTATAGAATAAAGAAAAGTGAAGGGACTAAATAGGAAATAAGCCAAAAAGGGATGACAAATGTATGGTTAAAATAAATTAAATGTGTACAAATATAAATGGTACACATGTATTATACATGTGTATTTAATAATAATTAAAGTATATTATATTAATATTATTTTATATTAATTAATTAAATAAATAAAAGTTATGACAAGTGTAAGGTGATAAATTAATACATGTGTATTAATAAATATATACATGTATAAATAATAAATATTATAATAGTTTAATAATAAAATAAAGAAATAAAAGAAATGAAAAAGAAAAACAAAGCAAACGAAACAGAGAAGAACAGGGGAGAAAGAAAGGAAAGAAAGAAAGAAAGGGAGAAAAGGAAAAATCAAGGTTTTGAAGCTTTAAACTTTAATAGGTATGTCAATTTAGCCCTTTTTACTTAATTTTGATGTTTTAAAAGCTTTAAAACAAAGTTTTGATGAAATTAAGTTGATATTTTGAAAGTTATTAAATTTCTAAATATTGTTCATGTTGAGTAAAATGATGAATTAAGGGCTAAATTTATAGAAATTCAAGTTAGAAATGAAATAAGGATTGAATTGTAAAGTGATTCATAAGTTTTATGCTTTAAGGACTAAATTGAAAGAATTTTGAAATTATGGTTTTATGATGAAAAATAGATAATTATGTCTAAGTTTGGTTAAAATTGAGTAGAAATAAAGTATGAATTAAGATAGAAAAGTAAATGAATTTAGTTAGGATTAAATTGAAATTAAAAGTAGAAAATCAACATTTTGCACTAAGACTATTTTGGACAGCAGCAGTAGTCTAAGTTTGAAAAATCACCAAAATTATAGAAATTGAATTAGAGGATAAATAAAATATAGAATTAAATCTTATTGAGTCTAATTTCTTATAAAAGAAACGGTTTAAGCAATTGAATTGTAAATTATAAGACATAGTGAATTTTGTGAGACAAGGTTAGAATGAATTCGGGTTCCCCTATTCTGATTTTGGAAAATCACCAAAAATTGGAGAAAAATAATTAGAGGATTAAAGTTATATGTTTAGAATCCCTAATGAGTCTATTTTTAGGAGAAATCAATGGGAATATTATCCAAGTTCTGTACTGTGAGATAATTAATTTTTAGTGAAGAAGACTCAAAACTGTCAGACAGCAGAATAGGGGTGAATTTAAAGAATAAACTGTACTTAATGGCTAAACCAAAAATTCTGAAAATTTTATGGTAAGAAGATTTGTGAGTCTAGATTCAGAAAAAATTAACGGATCTTAATTTAGAATTCTGTAACTCAAGATATAAATTAGTAATGTATTAATGATTATGAATTGTATTAATTTCGTAGTCAATGTGGTACCGAAAATCTCAGCTAAGAAAGGACAAGACAAAGTCAACGGGAGTTAGCTCGAAAGTTACGGTTTGTATTTCTATAACCCAAAATTAATATTTAATTATTGAATTTATTATTTATTATGTATGGTAGGTGCATTGATTAAATTATTTGAAATAAAATAAATTATGAATATGTGTAAATATGTGAATTGTGTATTGATTGAAAAGTGGTTGGAATTGAACCGAAGTATGATTATATGTGAATATCTGAAATATATATTGGTATTGAATTGTATACTGATCAAAAAGTGGAAAAGTGAATTTGAATTGAGTTGAATTGAATTGAATTGAATGGAATGGAATGGAATTATGATTAATTGAAATGTGTATTGGTTGGATATTGAAATATGAGAAATTGTGATTGAATTGAAAGCGAATTTGAAATAGAAAAATGATTTGAATACCCTATTAACTAGTCAAACTGAGTCGGATATAGTTGGCATGCCATAGGATTTGGAAGTGTTCAGGCACTGAGTGCCATACTGGTGTGTTTGGTTGGAACCCGTATATCCGCCAAAGTCCGAGTCTTGTTAATAGGGGTAAATATGAATATTAAGTAAAATTGGAATAAGAATTAAATTTCCTATTAACTTGTCGGGCTAGTCGGATATAATTGCCATGCCATAGGATTGGAAGAATACGGGATTTATCGACTTTACCGATCCGGCACTTTATGTGCCGTATTTTAGGCACTTATGTGCTAGTTACTATTAACGCTACTGTTACTGTTACCGATTCGGCACTGTGTGTGTCGAATATTGTTACTGTTACCGTTACCGATTCGACACTGTGTGTGTCGAATATTGTTATATTACGTTATCGATTCAACACTTTGTGTGTTGAATATCGTTATTATTATCATATCACTTATTATTTGATTTGTTCGATGAGGTACTCGTACCGCATCGCTACTATTATCATTATCGTTCGGCTTCGCCTATGAGGCACTATATGCCGCATCTTGGTGTGTTGGTTGGATCCGTGTATCCGCTCGAGTCCGAGTCATGTTAATAGGGGTAAATAAAGGTATAAAATAACTTATTATTCTTGAATAATTGATCGTTAGGATAATTGTATTCTATGGATATTGGACATTCTTGAATAATGAATATTCTTGAATAATTGATCATTCTTGAATAAACGATTGTCACCGAATGAATGACGCTCTTGAATAACTTAATAGTTCTTGAATATCGATTTTCTTGAATAATTGATCGTTATGGGATAACCGATCAATTGATCGATCTTGAATAATCGGTTATTATTGAATAATTGATTGTTACCGAATAACCGATCGTTACTAAATAAATAACTATTCGAGTGTTAATGAACATTCTTGATTGATTAATTGCTATTGAAAAATAATAAATGATTTGAAATTTAAAGTAGACCAAAACATTGGTTGGAAAGTGAATGTTTGAATTCTCATTGAGTTTGAATAGTTCAATATATATAAATTAATATGTTTTCTAATTGTTTAAGTGTTCGATTATAGAAATACCATTGAGTGTATACTACCGCATGCAGTTTGTTTCGCATGCGAGTTAAGTTAAGGCTAGACTGTTGAATCAGCATTTCAGGCCGATCCCGAATTCAATAAGGTAAAGTATGTTGAGTATTGATAATGGCATGTACCTAGGATGTTTAATGAGAGTCATTTAGGTTGTAAAAGTATTGATGAAATAAGTAAATTATGGTTGGCAACGGTATATAATATGAATTTTGAAATTTATAAAAAAAATTCGTATTGATTCTAAATTAGTTCCAAATTGAATTTACTGTCCATATTGGACCGCGAAGGCCCATTAAAGGGACGACATCTTAAAACTAGGATGAGTGTGAATATTTATTTTAATTAATGACTAAAATTGGACTGTACTGACTAGTAATGTCTCGTAACCCTATTCTGTCGACGGTATAAGGTTAGGGGACGTTACACTAAGTTACCAGTTTAGTCCCGAACCACTCCTAAAGCATGTTTTGGGCCTTGTAGGCTCGTATTAGGGACGTTATGAATGATTATGAATATTTTATATTTGAAATGGAAAAATGTATGAGAAATGTATGTTTATTTAATAAGTCTGGTAATACTTTGTAACCCTATTCCAGCATTGAATATGGGTGAGGGGTGTTACAATAAGCCAAATTGTTTGGATGCATTATTGTATCCTTATCTTAAATGTAAATATATGGTAAGTTAAATTCATGTTATACGAACTTACTAAGCATTAAATGTTTACTAGGTTTTCTTTTCTATGTTTTATAATATTCGAAAGCTCGTAAAGGTTGGAGATTAGTCGGAGTATCATCACACTATCCTGCAGCTTGTTTTGGTATAAATAAAAAAATTTACTTTGATATAATGGCATGTATAAGCTAATTTAACCTATGATGATATGTAAATGGATGTCTATAATCTAGCCATTGGAATGGCTAGTAATGGTATATTTTGGTATGATAATATAAAGTTATATCATGTTTAATACATACATGTATAAGGTTTGGTTAAATTGAATTAGAGTAAAATATAAATCATCATAAGAAGGTAAGCTTGATCATATGAATACGTGATACTATTTCATACATATTAATGATGTTTTCTTGATTTATATGACTTGAATTAGTTGGCAAATATATGCAAATGTTGTTGTAGGTTAAAGGTTAAATTTGGGTGAGAAATAAGGCTAGGAAATGGCCTTATTTTGTCCACACGGGTAGACACACGGTAGTGTTTCTTGACCATATGTGACACACGACCTCGTACATGGGCATGTGATTTGGCCGTGTGTCCCCTGTATCCTAAAATTTAGAAATAGAATGCTCAGAATTGGGCACACGAGCAAAGACACGGGCGTGTGTCTCAGCTGTGTGTGCTACACGGGCGTGTGTCTTGGTCGTGTGAAACCTACACCTAATTTGTGAAATTTAAATTGACCACATGACTTAGCACACTGGAATGTGGCAGGCCATGTGGCACAAGTCAAGGAGTTATATGGGTAAGGACACAGGCTAGACACGGCCATATCTCTCACATCGAATGCCCACACGGCCTGAGACATGGACATGTCATATAGCCGTGTGGCTACTCATGCAGGCATGTGACCCTTGTATATAAGAAAAATTTTGAAATTTTACGAAAACTTTTTTGAGTTCTCGGTTTAGTCCAGGAGTGATTCTAATGTTTAGATTGGGCTTCGAGGATCCATTCAAAGGACAGTATGATTAATTTCGGATATGAAATGTAAATGACATGAATTATATGAAATTACTCTGTAAACTCCGGTAATGCTCTGTAACCCTATTCTGGCGATGGGTACAGGTTAGGGGTGTTACATGTTTTTCTGAAGTGTTCAAATTTTCGACATCGAATTGCTGAATGGATTCTGTGGAATTCGGCAATTTTTGTGTGTTTCTGAAATTAAGTGCTTAGGGGTTAAATTGATAGCGAAATGCATGATCTCAAATTGGTTTTGATGTGTGTCTCAGTATTGTCAATGTTAGGAATTGATTTGCTGAGGAAAAACATGAATTTCAGGCTGTTTTAGGGTGGTTTCATGACTACTCGCTTGGTGACTAACCTACCAAACCTACCCAATCGTACGCAGCTCCTTCGTCCCTTTCCTCTCTTTCAACCCATCTCACATCTGCGATATGGCTTGGACCCTTCTTTGAGTGGGAGAGTGTGTTGCAATTATCCTCGAAAGTCTCCCTGCCCTCGTAAGGCCAAGCGAAGACGTCAAGGCTCCACACCTGAGAAATTTTTCACGTTCCTCATTCGAGCTTTCTTGACCAATTATCCATTTTCGTGGGTTGGCGGGAACAAGCTCTCTTTTTAATTCCACTAGTAGGCGGGTCCTATGAACTTTGACTCAGGAAGAGGCAATTTTGTCACACGGCCTTAGACACACAGCCGTGTTCTTTAGCCATACGAGCGTGTGAGATTCCACATGGCCGTGTCTGCTCTACACCCTATTTTATCAATTTTGGATAGAGAGTTACAGGGGCTGCTCACAAAGCCATGTAACTGGGTCACACGGGCGTGTGTCTCCTCCACACGGGCATATGCAGCCTGCACATAGGTGTGTATAGCTTTCATATGGGCGTGTAGGCTTCCATACGACTAGGGCACACTGTCGTGTGGCCCTGTTTCACAAATTTTTGTATTACATCAGATTTTGACTCGTTTTGTGTTTCTGTGTGTTTCGACCCTCGATTAGGCCTTAGTAAGGGTGGTTGGGACATTGGTTTGGCTCAGATTTGTGTGGTTGTTTGTAATCATAGCGTTAATTTAATGATTTGTTTATATGTTATGTAATGTTACCTAGTAAATAAGTAGCCATAACTGATTCTAAATTTGATCGATTGAATATGTGCACCTCTATTTCTGTATATTGTATGATTGTCTGTAAGTTGTGTACATTGTGCATCTGCATGAAAATCTGGGATTTGGTTGTGAAGAGAAAGAAGTTTGATCTGGCAGTTTAACTGCGTTATTTATTAGTGGTGATACCGCAACATAAACATATGTCAACTCAGCTACATATTTTTATCAGAGTGGCTTGGTTCCACATATCGTGGTATGTAGGGTGGATGGACCTATTATGGTCTTATGTGGTGTGCAGGGTGGATGGGCTAGATATAGCTCATATGTGGTGTGTAAGGTGGTTGAAGTGGTGTTCGAATGGTTGGGGTGGGTTTATTTTGCTGCATTCATTGCATTCGATTATAAGTCTGTTTGTATGATTGTAAGGTTAGTTGCAGAATAATGTGAATAGTTTGATGTGTTTTTATACTGGTGTGTTTTGGGATATTAGCTCCATGTTACATTTGTTGGACTGATTATTTGATACAAGTTGTACGTTCTCTGTTTGTTTACACATATGAGAATTATTTGCTTCACTCCTTGTCACCTGCTTTTGTTTTTATTTCGAACTCACACTGAGCTCGTGTAGCTCACCCTTTAGTTTTCTCACTTTCAAGCACTCTCGTGTTCTGTAGCTGAACTAGGCAGCCAGAGGTCTCAGATGGGTCAGATTTGAATTAATCAAATAAAGTGATTTTTCAAATCTTAATTCATGATTTTTTTTTGACTGTTATTAATTATAAGAACTATGGTATAATTTAATTTTGGGCTTTCGTAAATTGATACGCCAAATTGTTAAATCCTAAATTGTTAAATGATCCAGTGTGGTTTTAGCAAACTGTTTTGAAAATGATTTTTAAACAAGCCTTTGTTTGTAAATTGCTTTTAGATCATTTCGGTGGTCAATATGACCTCCGAGATCCGATTGAAACTTCTAAGCCGGGTTTTGGGGTGTTACATGGTTACTTATAACTTTTCATTTGTAACTATTGAAACACTATATATTTTTTAAAAATGTTCCAACAAAACACAACAAAAATATTCTTTCATTTAAAGTGAGGTAAAATGTCGGTGTCATTGTAACAGTCAGTGAAACAGCAAGAGTAAAGTATGTTCAGTCACTATTTCTACATAAACAGTGGGATTCAGATGTCTTTATCTTACGATAAACTACGAGGTATTCTTCTGATAACTCTCTCATCTACTATCCTATAGTGCTAGGAAATTTGTTGATGGATCATTCTGCAATATTTATCCACATGTTCTTCATATTTGTCGTAGAAAGTAAAAAGAGTAATTGATAAGACGGTTCTTAACATCAGGACATGATAAATACATTATAATTAAATGAGTGCATGAAGATCCCTTGCATCATATTGCAATTAATCAGCAAAAATGAGAACAAATATGTAAAAGATTCCACAAGGTCAAGAAAAGAAGTTTGTGATAGGAGCTTGATACCAAGTTTTTTAAGTTTTAACCACATAAAGTAATAATCTATCTTGAACTTAGATGTAAGTGTCAAATACATGTATGTCTAATATATTCCAAGATTTTAATGTACTTTGAGAGTCTTTAGAGGATTATTATCATGTCCCCGTAACCATGTCTAGATATGTGTCGAACATGAGAGTTTTCAAAAAACAAAGAGTCCGAACAACATAGTTCCATGATTGCTTACTAGAAATAAATCAAAAGAGGTTGTGATTAAACCATAAGTTAGGTTTAGTTACATTTAATATTACATCAGGATACATTTATACATCAATGAATCATAAGAAAGATGAATATGCAATCAGTAGGCATATGAACTTTCTTACTAACATAGGCAAGTGTAGAGAAAGAGCAATAGCTACCAATGGCAGAAAAGAGCCACAGAAAAATCAAAACCTGCCAACTGAACTAAAAGTTAGAATTCATATTTAAATTGGCTAGTTATGTTGATTAAACTTGTTTGGGAAAAAACAATATAGCAAGATAAGGAATCTACAGATGCTTAGTTGATTTATTTAATAAAGTGGAAAAAATACTCAACTTCAAAATCTGAGCTGGAGTTGAAAGGAGGAGTGGAAGGTAAACATAGTAAGCCTTTACTCTTATTTCTGTTTTACTCAAGTTTTAGTGTGATTATGTTCCATCTTTTCCAATATTTCCATGGATTTTTAGAGTCTTTGAAGAATTGTATCCCCATTGTTATGTCCGAATATGTTTTAGAATGGGTACTTCAAGAAAGAAAAATGAAGAGTCAGAGCAATGAGGCTCTATTTCCTATTACCAGACCAATTCACACTGTAACACCCCTAACCCGTATCCACTGCCAGAACAGCGTTTCAGAGCATTACTACCATATGCAGATTACTTAAAAAAAATTTAAATACTTACCGATTCAATGCATCATATAAATAAATATATTACCATTCAATCAACAGTTTGGCACTTGTATAAGCATCAAACAGCAACATTGCTAGTATACTTGCACATATATCATATAAATTCTACATTGATATATCTATTTTCTCGTCATATCGCACTTGAGTTTAATAATAGTCTCATCTTACATAATTTCCTTGTATCAGCATATCAAAGATAATCATACATGTACATGTCATGAAACATATCACGCTCTTACCGTTTCTTCATAAGCATATATCATTCATTTCATTATATCAATATTTCATGCTCCATCATTTCCATATATTTTATGTATATTTATTCCAATAATAGCTTATATCTTAACATAAATTATATTCCATGTACTTATACTTATTTCATTTATCTATCTTAATAATTATTTCATACAACTATTTCGTACATATATTTCCATATGACCAGTTCTTGTAAACATTTAACACAATCATTTCATATAATCATTCGTTATCTGATACATATTACCTGAATATCAATTGTTCAACAGATGTCATAGCGTCTCCCATCCATGGTCTTATTCATCTTTGACATGATGCCATAGTGTCTTTCAACTATGGTCTTACTCATTTTCTGTCAAGTTGCCATGGTATTTTTCAACCATGGTCTTACACATTTCATTTCAGAGAGCACACTCCCGTGAACCTCATCCTCACAATGGATTACCAGATTCAAAGCTAAATCTCAGTAATATAAACTCATAGAGTATTGTCGGGATTACCAGTCAGGCTAAATCCTCAACGACAATTACTCTAATGAGTTTGGATCTCAATTACCAGTCGAGCTAAATTCAGACCCTAATTTGGATTACCGTCCGGGCTAAATCCATTTTACATGTATTCTTCGGGAGGGCTATATCAGAATAGGATCACCCGTCCGGGCTAGATCCTTTTTACCGTCAATTCCTTTTCAGAGATCCATCGAAATTTCCTTTCATTCAACCGGGATTTCTTCCCCTTTTTATTAAATATATCAATGTTTCATTAATTTTCATACAATGAACATTCAAATCATATTCACATCAATAACATACAATCTCAAACATTTAAGAATATAATTCAAGTTACACGAACTTACCTCATTGCTTATTTCTGTTTATAATTTCATTAATTCGATATCTTTTCTTTTCCACGATCAAGTCTCATATTTGAGTCGTCCGGATCTTTATAAATAAATTTTATCATCATTTTCATTCATTTCATATTCCAATACATTTAATTAATGCTCTAGGCAAAATTACCATTTTGCCCCTAAACTTTTAATTAATGATGATTTCATCCTTAGGATCAGGAAAATAAAATTCTTGCAATTTAATCCTTATTTCCAGCTATTATTCTCATATGTATTGATAACAGTCCATGAATTCTATAAAATATCAGAATTTTCCATAATTTCAACACTTTTCAATTTAATCCCTAAAACATGTTTTCCCCCGATCTTGAACTAAATTAATAATTTCATTCAATTTTGTAATTTAAATAATAAAATAATCCATTTAATGCAATTTGGTCATTTCTGACATTTTTACAAAATTGCCCATAAAGTTTTACTTTTATTCAATTTAGTCCATGAGCCTAAAATATACAAACTAGCCATGCTAGATGAATATTCTTACATATTTTTCCTCCTCCTCCTCTCCATTCCACATCCTTAGTGTAGATAACACACATGTAAGTAACATTATCCATAATTTTTATTATATACTTTTATGAATATTCAAGCTGTCTATCTGTGTCACAGTCACTAAATTATTTATATCTGGAGCTATAGAACTCAAAATTAAGATAATATAATTTTTCCTAAAACTAGACTCATATATATTCTTACCATAAAATTTTCATAATTTTTGGTTTAGCCAATAATTACAGTTTATTCTTTAAATTTACCCTTGTTCTGCTGTTTGACAGTTCTGGCCCTTCTTCACAAAAAATTAATTATCTCCTCATACAAAATTTAAATGATGTTCTAGTTTGTTTCTATTGAAAATAGACTCATTCAGGATTCTAAACATATAAACTTAAGCCCATAATTATTTTTATACAATTTTTTATGATTTTACAAAGTCAGAATAGGGGAACCCGAAATCATTCTGACCCTATCTCACAAAATTCATCATATCTCATGATTTACAATTCCATTGCTTACATAATTTCTTCTATAAGAAAATATACTTAATAAGCTTTAATTTCATATTTTATTCATCCTATAATTATATTTCTAAAATTTGTTATGATTTTTCAAAGTTAGACTACTACTGCTGTCCAAAACTATTTTAGTACAAGATATTAATTACCATGTTATAACACCCTTATTTTCTTTTTTCACGCCATTTCTAATCACTTTCTCTTATTTTCTCTTCACTAGCATATCAAGAACATAGGACCTTATGTAAGAAAACTCTACTATAACATTATTTCCATGCTTTGTCAATAATAACAAACTTAAAAACATATTGAAATCTTGATATACTTACCTTGTTCTATTGATACTAATCTTTAACTTGATTTTCTCTCCTCCAGCTTCTATTTCTTGAATCCAACTTGATATTCTAACTCCCCATGGTCTCCTTAACATTTTCTCTCTTAGTAGCTATGGAAATTCTTTTGATTTCTAGGTGAAAATGGTAAATTTTTTGTGGAAGGACCAAATTGTAAAGAAAAGAAAATTTCTTTCTTTTCCTTCTCTTCTAACGTTGGTTGCATGCATGGAAAGATGATAAAAATTCTTCATCTTGCCTTCCTTTTATACTAAATAATTAATAATAAAATAATAAAATATCTCATTAAAATAATATATATCTAATTAAATAATCATAAAATATCATCAACATCATCATTACTTTCTAGATTTCTCTCTCTTCCAATTGACCATTTTGTCCTTTATTATCTTTTAAAATTTCATCATTGAGTCATTATTTAATTTGGTAAAATTGCAATTTAGTCCCTCATAGTTCTTCACCTATTCAATTTGGTGCTAATTGCTCCATTTTCCTTTGTTTCTAGATCATTCCACTCTTAAAATATTTACATTATTGATCCTTCAACTTTTTCATATTTACACTTTAACCCCTCAAATTTTGAGTATTTACTCTTGTGCAACAAAACTTTTCTCACTTTTACAATTTAGTCCTTTCTTGAATTAATATATCATAATATACTTCTCAATATTGACATAACTCAAAATTTCCCTTTTTGTCACTTTATTTCCTTATTTTACTATATCAAGGATAATATCTTACTGTAAAAATTTTCAGGGTATTACATTTCTCTCCCCTTTAAAATAAATTTTGTCCTTGAAATTTCCTTGTTTTCTTTTGATCATGGATTTCATTATGTCTATAGTTCTATAGTTTCTTTCTGTACATATTTATCCAGTTTATCATTTATATCCATTATCTATCCTTTCATTTCACAATTTATTTTTAATACAATATTTCACATTTGCCTTTCAGAGCTTCTACCAATAGAAATAGAAAATAATATCATATGAATCTTATTATCAAGTGTTCTATCACATATATTGGCTTGGAAAACCAAAGAAAGATAGAGTAGTACCACTTGTGAATCAATCAGACTTGCGATAATTTCCGTCTATTAGCATATTTATCCAACCTTTCCATATATTGATTACAGCGTCCAAACATGAACAGTTCCATATGCCTCTGAAAATATCAGTATATATAAGATACCCATATAAAATCCAAAAAAAAATTACTATAATATACCCAGTTATAACGGCTATATTCAAATATTTTTACAATTTATTCACCAATCTATTGACTAGTATAGTCATCAATAATTTCACATCATTTACTTTACTCAAAAAAAAAAACTAATTCGGAAGAAATTTTCAGTTAACTATTCTGTAAATACCATATTTAAAAAAAATTGATTTTCCAATAAATAACTTCTTTCTTTAACAGTGATACTGTATATCTCAACTAGTTTAAGAAAAATCTGATATCTCTATTCAGAACTCATCTTTACTTATTAACTCATTCTCAGTTTCGACTGCATTATCAATTGTTCAACCATTGAGCTTTTCACTTTCCGCTTTTGAACTTAATCAATATAAATCTCATGAATTTCATTGCATATAACTGTATTAGTAAAGGGGTATAGATCGTAAATCCTCATAGTTTAATTTTCATGTATTTACTCATATAACATTTATCATTCTCAAGTACTATAAAACATTTATCCGTACTTTTACGAGTTCTGCTTCATCATAACTAACATTTTTACTCAGAGATAATCCTTTTCCTCGTAACGAAAATTGTTTACCTTTTACTTAGCAGAGACCCGGTAGACTAGATAGAACACTTCGGATATACGGGACTTATACAGAGGTGCATTATTATGCACTATTAAACAGAGAACACTGAAATGCTATACAGAGAGTACGAATATGCTGAATGTGCTAATAATCAGAGAGCACTAACGTGCTAGTAATCAGAGAGCATGCTGAGGTCCCTTAATATCCTAGTAGTTCTAATCTTGTCTACTTGGGCAAATTATTTCATGCACTCATATCACTTTTACACCTTTCGCATAATGCTTTTACATGCTTTTACATGCTTTACAATTTAATCATTGTACCAATAATCCGTTTATTTATATCTTCTCTACCTTTAATACATGTAATATTTTTCAAAATTCACTATTCATCCGTAATTTACTAATAATCCTTATCATGTACTTCATAT
This sequence comes from Gossypium arboreum, assembly GCF_025698485.1. NCBI lineage: Eukaryota > Viridiplantae > Streptophyta > Magnoliopsida > Malvales > Malvaceae > Gossypium > Gossypium arboreum. The sequence goes on along the minus strand of NC_069074.1, from coordinate 29,178,751 downwards.
ACCACTTTTATATATTTTGTAATTTAGTCATCAGACAATGTAACAATATAATTTACTTTTAATAATACACATAACATTCATCATAGACATGTTTTTATTCATACCTTTATGAATTCAGATTCATTTTAATCAACTTTTTATTCATATACTTGAGTATCGTTTTTAGCATTATCAAAATTATCTTGGGTTAGAAAGCATCTTATTTTATAAGTAAAACAAATCTCATCAGAGTAAGGAGATATCATACTATCATATATTATAATGACATGTGTTTTTAGACTTCACATATACTACGTTTGGTCCGAGAACCGACTAAAACCTAGCTTTGATACCACTAAATGTAACACCCCTAACCCGTATCCGCTGCCAGAACAGGGTTTCGAAGCATTACTACCATATGCAGATCACTTAAAAAAAATTTTAAATACTTACTGATTCAATGCATCATATAAATAAATATATTATCATTCAATCAACAGTTTGGCACCTGTATAAGCATCAAACAGTAACATTGTTAGTATACTTGCACATATCTCATATAAATTCAACATTGATATATCTATTTTCTCGTCATATCGCACTTGAGTTTAATAATAGTCTCATCTTACATAATTTCCTTGTATCAGCATATCAAAGATAATCATATATGTACGTGTCATGAAACATATCATGCTCTTACTGTTTCTTCATAACCATATATCATTCATTTCATTATATCAATATTTCATGCTCCATCATTTCCATATATTTTATGTATATTTATTCCTAGTAATAGCTTATATCTTAACATAAATTATATTCCATGTACTTATACTTATTTCGTTTATCTATCTTCATAATTATTTCATACAACTATTTTGTACATATATTTCCATATGACCAGTTCTTCTAAACATTTCACACAATCATTTCATATAATCATTCGTCATATGATACATATTACCTGAATATCAATTGTTCAACAGATGTCATAGCGTCTCCCATCCACGGTCTTATTTATCTTTGACATGATGCTATAGTGTCTTTCAACTATGGTCTTACTCATTTTCTGTCATGTTGCCATGGTATCTTTCAACCATGGTCTTACACATTTCATTTCAGAGAGCACACTCCCGCGAACCTCATCCTTACAACGGGATTACCAGTCCAGGCTAAATCCCCTGTAATATAAACTCATAGAGTATTGTCGGGATTACCAGTCCAGGCTAAATCCCCTGCAACGACAATTACTCTAATGAGCTTGGATCTGAATTACCAGTCTAGGCTAAATTCAGACCCTAATTTTGATTACCCGTCCGGGCTAAATCCATTTTACGTGTATTTTTTGGGAGGGCTATATCAGAATAGGATCACCTGTCCGGGCTAGATCCTTTTTACCGTCAATTCCTTTTCAGAGATCCATCAAAATTTCCTTTTATTCAACCGAGATTTCTTCCTCTTTTTTATCAAATATATCAATGTTTCATTAATTTTCATACAATGAACATTCAAATCATATTCACATCAATAACATACAATCTTAAACATTTAAGATTATAATTCAAGTTACACGAACTTACCTCATTGCTTGTTTGTGTTTATAATTTCATTAATTCGATATCTTTTCTTTTCCACGATCAAGTCTCATATTTGAGTCGTCCGGATCTTTATAAATAAATTTTATCATCATTTTCATTCATTTCATATTCCAATACATTTAATTAATGCTCTAGGCAAAATTACCATTTTGCCCCTAAACTTTTAATTAATGACGATTTCATCCTTAGGAGCAGGAAAATAAAATTCTTGCAATCTAAACCTTATTTCCAACTATTATTCTCATATGTATTGATAACAGTCCATGAATTCTATAAAATATCAGAATTTTCCATAATTTCAACACTTTTCAATTTAATCCCTAAAACATGTTTTCCCCCGATCTTGAACTAAATTAATAATTTCATTCAATTTTGTAATTTAAATAATAAAATAATCCATTTCATGCAATTTGGTCATTTCTGACATTTTTACAAAATTGCCCATAAAGTTTTACTTTTATTCAATTTAGTCCCTGAGCCTAAAATATACAAACTAGCCATGCTAGATGAATATTCATACATATTTTTCCTCCTCCTCCTCTCCATTCCACATCCTTAATGTAGATAACACACTTGTAAGTAACATTTCCATAATTTTTATTATTTACTTTTATGAATATTCAAGTTGTCTATCTGTGTCATAGTCACTAAATTATTTATATCTAGAGCTATAGAACTCCAAATTAAGATCCGATAGTTTTTTTTGAAACTAGACTCATATATCTTCTTACCATAAAATTTTCAGAATTTATTGTTTAGCCAATAAGTACAGTTTATTCTTTAAATTTACCCTTGTTCTACTGTCTGGTAGTTCTGGCCCTTCTTCACTAAAAATTAATTATCTCCTCGTACAGAATTCGAATTATGTTCTCGTTTGTTTCTATTGAAAATAGACTCATTCAGGGTTCTAAAAATATAAATTTAAGCCCATAATTATTTTTATCCAATTTTTTATGATTTTACAAATTCATAACATGGGAACCCAAAATCATTCTGACCCTATCTCACAAAATTCATCATATCTCATGATTTACAATTCCATTTCTTACATCATTTCTTCTATAAGAAACTAGACTTAATAATATTTAATTTCATATTTTATTCATCCTATAATTATATTTCTACAATTTTGATGATTTTTCAAAGTTAGACTACTACTGCTGTCCAAAACTATTTTAGTACAAGATATTAATTACCATGTTATAACACCCTTATTTTCTTGTTCTACACCATTTCTCATCACTTTCTCTTATTTTCTCTTCACTAGCATATCAAGAACATAGGACCTTATGTAAGAAAACTCTACTATAACATTATTTCCATGCTTTGTCAATAATAACAAACTTAAAAACATATTGAAATCTTGATATACTTACCTTGTTCTATTGATACTAATCTTTAACTTGATTTTCTCTCTCCTCCAGCTTCTATTTCTTGAATCCAACTTGATATTCTAACTCCCCATGGTCTCCTTAACATTTTCTCTCTTAGTAGCTATGGAAATTCTTTTGATTTCTAGGTGAAAATGGTAAATTTTGGTGGAAGGACCAAATTGTAAAAAAAGAAAATTTCTTTCTTTTCCTTCTCTTCTAACGTTGGTTGCATGCATGGAAAGATGATGAAAATTCTTCATCTTTCCTTCCTTTTATACTAAATAATTAATAATAAAATAATAATGAAATAATAATAAAATAATAAAATATCTCATTAAAATAATATATATCTAATTAAATAATCATAAAATACCATCAACATCATCATTACTTTCTAGATTTCTCTCTCTTCCAATTGACCATTTTGCCCTTTATTATCTTTTAAAATTCTATCCTTGAGTCATCATTTAATTTGGTAAAATTATAATTTAGTCCCTCATAGCTCTTCACCTATTCAATTTGGTGCTAATTCATCCATTTTCCTTAGTTTCTAGATCATTCCACTCTTAAAATATTTACACTATTGGTCCTTCAACTTTTTCATATTTACACTTTAACCCCTCAAATTTTGAGTATTTATTCTTGTGCAACAAAACTTTTCTCACTTTTACAATTTAGTCCTTTCTTGAATTAATATATCATAATATACTTCTCAATATTGACATAACTCAAAATTTTCCTTTTGTCACTTTATTTCCTTATTTTACTATATCAAGGATAATATCTTATTTTACTATATCAAGGATAATATCTTCTTGTAAAAAATTTTAGGGTATTACACACACCTTGATACTAGTAATTAATGATTGAAAAACAATTCACAACTTAATCATAGTTGTAACAGCCCGGTTTTAGCTATATCGGAATAATGGTTTTGAAACCACAAATTTGAGGTTGGAAAACTATTTCAATATTATTTTATATGTTTACAGCATGATTGTATGCATGTGTGAAAATTTTGTGAGCTAATTTTATTATTTAATAGCTCAATTTGAGAAAAATGACTTAATCGCGTAAAATGCATGTAATAGACCCATTTCGCCTAGGCCCGTTAGAATCCAAAAAAACCAGAAATATAAAAAAAATATAAATCGAAATAAAAAACCAATAAAAGTCCATTAGTCCAAAATAGTCCATGACTCAATAAACTTAATCCCTTAGCCCATTGCATTAGACCCAGTTCCGGTCCAATTACTAAATCTAACCCATAATCCTTAGCCCAACTAACCCAAACAACCCAAAATACCCCAGGCCCAAAACACCAATGAAATTTTCGGCAGAAACCTAGGTCACTTGCACCACAGCAACTTTCAGTAGCCTCTAGCACCGCTGCTGTCTCCGTGCCACCCCACATACGTCTTCACGCCTCATCCCACGTGCGTCACCACCTCCAGCTGGCTTCGTTCGTACCTGCAACAAACGAAAATCACAACAGCAAATGACAGCAAATATAATAGAATAACAACAATCGAATAAAGAAAAAAAAAAGGGGAAATCTATAAATTTTATATTTTATTTTGTCTATATAAAGCCGATTGTATGCTGTAAAATGGATGACGAAATACTGAATAGAAGAAAAAGCCACCTAAATTATTAGAATGTGATTTGAAACTTTTTTTTTCGTTTTTAGTATTTTCGATTTGTTCCTGCATATAGTTTTTTTTTTTTGTAGAGTGAAATAAAGAGGAATGAGAGATTTACTTTTGAGGATGCACCGTCGAGGTCATTGTCTCCTCCGTCGAAATCGGAGTTTGAGATGAGGATTTTCGAGTGAAAATAAGCTTTTAATATCTGATTTGATGGAGATAATGAGGGTCTTCACATCATTCATCGATTATGATGGTGAAATGGTGGTTGAAATGGCAGAAGCGGAAGGGATAGAGCCTTTAGGGCTGTTGAATGATGCCGAAACCCTAGCAAATGGGGATTTGATTTGCTGTTTGCGAAAATGGCAGATTGCCATTCAATTTTTTTTCAATTTTGATAACAAAATGAAACGGCACCGTTTGGTAGAAAAGGATCCGCGCGTTGACCCGTTTGGAGGCCAGGATCCGCGCCTTTTCACCTTGAAAGGTCAATTTGCGCGCATAGTCCCCTTCTTTGTTGAGCCGTTCAATTGAATCTTGTTTTGATCTCTTTGGTTTTTATTAATTTTTCCCGAGAATTTGCGCACTGCTTCAATTTAGTCCATGCCTAGGCGCCGCATTTTGGTACTCAAGATATTTTCATTTTTAGTCCCTGTTTGTTCGGGCGCATTTAATTATGGTCACAAATTCTGTTTTAATAATTGGATTTATTTATAAATTAACCTCTAGATTTTGTTCTTGTTTCAATTGAGTTTTTTTAGTTTTTGTGATTCTTTTACCTTTTTTTTAATTCGTTTATCTCTCATTTTTATATTAATGTGTTATTTCATTGATTTTTTTCATTAGATTAGTTTATTATTTGCATATTTTTAGGTGTATCTTTTTTAAAATTGTTTTACCTTGTAATTTGCCTATTTTAAAATTTCTCTTTTATACTTCTTTTATGTTTTAAAGATTTATATGATATTTAATTTAATGTTATTATACATATTTATTATTTTTACTCTAAGTACACATTCTTGATTTCGTGTTATTTTATATAAATTCTTTTAAATTTATTATATATATATTTTCTTTTAAATTTATTTATTTATAATCTGTTTCCTTTAACGCCTATTTAAAATTGTATATTTTATTTATTTTAAATACTTTCATATATTAGTATCTTTATATGTATATTATTTGTATATATCACTAATTAAATCAATTTGTTTTATTTGAATTATGTTATATATTATTTATTTCAAATTCGGCATGCATTTTTCATTTGTAAATTTTTCCAAATGGTTTATAATTTGTTTTATATCATATTGGCTTCTAGTTTCTATTTTGTTTTGTACATTATGTGTTGATTGTTTTTATATTATTTCCTGTATATTTGTTACACCATTTATTCGTTTTTTATGTGTTATTAAATCAATTGTTGTTCATTCATTCTTGCCAATTTGTGTTATATTTTGTATTAGTTATATTTAATTGTTTGTTTTGTTAGTTGGTTAAATAAGGTTATATTATCTTCATTCATCAAGTATTGTATTTATGTGTGCATATTATCCCATGTTTATTATTTTTCTTTTGGCTTACAAATGTTACTTTATAATTTCCAACTCTTTAAAATCAATTATACCATTTTGTTTCAAGTCAAATAAATGTGTTTTGAGCTAGTTTACAATTTTTTATTTAAAAATTCTAATAAGGCACTGTTCAAAGTTTGGAAATTCGGAAAATCGTGCCCTGCCGTACTAGATTTCGATTTTTTGTTGGACTAAATAATTGGATATCCTTTTGTAATTTTCAATGTATGAGCTTTTGGAAGTCAAAAATCAATCGTGTTTTCAAAGGTATAAAGAATCGTGTCCTATCGTGTTGGATGTGATGCTGTATTCCTTTGAAACAAGAGAATTTTGACGAACAACTTGAACCACTCAAATGTTTTAAAAGGAACCATATTTCAAAATCTTTTTTTAAATCTTAGACATAATGATAATACTTAATCAATTTGGTACCAATTTTGGGCGTAGTGAGGGTGCTAATCCTTCCTCATACATAATCACTCCCAAACCCCTTTTTTTAAATTTACGTAGGCCAAAATTGATTTAAATTAAATAAAATGTTTTATTAGGTGATCCAATCACCCCTAAGAAAAAGGATTGGAGGCGACTCCACACTTTGTTTTAAAAGTCGATCCCTGTTTTTTTCCAAATAAAAAAATGGTTTCGACAATGCAAAAGTCGCATTCTACTTCTTAAAGGTGTTTAATTGCTATGATTTATTAAATGAAAGGTCCTTATGATGTTATTAGACCATTGATAGTGGAATTTGACATAGATGGCCTTATATTAGATGATTTAAATGTTTTATTACTAAGGTTAAAATAGTAAATTGGTTATTAATCAATAAATAAACAAAACAAAGTCAATTATCATCTTTTTCTCTTCATTTATCAACCGAATACTCAAGGGAGGAATCCATTTTTATGCATTTAGGGTTTGGAACGTACAAGGCTTGATTGATAAGTGTTTTGGGCTCGGTTTTTGATGATTTCTATGTTTTCGTGATCGTTGCTTCGTGTTTTAGCTAGCCCGTACCTTTAATTTCGAAACTGTTAAATATTTTGAGAGTTTCCATTGATGATTTTATGTGTTCTTTGGTGTTTGAAAATGAAATATGAATTTTTGATGATAGATTTTCATGTTTTGTAAAGTGATTTTTGACAAAAATGTCAAAAATGGATTAATTTATAAAATGTGATAATTGTGTGGTTGAAATGTGAAATAAATGAAATATTTGGGCTACTAGGGACACTAGTAAAATTCGGCTATGGTGAAATTGGATTAAATTGCTTGAATTTGTATTTTGGTGAAATAAGGACTAAATTGAAAAGTTGTAAAACATTAGGGCAAATGTGTGAAAATGCCAAAATATGTGTTTAAGGATTAAATTAAATGAATGAAAGATTAAATGAGTTAATTTTGAATACATATAGATCAAGAAAAGAGGAATCCAGAATTAGATCGAGGGAAAGGTAAGATTATCGAGTAATTGACTCATTTCACCGTTTTCATACCCGAGGTAAGTTCGTTTGTGGTAATTTCTTTATAAATGATTGTTAAATGCTTTGATATTGCATAAAATGTGATTATGAGATTACAGATAATGTTTGAGTTGTGAATAATACTCTACGGATGTGTTCGACAATGAGATCGACAAGTGAAACTTCCCGGTTGAACCTTAGGAATAGTTTAGGATGCTAGTGACATGTCATTAGGTTATTGAATTGGCTTCAGGCCACGATATTGGCACTTTGGGTGCGAGTGATACCTTGATTTGGCTACCAACCATGGTATAGGTATTTCAGAGAGGAGTTACCTTGATTTGGTTATGGGCCATGGTATAGGTACTCCGGGATAAGTTACCTTAATTTGGCTATGGCTCATGGTATAGGTATTTATCGATTGTGATCCTTGAGTATCTGAATTCTATTCCGAATGGTTCAACGGGTAAATGAATGATGTGGTTGAGAAAGATGTTAGTACGAGGTGACACAGGTACGTACGAACCTATTTGAGTATTAAATAGAGAAAGTTCAATGAGATGGTACTTAATCATGTTTTGAGACATGAGAAAAGTTTGTGGTTAATGTGATTTTGATTTGGTAATATGTAAATGGTTGAATTACATTTATTTGATGAATTGAGTTATTCACTTACGAACTTACTAAGCTATGAAGCTTACTTGGTGTTATTTTTTTATGTTTTATAGCGTATCAAAGCTAGCTCGGATTCGGGAGTCGTTGGGAACATCATCGCACTATCAGACACCTAAGTTGGTACTTTTGAGTTGTATATATATGGTATATGGCATGTATAGGTTAGTAATGAAACTTTGGTTATAAATATAGTCATGAGATTTGGCTTATAAATGTATATCTTTTGATTTGTATAGATAGCCATGTATGATGGCTTATTTTGGTATGTTTTGGTATAAATGTGGCTAAGGTATTATAGTTGTTCACATGGTTATATTTTAAGCTTGGCAAATGATCTATATAGTGTAAATGAATTTGATAATTTGAGAAGTCATGTGCTTGAGAATGGATGCTTTGTGATATAAGTTTTGAATAGGTATTTGGCATTGACTTGAGTATTGAATTTGGTGGAATTGGATATTGTATAAATGATGCATTAGAATGTTGATTTTGGCTGCCTATTGTATGATGAAATGGTACCATTTTGGTTGCTAAGTGTGCATGAGAAAAAGGTGGCAAATTGGCCTTGCAAATGACCTATTTTTTTCCACACGGGCAGAGATACGGACGTGTGTCTCAGCCATGTGCGACACACGGTCATGCTATACGGCCGTGTGTCCCTTGGTGTTAAAATTGAATTGAAGTCAGTATACTCCACACGGTCTTACACACGGGCGTATAACTGGCCGTGTGGTATAAGTTAGTATACCCCCCTAAATGGCACACTGCTTAGCACACAGGCTAGACACACGGGCGTGTGGTTGGCCGTGTAACCCAAGTCAGTATACTCTCCAGTTTTCACACGGCCTAGCACACGGGCGTGTCCTCAACTGTGTGATACAAGTCAGTATGTATGCTCTGTTTTCATATGGCCTGTGACACGGGCGTGTCTGGAGCCATGTGAGGCACACGACCTATTCACACAAGCGTGTGACCCTTGTATGTTTGAAATTTTTCTAAGTTTCTAAAATTTTTGTACGTTATCAATTTAGTCCTGAACCACTTCTAATGCATAGTTAAGGCCCCGTAGGCCCTTGTAAGGGACAATGTGATTGTGTTGAGTGGTATTTAATTATATTTGCATAAATACATGAATTATGTATGATTAATTATATTTGCATAAATACATGAATTATGTATGATGACTAATGTGTATTGATCGGTAATACCTCGTAACCCTATTCTGATAGTGAATAAGGGTGAGAGGTGTTACAATAATTCAACTAACAATACCATAATGTCTATAGACTTTCTTATTGTTGATTTTGTTCCCCTTTGTTGTAGTACAAGTGATCTAAACTAACCTTGAAGAAAAGCCAAAAATAATTGCCAAGAGTCATATCTTGAGCCATAAGAAGCACATTATTGATTTTAACACGTAATAATGCAACAGTAGTGTTAACTATTTCCTGACATTTTAAGCTCAGGTAATGTTTCTAGTTGTCTACTTCAATAATAAATAGGCATGATTGTTGAAAACAAATTCAGTATTAAAAGGTAAATCAACATATAAAGAGGTAATATTAGTCATACCTATTTCCATAAGCAGCATAGTTGGCATGAATAGACAGTAGCACAATTATTATCAGCAAAACATCTTAATAAATATGTAACAATGGTAATCTAGATTTCTCAAATATGAGCTAAGCAATAGTAGCAATGACGATAATGCCAAAAGAAACATTCACTGCTTCCACAAAAGAATATCAGCAGCTGGGAACATGAGAAGCAAAATTAGTTAATTTATTGCGAAAAACAAATGCTCTAGTTTTATAAGGGTGATAATATAATGAGCCAGAGCAACAATAACATTACAACAGCAATATCATACTGCAGAATAAGATTTTCCCAACATGATACTAGTTAGAGATTATTCTAAAAGAAGAATATTGGCGGAGAACTGTTAAAAGTCAAAACTTTCACCTATAAGAGTAGGAATACATTAAGTGAGCACAGGTAAAATGGAAAGTTCGATAATATCCCACCAGGGGAAAACTAAAGAAAATCATCAAGATTGTTTCTTCTCCACTAAGAAACTCCATGAAGGTCTTTCAATTGGGAGAAAAAGAAAAGGGTGGGGAAGGGGTATTCCATGAACCAAATTTCCATTAATTGAATTTTGCCTGTGGTTCAACTTGTGTCCACAAGACATGATGATTATAGAACATTTAACTAAAATAAGAGATTCACAGAGACCAGACCAATTACATCCTCTACCCTTACACCCAAAATCTAACTATAGGTTTCCTTTATTTTTAGCTCACTCATTACTTTTGATTTTAAATTTTCATAAGAGCCAAGTATATATAGGATTTATAAGGGATTGGTGCACATAAAAAAGATGTATGAGCATGTGTACTGAAATCACCATTTGAGTACACACTGAAAATTGTCAAAAGCATTAAAGTCGTATGGAATAATCGGTGAACTCTCAAGAATTTTATGCATCAATTGTGTATATTAAACCAATTCATAGCATAATGGGATTGGAGATATCATTGAACCAGTCGAAAAAAGAAGAAAAGTAAATAAAACATTGCACATTAGATTGTAAGAGTTGCAAAGTTTTGTGCCTATGCACAAATGAATAGTTAATCAAACATAACTATTTGGTCATTATTATTGTTGTAATTGCCTTACCCTGATAGTTCATTCCATCCAAATGGACACTAACCAAATTCTCTCTCCAAACACTAATTCAATTTTCATCAAATATCAAAGTACCCCACCACTAATCACTTATTTACTAAAGAAACTAAGCTGATTTCATCGAAAAACAAGACCAAAGATAGAAAAAAAATGGAAAATAAAATAAGAGTTGGGTTTTCTTTTTTGTTTTGATTTTTTTTACCTTTTCCTCCATTAGTGTTGATCGAGCTATCCATTAATTGCAATCAACGCCCCCTTTTTTGGCTTTTAACTTGTACCCAAAAATGAAAAACTCACCAATTTTGAATCTTGCACAAAGCTTTCTCTCTTTCAAACCAAATTACAAAGTCTCAAATCTCTTACAAAATTGGCGAAAAAAGTCAATAAAAAAACCCTACTTTTCAATTTATTTTGATAGGGAAGAAAACAAAGTTCATTTTTTCCCCTTGTTTTCATCCCTATCTAATTCAATTTTACTTTTGAAAAGAAAAAAATATAATATATATGACATCATAAAGAAATAAATTCCTAATTAAACAAATAAATTTATTGGTTTATTTGATATGTAATCATTCCATGTCTCTGACTCTAACAATAATCTTTACATTGTTGTTATCATTGTTATAACTTTCTTTGATCATTGTTGTCTTTTTATCTAATGTTGCATTACATGCTTCTCTTTGCATGATTTGAAACTTTTAAGGTTATCCTTTTTCTGAATTGTTGTAGATAAAATGATGGGTGAATTCAATCTTTAATTCATAGTAAAAAATGAAAGTATAGCTCCAGTTGGTGTTGTCCCCATTGACATTGAAGCAAAAGACTTGCCTGCATGAAGGCTCTTGGCTTGTTGTCTCTCCAACTTGTGTAGGTTCAATTTTCTATATTGTTTGATAGTGTTTGTTTCATATTACACAATGAGGTTCTTCAAGCTCAATGAAAACTTATTCAAGTTGACTTTTTTATGACTAGCAGATAAGTTTAATTACTTTATTAATGCTATTATTTGTTACTAGAAAAGTAGTACTTTCTTGACTAGTCTTGTTTTTCTTTTTTGGGTATTAATTATTTTTTAATGTTAAACTTCTAAGAAAAATGAGAAAAAGGCACATGAAGATCTTCTGCTAGTATAGATTATGTCTTAAGATGGATATATCATATTACAAAGGACTGTTCTTGTGAATAGTAAGAAACTAAAACGAACTTAGAGGATCTGCTTCTAACTAGCTTTTTTGATCATCTCATGTTACAAAGGACTGTTCTTGTGAATAGTAGGAAACTAAAATAAACTTAGAGGATCTACTTCTAACTAGTTGGGCTTATGTGGTTTAAGTTAGCTCCTTAGGCAAACTGGAATCAACTTAGAAGATTTGCTTCTAAATCGTTGTTGTGGTCACTTGTGGCTTGAGTCAGCTCCTTAGCCCTCTTAGCTTGGTGCTTCCAGTCAGTGAAAACTAAAGTACAAATCATCATACACATACATGTAGCTTGTGCTGCAGCAAGCCCGAACCACAACCCAAGGAAACCCATCTTTAATCCAAAAGCTGCAAAAATCGAAACTGGCAAACCAACAAGGTAAAACGAGCAAAAATTTATACAAGCACCCAGATTAGGCCTAGCAGAACCTATCAGGATCCCACAAGCTGCTGTTTGAGGATAGTTACCAAGCTCACAAAGGCCTAATATTGGTAGGACAACGGATGTCAATGCTAAAACCTCAGGTTCACATGTATACAACTTTCCCCATACATCTTTTACTGTAATTGTGAAAGTAAAAGCTAGTATTCCACATACCATTGCTATGATGAGTCCTGTAATGGTTGTCTGTCGTGCCTGAGCAGGTGTTTCAGCACCTAACTCTTGCCCGATACGCATAGATAAACTTGCACTTAGAGAATGAGGAAAAACATATAAAAGTCCTGTTGTTTGTATAAGAATCCCCATTGCAGCCATATTTGTCTCTGGATTATTAATTAAACCACAAAATACCACCATTATCTCATACCACCACCATTCTAAACACACAGATACAACACTTGGAATCATAAGCGACACTAGTGAGTGCCAATCTCGATAACTATTGGTTAACATTTGACCATCCCAAGGTTTTATTGCTGTTTCTGTAAAGAAAAGATAAACTAGCAAAGCTAAATTTATGTTTAATGTGTTGCAAGCAGAGGCCAGAGCGACTCCTTTAACCCCTAAATCCAAATATATTGTAAGGAAGTAATTGATTGGAAGGTGTAGTATCATGGCCCAAGTTGCGGAAATTGTGAAAGGTAGGTTTAAACTTTGGGCTCTTAAAAAAATTCTTAAAGGACTAAGGAGAGTTTGGGCAAGCAATTCAGGAATAGAATATGTAAGGAATACCTTTGCCACTGATGTTATGGTCTTATCTTGACCAATTAAAAGGAGGATTGGCTCCATGTTCAACCATAACACGATGATTGGGATGGCTCCGAGAAATAGTAGGCAGAGGGTCTGTTTAAAAGTTTCACTAAGAACTGTCCACTTTTTAGCTCCAAAAGCCTGGCAACATATAGGTTCCATCCCCGTAGCTAAACCCTTCATTACTGAGTAGCCTGTGATGTTCGCAAATCCAATTGCCAGTGAGCCTCCGGCTAACTCAATTTTTCCAAGATGCCCTAAAAAGAACATCGAGATTAAGGACTTAGAGTAGAAAATCAGGCCGGAAATCACTAGCGGTACCGTGATTTTCCCCAATGATATCAGCTCATCCATCACCTATGAACCAAACACGGATATTAAGCAATGCAAAATCATATACCACTAGCAAAGATTAACTTTCAAAATAAAGCTGGAATAATTAATGGCTGGCTTGATATGGTGAGAAATTAGACTTACCATAAATTATGAAGAAGAAAAAACTTGCCTATTAAGCCAATTGACCGTAGCTTTCGCAGCCTTTTTAGAAGTAGGGAATTTTTTTTTCTTAAAGGCTATTTCTTTAGATCGGGATATATTCTTAAAGGCTAACTTTAACCCTGAGCTACAAATACACTGTAGAAGGCTTGTTCTCTATCATGGAGTCAGCCATAAATTGCAAGCATCATTGAAAAAACATCTGGAGCTTCTGACTATGTTAGAAAGGCAGTATCCTCTCTAAAGCTAAAATGCAGTCCGAAAACTTTTAGGTAATTTCCCCTCATAAATGAGATACCATTTCTCTCTTGACAAGTTTAGGAAGGTTGTTTTAAGAATAACAACGCATGCGTTGTGAATTTAATAGAGCATCGGGATTAGGGAGGGTATTGAAGGTTGAGAAGATGCACCACCTTTACTTGTCAAATGAGTAACAAAGATGCGGTCATATCAATTATTTGTCGTCCTCTTGGATTACTTTCCTAAGTTGATTTATTGAATTACTTTTATCGTATTCAACTCAATTTCTACCATCTGTCAAGTAAAGTTAAAATGCTAGCCTTGAATGGAAAAGCATTTGTTACAGTCAAAGAATCTCAACAAGTGCCATTGTAGCTTCAAATCTGAAATAGGCATTTGTGTTATACAATTACTCGATTATTGATATAGGTTTTGGAAATTCATACGCAAAATTGACACACAATTAGGCGTGGGTCAAATAGCAATTTTCGTAATTGGATGGTAAATGGAAAAGGATGAGGAAGAAGGTGAAGGAGCTATAACTTTACCTTGCTAATAACTTTACCTTGCTAATAAGTGAAAATCAAACAGGGTTTAAATTATTTTTTCGGTGAACAAGGGGTACATGCACCTTTCTATTATTATTCACACATTTAATTAGATGATTAAACAACAGATTTGTAGATATTTTTCATATTAGAACTACGTTTGGTCAATATCTACGAAAAGAATTGCTTGCCTACTTATTTTTGGAGCCTCACCTATTGGGAAGATTATTTCTTGTGACAAGCACAAAGTCATATGCTTATATACTTGTCTGAAACCACAAAATTTTACTAATTTTTTATGCTAACATTCTTTGCATGGTAGCTTAATCCTTTTTATCTATTGATGCAAAACTAGGTGCACAACAATTTTAACAACAAGAAAAACGGTATTATTGGTGATTAATCAAACATAGAGAGAAGCAAGGTTACTCATGATTTCCAAGATGCACTACATGTATACTTATTTTAGAACGTTTTCTGAGCCATGTAACTAGTGTCTCAATCGAGGTGAAACCATTTAACTCATATTGTAGAGAAAAAAAACACATAAATGGTAGAGAATAATAAATTATAGGAGTATTAACGATAAAAGCACCATGGAAACCCATCAAATTGCATTTTCCCCTGCTAAAAAAATGGGCAAATTAATCCATGTACATTAAATTAAAGAGTAAACTAGCCCTTTTATTAAAAGTTATATCCATTTCTGCAGTTAAAAATTGGTTTTTGCATGTCAGCATGAGGTATACGTGGCACACCATGTGTCATTGTCTTATTATTCCATCAACTATGCCAATTTTTTGCAATACAAATGGATAAAAATTTTAATAGAAATGACGAATTTGCCTTTAATAATGTATAAGAACTAGTTTGCCCCTTTTTAAAATAAAGTAAGAAAAATGCAATCTGACTCATAGTACAGAGGTCTCTATAGTACTTTAACCAATCATTAACTTTCTTCATTGCTTGAGTATTCACAAACCCCTCAAAGTAGTAGAAACTCACATTCATTTTTATTAAGATTAGCAGTATATTTGTCTTCCTGAAGCTAGCTCTATTGAGAGCAAATAAGTTTGTGTTTCTTTTGCTAGTCATTATTCCATAATCTATATGTATACATAGGAGTGAGCAAAACTCGATTTGACTCGAAAAAATTGAAAAAAAAATCGAATTTCGAGTTAAACAAATCGAGTTATTCGAGTTATCTCAATTTTTTTTTCAAATTTTGAGTTCGAATCGAATTGAGTTTTCGAATTTGAATAATTTGAATAAACCGAATATCAAACTATAATATTTTACATTTTTACCCTAAACTCCCAAACATTTTTACTTTTCCCCCAAAACCTTTACTCCCTTCCTATCCTACCCTCTCTACCCCAAACCCATTTCACCCCAATTTTTTTTAATATTTTTCTCCAAAATTTTACTCCCCCATTTACTTTCTCCCAAAATTTTACTCCCCTAAAAACTCTCAAAACTTTTTAGTTTTCTCCAAAACTTTTACTCACTTCCACTTTCCTCCTAAAACTTTTACTCCTCTCCAATCTCATCCCCTATCTACCCCAAACCTATTCCCCCCCTCCCAAATTTTTTTTGAATATTTTCCCTTCAAAATTTTACCCTAACCCCCCCCCAAACTTTTTGTTTTCCTCCTAATTAAACTTTTACTTCTCACCCTTTATCCCCAAATCAAAAATTAAAATCATTCAAAAAATCCCTAAACTTAAATGGTAATAATTTTATTTATATCATTATTTATACTATTAAATTAAATTTCACATTTTATACTATTTATATTATTGAATTGTTTAATCATATTGAATCTTTATATTAAAATTGAATTATTAATTATGATATAAAATATTCGTGTTAAAATTTTTGCAAGTATTAATTTCATATTTTTACATTTAACATATTTTTAATTTCAAAATACATAATGACAAGAATGAGAAGATAATTGAAGCAACTAACAAGCAAAGAAGTTAACTCGTGTATAAAATATTAAAAAATAAATTATGAGGTAATGAAATTTAATAACAAATTTGATTACAGTGGGTGACAGTAAAGAGCCAAAGTTATTTTTTAAAATTTAACTCGAACAAATATATTTGATTCGATTCAAATTTTATCTCACTTGACTCGATTCGAAAAAATTTCAAATTGAGCTACGATGATAAAATATATTTCGTCAACTCGATTAACTCGAAATTTTCTCATTCAATTCGACCGAACGCTCACCTCTATGTATATGTAAATCATTTAGAGTGCTTTCACTATCTAAGAAAACAACTTCTGGAAGTAGTACATTGGTGTATCACATCCCATGTTATCTTAAGACAGCATTAGAATAGCTAGGAAGTTAAGGATGGTTACATAATTCCATGTATCGTAAGTTTGAGGTCTTTTAAATAGGAGTGAGGAAGAAAGTAGATCAACATCCGGGTGCAAAAGTAAGGGGAGCAAGAATGTCACCTTAATTTTCTGAAACCAACCCAGAAACTTGTTAAGGAACCTCCTTCCTCCTGCTTTACTACCACTATTATTGTTATAATTGGTTTTATCTTCTGTTTTGGAAACATCACTGGAGGAAGCTGCTTGGCATTGGCTTGTGGGGCACATGATTAAGACTTTGCAATCTAATGATAGCAATTCTTTGGCTCAACAAGACTTGAAAATTTTAAGGTAAGCATGTCATGCATTTATACTGAAACATGCATGGCAGACGTAGATTCAATTGAGGAGAGGCCTTAATCTTTTCATATTGTTTTTTGTCCTTTTCGGTATCGAGCATAGATTAGTCTAGTTCTTAGTTGTTTGGAACTTGTAAGTCTTGTAAGTATTAGCATAAGGAAACAGAATTCATCGAATTGAGAACGAAAATAGAGCAGAACAAATTTGTCTTCTGGGGCAGTACAAAACACGATGCTCTATTAAAAATGAAGGAAATAACATACTTAAGAATAGCAGTTAAACCTAAAGGATGCCCTTTTGCTTCTAAATATGCCAAAAGATTACTTTGGACAGTCTATTGATTTGAGCTAAGCATTTAGTCATGATTTGGGTACCAAATGAAATATTCCTTTAATCCTGTAGTTTGGAAGTTCAGCCTTTTGACATTCAGAATGTTTTCACATAGTAAGTATAAACCAGCACAAGAAGAAAAATACCCTTGCTTAGCTCAGTTGGTTCGTGTCTAGGGTTTTAATCCAACCCGTTTCCTTACCAAAAGAAAAAAACATTACAAAATGCATATATACTGTCCATTAGGAAAGGAACTGTCAATTTCATTACCATGCTTCCATCTTTATACAAATAATCCAACTTGTAAGAGTATTTTAAATTGAATGTATGACTTATTGTAAACTCCACCCTCTTATCACCTTGATACAGTAAGTTTAATGGTATTAAATATTTGTGTATACTTCCTTGCTGGCAATGTGACTGAAAGTAACTTATAATGAGTAGTTATTTTTTGCTGTGGAAAACTATGAGCTTTTGATAGTGGTTAGTTTGATTTTCCACTGAAAGTTGTTCTCTTATGATTACCAAGGATGGCGACCATGTTTCATGCTATGCAAGGCAAATTTTAGTGCTTTTCATTTTATGTTTGCATTGAAATTGAATAAGATCTAATCTACAATGACAAATTATGTTAAAAGGCTAAAGCTTTTATTTAATTGGAGAAATTAAATTCCATCTCCTCCAGTTTGGATGTTGGACAAAGAAGTTTGCACAAATGGCAAAACAATACCCTAAATGACACGTGTCCTCCATGTGACTAAAAACCAAGAATACCCATCGTTTTACAGGACAGTGTGTATTGTGGGCTATGATGGCACCCTGAATTCCAATTCCACCATCTCTCCCTCTCAAACATTGATCTCGTCATCAGTTGAACAAGTAAACACTCAATTTGGATACCGACGCTTTGGATCTTACATTTGTCTATGTCTTAATCGCCATATCTTTTCTTTTTATGTACTCCACTCATCGTGCCAACCTTTTTTTCTTTTCTACTTTTTCTTTGACGTTTTGCCCGTGAATTCGCAAGATTTCACCTTTTTTATTTTTAATGGTAAAGTATAAAAAAAAAATAGTGAATTCTGTTGGTCATACATTACATTTTAATTATATATGTTTAAAATTTTATTTTTAATCAGTTACGTTATTATTTTATTATAAAGTTGTAACAAAGTTTAATGGTATAGTGACCATTTCGTAACAAAATAATAATGTAAGTGACTAAAACATAACATTTTAAATATAAGTAACTAAAATATAATATGAGATAAACAAAAGTGATTATTTTATAATTTACCTTTTAAAAATTATATTACAATTATTTATTAAAATAGTTATGATATTGAACTTATTTTTATTATTTAAAAATTAATAACACAAGTAACTGCAATTAGTATAGATTGTCTTAGGTTAAATTATGATTATAGACTTTTTACTATGTTTAGGTTTAAGATTCCGTTTGTATGTTTCTTTGATATAATCTAATTTTTTGGTTAGAAATTTTATTTTAAAAAACTCATATCAGTAATTTAATTAGAAAAAGTATTAATGTTAAATTAAAATATAAAAATTATAATCAAGGAAAATAAATGGACACGTCTCATCTATTGACTTTATCAAGATTTGATTTGGTAAGAAGAAAATTCAAATTGGATTAGATGATTGTTGAGTTAAATATGTGGTAAATCCATGTCTTTGAGAAAAGATTTAACTTTATCTCTTGAATTGAGTTTTTTTTAATTATTATTAAAAGATTTAATGTTTGATGTAAAAATTGAGCTTATGTTGTAATTAGAAATGAGTCTAATCCAAAAGTTCAACTTTTATTTCCATTTTTATATAAAATTGAATTTTTTGTATAATTTAAACAATATAAAAGATAATTCATGATTGAACAAAAAAATGACTAAAAGTATCGTTGAGTTTCTATATTTGCTTAAGGGTGAAAGAACCCTTAATTTTTTCAAATAAATTTAACTAAGCTCCTTTTTCTTTTTATTTATTTGGGTACTTAAATTTTAAAATGTATCAAAAGGTTCTCAAATCTTTTTTTAAAAAAGTAATTAAGCCCTACTTTTTTGCATTCAATTGGGTACTTAAACTTTTAAAATGCATCAAAAGACCCTCAAACTTTTTCAAAAAAATAAGCCATACTTTTATTAAAAATTATAAAAAAATTAAAATCAGCAAAAGCTATAAATATTATTAAATTTTAATAAAAATTCAAATACTAAAAATTAAATATATATATATAAATAGTAAGAAAATATAAAAAATTGTAAAATTTTATAAAATGTAAAAAATATAAAAATATATAGAAATATAGAATTTTTATAAAGTCGTAAGAAAATTATACAAAATGTAAAGAAATATAAATTTCATAAAAAAATTTATAATAATTATCGTACCAAAAGAAGCATTTTATAATTTTTCTATAACTTTTATTGATTTTTATTTTTTATCATTTTTTGCCACATGTCCCACTGTTAGGGGTGAGCAAAATCCGATTCGATTCGAAAAATTCGATAAAAAATTCAAACCTTGAATTAAATAGTTCAAGTTATTTGAGTTAATCAAGTTATTCGGATCAACTCAAATAAAAAATTAAGTTTTTCGGTTTAACTCGAATATGAATTACACAATTCGAGTTATTTGAAAATCTGAATAAGAAAAGGCAAAACTACGTTTGTTTTGATAAATGTTTACTTCTTTTTTTAAAAGTTAAAAGTCAAACTCATTAAGTTAAAAGGTAAAATTACATCATTTTGATAAATGTTTACCTATTAAGTTAAAAGACAAAATCATTATATTGTTTATGTAGTTAAATAATCTTGTACTTCGTCTACTAGTTAAATAATCGGTCTATGTAAACGCAACATTGAGTATAAATAATAAGATTTGTTAACTCGACTCGACTTGACTCAAAATTTTTTTACTCGATTTGATTCGATTCGAAAAAAATTCAAATTAAGTTCTGTTGCTAAAATAAGATTCGTCAACTCAACTAACCTAAATTTTTTTTACTCGATTCGACTTGACTCGATCAAATACTGACCCCTACCTACTATGCTGCAACACGTGATGAAAAAAACTAGGAGTCGTTAATTTTTTATGATTTTTATAAAATTTTGTAATTTTTTATTTTTTACGATTTTATAAAAAATTCTAATTTTAATAAAATTTTAATTTTTATTAAAATTTAATAATTTTTCTATATTTTTATTTTTTTCTAATTTTTAATAAAAGCGAGGCTTAATTGCTTTTTTGAAAAATCTTGAGGGTTTTTTTTTATGCATTTTGAAAGTTCAAATATTTAATTAAGTGAAAGTTAATGGAGGTGAGTTGGGCGGAGCTGGAAGCATTTATGAAAGCTTAAAACTGGCTGCTAGATTAAAGGTGGCGCTGCTAATCATGGAATCTGACAGTGTTGTGCTTGTCAATATGGTCAACAAGAGGACCAAAGACATTACTATTTTTGGACAACACATTAAGCTTATCCGTTGGATATCCATGACATGATTATTAAAGATGCAATAAGATAAAGTTGACCTTTGGGTCGTTTTTCTTTAAAAAAAAAAAAGCAGTGGCTCAATTGTTTTTTTTTTGAAGAAGTTTGAGGACTTTTTGAATACATTTTGAATGTTTAAGTATTCAATTGAGTGAAAAAAAAAAAAGACATGTTTAATTACTTTTTTTTGTAAACTTTTGAGGAATTTTTACATTCCAAAGCCTTCTATATTAAAAATTACGCTAAACTGTTAAAATAGTCACTTTTGTTTATCTTAAGTTATATTTTAGTCACTTATGTTTGAAATGTTACGTTTTAGTCACTTACTTTATTGTGTTGTAACATTTTAGTCACTGAGCCGATAATTGCCATTAATGGGGGTAACAGTAAGTTGAATTACACATTAATCATCATTTCAAACAAAAATTTTAGGTTAAATTATAAATTTGGTCCCTATATTTTTTCATTTTGAGCAATTTGAATTTTTTTCTTTTATGTTCTTTTAACTTTCTTTCTTTTTTTTCATTTTCTTCTGCTTCTCCCTCTATTTTTCTCCCTTCTTTATTTCTCTTAACATATTTTTTTTTATATTTTTCATTTTTTAAAACATATGTGTATATAGGTTAAGCTCTTTTAGTTTGACATTTTTTGTTACTTGCTTTTGGGAATCACAAGAAGGAAGGGAGTTCAAGGGGCACAACTGGGTCCGGTTCTTGACTGGATGTAGAAGGTAAGAATTGTGGTTGATGCAGCAAGTGGATTGGAATATTTGCACAAGAAGGTTCAACATTCAATTATCCACAGAGATATGAGATGTAGCACTGTCCTTCTTTTTGAAGACTTCAAAGTAAAGATTGCATATTTTAACCTCTCAAACTAGGATCTCGACATGGCTGCTCGTCTTCATTCTATTCGTATTTGGGAACCTTCGGCTATCATGCACCTGAGTATGCTATCTGAAGCTGCTTTATATCATTGTTCATTCCTTTTCCGAACCAACCAGTCATTGTCAGTTGTTGACATAAATAATTGAAGGGATGAAAGCACAAGGAGAAGCAAAAGAAAATGAAAAAAAAAAAGTTAAAATAACATAAAAAGAAAAAATTAAATTACTCAAAACGAAAAAAATATTGGGATCAATTTATAATTTAACATAAAATTTTCATTTGAAATGATGATCTAACGTGCCACATTAGCTGATCGTCACACCGTTAACAATAATTAATGACTCAATGACTAAAATGTTACAACACGATATCGTAAATGACTAAAATGTAACATTTCAAATATAAGTGACTAAAATGTAAAATGAGGCAAAAAAAGTGACTGTTTTAATAGTTTACCCTAAAATTTAATATTTTATTTACTACAAAGATAATAAATTAATTCATAAAAATTAGATAATGATGACGCTTTTAGTATGATAGTAATACTATTATTTTTTATGGAATGAAAATTTATGTAAATCACAGAAATCCCCACCCGCGTGTGAGGCTAGCTCTTCCCCTCCCTAAATTGAAGTCCTCCCTCATAGAGGCTTCATGTATAAAACTCACATTTCTGGTTGTACTTTAGAAAAAAAGAATCTACTGCGTCTCCAAATGGCCCTTCGATCGTTAGCCACCAGGAAAACCCTAACCTTGGCTCTCAACTCCACCAGGCTGGCTCAGTCTCGAGCCTTGCAGACCTTCTCGCTCCCCGATCTTCCGTACGACTATGGCGCACTCGAGCCCGCCATCAGTGGAGAGATCATGCAGCTCCATCACCAGAAGCATCACCAAACTTACATCACTAACTATAACAAGGCTTTGGAGCAGCTCCATGACGCTATCCAGAAAGGAGATTCTTCCACCGTCGTTAAGTTGCAAAGCGCCATCAAGTTCAACGGCGGAGGTAATTTTTTTGTTCTTTTTTATTTAATGCTTCAATTAAGTGACTGAGTTGCCGTTCAAAGATTGATAATTTGTGATTTTTCTTCTGACTCTGAAACTTGTGAGCAATACCTCTTTTTAAGTTCCGCTATTACTTGCTTTTTGCTTACGGGATTTAAAGTGAATAGGATTTTGGATTAGTATATGTTAAAAATATAATCTTTTGGAATAATAAAGATATCGGGTGTGTTTTGGTAATCAGAGTTTGGAGTTTTTTTTAGCTGATTTGGGCACAAATGTAGGATTGGTAGTCAAACCCTTTTTGGTGGGGTGAATAGAGCTTTTTGAGCTAAATCTTTCAAAACAAAAGACTCACAGTTGATTGGGAATGAGATAGGTACCATATATCTGACCTCTGACCATGTTTGCTTAAAAATTATTCTCTTTGCGAGATTTATTTTTAATTTACTTGTGTAAAATGATTTCTTATACAATGAAATATGCTACTTGACATAATTATCGGTAAGAATATAGTTTACAATTATATTGATACACTATTAATATTGAAATTTGCAAATAAAGAACTTAAGAAATTTGTTTTTTTTTTAATTTCAAAAATATTCACTAATTAATTTCCTTAATAGATGTTTTAATTCATTGTTAATAGTGTTTTATTTCAATAATTTCAACCAATAAAGTCTAAACAAATAAATACTTAACAATAAAATGTGTCATGCTTTTATTTGTCAGCTTTCAGCTCTCAACTAAGTTTTACTAATCACTTCTAAATAAATAGTTAATAGAATCAGTTGGCCAAACCAGCCACTACAATCAGCTATCAGTTAATTGTCAAACAGGGCCATCGATTTTACGGTTTTGAACAATTTTGATTAAAAAAATTTGTATTAGATACTAGCATAGCTCAATTTTGCTTGATGAATGATTCTTACTAACTAGGATGTTTCTTTTTTAGTCCTTTGTTTGCTATTATACTGAATTACCGTCATGTTGAATGGTTGTTATCTCATGCAGGTCATATCAACCACTCAATTTTTTGGAAGAATCTTGCCCCTATTCGTGTAAGTTCATATTTCAAAATCATATTTTTCAAATCTATCTTAGTAATATGTAATATTCTTTGAAATGGATTGCCGCTTACCTCATTCCATTTACATGACAGGAAGGAGGAGGTGAGCCTCCACATGGTTCTTTGGGTTGGGCCATTGATACCAACTTTGGTTCATTGGAATCATTGATTCAGAAGATGAATGCTGAGGGTGCTGCTTTGCAAGGCTCTGGTTGGGTGGTCAGTGATTTTGTTTGCTAAGGGTTCACTTGATTTTTTGTTTCCTTGGGCATCCAGTCATAAATGGTTTGCATCCGTATTTGCTTACTCTTACTTCTCTTGTTTGCTTACTTTTATTTTCTTGACAGTGGCTTGGACTGGACAAGGAGTTGAAGAAGCTTGTGGTCGAAACCACTGCAAATCAGGTATGCTTGCAATATTTAGTGTAAAGTGATTCATGAACAATTATGGGACTTCTTGGTTTGTTCACTTGAATGTGAACCTACTTATTTCTGTGGCCTTGCTTATTCCGCTCCATTGGAAGACTTTAATAACCGAGAATATCTTATATGAGATTATGGCCTCTGGAAGTTATACCATGTAACAGGGTTGCCCATTACCTCTCAGGCCTATGATGTGAGCTTTTTTAGAGAGGTCACCTCTACTTGGTTTCTATAAGTTGGAGTCTTGTGAAGCTTATACTCCCCTCTTAAAAGTTGCTTATAAAAAGCTATAAGTTGAGGTGAGAGGCATAATATGATTATGAAATCTTTGCTGCAGGATCCACTTGTGACCAACGGGCCAAATTTAGTTCCCTTGCTTGGGATAGATGTTTGGGAGCATGCATATTATCTACAGGTAAATTTCAAACTTTAGTTGTCTGTTAAAATTTGAGCTCAAATGTAAATCAAAGATTAGCATATGACAATGCCAATGTAGGCTTGTTACATCAATGATCCTCTGCTTTGATTTCAGAATTTTTACTCTTATTTTAGTTTTTGGAAAAGAAAAAAAAAAAAAAATCTTGTTTTGTTGGTTACATTCAATAAACCGAAACTTCTGCCCTCTTGCATCTCAGAAGATATCATGTTCACTTTATTCAGTTGCTTGAATAAGCTTATGAGAGCACCATATATTTGCCAGTGGCTTGAGTATAAGAGAATTTGAGTCATATATCTTTACTCTCTATATATATCACACTACGGGGTGTACATGAGGGAGGGGTTGAAAAAATAATTGTATAATTTATTCAGCCATCCTTTATAAAGATGGTAATCTTTGATATCCTGGTGTACTTTTTCTTATGTGTCCCTTTGATATATGTTTTTATGGTGCAGTACAAGAACGTTAGACCAGATTACTTGAAGAACGTATGGAAGGTCATAAATTGGAAATATGCAAGTGAAGTGTACGAGAAAGAAAGTGCTTGAGGTTTGATGTAGAGAATTAAGAGGCAACTTGTCGGATGCTGTATGGCAAAGAGAATAACAAGAAGAATAGTGTATGTGTTGTATGAAAGTTAATAAATATTAAGCTTAATGCTTAAAAATTAGATGGCGTCTTGTACCACTGGTGAATTACATTTACATTTACCCTTGAGTGACCCTTGCTTTTGGGTTTTTCTTTATTCTCCTTTCCGAGGCTGATCAAGAGCATTGAATGAATGGTTATTTTGTTTTCTTGGTATTTATCCTAGTTTGCAGTTCATAAAACCGATGATGAACTGCCTTTGATCCTCTTTGACCCTAATAATTTTACTTTTTTATAGATACAAATGAGATACAAAGCACAAGGAACCTGAACTTTGGGTATTCGGTTCTGATAAAAAGGCCCTCAGCCCATAGAAACCCTGTGGAAAACTATAAACCTCAATCTATAAATTGGATTTCGACACCAATAGGTGTTGACGGACAAGCACAACACTATTGAACTTTGGTACATTTGATCAATGTGTCGGTAATTTTTTTAAATTAATTCAAATAAATATTCTCAAGTTTAAACAATTTTGTTGATTTTAAAAACCAGATCAAACTGGACATAAATTAATTAAATTCTTTTAATTCGAGAGAATTGATAAGTATTTCGGATAAAATTAAAGTTAATTGAGTTAAATAAAAGAATATATGAAATTTAATTAAAATTAATTATATAAAGTTTTTCTAAATAAACAAATACAAAAAGTAAATATTTATACAATTATCTATGACGCAAGGCAAATGCATCTTTTCAACTACATGCTAGATTCCATCGTGATGGAGCTTGGAGTGGATCTTCCTCTTTACATCAATCTTTGTTCACTTCGAACCCCATTATAAAAAAATAAAACTCATCATTCAGTGCATATTGTTGCATCGGATGGATGCAATAAGGTGTGCAAAAGTTCCTCGAAACTTTAAATGCTTGCGTAAACTTTGGCCAAATTCTTAACATGTTCATGATTGACTTCCTTATCAAAGAACAAAATGTGCTAGATAGACCGAATCAATTGCTTAAGTGATATAAGGATACAAACGCGCTTGGATAATAGGCGGCGCAAACTCAATCAATCCAACAGGTTTTGTAACTCGAGAATGCCACTGTCAATCTATATTTGTGATGCTTCAAAATTATTATATTGGATAATCTCACAGCTAATGACATGCATGTCCGAGAATAGAATAATAACACATTTACCAATCAAAGAAACCATGTTCATGTCATTTCATGCCATCCCAACCAAAGTTTTACCTAATCAAGCATTTCCCTACCACATTACAGCTCATCCATATGTATTTCATTCCATCATATATATATATACATATACATATATATATATATATCTACATCCCAACACATGTCAAACTGAATATCACATTCAAATCTCTATACCAAGCCATGATCAACCATACTTTTGACCAACAAGCATACAACTTCTATATAAGCTTAAACATACCATTTGTAAAGAACACTTATATACATAAACAAGTTATCCCTATTACATGCCACAAAATCAAATTATAATGGTTTCAAAGTTTACCAAAAGGTGGTTGGATAATGTGATCTTTAAGCTGATCTGATTGTTTAGTTTTGCAAAACAAAATCTACAAAGAAATAGGAAAATAACACAAATAAACTTCAATAGAGCTTAGTAAGTTCATAGGTTGAAAACGATAAAGCATACCTTATGTTACATTTATAAATTTACAAGACAATTAACTAACATTCAATCTTGTCATCACAATCGTGTCAATAGTTGAGTTTCATATACACAAATCATAAATCCATCCAAGCTAACAAGATCATTTCATGCCAAGTTACTACATAGTATCCATAAGCATATGCAAATATATTTTGAAGACATCAACAAGAGATTATCATCAAGTCTCAATACAAATCATTTTATCGTTTATCAAACACAATTCTGCCCGATGAACGGATATAAACAGATATGGATACGCAGTTATCCACCCAAGACACGCCAAAATGCTCAACCGAGCTAATCTAACCAAGAACATGCTTGGGCACCAAGTGCTTAGCCCGTAGACTAACATCCCTCTAAAGACACGCCTAAGTACCAAGTGCCAAGCCCGTAGGCTAACATCCCTCTAAAAACATACCTAGGCACCAAGTGCTAAGCTCGTAGGCTTTACATCTGCCTCCAGAACCATTCTAGTATCACTATAAATATAACTCAGTAATCCGCAACAAATGTTGAATTTCGTATACTCAGTGAATAATAAAATGTCATATATCATCATCTCATCACAAGTCAATCCCATACAATGTGCAAAATAAATTATTGGCATGCCAATTATATTCTATCATATGTTCATTCGAGCTCGATACATAAAAATGTATAACACTTTCCATATCAACACGTTTTCCTATCAATTCAATCGTAACATTTCAATTTATAACCAATGTCACCAAAATATAAAATTTTAAGTTATTACTAAATTATACAAAATAATATCGTATGAACTTACCAAGGCTAAACAACAGAGATAGCAATATCAAGGACTAGTCGTCAATTTTCTCTTTTCTACGATTATCTACCGATTCTTGATCTATATAGTAATTTATTTCAATTTATCAACCTCAATTATCTTATAACATGTAATTTAATGCATATTAACTTCTATTATCATTTTTCATCCCTAAAGTTTTACACTTCATTCAATTTAGTCCCTACAATCGAAACAAGTTTATTTTCACAATTAATCCCTAACCCTAACCCTAACCCTAAGTGGAAAATTCATAACCATCCTTATACAACCTTCTAATTCTAAAATTTTACAAGAAAACCAAACAAATTTCAATATTTTATCATTTTAGTCCCTAAACTCAAAACTATTTAAAATCACTTTACAAATTAGTCCAAATTCATCCTCAAGCTTCAAACTAAACCATTAACAACTAAAAAGCTTCAAGAATATCAATGGCAAGTTTTTAAAACTTTGATAGTATTTCAAAATAGTCCATGCGCTAACTAGATTAAGCTAGAACGATCTCTAAAACACAAAATTCATGAAAAACGAGTGAAAATGGACTTACATGGAAAGATATACACAAGGCCGAAGCTTCCAAGGTTTAAAAATGGTGAAATCGGTTGGAACATTAGAGAATGAAGAAGATTGTTTAATTGTTTTGTTTATGTTAAGATATTTAACTATTTACTAAATTACCCCTAAGTTTCACCTTTAATTTCATTAACCAAAGGCATTAACCGTCCACTATTAATAATATTATGGCTAAATTCCATTTAAAACCATCCCGTTAGACATTTATCCTCAATTTGCACCTAAACACTAATAGCAATTAATTTTTACAAATTTTACGATTTAGTTCTTTTTCTTTAATTACTTAATCAAACATCAAATTTACCGAACCAAATTTTAATATGATATTAATGATCTCGTAAATATTAAATAAATAACATCTACGGAGTCACACGCTGAAATTGTGATCCCAAAACCACTAAAAATGGTTGTTACAGCAAACAATTATAATAAATATAATTATATTCATTTATGATAATAATTATATTAATTAAGTACAATTATAGAAATAAATTACTTGTTCATGTGCATGTAGAATGATTTCTCATCAAATCCAAGTAAGGTCTATATAATAATTGTATGATCCAAGGTACTCCAAATCTATTTAAATATTAAAAGTAGGACATATTGTAAATATTTATAATTTAGTGTGTTCTAATTTATCAATTATGGTTATAGTTTTACATTGTCGATAAAGGGACATTATATGGCTAGAAAGGGATGAGGGCAACAAATAGTATCTGCATCATATACCAGTAGACATCAATAGTAAATTTCATCCATCTCTATCTGCATTGTCTTATAAATCACCTAGTAGAGAAATGCCATAATTGCAAACCCCTAGTTGAACGTCCTAGTCAAATGGAAGTTTGTCAGTAAATGGGTATATATAATGCATAAAATAGCCAAACATGTAAAGCATTAGCATTCCTTTGATCATGTATAGTATGTAAGCTTTGGCATAGCGATCGAGGTCTTTACCATTTGTATTTGTAACTAATGTCTCCTCAATTAGTGTTTCGTACTATGTAAACTCCACTCAACACCCTTCGACATCTTTCTTATTTAAAGATTGATTTTGTACTCGATAATGTGGATGGTACTGGCCATGGATCAAAGGCAAGGAAAACATGTGAGTAGAGTTACATTTTTCAATGTTAAAAGTCGCTTTACTGCAAGGAAAATGAAAAGTACGGATCTCTAACTTCTATCGTTTAATTAAGGCAACAAGCAACTTTTCCAAGCAATGAAAGTGGGGTATCTAAGATACCTGTTTAAATCTGATGTTTTTAAATAATCTATAATCCAATCATATTTGAGGATTTTAAAACTTAGATTATCCGAGATCAAATAATTTATTTTTATCTTGTTAATAATTAAGAAAATAATTAATTATTAATTTTTATTTATTGCAATATAAAAATAATATTAAATTTTAATAATAACAAAATCTCATGACAGAAGATTTTACCATGCTTATCAATATGCTAATTTGTGAGCCTATAGCCTTAATAGACCCATTTTACAATGGATAGAAATTCAAGTTAAGAGCTTGAGAGTTAGAGTGCTTAGGAGAGGAGAAGGAGATAACTTAGGGTCGGAATTTGGTGTAAAAATAAAAAAATAATAATAAAAAGGGAGGAGAGTATTTGTAAGATGTGTATGCACAATCATTCAAATTTAATTTAAAGGAACCTCGACACTTACGAATGTCAAAATCTATTATATTAAATTCAAGTAATTGGGCTTACGAGCAATCAATCTCGAATTAATATATTTGACTTGATCTTTACAAATATCAAAATTAAAAATTACAATTTTTGTTAGAAAATGTATTTTAATAAATAATTTTAAAACAACAATATTTATATAAAAAAATTGATTGAACCACTCTTGCAAAGAAAACAAAAATTAAACAAATAACTCAAAATTTTAAGGTGCTATACAATTTTTAAAGAGTAAATTACAAGTTTAGTCGCTTATATATGGTTCAGATTACGATTTGATCAATAAACTTTAAAAATTATTATATAATTTCTAACGTTATCGATTTATTATGTTATAGTCACTAAGCTATTACCTACCATTAATGGTGCAACGCCTTTAATAATGTTTTTTTTTTCACCTTCCCTTCTTTTCAAGTGAACTTTTTTTTTTCTATTTTGTTCTCACTTCATTTTTCACTCTTCTTCTTGTCCTTATCCTTCTCATGGTCTCCCTTTCTCTTCTTCTCATAACCATTTTCAACCTCTTTCTCTTCCAAGAAGCTACCTTACACTCATCTTCGGTTACCAAATATTGTCATTATTTCCTGTGGAAGTTGATAAAGCTAATAAAAAAAAAAGTGTTGGTATTGATCATATTTCGTGATGAAAATAATACCAATATCTTGCAATGGAAGAAAAGTGTAGGAAAATTTTTGAAGAAAGAGAAGAGATTGAAGAAGGCTTTGAGAATAAGAGAAATAGGGACCGTGAAAAGGATAAGGAGAAGAAGAAAAAAAAGAGAGAGAGAGAGTTTACTTGAAAAGTATAATACCCCATACCCGTACCTGAGACTGGGATAGGATACGAGGCATTACCGAAATTTTCAGAATAATTTCAATTAATTTATATTATGTAGTATTCATTTTCATGTAACATCCTCTTCATATATTCAATTCAAAATATCATATAAAATACGATACAATACTTAAATTTTCATATTTACATGCTCATTCAGGGTATCCGAACCTACCTGACTAAATTGCAGAAATACCAAGATTTAGGGGCATATTGGTAATTTACCATTTTCCCAAATTTCACCCAATCTTAAATTGATAATTTCATTCAATTTATTAATTTAGATAATAAAATTTATTCCCTTCAAATTAGTCATTTTTGACATTTTTACAAAATTACCCCCTAAAGTTTTACTTTTATTCAATTTAGTCCATGAGCTTAAAACATGCAAATTAGCCATGCTAACTGAATATTCATATATATTTTTCCTCCTCATCCTCTCCATTCCACATCCTTAATGTATATAACATTCTTGTAAGTACGATTTCACAATTTACTTATTAATGCTCACATCAATCTGTTCACACGAGTCATAGTCACTCAATTATTTATAATTCGAGCTACAGAGCTCAAAATTAAGATCCGTAAATTTTCCCTAAAACTAGACTCACATATAATTCCACCATAAAATTTTAAGAATTTTTGGTTTAGCCAATTAGTACAGTTTATTCATTTAAGTTTCCCCTGTTTCACTATCCAACAGTTCTAATCTCTCTTCACTAAAAATTAATTATATCACAGTACAAAACTCGGATAATGTTCCCATTGATTTCTATTGAAAATAGACTCATTAAGGATTCTAAGCATATAAATTTGATACTCTAATTAATTTTATCCAATTTTTGGTGATTTTCCAAAGTCAAAACAGGGGAACCCGAATTCATTCTAACATTGTCTCACAAAATTCATTATATCTCATAATTTACAAATCCATTGCTTACAGCGTTTCTTCTATGAAAAACTAGACTCAATAAGCTTTAATTTCATATTTTATTCATCTTCTAATTCGATTTCTACAATTTATGGTGATTTTTCAAAGTTAGTCTACTTCTGCTGTCCAATATTGTTTTAGTTCAAGATGTTTATTACCATTTTTCCTCTAAATTTCAAAGGTCATACAATTCAGTCCTTGCTCAATTAGCCCATCTATTAAGCTAATTTTTCTCAATTAACATTTTATTCCATCATTCTAAACTATTACACAATCTTTGAAAATCAGAATTTTAACACTAAACCTTAATTCACAACTTTTTCACAATTAGGTCCTAAACTCAATATCTATTGAAATTACTTGATAAAATCGTCAAACAACAAAATCAAAGCTTCAAATTCATTTTATTTCATCATAAACAGCTAACACTTATCAATGATAGCTTTTAATTTTGTTCATAAAATCAAAACTAATGAATTAAACACTTGGACCTAATTGTAAAAGTCACAAAAACATAAAAATCTCAAAGAAAAGGGTAAGAATTGAACTCACATATGTCAAAGTATGAAAACCAGCAGCTTTCAGACCTCCCATGGCGTTTTTGCTGAAGAAAATGATGATATCTCTAGATTTTTCAAATTTGTCTTGTTTTATATGTTTAATTTGCAAAATTTCCCATTTTGCCCTTGTTTTTCCTTGTCTTTTTTGCTGATTTTCTTGCCCAACCGTCCAGCCCATACAATTTGGGTCCAATTGCCTTTTAAATCCCTTCTTTTTAATCACTTAGACTATTTAATCACAATTTAATAAATTTCGCACTATTTTCAATTTAGTCCTTTTTAATTAATTGACTAACCAAATGTTAAAATTTTCTAACGAAACTTTAATACTAACTTAATAACACTCCATAAATATTTATAAAAATATTTATGGCTCGGTTTATAAATTCGAGGTCTCGATACCTCGTTTTCAACCAAATTTACCTGATTAATTCTTTTAAAATCGCAAAATTCACTAATTAAAAATAATTCTTTTAAGTTCGCACTTGGCCTATAATTATTATTTGTTAAAATTTCTAAACTTACTCGTCAGATTTAGTGATCTCGAATCACTGTTTCCGACACCACTGAAAAATTTGGCTGTTACAAAAAGGATAAAAAAAAATTGAGAAAATATTATTAACGATTGTGTTAGCTCACCGTTACGCCATTAATGTTTCAGTGACCATAGCATAACAAATTAATAACATTAGTGATCACAAAATAATTTTTTTAAAAATTTAGTGACCAAAATGTAATTCAAACCATATATTAGTGACTAAACTTGAATTTTTCCCTTTTTTTATAAGTGAAAAATTAGGGCTTTACGAGACAAACTCGCCGTGATATAAAAACATCATTTTCCCCCCAAACTTGCCCTTTCTTTACAAGCCAAAACCCTAGTTGTTAGCGAGCAGAAGCAAAGAGCCTCCAAAAAACACTTCAACCCTCTAGCCATGGTCTGTTCTTCATTTCATCTTTATTGTTTGCTTCCGGTTCTTTATCAAAATTTAATATTTTTTCACTAATTTGATCACTCTGATTGGATCTTTATTGCTTTGTAGACATTCAAGCGTAGGAATGGTGGCCGAAACAAACATGGCCGTGGCCATGTCAAGTTCATCCGCTGCTCTAACTGCGGCAAATGTTGCCCTAAAGTACCTCACATATGGTTTTCTTACCTGGGTCTTTGGGTTTTTATTTTTGATTTATTTCACACATATATTGTTTTCTTATTGTTTTCCCTTTTGTTTCGAATGAGTAAAGGATAAGTCAATCAAGAGGTTTCTTGTGAGGAACATCGTGGAGCAAGCTGCTGTCAGGGATGTCCAGGAAGCCTGCGTCTATGACAGTAATTCCTCATTTAATGCCTCTTATAAAACCAAAATTTCTGATTTTATTGTTTATTTTTGGATTCATTATTTGGTTGATGTTGTGTAGCGTACACTCTGCCCAAGCTGTATGTGAAGATGCAATACTGTGTTTCATGTGCGATCCATTCCCATGTTGTGAGGGTTCGGTCCCGCACTGACAGGAGGAAACGTGACCCACCTCAGCGCTTCATTAGACGCAGGGTACGTCTTATAATCCCTGATATCATGCTTTTCACTGTCAATGATCTATTTTGTTATGTGAATGGAATGTGATTCCTCTCACCTTGCTTGGGTTGTTTATCATTAGTGTAAGGTTGCTAATGGAATTTGAGCTAATAAACTTCTTATAGATTTTTTAACCTATGAATTATATAGATGAGAAAAGGGTCTTTTGGAAAATCTTCAGGGACTGCTAGTCTGCCTTTTGAGCAGAAAGTTTCCATGGCTTTAGGGATGAATTAGTCCCTAATACCTAATAGCCATCTGCCTTATTCGGTTGCTTATGATCATTTTGGGATGGAAAATGTCTATGAATCTAAAATAACTGATATATGGAAGTCATCCACGGGACTGGTAGAACTTGGACTTTGCTGATTTTTGTCATCAACTATCATTAGAATGATTCTATCTGCTATGTTTATAAAGATACTATTCTTTAGGGACTCATGTCAGCCCCTTTGCAGAACTCTCTAAGTGCTTAAGGGATGAAGAAGTCCCTTAAACTCAATATCCATCTAAATCACTTTGTCAGTGGCCTTTTTTGGTGGCGTATTGATCATTACCGGATGGAAAATTCCTTAGAATTAAGATAATTTATGTGGACTGTAGCTCATAGAGACCAAAGGGATTGTAGAATTTAGCTAAACCTGAAACTTAGAGATCCCTACTTTTTCTGATTGTGATCCATGCTTTGCATATTTCAAGGGAGTGGTCTGGCACCTTTTGCTGAAATTTTATTTGCTTTTGGGATTGACTGTTCCCTCATGTTAAATACCCATCTAAATCACTTTATCAGTTGCCATTTTGGTGGCACGCTGATCATCATAAGATAGTTTCCAATAGACTA
Organism: Gossypium arboreum; assembly: GCF_025698485.1. Lineage (NCBI taxonomy): Eukaryota > Viridiplantae > Streptophyta > Magnoliopsida > Malvales > Malvaceae > Gossypium > Gossypium arboreum. The sequence goes on along the minus strand of NC_069074.1, from coordinate 29,143,613 downwards.
TGCATGGTGGGTTACGCAGGTAGCTATGGTTGTTGGGATTTTAGCAGTCATTTGGATATAGCATTACTTAATTCGCTGAGGAATATTTTTTCAATAATAAAGAATAATGTGTTTGCTAAGAAAAATTTAATTGCACTACACAATGTATAGTTGATGGTCTCAGGGTTGTTGAAATGTATGTCCAATTTCTTTTTCCTCTTCAGAAGCTTTCGTTAATCGTCTGTGATTTCAAATCTTTTCAGGATGATATGCCAAAGCCTGGTCAGCCTGGTCAGGCTCCTCGTCCTGGTGTTGCCGCTCCTGCTCGTGCATAAGGCTCTTGAAGTTTAAGATGAATTTGTATTTCGTGTTTTGCTTTGAGATATCGTTGCTTGAATTTTGAGAACTTGGATCATGTAGGGAGTCTTTTTTTATTGTTTTAAAGTTCGATACTTTGTTAAATCTGGAAGGTATTGAGTGGTTGAGAATACATGTTGGAACTTGAAACTTCATAATTTCTGTTTAGCTGCGTATGATTATCCAAAATGAAAACCGTGCAAGTAAAATGGTATTATATAATTTTATTTCAAGATGTAGTGTAGGAATCAAAGAGCATCAGACTGGAATTCTTTAACGCTTTAGAAAGGCTTTCATTCCGACATATAACACGCAAAAGTTAGTCAGACGTGATATATTCTTGATCCAAACAATTTAAGGTTAGCTTGAATCTTTAGATTCAACAGATCCCGGTGTGATTGGTTGTCAGCTCAAACTCGAGTACCCCCAACTCTGCATTACTTGTACATGCTCGAATCCCATCTCTAACCAAGCGAGTAGCAAAATCTGTTCCAAGACTCAAACAAGCTAGAACAACTCTATCCATCTGACAACAAATGTCGGGTTGTTCAAAGCTGAGTTGCAATGTGCTTTTCTTCTTCAAATGAGTATAACAGCAGGTAGGGGAGCAGGGAGCAGCTTCTGTTCCCTAGCTGTTACAGGCTTAAGGTTAATGCCTTCAAAGCTTGTAATTCTTAGCACCCGTGTATTTTCTTGGCAATCCTGATGCATCCTGCCATTGGACAGTCTGTCTTGATCGCATTGTGGGCAATGTGTGATCTACTTGCTGCATACCCCTCCTGCAACATAAACAACACAGTCACTTCATCGCTGGTTTTGAGCCATGACACAAACATCCTCATATTCCTAGAATCATTTAGTATTTCTGGAAATCACCAGCTTGGGAATATTGGATCAAGTATTCAGCTAAACAGTAAACAGTCTTCCTAGCCATTCTAAACTAACCCTATCTTTATCCTAATTTCTTTCTTGATTTTATTCTTTTTTCTGCTAAACCCTCCTTGTCTTAAAGCAAGTCATTCTAGGTCCCATGATATTCTTATGTCTACAAGAGCAAAACACATCCTTTTCTACGTAATTGCAGTTCAAATGCTTGTGAGTAGAGAAGAACATAGAAGTAGAATACCTTGTGAAGGCTGCTCATGATAGTACTTATGGAAGGAGTATTTGTTTGTGCACGACTAGCCACCTGATAAAGTTGAAGCGAAAATCATTACCTAACATCAGGCAATTCAAGTATAAGAGCAAATGTTTTTGGGGGAAAAACCATGGGAGGGACCTCATCCAGTTTGATATATCCAAATGGTAATCTGGGGTCACTTTCTTCCAACATCCGTTTCAGCAGCTTTTCTAGACCAGTCCCTGCAGCTTTGCCCACCCACCCCCACTGCTCAGCCAAATTTAACATTTCCATGATATAAGCACCACTATGAAGAGGTCCTGTCCACAAAGGGCCTGATACAACAAGTGATGCAGCATCCTGTAAAAATTGACAGCAAATTTAGCATAAGCCTGTATCCCCTCCAGTTGCAAAAGCAGAAACAATGCTTAACGTGGGTACAGAATAAGCATTTTTTGACATTGCAGAGCTTTCATGACTTGGAATAAAAACAGAAAAAATAAAGGAAAGCACAAAACCAAAGTTAAATGCACACACATCATGAAACGAAATTATACTTTTGTTGAGTTATTGCAAGGACATCTGATTTGACCAAGTTCATCCCATGAAACTGCTTGAGAATTTCCACAGCGATTGCAGTAGCAGATGAAACCATAATCCCTATCATTAATATGAAAACATCAAATAAGTACTAAAAGACGGCTAAAAAGGTACAGATTATATATATATATCACCTCTTCTCAGGTAGCTTCCCTCGATTCATTCGGAGCAAGACTCTGAAAACAGGTCCATGGTAAGAGTAGTATGAAAAAAGTGGGGTAACACGATAGCCTAGAACAGAAGCCTCCCTCACAGCACCACCTATAAGGATTCGCAAACCAAGCTCGTTTGCGTACGGCATTGGACGAACATATGCTCCAAATGCTGATAATGAACTAATATATACACCCATAAACAGAAATAATTAACTCATCAGAGACAATTAAAACAGAAAGTATCCAATGTCATGGTTACCGATAATTCCTAATCCGATTCATTAGGGAGCACATAAGGGCTTGAAAGACTATTATACATCACTATTTAAGTCGAAACTCATATTTGATGCATAGCAAAATCAGTGAGAACAGGGCACTGAATCGAAAAATAATTCATTAAAAAAAAAACATTAGCATGATTCCACAGACAACTCTTAATATGCTAGGACATCAGCAGTTGCAAACACCCATTGGAGAAAACCATGAAATGAAACTATTCAATTTGGTTCTGCTATAGCAATAGCAGAAATAAAACCAATCAAGCCATGACGAGAGACAGTAGCAACCGAAATGTCATGACAGACCAAAACTTCAATTATTAGTTATATTGTTTGAAATTGAAAAGTGGCAATCGAAATTGCAAGGGAAATAACAATGGAGGTTAAAAAAAGAAAACTCACTGAAAAGGGCGGTGACCGCCTGATGAATACCCATCAGTGGAAGTAACATAAACCAATCCATCAAGTTTCAAACTGCTAAACGCAGCCCTTAAAAAGAAAGACGAATGACTCCCAAACGAATCTAAGTCAATATAATCAAAATAATCCCTTTGCAAATAACAATCCGTTAAAATCCGATTAGCTTCGCAATGCGTCACTACCCATCTCTTTTTTTCCCCTTCCAACCTCTCGACTTGTGCTAAATTATCCAAAATAACCCTCCTGTGGCTCTCGTTTGCGTCGTTGGCTAACACGAAATCGGCTTTGGATTCGACGAGGTAGCGAAGTGACCGGATTCCGCAGCCACACATTGCATCGAGGACTCTTAATTGGCCTTTGGATTGCTTGTAGAGTGCAGCTGAAAGGACCCCGAGGTCTCGGCCGGTGGCGCTTTCGTGGCGGAAAAAGGTGTCGCCGGTGTAGAAAAGGATACCCCTTTCGGTTATTTGATTGGGTTGACAGCAAGTTGTGGAGTTAACGTATAAGGATGGAGATGAGATTGAGGGTTTTTTGGGGATTAGAAAGGACCTGGGATTGAAGGGGGGAGGGGATAGGGTTTTAGGATTGAGAGAGAGCATGGCGGGAAAATGTTGGGCAGGAATGAGCCTTAGTTGGGTTTTCTTTTAATTTAATCCCTACATTACATGGGATAAGTGCCACTGCCACGCCGGCTTACATCAACATTTCTAGACGTTGCAGACCACATCAATATCATCATCAATTACTTTACTTCCCTGCCTTCCAATAGGATTTTTAATAAATCTAGATTATGATTTAATAAAATATATTTAATTTATTAATTTAAAAATAATGAAAAACAACAAATAGTAAAATATATATTAAGTAATTAGATAAAATCATTTGAATCACAATTTCAACTACAATGAATCATTACATTACTTTTGATAAAATTTTTGGTGATGGAAACAAAATCTTAAAATATGATTTATTAATTAAAATAATAAGTGTAATTTAATATAGATTTAAAGTAACTATTAATGAAAATATTATGAATAATAAAATAAATATAAACTATGCATTTTAGATAAAAGAATAATTTTATCTCATAACATTTTCTTTGGATATCTATAATTAAAATATACATATCGATAAAAATTTAGTAGAAAAAGAGTGCATAATATTAATATTATTGTATTATTATTAAGAATATGTGTTAAAAAATCAGTGAAACAAAAGTTTAGCTAAATAAATAAGAACGTAACATGTTTTTTACTCTCCTCGTAATAACATCACTTAATATCCTTAAATTAATGGATTCTAATTTTATATACTAATCTGATTAGAACGAATTTTGAACATCTATATGATCATATGAAGAAAAACTTAATCAGCTAAGCCATAAAATTATCTTCATGCACTATAATTGGACTTTTTGTTTATCAAGATAAGTCACATATTTCGTGCAATATAAACACTCCAAAATTTTTAACATTTTAACTCACGTTATATAAGGAATTAACAGCATCAAATTCAATGTCTTTTATTACTTACTATTTTATTGAATATGGCTAGGGTGGAAAAAAAATAAAACCAATATCAACGGATGCCGACCGGATTTGATTCTTTAGGTTCAGATTTTTTTGGAAAATCAAGTTTAAAGTAAGTGAAGTTGGGTTTGAGGTAAATTTGTTCTACCTGATATATTTATAAAACATGTTCATGATATATATTAGAATTAAGTGATTGAATTATTATTTAAATAAAATACAGTTATAAAATAAAATAAAAATAAAATTTATATAAAACTGTACTTCTTTTATATTATTTTAATATTTGATATTGACTAAAATAAGGTGTTTCAATCTTACTACACTTCTATTAGAATATAGTTTTACAAGCCTATAAATAGACATAGTCTACTCCTCTTATATTCATTCAAATTCGACATAGGGAATTTTCTTCTATTCTGCCCGTGGTTTTTTTCCCGAAAAGGTTTCCACGTAAAAATCTGTGTGTTTTTTATTTTTATTTCTTTTTTTTTGCTATATATTATCATTATCGACATTCTATTTTTTTTTTCACAAATTGGTATAAGAGCTTCTCGGTTGTTCATCTCAATCATGGGAAAAGCATTTTTTAAATATGAAATTCTGTTATTAGATCGCAACACCAGATTTGCATTATGATAGATTAAGATGCAAGCAATTCTTGTGCAGATAGATCTGGAGGATGCTCTGCTAGGGATAGATAAGATGCCTTCGACATTAACGGATGAAGAGAAGAAGCGTAAGGATCAAAAGGCATTAACACAATTACATCTATATTTTCCTAACGAAATTTTGCAGGATGTGATGAAGGAGAAAACCGTCGCTGCATTATGGAAGAGGCTGGAATATGTATGTCGAAAACTCTAACCAGTAAGTTGCATATGAAGCAGCGTCTTTATGCTTATCGTTTGGAGGAAGGTGCATCTATGCACAAATACTTAACAATGTTTAAAGAAATTCTCTCAAACTTGGAGGCCATGGAGGTTCAGTATGATAAAGAAGATCCACGGTTGTTCTATTTTGTTCGTTGCCCCAGTTTTATTCTACCTTTAGAGACACGATTTTATATAGCCGCAAGTCTCTTACAGTTGATCAGGCTTATGATTCTTTAACCTCATATGATAAGATGAAGCATCTTATGGTTAAAATTGACTATCAGGGAGAGTGTCTCATTGTTCATGGTAAACAAGATCGGAATACTGATAATGATCGTGGAAGGACACAAGAATAGAATCCTCGCGGTAAATCTAAAGTTAGATCAAAGTCTTCAAATAGAGGTAAAACTTGTAACTTCTGTAGGAAGAAAAGACACATTAAATCTGAGTGCTATAAGCTACAGAACAAGATAAAAAAGAAGGCTACGAATCAAAAGGAAGGCTATGAATCAAAAGGGAAAACAACCAGAAAATTCCGGTGAAGTTGATGTTGTAGAAGACTACAGTGATAGTGAACTTCTAGTCACTTCTGTCAATAATTCTAAAGTGAGCGAGGAGTGGATTCTTGATTCAGGCTGCACCTTCCACATGAGTCCCAATCAGGATTGGTTTACAACTTACGAAACAGTGTCTGAAGGTGTTATTTTGATGGGAAATAATGCTTCATGTAAAATAGCAGGTGTTGGAACAATTAAAGTTAAGATGTTTGATAAAGTTGTCAGAACACTTAGTGACGTACGATATGTTCCAAAATTGAAGAGAAGTTTAATTTCGTTGAGTATTATTGATTCAAAAGGGTCCAAATACACAGCTAAAATTGGGGTTTCGAAGATTTCCAAAGGTTTCCTAGTTGTGATGAAAGGGCAGAGAAAGACTGTCAAGTTACATGTTCTATAGATTTCTACTGTTACTGGTGATGCAGCTGTCGCTTTCTTTTCCTTGTCAGATGATGATATTACTAAACTTTGACATATGCACTTAGGGTATATGAGTGAGAATAACATGGTAGAATTGAGCAAAAGAGAACTTCTTGATGGGTAAGGAATTTGCAAACTGAAGTTTTGTGAGCATTATGTTTTAGGGAAGCAAAAGAGAGTTCGATTCACTAGAGGAATCTGTAACACAAAGGGAACATTGGATTATATTCATTCTGATCTGTGGAGGCCATCAAAAGTGCCTTCGAAAGGTGGATCTAATTATATACTTACTTTTATTAATAATTTTTCCAGAAAAGTTTAGCCGTTCTTCCTGAAACAGAAAAGCGATGTGTTTTTCACAGTTAAGTCTTGGAAAATTATGATTGAAAAACATATGGGAAAACAAATAAAATACCTCCGTACAGACAATGGCTTAAGTTTTGTTCTGATGAGTTTAATAAACTATGCAAGTTAGAAGGGATCGTGAGACACTTGACAGTTCGTCATACTCCACATCAAAACAGCGTTGAAGAACGAATAAACAGAACAATCATGGAGAAGGTTTGATGTATGTTGTCAAATGTCAACTTACCAAAGTCGTTTTGAGCTGAAGCAGCCTCCACTACTTATTTTTTAACCAACTGATCTTCTTCCATTGCCATTAAGAAAAATACTCCACAAGAGGTATGGTCTGGTAATCTTGCTGGCTATTTTGATTTAAATATCTTTAGGTGTCCTACGTATGCTCATATTGATAATAGAAAATTGGAACCGAGATCTATTAAATGCGTATTTCTTGGTTATAATGCTGGTGTAAAAGGGTATAAGTTATAGTATCCTGAAAATAGAAAAGTTGTGATTAGCAAAGATGTTGTTTTTGATGAAAATGCTATGCTACCTAACTTATCTCTTAAATACTCTTCCAATAAAGCAAATCAAAAGCAGGTGGAGCATTAGATTAATCCAAAATCTACAACAGAGTAGACTCCTCAAGCTAGTACAAAAATTTAGAATAGAGTTGCTTCTTCAGCACAATACTCTATCACCAAAAACAAAACTAAAAGAGAAATTAAACATCTAAAGAAGTAGGCGAGGCTGATCTAGGTGCTTATGCTTTAAATGTGGCTGAAGATATAGATGCAAACTAAGAGTCATCTAATTATTCTGAGGCGGTTAGCTGTGAAGACTCAGAAAAGTGGATGTTTGCTATGTAAGAGGAGATGGAATCACTCCACAAAAATAGAACATGGGATCTTGTGAAACTTCCTAAAGATAAAAAGGTTGTTCATTGTAAATGGGTGTTTAAAAAGAAATAAGGGACTCCAAAAGTTGAAGAACACAGATATAAAGCAAGGTTTGTTGCAAAGGGTTACAGTCAAATTCCAGGAGTGGACTTCACAAATGTGTTCTCCCCAGTTGTGAAGCACAGTTCAATTAGAGCTTTGCTTGGCATTGTGGCCATACATGATTTGGAGCTTGAGTAGTTAGATGTAAAAACTATATTTTTGTATGGAGAACTTGAAGAGGATATTTACATACAACAACCAGAGGGTTTTACAGTCTTAGAAAAAGAGGACTATGTTTGCTTGCTAAAAAAGTCCCTTTACGGTTTGAAACAGTCACTAAGACAGTGGTACAAGAGGTTTGATTCCTTTATGAGTTCTCATGATTTCAAAAGAAATAGCTTTGACAGTTGTGTTTACTTTAAGAAAAACAGTGATGGTTCTTTTGTATATTTACTTCTTTATGTTGATGACATGTTGATTGCAACAAAAGATAAAGTAGAGATAAGAAAGGTCAAACCCTAACTAAGTAAAGAATTTAAGATGAAAGATTTGGGACCAGCAAAAAAGATACTTGGTATGGAGATTCTCAGAGATACAAAAGCAAGTAAATTGTACCTAAGTTAGAAGGGGTACATTGAGAAAGTTCTTTGCAGGTTCAATATGCAGAGTGCTAAGCCTATTAGTACTCCTTTAGCAACCCATTTCAGACTTTCATCGGCTTTGTCTCCACAATCAGATGATAAGATTTAGTACACGTCACATGTTCCATACTCTAGTGTAGTGGGATCTTTCATGTATGATATGGTTTGTTCACGTCTAAATTTATCATATGCAGTCAGTACAGTTAGCAGATACATGGTGAATCTGGTAAATAACATTAGAAAGCAGTTCAGTAGATTTTAAGATACTTACAAGGTACTACTAATGTTTGCTTAGAATTTGGAAGAACTAGATATGGAGACATTGGGTATGTTGATGTTGATTTTGCTAGAGAACTTAATAGAAGAAGATCTCTCACAGGTTATGTCTTTACAATCGGAGGTTGTGCAATAAGTTGGAAAGCCACTTTGCAAACTACAGTCGCTTTGTCTGTGACAGCCCTGATTTGACCCTAGTCGGAATGTGATTTCAGGACCACAAAACCGAGTCATAAAAATTTATTTTTTTATTTAATTGCATATATTTTATATGCTTAATGACTGAATTAATATGTTTGAAAATTTGGTATTTTAATTTTGTCTTTTGGACGTAAAATTAGCTAAAAAGGACTTGTTTGAGAACTTTAAAAATGTGGTAGGTAAATGTCCAAGGGATTAATTTGTTGAATTACTAAAAGGGTGGATTTGCATGTCTATTTTACCTTTTTAAATTATGGATGCAGTAATGGGGTTGGCATACAATAATTATATGCTTTTATAATAATAGATTATATAATTGAAATATGTTATAATATAAAATAAGTTATAATATATTAAGTGGGGGGTGATAAAAACAAGGAAATAGAATGTTTCTCTTCCATCCTCATTGCCGAAAACATAAGGGAAAGAAGAAGGAAAATGTCAAGGGCATTTGGTCATCTTAAGGGTTAATTAAGGTAGGATTTTATGTTATTTTTATTAAATTTTATGAAAATTGAGTTAGTAATCAAGCTCTTATTATAACCCATATGTGAATTTTTTTTGATTTGGTGACAAAATGTGCATTCGGTTATAATGGATAAATGCTAAGAAGATAGTGTTTTTATGTTTTGGATAGAAATATTAGAAAGGTGAAAATGAGCTAGCTAAATAGATATTGGTGAACTTAAATGATGGTATGAACAAATGTGGAGCTTTTGATAGTTTTTAGAAGTATTCGGTCAAGGTGGTTATGTGTTGAAACTTTGTGTTAAATGACAAAGTGATGTGCACTTGTTATTTTGGTAGTAATAATGCCGAAAGTGAAAAGATTGCTAAGGAATTATGGTTTAAATGTTTAGTGAAGATGATATTCGGCTTGTTAGTATGTGAATAAATTATTTAAAGTATAAACTTTATATGTATGGTAAAAATTTATATGCATTCCGCCTTAAGACATTAGATAAACTTTAGTTGAAGATTCAATGTCTTAAACAACGATGGTTATAAGATGAAATAGAAATTATTAAATTTATATATATATGTGAGTAATTAGCAAGGAGTGGTTACCGTATGTACATATATATAAATATAGGTGTTTTATTGAAATATTGATTGGGTTATGGATAGTAATGTGGTATTAGGTGAACAATAGCGAATGGCTTAAAAGCCTAAGGTGAAAAAAATCAAATTTTAGCTGTGTGATTCTTGTGATATGAAATCATTAATATTATGGGATATAACTAACTAGCAATGTAATTAAATTAGTTAATTTATTTATTTTAGCTCAAGAACCCAAAGGAGGGGAATCAAGCAAGGGCAAAGCAAAGAATATCGAGTAGCCGATTGCAACCGTTTCATCTAAAACGATGTAAGCCTATAAGCAATTAAACTTGGTTATTTTATACATAATTGGTGTATGCATATCGTGAAAGAATTACTCTCGTTTATGTATTCTTTTGATTGAAAGGCATGTGACCGATTATACTTAGTTAATTGAATAAATCACTTGTTTAAACGAAATGATTTTGGCACTATGTGTGCGAATTTGAATGGCACTATGTGTGCGAATTTGTATGGCACTATGTGTGCGGATTTGTATGGCACTATGTGTGCGGATTTGTATGGCACTATGTGTGCGGATTGGAATGTCAATATGTATGTGAATTACTAAGGCACTATATGTGCGGGTTAACATGGTACTATGGATATGAATTTCCTTGCTTGAGCACTACGTGCGCGAAAATGGTTGTTGTATGTAGATAGCATGCATGCTAATAATGTTTTTATTTTCTACTTAATACCTTATTGATTATAAGTTAACATGAATATTTAGTTGAACATATACCTTGAATTATGTTCAAAAATTTTAATTGATTAGTTGTACTCTTCTTTTGCTTTTGAATATTGAAATATTGAAGGTGAAAGGCTGGAAAATTTCAAGTTGAAATGTTATCCAAATGCTGGAAATTTAGCATGCATATTCTTTTATTTAAATGCTTTGACCGAATGTTGGAAGTTAACTTGCATGCTGTCTGGTTCTTGCATGAGGGAGTTAAAATTGAACTTAAGATAGTTTATTACTAATTAATTTGTTCTTTGTAATCTTTGTAAATTATTGGCTGTCCAAATTAGGACAAATTTATGGTACTTAGTTAATTAATATCTTCTGTAATACTTAAATTATTGGCTGTCCAAATTAGGACAAAATCATGGTGTTATGTGCTAGCATGATACGTATGACTTTTGAACCTAAATGTAAATGACGGTGTTCATATGGAGCTTATATCCGAATGTAGCAAATGACTACTAATGTGATATGTTAAATGAGATGTGTTGTGATATGTTAAATGAGATGTGTTAATATATGATTAAATATGCATGATATTTGATGTATATCCGGACTTAAGGTCCATGAGCTTCGTCTTTCGAATTGTATCCGGACTTAAGGTCCGAGCTTCATCTTTGGAATTGTATCCGGGCTTAAAGACCCATGAGCTTCATCTTTGGGCGTATCCGGACTTAAGATTCGCGAGCTTCGTCTTGGTACTATATCCGGACTTAAGGTCCATGAGCTTCGTATTGGTACTATATCCGGGCTTAAAGTCCGTAGGCTTTGTGTTGGTGATTGAATTCGGGTTTAAACCTAGCGGGCTTAACGCCGATGATTGAATAAGATTATGAATTTGAATGTTCGAGGTAAACTACTACGATTATGTATGTTACATTATGAGAGCAGTGCGTATTATGTACTCGTATGCGATTTTGATTTGGATTGAATTATAAGTGTATAAAGTGATGCATATATGAATAAGTGTTACAACTATAAATGTGATCGTGATACATTCGGTAAATCTGTGAAGTTATGTGGAAGTATATGATTGTTATATGTGATTATGATCATGGAAAATTAAATGTGGATATGATATTGTATTTTGTTCGTTTTGATTAAATTAAAGTTGATAGTGAAGCATTTTAAATGCCTATGTTATATAAGTTCAATCTTGAATGACATGATATACATGTTTAAATAATATGAAAGCAAAGAATGTGTGAAAGAGTAGATTGTAATAAATCTGCTTGAGACAGCAGCAGTAGCATGATTTTTGGAAAATTTCCATAAATAGTGGGAGTTGAGTTAGAGGCTAAGCTTAATGAGTCTAGTTTCTTATAAAAGAAACTGTGTTAGCAAAATAATTGGCGATAATGAGATATTTGAAGTGGCGTGGGACAGAATCAAAATGACTTCGAGGTCCCCTGTTCTGTATTTAGAAAATCATTGTAAATTGTACAATGATGGTTATAAAATAAAATTTATATGCTTAGACTCCTTAATGAGTCTAGTTTCAAATGAAATAAACGAGAACATGTTTTGAATTCTGTACAATGAGAAATCTGATTCAAAGTGAAGAATGGTCAGAATAGTAAAACAGTGAAATAGGAGAAACTTTAAGAAAAATCTGGTATTAATTGGTCAATCCAAAAATTCTAAAAATTTTATGGATAGAAGATATATGAGTCTATTTTCAGGGAAAATTAACGGCAATTGATTTTAAGTTTTGTAGCTCCAGTTATAAATAATTTAGTGACTGTTTCTCAGGAAGATAGCTTGTCATGAAATTGAGTATATATTGTAAACATTGATTAAACATGAAAATGAGTTGCTAATTGTTTTCTTAAGAACTTACTAAGCGTAAAGCTTACCCCCCCTTCTTTCCCATATTCTCTAGGATTGCTAAGTTTGCTCGGGTTGGAGTTCGCCGGAGATATTATCACACTGTCGAGCCTCGAACCCTGTTCCGGTGAGGGATACGGGTGAGGGGTGTTACATTGTCTACCACTGAAGCTGAGTACATAGCGATTACTGAAGTTTATAAAGAAACTATTTGGTTGAAGGGACTCTTTAGTGAACTCAATGAATACCTTCAAATCAGTATAGTATTTTGTGACAGTTAGAGTGTCATCTTCCTTATAAAAGATCAAATGTTTCATGAGAGAACAAAACACATTGATGCTCAGTATCATTTTGTTCGTGATATTATTGCTCGTGGTGATATTGTTGTGAGCAAAATTAGTACTCATGAAAATTCTACAGATATGATGACTAAGCCACTTCCTATAACCAAGTTTGAGCGTTGCTTAGACTTGGTTGGTGTTCAAAGTTAAACCCTTAAAGGGTTTTATGGAAGAGGTGGAGAAGTTATTCGTTAAGAGTTCGCGATGAAGAACTTGTTCATTGAGAATTCATGTCAAGGTGAATATTGTTAGAATTAAGTGACCCGAATCTTTATTTAAATAAAATATAGTGGTAAAATAAAATAAAAGTAAAATCCATATAGAACTAAACTTCTTTTATTTTCTTTTAGAAACAAGAAGTCTTTATTGCTCTAGAAGATATCTGCAACAGAAGAAGGATATTCAAAGATGGGAGTCATCATAAGCATTGTCAATCTTTTTGTCACTATGGAGATAATCTTTGAATATCATTCTTCTGTTGAATATATCTTCTAGAGCAATAAAGACTTCTTGTTGGAGTTCTCCAACTATTATTTGGAGAATATCTTTATTTTGTTTCTGAAGAGCTTGGTTGATTACAAATTGAATTGGATCTGGGAGGGATGAAAGGATGACTGGCTTGAGATTTGGATTTAAGCCTAAAGCACAAAATAATTTAATCATTATTTTGAAGTGCTTTGCTAAACCCTTTTTGCTGTATGAACAAACATTTTCTTTTGTAGAGTTCCCTTCTCTTTAATGTTAGTAAATCTTCAGGGTTTCCTACAAAATGTTAATGTATGATTCTAATTGGCTAGGACAAATCTTGGGCCAAATCTTTAGTTAGTTTGTGAGTTTCTAACCATGAATGGAACTCTTGGATTCTATTTGGCCATTTTGCTGGTGGTAAATCATCAAGAGTGAAAGTTGTTCTTCCAATGAAAGTTCTTGGTGTTTGTCTCTGTGGTGCAAAAGATGATTCTAGCATTTCTTGCATTTTTTCATCACTTGGTTCTTCCACTTTAGTCGTTTGAAAGGCTTTCAGAAGATTTTTATCTTCTGTTTCTGTTTTTTCTGATGAAGATTCAGATTCTTCTAGTATGCTTGAATTCTCCCATGAATCAGTTCAGTATCTTCTGATTCTTGTTCTTGACTTTGCAGAGCTGAAATTCTTGGGATTGTGGATTCTAAATAATCCTTTAAAAAGGCGGTTAAAGGATTCTAGTACTCTTCCTGAATTATCAGGGACTTTGAAACTTGTTTTTGAGGAGGCGATTTTAGTGGAGATTCTTCTAAAATTGGCCTCTTTCCAAGCTTCTTTTTTGTTTGATAGGATTCACTTTCACTGGGTATCTTAGCCTCTTCAGTGGCTTTCTTCTTTTTCTTTTCAGCTTCTTGCTTTTTAATTTCTAAAAAGATTTCATACGTAGTAGGCTTCGTACGTTTTGGAAATTCTGGAAAAGTAATTTTTACTCCTTCTGTTGGGATAGAACTTTTCTATCTAATAGAAGGAAATAACTCTATTGTTTCTGCTCTTTGGGTTGGTTCAGGAATTCTTCCTATTTTTTGAAGAATCTTGATCTGATACTTTAGCTTCTAGATTTACTTTTCTCTTTGGGCAAGATGAGAAAAGAAACCTTGTCCTGGTGCTGCTGGTTCTCTTGCTACTGCATCTAATATTTTTTGCAAAAGATGAATAAGATCTCTAACCGTTTTGGTGTTATCATCTACCTTTGCTTCAACAGTTGAGATCTTTGTATCAATTTTTTTTAGGGCATGATTCTGAGCAATAGCATTTTCTGTTTGCCACAATTTAAGTTTGATACCAGACATATAAAAGGAAAACAAAATGTCCTTGCTGACTTGCTTATAAGGCCCAAACCTAAAATTCTTGCCTATAGAAGAATCCTCCAGCCCAGACCCATTATGATGTACAGGCCATCCTCTTCATCCTCCTCATTTCCCGCTCCTTACCCCATTGCTCCAAATCTTAACTCAGAAATTCCACCAGAAGTCATGACCTTAATTAAGGAAGGAAACTTTCACTCAAAAACTAAGGACATGATGTTTGAATACCAGGTTCAAGTCTTTAAAATTTTAGAGGACTTATCCTAAGACCATGGGGTGTGCATCATGATTATCCTTTCATTCATCCTATCAAGTTTGAATTTGTGGAACAACCAGATGAAGTAAAATGGTTCTTGTGGTACCTAACTCATCTTCATCACATTGCCATTCAATTCCTCATCCTTGATCTCCGTTATTTTCTGATAAAAGCTATCAGAGGAAATGTAGAACCTCAACATCAAAACTTTTTCACTTTTTTATGTTGGTTCAATCCTCTAACACAATGGTTGAACATGATTGATCAATATTCTCAAGAAAATAAATGAAATTATATGATCATTATCTTTTACAAGCCCCAATATCTGGTCCAACGGGGGAGAGCAACTCAGTTTTTAAACCTTATTAAACTCCATCTATTTGATATTGATTAGAATAAGGTATTTCAATCTTACTACACTTCTATTAGAATATGGTTTTACAGCCTATAAATAGACATAGTCTACTCCTCTTGTATTCATTCGAATTCGACATAGTGAATTTTCTTCTCTTCTGCCCGTGGGTTTTTTCTCGAAAGGGTTTCCACATAAAAATCTGTGTGTTTTTTATTTTTATTTTTATTTTCTTTGCGATATATTGTCATTATCGACATTCTATTATTTTTCACAATATATATTGGGGGTGTTCGGTAGATAGAGTTTTGGGCCTTTTTTAGTTGATTTAGACACAAATGAAGAATTAGGTAGTCAAACTTTCTAACTGTAGTATTTGGTGAATGGAGGTTTCTAAGAACTTATTAAGTTAAAATCTCCAAAACAAAAAACGTTGGGATGGACAACTTTTCTCAATAGCTAATTAGGAATGAGATATGTTAAATGACATCTGATCATACTTGCTTAAAAATTACTCTCTTTCACCTCCAAAGTCTAAAGTAAATCTAAAAAAAAAAAATCCACCGTGAATATAAAAAAATCAACATTGTCGCGAGAAATTTTCAATCGAACCCATTCATCCTTAAGAAGTTGTATTGAGAGGGCATTTGTCATTTTAAAGGTGCAGTGGAAGATTGTAGCGAAAATCCAATATATTTGTCTCAAGATCAAAATAGAATAACTTGTGCTACATTTGCATTACATAACTACATCAAATTAAGTAATGCTCTTGACCCAACATTAGGGTCATATATGCAAATCTGAATTTTATTCCTCACGAAGCATTTTCGGATACTGAATGCATTTCTACTCAAGAAGTTGAGCATATGAGTACTAGTGAAATGACAAAAGTTCATAATGACATCACTACTAGTTTGATGGCAGTTAGACGACAATGTTGTGTTTTTTAAATATTTTTTTTATTTGTTTGGATATGTATCTATTTCTTGAATATTTATGTACTCTTAATTTATTTTCAATTTACTTGTGTAAAATGATTTTTTATGTAACTTTATATTAATTGAAACATGCTACTTGACAAATTTATTGAGGTGTGATATAATTATCGCTAATTTACATACTAAGAACATGACATAATTATCACTAAGAATATAGTTTACAATTATATTGATACACTATTAATATTTATCAATTTCCAAAATGTTAATATTTGCAAATAAGGAGCTTAAGAAATTTGTTTATTTAAATTTTCAAAAATATTCATTAATTAAGTTCCATAAGGGATGCTTTAATTCCTTGGTAATAGTGTTTTATTTCAATAATTTCACCTAATAAAGACTAAAGTATTATAAACAAATAAATAATTAACAATAAAATTTTACATGTTATTATTTGCCATTTTACATATATCAGCTTTCAACTATCAACTAAATTTTACCAAATACTTTTAAATAAACAGTTAATAAAATCAATTGGTCAAACCAGCCACTGCAATCAGCTATCAGTCAATTGCCAAACAGGCCCTTGTTTTTTCTTCCAGTAAATAAATACATTAAGTTTTAAGTATAGAAAAAAAAACAATTAACATTATTTGTTTCAAAATAAAATAATTAAATTAAATTTGAGTTAGGTCGGGTCAAAGTTGGAGTCAAAGTCGAATCTCCTATTAAATTTCAGGTTCGGGAGAATTTGTCAAGCTTCAAGTCAGGGACAGGGAAGAAAAATCAGTGTTGCTTCATCCAATTGCATCCCTAAATATGGCATCGTAAATAAACTATTTTTAAAATGGTCTATGGATTATTTTGTAGAAGTTCACAAAGTAACATGTCTAATGTAGAGATTTAGAATTTAATTAGTGGAAACCAAAAGGGTTAAGCGAATAAATGACCAAGGCCCTTACAAGCAAATAGGCCAAAACTTAAATTAAGTGGACAATATGTTCTTAGCTATGGATTTTCACTAACTATTCCAGGATTAATTCATGAATGTTGGATGATTGAGAGAGTGAATATTCTAGAGGAGCTAAAACGTTTAAAGGGTGGAATTAAGGCGACAATTTTGCATGGGAAGTTGCAGTGGATCATGTATTAGCAAGAATTAAGTGTGAAGAATCTATGTTTGGAAAATTTCGGTTTAAAACGATTTTTTAGCATAATAGAAAAATAAAAATTTAAAAATCAAGTCGATTTGTGATATTTAGAGCTGATCATGGGCCGGACAGTCCGGCCCGGCCCGAAGGCCCGCCCGAAAAATGAGAGGGTTTGGGTAAAATTATAGGCCCAAAAAATCGTTGGGCAATAAAACGAGGCCCGTTTAGAAAACATGCAGGGCCTCGGGTAAGATTTTTTTGGCCTGGGCCCGGCCCGGCCCGAATTATATATTAATAATTATTTTATTTTATTTTTAATCATTTTAAATTTTTAATATAACCATTTTTTATTATATTGTCAATTTGTGTATTGTTTTAAGAATTGTTTTAATTTCATTTTTATTTGTTTTAATATTTGTTTTTATGTTTTTAAATATATTTGATTTATTATATTTTTAAATTTTTTATTTAATGAAATAAGTAATAAAAAATTTAATATGGGCCGGGCTCGGGCTTAGCAATTTTATTTCGGGCCGGGCTTAGACAAATTTTTAGGCCCATATTTCGGGCCAGGCTAGGCCCGGGCCTAGTAGACGAGCCTAAAATTTTGTCTGGGCCCGGCCCGGCCCATGATCACCTCTAGTGATATTTAGAGTAAAAAAAAAATTCTGAAATATACTTATGCTTTGAGCAAGACGGATCCTTGTCGATTCAATAACTATTATGTCGTCTATCAAGTCCAATTGGGGAGATGCCTTGTACTAGGTATCAGAGTAGTAACTCCCAAAATATAGAAACATAGATGTAATTGTCTAGACTACCAGTACATCAGATAATATCCAAGTGGAATAAATCTTAGATCCGTTTATGGATTTATTCACTTATAACATTCATAATATGACTTATCTCAATCCTGAGTAAGTGACTGACTATGTATGCGTTACGCATATGCTTTATGTACAAATGCTTGAGTTCAATTGGCAATTAAGACGAAAGTTGGTACGTTGGGCACTTCTACATTGCATGACTTTGTTTACAGTAGTGGAATTCATAGCCTAATAAATGGTAAATGGTATCCTCTTATAAGCATTACATAATAGATAGAAGAGTAACATAATAACAGGTTATTTGTCTAGAATGAATGATTTAATTACTATTAGTTTGCAATTGAGTTTTTCATTGAGGAAGATATAGTGGTTATCCTATGAGGATAACACACATAAGACAAAGTTATTAGCCGGGCGCTTAATAAGTTGCTTTCACAATGGTATATAATAAAGAGAGTTCAGTCATGATATTTCAAGTGGATTGACTTCGTGACTAAATAATATTGTAATTAATAGACAAAGAGTCGAAACTCATTCGCTCCTCTAGCTTTCGTGTCTCAGTATTAGTGTCGGTGCCGGCCCAACAGAGTGCTTTCGTCGTTGGTGTTCTTTCAATCTCTACGCATTTCACCGCTACATTGGAAATTCCTTCTGCCCTTGTCATACTCCAACTTGGTAGTTTCCACCACCTGTCTAAAGTTGAGCCCTAGGATTTGATGGCAGACTTAAAAAGCCACCTACAAACACTTAAGCCCAATCATTCCGGATAATACTTAATTACAAATTATTGAACCTTAATTATATATGACCAATAAGTCTCTCCTACTAACTTAGTACAAATCTTGACAATTTGCATTTAAACCAATACAATGAATAAATGAAAATGAAGAATTTGAAAAATAGATCGCATGCATCACTATTTTCAGTAAATGTGTTTTATTGCTATGAACAAGAGTTTATTTAAAGATTACATTATTTTCTTCAATTTGTTATTTGACTCATTAAATCATTGAAGTTCGAAATGTGAATTAATTTAACTAATCATTGCAAATTTAATGAACAAGACAATTAAATTTATTTACCCATAGATTTTGGTATAATAAATTTGTAATGACTTTAATGGAATTAGAATAAAGTTTGGGAAAAATTTTGATTAAATGCATGAATTAAATTTATTTTAATTAATTAATTAATTAATCTATTGGAAAATAAAATAAGCTAGTTAGTTGATTAAATTATATATGTTGATTTAAAAGCCAAATAGATAATATAATTGTACCAATACATGAAAGGCCCACTAAGGTCTACTTGTCATTAGGGTGGGCGGTATACATAATTTCCCAAAGGGTGTTCTGCCACCCACTTTACGTAGTACAAAACCCTTGGAAGTTATTTTTAACGATCTCTTGGGGCCGTCACCAATTGTATATATTGATAAAAATGATATTATATATTTTTTTTTTTTGCTAAATTTTCAAAATACATATGGTTACACACTTTAAAGATAAAATATGAAGTCCAACATATTTTAAAACACTTCATCCGTTGCTTGAGGGTGAGTTTGGATGGGCGGTGCGTTTAGCTACGGTTAGTGTAAAAACAGCAGTGACGGTGAGATTAGATACTGTAGCGATACTGTAGCGTGAGACAAAGCCTGAGTGTAAGTTCCAAACATAAATTCTTTATCTTCATATAGATTTTGGAAAAGAATATAAAAGCTTTTAAATTATTTGCAAACACATAAAATTGAGCACCTTGTGTCACCATCCTATATCCTTCCAATAGTAGCTCTAATACCATAAAAAGAATAAATAAATATATGAGATGAATACTTAAATTTATTCATTCGAAGATGAGGTATTTACAAAGAAAGATACCTCGTCCATATACATAAAGATCTTAATAAACAACCAATGAAGAGATATCCTAGCTAATTTAAATTACAAAGAAACTAAAATAATTAAAATAAATGTAATTTAAATAAAACACAACTAGAGTAAGTTCAAAGTAGCACATATCCCTCTAAGATACTGCATCTTCTATTACTTACAAACGACAAATTGTAAGTTGGTAACTCACATATGATTAGTTTTGTATATGTATCTACTAGAATCATATTAAAATATCCACTTGGATAAATGAACCCATATTTATTTAAAAAATGCAATAGATTTAATATCTTTTTTTTTGTGTGTGTGTGTGTGAAAAAGACTAACTACATTAAAGAATCCTAATCCTATAAGACCTACCTACTTAACCTAATACTTCTCCTAATAGTTGTCTTGACTCTCTATTAGAACTTTTAGATAGGACCAATGTTTGGGTATCAATGTACTGTCTTGCCCAACTTACTAATATTTTAATGGTTTCTGTTATGCTCCATGCTAAGCCTTGAAAAACGAATAAGTTCCTATTCTTCCATAGTCGTCATGTTATAAAGTCAAAGAGAGTAGCCCAAAGGGCCTTTGCTATTGTCAGCCACCCCTTATTATTTAATATCAATTTTAGCTAATGAGGTTCTAATAATCTATATTCTTTAAGGACACTCAGCACATTAGAATTCTTGAAAGTCAAGAATATACTAGTTATTTATAGATATTCATGTAAATTCTCTAATCTTTTCACAACATTATCGATGAAGATAGTTTAACTAATCACGCCAAACAATTAAAGTATTTGGAGTAGTAAACTTTTGGTTCACTCTCGCATGTAACTCTAAAATATTAATAAGTGCGTAGAAGTTAGAACAGAGTAGAGAAAATGGTAGGGGAAATTTTAAATACAAATTTCTTACCCAATATAATAATGTAATAAATAGGTATCAATTTTTACTTGTTCAAAGTCTCAATATGATATTAACTTTTAAAAGTTAAGAATTTTGCTGAGGCTAACAAAAATATAATGCTATAACTATAACAAATTTTATTCTCTCGAAAATATTGATATATTAGCTCATTTGTTACTTTGAACTAATTTTGTACTTCTAAATATTTTATCAATATTACCTTGTTTCATTATAAAACAAGAAAAATACTTTCTATCCATAAAATTTGTTGCATTTTATATTGGAGATAAGGCTAACTAAGAAAAACCGACAATCAACCTAAATTGAGGTGTTTGAATAATTTATAAAATGTAAGTTTAAAAATTGTGATTACTCAAACTGAATCAATTTTTATTTTTATTTAATATATAATTAATTTTATTTTTATAATATAAAAATAAATGTTTTATGTTAAAAATAGTGAAATGATTGAAAAATTCTTAAAAATTTATTTTTTAAAAATATTTATAAAAAAACTTTAAAATTTTGTCACATATTTCAAATGATTTAAAGTAAAATTCATTTTATTAAAATAAGTATAAAAATTCAAAATAAAAAAATCAAAAATCAAATCCAATAGAACCAAATCAATATCAATCGTACAAAAAAACTGTTGTAGGCATGTGATGAGTCCACATTGAGACGGTATTAGCCTGTAGAAATCACGGGCCGAGTTGAGTGATTTTGGTGACGTTTAGGTTTACTTGAAACTGGAGAGATAAAAGACAACCTTTTAGTGGAAAGTTGCCACTCAACTCAACCAGTAAATTGGACTACTTGCCAGTCAAACCATCTACATTACCCTAAACCCTAACCTAATTCTATTGACACAAATTAATAGAGTGGATACATGAACTTTTTTTTTTTTCCCTATAGGTCAAAATAAAGTTTGATCCGTTTTAAATGATATAATTTAAAGGTAGCTGGAATTTAATTGCTTTTATGTTTTTCTTTTTCTTTTTTATCTGTTCAACCATAAGAAATGGCATGAGTAATTGATAAAGAGGAGTCAATATTTCTTTAGAATTACCTGATTACATTAATATGACATTTTATATACAAATCCATTAATAATTTCTTGAGTAAAATATCACTGCTATTTGTATTTTGGTCAGCATATCTAACCCCAAATTATTGGATTTCAAATTATAATTCACAATAATTATCTTTATTAACATTTGATGACACCATTGTTGATTTAATTTGAAATATAAATATTAGCCAATAAGTTATATTTTAAGCTAATTGGTATCAGATTCGAGGTTGAATTTTGTGTGTGGAAGTTCCTCTGATTATACAATTTATAATGCAGAGAATTCATTAGAAATGGGTAGAATAATCGATAGAAAGAAAAACAAGAACTCGTATATTAGACCCTATAATTCTGTAATCAATATATACAAATTTCTCACTGTGGTATAGACACTAACTTATCCAAAAACTCAGCAACCAGAAACCAGAATGGAAAAAAATCAAACTCAAAATGAATACAAAATAACTAATATTATAGGAGAGAGCATGTGGGACACCGAAGCTTTGATTTTGAATCGATCTGCCATGGTTAAACTAGGTCTTGATGTCGTTGCTTCCTCTGCTAGGTCCAGACGACGGTACATGTCCGCCCTTGGGAAGCATGGTGAGGAACGAGGGTCCATACTTGCCGGCAGCTTTTTGAGATGGAGATCTCCTCATAACCCCGACATGGAAGTTCTTGAATGGAACCATATGGTCACATGGCAGAGCCTGATGGGGTTTGTCGGAAGGAAGAGCAAGGTTCAAGGTGGGTTGTGCAGCTGAAAGAAGCCTAGCCGAAGAAAGTGATGAATTAGTTAACAAGATGAAGAAGAAGAAGACGGATGTGATGAGGTGGGAATTGTGGGTTTTGTTGGAGGCCGCCATTAATGGGTTTTAGAAGGAGGATTTGTGAGGTTTGGATGAAGAAGAGGATTATAATTTTATTTATATAAATAGAGAGGAGGAAAGGAAATCGTTGTCTGTGTGATGTGTGGAGTTGACGAAGTCCAGTTGGGGGGGAAATGCAACTTCACGCGCTGATTACACACGCTACTACATTGACTTAATAATATTCTTCTTAATTAATTTCACTTACCCTTTTTTTTATTCGAGATTTAGGTTTGAATTTATTGTTTATGATTCCATTTTTCACACAAATGAATAGATTATGGCATCTTTCAGTATTAGTCACGTCTGAAACTGGTGACTGTATATCTTAGGTTTTTATATATTAGGTTTAAACAGGATTATTATAAAATACTCTTCTTCTTTTTTTTTAAATTTTGAAAGCGAAATTAAAAGATTGTAACAACTTTTTATATTTGTATAATTTCCCGTTTCACACCAACAACTCCAAACCTTCAAAATAATAATTTTTTGTAATTTTAAATATTTTTAATAAATTTTTAATCATTTTATTTTTAACTTTTGTATAATTATTTTGATAAATTGTATAATTATTTTTTGTAATTAATTTTTTAGTAAATTATAATAATAAAATAAGTTCGAACAATTAATCTGACTAGCACAAGTCGAATTCAAATCATATTTAGGATGGTAAATACTCTCAATCATCAGATGAATTTTTTTTTTTTCACATTTAAGTCATGAGAATACATTATTGTTAAAAACTATTCGATTAAGAAGATGTTGGTCAATAATATTGTTAGTATTTGAAGTAAACACGACAAGGGGTAAATGGGACAATAGTGTAGTCAAACAAAGAAAGTTTCAGATATTAGTCTAATACACCCCCCCTAATTGCGGGTATATGGCGAGTGGCGTTGTCAATCGGGTCATTTTACACAATTTATTTTCTCTAATCTACATCTTTTATTATCTTACCTCTATTTCATATGAATGGCTTAAATTATTTTGATTTGAATTAATTTAGTAATAAATTAATTTGTATTTGTATCAATTTTGACAATAAATTTAATCGATTGAGTTTTAATTCAATTGATAACGTATGAGAATGTCGGATCGAATGCGCTAAAATGTATTTATCTCCATATTTATAAGTTAATAATAGATTATGAATAATTTTAAATATTATATAAAATATATATAAAAATAAAATTGTTAAAAAAAACGAATCTCAAAAAGTAAAAATAGAGAATAAAAGTGAGAAATTCGTTGGGGTTTGAGAATGTAAAGAAATTCGGTCCACAATTGGAGTTCCTATAGTCAGTTAGGCGTTGAATGCAAACTTGTTTCCCACGTTACCCCACCTCGCTCTTCCATCCTTTAACTTGCCTTACCCCACATTTAATTTAAGTGATATTGAATATTATAAAATATAATATTTTAAATAAT
Organism: Gossypium arboreum; assembly: GCF_025698485.1. NCBI lineage: Eukaryota > Viridiplantae > Streptophyta > Magnoliopsida > Malvales > Malvaceae > Gossypium > Gossypium arboreum. Next base: position 29,119,400 of record NC_069074.1, on the reverse strand, counting down.
TTAATATATATGTATATATATATATATAATAGTAAGGTTTTTTTTTTAAAATCTGTAAAATTTTAAAATTTAAATAATATGACACTTTCTTTCAAAAATAAATTATAACCTAACACCTCAAATTAAATGATTTCATATCTTATTCAATTACGAACTAATTTGCTAATGTTTGCTTAATAAGTCCTTTATTTTGGGTGATGTGAACGACTCAAAATTGGAAATCATCAACTCTAATAAGAAACAGTTAAACTCTTTTCTTTTCTTTTTACTATGATAATAGTAATTTATTAAAGAATATGTTACAAGTGAATTTAAGAATATGTCAAGTGTTTTTTTTAATTATTTAATTATTATTTTATTACATCTTAAAAGTAAGTGACATCAACCCCAACTCACTTGTGAATAATAATTCATTTATTAGAAGTATTACATACTTATTATTTATTTTCATTATTTGACATATATTTTAATGATGAAATTTGACTTTAGAATTTTTTTATCATATATGCAATACAATACTTAGAACTATTCATAATCCCTCATCAACCCTTAAATAGAAGGATAATGCGCTTCAACACACTTGAATCCATGTCCTCCTACACTGCCAACAATACTAATGTCAGTCGAGCTAATTAATTGACGACTTTAGAAATGTTGAATTCCTAATTTAATATACAAGAACAAAAATTGAGCAATTCTAAATTAATATTCATTTATATCAATATTCACATTCCTAAATAAATTAAGGTAAAATATTTCATACATTTTTTATGAACATTTTATTAAACGAAAATGTTGTGTTTCCCTTTTCGAATTAAGCATCTATACGTGATTACACATTTATACAACAATGAAGAACTTTTTGAGATTATATAAGAAAGGTTAAATTTCAATTTAGATATCTATATTTCACTCCAATTTGACATAATTTAACATATCGATTCTTATAATATGATTAGTTGTCTAAATATTTTATTCTAATTAAAATGTTTATATAAATTTTAAGAATTGTTAACACCGTTAAAATTATTTATTAAATCCGGTCTATTACGATGTCATCTTTTTGTTACAGGATACCAAGTAAGCATTTTTTAACTTCAAAATATCACACTAGCAAATTTAACAAAAGAATTACAACAATGTTAACAAATAAACTTAAAATTTTAAATTAGAAAAATAAAAATTAAATTCTTAAAAATAAAAATATAAAATTAAATTCCAAATACAAAGAATACGATATTATAATCTTTAAACTTTTATTTTATAATTAATTAAAATAAATAATTAACCCAACACAATTCACGTCGGGTACACAATCGAAGTAGATATTATGAAAATATTGTGTATCCTTTGTTTTCTTTTGAATTTAGTGTTTCCCTTTTAATAAAGCACACTTATGATACAATACAGTCAAAGCATAATCAAAACAATTACGTAATATTTCAAAACATGGCAATTGTGTATTAAAAATCATTATTTAACTGTAATTTGGATTTACCTTAAATTATTATTATTATTATTATTATTATTATTATTATTATTATTATTATTATTATTATTATATGTTTTCAGATTGTTGATTCGTTTTTCTTTCGTTTTGGACAAGTCAAAGTAAATAGGTAAAATAATTAATTATCAATTGTAATAAATATTAACTCTATACCACTTTGACATTATTCAATTTTTTAATAATATAAAAATTAAATTAATTTATTTTATAATAAAAGGATTAATTTAATACAATCCCTGTAATAATTTTAAATTTTCACATAAAATAGCTTTTCCCAAAATCAATTTGGATTGAAAAGTATTACTTTGACAAGATCAATACAATAAAAGAAAGGATTAAAAACATAATAAAAATAAAATGAGTTTCACACTTAAAAAGAAGGGAATGTATGAGGTGGCTGTGCATGAATTCTTAATAAATTATATGATACATGAATTTCACACTTAAGAGAAGACAAATTGAGGGAAGGCATTATTATTGAAGAAATAGAAAACACATGAGACGAGGCATGTGGGGAGGTAAGTGCTGAGTTTTTATATCGTGTTATATGAGTGTTTATATTTTATGTATGTTGTATTTATGTTTTAATTTATTATGTCATTTTAATTATTTTATTAGTATTTCTTTTCATGTCAGACGATAATATTATATATATTTGAATGGGGAAAATGTCATAACCTGGTCTACTCTAAACGACTGATACTTCCAAAGGAGACAGACAGGCAGGTCAAAAACCAGCAGACTATGGTGACCATTATCAACTAGTTTGCCCATTCCATCTGCAATCGGATTTGTATATTCGGCAGATTACTTCAACACAACAGCTTACTAATGGAAAAAGTAGGGTGCTGAGCTTGTTGATGCTTAACCGTACGAATTGATATTTATAATAAAGTAAGTTGAACCCAGTCTCACCAATTAATTAATTAACCAACCATGTGTAACTTGATAATTCATATATGTATTTTGCTTAATAATGAATCATGTTTATAAATATCTTTTACACAATAATCATTAATTAATATGATATCGATATGTTTTTTTAAGATATATTATATTTTATGATATCGATTACTCAACCTTTCATTTCAATGAAGTAGTATTCGAATTAAGATTACCCTAGTTTCATCATCGATTAGTAATTTAGGGATTAATGGAGGAGATATACGAGTTGTTGCCAAGAGTTGAGCATAGAAAAGCTGAGTAAAATACCAGTAATCGATGATGAAATTAGGGTAATCTTGATTTGAATACCACTTCACTGAGATGAAAGGCTGAGTAATCGATGATGAAACAAGGCTTCTTTCAGTGAGATGATGAACAATTTTTCAGATGGCTGGGTAATTAAAAGGGTTTCTCAAATGGTTGAGATGATGAAAACATTTGGTAATCGAAAAGATTTTTACAGAAATGTTGAAGGATGGAAATGTCTCGTGAAAAGATTCAATATGAATAAAATAAAGAATCAAAGATGGCTTTTGATGTTGAAGGATGAAAACGTCTGGTAATAAAAAAGGTTTCTTCAGCAATCGATGGAAACTTTTCACTAACCGGTTTTGATTTTAATGGATTTTGAATTTTTTTAAAATAAATTATGTTAATTAATTTAAGAGAAATAAATTTTAATCCTTTTTTTTTTTCACATGAGGGGTCAAAGATGGCAACATGTGGCAGTGTGCGATTGGCCAAAGCTGTCATGTCATAAAAAATTAGCATCGTTAGGCTCAGGTAACAATATAGTGAACATAAAAAAAGGGGTATCAATCTGGGATAAAAAAAATCATAAGTTCTAATTTGGGAGAAGTTGACAAGTTTGAATATTAATTTTATATTTAACCCTTATTAAATTGCAATATGATATATGGTTTACGATTAAATTCTTGCAATACTTACTAAGCTATTTTAGCTTAACGTGTAGGTTGACGTCGAAAAGAGAAGCTAGAAGTGGTTCAAGACTTGCTCGTCCCATCATATCACTGAACTTGAATAAGAGTATGGTTTTATATTTTGTTAATAATATGGCATGTATATGAGCTTGTCACATAGATTTTAGTAAAATGGGACTAAATCGATAACTTTATGAACTTTGTTTAAGTTGAATTTATGTAAAAAAAATTATAATATGTTTAAAGTTAGCTTTAATGTGATTGTTGTGTATAATAACAAATATGTTATGAATTTTTGGATGAATGAAGTCATTGGGAGTGTTTTGGATTGCTTTATAATTATTCAAATTGTTGGGTTACTTTGAAAACTTTGCAGGGATTTTTAACAAATTTTTCTAAATGTTTTTGTGCAAAAATTGATTCAAGGTATCGATATCTAATGTTTGAAATTGAGTTTTCCGAAAACATATTGTCAATTTGGTTTTGATACCATACTTTGGTATCAGTACCTAAGGCAAGGTATCAATACCTTGGCATAGGTATCAATACCTACATAAAGTTTTTGAAAATTTTGAATTCCAGAAGTTGATTTTGATATCTATACATATCAAAGGTATAGATACCTTGTTATAGGTATCGGTACCTTGGTATCGATACTTGCCCCTGTTTTGAATAAAAATTTTATTTTATTTACTTCCAAGCACAATCTGTTAATAGGTAATGTTTCAAAAAATAAGTAATGACATTAATGAGTTCTAAATGTTAAAATTTAGTCGTAAAATGTTCAATTTACCTAGTGTCTAGCTAAGATTGCTTTGGTACCAAATGTAATAGTCTTATATCGGGCCTCGAAGGTCGGACCGGGTATAGGGGTGTTACACCTCCCCTAGGTTAAATTATGTTATGTGTTTCTGTGCTTAATGAAAATTGTATATTTAGTTTCTATACTTTAAGTCAATTAATTTAGTCCTTTTACTTTTCAAATTGGTTAATTTTAGTCCCTATATTCTTTTAATTTTGAAATTAGTCCTAACCCAAATAATAGCAACTATTTTGTTTAGTTAAATTCAATTACTAGCCCCTGTACTATGCATATAGTTAAATATTTAGTCCATATTCTCCAATTGCATCATCTAAGTCTCTATACTTTTCAAATTTTGAAATTTCAGTCTTTACACAAATGATAGTAATGCTCCATTAATTGCATTTTTAGTAAGTAATATGTCGAAATAACAAGTTGACATGGTATTACACATATGATAATATGTTTGCCGCATCAGACTTTGGAAATAACAAAACATAACTTAATGAATTTAGAGTGATCTACATTAATAGTCACTTAACTTTTAGTAAATTTTTTTATTGGTCACCTAACTATGAAAAGTTACAAAATTGTCACACAACCATTCAATTTTTTTCTTTTTTGGTCACCAACGACTAACGGTGGTAGCTTTTAAAATTGACATAATAGTAACTTTAACACTCAACATTTATAAATTATGCCAATTTAGTCTTTATTCTAAAAAAATAACCCTCAACCTTTACACATTGTATAATTTGGTTTTTTTCTGCATTTTTTTTGGTGACATTGAGGGTTAATTTTAAAATAATGGGAAAACATGAAAGTTATTATCTTGGATTTTTGGGTGTTTCAATTTTTATTTATTTTTTTGTATACTTCCAATCAAATTTAGCTTACAAGTTTGTTTTTTAGGTAAAAGGGCCACAAAGAAAAAAAAATACACAATGAATAAATGTTGAGGGTTAATTTTTTTAGAATCAATACTAAATTGACACAATATACATGTTAAGGGTTATGTTGCTATATGCTAATTTTAAAAGTTGCTACTATTAGCCAACAGGTAACAAAAAAAGAAAAGAAAAGAAAAATTAAATAGTTAAATGACCATTTTGTAACTTTTTATAGTTGTGTGAGTACTAGTGTAGGTTGCGCATGAACTTAACTGTTGTCGTTTGATGAGGACTGAAATTTAAAAATTTGAAAAGTAAAAAATCTAAAAATGACCAAATTAAAGTACGAGAACTAAGTCCACAACTTTCGTAAAGTATAAGGACTAATAACAAAATTTAACCTTTATCATATGTTAATAGTCTTATGGTGTTAAAAAATTACAATATTTATGTTGATTGAGTCATAACTTGATTGGCACGGGCATTGTTATAGGAGGACATGGATTCGAGTGCGCTGAAGTGTATTATCCTCCTATTATGGGTTGGTGAAAGACTATGGGTACTTCTAGGTATTGTGTAATATATATATATATGACCAGAACTTATAATGAAATTGTTGAAAAAAATGACAACATTTATTATAAACTATGAAAGAGACAAATCAAAAACGCGTAAACAAAACAGTGGGGTCATAGGCTTCTTAATGGGGTTTTTTTGTATAATAATTTATTTGGCCCTTCAATTTTATAAAAAAAACCATTTTAGTTATTTATTTAATTTTTGACCTTTTTTAGCCTTTAAAGTTATATTATTTGTCAAATTACTCCAAAATAGAAGAAAAAGCTAACGTTTGTTAACTTTGCTAATATGGCATATACATGGATTGCCATGTCAACAATTAATTAATTTTAAAATTTTCAAAAATTCAAAAATTAAAAATTTTATTAAAAAATTATATAAAATATTTTTAAGATGATTTTGAATTTTAAAAATTAATTAGTTGCTAATGTGGCATACATGTGAACATCACGTGGATGAACATCAACAAAGTTATCGGATGTTAACTTTTCATTCATTTTTGGTAATTTGACAAATAATATAAATTTAAAGGTTAAAAAAGATGAAAAAGAGCTAAAATAATTTTTTTAAATAAAATTGGAGTATTATGTTTTTCCCTCAGCCAACTTAAAATTTTATTAAGAATTAAAAGACTCTGTAAAACAATGGTAATATAAAAGTTCAAAAAAAAAAATGGTAATATAAGGTGGACATTTGTTTAGACTTTAGAGTGGAATTTTGGCCAGAGAAATAAATGACATAAGTTTAAATTTTGATGAAAAAATTAGTATTAAATTTTTATATATAAATTATTAAATTATTAATTTTATTAATTCAATGCATATAAATTATTGAATTGTTAATTTTGAGGATAACAATTTAACGATAAATTTTAACTTTGTTAATTAATTGATTTAACTTTTCTATTTTTATAAAGGATGGTGATTAAATTTTGATAAATTAAAATAAATTATTTAATTTTTATTTTTTATAAAATAAATAGTGAAGTTTATAAATTAGAGTTTACTGAGTTTAACTAAAAAGTGCCTTGAGTTGTGCCTTTGATTAGGGATGTAATTAAATTGAGTTGAACTTGAATACTATTAAACTTGAGTTTGACTCAAACTTCGAAACTCGATGCTCAGGTCAAGCTCGAGCGAACATTTGTTTTCAAGCTCGAGTTTAGCTCAAGATATAATCGAGCTATTCGCGTTAAATTAAATTTGTTTATCAATTTTTGTATTCAATCTCAAACTTAACTCGTTAATTAAGCTCAAGGTTAATAATATATATTAAAAGTATCAGCGTAATTTAATAATATAAAATATAAAAACTTAATAAATTCTGCAAATTATTCGAGTCAAGCAATACTAATCATCATATTTAATTATAATAGTATGAAATTGACTGTGTTTAAATCTTCCATCTCTAATAATTAATATTATATATATATATATATATATATATATATATATAACAAGGATGCATCTAATGATTATAAGTGGTGCATATTGATTTATATAGTTTTTCAAAAATAATATTCATAATTTTTATTATCCATTTAATCTCTATAATTTTAAAAATTTACTGACATTTTAGATAATTTTAATTAAGATAAAATAAAAATAAAATAAACTAATATAATTTTTACACTAAGATAAAATTAAAATTAAAATATACTAAAAATTGGGCATAAACTTTAAAAGTTAATTTTAATAAATTTAAATATTTTAACTAATAATAGACTCCCATCAACTATTTTCGTCTAAAATAATGGATGATAGAATTAAATAAACATTTTGCCCACAAGGGCCCATGGACCTAAATTAAATAAAATTTTAAATATTTTTATTTTAAATTCAATTGTAAAATATTTAAATATTAATATAAATTAATATGTTTTAAAATTAGTTACACGAGTTATTTGGATTCTAAGCCTAGAGCTTTGATTTAGCCCATGGACAGATTTATGAAAATTCCTAGTACCATATATATTACAAGACAATATTTAAAGAAACAATCCTACTTGGAGGTTTAAATTGTGATAAGTGAATACCCTTATTGTTTGACACATCACCACTATTAATATTAAAATAATGTATCGGTTTTATTATTAATTATCCTAATTGTTCTAACACATAATCACTATTAATATTAAAATAATGTGAGTTTTATTATTAATTACCATTATTTGTAACATTTAATAATAATTTAGTTTATTTTTAAATTTATATGGTAAGGTTAGGATTTCATAAATTTTCATTTTAATTTAGTTACTTACAAATTTATATTTTTTTTATAAAAATTGTAATACCTATTTTTACAATAAAATAAACATCTTTAGATACTTAAAATTAATATTTTCAACATTCAAAATTTTTAAAAATAATATTATAATTAGTTTTACATTTGACCTTTAAATTATACATGTACAATTTGTCTTTGTATTATATTGATTAAAAATAATCATTAATTACTCGAGAAAATTAAATTGGATTTTTATATTTTATATAAATATATAAAAATATTTTTTAATAAAGATAGAAACTATTCATTTTTCATATTTATTATGGGGCTTGATGCTCAGTTTAAGCCTCGAACTATATTTGTTTTCTCATTTTGGTACTCAAGTTTTTTTCCGTCTCACTTTGGTATTTAAATTATCTTCTATTATCCAAATTAGTCCACGATGTTAAAAAAAAAAAACTAACACATGGTGCTATTAGAATGTACCACAACAATCTTCTTTTATTTTTTAATATCATCTATATTAAATTTATTGAAAAATTAAAAAATCATATATAATATATACATAATTAAAAAATATTTTGTAAAATTAAAAATATATAAATATCAATTTTTAAAAGTCACAATAATATATAAAATTTGAAAAAATTATAAAAAGTAAAAAAAAGTATTTAAATTTAAGAAATTTTCAAAAAAAACTTACAAATTTTAAAAATATATATTCTAGAAATTTTGTAGTAATTGTTTTTTTCAGAAATTCTAAATTCTAAAAATTGTAAAAAATAATAAAAATTCAAAAAGAAAAACAGAAAAGTTTACTTTAAAAAAAGCTTAATGTCTAGAAACTGAAAAGTTTAATTTAAATTTTGAAAAACTAAAAAAAAATCAAAATATATTTAAAAATTATAAAAATTTGAAAACATTTAAAAGTCAAAGAAAACACAAATCAACGATCGGCCAATGGTGGTCAATGCCGGTAAAAGGTGGTTAATGCTATTCAACGGCCGGTCAATGTCAAGGTATTTTTTAAAATATTCAAAATTTAAATATTTTAAAAAAAAATTAAATCTATTGCCATGAAATATATTTTAATTAGTTGAATGTATCACATGACACATTTTTATTGGTTCCATGTGATAACCAATTTTTAAAGTCGTTACAAAAAGATGGAGTGAATCGGTGGTGGGGATAATTTAAATACTAAAGTGAGAAAAAGAAAGTGAATTTAGATACCAGAATAATATATATATATATATATATATATATAGTTTCAAAGTGAACTTAAGCCTTATAATATCATACAATATATTAAAGTATACTTTTAACTACAAAAGCAACATATTCTAAGACAATATTAACCCATTTAATCATAACTTTATTTAATTTTCAAAAATCTTTATTCTTTATTCTTATTTATTACTTAATGTACCCAAATTTTCACTAATCCAAGTATCTTAAGTTAAGCATATTTATTATTTTCTTGCTACTTTTAATTATTCTTATTTTTGACCTTTCAATATAAACTATTTTGTATAAAATGTATGCAAGTCAACTAATATTACTTAGTAATTTTTATTTATTATGTTTTAGTTTTTTATCATAATATATTAAAATAAATAAATTTCACTATAAAATTATTTAATATATTTTTATTAATAAATATAATCAACCCGTATATCACTATAATAATATTATATAAGAAAAGTAAATAAAAAATCTTGAGCTTAGACTTAGATTTTTTTATTTTTTATTTTTTACATTTATTTAATGTTTCTATAAATTTATTATTCTTAATCTTAACTGTTTTAAGGGAAAAAATATCATTTTAGTAAAAACAAAGAAAGAATCCATAAATGCCCTGGGAATGGGATCTAGTTAAAAGAAAAAAGCCTTGGGATCCAAATTCAATATGATTTAATATTTAATATTATTCAACAAAGTCTAACCGGTGTCAATAAAAAAATTTTGCCGGACGGCTCACTGGATTTTTTAATTAATCCGGTCAGGTTCAATGTATGTATGTATGTCAACTTGGAAAGCAATATACTGAGGTTTCTTCTGGAAACATATTTTTCTTCATAGGCAGAAGATACGAAAATATTCCTAATGCTACGATTATTCATGTGTCACGGATTAAAATTTTAGTTTAACAAATCTTGTTATTTTAAATAATTTTTAGATTTAAAATTACCTAAGTTAGCTTAACTTAAAAAAATTAAAATTTTCCTAAAATTTTCTAATATACTGAAACAAACTCGAAAAAGAAAAGATTAATAAAAAGATAGAAAAGCCACAAGAAAAATAAAGCATACTAAATGTCTAAGTAAACGTTCTCAAAATTATTATATTATTTTAAAAATTTACAATTAAGTGAGATTATAAATGAGGGGAAGGCTTTTATTTATAGTTGAGCTCCTTTAGATCTAACGATATAGATCGAATTACATCAACAGTTGAGATTTGTGCATATCTACAAAATGAGAGTAAGAAATTAAATTCTATACATATTTTTTACTTAAGATTTATAATAATTACCCTGGTAACTCTTGTTTTATTGGTCCACCAAAACTTCAAGTAGATGAGTTTCTTTTTGTATTTCACAAATTGGATCAGTTCAAGCGAGCTAAATGAGCCTCATTCGATTAGTTGACCTCCATAATACATTCAGTATGCAATGATCATGAGTTTTGATCCGCAACCTATAATACATGCACGTATGGATGGCAACTTTCCATTTTCCAATTCCTTGTAATGAAGTTTGGGCTTGATGCTCAGATCTGGACAATGTTTTTAATTCTGGTTTCATATTTTCATTTCATCCCGCAATTTCAGCTGTCCAAACAAATTTGCCCAAACAACACACAGACGTTTGAGATATTTGAGCCTAAGTTTGGAGTCCCACACCAACAATTCCAGGCTGCTTGATGTTGCCTGTAATAGGCAGGGATAGGGGTTAGGCTCACTCCTTGTTCCAGTTTTCACCTGACTGGTAATCTATACCCCACATCACGTTTAATGTTTCTTCCATGCACCAAAAATGGAACTCTTGGTTTTTATTTCATCTAAACAAAGATGGTTGATATTAAAACAAGTTGCATTGCTTGTAGGGAAGATTAATTTGATGGCAGCAAGCATATGAGCCATCCCTTTTTGGGTTGCAACAATCAATTCCAACTTACGTACAAGAAAAAAAAAAACAGTTCCAACTATAGCTTTGAAGTAATAATTGGACATCAACTGTTTAGGTTTATGTGGTAATAGGGAAAAGTGGTAAGTTTTTGTTCATATGTGAAACCAATTTCTTATAATGCATTTTGTCATCATATTGACTCTCCAATTGTTGGTAATCATACTCCCTCTCAATTAAATTTGTTGTTAGTTTTCACAAAACAAGTCAACCATATATTTAATTCGCAATTTTATTAGGCTATTCGCATATAATTTATAGAAAACAAACAAGTTAATTTAACAAATTTTAATAAAATTTACCAACAGTGATAATGATTAAATTGGAAAGTGAGATATGAATTTTTAACTTTTAAGGTTCAATGACTAATAGCATATAACCATTTCATTTTAGGAAAAATTTAAGCCCATGATTCATAGCTTCACGCTAGAGGTGCTCGGGTCAAGTTGGGCCTAAGCATGATAGTAATATATTTTATATTTGTTAAGCTTGACCTGACCCAAAATATGAATTTAAAATTTTGTCTAAACTTATCCATATTTGCAAAAGACTACCGTAAACTCAATTTAGGCCCGCCCATATATTTTTTAAATTTTTTTAAAAAATATCTATATAATATTATTTTAATATTTAATAATTTCATACATTTTTTATTTATTGAAAATTTTTATATAGTCATCTTAATATTATTTTAATGTTTACATTAGAGTAGTATGATATATTTAGTTTAGATTTATTTTTTTAATGTGTTCTAAATTATATAATATATATAAATAACATAATATAAAGTATTATAAATTTAAAAACGGGTCGAGCCGCCCAGACTCAGGCCTTGAATGTTTAAGCCCAGATTTGACTTATATTTTAAACGAGCCTAATTTTATTTTGTCCAAACCTATTTTTCAGGTTTATTATTTTTATTTAAACTCTTTCAAATTTCAAGCGGACTTTTGAGTTTAGACGAATAAACCGATCCATAAACTGGTCTTCTTCATGCTCTTATTTGGTATAGGGTTGCTTTTACATTAGTACAAACAAATAATTTTCATTGACAGATGAGGTAAATTGAAGACTGCACTTCACCTACCAATAAATGCCACCATTGATCTATTATTTTGGTGCACATTGCACAATTTGGAGTTGGGGCTATCCCTTTGTTTTTTTAATCTTGTTTGAGTCTAAAGCTACCCCAAAGGGCCAAAGCTGTCTTACACCGAACGGGAAAGCTTCTTTCACCGGCTTCAAATCCGTCATAATTAATGTTTTGTAGGTAGATATCATGTCACAATGTATCCAACTCTACTGTCATGGTACGGAATTAGAGTTACACACTTGTTAATGTTACCTTTTCCCTTGTTGGGTGTAGATTAAATCTGATGTAAATTTATATATTTTTACTTTTCAATGTATTTATTAAAATTATTAATAATTAAATTTTTTGCATTTTATAACTTCATTAAAAAGTAGATATTAGTTACTATTGTTAAAATTATTTTATATTCATAATTAAAATTAAATATAAATATTTTATTATCTCATTTAACTCTCATGATTTAAACTTATCTTTTTATTTCATTTTTGTACTTGAAAAGTTTTATATACTATGGTTTTGCTAATGCTTGAATTTTATATTATTGTGAATTCCATTAAGCTCAGGGAAGGGCCATACACCACCAATATAATACTAGTTGAAACTTCTAGAAGTGTCAATCAAGAAGGATAAAATTAGCTTCTTCTTCTTTTTTCATTTGGTTAAGATGCTAATAATTTATATACCTACATATAAATGACAAACATTTATTATATTTTTTAAATTTGAGGATATAAATGGCAAGTAAATAACTTTTCTAAGGCTGACACGTTGCACACACACCATACTTCGTTTTTTCTTTCTCCATTTTATAAAAATAGTTAATTTGTAATTTTAATTTTTAATACGCTTAAATTTAAGATTTAATCATTTTATGTTAATGATATTATTAATTAATTCATATAATTACTATTCAATTAAAATGTTATGTGGTTATAATTTGAAAATAAATTTTAAATTTAAAAATAAAATTAAATTATTAAAAAAATAAGACTAAATTCTAAACGCATACAATGTGTATGTATACTTAAGAGTTATAATTCTTTGAACCGAACTGAACTTATCGGGGCATCGGTCTAGAAAGAAGCATCAAACCAATTGACTCACAATTGATACAATTTAATTGAAGTAGTTTTTTAAATAATTTATTATTATTTAAATAATTTATTTAATCAAATCCTATGAATTAGGGTTTAACTCACTCTATTTTTTTATCAATTAATATTTAATACATATTCAATCACCATTCACAAATTGATTTTTACATTAAATAGATGAGTTCTACATGAATATTACACATAATGAAAATTATTGCATTGAATATTAATGAATAAAAATAATAATAAAATGGGTTTTAACCCATAAATCAATGGCATAATAATTTGATTATCAATCCTACAAAATTACTTAAAATATATTTTAATTCTTAAAATATATTTTAATTTTAAATTTTATCTCTTCCTATCCGTAATACATTTTAACACACTTAAATTTATAACTTTAATGTAAATCGAATTAATACTCAATTCATCAATTTTCACATTTTTAGCGAATATAATCAACCTACAAACATGGGACGGCCAAGTTTACGTTTAAAGTGATGAACATAAGTTACATGACATGAAAGGACAAAAGTCTAAAGGCTATATTTGACAAGCTTGCCAATATTCCCGCTCACGATAATCTCCTTATATTATTTCTTCATTAAAAAATCATGCTCCATCAATCCATTTTCATGGGATCAAATTATCTATAGCTTCTCTCCACGTTCTCTAATCCAATTTTGATTCTGTTTTACTGAACAATGTTCGTATTGTCGGTTGAAACCTTCAAGTCTGTGTTCATTTGATCTTCAAATCCATCCAAAAGAGCATCATTTCATCTCATAAAATTCAGATCCTTTCACATGCTTATAGTTTTGCACATATCAGCTACCATAAATGGAAGTTCCAAGCTTGTGTAGAGTCTAGAGCTAAATGCAACGAGGTTTCCACTTGGTGGCCATTGGAATTTGCCAGAAAAAAGGACTTGGGTAAGTTTCTCTATATCTATTTAGTTGTAGTTGTTTCAGTAAAAGGTTAAAGGGGATGGTTTTTTCAGCAAAGTTTGTAACTTAAATGGGTTTGTCTATCTATCTATCAATCATCTACGGGTGCTACAGCTGTTTCCAGAATGAAGTTTAGTATTGATAAAAGAAATAGATAGGGAGTCAGTAACAATTGTAGACACAGTAACAAGGACGAGGGATGATGTAATAAAAATGCCGGGTTTTTTTAATCTAAAAAGACAAAAGTGCATTTGGATTCATCTCATGGGGATTATTTGCAGCACATGGGGCTGCCCATCTTATGTTCATATAGTCTTCATTTACAATAAATAGGGTCTGTTTTACAGTTCTGAATGGTCTAATGGAGAGGGGTAAATTGGTTTTGCCTTGTCTTCTTTCATTTATTTCTGAGTTACTACCAAACAAACTCCATTATTAAAGGAACTAATAATATAAGAGCAACTTTACCTTTCCTTTACTGCAAAAAATAAAAAATAAAAAAAAATCCGAGCTTTATCAAGCAAAAGAAAATGAAAGGTTTTACTAAGCTTCAGTTAGAAATCTGAGAAAGAGAAAGGTGTGGTCTTGTGGGGTATAAGTTAATTCATTGTATTTGGCTGTTGGTGGTGATATATCATTCTCTTCTAAATGCAACTGTAGTTGCATCACATGATTCTCTTATTTTGTTCTCTTTCTTGCCTGCACAAAACATTGGTTGGAAACTATTGCATTTGCTTCTATATTATAAAAATATATATGTATTACGCTTATATTGATTTTTTCTGATTGTTTGTATCTTCTGCTTCTTTGTCCATGTGGGTTAATTCTGTAAGTGGGTTCAAAGTTTGGTTTTTTTTTTTTTTGGTTTAAAAATTGAGGAAGGATGAAGTATCAGTTTCTTCCACTCTTCATCAACCATAAAAATAATATTATGTAAAAGAAATGAGGGCCCTTGAGCATTTAAGAATTCTGTCTGTATAATTATAGCGTAGCTGAGCTTCAATCCTGTTTAAGATTCCATAAATTTTCTATTAATTGGAGTCTGGGTGTCACTTGGCTTCTTGTTTTCTTACTTTCCGTGAGAATTTGATTAAGATGCGCATAGCTTTCAAAGAGTTTGGGTGGAGGATGTTATAGAGGTATGGAAGCCATGTGGGTGAATGAGACATGCTTTTTATCTCCTCTATTTGCGGGTGTGTAATGGAGGGATAGCCTGGATGTCCTTGGAAATTTCATCTTGAAAGTTCTCTTCTTTTTTTCCTTGTTTAAAATTATTTCTTCCAAATTCCCGGTGTTGGATTGTGCCACTTATGTTTGGCATATTGTTTCAGTGTTTATCAGCAGCTAAATTGCGTTCACTGGCAAGAAACTCTGGCTGAAAATTGAAGTATAATTATCATGGATCTTGAGTATGGCAAGTTCTCGGATGCTTCAAAGGTTTCTGCATTTAACTTTCAACCTGATAGCACAAAGTGCATATACATCCATAAACTATTTTAAGTTATTGGTGATTTTGATTTTGTATTTAGGAAAATAAGTAGGATTAGATTATTTGGTTGAAGGAATTATGCTGTTATCAGTTGGTAGGAGAGTAGCTTATTCTGGAATTGTGTTGCAGAAGGGTTCTTGGAAGACGGCATTGCTTTTCGCATACCAAAGTCTAGGTGTGGTTTATGGGGATCTGAGTACTTCCCCACTTTATGTCTACAAGAGCACATTTGCTGAAGACATTCAACACTCAGAGTCAAATGAAGAGATCTTTGGTGTTCTATCCTTTGTTTTCTGGACTCTTACTTTAGTCCCCTTATTCAAGTACGTGTTTGTGGTTCTTCGAGCGGATGACAACAGAGAGGGTAAGCATTTAAGCAATTGTCTCGTCCATATCATTTAGCCATTAAACTGAAACCTTTTATTGATTGCAGGAGGGACTTTTGCACTGTATTCTCTGATATGCCGACACGCAAATGTCAGTCTTCTGCCCAACAGACAGGTTGCTGATGAAGCGGTCTCTACATATAAACTTGAGCACCCTCCAGAGAAAAGGAGCAGCTCAAGAGTAAAAGTGTACCTTGAGAAGCATAAGGTCTTGCACACTGCTTTATTAATCTTGGTTCTCCTAGGAACTTGTATGGTGATTGGAGATGGCGTTCTCACTCCAGCAATTTCAGGTAAACCTCCTAGCAGTTGGTTGCTTCAATTTGCAACTAATTTTTTTTAGTCACCGACTAATTAATATATACTTCGATATGTAGTTTTCTCTGCTGTCTCTGGCCTCGAGTTATCCATGTCCAAGGAGCATCACCAGTGTAAGCTCCTGAGTTTACTATTCTAGATCTTCTCATGTGTAAATAGCATTGGAGCCTCTGATGCTATAATGGGGCCAACCATTTTTCATATTAACTGATTAAATACTTATCTGATTAAAGTTCGCATCTAGCTGGTGAATAAAATCCAGTTGGCCTGCAGGGAACATTCAACAGTAACCTGTCCTTTCTTTTAGTCTATTCTGGTCCTCTCTTCTTTTCTGTTTGATGGGAAGGTGAATGATGAATTTGGTTTTAACTGTCTCTGAAATAATGAGAGAACAAAGAAAATATTTTAGTTATGAGATTTTTGAAGAAAATTTTTTATTTGATCGCATTTGTGTATATAATTTGCAATACCTTAAGGGGAAATAAAACATTACTCTCTGGGTAAATTCTTTTCTAGATAAGGAGACATGTATCCTCTTTCCTTTTCACTGGAATGGTGGATTTGATATCTTTTTTGCAGCTTCATGCCTGAGCATACAATATATTGCACTTATACGAAAGATGCTTTCCACACTGATTTGCATGGAATTTAATTTCATACTTAGCTTTTAAACAATAAACTGCAATTTTCAGTCTTCTATTTTCTTCCATCCTTGGGTCCTGTTGGCCTTCCATATATTACATTCCTGTTTTTTTTTCAAGTTATCTATATTCTGCCCCTTTATCTGACATTCATGCTATCTCTTTTGCAGATGCAGTTATTCCAATCACTTGCTTCATTTTGGTGTGTCTTTTTGCACTTCAACACTACGGTACACATCGGGTCGGATTTTTATTTGCTCCCATAGTGTTAACATGGCTGCTTTGTATCAGTGCCCTTGGCTTATACAATATGATCCACTGGAACCCACATGTCTATCAAGCTCTTTCTCCATATTACATGTTCAAATTCTTGAAGAAGACAAAGAAAGGTGGATGGATGTCTTTGGGAGGCATACTTCTCTGCATAACAGGTGAGTTTAAATACAGATAAATATGGTAAATTTTCATCCTCATTATGTCCTTGGCCACTTTGCCTTTGATAGGTTCAATGTAATCTCCTTAGCTCAAAGTAATCCATGCATGGGACATAAGTTAAAATTTACCCATGTTTAAGGTTGGTTCACAGTTACAAGAAGATCATTATTTGACATTATTAGATTATGTTGGCAAAATGGAGAAACCTTTTCCGAGTAATCATAGAGTTAACCCTGCAAATGAAATATCCGTATCCTTAGTAAAATTCAAAAATTATACTCGAACGAAACTCAAGGCTGGCCATGGATCCTATCATTCAAGCTAAACATCTCAGCATGATCTGATTTGCAAGGCCCCATTATACTATCTGCTGTTATATCCAAATAACAAGAATTATGTCCTGTATCTTTTTATTTTTCAGTCTTCAAGCAAAGTCATTAGAATACCATCTGAAATTTGTTGAAACTAGAGATATATCGATAACTAATACCATAGCTTAACTTCATTGTGACAACTTACAACCAATGATTGCCAATAGTATACCTGATTATCCATGCAGGCTCGGAGGCAATGTTTGCTGATCTTGGTCACTTCTCTTATGCTGCAATTCAGGTAACTCAACACTAATACCTTGTAAATTTTGATTTGATGGTTACTGATTCAATTTGAGTTCAAAGTCGGCTACTAAATTGAAATTTAACCTTTGTCTTGCTACAGACTGCTTTCACCTTTCTGGTTTATCCAGCTCTTATATTGGCATATATGGGTCAAGCTGCTTATTTGTCTCAACATCATCATACAAGTTACCACATCAGTTTCTATGTCTCAGTTCCAGGTATACTCCCATCATCTGTTTACAAAACCAACAAAAAATGGTAGGAAGTTGACTGATGAAATAGGAAATGTAAATTTCAAGTCTAATGATTGACCTCCCTTTTACTCCAAGAGCTAAGAAATAGTCTGAAAGATTGACTGATGTGTCGGCAGGATAACACCATCTTAGTTTATCATGTCTCCCCTGCTTAAATGGGTTGTAGTATCTCTCTGTTGGGTACATATCTGAATTCATGGTTGTAGACAAATAAACTTGACCGCATCACTCTTTTTGTGTGTGTGTGTGTATACAGATAGTGTGAGATGGCCAGTGTTAGTAATAGCAATTCTGGCTTCTGTTGTGGGAAGCCAAGCAATCATTAGCGGAACATTCTCGATCATCAATCAGAGCCAATCACTTAGCTGTTTTCCTAGAGTGAAGGTTATTCACACCTCCGACAAGATACATGGCCAGATTTATATCCCTGAAATAAATTGGGTGCTCATGATCCTTTGCATCACTGTGACTATTGGATTTAGAGACACAAAACACATGGGGAATGCATCAGGTAAGTTTGAACACTTAAACTTCATGCATTGCAGATAATAATTCTCTAACATAATACGAATTTCCATTTTCTTATTCCTTTGGAAGATTTTTCAACTGGCCTCTACCAATAAACTAAACTTCAGCAGGAAAGGGTTTGAGGAATTAGATCCTTTTTTTATGTTAGATGAAACAAAGAAGTTTGATGCATTGTTAAAGATCTGCTCTTATTGGTATCAGGGTTGGCAGTGATGACTGTGATGCTGGTGACAACATGCCTCATGTCCCTCGTTATTATCCTCTGTTGGAACAAACCTCCCGCTGTAGCTCTTTCCTTTCTTCTTTTCTTTGGTTCTATTGAGTTGCTTTACTTCTCAGCTTCACTCACCAAGTTCACAGAAGGTGCTTGGCTTCCTATTCTGTTGGCCCTTTTCCTCATGACAATCATGTTTGTATGGCATTATGCCACCATTAAGAAATATGAATTTGATCTCCACAATAAGGTGTCCCTAGAATGGCTATTAGCATTGGGTCCAAGCCTAGGAGTTGCTCGAACACCCGGTATTGGCTTAGTTTTTACTGATCTCACCTCAGGCATCCCAGCTAACTTTTCTCGTTTTGTCACTAACCTTCCGGCCTACCACCATATCCTCGTCTTTGTGTGTGTAAAGTCAGTACCTGTCCCTTTTGTACCCCCAGCTGAGCGTTATCTAGTGGGCCGTGTTGGTCCTGCTGCTCATAGGTCTTATAGGTGCATCGTTCGTTATGGATACCGAGATGTACACCAGGATATTGATTCTTTTGAAACGGAGCTAGTTGCCAGACTGGCTGATTTCATCCGCTATGATTGGCATCGGACCCAGCACACTAGTCCTTATGCTGAAGATGATGCTTCCCACTCTAATGAATCATCAAGTGAACGTAGATTAGCAGTAATAGGGACAGTAGCATTTTCTGGCACACGAGGTTATGGAATTGAGGAAAGTGTGGAACCAGCAAGTGTATCTATTGGATTCTCAACGGTAGAGAGTGTGACGGATGTGATTGAGATGCAGGCTATGGGTGCGGGAGCTGTTGAAAGGAGAGTTAGATTTGCGATTGATGATGATGACTCCGAATCTGATGTGCAAACCAAAATGTATGTTCAGTTGGAAGAAGAGCTGAGGGATCTGATGACAGCCCAAGAAGCAGGGACTGCATTCATACTAGGACACACACATGTGGAAGCAAAGCAAGGATCTTCGATTTTAAAGAGATTGGCCATTAATTTTGGGTACAATTTCTTGAGAAGGAATTGCCGCGGACCAGATGTTGCACTCAAGGTGCCCCCAGTATCTTTATTAGAGGTTGGCATGGTTTATGTGGTGTAAGCTTCCCATCTCATGTAACTAGTTTTTGTAGCTTATTATATTTATGCCAGAGATATATACATAAACACAAATATAATGAAGTGAAAGAAAGAAGACGTACTTGCTAGTTCCAGCTGGTCTGTAGAGAAAGTTATAACTTGTTTAAGAGAGGGAGGGATTCACCTCTTCCTTTATGTCAGATGATGCTACACACATGAAATTACTATATATATCAAAGTGCGTATTAAGTCTTTATACCATTTCTCTATTTCCACGACAGCGTTTTCACTCCCTACCACGTGTTACCGTATAGTGCGTTAATATCAAGAGAAAAAATTCAACGCCAACGCAAAATAGTCAAGCTAAAGGTACAGCATTACTGAATCAGATATCCTCGATCAACTTTGAAATGAGGGTAGATAACATCATGATCATAAAGTAATCCGCAAATCCACTCATCAACTGTCGTATTAGAATGGATCTAGAGATACAAGTGTTCACATCATCTACAACCAAAACTGTGAATTCCGATGGGCTGAATCAAAAGCTATATTTCAACCGAGAGGTGCTTTTACAATAAAACTGCGAATTCCGTTGAACCAAAACACTAAGAAACATTTTTGATTCGTGTAAACCATGTTGAGGAGATGCTCATGTTGCTCGCTTGGACTTGGATTTGGACCGACTCAACTACTTACATTATTCTCATTATGATCTTCTATATTTTTTTCTCATACAATGGAGACTTCAAATACATAGGTTTTATTTAGAACCACAATCTGGACTGGTAGTACATAAAATCAAACTCTGATTATAGCACTGAACTTTTTTATTATTCTTTCAAAGGAATACATCTAAATTTGGTTTATAGAGTTCCCTACACAAAATACAATTACATGATCAAAACTGCACACCAGTCTTTTTATAGTAACTGTGGAACAAGAAGGCAGCAGGCAACATCTTGTACGAAAGAATGCTTACAAATCAAATAATATACCAAGAGGAAAAGAAACAGTATCAGATACTACTTGGCAGACAACAAAGACTTCCATGAAATTTTAATGTTAAGCCAGTCCAGATAGAGAAAAGTGTACAAAACCTGATATTTTTCTCCTCCATTTGCATTCTGTTCCTTCGTATTTTACATCCCAGTGGAGGATGTCCGATTTATCCTCTGTGCACCCAATTTGGGAGCAGCTGCTCTATTTCCTCTGCCTCTTCCTGCTGATAAAGGTTTTGCCTTGGTTGTTGGAGGGGGAGCAGCAATAGCTGCCCAGGGATCATCATCATCAACTGCTCCAGCTGTTTTCACATTCAATGGTCTAGAAGCAGATTTTGGAGGAGCTGCTGCTATAGAACCCCACAAATCGTCGTCTTCATCTTTGGCCGCCTTCACTGTGCTTTTTGGTCTCAAACTTGTTGAAGCTAAAGCATAGAAACAAAAAAACCATCCACCCGAAATGTAAATCTTCAAATTTTCACAAATATATCATTAAACAAGCTTATCTAATGACTAAATGACCAATATCCCTGAGAACTGATTGCTGATAAATTCTTAAGGCATTTCCAGTTTCAACTACATGTAAATAAGAGTTCTAACAAATGCTCTTAGGGCAAGCTTTAAGTTTAGCTAATATATTATTTGTAGTAAATATGTATTAATAGTTGATAACTTTGTTCATTGTTTCCAATGCATGGGATAAGATAAGACAATATTACATACAGTAATTTTAATGAGAGCCCTTGGAGCACTCATTGAAGAAAACTTTAAATAATGACAAATTTCTGATTAAGAGCAACTATTTTTTTGTTTTTTGGCCAGAGATTAAGGGAAAATCTAGATCATCTATGGTTATTCACATCCTTATTCAACTAATTTTAACTTGTTTACAATGACTGTTCATGCATATAGAAAAATGTAAATGCATCACATATTTTCCCATCTTGGACCATAAACATTAAGACTAGAGGTTTAATTCCTACATTCCAGAATTGAATGGAGAATACTACCTTGTGGTTTAGGCTGTGAAACTGGTTGTGAAACAGGACGCTTCTGAGCTGCCTGAATATTTGCCAAAGCTGAAGAAGGCTTTGGCTCATCAAGGGGTTCAATATCATCCCATCCATCTTTGTCACTGTCATGTTCTTCATGAATGCCAGTTTCAATTTCTCCCCATCCATCGGTTGAAGTAGGAGATGGAGGCATTGGTTGATCTGCAAAATCTGTACTGGAACTTACTCGGTGAACTGGTGCTGTACTTGGAGTTTCTATTAGTCCTAAGATTGTCATAGAAAAACAACATTAGAGATGGAATTAATGAATGAACACAAAATATAATCAGACAAAAGTGAAGACCAAAGGTGCAGCATAATATTAACTTATTTCCAAAATAACAGGTACCAAATTTTATAAGTCAAATAATTGCAAGAAATACCTGAGCTGGCTGTAGAGGCTGTGGTAGTTGCAGGTGTGACAGAATTTGCAGTAGCAACTGGAGCTTGATCAGAAGCTTTGCCTTTAAGAGTTAAAGAACTCATGGCCCATCTGCACGGTTAGAATTTTAGCAGTCAAAAACCAAAATTACATCCTGGGAAAAGAGAACTGACATTATCCATCAAGTGGTTATAAAAAAATTCTGGACATGCCTTTATAAATCATTTAACTATTTAAGCTAGCTGCTTAAAAATTAATGCACCTTACAAGAAAAAAAATTGTAACACACAAGTTTTCAAGGTCATTGATTCCATGTGAACCATCTTGTTGTATGGTAACAATCAATATGGCCCTCCTACAGCAAAAATTCTCAACTTACCCAAGTAAACTAGCATTTCCAGGCATTGATGAAATCCCTAAACTTCCAGCACCTGAAGTATCTTCAGCATTACCCTGTAAAGAACAAAGCACAAAAACTTTAGCATAAGAAAATACTATACTATAGATGATAGCAAAATTTCTTAGAACATACCTTGAATATTTAAATTTCAATTTTTTTACGCTTGTATAAAAAACTATAGTTTGATCCAGATAATACTACTAATAATACCACAATGTTTGATATGCCTTCACTATTGGCTGAATCAAAATATCCTCACCAGAACTTAAGACAAAGAATATATAACAATGAGAGATAAACACATAAAAGCAGCAAGATATATTTTGAATCGAAAAGAACACATAATTAGTTATATATTGCTTGAATGCTTGAAATGTCTAATAGCCATACACTGGTTAACAGCAAATGGATGAAACCACATCAACAGTTGCAGAACCAAGAGCTACAAACATTATTAAGAAGTTATGGCCTTGGTTCATAACATGATTTACTGCTTAAAATCAACAAAATATGAGCTACAAAGTGTTTCTAAGGATGGAAAATTTATACTTGATGCATCAGGATGCTGATCAAGGAAATAAGAGAAAGTTAGAGATACTAAGAAATAGCATTTAATTGTGTGCTTGATAGCACTGAAACTATAGTAAGTTTGCATTTGCCTAAGTTCAATGAAAAGAAATGGAGATGGAAAGGCATCTTATAGCTCACCTTCTCATTATACTGCTTCACTATCTGTAAAAATTGATCAACTGCCTGAAATGCCTTTGACCTTACATCACTGTTTAAGAGGCAAGAGAGTACATTCTTCATGTACACTGAAAAATAATAATAATAAGTTGACAAGAAATAAGCTGATCAAGAATAACATAACCTGTCAGGATCAATGATAAGTACAACAATATTTGGAAGAATCCGGGTAGCAATCTCAGTCATGTCATAATAAGAACTAGTGGCACATAAAGCCATAACTCCTGCCACAACATAATTTCATGTTAGTTTGATGATAACATAAAAACAAGAACACGAATGCTTTAAAAATCAAAGAAAGCACATTTAAAAAACCAAGAGTATCAGAAACTAGCCATAAACATGTATACCTGCTCCTCGGGCAGGAGAGAAAGTATCACGCAATGCACGGACCGTAAATGCATTGATCAAAACTCTCTTCCGTGTCTACAATTTTGGAGCAAGAGATGACAATTTTTAACAGGACACAATTAATTGAACTTTAACAAGAAACAGGTAATTTAAAATATTCAAGAAGGATTAGCCAAGAATCAACTAACCCCTTCATTTAGGTAGCTTGCAATGTTTCCCAATAATATGGTGGTATTTGTTCTAATTGCAGGCTCTTCATCAACCTGCACAACATTGCCAAAACGTACATAAGAACATGACTTTAAAACAGAAAAAATCATCAAACAAATTAAAAGAGAAACTTACCATTCTCATAATAGTAATATATTGGTGATTTTCATATGGGAAATTAGACACAACTCCAACACTAATATTTTAAGCTGAAACCGGTTAACCTTTTTATCCAGTTAGATAATATACTTCACCGTCAATTAAGACAATCTACACCATGGCATGGCCTTTTGTTTGTTAGGAGCAAACCAAACCAATACATGGCAGTTGGGTGTTGGGTGTTGGACCCATACCTATTTCTTTTATTTAATATTTTCAACGCAATCTATATAAGTGTTATAGACAACAAAACATTCCTTTGTTATTAACTATCAGAAATATATGAAGAAAATAATTTAATAAAATGATATTTAAATCCATAAAATTAAAATTTGCAAAATAAATTTAGTATAATTTTTAGTTAGATGTGCAATAAATTAACAGTTTATTATAATTTATGAATTTGCAGGTTCAACTTGATGTAAATATAATAATGATTTTATTATAAACTGGTCATGCAGGTCTAAGGTTATAAAAATAGAAACTTGCGGTTGTTCTGTTTTCTAATATTTCCCTTGCAAAATGATGGCAATGAAACTCATATAAACTAACCAGAAAAAGACCATAGAATAAAACTGCAACACAATATGATGCACACCTGTAACTTGGAAAGATACTTCAGTAATGAGCCTGACAAAGTACGTTGTGAAAGCTGCAATGGAGATGAGACAGCAAAACTTAGAACAGACTCAAATAACATTTTTACATAAAAATAGTAATATATCACGAAGCTTAAAGAAAATATAAAACGAAGCAAGATAGCAAGATCATGGAGATAATATAGCAGCACGGGAATAAAAATTACAAGCTCATAACAAACTCGAACTTGAGTTCGTTGATTTTCTTTTTCCCTTTTTCAGTACTTCTTCCTCCTCCATTGTACATGAAACAACATAACAAGCAATTGAACTTCACACACAAGACCTTACACAAAACCTAAGACGATTGGCATATAACAGGGAATATGTTCCCAAACTCAATTTATCTTATTGGTACTCATCTGAAGATCCCAGCTTTTAGCAGTGGTGAATATGTTCCCAAACTCAATGGATCACAATTAGTTAATGAAATCCATCTTCACATTGTCTCCTAATTCCAACATCTTTTGACTAAAGTCAAGTAAAGATAAGTTTATAAATTTTACTGGTTCCTCGAACATTGCAAGCTTGTAAGATTAGCAAAGTAACTTGAATAAGTCACCAACATGACTGGTAACACTATACTCTCTTCAAAGAGAAATGACTAAGAGATAGATGATGAGCCAAAGTAGAATTCCCTGCTTTCAAGGCTCAGCTGGATGGATTTGAGCATACCTTAGGAGCCACTATAAGCATGGACTTGAGAGTCAATTCTCGGAGAAACGCAGACGTGTCTGCAAATCCAGTAGCAACATGGGGGTAGACCTAGTTGTAAAATTTTAAACCAACAGTTATTAATTTGCAATTTTATCAGGAGTTTGAAATAAGCAACTAAAATCTGCTCGAATGAGGAAGTAACATATGTGCCATGGATTGCATACTTGCTCATCAACAACTTGAGCTGATAAAGATTCTCCGAATTGATCAATATGCTGAAGGAGAGCAACTCGGACAGCTCGGTCATTAGAAGCAAAGAGCTTCACAATTGTAGGCAGTACCTACACCAGAGAAGCCAAGATATTATCCAGTCAGCCAAAAGTAATAGAGCAGATATTACATGTTTAAACAGAGTTGGATTTTATATTTAAATCAAACATAAAATCATATGTCTAAAGTAAACAAGAAATAAACAGTAGTATGACCTTCAGACTAAATTCTTCAGCAGAAAGCCAAGAACCCATTTTCAACAGTGCAGTCAAAGCAGGGGCAGCAGCTGAACCAAATTCAAGGGCAGAGGCTAACAAAGGAAGTAACTACAAAGCAAGTTATGAAATCATAAATTGGCTGTTGAAACCATGGATGATTTGTCTTAGTTAACTTATCACACTCAAGTTCCAAAGGTTGCACCTTCTTCAACACAATTGGGCGAGGAAGCTGCTCTGCTAAATTAGGAAGCTTACGAAAGAAAGTATCCTTCTCAACACTGTCTTTCAAACTAAGAATTTCCATGAAATGTATGGTGTCCACCAACTTATTTTGGAAATATTCTGGCAATAAAAGTATTTTAGAATGTGGTATTAGCACAAAGCAAAAACATGATGGAGAAGAAGGAATTTTCAAAACAAATACACCATGGGTGGAAACATAAGCAAAAAGATCACACACAAAAGGCATCAATTTCACAAAGCAGACTTCAGAAGAACCAAAGAGAAGCACCATATAGAACAGAGAGTTCCAGATTGAACTTCTGATAAAGGAAAATTTATTACAATAATGAGGAACTGTGAGATTGCTGTTTCTAAGCCTAAAGCTTTCAGCATAACTTCACTTTCAAGAAGTGTACCATCTCACTTCATCATCTCAAATCATCCCCCAATACAATTTTGTATGGATAGAGGATGAGTTCAGAACTATTTTCCTCTTTAATCTCCCAATGCTTCCCATAAAGTAGTAATAACCAATCATAAAGGACTATATGTACATAAAATGTTTCAACTGTTGTTCAGAGGTAGAACTGATCCTAAAATATAGAGTCCACAACCAAGAAATAATAGAATGAAGACAACATATCCACGAAAACAGCTTGACTAATTTACTCTGTGGTCTGTGCCACTCCAAGAGGTTTTTAATTAGGTTAGTTGGTCCAAGATTGAAGATAAAAATCTCATGCTTATAAAGCAGACTGCTTTGCTGGATGTCTCACACTTTTGGCAAAACTACAAGGACACAAAGCAAAGGGCACTTACCACTATTTTCTATAAGCTTTGATGTATTCAACCTGCGAGAAGGCATGGAGCTCAAGAGCCGCTGATAATCTGGAAGCAGAGACTGTGAGACAAGAAATTAGGCGGATAAATACTAAAACAAACCTTGCAAAGGACCAAAGCAAAAGCACATATAAGTACTATTGCTAACTGAGGTATGCAACCACCAATAATAACTATAAATTTGAAATAAACTACACTCATTTCAAATAGCAATAGTAATGTAACTACAAACCTTCGGAATAGAGGCAGTGTTGCGCAGCTCCTCAGTTTTTCCCAACTTCATGCCAGAGAAAATCTCGTAAATAAGACATCCTACCAAATTTTTTAAAAAAATTGTTCATATTGCATAGAAGATCAGACAGGAAAAAGAAAGAAACAAAAATATCAGATAAAGAATTGAAAGTGAACCAAATCACAGATATGTCATGGTTGTTATCTTTCATTTCACTAGTCTGCTTTTGATACATGCATAAGTCAATACAATTTTTCTGAATGTCATTGTACCACACAGAGTGCATAAACAACAGCTGAGAAGGTTTTTCAAATTTTGAAACAAATCTAAACTTATAAACTCAAGCAAATGAATGCCCACTAGCAGCATAGCCAAATGAACATCAAAAGCTATGTACTCTCTGCTCCTGCATCACTCTCAGTCAACACTAGCATCTAACAGAGATGAAAAATAGTCAGTATCAACTCCAAACCCATGCAAGGAAACATACTCTTGTCCTGATGAAACTTCATGATGTAAAAACACCTCAAAAATCAATGTGAAAAGAACTGGATGCTCAAAGAATTAGCAAATTAGCTGTTTACTCATCAACCTACCTAACTTATTACACCAGTATATCAAAAGAAAAAATTGCAAACTTACCCAAACCCCAAGAATCAATAGCCCATGGTGGAGATTTTCTGATTGTGGCCCAGTCGCACTTTGCCAGCTCTGTTGGCTTGTATTGTGATCCAACAAGCCATTCATATTGCTGGTGGAAACAAAGGATTAAATTCAATTATCCACAGGCAATCTTGACAACAAAGAATGAAAAATTGATCTTAAGAATCCTAAAAAGATGAGACAGAAGAAAAAGAAAGAGAGACTGATCTGCAGAAAGGATTCCATAGCATAGTAACATATGATGGAAAAATGAAAATATATAATATAGAAAATGCATGATAAAAAAGTATACAACAATTGAATAAAGCATTTCATCTATGTAATTAGATGCAGAAAAAATACATAGATTGAAAGGATCCTGAATTTAATATGGAAAGTTAATTCCAATGTCAAAATTGAATGAGAAACAACTTCACTTATATGGCCTCTCATTTACTTTATGGGTCGCATCTCTAATGATCCATTCACAAAAAAATAACCTTGCTCTTCTTTAAGAAAATATGTAGACTTCATTCCATAAATACCTACTTGGATTTGAAGATTAAATAGTATATAAGTTAAATTGAGATTCAAAATAGTTGAAAACACTTGCTCACATCCAAACACAAGCATTACCAGCATCGGTCCTGTAGCAGTTGCATTGGCCCCATCATATTCTGATAGCACATCAAAAGCATATAGCTTCCAGTCCAATGTCTGCGTTACAACAACACTTGACAAACAAACATTGCCATGAACCTGTACCATCCAAAGCTAGTGAAAAGAGTGATCTTGAAAGAGATAGCAGTGGGTTAAAAATAAAGAAATTGCAGAATCACATTTAGTAATTAACATTCGTTCCATTGAATGTAGTGCAATTCCCCTAAGATAGGAACTGCTAATCGCTCTCACTCAATCATGACTAATTCAAGTACAAGAAGAAAATCCTTTAATTACCTTGGCAAACAGGTTTCAGCATGACTACAAATTTTTAGAATTTCAATGAATAAAGATGTAATTGGAAGAGTTCCAAATACTTACAAGTTTGCAGTCGTTATTTAAAAAGCTCACAGCTTTAGCAATTTGGTGGAGCCCCCAAGCATAATACTCATCCCTACCAACAAAAGAAACCACAATCTAAAGTTATTATGGCTTTAAACAACAAATTAAGTTCATCATATTCTATGTATGATGGCATCAAGGGGGAAAATAAAATTTCCAATAAAGCATAATTTAATTCCAATATAAGAAACTAAATGTGTATTCATTCTGGGAATCAGGAAAAGCAAAATAACAAACACAAGCAAGAGACTTAGCACAGTTAAGAGAATATACCTTTGTGTACCTTCTAAACCGAGTTCCTTGATCTTCTCTGATAATGGCATAACAGGCTCCGTGACAATATAGATTGTAACTTTCGAACTAGAACCATCAAAAGATTCAACCTCAGTACTATGAAGAAATGACAAGATATTCGGATGCCTCACCTGCAAAAAGAAGCAGAGAAACTCATTCCGAAGTTCAGAATCTAGAGACTATACAAACACAACTGAGACTCCAGTTTCATCTTCTAAAACGCAAGAGAAAGAAAAGAAGCAAAAAGGGTATCTTTCACACAGAAAGAAAATAAATTCTGAAGAAATAACAAGTAAATATCTAATCTTTTCGGATCAGAACACGCAGGAATGGAGTTGTACAAGAAACAAATATAGGAAACTAACAGTAATATGCAATTCTAGAGATTGGGTTATTCTAGCAAAAGCCATAACGAGACAGAACACAGAGGAAGCAATTGGAATAGAAAGGCAAGGAGCAAGATGAAGTAGTTACAGTTCGAAGACGCTTGACACCATTTCGACCAGCAGCCAAATGGCCGTCCTGCGGATTACTTCCGGAAAGAGAAAATATAGAAACCGGAGATCCATCGTCCTGAAAAGATTAAAGAAAGAAAAGAAAGAGATCAAAAGGTTTATAAGAGCAGAAGGAAGAGATTAAAAAGGGATGGAAATAGTGGGGAAGTAGTAGTGCCTTGGAGGTGCCGCGAAAGTGAGACCAAGAGCCCCAAGCAGAAGGGTAAGGATCTCCAATGTTGTAAGGTAGATCCTTGAGCCCTGCTCCAGATCCGCCTACCACTCCTTTCAGGAATTTCAACATCTTTTTCCTTCGATGATCTGTGAATAAAGAGATCGACAAAAAGATGAAGAAGGAGGAGGAGGTTCCAACTTCCAATTCGATTCGATCTGCCAATATTTTCTTTTATTATTGTTATTTAAAAAATAAAATAAAAATAGAACCCTATTATATAATTCTTCAGTTAGTACATTCAGTCGATGTTCAAAGGGGTTTGATTCTGTGCTTCGCGGTTTCACCATGCTCTGCCGCATCATCCTTCATTTCTCCATTTTCCAAACTCAATGACGGCAAAACTGGGCCAGGACATTTCTGATGGGCTTCGACCTATTGTGGAATTTTGTAAAAGGTCGACGCAAATTTAAATTGACTTTGCCACTTACTGGTGTGACTAAAATCTATAAATAGCACGTCTCATTTGTCAGTTTTTCACAGATTTTTCTGAATTTGAATTTCCATTTGTACCATAATGGCTGCCCCTTTATTTAGATAAAAAGTACATCTGCTCAAAATACAATAATAATAGAGGATTCTTTAATAGTTTAATGTTGTGGTAATATGGAGTAAAAGTGCCTCAAGAGATGTCGATTTCTATTACTTATATGTCTAAGTTGTATATGTCATAATTTAGTGATGTTAGAATCTAGATTAGATGATGATGACACTGATGCAGCTCTCATAACCATTGAACCATCCAAAACATAAAGGCCTCCCTCTAAATGTCCGTGCATCACAAACACAATGCCCGAGAATACTTT
Source organism: Gossypium arboreum (assembly GCF_025698485.1). Taxonomy (NCBI): domain Eukaryota; kingdom Viridiplantae; phylum Streptophyta; class Magnoliopsida; order Malvales; family Malvaceae; genus Gossypium; species Gossypium arboreum. The sequence continues at coordinate 29,088,297 of NC_069074.1, read as the reverse complement.
CAACACTTCACCTTCACTGGAGCATCTAAAGCCTTTCTTGTCCAAAGTACTTAAGGAAATCAAGTGTTCCTTTATTTCTGGAATGTATCGAACATTTGACAAGGTTTTGAAATGCTGTCAAACAATTTTATATGAATTGTGCCAATCCCCACGACTTAACATGCGAGGTCATTTCTCATTAGCACTAAACTAGAACACCTCTTATATGTTGAAAGAAATCTTTGAAGGTGTTAATGTAAAATGTAATAGTCATATCAAGAATTCGCCTCTTACCAGTGCAAGAATCGAATGCTGCCAAAGTGAACCCGACATCATTTGAAGTTTCTACATCAATCACATTTGCACAATCATTCTACTACTCATGCAATTTTGCTTTATCATTCATTTGTGAACAATCTTTCTTTATGTTCCCAAACTTCTTACAGTAATAACATTATATTCTTTTCTTGAACTACGATTTGGGATGAGTTTTGCTTGATTGTCCTCCTTTTGATTTGGATCGCCCTCGAGCAATCAAACCATAACCTTGATTGTTTTCACCTACCTTACCAATGAATTTCTTTCTCAACTCATTAGAACCTAAGGCATTTTTCACCTCCTCAAGAGAAATGTCATCATGACTATACAACATAGTGTCAACAAAGTTATCATATGAGCAAGGTAAAGAACACAAAACAATCAATGCTTGATCTTCATCATCGTTTTTAATTTGATATCATTGGGATCCATAATAATAGAGTTGAAAATGTCAAGGTGTTTGAAATAGGCATACCTTCCTCCATCTTTAAGATGTAAAGATGTTGCTTCAGGTGGACATAGTTTGTCAATAATTTCGTCATGTACTTGCTTTCTAATTGGAGCCACAAACCAGATGCAACGGTCTCTTCGGCTACCTCTCGTAATACTTCAACGCTTAGGCATAATAGAATATAATTGTATGCTTTCTTTAATATCTCGTCTTTCTGCTTTTTTGAAAGCGTGTTTGATAATTGTCTCTACCAAACAACATCTTAAGCAATCCTTGTTGAACCAGCATTGCCTGCATCTTGGTGTACCATAATACGAAACTATTTTTACTGGTGAATTTCTCGATTTCGTATTTAGTCAACAGTACACCTGCAGCGATATCAATATTTTAAGTAACAACAGAAATAGCAAAAAAAATTACGAGCATAACCACTTTGCAAAGACTACAAAAGCAGTTGAAACGGAGCTTCGATACCAATTTGTTTGGAATGGATTGATCTAAGTATGCCAATACAACTATAACTTAATTTATTGAGAATAAATAGGACATACCACAAAAAATAATGTGCAATAAATAAATAAATAAATTAAGAGACAAAAATATTTTTGGTGATTTAACTTTAAAGTCGAAAAAAATTTTAATTATAATAAAACGGTAAAAATTACGAGTGTTTTAACACTCAAAAGATAATTCAAAAAACTAGTGGCATCTGAAAAATACTTAAAAACTATTAAACCATTGATGTCAAATTAACCACCACAAAAGTGGTATGTCTCATGGCTTTAAGCAATTTACTTTGACAATTTGTAAAAGAACAATAATTCTTTCTGTAGTAAAAGAAATTGGTGCATAAATTCGCCACCATTTTTGACATTGAAGATTCATGGCTTGTTGAATTCAAGCTAAAACCCTGACAACATTCCTGTGCATTAAATGGGTGCAATCAAGATGTAACATTTGAGTGCTTGTATTGGATTATTTGTCGCTTTCATGACTCATAACCTTAACATAATTTTCTTTTTCCTACCTTTAGTTTGTTTCAATGCCCAGTTTGTACACCAAATATGCAGCCTTATTCTAATTCCAAATCCTCCCCAACTTTGCATTTTCAGTTGATTTTACAAATATCTAATTCTCAATTAAAGTAAACTATTCCTTAAATTATTAGTTAGTTTATGTTTTGGTCATCAATTTTAAAAAATTACAAAATAGTTATTAAAATATTTGAAAGTTTTCATTTAAGTCACCAAGCTGTTAAAATCGTTACTGTATGAACTTCTTCATTCGCATCATCTGCACCAATCGAAAACTCTTTTTCTCTTTCTCTTCTACAATTCAAATGTTTTTTTATAAAACAATTTTGAATATCCCGAATCTCTTTCTTTTCTAATATTCAAAATTGATAGTCAGATCAACTTAAATCTAAAGTATAATATTCTATTCATTAATAATTACTAATTACTAATTCATCATATCGATTGTTGAATAGTTGTTTAGAGCTTACTCGTTAGATTTTAAAAAAAATTTTAACAGATCAATGATTTAAATAAAAACTCTTAAATAATCTAATGGTATTTTATAACTTTTTGAATATGAATTATCAAAATCTAAATTTATTTACTTTTACTTTGGATGGAATCCTCGGTGCTGTTTTGTTTTAATTATCATCCCCACATTCTTTTCCACAAGAAGTTTGAAAGTTCATATTTGTGCAGGGGAGTGGGACCCATCTTGCAGATATATAATAGTAATAACAAAGACGAGCCAAGCTTCTGCATTTTTTCCTGGAAAGATGCCATGACATTATTGCTTCACATTAGTAAATCGAGAAAAATTCCACGAATGCATTGATTACGGTGGACAATACGATGATGTCCAGCAAGTACCTCCTATAATTCGAAGGAAAACAGATTTGCACACCTAGAGAAGGTTTCAATGGTTATTATTATTATTCCACATTACTGATTACAAACTATCGTAGATACAGTTAATATGATGATGACTAGACGAACTCACTTTCATCAAACTGAAAATCGTCTTCGAACTCTACAGGCTTAATTACAAGGTCCAGTTCCAAATTCTGGGAAGTGATTTCAGTGCTCGTATACACGTTAGAGGCCACATCCCCGTATTCAGCACCTATTATGTCTTTCCACATCACAACAGAATCCATGTCTGTAAGACCACTTGTTGTTGGTGTTTCTTCTTTGGTTTCCTGCTTTACAGGTGGAGTGATTTCGTGCAGCTTTTTGGTTGGCATTTTGGGGTTGCTGCTGCCATAACTGAACTTGCTGTAAGATTCCGGAGGTTCAGAATCTATGATGATTTGGGGAGCCTTGAATGAGTCTGGTCTGCAGGTATGGGTTCCAATGTAAGTGGTCTGAAACATTTGGGAGCCATCATCTTCCAGTCTTTGGACTTGTTTAGTGGCCCTACAACCTTGATCGTACTTGCGAGGGCACCTAAAGTAACTCCTATTCATGATAATTGAAGCACTTAAGCACTTGCCATAGTGGCTTTAAGATTTTTTTTGGGATAAATTGCAAAATGAATAATATACCTTGGGTGCTTAGAATTAAGGATCTGCTTTTGTCCATATTTTCTCCATGCATGACCATCTTCCACGGTTGAAGAAACTACTGTCCATGCATGTTCATCTCTCCTGCAAGCAAAAACATCCCATTAACATCAGAATCTATGTATGAACATCCAATTAACATGTGGTGTGTGTGTTTTAGTTACCTTCTCTTGTAACATCCTCTCTTTTCCTTAGAAGCAAGTTTCTTCCTGCTGTTAGTGGAATCTTCAGACCTGCCATTGCAACAAGGGGAATCATCGTAGGAAGTTGCCTGATTCTGAGAATCCTCAGCAGATTCAACAGCAGTCAGCAAAGAAAGTGCGTGGTCGAAAGATGCGAAGATCTTGTGCACAAGTTCCTCAGCGGAGAGACGCCCATTTTTTTCACACCAATTGTGAAGAAGAATCTCAAGCTGTTTAGCACACTCTTGACCATTAACAAGTTCTTCTATCACCCTTTCCTTATTGCTTGTCGGTACTCCTTCAGGCCAAGCTGACACACTTGCCATAATTATTATTATTTAGAAAAATCTAAAAAACCCAAAATTTAGGTAGACACCTCTTCACCTGTTCTGCTTTGCTTACTCTTATAAATATAGGTGAACAGGAGAAGAAGAGATAAGATTTAAAGAGAAAAGAAAAGTAGATGGAGGAAGGGGAGAAGCAAATGAAAGGAAATTGTAAGGAAGGTGGGATGGAGTGATAAGGGTAACATAGAAAATTCAAACCCTTTCACATTGATGATGACAAAAGCGAGCTGACGTCTCTTCTGTATAGATTGGAAGCTTGGAAATATTATTTGATAATTAGATAAATATGGCCTGCACTCAACCAGAGATACTCAAACGGTGTGGAAATTTTAACCCAAATAAAATAAACAACACGTGGAAAGCTTAACTTAAATTTTTTTTGTTTGAATTCATTCCAAAACGTACCCCTCAACGTTTTTTCCATTAAATTTCCTTGGACATCATAATTCTACTTTTCCATATATTTAAACCTCTTGGAAATTTATTTAGTAATTTGAATTTCAATCCATAAAATCGTAAAAATTATTTAATGTAAAAGTAAATTCATGTTGAACAATTTTACATATTCAACATTTTATTTGTTTATTGGACATTCCACGCATGTAATAGTGATTATATAGTTAAATTATTTTATTTTAAAATATTATATAATTTAATTAAATGAAATTTATTTAACAAAATTATTGATTGGACTTTAATTATTAAATCAAAAATAAATGAATTGAATTTTAAATATATAAGGAGTACAAAAATTCAGAGCATAATTACTCCTAAAATATATTATATCCCCATCTTACGTGTTGAGATTGAAGAGAAGATAAAAATAGGGTTGGAAAATTATCTGCAATGAAATCTTATAATTATAGGAAGATGACTTTTGTATTGAAAATTAAGGAATGTTACTATTTTAGAAAAGAATTGTATGAAATTGGAAAACTATGTCATTTGTATTATTTTTAATAATTTATTGTAATTTTAGTATTTTCATTCTAAATTTCAGTATTTTATGTTGGATTTAATTTTTTAAGATGAAAATGTTGAAATGACATTAAATTATTGGAAAGAGATACAAATGATATGATATCCCAGTTTCATACAGTTATTTCTCTACTATCTTAGACACAAATTAGATACTAAATGACATTGGTGAGATTCGGACTCAAATGTTAATAAATACTCAACTAATTTAATATTATTTAGTTAAAAAATAAAAAGAGAGAGAGAGAGAGAGAGAAAGAAATGGATAGATAAGAGAACAGATTAAGGTTATGGTTAGCCACACAAACTCAAATGAGAAAATTGTGAATTATAGATGATATTTGGAATTTATTGGAAGTGTACAAGTCAACGGACTCCGGAGCCAGCTTCCAAGTGTTTTCCTTTCCTTTATTTTCTTTGTTTCTAGAACTAGGAATTATGGATGATACTTCTGTCTCATATTATAATATTTAAATTCAATATGAGAATATAAATTTTGCAATATGTCAAAAAACATATAGTACAGTCCCTTAGTCTAATCCGGATAGCATGTGAAGTTGAAAAAGAGAACTGCAAAAGAGAGTTCCATGCAATTTACAAGCCAAAACCTAATTTGAAAGCAATAACCTGAGATGTTCAATTACACGATGAAAGGATATATAGGTTAATGGCAGCTTCAAGATCCTGGAACACTGAGCATGTTTATTGATCAAAGTAGTTTGAAAGATCAATCTTTGTCCAAATTAGGGAGGGGATAATAGATTTGTGTTTCTGGGTTCATCTCTTGGGCAGATACAAATAATATAATTATGAATTTCAGTATTTGGACTGATTCTTACATTGCTGTTGTTTGTGGCTGTAGGAGTAATTTGGGTCCATTCTATACAAACAAGGTGTTGTTCAAATAAAAGGGGAGACACTCCTAGTCCTAACCCAATGAAGACCCTCATCTCTCATACTAAAAATATTTGTATTTTTTTTTGTTAGGTGAATGTATTTGAAAGGTCCCTCTATTATAGGGATCTTATCAAATTAGTTCCCTAATTGTTAAATGGATCAATTTAGTTCATGTATAATTAAAAAGAATCAAATAAGCCTAAATTCAAATAGAGTTACCATTTTGCCGTTTAGCAGAGTTAATATTTTTAAAGTTTTATGGTTCTATAAATAAGTTTTTTATTATTTGGAATTGAACTGCAATTGAAAAAATAATTAAACATTTTCAAACCATTTTTATATAGTAAATGTTATATATGCTACAATTTGGAATCATTTTATTCCTTTTAATAGTATAGGGATAAATTTATCCACTTAATAGTAGATATATTAATTTGATCTAGTTTTTATAATACAGAGAACTTCTAGATACTTTAATCATTTTTGTTGCTAGGCTTTTTGTTCTCAGTGGCCTCTTTGGGTAATGATAACTCTAGAAAATAGAGTTGTCTTCATTAGGAATTCATGCAGATTTTGAGTATTTAATAACAAATTTTGGAGTTTTTTGTTATAAATTTGTCCTGTTGAATCATGCTAAGATAAATTTGCTAAATTGATCATTTTATATACTAAATCACATTATTTTTGTAGTTTTTAAGATCAATGCACCGAAGGAAAATAAAGTCTTGAAGTTCACCTTTTGATGCTCAATACTGTAGCATTTCTACAGCATAAGCCATGCAACATAGGGCTGATTTATGGTCAGCTTTGGATGCCCAATTAAAGGATTATTGGACTTTGGAAATTCAATTGACCCAAATTGGGTCAGCAAATGGACAACTTGCTAAGGAGATAGGAGCCCAAACCATCCATTAAGGGGGACAATGCCCAACCGTCCATAAAGGTGCTCAAATCAGTCATCCAAGACTTGGTAAAATATTAAAAATCAACCACAAACTTCCTACATGTGACTATCCAACTCCCCTCCTCTTTTCAAGCTTTCTCTCCCATGAATCAAGTATGAATTTCAAAGCCATCCACTCACTTTTCTTAAAGCAAGGATCGGCCATATGAGGAGATTTTCAAGGCTCTCATTAGCTAAAATTAGCCGGCCTCTACAAGTATAAATAGCCTATTGCTATTCACTCGTTTCACTCATCCCTCACTCACCATCTCTTCTCTCATTTTTCATCTTTTCACTTTCCATTTGAAAGAGCAATACAAGAGTTTAAGAGGAGCATTTCAGAAGTTCTTTTGAGCAGTGAAATTTGGCATTTGTGAAGGCAATTGTGCGAAGGAGCAAAGCAGAAGAAGGAAGGAGGAAAAGGAACACAAGCTAAGTTATAGAAAAACATCAGATTTGTCATCTAGTTTCTTTCCCCTTTTTAACTTTTATTTTTTTTTCTGAATTGGTGAATATGATTGCTAAATATTTTTCTACTTTTAATTTAATTAAAATAACTTAATTCTGTTGTTGTTAGATTGATTGCATTCTTTTAGCTTAGATTGTTAAAATTTTGTTAATGATGTTATGTGCATTGGTTGCTTATTCATTTAAATAAAATCATGAACATGCTATTCATGCATTATAAATGTAGGGAAGCAATAAAAGTAATTATTTAATCAAATCAAAATTGTAATAAATTGACACAATATCTAAATGGTGCATGTTTGATCTTTTTATGATACATTAGGTCAAATTAGTAATAATATCGAAAGAACTTTATTACCTTGTATAACCTAGGATTAATGTGATTAGATTGTATTAATTGACAGATATCTAAATGGTGCATGTTTGATCTTTTTATGATACATAATGTGATCTATGTACCCTTCCATTCGATCTCTTAAGTCCTGCGTTACCTTGACGATTATACTGCAATGCAATTTTAGGATTATTTGAGTACTATTATCCAAATCCAAATTAAATATTATTATCCGTCGAATATCTAAATCTATAAAAAAAAATCTAAATTTAACGTTTTCAATCATATGTCAAATATCCAAATTCTAATATGCTAAAATTAAAATTTTAAAAATAATATAAAATTAAACAAAAAATTAATTTTAAATAAATTTATTCATAATTAACAAAAAAAATAGTTAAATAACAATCCAAACAAATTAAATATAATAATTTCACAACAATTTAAATATACCTAACACCTTAAATATAAGAATTCCAAACAAATTGTAATTGTACATGTTATAATTTACCACAAAGTTAGTTCCACGTTTAAGGTTTATGTAACACCCCTCGCCCAATCCAATCGTCGGATCCAAGCTACAGGATACCACATTCGTTGTCGAAGCAACTACAGTCAATTATACATTAAATGTTACACAATCCAATCTGAGCCTTAATCGAGCTTTCGAAAGCTCAAAACCATCCCTGGGTCAAATTTGGACTAAACTGAAAATTTTCAAAATGAATCAAGTGGGTACCGCGATATCCCTAGCTCGGTATCGTGATATTGAAAATAGTTGTTAAACTCCAAAATAAGCCAGATGGGTATTGTGATATTCAGGGTTTGGTATCACGATATCAAAAACAGTAACCAAACTTCCAACCTTAAGATCAAATTGCAAAGTTTTCAAAATATAACAATTAAATATCGTGATGTTTAGAGTGTGGTATCACAGTACCAGAAACAATCTACTAAGTCCCATTTTTTAACATAAACACAACTCTAATATCTATTTTAAGTTTCCACCAAAATCTATCATTTTGTGCATAAGTGACCAATTTCATCAGCACCAAAACATCACAAATTCATACTAAAACAAATGTAAATAACCAAATTCAGTCTCATATCAATTTATATCTCTTATTTAATCAATAGACATATCATTTCAATACCATGACATAGAATCCAAACCATTTTGTGCATAAGTGGCAAATAACCTTGCCAAATAATGTAATAGATAAGTTTCAAAACTATACAAATTTTCAAGCTTAACAAATACATAACACTTACGTACATGCCACAAAACTGAACTTTAAAACAAGTAAAAAACTACCAATACAAAAACGGGATAATGTGAGCTTCCGAGCAATCCACTTGACACATTATGCAAAGTGGCAATCTACAAGGAAAGGGAAATAACAAGGGTAAGCAAATTAAATGCTTCGTAAGTTCATAGACATTAAATAAAAAACTTACCTTAACAAACAATAAAATACAATAAGCTACCAAAATGTTGGCATAGTTTAGGCTAAACATAATATATCACAAAAATCAATAACGTGAGCATAAAACCAACATCAAACCATGTATAACACATGTATTTATCATGTCATTCATGTAACTATAGATGACAAGTTTAAAATCTCAATCCAACAAGAGTAATGTAATCACATATATTCTATAGACTTTACTTTCACAACATTCAATAATTCATCATTAGAATACCAAATTCATTTATGTCATTTCAATTTCTCATTTCATATAATCTACAGCGCTCAATAAAACCTAGTAAATGGACTCAGATACACAGGTACTAAACCACATTAGTTCCTCGTTCGAGCTAAATATATTTTTGTGTTAGGTTACTAGTCCAAGATAAAACTTTATAACAACACATTTAATTTATTATACAACCTGAAACTTATCCGGGCTAAACCTTTAAAACGACATTAGGTTACCAGTCTAAATTAAACTCGTGTTACATGTATCTTCGAATCCACAACATATGCTGGATTTCGATAACCACCTGTAATCAATTCGTATGCGTGTGCACAATAATATATTGACATGTCAATTGCATCCTGACCTTTACTAAGTTCACCCGAGCATTTTTAACACATGTTTACATTCCTTTACAATTTAGTCCAAATCTCATATTTATACCATTTCACAACTAAACACATATATAACAACAAATTAAATACACAACAACTTAAACACGATTATACCATATGAACTTACTTGAAAAAAATAACAAATGAGATTAACTTTAAGAATTACTCAACAATTTTGGCTTTTCCCTAATTATTCCCAATTTGATCAAATTCCTGATCTATACAATGATTCAATTCAATTTATCAATACCAAAAATTTTAATATCACCCCATAATATGTATGAACTAGTTTAACTTTATTTTCTGAATACCCCTAATTTTTTTATTCAATTTAGCCCTTAAAATCGAAATATCTTTCAATTTTGAGCTTCAATTTCGAAACGGGTCTCAATCACATCCTTCTATAACCCTCTATTATCTATTATTACTGAAATTTGACATCATTTTTGAAATTTATACACTTTAGTCCTTATGTTCAAAAACTAACAATTAAACATTACAAATTAGTCCTTTTCACACCTAAGCTTAAAATTTATCAATTTAACATCGATTTCTTCAACAAATTGTCAATGGAAACTTCCAAAAAAATAAAAAATGTTGCAAATTGGTACATGGGTTAGCTAAATCAAGCTCACACAACTCAGAAACATAAAAATTACAAGAAAATGACTAGATTGAACTTAACAAATCAAGGGTAGAATATGTTGAAGCTTTGAAAATGGCTTCCTAGGTTTTCTTTGGTGGTTTCGGTGGAGAAGAAAGAAAAACAAAAGATTGACAACTTTTAATTTTTTTATTTATACTTAAATTAACTTAATAAATCAAGATTTATTTAATTAAATTTTAATTAATTAAGGTCGAATTACAAATTTACCAAAGTTACTAGGTTTTAAAGTCACCCACCACTGTTTGGTGACATTAAAATGGACTATTTACCACTTTGGTCCTTTAGCTATTTAAAAATCTATAGCGATTAAATTTTTAAAATTTAGGCATTATACCTCACTTAATTAGAAATTCGAAAAAAAATTACTAGACCATACTTTAATATATTTTTATAGTAGTCTCGTAAATATTAAATATTAGTACTTACGGACTAAGACTATGGAAATGGGGTTCGAAAACGAACTGTCGTTTTCAACACTACTGGAAATCAGGTTGTTACAGTTTAAATTTACATATCATTATATAAAAATGTACATTATAATATCATTGTATAATAGGGTTATATATCATTAATAATCCACCCTAATTATACAAAATTAATTGTATTTATTATAATCTACCATAAAGTTGGTTACACATTTAGGGTTTAAACTTATGTATCAATTATTATTAATATAAAAAATACATTATAATAACATAATCGTATTTAGTCTTACTAATCATTAATAATCTACCTTAATTATATAATGTTAATTGTATGTATTATAACCTAACAATTAATTACACTTTTAACGTTTAGGTTACATATCATTAATAAAAGAATGCATATTATAATATAAAAAATTATAATATTCATAATTTGCATATATATAACAATTGATATATTATATGCCTTAAATGTGTATGTATACTGTATTTATAATATAAAATGTAAAACCCTTAACCCGTATCCGTCGCCGAACTAGGGTTAAAGGCATTACCGGACAAAATCAGAACAATTAACATACATTTCATAAGCATCAAAGCATCAAAGATCAAATATCAATATAGAGTCCCTTATATAGGTCATCGAGACCTTAAACATGCATTAGAAAGGAGTCGGGACTAAACCGAACATATACAAAAATTTTTCAAAACTTAAACATTTTTAAAGAAGTACAGGTCACACGCCCGTGTAAACAGGCCGTGTGCCTTACACGGCATTAGACACGCCTGTGTGTCTAGGCTTGTCAAAACAGGGCATACATACTGACTTGCTTACACGGCCACAAGACATGCCCATGTGCCTTGGCCGTGGTCGAGCCTGACTTACAATTGTAGGGTACCCTAGGGGACACACGGCCGTGCAACATAGCCGTGTGTCGCACACTGCTGAGACACACGCCCGTGTCCCTTCTTGTGTGGACAAAAACAGGCCATTCGAATAGCCAACTTGCCACCCCAATTTGGGTTAAACCTACAAGTACCAAACCAAGCATATTTGCACAACATTTTATGACCAATTCACAACCAAAACATAAGCCATTCATGACATATCATTGCAAACCAAATTTTCATCTCAATTCATCAACCAAATCGTAATAATCTAAAATAAAATCATACCAAACATATGTTTCAATTTCATGATCGAAACTTATCAATTACCATAGCTAACACATGCCAAAAGCTTACCAATCTTACCGTTTCTTATATTCATACATAAACACACCAAATATATCATATTGCCTCATAACTTATATGTCAAAAACATATCATAATCACATCCATACCAAGCCATATCACATGGCTAAATATATATACATCACAAAACATAATTTAAACACTTCTAGCCTATACACGCCATACTTCAATATATACATTTTCAAAAGTACCAAAATAAGGTTCGATAGTGTGGTAACGATCCTCAACGATCCCCGAGCTCACAGTAGCTTCAATATCTAGAAAACAATACAAACACACACAAGTAAGCTTTCAAAAGCTTAGTAAGCCATATACAATTAAACTTATCATTTAAAGCATATAAACATCATCAAATTACTTATACTTTGGAGCCAAATACCAACACAAACCTCATATTCATATACTTGGATCATAGATCATCATTTGCACATATACTTACCTTTCATTTTCAAATATAGTACACAGTTCGAATGTGCTTGAATCGAATACATATTCACTTATTCATTCATTTTCTTGGAATGCCCGTTGAACCATTCGGAAACTGTAACGCCCCAATTTTCGGGAATTCTGTGAATGTTGGCATAGGTTTAATTATGTTAGTGGGCCTCTAGAAGGCCTAAGCTTAAGATAGAACCCGGCAATTTTAGTTAATTTTTGTTCCATAAGAAAAAGGGGGTGAAATTATGAAATAGAACCTATATGAAATTGTTTGAAAATGCTATAGGCTAAATTGAAGTGGCCAAATAAATAGGAGTGCAAAATAGGAGGATTTGCATGACAAACCTCCCATTTTACATGAAGTGGCCAGCCATCATGTTGTTGTAGACAATATGAGCACTTGATATCCATAATTCATGGTACAAATTGATAATGGGTTAGGTAAATGTTCCATGATAATGGATTAGGTAAATATTCCATGATAATGGGTTAGGTAAATGTTCCATGATAATGGTTCAGGTAAATGTTCCATGATGGGCATTTCATGTCTTTTGTATTAAATAATTAAATGGATGAAATATGAAATTTTATTAAAAGAAAAATGGGTGAAAAGAACAAAGTTTTGTCCATCTTTGTTCATCATAGCCGAAAGTTAGAGAAGAGAAAGGAGAGGAGAAAGCTCTTGAATGTTCGGTCACTTGGGGAAGAAAATTGAAGGTAAGTTCATGGTAATTTGCTTCTATCTTGATGTTCATGAGTTCTTCTTGATTCTACCTTAACTCTTGAAGCATATTTTGGTTTTTAGTTGTGTTGTGAGCATTTAGTCATAAATTAAAATGAAGGAAATGGTTGTTGTTTCATGTTCTTTTGATGAAAAATGGAAGATAGGTGAAGTTGAGCCAAACAAATGAGCATGCATGTGCCTTAGATGCTAAGGGGAAAAATCAGCTAACATGTTATGCTTTAAAATGATGAAATGGAGATTATACTTAAGTAAAATCATAGATATGTGATGATTGATTGGTGATATACATGTTTAAATAACAAGCATGCAAGTTAGGTGTGAAAGAGTGATTTGGTAATAAATCTGCTTGGGACAGCAGTAGTAACGTGACTTTGGAAAATTACCATAAATTGTGAGAGATGAGTTAGAAGCTTCATAAGTTATGTAATTAAAGTTTAATGAGTCTAGTTTCAAATGGAATAAACGAGAACATATTTTGAATTCTGTACAATGAGAAATTTGATTCGTAATGAAGAGTGGTCAGATTAGTCAAACAGTGAAACATGGGAAACTTTAAGAAAAATCTGGTATTGATTGGCCATACCAAAAATTCTGAAAATTTTATGAATAGAAGATATATGAGTCTATTTTCAGAGAAAATTAACGACACTTGATTTGGAGTTTCGTGGCTTCAGTTATAAATAATTTAGTGACTGTTGCTCAGGAAGACAGCTTGCAGTGAAATTATGATTATGTGGTAAACATTGACAAAAATTTGTTAATGAGTTGCTTATTGTTTTCTTATAAGCTTACTATGATCTGTAGGTGTGGTTGGCGAATATTGTAAGGGGTTAATACGTAGTTTGTATTTGAATAGTTAGATTAACGTGTTAGTAATCCAATTGTAGGCGGTTCGTGTGTGGATCTCGTCAAGATATATCGCAAATGTGTGTGTAATCGACACCCTCTCATAGACTAGATTGGCAAAAGCGAAAAGTGAAATCTTAGAAAAGTCGGTATTTTGGGAATTTACGAAAAGCGAATGCTCGTAAGATAGTTGGGTTTGTATATTTGGTAATCTAAAGTAATAAACTGCAGTACGCGCGATTTCGTACATTTTGATAATTTGGGCTTATTGGGCCAACGATCGGGTTCATGAGCCAACGGGCCCAATTTGGTAAGTATGCGCGGTAAGTGTTCTGATAGTATGTAAATAGTTAGGATATGCATGAAAACCCTAAAAGCAGCTAAATTACTATAATACCCCTATGTATGGAAAATTACTATTATACCCTTAGGTGCAAAATTACCGTTATACCCCTAAGGTTAATTTTGACTGAAAAGCATGACGATTTGATTCTGTATGATGTATGCCATGATTATATATCTGTTGCATGGGGACATGGGTTATATTATGGAGGAAGCGTTTTGGTGGCTATCCCACAATTATCTGATCTGGTGGCTCTACCACATATATCTGTCTTGGTGGCTATGCCACAATTATCTGATCTGGTAGCTCTGCCACACATATTTGTTCTGGTGGCTCTGCCACAATAACTGTATCTGGTGACTCCGTCACAATATCTGGCAGCCTAGCTCGATTTCTGTGGTGTGTAGCGATTGGGTGGGTCGAGTTGTCTCCCCACACGGTGTAAGGTTGGCACGGGGGTGTATACGGTTGGATATGGTTAGGTTTCTGCATAAACATGTAATATCTGTTCTGTTCTGTTATGGACCTATGGGCTTTATTCTGAATTCTATTCTGGGCTAAGGCCAACTTATTATATTTCTGTGGTTTGAGCTGATATAGGCTATGGTTGGGTTAATTTACACACTGAGTTTCCCCAAACTCACCTCTTTTATTTTCATCCACGCAGGAAATCCTTAACCATAGTGGGCTTGGAGCTATGAGGGAATTCGGAGTGGCCACCCGTTCTGAAAGTTTGATTTTTTTTCTAGTGAACTGGACATCCTTTTATTTACGTTTGAAGTTTTGGGATTTTTTTTAAATGTAATAAGGCCGCTTGATTATTTTTTATGGTTTTAATATGTATTACTAAGATAGGTATTACTTATTTTAACTGTTAAAATTGGATAGCTTTAGGGCGCGTTTTTAAAAATAATAATTGATTTCAAAATAACACGACAACAAGCAAAGCTTCCGCAATGAAAGTATTTTCCAAAATTAATCACTTTTCCTAAAAATGACTTAATCAAATCGGTTTCCTAGAAATATCCATGACGTTAAGGTGTGGCAATGGCGGTATGCATGTCTAGGATTGGATCCGAAGGAGCTTGGTACTTAAGCAATCCGATGGACTCACCACCTCTTTTCCAGCTTCCTACCGGTGCATGACTTCCATTCACTTTAACTCGTAATGAAATTATCTTTAAAACACTAAGTAAGTTTTTCGGATCAACAATATAAAATGTTTTGAACGCTTCGATGTGGCATGTCGGATCCGGTCATAACGTCTGGGCCGAGTTTGGGGTGTTACATTTAGTGGTATCAGAGCTTAGGTTGCAACAACTCGGCTGTGGAATGAGTTTACAAAAATAAAGATTTTCGAAAGTGAAAATTTTATAAAGAATGTGAAAAACTCGATTTTCAAAATTTAGATCTTTAGAAGGTGGCATTCCGAATCTCCGGCTCAAGTCTGTAAGTATTATGAATTTTTCTGAATATTTTCCTAAATTATCTGTCTGTACTAAAGTCCTGCTAGGATACTCTAGATAGGATGATACTGAAACCATAGAAAAATTTGATAAGAGACTGAAACTGTAACTAGACTTCGATTCTGCGAAAACAAACTCTGAATTACTATCTGATTCATAAAACATCTATAATAAACACTGGAATATTGAATCAATGCATAAAATTCGTAATCAAGATAATACGATATGAGTACAAGAGCGTTCGTGAAAGAGGCGAGACGGGCCGAGGAAGTGCTCGAGTGAGATCTTTGTCTTGGGACATATGCCGGTGGATGCACCGTACCACCGGCAAATGAGGTAGAGTCTCATGGCCATGGTGCGGGATGATGCCCTATCACGAGCAATGCTTCGTGTTCGGAAAGGGTTGCTTTGAGAGGCACGGCAATGGAGTTCGGGATCTATTTCGAACGACTTGGCTAACTGAGCGGAGATCTTTGGGGCGTGTCGGTATGGCCCGAATGTGGCGGAATATTGGTTGGAGGCCACGAATGGATTATGGACAACTTGACCGCTTCCGAGGAGATTGTGAGTAGGGTATCTGTACTAAGTCCTTTGGGTCACTTTCGGTTAGGGTAGACAAACCGTATAGGATGTACCCTTAGAAACTCAAGGTAGGATTTTCCTAGAGATCTGATGGAGTTACCGTTCGGAGAGTTTGATCTCATTTTGGGAATGGACTGGCTTGTTAAGCATAAGGCGACCCTGGATTGTGCTGCTAAACTAATAGTGTTAAAGACCACAAAGGATGAGGAGGTTATGGTGATAGGTGAGCGAATGAATTATTTGTCCAATGTGGTGTTGGCTTTAAGAGCCGAAAAGTGGATTCGGAAAGGTTGTGAGGCCTATTTGGCATTTGTAAGTCAGTCAGAAGAGGAGGGATTGTCAGTGGATAAGGTTAGGACTGTAAAGGAGTTCCAAGATGTTTTTCCGGAGGAGAACCGAGAAGTGGAGTTTGGAATCGACTTATTGCTTGGAACGACACCAGTGTCTATCGCACTTTATAGAATGGCACAGAAGGAGTTGGTGGAGCTAAAGGCACAAATTTAAGAGTTGTTGGATAGGGGCTTCATTAGGCCAAGCGTGTCTTTATGGGGAGCACCGGTGCTATTCGTAAAGAAGAATAATGGTACAATGCGGATGTGCATTGATTATCGCCAGTTGAACAAACTGACAATTAAGAATAAGTATCCACTGCCAAGGATTGACGATCTGTTCGACCAACTTAGAGGAGCTTCTGTATTTTCTAAGATCAACCTCCGATCTGGATATCATCAGTTAAGGGTTAAGGAGGCGGATATCCATAAGATGGCATTCAAGACTCGGTATAGTCATTACGAGTTTTTGGTTATGCCATTTGATCGATTTAACGCTCCTGCAAAGCATTTATGGATCGATGAATCGGTGTTCCAACCATTCTTGGATCGATTCGTAGTCGTCTTCATTGATGATATCCTGGTATATTCTGAAACTGAAGCGAAACATGATGAGCATCTCCGTATAGTGCTGCGAGTGTTAAGGGAGAAGGAACTTCTTGCGAAGTTCAGCAAGTGTGAATTTTGGTTGAGGGAGGTAACCTTCTTAGGACATGCGGTCTCTGCTGAGGGGATTAAGGTGGACTCTCGAAAAATTAAAGCAATTTTGGAGTGGAAGCTGCCTAGGTCAGTGTCGGAAATACGGAGTTTCCTAGGACTGGCAAGATACTACAGAAGGTTTGTGGAAGGTTTTTCTGTGATGGCAGCACCTTTGAAAAAACTCATAAGGAAAGGAGTACCGTTTGTATGGACTAAGAAGCAACATGAAGCTTTTGAGAAGTTAAAGAAAGTTCTGACTGAAGCACCTGTGTTAATTCAGCCGGAATCTGGGAAGGATTTTACTGTGTACAGTGACGCATCACACGTGGGTTTGGGTTGCGTGTTAATGCAAGAGGGTAAGGTGGTTGCATATGCATCACGATAGCTTAAGCCTCATGAAGGGAACTATCCTACTCATGATTTGGAATTGGCGGCAGTGATATTTGCACTTAAGATTTGGAGACATTACTTGTATGGAGAGAGGTGTATTATATACACAGACCACAAGAGTCTTAAGTATTTGTTGACTCAGAAGGAGCTGAACCTTAGGCAAAAGAGATGGATTGAGTTGCTTAAGGATTATGACTGTTCGATCAAGTATCACCCAGGCAAGGCTAATGTGGTAGCCGATGCTTTAAGTCATAGAACCAGATTCGATCCGAGAGCAATGTTTGCTCGTTTGAGTCTCAGATGATGATGGCGCTTTGTTGGTGAATTGCAAGTAAGGCCAACCTGGATGGACCAGATTAAGGAAAAGCAGTTGGAAGATGAGTCTTTGGTCGCTCGTTTCCAACAAGTTAAGGAAGGGGAAACTTCTGAGTTTGGGTTAAATGGCGAAGGAGTTCTGTGTTTCCGAGGAAGAATTTGTGTTCCGAAGGACTCTGATTTGAGGCAGACAATATTGAAGGAAGCTCATGAAGGACTTTGTGCCATGCACCTGGAGGGAACAAGTTGTATCACGACTTACGAGAATTGTCTTGGTGGCACGGACTTAAACGAAGAAGTGTGAGTTTGTAGGGAATTGTCTGACATGCCAGCAAGTGAAAGCTGAGCATCAATTACCCTATGGACTGTTACAGTTAGTGAAGATACCACTTTGGAAGTGGGAGAGGGTAACCATGGACTTTGTGAGTGGGCTACCCTTGACACCATCAAAGAAAGACTCGGTGTGGGTGATTGTGGATAGGTTGACCAAATCGGCCCATTTCATACCTGTTCGTACTGACGTTTCACTTCAAAAGTTAGCCAAGTTGTATGTGGCGGAGATTGTGCGACTTCATGGAGTCCCAGTTTCAATTATTTCTGATCGGGATCCCAGATTTACATCTCGGTTTTGGCAAAGGTTGTATGAGGCGTTGGGGACGCGATTGAATTTTAGTACGGCTTTCCATCCCCAGACTGATGGTCAATCGGAAAAGGTTATTCAGATTCTGGAGGACATGTTGAGGGGATGCGTGATTGACTTTTGAGGTAGTTGGGAGGATTACTTGCTGTTGGCAGAATTTGCATACAATAACAGTTACCAGGCGAGTATTCGAATGGCACCGTATGAAGCACTGTATGGACGAAGGTGTCGTACACCTAGTTGTTGGACCGAACTAGGAGAGCGACAAGTTCTTGGACCAGAGTTGGTAGCTGATACTGAGAATAAGGTCAGAATAATTAGGGAGCGGTTAAAAGAAGCATCTGATAGGCAAAAGTCGTATGCAGATTTGAAGCGTAAGGAGATTGAGTACTCAGTAGGTGATATGGTCTTCTTAAAGGTTTCTCCTTGGAAGTAGATATTAAGGCTCGGTAAGAAGGGCAAGTTGAGTCGCGGTTCATTGGGCCTTATCGGGTTTTGAAGCGAGTAGGCCCAGTGGCTTATCAGTTGGAATTGCCTCCAGAGTTAGACAAGATTCACGATGTTTTCCACGTCTCCATGTTAAGGCGTTATCGTGCTGACCCTGCTCATGTCCTGCCAGTTGCAGAAATTGAAGTTCAGACTGATTTGACCTTTGAGGAGGAGCCTGTGCAAATATTGGCTCGAGATGTTAAGGTTCTCAGAAGGAAATCTGTCCCGTTAGTGAAAGTACTTTCGCGTAATCATGGAAGAGAAGAAGCTACTTGGGAATCAGAAGAGACTATGCGTCAACAATACCCTCAACTAGTTGGATCAGGTAAATTTCGAGGACGAAATTTCTTTAAGGAGGGTAGAGTTGTAACGCCCCAATTTTCAGGAATTTTGTGAATGTTGGCATAGGTTTAATTATGTTAGTGGGCCTCTAGAAGGCCCAAGCTTAAGATAAAACCCGGCAATTTTAGTTAATTTTTGTTCCATAAGAAAAAGGGGGTGAAATTATGAAATAGAACTTATATGAAAATGTTTGAAAATGCTATAGGCTAAATTGAAGTGGCCAAATAAATAGGAGTGTATAATAGGAGGATTTGCATGACAAACCTCCCATTTTACATGAAGTGGCCAGCCATCATGTTGTTGTAGACAATATGAGCACTTGATATCCATAATTCATGGTACAAATTGATAATGGGTCAGGTAAATGTTCCATGATAATAGACTAGGTAAATATTCCATGATAATGGGTTAGGTAAATGTTCCATGATAATAGTTTAGGTAAATGTTCCATGATGGACATTTCATGTCTTTTGTATTAAAGAATTAAATGGATGAAATATGAAATTTTATTAAAAGAAAAAGGGGTGAAAAGAACAAAGTTTTGTCCATCTTTGTTCATCATAGCCGAAAGTTAGAGAAGAGAAAGAAGAGGAGAAAGCTTTTGAATGTTAGGTCACTTGGCGAAGAAAATTGAAGGTAAGTTCATGGTAGTTTGCTTCTATCTTGATGTTCATGAGTTCTTCTTGATTCTACCTTAACTCTTGAAGCATATTTTGGTTTTTAGTTGTGTTGTGACCATTTAGTCATGAATTAAAATGAAGGAAATGTTGTTGTTTCATGTTCTTTTGATGAAAAATGGAAGATAGGTGAAGTTGAGCCAAACAAATGAGCATGCATGTACCTTAGATGCTAAGGGGAAAAATCGGCTAACATGTTGTACTTTAAAATGATGAAATGGAGATTATACTTAAGTAAAATCATAGATATGTGATGATTGATTGGTGATATACATGTTTAAATAACAAGCATGCAAGTTAGGTGTGAAAGAGTGATTTGGTAATAAATCTGCTTGGGACAGCAGCAGTAACGTGACTTTGGAAAATCACCATAAATTGTGGGAGATGAGTTAGAAGCTTCATAAATTATGTAATTAAAGCTTAATGAGTCTAGTTTCAAATGGAATAAACGAGAACATATTTTGAATTCTGTACAATGAGAAATTTGATTCGTAATGAAGAGTGGTCAGATTAGTCAAATAGTGAAACATGGGAAACTTTAAGAAAAATCTGGTATTGATTGGCCATACCAAAAATTTTGAAAATTTTATGGATAGAAGATATATGAGTCGATTTTCAGGGAAAATTAACGGCACTTGATTTGGAGTTTTGTAGCTCTAGTTATAAATAATTTAGTGACTGTTGCTCAGGAAGACAGCTTGCAGTGAAATTATGATTATGTGGTAAACATTGACAAAAATTTGTTGATGAGTTGCTTATTGTTTTCTTATAAGCTTACTATGATCTGTAGGTGTGGTTGGCCGAATATTGTAAGGGGTTAATACGTAGTTTGTATTTGAATAGTTAGATTAACGTGTTAGTAATCCAATTGTAGGCGGTTCGTGTGTAGATCTCGTCAGCATATCGTCGCAAAAGCAGTGTGTAATCGACACCTCTCATAGACTAGATTGGCAAAAGCCGAAAAGTCGAAAAGTCAAATGCCAAAAGTCGGTATTTTGGGAATTTACGAAAAGTGAATGCTCGTAAGATAGTTGGGTTTGTATATTTGGTAATCTAAAGTAATAAACTGCAAAGACGCTGCGGTTTAGTACATTTTGATAATTTGGGCTTAATGGGCCAAAGATCGGGTTCATGGGCCAACGGCCCAATTCGTAAGTATCTTACTGTAAGTGTTCGATAGTACGTAAATAGTTAGGATATGCATGAAAACCCTAAAAGCAGCTAAATTACTATAATACCGTATGTATGGAAAATTACTATTATACCCTTAGGTGCAAAATTACCGTTATACCCCTAAGGTTAATTTTGACTGAAAAGCATGACGATCTGATTCTGTATGATGTATGCCATGATTATATATCTGTTGCATGGGGACATGGGTTATATTATGGAGGAAGCGTCTTGGTGGCTATCCCACAATTATCTGGTGGCTCTGCCACATATATCTGTCTTGGTGGCTATGCCACAATTATCTGATCTGGTAGCTCTGCCACACATATCTGTTCTGGTGGCTCTGCCACAATATCTGTATCTGGTGACTCCGTCACAATATCTGGCAGCCTCGCTGCGATTTCTGTGGTGTGTAGCGATTGGGTGGGTCGAGTTGTCTCCCCACACGGTGTAAGGTTGGTACGGGGGTGTATACGGTTGGATATGGTTAGGTTTCTGCATAAACATGTAATATCTGTTCTGTTCTGTTATGGACCTATGGGCTTTATTCTGAATTCTATTCTGGGCTAAGGCCAACTTATTCTATTTCTGTGGTTTGAGCTGATATAGGCTATGGTTAGGTTAATTTACATTGAGTTTCCCAAACTCACCCTTTTATTTTCATCCACGCAGTAATCCCCAACCATAGTGGGCTTGGAGTCGTGAGGGAATTGAGTGGCCACCCGCTCGAAAGTTTGATTTTTTTTTTCTGGTGAACTGGACATCCTTTTATTTACGTTTGAAGCTTTGGGATTTTTTTTTAAATGTAATAAGGCCGCTTAATTATTTTTGATGGTTTTAATATATATTACTAAGATAGGTATTACTTATTTTAACTGTTGAAATTGGATAGCTTTTAGGCGCTTTTCAAAAAAAAGAATTGATTTCAAAATAACACGACAACAAGCAAAGCCTCCGAATGAAAGTATTTTCCAAAATTAATCACTTTTCCTAAAAATGACTTAATCAAATCGGTTTCCTAGAAATATCCATGACGTTAAGGTGTGGCAATGGCGGTATGCATGTCTAGGATTGGATCCGAAGGAGCTTGGTACTTAGCAAATCCGATGGACTCACCACCTCTTTTCCGGTTTCCTACCCGGTGCATGACTTCCATTCACTTTAACCTATAATGAAATTATCTTTAAAACACTAAGTAAGTTTTTCTGGATCAACAATATAAAATATTTTGAACGCTTCGATGTGGCATGTCGGATCCAGTCATAACGTCTGGGCCAGGTTTGGGGTGTTACAGAAACATAAGGATAGGCAGATAGATCAGAGAACATATACAATGCCCACGTCCCAGACGTGGTCTTAAATGTAATAAAAAATCGATGCCATTGTCCCAGACAGGGTTTTACACGAAGTCAGATACGATGCCGATGTCCCAGACATGGTCTTACACGTAAAACAGAAGTCGATGTCAACGTCCCAGACGTAGTCTTACATGAAATCACATAACGAAATCCTATATCATGACATATGTATCCTAACTATTCCTAGGGTTCGTACGGGGCTTTTCAGACATCGGAAATTTGTCGATACTTTCTCGAATAGCACATATTAAGCTTGAATATTCATTCATCACAATTCAATATCATATCAACAATAATAATTCAATTCAAACAATTTTATTGTATATTGACTTACCTCGTATGGATTCAGATGAATGAAATCGGTTATTTAACAACTTTCGACTTTCCCCGATCTAACTCCGTTTTCTTTAATTCTTGATCTATATAAATTTAAATTTAACTTATTCAATCACAAATTCATTCAGAACAATCCATAGATACATATTTAGGGAAATTTGTAAACTCGCCCTCCCATTTTCACATCTTGACACTTTAGTCCCTAATTCTCAAAATCACAAAATACACACAATTTGCATATACTTAGCTTGGACGAATATTCATAGCTCTTATTCAAGTCCACATATTTCATTTATTTCACATTTTAGCCTCTCAATTTACAAATTTCACAATTTAGCCCATTTTACTCAAAATCATCAAAAATCCAAAGACAAAACATATAAACCCAACATCAAACTTTCATATTTCATCATATAACAACATAAAGCTCATGAATTTATCCATGGCACATTTCAAATTCATCATCAAAATAAAAAATTGAGGCATGGGCTTAGTAAAACACAAAGCAACGATCACAAAAACGTAGAAATTATCGAAAACGGAACAAAAACGAACCTTCAATTGAGCTTTAGTATGGCCGACCCTAGCTAACTCTTTTCTTTTCTTTTACTTTGTATTTTTTGGTTGTGTATGAACACATAATGGCCAAATTTTATGTTTTATTTACTTATTATTAACTTAAATAACCAAATTTCAATTTTGCCCTTAATGAAATAATAATAAAAACTTATAATGGTTGTCCTTAAATGTCCATTAACCATGTTAATGGTCCAATTGCAATATGAGGACCCTTGCTTTAGAAAGCCAAATCAAATAGGTATTTTAACAAACAGAAGGCTACTTTTACATTATACGTAATTAGGTCCTTTTTCAAAATTAAGCACACAAACATTCAAATTTCCATACGAGACTTTCACACATGCTCATTCACATATTCAAAACACGAAAAATAATATTTAAATATTTTTCTGACTTGGATATGTGGTCCCGAAACCACAATTCCGACTAGGATCTAAACCGGACTGTTACATAATATGTACTACATTATGAAATAAATTCATACTATAATATTTATTTTAGTTTTATAAATATTAATTAAATTTAAGGATAATGAGATAATGACAAATTTAAGGATTTCAACGACCTCGTCTCAATGTTCAATTAGATTTACTAATAAAAAAAGATTTAAGAGATTTTACATGATATTTAAGATAAGATATTAAATAATATATTTTTCCTCACAAAAATATAATCATATTTAAAATAATTACTTTATTTAATGCGTTGTTTCAGATGCCATGAATGAATAATAACATGACACCTCATCATTAAATAAAATAAAAATAATAGAGGACTTATAAATAAATACTAATAATTTTATTTAAACATAATTAATTATAAATTAATGTTGAAACTTTAAATCCAAATCTCAAAACCCTAGACCTTAAACCCTTAAATCTAAGAGCCTAAAGACAAAGTTATTAATATTAATTATTGTTTAATTATATTTGAATAAAATTATTAGTATTTATTTGTAAGTCCTTCATTTTTTGTTTTATTTAATAATGAGGTGTCATATTTTATTCACCAATAACGATGAGACTTATGCGCCGATGGTGCATCAAATATTATTTATTACTTTAATTTTTAATTATTATATTTAATTCTATTATTAATAATTATATTTATTTTTGAAAATACTTTTATTATATTTTTATACGTATTTATTAATTTGTGTAAATTATAATTAAAGTTTAAGAAAATTATTGATGGTTAAAACATGGTTTTACATATAAAAGGTCTTAGTTGATTCTTTTGGGATTTGGATTATTAGTAGATTTGAATAATGGATATCTACGGGGACCTATTTGAATTCACAAAATCTAGATTAGGTATCCAAATTCGCAATCCAAATTGCCATTTTAAGTCTAGTTATAGAATAGAAAGTAGGAATCGATGCGTGTGCATGTCATGGTTGAGACAAGACAGGACGATGATAATTATTTGTAATTACATGTGTATTTTATTTGGGCAAACATTATAATTAGTCAATTACATTAAATTACGTATAATTGGAATATTTCAATTACACTTTTCACTTTTTATAAAAGGTGACAATTGGGGAATTGAGAGCGTGCTTAAACCTTTTATTTTATTTTTTCTCAAAATTTGATACCTAATTTGCTTGAATTGGTTGAGTTTAAATGTACTGTACCCACTAAGTGTTTAGACCTAGTTTTCTTTGAAGCCTTTATTATCTTAACAATAATCTCTACTCTATCCTCCTTATATAAACATTTGGTGCCGTCTATGAGACTTGAACAAAAGACCATATATCACACCATTATAGCTAACTCATTCACACTTAATGCCAAATCTAGTCCTCTTAAATTTGACAATGTAAATCCCATGGTTATACCTTGTACAAAGATAACGACCCTCGATGACTACATTGTTGTTGAGCATACTGACTTGTACCACACTTTTAGATTGATCTCGTAAGATCAAGCTTTGAAAACCCCAGAGACCTAAATCAAAGTACACCTCCAGTCAACTTTGCCTTTGAACGAGCCCTGACCTTGAAAGATCTTGACCATTGAGAGCACGCTTAACCAAAAACTCATCTAACCAACCAAGTAGAGCCACTTGCACTTAGTCAACATGATCTTGAGCACACAACGGATATAAGCAAGTCACTCAGTTCTTAGGAGAAATAACTCATATTTGTCTTTCTTCGAGACAACATCAACATTTTCGCCTAATTCGCCGTAAGCATGCCAGGAATAGACATAAATTGTCCACTAACTCAACATAAACCCCAAAATAACATTGGTTGGACAAAAGAAGCTCAAGTTTAGACCCGAAAGGATCTCAACCATTAGGGAAGAGATAAACAAACTGCTAGCTTGTTAATCTTGTTGGTGGTGGTTTTGGTTCTTGCAAACTTACTCCTTGTGGCCTAAGTTTGTTTTTATAGAAATGCATCGTATATTTGGTCTATACCAGCAATATTTTTCTAGATGTGCAGTCTTCTTGCAGTGTGAACATGGTTAATATTTATCTTTCTTTCCACTGTTTCCAAAATTATTCTTTCCACTGTTTCCAAAATTATTCTTTCTTCTACCTCTTATTTTTTATTATTGCCCTAAGACTGCATTTTCCCTTTCCTTTTGACTGCAAATGCAGTTCATGTTGAATCCTCTATTAGCCCCTTTTACTCTTGAATCTGAAGAGTATTTGTTAATTCTGCCAAATAAATCTTAGTAAAGTCCTTGGAGTATTCAAGAGAAGAGATTTTAATTCAAACTTTCAAGTAAAGTTATATACTCTTTCATCTACAACCTTTTTGTCTAATCTCTCTATAAGTCAATGTCTTTATACTCTTTTAAAGTTTTATACTCTTTCATCTACAAGACTCCATATTCTCTTTTGAAGTTGAGTACTTAAATTTATTTGGTCTTGTCATGTCTTGAAGATGAAAGACATGATTCTAATAAAAATTTCATTTAAAATGGATAGCTCAATAAGCGTTTGGCTTTGTATCTATATATGTTTTCACCATGATTCTTTAATTGGTTCGTAGGTGGATAAGTTGAAAGATGAGCAATTCCTTCTTATTTTCAATCACATTCTAAAGATCAAAAGTACTTGTATATGTCTTTATCTTAACAATCCATATATTTGATAGTTTTCACTTGAAAAGACAATAGGTTGAGGCAAATAATAACTATTTAATGTCATTTGGTATCGGCAAATGCTAGTTATCTTCTAACATGACTCTAAAAAATTTTTAGATTCTTTAAGATCAAATTATTGAGAGAGAGAAAACGATGATAAAAATTTAGAGATAAACTTTAAGAAAAGAAAGGATATAAGATCATATTTAGTAGCTTATTACTTAGAAGGATTAACAAAAATTTTACACATTTAAAATTGAAAACCTTATCGAAATCTTGTCATATCATATCAAATTATAATTCTTATGGAATGATATTCATCCATATTATAATTTTATCTAAAATCTTTGTTGTCATTATCTTAAATCTACTCAAAATTTTTAAAATATGATTGATCTACAAATCTAATAAAATAAAATAAAATAAACTAATAATAATTACGATAATGTATTAACTATTAAAATAGTATTATGTACTCTACACTAAATTTAAGTATTCATCAAATCTAGCTCATAGATAGATAGGCATAAAAGTGTAAAATCCAAGTATACACATGGCTATTTGGACGATATTTTCCTACCCTTAACGATCAATCCAATAGGGCATTAGTATACATTAAAAAGAAAAAGAAAAAAGAAAATAGGGCATTGGTATTGATTCCAATGCTGAGTAGGATTGTGGCAGAATTGAGGTAGCTCCGCTATTAGAATTTGTCTTCCATTTCTACTTAGTAGTGATCGCATCACTATTAGAATTTGCCTTTCGTTTATATTTTGTCGTCATATTGCTTGTCTTTAGACTCTTCATGGGATGTTTATATAAAGAATTAGATTCTATTTTTTTATATTTATTTAGAATATAGATAAATTAATTATTATACATTAAATAAAAAAATTAATTAAATTTTTTTATTAAAAATTTCATTTATTTCTGCTGATAGAAAAAACTAAGGCATTGGTATTGATTTTAATGTTGTGTAAGATTGCGGCAGAATCGAGGTAACTCCACTATTAGAATTTGCCTTCCATTTTTACTCTATTGTCATCGCTCGTTTTTAGGCTCTCCGATGGTAAAATTATTATAGAGGACTTTGTACTAAGAGCTACATTATATTTGTCTTTTTTTATTAAAAAAATAGATAAATTAATCTCTGTACATTAGATCAAAAAGAAAAATGGTTCTTCTATTAAAAATTTTATCCATTTATGTTATTAAAATTGGTCTATGTACGTCAACATAAGGTATACGGGACACGTCACATGTCACTGTCTAGTTATTTCGTCAACCAATTATGTTATTAAAATTGGTCTATGTACGTCAACATGAGGTACATGTGACACGTCACATGTCACTGTCTAGTTATTTCGTCAACCAAGCTAATTTTTAACATTACAAATGGATGAATCTAGTGTACAAGGAATAATTTACCTATTTTTTAAATAGATACAAAATACAATCTATCTCCTAATACAATAAACTCCATGGTACTTCTACTACTCTCCAATATTAGACTTAGCTGCCTTTGGATCCAACGTACCTATGGTGCGATGAAATCTTGAGAAACTTTTGGCTTTATTTTTTTTCTGACCTCACCACAACTTCAGTTGAAAGCTGTTTGGAAGATTTCCGGTAGAAAAAATGTGCCACACTGATTACAAATTTCCAACTACTGAGTTTAGGGTCTGGTGAATCACTGGGCCACCAGTGAAATGGGTAAACTCATTTTTACTCTTTTTCGCATTCTTCAAAATATAGTTTTATTATACTATTTTTAGTATAAACATAATTTTAATATTTTTTTAAAGAATAGAATTTTAATAAATTTAGTTAATCAATAAAATATATTTCTTAATAAATTTTAATGAAAATGTAACTACATACACTTATTTTAATTTAATGTTTTTAATGGTCATTTATGTTTGAAATCAAAACGCATATCTCACCATTAATTTTAATCTCACCATCATCACTATTTTTTATCTCATTGAAATCAACATCACTACCATCTCCCATCTACATTAAGCCATAAGAAACAATGAGTTTGTAGTAGCTGAGCTGCTGCTTGATTTGGTTTAATTTGGGTTTTGAAATTACTTAAAAGACAAAGTGAAAAATATATATGTATGTATTTATATGCAAAAGCTGCTGCTCCATCACGCACTCATGGAGACAACCAAAGGTGGCTTCACCACTTTGCTTATCAGACACAGTACTATTGCATTGCACTGCACTGCATACACACCTCAAAATATTATTATTATTATCTACATATATATACCTCCATGTTTTGCAGTACCCAAAAGAAAGGGCCGCCATTTTCATGTGAACCTATGCGCCTAAACCAAGATATGTATATACATTTAACTCCCACAACTATAGCACATGCTTGTTTTGTTATCACCTCTTCAACTGGTCTATATATATATTTGTCTTCCATCTCAGAGTCTCATCAGCTGGCTAGCTTTCAGTATTTTCTTCTTTTTTTGTATATTTGAATTGATTAATCTGTTTGTATTTTTCCACAGTTATTTAGCAGGTTTTAAGGGGGGAATTAAGGAAGTGTCAATCCAAAACGTACAAGTGGAAGCTATCTATATCTTAAATTATTAATTGTGATATGTTGATGGACGCTGCAAGGCGAATGGCGCTGACCAAATTATGTCCCAATCCTCAACGAGGGGCTAAGCTACTAATGATCGGTGTTTTTGACTTGGAATGCTCCAGCATTAAACTAAACAACCCATTAAATTTGTTAGTTAAATAAGAGCAGCTTTTCAGATTCAGTCGGTGAATCAAAACCATACGTTTTCGTTCCATTATAAAAATCTTTGTCAATGGTCCACTAAAGTAGTGTTGGATATTGCACTTCCCACGTTATCTTCCCAAGATGAATACATGAATAATTAATATGTATCCATAAGCATATATGGAAAATTGAATCAAATAAAATGTTTTGGTGAAGTACATGGATGGATGTATATTCATCTTATTTTGAGTGCCAAAATTTGATAGGAAAAAATCAAGATGTCATATAATATAAGCAACAAAATCCCAATATGGTGGGCAGCTTTCATTAGGAAAAAAAAAAGAGGAAACATGTATAATGTATAAGAATACAAATGCATTTAACAAAGCCCATTTTGAGTAATTTGCTCAACGTCTTGATATGAAAACTACAGCTCAGCTTACCAAAATATGCTCTATTGGTATTGCTCCACTTGCAAAAAATTAAACACTGACATGATATCTTATGGTTGTTTTTGGTGTGGGGAAAACGCATGTAAAAGTTGGCAATAATCTATAATTTGACTTTTTAATTCATACCATTTTTGTATTTGGAAATTGGGTCTCTTTTACTCTTCTCAATCTTTAACTTCAAGCTTCAATGGTGTTGACATTGTGGAACTGTAGTACTTTTTATTTTTTTGTTGACTGCATTGCAATGTACTACACAGATTAATATTTGAGGGGCTTGGCCTAGCTATAGGCCAAGGCTAGGGTAGGCTTCTCCCCAAGCCATTTCCTGCTTTTGCTGATTCTGATGATGAAAGGAAAGGAAGAGAAAAGTACCCCATCTTGGTGGAATAGAAACTCAACACATGTTGTAATAATCTCATTTATTTCAGGGATTTATTGCCTACTTTTTATTCCAACATTGTGTAATGAACATTCTCAATAAACTACACTTAAATGTCAATAAATTCTTTATTTTGTTAAAAATTATTATTTTATGATTTTTTCTGTTCACACCTTCTACACTAATAAAAATCTCGCATTCTTCTTATAATTAAGGTTTTTATAAAATAATTTTAGTCATTACAAATTTGCAAACTAAAATTTAAACAGTTTTATTCTCTAATATCTATCACAGACTATTAGATTAATTTAGACTTAGGGTATGTTATTATAATTGTTAATAGATATTGATCTAACGTACTAATTATCAAATCGACACTTAGAGTTTGCTAGTCAATTTTTTTTTAATTTAATAAAATTTTCTAATAGCTTGATAACTTAAATGAAAATATTCTAATAGTTTAAAAATCATTTTATAATTTAAATGAAAATATAAGTTTGATAACTTAAAATTAAATTTTCTAATAATTTAATGACTTAAATGAAAATGTAAATTTATTGAAGATATATCGTACTCTTACACTTAAAATGATAAAAGTAAAATGTTTAATTTTAGATATAATCCATAAAAAAATTAACTAATCAAGTGGATGCGCAAAATCTTTAGTTTTCGTTTCTTTTTGTTAAACAAAGTCAAAGTCGAAAATATTATATTTTCTTTTTCACCAACCAAATTGAGGTATTCTTTAAAATTTGATTATAATTATATATTTGTGGTCTCCTTTTTCTGTATTTGTGTCATTTTGCCGCCATACATTGACTGAATAGAATAAATATTACGATTAGAATAAGGAAAATATCGTTGGCCTGCAATATGTTGGTAATAAACAAACAAATGATATTGGATTAAATTTTCAAAAGCCCGACAATCGTAGTAAATAAAATCTTTTTTTATTTTATGTGATGTGAATGAAAAAAGCAATGCATAACAATCCTCTGTAAAGGTAACCTTTTGTAATTCTCCATTTCTTTTCAGCCGTTGATGCTTGATAGACCCTATATGTTGGAACTTTATTTATGGTTTATAATGAAACTGGCTACACAGGAACACAGCTTTGTCTAAAACTTTGTAATGATGATTAGATGAGCAAAAATCATTACCCTTTCTGACTACCCCAACTATAAATGCAGAATCAGCAAGGGTGTGTGTCTGAGTTTCCAAAGCAACTGATTTTGCCTTGACCAGCAAAACAAATAGCAGGCATGGGAGAGGAGGTGATGATGAGTATGACAGAAAAGGAAACAGCAGCCATGAATAATCCACACTTTGTGCTGGTTCATGGTATTGGTGGAGGAGCCTGGTGCTGGTACAAAATCAAGTGCCTCATGGAGAATTCTGGTTACAAGGTTTCATGCATAGACCTCAAAGGCGCAGGGACTGATCGCTCTGATGCTAATTCTATTGTATCTTTTGATGATTATAACAAGCCTCTCATGGACTTCATGTCTGCCTTGCCTCATTCTGAACAGGTTCTTCTTATTATTTCAGATATATCTTCAATTCTTCCATGCTATTAATAAATGATATGCCGCCAAAAACACTCACCTGAGCTCATCTAATCATATAATTTACAGGTAATATTGGTAGGTCATAGTGCTGGAGGGTTAAGTGTGACGCAAGCCACTCACAAATTCGCCAACAAAATCCGTCTGGCGGTGTATGTAGCAGCCACCATGCTAAAATCAGGCTTCTTGACTGATCAAGATATCAAAGATGTAAAGAACTTCTCCAACCAACTCATCTTTTTTCTTTTCTTCTTAGTTTTCTCATGTTGTTGTTGTGTGTTGAATTCTGGGTTTGAGTTTTTATCTGGTATGCACCTTTGGTTTTTGAATTATTAGGGGTTGTGTTGGTAACGCTAAGAGATGGTTCATGGTTTCCAAGTGCCAACTGTTTTCATATAGGCTTGGCTGTCAGCCATTTCCTTAATCCCATGTGTTAATTTTTATATATATATATATATTACACATACAGGAATCCCAAACTTTACAGACGTTACATCTCATTGTCCAGTGTGCATTACTTTTTTCAGTAACCGTTCGAGGTTCACAGCTTGCAATACATGACATACTAGTCTACAAATACCTGTATAGGTGGTTGGTTGTTGGTAAATAATCCCAAATTATCTCTTTCCCTTTTGAGTCCTCTATTCTGAACCGCACAAACCAATTGGCACAAACAGGGGTCGAGAGAGGAGGAGGAAACACAACATGTTTGCGTCTTTCTACTTTTCTGTACCATTTCAAGGGAGTGGTTCTCTGGTGAAGTTAAGGACAAAAGAAGCATCAATAATACACACATACCTCAATTCTGCCAATGCCACCACATGCGTCCTATTCCCATCCCACTCCCTCCTTTAGGCTCTTGCATGGGAATAAAAAACACCCTTACCTACTTCTGAGAATAAGGTCAAGGCCAACCCAACGCTACTTTTGGTTCCTTTCATAATATTACAACCAATAGAATCTATTCCCCCATCAGTTTTCCCAAAACTTGAAACTTCACTTCTGATTCTCACTAATAAGCTGTGGTAGCTGCCTCACCAGGGTTTTGTCATAGTCGTTTCCAGCTCGACATGGATTAGTCTTCTGTAATGTTTGTTTCAATGCTTTGAGACGGACAGCCAATATCAATGGATATAAGTCCCCCTTCCTTCAATTATTGCATGAAAAGCATGCATTTGTTTTCTGATGAAGCAGCAAAAGTACTAACTACATGCATTCTACTTTTATTCTTTTCATGTCCTTGTAGTTGGCCTTAGCCCACAATGCCATTGTTCAATTCAACTTTACTTTTATCTCTCCCCTGGCCTACTAATTTTTTTAATCTACCTCCAATGATTGAGAGTTGAGGGAGAAAAGCAGGATCATAGAAGCATATATAATATATAATCAATTTGGGATTTGTTGCCTAATGAATTTTATGATGAGTTTGCAGTTAGTTAAAAGTTATGATGATTATCCTGGAAAAAGTAAGCAATAATTAATTGTGAAACAGGGAGTACCTGATTTATCCCAATTTGGTGATGTGTACGAATTGGGATTTGGATTGGGAGCTGAGCAGCCTCCAACCACTGCCATTGTGAAAAAGGAATTCCAACGTAAAATCATCTATCAAATGAGCCCTCAAGAGGTATTATTGAGTTTGACACTACCTTTATTGCATTGGTCTCTCCTATGTTATGCTTTTGCCATGCCACTCGACCCCACACACCCTCTTTTCTTTTTTAATAACACCCATATGGGAAATGGGGCATGGTGGCTGGTGCAGGATTCGACTCTAGCAGCAATGCTTTTAAGGCCAGGACCGATCCTAGCATTGCAGAGTGCTCGATTCAAAGAAGGTGGGGAAATGGTGGAGAAAGTGGGGCGGATATACATTAAGACGATGCATGATAATGTTATAAAACCAGAGCAACAGGAGGCGATGATAAAGAGATGGCCGCCATCTCAAGTGCATGTTTTGGATAGTGACCACAGCCCCTTTTTCTCTGCCCCTTTTTCACTCTTCGGCCTACTACTTAAAGTTGCAGCAACTTCTGCTGGATATAAGTAGTTAGTACCCCCCCACCCCCATTTCTATAAAAGTCAATGCCTCATTCTTGTGTTGCTATTTTTAGAGTGTGAATCCATCAATCAATCATGGAACCTACATTTCCTCATAAATAATGATTTCATGATTTACCTTTGAATTTATGAAATTCAACTTATTATTTTGCTTGTGTTGAGATGTTTTTCCTTTTCTTATCAATTACCGAGTTTGTTTTGATCACAGCTAGCCTTGAGATTGAGATTACTCCTTAGAACCAAAACTGGACATAAAACAAGACCAGTTGAAGTATTGAAGAATTTTTCTCTTCATTTTTCACCATTTCATTTTTTTTAGACATTTTTCACTAATTAAATCCATAATAGTGTTTTTTTTCTTTTTTTCTTTTTACAATTCACACATCACAAGAACAAATCACTGCTGCACACATTACAAACAAACAATCATTATAACTTTGAACTTTTGACGTAGGCTGTGAAGTTTATCCATGTCAAATAAGCCAAACCCTAGAATTAAACCCATAATAGTTGATAATTCTACTAGCTGTTATTATATAGTAAGGGTTAATTTAGTTTCTCTTTTTAAAAGTGTTTTTCAACATTTTTTTTAAGAAGTATTTAGTATTACTTTAAAAAGTGATTTTTGAATATAAATGTCAATTTTAAATATAATGTTGTAAAGTAAAAATATGCCTATGATACTCAAATTTGTCAATATTATGATATTTTTATAAAAATATAAAAAATTAATTTATTGTAACTTATTATTAATATTTTGGTATAAAAATATAAATTTATAATATTTTTAAATAATTAATATTAATCGTTCGTAAAATTTAAATTAAATATAAAATTCAAATATGTAATGTTATATATTTGAAATAAATTTCAATAAGGAAATCATTATATACTCAATATAAATATTACATAAAATATTTTCCAAACACAAAAGATAGAAATTATAGCTTTTTTGTTTGTGTTTAAAAACACTTTTCTTTTTGGTACAAGAAGAAAGATAAAAACCATAATTAGGCTAGGCGAGGTCAAGTTATTTCGGAGCAATCATCGTGTAGTAGTTGAAGAATTTCATCCGACAGTTGCATATGGATATACCTACCTAGAGGCCTTGAAAACGCCATTGATGCCAAATCATCAGTTACCTGGTTACCCTCTCTAAATACATGTGTAACCCGAACCATCCAAGATAGTTGAAATAGATCTTTAATAGCTCGTAACATAACTAAGTGATATTGTTCTACTGAAGTTGCTTGAATCAAATGAATAACTGCAGTACTATCTATCTCAATCACCGCCCTTTTTAATCGTAGATTCCAAGCTACTTGAAATCTCTCAAAAACATCCCAAAATTACTAAAAAATTGTTTGTTTAATATTCCTTATAGCTTATTCACCAAAAAGTATTGCTTATAGCTTCAAAATTGCTTTTGACCTAAAAAAACGTTTCAAAAAACATTGATAAACAAAACTTAAATCATATTATAACCGAACTGGTATGAGTGAAAAAAAAAAAATATATATATATATATATAAGAGATTTTTTATAGAAAAAGGTGATTATTATTAATATAATTATTAAAAATAGAATATATTGTATAAAAACTTAAAATATAAAAAAATATTATTATATTAATTATTTATAAAAATAATTTTTAAACTTTTCTTAAAAACATAAACTTTTTTCTTAAATTAATCACAAGGAAATATACAACTTTTGATCTTTACCATACAATTTATATTTTCTCTTTTTTTACCTTATTTTTTGGGTTATGAAGCTTAAACATTCCAAGATATTAAATTTATTAATGTAATTATAATTGTTAAGTATGTAATTTTTAATAAATTTTTTTCCGAAATTTCTAAAAATGTAATATTTTATTTTATTATTTTATAATATTATTTATATTAATATATATTTAATGATTGAAAGTATAAGAGAGTGTTTTTAATTTTCATGCAAAAGAGGAATTGTCAAATTTGAGGTTTGTGTGTATTATTGATCATTGTGAAAAGTAGGCAAGAGGTTTTTCTTTTATTGTCAGGTGGAACTAAAGTGATTTTACATATTTTTAAATTTTTTAATGATTAATATATTAATAATTAAACTGTTATATTTCATGTATTATCATGTAAATTATGAATGTCAATTTGATACTTGTAAAATTTTTATAGAATTTCAAATTTGAAAAAAAATTAAAATTTTATGAAGTAATTATTTTCTTTAAAGAATTTATAAAATATATATTTTTTTAATTTTCCATTTTTAAAATGTTTAATTATATGTCATTAATACATATATCAATACAAATTAAATTGCCAACTTCCAAGCTAAAAATTAAACTATAATCCACATTTTATAGACTAACTTTAGAACTTTGTTTTTGACCTCAACTCACTTGTTAGAAACTATCTTCATATTTTAAAACTATCTTTAAAATATAGAAAAGTCTCTATGCTTGAATGGTGTAGTTAAGTACATTCAAATTGAAAAGAAAGCTCATAAATCAGATTAAAATTTTAGCAAATAAATGAATGTTACTATGCATCATCTTTAAAGAATGCATCTTTAAAAGATCCTTCAAATACAACCTTTAACTCAAAACAAAAGTTAAAAAAAAAGAAAAGAACAATGGCTCTTCTAAGAAAACAAAAGTTAAAAAAACAAAGAAAAGAACAATGGCTCTTCTAAAAGTAAAGGACTTAAGGCTAACAACAACAAGTTTAAAAAGAAAGAGAATAGGGTCCCTACTATTTGTGAGGGAAAATGTAGCACATTGTTAAAGCATTCTACCATTGCATAAGAAAGTAGATAAAACCAATGTGGTCATAAGATGATCAATACCGACAATGATGGTGGATTGATTCAGTGCCACATGACATGTGACTTCTTAGAGGAATGCCTTTAAGACATACGGAGAGCTCAAGGATTGAAAATTCGTATTTATGGGTGAGTACTCGAAAAAGTACCTTCTAGGTCTGTAATTCAAGTAATAAAATCTCGAGGGTTCGAGGTTGATCTACATGGAAGTTGATTAGAACTTATAAGATTAGAAGTATTATGTTAGAACAAATATTTAACACTTAACTTTGGAATAGGTGTCGAAAATGAAAGTAGAAACAAAAAACACTAGAAACAAAAAAAAAAATCAACGCAAGAAATTAACTAAAAATAATAATAATAAAAAACAAATGCTTGGAAGAAATATGTTAATGTTAGAGGATCCACTCTTGGTTTCATATTAAGATTAAATTTTAGTACTCAATGTTATTACTCATTAGAATCCACACAAAATGAAGGTTCTAATCAGATAATCTAGTAATTTACATCAAATAATTAAGTAAATGCATTCATAAGCAAAGGTATGTCCATCAAAGGAGTGTCCAATATAATTGTCCATCTAGTGTAGGTATAAGCAAAGGCATTTCTTGTAAACTAAGAAACCACCGGATGGCATTTCTTGGATCATACTTTGTCATTATCGATATCTCCTATAAAGATAGCAATACCTCATAGTTAGCTCCGAAAGCTAACATAGATCATATAGTTAGGCCTAAAACCTCTTATAGGTGTTGTAGGCCAATTTTGGGCCCTTTTACAAAATACCCACAGCCCAATTTTATCCACACTTAAACCTCAACCCATTTCATAAACCTAATACCCATCTAAATTAACCCAAATAAAACCCAAGTACAACTTAATTACCCAAACCCTCTAAAACCCAAATACAACCCAATACCAACCTAACCCCTACCCATACCCAGCAGGCCCAAAAATCCAAAATTTACTACCCAATTTTACAAACCCTAAGCCCAGCCCGAAAACTTAACATGTTTGGAGAAACCCTAGGGTTCTCCTCCCCAAGGTAGCCGCCGCATGCCCCTCTGCCCTTGGCTACCACGCCCCACTTTCCTCTAACACTAGCACCATCCCTGGTCACTCCCATACCGTCTGCCACCGCATGCTTCTCCTCCACTTCCCTGACACCTCCATACCCTGCAAAGACAGAAGCAGACCAAACAGAAGAGGACAAAAATAAATAATATTTTCCTAGTTTTGTAATCGGCTATAAAGCCGAGAAATAAACATTTGTAACGGGGGATTCGAAAAAGAAGAAGAAGCAAATTTAACCATTTGGGAATAACAATATCAGCAATAGATTCAAACAACAAATAGCATATATCGAATATAAAAAGCAGAGGAAAATACAAAAAAGAAACAAAGAACGAAAACATAAATCGGAAGGTGATTTTGTTTTTTATTTTTATTTTTTCTTTATTATCTTCTTAAATCCGTTTTTTCTTTTCTTCCTCATTTCTTGCATATATACACATATATTCGAAAAAAAATAAAAAAATAAAGTTTTACCTTTCCGGCCACCATGTACGGTGGGTTGGCGCCAACGACGGATTTGGCCGGTGAGGGTTCAGTGACCGCCCCGGCCGGGATTCCCTCTCCATTTCCCTTTCTCTCCTTTTTTTTTCTCTTCTCCCCTCCCAAATGATTTTTTTAAAAAAAATTATCTTTTATAGGGGACCAAAACGGTGCATTTTGGTCCCCCCCTTTAACCAAAAACGGCGCCGTTTTGGCCCCGGGTCAGGTCGACCCGACCCACTCCAGTTAGATCCGCGTGTTTTTTAAAACGGAAGGGCTATTTGCGCATTTAGCCCTTCCGCTTTTTCGTGCATTTACAATCGGATATTTTTTACCTTTAATTCGGCCCTGGACTTTATTGCGCCTTTCAATTTAGTCCTTGGCCAAG
Organism: Gossypium arboreum; assembly: GCF_025698485.1. Lineage (NCBI taxonomy): Eukaryota > Viridiplantae > Streptophyta > Magnoliopsida > Malvales > Malvaceae > Gossypium > Gossypium arboreum. Next base: position 29,049,576 of record NC_069074.1, on the reverse strand, counting down.
CGTGGTGTTTTAATAGTTGGGGATATTGCGCCCTTGGTCCCTCCAGGTTGCAAGTGCATTCAAATAAACCCTCTTCTCTTTATTCCTCTTTTAAATTCACCCCAGAACTTTGTTCTTAATTCGATTTTAGTACCTTTTGTTTATTTTCATTACTTTATGTTATTATTATTATTATGTTATTATTATTATTATTATTATTATTATTATTATTATTACTAGTATATGTTTTATTATATGTGTATATATCTTGGATACATATTTACATGTTTATGTAGTATTATTAATAGTAATTTTTTATTTCTAATACGTATATATTATGTACATGTTTTAATACTATATTATGAATATATTTTTATATATGTTATTTACATGTATTTTTATATTTATATATTTTATTATGTATATACTTTTAATATTATATTTTATATGTATACTCTTAATACCATATTTTATTTATTATTTTCACTATTATTACTTTTTTTATATTATTGTTATTATTTACATATATGTATAGATATTTTATGTACTTTTATAAATATATCATTTTCTTATTATATTATTATGTACATGTATTAGTATTATTAGTTATGTACTTTATACTATTATAGTAGATTCTTAAACATCATCATTATTATATATATGTATATATTTATGTAGTGTACGAATAGTTTATTTATATATACAATTATAATTTCTAGTATAGGTATATATTTTTAATGTATTAGTTATATTTCTTACTCTTCCATGTATATTTTTATATCATCTTATATATGTGCCTAAATACTATGTTATATGTATATATTTCAATACCATATTAAGTTATGTTTTGTACTATCTTATGTGTACATCTTAAATACTATATTATGTATGTATTTTAAACACCTTATTTTTATATATGTCGTGTACAAATTTCCAATACATTATTATATATATTCTTATATATTATGCGTATGTATTGTAGTATTATGTTCTATGTATCTATCTTTTAATACCATATCGATTATATTTTCAATATTATATCACATAGATTTTTACCATATTATGTATGCCATGTATATATATATATATATATATATATGTATATGTATATTTTATGTATATTGTTATTTTCTATCGTCATTATGAATACATTATTTTCCTTATTATATTGGTAGTACATCATTTCTATTCTTTTGTAAATATTAATATTGTTGTTTTAATATTCTCGGTTTTAGTATTTCATTATTAATTGCATCGTTGTTGTGTATTATTTACTGAATTCTTATTTTAACTAATGTTTTACTCATAATTTTTAATTTCAATAAATAAGGCAACATGCCGATTTAACATTAAGTCGCCGGTTTCATCGCTATGTTGGGTGAATATCAATCGACTCGTGTTAAAATGGTATGTCCTTCTCAAAAGAAAACGAAACTTGAAATTTCCTGTGTTTTGATCGAATCACGATTCAATGTTACATTGAACTCGTATTTTTGAAAATTAAGACAACACATGTTTAATGAGATACCAATTTTGGGCGTCATGAGGTGCTAATACCTTCCTCGTATGCGTAATCGACTCTCGAACCCTATTTTTTCTCTGGATTTTCGCGTAGACCCAAATTTGGCCTTCATTTTTGCTCAAATAAATTTTCTTTTCAAAAAATATGATTTATTTGGTGTCCGATCACACCTAGGAAGAAGGATCGGTGGCGACTCCTTTTTTAATAAAATCGAAAGTCGGTTTTTAAATTTTCAAATAATCGCCTTAATTAGCGACCAAAGAAGAAATTTTACGTCGCATACATTTGGCGACTCTCTGGGATGTCGGTTTTGAGAGTCGAGTCACTTAAACGCGTGTTGTCAAAATTTTCAAAATTCCTTGTTCGAATTAATATTTAGTCGTGATCCCAAAATTGGGTTTTTGAAGTGTTGGATATATTCTCCTAACTTGTTTTATCCGATTGTTATTCAGCTTTAAATTTTTATGGTTTTAGTTTTGGTCTAGTTTTTTTTAAATAGAACGTAAAGGTTTGTGAGTTTCTCCCACACACCGTGCACTTGCATTTTGCATAACATGAGCTCTCTACCCGGGCCTCGTCCGTTTAAGTGAAAGTAAACGCGACGTCTTTGTGAGTTAACTCGTCCCTCCGTACAGGCTAGTGAATACTTTCGGGTTACATATGACTTATGCTTTTGTGAGTTAACTTGTCCCTCCGCATAGGCATAAGAAAATGTAATCCCTCGAATTGATCTCGTAAGCCTATGATGGGCCATGACCGAGGCTCTGTACTAATATTAGTAGATGACAGTACAGACGATTCGAGTACCTATCTAGAACCAAAACCGCATATAGTGAACCATACGAGCCATCCAACTAGAGCCGTGCCAAACCTCCGTCCGTTTACTAGTCACTGAAATAAGTTCACGGGAAAAACACATCTTACCTTCTGTTTCTTTTACATTTACGCTTTCTATGCAAGGGAATCGAGTCTATTGAACCAAGTAGCTTAATTTATTAGATTGTCCACAGTTTTTCTCTGTTCATATGTGTTGTGCTAACCAAGTTTGTTTGTTTTTATTCTTATTTTACATCATGCATTATAGGCATCATATTAGGAAGGTGTTGACTAGAGATCGGTTGCCAAAAAACGGGTTTCTAATGGAAGAGTCAATTATACAAACAACTGAGAGGAATGCCGCGGTTCGAGATTGGTCTCTAAAGACTCAGAAAGAAAGAGGGGATAGTCTAGTGGAGGGATGTATTGCCAATTTGCCCGAGCACGTAACTGTGAATGTTCGCCAGTATAACCTTGAAGATTTGGTTCGGGTTTGGAATCAGTGGGACTTGGACACTAGGGGTATCTTCACTGAAAGATATGGGGACATAGCCAACTTGATTACTGTCAACGTAGACGAGCGATTGATCAAAGCCATGGTCAGATTTTGGGATCCAGCCTACCAATGTTTTACTTTCAATCAGGAAGACATGACCCCGACTATAGAAGAGTACGCTGCTTTGCTTCGTGTCAAAAACATACAACCTTATAAGATATATGTGAAAGAACCTAAGCCAATGACCTTCAAGAAAAAGTTAGTGAGATTGACAGACATGACTGACGCGTAGGCCGAAAAAAAAATAAAGAAGAAGAATGAAACCATTTGCATTCCATGGTCTTCCCAACATGTTGAAAAGGGTAAATCTGTTCGCTCTGGCCATTTACGGTTTGATCATCTTCCCGAAAGTCCTTGGACACATAGCAGTTGCGGTGGTAGATTTCTTCGAAAGATTAAAACAAGGAATCAACCCCGTCCCAACTATCCCGCCAAAACCTTCAGATCACTAAGTAGTTGTAGGAAGAAAGGGAAGGTCGTTTTATCGATGCTGTGATTACTCAATGTTTGGATTCTGAGCCATTTCTGAAAAGTAGAGCGCACACTGTTCCATATGTTTTCTAAAATATTCTCCCCGTTAGAAGCTTATCTCAAGAAAGAATGGCCAAGGGAGGTCACCGAACAACACTGGGTCTCAGTTTTTCAGAATTTTCGCGCCGAGGACGTAACTTGGAGAGCACCGTGGATACGCCCGTCAGTTTTGCTTTACAAGGTTGGAGATCAAGATTGGGTGCCACTACTCGGGTTATGGGGATGAGTTGGATATGCTCCGTTAATGGTCCAGAGGCAATTTTCTTCACGACAATTCATACCCACCACCGGAGGATTAGCACAATCAGAGTTTGCTTTTGCGGGGGAAGGATATATAAAAAGAGTCCGAGATACTGCAAAGTCTTGGAAGAGAATTCATCACATAGAATTAGCTCTATATGTTGATACCCTCACCCAAGATTACGACATATGGAGAAAGCAACGGGTGAACAGCCAGCAAATCTCGTCAACAAATTACGCCGTCCAGAATCATTTCTCGGCAAAAGTGCCATCCGAGCTAAAAATAGCAAGACAGGAATTTGAGCGCGAAAATGTCAAAATGTTGCGGGACATTAGTTTTCTTCAAGAAGAAAATTACCAGTTGAAGATCGACGTCCAGATCGAAAGGTTTAAAATCGAGAAAGTACAAAAAGAAGTTGAAGTCGTAAGAAATGACTTAAGAGACCTTCATCTAAAAAATAAAAAGTTAAGAGTCACTATCAAGAACAGTGGGTTGGGTAAGTCGTCAACAGAGTGGAGAGAAGAATTAAACAATACTAAAGGCGGGATGGAATTTTGGAAAAAGAGGGCAGAGAATGAGGAGGAAAAGGCTACGCGGTTTATGATAGAATTAAGAAAGAAAAGTGCTGAACACGAAGCTATGTCTACCAAATGGACAACCAGTCAATCTAAACGTCAAAGCTTAAGAGAAGGGGTACGGGATCTAGAAGATGCGTTGCGAGCTCGTCAGCAACAATTGGATACTCTCTTAAAAGCCTTGGAAGAAAAGAATGATCAGTATGATAGAGACACTCACGCTTATAAAACAGACATCCAAGAAAGAGAAATGCAACTTGGCTTTTTGATCAACAAAATCCGTCAAGCGGCTGTGCACATGGTACAACTATCAGATGAAGCAGAGGATCTCAGTTGTCAATTCTCGCTGAGCCAACAATCGAGCATATTGGAGTTCTTAGAGCGAGTAAAGAAATATAGCGATATAGCTAGGAAGTTTGTGTAATGGCCGAATCAAAAATGGCAAAATGTTTTGTAACGAACTCTTTTGATAAATGAAATGCCTAATAGGGACTATCTCGAGATCAACACCAATTTCTCGCATTTCTTTTATGACTGACATTCATTCAACATTTATTGATTCATTCATTGCATATACATATCCCATAATCATTCACTAAGGTTAGAATCATATAATTCGCAGTTGCAACACTTCAAATCTGGAACCACGCCATTCGTATAAAATGCGTCGACAAGCTAGAGCAATGAAGGCTGAGTTCAATGAAAGAATCGAAAGGATGGAAAGAACCCAGAGGGAATTACAAGAACAACTAGCTAAGTCATAGCAAGAAACGAGGGATTTGATTGTAAGATCTCAAGAGGAATCACTTGACCAGAAGGATCAAATGGCTAGAATGATGGAGATGATGTTGGTTTTGGTCAAAGGAAAGGGACCCATGCAGAACCTCGACAGTATGGAACCTCAATCAAGACTTAATCATGACCAGGATCCACTCTATCCCCCAGGATTCACTCCACCGCATGCCCACATAGCACAAAGAGGGTATACTCAAGGGGAATCCACAGGCTTGGAACAACGACCTATGCCATTTGCTCATTTAGGGCAATGAACATTTATGTCAAATTCCGAAGTAACCCCTGCCAATCCTGTAGTTCCAGATTTAGATGATTCGACCGAAATAGCCAAGTTGAAAATAGATGATCACGAGGCTCAAGAGAGGTATAGGAGCTTGGAGGAAAGACTTAAGGTAATAGAAGGTACTGAAGTCTTCTCTGCACTAGGTGCTAAAGAACTCAGTTTGGTACCTGACCTAATCCTGCTTCCGAAGTTCAAGGTGTCTGATTTCAAAAAGTACGATGGGACAAGATGTCTAAAAGCACATCTTATCATGTTTTGCCGAAAAATGACCGGTTACGTGAACGAAGATAACCTACTTGTACATTGTTTTCAAGATAGTCTAGTAGGATCGGCTCTTCGGTGGTACAACCAACTCAGTAGGGAAAGGATCCGATCTTGGAAAGACTTGGCGTCGGCATTCTGTGAGCAGTACAAACATGTATCAGATATGGTGCCTGATCGGATGACTTTACAAATGATGGAGAAAAAGCCATCAGAAACTTTTAGACAGTATGCGCAAAGATGGAGGGACGTCTCAGCCCAAGTGGAACCCCCACTGACGAAAATGAAGATAACCGTCCTTTTTATCAACACCTTAAAGACGCCGTTTTATGACAAACTAGTGGGAAGCGCCACGAAGGACTTCGTGGATATTGTAATATCCGGGGAGCTTATAGAGAACGCCGTCAAGAGCGATAGAATGGAAGGTCAAGAAAGTTCAAGAAGGGTAGCGCCCATGAAGAAGAAAGAACCAGAAGCTTACATGGTGGGAATGGGAAGCCGTTATACCCCTAATCTGTATCCAAACCAATCCCGACCTCGAAATTATCCACATCTGAATTTCTATTATCCTCCTCAAACCCCTTACTACCAAACACCGCCTCCTTACTCTTCTTACCTTGTTTACGCCACAAGTAGCCCGAGACCAACCGCCACATTTCCACAAAATATAATACCCGCCCAAGGTCAACCCAAAATCGAGCAGAGGCCAGCAAAACCCAATTCCGAGAGACCACAATTTACCCCTATTCCTGTGTAATATGGGGAACTATACCCAAAACTTTTAGAGAAGCAATTGATATCCCCGCATTATATGGCACCCTTGAGGCCCCCGTACCCGAAATGGTACGACCCAAATGCTAGTTGTGCATACCATGCGGGAAACCAAGGATATTCCACGGAAAATTGCCTAGCCTTTAAGAGGAGAGTTCAAGGACTAATTGATGCGGGTATCCTATGATTCGATAGTGCCAGTAATGCAACTAGGAACCTGTTCCCTAACCATACTGGAGGAAATGTGAGCACGTGGGGAAAGAAGATGAATGGCAAGTCGAAGATGTGTTTCAGAATAAGGACGCCTCTGCGAGAAAATCTGGAGGCCTTGGTTAAGAATGGATTGCTCACGCATCGACGATAATCTCGTAAAAGAATGTCGGTTTTTGTGATTTTTATAGAATTGTAGGGCACGACATTCAATCATGTGAGGAATTTAAAAGGTTACTACAAGACCGGATAGATAATAAGGAGATTGAGATCATTAATGAAGGTGAGGCCAATGAGAGAGAAATATGTGCCTCTGACAATCAATCGTCAGGTTTTCCGTATAACGTCGATCGACCATTCGTAATTTATTACGATGCAAGGAAGGAACCGGTGAAACCAAAAATGATAATTGAAGTACCATCTCATTTCCCTTACAAGGATAATAAAGTAGTACCATGGAAATACGACGTCAATATCGTCACACCTAAAGACGAAAAATCCAAAGCTGTAACTGGAAACGTTGGAGAAGTAGGTCATTTCACTCGCAGTAGGAAATGTTATTCGAAAGAAGTCGAACCAGTGAAAAAGAATAGTGATTTGAAACAAAAAGGAAAAGCACCAATGTATGAGGCTGAACTAAGCACGAAACTCCGCCCGAGTAACAAAAAACTAAAGAGCCAGTGGATGAGGAAGAAGTACGGGAATTCTTAAAGTTTATCAAACATAGTGAGTATAACATGGTGGAACAATTGAGCAAGCAGCCAGTACGAGTTTTGGTATTGTCTCTACTATTAAATTCAGAACCCTACCGGAACGCCTTGTTAAAGATGTTGAATCAAGCTTATGTGGCAAACAATATATCCGTTGAGAAGCTTGACAGAGGGGTGAATAATTTAAACGCGGATAATTTCATTTCTTTTAGTGATGATGAAATATCACCCAATGGTAGAGGCTCTGTGAAAGTATTGCATATCACAACCCGCTGCAGGGGTTACATAATACCAAATGTGCTTATCGACAATGGATCGGCACTCAACGTCATGCCTTTGGCCACACTTTCCAGGATTCCGATGGATTTGTCCTACCTAAGGCCTTCCCATTCCACAGTAAGGGCATTCGATGGAACAAGATGAGAGGTAATGGGAAAAATCGAGATCCCTCTAGAAGTGGGTCCTTATATATACGATGTCAAGTTCCAAGTCATGGACATTTCACCATCATATAACTACCTTTTGGGAAGACCCTGGATCCATTCCGCCGGAACGGTCCCATCATCCCTCCATCAAAAGGTGAAATTTATTATGGATGGCTGTTTGGTCACTGTTGAGGGAGAAGAAGACATTGTAGCATCTATTTCCACCGACGCACCATACATTGAAGTAAGTAAAGATGCTATAGAATGCTCCTTCCAATCCCTTGAGTTTGTGAATGCCATATTTGTCGCTGAGGGTAACAAAATTCCCGAGCCAAAACTGTCGAGAAATACCAGGATGGGTATCAAGTTGACTATAGGAAGGGGAGCTCGAGCGAGAAGAGGTTTAGGGAGATATCTGCAAGGAATAGTTAGGGCTCTAAGGCCAGTACACCACAAGGCCCGATAAGGTTTAGGTTTCCAGCCAGATATGCATCAAAGAAGTAGGCAGTGGAAGAAAGATCAGGAAAGAAGGATCGCGAGAACCTTAGGCCGAGAACCAAAATGGGAGCCTATGGAATTCCCTCTTTTGTCAAGAACATTTACGTCTGCGGGAATGATATACCCGGGGCGGGATAATGCACAAGGTACAATGTTAATGATCGAAAAGGGTTTTCAGAATATCAGTATAAACGTCATTGATAAAGAAGCTAACACAAGTAAAGACGTCTCAAGGATACGCCCTTGTCCCCTGGGTTTCAGGTTGAACAATTGGACTGCCGGGGATCTTCTTGTAGTTTATAAGTCTTCAGAGTAATGCTCAAACGTTAACATTCTATTATGTCCTTAGATATAATAGAATTCTTTTGTAAGAGCCTGCATTCGCTCTTTATCATTCAAATGAATATCAATGAAGATGCATTTTGTCATAATCTTTCACATTATCACTAATTTCATAATCATTTTCTTATTTCATAGCCAATCCTTACATTCGCCTCATGCTATGCCATAACATTTCGTTTGTTGGTTCCAATACTTGGATGCCCCTTTATAGTTTCCTTTTCCATTCAACTTTCAGGTGCTCAGATGTCAACAGCATGAACAAACCCGTTACGAGTCCTGAAATCGATTTTGAGAAGGTTGTTTGTTTAGGAGAATTCGAAACTGAAGAAAATGCTGAAGACTATATCTCGTCTCCTAACTTGCTAAGAATGGTAAAACAAGAGGATAAACAGATTTTGCCTCATCAAGAATCTGTTGAAACAATAAATCTAGGAACTGAAGAAAGGAAGCAAGAAGTGAAGATTGGGACTTCTATTTTAGGGGGCACCAGGCATAATTTGATTGCTTTGCTCCGCGAGTACAAAGATGTATTCGCATGGTCATATCAGGACATGCCAGGATTGGATGAAGATGTAACGGTCCATAAGCTCCCATTAAAGCTAGAATGCAAGCCCATTCAACAAAAGCTAAGACGGATGAGGCCTGAGATGTTGTTGAAGATAAAAGAGAAAGTCAAGAACCAATTTGATGCTGGCTTCCTACAAGCCTCCAAATATCCAGAATGGGTGGCTAACATAGTCCCGGTACCAAAGAAAGACGTCAAAGTACGAATGTGCATGGATTATCGTGACCTGAATCGAGCAAGTCTTAAAAATAATTTTCCCTTACCACACATTGATACGTTGGTGGATAACACAGCAGAACATTCATTGTTTTCTTTCATGGAAGGATTCTCGGGGTATAATCAGATCAAGATGGCCCCTGAAGATATGGAGAAAACTACCTTCGTAACAATGTGGGGAACATTCTGCTACAAGGTAATGCCATTTGGGCTAAAGAATGCTGGGGCAACATATCAGAGGGATATGGTGACGTTATTCCATGACATGATGCATAAAGAAATAGAGGTCTACGTCGACGATATGATTGTTAAATCTCGAGGGGAAGAAGAGCATGTAGTGAACCTGAAGAAGTTGTTCGATAGACTGAAAAAGTTCCAGCTAAAGCTCAATCCGGCCAAATGTACGTTTGGGGCTACCTCGGGAAAATTGCTGGGCTTTATTGTCAGTGAAAGAGGTATCGAGGTTGATCCAGATAAAATAAAAGCCATTCAAGAGTTACCACCTCCGCGCACACAAAAGGAAGTCAGAGGGTTTTTAGGGAGGTTAAACTACATCGCCTGATTCATCGCTCAACTTACCAACCAATGTGACCCAATCTTTCGGCTTCTTCGAAAACATAACCCGGGAAAATGGAATGAGGAATGCCAGGTGGCCTCTGATAAGATAAAACAATATTTATCTAGTCCTCCAATGCTAGTACCGCCAACTCTGGGAAGACCATTGATATTGTATTTGACTGTGTTCGAGAATTCAATGGGTTGCGTACTAGGGCAACACGACGAGTCAGGAAAGAAAGAAAAGGCGATCTACTACCTCAGTAAAAAGTTCACTGAATATGAGGCAAAGTATTCATCCATTGAAAAATACTGTTGCGCTCTGGTTTGGGTAGCTCGGAGATTCAGCCAATACATGTTGTATCATACGACATGGTTAATTTCAAAGCTAGATCCAATAAAGTACATGATGGAATCACCTGTACTCTCAAGAAGAATGGCACGGTGGCAGATCTTACTATCGGAGTACGACATCGTCTATATGAGTCAAAAGTTAATAAAAGGAAGCGCAATAGCTGACTTCTTAGCAACCCGAACAATGGATGAATATGGGCCATTGAGATTTGATTTCCGGGATGAAGATTTGATGTGCATTACAGAAAAATAAGGTGAGTCATCAAAAAAGAAGTCATGGAAGATGAGCTTTAATAGTGCATCGAACGCATTGGGGCATGGGATTGGAGCAGTCTTAGTATCGTCGAAGGGAACCATTACCCACTCACTGCCAGGCTGAACTTCTTCTATACTAATAACATAGCGGAATATGAGGCATGTATCATGGGACTTCGTGCAGCTATTGAACGAAACGTTAAAACTTTAGAGGTATACGGAGATTCAGCCTTGGTGATTTACCAAATCTGTAGAGATTGGGAAGTGAGAGACTCGAAACTGGTTAAATACAGTGATCTAGTGGCAGAGTTGATTAAAGAATTCGAAGAAATAACTTTTAATTACCTCCTACGAGAAGAAAACCAATTGGCTGATACCCTGGCCACTTTGGCTTCAATGTTCAAAGCAAACAGAGAAACATAAATAATGCATTTTCAAATGAGCATATATGAAGTTCCTGCACATTGTTTCAGCATTGAAAAAGAGCCAGATGGACGGTCATGGTTCCATGATGTTTTAGAATATATCAAGAATCAAAAGTATCCCGAACAAGCAAATGAGAATAACAAAAGAACAATCATAAGAATGGCAGCGGGATTCGTTCTTGATGGGGACATCCTGTACAAAAGAAGAAAAGATCAGGTGCTCTTGAGATTTTTAGATGCTGTTGAAGCCAGAAAATAACTTAAAGATGTCCAGGAGGGAATTTGCGGGACACATGCCAATGGTTTCACTATGGCCAGGAAGATTATGAGACTCGGATATTACTAGCTGATGATGGAAAGCGACTGCATTAATTTCAAACGAAAATGCCACAAATGTCAAATTTATGGTGATAAAATTCATGTAGCCCCTTTGCCCCTTCACGTCATGACTTTTCCGTGGTCTTTTTCTATGTGGGGCATGGATGTTATAGGGCCAATTTCCTCAAAAGCTTCTAATGAACATTGATTCATTTTTGTAGTTATTGATTACTTCACAAAATGGATAGAAGTCGCATCGTTTGCCAATGTGACGAAGACTGCGGTTTGCAGGTTTTTGAAAAAGGAAATCATTTGTCGATATGGCTTGCCTGAAAGAATCATTTCAGATAATGCCTTGAATTTGAACAACAAGATGATGAAAGACGTGTGTGAGCAATTTTAAATAAAGCATCATAACTCCTCGCCCTATCGCCCAAAGATGAACGGAGCTGTTGAAGCAGCCAACAAGAATATTAAGAAGATTATTGGGAAAATGACCGAGACATATAAAGACTGGCACGAGAAGCTACCATTTGCTTTGTATGCATATCGAACATCTGTACGGACATCTACGGGGACAACTCCTTTCTCTCTGGTCTATAGAATGGAAGCTGTGCTACCTATCGAAGTTGAAATCCCCTCTTTACGAGTCTTAATGGAGTCGAAATTAGAGGAAGCAGAATGGGTTCGAGCTCGATATGACCAGTTAAACCTCATCGAAGAAAAACGTCTAAAGGCAATTTGTCATGGACAGATGTACCAGAAGAGAATGATCGCGGCTCATGATAAGAAAGTACGGCCAAGAGAACTCCACGAAGAAGAACTCGTGCTGAGAAAGATTCTCCCAAAACAAAAAGATTTTCGAGAAAAATGGGCGCCAAATTGGGAAGGTCCATACGTCGGAAAGAAGGCATTCTCGGGCGGAGCTTTGATTCTCACCGAGATGGATGGGAAGGAGTTACCGAATCCAGTGAACTCAGATGCTGTAAAGAAATATTATGCTTGAAAAAGGAAACCAAGATGAAAACCCGAAAAGGGCGTCTTAAAAAAAAAGAGAAAAAAAAGGGTGATCAAGGTGAAAACCCGAAAAAGGCGTCTTGATTAAACACAAAAGATTAGGATGAAAACCCGAAAGGGCATTCTAATGAAGCAAAGCCGGGCTTAAAGAACAAGGCATTTTGAACGGTGGGTCAAATAGTGAGACTACAGTATTTGAAGCATTTCTAAAAGCTCGAAATCTTCTACGCAAGAAGCCATGCTCGAAAAGGTTCTTGATTGAGGAACGTGGAAGAGTTCATGCATTGAATATCTAGAGCATTTGTATTCATTGAATGCAATCCTTTTTCTCTTTATGACACTCTTTTACTATCATTGGTTAACTTTCTTTGTTTGCTACATTTGAAATGAATAAATGTGAGGTATCCTTTTGTCCCTACCTGACCATTATCATGCATCTCATTATGTGGTTCATTTACATGATAAATAGTGAAATGGCATACTCTAAACAAAAGAAATGTTAAGCATTACCCGGGTAAGAATTTGATAAGTACAAGAGCCTCAACGCAAGGACAAAGCTCAACCAGGGACAAAAGAGTGATGTCTGAGAAACACAGATTATTCGTGAAGCTTGAGGACGGGTACGGGTACTGAAGAGAAAGTCAAGAGTCGAAGCAATGAACGTGGATCATCAAAAATCGTGACTAAAAAGGGATAAATGACAAACATCCCTAAAGCTCATAGCATAATCATGTAGGCATAAAGGCATTTAAGACAAACATGTGCATATCATGATAACATCAGGCATGACATATACAGGTACTCCAGCAGAGCAAGAGGATATGATGTTAGTTGTACTGAATCAAGGAAAGACGCCTGAGTTCCACCAGACGACATGTTCTGGTATTTTGATGTTTATTTCTATTTTTAAAAAAACAAACTCATATTGCAAGAGGTGAGTTGAGCCTCGGGTCATACGCTGAGGTATTTTCCATTTCTATTCTTTAATTTCTACTGTTCAAAAAAATTAGCTCATATTGCGAGAGGTGAGTTGAGCCTTGACTGACACGTTGAGGTATTTTCAATTTCTGCCTTTCAAAAAATTCAACTCATATTGCGAGAGGTGAGTTGAGCCTCAGGACACGCTCTGTCTTCCAAAAAAAAAAATCAACTCATATTGCGAGAGGTGAGTTGAGCCTTGGGACACGCTGAGATAGTTTTTATTTCTGTTTCAAAATTCAACTCATACTGCAAGAAGTGAGTTGAGCCTCAAGACACGTTGAGGTTTTTTCAATTTCTGTCTTTCAAAAAATTCAACTCATACTGCAAGAAGTGAGTTGAGCCTCAAGACACGTTGAGGTATTTTCAATTTCTATCTTTCAAAAAATTCAACTCATACTGCAAGAAATGAGTTGAGCCTCAAGACACATTGAGGTATTTTCAATTTCTGTCTTTCAAAAAATCAACTCATATTGCGAGAGGTAAGTTGAGCCTCAAGACACGCTGAGGTAATTTAAATTTCTGTCTTTCAAAATAATCAACTCATATTGCGAGAGGTAAGTTGAGCCTCAGGACACGCTGAGGTAATTTTGATCTCCGTTTTTTAAAATCAACTCATATTGCAAGAGGTGAGTGGAGCCTCGGATCACATGTCGAGGTATTTTCAAATTCTTCTTTTCAAATTAAGTTTCAAAAACCAACTCATATTGCGAGAAGTGAGTTGAGCCTTGGCTCACACGCTGAGCTATTTTCAATTTCTGTTTTTAATGTCTATTTTTTAAAGAGTCAATTCATATTGCGAGAAGTGAGTCGAGCTCAGGATCACACGCTGAGTAAAGAATCAAGATTACAGTTGATTGAAGACACCAGATTTTGTCTCCCTGAAGTTGCAGTGGAGTTGATCGAGGATATCAGATCTTGCCTTTCTAAAGTGGCAGAAGAGAAGACCAAAACCTTATATCACTGAAGCGATAGAAGAGCAGATTAAAGTTGTAGATCTTATCTTTCTGAAGTTACAGTAAAGCGGATCGAAGCCACAAATCTCATATCCTTGAAACTACATTGAAGTAGATTGAAGCTACAAGGCCCAAATCAGAAGATGCAATGAATTGAACCAAAGCTACAGGATGCGGTGGACTGGAGAGAGACTACTTGAACAAGAAAAGTACCAAAGACGTCAAGACTTAGCAAGACTGGGCAAAATTGGCCTTTATTTGTGTCTTTGCTCTATTCCCGTTACACGACAATGAGCAAAGAGGGGCAGGTGTTGTAGGCCAATTTTGGGCCCTTTTACAAAATACCCACAGCCCAATTTTATCCACACTTAAACCTCAACCCATTTCATAAACCTAATACCCATCTAAATTAACCCAAATAAAACCCAAGTACAACCCAATTACCCAAACCCCCTAAAACCCAAATACAACCCAATACCAACCTAACCCCTACCCATACCCAGCAGGCCCAAAAATCCAAAATTTACTACCCAATTTTACAAACCCTAATCCCAGCCTGAAAACGTAACATGTTTGGAGGAACCCTAAGGTTCCCTTCCCCAAGGTAGCCGCCGCACGCCCCTCTGCCCTTGGCTACCACGCCCCACTTTCCTCTGACACTAGCACCATCCCTGGTCACTCCCATACCGTCTGCCACCGCATGCTTCTCCTCCACTTCCCTGACACCTCCATACCCTACAAAGATGTAAGGCACCAAATGAATAGGACAAAATAAATAATATTTTCCTAGTTTTGTAATCGGCTATAAAGCCGAGAAATAAACATTTGTAACGGGGGATTCGAAAAAAAAAAGAAGCAAATTTAACCATTTGGGAATAACAATATCAGCAATAGATTCAAACAACAAATAGCATATATCGAATATAAAAAGCAGAGGAAAATACAAAAAAGAAACAAGGAACGAAAACATAAATCGGAAGGTGATTTTGTTTTTTTTATTTTTTCTTTATTATCTTCTTAAATCCATTTTTTCTTTTCTTCCTCATTTCTAGCATATATATACATATATTCGAAAAATAAAAAAAAAACAAAAAAATAAAGTTTTACCTTTCCGCCACCAGGTATACGGTGGTGGCAACAACAATGACGGATCATGGCCGGTGAGGGCTCGTGACCAAACCCCCCGGTCGGATTCCTCTCCATTTCCCTTTCTTTCCCTTTTTTTTCTCTTCTCCCCTCTCAAATAATTTTTAAAATTTTTTTTTATCTTTTATAGGGGACCAAAACGCATCGTTTTGGTCCCCCCCTTTAACCAAAAACGGCGCCGTTTTGGCCCCGGGCTAGGTCGACCCGACCCGCTCCAGTTAGATCTGCGTGTTTTTTAAAACGGAAGGGCTATTTACGCATTTAGCCCTTCCGCTTTTTCGTGCATTTACAATCGGATATTTTTTACCTTTAATTCGGCCCTGGACTTTATTGCGCCTTTCAATTTAGTCCTTGGCCAAGCGTGGTGTTTTAATAGTTGGGGATATTGCGCCCTTGGTCCCTCCAGGTTGCACGCGCATTCAAATAAACCCTCTTCTCTTTATTCCTCTTTTAAATCCACCCCAGAACTCTGTTCTTAATTCGATTTTAGTACCTTTTGTTTATTTTCATTACTTTATGTTATTATTATTTTTATTATTATTATTATTATTATTATTATTATTATTATTATTATTATTATTATTATTATTATTATATGTGTATATATCTTGGATACATATGTACATGTTTATGTAGTACTATTAATAGTAGTTTTTTATTTCTAATACATTATATATTATGTACATGTTTTAATACTATATTATGAATATATTTTTATATATGTTATTTACATGTATTTTTATATTTCTATATTTTTATATCTATACTCTTAATACCATATTTTATTTATTATTTTCACTATTATTACTTTTTTTATATTATTGTTATTATTTACATATATGTATAGATATTTTATGTACTTTTATAAATATATCATTTTCTTATTATATTATTATGTACATGTATTAGTATTATTAGTTATGTACTTTATACTATTATAGTATATTCTTAAACATCATCATTATTATACATATATATATATTTATGTAGTGTATGAATAGTTTATTTATATATACGATTATAATTTCTAGTATAGGTATATATTTTTAATGTATTAGTTATATTTCTTACTCTTCCATGTATATTTTTATATCATCTTATATATGTACCTAAATACTATGTTATATGTATATATTCCAATACCATATTAAGTTATATTTTGTACAATCTTATGTGTACATCTTAAATACTATATTATGTATGTATTTTAAATACCTTATTTTTATATATGTCGTGTACAAATTTCCAATACATTATTATATATATTCTTATATATTATGCGTATGTATTGTACTATTATGTTTTATGTATCTATCTTTTAATACCATATCGATTATATTTTCAATATTATATCACATAAATTTTACCATATTATGTATGCCATGTATATATATATATATATATATATATATATATATGTATATGTATATTTTATGTATATTGTTATTTTCTATCGTCATTATGAATACATTATTTTCCTTATTATATTGGTAGTACATCATTTCTATTCTTTTGTAAATATTAATATTCTTTGTTTTAATATTCTCGCTTTTAGTATTTCATTATTAATTGCATCGTTGTTGTGTATTATTTACGAATTCTTATTTTAACTAATGTTTTACTCATAATTTTTAATTTCAATAAATAAGGCAACATGCCGATTTAACATTAAGTCGCCGGTTTCATCGCTATGTTGGGTGAATATCAATCGACTCGTGTTAAAACGGTATGTCCTTCTCAAAAGAAAACGAAACTTGAAATTTCCTGTTTTTTGATCGAATCACGATTCAATGTTACATTGAACTCGTATTTTTGAAAATTAAGACAACACATGTTTAACGAGATACCAATTTTGGGCGTCGCGAGGGTGCTAATACCTTTCTCGTGCGTAACCGACTCCCGAACCCTATTTTTTCTCTGGATTTTCGCGTAGACCCAAATTTGGCCTTCATTTTTGCTCAAATAAATTTTCTTTTCAAAAAAGATGATTTATTAGGTGTCCGATCACACCTAGGAAGAAGGATCGGTGGCGACTCTTTTTTTAATAAAATCGAAAGTCGGTTTTTAAATTTTCAAATAATCGCCTTAATTAGCGACCAAAAGAAGAAATTTTTACGTCGCTACAATAGGTACTATAGATTAAGTGTACAATGTATCAAAGTTACCCAATCGTTATAAAGTCATCATCCATTGATCGTGTCACTGATGATACCTCCAAGTATCAAATATAATATCATCTAATCGAGCCGTTGTCAACTCAGATTAGGGGGTTTTGCAAAGCAAACATTTCTTGCTTTATCATCCATGAAATTTGACTTTATTGTTTTGTCACTAGCAAGTAAAGATATCTTACGAATAAAAAATTCCTAAAATGTATTTTTTATCTGAAACACTTAAATGACCCATCATTTTGTATTGTAATAACCAAACAACTATTTATAACACCAAAAATGAGAGAGTATCTCAAGTAACAATAAAGATATTACTATGATGTACTATCATATAAGAGATGTGACAAAAAAAGAGAGGGTAAAATGGAGTTTGATATTCACCCATTAATCATATTTTAGCCGACCATCTTACTTAGCCATTATCTAGTGAAAAGATAGCAAGGCATGAAAAGTATGGACTGATAACAGATTTATAAAGATAACCTTGTCCAAACCATTTTCTATCATGTTGATACCGATTAAAGGTGTTATACTATTATGGAAAATCATATGCATTAGAGTTCAAAGGTACTTTAGTAAGATTTATCATGAAAATGTTAATTAGGTTGACATTTTCACATACATCAAAAAATTTTAAAGTTGTGGGGGAAAGAATACTTTGATAAAGTCCTATACTTGGTTAGTACACTATGTTTCATAATAAAGTAGATTGGACTTGTAGTGCTTAACAAGACTCACAACTTAGGCTAAAATAAATAAAGTGAAAAAATGGTTGTGAAAACATTTGAAGCTTGTCTATGCAAGTAGAGAAAGTTAGAGACTACTTCCTATAGATTACTTAGTAGGACGTAGCACATGACATTTGTTAAAAACTTTGACAGTCGAATTTATTGTAGCAAAATGAGTTTTAATAGTTTTCTTTTTATAAAACTCAAAGTATCTTATGGTAAATTGGTGATATTCATATTTCAAATGTTGAATTTATAACCAATATAAGGTAGCCAAATTTCACGCTTTGCATTTAGTTTTTGAAGGATTTTTTTTGTACTTATTGGGAGTATTTTGTTGATGTTTATACATTGTTATTGTAAATATGTTTGGAAAAGTGTATTCATTTGTAAGTGAAAGTGTATTCATTTGTAAGTGAAATTATATGGAAGAGAGTGAATGCAAACAATTAAGCAACATTGACTACAGCAAAACTGACTTTTAGCGGCGTTTTTTTAGACCTATAGCGGCACTTTTAAGTGCCACTAAAACTATTTGCGGCGTTTTTCCAAGCGCCGCTAAAAACACCTCTATTTCCGCCGCCGCTAAAGTTTGCGGCGTTTATTTGAAAAAAACGCCGCTAAAGATCATGACCTTTAGCGGCGCTTTTCCCACAAACGCCGCTAAAGGTCATGAAATTCAAAAAAAAAAATTATAAAATGTTATAAAAGTCGTGAAAAATATAAAAAATTTAAAATTCATTATCAAAATATTGAATGATATAAATATAAAAATTTTCTATTAAAATTTTAACTTTATAACTAAATACAAAAATTAATGAATTTAAATTTAGAATTTAAAATAATAAATTAATAACACAATTAAAATTCAAAAGTTAGAACTCAAGTTATCTTAAATATTAAAATAAAAATAAAAATTTAGAGTCAAAACTAAAATAAATAATAAAAACTAGATTAAATATAAAAATATCAATAAAATAAGACATTATAATGAAGTTACTTAAATGAAATAAGGAAATGCATTAGATTTGGCGACCTTTTCTCTCCACCCTTTTCGACGAGCTCTTATTTCCCAAATTGCTGTTAATTTCATTTGAGCCGATAGTGCTTCTTCAGCTTTCTCCCTTCTTCGCACGTGTCCATACCCGAATTGCATTTGTCCGCTTCCTTTTGATATTGTGATGCTAACTTCTTAGCCTCGAGTAAAAAAAAAAATTATGTAAAAAATTATAACAATTAAGCATTAGTGACATACAATTAACAATTAAAATAAAATACAACATATATGTAACAAATAAATTGTTGGTCGGAAAAAGTTGTAAAAAATGAAAAATGGCATTTGCAATCAATCTTAAAATTAGAGGTGATCTAAAACGCATAGAAAATAAAACAATAACAGAAAAATGATAAAAAGCCTCGACAAAATAAATATCATTAAGGAAATCGATCAATATCATACCGTCTCCAGAAGAGAAAGCCCGCATGACTTTTGCATGATAGTCTCGATGAATGCTAGAAAAGACATCCCGCATATAAGAAAAGTCATCGGGGAAAGAAGTCTGAGAAGCAACAAATTGATTGAAAGAACTTTAAAATATATGTATGTCTATGAGCATAAATTTTCCTTTTCTAATTGCCCTAATTAACCTAGTTTCGTGATAAACAACAATGAGATGGACTACTTTGCATCAAAATGGACCTTCTATTAATATATATATACAACAATTATAAAAGAACGATAAATATATTTAAGACACAGAAGGAGAAGGTTTATGTCAATACATCCAAAAAAGCTAGTTAGCAGCATCTTGCTGCTTCTATGCAAGTATACGGTACCTAACAGCACCCAAACATCAAAATGGTGGTCATGGGAGAGGTTTTACTGAATATGTGTTCTTAGAGAGCATCCCAGCTGCAAATAGCAGGTTTCTTCTAGTATATATATCACCAGAAAACATCATGAGAGGAAAAACTTTGTAACTTATATGTGTATGTATATCACCAAAAAGAACGAACAGTTCATAACATGTTAGAAATTAGAGAGGAGGCCAGAAAGTTAATGCTTAACATGAGAGAATGAGACTGTGAGAGAGAGATGCCTCAACATCTGAGCATGATTACCATCTAAAACCAAGAACCAATGCCTCCTACGTACCATTATACAACTCCCCCCAATTTTTTGCTACTTACTTTCACTAAATAGTATAGCATCACACTATTTAACTTTCCTTTCAAACCTTACCTAAGATAGTAAGCCCTGTAAGCAGCTGGACCATCCTTGAAAAGAATCGACAACCCATTGCGGATCGAAATGTTCTCAATGGTAAGGGCAAAGCGGGATGAAAATCGACTCTCAAGGAATATCACATGAAAATTACTAATTGGGAGAACTGTAAAATTAAAACCAAGTAATAAAAAGAAACTTTCTTGAAACAAATGTTCATCCCCTGGCAATTCATCTCTCACACAAATAATATAGCAGAAGGCCAAATCATAACCCCCTATCCCTTTAATAATTAAAGGGAAGCTCATCTAATGAAGAGATTCATAAAGTATACCTTATATGTAAGAAACTTCAGTTTAATCATTAGATTTGCATCTTCATTGGCTAAACCATCTATTGTGGATGTGCTACTTCCATTATTTACATGTCCTACTATATCATTGTTGCTTTTTGCAACTCCAGCTGCTCGTTCCTTGTTTGCCTTGAACAAATTAACATCAACAAAAAAACCTAAGAGAAAACAGAGAGCACGAGAATAACTAATTTGCGGGTGGGTTCGTCAATCTTTCATCAAAATGAGTATGTGGGAGTGGGAGTGGGAATGGGAGTGGGAATGCGAATGGAAACGAAGTAGCAAACTGTTATGGCAACAACAACAACGCTAAAGAACAAAAAATCCATTGATTGCTAGTGCTAATTAATAAAAACAACAAACACATAAAACCTAACTTACTGTGCATAGAATATTGGATGAAGTTCTGCAAGAAATTCCTTCTTTCCATAAGGAATTACTCCGCAATTGCAGACAAAGTTTTCAGCTTCCTTTTCCCTTTATCTTCTTCACCCGTTTAATACCCATCGCCCTATCCAAGTACAGCGGAGCCAGAGTAGTCGTGGGCACCTTCGATAAGAGCTTGGAGACACTGCTGTTGGATAATTTCTTTATTGAAAAGGGCAACGGAGGGGTGAGATTGGGGGTGTTTTGAGGATACTGATTTTAGGGGAAAAAATTAGGGGCTTTAGTGTCGGCAATGAGAAAAAGAAAACATTTCAGAAAGGAAGTTTAAGTTAAACAATTATGTTTTTTTTTGCGGCGTTTTTTCAAAAAACGCCGCTAACCCCTTAAATCTCCAATTAAATTTTACTTAAAACACATCATATTTATAAATACTTAACATAAATTTACTTAAACCTAATGATATTGTTTTAATTTTTTATAAATATATACATGTTATTTTCATTTGATATTTATTAATTTTTAAATATAAACAAGTTAAATATTTTAATTATTATTATTTTTCTATTAGTCATTGAATTATATGGAAGTTGTGGATTTAGTCATTTTACTTTAATTTTGTTATTTTTAGTCATTGTAATTTTGAAAATTTGAAATTGTAGTATTAATTAAATGGTAGCTATTAAATTCATTAAGTTTTGCTATTTCTAAAATCTAATGTAACAAACATATTACTCACAAAAAGCCGATTCTGATTTAACGGTTGTCATTTATGTCAAAATTAAAATTTCAAAATTTGAAAAGTATAGGGACCAAGAATGATCTAATTGGATAACATGAACTCAACCTACAACTTTACACACAATACCAAGACTAATAGCAGAATTTAACCAAACATATATAATTGCTATCATTTGATTGATCATGACTAAAATTTTAAATTTTAAAAAGCACAAAAGATAAAATTGATCGATTTGAAAAATACAAGGACCAAAACTAATCAAATTAAAATATAAGGACTAAATTTTAAGTTTAAATTTCACTTGAATAAATTAAGTGTAGAGGAATTAATTTGAATTGAATTATTTTTAATATATCAAAATATTTTTAGATTAAATCTTAAACCATTTAATATATATATAAAGTTTATCTATTATCTCTTAAATAATTTAAACTATAATCATAAGTTTAATATACTCAAATTAATATTATCTCTTTTACAATTACATAAGAAATCGTTTAATATATAAATTAAAAAATACTAATTAATCTAAACCCTAAACCTCTTAACCCCTGTCCCATAAACACTAAACCCTAAACCCTAAACCCTTAACCCCAAACCCTTACACCTTAAACTCCAACACTAACCCTTAAACCCTAAATTATAATCCCTAAACCCATAATTCATCATAAACCTTCAAATACTAGTTAACTCTTAAACCTTAAATCTTAAACCCTAAATCATATATCTTAAACCACAGTTAACTCCTAAACCTTAAACCCTAAATCATATATCTTAAACCATAAACCTTAAACTATAATGATAATTAATTTAATATTTTAAACTCAATACTACCTCTTTTACGATTATATAAGAAAATATTTAATATATTGTATAACCATAAATTTTAATAATTATTGTCTTAGAGGTTATAGATTAGTGTTTATGATTTTTTTGGGGTTTAGGGGTTATTTGACTTTTAGCGGCGTTTTACCAAAAGCGCCGCTAATGATTTGGTTTTTAGCGGCGTTTTGCCAAAAAGCGCCGCTAATGCTCTGGTTTTTAGCGGCGTTTTATCAAAAGCGCCGCCAATGCTCTGGTTTTTTGCGGTGATTTACGAGAAGCGGTGCTAATGCTCTGATTTTTAGCGGCGTTTTACCAAAAGCGCCGCCAATGCTCTGGTTTTTTGCGGCGTTTTACCAAAAGCGCCGCCAATGCTCTGGTTTTTAGCGGCGTTTTACCAAAAACGCCGTTAATGCTCTGTTTTTAGCGGCGTTTTTACTAAAACGCCGCTATTGCTCCATTTTTAGCGGCGCTTTTGGTAAAACGCCATTATTGCTCTGTGTTTTACAATTTTTGCGGCATTTTTTGATAAAACGCCGCTAAAGCCCTATTTTCTTGTAGTGATTGAAATTATAATTATCCACACAAGTATTAGATAAATTAGGCTTAGATCAATTGTTCTATCGAAAATTATTTAGTGAATTCATTCTCTGAATAAGACCCACCAGAAATAAAATTATTTACCCAAACCATGTCAACATTTCTAATCTCCTATTATTCTTTTACCTTTTTGTTTAAATTTTGCAATACAATTTTGTCGAAACACTTGTTTTGACAGAAATTTGAAACAAATGTAAACTAATTTGGTTTTTCAACCTGTAACTCATATACATATAAATCGAAAAAGGATAAAAGGGAGTAGACTTAATGGATCAAACAGTGGATCACATTTCTTTTTCCTCCAATTATTGTAGTGATAAGGTTGGTGAGGATTTTTGTGATGTAGTGTCATACACACATCATTTATTATGGTGAAGAGTTGTAAACTGAGTATGACCATCACTATTAAAATATTTATGTATCAATTGAATGTATATTTATTAAATGTCAAAATGAGTAACACCTTTACAACATGATTTTGTTTTATTTTACTGTCTTATGTCTAAAATTATCAGATTTTTATGATTTGTTGGGTCCAATAAATAATTATATATCTATTAGGGCGAATTTCTAGAGATGTAGAAGGGTAATTCTATCCTTTTTATTTTTATCCTGCAAGTACCATGAGTACTCGTGGCTTCGGAATTGTGGACGGCTGAACATTAGACCAGTTGATATTTGATATTAGAGGTACTCATAGATTAGTTTGGTTCTAAGTATAATATTAATATATTTTATATTTGTTTAAGTTCAATTAGGTTTGAAATATGAGTTTAAAATTTATCAAATTCGTCTATATTTATAAAAGACTAAGCTAACTCATTTTAGGTCGTCCATAATATTTTTAAATTTTTTAAAAATATTTAGATTATATTATTTTATTATTTAATAATTTTATACATTTTTTATTTATTAAAATTTTTATATAATCATCTTAACATTATTTTAATATTTACATTAGAATAGTGTTATATATTTAGTATGGGTTTATTTTTTAATGTATTCTAAATTACATAATATATAAAAATAAAATATTATAAATTTAAAAATGGGGGCCCATATTTTTAATGGGTCTAATTTTTTACCCAAGTCCATTTTTTTGGGCTTAATATTTTTACCCAAAATTCGGGCAGGCCTCGGACCTGAACGAATAACTCGACCAATAGATATGTCTAGTTGATAGTATTTATTAAAGTATATAAATGAGACACCCACAAGTTATTTAGGTTTAATTAAGTAACGTGAAACAAAATTTAATTTAGTTGATATTATTATTGTTGCAACAATTTGAACTATATAAGTTCAATGTATTTTTTTATTGTATGAATTAAGAGTTATGAGTAGTTTAACTTTTGTATAAAAAAAGTCGTTTGAGTTTTAGTTTGATTGGAATGGGCATTGTTGTTAATAATATTTATTTATTTTTATATTCAAACTAAAATATCATAAAATTAACAATTTAAACATTAATTAAATACCTATTTTTATTTTATAATATCATATCTAAAATAAATATTTTATTTCTTAAAAATATTTTTATAGAATAATACTAAATATTTAAATTTTAAACCACGTAATTCCCAAAACACTTGTGGATTCAAAAGAAACTATGTTGAGATGGAATATTAAGAATATTCCTTTTCAATACATTCGTGTTTAGTTTGGAAAATACCTTCATATATTTATTATTTTAATATTTTTAAACTTTTCGTTAATGTTTTTCTTTATTCCTCTCATTGATATTTTTATTGTTCGAATATTTTATTTAAATTTTTAATATAAATAAATACTTTTTATAATTATATAATAAAATTATTATTTTGATATAGATATAATTTAAATAAAATATAATTTATTTATTAATTTCATGAATATCCTTATATATTTATGCTTCTTTAAATAATATAAGTCGTGAATTTTTACTTCCTGAAAATAATTTGAATTCGAATCCTTTTCAAAAAATTAAAAGCAAAATTTTTATTATACCCAAACCATCCCAGCCCGGCCCGGCTCTAGATGTTGACTGATCCAAAACGCCAGGCCACTATCGATCTTGCCCTCTGCTACGTCAACCAATCAAAAATTTGCCACTAAAATACAGAAGAATCCGTAATCGAATATTTTATTTTTAACTATTATTACTATTTTAAACTATAAACGAGGCCTTCACTTTTTTAAAAGCTTTTCTTTCTTTCACGAAAGCTTTCGTCTCCGAATTGCCTCTGCAATCCTCCTCAGGTCCCTCCTTTCTTCTTTTTCATTTTATAGATTTTCTCTTCTGTTTACTGCTCTTGCTTTTTCTCACATGAATTGTTCTTTTTAATGGTTTGAGAATCAAATTTTGAGCTTTAAATTGCGTTTCTGATTTGTCCTTGGAATAATATGCACAGATCTGACTATGATTTCGTTTTTTTTTTTTCGTGATGAATTATATGTGATTTTGTTTGTTTTTTACCACCATGTTACTGAATTACGTAATCTGGACTTTGGTAAAAGTTATAACTGTTTGTTGATTTGAATTTTCGAGCTATAAATCAAATAGGAAAAATGTGCTTTTATTTGAACGCTTATTGTTAGATGAAAAGAATATCTTATGAATCAGGAGTAAAATAGCATTATAAATGATAGAAGTGAATCTAGATATCAAAGATGCTTCCTATATATCAGGTAAAAATTATCTATGGGTAAATTATTACACTTTTGGTTGCTCTATATAGAGTTCGTTCCTATTTTGGTCACCCCAAATAATTTTCCTGTTAATTTGGTCATCTAAAGAAATTATGATTAGATTGATCACTTCACTATTAAATGGTAATAAAAGACAAACGGTGCATTTGTACAAAAAATTTTGGAGTGATCAAAATAGAAATGACTCCTATTTAGAGTGGCTAACAGTTTTAGAGTGACTAGTGTGGAAATCAATTGTTAGATTTCTGTTACCATTTAATGATGAAGTGACCAATTTGACCATTTTTCCTTCTTTTTTTTTGCGATGACCAAATTAACAAAAAAAATTGGGTGACCAAAATAGTAACAACCCCTATTTAGAGTGACTAATAGGTAGTTTACCTTAAACTTATCCAAGTGAATTCCCTCCTGCGAATGGTAGCAGTCTGCACGCCTTAGCCATGAAGTCGAATGATGGAAACTTAATATTGAGTTTCAGTTGTTCAACAGAAGAGGTTTATAATCAATTTTGAAACCTGAAATGCAAGAAAACAAAGGGGTAGTGTTTGTGGACGAAATATGCAGTAATGCATTTCTTCATGAATGATGCAACACTGTAGATATTTTAGCTACTTCACATCGACTAGTCACTCTTATTTGCAAGTCGTTATAATGCATACAATAGGGCGATCTTTTTCCTTTTTCCATTTTAAATACATTTAATTTTTTCTATATTAATACTACGTTAAGGTGACATGATAGACTTCCATTGACAGCTGAAACTGACTTTATGTTGCCTTCGTCTACACTCTACAGCTTTGCAAATCTGATCTTCATGAATTCAAGCAGCACTGTTGCATCCACAGTTTCCTGCAAATTGGGAAACAAGAACGATTTTCTTGTCTGGATTTTGGCTTGCTTGCTTCGAAGTTTTCTTGGAACCCCTGTTGCATTCATTAACTTCCACTTGTTTAAGGCCATTGTACGGTGCCCTTCCTCATCTAACTGCATGCCAGAATCATTTGGAAGTTTCTAGCCTTAGCCTCAAAGCCTTTTTAAAGTTACCACGTCATATCATAACCAGCATGGTTTCCTCTCGGTTATCTAGTTTAAATGAGTCTCGCATTAACAAAGCATTCCAAAATCAGTTGCTTGTCCCTGTGGGGCAACCTGATTCTCTGACATCTGATCATCTTGAGTTTGATTTCTCGGATGTGTTTGGACCTTCCCCAGTTCAACCCTCAATGGAAATCAACTCCCAGAATCCTAGAAACCTGGTTGTTGCAACTGAATCCAATGAAATGCTTTATGATGATCCAGCTGTCATCTGTAACCGTTCACACTCCTTGGTTGGCCCCTCAACATATGTTAGCCAGTCATTGAAGCTTAGCAAGCTCACATTACGTGAAACAGGGGATTCCTTGGAACTTGTAGAAGGAGCAAGGGAAGAGGCTCAAAAAGAGCTTAAGAAACCTTCAATTAATGATGTTATTCTGGAGAACCCTGATGACCATATAGAGACTCATCTTTTGAGACAACAATCTGTGGGACTTGAAGATTTTGAAGTTTTAAAGGTTGTTGGCCAAGGTGCTTTTGCAAAGGTTTATCAAGTAAGAAGGAATGGTACCTCAGACATATATGCAATGAAAGTCATGCGCAAGGATAAGATTATGGAGCAAAATCATGCTGAATACATGAAATCTGAGAGGGCTATATTAGGAAAAGTGGACCACCCGTTCATTGTGCAGCTCAGATACTCATTCCAAGTACTGATTTGCTAGTAGAAGCATGTTTTATGTTTATGGTTGTTTATTCTCTTATGGTATTCACATGTTTCAATGATCCCATGCTAGTAGAAATATGAGTGTACTTATGCTGAAAATTTTGGCAGTTGTATATTTTTGCAGTGGCTGTCGAATGTAGAATATATAGATGTATATTTATCCATTTATCATTTCATGCAGACCAAATATAGGCTGTATCTTGTTCTTGACTTTGTTAATGGGGGACATCTTTTCTTCCAACTTTATCGCCAAGGCTTGTTCAGGTATGGTATTGTATGTTAGCTATAACTGCTTATTGATTTACCTTTTATGATGTAGAATTTCTTCAGCATAGTCCAACATTTTGCATTTCCTTCTTCAGGGAAGATTTGGCTCGCATATATACTGCGGAGATAGTATCAGCTGTTTCTCATCTCCATGCAAATGGCATAATGCACAGGGATCTAAAACCTGAAAATATTCTTCTGGATGCAGATGGACATGTAAGACTGCAAAATGCTGTGAATATTTGGATGCAAATGCTGTTTTTAATCTACTAGAGATTGTATTTACTGTGCTTATGTCCATGTCTATAGCAAAATCATGTTTCCAAACCTGAAATATTTGTCGTTGTGCATGTCTGACCTGGACGTTGGTTTTTGCAGTGGTCACAATCAATATGATTGCTTGACTTGGAAACTGTGTTCTACTTTTAGCATAAATTACTGATTTCTAAACTATCTTCATGGTTGTTGTTGCTACCCGTATGTTACCAGGTAATGCTGACTGATTTCGGCCTAGCAAAGGAATTTGACGAAAATACAAGATCCAATTCTCTGTGTGGAACTTTAGAATATATGGCACCTGAAATTGTTCTTGGAAAAGGCCATGACAAGGCTGCTGATTGGTGGAGTGTTGGAATTCTACTGTATGAAATGCTTACTGGGAAGGTTGGTATACCATATTAGTTTTCATAATTTTATTGTGTTCAACATATCAAAGCCTTTTCTTGATGCAGAAAGTTTCCATTCTGATGATATTCAGATCTTGATTTCTTGTTACGTTTGGGAAAGTGCATGTCTAGTGTCTCATGCATGCATCCTGCCAGTTCTTTGATATTCATATGCTCCCCTCGCTTTGGTTAACTGTTTTGTAGCCACCCTTTACTGGAGGAAACAGACAAAAGGTCCAGGATAAAATAATAAAGGAAAAGATTAAGTTGCCAGCTTTTTTGTCAAGTGAAGCACACTCAATCCTCAAGGGGGTAAATCCTCATTCTCATCTATTTATGCCTTTGCCATAATGATTCGATGCTCTGCAAATGTCCAACACTTCACAGAAGTGAATTTAAATGTTCCACTTCACATTATGCAATTTTTTACAAATTTTATACAGCTGTGAAACGAATGGTTTCTTTGGGTTATTATGCAATTTTTAATGTTGCTCCAGGGCATCATGGTTTTTGAATTTTCTTGCTACAAGATAAGAAATCATGGTCTAGGTTGTTTTTCTCTTCAGCTGCTGCAGAAAGAAGCAAGTAAGCGTCTGGGTTGTGGAAAAGGAGGTAGTGAGGAGATCAAACGCCATAAATGGTTCAAGGCCATTAACTGGAAGAAATTAGAGGCTCGGGAGGTTAGGCCGAGTTTTCTCCCTGATGTTGCAGGAAACCACTGCGTAGCTAATTTTGAGGAGTGCTGGACTAGCATGCCGGTTATTGATTCTCCAGTTGCCAGTCCTACATTCGGTGAGAATCCCTTTAAGGGGTTCACATATGTGAGGCCTGTCGCCTCATTTCTTCAGAGAAATGCTTGATATTCGATGGCTGTGCTATCTAGCTTCTCTCCTTTAGTTTATTGAAACAGTTAACTATATATGAACTATATATTTATGTTTTTGGACTTGTTTAAAACGACTCTGCTTTCTGCATTTCGTGTTGCAGCTGATGTTTACTACTGATTCTTAGTCAAAATCAAAAGGTTAAATTCTGCTATTAGTCCCTGTACTTTGCAAAAGTTGTAGATTTGGTCCTTGTGCATTAATTTAGTCATTTTTAGTCCTGTAGTTTTCAATTTTTAAAATTTTAGTGCTCACCAAATGATGATTATTAAATTTATTAAGTTTTGCTATTTTTAAATTTTGATCGCTAAACATATTATTATATGTGTAATCTTATGTTAACTTGTTATTTTTATATATTATTAAAATTTTAGTTAATGGATTAATTAAAATTGATATTTCATAATTCGCGACTTACAATGATTAGATCGAAAAATATGAATTAAGTTTACAGCTGTACCTATAGCAGAGGACTACTAATTGAATTTAAATAAAAAAATAATAGTTAATAAGTATAAAAGTGGGGAGATATTTTCTTGCTTCTGTCACCGTTTATCATGCCCAAATCCCCACCAAAAAACCCAATATGGGACATGAGATTCCACAATATTTTTCACTGTTTGAATTCATATCATTTGAGTAAATAAAATTAGATTTATATTATTCTAGTAAAAAATAATAATAGTAGTCTTTGTATTTTTGAATTGGTTAATTTTAGTTCCTATATCATTTTAAATTTTAAAATTTTAATTCAAACATTAACTGTTAAATCATTTCACTTCAATTATTAATTCTATGCATTGTAGATTTAATCCATATTTTTTAGTGAAATCATTCTAAATCGTGAATTCTTGTCAAAAATAAAAAAAGTATATATTGTCAAGCAAAAACTCTCTGCGCAAGTCACAATTGGTAGGCAGCCAAATAAGCTCCCCATTTAAAAAAAGAGATTATCACATTTGACATTTATACTTTCATAAAAATTTAATGATATGTGCTTCTATTTCTACTTCTATAATATATCAAATGTAAAAATATTCAATGAGATATCTAATTCATGTTTTTAACGATTTAAAATTACCATCAACAAACCCAATTTGGGGAATGAGAATCTGTAATTTTTTTTGCTTTTCAATTCATAGAATTAGGGTAAATAAAATTAAGTTTATATCATTTTAATAAAAAATAGTTTTTGCATTATTTTACCAAAATATCCCTCTTTTAAGTAAACAGATGATATAGAACAAAAGTCAAATTATTCACACCAAGGACCAAAGAATGGGTTATGTAAAATGGGACACCACTGCACTGATTGTCCAGTTTACTGACAGCATAAAGAAAGATACATACGCTACTCGGCTTTGCTTAAATTACTTGCTGCATTTCACAAAACAATTGGAAGAAAACGACAAGGCAAAATGCATTAGTCAGAAACTCAATCAACGGCGCCAGGCTTCCCAAGGAAACAACAAGATGGAAATAATACTAACAATAAAATTAAATTCCATAATAATGGTGTGACTAACAATTCATTAAACCAAATATTTTAAACCTGAAAATCCACTAAAGGAAGATCTGCAACACAACTGTAATGATAAACCAGAAATGAGTTCAACAGAAAGCTTTTGGAGAGAACTTAAAAATTTGCTGGATAGTTGAGAGTCTAGGCTGATCCAGAGAGGAAAGCTCTTCCAGGTTGACGATTAGCCAAAGGACCATGACATCCAAGAAGCTGCACATTACAAATCACAAGTTCCAGTTTAGAAATGCAATAATAAACATGTACTAAATCCACTATTACATGTTTTGTTTATGAACATAAACAAAAGTAACAAAGTTAAAACAAGGACAAACAATTCAGCTCCATGAAGTGAAAAAAACATGCACAATGTCATCTAATTAGCATCCTTCCTAAGACATACAGATAGCTATAATGGATTAAATATGCAGATCAGGAAAATAAATAAACAAAACCACTGTTTGAAAGATATAACATTTTCCTATATCTGAAAGTAATCTTAATATTACCTTTGCATTGACACCGTCTGGCATGATCCTGTTCTCAGACTTCCACTTCAGATAATCAGCACGGTTGTACTTGGTAAATCCCCTACCAATGAAAAATATAATAATATCATAAATGATAGTAAACCATATTTCCAGAACTTAGGTGATTTATTGTCGAGCATATGTACTGTATATACAATACAAGTTTAAGAACACAATGTCTTAAGAAAGAAAAATGCATACCACTTCCTGCTAACAATAATCTTTTGACGACCAGGAAACTTGAACTTTGCACGACGGAGGGCCTCCTGTGCATGATGGCTGTTACTATCCTTGCAACGAACAGAGAGCAGAACCTGACCAATGTCAACTCTGGCACATGTTCCTTGAGGTTTTCCAAAAGCACCCCTCATTCCGGTCTGAAGCCTATCAGCACCGGCACATGAAAGCATCTTGTTGATACGCAGAACATGGAAGGGATGAACCCGCACTCTCAAATGGAAAGCATCCTTCCCTGCAAACTTGGCCATGTACTTGTTGCAGGCAATACGGGCAGCTTCCAATGCCTCACTTGAGACGTTCTCCTTCTCCCAACTCACAAGATGGACACAGAATGGAAACTCATCAACACCTTTTTTCTTCATCCCAACGTCATAAATTCTGATCTTAGGATCTGGGACACCTCGGCAGTATCGAGATTTGGGGTATGGCTTATTCTTGATTTGGCGATAACACCTTGCAGGTCCTATAAGAAAGAATTTTAGAAAACCATAATGCGAATGACACTCAAATTCAACATAATTCAACAATAGCTTCTTGGGGAAAGAATGATAGAACCCATGAAATACAATGAACCTTTTCCAAAGGTAAAGTTTCCAGGAACCTTAAGCCATCAGTGCAAGCAAGAAAGAAGAGATATATACAATTAAACTTGAAAAATGCTGTAGACAGGAAATCTAATTTAACCAGCGCTTGCAAACAAAAGTACAATGCTTTATAGATTCCACAAATGCAGCATAGTAATGCAACATAAAAAATGACCCCTACTACACATTTCCAATGAATTTTTAGTAGTATGTGAAAGCAATTACATGATGTAATGAGTAGTAGATTATAACAAAGTGCAACACTGTAAGGTTTTCTTGCATCGTGTGAAAAACTCAAATAACTAAAAATCAAAAAGTATAAACAAGTATAGCAGTAAAGATTAAAAAAGAAGAATCGTAATCGGAAGCAAAGGAGGGAAGGAAGAAACTCACTCCTCCCCATGTCGTCGGCTGGTGCAGATGAGATTTGAGATTAAGGAACAGCAACAGCCAAATCCGAAAACCCTAGTTTTGCCCTAACATTTTATAGTGTAAATAATATTAGTATTGAACTGCTCTGTCATGGGCTCATACAACTTCTGTCTAAGCCCAGCCCAGCACCATGTACGTTTTTTATAGGTGAAATTCCCTACCAAGTCCCTCTATTATGGGAACTTGATCAGATTAGTCTCACTAATCTTAAATGGGTTAATTTAGTCCTTGTACTAACAAAAAGAATCAAGTAAAGTTAAAGCTTAATAGAACTAATGCAAGTAAACATGATCATGGGCTGAGTTATCTAACCAAATTTGAAAATCCGCTCAAAATGTAAGAGGATTTGAGCAAAAAAATAAGTCCGAAAAATGGACATGGACAAAAAAATAAGACCCGTTTTTTAAATGAGTCGGACCACTCGGGTAGATTTTTTTAGCTTGGGCTCGACTTGGCCCAACTCAGCTGTTTTGCTATTGTTTTGTTACTGATTTGTTGTTGTTTTGATAACAATTTGTTATTATATTACTATTATTTTATTGTTATTATTTGAATATTATATAATTATCACTTTATTGTTAATTTATTACTATTTTAGGGATATTTGCACACTACTTATCTTCCCACATCATTCCCTCTCCATGACGAATCTTTTCTTCCTTAAACACAGGAAGCGTTGATGGATGTAAGGGAATAATGAAGAAACGTGAGGTATGTGGGTCGCAAGTTGTAAATTTTTTGGAAAAAAAAAATTACTAGTTAAAGAATAACGTGGAAAAATATTTTTATGTGGAAATTATGATTGATGCGGCACGAAAGACTTGCAATTGATAGCCATTAATGCTGAATGCATGTATCAAAGGGAATGCATCGCTGTAGTACTCCACCATGTATTGTAAAGTAATAAAATCCTTTGAAGACATTCCAAGTCCTACCTAAAACAACAGATCTAAAATTACCATTGCATGGGAAAACCAGCAAGTAAACCCAAAATATATTAATCATCAATATTAGAATTAAGCTTAGTTCTTTGAATGGTGTTTTATAAAAAATATATATTTTTAAAAATATCGTGAATAAGTGTGGTTTATTAATTTTAAGTGCTCGATATCATTGTTAAAAATTACTGTGAAAAGTGAAAATATTATTTTTAAACATAATATTGAAAAGTAAAAGATTAGTTAATTTAAACAATATTATTTAAATAGTTTAATATAATAATGCATTAAATATAAATTTTAAATAATTTTCAAGTAATTAATATAAATTATTTGAAAATTAATGATACATAAAATATTTTAAAATTTTAAACATAAAATAAATTATATTTAAATAATTTAATATAATAATAAATGATATTTAAATGATTTAATACAACCATAGAAGCAAATTTTAAATAAAATGTATAACATCCAAATTGAATATATAACACGATAGATGCCAAGAACTAAAATCAAACTCAACAAATTGAAAATTGATAGAAATTCAAACAAATAAAAGGGAAATTAATTTAATTAATTAAAATATTTTTCAAAATCATATGATCAAAAGAAATTTATGTTTCACAAATAATTATTAAAGATGAGTTATTTGAGTTTATTTTAATTTAGAAATATAAAATAAAATTTAAAATTTTAGAAGGAGATTATCGAGTGATCAAATTTTTCAATAATTTTCAATAAAATTTTAGTTAATTAATTTCTACATCACCATCAAGGGATAAAACTTTCCAATAATTTATTTATTTGATAAAACTTTCCAATAATTTATTTATTTGATTTTAATGTTTTGAAATTTAAAATTTTAATATTGAAAAGAAAAGAAATTTAGAATTTTGACAAGGGGTAAACAAGTACAAATTCATAATTTTTAATGTATTATCTTAGCTTCTACTATTTATTCACTTTAATCCTTATTGCTTTTTTACCATGTTAATATTTTAAAAAAAAATATATTTTTTGGGTGACCAAAATAAAAATGACCTAGAAGTTGGGTGACCAAAATAAAAGTGTAAATATGACGTGGTGTGTACATTTAATCGCCATTAGAGATTTAACGCTTGGGTGGCTAAAATAAAAATACCTTAAAAGTTGGGTCACAAAATTGCAAAGATTTCCAAAATGAAAGCTCCCTAAAAGTTGGTGTCTAACTTAGTTTACCCTTAAGATTTTGAAGACTTTTTTTTCTTATTCTATTATATACGTAACCATTGCAATGTTGCTAATATAGGTAAAAGTACTATGATGGCTCTTATATTAGAAGTCGAATTGCATTTTGTTTCATTTACTCAAAAAAGGGCAAACTAGTCATTATATGTTAGATTAAAGAGTAAATTTGTCCTTTTTGCTAAAAATTTTATCCATTAGTACTATTAAAAATTAACATGGTTGACGGAATAATTAGATAATGACATGTAATATGCCACGTGTACCTTATGCTAACGTAAATGACCAATTTATGATAGCATATGAAATTTATAATAGAAGGACAAATTTGCTATTTGATCTAATGAACATGGATTAATTTATCTATTTTTTAGTAGAAGAGATAAAATACAATCTAACCCTTAGTATAGGTGCTCCATCATACTTTTACCCATAAGAGAAGGATTGTTGGATTGAAATTTTCATATCTCGGTGTTTTCTATATCTCTGGTGATGGTATGATGTTCATCCTTCAAACCATGGGTCGGATCTGAAGCTGGAATGGAATAAACAATATACCAACTTGGAATATTAATGATCGTTTACTCTAAAAATTCCAGAAAGCATGCCAACAATTTTGTATTCTCAAGAATAACAAATATGGCAGGAAGCAAAAGCTTTTATGCATCAAATTTGAATAGTACCTCCATATGTTTGGAAGTACTTGGGAATCTTCATGATGGATAAGTTGGATATTCTAGCTAATGAAAAAGCATTTAAATTCATCCTGAAGACGAAACAATGTGGAATTCAAGATCAATTCTTGGAATTTGAAATTGAAAGGAACAACGAGTGAAAATGATTCTAATTACCGCCAGCAGGATATGAACCACCATTCTCCCCAGCCATTGATATATTGATCAATTCATTACATGTTTTCCTTTTTGGTGTCTCATCTCAACCAGTGGTTCTGCTAGTCATGTAAAGATTTTGGACATGTGCCTCTCACACTACTCACAACTTTCACCTGGTAAAGCCAGTCAACAGGAGATTGACGATAAATATATCATATATAAATATCTACTTCTGTTAAAGTTCCATATATAGAAAACAGGGGTCAATACCTTTTTACTGAAATTCTGAAATTTTACCACTGCTATTGAACATGCCACTTCCCTCACATCCCACATTATCATGCCTAGTTGCTTGATGACCTAAAGTATTGCCTCTCTATGAAATTCAGCTGTGAAATGTTTTCTTGGAAAATTAAACTTTTTTTTTGTTTTGAATAAGAAGCTATGTTTTGGTACCATATTTCAGGTTTGAGATGAGACTCACTGCAGAGTTATTGTTAAAGCTGCAGATCTATAGTCATTAGGGGATGGGCCTACAAGTTTGTTTTTCCGGGAGTGGCTAAAGAGTGCCGCAACAAGTTCCTTTTTTAAAGTTTGAACTTGTATTTTCACTCTTACCGAACGAAGCTACTATCGCTTCAACCATCAACTTGGCTTTTTCCCAATTGTGTTAGACCCAGATTTTAGCACCATGTCACTCCCAAAATTATTGAAATTACCATCTTTTTGGTTGATGGCTTGTCATTGTACAGTGGTGCCTTGCTGTGTGTTTGTGTATGTATAAAAATTCTCAGCTGGCGAACGGAGAAGAATTATTATCACGATTTCAGATTGGGGTCACTGTGTTGCATCAATGGTGTGTGGTGGTCCCGTAAAAATTCCAAGTGTTCCCCTAGTGGAGTGGTGCCAGTTGTCGGCATAAATCAATTTGTACAACTGGTGATATTTCATTCGACGTATAATAAAAAATAATAATAAATAAAAGGTCGTAGTCTTGTAAGTGTATGTCCTAAATGCTGGTAATCTGGGTGACATATTAATACCCTCAGCTCTCAAGTCTCAACCTAAACACCGCTCAGAAACATTTTTTTTCCCCAATCATGTATTGGATTAATTATTACTCTCTACAGTCTACACCTATGCTGTGTTTCTTGTTTATTTTCATCATGTATACAATCCAATGCGACTTGCAAACGAGATTCTCTTTATATTGTATGTTTGTTCTGTTTTGTAGGTATTTTGCGGTTGCAGATAGTAGGATTGTAGCACATGCATGTATGTATGTATGTGCAAGGTAGTGATGATGTTTTTATTCAGTCCCACTTCCCATCCTCTCTTAGCGGGTCCAATGATGAATGGCTAAAGTTAGAGAAGGGAATACATACATGGCCATATATATATGTCAGAAAATTATAGCAAAAGTTGAAGGAGTGGTGGACAGAAAATTATAGCAAAAGTTGAAGGAGTGGTGGATATATGCTTGAGGAGCTATCTTAGGCGATTAATTTGCCTCATCTCAAGTCTCACTGAAATGGAAAATACTCACATTAGTCGCAGGATTTGGCCTATGAAATTTGAAAAGTTACTTTTAGCATCAATGGGGGGAGATTTAACGGATGAGTGATGATGATGCAAATGAGAATAGCTAGAGTGGTCTCCACAAGGTTACTCACTCTCTATCTATGATGCAGACAGGGGAAAAAGGACTTTTTTTTTTTTTGGCATTTGGGATTCTGTGAGTTTATCAGAGCTTTAAGAAAAGAATGTGCAAATTTACAGTGTAAAAGCAACATAGTATAATGTTGTATGGGCTGTAGTGAAGTGAGTGTGAGTGTGAGTGTGAGTGTGAGTGTGAATTTGAGTTTGAGTTTGAGTTACTACTCCCCAGCAGAGGATTAGGTCATTGTACGTCTCTCTCACATCAAATCATCAAGGTCTACTTTTATATATAGCTACATAAGCATATTCATCGGTTTATCTATATATATAATATAAAAAAGCTTTGCTTTGCCTCCACAAACCATGACACCAGACAAGAGCGCCAGAAAGTTACCTGCATCTGAATTAACACTATCAACTAGCCAATATCAATGCTCTATTCTCTCTTTTCTTTTGAAGCAAGAGAAAGTATATATGTAAATAAATAATTATACATCCTTTTTTTTATAGACATATCTATATTTACAAACAAGAAGCAAATACTCTACGACTCCTAGCCACCCTACATAGTATTTTATATTTCTGCTTTCATTCTCCATACTATGCTATTTGGCTGTTGAAATTTAAATTTTTAAATTATATCTTGTAAGTATTAAACTGAAATTATTTTTCACTCGTATTTTTAATTTTATAAATTTAGTTCTTTATTTGTTATTAATTCAACTTTAATAAAAGTTTATTAATGATGTTACCAATTCAGCCTTTTCTATAAAAAATTGAACTTTAATTTTGAAATTAGATAAATAGAGCAGTTAAATTATTGGAATTAAAAGTAGAACTAAAACTCAAAAGTATGAAGAGAATAGGGACTGAAGGCAAAAATTATTATTAAGTATGAAGGAATTGAGTAAGGAGAGAAGGGAGGAAGTAGGGGGCGGGCGACCCCGGATAATTCTTCTTTAGACCCCCTAAAATCTATAAAATTATAGCATATGAAAACGATAGTTTGACCCAAAATAATGAAAATTTAATTTAATCTAATGTAGTGTATAATTTAATCCAATTATAAGGGATGGGAAGTGAAATTAAAATATTATATGCATGAAGAAAGAGAATGTGCGATAAGAGAGGCTACCCATCCACTACTGTGCTTTGCTTTTTCATCCCTTGATTTCTAATATTCTTTTTCCTTCCTTTTCCCCCATTACACACTATTCTCCACTCTCCCTCGTTAGATATATTCAGATGTTGGGTCGCTTTCCTGTATCTGACTCTCATGACAACAACGACCCATATCCTTTCCCTTTAATTTGCCCATGAATAATACACACATACATACACATAGATATACATACATGCTATAACTCATTCCTCTCATCCTGGCCTCCACAATCCATAATTTCTGCAGCTAGCTCCTTTTTCTTTTCTTTTCTATTATTATGCTCCACCTTCTCTCTCACTCCATTTCCTAGTTTTGCTACCTGCAGTTGCACTCCATTCCAGGGCCTTTCCATTATTTCTTTTTCCATTTTTTTCCTAATTTTTTTTCTTCTCATTTATTTTCTAAGATTAGGGTTTTAAGTAATACTTGCATCTTTTGCAAATTTAGGGTTTGTACTTCACTAACCCAACATAATTACTCTCTCCATGAATATTAATGTTAATAGTACTAGAGGAGCACATACATATTTTAGCGGTTAGGTTAAGATAAATGAATTAGATCCAGAATCACACTTTGCTTTTACTTTTATTGGTTCTCTCTCTTTTTGTACCTACTATGTTAACATACTATTTTAGTTCATATATGT
Organism: Gossypium arboreum; assembly: GCF_025698485.1. Taxonomy (NCBI): domain Eukaryota; kingdom Viridiplantae; phylum Streptophyta; class Magnoliopsida; order Malvales; family Malvaceae; genus Gossypium; species Gossypium arboreum. The sequence goes on along the minus strand of NC_069074.1, from coordinate 29,010,217 downwards.
ATATATGTTTACTTGATATATTCACTTGTATCATATCTTATCCGGGAAATTGGTTTCTATGATCTAATGTCTTTCTGTCAAAGTTTCCAGGGTTAATTCTTATAACGTCTTTTAGTTTTTTCCCCCTCTCCTTAGGACTTGCTTTATAGACTATAATTCATCAGTCGACACATATGCACATGCTTTCCTGCTTACAACAGTAAGTTCTATCTCATCTCTTAAATTGTATATTTGAAGCTGACCGTAGCTGGATAATGTTTTTATTTTTTATTTTTCCCTTAACTCGCAATTCATCTTTATCTTACCACCGGGATTTACAGGATCTAATCATTCTTTTCCTTTGTGTGGAGCACTATAATCTTTATGTTTTAAAATCGTATGCTTGCTTATTCTATGCATAGTTGGTGGTGGTTTCGATAATGGTTCATGTCGAGTGTTTTCAATTGGTGTTGATCATATATTACGTTTTTCTGAATGTGATGGTCAAAGGGTACTCCAGGATTGATCTTCTTTATTCAATGCGTTCAATTTTAATCTGTAGTGATGGAGCCTGCCGTGTTTCAGACCTGGTGGTGGGACTTGGAAGGAGAAACTTCGACTACCATGAGTTCCTTTCATCACTCGTTTCATTTCTGTCAGTAATTTGGTTGAGTTGTTGTTTATTTACTTTCTCTTTCATCCTATTGGGCATCATGTTGGTTCCTAAACCTAGAATCACAAAGCTTGGTTTATTAGGAACTAATTTGGTGTTTGTCATAATGCTGCTTCAGTTGACTGAACCTTGGGCATAGGCAGATGGTTATACTTATATAGTGCACGATTAGATCGGCTCAAAACAGAAGTAATGTAGTTAATGCTGAAGATTAATTATTTTGCTTTGTTAGTGATAGTGAACTTTTTGATTAATTTTCTAATTTGGGGATGTGGTAAATTGCTGGTAGGAAGGAAGGAAGGAAGGAGGGAATTAATGGAAGTTAGAGAAATGGCAGGAGAGAGAGCTTCCTTCAGCCCACTCACGGATGGGAATAAGGGGGTTGAACTAGCTGCCGACTCATTCATTCAAACACTCAGTAGAAAATAGATTGGAGATTTTTACTACTGTGATTGTGTGAATGAAGCGGGAGATAATTTTGCATCCCTCTTTCTCCATGCTTGGACTGAAGGGAGCTCCTTCTTTCTGTTGCCCTCATTTATCTATCTGTCTGTACCACCCAAAAACCCTCATTTATCTATCTGTCTGTACCACCCAAAAACTGTTCTTTTCTCTTGTTTAATTTGTGTGCCACCATGTAAACTAAATTATCGGTTTCATTCATTTGAAATTTTTGATTGACATTAAGTTAAAAAAGTTTGAATTTTAACAATTGACTATATATAGGCTTTTACCGATATAGCCTACTTGTCCCAAATTGCATGTTTTATTTTTGAGAAAGAGACACCATCAATCTTTCATCTCATTATCACACGTTCAGATACCCTACCAACTTGGCTAGGTCATATCATCACCGATTAGCCTCTCTTTCTTTTTAAGTAAATTTATACAAACTGGGGTTGGATCATTAATGACATGGCTGGTCAAAGAGTTGGTACTTCTCTGACATGGGGTAACTGGTTTTCTCGCTTGGTATTTCAATTTTTTTTACTAGACAGGAGAACCAAACTTTGGAGAAAAGTGTAGCGCATGCAATCTAACTTATCAAATGGGAATGGTTGGTTAACTACTTAACTTTTGCAGGGGCCATTATTGCAGACATATTCAGAAAAGTCTATCTTGTATTGCATGTATTGGCCTTTGCTTCTCTAACTTATATTATACACCTGTATATACCTCCAGGCTCTACCACTACTCCAGTCCACTCTGATGGAACTATTAAAATGGTCTACAAGAGATGTGGTTTGATGAATTAATGAGAGACAATGAAAGGTCTGCAAGTAAATACTGATGTCTCTTGAGCTTGACTGTGCTATCTGCTCTCAGCCATGTGTCTTTGTTCCTAAAATTTACACTTGCATTTTTGGTCAGACATTGTACAGTTTGGTGCACGTGTTATCATGTGTTTGTTTCAAGGTGTGTTTCAGTGGTATTGGTTTTGGTTTCAAAGTAAGTGAGGGCCATAGGAAAAATCTGTTTGATTACAAAAGTTGCAGAAACATCCGGCTTTTACGGCTAGTTTATGTGTGTTTCAAGTACAAGATTTAACATAAAAATATATCTGTGGGGGTTTTGGTTTCCGAGAAGGTTAAGTACATTTAGAACCCATTTTTCTTTTCTGTTTACTGCAACTGAAAGTGCGCATTGAGGCAGAAACCCATTATTTTATTATATTATGCAAAAGCAATTCAAACATGACATGACGCTTTGGAACTTGCATTGCATCCCGTCAATCTGCGTTGATGATGGTAATTTTGTTTTTATTAAAATGATAACCATATATATATGTATGTATAGAAACTGGGAATGGTAGTATTCATGCATTGGGGCTTGTGAGATGTGTTACCTAATATGGGTGAGGGAAGTTCCTGTTTTAGAAACAAGCATGGCATTAACTAGAAACTCCACTTTGGGAATAAATGAGTATAAATTATGTATGAATGAACTTGCCTCACCGAGATAAATTTGCATTGTTCGAATATATAATGGATGTTATTTCACTTAATTACACAAACTATTAACAGTAGATATAAGCAATAAAAATAAATAAATCATTATAGCATTGCAATCTATATAAAATGTGGTCCCCAAGTGGTTGGTATTTTACAGCCACCATTTTCACCTGATATATAAAGTATATTATTACTTTATTAGTTTTGGTATTGTAGTTCACTAGATTCTTGTTACTTTAAACAATATCTGATGAGTTAAAGTTTGGTCCCCCACATCCGAAATCCAGCTTGGTGGTCATTGAAAATCTCGTTTCTCAAATTACTTGTTCCGAACTTTGCAAGTTGAAGTTGCAGAATCTATTCGTCGGCAATTTTTATATGTTTCTTCTTTGTTTATCCTCCAAATTAAGCAATGTGCACTCTGGGTATCACATTTTTTCTTTTCCATTTTTTTAGAAAAAAAATTACAGCTTACAGTAAAAGTTCTCTACACAGCTCGATAGAGCAGCAAGATGAAATCTCCGCAATTCCTTCACTAATTTCTTTCTTTAATGATGGAAAAGATAGGATTCGATAAAACTCAAAATCCTTGTGTCTAGCAAATTGAAAAACAAGAAAGTAGTTTATCTTACACCACCTCGATTTATGATTAGTAACAATGGCAATTGAATAGTTTTATTTTGCACCAGTTTTAATTGACTTATGACTAGCAATCACGATAATCGGATGATTCCTTACCACATCCTTAAATAACTTGTACCTCACGATAATTTGAACCCAATACTCAACCAAACTTAATATATAACATTCACAAACTTCATTAACAATAGATAATTATTTCGTAAGAAAAAGCCTAGCTTAAAGTGAAACGTGTCATTATCCTATCACGCAGTAATATATCATATTTAATAGTTGAAGCAATAAGACATGGCTTTAATTTTGGATTTAATATAGCATATAATATTAAACTGGGTTTAAAACCTAATTTTCTAGCTAAATGATTAGTTAAAATTTTTACTCGAACCACAAATTTAAGGAAGAAGTTGTAGTTCTACTCTTATTGCACTAAAACTACAAAACGATGTTTTTATTCTGATTAATGACAATATGTTATTGTGTAACCTAATCTTTTCTTAACATGTTTGATAAAATTTCAATATCAACAATTCTTCTCTTTTGTAATATTAATTGTGGCACCCCAAACTCGGTTGGAATGATTCGATCTGAACCCAAAATGTCACAGTAGCCACTTACGTCACTCTTTTTATTGATCATCCAAACGCACCATAAAATCACCAATCACACCACAAAATACATGCTTAAAAGTCAAATATTTAGTTCAAATTAACATGCAAACCCGAAATTATGCTTCCGCAACACTACTCTAATCAAAACTACATCAAGGGTGAATACATCATTTAATATGAATCAAACAAGACATTCATAAATTCCAAACTTTTCTATTGATCCAAATCATAACATTTATAAGACAATATTTGAAAGAAATTGTGAAAATAAAATAATGTCGGTAATGACAATATATCGCAAAGAAAAGAGAAATAAAAATAAAATAAAGAACATACAAATTTTATGTGAAAACCCTTTCGGAAAAAAATCACGGGCAAAGGAGAAGAAAATTCACTATGTCGAAAAATTTGAATTCAATACAAGAGGAATAGACTATGTCTATTTGTAGGCTTGTAAAGCCATATTCTAATAAGACTGAAACACCTTATTCTAATCAATATCAAATAGATAGAATTTAATAAGGTTTAAAAAACCTTATTCTAAAATAAAATAAAAGAAGTGTAATTCTATATGGATTCTTCTTTTATTTTATTTTACCACTATATTTTACTTAAGTAAGGATTCAAGTCACTTAATTCTAACAGAAATAGTTCAAAAGGACAAGCAAATCTCTTTTAATTTCAAAATGAAGGTTTAAGGACTAAACCATAAAGTTATCAAAATTTCAAGAATTTTTTTTATAAAATAAAAAATTTATTGACGAAATTAAGCATACAAACTCACTCATGCAAATTTTCAAAGTATTTTGTAAATGTTTTGGACTCTAATTGCAACACCAAAAATCTAAGAATTATATTGCAAAGCTGTGAAAACATGCCTTGAACAAGCTAGGCGCTGCATCGAGACGACGTGATGCAACACATTGGGACGAGCTTTGGAAGGGGTCCCTCTTCAAGATGACACGATAAAAAACGTCACGACGACGACTCCAGGTCGAGACGAAAGCTGTAATTTTAGACCAAAATTTACATTTTTCAAGTTTAAACACTACCACACTTACCATTTCGTGTTTTCATGCCAATTCCCCTATTCTAACATATCATATGACATACATAGATCATATAAATCATGCTCAATTACTCTAGATCATTCATTAACATACTTTAGCATCTCAAGTAAATATTTATACTAGCACGCAATCCTAAAGTCACTATTCAATTACCTAACATGTCAAATTCGCAGGTTATGCATTTCTAAGTGCAAAATAGGTTCATTTCATATCAATATGACATTTAAAACTTGTCCAAATGTTCAGCCTACCATTTGAGCACCTATAACAACATTTCACTAGTAGATACACATACCATTCATCATGCATTTTCAACAAACATGTCATGCATATTCAAGCACATTCAAACAACCAACCATAAACTAGATATAAAATCCTTAAAATTGTCCTTAAAAAGGCCATTACAACTAGCAATTTGTAAAGTCTAAAACCCTCAGTTATGGTCCCACATTGCCTTCCTTATAAGTAGAAAACACAACACCTACTCAAGGTATTTTTGCCTAGCTTTAAATCACAAGCTTGCCCACTTCTCCTCCTCACTCAAGCTATTTTTTGCAAGATATACATAAGAGAGCGTGAGCTTTTTCAAGCTCAATGAGTGCTCGAAGATTGCTACAAAGATTTACAATATCAAGGTTAATTGAAAGCATACTAGATCGTTTACTCAAGGTATTACATCAAACATGTATCATAGCAATTCATGTTAATATATTGGTATATTATGATTATAAAACATATATAAACACATATGCATTGGATAAGCAGATCTCTTAACACACCTTATGACTCATAAAGTCCATACCAGTCCCATAAAAGTGTAGCATGAAGCTAAACACACTCCAAACATATCAACTAGTCCTGTTGAATGAAAACATTCCCTTATCTCCCTAAACTAGTCCCGGGGCCTCAATGCCCTCACACATAAGCACAATAATGGTGAATACTCACAATCATATGGTGTGCCAATAATATCCAATGGTTTTAAGAGATCACAATACCAATATATTCACTTATGCACACACTTATTTTATGGTTTATGCACACTTTCACATATCATGTTCATCATGATCATATAACTTATCACATTCACATATTATACACTTTCAAGTGCTATCACTTTATTCTTTAAGCCACATACACTTTCATATCAGATGTGTGCATTAAACCAACAGATCAATAAGCATATTCTTACATATTTACATCCATTTATTTAACATATCATATTCATATCTTATCATAAATCATCATCATTTGCAAAATATTACAGCTCAAGGAAAAATCATTTACTCTTGGAACTTAGGATAGGTGATTAGTGCCTAAGCTCCCCTTTAACACATTGAATTGTGCATAATTGCAGCATATCAGATCACTCACCTTGAAGCTTTCACTTCAATGCCAAAAGCTCAAATAAGCTTTTGTTTGCCTTTATCCTTGCTTGAAGATGCTCTCGATTGATTTGAAACTTTGTATACATATTAAACACATTATAAACATATTATGAACAAACATAAACACAATCAAACCGCAACAAAATCGTAGCTCTAAGTTTATCTTTCTCAATACACAAAAACTAACTTGTTTTGTTGAAACAAGTGATTTCCTCATTCGATCTTTGATCCTAACCCTTAAACATGTTTCCTAACATCCTAATTATCATATTATTATGGATCTAAGCCATTAATTTCATCAATTAACTCGAATTTAACTTTTCCAAAAAATCAAGCTTGTATGAACATGTAAAAGAAGGAAAACATCTAATTCATTGAAATTCCTTGATGATCTTTAAAATTGGCTTAAAAAACCTTTTGATTAATCGAAAATAAGTTAAAAATCACTTTGAATCAACCAATTTACTCAATAAATCAAATTTCACCATTTTTCATCAAAGTTTAGATTTAAAGCTTTAAATCTCAAGCAACTCAACACAATCATTTAGATCTCAAATTAGGAAAGCAACAACATTAGTTTAATCATAAGAAGTCAGAATCTCACCTCAATTTCACGAAACTCACAAGCTATGGAGCTAATTCGAGAATGCAAATTTTAAGAACAATGAATAAAATGATGAAGAAATTTTTTATTTTCTTTAAAATTGAAGAAAAATTCGATGTTTGAAAAGCTAAAAAATCATTAGGGATGAACCAATTTTAAGAGAAAAACTTTAGATTCAAACCTAAGAAAATTTTTGAATGGTTATGGAAAGGGAGGGAGGGACGGTGGGTGGCATATATAACCAACCAGATTTTAAAAATGGGGCATTTGTCCCTTTAACCACGTTTTGTCCCTTTAACCACCTTCAGTTTCTTTCATTATTTAAATAGGTCTTTACTTTCAATTGAAACTCATTTTTAAATTATTTTTAAATCTGATCTTATTTTAATCAAATTATTTTCTGGATACCTAATTTTAATTTCTTAACTTTAATTTTTATTTCTAATTATTTTAATTTTTTATTAATTCCAATTTATTTTAACAATCTAACTAATTTCAATGTCACATCCTAAAAATTGAGTTAGAAAAAAATGGGTTGGTGAAATCAAGAGTGGTCACATAATTATTGTAAAAATTTTGTAAAGTGAATTAATCTAAATCAGTGGTTAAGTGTTGTAGTTTTGTGTGAGCCTATTGATTTAGTGTTCTTGTGTTTAAATCTTATGTGTGTAGAGTAAAAATTATTATTATTTTGTTTTAAGTTCTGAAGAAAAATCTGTTGAATGAGGATCAGGTAATGGAATTATGGATAGTTTAAATTTGATTTAATTTTCATTTTATTTTATTCTCTTAAAATAATAATAAAATAAAAATTTATTTGTTTTCCTTAATTTTTTTCCCAATTCTATACCCACGTTTTCCACTAATTTTTTTCCCAATTCTATACCCACGTTTTCCACTCCCTTATTCTTCAAATTTTTTTTGTTTGTTCTTCTTACTGCAGTTTCTTTTGGGTTTTTTATTTTTTTATTTTATTTTCAAAATTCTCTTTTTCAATTTTGTTTCTCTTCATTTACTATAAACCTAAAACTGTAATGATAAGCAATGAATTTATCCCAGCTTCAATGTGTTTTACGTTTTCCCTGTTTCATGTTCAGATTTCATCTAGGTATTTGTTAAAAATATATTTTTTCCACCTCTTTTAAGCAAAGTTCAAGGATTTTGTTAAGATTACATCTAGGTATCTCTTAGTTTCTCCATTACTATTGTAAAAATATCTCCCGTTTTAAAACCTCTTCTTTTATTTTAGTTTTTTTTCTTCCTTTGATTTTAAACCCAACTCCATTTTTGTCCATATTTTCTTCATCAAAAGAGTCAACCTCGCCTGAAAAAAAAAAGGATCAAGTTCTTTAATGGGAATTTTTGGTTTTGGGATTGGAACTTCTATTGGACTCTTGATTGGATTCTTTTTCTTCATTCTTTTTCCTAAAGATTACTATTACGCAAAGCCTACCTTTTTAATTCCTTCTCTTTTGATTTGAGTACGGTGTTTATTTGAGGTGTTGGATAAGGTTTTAGTTTCTTTTAATTGATATTTATTTTGTGCTCATTAAGTTCTTTGCGAATGAGGTGACGTTAATATGAATCTGTGTGTTTTGGTACAATTAGGAGAAGATCGCGAGTCAGTAGTTTCTCTGGCGAACTAAATTCCCTTTTTAAGTTGTTCTTTCGTTCAAGGGATTTGGAATTGCGAGTGTTGAGTGGCATCAAATACTCTAATTAGATGTGTAATAGAAAACTCGAAAAATAGTGAACAACGAAAATTGAAATGCATTCGGTTGATGCCACACAATCGTGTGCTAAACTATGTGTGTCACACAAGCGGGATTAATTGGGTTGTGTGGGCCATACCACCTGGGCAGTTGGGTCGTGAGGGCCAATCTTCTGAAATTTTTCATCTAGGCTGTTTTGATCTACAATACATAATTAGACCTTCCGTAAGGTCCATACTACACAAATAACTTGATAAGGTTTGCCTAACATAGCAAACACAACAATAAGGTTAGTTCATCTTATAACCAAGTAATATAGCAATTCAACATTTAACATACTATTCAATTTAGTACTATACATATAGATTCCACAGTTCAATACCATTTGTACAATCTATTCATCATATAACCATTTGAGCACGTGGCTCGTAATATTTCACTGTCATATCTTTTTTTCATTAATCCATTAGTCCGAAGAAGTATAATAAATATATTCGGATACAGGAGTAACTACACAACACCGAATTGCTCGTCAGAGCAATAACTACACCATACCAGGGCACTGAAGTGTAAAACCAATAGGCAACATATAATCATATAATGGTACATCCCTCCTATTGGAAAAAACGGGTTTGGAAAACACAGTGAAAAATAAATTTAGGAAAAATCAGAGTTTTAAAACTTTTTTTCAAAAACAAGATTTTGGTTGTGATATCTAAAGTAATAAACACTTAATCAAAATTGTACCTTTTCGATTCGTCTAGTATAAATGTTTTAATCGAGTTGTTTTCTCTGCTATCCTCAAGCTCATGTCTTGTAATAGCCCAATTTTGAGTCTAGTCGGAACAGTGGTTTTAGGACCACGGATCCGACATAGAAAGATTTATTTTTATTATATTTTTATGGTCTAAGTTTTTATGGAATTATTTCGTGAAAATTTCGTTCGAAAATTTTATCGATTGGGCACTCAATTTAGTAAAAAGGACTAAATTGCAATAGGTGCAAAATGTGTGTTCTAGAAGCTAAAAGTGTCTAATTGCTATGAAATTTTAAATTGAATGTCCTTATATGGTAATTACACCATTTTTTAAGTTATTGGACAAAAATAGACATGAAGTAAGAGAATTTTTATGTTTTAAGTTAGGGACATTTTGGTCATTTGATTAATAAATGAATTAATAATCAAAATAAAGCCAAACTTTTTGTCCATCTTCTTTCTCATGGCCGAAACTTGCAAGGGAGAACATAGCTAGGGTTTTTCAAGCTTCCAAGCTCGATTGTAAGTCCGTTCTAGCGCCTTTTTAATAATTTTCATGTTTTTAAGTCCTTATAATCTAATCTAGCTTTTCCAAGGACTATTTTGAAGTTTTTTCAAAATTTACCCATGTTAGATATTTGTGTATTTTGATGTCTAATGGTAGAAAATGTATGTTAGTTGTAAGATAAACAACTATTGCTAAGTGATTTTCGGTAAAAATGTCAAAAAAGGACTTATTTGTAAAAGTTATAAAATAAGTAGTAAAAGTGTGATTAAATGGAAAATATGGGCTGGTATAAGTATGAAAATGGTTCAGCTAGGCTTGGGTTTCGAAGAAATTGAATACATTTCAATTTACAAGCCTAAGGACTAATTTGTAAAAATGTGAAACATTAGGGGAAAAATGTAACTTTACCATAATATGATTTTTGGACCAAATTGAATAATTTGAGTATTAAGTGAGTTAAATTTCTTATTATAGATTAAGAAAAACAAGGTTCGGACCTAGATCGGGGGGAAAAACAAAGTATTTGACGATTAGGTCTAATTCTACAATTTTGTACCGAGGTAAGTTCGTATATAAATAATGCATTGTTATAATTATGTTTTAAATGCTTTAATATTGTATGAATTGTGATTGACTCTTTGGACTTATTTGACAAAAGTTCCTACAAGTGAAAAATCTCAGTTGAACCTTAAGAATAGAATAGGATACGAATGACATGTCACTAGGAACCCATGTGTGTATGCGATTATGTAATCCGGGTGCTGGTCTCATATGTCCTACTAGTTGCTGGGTAGTCCGGCATGTGTTGCGGATACCTGACAGCTTGTGTGAGCAGCACTGGGTAGCTACGTCCTAACTGACATATTGTGTGAGTAAACCTGTAAATAACTCAAAAACAAGCATATATGTATTATGAGATGTGAGGTAGTTTTGACTACATATATGGCATTTATGTGCAAAATTTTCGAGTATCCGTTAACATTTCGAGTGTTCAACGGGATGTCAAAGTTGTGAAAGATTATGATTATGTTACGAGTTGGTACATGTATATACGTAAAACTCATACGTAATGAGCTTGATATGGGATGAATCCTTAGTAAGGTTGTGATTGAGTAAGTTATGATTATGAGATTTTAATAACATTCATGCCAATTTCCATCATATTAATTGCATGTTAAATGTGTAGTTATGATGCTTATTATTTGCATAGGAACTTACTAAGCTATATAGCTTACTCTCCTTCCTTTCCCTTGTTTTATAGTGTCACTAAGCTAGCTCGGGGATCGGAGACCGTCGGAGATTCACTCACACTATCAACAATTATTTTGGTACCAATGATTTCAACATTTTGAGTTAAGACATGTATAGGGGACTTGGTTATTTTGTTATGCGTCATAGTTGATTTGGCCAAATGTGTTGCCTTATATTGGTTGAAAGCTCATTTTGTATAAGGCCATTTGAAATTGGCTACTATTGGTATAAGCAATTTATATGATGATGCCTTTCATGGATGTGGGAGTTTACATGATTTGAGTTGATAAGTATGTGATGTTGTGTAAGATAGATGGTAGCATGTGAATGATGTGTTGATAGTTGTGGATGTTGGTTGTATGTTTATGCTTGGATTGGTACTATGTTATGTTGTGTAGATGTGTGCATTAAAGGGTGGCAAAATGGCTTGCTAAATAGCTTTATTTTTGTCCAAACGGGTAGACACACGGCTTGTCCCATGGGCATGTGTTCTGGCCGTGTGTCCCCTGCACCTTAATTTTGAGAAACAGAATGCTCAGAATTGAGCATACGGGCAGAGACACGGGCGTGTGTCTCAGCCGTGTGATGGCACGGCCTCAAACACGGGAGTATGCTCTGGCCGTGTGAAGTCTACACCTATTTTATGAAAATTAATTTTCCACACGGCCTAGCATATGGGCATGTGGCTTGGCCGTGTGAGCTCAATTTGGTCATGAGTTACAAGTCAGAAAGTTACAGGGGTTGGGACATAGGCGTGTGTGACCACACGGCCTGCCCACACAAGCATGTCCCATATCCACACGGGCGTGTGACCCCTGTTTAGTGAAAAATTTTCTAAAGTTCTCGGTTTAGTCCCAAATCACTTCCAATGTATGTTTTGGGCCTCGTAGGCTCGTATTAGGGACTTTATGATTGAATGCAAAAAATTTTAATTTGGACGCAAATTGATGACTCAGAATTTTATGAAAGTTTGTGTGATAAGTCCGGTAATGCTTCGTACCATGTTTTGACGTTGAATACGAGTAAGGGGTGTTGCACGTCTGTCGAGTGTGGCCTCGCTTCGAATCAGAAAAATTTTCACAAAAATTACCAGTGGGGTAATTTTGCAATTTCTCTAAACTTTTAGGTTGTAAATAAAAAAATATCTCTAGAAAATTTCTAAAATAATCTCTTCAGAGAATTTTCTCTCTAAAACTTTATCTTGAATTCAAATGTGTGTAAATAATGACCCAAGGCTCTCTTTATATAGAGAGAATTTAGAGAGTTCAACTATGATTAAACTTAATCACTTTAATATTAAATTAATATAATATTTATCAAGATAAATATTAAATTTAATTTAATATTAAATCTTATTAAAATAACAGAATATTTATTTACAAGATAAACATTAAATTTAATATTAAGATAATCACTTTAATATTAAATTAAAAAATACTATTAAGATAAGTATTAGATTTAATTTAATATTAAATTATTAAAATAATATTATTTTTGAAATAATTAATCTGAAATCAAATTCTCTAGTAAAATTCTAGTAGGAATGTAACTCTTCCACTACTCAACTATTGATGACCAACGGCCATCGGCCACTGGGAAGCTGTCGTCGCAGCCACCGACACCACCGTGTTTGGTGATGTAGGTGCGACACTCTTACGGCATCCCAAGCCAGTTCAGTTGTTGCCAGTTTGGTCTAGGTCAATAACAACCCGACCTGTCCGGGTTAATGACAACCCGACCGGTCCGAGTTAATGACAACCCGACCGGTCTAGTCTAGCCACCGATTGGACTGTCAGTCCAATTTCATGTACCTAGCCTAGTTTGATCAATTATTGGGTCTTGGTCTCGATCTTGGTCTCGATCTTACATATAATACAAGATTAATAATAAAATTTACCTTAACTAATTTAACTGTTATCATTTAACTCAAAATTAAAATTTCAAAATCGATATGAAAAATAAAATAAAAAAATGGGAAAAAAGAAAAGCTTAATATGGGCATTCAACTGCGCATTGCTTGGCCCAATGTAAACATTCTCTTTAAAAAAAAAAAAAGGCGAAGTTTACCATGTAATTTTCTAGCTTTTTTTTTTTTGACTAATATTTTCTATTTTTTTTTATATATTATAATAACCAGAAAGAAAATGAAGGACGGAAACAGAAAAGAAGGCGGAGGAAGGCGAATGAATACATAGTTGTTTGTGGCCTCAGATCAGATCGATAAGCAAACCCCAGATTTTGTCTTTCTTTGCAGATTTCATTGCCGGTTATCTTCCTTTCTCATTGGTCCGTTTCTCAGTTCTTTCTTCAATCTTTTTCTTCGATTCTTGTTGCCCAATTTTGCATTCTATTTCAGTTTCCATTTTTATATATATTTCAACCTTGTTGCTCAGTTTTGCAATCAAAGATGAAATTATAGTTCTTGGTTTCCTAAATTACTGTATGACCGTCATAATTAGATTTCTTGGATTAATGCTGCTTTACTAATAATATTAATTACTAGACAATGTTAGGTTTTGATGATGATTATTATTTACCAAGAAAGAAAAAAGAAACTGTAAATAATAGTTTTTGAATATCTGCATTCTTGATTTTGTTTTACAGCTAGCTAAGTTCTTCAGCATTCGTTCACTTACATGGTTCTTGTTGGCATCAAGATTTGCAAGACCGCTGTCCGTATGTGCTGCTAAACTAATGCAACCAATACCAGAACAGTAGATCACCCTTTTCTTTTAATCATTTTGCTTTCACTTACACATGACTTCAACCACGCTCTCCGCATCTCCACCTCTCCTTCCAAGGCCGGCCATCGAACCTACTCAACCCCCCGTTTCCAATGACCCGCCATCCTTTACCCCCATACACGATGCCTCTGATATCAACCAAATAGAGTTACTCTCCGTGTCTTGGAACCAGGATTATGGCTGCTTTGCTGCTGGCACCTCCCAAGATTGCCGCATTTATAATTGCCAACCCTTCAAGGAAACCTTCAGGCGCAATCTCAAAACCGGGGGTTTCAAAATTGTTGAAATGCTTTTCCGCTGCAACATCTTGGCACTTGTCGGTGGGGAATCCAATTCCCACTATCCTCCAAACAAAGTTATAATATGGGATGATCATCAAAGTCGCTGCATTGGTGAATTTGCATTTAGGTCTGAGGTTCGAGCTGTCAAATTAAGACGAGATCGCATTGTTGTGGTTCTGGAGCACAAGATATATGTCTATGGTTTTATGGATCTTAAGCTTCTTCATCAAATTGAGACTTTGGCCAATCCTAGGGGACTTTGTTGCCTTTCTCACCATTCTAATACATCTGTATTGGCTTGTCCTGGTCTTTATAGAGGCCTGATTCGAGTTGAACACTTTGGCCTTAATATCATGAAACTAATTAATGCTCATGATTCTCATATTGCCTGCTTGACCTTGACACTCGATGGCTTACTTCTTGCAACTGCTAGTACCAAGGGCACCTTGATAAGAATATTCAACACCATGGATGGAACTCGCTTACAAGAGGTACACTACTGGACCATGGTTTTCTTTTCTCCTAAACTTATACTCGTTTTATTTGAGGATATGTTCATCAATAATCATATGCTTTCATCAATATGTACTAAGTAATGTTGAGTCGAGGGAAAACATTGCTAACTCAAGCTTTGCCCCTAAACCTGGCCCGACCAGTGTAACAGTGATCTTAAGTGTTAGCAGGAGGTGTAATACTACGTATATCAGCAATTAGCATGCTGGACACTGCAGCATTATGCTCATCTCCACTCACTCTCTCTGTAATTTAGGTACTCATCATAGTTACTGTCCATGTAGGTGCGAAGAGGAGTGGACAGAGCAGATATCTATAGCATTGCCCTCTCACCAAATTTCCAATGGTTGGCTGTTTCGAGTGATAAAGGCACTGTTCATATATTTCACCTTCGAGTTAGAGTTTTTGGGGGCCATTCATCTTCTCAACAATCTTCTGTCCAAGGTCCAGCATTATTGCATCAGAATTCTTCAACCTCACTTGATGCACTTATCCCTCCAAGCACTGGTGCCAACCCTAGTTCATCCTTGTCTTTTATGAGAGGTAATAAATACAATTAGCCTTTGTAGTTATTTTTTTACTTTGTTAAAACAGAATTGCATGTTACTCATTTCATGAAACTTCCAATAAAAAGCCAATTTTGTATGTTACAAACAATTTGAGTCAACAAATCACCAGGTACGGAAAACTTTATAGAATATCTGATGTATAACGATGAGGATGGATGAGAATTTAGTTGATTGCTGTTTTATTAATTAAAAACGATGTATTTGCTTCTCTAAACATATCAACTTTTTGACAATTTTCCAGGGGTTTTACCAAAGTATTTTAGTTCAGAATGGTCATTTGCTCGGTTTCACTTACCTGAAGATACCCAATTCATTGCAGCATTTGGATCTCAAAACACTGTTGTTGTGGTTGGCATGAACGGGAGGTAATTGCTTCTCCTTATTCTCTCGAACATATTCTCCTTGTTCTCTCGAACATCATTCAAAATATTATTTGATCCTTATAGACGTATTGTGTTTGATGTCCAATTGAAATTATGCAACTAGTACAAAGAAATTTTCAAGGTTACTAGTTGGTTTAATTAATTGTTACGGACCTTGGATATGTTTACCCTCCTCTTATTACACCTTTCTTTCTTGTATCTTATGCAGAACTGTATATTTGCATAATTGTGTTCCTACTCGAATTTTTAAACTTTCTATATTCGTTCTCTCATCAAACAATTCCCCTACTTCTCTGACCTGATAATAGGAAGATGTGCAATAATCCATTTCCATGGAGTTTATTTTTCTCATTTCTTGTCATCTTCTAATGTACACCGCTTTGTTGAAGTTCTTTTACATCTTTTTATGATGTATGACATCTAATTTCTTATAAACTGTGATCTGAGGCTATTAAAATGCTATATATTTCATGTTTAGCTTGGATAATTACGTACAAGTACTTTAGCAACTCGGTTTTGTGTTTGTTTGAGGACCAATCTGAACTTCACAATCAGAAGATATATCTCCTTTTACTCCCCCCCTCCGCCTTTCTTTCTTTAGTCAGTTTTTTTTTTTTAATTTCTCAGTCTTACACCTTTTCTTATTATCAGTTTCTACAGGTGCAGTTTTGATCCCGTTCATGGGGGAGAGATGTTGCAGCAGGAATATGTCCGGTTTCTGAAAACCAAAACTTGAATACTGACAGATGCTTCTGATCTTGTAAACATGGACCCTACATCTATCACATGTACATATCTTGAAACCTTTTACTGAAACGATGCATCTCACTATATAGTGTGCAAGAAATTGCTGTTCCAGGTACTTGTATATGGGTAATAAATTGCTGGTAACGGCAATATTGCACTGAACTAATTGGCTCAATATCAGTGACATTTTTCCTGGTACATCCATTATTCTTGCTGGTGAATTATAGAGCTTGCAGTGAATGTTTCTTCCTGACAATTCCTGTGTCCCGGCTGCATAAAATCATTGGTTTTATTTTTTATTTTTTTTTTAATATTCCATGCTTAATTGCATAAAGATCGGAGAGGGTCCCTGTATTTGGATTGCCCTTCCCTGGATGTTTTGAAATTCCATACATTATAGGGCCCGCCCGAAATGTGGGAGGGTTTGGACAAAAATATAGGTCCGAAAAATGAGCTTGGGTAAAAAAACCGGCATTGGATAAGGCATTTTGGCCCGGCCCTAATTCACTACATGATAAATTTTTTTAATATTATTTTTTATTGTTTTCTCCTATTTTCTCCCTATTTTACTATTATGTTATTACTATTTTGTTGTTATTGTTTAGATATTGTATAAAACTTATTTTATTGTTAATTTTTTTATTATTTTAAAGACATTTGTTAATTTTGTTATTATTTTAGAAACATTTGTTTGTTAAGTTGCATCTATTTTAGTGTTATTTAAGTATACATATTTTTAAAATTTATTTTTAATTTGTTGAGAAATATTTATTTGATGTTTTAGTATTTTTGATGGTTTATATATATTTTAAAATTATATAAAAATATATAAAAATTAATATGAGCAGGCGGTCGGGTTCGGTTTTACATTTTTATTTGGGTCAAACTTGGGCAAAATTTTAAGCTCATTTTTTGGACTGGGTTGAGTTCAGGCCTAGCAAATAAGTTTAAATTTTTAATTGGACCCGGTCTAACCTATGCACACCTCTAATTATAGGTCACCCATTGGCATCGCTAGGTGGTAGCAACATCAAGCTTCAATAATGGAAGCACTTTTAGGCAAAATTTATGAATTATTCATTTTACTTCTCGTACATATATTTGCTCATGGTAAAATTACTCATCCAAGTTAAAAGTTACTCATCCAAGTTAAAAAGTTCACTCAAAATTTGAAAAAATTGGATAAAAATATTTATTAAGTCCATTTAAAATATAAATTGAGTTCAAACTTAAACATTTAAAAGTGCTTGGATTATTGAAGCTTGATGTTGGATAAACACAGCTAAAATGTTTAAAAATATTTAAAACATATTAAATTAAAAATAATATAACTATCTTTTTATTTTTTAAAATAATATAAATAGATCTAAAATAAACTTGGATGGATTTAAATAAATTTTAAATTCATATTTTGGTTTATGTATTACTATCATACCTATGAACACCTATAGTGTACTCCAGCATATTACAAATAATAAAAACGCAACGCAAGTACAAAACTGAAGGTAAACAAAGTGCATCATTGAAACCCTCATTATTTTCCATATTTTCAACACCTTACATGCCAATCATCTGCATCCTGAAAGTAAACAAAGTGTCATCCATTGACACCCTCGTTATTTTCCATATTATATTATTTCTAGATTCGGCGCTTCAGCAAGGAATGCTTATATAAATCCTAATCGCTTAAAGCTTAGACCTTCCCATATCATCAAATACAATCATCACTTTCCCTATGGCTTTTCTATCTCTCAGTGCAGAAAATGCAAGGTTGGCCTGCCAATGACAAACAATCAAACGAGCTCAGATATATTGTAATCCGAAAGGACCAAAAGTAAGTAGAAAATAGAAACTATTTTTACAAGGCTACAACAGTAGAATTTTCACATTATCTCCTACATGAGAAGGAATATATAAAATCAATTTGCACCCATCATAGGATCATGTATGATAATGACAGAATACAGACTTTCATCCTGAAATGGGTATTATATAAGGACTAGCTGTTTTCCTGAAAAGACAATATCATAAGTAAAATAGAAATGGACTGACAATAAACACAAGATTTATGATAGTACTGGGAAATCAGGACTAGAAACAACATATTCCACTAGTTCCAAAATGAGCAATGCAGCCGAAGAATACTTCCTCTCTTGGGTCAAGATGCAAATCTAATGTGATGGATAGAATCTAGCTCGGCCCAAGGCAACAGTCACTCTGCTGCAACTCTAAACATGGGCTAAACTGGCTTTCAACAGAGTCAATCTGCTTGTGTTAAGAGATTTGAGGTTTAAGACATGAATTTTCAAAAATTTTCTCAGTATCTTTCACCTATAGTTTTCCTTGATAAATTAGAGCTTCACAGAATAAAAGAACAAAGGAGGAAAATGGAATACTGGTAGTAGCTCCAGACCTCTGATATGCTGTAAGTATGAGAAATGTGAATGGTAATCAATCCCTTTTCCATCCAGGAGATACTCTCCTGGATGGAATCCTCGAGCACAGCTGGTCGATGTATTGAGTAGCTACCCCAGTAGAGTCCGTGCACAGTCCAGTTCTGCATAAGATATACCCGTGAGAAGGCTACTCAATACAAACAACTAATAACAAGTGACTAATAATTACTAACTAGTTTAACCTGACTTTAACTAGTGAGCTTCATTAGATTAGCTTAAGCACCGATCCCTGCTGCATAAAAACTATATTTAATTCTTTAACAGACAAATCTTTGATTTGCCTATCATAAATCTTTTCAGAAAGTTGACGTTATCAGGTAAATCAAAGATTTACCTAAAAAGCAAACACCGTCGAAATGATATGGGTAAAGATGACCATATCAGGCCCGAGGAAAGAATATCACAAAATCACACAGTATTATTAGGAAAAGTATCGGTGACATGAGGTACATATAAGCAGGTCAATCTTCCTTGGTAATTGGTTAGTATTAATCACAATAAAGAGTCCAACAGGGAGAGGAAAGCTAACTAAAGCAGGCATTTAGAGGGAAAGAGAAAAAGATGAAGTACCTTAACAAGAGTGATATTAGCTGGGATGACAGGGATTTCACCACTGGCAAAACCAATGACAAGAATTTGAGCACCCCAATTCAAGAGCTTCATACTTTCTTTAGTAAGCTTGCCACCAACAGGATCATAGAGAACATCAACCCCTTTTAATTTCCTTGACTTGAGGAACCCCTTGACACTTGCAGTTAGATTTTGATTAGTCAAGTCCACCACATGATCAGCACCCAAGGACTTCAAAAATTGCACCTTTTCAGCTCCCCTGGGATTTGTTGATACCAATACTCTTGAATCTTTAAATGAACAAAAAAACACAATGCTATGGCTAAGAGAAAGAAGAAGCACCTGGCAGCAGCAATGACAACTGCACCGCAAACCTTGCCAATTTGAACAGCAGAAAAACCAACGCCTCCAGCGGCACCAAGAACTAGCAATACCTGTATGTAATAATTATTAATTATCTCCATTACAATTACTATTGCCAGCATTAATTAGTAATAATAAATGAAGAAATAACAGGGACAAAGTGCCTGAGAAGAGGACAAGCTAGCCCTGTGAACAAGAGCTACGTGCGAGGTCCCAAAGGCGACAGGGAGTGCAGCAGCTGCCACCAGATCACACCCTTTGGGCAACCCAAACCTAGTGAATCAGAAACATCAATTAATTCATTAAGCCTTGCTTGAGAATCAGTACTTTTGAATTGAATTGAATAAAATTAAATTAAGCAGGGGACGGACAGGAGGGATTGGTCTTGGACGATGAAGGAGGCGAAGGAGCCTAGGGCGGCGAAGGCGCAGACGTGGTCGCCCACCTTGAACTTGGTGACGGCGGGGCCGACGGCGTCAACAGTGCCAGCATAATCGGAGCCAGGAATGAAAGGGAGGGGAGGCTTCTCTTGATACTTGCCCAAAATCTGAAGGTAATTGGCATAGTTCAAGCTGGTGGCTTTCACTTTGACTCTCACAGCAGTTGGAGAGTTCAATTGTGGGATGGGATAGTTTCTGATGACCTCAATGGGCGACGAAGATGGTTCCGATTCATTTCCGACTGAGGCTGATGCTGGATCACCCAATTTCTTACACAATAAAGCTTCCATGTTTCTTTCTTTTATTTTGTTTCCTTTTTCTGTTATATGTGTATATATATATATACCTATTTTTGTTTCCTTTTTCTGTTATATGTATATATATATACACCTATCTTTGCATGAAGTAGCGCTATCTATTTTTTTCATTTTAATTATTCATTAAATTTATTTTTAATAAAATTATATTATAAATGTATCATCAAATTTTAATATAAAACTCTTATCAAAATAAAAATAATATCTATTTATTAAGATTAATAGAAATAAATGTAATATTACAAAAATAAAATTTGCACATTATATCATATTAAGATAAATAATAATATTACAAATAAACTTTTTATAATAGTAATATGATGATATATTAGTTCATGATAAGTAATATTATAAATAAATTATTTTTATAATAATATTGATGATTTAATCTAATGGTGATTTATTACAAAATTAAAATATGTCAACTGATAATATATTATAAAAATATATTACAATAATATATTTATAATTTTTATTATAGTATTTTATTTATGATAATATATTAATTCATGCACGGATTTATTAGTTATTTTAATATATTTTATTAATATTATAATAAAGATAAATAATAATATTTTAATTAATAATATTGTTACGTTTCAAAATATAGGAGTTAATTGAAATAATTAATTAAGTAATGATCCAAGATCCCTAGAGGTTTTAGGTTTTATCCACTACTCTCTTTTCTTATCTTTTTATTTTCAAACAACTCAGATGAAAACCACGAGTAGTGTACAAAAAAAGACCCATTTCTAATATTATTTACGGAAATGAATCACTTAAAACATTATTTACTGGAATAGTCCAGAAAATATAAAACACGTCCACATAGGAGTGTTTTTAGGGGAAATCGCAGAAAAGCACGCTGACGTGGCATGTTTTACCACATGTTTGATTAGGATTTGGGGGTTATTTATATATTAAGAGTTATGGTTAGGATTTAGGGTTAGGATTTTTGAAAAAAATAAATTAGGGTTTAAGATTTTAAAAAAATAATAATTAAGGTTTAGGGTCTATTGTTTTAGGGTTTATTTTTTTAATTGGTAAGTATTGTTCCAGAAGAAATAAATTTGACAAGATGGGATATGAAAAAATAAATTTGACGTGATGTGTTTTAAAAAAATAAATTTAACGTGATGTATTCTGAAAAAATTATTTTGACGAGATGGATTTTATTTTATTTTTTTGTACAGTTAGTAATTGTATAGAAAAAACAAATTAGAGTTAGGGTTGTCAGTAATTTGTATATTGGGGCTTAGGGTTAAGGTTAGGGTTTTTGAAAAAATAAATTAAGGTTTAAGGTTTTAAAAATATATATATTAATTAGGGTTTAAGGTCTATTGTTTTAAGGTTTAATTTTTTTAATTGGTAAGTATTGTTCAGGAAGAAATAAATTTGACAAGATGGGATATGAAAAAATAAATTTAATGTGATTTGTTCTGAAAAAATTATTTTGACGAGATGGATTTTGTTTTTTTCATATAATCAGTAATTGTACAAAAAAAGCTTCCAGCTAGACGCTTATTTTGTACAATTGATTTCGAAAAAAATAATTTTGAGAAGGTGGTTATTAAAAAATTCACGGAAAATCTAATAGTTAGGGTTGAAAAACGCTTCAAGCAGAATATACTGTCAACAAAAGTACTGAAAAAGCTCCTAACTTGACGCTTTTTTCAGTAGTGTTGGTGACAATGCATCCCACTATCTCTTAGGTTATAAATGAGCCAAATTTTATTCTCTTGTTGCATAAGTTACAGCAAGAGAAATTGAATAAGTTTAGAAGAGTAGAAATTGAAGAAGTTGAGAAGGTATAAGTTGATTTATCGTATTAATATTTATACAAATCATTATATTTTTGCATAATGGTTTTTGTTTTGAATTTCTTTTGACAGGTAATTTGGTAGAAAATGAGTGAACGTATTAGAGTAGTTATTTACTACGACGGTGAGGTCTGTGACACAGAGAGCGGCGTTGTTTTTTTATCGGAGAATACAGCGCGACTAGTTTTTAACCAGAACATAAAATTGACAGAACTTTGTAAAAGAATTAGGAGCAAAATCTTTGGAACGACACCAATGAGAGTTTCGTCTATTAAGTATTGATCTTGCGCTTCGACTGATCCCGTAACATATGACTCATTTGATATCAAAGTTGCTCGAGTCATATCACCCTATCTTGAGTTATATATGGAATTTTCATCGCCAAATGAAGCACTTGTGACTTCAACATCTACTACTATTCGAACAAACTAACAGAAGTTATGTGGGTGGTGTAGGAACCCCGGTCATACAATGCAAACATGTCCAAATCGAAATAACTCCTAATTTATTAAATGGAACAATGAATATTCAATTTGTATTGTCTTATTCAAAAGAATTTATATTTTATTAAATGAAACAGTATAAAAATAATTTGTACAAAAATATTCAAAACAACTTATGTTTTATTAAATGAAACAAAATAAAAAGAGTTTGTACAAATATATTCAAAAAAAATCAATGCATGTGTCGATTAGAATTAGTGCCACATAGGGATGGTTGACGGTTATGCGTTGGATTCCTTCTTGGTTCATCTTTTAGCCGGGGTTGTGGTTGTTCGGAATTAGCTTCTGGTTGTGAGTGTTAGGAGGATGGCCCATATTGATAGAACAAAGATTGCAGAGGTGCTTGCATCACCCACAGCAGAGGTATTTGAATATGATAAGGCGATGTAGATTAGAAATGAGATGAGCTCTTCGACGGTACCTTGTACAGTCCCTTCTGTGACGATGGCTTATATATCATCGGTTGAGTCGGAGTCATTAGGAAATGAGATTCACCGGGCCATGCATTCCAACCTTACATAGGAATGGGAAAAAGGAAACATAAAAGGGTTAAGATACGCACCTGGCATAATCTGAAGGGGCTGTGGTGTGGACATCGTCGCTTGCTCTATTGGGGTCGGTGATTGTATGGGCGTTGTTGATAGGCCCGCCTCACCAGCCATTGTCCTTGGATTTAAAGGGCTCTGTCGTTTCCTTTCGAAAATGAATTGCCAACGACTCTGCTCTTTCGAAAGTAAATATGGCTTACCATGGATCCTAAATCATGGCATGTAATCCAACTCACACGCTAATTCTGAAACGATAATCGGTTCGCTAGTAGGTATATTATCATAGTGATTTTCCCACATTTCGATATATTCCAAGTGGAAGACCGACCAATGCGTATTCGGTTATCGTAAGTCAATTTTGTGCTCATTATCGAGCATCTCACGTGCCACGGGAATCTGTTGTCAGAATCCAAATTACAGCAACACTCTATCCGCCTGGTGCATCTCGACGGTAGTGTAGTTAACCAATGGGACCTTTGTAACACCCCTCGCCCGCATCCGACGCCGGGACGGGGTTCGAGGTGCTACCTGACTTTTACTAACACTTCCATAATAAACAGGGCCATGAAATCTCAAATAATTAAAAACTTTTCTTTTCACATGCAATTTGTCCCTTATGCGAGCTTACGAGGCCCAATACATGCATTCGGGGCGGTTCGGGACCCAATCGAGAACTCATGAAAAACTTAGAAAAATCTCTTGCGTTAAGGCTTCACACGCCCATGTGGTCAGAAATAGTCTAATTATCAAGCCTTTTGTCACTCTCACACCACATGCATAGATACATACTTATCCAATAACATACAACGTGGCATAAATGAGCTCTTAAACATCTACAAACATGATATGCTCAAGTTATTTTCTTATGTAATAAATATTATAGAATTTGCCCATATCATTACCACATACTAGACATAACTATCATTACATCACAAACCATTCATGAAGCATTATTAACTATTTACCAATCACTTAATCCTGCATTAGTTACTAGCTCATCAATGAATCTCAATTCAATCTCTAGGCATACATGTTGTAAGCCACATCACAAGAAATAATAACATAAATGCATAAGAATAATCATATGGGCCCATAACGTCATTAGCCGACATAGGCCAATTTACATGA
Organism: Gossypium arboreum; assembly: GCF_025698485.1. Lineage (NCBI taxonomy): Eukaryota > Viridiplantae > Streptophyta > Magnoliopsida > Malvales > Malvaceae > Gossypium > Gossypium arboreum. The sequence continues at coordinate 28,985,694 of NC_069074.1, read as the reverse complement.
CTAATACTACCTTAATAACAAGCCAATGCCTTTGGCTAAATCATAATATTACATACTCACATTAAAACCCTATACATGCCATAGACTCGAATCACTTGAGTTTACTTACTCCGATAACGTTAACTCGATAGGGTGATAATATCTCTGACGGCCTCCAACCCGAGCTAACCTGGAACTCTAGAAAACATGGGAAAGAAGGGGGTAAGCTTTCGCTTAGTAAGTTCATATGAAAACAATAAGCAACTCATTAACTTGTTTTATCAATGTTTACAACATATTTTCAAGTTCACTACAAGTTGTCTTTCCGAGCAACGGTCACTAAATTATTTATATCTGAGCTACGAAACTCGAATTAAGTTCCATTAATTTTCCTGAAACTAGACTTATTTTCTTTTTTCCATAAAATTTCCAGAATTTTTGGTTTAGCCAAATAGTACAGTTTATTAGTTAAAGTCTCCCTGTTTCAGGGTATGACCACTCGACCCTGTACACTACAAACCGAATTTCTCCTGTACAAAATTCCAACGACCATGCCGTTTATTCCCCATAAAAATAGACTCAATAAGGAATCCATTCATGTAAGGTATAACTCTTAATAATTTTTGTACAATTTTGGTGAATTTCTAAAGTTAGAACAGGGATCTCGAATTCATTCAGACCCTGTTTCACAAGAATTCAAATATCAAACAATATGGAATTCTTTTTCTTCCTCTGTTTCTTTCATGTGAAAATAGACTCATTAAGCTTTAATCCCATATTTTATTCTGCCTCTAACTCATTTTCCACTATTTTTAGTGTATTTTCAAAGTTACACTACTGCAGTAACTCAAATCTATCAAGGCTAAATTACTCATTCATGATCATTGTTCATAATATTAATACAACACCATTTTATCCATCATGGTAAGAATACATATTATGCATCATAGATCATCACATATCAAGGCATTCTCATAGGATTAGTATACATACTTGCACAACTCGTAACATAACTCGAGTGCATACTCACCAATGACTTACCTCATTGAGACCATCATTAACTCTTTCCTTGGATTGCCCGTTGAACACTTGGAATACTAATTAGATACTCGGAAAAGCCTTTGCACATAAGTGCTTCAATTGTAGCTAAAGCTACCTCATATCTCATGACATTTCAATGCTCACTCTCGAGCTAGTCATCTAGACTCATAATTCCTAGTGACATGTCACTCAGTATCCTATTCTATTCCTAAGGTTCAAACGAGATTTTTCCTCGTCTATTAAGGCTTTGTCTTATCATATTTCTATTAATTACATACACATTAATATCTGTACAATTCATGTAATGATAACATTTAAATACATGTATAGCATGGTATTGTTTACATACGAACTTACCTCGATACCACAAATGTGAAAAGGACATACTCGTCCATAAATCGATTTCTTTCCGTTCTAGGTCCAAGTCTCAATTTTCATCATCTATAACATCACATTTAGCCTACCAATCAGTCACAATATTCATATGGGTCTAAAAATCATATTTTTACAAATTTTCATTTTGACCCCTAAACTTTTGCATATTTGCACTTTTGCCCCAATGCTCGTAAATTAATTTTTATTCAATTTCTATAAGGTTTAAGACATGGTGAACATTTTCTCTTCTATGGCAACTCCAAATTTTCACTAATTCACACACTTATGACCAATTTGTAACTTTCACAATTTAACCCCTTTTTGACATTTTTACCGAAATTCATTGAATAAAACTCATATTTAACACATCAAACATTCATTATCCACTATAAATCATCAAAGCACAACCATATCATGAATGGGTAAATTTTTAAACTCTAATTTCTCTTCAATCAATTGGTAGAAATAGAAAATTTAAGCTTGGGATCTCAAAAATATGAAAATCATTAAAAACGGGACAAAAACCATACCTATATAAGCCATAAAAGCTTGGCCGAATGGAGCTCATCCATGGCTGCTATTTTCTGTTCTTTCCCACGGTTGAAGAAGAAAGAATGAAAAAAAATGATAGCTTTTATCATTTGTCTTATTAGGTTATTTTAATTAATTTACAAAATTACCCTTTTTATTTCAACCAAATTTCAAAAATACCAAACAAATATCCATTCACTAACTTATTAAAGGAATAATTGTCACATAAGGACTTTCAATTTAAAACTCATAACAATTAGGCACCTCATATATAAAGAACTCAACTTTTGCACTTTTTACAATTTAGTCCTTTTGACTAAATTGAGTGCTCAAACGTCAAAATTTTCGAATAAAATTTTTACAAAATATTTTCATAAATTTATAGACTATAAAAATATAATAAAAATAATTTTTTTTCGTCGGGTTTGTGGTCCCGAAACCACTGTTCCGACTAGACCCAAAATCGGGCTATTACAACCTTAATATGCCAGATGTTCGAATTCTGTAGGAATTCATCCGAAATTACTGCCTGAATTATCGGATCCTCGTATGGTGTTCATTAAAACTATATGAACGTGATAAAAATATTAGTTATATACATAATATTAAATACTAAATACGAAATCAATTATGTTATGTACATATAGTTCAAAATGAAATAAATACTTACATGCGCTTTCAATCGTTGGTCTAATAGAAGTCGTATATCTTTAAGAGCGGTAGGTATTCCCCCCATAACTCATCGAATGGTTCCACCTATGTAAATAAAATTTTAGCATAAAATTATATTTTAAATTTATGTAACAGTTGTAAAATCTGATATAAATTTTACCTTGTTAAGAGTGAAAATGTATATAGGTGGTTCACTCGAGGACATAAAATTGGAAAGCAAAATCGAGCCCATAATTGTAGCAATGAGAGACAACCTCTAATTTTAATTTTATTTGGTCATGTCGCCCGACACATCTCCCGGTAACCCCCAATTGAGTTGGCCAGCTGCTTTAAAATCGACGAGTTTCAACAGCCACCTCAGATGTATGAGGTTTCGTAACTTTTTCGGCATCAGATAACCTCCGAGGATCTGAAAAATGTATGCCCGAGCATTTCGTGCTCTTTCTACTTCAATCGAATCATCCCTCTGTGTAACATTCCGAAATAAGGCCTAAACGGAATAGTGGTTGCGAAACCACAAATTCGGGGTAGAAAAAAAAATTATTTTATTATTATTTTGAGGTTCATGGTATGATTACATGATTGTGCGAAAATTTCGTAATAAAATTCTATGCATAAAGTGCTTAAGTTGAGGTTAGGGACTAAATCGAATAATTTGCAAAACTTGCATTCTAGAAGTTTTTAGTATGAAATTATTTTAGAATATTAATTAGGAGATCTTAAATGGTAATTGACCAATTCTAAGTTCATGGACAAAATTAGGACATGGAAGGAATTTTTGAAAGTTTAGTAAGGAGGGCATTTTGGTCATTTGGTTATTAACATTAATAAAAGGTAAAAGATGATAAAATTGTATCATCTTCTTCAAGTTACCAGCAGAACCTTACCTCTCTCCATAGCTGGGGTTTCTTCAACTTTCAAGCTTCATAGTAAGTGATTCCAAGCCCGCTTTTAATGATCTTTACGTTTTTGAAGTCCCTTAGTTCGATAAAGCTTATGCTAGCAATAATTTAAGTTAGGAATCAAATTTGGAAAAATACCCATAGGTGAAATTTGTGGATTTTGATGTTTTATGATGGAATATGAGGTTTTAAATTATGTTAGACAACTTTTGCTACTTGGTTTTAAGTGAAAACGAGTAAAAAGGCTTAATCGGTAAAAATACCTAATAGTCATAAGTACATGTTAGTGTGTGAATTTGATGTTGTCATAGAAGGGAAAAATGATCAGCATGCCATAAAACATAAGAAAATAGGATGAATTTTAATTTACGAGCCTTGGGGCAAAAGTGAAAATATGTGAAAGTTTAGGGGCAAAAATGTAATTTTTCCAAAGTTTGAGTAAAGGGTTGTTTTGATAAATGTTGATATTAAATAAGCTAAATTTGCTATTATAGATCAAGAAGAGCGAAATTCGAGAGTAGATCGGGAAAAGAAAAGTAAAGGACTAAATTGTAAAGTTTAGTCACATTTTGTATCGAGGTAAGTTTACAGTAAATAAATGCAATATTCTTTTATTTTACATTATTATTGTCAATTTCAGCATTTATATATTTATGTTATGAAAATATTTAAAGTCGAATTTAAGGTGAAGTGACAGAGGAAAAGTGTTAGAAAGCCCCGGTTGAACCCTAGGAATGTTAGGATATTAGGGTTGACGGGACAGAACAGAAATGAGCCATGTAAGCCCATATTAGAAATATGGCTTTGGAGACAGGATTGAGCCATGTAAGTCCATATTATATATGGCATTGGAGCAGAATAATTCATGTAAGTCCATGTCAAAGACATGGCATTGGCAGGATAATATTGATAGACAGGAACGACCCTAGTATCCTTGGTATTCCGAGTGGTTCAACGGGTCAGGATACGAGTTAAATTACAGTGAATTAACAGCAAAGGAAATGTAGATTATATTTATGAAAAAGGAAAGGTCAGGTAAGAAAGAAGGTAAGGGAATAAAGAAGAAGATAGAAATTGAGAAGTAAAGAAATTTATGATGTTACATGATATTATCCATTATGTTGAATGTTGTGATTTATTTGCTTGTAAGCTTACTAAGCCTAGTGCTTAATCTCTTTATTTTCTTCTTCTTATAGTACTTATCTAGCCACTCGGGGATCGAAGGAAACGTCGGAGGCCGATCACACTATCAAAGAAATAACTCGGTATAATTAGACGTTTTGTTTTGTGTATGGCATGTATAGAAACTTAGCTACTTTTGGTATAATATGAACAATGAATGATGTGTAAATATTTGCTAGTTATTAGAGTCTTTGACGAATTATCTTGTACACCCGAGGAATGTATGAAATGTGTAGTATCACTTCTTAGAGACTCAGCCTACTACTGGTGGAAGACACTTGTATCAGTTGTACCGAAAGAGAGGGTCACTTGGGATTTCTTTCAGGAAGAATTTTGTAAAAAGTACATCAGTCAGAGGTTTATTGACCAGAAGAGAAAGGAATTCCTGGAATTGAAACAAGGCAATATGACGGTGACCGATTATGAGCGTGAATTTGTCAGGCTCAGTAAATATGCTCAAGAATGTGTGTCCACAGAGGCTATCCTGTGTAAAAGGTTTGAGGATGGGTTAAATGATGATATCCGACTGTCAGTGGGTGTCCTAGAAATAAAAGAGTTCGTTATTTTAGTTGAGAGAGCCTGTAAGGCAGAGGAGCTATTAAAAAGAAAAGGCAAAGTTGAGACAGAGACACAAGATACAAAGAAGAGACAGATGAGCAGATCATTTCAGGCTACATCCAAGAGGCCCAAAGAGTTTTCTACCAGATCTAGCTTTTCGGCAGGGCAATCTAGTCAGAATAGAGGTAGCAGATTTAAGGATCCGAAGGCTCAGACCACATCGATTACGAGTGTAGGTAATGTCAGACAGAGTAGATCAGGGTGTCAACGGTGTGGTAGACTTCATTATGGTCCTTGTCGGGCAGGCGAAAATGTTTGCTATAAATGTGGTGATCCAGATCATTTTGTACGAGAATGTCCAGAAGTGGCTAGCCGAGAGGTAACACAGAGTGTTAGATCCGGAAATGCTCCTACTAGAGGCAGATCACCGAGGCAACCGGGAGTAGGAGCAAGTAACAGAGGAACCTCTAGAGATTCGACTGTGAGACAAGATGTTAGAGCCCCTGCAAGAACTTATGCTATTCGTGCACGCGAAGAGGTATCCTCCTCCGATGTGATTACGGGTACATTTTCTCTACATGATATTAATGTCATTGCTCTGATTGATCCGGGTTCAACTCATTCTTATGTTTGTATGAAATTGATGCCTAATATAAGTTTGCCTATAGAATCTACAGAATTTGTGATTAAAGTATCGAATCCATTAGGCAAGCATGTATTTGTAGATAATGTATGTAGAAATTGTCCTTTAATGATTAGAGGCTACTGTTTTCCGGCCGATCTCATGCTATTGCCATTTGATGAGTTTGATGTGATTCTTGGTATGGATTGGTTGACTACACATGATGTGATAGTGAATTGTGGAAAGAAATTCATTGAGTTGAAGTGTGAAAATGGTGAAATTCTTGGTTAATTCGAAGAGTCGATAGTTCATTTCCATAATTTCTGTTATGTCCGCCGTAAATACTTGAGAAAAGGGTATGAAGCTTATCTTGCTTTTGTGTTGAACACTAAAGATCCGAATTGAAAATTGAATCAGTGCCTGTAGTATGTGAGTTTCCTGATGTGTTTCCGGAAGAACTACCAGGTTTGCCTCCTGTTAGGGAAGTTGAGTTTGGTATTGAGTTGATTCCAGGTAAAGGTTTTGTAAGACCCAGTAGTTCACCATGGGGTGCACCAGTGCTATTTGTGAAAAAAAAAAGACGGATCGATGAGATTGTGCATAGATTATCGGCAACTTAACAAGGTAACAGTAAAGAACAAGTATCCATTGCCTAGAATTGATGATTTGTTTGATCAATTGAAGGAAGCTACTGTGTTTTCCAAGATAGATTTGAGATCCGGATACTATCAGTTGCGAGTTAAAGAGTCAGATGTCCTGAAGACTGCTTTCCGGACTAGGTATGGTCATTATGAGTTCCTTGTGATGCCATTTGGCTTGACTAATGCTCCTGCCATTTTCATGGACTTAATGAACCGAATTTTTAGACCATACTGAGATAAGTTTGTAGTTGTGTTCATTGATGATATTTTGATTTATTCTCATGATGAGACCGAGCATGCGAGCATTTGAGAACAGTTTACAAATTCGAGAGATAATCGGTTGTATGCCAAGTTCAGCAAAAGTGAGTTCGTTACGAAGTTGGTTTTCTTGGACATATTGTCTCGTGAAGGTATTAAGGTTGATACGAGTAAGATTTCAGCCATTGTTGATTGGAAGCCTCCTAGAAATGTATCGGTTAGAAGTTTTCTTGGTCTTCTTGGATATTATAGACGATTTGTGGAGGATTTTCCATGATAGCTACCCGATTGACGAGACCGCTACGGAAGGATGTTAAGTTTGAATGGATCGATAAGTGCCAACAAAGTTTTGACAAGTTAAAAGCATTGTTGACTAAGCTCCTATCTTAGTACAAATAGGAACCGGTAAAGAATTTGTGATTCTGATGATGCATCCTTGAATGGGCTCGGTTGTGTACTCATGCAGAAGGAAAGGTAATTGCTTATGCCTCTAGACAATTGAAGCCACATGAGAAAAATTATCCGACACATGATTTAGAGCTAGCTGCTATTGTATTTGAATTGAAGATTTGGAGACATTATTTGTATGGTGAAAGGTGCGGATATTTACCGATCATAAAAGCTTGAAATACTTGATGACTCAAAAGATTTGAATTTGAGGCAAAGAAGATGGTTGGAATTGCTTAAAGATTATGAGTTAGTGATTGATTATCACCCGTAAGGCAAATGAAGTTCTTGACGCTTTAAGGTGAAACTTTTATTTACATTGCGAGCTTTGAATACCAATTTAGCCATGTCGATGATGGTTCTATTTTAGCTGAATTTAGAGCTAAACCGGTATTTCTTGAAGAGATTTGTGAAGCTCAGAAAGATGATAATGAGTTACAAGCTAAAAGAGTTCAATGTGAATTAGGCATAGAATCAGATTTCTGGATTGGTTCTGATGGTTGTTTGATGTTTAGAGACAGAATTTGTGTACCAAAGAATGATGAGCTTATTCGGAAGATTTTACAGAAGCACATAGCAGTTCTTTATCTATTCATCCAGCAAGTACAAAATGTATAATGATTTGAAGAAATTGTATTGGTGGGTAGGAATGAAAAGAGATATTTCAGAGTTTGTTTCTAGATGCTTGATTTGTCAACAGGTAAAGGTCGAACATCAGGTACCCTCAGGATTATTGCAACCTGTGCTAGTTCCGGAATGGAAATGGGACAGAGCTACTATGGGTTTTGTGACAGGATTGCTTTTAACACTGAAAAAGAAAGATGCAATATGGGTTGTGATTGATAAGCTAACTAAGTCGGCTCATTTTATCCCAATCCGTATGGATTATTCACTTGACAAGTTGGCCGAGTTATACATTTCAGAGATAGTTAGACTACATGGAGTGCCATTATCGATCATTTCAGACAGAGATCCAAGATTTACTTCACGGTTCTGGAAGAAGTTACAAGAGGCTTTAGGTATGAAGTTGAGTTTTAGTACGGCTTTTCACCCTCAGACCGATGGTCAGTCTGTAACATTCCGAAATAGGGCCTAAATGGAACAGTGGTTGCGAAACCACAAATTTAGGGTAAAAAAAAATATATATTTTATTATTATTTTGAGGTTCATGGTATGATTACATGATTGTGTGAAAATTTCGTGATAAAATTCTATGCATAAAGTGCTTAAATTGAGGTTAGGGACTAAATCGAATAATTTGCAAAACTTGCATTCTAGAAGTTTTTAGTATGAAATTTTATTGGAATATTAATTAGGAGATCTTAAATGGTAATTTGACCAATTTTAAGTTCATGGACAAAATTAGGACATGGAAGGAATTTTGAAAGTTTAGTAAGGAGGGCATTTTGGTCATTTGGTTATTAACATTAATAAAAAGGTGAAAAAGATGATAAAATTGTATCATCTTCTTCAAGTTACCAGCAGAACCTTACCTCTCTCCATAGCTGGGGTTTATTCAACTTTCAAGCTTCATAGTAAGTGATTCCAAGCCCCGTTTTTAATGATCTTTACGTTTTTTTAAGTCTCGGTAGCTCGATAAAGCTTATGCTAGCAATAATTTAAGTTAGGAATCAAATTTGGAAAAATACCCATAGGTGAAATTTGTGTATTTTGATGTTTTATGATGGAATATGAGGTTTTAAATTATGTTAGACAACTTGTGCTACTTGGTTTTAAGTGAAAACGAGTAAAAGGCTTAATCGGTAAAAATACCTAATAGTCATAAGTACATGTTAGTGTGTGAATTTGATGTTGACATAGAAGGAAAAATGATCAGCATGTCATAAAACATAAGAAAATAGGATGAAGTTTAATTTACGAGCCTTGGGGCAAAAGTGCAAATATGTGAAAGTTTAGGGCAAAATGTAATTTTTCCAAAGTTTGAGTAAAGGGTTGTTTTGATAAATGTTGATATTAAATAAGCTAAATTTGCTATTATAGATCAAGAAGAGCGAAATTCAAGAGTAGATCGGGAAAAGAAAAGTAAAGGACTAAATTGTAAAGTTTAGTCACATTTTGTATCGAGGTAAGTTTACAGTAAATAAATGCAATATTCTTTTATTTTACATTATTATTTTCAATTTCCAGCATTTATATATTTATGTTATGAAAATATTTAAAGTCGAATTTAATGTGAAGTGACAGAGGAAAAGTGTTAGAAAGCCCGGTTGAACCCTAGGAATGTTAGGATATTAGGGTTGACAGACGTAACGAAATGAGCTATGTAAGTCCATATTAGAAATATGGCTTTGGAGACAGGATTGAGCCATGTATGTCCATATTATATATGGCATTGGAGACAGGACTAATTCATGTAAGTCCATGTCAAAGACATGGCATTGGCAGGATATTGATAGACAGGAACGACCCTAGTATCCTTAGTATTCCGAGTGGTTCAACGGGTCAGGATACGAGTTAAATTACAGTGAATTAATAGCAAAGGAAAAGTATATTATACTTATGAAAAAGGAAAGGTCAGGTAAGAAAGAAGTTAAGGGAATAAAGAAGAAGATAGAAATTGAGAAGTAAAGAAATTTATGATGTTAGATGATATTATGCGTAATTATCCATTATGTTGAATGTTGTGATTTATTTGCTTGTAAGCTTACTAAGCCTAGTGCTTAATCTCTTTATTTTCTTCTTCTTATAGTACTTATCTAGCCACTCGGGGATCGAAGGAATCGTCGGAGGCCGATCACACTATCAAAGAAATAACTCGGTATAATTAGACGTTTTGTTTTGTGTATGGCATGTATAGAAACTTAGCCACTTTTGGTATAATATGAACAATGAATGATGTGTAAATACTTGCTAGTGATTAGCTAATAAAATGGCCGATGATATGCATGTTTATTAATATGTATGATTGAATGGTGATTATCACATGAAAATTATGAAAAATGTGAAAGTAACCTAAAAACAGATTCAAGTAACAGCAATGACGTAACTTTGAAAAATCACTAAAATTTTATAAACATAGTTTGAAGATGAATAATATATGAAATTAAATCTTATTATGTCTATTTTCTTATGGAATAAGAAAAATAGGTAAAGGTATTATATTTCATTATATATCTGAGTTTTAGTGAAACAGGGTCAGAGCAATTTCTGGAACCCCTATTTCACCTTTGTAAATTCACCATAAATTGTACAAAACTAATTAGAAGGTATAATTTATATGGTTATAATCCTTGTTGAGTCTAGTTTTAATAGAAACAAACGGCTTAGTTATATGAATTTTGTACAGGAAGAAACATGGTTCGTAGTAACAAGAGGTTAGTGCAGTCGAGTTTTGAAACAGGGGAAACTTTAACTAATAAACTGTACTAATTGGCCAAGTCAAAAATCTATGAAAAAAATTAGTAGATAGATATATGAGTCTAGTTTCAGGAAAAATTTACGGATCTTAATTTCGAGTTTCGAACTCAAGATATGAATTTTAGGCGACTACGACGCAGAATGGCAGCACATTCGAAATGCTTAAATAAACAATTTAAACCTATTTAAGGGATAGAATAAGTTTAGTAATGCCTCGTGCTCGATTCTCGAAACAGTCTCGGTAAGGAGTGTTACATTTATTGGTATCGAGCAGGTTTAGTCGGTTCTCGAAGCAGTTAGTGTGAGAAAAGTCTAGCTATACATGCCATACTTGTATTTTGATAGTGTGACGACTCTCGACGATTTTTTTAAATATTTTGTTTTATAGTAATGGATCCGGCGAGCCGGTGATGATGATGTAGAAAGTAATGCGCTGCTTCCACGTAAGGGCAACGCCATCCGAGAATAGGCCATAATAGTTGATCGGGAGGAGTGACTCGAGAAGCTCTCTTCCGAGCTTTGAATGATTTATTTACCGAGTTCGCTCGCATGCGAATCCGGCAGTTAGACCTCCACCCCTCATGATTCTCGGGCTACCCATGTAGCTCAAGCTTCCCCGATCCACAGAATACAGTGGTAAGAGAAAACCACCAGTTGATAGAATCAGAAACAAGGGCGAAGTGTTCCGAGCAACAAAAGATGATGATGCGAAAGAGCGAATTTTGGTTAGAAAATACTATCGAGTCTTTGACGAATTATCTTGTACACCGAGGAATGTATGAAATGTGTAGTATCACTTCTTAGAGACTCACCTACTACTGGTGGAAGACACTTGTATCGGTTGTACCGAAAGAGAGGGTCACTTGGGATTTCTTTCAGAAGAATTTCGTAAAAAGTACATCATCGAGGTTTATTGACCGAAGAGAAAGGAATTCTCGAATTGAAACAAGGCAATATGGCGGTGACCGATTATGAGCGTGAATTTGTCGTGCTCAAGAATATGCTCAAGAATGTGTGTCCACAGAGGCTATCCTGTGTAAAAGGTTTGAGGATGGGTTAAATGATGATATCCGACTGTCAGTGGGTGTCCTAGAAATAAAAGAGTTCGTTATTTTAGTTGAGAGAGCCTGTAAGGCAGAGGAGCTATTAAAAAGAAAAGGCAAAGTTGAGACAGAGACACAAGATACAAAGAAGAGACAGATGAGCAGATCATTTCAGGCTACATCCAAGAGGCCCAGAGAGTTTTCTACCAGATCTAGCTTTTCGGCAGGGCAATTTAGTCAGAATAGAGGTAGCAGATTTAAGGATCCGAAGGCTCAGACCACCTCGACTACGAGTGTAGGTAATGTCAGACAGGGTAGATCAGGGTGTCCACGGTGTGGTAGACTTCATTATGGTCCTTGTCGGGCCAGGCGAAAATGTTTGCTATAAATGTGGTGCTCCAGATCATTTTGTACGAGAATGTCCGAAGTGGCTAGCCGAGAGGTAACACAGAGTGCTAGATCCTAAATGCTCCTACTAGAGGCGATCACCGAGGCAACCGGAGTAGGAGCAAGTAATGAGGTACCTCTAGAGATTCGGGTGTGAGACCGGATGTTAGAGCCCTGCAAGGACTTATGCTATTCGTGCATCGCGAAAAGGCATCCTCCCGGATGTGATTACGGTACATTTTCTCTACATGATATTAATGTCATTGCTCGATTGATCCGGTTCAACTCATTCTTATGTTTGTATGAAATTGATGCCTAGTATAAGTATGCCTATAGAATCTCTGAATTTGTGATTAAAGTATCGAATCCATTAGGCAAGCATGTATTAGTAGATAAGGTATGTAGAAATTGTCCTTTAATGATTAGAGGCTACTGTTTTTTGGCCGATCTCATGCTATTGCCATTTGATGAGTTTGATGTGATTCTTGGTATGGATTGGTTGACTACACATGATGTGATAGTGAATTGTGGAAAGAAATTCATTGAGTTGAAGTGTGAAAATGGTGAAATTCTTCGGGTTAATTCAGAAGAGTCAGATAGTTCATTTCCTATAATTTCTGTTATGTCTGCTCAGAAATACTTGAGAAAAGGGTATGAAGCTTATCTTGCTTTTGTGTTGAACACTAAAGATCCAGAATTGAATGTTGAATGTTGAATGTTGTGATTTATTTGCTTGTAAGCTTACTAAGCCTAGTGCTTAATCTCTTTATTTTCTTCTTCTTATAGTACTTATCTAGCCACTCGGGGATCGAAGGAAGCGTCGGAGGCGATCACACTATCAAAGAAATAACTTCGGTATAATTAGGCGTTTTGTTTTGTGTATGGCATGTATAGAAACTTAGCCACTTTTGGTATAATATGAACAATGAATGATGTGTAAATACTTGCTAGTTATTAGCTAATAAAAATGGCCGATGATATGCATGTTTATTAATATGTATGATTGAATGGTGATTATCACATGAAAATTATGAAAAATGTGAAAGTAACCTAAAACAGATTCAAGTAATAGCAATGACGTAACTTTGAAAATCACTAAAATTTTATAAACATAGTTTGAAGATGAATAATATATGAAATTAAAGCTTATTATGTCTATTTTCTTATGGAATAAGAAAAATAGGTAAAGGTATTATATTTCATTATATATCTGAGTTTTAGTGAAATAGGGTCAGAGCAATTTCTGGAACCCCTGTTTCACTTTTGGAAATTCACCATAAATTGTAAAAAACTAATTAGAAGGTATACTTTATATGGTTATAATACTTGTTGAGTCTAGTTTTAATAGAAACAAACGGCTTAGTTATATGAATTTTGTACAGGAAGAAACATGGTTCGTAGTAACAAGAGGTTAGTACAGTCGAGTTTTGAAATAGGGGAAACTTTAACTAATAAACTGTACTAATTGGCCAAGTCAAAAATATATGAAAAAAATTAGTAGATAGATATATGAGTCTAGTTTCAGGAAAAATTTATGGATCTTAATTTCGTGTTTCGGAACTCAAGATATGAATTTTTAGGCGACTACGACGCAGAATGGCAGCACATTCCGAAATGCTTAAATAAACAATTTAAACCTATTTAAGGGATAGAATAAGTTTAGTAATGCCTCGTGCTCGATTCTGGAAATAGTCTCGGGTAAGGAGTGTTACACAGTCAGAGAGAGTTATTCAGGTACTTGAAGATATGCTTAGATGTTGTGTATTAGAATTTCAAGGTAGTTGGGAAAAATACTTTGTAACACTCTTACCCGAGATCTGCTGCTTAATCGAGCACGAGGCATTACTAAACTTATTCTATCCCTTAAATAGGTTTAAATTGTTTATTTAAGCATTTTGAATGTGTGCCATTCTCGCATCGTAGTCGCTTAAAAATTCATATCTTGAGTTCAAACTCAAATTAAGATCCGTAAATTTTTCCTGAAACTAGACTCATATATCTATCTTAATTTTTTCATAGATTTTGAATTGGCCAATTAGTACAGTTTATTAGTTAAAGTTTCCTGCTTCAAAACTCGATCGCACTAACCTCTTGTTACTACGAACCATGTTTCTTCCTGTACAAAATTTATATCACTAAGCCGTTTGTTTCTCTTAAAACTAGACTCAACAAGGATTATAACCATATAAAGTATACCTTCTAATTAGTTTTGTACAATTTATGGTGAATTTCCAAAGTTGAAATAGGGTTTCAGAAATTGCTCGACCTCGCTTCACTAAAACTCAAATATATCATGAAATATAATATTTTACCTATTTTTCTTATTCCATAAGAAAATAGACATAATAATATTTAATTTCATGTATTATTCATCTTCAAACTATGTTTATACAATTTTAGTGATTTTTCAAAGTTACGTCATTGCTGTTACTTGAATCTGCTTTTAGGTTACTTTCACATTTTTCATAATTTTCATGTGATAATCACCATTCAATCATACATATTAATAAACATGCATATCATCGCCATTTTTATTAGCTAATCACTAGCAAGTATTTACACATCATTCATTGTTCATATTATACCAAAAGTGGCTAAGTTTCTATACATGCCATACACAAAACAAAACGCCTAATTATACCGAAGTTATTTCTTTGATAGTGTGATCGGCCTCCGACGCTTCCTTCGATCCCCGAGTGGCTAGATAAGTACTATAAGAAGAAGAAAATAAAGAGATTAAGCACTAGGCTTAGTAAGCTTACAAGCAAATAAATCACAACATTCAACATAATGGATAATTATGCATAATATCATCTAACATCATAAATTTCTTTACTTCTCAATTTCTATCTTCTTCTTTATTCCTTACCTTCTTTCTTACCCGACCTTTCCTTTTCATAAGTATAATCTACTTTTCCTTTGCTGTTAATTCACTGTAATTTAACTTCGTATCCTGACCCGTTGAACCACTCGGAATACTAAGGATACTAGGGTCGCTCCTCGCTCATCAATATCCCGCCAATGCCATGTCTTTGAGATGGACTTACATGAATTATTCTGCTCCAATGCCATATATAATATGGACTTACATGGCTCAATCCTGTCTCCAAAGCCATATTTCTAATATGGACTTACATGGCTCATTTCGTTCTGTCCTGTCAACCCTAATATCCTAACATTCCTAGGGTTCAACCGGGGCTTTCTAACACTTTTCCTCTGTCACTTCACCTTAAATTCGACTTTAAATATTTTCATAACATAAATATATAAATGCTGGAAATTGACAATAATAATGTAAAATAAAAGAATATTGCATTTATTTACTGTAAACTTACCTCGATACAAAATGTGACTAAACTTTACAATTTAGTCCTTTACTTTTTCTTTTCCCCGATCTACTCTCGAATTTCGCTCTTCTTGATTTATAATAGCAAATTTAGCTTATTTAATATCAACATTTATTAAAACAACCCTTTACTCAAACTTTGGTAAAATTACATTTTTGCCCCTAAACTTTCACATATTTGTACTTTTGCCCCAAGGCTCGTAAATTAAACTTCATCCTATTTTCTTATGTTTTATGACATGCTGATCATTTTTCCCTTCTATGGCAACATCAAATTCACACACTAACATGTACTTATGACTATTAGGTATTTTTACCGATTAAGTCTTTTACTGCTTTCACTTAAAACCAAGTAGCACAAGTTGTCTAACATAATTTAAAACCTCATATTCCATCATAAAACATGAAAATACACAAATTTCACCTATGGGTATTTTTCCAAATTTGATTCCTAACTTAAATTATTGCTAGCATAAGCTTTATCGAGCTACGGACTTCAAAACGTAAAGATCATTAAAACGGGCTTGGAATCACTTACTATGAAGCTTGAAAGTTGAAGAAACCCCAGCTATGGAGAGAGGTAAGGTTCTGCTGGTAACTTGAAGAAGATGATACAATTTTATCATCTTTTTTACCTTTTTATTAATGTTAATAACCAAATGACCAAAATGCACCTCCTTACTAAACTTTCAAAAATTCCTTCTTTGTCCTAATTTTGTCCATGAACTTAAAATTGGTCAAATTACCATTTAAGGTCTCCTAATTAATATTCCAAAATAATTCCATACTAAAAACTTCTAGAATGCAAGTTTTGCAAATTATTCGATTTAGTCCCTAACCTCAATTTAAGCACTTTATGCATAGAATTTTATCACGAAATTTTCACACAATCATGTAATCATACCATGAACCTCAAAATAATAATAAAATATATTTTTTTTTACCCTGAATTTGTGGTTTCGCAACTACTGTTCCGTTTAGGCCCTATTTCGGAATGTTACATTTCTCCCCCCCTTTAGGGATTTTCGTCCCGAAAAGCTTAACTGTGAAGAGATATGGGTACTGTTTTCGCATAGCCTCTTCGGGTTCCCATGTAGCCTCGTCTACCCCATGTCTATTCCATAGTACTTTCACAAGTACAATACTTTTGTTCCTTAATTGCTTTACCTCTCGAGCTAGAATCTTTCTGGGTTCTTCACCGTAAGTCATGTCCGGTCAATCTCAACCTCTGCTTGAGAAATCACATGTGACGGATCTGAACGATAACGACGTAGCATAGACACATGAAATACATTATGAATCTTCTCTAACTCAATCGGTAAAGCTAACCGATATGCTAATGGTCCGACTCTCTCAATCACTTCAAACGGTCCAATAAAACGTGGACTTAGTTTGCCTTTCTTGCCAAATCTGAGAACTTTCTTCCACGGGGATACTTTCAAAAAAACTTTGTCACTAACTTGATATTCGATCTCTTTTCTTTTTAAATCTGTATACATCTTCTGCCTGTCTGAAGCTACTTTTAAACAATTTCTGATAACTTTCACTTTTTCTTCTGTTTCTTTAACTAGATCAACCCCGTAAATCTGGCTTTCTTTAAGCTCTGTCCAATATAAAGGTGTGCGGCATTTACGTCCATACAAAGCTTCATAAGGTGCCATCTTCAAACTTGACTGATAACTATTATTGTAGGCAAACTCTACCAATGGTAAGTATTTTTTCCCAACTACCTTGAAATTCTAATACACAACATCTAAGCATATCTTCAAGTACCTGAATAACTCTCTCTGACTGACAATCGGTCTGAGGGTGAAAAGTCAGACTAAAACTCAACTTCGTACCTAAAGCCTCTTGTAACTTCTTCCGAACCGTGAAGTAAATCTTGGATCTCTCGTCGAAATGATCGATAATGGCACTCCATGTAGTCTAACTATCTCGAAATGTATAACTCGCCAACTTGTCAAGTGAATAATCCATACGGATTGGGATAAAATGAGCCGACTTAGTTAGCTTATCAATCACAACCCATATTGCATCTTTCTTATTCAAGTGTTAACGGCAATCCTGTCACAAAATCCATAGTAACTCTGTCCCATTTCCATTCCTAACTAGCACAAAGTTGCAATAATCCCGAGGGTACCGATGTTCGGCCTTTACCGTTGACAAATCAAGCATCTAGAAACAAACTCAAATATCTCTTTTCATTCCTACCCACCAATACAATTTCTTCAAATCATTATACATTTTGTACCGCTGGATGAATAGATAAAGAACTCGCTATGTGCTTCTGTAAAATCTTTGAATAAGCTCATCATTCTTTGGTACACAAATTTCGTCTCTAAACATCAAACAACCATCGAACCAATCCAAACTGATTCTATGCCCGACTCACATTGAACTCTTTTAGCTTGTAACTCATTATCATCTTTCGAGCTTCACAAATCTCTTTAAGAAATACCGGTTTAGCTCTAAATTCAGCTAAAATAGAACCATCATCCGACATGGCTAAATTGGTATTCAAAGCTCTTAATGTAAATAAAAGTTTCGCTTAAAGTGTCAAGAACTACATTTGCCTTACGGGTGATAATCAATCACTAACTCATAATCTTTAAGCAATTCCAACCATCTTCTTTGCCTCAAATTCAAATCTTTTTGAGTTATCAAGTATTTCAAGCTTTTATGATCGGTAAATATCCGGCACCTTTCACCATACAAATAATGTCTCCAAATCTTCAATGCAAATACAATAGCAGCTAGCTCTAAATCATGTGTTGGATAATTTTTCTCATGTGGCTTCAATTGTCTAGAGGCATAAGCAATTACCTTTCCTTCCTGCATGAGTACACAACCGAGCCCATTCAAGGATACATCACTGTAAATCACAAATTCTTTACCCGGTTCCAGTTGTACTAAGATAGGAGCTTCCGTCAACAATGCCTTTAACTTGTCAAAACTTTGTTGGCACTTCTCAGTCCATTCAAACTTAACATCCTTCCGTAGCAGTCTCGTCAACGGGGTAGCTATCATGGAAAATCCTCCACAAATCGCCTCATAATATCCGCAAGACCAAGAAAACTTCTAACTTCGATACATTTCTAGGAGGCTTCCAATCAACAATGGTTGAAATCTTACTCAGATCAACCTTAATACCTTCACCGAGACAATATGTCCAAGAAAACCAACTTCTCGTAACTGAACTCACTTTTTTGAACTTGGCATACAACCTGATTATCTCTCGAATTTGTAAACTGTTCTCAAATGCTCTACATGCTCGGCCTCATCATGAGAATAAATCAAAATATCATCAATGAACACAACTACAAACTTATCTAAGTATGGTCTAAAAATTCGGTTCATTAAGTCCATAAAAATGGCAGGAGCATTAGTCAAGCCAAATGGCATCACAAGGAACTCATAATGACCATACCTAGTCCGGAAAGCAGTCTTCAGGACATCTGACTCTTTAACTCGCAATTGATAGTATCCGGATCTCAAATCTATCTTGGAAAACACAGTAGCTCCCTTCAATTGATCAAACAAATCATCAATTCTAGGCAATGGATACTTGTTCTTTACTGTTACCTTGTTAAGTTGCCGATAATCTATGCACAATCTCATCGATCCGTCTTTTTTTTTCACAAATAGCACTGGTGCACCCCATGGTGAACTATTGGGTCTTACAAAGCCTTTATCTGTTAATTCCTGCAACTGAGCTTTCAATTCTTTCAATTCCAATAGAGCCATTCTATAAGGAGCAATAGAAATGGGCGTGGTACCGGAATCAACTCAATACCAAACTCAACTTCTCTAACAGAGGCAAACTGGTAGTTCTTCCTAAACATATCGGAAACTCACATACCACGAGCATCGATTCAATTTTCAATTCGGATCTTTAGTGTTCAACACAAAAGCAAGATAAGCTTCATACCCTTTTCTCAAGTATTTCGAGCGGACATAACGAAATTATAGGAAATGAACTATCGACTCTTTCGAATTAACCCAAGAATTTCACCATTTTCATACTTCAACTCAATGAATTTCTTTCCACAATTCACTATCACATCATGTGTAGTCTACCAATCCATACCAAGAATCACATCAAACTCATCAAATGGCAATAGCATGAGATCGGCCGGAAAACAGTAGCCTCTAATCATTAAAGGACAATTTCTACATACCTTATCTACTAATACATGCTTGCCTAATGGATTCGATACTTTAATCACAAATTCTGTAGATTCTATAGGCATACTTATACTAAGCATCAATTTCATACAAACATAAGAATGAGTTGAACCCGGATCAATCAGAGCAATGACATTAATATCATGTAGAGAAAATGTACCCGTAATCACATCGGGGGAGGATGCCTCTTCGCGTGCACGAATAGCATAAGTCCTTGCAGGGGCTCTAACATCTGGTCTCACAGCCGAATCTCTAGAGGTACCTCTATTACTTGCTCCTACTCCCGGTTGCCTCGGTGATCTGCCTCTAGTAGGAGCATTTCCGGATCTAGCACTCTGTGTTACCTCTCGGCTAGCCACTTCTGGACATTCTCGTACAAAATGATCTGGAGCACCACATTTATAGCAAACATTTTCGCCTGCCCGACAAGGACCATAATGAAGTCTACCACACCGTGGACACCCTGATCTACCCTGTCTGACATTACCTACACTCGTAGTCGAGGTGGTCTGAGCCTTCGGATCCTTAAATCTGCTACCTCTATTCGACTAGATTGCCCTGCCGAAAAGCTAGATCTGGTAGAAAACTCTCTGGGCCTCTTGGATGTAGCCTGAAATGATCTGCTCATCTGTCTCTTCTTTGTATCTTGTGTCTCTGTCTCAACTTTGCCTTTTCTTTTTAATAGCTCCTCCGCCTTACTGTGCTCTCTCAACTAAAATAACGAACTCTTTTATTTCTAGGACACCCTTCGACAATCGGATATCATCATTTAACCCATCCTCAAACCTTTTACACAGGATAGCCTCTGTGGGCACACATTCTTGAGCATATTTACTGAGCCTGACAAATTCACGCTCATAATCGGTCACAATCATATTGCCTTGTTTCAATTCCAGAATTCCTTTCTCTTCGGTCAATAAACCTCTGATCGATGTACTTTTACGAAATTCTTCTGAAAGAAATCCCAAGTGACCTCTCTTTCGGTACAACTGATACAAGTGTCTTCCACCAAGTAGTAGGTGAGTCTCTAAGAAGTGATACTACACATTTCATACATTCCTCGGGTGTACAGGTAATTCGTCAAAGACTCGATAGTATTTTCTAACCAAAATTCGCTCTTTCTGCATCATCATCTTTTGTTGCTCGGAACTCTTCGCCTTGTTTCGATTCTATCAATGGTGGTTTTCTCTTACCACTGCACTGTGGATCGGGGAAGCTTGAGCTACATGGGTAGCCCGAGAATCATGAGGGGTGGAGGTCTAATCGCCGGATTCGCATTTAACGAACTCGGCAAACAAATCATTCAAAGCTCTAAGAGAGCTTCGAGTCACTCCTCCCGATCAACTATTCTTGGCGCTGCCCTTTAATAGAAGCAGCGCATTACTTTCTACATCATCATCACCGGCCGCCCGGATCCATTACTATAAAACAAAATATTTAAAAAAATCGTCAGAGTCGTCACACTATCAAAATACAAGTATGGCATGTATAGCTAGACTTTTCTCACACTAACTGCTCCGAGAACCGACTAAACCTGCTCGATACCAATAAATGTAACACTCCTTACCGAGGCTGTTGCGAGAATCGAGCACGAGGCATTACTAAACTTATTCTATCCCTTAAATAGGTTTAAATTGTTTATTTAAGCATTTTGGAATGTGCTGCCATTCTGCGTCGTAGTCGCCTAAAAATTCATATCTTGAGTTCCGAAACTCGAAATTAAGATCCGTAAATTTTTCCTGAAACTAGACTCATATATCTATCTACCAATTTTTTTCATAGATTTTTGAATTGGCCAATTAGTACAATTTATTAGTTAAAGTTTCCCCTGTTTCAAAACTCGACTGCACTAACCTCTTGTTACTACGAACCATGTTTCTTCCTGTACAAAATTCATATCACTAAGCCGTTTGTTTCTCTTAAAACTAGACTCAACAAGGATTATAACCATATAAAGTATAGATTCTAATTAGTTTTTTACAATTTATGGTGAATTTCCAAATTTGAAATAGGGGTTCCAGAAATCGCTCTGACCCTGTTTCACTAAAACTCAGATATATCATGAAATATAATACCTTTACCTATTTTTCTTATTCCATAAGAAAATAGACATAATAAGATTTAATTTCATATATTATTAATCTTTAAACTATGTTTATACAATTTTAGTGATTTTTCAAAGTTACGTCATTGCTGTTACTTGAATCTGTTTTTAGGTTACTTTCACATTTTCATAATTTTCATGTGATAATCACCATTCAATCATACATATTAATAAACATGCATATCATCGGCCATTTTATTAGCTAATCACTAGCAAGTATTTACACATCATTCATTGTTCATATTATACCAAAAGTGGCTAAGTTTCTATACATGCCATACACAAAACAAAACGTCTAATTATACCGAGTTATTTTTTGATAGTGTGATCGGCCTCCGAGCGTTTCCTTCGATCCCAGTGGCTAGATAAGTACTATAAGAAGAAGAAAATAAAGAGATTAAGCACTAGGCTTAGTAAGCTTACAAGCAAATAAATCACAACATTCAACATAATGGATAATATCATCTAACATCATAAATTTCTTTACTTCTCAATTTCTATCTTCTTCTTTATTCCCTTACCTTCTTTCTTACGACCTTTCCTTTTCATAAGTATAATCTACTTTTCCTTTGCTGTTAATTCACTGTAATTTAACTCGTATCTGACCCGTTGAACCACTCGGAATACTAAGGATACTAGGTCGTTCTGTCTATCAATATCTCGCCAATGCCATGTCTTTGACATGGACTTACATGAATTATTTGGTCTCCAATGCCATATATAATATGGACTTACATGGCTCAATCCTGTCTCCAAAGCCATATTTCTAATATGGACTTACATGGCTCATTTCGTTTTGTCTGTCAACCCTAATATCCTAACATTCCTAGGGTTCAACAGGGCTTTCTAACACTTTTCCTCTGTCACTTCACCTTAAATTCGACTTTAAATATTTTCATAACATAAATATATAAATGCTGGAAATTGACAATAATAATGTAAAATAAAAGAATATTGCATTTATTTACTGTAAACTTACCTCGATACAAAATGTAACTAAACTTTACAATTTAGTCCTTTACTTTTTCTTTTCCCCGATCTACTCTCGAATTTCGCTCTTCTTGATTTATAATAGCAAATTTAGCTTATTTAATATCAACTTTTATCAAAACAACCCTTTACTCAAAATTTGGCAAAATTACATTTTTGCCCCTAAACTTTCACATATTTGTACTTTTGCCCCAAGGCTCGTAAATTAAACTTCATCCTATTTTCTTATGTTTTATGACATGCTGATCATTTTTCCCTTCTATGGCAACATCAAATTCACACACTAACATGTACTTATGACTATTAGGTATTTTTACCGATTAAGTCTTTTACTCGCTTTCACTTAAAACCAAGTAGCACAAGTTGTCTAACATAATTTAAAACCTCATATTCCTTCATAAAACATCAAAATACACAAATTTCACCTATGGGTATTTTTCCAAATTTGATTCCTAACTTAAATTATTGCTAGCATAAGCTTTATCGAGCTAGGGACTTCAAAAACGTAAAGATCATTAAAAGCGGGCTTGGAATCACTTACTATGAAGCTTGAAAGTTGAAGAAACCCCAGCTATGGAGAGAGGTAAGGTTCTGCTGGTAACTTGAAGAAGATGATACAATTTTATCATCTTTTTACCTTTTATTAATGTTAATAACCAAATGACCAAAATGCACCTCCTTACTAAACTTTCAAAATTCCTTCCATGTCCTAATTTTGTCCATGAACTTAAAATTGGTCAAATTACCATTTAAGATCTCTAATTAATATTCCAAAATAATTTCATACTAAAACTTCTAGAATGCAAGTTTTGCAAATTATTCGATTTAGTCCCTAACCTCAATTTAAGCACTTTATGCATAGAATTTTATCACGAAATTTTCACACAATCATGTAATCATACCATGAACCTCAAAATAATAATAAAATATTTTTTTTTTACCCTAAATTTTTGGTTTCGCAACCACTGTTCTGTTTAGGCCCTATTTCGGAATGTTACATACTTACCATTGGTAGAGTTTGCCTACAATAATAGTTATCAGTCAAGTTTGAATATGGCACCTTATGAAGCTTTGTATGGAAGTAAATGCCGCACACCTTTATATTGGACAGAGCTTAAAGAAATCCAGATTTACGGGGTTGATCTAGTTAAAGAAACGGAAGAAAAAGTGAAAGTTATCAGAAATTGTTTAAAAGCGACTCGCATGATGTGCGTAAGTCGTATGCAAATTTAAAAAGAAAAGAGATTGAATATCAAGTTGGTGACAAAGTTTTTTTGAAAGTATCCCCATGGAAGAAAGTTCTCAGATTTGGCAAGAAAGGCAAACTAAGTCCACGTTTTATTGGACCGTTTGAAGTGATTGAGAGAGTCGGACCATTAGCATATCGGTTAGCTTTGCCGATTGAGTTAGAGAAGATTCATAATGTATTTCATGTGTCTATGCTACGTCGTTATCATTCAGATCCGTCACATGTGATTTCTCGATGAGAGGTTGAGATTCACCGGACATGACTTACGGTGAAGAACCCAGAAAGATTCTAGCTCGAGAGGTAAAGCAATTAAGGAACAAAAGTATTGTACTTGTGAAAGTACTATGGAATAGACATGGGGTAGACGAGGCTACATGGGAACCCAAAGAGGCTATGCGAAAACAGTACCCATATCTCTTCACAGGTAAGATTTTTGGGACGAAAATCCCTAAAGGGGGGAGAAATGTAACATTCCGAAATAGGGCCTAAACGGAATAGTGGTTGCGAAACCACAAATTCGGGGTAGAAAAAAAATTTATTTTATTATTATTTTGAGGTTCATGGTATGATTACATGACTGTGCGAAAATTTCGTAATAAAATTCTATGCATAAAGTGCTTAAGTTGAGGTTATGGACTAAATCGAATAATTTGCAAAACTTGCATTCTAGAAGTTTTTAGTATGAAATTATTTTGGAATATTAATTAGGAGATCTTAAATGGTAATTTGACCAATTCTTAGTTCATGGACAAAATTAGGACATGGAAGGAATTTTTGAAAGTTTAGTAAGGAGGGGCATTTTGGTCATTTGGTTATTAACATTAATAAAAAGGTAAAAAGATGATAAAATTGTATCATCTTCTTCAAGTTACCAGCAGAACCTTACCTCTCTCCATAGCTGGGGTTTCTTCAACTTTCAAGCTTCATAGTAAGTGATTCCAAGCCCCGTTTTTAATGATCTTTACGTTTTTGAAGTCCCGGTAGTTCGATAAAGCTTATGCTAGCAATAATTTAAGTTAGGAATCAAATTTGGAAAAATACCCATAGGTGAAATTTGTGTATTTTGATGTTTTATGATGGAATATGAGGTTTTAAATTATGTTAGACAACTTTTGCTACTTGGTTTTAAGTGAAAACGAGTAAAAAGGCTTAATCGGTAAAAATACCTAATAGTCATAAGTACATGTTAGTGTGTGAATTTGATGTTGTCATAGAAGGGAAAAATGATCAGCATGTCATAAAACATAAGAAAATAGGATGAAGTTTAATTTACGAGCCTTGGGGCAAAAGTGAAAATATGTGAAAGTTTAGGGCAAAATGTAATTTTTCCAAAGTTTGAGTAAAGGGTTTTTTGATAAATGTTGATATTAAATAAGCTAAATTTGCTATTATAGATCAAGAAGAGCAAAATTCGAGAGTAGATCGGGAAAAGAAAAGTAAAGGACTAAATTGTAAAGTTTAGTCACATTTTGTATCGAGGTAAGTTTACAGAAATAAATGCAATATTATTTTATTTTACATTATTATTGTCAATTTCAGCATTTATATATTTATGTTATGAAAATATTTAAAGTCGAATTTAAGGTGAAGTGACGAGGAAAAGTGTTAGAAAGCCCGGTTGAACCCTAGGAATGTTAGGATATTAGGGTTGACAGACGTAATGAAATGAGCCATGTAAGCCCATATTAGAAATATGGCTTTGGAGACAGATTGAGCCATGTAAGTCCATATTATATATGGCATTGGAGACAGGAATAATTCATGTAAGTCCATGTCAAAGACATGGCATTGGCAGGATAATATTGATAGACAGGAACGACCCTAGTATCCTTGGTATTCCGAGTGGTTCAACGGGTCAGGATACGAGTTAAATTACAGTGAATGAACAGCAAAGGAAACGTAGATTATATTTATGAAAAAGGAAAGGTCAGGTAAGAAAGAAGGTAAGGGAATAAAGAAGAAGATAGAAATTGAGAAGTAAAGAAATTTATGATGTTAGATGATATTATCCATTATGTTGAATGTTGTGATTTATTTGCTTGTAAGCTTACTAAGCCTAGTGCTTAATCTCTTTATTTTCTTCTTCTTATAGTACTTATCTAGCCACTCGGGGATCGAAGGAAACGTCGGAGGCCGATCACACTATCAAAGAAATAACTCAGATAATTAGACGTTTTGTTTTGTGTATGGCATGTATAGAAACTTAGCTACTTTTGGTATAATATGAACAATGAATGATGTGTAAATATTTGCTAGTGATTAGCTAATAAAATGGCCGATGATATGCATGTTTATTAATATGTATGATTGAATGGTGATTATCACATGAAAATTATGAAAATGTGAAAGTAACCTAAAACAGATTCAAGTAACAGCAATGACGTAACTTTGAAAAATCACTAAAATTGTAGAAACATATTTTGAAGATGAATAATATATGAAATTAAAGCTTATTATGTCTATTTTCTTATGGAATAAGAAAAATAGGTAAAGGTATTATATTTCATGATATATCTGAGTTTTAGTGAAACAGGGTTAAAGCGATTTCTGGACCCCCTGTTTCAACTTTGGAAATTCACCATAAATTGTACAAAACTAATTAGAAGGTATACTTTATATGGTTATAATCCTTGTTGAGTCTAGTTTTAAGAGAAACAAACGTCTTAGTGATATGAATTTTGTACAGGAAGAAACATGGTTCGTAGTAACAAGAGGTTAGTGCAGTCGAGTTTTGAAACAGGGGAAACTTTAACTAATAAACTGTACTAATTGGCCAAGTCAAAAATCTATGAAAAAAATTAGTAGATAGATATATGAGTCTAGTTTCAGGAAAAATTTGCGGATCTTAATTTCGAGTTTCGAAACTCAAGATATGAATTTTTAGGCGACTACGACGCAGAATGGCAGCACATTCCGAAAAGCTTAAATAAACAATTTAAACCTATTTAAGGGATAGATTAAGTTTAGTAATGCCTCGTGCTCGATTCTGGCAACAGTCTCGGGTAAGGAGTGTTACACTCTGCTCCAGGAACGTGTCCCGTAACCAGCCCATATCGATCCGACCTACGTAAATAATATCTAGAATTGCACCTAAAAGATTGTAGCATATGACTTCCCAATCAGCAGAGTTAGTGGACCCTGTGAGTACGAACCCATCCATCAGTAACCCAAATGTAATTGCACATCCTTCAAAGTGATGATACACTCCCCGTATGGAAGATGGAATGTGTGCATCTCGGGTCTCCACCTCTCCACGAACGCGCTAATGAGTTTCGGGTCCAACTTACACCCCTGGCCTATATTGGCCACATGCCAATAACCTGCTTCCTTCAAGTAATTTTCAATTAACGGTGATGAAAAACCAGACATATTACTAATAAAACATTGTAATACTCGATCTACTGACTGTTATACAAAAATCATAAAAAAATATTAATTAAATTACAGAAATGAAATAAAAATATTAAATAATATTAAAAAATAAAATTAACCCTTACCATTTTCATTTGATCAACACAGATATATTTATTATCGAGACGAATTAATTGTCGGGTCATTGCTAACACTATCAAATTTCTTAGAAATTATAAAAAAAATACTAATTTAGACTAAAGTCAAAATTTTAGAGAGCTTTGAGAGTTTTTTTGAGAAATTTAGAGAGAAATTTGGAAGAATTATAATTTGGAAGAAATTTGTGTGAAAAAAATGGGTGGGGAATTTACAATTTTTTTTTGACAATGGTCAAATTTTTAAATGACCGTTGGAGGTGACTATTAGGGGAAAAACATTGGGTAAAGCATGCCCAAGTCAGTGCGCTTTTGCTAACATTGGGTAAAGCGTGCCCACGTCAGTGCGCTTTTCTGTAATTTCCCCTGAAAACGCTCCTATGTGGATATGTTTTACATTTTTTGGCCCATTCTAATAAATAATGTTTTAAGTGGCTCATTTCCATAAATAATGTTGGAAATGGGCATTTTCTTGTACAATAGCCGAAAACCCTATTAGAATATATATTATTTAGAATAAAATTTTAATAAGGTATGAGTGATAGTTTAATGGTTAAAACTTGCTTCTTCCTCCTATGATGCATGTGTTTGAGCCACATTTCCTTTTTATTTTCGACAGCATTGGTAAATTTACCATGCAGCCCCTAAAAATTTGAAAACTCTAACTATTTAGTCATTTTCCCCCTAATTATATTAAGATTATGTTTCTTTTTTCATTCCAATTAAAAATTTGCTCTCCTATCTCTATTTCTTCTCCCTTTTCTTTTTCATCTTCTTCTTTACAAAATAATTTCTCTCCATTGTGAAATTATTACTCTCCATTGTGAAATTATTATTGCTTTTCCCGAATCAAAGCCAATCTTTCCATTAACTCATTTTCCCACCGAAATCATAATTATCGTTAGAAACTCTCCAATCTTTACCAAGAAGCAGTAAGTAAGCTTCAAACTTGGAAGTTTGATCTTGAATCTTTATAGATTTTTTATCTAATGATAATATTGGGATCAATTAAACAATATTTCTCTATTTTTCATTGAATCTTTCGATAATCTTGAAAAATCTTGAAATCAATTGTTAATTTGTGCAAATATGTCATTTGAAGGACCTATTTTAGGTGTGTCAGACCAGATTTGATCGTGAAGAACGTAGCTCGGGCTTCTAGTGAAAGGTGTTTGTTCTTTGACAAGTGAATTGGAGCAAACCATGCCTCAAAATAGGGTCACACGGCCAACTACATGGTTGTGTCTCCCCTGTAGCCTAATTTTGCATGTTCTACACGGCCACGGCCATATGCTCCCTATTTTACAATTTTCTTAAGTTTTTCCCAAAATTTTTGTAAAATGTTCAATTTATTCCGTGCATGATCCTCAAACTGCTTTAGAATTTTATCTCTTTCAATTGAGTCTCTGATATTATGAATTATGCCGAAACCCATGATTTGATTGACTAAATTATTTATATATATGCATGATATGTAATTAGTACATGCCTTTTGTGACTGAATTACTGATAAATTGTTACCGATACTCGAATAAATTTATTATTGATTGTATGAATAGCATGCCTACTATTACTGATAAACCAAAAACATGACATACATGTCTACTGCTATCATTAATCAAGTATATAATGAGCATGTTTGCTATTTTTGTATTGTACTGTTAATAACATAACATACTGTATTGCATGGTATAAGACGCTTCGAAAGGAGGAAGTACTGGCCATTTTTCTGCAAACACTAGTAGTTTATCCACAAACTTACGGACAACTTTTATTTGCAAACCTGTTGCGCATTCACAACCTATTGGTAGTGTATAACTTGCAAACACTGATAGTTTATCCACAACCATTACTGGTAGCTTTTATTTGTAAACCCGTTGTGTATTCACAACTACTGGCAGCATATTAATCTGTAACTCTTGTGGTTCATCTACAAACTGAAGTGTCCAAGGTATAAGAGTTTTGGGGAACTCTTTCCGTGGAATGTAGCGGTGGGGTAAGACTTTTTTCTTTATTGTTAAACTGAAATTGCATTACGTTGGCACTCATAAGCATGCTCAAATGAACTGTCAATTACAGTTATACTATGATAGTTACTATATTGAGTACTATTATTATATGCTTGGTTTATGAATTTGCACTGATTTTCTTGTGATGGAGCTCACAGTGAGTGTCATAGCTCACTCTCCTTTTAATTTTCATCCTTACAGATAACCCACCAGGTTAGGATGCGGACACAATATATGGAGGGTCTCGGCTTGGTTTTTATTTATAAAATTATTTTAGGCTCATTATTTGATTTATTTTATTATTTAAAGACTGTATTATTTTATTTGAAATTGTGGATGAGACTTAGGATTTGAGTTTTATTTTATAGCTTGCATGACATTTAATTCGATTTTAGGACAATGAAATTTTGAATAGTGATTAACTATGCATGAACTCCGGGTTTTATTAAAAACATAAATTATTATCACTTTTTCTGCTTCTAAATATTTTTTAAGATTTTGAATAGAATAATTAGGAAATTAGTTAAGTTTTTAAAAAGAAGGATAAGACATCGTTATATACTTAACCTAAAACCGATTTCTTGATAGCTCGTTGAGCTTTTATGAAAATAGACTAAATTTCCTTCTAAAAATAAACAAAAAAAAATTAAAATGACTGTTTTATAAACTTCGATAGCTTACTTGGTCATCTTGGTGACTAATATAATCTTCCGAATTCAAGTGTAACCTATAGGCCGAGTTGAGGAAGTTACAAATATTATGTAATATACAATTATTCAACCATAATTTAATATATGAAAAATAATTTCATCAATTAAATCACCATAGAGTTATATATTATTTCTTATTAGATAAATTACATTTATTTATGATAAATGCATAGATTTTATGAATTATATTATCATTACTGACGTTATAACTAAAATTATATTATAAAATCTATTTTATGAATTATATTCTTTGATAAAAATATATTAAAATTATCAATATTGTAATAAATATATTTATGATCAATAATGTAAAAATAATTTAATTAAAATAGATCATTAATAAGATATATTAAAAATATTTTTAATTATAAATAATAATTTATACACATATGGATTATTATATTTTTATGATTTAATATTTTATAATTTTTATTATAAATATTTTAATTCATGCACGGGTTTCTTATGAATTTATATTATTTATCTTCATTGATGATGTAATCTATAATTTTAGGAGGCTTAATATTTTGTGAAGTCACAATAAAAATCAGAAGCATCTTCAACAATTGTCTAGTTATTATATTATGATCATTAAAACATTTAATTCAGAAAAGTAATTAAAATATTAAAATATAATTTTAATTTTTATAGCTATCATTGAATGTGTGAAGATAATATAATTTAAACTTATGAAGATAATTATCGTTAAAAACATTCAAACTATAAAAATAAAATTAAAATATGAAAATATAAAATTTAACTTTATTAGATAAATAAAATTATAACCTGTATTTATAATAATTTTAATTTGTTTAGACTTATTTATAAATTAAATTTAAACAAATAAAAATATATTATAGTAAAATTGGAATGAATGAGAAATATTATTTACAGTATGCAAAAGCTACGACGAACCCTATCGGCGAGACCCAGGAACGAGTTGGTGACGTTGAATGTCCCGAAAGACCATGTTGCTGTTTATGTCGGAGAAAGCAACAAGTGGTTTGTGATTCCAGTATCTTTCTTGAACAATCCTCTGTTTCAAGACCCGTTAGATCAAGCCGAGGAAGAATTCGGGTTCAACCATCCAATGGGAGGTCTTACAATTCCATGCAATGAAAGAGCATTTCATTAGGATTACTAAAATCTTCAACAATTGTCCTTTTACAAATAGACTCTGGCTTTTATATTTTGACCTTCTAAACTAATTGAACTCTAAACTGATATTAAACAGGAACCGCGCGAAAGCAGGCCCCCACTACCACAAATTACGACGTAGGCTCTCCTTCTTAGTCGAGACCTTATGCAAGCGCCCTTCCGTACTGCAATGGAAGTCGCTTAACTAGGCCACGGGCCTTGGAGATCACCCATTGACCCCGTCCAGGTAAGTAATTTGCAATGATGCTAGCTGCTTCTTATTTATAAGGCCTCGCTTGTGTTCCTTTTGTGTATACTTTCCATGTGGGATAGTGCTTCTTATTTATAAGGTTATGCGAGTACTAGTTGAATTTCTCATTTCACTGAACAGGTTGCAAACCAGGCAACAAAACAAACGCAAGAAAATACTATTTTTGGTAAATTTGTGGTTATTAATCCTTTACTGACATGAAAATTAACATGTTATTTTCCCTGTTATCACAGTAAAGAAAATATGTATATATGGTGTGCAAGGTTTCAGAGTACAATTCTTTAATATTCCATAGCAGAAAACAGTTTCAATCGCATTGGCATGAATCTCAGATAGCAGACAAAGCATTCATTCGAAGATGGAACTCTCAGAATTGTTGCTTTCAAAGGAAATCCAAATAGGAACCAAAAGTTTGGACCCTTCAAACTCATTAACAATTCTCAGTACTACACACTTACAGTGGAATATCAAACTGAAACAAATGAAAATCCCATGTATTGTAAGCAAAGATCGTTCTTTCAATAGTAAGGAAGGTTTTTTCCACGTTTCAGGTCATGGCCTTTGGGTGTATATATAGACAGGAGACTGATTACAAAACATCAATTTATCAGTTTGCATGCATGAAAACTATCAACATGATGTAGTTATCAAAACATGGGGTCTGAAAGGAACCCCCCAAAAAAAAAAAAAAAAGCTACTAAATTTAGAAGATCCGCCCACTGATTTTCATATCCATATATCACTGGTGTTTTTGTTGCATGTTCCTTGTGTCAGTGACTCTCAGTTATGGGGTTAGTTGAACAATTATGGAATAGAAATTAGCTGCAGACGGAAGAAACTAATACAAGATATTTTATAAATATTGGCTAGGAATTCAAGCAATGCATCCATAAAAAGGAACCAATCAAGTGTGTAGATTTAGTTCTCTTTTTGCAATAATATCATGTCATGTCCCCACTGTTGGAAAATATCTAATAGTTGGAACTTGGAGTTATCACAGATGTCCCAAAGATAATTACTTACTAGACAAAGTCCTTTAAGCTTACACTTCGCCATGCATAAAACTTGAAGACCCTTCGCTCCCATTCAGCATTCAAGATAAACTCGCAAATGCAAAGAAAAATGCAAACACAATAAGCTAACCTGAATAGTAGTATATTATTTAAAATACTAATATTTTGTATATTAATATTTTTTTTGGTAAATAGATTAATTATTTTTAATAATATTAAAATTTTCAAATCATAATTAAAATATTTGTATTAATTTTAACATATCATATAATTTACCTCATGTAATCATTATTTGAAATATTAACTAAAAATATTATTAAAATATATTAATCATTTTGTTCATATGTAGTACTAACCAAAGATTCCTATTATTAAAGCAAAAATTGATATATTGTATATTCAACTTTTATTTTTATTTTTTAAAAAATTGTAAATAATAAATAATTAATATATAGAAAAAAATCAAATCTTGATTAAGTCTTAACTCGATTGATATTAACATTGTTATCGAGCAAGAAATCATGAGTTTAAGTGCAATAAAGCACATTATCCTCCTCTTTAAGAATTAGGTAAGACTATAAGTAATTCTAGACATTGTATAAAAATAACATATAATAATTGTAAATTAAATTATAATTATTTTTAATCGATTTAGTAATATAGTAGAACACAAGTGGTATTCCCATCATTTCAAATTTTTTTCTAAACTCGTGCTATTTTATATATATATATATATATATATATATATATAGATAACCGAAACTAGACAAAAAAAAATGAATAATAAGCACAAATTTTGGAAAACTAGACAAAAAAAATGAATAATAAGCACAAATTTTGGATGAGTAGCCCGATTTATTTCTTGTTTCAGCTTCTCCAGGAACTCGATCCGTTTCGGTCCACCAATAAGTGTAATTGCAGAAAACTAAACTCACATACATCATACTTCAAAATCAATATGTGACTAGAAAATAAAAGGGCAATCTTCTAAGATAAAAAAGAAACTGAAGGTTGAATGAACAAAGGAAATGATTTCTCGGCCTTTCTAAATCCATATGTTTGATGCGGTTCAACTTTGTGGTTTAGTTGTCTTGGAAGCTGCTAACGGCAATTGGAGTGATGGAACTAACAACAGTTTTCGACCAGCTTGTTTAACCATCTGCCCACCTTCAAAGCAAGTACTTGAAACTGTCCTACTATACATCATCGTAGTAGAGCCCAAGATATCATCTCTGAATCCACATGCTTTGAAGAAGAACCTGAAATAAGCTATACATATCATGCTTTTCAAGAACAATTAATACAAATCATTTCATCAATGACCCTGCCAAAGTAACCTCATATATGTGTGTGTATATATATATATATAAATATTTCAATCCCAACTTTCCATGTAACCAAGCCACTGGTGTAGTAGCAACTGAGAAATGACTTATGTTGCTTTCAAGTCTTGGTTGACACTAGGTCGAGGATTCAAACCTCGACAGCCCCCTTTCCCTTGATTATCTCAAGTTTCTACATAACTTGTTTGCAACTAGTCTATATGATGAGGTTTATTGAATGAGATAAACTATGCAGTTCAATGAAAGAATGAAAGCACCTATCTAATAAAATTTAAGGCCCTTTTAGATTTGGTGTGAAGGTAGCAGAAGAAAGCCATTGAGCCATATATCATAAAAACCAATCAGTAAGAGCCAGCCAATTGTAATACACCTGGCCAGCCTTTGTTAGAAGGACTTTGCAACATGTTTCAAAGCAAGAAAGAAAGGCAGCATACTGGTAAAACCAATAAAACCAGGGGGGATATGAAACAGACTTACTGAGAAGAACACATAGGCTATGACATTTCAGCACAATGACAAGAATTACCTCTCCTTTCTGGAACAAAGAGCAGCTATGTCATAAATATCTCTACTTGTGAGCATTCTGAAAGCAAAGGTAAGAACAAAAATGTTAAACTCCTATATATAAGTTCAGTAACTACCAGTATACATTTCACAAACTGCAGGTTAAGAATAAGGATTTAACAAGATAATGTGATCTCCATTGTGCAGTTCCTGACTCGGACTCCTCAGGCATTTATTTTATTTTAGACAGCTAAACTTAAATAAATGCTAGAACAAATAGAATTTACCTGCTATTCAACTATAAGAATTATACTCATTTCTAGAAGAAGCAGGTATGCATGCAAGCACTGGCTCTTGTTTAAAAGAAGACAATGTTACAGTTGCATGCTTACATGGAGCAGGCATATATGTCGAGGGAAAATTTGATAACAAAACTACTTCGGTTAAAAGTCTCAGAATTAGTATAAACATAAGAGTAACAAACCTTACAATCCTTTTAACTATTATTGTCCCAATTCCCATGCCTTGTAAAGTAGGAACAACCTGGAATGCAGAAAACGACAATTATAAGAATATAAACAGTGATTAAGTACTGAATTAGAATTAGAGGTGTCCATGGGTTGGACAGCAGCCCGAATTTTGTATTTGAAAATAAAAATGAAGAAGTAATCACACTAATAAAAAGAGGGTACTAATCCAAAAGCCATATTACAGTCAATAACTCAGCCCTTTACCTTAAAAAGTATACACTCAAGAGTTGAGATTGATACTCCAAAAGTTTAAGGTTGTGTGATTGGCTTAAATCACAGAATGAATATCCAAGCATTGCTTCAAATATACATGCTAAAGAGGTAGGCTGCCAAAAGATGTTGGGGTGCTAATTCAACCCACAATTGCCAAATGATATTAGTACATAAAGAAGGATGGGAAGACAAGTACCATGACATCGTAGATGGATGCAGTCAATCCTAGATCAGAAACAGCACGCCCAAAGCCCACGAGCTGACCATTGGAAGGGTTGACAGGCATCACATTCTCCATCAAATCTCCTACAAGACCTGTTTTTATTTGCTCCTGCTGTTCTTGGCTTTGGTTTTGTTTAGTGGTGTTAGTCACCTTGACATGCTGAGGTTTGCAGAAGACTGAAACAACCACACAACTGTGGGAGAGAGCAATGTGGAGCTTGTCCAAGTCCATGACTTCTTGAACTATGCCGGTCTGTGGGTCCACCTTAGGGAATTGGTGGCAGGAATGGTTGCAACAGGTGTACAGTTCACTGAGCTCTTGAATATTAATGTGTGAAGGGTCCGTTGATATGTAAATTGGCATCACCAGTGGTGGTGGTATTGATTTTAAGCCGCCGAACTCCCTTGAACTTAGGTTTGAGTTCTTTCTTCTACTGTTGCTGCGTATCCATCGCAATTCCATGGATTTGGATGGAAAAGCAGCACCACTACCACCTCTCTGTATTATCATTATCTGTGCAGAAGTGGTGCTAGAAATAGCAGTCCCCACCATCTCTTGTGTTGGATGACCTTACTCTTTGTCTATACACATACATGAAACGGAACAAGAACAAGTAAAAAAGAGTGTGGGCGCCTTACTGCCATAGTCTCCACAAATAAATTACTGCAACATTCATTATCAATTTGGATGAAAATCAAAGTTAGCTAAGAGAAAGTAATAGGTAGGCACCTGACAACAGCAATGACTAGTGCGCCGCAAACCTTGCCAATTTGAGCAGCAGAAACGCCAAGGCCTCAGCGGCAGCAAGAACCAGTAATACCAGTATGAAATAGTTACTGCTTATGTCCTTTACAATTACAATTACTATTAGCGGTAGTTCTAAAACATAGAGTAGAAAGAAAAGAAATGCTAGAACAACTACTAATTCTTAAAAATAGCTATAGCAGTAGTAAATGAACAAATAAAAGGTACCTGGGTGACAAGAGGTCAAGTTAGGTCTGTGAGCAAGAGCTTCATTTGAGGTCCCAAGGCGACAGGGAGGGTCTTCAAGGTTGTGGTTGGCCTCCTTGAACTTGGCATAACCAGAGAGGGGAAACTTCTGTTGGTAGTTGAAGCTGGTGCACTGCAGTTGGGGTTGGGGAGTCAAATTCTGGGATGAGATAGTTTCTGCTGACCTTGAGGGCTGACAGCTTATGAAGATGTTGGATCATCCGATCTCTTGCACAGCAGAGCTTCCAACTCCATGTTTGTTTCTTCTCTTCTACAAAATATTCGTTCTCACTTGTGGCTGCTTTTATTTTACTTTCTTTTCTTTTTCTTTTTGGATCTTTTCTTTTTCTTTTTTCCACAATTTCCTTTCATATATTTTATGCGGCATTTAGATAATGCTCGCAATTCTGGGTATCATAATTATCATATGCTATGGGCTTCAAGGTCCCTTGCTTAGTCCCCAGTTTTTTTTAACAAAAATTAAACCCTCCAAATTGACTGCTTAAATTAAATTAAACTAATATGTTTCCAACCTCTCTTTGTTTTTTAGGAAATTATACTTGATTATTCTACATTTGAATTTAAGAAATTGTTAATTGTGCTTAAATGATATTTTATAAAGAAAATTTATTTGATATATTATCAACAGAGTTTTTTCTTTTAGACTTCATAAATGAATTTAAAATTTGACAATTGTATTATAAGGTGTAATAAAAAATAAAAAAATATTTATATAAATAAATGTGACACTTGTCACGCCCTCAATCCTCTTGTGAAATTTAAAAAATTCCATCGGTGTATCAAATAATTACCCTCTTAAAAATAAAAACTAAATAGATAAGACACATGACGATTTCTTAAACTCGTTTGTGGGGTTAAAAAACTTCACGACCAGTGTTATCAAATAATAATCCAATTATAGTGTGAAATTTTAAAGATTATAATGAAAAAGACTAAAATTCTTTCGTCGAGTCTGCTTTTAATAGCATGTTTTTCAGTCTACTTCTAATAGCACGTATTTTAGTTTTGTTGGGTTTCTGCTGTTGTTTCTCTTGCAAGGTGGAAGGGGTGGTATCAGGGTTTGGAGGTGTTGCGACGAAAATGGCAGAAGAGTTGGCGGGGCTTTCCATTAAGGGCGGGGAGGATGAGGCATTGCAAATCAATCTGGGAGAGGAGGAGAGTGAGATCGACGTAGATCTTTGTTTAGTGGGCAGTTTTTTTATTGCGAACGTGATCTAGTTTTAGGCTATGCATACAACTCTGGCTAATCTATGGCATCCCCTTGGGGAGTGTAATTGTAATTACTCGAAAGTTAGTGGTGTTAGAAACGGTGGTTTGGTACCCCATTTTCGATGATCAATTCTGTAAATATTAATAAATAATACTTAAGAGGTAGTATAAAGTATAATTAAAGTCTGGCCCATTAATTTTTTCGTTTGGATAGTTAATTAAGATACAAGGACTAAATTATAAAATTTAATCGCTATGAAATTTTAATTAATTGAGGGACCACTTGAGCAATGAGTTGTAAACCACCAAAAGTGTTAATTAAGCTTAATTTTAATTAAACTTAGGTTAATTAAGTTAATTGTAATTAATTAAAAACTAATTAAAATATATAAACGAAATTAAAAAGAAAAGAAAGCCATTTTGCTATCATCTTCTCCAAAAAGAACAAAAAAGGGTTTAGAACTTTTCAACTTTTGATTCTTTATTTGGTGAGTTTTGATTTACTCATTTTCTTATAATTTTTATTTTTTTGAGGTCTTGAGAGCTTGATTTAGCTAACTCAGGTACCAATTTGTAAAACTATTAAAGTTTCTAAAAGTTGTCATTGATGACTTCTTAAAGTTTTTGATGTTAAATGGTTAGATTTTTAGTTTAGATATGAAAAGGACTAGTTTGTAAAGTAAAAATTGTTAGTTTTAAACATAGGGACTAAAGTGCAAGAATTTTGGAATCGAAGATCAAATTTGAAAGTTATGGCAATTACGATTTTAAGGACTAAATTGAATAAAATGCAAAATTTTAGTGACATTCAAAAAATAAAAAAATTGGACTGATTTAAACATTTAGTGGATTGTTTTAAACTATTTGAAATTGATAAAATGAATTGAATTATTATATAGATCAATATTTGAATCAAACCAAAGATAACTAGGGAAAAGGCAAA
The DNA here is from genome assembly GCF_025698485.1 of Gossypium arboreum. Classification (NCBI taxonomy): domain Eukaryota; kingdom Viridiplantae; phylum Streptophyta; class Magnoliopsida; order Malvales; family Malvaceae; genus Gossypium; species Gossypium arboreum. The sequence goes on along the minus strand of NC_069074.1, from coordinate 28,947,182 downwards.
ATTATCGAATAGTCCTTGCAATTCAATCTATCTGTTAATTTTGTCAGGTAAGTTCATATGATGTAATTGTGTTTTAATCTTTATGTATTTAATATTTTGAATCTATGTATGATTTATTGAAATTTGAATTGTTTACAATTTAGTACAAAATATGAGAATTAGACTATATTGTAAAGAAATAATAATGAACTTAAATGTTGAAATTACCCTAATGAAACTTCGTAAATGTATCATACACATGGATATAGATACAGGGTGATTATCGGTGATTGCCAAGCTTCAGCATTTGTTACGGACTCGAAGATACATGTCACATATGTTTAGCTCGAACAAGTAACCTGATGTCATTTTAAAGGTTTAGTTCGAACGGGTAATTTAACATGATTATATGTTTAGCTCGGACGAACAACAAATGTGATAGTACTAGTGTATTCGAGTTTATTTACTGAGTTTCATCAAGTAATACGAATAATATGAAATGAGATATCAAATGTTACAAAATGTATTGGATGTTTAATGTGGTATTATCAAATGATTTGAACATAAAGTTTGGATATACATGTATTAATACCTTATCTATGATAAACATGAGATTGAGATAGTTATTTAAATGATATGTATTGACATATTGTAAATTAGGCACATAATATGATTGATTATATAATGAAGCTCATATTGTTGTTGTGATTTGTTATTGTTAAGTATGACTCTATTTTAGTCAAATTTGAGAATTAATCTTCTAGTTAAACTCTGTTTATTTGTTTCAATCAAACACTGATTAGTTTAGATTATTTTATTATTATTTGACATATGAATTTAGCCTATAAATAGGCTCTTTTACAACCTTAGAAAACACACCCATTAGATATTAGAACTCATAACACATTTAGAGAATTTTTTTTGCATTTTGAGGGTTCTTTATCTTTTGGTTTTTGGGGTTTAGTTTTTTACCTCCATCTTTTGTACTCTTCGGTCTTTTTCCATTATAGTAAAATTATATTTGCCCGTAGTTTTTTATCCTCTTTGGAGAAGTTTTTCCATATTAAATTTGTGTGTTCAATTTTTTAATTTCTTCTGCTATTTTTACTTGTTCGTTGCTTAATCTGGTCGATCCTAACAAGTGGCATTAGAGCTAGTTCAATTTTCATAAATCAGCCCATTTAGATATGGCAGCAACAATGTTTGAAATTGAGAAGTTCAATAGTGAGACAAATTTCAATTTATGGCAAGTTCGGATGATGGCAATTCTAATTCAATCTGGTTTGAAAGGGTTGTTACTGGGAAAAAGCTTGAGAATCTAAATAAAACAGAATGGGAAGAGCTTGATAAAAAGGCTTTGTCTGTAATCCAGTTGTGCCTCGTGAATACGGTATTGCAGGATGTATTGATGGAGAAGACCTCATCTGCCTTGTGGAAAAGGTTAGAAACTCTTTATGTGACTAAGTCTCTGGCTAACCGTTTAGTGTTGAAACAACGTCTATTTATGTTTCGCATGAACAGAAATAAGCTTCTTGGAGATCACATCAGTCAATTCATTACTCTTTTAAATGATTTAAAGAACATTGAGGATCATATTGATGATGAAGATCAAGCTGTGCTCTTATTGAGCTCTTTACCCCCTTTATACAAGTCTTTCAGGGAGACCCTGATTTATGGAAAAGACAAACTCTCATTCGAAGATGTGAAGGGTCATTTGTTGAGTAGAGACAAACTCGACAATGAGCTTTATTTGGATAGCAAGGCAGATAGGCAAGCTTTCGTTTTGATAGCATCAAAGAAACAAGACAAAAGATGTCGCTATTGTAAAAAGTTAGGTCACGTCAAAGTAGATTGTTATAAACTGCGAAATAAAAAAGCTGCTGAGAGTAACGAAGAATATGTAGCTGGTGCTAATTTGGCCAATGAAAACAGTGATGATTTCTTGTTAGTGTCAACGAGCGATAACTTCAAGCTCACGTCCGAGTGGATCCTAGATTCGGAATGTTCTTTCCACATGTGTCCCAATAGAGAATGGTTCTCCACATACAGTTCAGTTGAAGGTAAAGTTGTGCGCATGATAAACGATTCATCTAGTAAGATAATTGGTATTGGTACTGTTAAAATTAGGATACACAATAGGGCGATTAGGATACTCTCAGATGTCAGGTATGTACCTGATTTACGAAAGAATCTCATCTCCTTGAGTATTTTAGACTTGAAAGGATGCAGAATCAATATCGAGTCGAGTGGCATTAAAGTATCTCGTTTTGTTAAAAGGTAGGATTGACAAATGTAGGATAATGAGATGATAAATGTGTAATAATATGTATAATACAATTGTAATAAAAAGTATTATTTATTAAGTAGATATTTATTATTTATTATTAATAAGTTAAAGATATTTATTAGATAAATAATTAAAATTATAAGATTTTTGGTAAGAAAAACAAATTAGATAATGACTTTTGTAATAATATGAATATATACATTTGTATTATAATTATGTGTTTACTTAAATTTTAAGTTAAAGATATTTATTAATTAAATATTGATATTATAAGATTTTTATTTGTTAAATAAATAAAAGAAAGACAAATGGATGGTAATAATAGTGTACAAATGTACAAAGATACATGTATACAAATGTATTAACTATATTGTTATTAAATAGATATTTTATAATTATTAAATTAGTAATAGTTAAATGATAAAATAATACAAAGAAAATAAAATATAAAAGAAAAACAAAGAAACCAAGGAAACAGAACAGAAGCACTTCGAAACAGGGGAAGAAAAAGAAAGAAAGAAAAGAAAAAGGAAAAACTAGGGTTTTAAGGTTTAAAGCTTTGATTGGTAAGTTAATTAAGCCCTTTTTACTTAATTTTGATGTTTTAGAAGCTTTAGAACAAAATTTTGATGAAATTAAGTTGAGGTTTTGGAAGGTTTTAGGTTTTTGAACATAGTTCATGTTGAATAAAATAATGAATTAGGGATTTAATTGAATGGACTTTAAGTTAGAATTGATTAAAGGATTAAATTGTAAACTAAGCTATAAGTTTTGAGTTATAGGGATTAAATTGAAATAAATTCGAAATTATGAAAATATGATAAAAATTAAATAGTTAAATGTGAGTTTGGCAAGAAATTGAGTAGCAAAAAGGTATGAATTGAGAAGGAAAAATATATAGGTTTAGTTAGGATTAAATTGGAATTAAAGTAAAAGTTAGATAAAAATTTCAGCAATTAAATTGTGCTGTGTTAATGATTGTGAAATTATTTTAATTGTTTGTAGCTAATATCGAGCCTAAAGCATCGGCCCAAAAAGGAAAAGAAAAGATCGTCGAGGATTAAATCCGAAGAGAATTCTGGTTTGTATCACTATAACTCAAGCTTTATAATTAATATGTGTTTAATTTAATATGTATGTGTGATAAGTATTTTAAGGTAAGTATTTAATGAACTGATAAAATTTGTGATTGGGTATTAAAATTGAGATTGATATTGAACTGAATTATGGGATACTGAATATTGTTTTGAATACCGAATTGAACTGTGAAATTACTGAATATTGTTATGTATACTGCATTGAACTGTAAAATTTCTGATAAAATGAATTACTGTACTACTGTGAAAAATTGATCGAAATAATAAATTATAATTAATATTGAATCGAAATGGAAAGTTGTACTAAAAAAATGGTTTAAATACCCTATTAACTAGTTGGGATAGTCGGATATAGTTTGCATGCCATAGGATATGGAAGAGTACGGGTTTTTGTCGGCTTATTGATCAGGCACTTATGTGCCGACTACTGTTACTGTTACCGTTACTGTTACCGATTCGACACTTTGTTTGTCGAATACTGTTACCGTTACTATTACAGATTCAACACTTTGTGTGTTGAATACTTTACTCTATATCTTTATCTTTATCGTTATCGCTTCGACATCGTTAGATATCGTGTACCGTTAAGGCACAATGTGTCGTACTGGTGTGTTGGTTGGAATCCGTGTATCCACCGAGTCTGAGTCAAGTTAATAGGGACAAATGAAATAAAATTACTGATAAAACTAAATTTGAATGATATGGCATATGTGAAAGGTGAGAATTGAAATAAAGAAATAAGAATGGTATATATGTAATCAAATGATAACATAAAAAGATTGAATTATTTATTAAGTGATGATAATTGTAATGTAAAAGTATGCGTGTGATTTAATGTATTTAATTATGATTTGAATTATAGTGATACCACTAATATGCATACTCAGCGTACGGTTGTTTCCGTGCGCAGGTTGTAGAAGTCAAGTATTGAACCAGCATCCAAAGCCAGACCCGACTTCAGTAAACTTTTGGTGATGTATATTTTCTTTTGGTAATGTGGCATGTACATAGGATTTGTATAAAGGTTATTATGTTTTGAATATAAATGGTTAAAATGTTAGTAATACATGTCTAAGAATTATAATGAAAGAAGTTTATCCATTTCAATTTAATTAGTATATTGATAAATTTAAATTGATATTATATTGATTGAGTTTGATTAGCAAATATTTAGAATAGAAAATGAATATGTGAAATGAGTTGGTTGAATTGGTTATGTTTGAAATGGATACGGTTTTAATTGCAGGGGGTTTTATGTAAAAATAAGCAGAAATGCTGTTGAAATTTATAATAAAAAAAATTTGAAGTACTTGAATGAGTTCCGACAACGGTTCGGGGTTAGGGGGTGTTACAGATTCGACTCAGTTAATTCCCTGCATAGTTCAAGATAGGCTTGTGGCAGGCTTTGGCAAAGATGGCATTGTGGAAATATGAGTCAAGGTGGAGATTTGTTAAGTATGACTTCTATTTCAGTCAAATTTGAGAAATAATCTTCTAGTTAAACTCTATTTATTTGTTTCAATCAAACATTGATTAGTTTAGATTATTTTATTATTATTTGACATATGAATTTAGCCTATAACTAGGCTATTTCACAACCTTAGAAAACACACCCATTAGATATTAGAACTTATAACACATTTAGAGAATTTTGTGTTTACTTTTTGAGGGTTCTTTATTTTTCGATTTTTGGGGTTTAATTTTTTATCTCTATATTTTGTACTCTTCGTTCTTTTGCCATTATAGTAAAATTATCTTTGCCCGTGGTTTTTTATACTCTTTGGAGGAGTTTTTCCACGTTAAATTTGTGTGTTCAATTTCTCAATTTCTTCTACTATTTTTACTTATTCTTGCTTAATCGGGTCAATCCTAACAGTTATGTTAGGCAAACTTTGCTGAAATAAATAGTTTAGTATGTTTAATTATAAATCGAGGTAAGTTATCATTTTAAATACCTATGAACTCGTTACTTTTCTTTTTCTTTGTAAATTGTTAATTTGTGGAACCTGTCGTTCAGATTAGCTTGGAGACCACACTATCCTACCATAAACTCGATAATCTATTAATTGTTTTACTCTGATTATGTGGCATGTACATAGGAACTTATATGTTTGTTAACTGTGAATTGATGGTTTAATTATAATCTTGAATAATGATCATATATGTAACTATGCATAATTTGGAAATTGTGTTGGGACCTATGAATGGTATTTAACTTGACATATATGAGCTTAAAATGACATATTTGAATGTCGGTGTGAATGGGTAAAAGCATGATAGTATAAGTGAAGTATGAATAAGCTAAATTGGTAGGTTTGGTGCCAAATTGCGGCATATTTGGTTGATTGAATTTAAAAATGGTTAAACGATTGTTTTGAATGGTATTTTGGTTGGTTTTGTGTAGGAATAAATGTGCAATTATGCACTAAATGGGTTAATGGTATAGATGGCTTGAAATATGTCTTCAATGGCCTAATTTGTACCTAAAATAGAGTCCTCGTCCCAATGACCACATCTCCTCATCGCAACACCAGCCGGTAGTATGTGACATCGCGATGTCAAGTGGTCTAATGCCGTGACGTGACAAACCATTTGGTGACGTCACGACATGGAGAAGGTGACGTCGCGACGTCGATCTTGAATTTTTAAAACTTTTCAAATTGGTCCTATTTCATGCTCAGGCCAACAAAAGAGCTTTCACAAGCTCGATTAAGCCTTGGATTTAGTTGTGAATCATATTATGAATGTGTTTAAGTCATAAATATTTGTTTGATTGATATATTTGCTGTATTTTGATGGAAGTTACTTGGGCAACAGATGTGGCATCCCGTAGTTTAGACTCCGCGATTAGGTCAAGCAAGCAATGTTACAGTATCGATTACATATCTAGGCAAAAAAAGGATCCTTTTCAGGTTCCATTATGAGATTGATCTTGATAAAGTAGTTGAGGGGAGCCATTTACGTTCAATAACCATCTATTGGTATTTCATAGCTGAAAACAAGAGAGCATCCGATGCAAGTTCCTTTGTACCATGTTGATTTCTAGGTTCAGATTCACAATCTGTCGACTGGTTTAATGTCTAAAGGTATGGCAAAACAGTTTGGTAATTTCCTGGGAAAGTTCTTGGACTATGATGCAAAATCCATCAGTAGGGGTTTTCCGAGTTATATAAAGATACGAGTTAGTATTGATATAAGGGGTTCGTTGAAAAGAAAGAAGAAAATCACTTCATCTCAAAAGAATTGTATCTATACCAACTAACTGTTTTCTTTTTCTTGCGTGGGTGATTGGGGCATGTGGAGGGTTTCTATCCTATCAGAATTGTGCATGGGAAAAATGAGTTACCATTTGAATGAGACCTTTCGACTGAGGCGTTGCCTAGGAGGGCGATAGTGGCCAAAAGTTGTTGGTTACACGATGAAGGGGATGCTCCCTGGGCGATTGAGATGGGGAGTTTTTTTTGGTAAGGGTGATTCAATTGATCAAGATAACATCTAGGGCCTTCTTCAGATATATCACTTTAACATCATTTATATTTAATTCACTATTATATATCACTCCAAATAAGCCTTCTATCATAATATTTTATTTCACATATCAAATTATTTTACAGTACATTTTATGAGTTTACCATAAATTTCATAAAATTTACATTTTAGTCCATAAGTAACAAGAGAATTTAAGGGTACTTACCTATCTCCAACCTCAAATCACTTTTTTTCCCTTTCTCCTATCACTTGATTCACTTTCTCAATTTCTTTCTTCAACAACATGTCAATTTTTATGAGAAATCTTTACTTTAACGTCACTTCCATACTTATCTAACAAGATTAAACTTAAAAACATATTAAAACCTTGATATTTGTACCTTGTTCTCTTGATTTCAAATCCTAATTTTTTTTTCTCTCCTCCAACATGAATGTAACTTGTCTCGATATGAAACTAGGCTCTCTATATTGTTTCTCTATTGATTTTATGAAAAATCTCTAAGAAATTTTGAAGCTTTGAAGCTTGATTTGGTTAAAAATGGTGGAAAATGATTAGATTGTAAAGAAAGGAAAATTCTTTCTATTATGAATGGTGGGTGACGTTGGTTAAAGAAGGATGGAGAGAATTCTCTTCATCTTTCTATGAAAATATCTATTAAATAAAAAATAAGTTAATATAAAAAAAATCTAAATGTAATGATTTTTAACGTAATGGCCACCATTTTATCTCATTTTTCAATTTAATCCAATTGTGGAAAAACTTCCAACAAAAATGAGATATTTATTCATAATTATTCATTTAAGAAAAGATCATTTTGCCCTTTTAAATCTCTACAATTCCATCATTGATTCATGCATTTTTGGTAAAATTACATTTTTAGTTATTCTTTTTTCTCTTCATTTCAATTTAATCTTCTTATACTTTTAATTTTCACTCTCATAAGATTTAGTCTATACATTGAATTTGTTTTTCTCAATACACGAGTCTTTTCAATTCCCTCCGGTATCCATCTCCCTCCTCTACTAACACCGTCAATTATTATTTTATTTAATTTAAAATTTGATCACGTATATTCCTGAAATAACACTATTTCCCAAGTTAGGGGGTTTGAAGGATGTTACATTTCTCCCTTTATAAAAACTAGTCTCCCAAATATCTTACAATACAATCAATCAAATCTCTCCAATAAAACTTAAAAGAGCGCCAAATAAAATACAAGAAAAATACAACTCCACACCAGGTGTAACACAAACAACCTATTTATAGGCTAATACCAACAACCTCTTCAATAATGTTCATCTCTCATTTAAAAGTTGGATTTACCACTTGAAATGTATTGAGTAATTATCCCATAACAAGCCTATAAGGAAAGGAGTAGCCACGAAAGTTCAAACTTCTCTCCTTCTTCAAGGTTGTCAATTGAAGGATAATGCTCACCACATGTTGTAGCACTTAATTACTTCCTCATTTGTTGTTCAACAAAATTAAGTCATAAAACATCTCATTAAAAAGTTAAACTTGTCAACTTAAAAACTTTAACCGCACCAAAATTATTGTTTAAACATGAAGTGGAACAAAAGGAACAATCAAAATTACCATAGAATACTTGTAAATCTTTTATTTGCAATCAAACAACACAACTTAACAAAACTAACAATCAATTCTCATATCAGAATTAAATTTTATTTCCAAAATTTTCCCAATTATTAAACTAACCATAATATCTACACATATCAAAATCCTTTTAATATTAATTATTACTGAGTATTCATGGAGTATTTTAAAAAAATAGAGAAAAAAAGCTTTGATTTCAATCAATCCTTTTTTTTCCCTTTTAAAAAGTTGTCTTTCATTTTTCGCTTTCATAACACAATAAAAAATCGTTATTAATAAAATTAATGAAAATTAATCTTTTAAAAATCTTAATCAATTGATATGGATGTAGTTAAATCTCTCACTTTCATAAGCCCATCGAAAAATCCTATCTAACTCAACTCAATTTCTCCTAAAGTTGATTCCTAAGGATTTCTCATTACGCACCCAAATCCTCTCAAAGATTATCAAAGAAACACCAAAAATCATACTCTTTCCTCCCCAACGATAATTAGGCGTGATGGGGGAAGATGATGTGTTCCTTTCAACAACACCAAAAATCTTTTTTTATTGGATAGGAAAGCATGAAAAAAAGAAAAGAAAACCACACTCACCTCTCTTGAATGGTTGATTCTGGCACAAAGAAAGAAGAAATGATGAAAAGAAAATTTCCCTCCCCTTTCTCTACTCCTTGATCAGCATTAGAAAAGAAGAGATTACAAAATTTCAGTCTACTTTTCGAGAATAATAACAAAAATAAACCTTGGATTATTTGCCACATAAACCCCTCATTTTCTTTCTTTGATAAAATTTATGCCTTAGACTTGTTTCCAATTTAACTCTTCTTACAAAGTAGTCCATATCCCAACTAACAAATTTCAGTCTTAACTAGTTTAATAAAAATTCTGAACGAACGATATTATTTGAAACAATATGGTATTAGTTCCTGGGAAACCTCTTGGTAATATCTTTTGGAATGTCATGAATTTCGATATGGAATTTTCAGGTGTTACAATAATTCATGAACTTTTGTGTTGTTTGTAAAATTGAAATTTAATTTATGTTTTTTATCTTTAAAAATTTAGTCTTTTTACTTTCTAAATTTTAAAATTTAAGTTCAATTGTTAACTTTATTAAATTTTGGCTTATATGTCAAAAAACCTTTAAGAAAATGCAAAAAATCCTATATTAATTTCATACCCAATTAAGCACATGTCGTTAACTAAAATAATCAATTAAGTCCCTCTGTTAATGATTTTCGTTATTGACCACGTTGACTACGTTGACTATTAAAATAAATTGATGGACCAATTAGATAGTGACATGTGGTAGCTTATGGTTTAGTATAATATTTTTCTAATAAGAATGATTAAAAATATTACAAATTAAAAAAATTAAAAATAAATATATTAAAAATTAAAAATTTTAAAAATATTAAAATTAATATAAACTTATTAAAATTATAAAAATATAAAACTTATAAAATTATAAAATATAAAAATTTTAATAAATTATGAAAATATAAAATTAAAAACTTATTTAAAATTAAAAAGTATTAAAATTAATAAAAATAATAAAAATTGAAAAAATATAAAAATATTAAAATTGGTATAAACTTATAAATATTATATAAAACCTAAAAACTTAAACTAGACCGTTTAGCCAAAAATCGACCAAGGTACCGGTTTGAGAGAAGCTATTAGATTGGTTGACTTGAGAACTGAGTTTTTGAATCAATTTTTTATTCTATTAATATCTTTTTATCAAACCAAAATTTCATTATCCAACTATTAACATACATCAAAATTAAATATTTTGATCAAGGTTTTCAAAAGCGAATCGGTGGTTGAATCGGTCAGGTTACAGGTTTGCCAATTCGACTCCATCCAGTTCAGTTAAGTAAAAAAATCGATTCAATCACTAGGTTTTCAGGTCAACTGATCTAATGGCTTTCTTTGGACTGATACCCTTGCAAATTTTGGTCTAATCGATCCAATCAATTAATTCGATTCAATTCAAGTTTTTATGATTTTTTATAATTTTTATAAGTTTATATCAATTTTAATAATTTTTAATTTTTTATAATTTTTATGATTTTTATAGAATTTTAATACGTTTTTATAAAAATTAAATATTTTAAATATATTTTATTACTTTTATAATTTTTATAATTTATTTGAATTTTGATAATTTTAATAATATTGAAAATATTTAAAAGTTTATATCAATTTTCATATTTTTAATATTTAATAATTATTATATTTTTGATAAATTTTCTAAATTTTTTCCCTTTTCTTTTATGATTTTTAGTAATTTTATGGAGAAATATTAGATTAAACTAAAAGTCGCCATATGTCATTATCTCGATTAGTTTGTCAATTTATTTTAATAGTCAATGTGGTCAATGACAAAAACGGTCAATGGAGAGGCTTAATTGATTATTTTAGTTAACAACAGTAGCCTAGTTGGACGTAAATTTAAAACAAAGGCTTAATTGATTTTTTTTTTGTATTTTCTTAAAGACTTTTTTGACATATAAACCTTAATTTTTTATTAATTAGTATGACATTTTAAAATAAAAAATTATTTGATAGCAATGTAAATAAAAGATAACATTATAATAAATTTGAATTTAACAAAATAATTTTAACAATATTAATAATTGAACATAAATTTTAAAATATGAAAAATAAAGGAATAAATTCCTAAAATAAAAAAATAGAAAATAAAATTTAAATTTATAAAAAAAAGCAAGACCAATACGGGTGTGGATAAACTCAGGGATTGCAAGAAAGAAAGAATTATAGCAGGTATGCTATGCCAAAACTTAAACCCTTTCTCTGCACGAGTTATTCAACAGGCACTGCCTTTTAGCTACAAAGTTTTAATTCAAGAGACATAAGTTATCTACATCAATATAAGTATTACTGATCAGAACTTCAATATTTCTGATGTGCAGGGTCCATTATATGGCAAGCACAAAGCATACTATATTGTAATTTCTTTGTAAACTCATCTGAAGTTTTTTAAGAAGAAGATGATTTAGAGAAAAGGGAAGATCTTTAGAAAGCCATAAGTAGAGAAAATACACTAGGATTTTATTTAAAACTTCTTTGTGGTTTTTACAATGAGAATACATCCTCCTTTTATAGCTGAAGGAGATATAATACAACAAAATAGTAAACAGTTTACAAGATAAGCATCAGACATTAAAGCATAAAGTAAACAGTACATAAAGTAAAAGCAGGACTTATATTGGACATAAAGTAAAGTACGTTTAGACATAAAGCAAAATACTTTAATTATTAAAGCAAGATTCCTGACAAGTGATTTTCAGTTGTTTGCATTTGAATGGGGAAGCTGAGCACTATCCATGGAATCTTCACTATAGCAGGTTATTTCTTCGTCTTTTTCCTTTTCTTTTTCATCGTGCAATTTTATCTTGGCAAGACTGATTTGACTGTACTACCACGGGTAATCTTGAGACCATTCTGTGGGGTCAGGAATTCCTTCATGATATTCATGGAGAGCTTTTAGGACTGCTTCATGATAAGGTGTGTATGTCCTTGGCCAAGTGTCCCATGGTGCATCAATATCTGGGGGTGGCCATATCTCAAATGGAATGATTCTATTGAGCTGGTAGAGAAACTTTTGTAATTCTCGATATTGGACATCATCTTTGAAGACTTCATTTTCAAGAGATTTATGGATCCAAGAGGTAGGGAAGGAATTGAGCTGGGTTGCTTTTCCACATTTGACAAAATATTGAGGCTTGTAGAAGATTATTATCATATAGATTCCATAATTACCTCTTGTCTGGTTGCAATGTTGCTCAATAATCTGAAGCCATTGTGGAAGAGGATAGAACCAACTAAAGAAAGTAAAGAAATTTTATTGTTCTGGTTCAATATTTCCTCTGATGGCTTTTTTCAAGTAATAAAGGAGATCAGGAGTGTCGAACTGTATGGCAATATGGTAGAGATACGTAAAGTACCATAAAAACCATTTTAATTCATTTGGTTGTTCAACAAATTTAAACCTTATTGGGTGTATGAAAGGATAATCTGGATGAATGCCCCAAGGTTTAAGCATAAGTCCTCCAAAATTCTTGAAAACTTGAATCTGATATTCGAACATCATGTCCCTAGCTTTCTGATGAAAACAATTCTTTTCCACAAGAGTAAAAAATTCTGGAGGATATTCAGGGTGGAGATTGGGTGTAACAATGTAAGGAGTAGGAGAGGTGGATGATGAGGAATAGCGTCTATACATCATGATTGGTCTAGGCCAAAAAACTCTTTTGTAGGTGAAGACTTCTGGATTTTCTTTAGGTCTGGAAAGTAGATCAACAAGAACATTTTGCTTTCCAGAAATATATCTGACATCAAATTTAAACTCAGAAAACCATTCTGCCCATCTTAAAAGTTGTGGATGAGGGACAGTTTTCTGTTTAAACTTGAGCATTTGTGGAAATGAAGACATATCCATTTCTACCAAAAAATGATAACCCAGAAGATGGAATTTGAATTTTGCCATACCTTTCTTAACTGCAAGGATTTCTTTGAATGTGGAGTGGTAATGAATTTCTGATTCTGAAAATCTTCCACTCTTGTATCCACAAAGTTGTCTTTTGCCGTTTTTTTTTTCAAGCAAGATTGCTCCCCAGTATTTGTCACTGGCATCTGTTTGTAGAATTCATTCTCTATCTGAGGGAATTTGAAGTGGAGGTAAATCCTGGGTAATCTCTTTCGATCTTTGGAGCGCTTTTGTCTGGGAAGAGGACCATGGAAGAGGGTCCTTTTTAAGCAACTTTTGCAGGGGGTTAATATACTTAGAAACTTTAGGGATAAAATCTCTAAGATAATTAACAATCTCAATGAATTGTTGGACCTACTTAAAAGACAAATAGTTTGAAGGGAATTTGAAAAGTTCTTGAACAATGTGTGGTCCTAGAGAGTATTTTCCTTTTTTGATATCCATTCCGAGAAACTGAATTTCTGATTTGTTAATCTGCATCTTCCTTTCTGACAACATTATCCCATATTTGAAAATAAGTGATTTAAATTCTTCAAGGAGTTGTGCATAGGAGTCTTTATCTTTGCTGTAAAGTAGGATGTCATCAATGTATACTAAAGTATTTTCCATCAAGAGATGAAAAATCTTTATCATTACTTTCTGGAATAGAGAAGGAGCAGTCTTTAGTTCAAATGGCATGACTTTCTACTGAAAATGTCCATTGGGAATGCAAAATCCTGTTTTTGGCCTGTCATCAGGATGGATTCCTAATTGCCAAAAACCTGTCTTGAGGTCAAACTTAGAGAAGACTCTTGCTTTGGCTAGACTTGAGAAGAGTAAATCTTTCTTTGGAAGAGGGAATTTGTTATCTTGAAGGAAATGATTAAGAGGCTGGTAATTAATTACCAATCTTAACTTTCCTCTAATTTGTTCAAATTTTTTATTTATATAAAAAGCTTCACATGCCCATTGAGAATCTGAGGGTTCAATCAAATCTTGATGCTGTAACTTTTTGCACTCTTTTTTTGCTAGCATTAGATGATCTAGTTTCATTCCTTGGTGGCTAGCCTTTGTTGGGTTGATGTCTTCATTTTTTCTTGAAAGGGAGTTTAATGAAGAAATCTGGTTCTTCCACAAAGGGTTTGAGCATTTATTCAAAAATTCAAAATGAGATTCTGCACAAGATTGAGCTTTTAATTCCTGGATAGTGTGAAGGATTTTTTCAGATTGGATGACAAAAAGTTTTGGGATTCTATTACTCCTTCAAGGAGTATTCTAATATGCTAGGCTTTTTTGTAGAGGTCAAAACCTACTATAATATCTTTTTCAGGGAGTTTTGATCCCAATACTGTAGTTTTTACACAACAGCCTGGGAAAAATTAAATAGTAATTGGCTTGCTAATCAGATGAGTAGCAAAAGGAACATCAGCAGCAGAATCAAAATACCTTATATAGGGTTTCCACCATTCTGAGGGTAAAACATCTGATTTCATGATGGTTTCTGCTGCACCAGTGTCTATAAAGACAATTATAGTAATGGGTTTACTATACTTGTCTAAATAGATCTTAACAGGTATATGAGAAACTGGGGCTGTGTCAACTGCTTTGTCAACATTAGCTTGTATCATCTGTATATCAGAGTAATCTGATTCAGGTTCTGAAGAATCATAAGCAGGGATGGCACAAATCGTCTTGTCAGATGGTTCTTCTTCAATGGAGCAAACAGATTCAATATCATCATCTTCTTGAATCTTTACTCCTGATTGTTTTACTATCTGTGCAATCTTCTTGGCTTGTTTCTTGTTCTTTAGACAATTTTTTGAAAAGTGTCCCTTTTGATTACAGATGTAACAGCGATCAGATTTTTTTGACTTTTTTTCTTCTTAAGATATCTCCATCGAAGCCTAACTTTCTTCCTTTTTCTCGAAATTAAAAAAGAAAAATGTTTTTTGAAGTGTTTCTTCTTCTTTGTGCGGCAATTACACAGATTATCTTTTGGGCATTTGTACTTCAACTAGGAATCATCACAGGCTCTGTCAATTCTTTTGTCATCATGGAGATAATCTTTGAATATCATTCTTCTGTTGCAGATATCTTCCAAAGCAACAAAGACTTCTTGTTGGAGTTCTCCAACAGTGATCTGAAGAATATCTTTGTTCTGTGTTTGGAAAGCTTGATTAACTGCAACTTGAATTGGATTTGGAAGAGAGGAGAGGATGGCTGGCTTGAGATTTAGATTTAGGCCTAAAGCACAATATAGCTTTGTCATTATTTTGAAATGCCTTTCCAAATCTTTTTTGACATATGAACAACATTTTTTTTGTAGAATTCCCTTCTTTTTAATGTCAGCAAATCTTGAGGGTTTCTCACAAAATGTTGATGTATGATTCTGATTGGTTGAGCCAGATCTTGAAGAACTAGAAACTGCATTTGATCATGCTGATTAATGGAATTCCACCAATCTCTCAACATTACTGTAAATCTGGAGACAAACTCTATAAGAATGTTGTAATTTCTATCTTCAGTAAGCTTGTGAGTTTCTAACTAAGAATGAAATTCTTGAATTCTGTTTGGCCATTTTACTGGTGGCAAATCATCTATAGTGAAAGTGGTTCTTCCTATGGAAGACTTTGGCATTTGTCTCTAATGTGCAGAAGATGGTTCTGGCATATCTTGCATTTCATCATCACTTGGTTCTTCAACTTTAGTTTTTTGAAATACTTTTTGCAATTCTTCATCTTCTGATTCTATTTTTTCGTCTAATGAGAATTCAGGTTCTTCTGATGACTCTTCTGATGATCTTGAACTTTGTCCCGAATCAGCTGTGGTGCTTGATTCTGGATTTTGTACAGTTGAGATCTTAATAATCGTAGATTTTGTATAATCCTTTAAAATTTTTTTTAAAGGATTTTGATCTTCTTCTTGGATCATCAGAGATTTTGAGACTTGCTTTGGAGGAGGAGATTTTGGTGGAGATTCTTCTGAGACTGGTCTTTTTCCCAGTTTCTTCTCCATTTGGTAGGCTTCACTTTCACTGTCTGTTTTGGCTTCTTCAATAATTTTTTTCTTTTTTTTCTCTGCTTCTTGTCTTTTGATTTCCAGAAAAATTTCATACGTACTTGGTTTGGTACGTTTTGGAACTTCTGGAAAGGTTATTCA
The DNA here is from genome assembly GCF_025698485.1 of Gossypium arboreum. Lineage (NCBI taxonomy): Eukaryota > Viridiplantae > Streptophyta > Magnoliopsida > Malvales > Malvaceae > Gossypium > Gossypium arboreum. Next base: position 28,931,062 of record NC_069074.1, on the reverse strand, counting down.
TACTTCTTCTGCTGAGAGTGGATTCTTTTGTCTGATAGAGGGAAACAATTCAATTGTTTCTACTCTATGGGTAGACTCAGGGATTTTTCCTGTTTCTTGAAGAGTCTTGATTTGATCTTTCAATTTTTGAATTTATTTCTCTCTCTGTGCAAGATGAGAGAAGAAATCTTGTCCTGGTGCTGCTAGTTGCTTTGCTACTGTATCCAATCTTTTTTGTAATAGTTGGATCAGATCTCTAACCATTTTGGTGTTGTCATCTATCTTGGTTTCAACTATTGAGATATTTGAATCAATTCTTTTCAGAACATGATTTTGAGCAATAGCATTTTCTGTTTGCCAGTTGAGAGTGGCTTCTGCAGCACTTATTTTAGATGGTGCACCAGAAATATCAGTCTGGATTTTTGAAGGGATTTTTGATGCATGAGTATAACTTTTTTCAGAGTATTCTTCAAGAGGTGGGAAATCTTTGTCATATGATGCTGTAGGTTGCATCATACAACTGAGATCAAGTTTGACCATAGCCATCTTCACAGTTTCTAAAACCCCAATATTTTCCCGACCCAGCTAATGATGCAACCAAACGAAAGATCGGCACAACTTCATGATCAAGAGGATCTAGACTGTTGTTGCCCATTGTGTGAGTCCGGCACAGAAAGAAGCCTAATAGGAAGTTTTTTTTCCGCAGATGGAAAACCTTTATACATGTTTAAAGACCCTGTAACTGGACACTGTCCTTGGTCTTTAAACTATTCATGTGAATTATGCACAGATGATAGATTGGTCGCCTGGGTTGATAGCATGGACACAACTGCATCAAAGGTAGGAAAAAAGAAGAAAAAGAAAAATTCAACTCAAGACGAGTTTTACAAAAGGTGGATGGATGGAGATCCAGACATTGGACCACTTGGAGAAGATAATGGTAAATATGTTTAACTTGTTGATTATTCATCTCACAAGTCTTTACCAAATACACAGGTTTTACTTGAACCGTGTAAACCTCCTCCTCTTCCCTCTCCAAAATCATCCACTCAATCTCCTGTAAACACTCCCAAGAAATCAAAACCCTTTCCTCATTCCTGTTACAAGAAAATAAACAAATGGGCTAAGAAGAACCCAGATTTTCTTGCTTCAAAAAAACCAATTTCTACTGTATGTATGATGCAACCTACAGCATCATATGACAAAGATTTCCCACCTCTTGAAGAATACTCTGAAAAAAGTTATACTCATGCACCAAAAATCCCTTCAAAAATCCAGACTGATATTTCTGGTGCTCCATCTAAAATAAGTGCTGCAGAAGTCACTCTCAACTGGCAAACAGAAAATTCTATTACTCAAAATCATGTTCTGAAAAGAATTGATTCAAAGATCTCAACAGTTGAAACCAAGATAGATGACAACACCAAAATGGTCAGAGATCTGATCCAACTATTACAAAAAAGATTGGATACAGTAGCAAAGCAACCAACAGCACCAGGACAAGATTTCTTCTCTCATCTTGCACAGAGAGAGAAATAAATTCAAAAATTGAAAGATCAAATCAAGACTCTTCAAGAAACAGGAAAAATCCCTGAGCCTACCCATAAAGCAGAAACAATTGAATTGTTTCCCTATATCAGACAAAAGAATCTACTCCCAGCAGAAGGAGTACGAATAACCTTTCTAAAAGTTCCAAAACATACCAAACCAAGTACGTATGAAATTTTTCTGGAAATCAAAAGACAAGAAGTAGAGAAAAAGAAGAAAAAACTCACTGAAGAAGCCAAAACAGACAGTGATAGTGAAGCCTATCAAATGGAGAAAAACTGGGAAAAAGACCAGTCTCAGAAGAATCTCCACCAAAATCTCCTCCTCCAAAGCAAGTCTCAAAATCTCTGATGATCCAAGAAGAAGATCAAAATCCTTTAAAAAAAATTTTAAAGAATTATACAAAATTTACGATTCTTAAGATCTCAACTGTACAAAATCCAGAATCAAGCACCAAAGCTGATTCGGGACAAAGTTCAAGATCATCAGAAGAGTCATCAGAAGAATCTGAATTCTCATCAGACGAAAAAATAGAATCAGAAGATGAAGAATTGCAAAAAGTATTTCAAACAACTAAAGTTGAAGAACCAAGTGATGATGAAATGCAAGATATGCCAGAATCATCTTCTGCACATCAGAGACAAATGCCAAAGTCTTCCATAGGAAGAACCACTTTCACTATAGATGATTTGCCACCAGCAAAATGGCCAGACAGAATTCAAGAATTTCATTCTTGGTTAGAAACTCGCAAACTTACTGAATATAGCAATTACAACATTCTTATAGAGTTTGTCTCCAGATTTACAGGAATGTTGAGAGATTGGTGGAATTCAATTAATTAGCATGATCAAATGCAGTGTCTAGTTCTTCAAGATCTGGCTCAACCAATCAGAATCATACATCAACATTTTATGGGAAACCCTCAAGATTTGCTGACATTAAAAAGAAGGGAATTCTACAAAAGAAAATATTGTTCGTATGTCAAAAAAGATTTAGAAAGGCATTTCAAAATAATGACAAAGCTATATTGTGCTTTAGGCCTAAATCCAAATCTCAAGCCAGTCATCCTCTCCTCTCTTCCAAATCTAATTCAAGTTGCTGTTAATCAAGCTCTCCAAATATAGAATAAAGATATTCTTCAGATCACTGTTGGAGAACTCCAACAAAAAGTCTTTGTTGCTTTGGAAGATATCTGCAATAGAAGAATGATATTTAAAGATTATCTCCATGGTGACAAAAGAATTGACAGAGCCTGTGATGATTCCTAGGTGAAGTAAAAATGCCCAAAAGATCATCTGTGTGATTGTCACACAAAGAAGAAGAAACACTTCAAAAAATATTCTTTTTTTCCAACTTCGAGAAGAAGGAAGAAAGTTAGGCCTCGATAGAGATATCTTAATAAGAAAAGAAAGTCAACAAAATCTGATTGCTGTTACATCTATAATCAAAAGGGACACTTTTCAAAAAATTGTCCAAAGAACAAGAAATAAGCCAAGAAGATTTCACAGATAGTAAAACAATCAGGAGTAAAGATTCAAGAAGATGATGATATTGAATCTGTTTGCTCCATTAAAGAAGAACCATCTAACAAGACGATTTGTGCCATCCCTACTTATGATTCTTCAGAACCTGAATCGGATTACTTCGATATACAGATGATACAAGCTAAAGCTCAGACTGTTGACAAAGCTATTGACACAGTCCCAGTTCCTCATATACCTGTTAAGATCTATTTAGACAAGTATAGTAAACCCATTACTATAATTGCCTTTATAGACACTGGTGCAGTAGAAACCATCATGAACGCAGATATTTTACCCTCAAAATGGTGGAAACCTCATATAAGATATTTTGATTCTGCTGCTGATGTTCCTTTTTCTACTCATCTAATTAGCAAGCCAATTACTATTTAATTCTTCCCAGGCTGTTATGTAAAAACTACAGTATTGAGATCAAAACTCCCTGAAAAAGACATTGTAGTAGGTTTTGACCTCTACAAAAAAGCCCAGCATCTTAGAATACTCCTTGAAGGAGTAAGATTCAAAAATCTTTTCCAACCCTTTGTCAGAATCCCAAAACTTTTTGTCAACCAATCTGAAAAAATCCTTCACACTGTCCAAGAATTAAAAGTTCAATCTTGTACAGAATCTCATTCTGAATTCTTGAATAAATATGAAAGAACCCAGATTTCTTCATTAAACTCCCTTTCAAGAAAAATGAAGACATCAACCCAACAAAGGCCAGCCACCAAGGAATGAATCCAGATCATCTGATGCTACCAGAAAAAGAGTGCAAAGAGTTACAGCATCTAGATTTGATTGAACCCTCAGGTTCTCAATGGGCATGTGAAGCTTTTTATGTAAATAAAAGATCTGAACAAATCAGAGGAAAGTTAAGATTGGTAATTAATTACCAACCTCTTAATCATTTCCTTCAAGATGACAAATTCCCTATTCCAAAGAAAGATTTACTCTTCTCAAGTCTAGCTAAAGCAAGAGTCTTCTCTAAGTTTGACCTCAAGGCAGGTTTTTGGCAATTAGGAATTCATCCTGATGATAAACCAAAAACAGGATTTTGCATTTCCAATGGACATTTTCAGTGGAAAGTCATGCCATTTGGAATAAAGACTGCTCCTTCTCTATTCTAGAAAGTAATGATAAAGATTTTTCATCCCTTGATGGAAAATGCTTTAGTATACATTGATGACATCCTACTTTACAGCAAAGATGATGACTCCCATGCACAACTTCTTGAAGAATTTAAATCTCTTATTTTCAAATATAAGATAATACTGTCAGAAAGGAAGATGCAGATTAACAAATCAAAAATTCAGTTTCTCGGAATGGATATCAAAGAAGGAAAATACTCTCCAGGACCATACATTGCTCAAGAACTTTTCAAATTCCCTTCAAAAGATTTGTCTTTTAAGTAGGTCTAACAATACATTGGGATGGTTAATTATCTTAGAGATTTTATCCCTAAAGTTTCTAAGTATATTAACCTCCTGCAAAAGTTGCTTAAAAAAGACCCTCCTCCATGGTTCTCTTCCCAGACAAAAGCGCTCCAAAGATTGAAAGAGATTACCCAGGATTTACCTCCACTTCAAATTCCCTTAGATGGAGAAAGAATTCTACAAACAGATGCAGTGACAAATACTAGGGAGCAATCTTGCTTGAAAAAAGAAACGGCAAAAGACAACTTTGTGGATACAAGAGTGGAAGATTTTCAGAATCAGAAATTCATTACCACTCCACATTCAAAGAAATCCTTGCAGTCAAGAAAGGTATGGAAAAATTCAAATTCCATCTTCTGGGTTATCATTTTTTGGTAGAAATGGATATGTCTTCATTTCCACAAATGCTCAAGTTTAAACAGAAAATTGTCCCTCATCCACAACTTTTAAAATGGGCAGAATGGTTTTCTGAGTTTAAATTTGATGTCAGATATATCTCAGAAAAGTAAAATGTTCTTGCTGATATACTTTTCAGACCCAAAGAAAATCCGGAAGTCTTCACCTACAAAAGAGTTTTTTTGGCCTAGACCAATCATGATGTATAGACCCTATTCCTCATCATCCACCTCTCCTACTCCTTACACTGTTACACCCAATCTCCACCCTGAATATCCTCCAGAAGTTTTTACTCTTGTGGAAAAAAATTGTTTTCATCAGAAAGCTAGGGACAGGATGTTCGAATATTAGATTCAAGTTTTCAAGAATTTTGGGGGACTTATTCTTAAACCTTGGGGCATTCATCCAGATTATCCTTTCATACACCCAATAAGGTTTAAATTTGTTGAACAACCAAATGAATTAAAATGGTTTTTATGGTACTTTACCCATCTCTACCATATTGCCATACAGTTCGACAACCCTGATCTCCTTTATTACTTGAAAAAAGCCATCAGAGGAAACATTGAACCAGAACAACAAAATTTCTTTACTTTCCTTAGTTGGTTCCATCCTCTTCCACAATGACTTCAGATTATTGAGTAACATTGCAACCAGACAAGAGGTAATTATGGAAGCTATATGATAATAATCTTCTACAAGCCTCAATATTTTGTCAAATATGGAAAAGCAACCCAGCTCAATTCCTTCCCTACCTCTTGGATCCATAAATCTCTTGAAAATGAAGTCTTCAAAGATGATGTCCAATATCAAGAATTACAAAAGTTTCTTTGCCAGCTCAATAGAATTATTGCATTTGAAATATGGCCACCCCCAGATATTTATGCACCATGAGGCACTTGGCCAAGGACATACACACATTATCATGAAGCAGTCCTAAAAACTCTCCGTGAATATCATGAAGGAATTCCTGACCCCACAGAATGGTCTCAAGATTACCCGTAGCGGTACAATCAAATCAGTCTTGCCAAGATAGAATTGCACGATGAAAAAGAAAAGGAAAAAGATGAAGAAATGACCTGCTACAGTGAATATTCCATAGATAGTGCTCAGCTTCCCCATTCAAATGCAAACAGCTGAAAATCACTTGTCGGGAATCTTGCTTTAATAATTAAAGTATTTTGCTTTATGTCTAAAAGTACTTTACTTTATGTCCAATATAAGTCCTGCTTTTACTTTATGTACTGTTTACTTTATGCTTTAATGTCTGATGCTTATCATGTGTACTGTTTACTATTTTGTTGTATTATATCTCTTTCAGCTATAAAAGGAGGATGTATTCTCATTGTAAAAACCAGGAAGAAGTTTTAAATAAAATCTTCTCTACTTATGGCTTTCTAAAGATCTTCCCTTTTCTCTAAATCATCTTCTTCTTAGAAAACTTCAGATGAGTTTACAAAGAATTTACAATATAGTATGCTCTGTGCTTGCCATATAATGAACCCTGCACATCAAAAATATTGAAGTTCTGATCAGTAATACTTATATTGATGTGGATAGCTTATGTCTCTTGAATTAAGGCTTTGTAGCTAAAAGGCAATGCCTGTTGAAAAACTCGTGTGGAGAAAGGGTTTAAGTTTTGGCATAGCATACCTGCTACAATTCCTTCTTACTTGCAATCGTTGAGTTTATCTATACCCGTATTGGTATCAGAGTCTTCAGGTTCAACAAAACTGATCTTTAGTAATCTGAGTGATGATAGATTTCGAGAAAAACTTTTCATTCATGGTAGAAAATATGTTAGCACGTCCTTCTACTTCTTCTACACCCATCTCTTTACCAGACTTTCCTATGAAATTTCATTCTGCAAAAAAGATTTCCTCTTTATATGAAATAGAATATCTAAGTGAAGAAGATAAAATACAACCTACAGATCTTCCTACAGTAAATCCTTATGCCGCTTACAGAAGATCTGCCTTTTCTCCTGTAAAATCCATCAGAACCTTGATTAAAGGTTCCACTAAACAAGTCAGGGAATATATCCAAGCTTCACGGTTTGATAGTTTTCCCATTTATGCAGCTTTACCAGAGCAGTTTGTCACTCTCGAAATTCCGACAGAATTTCCAGCAGAATGGAAACGTGTAGGGTATACTCATATCCATTTTGGAGTCATACGTCTTGCTTTAAACTATCATGGCACCGCTGGAAAGCTTGTAGTTACAAGAATTGCATTTTTGGATTCTAGATATTTAGAATACCAAAAATGCATGTATTACTACAATTGAAGCCACGTTAAATTCTGGCATTGTTATGGTAACTCTTTTCCCAAACTTCACGATGGCGTTAGCAGATCCTAATCTGACCAAAGCTCTAAAAGTCTAGATCCAAATAGCAGGAGATTGTCTATATAATTCAAGATCATGCCTTCAATCTCTCTAGGCATTGGACAGATGATTCCTTACTCATTTCAGTAAACACAAATGACCAGCCTCATTATGTTCATGTTCCGAGACAAATTCCTAAAAAGGAACTTATCAAACTGCTCCCAGAGAAGTGGATCACTAATTATAAAAAACTCCATGACCATAGCCAGCCGATCCAGTCAACCTCGAGTCAGATTACATCTAAGGGAGATTGGGTGTAACAGTGTAAGGAGTAGGAGAGGTGGATGATGAGGAGTAGGAGAGGTGGATGACGAGGAATAGGTCTATACATCATTATTGGTATAGGCCAAAAAAAAAAAAAACTGCTTAATGAAAAAGAAAACAAAAGCCCAAGTTTGGAAACATATAGACCGACAGACGGATAAAAAAAAAGTAGTACTAATATTTACAAATTCAAAAATTGAAAAAGAGATCGGACGGCAATGCAATGCTTACTGGAATCTGAACTCGCAGACAAGAAAAGGAAAGAAGCAAAAGCAAAGCAAAGCGAAGAGGTTCTTAGTTGCTTCTTCTTACTAGTAGTACTAGGAAAACTTATTTTTCTATCCTTTTAGTTTTTTTCTTTAAAAATAAAATCTTTATTTTCCGCTACTGCTACTGCTAGATGTTAAAAGATGAGGGACTATTCTGGTTTAGATAATCGCTGCCCTAGAATTTGATGGGAGCTGATATCCGCCATACTTAGTGCTTTCTTTAAGAGCTAAATAAAAGATATGGATGGTGGGCGGAGGATAGCCGTCAGCCCAAGGCCTTGCAGCGGACGGAGAATACTCGCATCTAAGAAAAGAGGGAGACCCGATGCCTTCGTTAACAGTGTCAAGAAACTTCAACGAAGAGAAATCTGCTCTAAGCCGCACCGTGCTTTCTCCGTCACCGACGCCCAGGAGCGCTTCCGTAACATCCGCTTGCAGGTTCTTTCTTTTTTTTACTTACTTGCCCTAACTTTTATTTTTTATTTTATTATTTATTGCGCTAATTTTCGCTTCTGCATTTAAACCTTAGCTTGACGCTTCACATCCTTTTCCTTTTCATTTTTCAAAATTAAAATACGAATAAAATTTTGAACATTTTAACCCTAGTTGCAAATTTGTGGAAGGGAACGAAGGAAGCTCTTAGCTTTGCATCATTAATATGTTCAAATTGGTTTTGTACATGTTGTCCATTTAAGAGTTTCTGCTTCAAGCACTTGTTTGTTTTTATAATAAACAACTAGAGTAGCTGGAGCGCCGACAATTTTCAATTTTGGCTCTATGAGATTTTGCTCTGCAAACCTGATGCACTTTCGTTGTTGTATCAAAAGATTTCTGATGTTGAATTTAAAATTTCCATGAATGATAATTAGTAAAGCTTTACTTGAGAAATTTTGGAGTAAGAAATGTAGGAGAATACCTTGGGCTGACATCAAGATGTAGGTGCTTTATCTACATTTGATGGTATTCTGACTAACATGTTATCTTTAAAATCGATTCACCTTTGGTTGATTAGTAATACATGTATTAAGTAGGAGAGTAGAAAAGGACATCTCTTCCTCTCATTTAGTTGGAAGTCTATCAACTAAAAGATCAGTTTCCAAGTCTGTTACACATCTAGCCTCTGTGTATTACTGTTCTACTTGAGCTTGCTTATTAGATTTGGTTATATTTTGCGTAACATACAGGAGGAATATGATACTCATGATCCAAAAGGACATTGTTCAATGGTATTACCATTTCTGAGGAAGAGATCAAAGATTATAGAGATTGTTGCTGCACAAGACATTGTATTTGCTCTTGCTCAATCTGGTGTATGTGCGGCATTCAGTCGAGGTAGGATCCTTGTTTCACACTTCTAATCTTATTTGGATGGGCTTTTCTATTTCTGTTTGGATTGAAAATGAGAATAGGAATCTTGATGTTTTATTGTTGCTGGGTGCAGAGACTAATCGAAGAATATGCTTTCTAAATGTCACTGCTGATGAAGTTATACGAAGCTTGTTTTACAACAAAAACAATGACTCACTTATCACAGTCTCAGTTTACGCTTCTGACAACTTCAGCTCCTTGAAGTGCAGAAGCACGAGGATTGAGTATGTCATTTTTTTAAAACCTCTTTACAACCTTAAACTTATCCCAACTGGAGTCGAAAGAAGAAAAATGGGAAAAAAGACTCAAATAAAAGGATGAAATACTGCATCTAGACATTGTAATTTGTAATGTTCATTTGTTTTCTTTCTGAAACAATTCGGTGTTATGGGCAGGTACATTCGAAGAGGTCAACCTGATGCTGGTTTTGCACTTTTTGAATCTGAGTCACTGAAGTGGCCTGGGTTTGTGGAGTTCGATGATGTAAATGGGAAGGTACTCACATATTCAGCACAAGATAGGTAAGTAGTCATCCATATGAACGTACCTTTATGTTAAAATATAATAGTTGGATCCATAACTAGATTCATGAGTTTGATGTATACTGTTTTTATCTTTTGCTCAGTATATACAAGGTATTTGACCTCAAAAATTATACGATGTTATACTCCATATCAGATAAAAATGTTCAAGAGATTAAGATCAGGTAATGCTCCTTTTACGATGGTTATATCTCCTTGCTACAAAAGTAAAAATTCATTCAATGATGGGAAAACAGAAACCCATATGATATTTTTATCTTCTATTTCTATCAATATTTGGTAATTTAGTCTCCTTATAGTTGTTTTTTGTACAACTTGCTTTGTACTTCCTAAAAAGTAAAATCAAATGATAGATAGCAAAAATTGGGGTAAAATGAGATTAAAACATTGTAGAATAACAGTTTGATAGGATTGAAAAAAATATAAACAATCATTTTTGTTCTCCAGAACAATTATAGTTTTGTAATAAGTATCGTTTAGTCTAAACAAGCTTTCATCTTTCTCATGGAATCAAAAGTAAAGTACTAATTAACAATCAAATGGTATCTTGTTTGCTTCTCGTCACTGTATGTAATTGACTTTGTTTCATTGTATGATTTTTGACAGTCCAGGGATCATGTTATTGATTTTCACTAAAGTTGGCGGCCATGTTCCTCTTAAGATTCTCTCAATAGAGGATGGTACCGTTCTCAAATCTTTTAGCCACCTTCTTCACCGGAATAAGAAGGTGGATTTCATTGAACAGTTCAATGAAAAGCTTCTTGTGAAGCAGGAAAATGAAAACCTTCAGATTCTTGATGTAAGTATCTTTGTCAATACGTTGCAATCTTATTAATTTGTTAAAGCTTAAAAATGAAAACCTAATCTGTTATCATACAGGTACGCAACTCTGAGCTAACAGAAGTTAGCAAAGATGAATTTATGACCCCATCAGCATTTATTTTTCTTTATGAGAACCAGTTATTCCTGACATTTAGAAACCGGACAGTGGCTGTCTGGAACTTCCGTGGAAAACTTGTAACTTCATTTGAGGATCACCTTTTGTGGCATCCTGACTGCAACACTAATAATATATACATCACAAGTGATCAGGATCTTATCATCTCTTACTGCAAGGCTGATTCTGATGATCCATTGTCTGAAGGAAATGGTTTGTTTTTTCATTCTTTGAACTTTGAACTTTGTATTTCTTATGTTCTTTCTTTCCTGTGTCTTCTTTTATTCTGGTAACGTTTTTCTTAGATTGCATCTTACATTACTCTTCCTCCTTTAGATAACTATATCACTTGTGAGGTTTTATATCTATTTCCTGGCATGGCAGGGTCCATTAACATCAGCAACATATTGACTGGGAAATGCCTTGCTAAGATAAGGGCAAGTAACGGTTTCCCAGTGGAAAACCATTGTTGCTGCTGTGATGTCGAGTGTGGTTGCAGGTCAAAGGTGCAAAGCAGTTCATCTAGAATTAGAAGCACGGTGGCAGAGGCACTGGAAGATATCACTGCTCTTTTTTATGATGAAGAGCGCAATGAGATCTATACGGGGAATAGGTATGGTCTAGTTCATGTGTGGTCTAACTGACGGTTTGATTTTCAGTAGGAATTTTATGTAGTTTGACTTTGGTGGAGGTTGAGTGGGTTGTGAACGGGAATTGCGAGTCTTATGAAACTGTACCATTATTATTTAGTGTTAATTGTATCAATTCATTGGGCTCCTGTTTCTGGTTTTAATTCAAGTCCTACACCTTTATAATTTATTCTGTAATTTTGTTCCTGTGTGGGACTGTTGTTTTATATACTGTATTATTATTTTGCCTCTGTATGTCACCACAAGGGCTATAAATGAGTGCATCATTGTTTCGATTATCTCACTAAATAAATGAAATGAACAAAATCTTCAGGCATGTTTGTTAAACAGTCGGATATTAATAATGCATGTTTAGTATATATGTTTATGGATAAACCTGTTTATGTTTGTTCAAAATTTATTTATCTTGTCTGAAATTTAAGATGATACTGGTCAAACTTTGGTATCACTTTTCTCTTTTCCCAATTTTCCCATTACAAGAAATGATAATAAAAAAATTTATTTAAAGCTTGTTTATTATTTTATTATATAATTAATAATAAAATATATTTTTAAGTTTTAGTACTCTTCATATATATAAAAAAATATGGTCTTAATATTTTTATTTTCAGAAATTTAATATTTTTTTAGACTTCAAATTTCTTGTTCAATTATTAATGTTGTTGCTATTAAATTCACAAGATAAAGTAAGATTTTATCCCTAAACTTGTTTACTTTCCTTATTTTGGTCTCTTAATATTTTTGTCTAGAAGTTGGTGGCTTTTTCTATTGTGGTCTTTGAATTTGAATTTGTTAAGGTATGATGATGTGGTATTTTGAGATTATTTTATGTCAATATTTTAATTTTTTATAAAAAGTATAATTCATTGATATTTTTAATATATTTTTTATTTTTTAATTTTATAATATATATTTTTAATTTTTAAGTGATCATGTGACATAATTTTAAAATATTACATCAACATTTTGGAATGATAATTAAGTTCAGAGATTAAATTGAAATTTTTTTATCAAGTTGGATTAATATAGACAAAAAAGTTTAATGACTGATTTAAAAGAAAATTGTCGAACCTAGAGATTAAATGTTTGTGGAAGTTTAATGTTCACAAACAACTACATTTAATTTGAAAGATAAACTGCTCATACATAATTTTAAACAAAGTATAATTCTAAACTTTTAATCAACATAAATAAACAAAAATAATAAACAAATATGAATAGAAGGTGGTTACATTAATTTAGTACTGTAACAGTCACTTATCTCTACCCTTTGATTATCTCAGAGTGTACATTCTCTCCGTTTTCCTTCTGCTTATTCCAAAAACACCAAGCTCTAAAGTTTCTTAAGAATCCCGTTGCCTGCTACTCCAAAGTCATGCCCTTCATCACTAAAAACAACAGGGAGGACATTACTATGCATCTTGTTGAGGGGATCTACTCTCTCTGGATAAATATTTGAAGTATTGTATGTCGAGTAGCCAATTGGATTCTAACAATGGTCGGTATTGTCCTCGAGTCGTAGTAGGATTTTGTCTCCCGTCTTTGTTGAGACGCTTACGTCTCCGTACTTTAGTTCCCTTAAAAATAAAAAAAAATTGTTTAATCCCTTAAAAATGATACATATTAAGCTTATATTTTGATCTACGAAAAATTTATAATTAAATTTCGACCATTACTAAAAAAGTTTCTAGATTCGTCCCAGTTGAATATACCCCTTGGTGCGAGTCTTGCCGTGTCCTAAGAAGCTACCTGAATAGAGACGAAGCCAAAAGTTTATTTTTGGAGGGGCCAAAATTAAGTTATAAAATTTTAAAGGGGTCAAAAGTATAATTTTATTTTTGTATATGCTTGTTATTTTAGAATTTTAAAACGATTAAACTGAAAATTTTCAACTTTGAGGAGCCAAAGTGTATTTTTACCATTAAACTAACTTATAATTTTAAAAACTTAAAGGGACTAAAATGGCCATTTTAATTGGGGGGCAAGGCCCTTACTTGTCCCTCATGGCACCGTCCCTGACCTTGAACATTTCCCAAAATGTTGGAGAAGCTACTAGTATTGACTTGCCAAAGACCAATGAGAGAACTCTAATGAAATGAGGAAGAATATGACAAAAATAGCTTACATTATAGGGGCTTATTTATATTTCTCAGTTTAAGCTAGCGATGAAAATAAGAAAGGGTAGGTAGCTAGTTTTCTTGGGATTGCTTATTGACTGACAATGATGATTGCCTTCACTCGAATGTTGTTTCCAATAAGATTGTTTTCAACATTCCCCCCACCATTAGAGTGGTTGTTTTCAACATTCTCCCCACCATTAGAGTGGGGCTTATGGTTGAGCCTCTTAATGCATAGTCCACTTTCTTTTTTTTTTTTAGAAAGCAAAGAGACGAGCATTAAGACGTTCTTTAATCCTTGTTGTACTTTCGGGTTGGACTCTAGTCAATAGTAAGCGAGTTAGGTGTACATTTGGGAATCTTGAAGTTTTTTATGGTAAGATCCTAATGTATCTAGTTGATTTATAGAAAGTTGTCCCACAACAGTCTTTAGAAGAATAAAGAATCTTTTTTTCATTTTGGGCTTGGGTTGACTCCCCATAGTTCATCACCTTCAACAATAAATTCTCAACTTGAATCCCAAACTATGTTTTTTGATGGAAACTAAAAGGAAGTAGGATAATATTTTGGCTTTAGTTAAGAAGTGGGGTATTCAAGTCTAGGCATGATTAACACATGATGAAACATGTTGGAACAATTTTAGATTATATATAATATTCCAATAGTTGCAAATGAAAAATGAAAAGTTATAAGTAACCAAAAATTATTTCATTTGGTAAATTGATCAAGAGTTGTCACCATTCATAGTAATAAATTATGCTTTTGTCACCACTCATTGTAATAAATTATGCTTTTGTTACTAAAAGTTATGTTACTTGATTATTAACAAAAGTTATGATTATTCAAGTAATATGCAATGAAAAATTGTGTTCATTCTTAATAGATATGACTATTCATATAGACATTTATTGAATAGTTATGTCTCTATGAATAAATGTAAGAACTCTTATGAATAGGAGTGAACTTTTATCTATATGACGCACCAAAAATTAAGAAGCAAAAGTTCATTCTATTCTCTCACCATCTTTTATATTCAAATATTGTTCTATAAAGAATTATTGCAGGAGTTCTTTATAGAATTTGATATTCCTGCAATGCTTCGCTCATTGTTCAGTGAATTGCTTCTGTTAGTGCAAAACATAAATAACCATTGGATTTTATTATATCCTCGAGGTTCATTTTCCAGTAACTCTCTTGCACACCAAAATATAAGTGGAGGAGAATAAAATCTTAAAGATAGTGGCATTGTTCTCATGAGTTTATTTTATCCCTCGGACTAGCAATTTTAAGGTTAAATTTTTGCAATTTATGAGTAATTAAAGAAGGTGTGTTTGTTTACCACACATTCACATACCATTACAAGCATAATACTATGAGGATGGTGTTGAAATATGTGAAACCCATATATATTGGGGATATATTTTAAACTTTTTTAGGTAGATAAATCTTATTTAGGTAGATAAGTTTTATTCATATTTTATTTTATCTTTTAGTAGTTTATTAGAATAAGGGAATTATTTTCCCAATTAGGATTATGACTCTTTTCTTTATTTAAGTTTAATTCTTTAGTTAATAAAAAATAGAACAGTTTTATTAACTGCTCTTGAAAACTTTCATGGTATTAGAACTAGGTTAAATATATAGTAACATCATGATTAAAATAGCCATCACTGGAGATAAGAGATCCAACAATCAAATAGAGGAAGAAAGTTCTACCGTTGAAACAACTACCAAGAGTACAATGACTCAAGGGACAGAGGTGTCTCACCTTTCTTTTCAGCTAACATCTCACAAGCTGAATGGCAAGAATTATCTGGAATGGTCGCAGTACTTAAAATTAGCAATTGATGGGCGCGACAAGCTAGGTCATTTAGCTAGAGAAGTCAAGCAACCACAGGTGGGCGATCCAAAGATGAGCAACTGGAGGTTAGAAAATTCTATGATAATTGCGTGTCTTATTAATTTCATGGAAGCATCTATAGGTAAACCTTTTCTTTTTCTCCTGACTGTTAAAGATGTTTGGGACGTTGTGAAAGACACCTATTCAGATTTAGAAAAAGCTTCACAGATCTTTGAGTTAAAAATAAAACTTTGAAAAGCTAGGCAAGGGAACAAGGAAGTTACTATTTATTATAACGAGATGATGTCTCTTTGGCAAGAATTGAATCAGTGTTATAATGATGAATGGAAGTGTCCCGGAGATGGTGTAAAAGCTATGAAAAAAGAGGAGAATGAACAAGCTTATTTGTTTCTGGTTGGTTTAAATAAAGAATTTGATGAAGTGAGATTTCAGATATTAGGAAAAAAACCACTTCCAAAACTCCGTGAGATTTTTTCTAAGGTTAGAAGAAATGAGACAATAAGAAAAGTAATGTTAAGGCCAGATTTTGAAGCTAATGATAATAATTTTGCTCTTGTAACTATTAAAAAAAATGATGATAGTGAAAAAAGGAAAAAAAAAACTTGGTGCGATCACTACAAAAAGTATTGGCACACTCGAGAAACGTGTTGGAAGCTCCATAGAAAATCGATGATAGAAGAAAAAAGAGTGGCAATGGTCATGGTTCACAATCAGGGGAGAGCAAAGCTTTCCAAACAACTAATGAAAATTATGAGGGCCAAAGTTCTCTGGAATGGTCTCCATTCACTAAGGAACAATTAGAGCATCTACACATGCTTTTTCAATCACCACAGTTTCAGATGAATTCTTTTGTTCCTAACTCATCCAATAATCATTCTTCCTCTTTTGCCCAACCAGGTACTAATTTTTCTATTTTTTTCAGTGTTAAGCTTTGTAAAACAAACACGTGGATCGTTGATTCTGGAGCTAGTGATCACATGAATAGTCATTTTCTTTTTTCAACTTACACACCTTGTGCAGGAAATAAAAAGATCAAAGTAGCAGATGGGCTGTTCTCGACAATAGTCGGGAAAGGCACTGTTAAAATTTCATCTTCCTTAGTTTTACATGATGTTTTACATATGCCAAATCTAGCTTGTAATCTCATATCGGTCAGTAAATTATCCCAGTCCTCTAATTGTCATGTTATATTTGACTCCTCTATGTGTAAATTTTAAGACATGGTCTCAGAGAGGATGATTGGCAATGCTAAAGAATCTGATGGAATTTACTTTCTCGACGACGACCATATAAGTCAACCAATAATACTTTATGTTTAAATTCTGTTTCTGGTTTTGATAAGGTTATGATTTTGGCATTATAGGCTTGGGCATCCTAATTTTTACTATTTAATATATTTGTTACCTGATCTATTTAAAAATAAAAGTCCTTCTTTATATCATTGTGAATTTTGTGAATTGGCTAAACATCATCGGTCATTCTTTCCACATCAAAAATATAAAGCTTCCAAACCTTTTTCGTTAATTCATAGTGATGTTTGGGGACCTTTAAGAGTCTCAACTTTTTCAAAAAAACGTTGGTTTGTCACATTTATTGATGATCATACTCGTATTTGTTCGGTGTTTTTATTAAAAAAATAAGTCTGAAGTTAAAAAAGTATTTCAGTCCTTTTATGTTATGGTGAAAACACAATTTGGTGTGAAAGTAGGAGTATTTCGGAGTGACAATGGTAGAGAATTTTTTAGTGACCAATTACGTGTTTTCTTAACCAAACATGGAATAGTCCACCAAAGTTCTTGTACAAATACACCACAATAAAATGGGATTGCAAAAAGAAAAAACTAACATCTTTTAGAAGTAACTAGAGCCTTGATGTTCACTAGTTAGGTATCATGTTATCTTTGGGGCGAAGCCTTGTTAACTGCTACATATCTTATTCATAGAATGGCCAGTAAAACTCTAAACTATAGAACTCCTTTTCGTCTCTTTAAAGATAACTTTCCTAACTCTAAATTGATCATAGATTTATCCCTCTGAGTTTTTGGGTGTAGCGTTTTTGTTCATTTTCACAACCAAGGTAAACTAGATCTTAGAGCAAAAAAATATGTTTTTGTTGGCAATACTTCTAATAAAAAGGGTTACAAATGTTATGATCCAATTGATAGAAAGATTATTGTTACCATGGATGATACATTTGTTGAAACGCAATCTTATTTTGATTCTAATCTTCAGGGAGGGAATTATAGTAAGGAAGATTCTATAATTGATCAAGAAAAGACTAGGGATTCTAATAATGGGGAAGGTGAATTTAAGATTAACACAGAAATTAATGATGTTAATGTTGTTAATAAAAAAGAGTATAAAGGTGTAGAGTCTGATCATGAGAATAAAGAGCAAACAAAGGAGTTAATTGTTTACTTAAGAAGAAATTGAAATTAAGAAAGTGGAATCCATCAGATTCATCACCAAGAATCTAACCTGCAAGATCTTGTCAAAAGTCTAGGTAAAGCTCATAATCCAACCAATGAATTTTTTGGTTTAGATATTGCAATTGCTAAAAGAAAATGTGTTAGAAATATTGTCAAATATCCCATGTTTGTTAGAAATATTGTCAAATATCCCATGTTTAACTTTGTATCCTATAAAGCCTTGTCTTCAACATTCTCAGCCTTTTTTTCGTGTCTCGATACTGTGAAAATACCCAAAAATGTGAAAGATGCTTTACAAGTTCCTGAGTGGAAGGAGGCTATTTTAGAGGACGTGCTATTGAAAAAATAGGTACATGGGGAATAGTAGAATTACCTGTAGAAAAAAACAATGGGCTGTAAATCGGTGTTCACAACCAAATTCAAACCGGATGGATCTTTAGATAGATACAAAGCCCGGTTGGTGGATCTTGAAACATTTGCTCTAGAAGCCAAATTAAATTTCGTTAGAGTTCTTTTACCAATTGCTGTTAATCTTGATTGGTTTTTACAGCAGTTAGTTATGAATAATGCTTTCCTAAATGGGAAACTTGAAGAAGAAGTTTACATGAATCCTCTTCCAAGTTTTGAAGAAAATTTTGGAACTTGAGTATGTAAACTCAAAAAATCTTTGTATGGTTTAAAGCAGTCTCCTTGAGCTTGGTTTAAGTGGTTCACTCAAGTTGTTAAAAAACAAGGTTACTCACAAGGGTAAGCTGATCACATAATATTCTATCGACATTCACAAATAGGTAGAATAACAGTTATTATAGTTTATGTCGATGATGTCATTCTTACAAGAGATGATGTGATGAAATAAGGTGTATCAAGGAACATCTAGCACTGGAGTTTGAGATAAAAAACTTGGGTCCTTTGAAATACTTTCTTGGAATAGAAGTTGTTCAATCAAAGAAGGGTCTTGTGGCCTCTCAGAAAAATATGTGATTGATCTTTTAAAAGAGGCTGGGATGAGTAGTTGCCGCCCAGTTGACACACCAATTGATCCAAATGAAAAATTCGGGAATAAAGAAGGTCGATTAGTTTATAAAAGGCAGTACCAAAGATTAGTTGGTAAGTTAATTTACTTATCACATACAAAGGCAGACATAGCTTTTACAGTGAGCTTAGTGAGTCAATTTATGCATTCTCTAATGGAAGAACATGAAGAAGCTGTGTTTCGGATTTTAAGATACTTGAAGAGTTCACTTGGAAAGGGCTTATTCTTCAAGAAATCTGAACAAAGAGAAATTGAAGCTTATACATATGCAGATTGGGTAGGCTCAATAACAGATAAAAGATCTACATCAGGATACTGTGCATTTGTTTGGGGAAATATTGTGACTTGGCGAAGCAAAAAACAAAGTGCTGTAGCAAGAAGTAATGCATAGGCTGAGTTTAGATCAATGGCTCAAGGAATTTGTGAAAGGATGTGGTTAAAAAGAATTATGGAAGAGTTGAGGAAACTAATAACTTCACCAATGAAGTTGTATTGTGATAGCAAAGCTGCCATTAGTATTGCTCACAACCCAGTCCAACATGATAGAACTAAACATGTTGAGATTGATAGACACTTTATCACGAAGAAGATTGAAGAAGGCCAAGTGTGCATGCCATTTGTTCCTTCAAAACAACAGATTGCTGACATACTCACCAAAAGGCTGTCTAAGACAAGCTTTGATTTTCTTGTAAACAAGTTGGGTATGATTGATATATATGCACCAACTTGAAGGAGGGTGTTGAAATATATGAAACCCATATATTTTAAATTTTGTTAGGTAGATAAATCTTATTTAGGTAGATAAGTTTTATTCATATTCTAGTAATATTTTATTTTATCTTTTAGTAGTTTATTAGAATAAGGGAATTATTTTCCCAATTAGGATTAGGACTTTTTCTCTATTTAAGTTCATTTCTTTAGTTAATAAAAAATAGAACAGTTTTATTAAATGCTCTATTGAAAACTTTCAGATGGGCATCGATAAATGTGGTTGCATCGAGGTCAATGATTATACCATTGGCTTGGAAATTTTTATCACGAGAAAAGGTATGTTAAATTTATTGTTTTACTCGTGTTGCATTGAATTAAATTTCAATGGTTAAGTTATATTGGTATTTATTATATTATGCAAAAAGTATGATTGTCTCTTGGATTATTTATTTGAAAGAAATGAAATGCTAGTTTATCATATGCATGATATCTTACCATGCATAATTATTAATGATATTTTTTTATACAAAGTATAACAAGGGAGGAAGACTGTAACAACCCGCTTTTCAAAGTGAAATCGAATGAGAGTTTTGAGACCCAAAATATGAAATTAAAAAATTTATATTATTATTATTTTATTTTCTACTGTATAATAGAAATACAGTATAAAAATTTCGTTAAGAAATTTTACCGTTTACATACCTAATTTGATAAAAAGGACTAAATTGCATTAAGTGCAAAAGTTGAATTCTGATAGCTAAAAGTATTAAATAGCTATAGAATTTTTAATTGGAGGTCCCTGTATTGTAAATAGACTATTAAAATGCTTAGTGGATAAGTATGAATAGTCATCATTGGAAATTTAATGAATTATTGAGGGTAATTTTGGAAAGTAGTCATTTAAGTTAAAATAAATAAAATTAAATAATCTATTCTCATCATCATCGACAAAGAAAAAAGAAAAAAAAAAGTAAGAAACCTAGCTATGGAAGTTTGAAATGTTAGCAAGCTTGTTTTGCTCAATTAGGTATGTATTTTTGTCTCATTTTTAATGATTTCTATGTTTCCGAGATCATAGTAGTTTAATCTAGCTATCTTGAGGATTAATTTGCAAAACCGTTAAAGTATTAAGGTTTTTCCATTGATGAGTATACTTGAATTTTGAAGTTTTATTATAGAAAATGAAAGGTTGATGTTAGATAAACAACTTTTACAAAGAAAATTTTGATGAAATTATCAATTAGGGATTGACTTGAAAAGATGATAAATTTATGGTAAAAATTGTGAAATTGTGAATTACGTGGGATGCTATTAACATGCATAAAAATTGACTAAGCTTGAGAAAGGATTAAATTGTATGAATTTCATTTTTCGAGCCTAGGGACTAAATTCTAATAAATTAAAAGTACATGGGTAAAATAGTAATTTTTCCAAAAATATGTGTTGGACTAAATTGAATATGAATTATATTGAATTGATTTAAATTCATTTGTATAGATCCGATTAGACCTAGTACGGAGTTAGATCAAGAAGGAAAAATATTGGATTAGTCACCTTCGTATCTATGTAAACTCGTTGAGGTAAGTTCGTGTAATTAAATTGTACATTTATATGTGTTAAATTGAATTATTGTTTGCGAATTGTACAATTGCCATGAATAAATACCGATTGTATATTCGACAGTTACCAAGCCCCATTTGAACCTTAGGAATCCGTAAGATACAAATGACATGTTATTAGGGTCACCGATTTCAGCTCTTATGAGCTTCCTGTTATTCAGCTCGCATGAGCTTCTTGTTATTTAGCTCAGAAGAGCTTACTGTTTACGGCTCGTATGAGCATACATGTATATGAATTGATGGATTACAGTTCAGTATACCTCGTGTGTACTGCCTGTATATCCAACGATATTCTAAATGGTTAAACGGGCATAGTTGAATTATTATTGGTATTTATATGAGTTCGATGTGAACTATTATTGGTATTTATATGAAAAACATGAAATGTGATTATTTGATGAATTCAACTATGTGTGTTGGATCTTATATGTGATTTTCATTGCTAATAAGTTGGTGATCATGTGTTTAGGCTTTTGGCCAAATTGGTTGAGATATGCTATGTTTACTTACCTATTGTATAGATATATGATAACTTAAATTATGTGTTATACGAACTTACTAAGCTTAAATGCTTACTCTGTGTTATTTTTCTATGTTTTATAGTAATTTGGAAGCTCGTTCGGGTTGGAAGTTGGTCGAAGTTATTTCACACATCCATTAGTCCTTTTGGTACTTTCAGTAAATTAATCTTGGATATAATGGCATGTATAGGTTATTTTGGCCAATGCTGGTATATAAATGTTTTGTTGAGACTAGCCATTTGAATGACTTGTGTTTGGTATATTTTGATGTGTATATAAGTGGCCTTATCATATTTGTTATGTGTTTGATATGGTAGAATAAAAGAGAGTAAAATGTGGTTTGAATATGCATACATGAATTTGGTCATTTAGGTAAATTCAGGTACTTGTTGACATAACTTTAAATTGTCAATTGAGGTGTCTAAGGGCATATTGGTTGTATGTGGTGATATTTTATGTTTAAGACTTGATTTGGCTTGTTTTGAATGCCTTGTTATGGCTTGTTGATGTACAAATTGTTATGTTTATGTAACGCCCTGATTTTTGGGCCTGGAAGTATTGGGCCTTGAGTCTGGGTTCGGGTGGAAAACGGCTCGAATAATTTGGATGTTATTATTATTATTTCGTAAGTGTAGTTTAGTAATTAAATAAATTACGAAGGGTTTATGGTGTGGGAAAAAAGGCCTAAGAGTAAATTTAATTCGAGGCAATTCCTGAATTTTTAATTTTGGAGAGAGAGGGTTCTGGCTTTAAAGTTGAGGTGGTAAAATAGGACACAAAAAGATCTGTGGTAAAGTGGCATGTGGCGCCACCTAGGTGTTTAGGGAGTGACGTGTGGATGTTCAGGGGGAGCCAGAGTTCAAGTCACAAGGTAAGAGTATTGTTACTTTTATTTTCTTGTGTGCATGTGCCGGGCATGTGATAGAGCTTAAGTGGAAATTCGGCTAGGGCTTTAGGAAGGTTGGGCATTGGGTATGAATGGCCATTAGGGCAAGCTTTATTTTCTTTTTGTTTTGCCGAATTAGGGTTAGCCACTTAGAGCCTTCACTTTCATTCTATTCTCTTCTCAGTATCGCAAAAAGCTGAAAAACGTAGAGTTAGATCTCTTGAGTGCCAAATTCTTCTTTCTCTTCTCCTCTCTTCTTCTATTTTCTTTTTCTCCTTCTTTTCTTCTCTGGCCGAAACATTCCTACCATTCTACTCATCTCCTCTTTCATTCCCATTCTTTTCTAAACCTCTATAGCCGATTGCCATAAAAGCCGAAATCCCGAAAGTTGTTTCTTCTGCCGATTTCTTCTAGTCAAAATCCTCCTATTTTTTTCATCTCTTTTGGTCGATTTTCACATCCTCTAAACCTCAACCCCTGTCGGCAATAACACTACAAAACCACCATACCAAATCATCTTCCTCTTCACAATTCCAAAAGCCGAAAACACCATAGTTTTTAGGGGCATATAGCCGAATCTTTAGATCTCTAAGATTCGATTTCTGCTAGTGTTTAAGGGCTGGATCTGCATCAGATCTGAGAAGAAACTGAAGTGGAATCGTTTTGGCTAAAAGAACCTGAGGTAGGTACTCAAATCTATTCTTTATTTCGGGTTTTAGAAAAGCCAAAATCCCTAAAGGCATAGGGAGGCTGTCGATTGGAGCTTAAGGCTCTAAGGGTTGTAAAAATTGATTTGTTTTGGTGTTAGTGTGATCTAGAGGCTGTTGATCGAAGGCTTGGACAAGTGGAACGACTAGATCTAGATCTAGTCACTAGTTTTGGCAAAGGTAGGATCTCAAGGGCCATATGTATTGATGGTCGATTATGGTAAGTAAGTTTATGATGATTGCCATTATATTTTGGATCTGATATGTCTAGTGACCGATTGTAGGATATCGTGGGAGATTTTGGTAGCAGTTTTCGCAAATCAGGTGTGTAAACGAACCCACTAGTAGACTAGATCGGCAAAAGTCGAAAAGCTGAAATACCGAAAAGCCTGCATTTCGAGAACTTGCAAGCGTGCGAGTGCTCGTGGGATTGTTGTATTGATAATTTTGGTAACTTCAATGGTAAGATTGCAAAGTGCGTAATTTCGTTCACTTCGGTGAATTTGGGCTTCGATGGGCCGAAATTGAGTAATGGGTAACGGGCCCATTTCGATAAAAACGTCCGGTAAGTATTCTGAAGACACATTAATAACTGTAATGAGCATAAAACCCTAAAAAGACTGATAAAATTACTGAAATACCTCTGTAAGGTAGAATTACCATAATACCCTTAAAGGGGTAAGTTTACGGTTACGCCCTTCGAGGGTAAATATCGTTTACGCTATAATCATTGTCTTTTCAAGCATGCCTTGTTAATTATATATATTCGCATACATGTCGCATCGCATGGGGTTGGGTTTTGTTATGGAGGAAGAACCCGTTCTGGTGGCTGTGCCACATATTCTGATATAAGCAGCTTTGCTGTGGATTATAGTTAGTGCCGCAACCGGTGCTAATACTGTAAGCGTAGGGATGGCGTGGGTGATTTATTCCCCACAGGAAGTGTAGGGATGGACGGAGGCAAGTGTAGAGTTGGATGTGGTTATCATGCATTAATCATATGAGACTGTTTTGTTATAGGCCAACTGTATTGAAATGGGCCCAACTGTGTTGATATGGGCAAGGCCCAATATATCTCAACTTGTAATAGGGCTATGGCCAAGATTGATACTGATATGGGCTAGGCCCAGTATACCTTGATACTGTAAGGGGCTATGGCCCAAATTAATATTGATATGGGCTAAGGCCCAGTTAACTCTAATTTCTGAATAGGGCTTAGGCCCAGTAAAGCTTGAACTGGTTTGGGCTCTGGTTGGGATACTTTACACACTGAGTTTTCCAAACTCATCCCCTGTTTCCCATCTTTGCAGGTGAGCCTTAGATCGGTGGACTTAGAGCTGGAGGGATTCAGAGTGGCCATGTGGATTGTTTAAAATAAGTGTTTATACCTTCACTTTTATTTTAGATTATTTCCTTTATGTTTTTTGGTTTTTAATTTGTAATAAGACCACTTTAATTATTTTAAATTGTTTTTAGTATGTTTTGTTAGCTTAGATATGATATTGTTTTAATTGTTTGAAATTGAATAGCTCTAGGGTGCATTTTAAAAGGGTTACTTGATTTCAAAATTTTGCGATAACAAAGCAAAGCTTTCGCAACGAAAATGTTTTCAAAATTAATAACCTTTTCAAATGGTTTTAAATGAATTGGTTTTCCCTAAACAATCACTCAGTTAAAGTGTGGCAATGGTTGTGTGCATGTCTAGGATTGGATCCGTGGAGAGCTGGGTACTTAAGCAGTCTAATTGACTCACCTCCTCTTTTCTGGCATCCTCCCTGGTGCACAGCTCCCATTCAATTTAATCTATAACGAAGATATTCTTTAAACACTAAGAAAGGCTTTAATTAAAACATGACTTCGCTACTAATGGTTCAATGTGACACACCGGATTCGGCCGTAACGTCTGGGCCGGGTTTGGGGTGTTACAGTTTAAGTTGGCACTAAATTTGTTGAGAAATGTGGCTTGAAAAATGATCTATTTTCATCCACACGGGCAGAGACACAGGCGTGTGTCTCAGCTATGTGACACATGGCCATGTGTCCCATGTATCTTTTAAATTGCGAAAGTCAATATGCTTACATGGTGTAGCACACGGGCGTGTGGCTTGGCCGTATGGCCCAAGTTAGAGAGTTACACAGGCACGAACATGGGATGGGACGCGACTATGTGTCCCTATTTCAAATGCCCACACGGCCTGAGACACGGACGTGTCTCTGGGCCGTGTTGAAAAATTTTAGTGTTTTTCAAAAAATTTCTTTAAGCATCCGATTTAGTCCTGACTTATTTCTAATGTGTATTTTGGGCCTCGAGGGTTCATATAAGGGACAATATATTTGATTTCGATTAGTTTATGATATGAATATTATATGATGTGAAGTGTTGAAATTTTTGTCTATTTGTCCTGTAAACTCCGGTAATGCTCTGTAACCCTGTTTTGGTAATGGATACGAGTTAGAGGTGTTACAAAGACAAGGTGGAGCGAGGAGGAGATCAAGGTGGTGTAGTGGAGGCCGATTCACCTGTAGAGGTCGAGAGTCAGAACAAAGACTAGAGGACATCCTGATTGAAAAGATAAATACTCAGAGTAACTTTAGGTTATAAAAAAGGGTTGATCTTTTTCCCTTAGTTTTTCGAGGTATTTATAGGAAATAGTCTCCTTGTCCACTGATATGATATCGGCTAGATAAACATTTAATCCTGTTAAACACGTAATGGATAATCATGGGCATGTATTATGGGATTCTATCAGTATGAGGTAATAAAGCCTAAGTAGACTTCTTATTGTCTTGAAAGAGTGTTCACATTAGGATAACGTTCTCCTATGAACATGAGTGATAGGTTTTGTTTAAAAGGTCGGATGGTTATGTTCAGAGGGTCAATGTAGAGTCAATGATGCCTTTTAGGCTTGACACTGCCTTTTTGGCAAAGTGGTATAATATATATAAAATTATATGATATATCATATAATCATATAAGAATGAAAGAAGATGGGTAGAATGAAAATACACGATTGGGAAATTATATATTAATAGATCGAAACATTACTTTTGTTTTGAATGGTAATGAAATTGTTTAAACCTTAGTTGAACAGGCTTCTGTACAATAAAAGCATTATAACCATTTGTGTAACACCTTATACCCAACCCGGTCACCGGATTCAAGCTATGATGTGTCACATTCGTTGCTGGAGCAACTATAATCAAATTACAATTTGATTTATAACCTTAAACATTCAAATATTAATAAAATAGGTATAGAAAATGATTTTTATTCATTTTCAGGTTTTATACAAGCTTAAGAAATCTCTAACGCTAACTCGAGATCGTATTAGGACTAAGCTATAAGATTTTCAAAAGTTCATGTTGATGTTACTACGCAACATACTTTAGCCACTGGTATATTCGTCTTTGTGATGAACGACTTAATTACTATTTGATAGTAATTAACTTTTTATGAAAGAAGATATAATAGTTACCATGAGATAAAATAGGATCATATTGGAGAATAAATATTATCCCAAAGAGATTGGGGATATCCTATGAGGGTGACACACTTATGGTAAGGTCATTAGATGAGCAGTAATCGAGTTGCTTTCATAATGGTATGCTATTGGAGAGAGCTCAACCATGATACTACAGTGAAATGACTTCGTAACGAAATGACTTTAAAATTAATAGGTGAAAAGTTGAAACTTAATTATAAATCATTTGAGCCCCAATCGCATATGTCCAATTAGTCTCTTCGTTAGCTCGTTGAAACCAGTAATGAATTGTATATTGAATCAAATGAAGAAAAATGGATAGAAGTAATGAAAATGGAGAAATGGGAAACATTTGGAAATGATTATGGTTTTCTCCAAAATGAAAATGGAGAAATAGAATCATTTGGAAATGAATGTGGTTTTCTCAAAAATGAAAACGAAAAAGAAAATGACCTGAAAATGAATTTATGTTTTTTGAATTAAATGAAGTTTGAAAATTAAAATAAATCATTTGATCATAATGAACCTGTTGAATGTATAAATACAAAATATATTTTCTTATAGATTCTTTTACGATAAAGTCGTCATGATTTTAACGGAAGTAGAATTGAGTTGAGAAGGTTATTTAATTGAAATATATTGAGATGTTTATTTTGGGAAATAAAAAAATATCAGGTTGAATCGAATTGTAAAGTACTAGGTTAAAGTCCAGTAAGTACTTGTAATTGGACCCAAAATGGAAGAGGCCCAAAAGCCCCTTATCTTAAAGGGAGGGATGACAAACCCTAGTATTATTAATGATGCGGTCATTGCGAGCACCAAATATATCCTATTTCCTACAAAATAATGAAAAAGAACAGTAAATGGGAAGTAGGGTCGAATCCTCAGGGACTGGATTGCACGAATGCTTGTTTTTTGAAATCCTGGGCAGAATCATGCCCAAGAAAACCTGCGTTCCTGAAACAAAAACAGAATTAAAAGTTTTGTTCTAGAAAAATAAATAAAAATAGAATTAGAAGTCGAATTGAAATTGGGAAATTAAATAAATTGCCAAAAATAAAATGGAGAATATAAAAATAAATAGAGTTTGGGAAAAGAGAGAGTTTCTTATGTGGCGAGATTCCAGTCTCCGGTTGTCTCGATCCGCCTTGGGTTCAATTATTGGCTTTTAAGTAACACTTCTCGAGCAGGATAAGCCAGTTATAGTGGAAGAGGATGCCCACGACCACTAGCTCCAAGAATTTAAACTTAAGATTTAGCGGAACCAGATTCTAACCAATAATCACTTTTGTAGGACTATATTCTGCTAGATCATCACTTCCCAACGGCGAATACCACGCCGTTTTGTATCTTGGATTCGCCAACCTCTGACTCAGAAAGCCAACGAACTGACTGTACAACCTTCCCAAAACGTACAAAGCGGCCATTCCTTGCACAAGTTGAAAAGATCACCTATTAAGGGACATGGACGGAAGCGTCAACCCCGTAATGCAGAGAAGCGATGAATACCTTGTTGAGAAGGCTAAGCATGGATTCTAAGCCTTATGAACCTTTTTTGGAAATTTTGCCAACCTTCGGCTAGATTGGTTTAGTGGCTCATGATTTTGGGAAAGAAATAAATATAATAGAAATGAGATTTTTATTGAAGAAAATATGAAGAGAACAAAAGACAGAGTTTTTGGGAGAGGGAATGTTTACAGAAAAAAAGATGTCCAATATGTGTCACTCTATCCCCTATTTAATGTACTAGAAAACCTAGCTTATTCCTAATTAAATACTAAAAGATAAATACAAATAATTAAATATAAATAAAGATAAATGAAAATAAATTCTAAAATTAAATCTAAATAAAAATGCTTAATAATTATCCTAATATAATTGAAATTAAAATAGAGTCTTATGCTATAAAATCTCTTCTTTTGCATTTTAGCCTTTATGTCATCCATGCTTGCATTTTTGGCCCCACTTCTCTCCTACTTCGCATGTTGGCCCACTTTATCTCCAAATTCACACTTTTTGCCCTTAAATTTACTTCTGCCTTCAGTGAAGTCCCGAAAAGGTAAAAGATCATAAAATAACGTAAATTAGTAGGATCATACTCAAAATAAACATGCAATTAACACATAAAATATGTCGTTCTAGAGTATTATCAAATTCCCCCTACTTAGCCTATGCTTGCTCTGAAGTATGGTTTGTGTCCACTGTGAAAATTAAGTCCTGCCATAAAAGAAATACTACTCCAAAATTTTATAAAAGTTAGTCAAAATGTATATGAAAAATAAAGTGAACCCTTAACTTGCTTTAAGTAAAATTGAAAAGTATTCCAATTAACACACATAAAAATTAAGATCAACTTGGATTATTTCATGAAAATTAGGTGATTTACCAAACCCATCAAGACACCTTATTTGTTTCTTCCTTTAGTCCCCACATTTTATTAATACATCTTCCCCTTTTTTTCTTCTTCTTTTTTTTCTTTTTAATTTATTTATTTTTACTTAGAAATATATTAAACCTTTTGACGTAAAGAGAGATGACAGCCAAGCACCTCACCACGGTTACTCAACCCAACACACTCCTAATTTTTATTTTTCTTAAGAACATATCGAACCTTTTGACGTGAAGAGAGATGATAGCAAAGCACCTCACCCCAGTTACTCAACCCAACACATTCTTAAAAATTAATTCAGGTTAGTGGAGTTTTACCTAACACGTCACACAACCTTTTGACGCGAAATAGGATGACAACCCAAGCACCCTACCCCGGTTACTCAGCTAGTCACGCCTTAAGCTGCACTCATAACCACAGAAACATTATTATTATTAAACGAAATTTTAATTTTGGAGGACTTAGGATCAACAATCAAGTGTCAAAAATAAGTTTCAGCAACCACCTTAATAGTCATGAACATATTTTAAGCATGCAATTGCATTAAGTGTCCTTTTTTTATTTAGACTTAATCAAATTTACTAAAAGCAAATTAGGGTTAACTCTATTAATCATAATTATTCTCTATTAATCATGATTATTCATCCTAATAGGAATAAAACAATGGAGATGCAATCAAACAGGCAAAACATAACTAACTCAGTAGACAAAAATCATGCATGTGGGTCAAATAGTGGGCAAGTCGTGGTCAAATTCTTGGGCATGAAAAGAGGCAGAATATTCTTAAAAAAAAAATTATATGGGTAGCAACAACCAAAACAACAGTAATAACAAAAAATCAGCATCTAAAATGACAGAAATAATGAGAAATGCCTCCCCTATTTAAAACATATAGTCCTCGATGTGGAATGAATAAATAGGAGAAAAAGGTGTAGGGGAACTCCTCGTGTAATTACTTTCGTTCGCGTATAATGGTAATGAGATCGACTAGTTGCTGGCCAAAAGTGTCGAGTCGAGCCTCGATACGCTCAAGGCGTTGTTCAACGATCATCAAGGGTTGGGCTTGAGTGGGTAATTATCGTGATTTTACCGTCGAAAGACTCATTCAGTCAGTTTGGAGTGAACATCTGAAGGGACAAAACGGAAGGAGGATGGAGTGCCAAGAAGCAGTCCCATCAAGTCGAGACATTGGGCATACAAAGGATCGGTCTGACAAGCAACATGCAAATTTGATATAGGAGCATTAATACCATGCAGAGAAAATAACAGTTGTGTAATAAAAGAGCCTAAAATTAGAGGTCACATTGCATTTATAAAATGTTCGAATTGTAGCGCATACCAATAACCCAAATTCATTGAACGAACGGTATACACACACCATAATAAGAATAATTCCGTCTTCGAGACGGTAGCCGAAGAATTTCGACGGCCTGAAAAATTGTAAGCCAAATAATGGTGTATGTAACATAAAGTGGGGTTACGAAACCATAAATCCTTTGATGTTTTTGGGCTATACATGGATTCGGCATTATCAGTTAATAAAACAAATGCCTCTTCAGCCTTAAAATCTATAGAAAAAGTGCATAGGCTGTTTTCATAAGCAGTGAATATAGTATAATCCTCAGTCACAAAAGATAATACAATAGTAAAATCAGTGAGGGACAAACTATGCATGGTGCCAAGCAATCGAAACTTAACAACACTAGGTGTATCCAATGATAGTTGACCATGTCGCTGAAAATGAAATGTGGAATAGAATTCCAAAACTAACTCATAATAGGCACAGTGAGCATTATCAAATTACCAACCTAACTAATATTGCGAAAATAAGTAGTAACATCAGTCACAAGATGTAAAGCATCCAAAACAGGTAATGACAAACATTTACAAGGCACGAGTTGTTTATAGCGTAAATGATCATACCTGTTTCAGCTGATAGGAGTATCAAAGACTAAGTTTCCATGTAAATGACACTCAGGTGGTAAGACAGTTGCTCGAGATTGATAGGTACGTCCACGAGTGGGTAGCGATTGCTGGTTGTCGCAAATATCGGGGGTGCCAGAGCGAGTAGGTTGTTCGGGGGCGCTGGCATTGGAGTTGGAGGAATGACCGACGCTTGAGTCCGTTGGTTGGGCCAAGGGCTATGTAGTCTTACGGCAGTGCCATCGTCGTGACGATTTTTATGCCGAACTTGGTGGTGGCGTCGTGGCGTGTGCATAAGGGGTAGGGGCAATGGTGGTGGAAGGCAAAGAAGGGTTTGTTCGTCATGTAGAGGAAAGGGCGACAGCGGTGGTTCAGTTTGCAACGGAGATGAGGGAAAAGGGGTGGTGCTTAGTAAAGAAGACGGCGCGCACAGAGGGATCGAGAACACTGTGGTGTCATCGACGTTTGGAGACGGCGTGGGAAAGGTGTGCGACGAAGAAAAAGACGAGGAGGAAGCTTCGTGTGGAGGAGAAAAAGAGGACGCCGGTGGGAAGTATGATGAGGAGGACTCACCGTCAGCCAAATTCACGTGTTGGGGTGCCAAAAATCAGCGCGGCAACTATTCACGGTGAAGGACGGCTCGACAGCGGCGCAGCTACGGGTGTGCACCATGGGTTGCGGTAAATCGACGGTGAGGGGTGGGTGAAAGTGTTTCGGTGGCTAGGGAATAATTAAGGGAAAGTGGGTTAAAATTTTAGGGTTTGGGGTTTTTAGTTGGTTGAAAGGAAGTGTTTGGCTGCAGGAGTAGAGTTGTTTGGCTGTAGGTTTTAGGTAATCTAGGGTAGGAAGGCGCTATTCCAGCCTGGAATAGGAGTGGAATACGATCTGTTTGGCTGAGGTTTATCTTTTCTCCTTGTGCTCCCTATTTATGCTTCGGTTTACCTAGACAGAAGAAGAGAATTTTTGTTAATATCCAAAATAAATAATAAATAATTAAATAAAATAATAAATACTAATAAAATGAAATAAAATAATAGATACTAATAAAATGAAATAAAATAATAAATAATAAAAATTAAGTAAAGTAAAAAAATAAAGGTTAGGTTGCCTCCCAATAAGCGCTTGTTTAACTTGCTAGCTTGAAGCCGTGATTGGTTTTACAGTGGCTCTAACTGAATTTTCTCGATCGGTTAGGCCTGAAAATTCTCGTAAAATGGCTTCAACCATTGGCCATTGACTACAAACCGCTTTCTTGTTTCATTACTCTCTATTTCAACTGCACCATGTGTGAATACTAGGGTCACAATAAAAGGTCATTGCCATCGAGATCGATGCTTACTTGGGAATAGTTTTAATACGGAGTTATAAAGCAAAACCTTTTGCCCTACCGAAAAATGCTTCTGAACTATTTTTTTTGTCATGAAACAACTTTGTTTTGTCTTTATAAATGCGAGCATTCTCGTAGGCATCGTTACGTATTTCTTACAATTCTTGGATGTCTAATTTCCTTGCCCTCCCTGCAGGCTCTAATTCCATATTACATTGTCGAACAACCTAATATTCTTTATGCTCCAACTCTACCAGAAGATGGCAAGCTTTGAAAAAAACAAGCCAATATGGGGTCATGCCAATTGGTTCTTTATACGTCGTTGATAAGCCCAAAGTACATTATTAAGCTGAAGACTCCAATCCTTTCAGTTGAGCCAAACTGTTTTCTTTAAACTAGTTTTGATCTCCCTGTTCGAAATCTCTGCTAGGCCATTCGTCTAGGGATGGTAGCCTGTCGCTATACGATGATGAACTCCGTATTTTTTCATGAGTGCCTCAATGACTTTATTGCAAAAGTGAGTGCCACGATCGCTGATCAAAGCTCGAGGTGTGCCAAACCTAGAAAAAATAGTTCGCTTTAGAAACTACACAACAGTTTTAGCATTATCGTTGCAAGTAGGCTTTGCTTCTATCCACTTAGAAACATAGTCTACTACAAGAATTATATATATGTTTCTAAATGAGGAAATAAATGGGCCCATAAAATCAATACCCCATACATCAAAAATCTCACATACATGAATCGGGGACAGTGGCATTTGATTTCGTTTAGTGACGGTACCTGTATGTTGGCATTTATCGCAAGACTTACAGAAATTATATGCGTCACGAGAAATTGTGGGCCAATATAGCCCACACTCCAATACCTTATGAGCAGTCCATTTAGGGCCAAAGTGACCTCCGCAAGCTTCTGTATGACAAAAAGTAAGGATAGAGGTTACCTCGGTTTCTAGAACACATCGTCTTATTATCTGATCTGAGCAGAGTTTCCACAAGTATGGGTCATCCCAAATGTAATAGCGAGCTTCACGTCTAAGCTTGTCCTTCACGGAACATGCTAATTCAGTAGGTAACGAACCTGTGGTTAAGAGGTTTACTATATCCGCATACCATGGGTAATGAGCCTCGGTCAAAAATAAGCTCTCATCAGGGAATTCATCTTTAATAGGAGTGTTATCATGAAATATTTTTAGCCTACTCAAATGGTCAGCCACAAAGTTTTCACATCCCTTTTTGTTATGAATCTCGATGTCAAATTCTTGGAGCAGTAAAATCCATCTAATGAGCCGTGACTTTGCCTCATTCTTTACGGTCAAGTACATAAGAGCTGCATGGTCAGAAAAAATAATCACTTTAGATCCTAATAAATAAGATCGAAATTTTTCTAAAGCAAATATAACTGCTAAAAGTTCTTTTTCTGTGGTGGTGTTGTTACTTTGTGCAGCATCTATGGTTTTTGAGGCATAGCAAATGACATGAGGCTCTTTGTTAATCCTTTGCCCCAACATGGCTCCCACACTGCGTTCGCTTGCGTCGCACATAATTTTAAAAGGGTATTTCCAATCTGGCGCATACACTATAAGAGTGGAGACCAACTTCTGCTTGAGTACGTCGAAGCCTCCTTACATTTTGGGCCAAACTCAAATTTCTTATCTTTTTGCATTAACTCGCATAGTGGTTCAGCTACTTTAGAGAAGTCCTTTATAAAACGCCTGTAAAATCTTGCATGGCCAAGGAAAGAACGTATCTCCCTTACAGTAGAGGGATATGAAAAAGAATTTATAATGTCAGTTTTGGCCTTATTGACCTCAATTCTCTTAGCTGAAACTACATGCCCTAGAATTAAACTTTTGTCTACCATAAAATGACACTTTCCATAGTTCAAGACAAGTTAAATTTTAACCTACTTAAAATTATCATGAGATTTTTAAGGTATTCATCAAAACAATTCCCATGCACAGTAAAATCATCTATAAAAACTTCGATAATTTTTTTCACATATTCGGAAAATATACTCATCATGCATCTCTGGAAGGTGGCCGGTGCGTTACAAAGTCCAAACGACATCTTTTTGTATGCAAATGTGCCGAATGGGCGCGTAAAAGTGGTCTTTTCTTGGTCCTCTAGTGTGAATGGAATTTGGAAGAAACCTGAGTATCCATCAAGACAAAAAAAGTGAATTTTACCTGCTAAACGTTCAAGCATTTGATCTATGAAAGGAATAGGGAAATGATCTTTTCTAGTGTAAGAGTTCAACTTCCTGTAATCAAAGCAGACACACCACCCATTTTGCACTCGAGTTGGTACCAAGTCGCCTTCAGCATTTTTCTTTACTGTCACGCTCATTTTCTTGGGCACGACTTGTACCGGACTTACCCATCTGCTGTCTGAAATGGGGTAGATTATGTCAGCATCTAGCAGCTTGATTATCTCCTTTGTTTACCATCTTCATAATATTCGAGTTTAACCGCCTTTGGGCCTCTCGCCTCGGTTTTGTGTTTTCCTCCAAGTAGATTTTGTGTGTGCATGTCAAAGGGCTTATTCCTTTTAAATCGGCAATGGTCCAGCCAATCGCCTTCTTATGACTTTTTAGCACCTGGATCAAACTTTCTTCTTCGAGCTTAGAGAGTTTGTTTGAAACTATGATTGGTAAGGTATTACCCATCCTAAAAAATGCATACTTAAGATGTTCGAGAAGCAGTTTCAATTCCAATTCTGGAGCCTGCACAATAGCAGGTAAAAGTTTAGTGTTTGATGGGAATAATAATTCATTAACAGATTTATGGTCATCAAATATAAATTCAAATTTATCTTCATAAATCGCCTCAAAAGTCTCGTCAACTAATGAGTCAATTATGTCGATACGGTTTACGCTCAAAATTTTACTTGGATGACTAATGGCGTCGTAAACATTAAACTTCACGATCTCCCCAACAAATTTTATCGTAAGAGTTCTGTTTCGAACGTCGATCTTGGTGCTAGCGGTACTAAGGAAAGGTCGACCCAACAAGAGGTCTGAAGATCCAGGATCACTATCCTCCTCTATTTTTATCATATAAAAATCTGCAGGGAAAATAAGTTCGTTAACTTTTACAAGTATGTCCTCGAGGACCCCTTCGGGATGTACAATAGATCTATCTGCCAACTGAATTATAACACTTGTTTTTGCCAAAAAGCCCGCGTTAAGTGATTCATAAATAGAATAAGGCATAACATTTATGAAGGCCCCTAAATCACACACGGTCTTCTTAATTCCCAAATGACCTATTTTGCATGGTATAACGAACATACCCCTATCTTTGCATTTTGCCAGCATTTTTTGCTGTAGTACTGCGGAAACATTCTCACCAACACTTACCTTTTCATTTCTTGCTAGTTTTCGTTTGTTGGTGCAGAGCTCTTTAGGGAACTTGGCATACCGCAAAATTTGTTTGATGGCATCCAACAGTGGTATGTTGATCTCGACATTTCTGAATGTTTCGAGGATCTCCTTGTCTTCTTTACCTTTTTAACATTAATTTAATTGTCCTGAGAATGGAGGTTGAACTTTCGGTAACGAAGGTTTCGCTCGGACCTGTTCATCGTTTTCAGGCTTTTCCTGGGTGATTTCTTGGCCAAGATTTTTGCCAGGAATTGGTTTCAGTACCTTTCCACTTCGCAGCATCACTGTATTTGCATTTTGCCTCGGGTTTGGTTCTGTTTGTGACGGCAGCTTCCCTTGAGAACTCATCTTCTCAATTGATGTGGTCAATTCTCTTATAGACGCTCCAGTTTTCTTTTGAAAATCAAGAATATTAGCTGCTAATTTATTGACCAAAGTTTCTAGAGAATTACCTAAATCTCGTAGCTATTGTGGAACTCGGTTCTGGTATGGCTGGTTATATCGTAGGTTGCCCCATAACTTAAGTTAGGGTGATCCCTCCATCCTGGGTTGTAGGTATTAGCGTAAGGGTCGTATCGCCTTTATGGTGGCCCAGGAAAGTTTCCTACAGCATCTAAATGGGCCATAGTATCATCATACAAACTGGGACATGCATCAGTTGTATGTTCAGGGGTAGCATATATTTCGCATAATTGGGCTGGTTTCACTTTTTCTGCAACAAGAGAATTCACAATATTAGTAAGTCTATCAACTTTATCTTCTAAAGTTGAATTACTTAGCTGGTGAACCCTTCTAGGGGGTTCAGGATTGGCTCGAAATTGCTGAGAAGTTGTAGCCATCATAGAGATCAAGTCTCTTGCTTGTTGAGGAGTCATGTTAACCAACGCTCCTCCACTAGCGGCATCTACTATATTTATCTCCATGGGTTTCAGGCCATCGTAAAAGTATTGGAGGAGAGATTGTTCTGTTATACCATGTTGTGAGCAACTTGCACACAACTTCTTAAATCGTTCCTAATAATCGTAAAGAGACTCTGCTTCTTTTTGCCTTATTCCAACGATCTTTTTTCTTAACTCAGCTGTTCGTGATTGTCGCGACGTAAAAAAAATTTTGGTTTCGGGTCGCTAATTGTGGCAATTTATTGAGAACTTTAAAACTGAAGTTTGATTTTTTTTTTACATAAACTGAAAAAAAAAAAGAAATAAAGATGGGAGTCGCCACCGATCTTTTTTATAGGTATGATCGGACACCTAATAAATTTATTTTCTTTAAAAAGAAGGACGAGTTTAGGTCTACGTTAAATTAGAGAAAAAGTAGGGTTCGGGAGTCAGTTACATGCGAGGAAGGTATGAGCACCCTCGTGACGCCCAAAATTGGTATCTTTTAAACATGTGTTGTCTTAATTTTCAAAAATGCTAGTTCAATTTAAATTCTAATCGTGATCCAATTTAAAAGACGAGAACTTTCAATTTTGATTTTTGAGAAGGATATACCGCTTTAACACGAGTACTAATTCCATCCAACATAGCGATGAAATTTACGACTTAACGTTAAACCGTGTATTGCCTCAACTAGTAATTAAAACATAAAAATTATTCATGAAATAAGAATTTGAAATAAATCAAATATGCAAACAATGACATTTTCAAATGAAAAATATTAATATAATACTAGAGCAAGAGCAAAACAATAATAATATTTAAAAGATAAATAAAAACCAAACATAAACAAATATAAAGTACATTTAGTAATAATAATATAAGGTAATATATACATAAGATAATATGCAAAAATATAATATATGATATATATACATGATGTATGAAAATATAATGCCTAATAGACATATATATGCAATATTACTAAATATATACGCATTAGATACAAATACACATAGTATAATTCAACATATACAATAATATTAGAATACTATGGACAAGGAAAATACATTTATACTAATAATAGTAAAAGATATATATACACCAAATAATAATATAATAAGTAGCAATAGGAAAATAATAAATACAAAATCAATAATGCAACATACACAAATAATACAAATAAGAAAGGTATATGCATACGGACTATAAAATAAATGTATTAAAATTAATAATAAATACAATATGGGTAAAATAAATATATACATGATATATACATAATGTGGTACTAAGAAAATATATATATATATATAAATAATAGTATTAGAAATCATATAGTATATATAATCGATAATATTAAAATATATACATAATATTATATATGAATTATTCATATAATATATATTAAAAATTGACTATTAATACGCACTAAAAATATATACTGGGGGTAAGCGGCATACACTAATAAATATAATAATAATAACCATGTAATACAATACTAAAAGGTAAATATAATAAAATGATATTAAAATAAAGGTATTAAAAACAGAATATACATATGTATACATCTAACAAGGATATATAATAATAATAATAATAATAATAATAATAATAATAATAATAATATTGAAACACAAAACCATTATAATAAAAATATTAAAATAAAGTAATAGAAACATTACTACATATATATATACATACATGAAGATATACACTAATGTATTTCAATAATAATAATAATAATAATAATAATAATAATATTGAAATGCAAAAATGTAATATTTAATAAAGAAACAAAACAAATAAAAAGGACTAAAATTGAACTAATAACAAAGTTCGGGGCAAATGTGAAAGGAAATAAAGAGAAAAGGGCTTATTTGAACGAAAAAAACAAAGGTGGACCGAAACAATAATTATTCCTCCCATTAAAATGCAAAGACATTAAGGGACTAAATCGAAAAGCGAAAAATTATGGGGCCAAATTGAAAATAAAAAATGACTTAATTGTAAAACCTTGAAAAGCGGAAGGACCGCAAGATAAATAACCCATTCAAACAAAACACGCGGATCCTCCTAGCGGGTCGGGCCGACATGGCGAAAACGACGTCGCTTTGGGGCTTAGTGTAGCCCCAAAACGACGCTGCTTTGGAGGGCTATATAAGGCCTAAAATAACCAAAAAATCATTTGGGAGAGGGAAAGAAAAAAAAAGAGAGAGGGAAGAGAGAGGAGAGAGAAGGGAGGAATCGGCCAGGGTCGGCCACCGGACGGCCACGGAGGCTCGCCAAGACACGCATGGCGTAAAAGGTAAATTTTTTTTTTTGTATATTTTTTTTATGTTTTAATATATATATAGGTTAAAAAAAACTTAAAACCGAATTTAAAATAGAAAGAAAAAGAAATCACCTTAGGTTTTTTTTTTTTAAGCTTTCAATCCTTTGATCTTGGTATTTTTTTATGCTTGAATGCTATTTCGTATTTAAACGCTGATTGAATCACTATATTGAATCGAGATTGAATGTTTCACTTTCTTGTTTTTGTGCTCATTTCTCTCGCAAAAATGAAAGAAAAAAAATAAGAAGAGTCCCTCCTTTTACCATCTTTTTCATTCGGCTTTTATAGCCTTATTTACAAACTATTTTTACTATTTTTACTATTGTTGCATGTTTGCTTCCTTCCTCTGTCTTTGCAGGTGCGGTGGGAGTGTGTGATGGTGTTGGTGGCAGACAGCATGGGAGAGTGGGAATAGAGCAATGGGAGAGTGGGTTCGGAGAATGGTTCGGGTTCGGAGTCTAGGGTTTTGGGATTGGGCTTGGATGTTGGGCTAGGTTAATTTTAAGTTTTGGGTTTGAGGATGGGTTAAATGGGTTAATGGGCCTGGGTATTTTGTAAACGGGCCAAATTGGCCTACAACAGCTGCCCCTCTTTGCTTATTGTCGTGTAACGGGAATAGAGCAAAGATACAAAGAAAGGCCAATTTTGCCCGGTCTCGCTAAGTTTTGACTTCTTTTGGTGATCTTCTCATCCGTGTGGTCTCTTTTAGTTCCCGTATCTTGTAGCTTTAGTTCAATCCATTGCATCTTTCGATATATGCTTTGTGGCTTCAATCCACTTTAATGTAACTTCAAGGATATAAGATTTGTTGCTTCGATCGCTTTTATCGTGACTTCGTAAATATAAGATTAATGACTTCAATTTGCTCTTCGTTGCTTTAGTCGATAAGGCTGTGGTCTTCTCTCAGTAACTTTAGAAGGACATCATCTAATATCCTTGATCACTCCACCGCAACTTCAAGGAAACAAAATCGTGTCTTCAATCAGTCCCAATCTTATTCTTTACTCGATATGTGATCCCGAGCTCAACTCACTCAACAGGTCCCAAGCTCAACTCACTTCTCGCAATATGAGTTGATTTTGAACAACAAAATAAAAAGGCTTAACTTACCTCTCGCAATGTAAATTGAAAAAATACCACAAGCAGTGTGATCTCAAGCTCAATTCACCTCTCGCAATATGAGTTGATTTTTTTTTTGAAAGACGGAAATTGAGAATACCTCAAGATGTGAACCGAGGCTCAACTCACCTCTCGCAATATAAGTTGATTTTTGAAAACAGAAATTGAAAATACCTCAACGTGTCTTGAGGCTCAACTCATTTCTCGTAATATGAGTTGAATTTTGAAAATGAAATTGAAATTACCTCAACGTGTCTTGAGGCTCAACTCACCTCTCGCAATATGAGTTGATTTTGAAAATGAAATTGAAATTACCTCAACGTGTCTTGAGGCTCAACTCACCTCTCGCAATATGAGTTTATTTTGACAAATGTAAATTGAAAACAGAATTGAAAATACCTCACAGTGAATGAGACTCAACTCACCTCTCGCAATATGAGTTGATTTTTTAATGAATGAAATTAAAATTACCTCAACGTGTCCCGAGGCTCAACTCACCTCTCGCAATATGAGTTGATTTTGATGAATGTAAATTGAATAATGAAATTGAAAATACCTCAACAGCGTGAGTGAGACTCAACTCACCTCTCGCAATATGAGTTAATTTTTTTATGAACAGAAATTAAAATTACCTCAACGTGTCCTGAGGCTCAACTCACCTCTCGCAATATGAGTTGATTTTTTTGAAAGACAGAAATTGAAAATACCTCAGCATGTGAACCGAGGCTCAACTCACCTCTCGCAATATAAGTTGATTTTTTGAAAACAGAAATTGAAAATACCTCAACGTGTCTTGAGGCTCAACTCATTTCTCGCAA
This sequence comes from Gossypium arboreum, assembly GCF_025698485.1. Classification (NCBI taxonomy): domain Eukaryota; kingdom Viridiplantae; phylum Streptophyta; class Magnoliopsida; order Malvales; family Malvaceae; genus Gossypium; species Gossypium arboreum. The sequence continues at coordinate 28,890,235 of NC_069074.1, read as the reverse complement.
TATGAGTTGAATTTTGAAAACAGAAATTGAAATTACCTCAACGTGTCTTGAGGCTCAACTCATCTCTCGCAATATGAGTTGATTTTTGAAAATGAAATTGAAATTACCTCAACGTGTCTTGAGGCTCAACTCACCTCTCGCAATATGAGTTGATTTTGACGAATGTAAATTGAAAATGTGAATTGGAAATACCTCAGCAGGAGTGAGACTCAACTCACCTCTCGCAATATGAGTTGATTTTTTTGATGAATGAAATTAAAATTACCTCAACGTGTCCTGAGGCTCAACTCACCTCTCGCAATATGAGTTGATTTTGACGAATGTAAATTGAAAAAGAATTAGAAATACCTCAAATAGCGAGGTGAGGCTCAACTCACCTCTCGCAATATGAGTTGATTTTTGAAAACAAAAAGGTACAACTCACCTCTCGCAATATGAGTTGCTTTTGAAAGACAGAATTATCAGTGCTCAACTCACCTCTCGCAATGTGAGTTGATTTTTGAAAAACAGAATTGGAAAGTAGAGACCTGAAAATACCTCAACAGTGTTCTCGAGGCTCAACTCACCTATGAGTTGATTTTTGAAACATAAAGTGAAATTACCTCAACGTGTCTTGAGGCTCAACTCACCTCTCGCCATATGAGTTGATTTTGAAACATAAATTGAAAATTGAAATTACCTCAACGTGTTTTGAGGCTCAACTCACCTCTCGCAATATGAGTTGATTTTGAAACATAAATTGAAATTACCTCAACGTGTCTTGAGGCTTAACTCACCTCTCGCAATATGAGTTGATTTTGAAACATAAATTGAAATTACCTCAACGTGTCTTGAGGCTCAACTCACCTCTCGCCATATGAGTTAATTTTGAAACATAAATTGAAAATTGAAATTACCTCAACGTGTTTTGAGGCTCAACTCACCTCTCGCAATATGAGTTGATTTTGAAATATAAATTGAAATTACCTCAACGTGTCTTGAGGCTTAACTCACCTCTCGCAATATGAGTTGATTTTGAAACATAAATTGAAATTACCTCAACGTGTCTTGAGGCTCAACTCACCTCTCGCAATATGAGTTGATTTTGAAACATAAATTGAAATTACCTCAACGTGTCTTGAGGCTCAACTCACCTCTCGCAATGTGAGTTGATTTTCTGTCACTTGGTAGAACTCAGGTGTCTTTTCCTTTGATTCAGCAGCTATCATCACGCCCTCTTGCTTTATCGATTACTCAGATATGCCATGCATGATGTCATCATGATATGCACATGTTTGTCTTAAATGCCTTTATGCCTACGTGATTATGCAAGGCTCCTTAAGCATATTTGTCGATGTCCTTTTCGCTCGATTGTTGAGGATCTGCGCTCATTGCTTTGATTCTCGACTTCCTCTTCAGCCTCGCACTGCCTTCGAGGATCGACGCTTCTCGATATCACTCTTCCGCCTCGATTGAACTTTGTTCTTACTTTGAGACTCTTGCGCTTATTAACTTTTCATCCGTAATGCTTAACATTTCTTTTGTTTAGAGCATGCCATTTCACCATTTATCATGTAAATAAACACATAATGAAAATAGTCGTAGGGACAAAAGGATATCTCGTATTCCTTTATTTCAAATGTGGCAAACAAAGAAAGTTAATCGATGATAGTACAAAAATGTCAAAAAAAGAAAGGGTCGATTCAACGGATACAAATGCTCTAGATATTCAACACATGAACTCTTCCACGCTCCTCAATCAATAATCTTTTCGAGCATGGCTTCTTGCGTAGAAGATTTCAAGCTTTCAAAGATGCTTCAAATCATCGTAGTCTCACCGTGTGTCGTATGCTTTAAAACGCCTTGCCTTGTGTCGAATATTTGCTTCATTAGAACGCCTCTTGGGTTTTCATCCTAATCTTTTATGTTTAACCAAAGCGCCTTTTCGGTTTTCGCTCGATCCTTTTTTTTTAGATGCCCTTTTCGGTTTTCATCCTAAGCATAATATTTCTTCACCGCATCCGAGTTCACTGGATTCGACAACTCTTTCCCATCCATCTCGGTAAGGATCAAAGTCTACCGAGAATGCCTTTTTACAACGTATGGTCCTTCCCAATTTGGTGCCCATTTTCCTCGCAGTCTTTTTGTACCGGGAGAATCTTTCAAGACGAGTTCTCCTTCATGGAATTCTCTTGGTCGTACCTTCTTGTCATGGGTCGCGATCATTCTCTTTTGGTACATTTGCCCGTGACAAATTGCCCTTAGGCGTTTTTCTTCAATGAGGTTCAACCGATCATATCGAGCTCGAATCCATTCTCGCTTCTTCTAACTCGATTCCATCAATACTCGCAGAGAGGGATCTCAACCTCGATAGGTAGCACGCCTTCCATTCCATAGACTAGAGAGAAAGGAGTTGCTCAGAGATGTTCGCATGATGTGCGATATGCAAACAAAGCAAATGGAAGTTTCTCGTGCCAATCTTTATATGTCTCACCATTTTCCCAATGATCCTCTTGATATTCTTGTTAGTCGCTTCAATGACCCTGCTCATCTTTGGGTGATAGGGCGAGGAATTATGATGCTTTATTTTGAATTGCTCGCACATTTCTTTCATCATCTTATTGTTCGATTCGTGGCATTATCTCGAAATGATTCTTTCAGCAAACCATACCGCAAATGATTTCCTTTTTCAAAACTTACAAACCGCAGTCTTCGTCACATTGGCAAACGAAGCAGCTTCTATCCATTTTGTGAAGTAATCAATAACCACAAAAATGAATCGATGTCCATTTGATGCTTTTGGAGAAATTGGCCCTATAACATCTATGCCCCACATAGAAAAAGGCCACGGAGAAGTCATGACGTGAAGGGGCGAAGGGGCTACATGAATTTTATCGCCATAGATTTGACATTTGTGGCATTTTCGCAAAACTAATACGCCGCTTTCCATCGTCACCCAAGAGTAACCGAGTCTCATAATCTTTCCGCCATATCGAAACCATTGGCATGTGTCCCATGATTCCTTCATGGACATCTTCAAGTATCTTTCGCTTCGACATCCTCCACGATCTCAAAAGTACTTGATCCTTTCCCTTTATATAGGATATCCCCATCGAGAATAAATCCTGCCGCCATTCTTCCGATTGTTCTTTTGTCGTTCTCATTCGCTTGTTCGGATAGCTTTGATTTTTGATATATTCTAAGATATCATAGAACCATGGTCGTCCGTCCGCCTCTTTCTCAATGCTACAACAAGTGTGGGGACCTCGATATGCTCATTTTGAGGGCATTATTTCGCTTCTTTACTTGCTTTGAACATTGAAGCCAAAGTGGCCAAGGCATCCGCCATTGGTTCTCTCGTGGGAAGTAATGAAAAGTTGTTTCTTTGAATTCCTTGATCAATCTAGCCACTAAATCATCAGACTTAATCAATTTCGAGTCCCTCACTTCCCACTCTCCACGGATTTGGTAAATCACTAGGTCGAGTCCCCATACACCTCTAAGATCTCGATGTTTCGCTCGATAGTCGCATCGAAGCCCCATGATACAGCCTCATATTCTCGCGATATTATTAGTATGTAAGAAGTTTAGTCTTGCGTTGAACGGATAATGATTCCCGTCTGGTGATACCAGAATTGCTCCAATTCCATGCCCTAAAGCATTTGACGCACCATCAAAGCACATCTTCCATGACTTCTATTTTGATGATTCGGACTCTATTTCTATGATGCACATTAAGTCTTTGTCTGGGAAATCGAATCTTAAAGGCTCATATTCCTTTATCGTTCGAGTTGCTAAGAAGTCAGCTATTGCGCTCCCTTTTATCGACTTCTGACTTACATAGGCAATGTCATATTCGAAGGAGGATCTGCCATCGCGCCATTCTTCCTGATAGTGCCGGCGATTCCATCATGTATTTTATCGGGTCCAGTTTTGAAATCAGCCATATCGTATGGTACAACATGTATTGTCTAAGTCTCCGAGCTACCCGAACCAGAGCACAACAATATTTCTCAATGGACGAATATTTTGCCTCATATTCAGTGAACTTTTTGCTGAGGTAGTAGATCACTTTTTCTTTCTTTCCTGACTCATCGTGTTGCCCCAGTATGCAACCCATTGAACTTTCGAACACAGTCAAATACAATATCAATGGTCTTCCAGGAGTTGGCGGTACTAGTACTGGAGGACTAGACAAATATTGTTTTATCTTATCAAAGGCCACCTGGCATTCCTCATTCCATTCTCCCGGGTTATGTTTTCGAAGAAGCCGAAAGATTGGGTCACATTGGTTGGTAAGTTGAGCGATAAATCGGGCGATGTAGTTTAATCTCCATAAAAATCCTCTAACTTCCTTTTACGTGCGCGGAGGTGGTAATTCTTGGATGGCTTTTATTTTATCCGGATCGACTTCGATACCTCTTTCATCGACAATGAAGCCTAGCGACTTCCCGAGGTAGCCCCGAATGTACATTTGGTTGATTAAGCTTTAGCTGAAACTTTCTCACCTCTCGAACAACTTCTTGAGGTTCACTACATGTTCTTCTTCCCTCGGATTTAGCAATCATGTCGCCGACGAGACCTCTATTTCTTTGTGCATCATGTCATGGAATAACGCTACCATAGCCCTCTCGATATGTTGCCCAAAGATTCTTTAACCCGAATGGCATCACCTTGTAGCGTAACGTTCCCCACATTGTTATGAAGGTAGTTTTCCATATCCTCGGGGCCATCTTGATCCGATTATACCCCGAGAATCATCCATAAAAGAAAACAATGAATGTTTTGTTGTGTTGTCCACCAAAGTGTCAAAATGTGGCAAGGAAAATTATCTTTGGGCTTGCTCGATTCAGTCACTGTAATCCACGCACATTCTGCATTTTGCCATCTTTCTTTGGTACCGGACTATGTTAGCCACCCATTCGGATATTTGAGGCTTGTAGGAAGCCAAAGATCAAATTGTTTCTTGACTTCCTCTTTTATTTTTAGCAAGATTTGGGTCTCATCCGCCTTAATTTTTGCTTATGGGCTTGCATTCGCTTTAATGGGAGCTTATGGACCACTAAATCTTCATCTAGCCTCGCATGTCCTGGTATGACCATGCGAAAACATCTTTGTATTCATGAGTAAAGTGATCAAACTATGCCCGGTACTCTCTCAAATAGAAGTCCCAATCTTCACTTCTTGTTTCCTTTCTTCGCTCCCAGATTTATTGTTTCAACGGATTCTTGATGAGGCAAAATCTGCTTATCCTCTTTTCTACCATTCTTAGCAAATCAGAGACGAGACATAGTCTTCAAAGATTTTCTTCGCTTCAATTCTCCTAAACAAACATGACCTTCTCAAAATCGATTTCGGGACTTGTAACGGGTTTGTTCATCTTTGTTGACATCCGAAAGCACCGAAAGTTGAATGAAAAAGGAACTATAGAGGGCATCCAAGTATTGAAACCAACAAATGAAATGTTATGGCATGGGATGAGGCAAATGTAAAGATTGGCTATGAAATGAGAAAATGATTATGAAATTAGTGATAATGTGAAAGATTATGACGAAATGCATCTTCATTGATATTCATTTGAATGATAAAGAGCGAATGCAGTTTCATAAAAGAATTCTATTATATCTAAAGACATAATGAATGTTAACGCTTGAGCATTACTCAAGACTTATAAACTACAAGAAGTTCCTCGGCGGTCAATTGTTCAACTTGAAACCTGGGGACAAGGGCGTATCCTCGAGACACCTTTACTTACACCACCCCTTTGTCAATGACGTTTATAATCGACATTCGAAAACCCCTTTCAATTAACCCCAAGATGTTTCGTGGATCATCTTGTCCAATGTACATCATTCCCGCAGATGTAAATGTTTTTGACAAAGGAGAGTACTCTATTGGTTCCCCTTCGGTTCTCGGCCCAAAGTTCTTGCAATTCTTTCTCTTGATCCTTCTTCCACTGTCTTCTTCTTTGACGATGTCGCCGAACCCCAAACCGTATCGGGCCTTATGGTGCATCGGCTTTAAAGCCCTAACTATTCCTTGCAGATGTCTCCCTAAACCTCTTCTCGCACGAGCTCCCTTCCTACAATCAACTTGACACCCATTCGGTATTTCTCGCTTTGGCATTGGAATTCTGCTTTCTCAAATGACGAAAGTGGCATTGACGAATTCAAGGGATCGAAGGAACATTCCAATGTCTTCTTACTTCCGTGTATGGCGATCGGCAGAGATAGATGCGACAATGTCTTCTTCGCCTCGATCGTGACCAAACGACCATCCATGATAAATTTCACCTTTTGATGGAGGGATGATGGACCGCTCCAGCAGAATGGATCCAAGGTCTTCCTGAAGGCAATTATAAGAAGGTGTAATGTCCATGACTTGGAACTCGACATCATAAATGTAAGGGCCCACTTCCAAAGGGATTTCGATCTTTCCCATGACTTCGCTACCTCGTCCGTCGAATGCCCTTACCGTGGAATGACAGGCCTTAAGTAGGACAAATCCATCGGTATTCTAGAAAGCGTGGCCAATGGCATAACATTTAACGTTGACCCATTATCGATGAGTACGTTTGGTATTATGTATCCCTTACAACGAGTCGTGATATGCAGCGCTTTCACCAAGCCTCTACCATTTGGAGGTATCTTATCGTCACTAAAAGAGATGAAATTGTCCGCATTCAGATTGTTTACCCACCTATCAAGCTTCTCAACAGATATGTTGTTGGCCACATAAGCTTGATTTAACACCTTCAATAAAGCATTCCGTGTGGCTCAATTTAACAGAGAGATAGAATCGAGATTCGCTACGGTCGCTTGCTCAATTGTTCCACCACACTATACTCATTGTGCTTAATAAATTTCAAGAATTCTTGAGCTTCTTCCTCATTCACGTGCTTTTTAGTTTCTTGCACGGTGGAATTTCTTGCTCGACCTCGACTTCGTGCATCATCGCTTTCCTTTTTGTTTTGAGTCGCTACTTTTCTTACCTGGCTCAACTTCTTTAGAATAGCATCGTCCACTTCGAGTAAAATGACCTACATCCCCAACATCTTGATTATGGCTTTGGACTTTTCAACTTCCTGTAACGATATTAACATCATATCTCCATGGTAATCGCTTTGTTGTCCTTATACGGAAAGGAGACGGTACTTCAATTACCATCTGTGGTTTCAACGGCTCTCTCATCGCGTCGTAATAAATTATCAACGGTCGATCAAGACTATAAGGAGGCCCCGATGATTGGCTATCGAGACGATACTTCTCTTTCGTTGGCATCTTCCCTCTTATTAAGGACCTTGATCTCCTTATTATCCATCCGGTCTTGAAGTAACCTTTTAAAGTCCTCACATGACCGAATGTCATGTCCAACAATCCCATGAAAATTGCAAAACTTTGACCTTCTTCTCCAAAAATTCTATCGAGTGGATCGAGCAATCCTTTCTTAACCAATACCTCCCAGATTTTCGTAGAGGCGCCTTATTTCAAACACATCTCCTGTCTTTCCATTCATCCTCTTTCCCCACTGTGTTTACATTCCCTTCGGTATGGTTAGGAAACGGGTTCCCGTATGCGTATCGGCACTATCGAATTGTAGGATACCCGCGTCAATGAGTCCTTGAACTCTTCTTTTGAAAGCAAGATAGTTCTCAGTAGAGTGCCCCTGGTTTCCTGCGTGATATGCACAACTAGCGTTTGGATCGTACCATTTCGGGTATGGAGGTTTAAGGGGTGCCATGTAATGGGGTGATATTAATTGCTTCTCCAAAAGTTTTGGGTACAATTCCCCATATGATATAGGAATAAGGGTGAATTACTGTCTCTCGGGATTGGGCCTTGTTGGTCTTGGTTCATTTCTGGGTTGGCTTTGAGTGGGTAGAGTGTTTTGTGGGAATGTGATAACGGGTCTTTGGTTGTTGGTGGCGTATACGGGGTAGGACGGATGTGGTGCTTGGTAGTAAGGGGTTTGAGGGGGATAATAGAAATTTGGGGGTGGATAATTTCGAGGTCGGGGTTGGTTAGGATACGAATTGGGAATGTAACGACTCTCGCCTCCCATCATGTGGGCTTCGGTTCTTTCTTCCTTTACGGTTGTCTTTCTTTGAGCCTTCCGATCCTTCCATTCTACCACTTTTGACAAGATTCTCTATGAGTTCACCGGATATTACGATATCCGAAAAATCCTTCGTAGCACTTCCTACCACTTGTCATAGAATGGTGCTTTCAGAGTATTGATGAAAAGGACCGTTATCTCGGTCTTTGTCATGGAGGCTCCACTTGGGCGAGATATCTCTCCATCTTTGCGCATCGCCTAAAGGATTCTACTGGTTTCTTCTCCATCATCTGCAAGGTCATACTGGCCCGCACCATATCCAATACATGCTTGTCTGCTCGCAAAATGTCGACGCCAAGTCTTTCCAAGATCGAATCTTTTCTCTACTAAGTTGATTGTACCACCAAGAGTGACCTGTTAGACTATCTTGAAAGCAATGTATGAGTAGTTTCTCCTCATTCACATAACCATCATTTTTCGCAAAACATGACCAGATCGCCTTTGGACATCTTGTCCCATCATACTTCTCAAAATCGTGCACTTTGAACTTGGGGCAAAATCGATCAGTACCAAATCGAGTTCTTTGGCACCTAGTGCGGAGAAGACTTGATGCCTTCTATCGCTTTGAGTCTTTCCTCTAGACCCTATATTTTGTGTCATGGTTATCCGATTTCAACTTGGCTACCTCTCATTGGGTCATCCAGATCTGGGACTAGTGGATTAGCAGGACTAGCCCTCGGGTTTGACGCTAATATTCCTTGCCCCAAATTAGTGGGTGGAGCAGTGGCATAGGTCGATGTTCCAATCCAGTGGGTTCCCTTGAGTATACCCTCTCGTGTTGTATATGCGAGCGGTGGAGTGAATCACGGGGATAGAGTGGATCCTGATCGTGGTGAATTCTTGATCGAGACTCCTCGATGTCGTGGCTCGCATGGGTCCTTTTCCTTTAACTAGAGCTGACATCATCTCCATCATCTTGGCCATTTGATCTCTTTGCTCGAGTGATTCCTCTCGAGATCTTACCATTAGGTCTCTCGTCTCTTGTTGTGATTTGGCCAGTTGCTCTTGCAATTCTCTTTGAGCCTTTTCCATCCTTTCAATTCTCTCATTGAATTCAGCTTCCATCACTCTAGCTTGTCGGCGCGTTTTATACGGATGACGTGGTTCCAGTCTTGTGGTATTACAACTGCAAATTATATATTTTGTCTTTAGCGACCGAGTATGGGATATGCAATGTATGAATGCATGAATGAGTGCACGAATGTCAAAATGTTAGTTATGCAAGGAATGCAAAAAAAAAAATGGTGTTGATTTCAAGATAGCCCCATATTTAGGCATTTCATTTATCAACATAGTCTATTACACAAAGTTTCCATTTTTCCAACGATTACACAAATTTCCTAGCCACATTGCCTTGTTTCTTCACTTGCTCTAAAAACTCTGATATGCTCGATCTTTGGCTTAGAGGGAATTGGCAACTGAGAACTTCGGCTTCATCTGATAATTGAACAACTTGCATAGCCGCTTATGTAATTTCATTGATCAAGAAGTTGAGTTGCATTTCTTTTCCTTTGAGAGTTCCTTCATACGCGTGAATGTCCCTATCGCATCGCTCACTCTTTTCTTCTAGAGCCTTCAGAGGTTATCTAATTGTTGTTGACGAGATTGCAGCATATTTTCTAGATCTCGTGTTTTCCTTTTAATTCTTGATGTTCGATCGACTATTCGCCAATTCTGCAGTCACTATTTCATACTCGGCGTTCTTCCTTCTTAACTCTATCACACACAGTATAGCCTTTTCCTCCTCTTTCTTTGCTTTTCCTTCCAAAACTCCATTCCTCCCTTGATATTGCTAATTTCTTCCTTCCACTGCTGTCGACTTGCCCAACCCACTATTCTTTATTGTGCTTCTTAATTTCTTGTTTTCCAAATGAAGGTCCCTTAAGTCGTTTCTCACAATCTCGGCTTCTCTTTGTACTTTTTCGCTTCGACCTTTCAACCTGAACTTCAATCTTGGTGATAGTTTTCTTCTTGAAGGGCACTAAGGTCCCGAGACATCTTGGCCTTTTCTCGCTCAAATTCTTGTCTTGCCATTTCAAGCTCGACGGCATTTCCTCCGAGAAAGGATTACGAAAGTGTAACTTGTTGACGAGATCTCACGACTATTTACTCGTTGCTTCCTCCATATGTCGTAATCTTGGGTAAGGGTATCAGATACAAAGCTAATTCCATGAAATAAATTTCCTTCCAAGACTTTGCGGTGTCTCGGACTTTCTTCATATATCCTTCACCCATGAAAGCGAACTCGAATGTGCTAATCCTCCGATTATGGGAGGAATTGTCGCAAGAAAATTGCCTTTGGACCAATAGCGGAGCATATCCAACTCCTCCCCATAACCCAAGTAAAGGTACCCAATCTTGGCTTCCACATTTGCATAGCAGAACTGAAGGACGGATCCAGGGTGCTCTCTATGTTATATTCTCGGCGCGAAGATTTTGAAAAACTGATACCCAATGTTGCTCGGTGACTTCCTTCGGCCATTCTTTCTTGAGGTAAGCTTCTAGCGGGGAGAATGTTTTAGAAAACATATGGAATGGAGTGCGCTCTACCTTCCAGAAGTGACTCAAAATCCAAACATTGAGCAACTGAGCACATCCACTAAATCGTCCCTTTCCAACCCTTCGACAAGTACTCGTGGACCGAAGGTTTCGGCTAGGATAGTCGGGACAGGTCGACTCCTTGTTTTAACCTTCAAGAAATCAACTCATCGCAACTTCGAGATGTCCGAGAACTTTTGGGAAAATGACCAAGCCATAAATGGCCAAAGCGAATAGATTTACCCTTTTCAAAGATGTCGGGATGGTTCGAACCAAATCTCGTAGGGAGGACCATGGAATGCAAATGGTTTCATTCTTCTTTTTATTTGTTTTTCGCCCATGCATCGGTCATGTCTGCGGCCTCACTAACTTTTTCTTGAAGGTCATCGGCTTAGGCTCCTTCACATATATTTTGTCAATTGTACATTGTCGATGCGGAGTAAAGCAAAGATACTCTTCTATGGTTGGAGTCATGTCTTATTGATTGAAGGTCAAACACCGATAAGTCGGGTCCCGTAACCGAACCATGGCTTGAATCAACTGCTCGTCTACACGGATGGTGATCAGTGAGCTATATCTCCATACCTCCCAATGAAAATGTCTCTAGTGTCTGAATCCCACTGATTCCAAATTCGAACCAAATCCTCAAAGTTATTTTGGCGAACATTTACAGTTATATGTTCGGGCAAATTGGCAACACACCCTTCCACTAGACTATCCCCTTTTCTCTCGAGTTTTAGAGACCAGATCCAACCACGGATTCTTCTCTGTTATTTGTGTAATTGACTCCTCCATCGAAACCCGTTTTTGGCAACCAACCTTTAATCAACACCTTCCTAATATGATGCCTATGATGCATGATAAAAATAAAAACAAACAAACTTGGTTAGTAAACACAACAAATATAATTTGAAAAACAAACTAAACTACCCAATCCAATTATTTTGCATAAACAGTGTAAATGAAAGGCAAAAGGCATTTTCCCCGTGTACTTATTTTGGTGACTATAAGCGGACAGAGGTTCGGCATGGCTCTAATTGGATAGCTCGATGGTTCATTATATGCGTCTCGGTTCTAGACAGTATCAATTGCTCGTACTATCATCCGCTAAGATCAAGACGAAGCCTCGGTCATAACCCATCACAGCTCACGAGTTCAATTCGAGGATTACATTTACTTATGCCTATGCGGAGGGACAAGTTAACTCACGAAAGCATAAGTCATATGTAACCCGAAAGTATTCACTAGCTTGTGCGGAGGGACGAGTTAACTCACGAAGGCGTAGCATTTACTTTCACTTAAACGGACGGAGCCCGGGTAGAGAACTCATGTTATGCGAAAATGCAAGTGCACGGTGTGTGGGGAAAAACTCATAAACCTTTACGTTTTACTTAAAGAAACTAAACCAAAATTAAAACCATAAAAATTGAAAACTGAAAAAAAACCAAATAACAAGTTAGAAGAAATATTTACAACACGATACAAATGCATGAATTTTGAAAATGAGATTTTCGGATCACGACCCAAATATTTACTTTGAACAAAGAAATTTGAAAATTTTGACAAAACGTGTTTAATTCGACTCGACTCGCAAGCTTTTCCCCAGCGGAGTCGCCAGCTGTCGCGACGTAAAAAAAATTTTGGTTTGGGGTCGCTAATTGTGGCAATTTATTGAGAACTTTAAAACTGAAGTTTGATTTTTTTTTTACATAAACTGAAAAAAAAAAAAGAAATAAAGATGGGACTTGCCACCGATCTTTTTTATAGGTATGATCGGACACCTAATAAATTTATTTTCTTTAAAAAGAAGGACGAGTTTAGGTCTACGTTAAATCAGAGAAAAAGTAGGGTTCGGGAGTCAGTTACACGCGAGGAAGGTATGAGCACCCTCGTGACACCCAAAATTGGTATCTTTTAAACATGTGTTGTCTTAATTTTCAAAAATACTAGTTCAATTTAAATTCTAATCGTGATCCAATTTAAAAGACGAGAACTTTCAATTTTTGATTTTTGAGAAGGATATACCGTTTTAACACGAAATGACTAATTCCATCCAACATAGCGATGAAATTTACGACTTAACGTTAAACCGTGTATTGCCTCAACTAGTAATTAAAACATAAAAATTATTCATGAAATAAGAATTTGAAATAAATCAAATATGCAAACAATGACATTTTCAAATGAAAAATATTAACATAATACTAGAGCAAGAGCAAAACAATAATAATATTTAAAAGATAAATAAAACCAAACATAAACAAATATAAAGTACATTTAGTAATAATAATATAAGGTAATATATACATAAGATAATATGCAAAAATATAATATATGATATATATACATGATGTATGAAAATATAATGCCTAATAGACATATATATGCAATATTACTAAATATATACGTACTAGATACAAATACACATAGTATAATTCAACATATACAATAATATTAGAATACTATGGACAAGGAAAATACATTTATACTAATAATAGTAAAAGATATATATACACCAAATAATAATATAATAAGTAGCAATAGGAAAATAATAAATACAAAATCAATAATGCAATATACACAAATAATACAAATAAGAAAGGTATATGCATACGGACTATAAAATAAATGTATTAAAATTAATAATAAATACAATATGGGTAAAATAAATATATACATGATATATACATAATGTGGTACTAAGAAAATATATATATATATATATATATATAAATAATAGTATTAGAAATCATATAGTATATATAACTGATAATATTAAAATATATACATAATATTATATATGAATTATTCATATAATATATATTAAAAATTGACTATTAATACATTACTAAAAATATATACGGGGGTAAGCGGCATACACTAATAAATATAATAATAATAACCATGTAATACAATACCAAAAGGTAAATATAATAAAATGATATTAAAATAAAGGTATTAAAAACAAGTAATATACATATGTATACATCTAACAAGGATATATAATAATAATAATAATAATAATAATAATAATAATAATAATAATATTGAAACACAAAACCATTATAATAAAAATATTAAAATAAAGTAATAGAAACATTACTACACATATATATACATACATGAAGATATACACTAATGTATTTCAATAATAATAATAATAATAATAATAATAATAATAATATTGAAATGCAAAAATGTAATATTTAATAAAGAAACAAAAACAAATAAAAAGGACTAAAATTGAACTAATAACAAAGTTCGGGGCAAATGTGAAAGGAAATAAAGAGAAAAGGGCTTATTTGAACGCACAAAAACAAAGGTTGACCAAAAAAGAATTATTCCTCCCATTAAAATGCAAAGACATTAGCGGGGACTAAATCGAAAAGCGAAAAATTATGGGGCCAAATTGAAAATAAAAAATGACTTAATTGTAAAACCTTGAAAAGCGGAAGGACCACAAGCATAAATAACCCATTCAAACAAAACACGTGGATCCTCCTAGCGGGTCGGGTCGGACATGGCGAAAACGACGTCGTTTTGGGGCTTAAGTGTAGCCCCCAAAACGACGTAGTTTTGGAGGGCTATATAAGGCCTAAAATAACCAAAAAAATCATTTGGGGAGAGGGAAAGAAAAAAAAAGAAGAGAGAGGAAGAGAGAAGGGAGAGAGAAGGAGGGAATCGGCCGGGGCCGATCAACGGACGGCCATCGAGGCTTCACGCAAGACGTGCACGGCCACCGCAAAGGTAAATTTTTTTTGTATATTTTTTGTTTATTTTTTTATGTTTTAATATATATATAGGTTAAAAAAAAACTTAAAACCGAATTTAAAATAGAAAGAAAAAGAAATCACCTTAGGTTTTTTTTTTTAAGCTTTCAATCCTTTGATCTTGGTATTTTTTATGCTTGAATGCTATTTCTGTATTTAAACGCTGATTGAATCACTATATTGAATCTGAGATTGAATGTTTCACTTTCTTGTTTTTGTGCTCATTTCTCTCTGCAAAAAATGAAAGAAAAAAAAAGAAGAGTCCCCCTTTACCATCTTTTTCATTCGGCTTTTATAGCCTTATTTACAAACTATTTTTACTATTTTTACTATTGTTGCATGTTTGCTTCCTTCCTCTCTCTTTTGGTGCGGTGGGAGTGTGTGATGGTGTTGGTGGCACAAGCATGGGAGAATGGGAATGGTGCTGGTGGCGAGCGGCATGGGAGAGTGGGAAGAGGCAAGTGGGAGTCTAGGGTTTTGGGATTGGGCTTGGATGTTGGGCTAGGTTAATTTTAGGTTTTGGGTTTGAGGATGGGTTAAATGGTTTAATGGGCCTGGGTATTTTGTAAACGGGCCAAAATTGGCCTACAACAGTGATGCTGGAAAAAACCTATTGAGAAATAAAAGAGAAAGATCAGCCCAAGTTATAATAGATCCAGGAGGTAAGTAAAATAACCATTCCTTAGCAGAATCTGCTAGGGAGAAAGGAAAAGCACTCAATTTGATTTGATCCTCAGTTATCCCCTGAGGTTTCATACTAAGACAAACCATATGGAACTTTTTCAAGTGCTTGTGGGGATTTTCATTTTGTAACCAATGAAAAGTTGGCAGTAGCTGGATTAAGCCTGATTTTAATTCAAAATCAGTATCCATAGTAGGATACGTAATGCATAGTGGCGGTTGTTTTGCCGGAGCTTCGGCCAGTTGCTGAATTATTTGAGACATTGGTTGAGATGCTAGATTAGGGTTTTCGTCAACCCTAGCGTTAAACACTTTTTTCTGGGGAATGGACTTCTACTTTTCCACTTTCTAATGTTTGAGTAGGGTTTTCGTTAACCCTAGACTCTGCTTCGTCGTCGATTCTGATTTCTGGCGGTGGATTACTTTGAGTCTCAACCACCACTGACTGCTTTTTCCTTAGCTTTGTTTCCTTATGATTAGCTTTCGCAGTCTATTCAATCTCTGAATCAAACGCAAGAGTACCTGGAGCAGATCTGGTCATAAGAAATAAAAAAAAACAAGATTAGTACGTTGCCAGTCCCCGGCAATAGTGCCAAAATTTAATGCGGTCGTTGTGAGCATCAAATATATCCTATTTCCTACAAAATAATGAAAAAGAACAATAAAGGGGAAGTAGGGTCGAATCCTCAGGGACTGGATTGCACGAATACTTGTTTTTTGAAATCCTGGGCAGAATCGTGCCCAAGGAAACTTATGTTCCTGGGGAAAAAAAAAGAATTAAAAGTTTTGATCTGGAAAAATAAATAAAAACAGAATTGGAAGTCGGATTGAAATTGCGAAATTAAATAAATTGCCAAAATTAAAATGGAGAATATAAAAATAAATAGAGTTTGGGAAAAGAGAGAGTTTCTTATGTGGCGAGATTCTACCCTCCGGTTGTCTCGATCTGCCTTGGGTTCAATCCTTGGCTTTTAAGTAACCCTTCTCAAGCAGGATAAGCCAGTTATAGTGGAGGAAGACGCTTACGACCACTAGCTCCAAGAATTTAGACTTAAGATTTGGTGGAACCTAACTCTAGCCAATAATCATTTTTGTGTGACTATCTTCTGCTAGATCATCAGTTCTTGACGGTGAATACCACGCCATTTTGTCTCTTGAATTCGCCAACCTCTGATGCAGAAAGCCAACGAACTGACTGTGCAACCTTCCCAAAATGTATAAAGTGCCCGTTCCTTGCACAAGTTTAAAAGATCACCTATTAAGGGATATGGACGGAAGCGTTAGCCCCGTAATGCGGAGAAGCAATGAATACCCTGTTGAGAAGGTTAAGCGTGGATTTTAAGCCTCATGAACCTTTTTGGGGAAATTCAAAAACCTTTGGCTAGATTGGTTTAGTGGCTCATGATTTTGAGAAAGAAATAAATATAATAGAAATGAGATTTTTGTTGAAGAAAATATGGAGAGAATAAAAGACAGAGTTTTTGGGAGAGGGACTGTTTATAGAAAAAATAGATGTCCAATAAGTGTCACTCCATCCCCTATTTATAGTACTAGAAAACCTAGCCTATTCCTAATTAAATACTAAAAGATAAATACAAATAATTAAAGATAAATAAAGATAAATGAAAATAAATCCTAAAATTAAATCTAAATAAAAATCCTTAATAATTATCCTAATATAATTGAAATTAAAATAGAGTCTTGTGCTATAAAATCTCTTCTTTTGCGTTTTAGCCCTTATGTCGTCCATGCTTGTATTTTTGGCACCATTTCTCTCCTACTTCGCATGTTGGCCTACTTTATCTCCAAATTCATGCTTTTTTCCCTTAAATTTATTTCTGCCTTCAATTAAGTCCCTAAAAGATAAAAGATCATAAAATAACCCAAATTAGTATGATCATACTCAAAATAAACATACAATTAGCACATAAAATATGTTGCTCTAGAGTATTATCAATTAACTAGGGTTGCTGCCACCTATACTTCTAGTTAGATTAAGAGTTTATTTTTCTAGTTGAAATAAACTTCTACATATTAACAAGGGATTTACTTTTTCTTCTTATAAATAGATGGCACCGGTAGGGCAATATACATAATTTTAAGATATTGTTACTCTGCCTGAAAATAGAGAGAATTTATTCTCAATTATTAAATCTATTTTTTTGAATAACAATTTCTGTCGGATTCCAATGAGAAGAGATTTTTCACTCGAAGCAGTTTGTGGAATGAGAATAACAAAGAAGGTCGTTCAATTCAAAGTCGGGAATGACAAGAATCCGTCTAGCCAAAACACATGTGCGAATTTGGTTAAGGTTTATTGTTATAAATATCACAAATCGGCTCGATTTTCAAAATTTTTATTTTTCACTATGCAAGAAAATTGTTTTCAAATCTATTTTTTTCCAACACGAACCATGCTCAACGTCACGTCGTGGCATGATGGCCTGACCTCGTCGCGACAACTTACACTCAACATCGCAACGTGATATTCTATTACTGCAAATTGTCAATTGGTTCCAACAAGCTACACCTAGAACATCAATTTATACCTAAATCATTCGTCAAACCAATCAAATACAACATTCATAAAGGCTTAATTCTATAACAATTAATCACTTATGTCCTTAAACTACTTATACGCATACTTTAATTAAACAACAATGCTATCTATCATATGTTAATCAAGATAATATACATACATTTATGTATGAAATTCCAATATGACCAACCTTCATATAGCAAAATATACAAGCCAATCCACTTGTTTAACTATATCTTTTAGCCATTATCAAGCTATTTATTCAAGCTTCAATACAACAAAATCATTAAACTTATCCGAAACCAACTTGACTTGGGTACATGCCATACTTAACTCAAAACAATATAGTACAAAATTTGTTGAGTTGAGGATTGTTTCCAGGATGCTGGGTCTACAACTTACGATCTCAGGAATCAACTATACCTACGCAAGGAGAAAACAAACTGTACGCTAAGCAAAAACACTCAGTGGTATTTTCATCATTTAAGTCAATATAAAAAAATTTCAAAATCAATATGTATTTTTTCTATTCAAGTCTGATACATAAGTAATTGTAATATATAATTCCATGCCAACTATTTACTATACAGTATAAGCATACATACAAGCATATTAACATGTAAAATCACTATATAAGCATACTAACTTGCCACATATCATTCACTTCTTATGTAATGTAATCAATTTTTACTAACATCCATAGGTGCTTATACTTATTCATTTATCAACAACAACCATTAAGCATATATGTTTGATCCCATATCAGTATTTCAACCATATCCGAGCCTAATGGCTCTTTCATAGGCATTCAGTCATTAGGACTCGATTTGAACTTATTTTGCATTTTATCACATACCACTTTTCAAATTCATTTCTTTTTCAAATACCATTAGTGTAACACCCCTAACCTGTATCCGTCATCGGAATAGAGTCGTAAGGCATTACCGAATTAAACACGATCTCTAATGAACACAAATATATATATATAATTATTCACAAACGTAAGTCTCAAAGATTAATTAAAATTAACTTCATAAATTAATATATTCTTTAAATTAGAACATTCCACTTCATGTACATATAAATAGTCTTACTATCCACATGAAACAATAATAATAATTATAATCTATATATTGCATTATATCGATTCACTACTTACGTTTAATTAATAAAATCTTATAACCATCATATGTATATAAATAATAAACACTTGTAATCATAATCACTTTACACATGTACCAAGCATGCAAAATCTTAAATAATATGGCAAGTCTAAGTGTTAAACACGCATATATAGCTTAATACATAAATGAATTTCAGAATTTGTATCAAGCACATTACTTTCTCTTTTACTCAATTTTTTTTTATGATTTTTAAGAATACAATGACTTCTATAATAAACTATAGGACCGAATATACATATCATCAAACAGATCAAATGTATATTATGTTTACGCACTTGACATAGACTTAATATAAAACTAGACATTTATACTTATAACTTTCTTATTATGAATGCTTTCAACCTGCGCATTTAACCAAAATCCAAAGCTAAACTTATCATTAAATTTCTAAATACATATCAATTAGCTAACTAGATTGTCCATGAACCATATGCATTATTGAAACACTGCTGCATATAATGTTTACTATCATATAATAATAAACACACTAAACATTCATTATACCTTTACTCTTTCTTGGCCGAAACCTGCTGTTTAAGAATCACATGCAAAACCAAACATCCAACTTCAATTACTAATCAACGAGTTCATTAAACATTTTACTAAAGATTTATAAGACCAAGCCTAACATAACACGCAAGCTACTTTCAAAGCATATAATGCTCACCTCACATACTTTGCATTCAAAGCAAGCAATTTAATGGTCAAGATTAATTAAAACCTTACTTAACATAATCCGATACTTATATAATAACTTAGCCATTTTCGCATGGCATTATACATAACCAACCTTCATCATTTTTTTTTCAAAATATAATCCAGCTTATACATGCCATAATTTAAGTTTAGCTAATAAGATACCAAAACAGTAGATAGTGTGATGAACTTGGCTGACAATCCCCAAGCTTGTAGCTTGACTTCAAAATCTTGTTTCCGTAAATAATAGATTATTACATACCTAACCGTTAAGCTCTCATTTCATATTTATTCACAACTTATTCATGCCCGATGAACCATTTGGAATTGGGTAGGACACTCAGATTATCACACATATATCGTACAATGCCAACGTCCCAGACGTGGTCTTACATGTAGCCACATATCGATGCCACTGTCCCAGACAGGGTCTTACTCGTAAACACATATCGAAATCACATATCGATGCCATGGTCTTACTCGAACACAGATTTCGGAATCCTATGTCATGATATATGTATCCTAACTATTTCTAGGGTTCATACGGGGCTTTCGGACGTCATAACTCGGCTGAGACGAATTCGGAAATGTAGTAATCCATCCTTTTCACATTCAGCTTTAGTAATTATAAATTCATACATTTCATAACAGCAAGTATCTCTAGCATTTAACTGTAATTAAACTCGTTTATTTGTTTATAAACTTACTTCGGACTTCGTAAAACAGAATCGAGCAGCTAGTCGACAACTTTCATCTTTTCCCGATCCAAATCCGATTTCTTTAGTTCTTGATCTAAACATATTCAAATTAAGATCATTCAAATATATTTTCATTCAATTTAGTCCAAAAACACATAAATGGGAAAATTATCGATTTACCCCTAACTTTTACAATTTTTACAATTTAGTCCTTATTGCACAAAACACAAAATACACAAAATTTCACAACACCCAAGTTAGGCCAATTAGTACCCATGCTCATACAAGTCCACATATTTTATCAATTTCACATTTTAGTCCCTCAAATTATTTTTTTTGCAATTATGTCCCAATTACTCAAAATCATCAAAAACTTCAATACAAAATGTGTTAATCTAAAACATATCTTTCATTTTTCATCATCAAACAACAAAAATCACAAGCTATCAACAATGGCACAACTCAAAATATTCATCAAAATAAAAAATTCAAGCATGGGTTTTGTAGTACTCGAAGCAACGATCTCAAAAATGTAGAAATTATAAAAAACTGACAAAGAACGAACCTTGAATTTAGCTTGCAAGATGGCCGAACCCTAGTTTCGGTGGATGATAATATATGAACATAACTTAATTTATTTTTATGTTATATAATATATAATAACTTAACATTATTTTATTATTATTTTTAACCTTAGTGTAAAACATTATTTTTTTTCACTTATAATTGTCCATTACCGTCCACCCATTTTAATAATGGCTTATTTACAACTTAAAGTCTCCCATTCAATAAGCCAACATCAATTTGACCCTTATACTCAAAACCATCAAATTTTGAATCTACGCGATTAAGTCACTTTTATTTAATCGGACACCTAAACGACAAAATTAAATCACAAAAAATTCACAGATATAAATTCACACAAAATAAACACAGAAAATAAATTTTAAATATTTTTTTGACTCGGTTCGTGGTCCCGAAACCACCATTTCGATTAGGGTCTAAATCGGGCTGTTAGAATTAGCCAGTTCTCATGTTTATAACCCTATTAACCGAACATGGACTCAAAATGGATACATAGATCTGTCACCCTAGGTTGCCCGTCAACGATGGTTTTCACAATCTGTTTATCCTGCCACCCCAGGTTGCCCAACAATGATGACACTAAAAGTACAATCTACCACCCTGGTTTGCTCAGAAACGATAGTTTTCAATCAATAATCTAACCCTATGGCATGCCAACTATATCCGACTCGGTCCGGACAACTAATAGGGTAACCAATTTCCAATTCATTATATATATTTCAAATTTACATTCCAATATACTCCATTCATCATCATTTCATAAATTCATAACATTTTATAACATGTTTGAATCCAATTTCATACAAATCATCACATATCAAGTAAGTCATGTAACTTTTTATTCTATTCAATTTAGTCCCTGTCTCTGTATTCAATCACTATCATGGCAATTCAGCTCAAATAACCAATAAAAACTCACCTCAATGTCATATTATGCAAAATGGCATGAACATAAAGAAAATAAATGATCCCGAATCATAGAATTTGGAATCTAATTTCTGAGTTATTTGTCAATGACATTCGAT
Source organism: Gossypium arboreum (assembly GCF_025698485.1). Lineage (NCBI taxonomy): Eukaryota > Viridiplantae > Streptophyta > Magnoliopsida > Malvales > Malvaceae > Gossypium > Gossypium arboreum. The sequence continues at coordinate 28,868,425 of NC_069074.1, read as the reverse complement.
TTACCTTTCCTTTTCAGCATTTCTGTGTCAATGTTAGCTAAATAAAATCATAAAACATTTAATATGATCAAATCCCGTTCAAATTAGAACCAATTAAAATATCAAACATATTTTACAATTTATTCAATTTAGTCCCTGAACCCGGGACAAACATAACTTTCAATTTAAAGCTTTGAATTGAAACCTGATTTCATAACTACTCATTAGGGACCTCTTATTTCTTATTCCTACATAAATTTTATGTCAATTTTACATTTTATTCAAATTGGTCCCGAATGTACTAAACTAACAATTAAGCTTTACAATGTAGTCATTTTCTTAAACTAAGCTTAATTTCTATCAAGTTCACACATATTTCTTCAAGAAATCAACAACAACAACTTTCTAAAACTTTAACAGTTTTACAATTTGATACATGAGTTAATTAAATCAAGCTTCTATGACCTCAAATCTATAAAAAATTACAAGAAAATGACTTAATTGCACTTACCAATTGATGGCTGAATATCAAAGAAATTTCTTAGGTTTTTATTCTTCCTTTAAACGATAATAAGATGACAAAAATAAGAAGATGACATTTTTTTACTACCATAGACTATATATAATCTAGTTAAGCTTAACTAAATTGGTTTAATTAACATAATCTTAATTTAATTAACTTAAATTTAATCAAAAATTAGTGGATATGCTTATTTCCATCCACTATCTCTAAATTCTAAAGGGTTTAATTACTATTTTGGGTCTTTGGTTAATTGCAATTTAAGTCCTCAAGCCATTTTCTAATTAAAAATCTATAGCGATTAGACTTTAAAATTTAGTTCCTAGGCCCTAATTAATCACAATTTTGGCTAAATCAACTACCCAAATTTCAGTTCATCTATATAATAACTCCGTAAATATCTTTATTTAATATTTACGAACTCGATTTACAGAAACGGTGTCCTAAAACTGTAATTTTTGATATCACTGAAAACCGAGTTGTTACAATTTTAGTGACCTTTCCCAGACCAAAATGTTGTGTTATTAATCCAACAGTTACTTTCAAAAGGTTGAGTTGAAATTATTTCTTAAAATCAAAAAGTGCAACTTGAGAAGTGATGTCGTTTTAAAAAGTCACTTAGGCACCTATTGGTACATTATAAATAGACAATAAATTTGGAAAATTAAAATTTAATTCATTCTATCTAATTTGTGAGTGAAACTTTTAATACAAAAGTATTCTTTGTTTTCATGATATATATTTAACTTGAAATATGATATTATTTGTTTATTCAAATCATGATATTAGTAAGTAACATTTGGATGTTATTGATGAGATAATATTTTAAGTGTATTCATTGCTTAAATGAAAGTTTGTAGATGGTCATATAATATGAAAAGTTTTGGTTGGTTTTGAAAAAAAATGCTCATAAGCTAAATGAGTTTTATATATGATTGCACATTTTTTAGTCTATGCTATAAAGGTCAGACTAAAAGTGATTTTGACTAAAAATGAAATAAGATATATGCAATTTACATGGTTAATTTCTCTAGTCAAGGTAGAATAGTGGAAAACATCAACTAATATCACAAAATTACTATTTTGATATAAATCTTCTAATGAAAATGTGAACGTGATAATTATATATTTGAAAATAAAGATCATATATATTGTGCATATTGATGGTGCACATGGTGTGTGTGTGTATATATATGAGCTGAATTTGATCTATAACCTCATGGTTTTATAATTTTGAAATATAGTGAAAATTTGAAATTCATTTTAGAAGTCATGAATCAAAGATCTCGTAAGGAAATAACAATATGAAGTTATTTATCTCATTTAAGTGATGGACATTGTATTGAGTATACCATTACCATGCTCATTGATAAAGAGTGTATAAATGTGTGATGTTATAGTCAAATGGTCAGATAGTTGATGGTTCTCTAATATGACTCTGTTCTAAAATAATATATGTAACACCCTTGTGTTAAAAAAAATATATTATTTGAGCATGCATACATGATAAATTTTTAAGGTTATATATTGTTTATGAAAAGAAACTATGAAAAATAGTAAATATGTTGTCTTGTTTCACCAAAAGATTTAATGCCTCTTTACAACAATTTACTTGACAGAAAAGACATCATGTATGGTTTCATATATTTGTTAATTGTGAAATTTAATTTCTTGGATTCCAAGAAATACATAAAATGAGTAAATGTAGAACCATAATTATAAAAGATAAAAGTGGTCACTTTGAATATTATGAGACAATGAATTGATAATTGTACAAATAATATCTTTGATAGCATTCTTTTACAAAAGAATGGATAATTGAACATGGTAGTGGTATTGGTTGTGTGAACTTTTAAGACTCAAATAAATATAAAGTTTCACCATGTGGTACAGATAATTAACTTAACTACATTGGAAATTTAGAAATTTAGGGATGAGGTACAAACCTATAATATTTAAATCACTCATGATGGAAACTCGACTTAATGTCAAGTCCTGAGTTCAATGAGACAAAGTACATCATTAACATGTGACTACTAACACGATTAAATGTTATATAATATATCATCCCAAGGTGAAAAGTGTTAGGTACCAATAATGAAAAGAGGAAAGATGAGTATTACATTCTTAATAGACCCATAATATAAATATGTTAGAGTGTTATAATTACGGGAACACTCTCGATGAGATCTACCAATATGAGTGGAAATGTGGCCACTTCTAAGAGCTCAAGGGCTTGGTTCTAATAATACTCATGAAAAGAGGTCATAGACACATGACCATAATAGTGTCCTTGGATACTATGCATTGATTGGTGTTGAAATTGTTGTGTAAGATGTATTCAGTTAATACAAAAAGGATAGTTGATTCGAAGCTTAGTCTACCATGCAATTTTGATTAACTTTAATATGTTTTCACTAAGTTAAGGTTCAATCATAAGACACTTTCATTTATATAATTGATTTTCAAGATTATCAAAATCTAGAATATTTTAAAAATGGGGAGATGGTTGTAACATTTTCAAAATATATATAGTGTTCTAACAATTGCAAATAAAAAGTTATAAGTAATCAAAAGTTATGTCACTAGATAAATTGATTAAGAGTTATCATTATTCATACTAATGAGTTATTTTTATTATTATTGAAAGTTATGTTACTTGATTATTAACAAAAAGTTATGATTATTCAAGTAATATGTAATGAATAATTGTGTTCATTCTTAATAGATGTGACTATCCAAATAGACATATATTGAATAGTTATGTCTCTATAAAGAAACATGAGAACTCCCATAAATAGGAGTGAGATTTCATTTGTATGGCAAATCAAAAATTGAGAAGCAAAAGTTTGTTCTATTTTCCCACCATATTTTATATTAAAAAAATTATTCTATAAAGAATTATCGCAGAAGTTTTTTTTATAGAATTTGATATTCTTACTATGCTCTACTCAATGTTTAGTGAATTATTTCATTAATGCAAAATGTAGACAACCATTAGGCTTCAGTGTATCATCGAGGTTCATTTGCCAATAACTCTCTTGCTCACTAAAATATAAATTGAGACGAATAGAACCTTAAAGATAATAACATAATTACACACCTTGAAGCATTCATTTAATTTTTCATAAGTTCATTTTATTTTCACACACCAAAACATAAACCAAAATAAAATATGCATCAAGAGTCCACACATAATATATGAAACATTAACTCTTTATTAGCATTGCTAAAGTCTCACTAACATAAAGTTTAAATATTTCACCAACAATTTATTAAATGCTAACTTCATTTTTCCCTTTTTTAATATATCTATAATATATATAATCATGAGTTTAAAAAAAATTTGAATCGATAAGAATACCATTTATTTTCCATCATATTATCGACATTTAAAAATAATTATATATCAATTTTAAAAAGTAAAAAAATTATCATAGTAATTATATTAAAATAAAAGTTGTGATAATCATAATAAATTTAAATTTATTATTTGGAAAAAGAAATATATTATAATAAAAACTTGTCGTGAACTTATTTAAATTTTAATTTAAATTCATGACTAAATTAAATTTTGATTTGATATTAGGATTAATATTAGAGTTATATCTATTTAAATTTTAATTAATTTTATAAATAACATCCAAGAATTAATCACATTCAATCAACTAACATCTAAAGAAATTTAAAAATAGAAATTGTTAATATTAATAAATTAGTAGAATTATATAAAGAGAATTGAGCATTAAAGCAATGGTTCATCGGATAAACAATATCGATCATATTCGAACAACAATGACACGACATCGAAGAGTAATCTAATATTATTTTAATTGTTGATGAGGTAATATGATATTAAAATATGTTTTTTAATTCTTTTAAATTATTTATATTATGTGAAACAAACACTCTTAAAACTGTTTATTTTTAATTGTGAATATTTTTCGTATTTATCATGAATTATTATTAAAATTGTTGCATGTTACTTTACCCAATATTTTTATTTTTTCAAATTAATTTTATAGTTCACTTTTATTATAATTCTAAATTTATATATTATTTAAAAACTAAAAAAAATCAATAATATTTATTATTTAAAATTAATTAAAATTAAATGCTTGAAATCTGCATGTTAAAAATGAGGAAAGGGATAACAACAATATGTTTGAACCAATTAACTAAATAATTAATTAGAAAGCAGGACGTAGCATTGCTGTAAATACCAATAGCCCAAGTGGGCTAATGAAAATGAAGTCAGAAGCAAGTAAACTATAAGGAAAAAGAGAAAGTAAGGCTGGCAAGGAAAGAGTGAAGGAAGTAGAGGATAAGTTGGTGAGTAACTGAAGACGACTGAGAAGGCAGTGAAAGCAGGAGAATAACCAATTATGTCCAACTCCAATGCTATAGCTAACGGAGTGGCAGGAGCTGGCGCTGGAATCATTGCTCAGATCCTCACTTATCCACTTCAGACGGTGGGTACTCTCTCTCTTTCTTTCTCTCTCTCTTTTTATATTTATTTTTCATGTAAATGGCTTCCATAACGAAGGTGAATACGCGTCAACAAACGGAAAGAATCGCCAAGTCCAAACCCAAACCCCCCACTGCGGCTGCTGGTACGCTTCTTCAGATCCTCCATGTACGTCCCTTGTTTTTCCTCTTTCAAATTGCTTCTGTTTCCTTGCCTCCACTTGAGATTCTCATTTCTTCATGTAGGTGCTACAAACCGAAGGCTGGGGAGGACTTTACTCTGGTCTTAAGCCTTCTTTATTTGGAACTGCTGCTTCGCAGGTAGTGTTTGGCTTTGACTTTGGCTTGCCCCCTCCACTGCTTTTCACCTCTTCATGCTCTACTTGTGATGTTGGCAGGGCATTTACTACTACTTTTATCAGCTATTCAAAAATAAGGCTGAGGCTATTGCTGTTGTCCGTAAGCACAAGGGACGTGGGGATGGCACCCTTGGCATCTTTTCTTGGCTTGTTGTAGCAGCTCTTTCAGGGTAATTCTCATCCCTTTTATTATATGTCATTCCATTCCAATCCTATCTAATATACAATACTAATTTCCCGTCCTTTTTTGTCCGTCCAGTTGAGTGCTAAGACATGGTATAAGGATTAATAATAGTTTTATTCAATTTTAATATACATCCCCAGCTTGCTTTAAAATTAGTCGGACCAGGGCTAGGGAAAGGAAAAGTAATGTGGTCTTCTCATGTCATAATTATGAATAAAGAAGATGCTTTCCATCCACTTCGAACAATAATAATTGACTAAATGATCTCTCTCAATGACCCTGCAGGTCCTTGAATGTATTGCTGACAAACCCAATATGGGTTCTTGTGACCCGTATGCAGGTCTTGTGTTTCTTCCCTTTACTATACCTCTACCATTATTAATGTTGTTGTTGTTGCTGCCTTTCTTTGTGCCTTTTTTTCCGTTGTAAAACTAGTGATGTGTGGAATTTCAGTTTTTGTGAATATTCCAATATTGATGTTTATGAATGATGCTCTATCTCATCAGTACTAACTATATTTGAGTTTAATTTTCCACCTAACTTCCTACAAATACAAAGTGGCTTTGAAAGAACAAAAATTCAAAATCATGGAATGGAATGCTCACTAAACAACTGTTTGGTCTACATAGTGCTTGTGATCCCCTGAAGATAATAAACAGGGCGTTCTCTGTCTTTACTTCAGACTCATACTCAAGCAGAAAGAAAAATTATGGAGTCCAAAAAGGAAGCTCTATTAAAGGAGGCTTCTGAAAACGGCTTAATAGGTTCAACACTGCCGGAAAAATTGGATGAGCTTGAGTCAACAAAGCCTCATCCTTATGGAACCATTCATGCGGTTCGTATCTCTCTTGCTTTTTCTTTTTAATGCCTTGTGGGTTCAGAGTTTGAGGAACGGTTGCCATTGACATAATTAGTTTCACCATTTTCTCTGGTTGCTTTTCCTTTTATTGGTTTAAATAGATTTTTAGTTAGCCTTAGTTTTAGTGGAAAACTTCTTAAAAACTGCTAGTCATACATTTTCTGATCTTCAAAACTATGCATAATTATCAGATTATAATGTAAATGACAACCGTTATATTCATTCATTGCTAGGCCCGTGAAGTTTATACCGAAGCAGGAATTAGAGGATTCTGGAAAGGCATTATACCTACACTCATTATGGTTAGTCTCTATTTAATCTATGTAAACCTGGGATAAACTATCTAGTTGAATCTGACTAATGAAGATTTTGTTTATGCCAGGTCTGTAATCCCTCAATCCAGTTCATGATATATGAGACCTCATTAAAGCGTCTGAAGGAAAAACGTTCTGCTAATAAGCATGGATTAAAAAATGTATCAGCTTTGGAGGTACAACATAATCTTTGAGATGCATTACCGAATGGTCATCTTGGAGTTGCATTTTTATTTCAATTTCCTTTCTCCTTTTTCAGCATTGATGTCAAAATACTTAAAAACCTTGTTTGTTATGCATGGTTCATCTGATTGGTAGATTTCTTTCTTGCCTATCAAATTTTCTACTTTTGGAACAAAAGATAGATTCAGAAAAGGTTAATCACATATTTGGTACACTAACTACTGTCAAATGTTCAATTTGATACCTATTGTTGAAAAATTAAATACCATCAATGACTTTTCAACCTCCCCACTATGGAGCTGGTCTATTCCATAAAACATCTGAACGGTAGTCTTGTCTAAATTTCTACATTTTTCTGCCTTGCTGTTTCTATGAGCAGGTGTTTTTATTAGGAGCCTTGGCAAAACTTGGGGCAACTGTAACAACATACCCACTGCTGGTCGTCAAGGTAAACATTGGCAGAAATGCAAGTGTCTTGTTATGTCCTTTGTCTTGCACCAACACTTTTGAAGCATATTCTTACTTTATTTGTTCTCTTTTAAACGCTTGAACAGTCTCGGCTTCAAGCAAAACAGGAGATTGGTGGGAATATATCACTAAGATATTCAGGTTTGTATACCAAAGGAATTCGGCCCTATCATGATATTTAAAACTTTTTGGAGTTTGGACAAATTCTTATCATCTTCCTGATACCAGAGTTTTTCTGTAGTAAGATATTGTACTGGCTGAGGTGAACTTATAATGGTTATAGTTTACATTTTACTATTTTTCATCTTTTGAGTGTCAGATTTTGTGCCATTTCTCCAAACCTTTATTGTTTCTGATGGGCAGCCAGTAACTACCTGATGCCCATAAGGTGCTTTCAGGAAGCTGCATTTATAAGTTACAGGAATTTTGTATTCAATTATTCCTTCATTATGAATGTTCTACATCTCTTACATGCTTTAGTTTAGTTCAATTCTATACTCATGTTCTACCTTATACAAAGCTGCATTATGATTTGATTCTAGTTTAGTTACCAATATACCTTTCCCTTGTCTTGTTCAATCTTTTTCATCTGCGTGCTCAAGTAAGGTAAAATATCAATTGACATCTACATCCGTTCTAACCTTGTCTAATGAAGACTTTGCCTTAAGCTTATCTGCTATGTGACATTGATATCCATGTTTCATTTGATGTTGGGCAAGAATGCTAACTGGAAAATTTCGCTGCACAGGTACAGTAGATGCAATTGTTAAAATGATGAAGTATGAGGGATTGCCTGGCTTTTACAAGGGGATGAGCACAAAGATAGTACAGAGTGTTTTTGCTGCTTCTGTACTTTTCATGTTCAAGGAGGAGATTGTGAAAGCTTACATATTCCTTGTTCATAGGATCCAGAAAGCAAAAGTCCCATTGAACTGAATGTGAAAAATTTATTCTGTAAAGGCAGGTATTATCTCTCACTCATTTCCTTTTTTCCTTTCTGGGGCTGGCATTGCATGTGCCCAGTTCTTAAAACATTGTGTCTTAACCAGATCCATTAGTAACGAATTTTGAATTATTTTCAGATAATGTTATGTTACAGGTAATGAAGTTCAAAGCTCTAGAGATGGTGAAAATTTCAAGCAATTTAAGCTTAACATTAAGAGACATGAAATGATCAATTTAAGCATGATAACAAAATTGATTATAAGAGTGTCTGTGTAGAGTAGCAGGACATAGGCTTTGAGGCTGTGAAAGTTTAGATGAATATATAGGAGTGAGATATTTGGCAGCAATTAGAAAACATTACAAAGCTCATCTCTTCCCGAATTACCTTGTGCCTTTTATGTACAGCTGGTTTAATGGCTTTGCTTATTGCAACTGCATTTTGGTGCCTACTTCCTATTTTAACCGTTGCTCTTTGTTAATATGATTCATACACAATTGATAAGGGCAGGGTTGTGCAGGCAGAGCCTGTTGATTAGAAAATTATGCGCACAAGCATTTGAGTTTTTTAGAAAGTGAAGCAAAAATGTCGCATTCATTTGTTGAGTTGTAAAAAAACTACCTTTCCATCTTAAGTTTACAACGCTCAACACATTCCCATCAGAATGAAGAGATATCAGTGCTTTGAAATTAATAATTTATACATATAATTATTATTCAACTAAAAACATAACCATTAAATCAAACAACAATACACATACTTGGACAACCACCACATTAACATATTCTTCTTGTATCCTTCCATAATGACTTAAGTGTAAAACTTTCATCTGTGGCCTTCAACCTTTATGTTTTCAGCATCTAATTTTTCTCAAATCCTTCTTATAAAACAATTATACAACCATCTAAAGATATATACATGCATAAAACCTTACATTTTTGTCCCACTAAATTTTTCGCATTTTGACTTCTTATTCTTTTAAAATTATTATAAATATATTCGATAAAAAGAAAACCTTTAAATGAAGTGATTAGGACATGAAAACCTTTAAATGAAGTGATTAGGACATTGGAAAATACTAAATAATCAAAAGATGCAACTCTTCAGAATTCTTATTGAAGACATAAAATTTCATTTATGGAACATATTCTTTAACTCATAAAAGAATGTTTTCAAAATGTTCCAACAAAAACTGTAGGTTTCTGCTTCTCAAAATCCTCTACTATACTGCATCTGTGCCTGCCAATCTGCCATTAGCAATTTTATTGAAATGAAAATACAGAGAAATCTGGTAACTCTTGAAATAACTTCGGCATTTTTAGTGCACCCAATTTAGTTTATCAGCAGTAGAGATTTATTCAGTAAATGGTTGCAGAACCAATTTAAAACACAGCATACGGCAGAGCTTCAGTGAACACATTTCTGGCAAACTATGTTCTATGGGTCTTTTCAATCTTCATAAACTTTTTGACTTGGTGCGAAATGGGAATGAGCCAGGATTTGAGGGCAAAATGTCATCATGGAACCTCTGGGTTCAGATTTCGTATTTGTTTTGAGCTGGGGTTAGTGAATAATGAGTTAAGAGTTAGAGAGTCAATGCCATTTTCATCAAGCCATGGCCTACTTATGAATGCTCTTAAATTAACTAACTAGGACAGCTGACAGAAAAATAATTCGGAGAAAGATCCTCCAATCTGCTCCACCAAAGTATTACTATCTATTTAATTTAAACAAACAGGAGTAATTATACTGCCTATTTAAACAGGAAATCAAACTGAATATTGAGAAATGAAGAGACAAGACAAACTGTGAGACTTATTTATTTTAGAACAAGAAAAAGAAATAGTTCTTGAATCTTCTTCGCAAAACTGAATCATACTAGCTTTCATGATTCACCATACAAATACAAATACAAATACAAACACAATTGTACATGTATAGTATTAATAAATGTACTCTGTAATACTTACATTATTACGAAGCCAAAGGAGGGGCGTGTTCAACTTTTTTTGTTTACCACTATGCTGTTCAACTCCCTCAGAGCGGTTACCTTATGATGGTAGATCAGGCTGAGGCTGCGGAGTTCGGCTCAATTAACTTGCTTGCTGGTGCTTTCTCTTGTCTTTCTACATAAGCAGAGGGAAACCATCCAGCCTTGCCCTTGCATTCTCCCTCCGACCATCCACTAGGACCCACCTTAATTTTCGTATTACATTACAACCAAACATATGATTATCATCACCTAAAATATTAAAGTTAAAACATTTAACCAGGCTAGCCAGCACTGCAGTTAGAAATAGCCCGTACCTGGCGAACCACAACATAATCACCAACTGCTAAGCTTAATTCCCCATCTGTTTCAGCATCAAATGGGTGTACAACCTGTTAAAACAAACACCTCAATCAAGTCCGCAACTGTAAACTAAAAGCACTTGAAACCAAGCCAGTTTCACAAACAACCAAAAATGTGTGTGTGTATATATATATATATATATAGACACCAACTACATAAGCTTGACGCACAACAATATAAAAACTGATTAAAAATTGGCATCCCACTAATCGATTTAATATCTGGGGATTTCTTCAATAAAGTTTTACTTTTAAAATGAAAAATAATGGTATATGATGCCACAAATGATTACGTCCATTTGCTAAATTACGTCACAAGTCTCAAGGTCGATCATACCCTAGCCAACTCAAATGCAGTACAAACATCAAGAAAGGGTTTCAATCAGCCTCCAATGAGTTTTCCGGCAATAAATAAAAAATGTTCTTTTTTCTAACAGACACAGAACACAAGAGAAAGAAAAATAAGAGACTCAAAGAAGGCTGTAGAAAGGAACACAGATAGGTGAAAATGTGAAAAATAATCACTCTAAGTGGCTAACTGAAGCTCCAATCTAGGAAGAGGACCTTTTTGGTTTTTGGCAAAACAAGAAGAGGAGGTTCAAGTATCCTAAAATTTACAAGTTTTCATGGTTGTCAATCAGCTATTCTAACTGGCTGTTTACCCTAGTGGAAAAATTCCTGTAATTCTAAATTTGAGAAAGCATAAGAGGACTGAATCAAATTTTGCAGAAACCATAGCTAAACTGAATCAAATTTTGCAGAAACCATAGCTAACTTCAGTGTTAAATTCATCTTTTTCCTTCATTACACAAGACCAACACTCCAGGCCATTTTCAGTAAATTTTAGCTACTGTCAAAGTACACTTGTTTCAAAAATCTCTAAAACCTTCTACCTAACATAAGATAGGCCTGCTTGATATGATCACTAACAGATACATAGAATATAAGAGGAGTAAACTGACATGTCTACATTTACTTTATTCAGAGAATACGTTCCCGACTTCAATTTATCTACAGAGGGGCTAAAAAAAGGGAACAGAAGAGTTCAAAAGCTAAACCTTTGCTATGAAAAATACATCGCTTTGATTGCTTCCCTGAGCTTCAGATTTATTCGAACTAAATTTATCATGTGCAGAGGCGACATTCACCTCTCTCTGCAACGTCACTGAGTTCAATGACTCGTTCATCTGCCCCTCTAGAATCATCTATCCAGCAGCAAACTTTGATCATAACCTTTTGGATATGCAAAAAATAATTGAAAAGTAACAGCAATTTGGCCCCCATAAAATTCATGTACTTGATGCCGATGCCTATAGATGTCATGAGAACAATAACACGGCCAAGGGGGATTAAGTACAAACCTCAGCATGTAGCTTCTCTAAACTAGCAAGAACACGTTGATGGTAAGATTTTTCGGCGTCAACCTGCAAAATGATTCTGGTGAGGGCCAAGGACCTGAGCATTACATCTAGGGGTGATGAGCATTAAATATGAACTCACTGAAGAGTCAAGACTAAGTTGACTGCATCAATTATCTCACAGATAAGTCTGAAACATCAGACAGACAATACCCTTGTGATACAGCCTTGGAAGGAAAAATCTTTGCTACTTTCATATATATGTGTGTTCAAGCACACATGGAGAGAGAGAGGGAGGGAGAGATTCTCATTCTATGAAGGACACACCATGCAGGGAAGTGTCCCCGTATCAAATATAGACATGAATTTGACACGACATACAAGTCGGTCAAATGAGAGCATGTCAAATTTTTTTTTTAAAAACAGACACAACATATTTGGACACTCGGAAACTACTAGAGGTTTTTTAACAAGATATTGATAAGTGAAAAGCTATAGCGTGTTAATATTTTTTTCACCTTGATCCACTAAAGTTTCATCTTCCTCTGACAAGGACTTTTTTGTTCTGGACTACAAGTCAAACAAAGCAGCTAAATAATTTGCTAAACTAAATTTATGACTACCAATGTACATTCAAATGGAACCCTCAAAAAAGGGATCATTCTTTTTGCATAAATAACAGTTGCAAAACTTCTTTCAGTTGAAGGTCAATCTTATGTAGCTGTAAAGATAGTGCTGCTGAGAACTAGAAAAACAGTTTTGTTTTCTAAACCAAAGAAACAGGTTCATTACAGGCATTGCAAAAAATGGTTAAATTAAAATTAGCAATACCATTGCAAGAAGCAGCTGGAAAGTAATCTTTTGCTGCTGATCCTCAGCTGACAACATGGCAGCAGTTGCTTCTCTTCCTAGAACCATCATTGAGGATTTAAGGTCAGCCAATCTTGCTTCTGCTTGTTTAAGCTTCATGTAGCTTTCTGCAGATATATCAGCTTCCCTGGTTTTTGATCTACGCCTCAAAACATCTGCTGCCTGTTTGTGAGGGGGGAAGGAAAAAGGCTGAGAATAAATAAACATATAAAAAAGAATTAAGAAGAAAGCTATAAAAAGATACGATAAAATTGTTTAAAGGTTAGACACTTGAGCCGAAAAACATTTAACTCATTCCATATTTTTTTGGAATAAGAAGGAAGAACAAGCATAATTTCGCTTGTTAATGTGTTAGGAAAAAAAATTTACCCTGCCTATCCTGTCAGTGAACACATAGATTAATTTTTGTGTTAACTAGATAAACCTTTGATGAATTGACTGAGCCATGCAATGACAATAATTTCAAGAGATTACAGTAGACTGCAGTCAGCACAGTACATCCAAATTTCTGATACCTTTTCTGTTCAATGGTCTAACCAACCAAAGTTCGCACAGCTAGATTCTGACAGTTGAAATCGGTCAACTCCAAAATTTAAAACAATGAAATACCTGAGCTTCAACCTCTTGGCGGAATCTGTCATATCGGTGGGTCAAGTGCCGAGCATCTTCTAGAGGAGCTCCTGTAATTAATGCCCGTAGTGGCTCAGAAACCTACATATATGAAACCTGTAACACAATTAGAAGCATGAAAAAGAAAAAGAAAACGTAAAAAAGGAGGAAATATCAAAGCTAGGATACATAAATGTTATCTTAAATTTTCAACACTGTTTCCTAGCAATACTTGGTATCAAGTGCACCCTTGGCATGTTTAAAACAAAGAGAACAGAACAGAAGGGCAAATAATCTATTCGAATATGGTCAAATCAAAATATCCAATTTTTTGGAAACCAGTCCAAGTTTGCTAGCAACAAATGTCACAAGATAACTAATTATAACTAATTTTGGAAAAGCTATGGATAATTAAGTCCTCATTCGGCCACACATTTTGATACAAAAGGCTGCATACAATTGGTAAGGCAGTTATGTACATTATGTATAAATATATATACATACTAGAAATCATGCTCAGGAAACAATAAATCAGTAAATTTTGTCACTTCTAGTCTATAAATGCCTAGAATCAGCAATACGCATCAAACACTCCATCTTGTAATCTGCACCATATCCTTTTGAAGGCCACTGCTTTCAAGGTAGCTTGTATAATAGAATTGAAAACTCAAATTCATTGAACTCACATTTTTGTTTTCTTCTGCTCTCAATCCGCAAGTATTGTTTCTTATTAATGCCAGAGGATTCACATCAGTGATTGCTTCTGCCGACCAACTATGTATAAAGTCTAATTTATTCTTGAAGCTACTGAACTATAATAATTACTAATATAAAATTCCTCACAAATGAACTCTGAAAAGTTTTATTCTTATTTTTAGCACAAAACAGCTTCACAAAAAACTAGTTCATGAGAGCAAACCATACACAAATTAATGAAAGAATATTTAGTTCTTTAATTGAAGACAATGCCAAAGGGGATCATCAACTGCATAAACTATTGAAGAGTAAAGACCATGCCTAACAAGAAACAATCAGAAGGCATACTTGCATGCTTGCGTTCTAGTCTCTAAATATCTCATTTCTTTTTCACAAACCATATTGCTGTCTGTCCGAAACTATATAACCCAAAAAATAAATGTTCCGAGTTAGTTTTCTACGAGTTAGTTTTCTACATCTCTTATAATTGTTTCATCATAATAATATTTTAAGTAGATTTCAATTATCTTTAACAATACCTATAATTTCCTCTCCACAAGAAGCTCCTAAGAACAATTAGTATATGGTAATAAAGTTAAGAAATTACCTGCTCACCAAGGATCCCAAGCAAGGTCTCCCTTTCATCTTCTATTGATTTATGTGAATTGCCAAAGTGAAGAGCGGCTTTTGCAAGAGAAGAACCAGTATTTTGATTTTCAACTCCATACTTGCAACAATCATCAGCCAACTTCCTAGCTAAAACAATTGAGGTGAAAACCGTGAATCAGCTTTGTACAGGGATCAACACCCAGTAAATGAACCAACCATGCTTACATATTTCTATCAGCTTTGAGCTTGTTGCAATAAAACCTTCTATGCCACGGACGATGTTCCGCTGCAAATGCTGCAAGCATAGTTTAGAAGTGTAAGTTGATATGCATTTACTTACAAGTTAAAAGTTAAACCACTTTATTAGAAACTAGGACAAGTTAAGAAAGGATTGAAAAATGTACCTTAGCTGCCTTTGTAGAACTGTACAGGTCTTGAAGCTTTTGATGACATTGAAGATCAGCTTCATCAACAGTAATGTCTTCATTGCTAAAATGCCCAAGATGCCTAAGTACTGCCTACAATATAGAAAAGAATTGAACCATATATTTGAAAATTACCTTAGAAACTACTGAGAGTAATGAAAAAACAGAGTAACAAAAGAACGGTATATAGCTTAACAATTCTACCCAAAGTATTCTATGAAATTGAAGAAACAGGAAAACTTAAACATTAGAAATCAACTATTTATAAGATAGCAGGAAAATTGGTGAAGCATAGTGATCCATATGAGTGCTTTCTATCAGTCAAAAGCCTGAAGTTGAAACTTAGAAGCTTAATTAAAAAGGAAAAGAAAGAAAACCCTACTTGCTGTTGCTTGGCAACTTGCTCTCTGAGCTTGGTAGCCTGCTTCTTGATAGCTTCCATATCTAACAGAGGAAGATGAACAATAGATATGATGATTACTGTAAATCAATGTCCAAAACCAACAACAACAGAGCGAATCATCAAAAAGATGGGGAGAAATCAAAGGATAAAAGAAACCCAAAGACTGAGAATCAGAAAAAAGGCTTGGGAAGCTAGAGAAGAGGAAAGTGTCTTTCAACTGTACTTCCACCAGAAAGGCCGTAAGCTTTTTCAGTTTTTTTTTTTTTAATTTGAGATTATTTTATTTTCTTTCAAGGAATTTACAAGCAGCGACAACCACAATATGAATAACAGCAAATATATTATGTAAAATTGATATATTACACCCTCTTGCACTATTGTTTAAACTTTTTAGTAATACACGTGTTATTGAATTTTAAAAGAAAACATGTTTATTTGTTTAATTATTTTTCAATCTTATTAATTTCACATCTTAGTCAAAAGTATTATTATAATAAAAATATGAAATAAATCTTAAAATTATACATAAATTTTAATTTAATGTATAATTATATATAAATTTTAATCGATGTAATTATACACATGAAACTTTAATATTAATTTAATTATACACATTTAAAGAAATAAATACATTAATTTATTTTATATTAAATCAATATAATTATTTATATGCAAGAGTGAAGCCAAAAAACTTTTTAGGAAGATGAAATTAATTTTAATTTTAATAATTTATATCTTTATAATTTTTAAATGATTAAATATAATTTTTATTATTTTAGGGATAAAATATAATTTTACTTTTATTAATTTAAAATTTTAAAATTTTTAAAGGGCCTAAATGGATAATTTTTATTTTAGGAGATTAAGCCCTATCAAGCCCAATACGTCAGTATTTATGTATGTAATATATAAACATTGTCGAAACCATTTTTTTATTTCGTTTTAAAAATGATGGATCGACTTTTTGGAAAGCGAAAATGGAGTCGCCACCAATCTTTTTTTGTTTAAGTGTGATCGGATCACCTAGAAATTTGGGTTGTTTTAATAAAACATTTTGGTTTATTAAAACAATGATTTTGGTCTACGAAAATATGAGAAAATAGGCTCGGGAGTCAGTTACGTATGAGGAAGGATTAGCACCCTCATTACGCCCAAAATTAGTACCAAATTGATTAAATACTGTCCTTTTGTCTAAAATTAAAAATGTTTTTGAAATGTGGTTCTTGTTAATAACATTTGAATAACCCGAGTCCATTGCAAAAAATCTTCTTGTTTCGACGTTCGAAAATTTGTAATTCGAAAATAACAAAAGGATGCCCAACTATTTGGTCTAATGAAAAATCAATACCCAGCACAGTAGGGTACGATTCCTCGAATTTCCAAACATTGACCATTGCCTCACCTTGGAAGATACAAGTGAAATTCCGAAGAGATATTCGATTATTTTGAGCAAATAGGAAATTGCAACCAAGCACGATAGTGTACTATTCCCCGAACTGCTAAATACCGAACATTTCCTTTATAAGTTTTTTCTTTTAGAAAACATGAATGAAATTCTAAAGAGACATTCGATTATTTTGAGCAAACGAGAAATTGCAACCCAACACGTTAGGGCACGATTCCATGAATTGCTAAATATCGAACATCTCTTTCGTTTTAATGAAATTTTTTAAAAGACATGAGTGGAACACCGAAGGAATATTCGATTGTTTCGAACAAACAAGAAATTATAACCCAGCACGATAAGTCACGATTTCCCTAATTACCAAACATCTAATATTGCCTTTACTTGCGAAAAATCTTATTTCGAGGTAACCAAATGTCATATCCAGTGAGTTAGGACACAACTATTTCTCGAATTTCCAAACACGAAACATTGCCTTGATTTGTAAAGTTTCAAATACAATTGCAAAAAAATGAGTCAATATACTTGTTTGATTATTTAGAGATAAAAACAATTGAAGTTGAGAAAGAAGTTGGAATTAAAAAAAACATGATGCAATAAAGAGCATGCAAGCTTAGTATTGAGCCAGAAATAAAAATTTGGGACAATAACATTACATGAATAATCAAGAATGATACAAAAACATGAAGGAACAAATATATAAATACAAATGTTAATAATTATAAGCTAATGAATTAAAAGCCAACTTAAAAGAAGTTCTAAGCAAATTACTCAAATAAAATATCAAGTTTTAAAATAAAATGAACAATAGGGAAGAAAGGAAATTTTAAAAGAACACTACTATAAAAGTAATACAAAGACTTTAAAACAAATGATGGATATAAAACTTTTAAAATAAATAGAAAAACATAAATAAGTAATAAATTAAATAATATCATACGAATGAATTTTAAAATAAATGCCATAAAATAATTTACATGGAAATTTGAGATGCATCAAATATATATATATATATATATATAGATAGATAATACATAAATGAAGTTTCAAAAAGATTTAGCAATATACAAAGTGATATATGTACAACATTTAAGTAAATAATATATGAAATTAATAAACCTAATATAATATATATATATATATATATATATATAAGAGATAATGATAATATACGAAAGTATTTGAAAAAAGAAAAGAAAAAAATATGCACATAAAAAAAAACAACGAAATCATCACAACAATACAAGATTATATGCTAAAATAATATGCTCTTATTTCTTAAGGAAAAAAACTTCATTGTAAGCACAACAAAACCAAAGGGATAATTTATAAACAAAACTAATCATTTAAACAAAATTGTGGGCTGAAATAAAACGCGCACAAATGCTCGGGGATCAAAATTGAAAATGACCCAAATCACCAAAAACACTGCCTAGATGAGGACCAAACTGAAACAGCATGCAAACTTTTGGAGAAAAATAAAAGAAACATAATAGGAACAAATTAAAAGTAACGTAAAATAGGAAGGACTGGCCGTGCAAATTACCCATTTAAAGGGAACATGCTCAAAACCAACTGTCCATGCGCAGGCCATCTTTTTCCTTTCTCCAAAACAATTAAAATTAAAGAATAGTGACCCTTTTTTAAAAAAAAAAAATTTAGAACACCCAAATCCCTTTTTTAAAAAAAAACTTTTTTTTTCTTAAAACATTCACCCCTTTTTATTCATTCAGCAGAAATAAAGAGAGCAGCCCATTCTCCTCAACTTCTTTTCTCTGCTAGGTTTTTTACCTTCTCCCTTTTGAACTGTCACCAAACCATCGTGAACCCACCGTGGCTTCCATCGTAAACGGTGGTTCAAAGCCTCATGGAACCGAGTTTTTGGCACTTTTAAAGGGAGATTCAATGGTGATGCCTCTCTATACCGAAGAAAACAAAGGAGAAAGAACCCCCACCTTCTCCTTGCGTCGATTCTGACGACGGAAAAGAAAACTCCGGCGACGCAACCCCGGAGTGCATTCGGTAAGACTCTCTTCTCCTCTCTTTTTTTTTATTTTTTATGCCCACTTTCGTTTAATAGATTTGTAAACAAAAATAAAAAAGAAATAAAAAAGAAACTAAAGAATAAAATGAAAACCAAGAGAATACGATCGGAAATCCACCTTTTCTTTGTGTTTTTTTCTTTTTTTTTTTTCTGAAATCCTGCGTATAAGAATGGGGATCCCCTTTTACGATTTCTTTCGGCTTCTATTTTTAGCCGAAAAAAATGAGATAGAATCCAAAATCCCCCCTTTTCTTCCTGATTTTCGGATGGCTTTCTTATAGCCATCCATTTTTTACAAATTTTATTATTATTTGTTGCTGTCTTTTCTCCTTTTTCTCCTTTGCAGGTGTAAGTGAGGCAAGTGGAGGTGTGGGTGGTGACAGACTTTGATGGCTAGTTTATTTAGTTTTTTTTTTTGTGTGTTTGGGTTGAGCTAGTGTAATGGGATTAGGTTGGGCCAAAATTGGGTTTGGGCTTATAACTGGGTAATGGGTTAGGTTTAATTTGGGTTTGATTTTATTGGGTCCCGGACAAAATTTGGGTCTTACAAACATAAAATAATTTTATATAAATAATTGTGTTAATAATTTACAAGAATTGAATCAAATTAAAATTTTATTTATAAAATTACACAAAATTAAAATTTATATATATAATTATACATTAATTAAGATTACTTTATTAATAAATAATTCTCAATTTAGCTCTTAAATTGGTAATTATTTTTTCTTTATTCCACTTTTATACTTCAACTATTAATTTGTTAAACCATTTAACTTATGGGTTAAAAATTTGACATGTGACATCATTAAAACGTGCCATGTCGTTTTATTTTATTTTTAAATATTATAAAAATTATATTAATTAATAAAATCATAAATATAAATTATATAAAAGTCGAAATAGTACTTAAAAATAAAAATTAGTTAAATTTAAAAAAAAGTTAAAAAACCTCAAAATTTTACAAATATATTTTCTTGAAAAACTATAATAATTTTCTTTTTTCAAAACACCCAAAATATATCTAAAAATTCAAAATAGTATATCAAAAATTCAAAAATTGAAAAAAAATTAACACACAAAATATAAATTCTAAAAATGAAAAATAAAAAGTTTTAACTTAAAAATTCAATATATATATGTTCTAAAATTGTAATAATTTTAAAATTGCATATATATAATTTCTATAAAATATCCATAAAATATTAAAAATGAAAATGAAAATTTCGTCAACAACAGTAGGTCAATGGTAGACAGCTATTAGTGAACATCGGTCCACGACGATTAAGCGTCCATTGATTAAAGTCAACGGTATATTAATAATTAAAATTTTAAAAATATTTTTTATTTTTAAATTTTATGAATATTTATTTTAATAAACTTGACTGTCACATGTCACATGTTATATTCTAAATGATTGAAGATGCTACGTGGCACATCTAAATTGATACCTTATGTTAATTGATTTTTTGATTTTTTTAATACTGTTATAAAAATTGGACTAAATCAAATAATAAAATAATAGTTTAAATATTAAAGTGCGACAAAAAAAATGTTGAGGTAATGAAATGAGAAAATTAGTATAGTTTTAACCGGCATTGACATTTTTTATAAATATGTTCTGTAGGTTATTATATGATTTTTTTTATCTGAGATAAAAGAAATTGTTAAAATTAATTTAATATCAACCAAAATTTAAAAATAACACAACAATTTTACTGATTTTTATATTTTATTTGGAATAAATTAATGAAGGTTTTGTTGGGTGGAAATGGCGTTGGTGAGTGAGGTAGGCTTTGTTAAATCAAGTTTTAGCATTGTCTTTGTCTTCTCGACAGTTGTGTGTTTACTGGGCCATCTACAGCTGTGTAAATTATTAATTAAGATGTTTGATTTTGAGCTAAACAATTATATATCGGTAATCCAGTTATTTATGTATGATTCTTCTATCTACTTCAGAAAGAGGAATTGTATGTCAATTATTTTCGCCCATTTTAATCTACTAATTTATACATTTATTTTATTTTATTTTATTTTATTTAACCAACGAAATTGAATAATTATATATATACACATTGTTTTTAATTCATTCTGGCCGAATAGTTTTTAATCCCATTCATTGAGTCTTCGAAAGCTCTGAATGGAATTTATTAAACTATCGTTTAGGTTATTGTCTATAATATATATATATATATATATATATATATTAAACTTTTTATATGTTGTTTTATATTTTTTATTTTTAAATATTTTTATAATTATTATAATTTTTAATAAATTTAAAGAAGATACGGCACAATCTTAATGTGACACGTGGTAAAAATAACTCAAAAAAATTAAAAACAATAATGGCTATACTTTAATGGTTAATCATTAAAGTTACCAGGAAAAAATTGAATTGATAAAAATTCTAACATTCTAGAGCTTAATTCAATAAATTTGTATAAAAAAGTGTTATACCTCTCCCCAAGAATGAAGACATGTGGCAAATTGGAAAACTACATTAGCTATCGAATGGAAGGTCATCAGAAGCTTCACCTCCCATCCTAACCATCCAGACAAGCAAGAGGTAGCCTTTAAAGGAGGTTAGCCGTCAACTCCTCCAACTCCCAGTTTCTGTTAAGAACATGGTCTTCTTGGTCACCAAACCCTCACGTGAGTTCAACTACTTCGTACCATCAAATCAGAATGAATGACAGGATCTGTCTCATCTTAAGCATCATCGCCCCATTAAAGACATTCGCCCTACACATCCCATAATGATGGTTTGATGGCAAGTCCCACGCACTAGCATCATTCAACACGAAACCCATCTATAAATTCCTTCAAAGACGATGAATAAGGGATCGACTTTCAAATATACTAGCCTATACTCTGTTTTATCTTTGGCATCCAATCTTTCGACTTTCTCCACCTCCACTTTTGCAATCTCTGGCTTTCTGCCTCAATCGGATGAATCGACCTTTGTTGTTACCACCATACTCTCCTCCATACTCCTCCTTTGTTTAGGAATGATAGGGGGTTTGATATCTCTACAAATTTTGAAATATCCAAATTTGAATCCGTAAATCTGCCTAAAAATCTGAATCTGTAAATTATCTGTAAATTCTTCGAGTAATACTATATCCAATTCCGAATTAAATATCACTATCTGTCAGATATCTAAATCCAAAAAATCTAATTTTCACATTTTCAATCACATGTTGAATCTGCAAAATAATATAAAATAAAAATAAATTTAAATAAAATTTATTTATAGTTAATAATAAAAAATACAAATGAGCAAAAGTAATTAAATATAATCCAAACAAATTAAACATGATAATTTTACAACATTTAAATATACCTAATAACTTAAACATAAGAATTTTGAACAAATTAGAAGTTTCATAACAATCAAAAAATCTAAATTTAACATTTTCAATCATATGTCGATATTTGAATCAAGTAAAATCTATATTTGAATCAACAAAATCCAAATCTAAATATGCAAAATGATATAAAATCAAGCCAAGAAATTAATTTTAAATAAAATTTATTCATAATAAACAATAAATAAATGTAAATTAATAAAAGCGATTAAAATAATAATCCAAACAAATTAAATATAACAATCTCAAAATAATTTAAATATACCTAACACTTTAAAGATAAGAAATTTCAAACAAATTAAAAGTTCCATAACAATCCGAATTACTTAATTACTTAATCCATATTAATTGTATATATTATATGTTGGAAAAATTGCATTTTATGGAACTTTGAGGCATATTCTCAATAGGTAAAGATGGAGAGTTAAATCATAAAATTATGGTTTCATATTCTACTCTATGAGATCTTTACAACAATATATCATATGCTCTAAATGGTTGAGTCATGAATGAGAAATTAATGCTCAAAGTAAGCTATTTGGAAATATTTGTTGAGGAAAAGTAAATGCTTAGATCCCACATTGGTTAAATACCAAGTGTAAAATGTGTTTATAAATGGGAACCCATTCTTAAAGAATGATTGAATGATGAAGTTTGGAATTTTGCCTCACGCGCAAGGGGAGTGCAGGTCCAAACCCAATGGGGTTGAGGCGCACAACATGGACAACACAAAATGTCCGGACAGGTTGGGGCACAAATGGGCTTATGGATATTTTAGCCTAACACGAAAATATTTTTTCCTCAACAGACATAATCTGGTTATATAAGGACACAACTTATTTATTTGATACCAATCAATTAAATCAAATTGATTTATTGGCTCCTTAATGGCAGATTTTGGGGTAATTTTCCAAAATTCTAACATTCTCATTGCCTATAAAAGGCTATGTTTTTTGAAGGGTTTTACACATTCTGATATTTTCTCAAACCGAAATTCTGTTGCTCTCAATATTATTCTTTTTCCTCTCTGTTTTTCTCAAACATTTTGGTGATTAAAAAAATGTATCGTTTGTTCATTGATCACTGCAGAGGTACTGCTACTTTGATCTTTGTGTTGTTGTATCCTGGGAGACATTCGACCAACGTTTCCTCAAGTACCGTAGGAGCGGCAAAATCTGTCTTAAGGAAACTGTGTTTCACAGGCCTCAATGTTTCTTAAAATCTCTGTTCTTCCTTTTTATTTTAACTTCTGTTACGATTTTATTTGATTATTTATATTTCAAAAATTAAATATAAATTGTTCTATTTATATTTCATTATATATATAAATATTTATTTATGTTTATCTATTTTGTTTCACTAACGTGTTTTGTCTAACAATTCAAATAAAATCTGTTAACAAAAGTTGAAATAAAAAGGAAGAATGGCAATTTTACGAAACGTTGAGGCCAGTGAAATATAGTTTCCTTAAGATAGATTTAGCAGTTCCTACGGTACTTGGAGAAACGTTGGTCAAATGTACACCAATAAGTTTTGATGTACACCAACACACTATCCCATACAAAGTGATCCAATTCACGTTAACAATTGAATATTAAAGGCTTTAGTCGGATTCTTTTGTAACCAATCCTACAATGGGAGAGAAAAACACAAACGTTGCCTATGAAGAGGTAAAAGACCGTTCCAAATCAAAGTTAAGCTTGGGCAGTCACGAAGTAAATGAATCAGGCTTTCTTTGTAACATTCTGGAATTTGGGGTTAGAAGTTTTGAGGTTTGTGGTTAGAGTAGGTTGAACCTTTGGGTTCAACTTCGCGTTTTAATATTAGAATGGGTCTGCTGGTCTGATGGTTAGTTGTGTGTTAGTGTATCTCGGGGTCTCGTATTCGAATCCCTGTGAGTGTTTTTGATATTTATTTGTCTTTATGTTGTTTTATTTTATTTTTTTAAAAAGGGAAGCTAACTTTAAAATAGAAAATAAGCTTATGTTTTTCATTTTTTATTTTTATTCTTTTTCTTCCTCATCATTCTTTTTTTTATTCTTACCAAATTCCAATTTCATTTGTTTCTTGTTTCTTCTGTTTTACACACGTTACGTGTTGTTTGTCAAGACTGATCATCCTTGTGTTTCGTTTTATCAAATGTGAAGCGAGTAAGTTTTGTTCATGAAGATTTATGGTAGAATTACTTTTGTTTCTATTATTTTTTAATGGAAGTTCTTATAGTTTAAATTTATGTGTGAAATTAAGGTTTCCGAACAGTTGGCGAGGGTGAATCGATTGATCTTTGTTGCTTGATATTGCGGTCTAAGGTGTGTGTTTTGAAACGGTTTAACTTTGGTATTGAATTACGGTGAAATTCGATAATGTCTTGTGTGTTTACGAAATTGGTTATTTGAAGTATTATATTGTTTCTAAATTGCATGAAATTCTATATGTTTTGGCATAATTCTGGGTTGCCAAGTGTTGGGGAACGTTTCGACATCAAAAGCATGATTTTCAGGCTATTTCGGTGTGGTTACGTGACCATACGGGTGGCCACAAGAGCGTGTACTGCATACAGGCAGTCCACATGGCCGTGTGCAATTGGGAATTTAGGGTTTTCGATGGCTTTTTGGTTCCACACGACCTGACCACACAGACGTGTGTACCACACGGGCGTGTGAGATCTCTACACGGTCGTGTCACCTCTACTCTTTATTTTTGGCATTTTTGGACAGAGAGTTACACGGGCTGCTCATACGGGCGTGTATCCCCTCCACACGGGTGTGTGTAGCTTTCACATGGGCGTGTAGACCCCCATAAGGCCTGGGCACTTCCACACGGCCGGGGCACACGACCTTATGGCCCTATTTTGCAATATTTTTATTTTAAATCATAAACTGTCTATTTTATGTTTCTGTGTAATCCAAACCTCGGTCAAGCCTCAGTAAGTGTGTTTGAGACTCGATTTAGTTTGGTTCATGTATATATGTGCGTTTATGGGCTTTAATTTTATTGCTCGTTTACATGATAAATAAGTATGTGATTATTATTGTTGTCATAAATGAATATTAGAATACAAGTGTAATCAAATCTGAATCTGTTCAACTGGAAATGTTAATGTCCGTTTCTGTATGTTTTCTACAAAATGTGTGCATTGTTGCATAGCATGAAAATTTTGGGATTTGGCTATGAAGAGAAAGAAGACAGAATTAGCAGTTTTAACTGTGATACATTTGTATGACGGGTTACCGCACTATCCTATACGTATATCAGCTCAGCTGTATATAGTTACTCAAGTGGCATAGTTCCACGTTGTGGTGTGTTGGTGGATAAACCTATTATGGTTCTATGTGGTGTGCATTGTGGACGGGCCTACCATAGCCCTTATATGGTGTGCTAGATGGACGAAGTGGTGTTTGGTTGGTGGGGTGGGATTTTGACTTATGCATTTGTTCACATCTGAATATACGTCTGGTCCTCAGAACATTTTCTCTGTTTGTGTGAACTTTTGGTTATTGACAATATAGTTAATGTCATGTAATATGATTTGTTTATTGTGTATGGCTATAAAATCATTTCTGTGGTTTGATATTGTATTTGACATACCGATTGAGACTTCTGTAAGTGATATTTTTATGCACATGCTTGTCTGAAGTATTTATTGTGTCACTCCGTCTTTTGCCGTTTGTTCATGTTTCAGACTCACACTGAGCTCACGTAGCTCATCTCTGTAATGTCTTTCCTTTCAGGTACTTTCTGTGTTTTGAAGCTAGACTTGTTATACTAGAGGTCTCAGAAAGATATGGTTTGATTTGGTTTAAGTAAAATCTCATAAGTTTTATACTATTAATTTTAAGTTGGTTTGTAAAATGATTATATAAACTGTGTTACAAGTTTTTATGCTGGACTTTCGTAAGGTGTTATTTGGATTGAACTTTAGAAACTGTGAGTTTTATTTCTGAATGTTTGACGCTGGTTTAATATTGTTTCAAACATAATGAACAAAAAGCTTTTCTTGGTCTAAATTAAATTTTTTGTTTCTGCCACTTCTGATGGCCAATGTAACCTCCAGGATTCGGTCTAAACTTCTAGGCTGGGTTTTGGGGCATTACATTCTTACTGTTGTGTTTTTCTTTTTTTTTTTTTGGTATATTGTGTGAATGCATTTGAGGGGTGATTTGTTTTTTTTTTTGTTTTTAATACATCTTTGTTATCTTTCTATTCTTTTGCTGGGTTTTTGGAGAATGAGTGTTTTTGTTTAGTGAAATCAAATAGGGAATTGTACTACTATTATGCTATGTTGTAATCAAGTAGGGGTCAAATTGATAAAAATTGTAAAAGTTGTAGGACTAAATTTTTTATTGTACCTAATTTTTCAACAGAATTAATGGAAAAAGTTAATGGATGGATTGAATATGAGCAAATCGAAAGATAGAAAGGTTAATTTTGAGTAAATAAAATTAAAAAAAAATTAAATTTGCACAAATTGTAAATAAAATTAAAAAAATTAAATTTGCACAAATTGATAAGTACAAAGACTATCTTCAAAATCAAACCTATTTTATAATCTCTCCCTGATTAAATTGGACAAGTGAGTAATTGTAAACAAAATTTAAGGACATAGACACACAACTATTGTCGATACCATTTTTTTTAAAGTTAAAAAATAGTGGGGATCGACTTTAAAAAACGAAAATGTGGAGTCGCCACCAATCTTTTATTTAGGTGTGATTGGGTCACCCAATAAAACACTTTGTTTTATTTAAATCGATTTTGGCCTACGTAAATTTAAGAAAATGGGTTCGGGAGTCGGTTACGTATGAGGAAGGATTATACCCTCACTACGCCCAAAATTGGTACCAAATTGATTAAGTGTTGTCCTTATGTCTAAGTTTTAAAGCTGTTTTTGAAATATGGTTCATTTTGAAGCATTTGAATGGCTCAAGTTGGTTGTCAAAATTCTTTCGTTTCAGAGGAATGCAGCATCACATCCAGCACGATAGGACACGATCCTTTATACTCTCGAAAACAATGATAAACTTTGACTTCCGAAAGTTTATACGTTGAAAATTACAAAAGGATGCCCAATTATTTAGTCCAACGAAAAATCGAAACCTAGCACGGTAAGGCACGATTCCCCGAATTTCCAAACATTGAACATTGCCTTGTTTTAGATTTTAGAAAACATGAGTGAAATTCTAAAGGAATATTCGATTATTTTGAGCAAACGGGAAATTGCAACCCAGCACGATAGGGCACGATCCCCGAATTGCCAAACATCGAACATTTCCTTCATTTTGAAGAGTTTTTAAAGACATGAGTGAAATTCCAAAGGAATATTCGATTATTTTGGACAAACGGGATATTGCAACCCAGCACGATAGGGCACGATTCCCCGAATTGCCAAACATCGAACATTGCCTTCGTTTTAAAGAATTTTGAATGAATAGTTATAAAACTAGCTTAAAACGTATTAATTCGACTTGGAATAAAGCGGAATACATAGTTTTAAAGAGTTGGAAGTTATAAAGCAACATTTGTAAACCAAGACGAAAAAAATGAAGACATAGGATAACATGTATGCATAAAATACGACAATGGATGAATGAAGATAATATAACTTATTTAATCAACTAACAAAACAATTAAATATAATTAATCTAAAAATATAACTCAATGTTCAAGCATGTATGGAGAATAATTGACATAATAAAAAAACGAATAAATGACGTGCAACAACAATCTATGGAATAATATGTAAAAAAATCAAAATACAAAACAATATAGAAATTAAGAGCTACTATGAGGCTTAATCGATATAAAACTATATATATATAAAAATCATAAGTGAATAACACATGCAAAATTAGAAATAATTTATATATATAAAAACTAAGTATATACATAACTTATTATTGAAATATATATTATAAAAGAGGAAATTTGAGTCAAATAATGGACATAAACATTTTAAAGATGATGTATCCATTTAAAGTTGACAAATGTGTATATATATAAATAGTATTTAAATGTAAGACTTTAAATCAAAACAATATGTAATAAAATATGTTCAAAAAATGACTCATATACATAAAAATATATACGGATAAATTTAAAAGAACTTATAAAATAAATTAGCATGGGACATAATATGTACATAGAATTATATTAATTTTATTATAAATTATATATATAATAGACTTAAAACATACTCTTATGTACAAAGAAAACTATAGTTATAAAATACATGGATTTAGTAATGTATATAGATCAAATAGATGTACAAATATATATATAAATATTTAAACAAAATGTTATATAAAAGCGTTAAAATAGTAACTTTAAGAGAACTCAACGCATATACACATATGTAAAAAGAATTTTAAAACGATGATTTTATAAACAAGATAAAGTTTTAAGAGAACTCAACGCATATACACATATATAAAAATGTTAGGAACTTTAAAATAGTAAGCATTACGAGTCAAAAACTCAATTAAAATACTACATGTACAAATATATATAGATTATCTAAAGGAATATTGTACAAAAATGTTAAAATAATCTAATAAAAAATCTTCAAAAACAATTGTACAAATAGAACCAAACAAAATGATTAAAACAAATCAGCATAGAAATATTAAATATGTTAAAATGGTAAGTTATACAAATAGAAAACTAAATTAAAACTGAATTAAAATAAGAGGAATAATTTATAAATAAAATAATCGAAAATTGGATCAATAAGTAATCCGCGCAAATATATGGGGGCTAGAAATAGAAATATCCCCTAGACCAAAACGCTGCGCTGTACATCGGACTAAAATGAAAATGCGTACAAATTAAAGAGCTAATTTAAGAAAGAAAAAAAGAAAAGCAGATAAGGTGCGATTGAATGCATACGCGAAAGGGGAGGACCTATCGTGTAAATATCCCCTCACCTAAAAAACGTGCGGGTCCCAAGGGCGACAGACCTGATCGAGTCAGGCTGGCTCCAGACAACGTCGTTTTAAACCATTGAAGATGGTTTAAACGACGCCGTTTTTGCTTCTTTATAAAGGCCAAATGAGGCCTTCATTCAGCCGAACCATGAAAACAACCCTAGCCTCCCTATTTCATTCTCTTCAGTTGAACTCTAGCCCTCCTTTTAAACACCGATTCACCTCCCTAAATGGCGATCAATACCTTAATGCCTTGAGGGGCATTTTTTAGCCTTGAAATTTCATTTTCACTTCGATTTCGAAGAAGCCAAAAGAGATCTACGACATATTTGCAAGGTAAAGTTTATCTTATCCCTTTTCTTTTATTTTTCTAAATGCAATGATGAAGGATTTGAGTAAATGCCAGTAAAAAGAAAGAAGAAAAAGAAAAAGAGTATAGAAATCGAAAGCAAAAAATCACCTTTCTCTGTTTTTTTTTATATATTTGATTGCCTTATATTGCGTGTTTTTTATGCGTAAAAAAAAATCAATACATTGTTTGTCTTGCTTTATAGCCGAAATCTAAAAGAAAAATAAATATAAAAATACAGTATTTTTCTTACTTTTTGCTGTCGTTCTTTTGTTCGTTTAAAGGTACGGGGTACGGGGCGTGTGTTGGGACTTGGCGTGAGGCGTACGGAAGCGCGCGTAGAGGTCGTACGATGTTGAAGGCACATGGAGGCTGGGGCTCGGCTGCGGCGCAAAATGGGACAAGCCCTAGGGTTTCTGTTAGTGTTTTAACTTTTGGGCCATCTGGGCCTATTTCTATTGTTGGATCATTTGTGAAATTGGGCCAAGTGATCTGAGCTGTAATTTGGATAGTATTTATTTTGTTTTATATTTTTTTTAGATTTTATATTTATTTTGTATTTTGGTGGACCCGGGCAAATTGGCCCGTTTACAGCTGCCCCTCTTTGCTCATTGTCGTGTAACGAGAATAGAGTAAATACTTCAAAGAGGACCAATTTTGCCCAGTCTCGTCAAATCATGACTTCTTTGAAGCTCTTCTTCTTCGAGGTAGCTTTGTTCCAATCCTATGCAACTTCAGGGATATAGGAATTGTTGCTTCAATCTGCTCCGTTGTAACTCTAGAGAGACTAGCCTTGTAGCTTTTAATTTGCTCTACCGCAATTGCTCCACTGCAACCTCAGGAAGATATGGTTCGTGTATTTTTATCCTACTCTACTGCAACTTTAGAGAGATAAGGATTGTGACTTCGATCTGCTCCACTGCAACTTCAGGGAGATAAGATCTGCTAACTTTAGTCTACTCCATTGCAACTGCTCCACTGCAACTTTAAGGAGATAAGACTTGTAATTTTTGATCGCTCCAATGCCATTTCAGGGAGAAGAGATTTGTAGCCTCGGTCTACTCCGCTGAAATTTCAAGGAGATTTGCTGTGGCTTCGAGCCGCTCCAATGCCATTTCAGGGAGAAGAAGTTTGTAGCTTCGATCTAATCTGCTAAAACTTCAAGAAGATACGAATGGTGGCTTCAAGTTACTTCACTGAAACTTAAAGGGGATAGAATCTGGTAATCTTCAGTCTGCTCCACTACTGCTTAGGGAGATAGGATCTGTAATTTTCAGGCTGTTACCCTACTGCTTAGGGGGTTAAGGTTCACTGTCTTCGATCTGCTCCGCTACTGC
Source organism: Gossypium arboreum (assembly GCF_025698485.1). NCBI lineage: Eukaryota > Viridiplantae > Streptophyta > Magnoliopsida > Malvales > Malvaceae > Gossypium > Gossypium arboreum. The sequence goes on along the minus strand of NC_069074.1, from coordinate 28,837,398 downwards.
TTAGGGCGACAAGATCTACAATCTTCAGCCTGTTACCCTACTACTTAGGGGAGTCAAGGCTCACCATCTTTGATCTGTTCCACTGCAACTTTGAGGAAACAAGATCTGCAATCTTCAGCATGTTACCCTACTACTTAGGGGGTTAAGGCTTGCTTCTTCGATTTGCTCCACTACTGTTTAGGGAGACAAGATCTACAATATTCAGCCTGTTACCCTACTACTTAGGGGGTTAAGGCTTACCATTTTTGATCTGTTCCACTGCAACTTCAGGGCAACAAGATCTACAATCTTTAGCCTGTTACCCTACTACTTAGAGGGTCAAGGCTTACCGTCTTTGATCTGTTCCACTGCAACTTCGAGGAGACAAGATCTACAATCTTCAGCCTGTTACTTTACTACTTAGGGGGTTAAGGCTTGCTTCTTCGATTTGATCCACTACTGTTTAGGGAGACAAGATCTATAATCTGCAACCTGTTACCCTACTGCTTAGAGGGTCAAGCTCACCGTCTTTGATCTGTTCCACTGCAACTTTGAAGAGACAAGGCCTGTAATATTCAGCCTGTTACCCTGCTACTTTGGGGGTTAAGGCTTGTTTCTTCGATTTGCTCCACTACTGTTTAGGGAGACAAGATCTACAATCTTCAACCTATTACCCTACTACTTAGGGGGTTAAGGCTTTTCGTCTTTGATCTGTTCCACTGCAACTTTAGGGAGACAAGATCTGTGAATTCATCGATGTTGCTATACCGTCCTCTAAGGGCATGATTTGTAGAATCGATTTCCTGTACCTATGCTTATGCCAAATAATTAGGATGCCATGATCAAAATGAGTCAAATGCTTCTAACTAGATGAATGATTATGAATGTAGAAATGTCATGAGAGTGATTCCTTTTTAAATACTTAAGGTATCATTGCTCATAGTTCATCAGGGTTCTATCATTGATGTGCTATTGTGTCTTTTTGTTTAGCCGGTATCTTTAACAGAAAATTTGAATAAATAGTCACAATTTGGACTACTTTTTCCAATATTTCTAACTTTTGAATCTGGTTAGTCCTGACTAGTGGCCCTGTTTCAGGTCCTTGTACTATTTAGAGACCTTCCAGAGTAATATGCATAACTTCTTTTGTGTGAATATTATAAGTCCAAAAATCGTGATTTCAACGAAAAATGCTCGAAAGAGATTATCATAATGGACAAGATGGAATTTTATTGAGCAAAACTCAAAGTGAATAAATTAAACAAGATAGCAAATCTGCTAAGGTACAAAATAAGATGAGAAAAGTGTGCCCCAGATATCGCAGCACGAGCTTCTCTATTCTAACTTCTCAAAGGCCACTTCGAGTTAAATATGTGTTTAGGAGTCTCGTGTATTTCGTTGATGCTCCAAGATGTACTGTTATTTCCTCTTGATAATTTGGGAGGACAAGACTACCACATGCCCCATGTTCAAAATTTGAGCTCCCGTTTTCGGGTTTTCAACTCAAAAACCCATTTGGTCTCAAAGCGCCCTTTGCTGGTTTTCGCCTTGGCCTCTCACTTTTTAGGTAAAATACTTCTTGATTGAATCCGAATTCACAGGATTGGGCAAGTTTTTACCATCCATCTTGGCTAGAATCAATGCTCCTCCAAGAAAAGCTTTCTTTACTACATAAGATCCTTCCCAGTTTGACATCCATTTCCCTCTGAAAACTTTTTATATGGGAAGGATCTTTTTCAAGACCAGGTCCCTCTCATGGAATTCCTTCGGGCGAACCTTTTTATCATAGGCTCGCATCATTCGTTTTTGGTACATCTGACCATAACGGATAGCTCTTAGCCTCTTTTCTTCAATCAAGTTCAATTGATCATATCGAGACTGGATCCACTCTACTTCATCTAACTTTAGCTCCGAAAATACTCAAAGGGACGAGATCTCAACTTCGATTGGCAAAATCGCTTCCATTCTGTAGACTAAAGAGAAAGGCGTTGCCCCAGTAGAGGTTCTAACTGATGTTCGATAAGCAAAGAGGGCAAATGGTAACTTTTCATGCCAATCTTTGTAGGTCTCAGTCATCTTCCCCACAATCCTCTTAATATTTTTGTTGGCCGCTTCCACTACCCAATTCATTTTCGGCTGATATGATGATGAGTTGTGGTGTCTGATCTTGAACTGACTGCAGACTTCCGCTATCGTACTATTGTTCAAGTTTAATGCATTGTCAGATATGATCCTCTCCGGTATTCCATATCGACATATGATCTCTTTTTTTAGGAATTTGCTCACTTCCAACTTTGTAACATTGGCATATGAAGCGACTTCTGCCCATTTGGTGAAGTAGTCGATAACCACAAAGATAGATCGATATCCATTGGAAGCTTTCGGCGATATTGGTCCAATTACATCTATACCCTACATAGAGAAAGGCATGGAGAAGTCATGACATGCAGCGGTGAATGAGGCACATGAATTTTGTCTCAATAGATTTGACATTTATGACATCTCTTAGCGTAATTGACACAGTCTCCTTCCATAATGGACCAATAATACCCGAATCTCATAATTTGCCTGGCCATTGTAAAGCCATTAGCGTGTGTCCCGCAGACGCCTTCATGGACTCCTTCCAATATTTTCTTAGCCTCTACAATGTCTACGCATCTTAATAGCACTTGATCCTTTCTTCTTTTGTATAGGATATCCACATCTAAGACATAGTCAATGGCCACTCTTCTCAGTGTTCTTTTATCATTCTCGCTTGCCTGGTCCGGGTACTCACGATTCCTTACGTATTGCAATATATCGTGATACCAAGGGTGATCATCTTTTTTTTTATCTTCTTCAATATTGTAACAGTGAGCCGGAGTTTCATAAATGCTCATTCGGATGGGTTTGACATCTTCTTATTTGTTCACCTTGATCATGGAAGCTAAGGTAGCCAAAACATCGGCCATCTGATTTTCGTCTCGAGGAAGGTAGCAGAAGGTAATGTCATCGAACTCTTTAACCAATTCAAGGACCAGTTTTCTATAATCGATCAACTTAGGATCTCTGGTCTCCCATTTTCCCTTGAGTTAATAAATCACTAACGCAGAATCTTCATACACCTCTAGCACTTAAATCCTGTGTTCTATGGCTGCACGAATACCCATGATACACGCCTCGTATTCTACCATGTTATTCGTACAATCAAAATTTAATTTACTAGTAAATGGATAACGATCTCCGTTCGGAGATACCAAGACTGCCCCGATTCCATTACTCACAACATTTGATGCCCTATCGAAGTTTAGTTTCCAGGGAGGTTCTTCCAGAGCACCTTCTTCAGCGGTAGCAACACACATTAGGTTTTTATTCGGGAAATCGAAGTTCAAGGTTTCGTAATCTTCTAAAGCTGTACTGGCCAGAAAATCTGTTATTGCACTATCTTTTACTGCTTTTTGATTCACATAAACTATGTCAAATTCAGAGCGCAGAATTTGCCATCGAGCCATCCTTTTATTCAAAGCTGTTGACTCTATCATGTACTTTAAATGGTCCAGTTTTGAGATGAGCCAAGTAGTGTGATACAACATATACTGCCTCAACCTTTGGGTTGTCCAAACCAGGGCACAACACAACTTTTCTATCGGCGGATATCTTGTCTCACATTCAGTGAACTTTTTACTAAGATAGTAAATAGCTTTTTCTTTCCTTCCTAACTCATCATGCTGACCAAGCACGCATCCCATAGAATTCTCAAATACTATCAAATACAATATCAATAGCTTATCGGGGTTAGGTGACATCAGTACTAGAGCGTTGGATAAGTATTGTTTGACCTTGCCGAAAGTCCTTTATCATTTTTCATCCCATACACCTGGGTTGTGTTTCTTGAGGAGGCGGAAAACAGGGTCACATTCCTCGATTAGTTGTAAGATGAACTGAGCGATGTAATTTAATCTTCCTAAAAAGCCTCGAACCTCTTTCTGGGCATGCGGCAGAGATAACTCTTGTATGGCTTTGACTTTGTCTGGATCAATCTCAATCCCTTTCTCATTAACCACGAATCTGAGTAGCGTTCCAGACTTGGCTCCGAAGGTACATTTGGCTGGATTGAGTTTTAGCTGAAACTTCCTCAACCTTAAGAACAACTTCCTCAGGACTTTTATGTGCTCCTTCTCTATTTGGGACTTTGCGATCATATCATCGACATAAACTTCGATTTCTTTGTGCATCATGTCGTGAAACAGGGTTACCATGGCCCTTTGATATGTTGCCCCTACATTTTTCAATCCAAACGGCATCACCTTGTAGCAGAACGGCCCCCACATGGTTACAAATGTAGTCTTCTCCATGTCTTTAGAATGCATCTTGATCTGGTTATATCCAGAGAAACCGTCCATGAAGGAAAACAGTTAGTGTCTTGCCGTGTTGTCCACCAATGTGTCAATATGAGGTAGTGGGAAATTATCTTTTGGGTTGACTTTATTCAAATATCTATGGTCTACACATATTCGTACTTTTCCATCCTTCTTAGGGATGAGGACGATGTTGGCTACTCACTCTGAGTATTTTACCACCTTTAAAAATCTAGCGTCAAACTGCTTTCTAACCTCTTCTTTTATTTTTAACAAGACGTCGGGCCTCATTCTTTGGAGTTTTTGCTGAACTGGCTTACATTCTTCTTTTATGGCGAGTCGATGCACCACAATATCGGTGTTCAACCCGGACATATCTTGGTATGACCATGCAAAGACATCTTTGAATTTTTGCAGTAATTCGATAATATCTCACTTCATCTCTATGGTGATACAAGTTCCGATCTTCACCTCTTGTCTTTCTCTTAAACTTACAATTTCTACTGATTCTTTGTGAGGTAGGATTTGTTTCTCGTCTTGTTCTACCATCCTCAACAGATCAGGAGATAGGTTACAGCCTTGGTCATCTTCAAAATCCTGAGAATCCTCCATACACATATCTCGCTCAAAAGGAGACTCTGAGCCACTAGCAGTGTCACTCATATCATTAATATCTGAAGACCTGTTATGAGGATGAAGGAAGATACAAAGAACCAAAAGAATTTAAGGATACTTATCTGTATGGTATGATTATGAATGAAGAACGAAAGAATATTTAAAAGAATATCCGAAGAACAAAAGAATCCGAAAGTAATCGTTTGTATAATATGATTATGAATGAAATAGAAAGAATGAAAGAATATCTGCTCAAAATGATAATAACTGTGCATTTTATTGAAATAACGTTTTTGAACATAAGCCTATTTCACAAAAGATTCTTATTACTCCTAGGCCTAGAGCAATAAGTGTGTTTTGAAAATTACTCTGAGTCAGCTCTAAAAACTACAGGAATCTCTTCCGCAGTCTAGTTATCCAGAACACTTCCAGGTATGTAAGGGCAAATGCTCGACAAACTTTCTCCTCCAGCCCCTTCTTCGTATGTGGCGTTGATGTCTAAGCTTTACAACTTTTCTTCTATGGCTTCCTTTCTTGGCGTTCGGGATGAATGATTCCTTCAGAAACAAAAGTTTTTGATATATAGGGGAGTATCATTGGCTCCCATTTGATTTCCTCCCCCTTCAACTCTGCTCTCCTTCTTTCTTGTTTCTTTTCTAGCTCCTTTTTCCTTTGTCTCACATCCGGCTTAAATCCTAAGCAGAAGCGGTCTCTCTTGTCCTTCAATACTGGTGTTTCAACCCTTCCTTGGAGATGTCTCCCAAGTCCTCTTCTCGGTAAAGCTCATTTTCTAACAATCAACTGCAGACTCATCCTTATAGTTTTGGATAATTTCGGCGTCAGAATCTTGCTCCCCTCAGTAATGAATGTTGCATTAACAAATTCTAAAGACCGAAATGAGCATTTGATTGCTTCGTCATCTGTCTCTAAATAGGGTGCATCACTGCTTACAGCTGTAATGATATCCTCTTCAGCATTTATCGTTATCAACCGCCCCTCTGATACTAACTTTAATTTTTTATGCAACGATGAAGGCACTGCCCCAGCTGAATGTATCCAGGGCCTCTCCAATAAGTAGTTGTATGAAGGCTTGATATCCATCACCAGGAAATCCATCTCATATGTGTTTGGCCCGATCAAAAGAGGTATCTCAATTCTGCCTATCACCCTTCTCTCCGTACCATCGAATGCCTTCACTATATTCTGGCACTCTTTCATGTGAGAGCTGTCTATAGGTAATCTGCCTAGTGTGGACAATGGTAGGACGTTCAAGGCCGACCCTTTGTCAATCAGTACTCCTGGTAGCGTATATCCCTTACAACGCGTGGTGATATGTAAAACTTTAGTCGACCCTCTACCACCGGATGGTATCTCATCGTCATTGAAGAAGATAAAGTTATCGGCACTTATGTTGTTAACCAAGCGGTCTAGCTTGTTGACGAAAATATCATTGGCAACATATGTTTCATTCAAAACTTTCATTAGTGTGCTGCGATGGACTTCCGAACTTAGAAGCAAGGCCAGCACCGAGATACGAGCTGGTTGTTTACGTAGTTGTTCCACAACACTGTATTCGCTGTGCTTTAGAAACTTTAAAAACTCCTTAACCTCCTCTTCATTGACCGGCTCATTAACAAGAAGTTCAGATTTAGCCGCTTTCTCCTTTATCTCTTTGACCACCGTGGCTTTTCCTTTTACAGGTCTTGCTTTCTCACTTGCTGAATCGTAGCGTCTCCCACTACGTGTATAGGAGCCCCTATCTTGGTCCTCTTTTGAAGTGTCAACTAGGTTCTCTTTTCCTGGGATCATCACGTTACAGTCGTAATTCTATGGGACCCTCTTGCTGTCTTTATAGGGGAAGACTGCAGGTATTTGGATTATGACTTTCGGTGGTATTTGCACTCCCGCTTCATTACTTTTGGGTCGTGATATGATGACCACGGGGTAGTTAACTGTTTGGTTCTGCGCCGTCGATTCTCCCTTTGACACGCATATATCTCTCTCTCTGGGGTTTTCAGTTTCTTCATAAAACTCCATTTCTCTATTGTTTATCATGTCTTGTATGAGGGCCCTGAACTCCACACACTCTTGAATTTCATGCCCCACTTTGTTGTGAAACTCACAGTAGTTCCTCTCTTCTTCAGATTCTTCTCTCAAATCCGACACGATTAATCCTCTTTTGACCATCTCCTTCCACACCCGTCTTAATGGGGTCCTGACCTCTGCAACCTCATATTTGATCATCTTGCTTCCGCCTTCGCTTATCCTGTTTACTCCTTGGTTGGTATGATTGAGGATCGGATTTCTTGCTACATTGGGTATGGCTGGGTCATCAAACCTTACAATCCCCATTTTAATGAATCTTTCAACTAGCTTCTTGAACGCGGTGCAGTTTTTGATCGAGTGTCTGGTGATTCCCAAATGGTATTCGCATTGGGCGTTTTTGTCATACTATTTGGGAAATAGGGGTTGCAGTGGCTTCAAGTAGAAAGGGGACACTTCATGAGCGTTGAATAGGTTCTGGTACAGCTCCCTATACGTCATGGGTATAGGCGTGAACTGTGGCCTTTCTGTGTTCGCCCTTGCGTTGGATTCTTGTCTCACAGTACTGTGTTGATTGGTGGTCACCGTCTTTGGTTGGTTTACAGTGAGTGACTTGGACTGACCCTTACTAAATGTGCTCGTGTTGTTCACTTCGTTATCTATTTTCTTCGGGGCCAATCTTTTAGTACTTTCCCCTACTTCGATTTTGCCACTCCTCACAGCATTTTCAATCATTTCACCTGCCATCACTATGTCTGAGAAGCTTTTGGTGGCACTCCCCAATATATGAGTGATAAAAGGGGCCTCCAAAGTGTTGACAAAGAACATCGTGGTTTCTTTTTCTAAAAGCGGCAGTTGAACTTGTATGGAAACTTTTCTCCATCTTTGCGTATACTGTCTGAAACTTTCATTTGGTTTCTTCTCCATATTCTGGAGAGTGATCCTGTCAGGAGTTATGTCCGTCACATGACTATACTATTTCATAAAGGCTTGAGCTAGGTCTTTCCATGAGTTAATCTTAGCACGGCTCAATTGGTTATACAATTTAGATGCCGCCCCAACCAGACTGTCCTGAAAGCAGTGAATTAATAGCTGGTCATTCTTGACGTATCCCGTCATTCGCCTGCAAAACATAGTGATATGAGCCTCAGGGCAGCTCGTTCCATTGTACTTCTCAAATTCAGGCATTTTGAACTTGGGGGGAAGGACCAAGTCTGGGACCAAACTCAGGTTCTTAGCATCAATCCCGTGATGACTATTAGCATTTTTCATAGCTTTGAATTTTTCATCCAGCCATTTACATCGTTCTTCCAATTGTTTTTGCGATTCTATCTTTGCCTTTTCCTCTTCCACGACTTTATCCAAATCAGGAACGAGTGGATAATTCGAGTTATTAACAGGGTTAGAGCCTGAGCCGGCTTGGAAATTCATTGGTATCGCAGCTCCGGCTTGAATTTGCTGAGGCATAATCGTAACAGATGGTCTTTTCAGATTAATCTTAGGTTGTGTCAGTATATGTGTAGAGTGAAGCTAGGAGGATATTAAGGGTCTTTATTATTTTCCTCAACATTGTCCATAGGACCCTTTCCTTTATCCATTCTTCCTATCAGCAGTTGGGACAACTGACTCATCATCTCTCTTTGAGATTCCATCATTTGCTCTTTCATCTCTTGCTGAATCTTGGCTAGCTGCTTTTGCATCTGTGACTGCATTTGTTCCTGCATGTCTTTTTGCATTTGCTCCAATTTCTCAAGTCTTTTGTCTTTTGACTTGGTCTTTTTCCTTGTACCATAGGGGTGTGTAGTTGGTTGGTTTTCGTTGGTTTCCAGATTACTGAAATAATTTTTAATTAATTAGAATCTTTTTTATGACCTTTAATGCATATGATGTAATGCAATAAAAATACATGAATGCAAATGAGGCATCAATTTTGATTCAATTCCCTTTAGAAAATTCACTAGAAAATAAAATTCTTTACCTAAAACTGAGTTACAAATAAAACTTTGCCCTAATGCTCAGAGCCTTAATTTTCCTAAGCAACGAGGCTAGCTCCTGCCCCCGATCTGACTCCAACTCGTACTTCACGCTCAGTGTGTCCGCTTGTACCGCTAAAGCTTGCAAGTATTCGGCTACCTCCCGAATCTGAGTTATGGCTTCCCTCATAATGTAATCCCTATTCCTAACTTGGTCTTGCGCATGGTGAAACTGCTCGTTCCAACACTCCTCGCTTGCTTCGAAAAACTTAATCCGCATCTCACAGTTTTGTAGTGACGCTTCTAATTCTTCTATTTTTCCTTTCATTTCTTCTACCTTGCTCAAGCTTGCCCTCAACTCTATTACAGTATTACGGCTTTGATATTGATGAAGAGACTTCTCGAGTTCTGCCACTCTAGCCCTTAATTCACCTTGTTCATTTCTGCTTTCTGACAGACTCTTCTCCAAATCTTCATTTAGTGCCTGAGCTTCACAGAATTTCCTTTCCCATCAACCGACTTTGGCCTTTTCCTCTCGAATTTCATGGCGCCATTGTTCGAAAGTTTTACCTAACCCGACAGTCCTCATAAACAGGCGTAACTTTTTATAATCTATCTTCAAACTGTCTAGATCTTCTTCGGCCCTACTTTTCCATTTTCTCCACTTCTCAGCCTCTGATCTCTGAACGTCTACGTCTAATCTCCGATGCATCTTTTCTTCCTCCAATTGTTCGATCTTTTCCCAAGCTTAAAATTCTTCTTCTCGAAGTCTTGCTTTATAATTTCCAACTCTTAAGGGGCGATTTGTAATTGTTCCACCACAGGTCGAGTATCTTCTAAACTTGGCTTAAGAATATTTTCATTGACCCTCTTTCTAAACCATCTATTGTATTCAGGGTGTTACCATAGAGCCGATAGCCAACCTCTTCATCCAGTGAGTTTGTTTCTAAGTATCAGACAGTTCCCGAACCTTCTTCTTATAGTGGTCACCTTTAAAGGAGAATTCACACTGAGTAAGCCCGTAAGTCGCGGGTACAAACTGACTCGATTTATACTGTCTTAATGCAAGCAACAGAGTATATCCAGTAGCTCCCCAAATTCCTATCAACGGCATCCAATCAAAGTTCCCACATCGATACAAGATTTTATCGGGAACCATCTAAAATGCTCTCCACTCGATATCCCCTTCCTTGAGATTTTGAAGAATTTCTATCCACTTCTCCTCTGAGATATCCTCTTTCCTTTGTATGGCTGCCTCCTCTTTTAACGGGGAAGAACCTTCAGAAAAGACCCGATAAAAAACCTTGTCTACCTTCCAAAAGTGCCTATGAAACCACACCATCAACAGCTGCGCACATCCAATAAACTGCCCCTCACCTGCCTTCCGACACATGCTCAAGGATATGAATGGCTCAGCCAATATTGCAGGCACAGGTGTGATTCCCTTCTCAAGACGGTCGAATAAATCAGTGACTGCCTCATCCACGTGCCTTAAAGCCTTAGGAAAAATTACCAATCCAAATATGCTTAAGGCGAAGATATTGACCCTTTTTTTTTCATCCGGATGTGTTAAAACCAACTCTTTCAAATTCCCCCAAGGGATACATTTACTATCTCCCTTTTGTTGAACCCGAGCAGTGACCCAAGGCTCGCTCGTCCCTGAAATATTCATCAATTTCTTCGTGAAAGTTTGACCATTAAAGACCTTGGCATAAGCTCTTCTAACTTAAACTTTTGGACACCTGAGCAGGGTAGTATATTCCTCCACGTTAGGTACTAAATCCACTTCCTCAAAAGTGAAACTTTTGTAAGCAGAATTCCAAAACTGAACCATAACTCGGAATAGGTGTAACGGCCTAATTTTCAGTGGTGTCAAAAATGGTGATTTGAGATCACTAAATCCGGCAAATAAGATTGAACAAGATAGTAATTTAATATTTATGAGTCACGTAAGAATTTAGAAGAATTTGTGAAGTGGTGAAATTAGTGAATTAAAAGAATTTATTAGGTCAAACGGGTCAAAAACGAGGTATCGAGACCTCGAATTTGAAAATCAAGCTATAAATATTTTTAAAAATATTTATTAAGTTTCATTAGCTAGTATTAAAGTTTGGTTGAGAAATTTTAACGATTAGGTAGTCAATTAAATAAAAGGACTAAATTGTAATAAAAATAAATTTTGCTAAAAGGATTAAATAGCTCAAGTGTTAAAAGAAGGAAGATTTAAAGGAAATTAAGCCTAAAAGTTAATAGGTTTGGACGGCAAAGGCAAGAAAATCGCGAGAAAAATAAGGAAATAAGGGCAAAATTGGAAATTTTACAACTTTAACATATAAAATAAGAACAAAATTGAAGAATCTAGAGATCTCTTCATATTTTATCAGCCAAAACGCTCAGAGAAGGTGCGGAGAAAGCTGGTTTTCATATTTTTACATCATATCAAGAAACCGAACTAAATTGTGGAAAGGAAAAAATTCAAGAATAGTCTCTGAATTTCTATAACTTTTGCAAATTAGCCCAGGTAAGTTCATATGGCAAAGTTCAATGTTTTGTTATGAAAATCTTATGATTGTTAAAGTATTTTATTGTTGATGAATACTATCAATTTGCATTAACTAATAAATAATGTGTAACTAAAAGTACAAATTAGTAGGAACAATGGATTTGAGTGCTTCTATACGTGACCACGATGAATTGATGAAAAATATGTGATAAGTCGCGTTTAAGACCATAGCTGGGCTATGGCATCGGTGCAATGTGATAATGTGACTCAGTATAAGACCATAGCTGGGCTATGGCATCGGTATAATGTGATAATGTGATTAGTAAAGACCATGTCTAGGATATGGCTTCGGTATGATATGTGAACCGTATAAGACCATGGCAAGGCTATGGCTTGATTGTGTGATGCGTAACAATGTGAAAGTCCATAGTTTACTATGGCAATGTGATAATGGAGCACTCAATTCCTTATTGTTCCCTAATTTGACAATGAAGTAAATGAGAAATGGGCCTAAGGGAGTTAAATTGTGAGTAGCCATATGGAAATTATTCAAATGAGTTATTAATGAAATTGTGATTTGGAGGATGAAATAGTTAAACTAATAGATATATGATTGTGTACAATATTTGATAAGATTTGTGTTTTTATGCCTATGAGCTTACTAAGCTTCAATAAGCTTACTTGTGTGTGTTTGATAATTTCTTTTGTAGATTGAATTAAAGAGAAGTTGGTAGATCGGATCAACACAACAAGGCATATTATTCAGATCAATTCCGGTAGTTTTTATTTTATGTTTAAAGATTTATATGGCATGTATAGAGTTTGAATGAATTGAAGAAAAGATGTTATAAACTAGTTAACAATATTTGTACTAAAAGCAGTTTTTGGTAAGTAGCAGTAGTTTGACTTTGAAAATTCACCATAAATTGTGAAAATTGAGTTAAGGGCTGAGAAAAATGAGATTAAATCCTAATGAGTCTAGTTTCATATAGAGGAAGCGGTGCATGCAATTGGATTTTATGTTATGAGATATTTAAATTGTTGTGAGATAGAGTCTGAATGACTTGAGTTCCTTATTCTAATTTGTAAAAATAATTAAAATTAAAAAAATAATTATGTGTCATACTATATATGTATGGATTCCTCATTGGGTCTATTTCTAAGAGAAACAAAGCGGCATGGTTATTTGAATTCTGCAGGAGAAATTTGGTTAAGTAGTGCAGGGGTCAAAGTAGCCAAACCCTGAAATAGGGAGAATTTAACTAATAAAATGTACTAATTGGACCAACTAAAATTATATAAAAAAATTTGTAAGTAGATATATGAGTCTAAATTCAGGGAAAATTTACGGATTTGAATTTGAGTTTTATAACTCGAGATATGATTTTTAGCAACTATGATGCAGTTGGACAGCTTATGCGAAAAGTATGATATAAATTATCGAATTTGGTTAAGTGCTCAAATAAGTTTAGTAGTGCATTGTGCTCGACTCCGGCGACGGTCTCGGGTAAGGAGCATTATATTTATTGGTCTCAGAGCTTCGGTTTAGCCGGTTCTCAGAATATGTATATGTGAAAAGTGTCTAGAATTACATGCCATATAAATCTGTGATAGTGTGCTGTGTATGATCCGATCTAATCCTTGTTTTTATTATAGATTATTTTCGATTTGAAAAGATGTCGATAGACCGAACAAAGCGAGCAAGAAGAAGTTAACGAGAGAGTAGAAATCTCGAACAAGGAACAAGTAGTGAAGTTCGATTTCATTCATCGAGAACAAGAACTCAAAAATATGATTTATGGATTCATGAATCGGTGGTATAATGAGAATGTGCGAGAAAGAAATCGACTCATAACCTCCTCCACCTATCTCAACATTGGTAGTACCCCGGTTGCTCCTCCAACTCCTCCAAACAACTGAATCGCAAGCGTTCTCCATTTGAAAAGCTCGAGAAAACATAGAAATTTGAAGAATTTGGGAAGAGCGGATGATGACCGGTTAAAAGTGAATATTGGTTACAAAGTATAATGTGGGTTTTAAGCAAATGGCGTGCTCACCGGATGATTACTTAATATGTGCCGTGTTATTATTGAAAGAATAAGCTCATAAGCGGTGGGAAACAATAGAAGCTGTTGTTAAATTTGAGAAGATCACTTGGGAATTTTTCAAAATGAATTTAAGAAGAAATATGTCGGTAGAAGATATCCGGATAAGAAGAAAAGAGAATTTCTCGACTTATGACGGGAAACAAGTCGAGAGCTGAATATGAAAGAGAATTTTTCTAAGCGAGCAAATATGCTCGAGATATAGTACCCTTGAAGAAGAAATGTGTATCGATTTGAAGAAGGGCTTAATGATGAGATTAAAATGATGATAGGGGACATTGAGATACGAGAATTTGTTGTTCTATCAGATCGTGCTCAGAAGCTTGAAAAAGTATATAATAGAAAGATGCAACGAGATAGAAGAAGTAAAGAATCTTTCAAAAGAAGTGCATCTAAGTCATTTTCGGCTTTACCGGTGAAGAAATCTAAAGAGCGAATTGATCGAGCCACTTGACCTTAGGGAAAGATCGAGGAAAAAGTAGGCCAAGACAATCGATTACAAAGCATCCGGCAGGACCTGCTTTGTTTGTGTGGGTAGTGTACAAAATACCCAAAGGCCTAAGTGTCAACATTGTGGAAGAAGTCACCCGGTGAATGTAGAAGTAAGTTAGGGGCTTGTTATAAATGTGGGGCCTTGATCACTTTATTCGTGATTGCCCCAATTATAAGTAGAAGAAGTGGAGCAGAGGAGAAGCAGAAAATTCCTCCTCAAAAGGAAGGCGCTCAGTCGGGAAGCGGTGCTACAAGGGCTACTCGTTCGGGTATGAAAGATACTGCTAGCCGATTAGAAGTTAGGGCCCCTGCTCGTACTTATGCCATTCGAGCAAGAGAAGAAGCAACAGCTCCAGATGTAATTGCTGGTACTTTTATCTTTATGATGTTCTGTGTATGCTTTAATAGACCACAGGTCTACTCATTCATATATTTGCACTATGTTAGCATCTGAAAAGAATTTATTTGTTGAGCCTCACGATTATGATGTACAAGTTACAAATCCGTTAGGTCAAAGTGTGGTAGTTAATTTAATATGTCATAAGCGTCCTTTGAAAGTTAAGGTTGTGATTTCCCGTGATTTGATCTTGCTACCCTTTCGTGAATTTGATATTATCTTGGGCATGGGTGGTTAATGAAACATGACGCAGTAGTGAATTGTCGAGAAAAACGAATTAGCTTGAAATGTCAAACAGGAGATATTATTTTGGTTGAGTTTAGAAATTTGGATGATATGGTTAGAATGATTTCCTTTATGTCTGCTCAGAAATTGTTGCGTAAAGGAAATGAGGCTTATTTAGCCTATATTCTTGATACTCGAAATTCTGAATCAAAGTTAGAGCAACTATCTATTGTAAATGAATTCATGGATGTATTTCTTGAAGAATTACCAAGTTTACCACCCGATAGAGAAGTTGAGTTCGTGATAGATGTGCTTCCGGGAACAGCTCCCATATCGGTGACACCGTATAGAATGGCTCCAGCAGAATTAAGAGAGTCAAAAACGCAGTTGCAAGAGCTGTTAGACAAAGGGTTTATCAGACCGAGTATGTCGCCATTGGGTGCACCTGTCTTACTTGTGAAAAAGAAGGATGGTTCATTGAGGCTGTGTATAGATTACAGGCAGCTGAATAAGGTAACAATTAAAAATAAATATCCTTTGCCTCGTATTGATGATTTATTCGATCAGCTTAAGGATGCTACAGTGTTTTCAAAAATAGATCTCAGATCTGGGTATTATCAGTTAAAGGTAAAGGAATGTGATGTGCCGAAAACAACTTTTAGAACTCGGTATGGTCATTATGAGTTATTAGTTATGCCATTCGGTTTGACAAATGCTCCTGCTACTTTTATGGATTTAATGAATCGAATTTTCCAGTCTTACCTGGATAGATTTGTGGTTGTGTTTATTGACGATATACTGATCTATTCAAAGACAGAATCCGAGCATGCTCAGCACTTGAGAATTGTACTACAGATATTAAGGGAAAAACAGTTATATGCAAAATTTAGTAAATGTGAATTTTGGCTTCATGAAGTGGGATTCTTGGGTCACATTGTGTCAGTTGATGGTATACGGGTAGATCCGAGTAAGGTGTCAACGGTGATTAATTGGAAAACTCCAAAGAATGTTACGGAAGTGCGAAGTTTCCTTGGATTAGCTGGTTACTATTGTCGATTTGTGAAAGACTTTTCACTGATTGCTTCACCGATAACTAAATTATTACAGAAGAATGTTGAGTTTGTATGGTTTGATGAGTGCCAACGAAGTTTTGATCAATTAAAGAAAATGTTGACAGAGGCTCTAGTGTTAACTCAGCCTGAATCAGGTGTGCCATATGTAGTATATAGTGATGCGTCTCTGAATGGTTTAGGTTATGTATTGATGCAGTCAGGAAAAGTTGTAGCATATGCTTCTCGACACTTGAAACCACATGAGAGGAACTACCTTACACATGATCTTGAATTAGCTGCCATAGTATTTGCTTTAAAAATTTGGAGACACTACCTATATGGAGAGAAATGTTATGTGTATACAGACCATAAAAGTTTGAAATATTTAATGTCGTAGAAAGAGCTGAATTTGAGACAGAGGCGATGGTTAGAACTGTTGAAAGATTACGATCTTATCATTGATTATCATCCGGGAAAATGTAGTGGCAGATGCATTTAGTCAGAAATCATCATTATTTGCTCTTCGGGCGTTAAATGCTTATTTTTCTGTTAATAAAAATGATTCTATATTAGCTGAATTAAAGACAAAACCAGTATTCTTTCAACGAATTCGGGAATTGCAAGATGAAGATCCGAAGTTGGTGTTGAAACGACAAATGGTTCGGGATAATTTGAACTTAGATTACTCTATTGATAATAGTGGTATATTATACCATCGTAATAGAATTTGTGTCCCGAATAATTTAGAATTGAAGAAGGATATCTTATCAGAGGCTCATAGTAGTATGTACTCGATTCATCCGGGTAGTACGAAGATGTATTGTGATTTGAAAAAAATGTATTGGTGGCACGGTATGAAACGGAAATTTGTGAATTTGTGGCAAAATGTTTAATCGTAAGCGGTAAAAGTGAACATCAAGTGCCTCTGGGTTTGCTACAACCCGTAATGATTCCGAATGGAAGTGGGAACATGTGACGATGGATTTTGTATCTGGATTACCAGTGACTCCGAAGAAGAAAGATTCGATTTGGGTGATAGTAGACAGATTAACTAAGTCGGCGCATTTTATTCCAGTCAGAACAGATTTCTCGCTTGATAAGTTAGCGGAATTATATGTGTCAGAAATTTTGAGATTACATGGGGTGCCGACATCAATTATTTCTAATCGAGATCCGAGGTTTACTTCGAGACTTTGGAATAAACTACAGGAAGCTTTAGGTACTAAGTTAAAATTTAGTACAGCTTTTCACCCTCAGACAGATGGACAATCAGAGCAAGTGATTGATTTTGGAAGATATGTTAAGGTCTTTGTATACTCGAGTTCGATGGCGGTGGGAAAGGTACTTACCTTTATTTGAATTTGCTTATAATAACAGTTATCAAGCTAGTATCAAAATGGCCTTTGTTTGAAGCTCATCACGGAAGGAAGTGCAGAACCCCGTTGTATTGGTCAGAATTAAGTGAATCGAAATTAGTCGGAGTGGATTTAATTCGGGAAACTTAAGAAAAAGTTTAGATTATTCGAGAAAGTTTGAAAGCTGCTTCCGATCGTTAAAAGTCGTATGCAGATTTGAAAAGAAGAGATATAGAGTTTAATGTGGGTGATCATGTGTTCTTGAAAGTTTCTCTGTGGAAGAAAGTTTTACGGTTTGGTAGAAAAGGAAAGCTTAGTCCACGATTTATTGGACCATACGAAATCATTGAGAGGATCGGTCCGGCAGCTTATAGATTGGCCTTGTCTCCAGAACTTGAGAAGATCCATAATGTATTTCATGTATCTATGTTGAGACGATATAGATCAGACCCTTCACATGTGATTCCTCATACTGAGATAGAGCTACAATTAGATATGACTTATTCGGAGGAACTAGTGAAAATATTAGCTCAGGAAGTTAAAGAACTACGGAATAAACGAGTACCGTTAGTAAAAGTGTTATGGCATCGACATGGATTGGAGGAGGCAACTTGGGAAACGGAAGAATCTATGAGATCACAATATCCGCATTTATTTTCAGGTACAAAATTTCGAGGACGAAATTTCCTAAGGGGGGAGAGTTGTAACGGCCTAATTTTCAGTGGTGTCGGAAATGGTGATTTGAGATCACTAAATCTGACAAATAAGATTGAACAAGATAGTAATTTAATATTTATGAGTCACGTAAGAATTTAGAAGAATTTGTGAAGTGGTGAAATTAGTGAATTAAAAGAATTTATTAGGTCAAACGGGTCAAAAACGAGGTATCGAGACCTCGAATTTGAAAATCAAGCTATAAATATTTTTATAAATATTTATGAAGTTTCATTTAGCTAGTATTAAAGTTTGGTTGAGAAATTTTAACGATTAGGTAGTCAATTAAATAAAAAGGACTAAATTGTAATAAAAATAAATTTTGCTAAAAGGATTAAATAGCTCAAGTGTTAAAAGAAGGAAGATTTAAAGGAAATTAAGCCTAAAAGTTAATAAATTTGGACGGCAAAAGGCAAGAAAATCGTGAGAAAAATAAAGGAAATAAGGGCAAAATTGGAAATTTTACAACTTTAACATATAAAATAAGAACAAAATTGAAGAATCTAGAGATCTCTTCATATTTTATCAGCCAAAACGCTGTAGAAGGTCTGGAGAAAACTGGTTTTTCATATTTTTACATCATATCAAGAAAACGAACTGAATCGTGGAAAGGAAAAAATTAAAGAATAGTCCCTGAATTTCTACGACTTTTGCAAATTAGCCTAGGTAAGTTCATATGGCAAAGTTCAATGTTTTGTTATGAAAATCTTATGATTGTTAAAGTATTTTATTGTTGATGAATACTATCAATTTGCATTAACTAATAAATAATGAGTAACTAAAAGTACAAATTAGTAGGAACAATGGATATGAGTGCTTCTATTCTATGACCCTGATGAATTGACGAAAAATATGTGATAAGTGCGCCTGTTTAAGACCATAGCTGGGCTATGACATCGGTGCAATGTGATAATGTGACTCCGTATAAGACCATAGCTGGGCTATGGCATCGGTATAATGTGATAATGTGATTAGTAAAAGACCATATGCAGGATATGGCTTGGTATGATATGTAAACGTGTAAGACCATGGCAAGGCTATGGCTTGATGTGTGATGCGTAACAATGTGAAAGTCCATAGTTTACTATGGCAATGTGATAATGGAGCACTCAATTCCCTTATTGTTCCCTAATTTGACAATGAAGTAAATGAGAAATGGGCCTAAGGGAGTTAAATTGTGAGTAGCCATATGGAAATTATTCAAATGAGTTATTAATGAAATTGTGATTTGGAGGATGAAATAGTTAAACTAATAGATATATGATTGTGTACAATATTTGATAAGATTTGTGTTTTTATGCCTATGAGCTTACTAAGCTTCAATAAGCTTACTTGTGTGTGTTTGATAATTTCTTTTGTAGATTGAATTAAAGAGAAGTTGGTAGATCGGATCAACACAACAAGGCACACTATTCAGATCAATTCCGGTAGTTTTTGTTTTATGTTTAAAGATTTATATGGCATGTATAGAGTTTGAATGAATTGAAGAAAAGATGTTATAAACTAGTTAACAATATTTGTACTAAAACAGTTTTTGGTAAGTAGCAGTAGTTTGACTTTGAAAATTCACCATAAATTGTGAAAATTGAGTTAAGGGCTGAGAAAAAATGAGATTAAATCCTAATGAGTCTAGTTTTATATAGAGGAAACGGTGCATGCAATTGGATTTTATGTTATGAGATATTTAAATTGTTGTGAGACAGAGTCTGAATGACTTCGAGTTCCCTTGTTCTAATTTGTAAAAATAATTAAAAATTTCAAAAAAATAATTATGAGTCATACTATATATGTATGGATTCCTCATTGGGTCTATTTCTAAGAGAAATAAACGGCATGGTTATTTGAATTCTGTACAGGGAGAAATTTGGTTCGTAGTGCACAGGGGTCAAAGTAGCCAAACCCTGAAACATGGGAGAATTTAACTAATAAACTATACTAATTGGACCAACCAAAAATTATATAAAAAAATTGGTAAGTAGATATATGAGTCTAAATTCGGGGAAAATTTAAGGATTTGAATTTCAAGTTTTATAACTCGAGATATGATTTTTTTAGCAACTATGATGCAGTTGGACAGCTTGTCTGAAAAGTATGATATAAATTATCTGAATTTGGTTAAGTGCTCAAATAAGTTTAGTAGTGCCTTGTGCTCGACTTCGGCGATGGTCTCGGGTAAGGGGCGTTACAACAGGTGCTTGTCCACCTTAATATCTAGCAAGTAAGATATATCACCATAGCTTTGATAGAACAACTGTTTGGTTCCTTCATCCCAACGAGCCCATATATCTCTCAACTCTTGCAACTCATTTTGTGCTACATTGACGCGAGTGAATTCCTATAACTCTGATGTATGTCCTTCTTCTAGGCTATCCCCTTTCTCTGATTGTAACTTCTCTGACCATGCGCGAACGGCTGTGTTATCCTCAACTTTATTAAGAAATTCATTCTCCATGTCAAACTTTTTAACTTAGTAATTGAATACGAATCAACACCTCATTTAGTATGCAATGTCATGCAAAACACAATAAAAACAAAACACAAGTTAGTATCAAATACAAGCGATAAAATACAAGCACAGGAAAGATAATTATAACACATATATGGGCAAATACTAAGGCTTGATGTGGCTCCACCCAAGGATAGCTCTTAAGGCTCGCTATATGTGGTTCGGTTCTAGAGATAAGGTACCTGAACTAGCAGATTCCTCAATCCTCACCCATTATAGGCTCATATAGATTGAGTTCGATTCAAAGGAATACATTTCCCTATGACCATGCGGAGATGAAAATCTCACGAAATCATAAGTACGGATGTATCCCGGAAGCAATCCACTAGCCCATGCGGAGGTGAAAACCTCACGAAAGCATAGTTTCTTACTCCCACTTAGAAGGTGTGACCACAGCGGTCATGCAATGAAATGCAGTATTATTCTAAAAGCCCGAACCATAACAATCATACAAACAAATACAATCATGATAAAACAAATTTTCGATACTTCGACAAAAGGACAACAAATAATCAATTTTATGGCTAGACTCTCTTGTTCCCCAGTGGAGTCGCCAAGCTGTCGAAACTATTTTTTTTTAAAGTTAAAAAATAGTGGGGATCGACTTTAAAAAACAAAAATGTGGAGTCGCCACCAATCTTTTATTTAGGTGTGATTGGGTCACCCAATAAAACACTTTGTTTTATTTAAATCGATTTTGGCCTACGTAAATTTGAGAAAACGGGTTCAGGAGTCGGTTACATATGAGGAAGGATTAGCACCCTCACTACGCCCAAAATTGGTACCAAATTGATTAAGTGTTGTCCTTATGTCTAAGTTTTAAAGCTGTTTTTGAAATATGGTTCATTTTGAAGCATTTGAATGGCTCAAGTTGGTTGTCAAAATTCTCTTGTTTCAGAGGAATGCAGCATCACATCCAACACGATAGGACACGATCCTTTATACCCTCAAAAACAACGATAAACTTTGACTTCCAAAATGTTATACGTTGAAAATTACAAAAGGATGCCCAATTATTTAGTCCAACGAAAAATCGAAACCCAGCACGGTAGGGCACGATTCCCTGAATTTCCAAACATTGAACATTGCCTTATTTTAGAATTTAGAAAACATGAGTGAAATTCTAAAGGAATATTTGATTATTTTGAGCAAACGAGAAATTGCAACCCAACACGATAGGGCACGATTCTCCGAATTGCTAAACATCGAACATTTCCTTCGTTTTGAAGAATTTTTAAAGACATGAGTGAAATTCCAAAGGAATATTCGATTATTTTGGACAAACGAGATATTGCAATCCAGCACGATAGGGCACGATTCCCCGAATTGCCAAACATCGAACATTGCCTTCGTTTTAAAGAATTTTTGAATGACTAGTTATAAAACTAGCTTAAAATGCATTAATTCAACTTGAAATAAAGCAGGATACATAGTTTTAAAGAGTTGGAAGTTATAAAGCAACATTTGTAAACCAAGAGGAAAAAATGAAGACATAGGATAACATGTATGCATAAAATACGACAATGGATGAATGAAGATAATATAACTTATTTAATCAACTAACAAAACAATTAAATATAATTAATCTAAAAATATAACTCAATGTTCAAGCATGTATGGAGAATAATTGACATAATAATAAAAAATCAAAATACAAAACAATATAGAAATTAAGAGCTACTATGAGGCTAATCGATATAAAACTATATATATATAAAAATCATAAGTGAATAACACATGCAAAATTAGAAATAATTTATATATATAAAAACTAAGTATATACATAGCTTATTATTGAAATATATATTATAAAAGAGGAAATTTGAGTCAAATAATGGACATAAATATTTTAAAGATGATGTATCCATTTAAAGTTGACAAATGTGTATGTTGACAAATGTGTATATATATAAATAGTATTTAAATGTAAGACTTTAAATCAAAACAATATGTAATAAAATATGTTCAAAAATGACTCATATACATAAAAATATATACGGATAAATTTAAAAGAACTTATAAAATAAATTAGCATGGGACATAATATGTACATAGAATTATATTAATTTTATTATAAATTATATATATAATAGACTTAAAAACATACTCTTATGTACAAAGAAAACTATAGTTATAAAATTTATGGATTTAGTAATGTATATAGATCAAATATATGTACCAATATATATATAAATATTTAAACAAAATGTTATATAAAAGCGTTAAAATAGTTTAATGTAAAAAGAATTTTAAAACGATGATTTTATAAACAAGATAAAGTTTTTAAGAGAACTCAAGCATATACACATATATAAAAATGTTAGGAACTTTAAAATAGTAAGCATTACGAGTCAAAAACTCAATTAAAATACTACATGTACAAATATATATAGATTATCTAAAGGAATATTGTACAAAAATGTTAAAATAATCTTCAAAAACAATTGTACAAATAGAACCGAGACAAAATGATTAAAACAGATCGGCATAGAAATATTAAATATGTTAAAATGGTAAGTTATACAAATAGAAAACTAAATTAAAACTGAATTAAAATAAGAGCAATAATTTATAAATAAAATAATCAAAAATTGGATCAATAAGTAATCCGCGCAAATATATGGGGGCTAGAAATAGAAATATCCCCTAGACCAAAACGCTGCGCTGTACATTGGACTAAAATGAAAATGCGTACAAATTAAAGAACTAATTTAAGAAAAAAAAGCAAAACAGATAAGGTGC
Organism: Gossypium arboreum; assembly: GCF_025698485.1. Lineage (NCBI taxonomy): Eukaryota > Viridiplantae > Streptophyta > Magnoliopsida > Malvales > Malvaceae > Gossypium > Gossypium arboreum. Next base: position 28,814,360 of record NC_069074.1, on the reverse strand, counting down.
GATTGAATGCACACGCGAAAGGGGAGGACCTATCGTGTAAATATCCCCTCACCGTAAAAACGCACAGGTTCCAGGGGCGACGGACCGGATCGAGTCAGGCTGGCTCCAGACGACGTCTTTTTAAACCATTGAAGATGGTTTAAATGGCACCGTTTTTGCTTCTTTATAGAAGCCAAATGAGGCCTTCATTCAGCCGAACCATGAAAACAACTCTAGCCTCCCCATTTCATTCTCTTCAGCTGAACTCTAGCCCTCCTTTTAAGCACCGATTCACCTCCCTAAATGGCGATCAGTACCTTCATGCCTTGAGGGACATTTTTTAGCCTCGAAATTTCATTTTGACTTCGATTTCGACGAAGCCAAAAGAGATCTACGGCATATTTGCAAGGTAAAGTTTATCTTATCCCTTTTCTTTTATTTTTCTAAATGCAATGATGAATGATTTGAGTAAATGCCAATAAAAAGAAATAAGTAAAAGAAAAAGAGTATAGAAATCGAAAGCAAAAAATCACCTTTCTCTATTTTTTTTTTATATTTGATTACCTTCTATTGCGTGTTTTTTATGCGTAAAAAAAATCAATACATTGTCTGTCTTGCTTTATAGCCGAAATCTAAAAGAAAAATAAATATAAAAATAAAATATTTTTCTTGCTTTTTGCTGTCGTTCTTTTGTTCGTTTAAAGTTACGGGGTACGGGGCGTGTGTTGGGACTTGGCGTGAGGCGTACGGAAGCGCGCGTGGCGGTCATACGATGCTGAAGGCACATGGAGGCTGGGGCTCGGCTGCGGCGCAAAGTGGGAGAAGCCCTAGGGTTTCTGTAGTGTTTTAACTTTTGGGCCATCTGGGCCTATTTCTATTGTTGGATCATTTGTGAAATTGGGCCAAGTGATCTGGGCTGTAATTTGGACAGTATTTATTTTGTTTTATATTTTTTTTTTTGGATTTTACATTTATTTTGTATTTTGGTTGACCCGGGCAAATTAGCCCGTTTACAACTATTGTAAAGGCTTTATATAACATTCTAACTTCTTTTACTATAACATTCTTTTAGTGTAACAAATATTAGCTATGGCATGTGAAATTCATAAGGTTGATAAAAGTATAAATATAGAGGTTGATTGTTGAATTTAAAAGAATTATAGTGAATTATCGAAACCAAATAATATTGTAAATATCGAAAGCTATTAGTATACTCGAATAATTGTAAGAGACGTAACAGAAGATAGCCAGCACGTATTATGTATAATTAATATATACAGACAGTAATCAAGAAAACCAACAGAATCCAATTTTCAAATTATGCATTACTTCAACATATCTTAACCATAAACAATATCTTGAGAATCTCATACATTAACTTCATATAGCTTCCTAATTTCTTTTACCATAATAATTTTTAATGTAGCAAATATTAACTAAGCATGTGAAATTCATAATGCTGGAGGATGTATATAAACATAGAGGTTGATTGTTGAATTTAAAAGAATTATAATGAATTATGGAAACAAAAAATATTGTAAATATCAAAAGTTATTATTGTACTCGAACATTTGTAAGACACATAAAAGGTGATATTCAGAACATGCTACTTATAATAAATATATACAAATATTGATAACTAAATTCAATTAATGACACAGAGAAGAGAAAATCCAGTTTCTAGATACGTAGTACTTTAACATACCTTAACAATAAACACTTTCCTAAGAATTTGATACCTTTAAATTTGTCTCAATCTGCAAATTAGTTCACTGAACACAAAAGATAAATTCAAAATTGTCAGCTCGTCACTCCATATATAAACTTGAATATGTAGCCTATTATTTTCACATCAATTCAATTGCAAGTTGTTTGCTAATAGTAAGTGGGCAACAACATTGATACTCTTTCTTTTCTCCATTAGTGAACAGTTTGAGCAAAGTAGTTTCTAGTTTCTTGTAGTTTAGGTAATTAAATTTGGTCTTGTTTTATATTGAGTTTTTGTAGTTGCTATTCAATAACATGTTTTAATATTAGGAATCCATGGCACTGGCTTTAGTTTCAGGCGATCAACCATCGGACAAGGATAACAGGGACAATGGAAGACTAGCGCGCAAGCGACAACTAATTGTTCTAATGAACACGTAAGAGAAAATCCCTTTCCAAGATTAGAACCTCAGGCTTCCAGTTTGAAGTTCATGTTTTAAAAGTTGGGATGTCTCGTTGACTTGTCCAGTCTTGTTCTGCATTTAACTATTAGTTCAATAAGTTACATAGAAATTAAAAAATGACTTCATTGCCCATGCAAATGGCCTAAAGAGTCATGCTGATAAACGCTGATCAGTTGAGATGAAGGGGAATTGAACCGATGCAATCCAAAACCATGTCCATGTAGCAGCTTCACCATTCCATCCGCCAATTGGTTCCTCTCTCCGTAAACATGCTTGAATGAAACCTCCCACGGTCGCTCACACGGGAACTTTATATACCGCATAAGCCGAATGCTGCTTTTGCCTTCATGAACTGTTGTAACCAGCCGCACCGCCTCAATGCTATCGCACTCAGTCCCAAGTCCTCAAAGCTCCGCGTCGAGTTCATTACAAGTTCCCAAGAAGCAAGAATAGCCCAGCAACCAATTGCCATAGTGATCTCGCAACACACCTCCAGCAGCTGCGCTCCTCCCTCCTCTCATGGACCCATCAGAGTTGAACTTCACCAGCCCTCTTTCGATGGTGTCCATACTCAATTGGTCAAGGACTGCGACCTTCGTGTTCCACTCATAGCCTCCAGCATGCGCAACCACATCCTTTCTGCTAAAATTCCCTATTCCAAACACTAATAAGGTTCGATGTTTCGATGTACACCAACACACTGTCCCATACAAAGTGACCCAGTTCACGTTAACAATTGAATATTAAAGACTTTAGTCGGATTCGCTTGTAACCAACCCTGCAATGGGAGAGAAAAACACAAACGTCGCCTATGGAGAGGTAAGAGACTGTTCCAAATCAAAACTACGCTTGGGCAGTCACAATGTAGGTGAATCAGGCTTTCTTACTATTGTTTTTTTTTTTTTGGTATATTGCGTGAATGCATTTGAGGGATGGTTTGTTTTTTTTTTTTCCAATAAATCTCTGTTATCTTTGTGTTCTTTTGCTGTGTTTTTTTAGAATGAGTGTTTTTGTTTAGTGAAATCAAATAGGGAATTGTAATACTATTATCCGCATGTTGTAATCAAATAGGGTCAAATTGATAATAATTGTAAAAGTTGTGGGACTAAATTTTTTATTGTACCTACTTTTTCAATAGAATTAAAGCAAAAAGTTAATGTACAGATTGAATATTAGCAAATCAAAAGATGAAAGGATTAATTTTAAATAAATAAAACTAAAAAATTAAATATGTACAAATCAATAAGTACGGAGAGTATCTTCAAAATCTAACCTATTTTATAATCTCTTATTTATTAAATTGGACAAGTGAGTAATAGTAAACAAAATTTGAGGACATAGCACATAACTTTATATAGCATTCTATCTTCTTTTACTATAACATTCTTTTAGTGTAACAAATATTAAACATTGGGGTTTACTATTGAATTTAAAAAGAATTATAATGAATTTTGAAACCAAATAATATTGTAAATAGCGAAAGTTTTTTATACTCGAACAATTGTGAGAGATATAATAGACGATGTTATATATAATAAATATATACAGACAATAATCAATACAACCAAAAGAAAATCCAATTTCAGATTATGCATTAACCATAAACAATTTCGTGTGAATGTCATACATTAACTTCATATAGCTTCTTAGTTTCTTTTACCATAACAAATTTTAATGTAGCAAATATTAACCAAGCATGTGAAATTCATAATGCTGATGGATGTATAAACATAGAGGTTGATTGTTGAATTTAAAAGAATTATAATGAATTATGGAAACAAAAATATTGTAAATATCAAAAGTTATTATTATACTTGAACAATTGTAGAAAGCGTAACAAACAATGGTCAAAATGCATTACGTATGATAAATTTATATGAATCGTGATAAATAAATTCAATTAATGACACAAAAGGAAAAAATCTTATTTTTAAAATACGCAATACTTCAACATATTAGAACAATAAACACTTTCCTCATAATTTCATATATTTACATCTAATTATTTTTTGTCTCAATTTAAAAATTAGTTCATTGAATATGGAATGTAAATCCAAAATTGTTAACCCTTCACTCACTATATAGACCTGAATATGTAGCCTCTAGTTTTCACATTGATTTAGTTTTCAAGTTTGTTTGCTATCAGCAAGTGAGCAAAAACATTGCCCATAATGTTAATGGATATATAAACATAAAGGTTGATTGTTGAATTTAAAAGAATTATAATGAATTGTGGAAATTAAAAAAATTGTAAATATCAAAAGATATCATTGTATTCGAACAATTGTAAGAAATATAACAAATGATAGTCAAAACGCTATATATATATATATAGATAACTAAATCCAATTAATCGCACACAGAAAGAAAATGGAAGAAATTGTGCATGACCAGATATGCAACTAGCTGCTTGATCCTTTATAGAAGACACAATTTTATGCCATTAACGTGTAGGATGATTTACATGTTGATATTTGAGAATTCATAGAGCACTTTTAGGTTCCATTCATGGTGTATGGATGCTTTTAGTTAATTCCTTTTCTTGTATATGTGACTTGAGCTATAAAAAACAAGTAGCTCTCTCCTATCCTGTAAATACCTTCCTTTTCCAAGATTAGAATCTTAGGCTTCCAGTTTGAAGTTCATGTTTTAACAGTTGGGGTGTCTCTTCGGAGACACAGTAGGGATAATGAAAACAAGTCAAGCAATTCGTTAACTATTGGGATGACTTGAGTTGCAATATGGTTTGGTTTTATACGAGGATTTGATTAGGTGTTGTGTTGCAGATGCAATGAGTGAGGTATCTATATTTGGACTTGCTTCTATTGTTTGATATTTATAGATGGTTGTTGTAAATGGTTATATAGTCAGCCCTTTGTTCAAAGGTGTAAGTTGATAATGATGATTAGCTTCTTTCTTGGAAACATGACTGCTTTATGGCTGATTTCTTCACTTGGTATCTTTTAATGGACTCATATTTCTGCATAATAGGGTAATCTGGAAAGATGACCTTATGTGGGAAAGCTAATTCTTAAACCTCGATGTTATTTACTTTTTTCTTATACTTGTTTGAGCCTTTCTAAAATTTGATGATGATGACTAATTAATTGTGAACTTTACAGGTATGATCAACTGCTAGAATGTGCAATAGAATGTTCTTCAAAACTTATAGAGATGTAAATCCATTATTGAGATGTAAACTCTCAGGATTTACTGATTAGTCATTGAGAGCACCAAAAATATCCTATTCCCTGTAAAATAGTAAAATTAATAGTAAAAATAATAGTAAAGGGGAAGTAGGGTCGAATCCTCAGGGACCGGATTGTACGAATGCTCGTTTCTTGAAATCCTGGACAATTTCTTGGCCAAGAAAACCTGCGTTCTTGAAAAATAAAAATAGAATTAAGAATCTGGAAAAAAATAAAAACAGAATTTAAAGTGAATTGAAATTGTGAAATTAAATAGATTGCAAAAATTAAAAATGGAAAAATAATAAACAAAGTTTGAAAATAAAGAAAGTTTCTTATGTGGCGAGATTTCAGCCTCCGGTTGTCTCGTTCCGCCTTGAGTTCAATCCTTGACTTTTAAGCAACCCTTCTCGAGCAGGATAAGCCTGTTATAGTGGAAGAGGACGCCTACGACCACCAGCTCCAAAGATTTAGACTTAACATTTGGCGAAGCCTGACTCTAGCCAATAATCGCTTTTGTAGGACTATCTTCTACTAGATCATCACTTCCCAACGGTGAATACCATGCCGTTTTGTCTCTTGGATTCGCCAACCTCTGACTTAGAAAGCCAACGAACCGACTGTGCAATCTTCCCAAAACGTACAAAGCGGCCGTTCCTTGCACAAGTTGAAAAGATCACCTATTAAGGGACATGGACGGAAACGTCAACCCCGTAATGCGGAGAAGCGATAAATACCCTGTTGAGAAGGCTAAGCGCGGGTTTTAAGCCTTATGAACCTTTTTGGGGAATTTTGACAACCTTCGGCTAGGTTGGTTTAGTGGCTCATAATTTTTGGGAAAGAAATAAATATAATATAAATGGGATTTTTATTGAAGGAAATATGAAGAGAACAAAAAGACAGAATTTTTGGGAGAGGGAGTGTTTACAGGAAAAAAGAGATGTCAAATATGTGTCACTCTATCCCCTATTTATAATACTAGAAAACCTAGTCTATTCCTAATAAAATTCTAAAAGATAAATACAAATAAATAAAGATAAATGAAAATAAATCCTAAAATTTAAATCTAAATAAAAGTCCTTAATAATTATCCTAATATAATTGAAATTAAAATAGAGTCTTGTGCTATAAAATCTCTTCTTTTGCATTTTAGTCCTTGGGTCTTCCATGTTTGCATTTTTTGGCACCACTTTTCTCTTTCTTTGCATGTTGGCCCATTATATCTTCAAATTGGCACTTTTTACCCTTAAATTTCCTCTTGCCTCCAATTTAGTCCTTAAAAGATAAAAAACCATGAATAGCTCAAATTAGTAGCATCATACTCAAAATAAATATATAATTAGCACATAAAAATATGACGTTCTAGAGTATTATCATTTACAGAACAATTATGTTCCAAACTTCCAGAGGCCACCATTGAGAAAGCATGTAGCTCGGCGAATGTCTGCTGAAGGAGAAGAGTTTTGATGATAGTCAGTAGTCACTTGGAGAGATGTCAAGTTATGTTGAAGGTCCAGCTTCTCTCAATGATGCCCTAAACAAGGGGCTCAGTCCTAGTTCTGATTGGTCTACCAGGGTTGCTGCTTTTACTTATCTCCTGTCATTATTGCAGCAAGGCCCAAAAGGTATTCAGGAAGTGGTTCAAGACTTCGAGAAGGTAAGGAAACTGTTTTTCCAGCACTTGGATGATCCCCACCACAAAGTTGCACAGGTTGCCCTTTCAACCCTTGTCAATATTATTCCATCATGCCGAAAGTCCATTGAGAGTTACATGGAAAGGATCTTATCCCATGTTTTCTCACGGTTAATTGATCCAAAGGAGTTTGTTAGGCAGCCTTTAATATTCATATACTAATAAATAAATCCAATTAATAACACAGAGAGAGAAAATTCGGTTTTAGATTACGCAGTGCTTCAATATTTCTCAACAATAAACACTTTCCTGGGAATCCAATACCTATTACATGTAATTTTTTTGTCTCAATCTGCAAATTGATTCCCTGAACAATGAAGGTATATCCAAAATTGTTAACCCTTTGCTTACTATATAAACTTAAATATGTAGCCTCTTATTTTCACATTGATTCCGTTTTCAAGTTGTTTGCTAACATTAAGTAAGCAACAACATTGCCTCTTTAAGGCATAGGCATAGATACTCTTTGTTTTTTCTCCATTGGTGAACAGTTTGAGTAAATCGATTTTTAATTTCTTGTAGTTTAGGTAATTAAGTTTGGTGTTGTCTTACATTGGGTTTTTGCTCTTATTACTCAATAACTTGTTTTAATCTTAGGAAATCAATGGCACCAACCTTAGCTTTGGGCAATCAAGCATCGGACAAGGATAACTAGACAGTGGATGACTAGCACGCAAATGAAAACTACTTACTGAAATTGCTTTGAAGAACAGAGACTTCTTTGTTCTTATGGGGTTAAAACTCAAGGTGTCGACAATAGCAAGGGTGCACTCGACCTCATTGCCTCTGGTGCCAAATTCGGTTTCATAATCATCAATATGATTCTTCTTGTCCTAAATAGCTTTGAGGTAACCTTACAAATAAAAGACAAGTGTTTCATGTTTTGTGTAGAATCAACATGTGTGATCATTTTTATTATTATTGATGGACAGGCAACAAGGTAGATTCGTGAAATGGGGGTGCGTTGTTAGATGTTGGGGGTCACAGCTTGCTTGGAAGAAAGTGGAAGGCAGGTAGTTTTGGCGGCTAATGTTGATGTGTTCATTGAGAAACCTTTGGATCCTCAGCATTTGGTTCCCATCTTGAAGGAACTTGATGAGTGGTGAGTGAAGTTCCATTTTGGAACGCAAAAATGAGGAATTTCCTATTGTTGTAGTAGTTGGCTACCAACTTTGATACATTTTTTTTTCGTTGTTTTTCATGTTATTAGCTTTAGACAATAATAATATTTTTTAGTAGGCTATAGCCTATTTGTCGAGTATGATCCTATGGTAATGCACTGGTAATGGCATGAATAAGATTGTTCTATTTTATTAAAGTCTTTCATATTATCCCAAATATCTCTTCATTTACCCCAAGTTTATGTATATATATTAAGATTCAGCTCAAATTTTTTCCTGTTTTAAGCATGGAATGCCATGAAATGAAAGTCTAGCATTGAATTTTTTTATAATAAATTTATTCAACCCAATATTTGTTACAATTTTTTTAAAAAAATATTTTGGAAGATTATTCCAAAACATAAAAGTAAGAGAATTTTTTTGGCATAAGATCTTTCAATATCCATTAATCACATTGTTACATCTTGTTAGGACCTTGCAAGCAATTACTGCCCAAACAACTCCTTGCGGTGGCTCTCCTCAATTAACTATTTGCCTAATAAATAGGTTCACTCATTAGCTATCCTGTAGAGTTAGGTTGAACCATTTAAGATGCAAGTGAGACCACTTAAAGTTATCATAAAGCCAACCTACCTAGCGTAGAAGCATTTAGTTATTGGCTTTTGACCTTTGACCCACTAATATCGAATCATCGTATAACACTTCAAAACAAGAGATGATTTGTATATATGGTTAGTAGCTCAAGAAGAGGTGGAACACAACCTTTTTCCCTCACCAGACTCAGATTCTTATTTCTCCCTCCTTATATCTCCAATCACCATATACATGACCCTAGGAGTGAATCAGCCATCTTTACCACTTTTTCATCTTTATATCAACATATATTAAAGTCATGAAAAATAAAATAGAGTTATTATATTATTTAATATGCTATCATTTATAATTTATTTATAAAAAAATAAATAAATTATTATAACCATATTAAATGAGCAATATTTAATTAATGTTAGTAGAAAAGATTAGAGGTTCAAAGATATTGTTATATTCAGAGTTAAGGAAACTTGAGTTTGTCTGTCTGTATTTGATACTGTGAGCACTATAGAATATATAAAATTACAGACTTCTTTAGTTCTTTTATGGTTCCAACTTTTGTTGCTTCTCTTTTGGCGGTATTTTAGGTTTTGTTTGTCCTAATCTATCTTTATTTCAAAATAAATTATTAGAATATCAATTATACAAAGAGATATAAAATGTGTAAAATTAAAGTAGTTTTATATCGGTGTAAGTGGATCACTCCCAAAATTAAAAATTTAATTTTTAATGGCATTTATTATTATTTTAGCTAAATTTAACTATTAACTTTTTAAAAGAATAATTTGATCATCAATCTTTCCAAAATAGTCAATTTGTTATTTTTTTTAAAATAAAGGTTAAAACATTAAATTTTTAAACATGAGAACCTACATGGCGATTTATATGTACTTCATGTTAACTTTTTTAATTTTTATGATAATTTTATTTTTTTAAAATAGTGCCATATTAACATGAAGTACACGTAGTTTGCCACGCTAATATTGTTAAAATGTTATTTTTTTAGTCAACATTTTTGTTAAACAAAGTAATTTTATTGTTTTTGAAATATTAATAGCTAAATTTAGCTAAAAGAATAAAGGCCCAATTAACAAAAATTGTAAACATTAAGGGATTAATTTAGTTTTAAATATGCCAAAGGTCCCTGTACTATTTTGAAATGTAAAATTTAATCCCTATACTTTAGTTTTGAGACATTGAGCCCCTGTACTTTTTTTATTTAAAAATCTTGGTTTCTCTGTCTAATTTTGCCATTAAAGTTAATAGTTTCGAATGTAAAATAACTTTTTTCTCCCTCAATATTTACAAATTTTTTCAATTTGGTCATTATGTAAAAATTAATTTTTTCATATTTTAAATAAAAACATAAATAATTTTAATTTTAATTTTAATTTTTTACAAAATAAAACATTATGAAAAAATAAAAATCCTTAAAATTCAAAAATAAAAATAAAAATAAAAATAAAAATGATTTTAAAAATATAAAAAATCCAAAGATTCATTATTATCTAAACTGGACCGGACCAGCCAATCGGATTGGGAACCGATAGGGGTATTGGCCTGACGTGAGGTAAAAAACCGATTGGTCCATTAACCGATACGAATTGATTGAACCAAAATAAAAAATCGATTGATCCGACAATTGAATTGATTTCGAACTAGTCTGACCAATTGGTTCCCAGGACATCTAGTTTAAAGTAAATAAATTATTAAAAAATCAAAAATAAAAATTATAAAAATCTATCCAACTGTTAGTTCAACTGGTTTTGTAATTTGGTTAAACCAGTTTGTATCAGTTCGTGGGTTAAGCAGTTTGTTCTTGATCCAATCAATCCAATCCGAATTGAATGTCATTGAATTTTAGATTTTTTATATTTAAAAAAATATTTTTATTTTTCATTTTTAGTTTTGGTGAGTTTTTATTTTTTATTTTTAAAAAAATATGTTTTTTTCCCTAAAATCAGAATTTTTTATTTTTTTTTCTTTTTAAAAGATGTATGTCGAAATGAAGCCAGAACAATTTTTTAAGGAAGGTGAGATGAAATTTTAATTTTTTATACCCTATATCTTTATAATTTTTAAAGGATTAAATTGAATTTTTATAATTTTAGGGGGCCAAATTGTAATTTTACCTTTACTAATTTAAAATATTTAAAAAATCTCAATGGCATAAATAGCAATTTTACATTTAGATTCACCACTGATGTATGTACTCTTCAGGGGTATGAACCAAAGTGACAAAAAATTGTAAATGTTGAGGACTAAAAAAATTTAAAAATTTTAAACACAAAGAAGAGAAAATTCAGTTATAGATTACGCATTACTTTTACATATCTCAACAATAAACACTTTTCTTTTACAGCTAATTTTTTTTTGTCTCAATTTGCAAATTAGTTCGCTGAACATGGACAGTAAATCCAAAATTACTAACCCTTCACTCACTATATAAACTTGAATATGGAGCCTCTTGTTTTCACATCAATTCAGTTTTCAAGTTGTTTAAGCAACAACATTGCCTCTTCAAGGCATAGGCATTGACACTCGCTCTTTTTTTCTCCATTGGCAAACAATTTAAGCAAAATAGTTTTTCGTTTATTGTAGTTTAAGTAATTAAGTTTGGTCTAGTTTTACATTGTTTTTTTGCACTTGTTATTCAATAACATGTTTTAATATCAGGAAATCGATGGCAACGACTTTACATTCAAATGATCAAGCACCGGACAAGGATAACTGGGATAATGGAGGATTAGAACACAAGCGACAACTACTAACTGAATTTGTTTTCAAGAACATGATGATAAATCTTGTGGTTGATGGCGTCACGACGTGTCGGGTTCTGGTGTAGGGACTTCTTCGTTCTTATGGGGTTCAAACTCTAGGTGTTGATAACGGCAGAGATGCAGTCGACCTCATTGCATCCGGTGTCAAATTCGATCTCATCATCATTGAAAAGATTCTTCCTGTCCTGAATGGCTTTGACGTAACCGTACTTATTAAAAAAACAAGTGTTTCATGTTTTGTGCAGAATCAACATGTGTGATAATCTATTTTATTATTATTGGCAGATTCGTGAAATGGAGGTGGTAAGATGCTGGGGGTCACAGCTTGCTCAAGAGAAAGTGAAAGGCAGGCATTTCTGGCAGCTGGTGTTGACGTGTTCATTGAGAAACCTTTGGATCCTGGGCATCTGGTTCCCATCCCGATGGAACTCGATGGGGAGTGAGTGAAGATCCATTTTAGAACACAAAACTGAGGACTTTCCTATTGTAGTTGTTGTTGGCTTCTAGCTTTGATGTTTCTTTCTATTTGTTTTTCATGTTATTAGCTTTGAACAATAATGATGTTTTAGTTTGGTGATGTTTTTTTAATAGGCTTTAGGTTGTTTGTCTAGTTTGGTCCTTTGGTAATATATTGGTAATGCTATGAATAAGATTGTCCTCTTTTATTACAGCCTTTCATTTTACCTTAAATATCTCTTCATTTACCCCATGTTTTTGTTTACTTATATATATACATAACTGCAAATAAATCTTAATTCAACTCAGATTTTTTTCTGTTTTAAGCTTGAAATGCCATCAAATGAAAGGTGAATTTCCTATATTAGTTGATTCAATCTGACAAAAATTGTTAATAATTTTAAAATGAAATTTTAAAAGATTGTTCTGAAATATAAAAGTAAAAAACAATAATATTTTCTTCTCTTTTTTTGTATGAGATCTTTCCGTATCTCATAATTTTATTGTTACGTCTTGTTAGAACCCTCCGAGTAATAATAGCCTAGGCAACTTTCCACAATGGCTCTTCTCAACTAACTACTTGCCAAAGAGATGAGTCCACTCATTGGTTGTATTATAGAATTTGGTTGGACCATCTAAGATGCAAGCGGGATCACGAGTCATCATAGCACCAACCTACCACCCTTGGAAGTGTTTGGTTACTGATTTTTTACTTTTCACTCACTAATATCAAATTGCCACATGGTACCTCAAAACAAAAGATGTTTTGTATATAAGGTTAGCAACTTGAAAAGAGGAGGATACAACCTTCTTCTCTCACCAATCTCATATTCCCTTTTATCTCTATTTTATATCTCCAATCACCAAACACACTACTCTATTTTAAATAGAGTAAATTTACCATCTTAACCACCTTCTCATTCTTTTTTAAACACAAATTAAATTTTGATAGTAAATGGAAGCCAACACTATCCCAACAAATATACTACAAGTTATAACACAATATAATTTCTAAATATTTATATTAGGGTTAAATCCAAAAAAATTACAGATTTTAAATAAATTTCTACCTTATAATTTCCTAAACAATTTTCTTTTGAATGAATGATTTCATAAACATAAATATCCAAACACATAAATTCCTTTATCTTGATTTTTTTCTTATTCTTCTCTATTATTTAATTGTAATTATTTTTAAAACAAAAACAAACTTATTTCGACAAAAGATTCATAAGATTTAAGCAATTCAGTTCAATATAAAATGTCCCAAGTGTACTGTATGTTGCTGTAGCGATTTATTGCTTTTTCTTTTTCATCTAGGATTGTATTATTTGTGATTCAAAATAACTGAGAGCTTATAATAGAGTCTTTAATGGGAAGTGAGGAAGCTAAAGACCCATTGAAAGGGGTTGATTGCAAAGCAATTGGTAGTGAGTTGCAGAAGGACCACAGTGCCAGTAATAAACCTTTTATAAAGAAACGACTTCCTCAGAAGATTAGACAAATTCCGGACTGTTATTTCCTTCCTCGAATGCCCACGCCTTCCACTATTGCCTTCTATGGAGCCTGCGTTGCGGGTGGAATCGGTTCTGGGATGCTGCTGGAAGTCTGGATAAACAACAAGATTAAAGGTGTCAGATCAAGGATGAGGCTTGCCGGTCTGACAAGGAATACTGCGCAGCAACAAAGGTATATGACTCACTGCAAAATTCTAAATTTCCTAATATCCTTTTTCATTGTTAATGAGCAAATTGCTTTGTTTAATTGTTTGTGCCAGAATTGGGATTGCCTTTCAAAGACAGAAGCAGAGATTGAGGCTTTTGAGTTTGCATAAAGGCCTGGACTTGACGTTGTTACTGTTTGTCCTACTCTCAATGGGGGCCACCTCTGCAGTCCACCATCAATGCTAGTAGCAAGGTTCTCTTTAATCTCTTAAAAGTTGGTCTCAACTCCTACATATGCTTGTTCAAGTTTCGTGCTCCCCTAAGCTCCAAATATTTAAATAAAAATATTAAATTTAAGAAATAAATTTAGGTAATAAAATTGGACTTGTTTAAAATATGGATAAAATTTAAGCTTGAATATTTAAGGCTTAAACATGACTCGACTCGATTAGTTTTTAAGTTTATGATAGTTTATATTATGTTATTTTTTATATTATATAATTTAAAACACGTTAAAAAATTAAACCTATACAAAATATATAATACTATTCTAATGTAAATATTAAAATGACTATATAAAAATTTCAATAAAAAATATAAAATTATTAAATATTAACATAATGTAATATAAATATTTTTTAAAAAGATTAAAAATTAATATTAGCGTACTTAAAATGAACTTGGGTTAATCTATTATAAATATGAGTGGGTTTGAATAAAATTTTAAGCTTATATTTTAGGCTGAGCTGGACTTGGACAAATATAAAATATGTTAATATTATGCTTAATCTCGTCCTGAACCTACTTGACCCGACCCATCAACACTTTTATTCTGACTAAGCGAACCATAAAACTAGTTGCTCGGCTTTGTGCAACGGGTTTGCATGAGCTTAATGTCAATGATACTTCTTAAGGTTTTAGATTCAAGCAATTCATAACCTCGAAATTTGTTCTATGAAATTACTTGATATTCTGGATTGTTACTCTGCTACTTCTTTAGCCATAGATTCATTAAGCCCTTGTGGCCTTGCAATTTATAAATTAGTGTCTTGGAGCTTAATTTACTTGGCTTATCAGATTTTAATCTTAAATTTGTGGTGCTGGATTGGAGTCCATTGTTGCTGGAGCTAGGGCATTATTCTAGTTTTCTTGTCTTTCAACCATGGTCTTTCAATAGACATTACGAGGAAAATATGGTTTAAAGTGAAACACATGATATCTTTTCTTGTGACATTCTTTTTCTATTATGAATCTGTTTGGTTTACACCACTGCAATGCGTTGATGTGCAGAGGGATACGACTCTCTGGAAAACAAACTTCAAAAGATAGTTGATGTGCGCGATGTAGCTCAGGCACTGCTTCTGGTGTATGAGAAGCCAGAGGCTGAAGGCACATGATCTTGTTGACAAGTTGAGAAGTATGTTTCCTCAATACAATTATCCTAAAAGGTACATCTCTTGCTGCAGCAGAATATGTAGCATCTTCTAGTCTAACGCTTTAGGAATTTGTATGTTACTTCATCATCATTATTATACATGGCTTGGGATTTTTCATGTATGATTTTCTTCTTTGTGATCCTCAATCACTTGTGCAATGGCAGCTTTAGTGAGGGAGGGGAGGAAGATACGATTAGTTCAGAGAAATTACAAAGGCTGGGGTGGAGTTATCGGCGATTGGAAGAAACTCTTGTGGATTCCATTGAGAGCTATAAGAAGGCTGGAATCTTGGATTAGTATATAAAACAGCCTTTTGGTTGTGATTTTAATTTCTGTTCACTATGTGCTCTAGTTTCCTCCTGGTCGCGTGAGAGTCCCCACTTTTTGTGTTCAACGGTTTCCAAATAATAATGTCATACAACTTGCATTTCTTTCATGCTAAACATAGCGACTATCTAAATAAACCGAGAGATGTTTACATGTTTATGAATATAAGTATTTTTATTTTCGAAAGGTTGAAGAAAACAGAAGAAGTTGGGTTGGATAATGTTTTGTGAATGAACAAAAACCATAAAATCTTCACATTCTATCAACTGTGGTTTAGACCAGTGTGCAGCTTTGGGTTTGATAACGTATTCTTGGAATTGAATTGGTGTTTTGCTTACTGAAATGAAGGAAAATATTGAACATTTCTTAGTCGCCAGGGGTATTGAAACACTAATAATAGTAATTTATCAAAATTTCATGCCTCATCATCCAAATTGTCTATCCGTATTGTTTGATATGCAAATAACCAATATATTACGTCGCAAGGACTAAGGATCTTTACACTCAGAAAGTTAAAAACTATTTTCCAGACAATTTTTTTTTTTATATAATATTCTTGGGTTAAAATGTAAATTCATAACCGTACTATTGGTGAGTATTGAAATTTGCCACTTTATTTTGTTTTGGTTAATATTTATCATTATACTTTAAGAGTATGATTAAATTTGCCACATAATTATTATATGATTAAATTTTATTACTAAACTTTGAATTTTATTGAATTCTAGTGCTAATCTTGATTTTTAATAAAATTTTACCAATTAATATTGATTTTATGATTTGAAAATAAAATTTAACAAGAAAATATTATTTCAAATATTTAATTTTCATAGTTAACAATAAATTAATAAAATATTAAAAGATAATACATCAACATAGAATTTTTATTTAATAAAAGAAAGACTTGAAAATTTTAAAATAAAAGATTAAGTTTACTTTTTGTAAATAAGTTTTTATTAATTGTTGATACTATATTAATTTATTATAATTTTAATTATTAAATTATAATATTTTTGTATTAAATTAGTCTTCAAAAATATTTTAAATTAAAATTGAATAGTAAAATTCAATCAAAATTAAATTTTAATGGAAAAATTTTATCAAACAAAAGTAAAGTGAAAATATAGTGGTAAATTTATCTTTAGTTCAAAAATATAATAGTAAATATCAATCAAAATAAAATATAGTGAAAATTTTCAAATTAAACCTGAAGTGTAGTGGCAATTTTAAATATTAACTCAATATCTTTTTTAATTACAAAATCATAAAAAGTAATTGTCAAAACACTTTTTTGGAAATCGACTTTTTATTTTAAAATAAACGGAAATGAGAGTCGCCACCAATCCTTTTATTAGGTGTGATCGGATCACCTTAAAACTCATTTTAATAAAATGTTAAATTTAAAATGATACATTTCAATCTACAAAATTCAAGAAATGAGTTTGGGAGTCGATTACGCATGAGGAAGGATTAGCACCCTCGTGACGCCCAGAATTGGTGCCTAGTAGATTACTTGATGTCTTAGTGTCGAGAATTGAAAATTTAAAGGGAGTTTAAAACACGGTCTCTTTTTGTATTAAGAAATTACTTAACTAAATTAATTTTCACGAAAAGGACTTATTTCAAATTAATCAAGAAGAAAAGATCACGTCCGGTAAGTTAGGACACAATGCTTTAAATTCTCAAAAATAAGAATAAACACCATTTTATCGTTACTTAAATCTCATTTTTTTAAAAAAAATTTTAAAATAGATATTCGACTATTTTGGTTTTAGAAAGAAGCCGTATCCTATAAGTTAGGAACACGACTCTTCTAATTCCAAAAATAATGAACATTACCTCTTTTTTCCTTTTAAAATATTTCCTATTCATATAGTAAATCGAATGCAACCTTTTAATGATATGTTTTTATTTATTTATCTAGACCTAGTAATAAAATGGACGAATAGATTTTAATGCGATACATGGCACGGATGTTAGCAAAAAAACATAATAAGGGGTAAAATTGAAATGATGTTATTAAAATGATAAGTAAATAAATGAAAAATAAGTATAAAAAATAAAAGTACAATGCAAGTGAGTAGTAATAATACAACTATGATGACAACAAAACGACAATTTATAGTAATAATAGCAATAATTATACTATAGTTACTATCATAATATTAACATGAACAATAAAAAATAATAATAAGGGTGAATCATGCATCATAAAAGGAAATATAAATAATATGAATTTAATTATTAAAAGGGTTAAAGAAATAATAAATAAAAATAAATTCATAAAAGATTAAATTTAAATAAACCAAGGACTAAATTTGAATTAAAATAAAATTAAAAGCACAAATTGTAATAAAATAAATAAGTAAATAAAGGACTAAAATATAGCATGCAGAAAATAACAGGGGCTAAATGGAGAATATTCCTAAATAAAGGACTAAAATATAATACGTGAAAAATAACAGGGCTACATAGGAAAATATCCCAAAACCCAAGACACCTGTCATTCCCTAGAAGGACGGTGATGAGTCAAGGGACCAATTTGTAAGTGATTTAAAATTACAGGGAAAAAATAAAATAATTAAAAAGAATATGACTAAATTGAAACGAGCTGCAAAAGCATAAGGACCAAAGGCACAAATAGACCCCTACGTCAAAAACACAAGGATCCTATGCGGTTTGGGTTGGGTCGTCAGGTCGGTGCTTCGTAACGACATCGTTTTAGGGTTTCTGAGGCCAGCCCCAAATGACGTCGTGTAATAGCCCTATAAATACCAAAAAGAATTTCAAAAAATCATTTCAGACCCCCTTTAAATTTTTTTTTATAACACCTCTTAACCCCAAACCGTCACTAGAAGAGGGTTATGGAGCATTACCGGAGTTTACAGAATAATTACACACAATTCCATTATTTTCTTATGTTTATGTCAAAGCTGTCTTCTTGAGCAGCAGTCACTAAAATATTTATAACTGGAGCTACGAAACTTCAAATTAAGTTCCGTTAATTTTCCTTAAAACTAGAATCATATACCTTTCTACCATAAAATTTTCAGAATTTTTAATATAGCCAATTAGTACAGTTTATTCCTCAAAGTTACCCCTGGTCTGCTATTTGACAACTTCGACCCTTTTTTACTAAAATTTAATTATCTCATAGCATAGGACTCGGATGATGTTCCCGTTTATTTCTATTGAAAATAGACTCATTAAAGATTCTAAGCATATAAATTATAGCTTATAATCATTTTTATACAATTTTTAATGATTTTCCCAATTCAGAATAGGGAATTCCAAAATCAATCTGACATTGTCTCACAAAAATTCAAATTCATACCAAATTAGTCAAATCCTATTTTATACCATAACCAAACCTAAATTTATTTATTTCATCCTTACATTTACAATTTCAAAATGACACACACATAAGACATCCTAGGTACATGCCATTACCCATAATTAACACACTTTACCTCATTGAATTCGGATTGGCCGGGATGCTGATTCAACGTTCTATCTTTACTTTACTGCATGCGAAACAAACCGACGCTGAGTATGGTATACTCAGTGGTATTTCTATAATCCAAACACTTGATAATATAACAATTAAACTTAAAATCACAATAACAAATATAACTATTCATTTATTTATTTTATAGATAAGTTTCATTTACTTACCATAAAAATTCTATACAAACCATATAACAAACACAACAACATATTTGCTCAATTCTTTTCATTTGCTTACCGTATAAATTCTTTACAATATATTCACAATTCATTTGTATTCACACTTTACTTCTTAACAATATACCATTTTAATTCATTCTAACATCAATCATCATCCATTTGAACTTCACTCATTTCATGAACCTTTTGGTTCATGTTTTCAATCTCATATCTCAATTTCAATTCTCAATTCAATTTCTCATTTCATTCTAATAGCTCAATCAATCAAATTCACTCGATTTATCTTTTCACTTATTTACCCCTATTAACAAGACTCGGACTCTGATAGATACGCGGATTCCTCCCAAGCACACCAGAATATCCAACCCAAACACACCAAAATATCCAACCCAAACACACCCGGAATATTATAAATCCTCCATAACACACCAGTATATCATATCCTCCCAAACACACCAATAAGGCATTAGATGCCTCTTCGGATAAACCGAAGTATATAATAACAGAAACATCTTCTCGGCCGAATTACAAATCTCCCCATCACATCACAAATCCAATGGCATGCCATTTATATCCAATCCGGTCCGATACTGTTAATAGGGTATTTGATTCACTTTCTCAATTTAATAAGTCTTTCATCAATATACCATTCTAATAATCACATATATTCATATCAATTCCCTCATATTTCCAATCAATATAATTTTTTTCAATATAACATTCATTCAATATTCAAATTTTTACATAAATCATATATATATATATATATATATTATATTTCAATCAATATAAATTCAATCAAAATGATTTCAATCAATATAAATTTGATAAATTCATCACATACCAAAATCAATCCATTTCAATTGTAAAATATCATAATTCTAACACTAACAATTGTCATCTGTATATAAATATAACAAATAATGTCTGAGTTCGGATTATAGAAATATAAACCGTATTTTCTCGAGCTAACTCCCGTTGTCTTTGCCATTTTTCCTTGCTTAGCCGAGATTTCCCGAGACAACATTAGCTATGGAAATTAAAACAATTCATATTCGTTAATTCTCTACTAATTTATATCTAATTAATAAATTTTGATTCAATTTCTACTTTAATTTCAATTTAATCTTAACTAAATTCACTTACTTTTTCTATCTCAATTCATACTTCATTTCTATTCAAATTTTGTCCAAACTCATACTTAACTATTAAATTTTCAGCATATTTTCCTAATTTCAAAAATTTCATCAATTTAGTCCCTTCAACATAAAACTTATGAATTACTTTACAATTCAATCCTTATTTCATTTCTAACTTGAATTCCTATCAATCTAACCCCTAATTCATTTTTTATTCAACATGAACAATATTTAGAATTCTAATAACTTTCAAAATATTAATTTAATTTCATCAAAACTTTGTTCTAAAGCTTTTAAAACATCAAAATTAAGTAAAAAGGGCTAAATTAACTTACCTATTAAACTTCCAAACCTTCAAACTCCAATTCTCCCTTTTTCTCTTCTTTCTCCTTTCTTTCTTTCCTTCCCCTGCTTTTCGTTTGCCTATTCTGTTTATTTTCTTTGTTTCCTTTCTCTTTTCTTTATTTATTTACTATATATATATAAAATATAATAATAAAATAAAATATCTATATTTAAAATCTATTTAATAACAAATATTTATTTAACACTTGTATGCATTTTTATTATTACACATGTCACAAATTTTACCATACATTTGTCATAATTTAATATATTTATTACATAAAAATCTCATAATATAATTATTTAATTAATATATATCTTATTTAATATTAAATACTAATATTACAATTGTACACACTTATATTTCACATTTGTACCAATAAATTCATTACAATTGTCATTATTTAATTTATTTATCAAACAAAAATCTCATTATTTAATTATTTAATTAATAAATATCTTTTATTCTAAAATTAAGTAAATATACAATTATATTCCAAGTGTTCAAATACATATATTACACTTGTACAATTTTATCATCACACATTTGTCTTTATTTCAATTTATTTCATAATATAATAACTTAATATCAATTAAATAATAATAACCATAATAATAAATTAATTAATTAATATAAGAAAATCCTAGACTCTTTCATCTTTTGCCGCCTAAATTCATACATTAGGCATAATTGCCTATTTGGTCCCTTTTTATTTTCTTTTAATCTACAATTCAACTTTTATCCTTTATTCAATTTAGTCATTTTTCCTAATTACTCTTAATTAAGCTAAATTCACTTAATTAAAACTCTAATTAACCACTCGATTAACTTCATAAATATTTTTAATAAATATTTTCTAATTCATTTTTCAGAAATAGTGATCCGAAAATATACCTTTCTAATAACCTTAAAGTTCGGGTCGTTACAATTTTGAAACCCTCTTTTTTCTCTCCAAAGCCCTCCTAGATTCAGCCTTTGAGCCACCGTAGCCACCGGTCATTGGTGACAGCGGTCGTCACCTCTGGTGGCTGGAAAAATGCCCTTTTTAGCGTCTTTTAAAAAAAAAATTTCAAACACTTTTTGGCCCTGATCTCGAAAGCAAAGCCTTCTATTCACAAAAGACCAAAAAAAGCTTTGGATTCTTTTACATAACCGATGCGCACGACCATGCCTTGCTCCGTCGAACCCAAACCAAACCCTAATGGGTTTTGGGTTTTTTGGTGCCGGAGAAAACCTCCAACAACGGAGGGAGGTGAATCGACTCAGGTAAAGAAAACGATTTCTATATTTTTATTTATTATTTTTTTGAAATAAAAAAATAAAAACAAGAAAATCACCTTTGAAATTTTCTTTATATTCTGTTTTTTTTATTGCTTTGTGTATATTTCTCTGTAAAAGTTACATGCCATTGTTATGACTTTTATAGCCATATTACAAAATCATTTATCTTTTTTTTTTTATGTCTTTTCTACTATTTTGCTTCTATTCTTTGTTGTTTCTGCACTTTTTCTTTGCAGGTATCGGTGCGTGGTCAACGATGATGGTGAGAACTGCACATTTACCATTTTGGTACAATGGCGGCAGGGGCGAGTCAGGCCTCGGGCGGCGAGCACGCTGATGTGAGGCGCGGCGTAAAGGGCTAGGGTTTCTTTTAGTTTTTCTAAAAACTTAATGTTGTGGGTTATTAGGAGTTTGGGCTTGGGTATTGGGTTTTAGGGTTAGGTTATATTATTTTGGGCCTTGGGTTTTTTTTTTATTTGGGTCGTTTTTGTAATTGGACTTGGGTTTTATTATTATTTATTTTTGGTTTTTATATTTTTTTATTTATTTTTAGTTTTGGGTCGGACAAAATTAAGCCTTTACAGCTGCCCCTCTTTGCTTTTTATCGTGTAATGGGAATGGAGCAAAGACTTTAAGAAGGACCCATTTTGTCTGGTCCTATTGAATTTTGACTTTTTTGGTGCTTCTCTTTTTCAAGTAGCTTCATTCTAATCCACTGCAACTTCAAAGGTATAGGATTTATCGCTTCAATCTGCTCCACTGCAACTTCAGGGAGATAAGATTTGTAGCTTCAATCTGCTCCACTGCAACTTCAGGGAGATAAAATTCGTAGCTTCAATTTGCTCTACTGCAACTTCAAGGAGATAAGATTTGTAACTTCAATCTGCTCCGCTGCAACTTTAGGGAGATTAGATTTGTGGCTTTAATCTGCTCCACTGCAACTTCAAGGAAATAAGATTAGTAGCTTTAATCTGCTCCACTGCAACTTCAATGAGATAAGATTAGTAGCTTTAATCTGCTCCACTGAAACTTCAGGGAGATAAGGTTCGCTTTAATCTGCTCCACTGAAACTTCAGGGAGATAAAATTTGTAACTTCAATCTGCTCCACTGCAACTTTCAGGGAGATTAGATTTGTGGTTTTAATCTGCTCCACTACAACTTCAGAGAGATAAGATTTGCAGCTTTAATCCGACTCACTGCAACTTCAAGGGTATAGGACTTGTGGTTTTACTGATCTGTTACACTGTTCTCTGGAGAACATAACCTGTAGAATCCATTTCATAGGCCTACATTTATGCCAAGCGATTAGGATGTTATGATCAGAATGAATCAAATGCTCCTAACTAGATGTATATGAATGATATTTGTATGAATGCAAAATGTCATTTTTGAGAATGATCCCCTTTTTAATGCTTAGGTTGACATTGCTCATTGTTCATCAAGGTTCTATCACTGATGTGTTACCATGCCTTCTTGTTTAGATCTGGTATCTTTGACAAGAAACCCAAAAAAGTGATCACAATTTAGACAATTCGTTTCCAGCTATTTCCAACCCTTAGATTTGGTTAGTTCTAACTAATGGTCATGTTTCAAGTCCTTGTACTATTTAGAAAACCTTTTAGAGCAATATGAAAAAATCCTTTTACTTGAATATTGTTAGTCCATTAATCGTTATTTCAATGTAAAAATGCTTGGAAAAGATTGTAACAAATAGACAAAATTGAAATTTATTGGGAGCAAAACTCAAAATGAATAAATTAATCAAAATAACAAACATTGCTAAAATATAAAATGAGTAAGATAAAAATAGGTGCCCCAAATATTGCAGTACGAGCTTTTCTGCACAAACTTCTTGAGGACCATTTTGAGCCTGATATATGTTTAAGAGATCTAGAGTGCTTTGTTGATGCCCTAAGATGTAAACGTTTCTCCTTCGAAAAGATACGACTACTACATGTTCAATCTTCGATCGAAATTTGAGTTGCTCTTTCCCGGGTTTTCAACTCAAAACCCTTTTAGTCTTAAGGCGCCCTTTGCGAGTTTTTGACTTGGCCTGAAGTATTTCTTGACTAAGTCCGAATTCACAGGATTAGACAAGTTTTTTCCATCCATCTCGATCAAAATCAGCACTCCTCTAAAAAAATCCTTCTTTATCATATAAGGTCTTTCCCAATTTGGCATCTATTTTCCTCTGAAGTCCTTTTGTATGGGCAGGATCTTTTTCAATACTAGGTCTCCCTCATGGAATTAGCTGGGGCGAACCTTTTTGTCATAAGCTCCTATCATTCATTTTTGGTACATCTAACCATGACGGATAGCTTTCAACATCTTCTCTTTGATAAAGTTCAACTGATCATATCGAGATTGGATCCATTCTACTTCATCTAACTTCAACTCTAACAAAACTCGGAGAGAAGGAATCTAGACTTCAATGGGAAAAACCACCTCCATTCTATAAACCAAAGAGAAAAGCATTGCCCCAATAGAGGTTCTGATAGATGTTCGATAAGCATAGAGGGCAAATGGTAACTTCTCATGCCAATCTTTATGAACACCCCAAACCGGTATCTTTCACCAGAATAAGGTTACAAAGTACTACTGGATAATACACATCAATATCCATTCAATTAATCCACATTGTCCCTTATAAGGTCCTACGAGACCTTAAAACATGCTTAAAAGAGGTTCGAGACTAAACCGATAACATTTGCAAACTTTGAGAAACTTATAAAATTTTAAATCATTTAAGGGTCACACGCTTGTGTCACAAGATGTGTCAAAATAGGGCATACATTCTGAATTGCACCACACGGTCGAGGACACGTTCATGTGCCAGATCGTTTGAAAACTAGAGAGGTTATTGACTTGGGTCACACGGCCAGCCACACGCCCATGTGCCAGCCCGTGTGCCACACACGGCAAGTAGACATGCCCGTGTGTCTAGATCATGTCAAACCTGTAGGTATACTGACTTAATTTGAAAGGGTACCCCAAGGGACACACGGTCGTGTAGCATGACCGTGTGTCGCACACGGCTGAGACACATGCCCTTGTCTCTGCCCGTGTCTCTTCTCGTGTAAACAAAAATAGGCTATTTGCAAAGCCAATTTGCCACCCTATTCTCAAGCACACCTAGCAACTACTATGGTACCATTTCAATACATTTATAGGCAGCCAAAACATGTCAATTCATGCACATTTCATGCCATTAATAAACCATTCTCTTAAATACTCAAATCCATTACCAAAATATACCAAATCAACATGCCAAAATCATCAAACTTACATAATTTCTAAATGTATTTCCTCATCATCTTATCATCCATTTCATACTTCAAATCATACCATTTCATCATATCAAAACCAAGCCATAACATATCATCATTCAAGCATTAACTCACCAAATAACAACTAGTTACTTGAGCAACCATATAACCAACCAAACAAACCAAAACTTATGACAACTTATACATCATGAATTACTTACCAAATACCTAATTCAAGCCAACTTAAATGGCCTATACACCAACATTTACATCATTTCACAAGCCAATACAAATGGCTATATCATATTTCAAAACTTATCATCAAACTACTAGCCTATATGTGCCATATACCATATTTATAAAGCTTCAAAAGTACCAACAAGATTATCGGTACTGTGATGACGTTTCCCAACGATCCTCGAGTCCGAGCTAGCTTTGATAATCTATAGAATAGAGAAAGAACACACAAAGTAAACTTTAAAAGCTTAGTAAGCCATATATAAATAAAGTCATAATATGAATATTTGCATATCAATTCAAATATTCTAAGCATAGCTAAACACAAACAAGTTCACAAACCTTTCTCATTGTACACATATCCAATATCATAATTGAATTCATCAAATACTTCTATCTTCAGTACTCATATAAATCTAACACGTACCTGAGTCACTTAACTTATTCAAACATTCTTTCTCGACTTGGCTTTGCCCGTTGAACCTGTAACACCTCTTTTAACCCCAAACCGTCACCGGAATAGGGTTGGCATTACCAGACATATCAGACAACTTACAAAATAATTCACAAATAAATAATAATATTCATAGTATAATATAATAGTTAAATCCTAATAATAGACGCTCGAAGCCAAAACGTAAATTAAAAGTGAAACGGAACTTGTTCAAATTCTCCAGAATTTTTTCATAATTTAATTTAATTTTTTTTAAAAAAATTTCGACAACATTTCTGCTTATTTTTACATAAAACTCCCTGCAAACTTTAAACCCAAAACAATCCAATATCAGTACTCCAACCAATGATTAAGTATACTCAATTTCATCCAACTTATATTAAATAATAATTTAATACCTTAGTTTAAACAATATAACATGTTAGTATATATGTATAATTAATAATATTTATTTCATTTCAATTATTTAATACCAAATCTACCATTTCATAACTTTATATCATATTCATAATCCAAAACATTATAATCATTTATATACAACCAAAATCATTTAACTTAATGTATATACATAATTTATATTTAACTACCTAGTACATGCCACTTAACAAAAGGAAGAAATACAACACCAAAATCTTCTTGTTAGAGTCGGGTTTGTTTTGGATGCTAGACCGGATCCGAAACTCTAATGACCTACGCACGGAAACAACCATACGCTGAGTATTTCATACTTACTGGTATTACTATAAAACAAGACTATTTAACATTAATAAATTACAAACATCAACCATAAATTTTATAATCATTTAAACTAATTATATATATAATTATATTACTTCATAAATCTTAAATTCATATTTCATTTTTCACATATGAACTCAATTCATAATTTAGTTTATACATTCTTTCTCATACTTTTCAATAGTGCCAAAACAATTAATTTCATTTTCAAAATTTCATTTCAATTATTTACCCTATTAACAAGGCTCGGACTCTGACAGATACGCAGATGCCACCCAAACACACCAGAATGTCCAACCCAACACACTCGGAATATTATAAATCCTCCATAACACACCAGTAAGGCATTAAATACCTCTTCGGATAAACCGAAGTATATAATAACAGCAACATCTTTTCGGTCGAACTACAAATCTCCTCATCACATCACAAATCCAATGGCATGCCATTTGTATCAAATCTAGTCCGACAAGTTAATAGGGTATTATTTTACTTTCCCAATTTCAATTTCATTTACACACAAATTTTCAATTCACAATCAATTCAAACATCTATTATCTTAATTCATATATAAATTAATTTTCACACATACTCATATTTAATTTCAAATATATTACTTACCTTAACTTAATTATTCCATAACTATAAATTCAGTATACATTTAGTAAATAGTTTGAGTTATAGTAATACAAACACAGAATACGAGTTTACTCCTCAACGATCTTTTCTTTTCCTTTGGATGCCGATGCCTCGTTTTCCTTGTTAATTACAGCATTAATTTAATTATTAATTGAATTTTTATTCAATTTTTTAATTCCAATTTAATCCTAATTAACTCTTTTATTTGTTTAACTTAATTCATACTTCATTTCTACTCAATTTCCTTCCATGTTCATCCTAACAATCTAATATTCACTATAAAACCCTAATTTAAAATTTCTTTCAATTTAATTTCCTAAAACACAAAACTTATAGCTTCTTTCACAATTTAATCCTTTTTTTCAATTTCTAACTTAAAATTTATTCAATTAAATCCCTAATTCTTCTTTTTCTTCAACATGAACTTTGTTTAAAAGCTCATAAACTTTCAAACTATCAAATTAATGTCATCAAACTCCGTAATTAACTCTAGGACCAACCTTCTATACTTGATCAACTTGAGATCTCTTGTCTCCCATTCACCTTGAGTTGATATATCACTAGTGTAGAATCCCCATATACCTCTAGTACTTTGATCTTGCATTCTATAGCTACACGAATACCCTTGATGCATGCTTCGTATTCTGCCATGTTATTCGTGCAATTAAAATCCAATTTACTAGTAAAAGGATAATGATATCCGTCTAGGGATACCTGGACTGCCCCAATTCCATTGCCCATAACGTTTGAGGCCTCATCAAAATTTAGTTTCCAAGGATGTTCTTCTTGAACACCTTCTTCAGTAGTCACAACATACATCAGATTCTCATTTGGAAAATTAAAATTTAAAGGCTCATAATCCTTTAAAGCTCTACTGGCTAAAAAATCTGCTATTGTACTCCCTTTTATCTCATTCCGATTCACATAGATTATATCAAATTTGAAAAGCAGAATTTCTCATCGGGTTATTCTTCCATTCAGTGCAATCGACTCCATCATGTACTTTAAAGGGTCCATTTTTTAAATTAGCCAAGTCGTATGGTACAACATGTACTGTCTCAGTCTCCGGGTTGTCCAGATTAAGTCACCACACAACTTCTCAATTGGAGACTATCTTGTCTCACATTAATAAACTTCTTACTAAGGTAATATATTGTTCTTTCTCTTCTCCCTAACTCATCATGTTGGCCAAGCACTCATCTCATAGAATTCTTAAATACTGCCAAGTACAGTATCAGCGGCTTATCTAGGCTAGGTGGCATTAGCACAGGGGCATTGGACAAGTAATGTTTGACCTTGTCGAAAGTCTTCTGGCATTCCTCATCCCATAGACCTGGATTATGTTTTTTAAGGAGATAGAATATAGGGTTGCATTTCTCTGTTAATTGTGAAATGAATAGGGCGATATAATTTAATCTCCCTAAGAAACCACGAACCTCTTTTTAAGAGCGTGGCGGAGACAACTCCTGTATAGTATTGACCTTATCTAGGTCGATTTCGATCCTTTTTTCGTTGACTATAAGTCCTAGCAATTTTCCTGACCTAACCTCAAAGGTACATTTTGTTGGATTGAGCTTTAGCTAGAATTTTCTCAACCTCAAAAACAGTTTCCTCAAGACTTGTACATGCTCTTTTTCTATTAGGGATTTTTCGATCATATCATCAACGGAAACCTCGATTTCTTTGTGCATCATATCATGAAACAAAGTTACCATGGCTCTTTGGTAGTCACTTCCGCATTTTTCAGTCTAAATGACATCACTTTATAGTAAAATGTTCCCCACATGGTTACAAATGTAGTCTTTTCCATGCCTTTAGGATGCATCTTTATCTAGTTGTAACCGGAGAAGCCATCCATAAAGAAAAACAGTGAATAACCTACCCTGTTGTCTACTAAGGTGTCTATGTGAGGCAACGGGAAATTATATTTCAAGCTGACTTTGATTAAATCCCTGTAGTCTACACACATTTGTACTTTTCCTTCTTTTTTAGGAACAGGGACTATATTGGCTACCCACTCTAAATATTTAACCACTTGTAGGAAGCCAGCGTCAAATTGTTTCTTGACCTCTTCTTTTATTTTCAACAGGACATTGGGTCTCATCCTTCGGAGTTTTTGTTGAACTGACTTGCATTCTTCTCTTATGGGAGGCTGGTGTACCACGATATCAGTACTTACACCAGACAGGTCTTAATACGACCATGCGAAGACATCTTTGAATTCTTAAAGTAACTCAATAAGGTCTGGCTTTGTCTCTGCAGTGATGCAAGCTTCGATCTTCACCTCTTTATTTTTTTGTTTGTCTCCCAAACTCACAATTTCTACTAACTCTTTGTAAGTTAAGATTTATTTCTCATCTTGTTCTACCATCCTTAACAAATCAGGAGATAGTTACAATCTCTATCATTTTCAAAATCCTGATGTTTTTGTGGACACTTATCCTGCTCAAAAGGAGACTCTGAGTTAGCAGTAGCGTCGCTCATATCATTGATATTTTGAGACCTATTATAGGAA
This sequence comes from Gossypium arboreum, assembly GCF_025698485.1. Classification (NCBI taxonomy): domain Eukaryota; kingdom Viridiplantae; phylum Streptophyta; class Magnoliopsida; order Malvales; family Malvaceae; genus Gossypium; species Gossypium arboreum. The sequence goes on along the minus strand of NC_069074.1, from coordinate 28,784,651 downwards.
TAAATGAAGATACAAAGAAAAAATAAATCTAAGAATAATTATTTGTATGGTATGAGTATGAATGAAATGAAAAAAAAAAAGAAGAATATTTGTCAAATGAGTCACAAAGATGCATTTTATTGAAATAAAAAAAAGTTGACATATGCCTTTTTCACAAAAGGATTCTTATTTCTCTCAGACTTGAAATAATAAGTGTGTTTTGAACATTACTCTGAATTAGTTTTAAAAATTACAGGGATCTCTTCCGTAGTCCAATTGTTCAGAACACTTCTGGGAATATAAGGACAAATGCCTGACAGGTTCTCCCTAATTCCTTCTTCGGATATAGCATTGATGCTCAAGTTTCCTAACATTCTTTCTAAGCTTTCTTTTTCTAACATCTTTTGTTCAAGATAAATGATTTTTCCTGACACAAACGTTTTAGATATGTAGGGAAAAATCATCGGTTCCCATTTGACATCTCCCCCACTTAGTCACGCTCTTCTTCTTTCTTGCTTCTTCTCTAGCTCTTTCTTTTCCCTCGCATCTGGCTTGTACCCTAAGCCAAAATGGTTTTTTTATCCATCAGTATTGGTGTCTTGACTCTTCCTTGAAGGTATTTTCCTGGTCCCTTTCCAGGTAAGACTCCTTTTTCCAACCGTCAACTGCAGGCCCATCCTCGAGGTTTTGGATATTTTTGGCATTGGGATCTTGTTTCCTTCAACAATGAAAGTTGCATTAACAAATTCTAGTGACCAAAAAGAACATTCTATTGCCTCTTCATCCGCTCCTATGTACAGTGCGCCACTAATTACGGATGCGATAATATCCTTTTCAGTGTTTATTATTACCAATCGACCTTCTGTTACCATTTTCAACTTTTAGTGCAATGACGACGGCATTGCCCCAACCGAATGAATCCAAGGCCTACCCAACAAGTAGTTATAAGAGGGTTTGATATCCATTACCAAAAAATCTACCTCATAAGTGTTTGGACCAATTAAGAAAGGTATCTCAATCCTCCCCATCACCCTCCTTTCTGTACCATCGAATGTTCTCACTATATTTTGGCATGTCTTCATATGAGAGCTATCCATTAGCAATCTACTTAGTGTGGATAGAAACAAGATGTTTAGCGTAGATCAATTATCATTAACAGCCTTGGTAATGTATATCATTTGTAGTAGATAATGATGTATAGAGCCTTTGTGGATGGAAGCACCAAAAATATCTTATCCCTATAAAATAATGAAAAGAATAGGATAAGAGAAGTAGGGTCAAATCCTTAAGGACTAAATTTACACAAGTTCCTATTCCTCGAGATCCCGAATAGAGTTGTGTCCAAAAAAAACTGTGTACTTGAAAAAAAAATAGAATTAAAAGTTTGATTGACTTGAAATTGCGTAAATTGAAATTAAAATTGTAAAGATAAATAGTGTTGAGAAAAGAGAGTTTTTGATGGACAGATTCTAGCCTCTGATTGTCTCGATCCTCTTTGGGTTCAATCCTAGGCTTTTAAGTGATCCTTCTCGAACAGAATAAGCCAGTTATAGTGGAAGAGGACACCTACGACCACCAGCTCTACTTAGATTTTAGACTAACAATTTAGAGGAACCTAACTCTAGCTAATCGTTGCTTTTGCAGGACCATCTTACACTAGACCATCATTTCTCAATGGCGAATGCCACGCCATTTTGTCTCTTGGGCTCAACAACCACTAACGCAGTAAGCTAACGAAACCGACTGTGCAACCTTCCCAAAACATACAATGCGGTCGTCTTTATACAAGATGAAAAGATCACTTTTGAAGGGACATGGACGGAAGCATCAGCCCCGTAATGTGGAAAAACAATAAATATTCGTTGAGAATACTAAGTATGGAATCTCGACAAACTTTGGCTAGATGAATTTAGCGGCTCATGCTTTTTGGGGAAAAAGAAATAAACTTAATAAAATGGAATTTTATTGAATAAATGAAATGAACAAAGGGTAAGCTTTTTAGGAGAGGGAGTGTTACAAAAAAAGATGAGTGAAATTTGTGTCACTCCATCCCCTATTTATAGTACTTAGAAAACCTAGTCTATTCCTATCTAAATTCTAAAAGATAAATAAAGATAAATAGAGATAAATGCTAAAATTAAATCTAAATAATAATATTAACAATTATCCTAATATAATTAAAATTTGAATAGAGTCTTTTGTTTATAAAATCTCTTCTTTTCACTTTTGCCCCAATATCTTCTACACTTTGTGTTTTCAGCACCACTTCTTTCTTATTTTGCATGCTGGCCCATTTTATCCTTAATTTCATGCTTTTTGCTCCTAAATTTCCTTTTGCCTTCGATTTAGTCCCTACAAGATAAAAAAAACCATAAATAGTTCAAATTAGTAAGATCATACTCAAAATAAATATGTAATTAATACATAAAAAGATGTCATTTCAGAGTATTATCAACATTCCCCCTGGAGATATTTCATCATCATTGAAAAAGATGAAATTATGGCACTCAAATTGTTAACCAAACGGTCTAGCTTGTTTATAGAGATATCATCAACGATATAAGTTTCATTTAACACCTTCATCAACGCGCTATGACGTGTCTCTAAGCTCAAGAGCAAAGCTAGTACTGATATGTGAGCTGGTTGTTTGTGTACCTGTTCTACAACATTATACTCGTTATGCTTCAAAAACTTCGAAAATTCTTTAGCCTCATTTTCAGTTATTGGCTTATTAACAGGTGATTCACATCTAACTGTTTGTTCTTTTTGGAGCTCAACTGCTAGAGTTTTTCCTTAATAAGCTCGGTTCTTACACTTGTAGGGTCATAGCGTCTCCCACTACGAGTGAAGAAACCAATATCCTAACCCTTTTTTGAAGTGCCAACCAAGTTCTCCTCTCCCGGGATCATCACGTTGCAGTCATAATTCCATTGAACCCTTTTGCTATCCTTGTAAAGAAAAGTAACGGGTTTTTGAATTATGACTCTTGGCACAGCTTGTGTTCCCGCTGCATTAGTTCTTGGTCGTGAAATATTCACCACTAGGTGATTGACCTAGTAAACTTTATCTGTTGATCATTCCTCTGAGGCGCAAACATCTCCTCCTTTCAAGCTCTTGACATCTTCAAAAAATTTAATTTTTTTATTATCCATCAGACTTTGCACTAAAGCCCTGAGCTCAACACACTCTTAGATCTCATGACCTTCTTTAGCATGAAACTCACAGCAACTCCTCACTCCTTTGGGCCTCTCCTCTGAATCTAGCATGATTAATCCTATGTCTATCATTTTTTTCCAGACCCATTTTAGTGGGGTTTTTACTTTTGCAACCTCGGTTTTGGTCCTCTTTCCTCTACTCTCAATTATCGTGTTTACCCCTTGGTCTGAATGACTAGATAACAGATTTTCTGCCACATTAGGTCTCAATGGATCATTAAGCCTTACAATCCCCATCTTGATGAACCTCTTAATCAACCTTTTGAATACAATACAGTTCTTAATTGAGTGTCTAGTTATTCTTGCATGGTATTTGCATTGAGCATTCGCATCATACCATTTTGGGAAAGGAAGTTGCATGGGTTTGAAGTAAAACGGGGATACCACATAAGCGTCGAACAAATTCTGATATAACTCTCTATATGTAATCGGGATGAGTGTGAATTGGAGTTTTTCCGTGTTTGGCCTCGAGTTAGATTCTTGCCTTAAAAGGCCTTGATGGTTGGTTGTTACGATCCTTGTTGGCCCAAAGTGACCGATTTTGAATAACTCTTATTGTACACGCTCGCAGTATTTACTTCATTTTTTTTCTTTTTCGAGGCAAATCTTTTAGCTTTTTCCTTCGCATCTATTTTCCCACTCCTTACTGTATTTTCAATCATCTATATGGACATTACTATATTTGAAAAGCTCTTAGTAGCACTTCCTAACATATGGTTAATGAACGGGGCTTTCAGAGTGTTTATGAAAAGCATTGTTGTCTCCTTCTCCAAAAGAGGTGCTTGGACTTGAGTTGCCACCTCTCTCCATCTCTGAGCTTATTGCTTAAAGCTTTCACTTTGCTTCTTCTTCATGTTTTACAGGGTAATTCTATCAGGTGTCATGTCATTCACATGGTTGTATTGTTTCATGAAAGCCTGTGCCAAGTCTTTCCATGAGTTGATTTTGGACAAGCTTAGTTGGTTGTACCACTTGGCAGCTAACCCGATCAAACTATCCTGGAAGCAGTGGATTAACAATTGGTCGTTATTGACGTATGCCGTCATTCTTTGGTAGAACATTGTGATATGGGCTTCAGGGCAACTAGTCCCATTACATTTTTCAAATTTTAGAGTTTTGAATTTTGGTGGGAGCACTAGATCTAGGACTAAACTCAATTCCTTAGCATCGACCCCACAAAAGTAATCAGCATTCTCTACAGCTTTGAATTTTTCCTCCAACCACTTGTACCGATCTTCTAACTATTTTAGCAATTCTACTCTTGCTCGATCCATTTCCATCATATCATCCAAGTCGGGAACAACTAGGTTGGTCAGATTATCCCCGAGATCGGAACCCGAACTTGTTGGGTAATTCACCTGTTTTAAGGTACTGGCTTAATACTGTTGAGGTCTTATGGTAACGGGTACCTTTAGTAGATATGTATCTGGTTGGGCTTAGACATTCACCGGGGTAAAGCCTAGGTGTAACACCCCTATCTCGTAACCGTCGTCGGAATAGATAAGGGCATCACCGGATGGACCAAACATTTCAGAATCATAGATATCATATATCATTAATACAGAAGCATTCATCACCAATTCATTCATCAATGTGGTCTACGAGACCTAAAACATACATTTAAGAAAAGGTCAGAACTAAATCGAACCGATTCAGAATTTCCAGGACTTATCCAAATCTTCCAAAACCGTTAAAGTCACACGCCTGTGTGACTAGGCCATGTGGTACACAAGGGCATTAGACACACCCATGTGAACCAGCCGTGCCAAATATTGGTCCAATACTGACTTTTTCACACGGCAAATAGACACGGCCGTGTGCCATGGCCGTGTGGTACTTAGCTATTGTAACATCCCCCCTACCCGAGACCGTTGCCGGAGTCAAGCAGGAGACATTACAAAACTTATCTTAGCACTTAAACAGTTTTCGTAGTAAACTATCCATCTGCGTCACAGTCGCTAAAAAAATCATATCTCGAGTTACGAAACTCAAAATCCAATTCCGTAAATTTTCCCTGAAACTAGACTCATATATCTACTTACTAATTTTTTTCTAGAATTTTGGTCAGGCCAATTAGTACAGTTTATTATAAGAAGTCTCCCTGTTTCAGGGTTCAGCTACTCTGACCCTTGTGCACTTCGAATAAAATTTCTTCCTGTACAGAAATCCAATGACTATGCCATTTGTTTCAATTAAAATAGACTCAATAATGAATCCATACATATAAAGTTTGAGTCCTAATTCTTAATACACAATTTATGGTGAATTTCTAAAGTCAGAACAGGGAATCCAGAAATTGTTCTAACCCTGTTTCACCAAAACGTAAATATCTCATAAAATACAACTCTTTTACCAATTTTGTTTCTTCCATATAAAAATAGATTCATTAAGCTTCAATTACATATTTTATTCATCATCTAATTCACTTTATACTATTTTTGGTATATTTTCAAAGTTGGACTACTGTTACTGTCCAAATCTGTTTTAGTATAAAATGTTGATAACTAAGTTTATAACATCTTCATTTCTTCTTTCTACAACATTTACCAACAATTCCTCTTATTACTCTTCACTAACATATCAAAACATACCATTCTTAAGGTTTTGGTAACATTTACAAAACATACCAAAATATCATTTAACAACTTAGATACTTTCAATATAACCAAAAGACATCCTAGGTACAATGCCATTTTCCAAAAAGATAGAAACTTCACCAATTTGAGTTTGGGGATCGGCTTGTATGCTGAGTCCTTATACTTTCGTACCTAGCCTGCGCACGGAAACAAACCGTACGCTGAGAATACTCTCAGTGGTATTTCCATAAACAATAGCTTAATCAACTTTAAAACATGGTAATTCAAACACATTATTGCTATTATTCAATATCAATCAGTACTTTAATAACCTTTACTTTATTTACCCTTATTAACATAACTCGGACACTAACGGATACACGGATCCAACCCACACTCCGGGATAAGCACATAGTGCTTCATCGGAACAAATCCGGAACTTTAACATTATAGTACACAAAGTACTTCATCGGAACAAATCCGGAACTTTAACAGTAGTCGACACATAGTGTCTCATCGACTCAATGTCGGAATATCCCAATACTTCCAATTCCTATGACATGTCAACTATATCCGACTAGCCCGACACTGTTAATAGGGTATTCAAAATCACATTCATTTCAATATGGTAAAAATACTTACCTCATTCACATTTTCATACAATATAAATATCAAATATAGCAATAACGATTAAGCTCGGTTTATAGAAATACAAACCACTATTTATCGAATTTAATCGATATCTTCGTTCACTTTCTCTTTCCCTTCTTTGATGACGATCCGGTGCTATGTTTGCTACTAACAATCATACAATTAAAATTCATCAATATACTAATTCATAAAACACATTTTCACTTTCTATCAAACTTTTACAAAAATTCCAATTTCGTCCTTTTTCCATTACTAATCTTTTTCTTTAACTTAAGCTTCATATTCTCTTTTAATCAACTCATTAACAATTTCTAACTCATAAAATTCATTATAAAACATAAATTTTGAGCTCTATTCAACTTAATCCCTATTTAAACCTAACTTAGAATTCTTTTAATAAATCACTCAATTTTCACTTCTAACTTCAATTCCTATCAATTTAACCCATAAAACCTCAATTTATTCAACTAAATCAATATCTAAAATTTTCTATTTTTCTTCATTTTAACCTCATACATGTAGAACTTTGAATTAGGCATCCATAAACATAAAAATCATAAGAAAATGAGCTAAAACAACTTACCAATTAAACTTTAGGGCCTTAATCCTCAAATTTCCCTTTTCTTTTCTTTCTTTCTTTCCTTCTTTCTTTCTCACGTTTGCTCTCTGTAACTCTTTCTATGTTTCTTTACTCATTATTATTTATTCATTATACTATATTATATTATTATTAACCTATAAAAATATAATTAACATGTGTAATAGCTATAACATAAAATATCTTATAGCTATTACACATATATACCAACTATTACACATGTTATATCATACATTCACACACATGGCACTTAGGGTCTAATTGCTAGATTAGTCCCTTTTACTTCTTTAATCTATAATTAAACTTTTATTCCTTATGCAATTTAATCCTTTAAACTAAATTCAAGCTACTTCACTTAATTAAACACTAAATAACCATTCAACTATAATTCATAAATATTTCTAATAAATATTCATGAATAAATTTCACGGAAACAGTACTCAAGACTCAATTTCCGATACCGTAACTTTCGGTTCATTACAGCTAGCTACTGACTTAAGCCCAAGGTCATAAGGCACGCCCGTGCCCCCTAACCGTGTGACACAATGCAGGCTTGGTTTAAGCCAATTTGTCACTTCTCTAAGGGCCAATCACTCAAGCAATAATATACAACATTCATACCAAATTTTTCAACCAATTCCATGCTCAAAACATGCTTAAAGCTGACCAAAACACATTACAAACATAACACATTACAAACATACGCCAAAACTATGCACAAACTTATCATTTATTTGCCAATTCACATGGCATAACATATATACATATCAAGCTTACTTACTTAAACATTCTAGCCTATACATGCCATACTTAAAAAAAATATTTACACTTTCAAAAGTACCAAAATGAGTTCGACTGTATGGTGACTATCCTCGACTATCTCGAGCCTTCAGTAGCTACGATAACTGTAAAACAAACAGAAATCACATAGAGTAAGCTACAAAGAGCTTAGTAAGCCAAATACAATTGGTCTAACTACTAAAGCATATAAGAACAATTTAACCATAAACGTCCATAACCATTTCATAGAATATTTCATACTTAACCATGCACCTTTGTTTGCATATATGTCATGCTTCATTTCCAATTCCATACATATTTCACAGAGACAGAGTTTTTCATATTCAAAAATTTAATACGATACAAACGTACCTGCATAGGTTATACATTTCATATACTCATTCTCATATTTTGTACGATATCATCAGATGGTTCAGAAACGATACAGATGCTCACAATCAAGTACAATACCGACGTCCCAGACGTGGTCTTACATGAAATTCAATATCGATACCTCTGTCCCAGACAGGGTCTTACATGAAATCAGATACGATGCCGATGTCCCATACATGGTCTTATACATAAATCTCAACCGAGGCCTATGTCCCAGACACGGTCTTACACAATGTATCAGACAGATGTCAACTTTTCTTAGAAGCATAAAGAGCCTTTCAGATATTAACATATTATCATACTTTACTCCAAAGATATTCATCATGCACTCAAGGCCATCCAATACGGATTACAGTTTATATGTGCATAATTTATTTCAATTAATATGTAATTGAAATTTGACTTACCTTAGACGGATTTCGGATAAAACGAGTCGACTATTTAATTATTTTGGATTTCTCTCGATCTAAGTCCGATTTTCTTTGTTCTTGATCTAATACAATACAAATTCAACCATTCAATCATTCATTTCATTCAATTTAATCTATATACACATATTTAGGGTAATTTACATTTTAGCCCTTACATTTTCACACTTTGACAATTTAGTCCATTTTTCACAAAATCACCAATATGTAAAATTTCTTTGCAACAAGGGCTAGCCGAATTTTCATGACTTCTATATAATCCCATACAACATGTTTAATTCATAATTTAGTCCTTTAAAACCCTACTTTCACAAATTAGCTCAAACATCTCTATTTCATCAAAATTCAAAGACAAAACTTATAACTCATCTACCAAGCCTTCATAATTCATCCAAAAACATCACAAAACTTATGATATCTACAATGGAATTTCATGAAATCTTTAACAGAAATAGAAATTCAGACATGGGCTTTGAAGAACACGAAGCAATGATCACAGAAACGTAAAAATTATCAAAAACCGATCAAAAATACATGCCTATTTAATGCTTGCAAATGCCGAAACCATAAGGCTCTTTTTCATTTTATTTTGCTTGGTATTTTCAGCAAGAACACATGAGAAATGGCTAATTTCATGCATTTTGTTTACTTTAATTAACATAAAATACTAAATACCAATTTTGTCCCATTTATTAAGTCATTAATAAATTATTATAATAAGGCCATAATAGTCCACTCATGTTTCCAATGGTTTAATAAAAACTTAAGGACCTTTACTATAGAAAGCCAAGCCAAATAGGCACTTTAACAATTAGCATTCAACTTTTGTGTTTTACGCAATTAAGTCCTTATTCATAATTAAGCTCAGAAACAAACAAATTAATCACAGAAATTTCACAGATATAAATTCACATATCGCAAAAACAGAAAATAATATTAAAATATTTTTTGAACTTGGATTTGTGGTTCCGAAACCACTATTCCGACTAAGTTCTAAACCAGACTGTTACACTAGGGGGTATGTAGAGTCTTCATTATCATCCCCAGAGTTAATCACAATACTTTTTTCCTTTTTCAATTCCTCTGGCCAGCAATTGGGTCAACTGACTTATCATACTTCATTGCGATTCTTGTATTTGATCCCTCATGTCTTACTGTACCTTAGCTAATTTTTCCTTCAGCTGCGCTTGCAACGGATCTTGCACGTCTTTCTGAATTTGTTCTAATCTCTCTAATCTTTGATCCATGGCTTTGGTTTGGCTGCGAGTACCATAACAATATTTAGTTGGCAGATTCTTATTGGTTTCAAAGGTAATTATCATAATTTCGATTAATTAGGGTCTTTTTTATGAAATTTAATACATATGATGAAATGTAATGCTGATGAATGAAATAAATGCAAAAGAGGCATTGATTCTGATTCAATTCTATTATAACAACTTTACTAGAAAAAAAATCTCTTTACATAAAATGGATATATTTTACATATACGGTCTTGCCCTAACACTCGCCTTAACTTTCCTAAGGAGCCAAGCTAATTCTCGGCCTCGATATGATTTTGACTCGTATCTCAAGCTCAGCATGCCAGCCTGAACTGCTAGGGTTTGCAAATGGTCGGCTATTTCCCGTACTTGAGTCACAACTTCGCCCATAATGTGATCTCTGTCCCTAATCTGACATTGAGAGCATTGAAATTGCTCTTTCCAGTGATTATTGTTCGTTTTAAGAAGCTTAACTTGAAGTTTACAATTTTGCAGTGCGGCCTTGAGCTCTTCTATCTTTCCTTTCAACTCTTCAATCTTATTTAGGATTGCTTTCAACTCAATCATGGAGTTCTAACTACGATATTAATGCAGTGACCTTTCTAATTCTGCTACCCGGGCTCTTAATCTAACCTTTTCATTTCAGCTTTCTAACAAATCCCTTTCTAGAGCATCTTCTCGAACACGAGCATCTTGGAATTTCTTTTCCCACTGCTCAACTAATAATCTTTTCTTCTTTGATTTCTTGCCACCATTTTTCTGATGTTTTACCCAACCCGACAGTCCTCATCGACAAACACAGCTTCTTATAATCTGTTTTTAGATTGTCCAAGTCTTTCTCAGCCTTGTTCTTTCTTTTTCTCATTTTCTTGGCTTCTAAATTTTAGACGTCGACGTCTAATCCTAGCTGAATCTTTTTATCTTCCAACTGTTCTATTTTTTCTCCAACTCTGAACTACTCTTTTCAAAGTCTTACTTTACGATCTTTAACTTAGATGGTATCACTTGCAAACATTCTTCTATCGACCGGGTACTTTTTTGGCTTGATGAAGGGACATTGTCATTGACTCTTTTACCCTACCACCAATCATATTCGTGGGTCATCATGGGATTTACGAAAAATCTTTTCATTTTGTGAGTTTGATTCCAAGCGTTCAATATTTCATGAACCTTCTTTTTGTAATTATCACATTTGTATGCAAACTTATATTAAGCCAACCCTTGCATTGCCGGTATAAACTACCTTGACCTATACTATCTTAATGTGAGCAGAGGGGAATATTTGATAGCTCCCCATATCCCGAGTAGAGGAACCCAGTTGAAGTCTCCACATCAGTACAAAATTTCATCAAGGATCATCCAATGAGGCCTCCATTCAACGTCTTCGTCTTGAAGACTCTAGAGAATTGCCATCCACATTTCTTCCGAAATGTTGTCTCGCTATGGGGTAGCCACAAATTCTTTCAATGGAGAGTAGCTCTCGGAGAATACTCGATAAAAGACTTTTTCTACCTTCCAAAAATGGTTATAGAACCAAGCTAGCAAGGGTTGTGCACATCCGATAAATCTTCCTTCACCTGCTTTCCGACATACACTTAAAGATCTAAAAGTTTCAGCTAAAATTGTCAGGACGGGTGTGACCTTTTTATCAAGTCGGTCAAATAGATCTAAAACTGCCTCATCTACGTTCCCTAGTGCTTTGAGGAAAATGACCAACCCGTAAATACTCAAGGCAAAGACATTAACTTTTTTCTTCGTATCCAAATATGCCAAGATCAAATCCCACAAACTTTTTCAAGGGATGCATTTGCTATCTCCCTTTTGTTTAATCCAGGCCACGACCCATTACTCGCTCATCCCAGTTATGCTTATTAGCCTCTTTAAGAAAGTTGGGACGTTGGCTGCTCTAGAATAAGCTTTGTCGGCTTGGATCCTCGGGCAATGGAGCAGAGTTGTGTACTCTTCTACGGTGGGCAACAAGTCTAACTTTCCAAAAGTGAAGTAGCTATAGACGTGATTCTAATACTAGGCAAGAACTCAGAATAAGTGCTTATCCACTTTGACATCGAGTAAATAAGGTAAATCACCATAGAGTAACTGTTTAATTTTGTCATCTCATTGGTTCCATATTTCCTTCAACTCTTGGAGATCATTTTGAGTTACACTGATGCAAGTGAAATCCCACAGTTCTGACATATATTCCTCCATTAGGCTATCGCCCTTCTCTTGATGTGTTTTATCTAACCATATTCGTACGACCGCATTGTCTTCCACTTTATCAAAAAATCATTTTTCCATGAAAAGCTCTCTATTTAGCAACTGAACATGAATCAACACCCTTTTCTATGATGAAAATACAATGAAATCACAGCTAAAACAAAAGGAAACAAGTCAGTTCATTTCATACAAAGCTAGAATTCAAAGCAAGAAATAATAAATAGAACATCTATTCGGGTGACCAATAAGAGTTTGGTATGGTTCTACTTAGGGTAGGTTTTTAGGGCTCATTATATGCGGCTCGGTTCTAAAGTGAGGGTACCTGAACTAGCAGATTCCTCAATCCTCACCCATTATAGACTCATACGAACCGAGTTTAGTTCAAGGGAATACATTTCCCTATGGCTATACGGAGATGAAGATATCATATAGACATAGGTATAGGTGTATCCCGAAAGTAATCCACAATCCTATACGGAGGTGAAGACCTCACGAAGGAATAACTTCTCACTCCTATTTAAGAAGGGCAAAATCGAACAATTATAAAAATGCAATATATGTGAAAACATATAAAGAGAAACTCTTGAACCAATAAAATAGTTGTACTAGATCGCTATGTAACTCGAGATATCAAAGACAAAGCATGAAGGATGAGATGCAATGAAGGGATCATTAATTTAAACCAAATTCAATTTTCGACAAGAAGACCAAAAAGTAATCAACTCACGACTTGACTCTCTTATTCTATCCCCAATAGAGTCTCCAAGCTGTCGAAACCCTTTTTTAGAAATCAACCTTTTATTTTAAAACAAACGGAAATGGGAGTCGCCACCAATCCTTTTATTAGGTGTGATCGGATCACCTTAAAACTCATTTTAATAAAATGTTAAATTTAAAATGATACTTTTCAATCTACAACATACAAGAAATGGGTTCGGGAGTCGGTTACGCATAAGGAATGATTAGCACCCTCGTGATGCCCAAAATTGATACCTAGTAGATTACTTGATGTCTTAGTGTCGAGAATTAAAAATTTGAAGGAAGTTTAAAACACGATCCCTTTTTGTATTAAGACATTACTTAACTAAATTAATTTTCACGAAGAAAAGATCATGTCCGGTAAGTTAGGACACAGTGCCTTAAATCCTCGAAAACAAGAATAAACGTCATTTGATCATTACTTAAATCTCATTTTTTAATTTTTTTAATTAGATATTCGACTATTTCGATTTTAAAAAGAAGTCGTATTCTGTAAGTTATGAACCCGACTCTTCTAATTCCAAAAATAATGAACATTACCTCTTTTGGTTCTTTTAAAATGTTTCCTACTCATGTGGTAAAACGAATGCAACCTATTAATGATTTTTTTTTATCTAGACCTAGTAATAAAATGGACGAATAGGTTTTAACACAATACACGGAACGGATGTTAGCAAAATAACATAATAACGGGTAAAAATGAAATGATGATATTAAAATAATAAGAAAATAAATAAACAAATAAGTATAAAAATTAAAAGTACTATGCAAGTGAGTAATAATAATACAACTATGATGACAACAAAACGACAATTTATAGTAATAATAGCGATAATTATACTATAGTTACTATCATAATATTAACATGAATAATAATAATAATAATAATAATAATAATAATAATAATAATAATAATAATAATAAGGGTGAAAAATGCATCATAAAAGGAAATATAAATAACATGAATTTAACTATTAAAAAGGGTTAAAGAAATAATAAATAAATAAATAAATTCAAAAAGGTTAAAATTAAATAAACCAAAGACTAAATCGTAATTAAAATGAAATTAAATTCATAAATTGTAGTAAAATAAATAAATAAGTAAATAAAGGACTAAAATATAACATGTGAAAAATAACAGGGGCTAAATGGAGAATATTCCCAAATAAAGGACTAAAATATAATACGTGAAAAATAACAGGGGATAAATGGGAAAATATCCCAAAACCCAGGACACGCGTCATTCCCTAGAAGGTCGGTGTTGAGTCAAGGGACCAATTTGCAAGCGATTTAAAATTACAGGTGAAGAAATAAAATAACTAAAAAGAATATGACTAAATTGATACAAACCACAACAGCGGAAAGACCAAAGGCACAAATAGACCCCCACGTCAAAAACACGCGGATCCTGTACGGTTCGGGTCGGGTCATCGGGTCGGCACTTTGAAACGACGTCATTTTGGGGTTTTTGAGGCCAGGCCCAAACGACATCGTGTAATGGCCCTAGATCCGGCTTTTGAGCCGCCATGGGTCACCGTGGCTACCGATCATCTGCGATGACAGTCGTCGCCTCCGGTGGCCCAAAAAATGCCCTTTTTAGCCTCATTTAAAAAAAACTTTTTTAACACTTTTTGGCTCTGATCTCGAAGGCAAAGCCTTCTATTCATAGAAGACCAAAAAAAGTGTAACGCCCCAAAAATTTTATTTCAACTTTTGTGAAATGTGACGCAATTGAGTATCTGCTTTAATGGTTATGTGCTCTAGGTGTGTGTATGAGGTCCCAAGTTCAAGCCTTACCTTAGGTAAAGTATTGGAATTTTTCTTAGTGAAGCATCACTCTTGTTCAGTAAGCTTTTGTTTAATTATTTGTAATTCCATAATAGAATAGACCTACTGGTCTGGTGGTTAAGATGTTGGTTTATCTACTATAGGTATTGTGTTCGAATCTTGTACGAGCAAGGATGTTATTTTTGCTCGGTAGGCTGGAAGAGGTTTGTTCAAATAGGAATTCTGAGTAGTGGGAGTAGTGGGAGATAATTAAAGGATTTAGGGGTATCAGATGGATTTTATTTTTATCTTTATTCTTTTTCAAATTTTTCCCCAAAATTCTAATGTCCCATTCCCTCATTTCTCTTTCTACCGATTTTTGTTTCCCCAAAACCTCTCTGGCGTTTCTTCATCTTTTCTTCCGTAGTTTACATTCAACTTTCGTTCTCTTTCACTGTTGCTGTCGTGATTTTGACCGATTATCATTTTCACGTTAGGATTCTTCAAGTCGTTCGGTAAGTTGGGTAAACGTGTTTTAGTTTCGGTATTCTCCAATTAGTAATTAATGGAATTATTTCGTGATTAGGAGACCTTTAGGCGGCTGTGGGTTCCAATTGGTGCCGAGGAAGTGCGATTTCGTTATTTTGCTTTCAAGGTATGAGTTGTCGAAAATATTTGAAATTGTTCGTTCTTAATAATTCGGTTTGGTATCTGTTTAAGTAATTGAAATTGGTTTTTGGACGGTCGAAAATAGGTTCTGAAGTGCTCAGAGATCGTTTTAGCTTTAATTGGAATCAAGTGTATACTCGATTGCACAGAAAATAAGGTTTTGACAGAAGTCAAAAACCTCATTGTTGACGTCACACAGGCGTGTGGTCGCCCGTGTGGTAGGCCATGTGACATAACACGACATAACACGGGCATGTGATCAACGAGGCCAGGCCGTGTGCACATGACACAGCCGTGTGATAGCCACGTAGGCCGTGTGCAACACAAGGGCTAGGCTGATTTGGGCCTTGTGGGACCACATGGGCATGTGGGATTTTACACTTGGCCGTATGATCCACACGGCCAAGGCCAATTTGGGCCGTGTAGGCTACACGGACGTGTGTACCCACACTAGCAGGCCACATGGGCGTGTGAGCCCATTTTCACTAATTGATTGCTAAGGTTGCACAGGTCGCCCAAGTCGACTGTGAACCTACTGTAGGGTCGATAAGCATCACTTAAACCCCTAATTGTGTGAACTGACTGTTTGATTTATATATATTGAGCATGATGATAATATGCATGTATACTAAACTGGTTATATGTACTGATATCATGAGATAGCATGTCATATTTTACATGTTGTATTGCATGGGTTTGGGTTGATTATATTTGGAGGAAGTGTACAGAAAGGCTCTTAAGCCTAATATACTGGCAGCTCAGCTGCAAATTACTGTTTTGTGCCGCATATGGTACTACTTGGAGTGTAGGGATGGGTAGGTTGATTTAATCCCTACATGGAGTGTAGGGTTGGACAGAGATAGTGTGCAGAGGCTGGTTGGGTAGGACTTTGTTACTGAATACTGCATGATTGCTACTGATACTGTGATGGGCTAAGGCCCTAATGCGTACTGATACTGTGGTGGGCTAAGACCCTAATGCGTACTAATACTGTGATGGGCTAAGACCCTAATGCGTACTGATACTGTGATGGGCTAAGGCCCTAATGCGTACTGATACTATGATGGGCTAAGGCCCTACTGCATATTTGATATTGTACTGAGATGGGATAAGGCCCACAACGTTATCGACATCGAAAGGGCTTAGGCCCAAAATCGTGATTTGATGTGTAATCGTGTTTACTATTGTTTGTTTTCTGTGGGATTACACACTGAGTTTACGCAAACACACCCCTCTCTGTTTAATGTGCATAGGTAATCCCCAGACTTGATGGATCGGTGTAGCAAAGGACTCAACGGTGGCCATATGTATTTTTAAACCGTTTTAATTTCAGTTTTGGTATTTATTTCTTAATTATTTTCTGGGTTATTTTTTATGTAAATTGGACTTTTTGGACTGTTTGCTTTTATTTCGAATTTTAGACTGTTTTCGTGGATTTAATAACTACACAAACTCAAAAAACAACGGTTTTCTCTAAAACAAAGGGGTTTTTCTAAGATGGATGAATTTACCTAATTAATTCAGTTTTTCATAAA
Source organism: Gossypium arboreum (assembly GCF_025698485.1). Lineage (NCBI taxonomy): Eukaryota > Viridiplantae > Streptophyta > Magnoliopsida > Malvales > Malvaceae > Gossypium > Gossypium arboreum. Next base: position 28,767,822 of record NC_069074.1, on the reverse strand, counting down.
TTAAATGATTTCTAAAGCTTCCACGACGAATTGTGTTTTAAAACAATTGAGTAAATAAGTAAGCGATTTTGGAGTCAACAAGAGTAAACAAATAAAAATGGTTTTATCGTAACAACTTAGTTTCAGTACGCTATCATGTGACATCGCCAGATTCGGCCATAACGTCTAGGCCGGGTTTGGGGAGTTACAAAAAGCTTTCGATTCTTTTACATAACTAGCGCGCACGACCATGCCCTGCTCCATCGAACCCAAACCGAACCCTAATGGGTTCTAGGTCTTTTTGGCGTCGGAGAAAACCTCCAACGATGGAAGGAGATGAATCGACTCAGGTAAAGAAAACGATTTCTATCTTCTTCTTCTTTTTTTTTTAAAAAAAAGAAAATCACTTTAAAAATTTTCTTTATATTATGTTTTCTTTTTATTGCTTTGTGTATGTTTCTCTGTAAAAGTTATATGCCATTATTATGGCTTTTATAGCCATATTACAAAATCGTTTATCCTTTTTTTTTTGTCTTTTCTATTATTTTGCTTTTGTTCTTTGCTATTTTTGCATTTTTTTTCTTTACAGGTAGTGGTGCGCGGTCAACGGTGACGGTAGGAAGCGCACCTTTGCCATTTTGGTACAATGGAGGCAGGGGCGCGTCAGGCCTCGAGCGGCGAGCATGTTGACGTGGGGCGCGGCGCAGAAGGCTAGGGTTTCTTTTAGTTTCTCTGAAAACGTAAGGTTGTGGGCTATTGGTAGTTTGGGCTTGGGTTATTGGGTTTTAGGGTTAGGTTATATTATTTTGGGCCTTGGATTTTTTTGTATTTGGGCCGCTTTTGTAATTGGACTTGGGTTTTATTATTATTATTTTTTTTATATTTTGTTTATTTATTTTTAGTTTTGGGCCAGACAAAATTGGGCCTTTACAGTAATTAATTTCAAACTTATTTAATATAATTATAAACAAAGAAATTTTTCGGACCATTTATAAAGCGTCACATGTCAAGCCAAAAATACTGTGGATCAAAGCCAAAATTACCATGGTAAAAATGATGACATCATATATGTGTCGTAATTATTTTTTCTAATTAATTTAAATTAAATAAGAGATAAGTATTAAAATTATATATTAACACCGATTAAAAATAAAATAATTAAGTGATAATATTAAATTATTATTTTATCTCTAATTAATTAAATAATAAATAAAATAGTTTGAATTCTTGTAGAACAATCAAATGAAGTAGATAAGTTTTAAAAGAGCTCTTGTATTAGTGTAATTGACACCGTTTAAAAAAAGATCATCCCAAGTCATTGTAAACATATACAAATTCAAGAAGCTCAAAAAAACTTTACAAAATTCTTTGAAGAAGCCGAAGTTTGAAGAAGCTAAAGAACTTAAAGAAATTCGAAAATATGGTGCCATTGCCTCAAGACATAAGGTCAATATCTCGAGACATGGTCTCATTGTCTCAAGACATGAAACTTTGAACCTAAAATTCGAAAACATAGTGAGGCATGTCTCGAGACAACCCTGCATTTTGCTAGTTTTATCCAAGATTTGTAACCTCACTTCGTCTTTGACCCCAAATTGTTGTATGTGGGCCAATTTAAGTTCATTTATGTTCGTTTAACACTTGTATGATGTTTTAAATGTACGTGACACACTTCCCTTATTTTTGGCTTTGGTGATCGATTTTAATGTTTCTTTGAGTTGTTTTGGCAACAAGTGTCACGTTTTGCAATTGATTAACTTCTAAGTTGGGTGTAGGAAGTTACAATTCAATCTAGATATCACAGAAAAATGGGTAAACTACATAGTCACATTGCCGCAAAAAAGGTTATGTCATATTACGACTCCTTGCAACTTGAATAGCAATGATGCATTGCTAGATCTCATTTACTATTTGTAACATTAGAACTATTTAAATATTATTTTCAATGTTACATGATCTTACACGATCACACCCTATGCTTGAAACGATTGGAATACGAAAAAAAATAGAAATGTTTAACATGTCTCACAAGTTAAATTAATTATAACTATATTTATATTAATTTATCTAGATTAAAATTAAACACAATATATGTGCATATTTGACGCATATATATATATATATATATATATATATATATGCATGGAGAGTCCACTTAAAATGATGTGAACTTTGTTTCACATATTATAAATGGACAACATCTCCTTTACCAAATTTATTAAATAGGGTATTTAATGAATTTCGATTAAGGAAATTAATTTGGAATTAAAATAAAATGATATGAGATCACATTGGATCTGAATTCCTCAAATTCCTCTACGTGATTTATGTTACTCAGAATCCGCATTAAATAAAAGAATCAATTATTCCTTTCTTTCACTATCTTCGCCTTAAAATATTTTGCCGATACACAACGGTTTTTCAAGATTCCATCAAAGGTTAAGAGAGTATTTTTATCATGTCTCACTGGATGGATATAGTAGAGACTAGAGCAAAAAGTTGCAATTATTGTTCTACTTTTTGCATCAAGAGCTTCCAACAGGACTTGATTTCCATCTACTCAAATTGATTGAAGGTACAAATCATTTATCTCGCACATGAAATCATGATACAAGTTTGTTGAGAATTGGTGTCTTAGCGGCCCAATAATATCTGTTTATATTATATATAAAGTATATAATTGAATTAGTGTAATGAATCAAGCAGATTAAAATTTTAACTTTATACCTATTAGAATAACTACCTAAAAAACTAAGTTCAAGTCCTTTAATTTAAAAGAAACTACAAATATTTATATAACTAGTAACATTATAAGAGTTGCTTTTGTTATCTTCGTAGGGCAATTTTTCAACTTTATTGGTAGAGTTCTTTTTACCTTACTGGTGAAGTTTTTTTTTAATTTTGAAGTAATAAATAATTTTTTATATTATGATATATAATATATTATTATATAATAAGATATAAAAATATACAATAGTCATTCATATAAATATAATTTTATAATATAAAATAAATACACACGAGATTACATTATGCATACGATATAAATAAATAAAAATGTAAAACTATATTTGTTTATATAAAAAAAGTTAATGAGACTTGGGTTGAAATGGTAGGTTTTAAAATTTTAATCTTATCATTTAAATTTAAATTATTTTTCTTTTACAGATTTTATATAAAAAGGCTTAAACATCGAGTTAATAACTATGTTTTTTTCTCATCTTTATACTTAATTTTTTAGTCATAAGTGATATTTAAATTATTATTTTTCCCAACTTAATACTCCAATAATCGAATCGTTAAGTTTATTTTAAAAACGTAAAAAATAAAAAATACCCTTATAATATTTTTAAAATGAATGATTTTAAAGCCTATTCTTAACTAAATTAACTAAAACTAAAATTTTAAACATTAATAATGATTGATATATGTCAAAACCATTTTTTGAAAACAGGTCGACTTTGATTTTGGAAATGAAAATAAAAAATTGAGAGTCGCCACCAATCCTTTTTTTTTATTGAGATGTGATCGGGTCACCTCGTAATTTGACTGTTTTAATAAAATATTTTGTTTTACTAAAAAATTGACTTTGGTCTACAAAATTCGAGAAAACGGGTCAGGGAGTTGGTTACGTATGAGGAAGGATTAGCACCCTCGTAATGCCCAAAATTGATACCCAATTGATTAATTAATGTCTTAATGCCGAAAGTTGAAACACCAAAAAGGAATTAAAAATACGATCCTCCTTTTTTATTAATGTTAATTAAACAAAGGTACTTGGATAAATCGAGAGAATGCTAAAGACTTTCTTGTCCCGAAGTAATAAAATGTCACATCCAGCACGTTAGGACACGACATTTAGAACTTTCGAGAATAAGATTATCTTTTGAATTTCAAAAAAATCGTATTTAAATTTTAAAAGGATATTCGGTTATTTAGATTAAACGAGAAAAATCGAAACCAGTAAGTTAGGGCACGATTTTCTCGAATTTCCAAGAACGGAATATTGCCTTATTTTGAAAATTTTATTTTTGTGTACTAATAGCAAATATAAAATTTAAAACGATGTGTATTTTGTTTGGAGTAAAATAAAATGATCCATATTGGATAAGCATGTTGAAGCTTAATACACGATACGATGACATGAAATAAGAATATAGTAATGTGCATGGAATGATAATGCATGGATACAATATTATACATGTAAATAACAATGATATGAAAATATAGATGAACGAATTATAAAACACACAATAACAATAATCACAAGGCATACGTCACTTAAATATCAATAAATAATCAAAAGAAAGAAATAAATAACATAAAACCATTTAAAATTTATAATGAAACAATTTTAAATAAGCAATACATAAAATGATTTTAAAATAGATATTCACTACAAGAAAATAGGGCTTTAGCGGCGTTTTTAGCGGCGTTTTTGGAAAAGCGCCGCTAAAAATAGAGTAATAGCGGCATTTTTGGCAAAGCGCCACTAAAAAACAGAGCAATAGCGGCATTTTTGTCAAAGCGCCACTAAAAAACAGAGCAATAGCGGCGTTTTTGGTAAAACGCCGCTAAAAGTCATATAACCCCTAAAACCTTAAACCCCTAAAAAAATCATAGACACTAATCTATATAACCCCTAAAACCCTAAACCCTTAAACCCAAAAAAACCCTAAACACTAAAAAACATCATATGGATGTTGATGTGTATATACATAGATATTAATGTAAAAGCTTATGTTCATAATAAATTACGGAAGCAATACTTAATATTGATTAAATTTATTTTTGGGTTTATGGTTTAATATTTAATATTTAAGATTTAAGGTCTATAATTTAGGGTTTTATGGTTTAAGGTTTAATGGCCATGGGTAGTATGTTAATCTCAAGTGAATCATATTCAATTAAATCCTAAACCGTATAATTAATATATATTTAGGGGCATAAGTAGGGGGTTGAAAGGGTCTTTGCCTTTCTAAAATGAAAAATTTTCCATTTTGATTTTTTGAAATTTTTAAACATTTTAAAGGTAAAATTGCACTTCATCCCTTTGAATAATGGAAAATTTTTTATTTAATCGTTTCAAAATTATAAAAATATATGCTAAACTTTAATCGTTTAAAGTTTAGATGATAGGGGGTAAGGGTTAGAGGTTAAGGGCCGGGTAAAAGTTTAGGGTTTATGTTTTATGACTTAAGGTTAAGGGTTAAGGGTTTAGATTAATGCTTTTATTTTCAGAAATATTTAATCTAAACCATTTGATATATTTAAATATTAGATTTAAAAATATATTGATAAATAAATAAAAACAATGATAATAAATAAAAATGAAATATAAAAATAAAAATGTATAAAATAGAGATTAGTGGTTTTTATAAAAAACGCCGCAAAAAAATGGTGCCTTTTTATTCCCAAATTCCCCCTCCCTTTGAAACCCTAAATTTTCCTCCTAAAATTGGTATCCTCAAAACTCCCTTTTCACACACGCCGTTTCATCGGTTTACCTTGGAACCCATATGATCCCTTCCCCTTTCCCTTTCCCTTTCCCTTTGGTTTTGAAAAAACCCAATTCTTATATTCATTATTCTATTCTTAATTTCGGTTTTGATTTTTCTATGTTCTTTCTTCAATACATTACAGAAGCATTTGGTCGTCTCGTCTACTTGTCTCTCCAAACTATTGTTGGTAATTAAAAAATATTATTTTAAAATATATATATATATATATATATACATCAAAATGGGTTAAATCCCAAAAGCATACATGAACTTTAATTTGATCTAGTTCTTGTAAATTATTAACACAATTATTGATATAACATATAATTAAATGCCATTTGTATAAAAATCTAAACAACTAATGCGAACCATACTTAAAAGAATAATGTTGATGAAAAAAGAAAGAAAAAAGAAATCCTTTAAACAATACTAGACCATGCCATTCCCATCTATTAATTTAATTCCTAAAAGAGTTGATCATGGTAATTAAATTTTAACTTTCAATATTTATATTTTTATCAATTTGATTCTTATTTTTGAACCAAAACCTTCCACTTTTTAAAAATGTTAAATCTCATTTTTAATAGGGATGTAATTGTAAAATTAATTTTTAATGATATTAACGTGAAAACTTACAAGGTAATTCACATGACATGATACTATTTTTTATATGTTAAGTTAAAAATAATAAAAATCTTTAAAAAATTGAAAATTGAAAAATGAAAATTGAAAAATAAAAAATAAAATTAAAAACTTAAAACTTAAAACTTAAAATTTTAATATTTAATATTTTAGTCCATATTTCAATCAAAAAGATCAATATTTAAAATTTAAAAATAAAAATTCCAAAAATATAATTTCAGCAAAAAAATTTTAAAAGAAAAAATAGAAAAAATATATTAAAAATGACAAAAAAAATAAAATTGAACAATAATGGCGTTTTTAGTGAAAACGCCGTAAAAAGTTGAGCTATGGTGGCGTTTTTAATAAAAACACCACAAAAAATTGAGATACAGTGGCGTTTTTGTAAAAATGCCGCAAAAAACTTTACATCGAAACGGGTCGTTTTATTTTCACCCCCTCCCCTAATCCCCAATTTTACGCTGCTGAAAACCTTGATTCTATTCCCTTTGGTTTCACCGATCAAAATCCGCCTTTTCATAAATTTTCTCTCTTGAAGATTTCATGCCTACCCACCTTTAATCTCAACCAACGGAAGAGACGCGGCGTGCAATTTGACTGTTCCAATTTCCTTTTCAACGTTCAATTAAAACCCTAGCCTCTTCCTTTTGCTTCTATCGGGAGGGGAGGGGAGGAGTGGGAAGGGAATCATGTCTTTCGATCTCATATGCTGAAGCCATCTTGCAGCATCTACTGTTGAATCTGGAAGTCTATCATCCATGCCAATTGTTTCCTTCACTATCCGAGACAAAGTTTTCGACCTTTATCCTGAAGAGGTAAAACCGATCCTCATTTTGTGTTTGTACTATATCAATAGTTGAAAACTTGTCCTACTGATGTTAATTAAATCTCTATTGGTGCAATTAGTATATTCTCAAGGTGGGTGAAGGTCGTCAAGCTCAGTGCATCAGTGGCTTTACTGCTTTGGATGTTCCTCCTCCTCGTGGACCCCTCTGGTAATTTTTCTAATGGTCAAATTATAATTTTTCTAATCAGTATATTCGTGAGATGTTTTCATGGGCTGCTACCACACCGTGTTCGATTCGGTAAAGAGAGAGTTGGCTTTGCCGAGGCGGCATAAAAATACCTTATCATGGAATGGGGTAACTGAGTTTTCTTCAAATGTCCACACATTAGTGTGTTAGGTATAACTTTATATAAAGATGGTTGGAAACATGGAGTCACTAGCTCTTTCAGCCTCCATTACGTAAAGATAGTGTTGTTTGCTTGTAAATATTTCCGTCGTTGCTCTGTGATGTTTAACCATGGCTGAAAGTTGGATTTGCTGCTTTATTTTTAATCAGTGGTCAAAGATACTTATTAATCAGTTTCCATACCTACTTCTTCTTCATTATTGCCTTTTTAATTAATCAGTTTATAGTGCTTAGAACAATATTCAAGGTAGGGGCAGAGGAAGCAAAACTTCATGCGTCTGGTTATATTTTTGGTGGGTTAATTAATACATATTTTAGAATTTCTAAAGCTAGTTTGAAGTTTGGATCTATTTTAGGTTTCGTCATGTTATAGATGTATGTTATTTTAGGTTTGTTTGGGTAAATTATATTGAAGGTTATTAAATTATTAGTAATTATTTAATTTTAATAGTTAAACTGTATTGACACTCATTGATACTTCTAAGTTTTTATTTTAATTATTTAATTTTGTAAAATTATAATGTTAAAATTAAATTTTTTGTTTAAGTTATTAAATTATTTAAAATTTTGTATAAGTTTCCGTTTAAGTCTTAGGTTGGGTTGTTAAATTCTTTTAATGAGCTTCAAAGTACAGTACAGTTGATTATCTATTAAGGAGTAAAATATGTTTTAGATGTAACATAATTTGACTAGAGATTTGACGTTTTAAAATTGCTTTATGAAAAAAAATTAAATTTCATAAAAAAAAGTTAAATGTAGAATAAGTGTAGGATGGAGAATTTTTGAATGATGCACAGTAATGAGTTTAACATCTTAGTGATTAATAAAAGTTTTTGGTATTTTTTTTTAAACGATGAAAACTAAAATATGTTAGTGATTTTGAGTTGATATTTACTTTTAGTTAAAGATTTTTCTTTTTGCCTTTTTAGAAAGAACAGTGTAATTGTGTAGTTTCTCCTAGGATATCTACGTGTGTGTTCATAAGCTTTTCCCTTAAGTTATATGCCTACGTGTTTGTTCAGAAGCTTTATATCCACGTATTTGATTATAAAATTCATACAATGGCATCTCAAGCCAAAAATATCAAAAATAATTCTTACTTTTGGATTATAGTTACAATGCTTATACTTTAAGCATATTATAGTTGATTCATACACACTTTATATGAGTTTATTTTGGACTAAGATATGGGCAAAACTTTCTCAACACTTAACGAGCAAGTATGTTGAAATATCATTGGCACATTCAATAAAAGTGTGCCAGATTCCCCTATTTTTTTGTTAATTGAATTTTCAACTGCCTAATTTTAATTTACAATAGATGAGCTTTGCAATATTATGATAACCCATTACTCCTATGTAAATTCTAGGAAGCATTTATTCAATTAGTTAATTTTTAGCTATTGATATGCAGGCACTGACTATGTTCCAATTTTCTAGATTCACTCATTGTTGCTGTCAAACCAAAGGCACCAAGTGGACTCGATATTGACGATGATTAGGAAGATTTGGTATGACTGAATTAGCAGTCACTAAACTGAGCTTGGATGCCACTTTGGTAAACCTAGAATTTTCGTTGTTAATTTTTTTCCCCTCAATTCTTCCAACAGAAATTTCAGCTTCCACAGTCAACAAGTCGGTGGAAAAAGAAGCTTTACTCGTTTTTACTAAATAGATTGAAGCTTCCGGGTGAAAACCAACTTTGAATTGAGCTGTTGTTATTTTTACTAGTAAGAGTTCACTTGTTGACCATTCCTTGTATGTCTTTTTGTAGATATCCTTTTGATGGCAATTTTTTCTCTAAGTCTTAAGGCATGGATTCTTGTTATCTTATGGTTTATACTGGCACATGTTGCCCATAAATGGGATCTTGGACCAATATATGTAAGTTGGATTTGTCTCCTCTGTACTGCTGTTTATGTGTGTTGGATGTATCCTCTTTTCACTTGTTGGGAAGTAGGTCTATATGGATGAGTTCACTTAACCAATTTCTTTGTATCTCCAAAACATTGAGGAATACTGGAACTTGTAGTTTCTTCCTTGATGATATAGAAAAATAGATGGTTATTGATGTCATTTTCTTTTAGAGAGTCGGTATCTTTGGTTGTCTTATTATAATAGATTAGATAAATTTCAGTGTATTCGAGTGTGTGCCTACATGTAAAAAAAATTGTGGTGTTACCTTCAAGATTTTTTAGAAGGATTCAAGACATAATTTCTGATGTTATATCATACATACCGTTGTGTTTTGTATCTTATGTACTTTGTATAAAACATATAACAATGCAAAATTAGAGATGAGGAGAAAGATTATTTAAAGACATGGACAATCTATCACACTTTTGCACGAAATATTTATTTAGATTATAGAGCAATTCCATTATGAACTATGTTCATATTTTCTTTGCCCCCCATTTGCTCAAATACTTGGAACTGGTTTTTGTACAATTTTCCTGAACCTTGGACGGCGGCAACCTGGTGATGTCAGGTATCCTCTTGCTTCTAAACTCCAATTCCTAAGGTAGCCAAAGTTCATGATATATGTATAAGATAATAACAAATAAACTGTTACATGACTCTGATATGTGTTGCTGATACCCCTGATACTTCCAAACAAACCATTGAATGAAAATTTTGTTTGAATTATGTTTTCTTCTGACTTTTTCTCAAAGGTAGCTGTGGAGAATTTCTTAAGCATATGAACCAATGACGAAATACTAACGAAGTTCATGTGCAGGAACCTCTTGTAGATTATCATAGGACATAGGGGTTGTTTTGGGGTCTTTGTTTAGTTTCTAAACCCTATATAATGTGAGTTTTTTTAACATGAACTGCTCATTTCTTTCCACGACTGACTTATCTTTTCCATTCCAAAATTTACAGTGCATATTCCATCTTCAATGAAGATTTTAGAGAGCTTCCTAGGACCTTGAATGCAGATGCCATTGATAGAGATATGAGGACAGGTCAGTTTTGAGCCACTATCCCACCATGTGGGATTATCAAAATGATTGAAACAAAATTGTAAAGACTTCTTTGAAGCATTGCTTGTATCCTTAATAGAAAATTAGTACTTTCTATGCTCATCTTCATAAATCGAGGCATTGGTAAGAACAATAATCTATCTCACAGCAATACTGATGGAATCTAAATACAGCTCAAATGTAAATTATACTCAATAGTTGCCAATGAGTTCTCCAGTTGTGATGCACACGTGTGGCCCTATTGATTGCCTATTTGTTCCTTCAGAGGGTGCTCAAACATGGACAATGCACCCTTGAAAACTACATGCTACTTTCAAAAAGGCAAGTTTCAAAAACAAGATTCTCTTCAAATGTAAATGGTTTGTATAGTTTCCAGGAATAATCTAGTCTACTAGAGTTTGGGATGTATAAGATATGCTCAAATGATGTGATGCCATTAGTTACTCAACTTGACATACTACCTAAATGCTCACATGAATAAGATACCCTAACAAATGGTTCCAAAAAAATATGCAAAACTAAGATACCCTGGGGACTTACTGCTGATATGGTGAAAAAGGATGGGAAAAATAGAAGATGCAAAGGCGGATATTTTTGCTTAAGATGCCAATACTAAAACTAGATTTCACTTTGTCAAAGGAGTAATGGGTTATCATAATATTGCAATATAGCTCTTTTATGTTTTGACTGGTGGCAAATGGAACAGGAAAAACCAACTACACTAGATTGCGGTCCAAGAACAATTTGCAAAAGGCACATAATAGCAATGGTGGCAGATGATGTATTAGGCCAAAGTATTGAAAGTGAAGTTCGAACCAGCTCCGGCATGTTTCTTAAGAAAGCTCTGGTATATAAATGAATTGTCTTTCATTCCTTTTTTTTAGCTTAAAGCTGTGAAATTACTGGAATTTATGTTAATTTAAGAGAGGAATGCTGAATTTATGAGTCGATTTGTTGAATTTAGAAGTAAAAAGAATTGATCTATTATCCATATGGTATTGTTTTTATGTAATTTTATGCAATCTTATTCTTGCTTTGTTTAAGAAAGGATGAAGCATCTGGCTGTTTATAATTATGTCATTATATCAGTACTTTCATGCTTTTTTTCCCTTCCATGGGATACTGGTCATAGCTGTTTGAGATTGTTCTATTTTTGAGAACATGTATTTGATATAGACTGACTATATGAACTGAAATTTGTGTGGTGCTTGTGAGATTTTAATCACTTGAATGGTACATCATCTAATATTTGGTCTTGCAGAGTTATTCTCTTTGTTCTCATGGCTGGTTATTTGCCTTTTGATGAGCCAAGCCTTATAGGCTTGTATAAGAAAGTAAGTACCCTCCAGATTTGGCCAGTCTTTTTAGATGAGAACTTCATTAAAATTGTTTGTACGTTGATAAATTTCAGATCTGGGAGGCTTCTTTCAGCTGTCCATCATGGTTTTCATCTGGTGCTAGGAATTTGATTAAGCGTATTCTTGATCTAAACCCTCTTACCGTAAGTTTCAAATTCAATTCATCCTATGAAAATTTGTGATTACATGCAATCTTTGATCATAGTATAAGCTTTAGTGCGTGCATTTTGGTTGAAATTCTGCATGTTCTTTTTGGCAGCGTATAACTATTCCTGAAATTCTACAAGATGAATGGTTCAAGAAAGGGTACAAGCCACCAAAATTTGAGCAAGATGAGGATGTAAATCTTGATGATAATATCTTATATTTTACATGGTTATGATATCTTTACATTTAATCTAATTTTTATTATTTATTTTAGTTTTGATTATAAATTTTTATTTTTATTTTAATAGAAAATATTTATATTTATATCAGGGATATTATTCTTCTCAATATTTTGATAATGAATTTTAAATTTTTTATATTTTCATGATTTTTATAATATTTTTTTTTAAATTTCATTACCTTTAGCGGCGTTTTTGGGCAAAGCGCCGCTAAAAGTCTTGGTCTTTAGTGGCGTTTTATAAAAAGCGCTGCTAAAGACAGGGACCTTTAGTGGCGTTTTTAAAAAAGCGCCGCTAAAAGTCATGATCTTTAGTGGCATTTTTTTCAAACAAACACCGCTAATTTTAGCGATGTTACATATAGCGACGTTTTTTGCGGCGCTTGGGAAAGCACCGCTAAAAGTATTAGCGGCGCTTAAAAACGACGCTAAAGGCAAAAAAAACGCCGCTAAAAGTTTATTTTTCTGTAGTGATTATAAAATAAAGTGAATAGTATAATACAATCTAAAATAATTAATACATAAAGTAATTTAAAAATAAAATAATGCAATCTTAAAATAAATAATATATATAACAATTTAAAAGAACACATAGAAAGTCTAAAATAAATAATACGTGAAAAATGAATTTAAAATAAATAATATATATAAAAACAATATAAAAAACAGTTTAATATAAGTAATGTATGAAATCTTAAGATAAATAATAATAAGAGGTTTACAATAAATAATAAAAGAATTTAAAATAGTTTTTATCTAAAATAGTATAACAAAATAACATATAAGAAATTTTTAAAATAAATAATATACACATATAAAAGTTTAAAATAAAAGATATAAGAAAAAAATTCAAAATAAGTAATATGTATAATAGTTTTGAACAAACAACATATGTAGAACATAAAATGAATAATAGTTTTAAAAATGTAAAGACTTAAAATGCATAATAAGAAAATGGTTTTAAAATAAATAATATAAGAAAAAAACTTAAAATAATGATAATAAAACAATTCTTAAAAAATGAATAAACGAATAAATAAATAAATTAACGGGCTAGGACTAGGCTGAAATTAAATAGAAATTTAAAGGTAAAAATTGTAAATAATAAATAAATTGACAAATGTAGTCTAAACATGAAAACGAATAATAAGTGAATAGATACATAGATATTACATATGAATATTATTTAAGTTTTAGTATTTAAAAGGAAACAGATAAATAAGAATACACAAATAATGAAATCTATTAGGCTAGGATTGAATCGAAATAAAAATAGAATTAAAAGGATCAAAACGGAATGAAAATAACATATTGGGTCCAAATTGTAATATGCGAATGAGATGGGGGACCAAATGGGCAATATCCCCTCCCCCCAAAAAGCATAACTTCAAGAAGGATCGAAATTAAATGCTACAAAGATTACAGGATAAGATTAAAAGAAAAGAAAAAAAAGAAGCAGGACCGGATTACAACAGGCCACAAAAGCGGAGGGGCTGGATCCTCAAATATCCCCTTTACCGCAAAAACGAGCAAATCCTGAGAGTACTCGGGTTGGGTCGCGCGAGTATGGCGTGAAACGGCGTCGTTTTATCCATTTAGGCTTATATCCCTAAACGGCACCGTATGGTCATATTAAAAAGTCCAAATTTCTCAAAAAAAAAAAACCATTTATGCAGTATTTTCTTCAAAAAACAAAAGGGTCATCCCCAAATTTCTTAGAGAGGGACTTAGGGCTTTGCTAAGTTCCGTCGGCCACCCTTCGTACTAGCGAAGGTAACCACCGTTGATGGTGGCCTGAATGTTGCCCGAAGCCCGATATAACCCCCATTTCTTTCATATAAAATAGATTTAGGGCCTTCAAAATCCCTAAACCAATTGACTTCCGACCTTTGACTTCTTCCGTTGCAACCTTAACCGAACACCTAAGGATCCGTTGGCTTTTAGACCAGAGAAGCGATAGTCGAAGAATATCGACACCAAAAAAAGGTAAAATCTTTCACCTTATCGTATTTTTGTAGTAGTTTCAAATGGAAACAAAAGAGAAAAAAAGAAAAAGAAAAATCCAAACAGAATAATCAAAGCAAAAACGAATAAAGGAACCACCTTTTTATTATTTTTTGTTTCGATTTCTATCGGATTTTTTTTTATATTTCGAATATCGAGTTTTTATTTCCAAAATCCCCCTTTTGACAATCGTTTTTTGTGTGGCTTTATAGCCAAAATACTTGTTACTGTTCTATCACTATTCGGCCTTGCTTCTGCTGCAGCGTTTTCGCTGTGTTTTTGCTTCTTTTTGGGTTACTTTGCAGGTCTGCTAGGAGTTAACGGGGGCAGGTTTCCGTTTTGGTCCAAGGAGCGGGTGGTGCGCTCGAGGCACGTGGGGGGAGCTGCGACGCTGGAGAAGGGAACCCTAGGGTTCCTCCGAAAATGTTAAGTTTTCAGGCTGGGCTCAGAGTTTGCAAAATTGGGTAGTGAGTTTTGAGTCCATGCTTGTAACTTGGGTATCGGGCCTGTAGCCTGTTTTGTAATTTGGACCTTGTACTAATGGACTTTTGTTATTTTTTTTTGGATTTTTGTTTTTGTTGATTTAAGCTCGGGCCGGGCAAAATAAGCCTATTACAATATAAATATAAAACTATTTCTTACCATCAAAATAAAAAAAAATATTTATAACTTAAACCATTTCAAAATTATTTGAACCCATTTAAGTTGTCCAAATGAAAACTAATTTAATTCAAAATAGTACCAACTTAAACAAACTTATGTCAAAATGGCTTGAGTTTGAGATAACATTCCTACTATATTTAAGAGGTTTATTAAGTTGTTATAAACTTACAACTAGTCTCAACTCACTTGAATAATTATTGAAAGCCCTTTATTTTATAAAATAATAAACATTATTGTAAGGATATTTTGTAATTTCAAATCATGTAAAATCTAATCTAATATATATGACATATTATCTATACTAAGTTGGTGTCACGAGTCAACTAGTTATCAAATTAGTTAAAAATTATAAGAATGTGTTTTCATAATTAAAATAAGTATTATTATTTGAGAATATTTTAGTTTTTAGCTTTAAAATCAATAAAATATACATATGGTGGGATTTAAACCCACACCGATTGGGTTAGTAAACTTTTAATTTACTATTAAACTAAAGCTTTATTTTAATAATTTTATACATTTTAGTTTTATTATGATATTTTATTATCTCCATCAATTGTATTTTAATTATGTATTTGATTGAGTTAGTGTCACAAATTAACTCGACACCGACTCAAGATTGATGACAACACTATGATAAACAATTTAATATATTTTTTTATTTTAATAACATACATATTTCATGTGTTATTATTAATTAATTCTAAACCATACATTTTATTATTTAAAGTATGTTATTTTTAAACACACATTTGTGTCCTAAATTTTGGTTTCCACATGCATACACATGTGACAGGATTTTTAATATTATATTTGAGAGTGTTGTTGAGTTGATGTCAATCTTCAATTGTGTCCCAACTTGAAGAATTACCGAAATTTAATCATTTTTGTGTCCCAACTTAAAGAATTACGAAAATCAATCATTTTATAAAATAATAAATATTATTGTGAGGATATTTCTATCATTTCTAATCATGTGAAATCTAAAAAATATACTTAACCAGATTTGAATCTAAAATATCATAATTTTTAATGTATATATTATTTCAACTAAAATTCATTTCATCCTTAAATTATTTTTTATAGATTTATTTATTACATTAATTTTTCAGCCATCTAATAAATTTATTTAAATCAAGAAACTTAAATTATTTAAATCCAAATTTTAGTCCTTTGTAGCCGAAAATTAATGTTAAAACTAAGATAAGGTATGGCAAAACGTATCCAATTCATCAATTTAATCCTTCAATTTCTTTCTATTCCTTTACATGAAAATAAATACATACCCCCACATCTGTAAATGAAACACTCAACTTGGGAAGATACTAGGGATAACAAAAATGGGGGAAGAAATTGAAGCTTGGGTTTAACTGCTAATATATATGCCTTGATTGGGTTCTGAACTGTCAGCTGTAACCAACAAAAGTAGTGAAGATAATGCGTGAATACATGTAGATGAACAGAACAGAACCAGAGGATAGCCGCAGTGCTTGTAATTGAAGTAATCAAGGACAAAAGGATCTACCAGAGCGAGCCCTGTGACTGGGAATGGTGAAATGCCTTAGCAATCCTTGTTGCTCCCTCAAATATCCTTCACAAAGAAATGCCTTTGAGAACTTATCTTCCACAACTCTGTTCACATCGTGCACAAACACATCCGTCTCCCCTTCTGCTCTGTTCCTAGCTATCAAACCTGCAGTGTAGATAGCATTCATTCTCCCAGGGGCATCATCGTGGAACCCAGTGGGGGCATCAACCATGATCAGGTCCCATTCGATCTCATAAATCTCACTCGGAAACCCTTTGAGAGCAAGTTCACAGTCGGAGGATCTAGGATCACTCACAACTTTGCATTCCTCTTTCATCCCTGTCTCTAGCAGTGCATCTGCTTGGTGAACTTTCGTGTCGTATTCAACATGGTACGATTCCAAACCGGCAAGCTTTTGCTTCACCTGCTCGATCCATGCCTTGTCTTCTTCCAGGAAGACTGTACGCCCACCGTGATTAAGAGCTGTCCACATCAAACTGTCATGGCCTAAGCCGAAGACCAAGAAGTTGCAGGGCGCTTTCTTCTCTAACACTCTTGCCGACACCAAGATTTCCTTGAAGGTCTGTTGTGGGGTGATGTTGGTTGTTGCGTAGTGGATGAGGGCATTGGCCAGAGACGGCGGGGCTTTGGTGCATGATGGAGTGAGGGGAAGAGACGGGCAGGCTGTTGTTGAGTTTGCAATGTGGGATTCTGAAATGGAGGGTGATGGTGATGGTTCTTGTTGTTGCCTGGTAGAAGAGGTAGTGCTAAAAACCAGGAGGAGGAAAAGAAGAAAGAAAGCACAGATGAGGATGAGCTTGATGTTGACGGAAGATTGAGATGGAGACTGAGGTTTGGAGTTGGACCTCATTGTTGCGGCTTCAATTTCTTTTCCCGGATTAATTTACCCAATATATTGCTTTCTAGGGAGAGTAACGCTGCAACGTGATAATAAGAAATTATAGTCTAGACTTGCTATTTTCTTAATTTCACAAACCAACTCATTATTGTATTTGATGTTGCGTTGTCAACAGCAATTCGGTATCTTGTCGGCAAATACTATTATAATTACAATTAATATATTCAATTATTACAATAGCAAACGATCAAAATTATAATTAAGCTAATCATAATAATACAATTACAATCAACACATCTACCTACTTGTATTAAAAAGTGTCCATATTTAATTCTGGTCCTTTAAAATTAATATAATTAATTTTAAAAGTCCATATTTAATAAGTTTAAAATTTTAATATGCACAGAATTTCATTACCATCTCTTTATTAGATAAATAAAATCAATCAATGAGTTTTGACGTAGACAGCAAATATACTCATAAGATTTTTGCTGTTACAAATAAAATAGGCATAATGATTTTTTCACCTTTAACTTTATAAATTATATTATTTTTACTTTTCATTTAGTTTTTTTTATTTTTTGTCATTAATTTTGTATTTTATCAAATCACTCTGAAATAGATAAAAATAATAAATTTTTTATTTTTATTAATGTGGCATACACATAAATTATCACGTAGATTACACATCAACATTTAAATAATTTTTAAAAATTAATTTTTTAAATTTTGACAATTTAAAAACTAATTAAATGTAAATGTGTCATCCTGTATGTAATGTTAGAAAAGTAAAAAAGTTAATTTTTTATTCATTTTGGGATGATTAATATAAAAAACCTCAAATTTAAAGGTTAAAAAGAACAAAAAAATTAAATGAAAGATTAAAATATTATTTTTATAAGATTAGAAGATGAAATAAATAATTATGTTAATAAAATAAGAATAGAATGGTTGGTAGGCTGCTAATGTGGGTGCAATAATAAGTTAATTTTCCTTAATACTTATATGAAAGTTGTAATGTAGTTGGAATCGTTGGTTAATGGTAGCTTAATCTTTTATAGCAGAATACACTGTAGAAAGAATATGTGTGCTGGCTTCTGGATATTGTAGTTGAGTCGAAATGTTGTTGCAATTTGTTTTTTGCTCCTTAAGATTTTTTTTAAATTAAGGAATTTATATTTGGTTAAAATAAGTCATTAGTCCCTGTATTTTTACAAGTTTTGAGATTTAATCTCTATATCTAAAAGTTAAAAATTCTAATTCTATTGCTTTTTGAATTTGAAAATAGTAGTTCAATCGTTATTGTTTTTGATATTTTTGTTAAAATTATCAATTTAATATACAATTTCATATATAGACATCCTAATTAATGTCAAGTTGACAATTTTGATAAAAATATATATTAACAAAGTTAATAATTGGAATGAGAATTTTAAATTAAAAAATAGGACAAAAAATATAGGGATTATATCTAAAATTTTATCAAAGTACAACACCTAACAACACATTTTAACTTTTACATTTTATTTTTAAAGTTAGAAATTAATTAATTAATAACAACCGATGATTACAAATATTAAATTAAAAATTGAGTAAAACTAAAATTAACTCAACTCAACTCAATTAACTAATTCATATATAATTTTCATAGAGATGGGACTCGAAATTTTCCAGCAAGTTTCAAAGACCAAATTAAAATGTCTAAAATTCTCTCATTTAATGCTTCATTTTTTTTGAATAGTTCGACTAGATTTTATTGATCAGAAAATAAATAACATAATGAGGAAATGTTCTTGTAAAACCTTGAAACTAATACCTAAGTAGAAAAAAACTAATAAAAAAGGAAACCGGCCCAAAAGGGAGTAGATGGCCCAAGATAAAAATCAAATAATAATTGAAAAAAAACAAATAAAGAAATGGGAAACCTAATCCAGTCATTGTCAACAGCTGGTACCCATTAATTATCAGTCTTTTCGAATCTCTATACCAGTACTTCAACTGATAGCAAGTTTCAAAAAAGCTTTCATTTCTGCTATCCTTATCTCTTCAGATTTCCTATGGGGACTCTTCAATCTGGATGTCTCGGCCATCTTTCCTCTTGTTTGCGTTTAAGATAGACGAAATCTACTCCCTCCAGGTACTTTTCTTCTCATTTTCTTAATGCTTCTTTTGCAAGTTCGTGGGCATAACCATTTCCTGATCTTTGAACAAACTAGAAGTAATTGATTTCTTGGAAGTGTTGTTTTTACTTTGAATGTCTTGGATAATCACCCCTATAACTGATTTGTCTGTCTTTGCTGAGTTACATTTCTTTGTGACCGTTTTTGAATCTCTTATGCTATCTACTAATTGAAAACCCATTGAAATCCCTAACTTCATTGCTCGTGACCCTGCATGTGCCTTTGCCATGAACGGAGACGATATTGTGGAATGGAGGACTGTCTTCGAGGCTAAAAACTTACCTATTTCCCCTGACACCACTAGACCCGAGGCCGATCTAGAATATTCACCGTCGTAAGCTGCATCAAAATAAATAGCTACTCTTGCATTTCTTTCTTCCTGTCTCTGTCTTCTACCATCATTTGAGGTAAGTGGTTTTTCTTCTAACCCATCAATCTCTGGTATATAACTTTGGATTCGATTCGATAAATCTCTTCCTGTTGTTATTTTCCCCTCGTGAACTAACTGGTTTCTTCAACTCCATATTGTCCAAACAGCACATCAAAAGAGTCAAAATTTTTTGTTGTTACCCATGGTGAAGACCTAAGTAAGCCATTCCCACAAATCTTGAATATTAGTATTAATGACCCATGATAGATTTAGATTTTGCCATGTCTCTGTTGCTGTAGAACATTGTCTGAAAACATGGTTGCTATCTTCTTCCGCATTTCGACACCGAGAACAGGAAATATCTGCAGTCACTCTTTTTAATCTGAGATTTGTTAGAGTAGGAATAAAGTTCCAGGAAATACGCTATATAGTGATAGCAATTTTTGATCGGAGATGTAAATTCCATAGCTTTCTGTAGAAATTTTTTGTTTTGGCCTGTATTTAATAAGTATTAGGATCCATATTAGCCTATTGCAATAGTTTGTAGGCACTTCTGACTGAAAATTCGTCAGGATGTTCTCCTCGCCAGACTTGGAAATCATCATGTTCTTCTTCCGCTAGAGGAATTTGCAAAATCTTCTGTGCTATATCCGCTTGAAAGGTATTAACTATTAGATCTGTCTTCCATTTTCTTGTTGAAGCATCAATTAAATCCGAAACTAACTTTTCTTCTACAATGTTGGAATTATTATTGATTCTCTCTGTAACAACTCCTGGTACCCACCGATCACTCCAAACAGATATATGATCTTCCCTACCGACTCACCAACATAAGCTATATGTCAGTAACCCGCTTGCTGCCCAAACACTCTTCTAGGTAAGCGAAGGTAAATTCCCTAACTGTGCATTGATAAAGTCTAAATTTGGGTAGTATTTGGCTTTTAAGACATTTGCTAATAAAGAATATGGAAAATTAATAAGGCGCCAACTTTGCTTGGCTAATAAAGCAATATTAAATTGACCAAGATTTCGAAACCCCAAACCCCCATTTTCTTTTACGTTGCAAAGATCCTTCTAAGCACATCAATGAATGCCCTTTTGCCATAATCCTTCTGCCACCAGAATTTCATAATAATACTCTCAAGATCAACACACAAATATTTAGATAGTAAAAAAAGGCCATTGTATATGTCAGAATAACTTGAAGAGTGGCCTCAATAAAAACTTCTTTCCCACTTTGAGAGAGATGTCGAATACTCTAGTTGTCAATTCATTGCTTAAATTTATCCTTTAAGTTTTGAAAAGACTCTTTCTTCCTTCTGCCCACTATATTAGGTAATTCTAAGATAATGTTCTAGGTCAATTGAGCTTCGTACTTTGAGTATGCGAGAAACTAATCTTCTTTCTTTCTCCTGTGTATTAGTGCTAAAGAAAGCAGTTGACTTATCAAAATTGACGCAATGAACCGAATAGGTTCCATACTCGCGTAAAATTATTTTTAATAAACAAGCTCCCCTTTCAGTAGCCTCTCCAAATAAAATGCAATCATCAGCGAATAACAAATTTGATATTTGTAGCCCCTTCTTGAAGTGCCAGTCTCATAAGACAAGATAAGACTTCTCTGCATATCAGAAATAAAAACGGGCTCAAAGGATCACCTTACCATAATCCTATCATTGGTTGAAAATTTTCCCCAACTTGACCATTAAGTACCACTGAGTAAGAAATAGTAGATACGTACTTTATAATAGAAGTAATCCAGCTAGGGTCAAAACCCATTCTCATCATCATCTACTATACAAAATTCCATTCGACCCTATCATACGCTTTACTCATATCGAGTTTTACTACCATCAACCCTTGTTTTCCAAATTTTTTCTGTTTTAGAGTGTGTAAAATTTCATATGCCAATAATACATTATCCGAGATTAACCTTCCTAGCACAAAAGCACTCTGTGCACATTCGATGCATTTTTCTAAGACTTCTCTAAATCGATCAGTAATAGCCTTTTCCATTATTTTATAAATAACATTGCATAAGCTAATGGGACGAAAATGAGTAAGGTTGGTCAGATTTGCTCTTTTAGGAATAAGAAAAATATGAGTAGTATTAATTGGACTAACCTCCATACCTTCGTTTAGATGTTGAAGACAGAAAAGTGTGATCTCTTCCCCAATGATTTGCCAGCATTTCTGAAAAAATAAGGCCGGAAACCCATCTTCACCCAGTGCTTTTGTAGGTCCCATTCTAGTAAACGCCTCCCAAACCTTTTCCTTTGTATATTATGTCGTGAGTCTTTGATTATCCTCTTCAGATATACAACGTTCAATACCCGATAAGAGATGTTCATAATGCCCTTTTTCCCTAGCCTTAAATAAATTTTGGAAATAGAATCTAGCAATTTCTGCCATTTCTTGTATATCCTTCGTTTCCCTTTCAGTCATATTCTGTAATTTTCAAATACAATTTATCCTTCATCTTTGTGTTGCTTGACTATGGAAAAAGGCTGTATTTTTGTCCCCAAATTTCAGTCAATTAACTTAAGCTCTTTACTCTCAATATCTTTCATCTTTCTTAATCTCAAAATTCAATTGCAACTTTGTATCAATCAGCTCTGGTAAATTATTATCACTCCTATCGATTTCCATCAACTCAGCCAACTTTGAGGATAAAAATTCTTTTTTCTGTTTCTAGACAGACAAATGCGTACAGCCCATATCTCAAAGCCTTTTTTTAGACAATCTAGCTTCTACAATAGACCTTCTGATACCGTTTCCTAAATGAGTTTAACTTCAGCATCGAATGACTCCTCCAAGACCCACCATGCCTCGCATTTAAATGTTTTCCAACTCCTTCTATTGTTTTCTCTTTTCGTGGTAATTAGAAGAGGACAATGGTTAGAGATCGAGTGCACCAGATGTTGAATGGTAGCTTCAGGGAACATAGACATCCAATTCTTGTTAGCCACACCTCTGTCTAAACGCTATTGGATATTTGTTTCTGGTAAATTTCTTCTTTCCCAAGTAAACCAATTACTAGAATACGTCACATCCATCAGATGACAATCTTCTAAAACATTTCGAAATACTTCCATTCTTCTTTTGTCTCTAGGCAACCTTCCCTTCTTTTCAAAGGTGTACATGATTTCATTAAAATCTCTGCAAACAATCTAAGGGAGTTCCTTATTGGTATATAGGTTTTTTCATAGATTCCATGTTTCAATCGTATCTTGTGCGTAAAGGGAACCATAAAATCCTGTATATCTCTATTTTTCTTCATCGTCAGGATCTTCAATAAGCATGTTAATGTGTCGTTTTGAAAAATTCTAAAGTATGATGGTAGCATCACCTCTCTAAGCTAAACACAAACCTCTTTTAGATCCATCGAGGTCCACATCAATACCATTAGCAAGGCTACAGCTTTTTCGCACTCGTTCCATCTGAATTTTGTTTATCTTTGTCTCCATGAAGAAGACCATCTGGGGATTATATTTCTTCAACGTATGAAGAAGACCACAGACATTTCAACTTAAAATTTTCATTGTGAGTAGTCAACTTTCCCTTTATTATATGATTCGTATTATAATAGGCATGTTGTGTGAAAATTTTGATACAAAATATTTATCGATTAAGTGCTTAATTATGAGAAGGACTAAATCGCATAAAATGTAAAAGTTGAATTCTAATAGCTATAAGGATTAAATAGCTATGGAATTCAAATATAGAGGTCCTTATATGGTAATTAGACCATTAAGAAAAGTATGTAGATTTTTCTTGATGACTCATCCAGGAAAAAATTAGAAAAGGCAAGGGACTAAATTGAAAATCACTAAAATTAAAAGATGGTAATTAAATAAAAAGAAATAATCATCTAATTTTATATCATATTCCCCAAAATTTCCATGGAAACCTTAGAAGAGAGGAAGACAACTTACCAAGCTTGAAAAGGTATGAAATCAAGTCTCGTTTTTAATGATTTTTATATTTTTGAAATCGAGATAGTCTAATCTCTCTATCTATGGGATTAATTTGAAAATTTATCAAGGTATGAAATTTGGGTCATGGATGAATATGCTGAAAATTATAAATTTATGCTAGAAAATGAAAGTTTGTTCATAGATAAACAATTTTTACAAAGTAAATTTTGATGAAAACATGATTTAGGGACTAAAATGAAAAGTTGTAAATTTTGACGAAAAATTCTAAATTTTTTTGAATACATGTGCTGGAAAATTTGTAATGGGGTCGTGGTTAGGCTTGGAATAGGGAGTAATTTGCACAAGTTTCATTTTTCGGGCCTAAGGATAAAATCAAAATTTATGGAAAAGTTAGGGGCAAAATGGTAATTTTGCCTAGGACGTAAATTGAGTCCATTTAAATATGAAATGTGTGAAATTGATAGTTAAATCCATTTATATAGATCCGGACAACACTAATTTGAGGAAAAGAAAAAGTTTCAGATTAGTAGACTTTTTACACGAACAAGTGTCGAGGTAAGTTCGTGTAACTTAATTCGGCATGTAAATATGTTTATTGAATATTGTGTTGTATGGAATGTGATTTATATTGATGTACACTACTTGAATGTTATCATGAGAAATTTAGTACATGCTTAAAATGATGAAAAGGGGGTTAAGTCCCGATTGAATATTGAATTCCGATGATTATATTCGCTTTCCCGAAACTAATAAGGTCATGCATTTGTTGCGGATGAGATTTAGCTCAGAGGAGTAATCCCAATGACCATGTTATAGAAAGGATTTAGCCCGGACGGGTAATCCCGATATAATACCTCTCGAGTATACGTTATGATCAGGGTTTAGCCTGGACTAGTAATCATGTTATACGATATGTGGCTCGAGAAAGTGTTTCTTAGTTAAGTACCCTAATGGGTACCCTTGAATAAGAAATTGACAGATTATTGAATCGATCACTTCGAGTGTACTACTTAAGCATCCATCAGAATTCAATAATTCAATGGACATATAACTCTTGCCATGGCATGAAAATCTTAAGATGATATGATAAAGACTTGAAAGAATATTGCTTGATGAGCTCATCTATGTTACTTGATTGATATGAAGATTTTGGTGACTAACATGTTTGATTGAATGTATGTGATTAGGAAATTTAGCCAAATGGATGGAAACATAACATTGAATGCCTATATTTAATAAGCAAGACTGGTAAGTTTAGTGTCTGTTATACGAACTTATTAACAATTTATTGCGTACTCCATTTTATTTTCCCCTGTTTTATAGTACTTGCAAGGATTGGAGATCACTGGAGCATCGTCACACTATCAACTAGTCATTTTGGGTATACTTAGTAGAAATCATTTTGGTATAATGACATGTATAGGACAACTTGGCCAATAGTGGCTTGAAAATGTTATTTTGTAACCTAGCCATTGGAATTGCTAGTAACGGCTCATTTTGGTATGACTAAGTAGATTATTATGATATGAATATATTTCACATGTGTTATGTTAAGAATATGTGATCAATGTTATGAATGCTTAAGTTAAACTAAGGTAAGGTTGTGAACATGTATGCTTGTAGTGATATGCCTTGTGAATGCTAGAAATTACCCAATTTGAGTGCTTGAAATGGTTGGTATTGGTTGTGTGTTTCAAGTGCAGGTCTTGGGTGAAATTTTGGGTGAGAAATGAAGTTAGAAATAGCTTCATTTTGTCCACATGGGTAGACAATTACAAAATTTTTCCAAGGTACAAGGCTCACATGCCCGTGTGGTCCAAGGGACACGCCCGTGTGACCTTGGGACATGCCCGTGTTGGAGGTCGTGTTTGACCCCATATAACTCTCTGACTTGCACACATGACCATGCCACATGCCCAAGACACACGCCCGTGTCTCTTCCCGTGTGCCCAATTCTGAGCATTCTGTTTTGTAAAATTAAGGTACAGGGGACACACAGCCTAGCCACATGCCCATGTTACCAGGCCGTGTGTCAGAAAGTGTCGATTTGATTCTAATGCTCGTATTAGGCCTTGAGGGCCCGATCAAGGGACATTATGGATAATTTCGGTAAATAAATAGTAATTTACATAGATTAATGGAAAAATGTCCTAAATGTTCTGGTAATGCTCTGAAACCCTATTCCGACAATGGGTACGGGTTAGGAGTGTTACAAGCATTCTCCTATTTCTTACCATTGCAGTATTGCCTTCTTCTCTTATTGTTGGGTCTTCACTTTCCCCCCTAGGCCTTTTTTTCCTTCTTCTCCAATTAGCACCCTTTTCCTCCAAATCATGTTCCATTACAGAATGGGTCTGGTTGGCCAATAAAATTTCCCCCTATTGTGAAAAAGAGGGAAAATTACCTTCCAAACTGATCCCCAGGACAAGGTCGATGGATACTCCAGTTTTCGACTTAGTCCTTATTCCCTATGGCTTGTATTCTAAATTACGTTCGCCATAGAGACTTCCACATGTGCTATCTTCTCTATCTTTGTGTAACCAGATACTATTCATTGCCAAAGCTCTTTTAGATTGCGCTCGTAAAGACAAGTCCCAGCCTATCATCGCCACTTCCACCCCTAACGCCATTCTTGCCTCACAAAAAGAATCACTGTGACCCAGCCGACCACAATAGAAACAGAAAAGAGTCAGCCTTTCATATTTGAATCTGACATATGAACAGTTCCCTGAGAACATAACCTGCTTTTTCTTCTTTAATGTGTGACAGACATCCAATTGAACTCGAATTCTCATAAAATTCTTATTTCCTTTCCCCAGATCTGAACTATCATACTCCAGAAATTTGCGTAAAAAATCACCTAGTTGCCTTGCCAAACTTTCAGAAAAATACCTCATTGGAATATCATGGATCTGTACCCAAAAAGGCGAAAAGATTAAAGGGATTTTCAATGGATCCTCCCACTGTAATGTGTGTAGAACCAGTAAGTGATTATTAAAGGTCCGTGGAGAGCCCTTCAAAACTCTGTCCATATACATAGCATGAAAAAATTGAAACAGAAATCATTTTTCTCCTAGATCGCAGATCTGAACGCCTTTAATTGGGTACCATAGGTTCGCCATGGTGTTTTTCATTAATGGGAAGTGAATAACGCTGGTTGTTAAAAAGCATCCCACCGGTCGAAAAGTTCTTCCTTCCTTTTCCAAATTCGGCTCAACTTGTGCTTGTAAAACTGCTTCTTCTTCTTCATCAAGCGTTAATTCAGCAAATTCTTTTTCCATGATTGCAAGCTAGAGATTAAGCCTCATTATGCGTGCTATCCCGGAAGATGAGAGGAGATTCTAATATATTGCCGCCACCAAGATTAAACTTTGAACAAAATAACCCTTAAAAAAAAACCTAAGAACAAGCTAGAGAGGCAGACGCATGCGTGCTAGGGTAGCAGACTCAATCCTATACATCTACAATTTTAAATTGAAAGTAATTAGTATAAATAGGGTGGATCTTGTGTAGTGTTATTTTGTATATTACCTATAATGCTTTATCTTTAGTATAAAAATAAAATACCTAAAGTTCTTATTAGAGTGTTGTGTTATCCTAAAATGGGATAATTCCATAGTTAGTACTTATACTTTATCAAATTTTCTAATGTGTATATCATTTTTTTTGGGGGGGTCAAACAGTACCTCTACTTTCAAAAGTTCAAATTTGATAATTGTACTTTAATTCTATATACTAATGTAGTATTTTCTTCTAACAGTACTAAATTGTGACAACTTTTGACAGGTGGACCACTCATACACTATCATGTGGCATTGTTTCACAAGAAAAAATTTACTTAGTCAAATCAAGGAACTTTGAAATAATTAAACCACTTTTTAAAAGAAAAAGGATTTAATAATAAAATTAATGGTAAACTATCAAAATAATCACTTTTGTTTGTCTCAGGTTATAATTTAGTAATTTATATTTGAAATGTTATGTTTTAGTCACTTACGTTATCAGTTTGTAACATTTTATTCATTGAGCATTAATTGTCATTAACTGTATAACGATAAGCTGACGTGGCATGTTAAACCATCATTTCAAATGAAAAGTTTAGGTTAAATTATAGAATTGGTCTCTATATTTTTTTCATTTTGAGTAATTTAAAATTTTTCTTTTATGTTCTTTGAATTTTTTTCTTTTTTTTCCCCATTCTCTTCTCCTTCTCCCTTTGTTTTCCTCCCTTCTCCATTTCTTTTAACATAGTTTTTCTATGTTTTCCATATGTTAAAACTAGTCTCTATACATTTGCTTTCTTTAACAATTTAAATTTTCTTTTTTTTTTTCCTTTTCTTCACTGTAGAAACATAATCTTTGCCTACCAAATAAACCAAGTCCTTGTTTCTTTCATATCAATATGCAATTGTTATGTGATTGATTTACATACATGCTGATATTACATGATTTAAAATGTATATGGTTTGCTATTGAAATATGAAAAGTGTATACAATTACAGAGATTGAAATGGTATGAAATTGATAATAGACCCGAGTGAAATTGATAACGATTTGTATATGAATGACATGCCATTAAGATTTCGGAAAGCAAAATGAGTGTCATGATCAAGGCATATTCGATGGCTTGAGATCCAAAATATGATGCAGATTCTCTGAAGCTAAGGTTAGCAGCATCGAACAAAGCTAGTGTTAGCAATCCTAATCTAAAGCTAGTGTTAGCGGCTCAAATATATCAGCCTATATGAACAAATAAGTGTTGCAATCAGGAATTAATTCAATGGCTTGAGATATATCATATGTTGTGGATTTTTTAAAGCTAATCTTAGTAATCCTAATTCGAAGCTAGTGTTAGTAGCCCAAATATGTCAGCATATACAAGCAAATCAGTTCTGTGCATTTGAGTTTAATTTACTTTAGCCTTTGTGCAAAAGACAGAAGTGGAAATGGTATTAAGTGGAAAAAATGATTTAAAAAGAATGTTCTGAATAGAATTATACATGTTACAATTAGAATATGATTGAAATATCATATGTTATATGATAGATTGTTATGTTTTGTATGGTTATATTATTGTTCATCGGGCTAATCGATTAACACAAAAGGGAAATGACTAAATTATGACATATATTGTTTTTGGATATGTTTATATGATATAGGAATGATGTAAATGAAATGAAATTGATGAATTCAATTGAATGACGCTGAACGAGATTGATGTGTATAGTTTGAAATGTTTATGACTTGGTTATTTGACGTACTCACCTTGTTATTGTAAAATGTGGTAACAAGAAATTATACTTATGTAGCTAATATGATACGTGTATTGAGGTGAGTTTATTGTTTTAAACTTATGAATTGACTAAGCATACGGCATGCTTACTTTGTTTTATTTTATTTTTTGTTTCTGTAATGGTCATTTTACGGAACACGTCGATCGAATCTCCTTAGAGATCACACTATTCGACTTCTGACTCAGAAGAATTTTAATGTACTAGACTCAGTATATGGCATGTATATAGGGGATGTATTATATTTATGGTCAATTTGAAAGTTTACAAGTTGAACCACATTTGATTCCTAGTTTTGAAACTTGTATATATTACTTATAAGTGTGTATAAATGGCTAATGATGAATGTGGCTTGTTTGTGATAATGTGATGAAAATGGCATTAGGGATTTGGTATAAAAGCATGATGGCAATGTTGTAGGCTAAGCTTGAATGATATAAGTAGTTGAATGACTTGTAATGATTCATGTTACCTTGAATTGTATTGCTAGTCAATATGGCTTATTGGTTAGATGTTTAGGAGGATCTTATATGTTATATTTTGGCTTGGTTTTGAAAAGATTTGTGCAGGTTTTAAGTTTACAAAATGCCTGATTTGAGGTTTTTTTTTGGAACGGTTGGTTTGAACAAGGATGAAAAGTGATCTATTTTGTACGACACGGTAGTGTGACAAACATGAGCTGGCGGCACAACTGTATGCTTTTTGGTAAAAAGAAAACTTTAGGGCCACACAATTCTCGATTATTTCACGACCTGAGCACATGATTGTGTGTCCCTTGTTTTGTAAAAATTTCTTTATCTTTTGAAAATGTTGTAGTTTGATTCTTATTCATTCTTGAGTCATCTTTAAAGTTCACGTAAGTTCGTATAAGACTCGGGAAAGGTTTTGCATTGTATTAGATGACTGATTTGATTAAATTGATTAAATTTTGATTCTTAAGTAGCCATAACTATTTTTTTTTTTGTATTGTAGCATTTTGTAACTCGATCCCAACAATGGGGACGAGCGAGAGGTGTTACATTTAGTGGTATCAAAGCTACGATTTAGTCAATTCTAGGACTGAACCTAGCGCGTATTGAGTCTAGAAATTATATGTCACATTAACCTGTGATAGTGTGATCCTTTTGATCTGATTTGACTCTATTTTCTTATAACTATAAAAATGTCAGTCGAATATAATCGTATCATTCCTGATAATATCGATGATAATGTTCTTGCTTCCAACCAAGAAGTAAGTTATAATATTTTTGTTCCATAAATGTCTAAACATGATGTGAAAAAAGTGGTCTTTCAAATGATGAACATGTAGTTCTCAGAGTTTATGAGAGCAAATCCTGCGACTTTGCAACCTCCGCCCCCTAACGTGCCTCATGTGACATCTCTTCATCTTTCGTATATAGAAAATGTATAACGATCTCTAATTGATAAGATCAGAAAGTTTGGGGTTGAAGAAGTCCATGGAAAGATAGAAGATGATCCGACCAAGGCTAGATACAGGCTAGAGAATACATAGAGGGTTTTTGATGAAATGGCATGTTTAGTTTATGATTGCTTAAGATATGCAGTATCTTTGTTAAAAGACAAAGCTTATTAGTGGTGGTCTATGTTGATCGCAATTGTACCGAACAAACGAGTGAATTGGGACTTCTTCTGAATTGAATTTTAGAAAAAAAAAACTATATCAGTAAATTGTATTTAGAGAAGAACAATAGTGAGTTTCTGGAGATGAAAAAAGGAAACCAATCAGTAGCTAAATATGAATGGGAATTCGTTCGACTTAGCAAATATGCTCGAGGAATTATACTAATAGAGATCGAGATATGCATCCGTTTTGAGTGTGGATTGAATGAGGACATTTGAAAGTTAGTAAGAGCTTTGGAATTGAAAGAGTTTGTGATTTTATCTGAACGAGCTTAGAAAATGAAAGATATATGTAATGACAAGAAACAAGCCAAGTTGAAACGTCGAGACTCCGATAAACAAAGTAGGATAATATCATTTCCGAATCCAACACTGAAAAAGTCAAAATATGTTAATAACTATCTCATTTTTTTTGTCAAAATCTTTGAGAGGAGTTATGCGAAGACTAAGTAACTTGAAATCTCATATTACACCAGCAGTTAGTGTTGACAGTGTTTGTAATTTGAATAGATTGGTTTGTATTCACTATTGAAAAAACTCATCGAGGTGACTTTCGGTTAAAAAGTAGAGCTTGTATCTTATGCGATTCCAAGGAACATTGGAAAAGAAATTGTCCGGATCGGGTGAAACAAAACAAAGAACAAAGTGAAAAATCTATGGTTACTTCTCAGAAAGTTAGATGAGTGGGAAATGGTGGTAGCATAGAAAGAAATAGCATTGGGAATAAAGATATGGCTATCAAATTTAAAACTTGGGTACCTGTCAAAACTTATGCTGTTCAAACTCGTGAGGAGGCTTCTATTCCTAATGTTATTACTAGTACTATTCTCTATTCGATATTTTTGTAAATACATTAATTGAATTTGAATAATTACATTTATGTAATTGCACTACTTTAATAACTGAAAGAAATGCACCGATAAAGTTGGATGAGTATGATATTAGAGTAACAAACTTGTTAGGTCAGTATGTTATGTAACACCCCTAACCCCTATCCGTCGTCAGATTAGGGTCACGAGCATTACTAACGAAACAAACAATTAATTCAATAATAATCAACATATAAATTAACTAATAACATTAAAATATGTAGGGGCAAGTCACGACAATCTAATACTTTCATGCTAGATTCTTATACATTCGAATAATAAATTATGCTATGCATTTCTAAACTTAAATATGTAGGGGCAGGTCATGACAATCTAATACTTTCATGCTAGATTCTTATACATTCGAATAATAAATTATGCTATGCATTTCTAAACTTAGTCTTCCACTATCTACACTCTTATCACTATTTAAATATTGCTAAACTTAGTCTTCCGCTGTCTACACTCCTATCACTATTTATCTCTTCTAGAGTGATGGAATTAAGATACATACAAGAGTATTCCAATTATTAGCATCAGAGTATTAGTCCATACTCCATCTACAATTATCTTTTTAATTTATCTATGATGATGTTAGTGGAATGTACTTAATTTAGGTTTGCTGATCCATCCCAATACAGAATAAAAATTACTCTTACAGCCTCTATTTTGAGCCTATAAAACCCTAAAAGTAGTTCAAAAATAGGTAGGGACTAATTTGAAACAATTTTGGAAGTTTAGGAAATAATTAAAAAAAATTTGATTTCAGGTGTCACACACCAATATGGCAAGGCCGTGTAACTCTCTGACTTGGGTTACACGCCAGTATGGCCAGGCCGTGTGCACCCAAAAGTACCTTAAAACTCAATTTTACCATTTCCTATTTACTTGGGCACTAAGCAACTCAATTATCAATCGTTTAACCTATTCAAAACACGATTAAACATGCCCAAAATACACCAAATTCATCACCTAATATGCTTAACCAATGTACCCTCATTGTTACCACATTTTATATGTTCAAATACACCAACAACACATTAAACATTCAAGATTTTCATTCATATCACATTTACCATATTTGAACTAACTTGGTAACTTTAGAAGTTTGAAAGTTACCAAGTTTGAAGCTAAGCAAATACCAAACATTATGCTAAGCTACCAAACTTTAAACTATCGCATACTAAAATATAAACTAGGCTAGCATACAAACATAGCCTCAACCACAATCATATACACATTTAACCATCATTTCACTAGCAAGTAATTTAACAACATCTTATAAACGATATCAACAAAAAACTCCTTAGAGACATGCCATTACAAAATGAAATATCACCACACTTGAGCTTGGGATTTGTGATTTGATGCTGAGTCGGTAATAATTCGAACAGTACCTAGCCTACGCACGAAAAACAAAGCCACACGCTGAGTAAAACTCAGTGGTATTTCTATAATCTGAATAACATAAACTTGGTATAAGTATTTTTAAAATGCAAAATGCAACAAGTAAGCTATGTTCACGTGTTTCAATTCAATAGTATAATTTTTGCTCATTCCTTATTCACATCTACTAAGATTTTCACATGTTCAAATATATAAGTATATATCAATGACATTTCATTTAACATTTGAATACATCATCTCATGCAATGGAATGATTCACATATTTGACTAATATTTGAATTCATTCAAGTTTCACATTGTAATGGCCTAAATTCAAGGTTATCGGAATAATGGTTTCGTAACCACAAATCTAATTTAAAGAGAAATTTATTTCAATATTTTTGCATAAAAATTGATATGATAGGAAAATCGTATGAAAATATTGATAGAAAAAAATTTTACCGATTTAGTGGTTAGTTAGAAAAAGAAATTATTGAAGAAATTGGGTAAAAACAAGGTATCGGGACCTCTATCTCGTAAAACCGAGTCGAAAATAATTTTATAAATATTTATGAAATTTTAGTAATGTGGTATTAAAATTTAGTTAGGAAATTTTAATGTTTGGGTAGTCAATTAAATGAAAAGGACTAAATTGTAATAGGTGTAAAAGGTGCTAGAATGATTAAATAGCTTAAGAGTCTAATGAGAAAGGATTTAAAAGGTAATTAGACCCAAAATTTATTTGGGGTGGACGGAAAGTGCATGAAATCAGCAGGAAAATTGATAAATTAAGGGCAAAATTGGAATATTGCAAAATTAACTAAATAAAACTAGGACTAAATAGGAAATATCTAGATTTCTCTTCATTTCTCTTCAATTCCAGCAGCTAAAAACGCCATAGGAGGGTTCTCTAAGCTGGTATTCCATACTTTTTGCACCAAGTGAGTTAATCCTTACCTTTTTCTTGTAATTTTTGTGTTTCTAAGATTTTTACAACTAGGTCCTACTATTAAACTCATTAGTTTTTGATTTCATGGATGAAATTGAAGGTCACCATAGTTGAGTGCTGTAAGATTATGATGAAATATAATGAAATTAAAGCTTTAATTTGTTTATGAGATGATTTTATTAGGTAATTTCAATAGAAATTGATTTTTAGGACCTAATTGTAAAAATACTTGGAACTAAAGTCTATTGCTGAAATTCTGATTCCTAAAGGTTGTAAACTAGTTTAAGGTGATAGAATAAAATGTTAATTGAGAAAAATCAGCTCAATTGAGAGGCTAATTAAGTAGGGACGAAATTATCATTTATTAAAAGCTTAGGGGAAAAATGGTAATAAACAGCTTGCACAAAAACAGTTTGGACAGCAGCAGTAGACTAACTTTGAAAAATCCCCATAAATTTTAGAAATCGAATTAGAAGATGAAAAAAATATGGAATTAAATCTTATTGAGTCTAGTTTCTTATAGAAGAAATAGTGTAAGCAATCGATTTGTAAATTTTGAGATATAATGAATTTTGTGAGACAAGGTCAGAATGAATTCGGGTTCCCCTGTTCTGATTTTGAAAAATCATAAAAAATTTAAGAAAAATAATTATGGGCTTAAATTTATATGTCTAAAATCTTGAATGAGTCTATTTTTAATAGAAACAAACAAGAACATTATTTGAATCCTGTATGAAGAGATAATTAATTTTTAGTAAAGAAGGGTCAGAATTGTCAGACAGCAGAACAGGGGTGACTTTAAAGAATAAACTGTACTTATTGGCTAAACTAAAAATTCTGAAAATTTTATGGTAAGAAGATATATGAGTCTAGTTTCAGATAAAATTAACGGATATTAATTTGGAGTTCCGTATCTTGAGCTATAAATAATTTAGTGACTATGACTCAAATAGACAGCTTTGAATAAACTATAAATAATAATAGTTGAATTATAGAGAATGTTGCATATGAACATGAAATGTATTAAATTGATAGTTAAATTTATTTATTTAGATCCAGAAGATTCAAATACGAAGCTAGATCGAGGAAAGGAAAAAATTCGGGATTAGTAGATTTTTTTTGTTTACAAACAAGTATCAAGGTAAGTTCATGTAACTTGAATTATATTCTTAAATGCTTGAAATGCATGTTTTTGACATGAATATAATTTGAATGTTCATTATATGGAAATTTATGAAACATTGATATATATGATAAAAGAGGAAGAAATCCCGGTTGAATGAAAGGAAAATTCGATGGATCTCTGAAAAGGAATTGACGGTAAAAAGGATCTAGGCCGGACGGGTGATCCTATCCTGATATAGCCCTCCCGAAGAATATGTGTAAAATGGATTTAGCCTGGACGGGTAATCCGAATTAGGGTCTGAATTTAGCCTGGACTGGTAATTCAGATCCAAGCTCATTAGAGTAATTGTCGTTGTAGGGGATTTAGCCTGGATTGGTAATCCCGCTGCAAGGTTGAGTTTCGCGGGAGTGTGCTCTCTGAAATGGAAATGTGCGCACATGAATATGAATTGATGGACCCGGAATTGTACACTAAAAGTGTACCTCTGAAAAATCCATCGAAATTTCGATAAATTCAACAGGATAAATATGGAAAAATAACAAGGAAATGGAAATCATGGTATTGATGAGCTCATCAATCATGGTATATATTATTGGTACATGGAAATTATTGTACTAACTTGAATGTTGAGTTTGTGCATATTAGGGTAATAATGCATTGAATGGATATATGAATGTTTATTGTATTGTATTGAAAATATTAGGTAAGTATAATTCTTGTTACATGAGCTTACTAAGCAAGAAGTGCTTACCCCGTTTCCTTTTTCCCTGTTTTGTAGTGTTAAGAGCTCGGAAGTCGGATTTGGTCGGAGACACATCACACTATCAACCTTAGGATTTCGGTATATAAAGAAACTTTATTTTGAAAATCAATGGCATGTATAAGCTAATAAAGTAAATGTTAACGTGAAATGAATATAAAGTTAGCCATTAGTATGGTTAACAAACCTGGTTTTAGGTATGTGATGACGTTATCT
Source organism: Gossypium arboreum (assembly GCF_025698485.1). Lineage (NCBI taxonomy): Eukaryota > Viridiplantae > Streptophyta > Magnoliopsida > Malvales > Malvaceae > Gossypium > Gossypium arboreum. The sequence continues at coordinate 28,732,001 of NC_069074.1, read as the reverse complement.
TATAAATATGCATGAATTTATCTTGAAAATATGTTGAATTGGTTTGGTTGAAGTGGATTGGTCTCGATTTAATATTGCAGGGAAGGTTAGATATTTATAAATGGGCTATATTGAATATAAAAAAAATCGTAAACTCCGGTAATACCTCGTACACTATTTCGGCAATGAATACAGGTAGGGGGTATTACATTTGTTGGTATCAGAGCTACGGCTTAGCCAGTTCTAGGACCGATGTAGCAAATACGGGATTAGCTATACATGCCATTTAAATAATTATTGATAGTGTGATATCTCCTGACCATTTAAAATGTGTTTTTCTTATAGTAAATGTCTAAAGACCGAGCTCAATCTGAGAAAGCTCGGAGTGATGCTCCGGCTTCAGTACAAAGAGAAGAAGCTAGCAGTAGAAGGCCCAAGACAGAGGGTCGAGGGGAGGAGGCAAAAACAACCTTCTTTCAAATGATTAATGAATGGGTTAGTCAATACTTAAGAACTAACCCTGTAGTGCAGCAAGTTCAAGCTCCCCCTCCTGCTCCTCCACCGGTTCCCGAAATCCCACAGGGTACAGGTACTGAATCTGTCAGAAAAGGGAAAGCTCCAATAGATAAAATTCAAAAATATGGGGCCGAAGAATTTCGAGCAGCAGTTGATGATGATTCCGAACGGGCTAAATTCTGGTTAGAAAACACTACTCGGGTTTTGGAGGAATTATCTTGTACACCAGAAGAATGTTTGAAATGTGCCGTCTCACTGCTAAAAGACACAGCTTACCATTGGTGGAATAGTAAAGCTTTAGTTGTTCCGAAATAAGAAATTACATGGGAATTCATTCAGACCGAGTTCAGAAAGAAATATATCAGTCAAAAATATATCAGTCAGAGGTTTCTCGATCAAAAGAGAAAAGAATTTCTTGAGCTGAAATAGGGTAACAGATCAGTATTTGAGTATGAAAGAGAATTTGTTTGATTGAGTAAATATGCTCGAGAATGGGTACAGTCAGAAGCTGAAATGTGCAAACGATTCGAAGAAGGGTTGAATGAAGACATTAAGCTACTGATCGGAATTCTTGAAATTCGAGAGTTTGCTACATTGGCAGAGAGAGCTTATAAAGCAGAAGAATTGAGCAAAGAAAAGAAATAGGCTAAGAGGGAAACACGAATTTTTAGTAAAAGACCGATGGGAAAATCCCAGTTTTCTGCTTCAAAGAAATTAAAGAAGTACCAGGATCGTTTTACCTCAGCCACTGGGTATTCGGGTAGAGAGCGAGGTTTTCAACGCACTAATCCAAGACCTTCCACTCCATCAGTGACCAGTGTTGGCAGTGTTGGCACTCCTAAGCCGAGATGCCGGTACTGTAATAAAACTCATTTTGGTGAATGTCGATTAAAGAGCGAGGCTTGTTACCGATGTGGTTCTATTGACCATTTCCTCAGAGATTGTCCAAAAAGGGGTGAAAAAGAAGCTGAACAGATATCGAAGCTGATTAATCCAGTTTCGAGAGGTAGAACAACTCGACCATCTGGTAATGTCAGTGGTAGCCGAGGAGCTACGAAAGATATTGCAGGTAGGTCTGAAGCACGAGCACCTGCTAGGACATATGCCATCTGTGCCAGAGAAGATGCCTCAGCACCTAATATTATTACTGGTACATTTTCTTTACTTGATACTGATATTACTGCATTGATTGATCCTGGTTCTACGTATTCATATATATGTGTTAAACCTGCAATTGTTAAAAATTTATCTGTTGAACCTACTAAATTTGTGGTTAAAGTCTCGAACCCCCTGGGCCAGTCTGTGTTGGTGGATAAAATTTGTAAAAATTGTTCACTGATGGTAAGAGGTTATTGTTTCCCGGTTGATTTGATGTTACTCTCATTTGATGAATTTGACGTGATATTGGGCATGGATTGGTTAACCCAGCATGATGCGGTAGTAAATTGTAGACAAAAATATATTGTGCTAAAATGTCAAAATGGTGAGTTGCTCCGGGTTAAATCTGATCAGATAGAAAGGTTATCTGATGTGATTTCAGTAATGGCAGCACAGAGGTATGTCAAAAAAGGGTATGATGCTTACTTGGCTTATGTACTCGACACCAAGGTATCTGAGTCAAGGATACAGGTAGTGCCAATAGTATGTGAATTTTTCGATGTGTTTCCAGAGGAATTACCAGGGTTGCCACCAGAAAGAGAAGTGGAATTTTCCATAGATTTGATTCCGGGAACTACTCCGATTTCCATAGCTCCGTACCGGATGGCTCCTACTAAATTAAAGGAGTTAAAGACACAGTTGCAAGAGCTTGTTGACAGGGGTTTTGTCCGACTGAGTCATTCACTTTGGGGTGCTCCGGCTCTGTTTGTGAAAAAGAAGGACGGGTCTTTAAGACTGTGTATCGACTACCGGCAGCTTAATAAAGTAACCATAAAGAATAAGTACCTGTTACCACGGATTGATGATTTATTTGATCAGCTGAAAGGTGCTACTGTGTTTTCAAAGATTGATCTTCGATCAGGTTATTATCAGTTATGGGTAAAGGAGTCAGATGTGCCAAAAACAGCCTTCAGAACCAGGTATGGAATTATGAGTCTCTGGTTATGCCGTTTGGGCTAACTAATGCACCTGCAGTATTCATGGATTTGATGAACCGAATATTCAGACCGTACTTAGACAGATTTGTAGTAGTATTCATTGATGATATTTTGGTTTATTCTCGGGATGAAGAAGAACATGCAGAACATTTGAGAATTGTGTTGCAAATTCTGCGAGGGATGCAGTTATATGCTAAATTCAGTAAATATGAATTTTGGCTCCGAGAAGTGGGTTTTCTTAGACACATTGTATCTGCTGAAGGCATCAGGGTAGATCCAAGTAAAATCTCAGCTATTGTCAATTGGAATCCACCAAAGAATGTATCTGAAGTTAGAAGTTTCTTGGGTTTAGCTGGTTATTATCAGAGATTTGTACAGGGATTCTCTATGATAGCTTCTCCGATGACTCAATTATTGCAAAAAGATGTAAAGTTCGAGTGGACTGATGAATGTCAGCAAAGTTTCAACCGATTGAAAGATCTACTAACGAAAGCACCTGTATTAGTGTAGCCTGAACCGAGTAAGGAATTTGTTATTTATAGTGATGCCTCTTTAAATGGTTTAGGTTGTGTCTTAATGCAAGAAGGTGAAGTAATAGCCTATACTTCAAGACAACTTGAACCACATGAAAGAAATTACCCAATACATGATCTTGAATTAGCTGCTATTGTATTTGCGCTGAAAATATGGCGGCATTACTTGTACGGTGAGAAATTCCATATTTATACTGATCATAAAAGCTTGAAATATTTGATGACACAGAAAGATTTGAATTTGAGACAGCGCAGGTGGCTTGAACTGATAAAGGACTATGATTTGATTATTGATTACCATCCGTGTAAGGCTAATGTTGTAGCTGATGCTTTGAGTCAGAAATCTCTGTTTGCTTTACGAGCTATGAATACCCGGTTATCATTGACTGATGATGGTACAATCCTAGCTGAATTAAGAGCTAAACCGACATTTTTACAGCAAATATGTGAAGCTTAGAAGAATGATGAGAAGTTACAAGTTAAACGGGCACAGTGTGAGTCAGGTAATGATTCTGAATTTCAGATTGGTTCTGATGGTTGTTTATTATTCAGAGGTAAGGTATGTGTACCTCAGAATTCAGAGCTCATACAGAAGATTCTACGCGAGGCTTACAGCGGTACTATGTCTGTACATCTGGGGAGTAATAAAATGTATAATGATCTGAAAAAAATATACTGGTGGCCGGGAATGAAACGTGATATCTCGAGTTTGTATCAAGGTGTTTAATATGTCAGCAAGTTAAAGCTGAACATCAGGTACCTTCGGGGTTACTTCAGCTAATTACTATACCGGAATGGAAATGGGAAAAAATCACTATGGATTTTGTATCGGGGTTACCTTTGTCTCCGAGGAAAAAAGATGCTATTTGGGTGATTGTTGACCGATTGACAAAGTCAGCGCACTTTATTCCGGTACGTATGGATTATTCTTTAGATAAATTAGCTGAACTATACATATCTGAGATTGTCAGGCTACATTGAGTGCCTGTCTCGTTTGTATCAGATAGAGATCCCCAATTTACGTCTCGTTTTTGGGACAAATTGCAAGAAGCCATAGGTACTCAGTTGTATTTCAGCATTGCATTTCATCCTCAGACAGATGGTCCATCTGAACGTGTAATTCAAGTATTGGAAGATATGCTACGATGTTATATACTAGAGTTTGAAGGTAATTGGGAGAGGTATCTACCTTTGATTGAATTTGCTTACAATAATAGTTATCAGTCCAATATTAAAATGACTCCGTATGAAGCTTTGTATGGTAGAAAATGTAGAACACCGTTATATTGGACAGAACTCAGTGAAAGGAAGACACATGGGGTTGATTTGATCTGGGAAACATAAGAAAAAGTAAAGGTTATTCGGGATAGTCTAAAAGCATGTTCATATCGTCAAAAATCATATGCCGACCTTAAATGAAAAGAGATTGAATTTCAAGTCGGTGACAAGGTATTCCTAAAAGTGTCTCCTTGGAAGAAAGTTCTTCGATTCGGTCGAAAGGGTAAACTGAGTCCAAGATTTATCGGGCCATATAAAATCATAGAAAGAATTGGTCGGTCGCTTATCGGTTGGCATTACCACCGAAACTTGATAGAATCCATAATGTTTTTGATGTATCTATGTTACGATGATATCGATCAGATCCTTCACATGTTATTTCTCTGACAGAAGTGGAGATTCAACCGGATATGACTTACAGTGAAGAACCGGTCAAGATATTGGCACGGGAGACAAAAGAGCTTAGAAATAAAAAGATAAATTTGGTGAAAGTATTGTGGCAAAAGCAGGGGATTGAGGAAGCAACATGGGAACCAGAGGAGGCAATGGGGAAACAATACCCAAACCTCTTTACTGGTAAGATTTTTGAGGACGAAAATCCTAAAGGTGGGGAGAGTTGTAATGGCCTAAATTCAAGGTTATCGGAATAATGGTTTCGTAACCACAAATTCGATTTAAAGAGAAATTTATTTCAATATTTTTGCATGAAAATTGATATGATAGGAAAATCGTATGAAAATATTGATAGAAAAAAATTTTACCGATTTAGTGGTTAGTTAGAAAAAGAAATTATTGAAGAAATTGGGTAAAAACAAGGTATCGGGACCTCTATCTCGTAAAACTGAGTCGAAAATAATTTTATAAATATTTATGAAATGTTAGTAATGTGGTATTAAAATTTAGTTAGGAAATTTTAATGTTTGGGTAGTCAATTAAATGAAAAGGACTAAACTGTAATAGGTGTAAAAGGTGCTGGAATGATTAAATAGCTTAAGAGTCTAATGAGAAAGGATTTAAAAGGTAATTAGACCCAAAATTTATTTGGGCTGGACGGCAAGTGCATGAAATCAGCAGGAAAATTGATAAATTAAGGGCAAAATTGGAATATTGCAAAATTAACTAAATAAAACTAGGACTAAATAGGAAATATTTAGATTTCGCTTCATTTCTCTTCAATTCCAGCAGCTAAAAACGCCATAGGAGGGTTCTCTAAGCTGGTATTCTATAATTTTTGCACCAAGTGAGTTAATCCTTGCCTTTTTCTTGTAATTTTTGTGTTTCTAAGACTTCTACAACTAGGTCCTACTATTAAATTCATTAGTTTTTTATTTCATGGATGAAATTGAAGGTCACCATGGTTGAGTGCTGTAAGATTATGATGAAATAGAATGAAATTAAAGCTTTAATTTGTTTATGAGATGATTTTATTAGGTAATTTCAATAGAAATTGATTTTTAGGACCTAATTGTAAAAATGATTGGAATTAAAGTCTATTGCTGAAATTCTGATTCCTAAAGGTTGTAAACTAGTTTAAGGTGATAGAATAAAATGTTAATTGAGAAAAATAAGCTCAATTGAGAGGCTAATTGAGTAGGGACGAAATTATCATTTATTAAAAGCTTAGGGGGAAAATGGTAATAAATAGCTTGCACAAAAACAGTTTGGACAGCAGCAGTATACTAACTTTGAAAAATCACCATAAATTGTAGAAATCGAATTAGAAGATAAAAAAAATATGGAATTAAATCTTATTGAGTCTAGTTTCTCATAGAAGATATAGTGTAAGCAATGGATTTGTAAATTTTGATATATAATGAATTTTGTGAGACAAGGTCAGAATGAATTCGGGTTCCCCTGTTCTGACTTTGAAAAATCATAAAAAATTTAGTAAAAATAATTATGGGCTTAAATTTATATGTATAAAATACTGAATGAGTCTATTTTTAATAGAAACAAACAAGAACATCATTTGAATCCTGTATGAGAGATAATTAATTTTTAGTGAAGAAGGGTCAGAATTGTCAGACAGCAGAACAGGGGTGACTTTAAAGAATAAACTGTACTTATTGGCTGAACCAAAATTTCTGAAAATTTTATGATAAGAAGATATATGAGTCTAGTTTCAGGAAAAATTAACGGATATTAATTTGGAGTTCCGTAGCTCGAGTTATAAATAATTTAGTGACTATGACTCAAATAGACAGCTTTAAATAAACTATAAATAATAATAGTTGAATTATAGAGAATGTTGCATATGAACATGAAATGTATTAAATTGATAATTAAATTTATTTATTTAGATCCAGAAGATTCAAATACGAAGCTAGATCGAGGAAAGGAAAAAGTTTGGGACTAGTAGAGTTTTTTTGTTTACAAACAAGTATCAAGATAAGTTCATGTAACTTGAATTATATTCTTAAGTGCTTGAAATACATGTTTTTGACATGAATATGATTTGAATGTTCATTATATGGAAATTTATGAAATATTGATATATTTGATAAAAGAGGAAGAAATCCCGGTTGAATGAAAGGAAAATTCGATGGATCTCTGAAAAGGAATTGACGGTAAAAAGGATCTAGCAGGACGGGTGATCCTATCTGATATAGCCCTCCCAAGAATATGTGTAAAATGGATTTAGCCCGGATGGGTAATCCGAATTAGGGTCTGAATTTAGTCTGGACTGGTAATTCAGATCCAAGCTCATTAGAGTAATTGTTGTTGCGGGGGATTTAGCCTGGACTGGTAATCCCGTTGCAAGGTTGAGGTTCGCGGGAGTGTGCTCTCTGAAATGGAAATGTGCACACATGAATATGAATTGATGGACCCGGAATTGTACACTAAAAGTGTACCTCTGAAAAATCCATCGAAATTTCGATAACTTCAACGGGATAAATATGGAAAAATAACAAGGAAATGGAAATCATGGTATTGATGAGCTCATCAATCATGGTATATATTATTGGTACATGGAAATTATTGTACTAACTTGAATGTTGAGTTTGTGCATATTAGGGTAATAATGCATTGAATGGATATATGAATGTTTATTGTATTGTATTGAAAATATTAGGTAAGTATAATTCTTGTTACATGAGCTTACTAAGCACGAAGTGCTGACCCCGTTTCCTTTTTCCCTGTTTTGTAGTGTTAAGAGCTCGGAGGTCGGATTTGGTCGGAGACACATCACACTATCAACCTCAGGATTTCGGTATATAAAGAAACTTTATTTTGGAAATCAATGGCATGTATAAGCTAATAAAGTAAATGTTAACGTGAAATGAATATAAAGTTAGCCATTAGTATGGTTAACAAACCTAGTTTTGGGTATGTGATGACGTTATCTTATGAATATGCATGAATTTATCTTGAAAATATGTTGAATTGGTTTGGTTGAAGTGGATTGGTCTCGATTTAATATGCAGGGAAGGTTAGATATTTATAAAGGGGCTATATTGAATACAAAAAAAAATCGTAAACTCCGGTAATACCTCGTACACTATTCCGGCAATGAATACGGGTAGGGGGTATTACACACATCTCAATTCATCAATTCATATTTCATTTCTCATCTTTGTCATTTCAATATCAATCACATAATTTATTAATTTACTTTCCCCTATTAACACGACATAGACTCGGACGGATACATGGATCCAACCAACATAATAGTTTGGGACCCAATGTCTCATCGGATAAATCCGAAGTAATAATTACGCCTAACGCTATATAAAATGACACCCAGTGTCTCATCGGTTAAACCAAAGCAAATTGGCACCCAGTGCCTCATCGACTTGAGGTCGAAGTAATTCCTGAACTCTTCCTATCCTATGACATGCCATCTATATCCAACTTAGCCCGATACAGTTAATATGAATTCATTTCACTTTTCAATACAACCAATGTCTCAATTTCATGAATGTATATCATTACATATAACCATATATTCAATTTGATAATAATCACATTTTTTTCTCAATACACATATATTCATAATCAATATATTTCATAATATACAAAATCAATCCATTTCATTTTAGTTATGAATTTAATTCAATCCCGAAGTACCAAAGTACTCACCTCAAATGCTTACCATATGCAAACAATTATATATGCAATAATATACTATTTAATTCGAAATATAGAAACACAAATCGTGAATTCCGAACTATTCGACGTTGATTTTATCCTTCCCTTTTTTACTCGAGGATTCCAGTACGACGTTAGCTACGGAATAAAACAATTAAATCACATTAATATAACACATTTCAACTTTACATTATATATCAATTTTCACACTGTATTTTGCTTATTCTTCAATTTAGTCCCTAAACCAAGAGTAATTATAACCTTTACAATTAACTTCATATTTTTATACTAATTTCACTCTAGACCACATTTAGCTTTCTCTTTTCCAATTCGACCCATTAATTTTTAATTTTTCACACTTTAGTTCCTATTGTTCAAAATCAACAATTAATTCCACAATTTAGTCCTTTTCCATTTCTAACTTAAAAATCTATCTATTTAATCCCTAATACTTAAACTATTCAACAATGTCAATATCAAAAATCTTGAACAATACCAAAAATTACCATATGGGTCGGGTAGTCCTAAGTACCGGGATTCCAAAAATATAAAAATTACAAGTGTAGGGACTAAACTGCACTAACCAATTTGAGCTTGAACTTCCAAACCCCTAACTGTGCGTGAGTCTTCTTCTTTTTTTTTTTTTTTTCCTTTTCTTTCTTTCCTAATTGCATATAACAGAGAATGAATCTTCTCTTTCTTTTGTGTTTATTATTATAGCAAATATTATTTCTTATTATATAATATACATACATTTATACAATTTATTTATTATAACATATACATATTATATTAACATAATATATAATATATATACATGTCATAAATGTTCATTATGACCGTCCACTTTAAATGAAACAAGGGCATAATTGCTTTTTTAGTCCTTTTAATTTATTTTAATCTATAATTCAACTTTTAACGCTTACATGATTTAAACCATGTACCTTAATAACTCCTAATTTCACGAAATTCGCTATTCCAAAAATTAAGTAGTTACCTAACTAACTTCGTAAATATTTAATTAAATATTTACAAGTCTGATTTATGAAAACTGAGTTTCGGAACTACATTTTTCGACACCCCTGACTATTGGGTCGTTACATGTTATCACTATTAACTTATGTAAAAAGTATCCATTGAAAATACGAAACTATGAATTTTCTATTGATCTGATGTTATTAACATTGATAAATTTGATATTATTCTCAATATGGTTTGGTTGAATTTTTACAATATGGTAGAAACTGTAAACATGAGCAAATTGTATAGTGATATCAAAAGAGTGAATTGATTAATATTAGTGCTAATAGATCTAAATGTTCCACAAATTTAATGTTAATGTTATCTGCACAAAAATGGATCATAGAAGGTCTTGCATTTTAGATACTAGAATACAAAGATTAAAAACAAGTTCCAACCATTTTCAAATTCTCTAATGTGTTCCCAGAAGATTTGTCAGAGTTGTGTTCTGAAAGAAAAAAGTTAACTTTTTTATTGAATTAGCACTGGAAACTACTCCAATATCTATTACACCGTATAGAATAGCATTGACCACATTGAAAAAATGGAAGACTCAATCGCAAGAGTTATCAAACTGAGAATTCATTTAATTGAATGTGTCATCTTAAGATGTTTCTATTCTAATTATGAAAAAGAATGAAGGAACTTTGAGATTTCGTGTTACTTACAAATAGTTGAATCAAACTACTGTAAATAACAGAAACATGTTGCTCCAAACTAATGATATATTAATTTACTTGAGAAATGAAATCGAAGATGATCAATATCTAAGAATAAGGTTACAGACTTTATAAGAAAAGCAGTTGTATGCGAGGTTCATCAAATGTGAATCCTGGGTTCTAAAAATAATGTTTCTGAAACATGTAATATAGGTTAAAGATATTTGTTTTAAACCAAACAAAAATGTCATCTGGTGTGATTTGGAAACCATAGAAGAATGTATAGAAGTACTCAGTTTTCTAAAATTGGCTAGCCATCGTAGATAGTTAGTTAAAAGTTTTTCGATGACTGTATTAACATTAATAGAAACTTAAGTGTTGACTTGGCTCAAATCTGAAAAAGAATTTGTTGTTTTCAGTGATGTTTTGCCCAACGGTCGAGTTGTGTACTGTTAGGTAATTGCCTATGCTTCTCGACAGTTTAAGCCACACGAAATGAATTGACCTACACATGATCTAGAAGTATCTGTCGTTAAAAAATGCTTATTGACTTTGGAACATGATGATTTTATTCCAGCGGACTTAAGAATTAAATTGGTATTCCTTTGAAGAATTCTAAAAATTTGTAGAAAAATGATTTAGAATTTCTCGTTAAATGAAGAATTGTTTAAAATGATCAAACCTCAAGGTTTAGTGTTGATGATAATGAAAATCCATGTTCTTGAAACTGTTTTTGTGTACCATAAAATTTAGACTTGAAACGAGATATCTTACGTGAAGGCTTTAGTAGTATCTACTCATTCCATACAATTATGTAGTTGCAATGATAGTAAAGTATAAAAAGAGAGGTTTCAAAATATGTGATGAAATGTCAGACATGGCAGCAAGTTAAGTTGAGCATCAAGTTCTATTGCGTTTGCTATAGCCTATGGTAATTCTAGAATGGAAATGAGAACAAGACATTATGAATTTCGTATCAGGTTTACTCGTGTCACTGAAAAAGGAAAGATGCAATCTGGATTATAGTTGACAATTTGACCAAGTTAGTGCACTTCCTTCCTTTCTGAACTGAATACTCACATGAAAAGTTAATTTAATCATAGCATAGCGTTCCATCATTAGACTAATGGATAACCAGAACAGATGATTTAGATATTAGAGGATATTGATTAGCGCTGTTAGCGTAATTTGAAAATGATTCACGATATTTTCCATGTGTACATATTACGACGATATAGATCTAATTCTTCTCATGTGATATCTCCTGAGATGATGAAGTTATAGCCTGCTTTGACTTATAATGAAGAATTGGTAAAAAATTTAGCTCAAGAAGTAAAAGAATTGTGAAACAAGCGGGTATCGTTAGTAAAAGTGTTATGGCATCGACATGGTATAGAAGAGCTGAGGAGCTAAAAGAAACTATAAAATCACAATACTTTAACCTTTCTCAGGTAAAATTTCGAGGACGAAATTTCTTAAGGTGGAAGAGTTGTAATAGCTTGTTTTTCAATGGTGTAAGGAACGGTGGTTTAAGAACCCCGTTTTTTGATGACCGAGCCTGTAAATATTATTATTTAATATTTACGAGTCTAATTTAAAGATATACTGAAATTTTTTTTGATGAATTTGATAATTGGAAAGTCAGTAAATGTATAAGTGTATTGACCTTAAAGTTAATGGTTTTGGAAAATAAGGTATGGAGACCTCGTTTCCATAAACCGAGCTCGTAAATATTTTTATTATATTTATAGAGTTATTGTATGTGAATTAGATTTTTGATAAGTAATTTTTTCGATTTAGTGACTAATTAAGATATAAGGACTAAATTGTAAAAATCATAAAAGTTAATCGTTATTGAATTTTATTAGTTAAAAGGGCCTAAAAGTTAATATTAAGGATTGAAGTGGAAATTTACCATTTTTTGATTATCGTGGACGGTTAGTGCATGTGAATAAAATAATTAAGTGTTGAAATTTAGATTAGTTTAATAATAAAAGATGTTAAAAGTAAAATGAAAACATAAAAAAAAATAGAAAGTCATTCACCATCTTTTCTTCTCTCCAAGATCAAAATCACCATTGTTAGAAGCTTGAAGAATTCGTCCAAACTACTTCCTTTGCATGGTAAGCCAATTGAAGCCCGTTTTTCATAAATTTTATGTTTTTGAAATCATTGTAACTCGATTTGTCTAAATCATATATCCATTTTCAAAATTGCTAAAGTTCGTAAAAGTTACCATTGATGAGTTTTGAAGCTTTTGGTGTTTAAATTTTATCTTTTAAGCTTAGAAATAGAAAGGGGACTAATTTGTAAAGTATAAAAACTAGTTTTGCACTTAAGGAATAAAATGAAAAGTTTGTGAAATTGTCATGATTTTTTATGAAAATAGATAGTAGATAGCCTTAGAAGGATGAATTTCAAAATTGATTGTAAAACAATGCTTAAATGTAAAAGTTATGTTTTTTTGGTTTTATGGACTAAATTGAATAAAATGTAAAACTTGAGCGGAACTGTAAAAAGTAAAAGTAAATTGTTATATGCATGAAATTGAATGTCATAAGGTATTTAGAACTAATAAATTGAAATGAATTGTCATTTAGATCAAGATTTGAGTCGACCAAAACTTAATCAAAGAAAAGAGAAAATTACAAATTAGTCCCTAACATCTCGTTTATTATCATTTTTGCTAGTGAAGTTCATACGAGACTTACGTTATCAATTTATAAGATGTTGATATGAACAGATATTGATTATTTTAAACTACACTATCAGTTTACATTTCACCTAATAATATCATTTATTAACTTTAATATTTTAATTTTGAAATAATATGTTTAAAATTATTTATCATATATTCATAAAATTTATAAAAAATAAAAAATAAATATTTTTAAATTTTACATATAATCATGAGCACAAGTAATAACTAATTTAACTTAATTTTTAATTATTTTAAAAAACTTAATTTTAATTAATTAATATTTTTACCCCATGCTCACAATGAAATATATATATGCGTGAGAAAAATATGTAAAAAGAAAGTTAAACTATTATATTTATTATCTAATACAAATTATACCTTACATATTTAAAAGAAGAAATAATATTTGGTATCTTTGTAGTGAAGTTTTTAGACTCTACAAAGTTAAAGCGCCTTAATAGTATGGTAAGATATTAAAAAATATATATATATATATATATATATATATATATATGACAATTTTTAAGGGATAATGACATATTTACCTCCTATACTTTAACAAAATGTTTAATGTGATATCTAAAGTTTCTAAATGTCCAATGTGCCCCATGTACTCTGTTTCCGTCTTCTAAAATGTATCTTTTTAATATTTTAATATTTAATATTATAGTTTTCTATTTTTAAAATTTAAATTTAATATTTTTATTTTAATTGCTACATGACATTTTTTTCATTGGTCAAAACATGCCACGTGGCGCTTTTTCATTGGCCAAATTGCCTAAAGGTTTTTTTTAACCGCTATTACAAAATGGACCAAAAATAGAGAAAACTGGTACTTTAGGTACCAAATTGGGACAAAAAAAAGTCTAGGTATCAAAGTGAGAAAATGAATATACTTAAGAGGCCAAATCGTGAATTAAGCACAAAATATTTAAGACTTAACTCACAAGTCGATACCTAAACTATACATTTTTCCCATATTGGTACCTAAACTATTTTTTGGTCACAGGCAATAATTTTTCTTTTAAGTTGGTAACTTTGTTATTCAAACTCTTAAGTCTATTTAAAAAAAATGTTTAACCCACAAATTGATATTTAAACTATATTTTTCTCATTTTGGCACCTAAATATTTTTTTATCACAAATAGTACCTAAATATATATATATATATATATATATATATATTGTCAAATTGATACCTCTTATAGTTTAATTAAGTTTATTAAAAAGAAAAAGTAGGAGTAGTTTGTTTTCTGTCTGGTTTCAATTTGTTTGCTAATTTAAAACCTTTTGTATAGACAATTGACTTGGGAACTAATCTTATAAAATTAACCTGATTTTGTTTATAAAAAATATAAATAATTAAAAATTATGATTTGACAAGAAAAAATATTAGTATTTAAATCAATCAAGTAAGCAATTCTTGATTTCATCAATTCGTTGGATTTTATCATATAAAATATTAAAAGTTTACAGAAATAAAAATATTTAAAAAGAAAATCAGTTGAGCTGATTTGATTTAATCCCAATCTTTAAACTAATACCCTAATTAACCGATTAAATTTGATTCTGAAAGCATTAGTATTGATGGATAAAAAAACTTTTTCCATCCTTTCAAAGCGGGTCAAATAGACAATGAACTTCGGAAAAACAATCATCATATAGAGTCAGAGAAGTGACTTTCGTGTGATGAGTGAACACAGCTGACTCGTCTACAAACTTCAAAATTAATACATATGCGGGGTCCAGAATGTTATTTTAGAGATACAGATAAACCAATATTGTGAGAGAAAATATGGCTCGGGCCACTGGAAAAGTGTGTGTGACAGGGGCCGACGGCTACCTTGGCTCTTGGGTTGTCAAGCATCTTATCTCCAACAACTACACAGTCCACGACACCGTTAGACAGCCTGGTTCTTGTTACAGTACTGACTCATCATCTACTTCTCTTCTTGGGACTTCTCACATCTTTTTAATTTCATTGCTTTCGTAGGGAATGCCAAATATGCCCATTTGAATCAACTTGAGAGAGCACCCCACAACCTTCAACTCTTCAAGGCTAATGTTCTAGATTACGATTCTCTTTGTTCTGCCATTGCAGGCTGCATCGATGTCTTCCATGTTGCCTCTCCCGTTCTTTCTACCATCGTTCCTAATCCCCAGGCATGACAAACCCTACCCTCAATTTCTTCATTAACTAAGTCAAAGGGCCCCGACTTATATCCAGAACTAGAGCTGTGGGTTTTTTACTAATATAATTTAAAAAAAATAAGAAAATACTGAAATGGTATAGGGCAAAAAATATTGACAAAAATGGTATGGACCAGGGTGGTGCCGCCTATAGTAGTGGCATGACCACCTTGGGTCCCACCATTTTCTGTTAAAAAGAAAAAAATAGTTAAAAATGAAAAAAATTAAAAAGCTGAAAAAAAAGGATTGTATGGGTCTCAGAGGCGGCACCGGTTGTGCCTCTGGCAGAGGCGACACGGCCCCATTATAAAATCTAGTTTTGGAAGCCAGAAGAAGCAGCAACTCGGAAAGCAAAAAGCACTAAAATAGCCATTGCGATGCCTGCAATTTCAAAATAAATTTCGGTTATTAATAAAATAAATTTTATATATTGCTTTTAATTAAAAAATAGCAAACAATTTTTTCGACAACATATTTTTGCTATACTACATTAAAAAATAAAAATATCCAACTCAAATACAAATATTTTTATTATAATTTAAAATATTTAATAAGTAAAATATTTTGGTTTAAAATATAATATTTTGGTTCAATATATTTTAATTTAATTTAATTTTATTTAATAATAATTTCAGTGATGCAATAATAATTAAAAACACATGATCAGTTGTTCAATATTATTTTAAAATATATTATAATATGTAATTAATTAAATTCATTGGGAAATAAAAAATTTCGTATTTTTAAAGTTTTTAAAATTTTCGGATTTTATTTTTAAAATATACTATTTTCATATTTTATTTTTTATATTATTTTAGTACATAATGTTTCAAATGTATTATTTTAGTTTTTTTATATTAATTTAGTAAATAACCCTAATTTTGTCCCTTTGTTTGTATTTTTAAAATTTTGAATCTTATTTTTAAAATATATTATTTTCCTATTTTATTCTTTTTATATTATTTTAGTACATAATATTTCAAATGTATTATTTTAGTATTTTTTATATTAATTTAGTAAATAACCCTAATTTTATCCTTTTATTTGTATTTTTAAAATTTTCGGATCTAGATTTTATAATGGGCGGTACTGTCTCGGCCAGAGGCACAACCAATGCCGCATCTGCCAGAGACACAACCAGTGCCGCCTCTTGGACCCACACAATCTCTTTTTTTTAGCTTTTTTGTTTTTTTTTTCTGTTTTTAACTACTTTTTTCCTTTTTAACAGAAAATAGTGGGACACAATATGATCATGCCACTGGCATAGACGGCACCACCCTGATCAATACCATTTTCATCAATATTTTTTGTTCTATACCATTTTAATATTGTTTTATTTTTTAAACTATATTAGAAAAACACCCTAGAGCTGTCCTTTTTTTTTTTTGGGGGATGATCTTTTCCGATTAGTTTTTGGTTTTACCAAATCTAGCCTAGCCTAGCCTAGCCTAGCCTTTGTCAATCACCCTAAAGCAGAGCGCCTACGATGGCAAGGCCCCCTTGGGAGTTGGGTTAGTTAATCCATCTGGCTCTGGACCTAAGAGGAAAATAAGTCAGCTAGATGGAATACGCTTATTGCCCTTACAATAGTATACACACTTGGAAAGGAACTATTCCTACTTCCTCTTCAACACAGCATCTAAGGGACCTAAACCGGACTCTGTCCTTCGCTAGCTATAGTTTCATTTCTTCCTCAATCCTCGTTCGTCACCCAGTAATATGATATATACGTATATATATGTATGTATGTATTTACTTCTTTTCTTTTACAGGAGGAGGTGATTGAACCGGCTGTAAAGGGCACACTTAATGTGCTTAAAGCATGTGTTGAATCCAATGTTAAACGAGTTGTTGTTGTGTCTGCTGTTTCCTTGAACACTAGGTGGCCGGTGGGTCAGATCAAGGATGAGGCTTGCCGGTCTGACAAGGAATACTGCGCAGCAACAAAGGTATATGACTCACTGCAAAGATTCTAAATTCCCTAATATCCTTTTTCATTGTTAATAAGCAAATTGCTTTGTTTAATTGTTTGTGCCAGAATTGGTATTGCCTTTCAAAGACAGAAGCAGAGATTGACGCTTTTGAGTTTGCAAAAAGGTCTGGACTTGACGTTATTACTGTTTGTCCTACTCTCAATGGGGGCCACTTCTGCAGTCCACCATCAATGCTAGTAGCAAGGTTCTCTTTAATCTTTTAAAAGGTGGTCTCAACTCCTACATATGCTTGTTCAAGTTTCGTGCTCCATAAGCTACCAAGATTTAGATAAAATATTAAATTTAAGAAATAAATTTAGGTAATAAGATTAGACTTATTTAAAACATAGATAAAATTTAGGCTTAAACATTTAAAATTTAAGTATGACTCGACTCGATTCTTTTTAAGTCTATGATATTTTATATTATGTTAATTTTTATATTATATAATTTAAAATACATTAAAAATTAAACCTATACAAAATATATAATACTATTGTAATGTAAATATTAAAATAATATTAAAATGACTATATAAAAATTTTAATAAATAAAAAATATATAAAATCATTAAAGATTAACATAATGTAATATAATTTTTTTTTAAAAAGATTAAAAAATAATATTGACGGACTTAAAATGAGCTTGAGTTAATCTATTGCAAATATGGATGGGTTTGAATAAAATTTTAAACTTATATTTCAGGCTGAGCTGGACTTAGAAAAATATAAAATATGTTAATATTATGCTTAATCTCGGCCTGAACCCGACTTGACCCGGCCCATCAACACTTTTATTCTAACTAAGCGAACCATAAAACTAGTTGCTCGGCTTTGTGCAACGGCTTTGCATGAGCTTAATGTCAATGATACTTCTTAAGGTTTTAGATTCAAGCAATTCATAACCTCGAAATATGTTCTATGAAATTACTTGATATTCTGGATTGTTACTCTGCTACTTCTTTAGCCATAGATTCATTAAGCCCTTGTGGCCTTGCAATTTATAAATTAGTGTCTTGGAGCTTAATTTACTTGGCTTATCAGATTTTAATCTTAAATTTGTGGTGCTGGATTGGAGTCCATTGTTGCTGGAGCTAGGGCATTATTCTAGTTTTCTTGTCTTCCAACCATGGTCTTTCAATAGACATTACGAGGAAAATATGGTTTAAAGTGAAACACATGATATCTTTTCTTGTGACATTCTTTTTCTATTATGAATCTGTTTGGTTTACACTACTGCAATGCGTTGATGTGCAGAGGGATAGGACTCTCTGGAAAACAAACTTCAAAAGATAGTTGATGTGCGCGATATAGCTCAGGCACTGCTTCTGGTATATGAGAAGCCAGAGGCTGAAGGCACATGATCTTGTTGACAAGTTGAGAAGTATGTTTCCTCAATACAATTATCCTAAAAGGTACATCTCTTGCTGCAGCAGAATATGTAGCATCTTCTAGTCTAACGCTTTAGGAATTTGTATGTTACTTCATCATCATTATTATACATGGCTTGGGATTTTTCATGTATGATTTTCTTCTTTGTGATCCTCAATCACTTGTGCAATGGCAGCTTTAGTGAGGGAGGGGAGGAAGATACGATTAGTTCAGAGAAATTACAAAGGCTGGGTTGGAGTTATCGGCGATTGGAAGAAACTCTTGTGGATTCCATTGAGAGCTATAAGAAGGCTGGAATCTTGGATTAGTATATAAAACAGCCTTTTGGTTGTGATTTTAATTTCTGTTCACTATGTGCTCTAGTTTCCTCCTGGTCGCATGAGAGTCCCCACTTTTTGTGTTCAACGGTTTCCAAATAATAATGTCATACAACTTGCATTTCTTTCATGCTAAACATAGCGACTATCTAAATAAACCGAGAGATGTTTACATGTTTATGAATATAAGTATTTTTATTTTCGAAAGGTTGAAGAAAACAGAAGAAGTTGGGTTGGATAATGTTTTGTGAATGAACAAAAACCATAAAATCTTCACATTCTATCAACTGTGGTTTAGACCAGTGTGCAGCTTTTGGTTTGATAATGTATTATTGGAATTGAACATTTCTTAGTCGCCAAGATATTGAAACACTAATAATAGTAATTTATCAAAATTTCATGCCTCATCATCTAAATTGTCTATCCGTATCGTTTAATATGCAAATGACCAATATATTACGTCGTAAGGACTAAGGATCTGCTCATAGTCGGAAAGTTCAAAATTATTTCCCAGATTCTTTTCTTTTCATATAATATTTTGAGTTAAAATGCATTGGTGAGTATTGAAATTTATAGCTTTATTTTATTTTGATTAATTTTTATCATTATACTATGATTAAATTTGACACTAATAATTATTATGTGATTGAATTTATTACAAAATTTTAAATTTTATTGACTTTTGCCACTAATTTTAATTTTTAATAAAATGTGGGTATTGAAATTTATAACTTTATTTTATTTTGATTAATTTTTGTCATTATACTATGATTGAATTTGACACTAATAATTATTATGTGATTGAATTTATTACAACTTTATTGACTTTTGCCACTAATCTTGATTTTTAATAAAATTTTACCAATTAATATTGATTTTGATGATTTAAAAATAAAATTTCACAAGAAAATATTATTTCAAATATTTTATTTTAATAATTAATAATAAATTAATAAAATATTAAAAGATAATACATCAACATAGAATTTTTAATTAATAAAAGAAAGACCTGAAAAATAAAAAATAAAAAAGATTAAGTTTACTTTTTTTGTAAATAATTTTTTATTAATTGTTGATATTATATTAAATTATTATTTTTAAATATTAAATTATAATATTATTTTTTATTAACTTTGTCTTCAAAATATTTTTAAATTTAAATTGAATAGTAAAATTCAATCAAAATCAAATTTTAATGGAAAAATTTATCAAACAAAAGTAAAGTGGAAAATTTCAACATAAAGTGAAAGTATAGTGGTAGGAGTAGTTTGAATGGAATTATACGTGTTACAATTGGAGTATGATTGAAATAGCATATGTTATATGATAGATTGTTATGTTCTGTATGGTTATACTATTGTTCATCGGGCTAATCGATTAATGCAAAAAGGGAAATGACTTAATGATGATATATACTTTTTTTGGAAAATTTTACTTGATATACGACAGATGTAAATGAAATGCAATTGAGGAGTTCGATTGAATAACACTGAAAGAGATTGATATGTACAGTTTGAAATGTTTGTGACTCGGTTATTTGACATATTCACCTTGTTATTATGAAATGTGGTAACGGGAAATTATATTTATGTATCTAATTTGATATGTTAATTTTGTATTGAGGAGAGTTTATTGTTTTAAACTTATAAATTTACTAAGCATATAGAATGCTTACTCTATTTTGATTTTTTGTTTCTGTAGTGGTCATTTTGCGAAACACATCAATCAGATCTCCTTGGAGCTCAAACTATCTGACTTCTAACTCGGTATATTTTTAACGTACTAGACTCGGTTATGTGGCATGTATATAAGGGATGTATTGTATTTATGGTCAATTTGAAAGCTTACAAGTTGAACCACATTTGATGCCTAGTTTTGAAACTTGCAAATATTGCTTATAAGTGTGTATAAACGGGTAATGATAAATGTGGCTTGTTTGTGCTAATGTGATGAAAATGGCATTAGGGATTTGGTATGAAAGCATGATGGCAATGTTGTAGGTTAAGCTTGAATGGTATAAGTAGTTGAATGGCTTGTAATGATTCATGTTACCTTGATTTGATTTTGGTGACAATGTGGCATATTAGTTAGATGTTTAGGAGAATGTTATATGTTATGTTTTGGCTTGGTTTTGAGATGATTTTTGCAGGTTTTAAGTTTGCAGAATGCATGCTTTAAGGTTTTGGAATGGTTGGTTTGAACAAGCATCAAAAGTGACCTATTTTGCACCACACGACCGTGTGACAAACACGACCTGGTGGCACGGCCATGTGCTTTTTGGTAAAAAGAAAACATTAGGGCGACACGATTTTCAATCGTTACATAGCTTAGGCACACGGCCTTGTGTCTCATGTTTTGTAAAAATGTTTTTATCTTTTGAAAATCTTGTAGTTTGATCCTTGCTTGTTTTTAAGTCGTCTTTAGAGCTTACATGATCTCGTATAAGACTCGAGAAAGGTTTTGCATTATATTAAATGATTGATTTGATTAAAGTTATTAAATTTTGACTGGCCAGTAACTGTTTTGTTTTGTACTGTAGCATTCTGTAACTCGACCACGGCAATAAGGACGGGCGAGGGTGTTACAATGGAGGTTTCAAAAATGCAAGCCACCAAACTTCTTTGGCACATAGAATTTATCCCAGGATACCTAATAAAGATTCCGACAATCATTGTTATTCGACCCCACCAAAAAGAATATTTATCATTTTTTGTAACACCCTAAATTTTTGGGTTAGAAGTTTTAAGGTACGTGTTTAGGGTCAGTGCGTAGCTCGAGCAATTATGCGTGTTTTCGTGTTTTAGTGTCAAAATAGGCCTGCTGGTCTGGTAGTTAGTTGTGTGTTAGTGTACCTTTGGATTTTGGGTTTGAATCTTTATGGGCATTTTGAAGAGTTGTTTTATTTTTGTTTTAAAAGTTTAAATATTTATTTTTATTTTTTTAATTATTTTTACATTTTATTTTTTTATTTGAGAAAAATGAGAGGTTTCCACGTTCTTTTCCCTTTGGTAAGTTTCCCTTTTTTTTCCTCTTTCAATTTTTGGATTTCTCAAGTTTAGGGTTTTGATTTTGAAACTTGTTTAGAAGGTCTTCGTTTTGGGTATTCAAAACCGCTTACTCAGGTGTGTGTTCGAAACCTTTCTGTTCCTTTAACGTATTATTGCTTGGGTTCTATGATTTTTGACAAATTTTGTGTGTTTCCGTAAATTATTTGATAGAGGTGTTATTTTGGGTTGAGATGGTGTTGAATCATAAAACAATATGCGATTTCTGGTATACTTTTAAGTTTAGGCAACTGGGAGAAATGGTTTGATGGTGAATTGCGTAGGTTACAGCCAATTTCAATGTGGTTTAGTGACCACACGGGCGTGTGCCTCACATGGATGGTTCACATGGCTGTGTGTATTTGGGGATTAGGGTTTTCGGCCAAATTTTGGTACCACACGATTGTGTGACTAATTTTGGGGATTTTAGTCTATTTTTTACACAAGCGTGTGTTCTAGATACACGGTCGTGTCTCATGGGCACACAGGCATGTGAGACTTCCATACGGCTGTGTCTGTCCTACACCTTATTTTAGCACAAATGGATAAAAAGTTACACGGGCTGTCCACATGGGCTGTCCACACGGCCATGTTCTTGGGTCACATAGGCGTGTGTCATAGTCACACAATCGTGTGTCTCCTCTCACACGGGCGTATGCCTCTTTTACACGGGTGTCTGCATCCTTCACATGAGCATGTTGACCCCTACACTGTAACATTCTGAAATAGGGCCTAAATGGAACAGTGGTTGCGAAACCACAAATCCAGGGTAGAAAAATTTATTTTATTATTATTTTGAGGTTCATGGTATGATTACATGATTGTGCAAAAATTTCGTGATAAAATTCTATGCATAAAGTGCTTAAGTTGAGGTTAGGGACTAAATCGAATAATTTGCAAAACTTGCATTCTAAAAGTTTTTAGTATGAAATTGTTTTGGAATATTAATTAGGAGATCTTAAATGGTAATTTGACCAATTTTAAGTCCATGGAAAAAATTAGGACATGGAAGGAATTTTTGAAAGTTTAGTAATGAGGGACATTTTGGTCATTTGGTTATTAACATTAATAAAAAGGTAAAAAGATGACAAAATTGTATCATCTTCTTCAAGTTACCAGCCGAACCTTACCTCTCACCATAGATGGGGTTTCTTCAACTTTCAAGCTTCATAGTATGTGATTCCAAGCCCCGTTTTTAATGATCTTTACGTTTTTGAAGTCCCGGTAGCTCGATAAAGCTTATGCTAGCAATAATTTAAGTTAGGAATCAAATTTGGAAAAATACCCATAGGAGAAATTTGTGTATTTTGATGTTTTATGATGGAATATAAGGTTTTAAATTATGTTAGACAACTTGTGCTACTTGGTTTTAAGTGAAAACGAGTAAAAAGGCTTAATCAGTAAAAATACCTAATAGTCATAAGTACATGTTAGTGTGTGAATTTGATGTTGTCATAGAAGGGAAAAATGATCATCATGTCATAAAACATAAGAAAATAGGATGAATTTTAATTTACGAGCCTTGGGGCAAAAGTAAAAATATGTGAAAGTTTAGGGGCAAAAATGTAATTTTTCCAAAGTTTGAGTAAAGGGCTGTTTTGATAAATGTTGATATTAAATAAGCTAAATTTGCTATTATAGATCAAGAAGAGTGAAATTCGGGAGTAGATCGAGGAAAAGAAAAAGTAAAGGACTAAATTGTAAAGTTTAGTCACATTTTGTATCGAGGTAAGTTTACAGTAAATAAATGCAATATTCTTTTATTTTACATTATTATTGTCAATTTCCAGCATTTATATATTTATGTTATAAAAATATTTAAAGTCGAATTTAAGGTGAAGTGACAGAGGAAAAGTGTTAGAAAGCCCCGGTTGAACCCTATGAATGTTAGGATATTAGGGTTGACAGGATAGAACAGAAATGAGCCATGTAAGTCCATATTAGAAATATGGCTTTAGAGACAGGATTGAGCCATGTAAGTCCATATAATATATGGCATTGGAGACAGAATAATTCATGTAAGTCCATGTCAAAGACATGGCATTGGCGAGATATTGATGAGCAGGAGCGACCCTAGTATCCTTAGTATTCCAAGTGGTTCAACGGGTCAGGATACGAGTTAAATTACAGTGAATTAACAGCAAAGGAAAAGTAGATTATATTTATGAAAAGGAAAGGTCGGGTAAGAAAGAAGGTAAGGAATAAAGAAGAAGATAGAAATTGAGAAGTAAAGAAATTTATGATGTTAGATGATATTATGCATAATTATCCATTATGTTGAATGTTGTGATTTATTTGCTTGTAAGCTTACTAAGCCTAGTGTTTAATCTTTTATTTTCTTCTTCTTATAGTACTTATCTAGCCACTCGGGGATCGAAGGAAGCGTCGGAGGCCGATCACACTATCAAAGAAATAACTCGGTATAATTAGGCGTTTTGTATTGTGTATGGCATGTATAGAAACTTAGCTACTTTTGGTATAATATGAACAATGAATGATGTGTAAATACTTGCTAGTGATTAGCTAATAAAATGGCCGATGATATTCATGTTTATTAATATGTATCCTTTGAATGGTGATTATCACATGAAAATTATGAAAATGTGAAAGTAACCTAAAAGCAGATTCAAGTAATGAAATGACGTAAATTTGAAAAATCACTAAAATTGTAGAAACATAGTTTGAAGATGAATAATATATAAAATTAAAGTTTATTATGTCTATTTTCTTATGGAATAAGCAAAACAGTAAAGGTATTATATTCTATGAGATATCGAGTTTTAGTGAAACAGGTCGAGGCGATTTCGGATCCCTGTTTCAACTTTTGAAATTCACCATAAATTGTACAAAACTAATTATAAGGTGTACTTTATATGGTTATAATCTAAGAGAAACAAATTTCTTAGTGATATGAATTTTTTACAGGAAGAAACATGGTTCGTAGTAAGAAGAGGTTAGTGCAGTCGAGTTTTGAAACAGGGTAAACTTTAACTAATAAACTATACTAATTGGCCAAGTCAATCTATGAAAAAAAATAGTAGATAGATATATGAGTCTAGTTTCAGGAAAAATTTACGGATCTTAATTTCGAGTTTGAACTCAAGATATGAATTTTAGGCGACTCTGACGAGAATGGCAAGACATTCGAAAAGCTTAAATAAACAATTTAAAACTATTTAAGTGATAGATTAAGTTTAGTAATGCCTCGTGCTCGATTCTGGCAATAGTCTCGGGTAAGGAGTGTTACATTGATTGGTATCAGAGTAGGTTTAGTCGGTTCTCGGAACAGTTAGTGTGAGAAAAAGTCTAGCTATACATGCCATACTTGTATTTTGATAGTGTGACGACTCTGACGATTTTTTAAATATTTTGTTTTATAGTAATGGATCCCAAGGCTGGTGATGATGATGTAGAAAGTAATGCACTGCTTCCACGAAGGGCGGCGCCATCTGAGAATAGGCCAGTAATAGTTGATCAGGGAGGAGTGACTCGAGAAGCTCTCTTCCGAGCTTTGAATGATTTGTTTGCCGAGTTCGTTCGTACGAATCCTGCAGTTAGACCTCTACCCCCTCATGATTCTCAGGCTACCCATGTAGCTCAAGCTTCCCCAGTCACAGGTACAGTGGTAAAAGAAAAGCCACCAGTTGATGGAATCAGGAAACAAGGGATAGAAGAGTTCCGAGCAACAAAAGATGATGATGCAGAAAGAGCAGAATTTTGGTTAGAAAATACTATCAGAGTCTTTGACGAATTATCTTGTACACCCGAGGAATGTATGAAATGTGTAGTATCACTTCTTAGAGACTCAGCCTACTACTGGTGGAAGACACTTGTATCAGTTGTACCGAAAGAGAGGGTCACTTGGGATTTCTTTCAGGAAGAATTTCGTAAAAAGTACATCAGTCAGAGGTTTATTGACCAGAAGAGAAAGGAATTCCTGGAATTGAAACAAGGCAATATGACGGTGACTGATTATGAGCGTGAATTTGTCAGGCTCAGTAAATATGCTCAAGAATGTGTGTCCACAGAGGCTATCATGTGTAAAAGGTTTGAGGATGGGTTAAATGATGATATCCGACTGTCAGTGGGTGTCCTAGAAATAAAAGAGTTCGTTATTTTAGTTGAGAGAGCCTGTAAGGCAGAGGAGCTATTAAAAAGAAAAGGCAAAGTTGAGACAGAGACACAAGATACAAAGAAGAGACAGATGAGCAAATCATTTCAGGCTACATCCAAGAGGCCCAAAGAGTTTTCTACCAGATCTAGCTTTTCGGCAGGGCAATCTAGTCAGAATAGAGGTAGCAGATTTAAGGATCCGAAGGCTCAGACCACCTCGACTACGAGTGTAGGTAATGTCAGACAGGGTAGATCAGGGTGTCTACGGTGTGGTAGACTTTATTATGGTCCTTGTCGGGCAGGCGAAAATGTTTGCTATAAATGTGGTGCTCCAGATCATTTTGTACGAGAATGTCCAGAAGTGGCTAGCCGAGAGGTAACACAGAGTGCTAGATCCGAAAATGCTCCTACTAGAGGCAGATCACCGAGGCAACCGGGAGTATGAGCAAATGTGAGGTACCTCTAGAGATTCGGTGTGAGACCGGATGTTAGAGCCCTGCAAGGACTTATGCTATTCGTGCACGCCGAAGAGGCATCCTCCCCGATGTGATTACGGTACATTTTCTCTACATGATATTAATGTCATTGCTCGATTGATCCGGTTCGACTCATTCTTATGTTCGTATGAAATTGATGCCTAGTATAAGTATGCCTATAGAATCTACAGAATTTGTGATTAAAGTATCGAATCCATTAGGCAAGCATGTATTAGTAGATAAAGTATGTAGAAATTGTCCTTTAATGATTAGAGGCTACTATTTTCCGGCCAATCTCATGCTATTGCCATTTGATGAGTTTGATGTGATTCTTGGTATGGATTGGTTGACTACACATGATGTGATAGTGAATTGTAGAAAGAAATTCATTGAGTTGAAGTGTGAAAATAGTGAAATTCTTCGGGTTAATTCAGAAGAGTCAGATAGTTCATTTCCCATAATTTCTGTTATGTCTGCTTAGAAATACTTGAGAAAAGGGTATGAAGCTTATCTTACTTTTGTGTTGAACACTAAAGATCCAGAATTGAAAATTGAATCAGTGCCTGTGGTATGTGAGTTTCCCGATGTGTTTCCGGAAGAACTACTAGGTTTGCCTCCTGTTAGAGAAGTTGAGTTTGGTATTGAGTTGATTCCAGGTACCACGCCCATTTCTATTGCTCCTTATAGAATGGATCTATTGGAATTGAAAGAATTGAAAGCTCGATTGCGAGAATTAACAGATAAAGGCTTTGTAAGACCCAGAGTTCACCATGGGTGCACCAGTGCTATTTGTGAAAAAAAAGACGGATCGATGAGATTGTGCATAGATTATCGGCAACTTAACAAGGTAACGAAGAAAGAACAAGTATCCATTGCCTAGAATTGATGATTTGTTTGATCAATTGAAGGAGCTCTTGTGTTTTCCAAGATAGATTTGAGATCCGTATACTATCGATTCTTGAGTTAAAGAGTCGATGTCTCAAGATCGCTTCCGGACTAGGTATGGTCATTATGAGTTCCTTGTGATGCCATTTGGCTTGACTAATGCTCCTGCCATTTTCATGGACTTAATGAACCGAATTTTTAGACCATACTTAGATAAGTTTGTAGTTGTATTCATTGATGATATTTTGATTTATTCTCATGATGAGACCGAGCATGCGAGCATTTGAGAACGCTTTTACAAATTCGAGAGATAATCGGTTGTATGCCAAGTTCAAAAAAAGTGAGTTCGTTACGAAGTTGGTTTTCTTGGACATATTGTCTCGTGAAGGTATTAAGGTTGATCTGAGTAAGATTTCAGCCATTGTTGATTGGAAGCCTCCTAGAAATGTATTAGAAGTTAGAAGTTTTCTTGGTCTTGCGGATATTATAGACGATTTGTGGAGGATTTTCCATGATAGCTACCCGCTGACGAGACTATTACGGAAGGATGTTAAGTTTGAATGGATGAGAAGTGCCAACAAAGTTTTGACAAGTTAAAGGCATTATTGACGGAAGCTCCTATCTTAGTACAAGTAGGAACCGGTAAAAATTTGTGATTCTGATGATGCATCCTTGAATGGGCTCGGTTGTGTACTCATGCAGGAAGGAAAGGTAATTGCTTATGCCTCAAGACAATTGAAGCCACATGAGAAAAATTATCCGACACATGATTTAGAGCTAGCTGCTATTGTATTTGCATTGAAGATTTGGATACATTATTTGTATGGTGAAAAGTGTCGGATATTTACCGATCATAAAAGCTTGAAATACTTGATGACTTAAAAAGATTTGAATTTGAGGCAAAGAAGATGGTTGGAATTGCTTAAAGATTATGCGTTAGTGATTGATTATCGCCCAGGTAAGGAAAATGTAATTGCTGACGCTTTAAGCAGGAAACTTTTATTTACATTGCGAGCTTTGAATACCAATTTAGCGATGTTAGATGATGGTTCTATTTTAGCTGAATTTAGAGCTAAACCGGTATTTCTTGAAGAGATTTGTGAAGCTCAGAAAGATGATAATGAGTTACAAGCTAAAAGAGTTCAATGTGAGTCAGGCATAGAATCAGATTTCTGGATTGGTTCTGATGGTTGTTTGATGTTTAGAGACAGAATTTGTGTACCAAAGAATGATGAGCTTATTCGGAAGATTTTACAGGAAGCACATAGCAGTTCTTTATCTATTCATCCAGGCAGTACAAAAATGTATAATGATTTGAAGAAATTGTATTGGTGGGTAGGAATGAAAAGAGATATTTCAGAGTTTGTTTCTAGATGTTTGATTTGTCAATAGGTAAAGGCCGAACATCAGGTACCCTTAGGATTATTACAACCTATGCTAGTTCCGGAATGGAAATGGGACAGAGTTACTATGGATTTTGTGACAGGGTTGCCGTTAACACTAAAAAAGAAAGATGCAGTATGGGTTGTGATTGATAAACTAACAAAGTCGGCTCATTTTGTCCCAATCCGTATGGATTATTCACTTGACAAGTTGGCCGAGTTATACATTTCAGAGATAGTTAGACTACATGGAGTGCCATTATCGATCATTTCAGACAGAGATCCAAGATTTACTTCACGGTTCTGAAAGAAGTTACAAGAGGCTTTAGGTACGAAGTTGAGTTTTAGTACGACTTTTCACCCCCAGACCGATGGTCAGTCAGAGAGAGTTATTCAGGTACTTGAAGATATGCTTAGATGTTGTGTATTAGAATTTCAAGGTAGTTGGGAAAAATACTTACCATTAGTAGAGTTTGCCTACAATAATAGTTATCAGTCAAGTTTGAAGATGGCACCTTATGAAGCTTTGTATGGACGTAAATGCTGATTGAGAAAGCCAGATTTACGGGGTTGATCTAGTTAAAGAAACAGAAGAAAAAGTGAAAGTTATCAGAAATTGTTTAAAAGCAGCTTCAGACAGGCAGAAGTCGTATGCAGATTTAAAAAGAAAAGAGATCGAATATCAAGTTGGTGACAAAGTTTTTTTTAAAGTATCCCCGTGGAAGAAAGTTCTCAAATTTGGCAAGAAAGGTAAACAAAGTCCACGTTTTATTGGACCGTTTGAAGTGATTGAGACAGTCGGACCATTAGCATATCGGTTAGCTTTGCCGATTGAGTTAGAGAAGATTCATAATGTATTTCATGTTTCTATGCTACGTCGTTATCGTTCAGATCCGTCACATGTGATTTCTCGACGAGAGGTTGAGATTCACCGGACATGATTTACGGTGAAGAACCCAGTAAAGATTCTAGCTCGAGAGGTAAAGCAAGTAAGGAACAAAAGTATTGTACTTGTGAAAGTACTATGGAATAGACATGGGGTAGACGAGGCTACATGGGAACCCGAAGAGGCTATGCAAAAACAGTACCCATATCTCTTCACAGGTAAGATTTTCGGGACGAAAATCTCTAAAGGGGGGAGAAATGTAACATTCCGAAATAGGGCCTAAACGGAACAGTGGTTGCAAAACCACAAATTCGGGGTAGAAAAATTTATTTTATTATTATTTTGAGGTTCATGGTATGATTACATGATTGTGCTAAAATTTCGTGATAAAATTCTATGCATAAAGTGCTTAAGTTGAGGTTAGGGACTAAATCGAATAATTTGCAAAACTTGCATTCTAGAAGTTTTTAGTATGAAATTGTTTTGGAATATTAATTAGGAGATCTTAAATGGTAATTTGACCAATTTTAAGTTCATGGACAAAATTAGGACATGGAAGGAATTTTTGAAAGTTTAGTAAGGAGGGGCATTTTGGTCATTTGGTTATTAACAATAATAAAAAGGTAAAAAGATGACAAAATTGTATCATCTTCTTCAAGTTACCAGCTGAACCTTACCTCTCTCCATAGCTGGGGTTTCTTCAACTTTCAAGCTTCATAGTAAGTGATTCCAAGCCCGCTTTTAATGATCTTTACGTTTTGAAGTCCGTAGCTCGATAAAGCTTAT
This sequence comes from Gossypium arboreum, assembly GCF_025698485.1. Classification (NCBI taxonomy): domain Eukaryota; kingdom Viridiplantae; phylum Streptophyta; class Magnoliopsida; order Malvales; family Malvaceae; genus Gossypium; species Gossypium arboreum. Next base: position 28,701,687 of record NC_069074.1, on the reverse strand, counting down.
GCTAGCAATAATTTAAGTTAGGAATCAAATTTGGAAAAATACCCATAGGAGAAATTTGTGTATTTTGATATTTTATGATGGAATATGAGGTTTTAAATTATGTTAGACAACTTGTGCTACTTGGTTTTAAGTGAAAACGAGTAAAAAGGCTTAATCGGTAAAAATACCTAATAGTAATAAGTACATGTTAGTGTGTGAATTTGATGTTGTCATAGAAGGGAAAAATGATCAGCATGTCATAGAACATAAGAAAATAGGATGAAGTTTAATTTACGAGCCTTGGGGAAAAAGTGCAAATATGTGAAAGTTTAGGGGTAAAAATGTAATTTTTCCAAAGTTTGAGTAAAGGGCTGTTTTGATAAATGTTGATATTAAATAAGCTAAATTTGCTATTATAGATCAAGAAAAGCGAAATTCGGGAGTAGATCGGGGAAAAGAAAAAGTAAAGGACTAAATTGTAAAGTTTTGTCACATTTTGTATCGAGGTAAGTTTACAGAAATAAATGCAATATTATTTTATTTTACATTATTATTGTCAATTTCAGCATTTATATATTTATGTTATGAAAATATTTAAAGTCGAATTTAAGGTGAAGTGACGGAGGAAAAGTGTTAGAAAGCCGGTTGAACCCTATGAATGTTAGGATATTAGGGTTGATGAGATGTAATGAAATGAGCCATGTAAGTCCATATTAGAAATATGGCTTTAGAGACGAGATTGAGCCATGTAAGTCCATATTATATATGGCATTGGAGACAGGAATAATTCATGTAAGTCCATGTCAAAGACATGGCATTAACAGGATATTGATAGACAGGAACAACCCTAGTATCCTTAGTATTCCGAGTGGTTCAATGGGTCATGATACGAGTTAAATTACAGTGAATTAACAGCAAAGGAAAAATAGATTATATTTATGAAAAAGGAAAGGTCAGGTAAGAAAGAAGGTAAGGGAATAAAGAAGAAGATAGAAATTGAGAAGTAAAGAAATTTATGATGTTAGATGATATTATGCATAATTATCCATTATGTTGAATGTTGTGATTTATTTGCTTGTAAGCTTACTAAGCTTAGTGCTTAATCTCTTTATTTTCTTCTTCTTATAGTACTTATCTAGCCACTCGGGGATCGAAGGAAACGTCGGAGGCCGATCACACTATCAAAGAAATAACTCAGTATAATTAGACGTTTTGTTTTGTGTATGGCATGTATAGAAACTTAGCTACTTTTGGCATAATATGAACAATGAATGATGTGTAAATCCTTGCTAGTGATTAGCTAATAAAAATGGCCGATGATATGCATGTTTATTAATATGTATGATTGAATGGTGATTATCACATGAAAATTATGAAAAATGTGAAAGTAACCTAAAAACAGATTCAAGTAACAGAAATGACGTAAATTTGAAAAATCACTAAAAATTTTAGAAACATAGTTTGAAGATGAATAATATATGAAATTAAATCTTATTATGTCTATTTTCTTATGGAATAAGCAAAACAGGTAAAGGTATTATATTTTATGAGATATCTGAGTTTTAGTGAAACAGGGTCAGAGCGATTTCTGGATCCCCTGTTTCAAATTTTGAAATTCACCATAAATTTTACAAAACAAATTATAAGGTGTACTTTATATGGTTATAATCCTTGTTGAGTCTAGTTTTAAGAGAAACAAACGTATTAGTGATATGAATTTTTTACAGGAAGAAAAATGGTTCGTAGTAAGAAGAGGTTAGTGCAGTCGAGTTTTGAAACAGGGGAAACTTTAACTAATAAACTGTACTAATTGGCCAAGTCAAAAATCTATGAAAAAAATTAGTAGATAGATATATGAGTCTAGTTTCAGGAAAAATTTACGGATCTTAATTTCGAGTTTCGGAACTCAAGATATGAATTTTTAGGCGACTACGACGCAGAATGGCAGCACATTCCAAAAAGCTTAAATAAACAATTTAAAACTATTTAAGTGATAGATTAAGTTTAGTAATGCCTCATGCTCGATTCTGGAAACAGTCTCGGGTAAGGAGTGTTACATTCACGGCCCAGGCGCTTCCACATGGCCAGGGCACACGGTCATGTGGCCCTATTTCGCCAATTTTCATACTGTGTCAGTTTTTGATCTGATTGTGTTTCTGTGTGTTCCGACCCTTGGCTAGGTCTTAGTAAGAGTGGTCGAAACTCTGTTTCAGCTTAGACTTATACGTTATTCGTAATCATAGCTCTAGTTAAATGATTCATTAGTGGATGTTATGTCATAAGTTATTTTGAATCTGGGCAACTGAATGTGTACATTTCTGGTTCAGTATTCTATTTTTGTATGTCTGTTTTTTAAATGGTGTGTATGCTGCATTTGTATCATTCTTTTTAGGTTTGGTTGTAGAGAGAAAGTTGTCTGATCTGTTCTGAGCAGTCTTAACTGTGACTTATCAGTACTGCGATTTACCGCATTGTATTTTGCATATGCTAGCTCAACTGCATATTATCATTTGAGTGGCTTGGTCTACATACATGGTGCCATGGGTTGAATATGCCTTTTGAGGTCTTTCGAGGTCTTATGTGGTGTGCAGGGTGGTCGGAGAAGTGTTTGGCTGGATGGGTGGTTTTTATTACTTGTTGCATTCATACACATCTAATTAAATATCTGAGTATATAAATATATGTTGACTATGCGAGTACTGAGGTATCGATGATGTGGTAACATTGAGATGACTGTTATGTTGATTTATTTTGGCTCATCGGTTTAGTTTCCATTTAGGATATTGTTTTTTGGAATATTAGTTGTGTCACTCTGTTTTTCGCCTTTTAGTATATGTTTAGACTCACACTGAGCTCATGTAGCTCACCCCCTTAGTTTTCCCTTTTCAAGTATTCATGTTTTCTGTAGCTAGACTTGGCATACCGGAGGTATCAGACAGTCATGGTTAAAAACAAGTTAATAAGTCTTCTTTTTCAATTCCTATTTTGATAAACTATTTTGAACTGTAAGACTTTATAAGAACAGTGATTTAAGTTAAATTCCAAATTTTCATAAACTTTAATCTTGGACTATTTTTGTTAAGTACTATTTTGGACTAAATTTTAGGAACTGTAGAATTGTATTTCCGAATGTTTTTAATGCAATTCAAATTTTTTGTTTTGAATTCTAAACGGTATAGTTTGATTTTGGAAAACTATGTTCGTAGATATTTAACAATTCATATTGTAAATTTCTTTTAGATCAATTCGGTGATCAATGTAACCTGCAAGATTCGGTCTAGACTTCTAGGCTGGGTTTTGTGGTGTTACTTTTTTTGCAACATGTCACAAATATTTAACAACTGAAGAAAAACATTCATGTTATAAATTGGCAAAGCCTGAGCTATTGTCTTCAAAACCATTTCCTTACCTGCTCTCGCCAAGATCATATTCTTCCAGCTCAAAATACGTTTGCTCAGTCGATCTCAAAGAAAAGCAAAAATAGATTTTTTATTTCCCTAATTAGGGATGGCAACAAGAGATATTAGCCGTGGTCCAAAAGGGTATCAACACCCAACAGCGAGCATATACTAATACAAACTTGCTCCGTAGTGTTAAAATTGAACATGATAATCGACTTCTGAAAATGAACTAAGCTAAAACGTTCCTAACAAAACCCCATTTCAAATTAATCAGTTAAAAGAATTAAAAACTATAATCAGTGAAAAACAAGTGTGAGACACTCGAACTACCCCCAACACACTACCATGCTGTAAATATCCCCCTGACATTCAACCCGACATAGAAGATACCTCAACTCTTCCATAAAAAAATAAAAAGGTATAGGAGAGAGAGGGTCCCCTTATCGCACTCCATACTTCAGCTTAATAGGCCCTACCTTGGTACTATAACAACCTGTTTTCAATGGTGTCAAAAATAGTAGTTTCAGGACTACAATTCTGATGTGAGGTTTCGTAAAAATTAATTATTTAGTATTTATGAGTCAAATAGAGTTTTATATTGAATTTTTTATTTAATAATTTTTACTAATTGAACAAATAGTTAAGCAAGTGGTTTGTCTCTAAAGTTAAGTGGTTTTGGAAAATGAGGTACTGAAACCTCATTTCTGTAAACCGAGCCCGTAAATATTTTTAATAAATATTTATGGAGTTACTATATAGTTATATTAAATTTCGGTCCAATAATTTTATCATTTGATTAGTTAATTAAAGAAAAAAGACTAAATCATAAAGCTACAAAAGTCAATCGTTATTAGTGTTAGAATGTCAAATCGTATTTATAAGTTACTGGAAGGGATTTAAAAGGAAATTTATCCATAATTTAGCTAGTGGCCGATTTTAGGATGTGAATTAAGTTTGTTTTGCTAATTATTAAATTATTAAAATTATTAAAGTTTTAATTATAATAAAACAAAAGAAGAAAACTTGTCTCTTTCATTCTTTTCATTTTTCCAAAGCTGAACCATCATTAGAGGACCTTGAAGCTTGGGCTTTAATTTTTTTCTTGTATGTAAGTGATTTTCCTATCTGTTTCTTGTACTTCTTATGTTTTTGAGATCGTTACAATTAGGTTTGGCTAACCTGTATCTCTGTTTTCAAAACAATTAAAAATTTTGAATTTTACCATTAATGAATTTTAGTTGCTTTTGATGTTAAATGAAATGTTTATGATCTTGATTGATGTTTAGGACTATTTTATAAAGTAATTTTTGTTAGTTTTGAATCTAGGGACTAATATGAAATTTTGTAAAATTAGGTCTATTGAATTGCAAATTTTTGTATGTATAAGAGTTGTTTTGGGACATTATTAAATTTGGCTAGAAATGTTAGGTATTAAAAGTGAAAATTTGGAAAGTTTTTGTGTAAAGGACTAAATTGAGATAAATGCAAAAGTTTAGGGAAAATTTTTAAATATGAAAATTTAAAGGTATATGCATAGAAATAAGTTTTATGGTATATTTGAAATTGATATGTTGAATTTAATCATTATATAGATCAAGAATTGAATTGTATAGAAATTAATCGGGGAAAAAAGAAAGTTACGGATTAGTCCTTACGAGTCGAGCGAAAGCATAATCTAGGTAACTTCATATGGTTTAAATTAGAACAATTTGTAATATTATATTTATTTTTGAGTTATGGTATGTTAATAAATATATATATAATTGAATTGTTATAAATTGGTACAAGATGAGAAAAATGAATTGAATTGTAAAATATTATACGATTACCTATATTAAGCCCAGATGAACATAGGATAGGATACAATTGACGTATCAATGGGTTATATTGCGCGCCGTATGGGATTGACTTGTGATGAGATGATGATTATTGACTTGTTACTATCCACTGAATATACCGAAGTCCAACATTTGTTGCGGACTATCGTGTTATATTTACAGTTATTTTAGTGTGTTACCGAGGCAGATGTAAAGCCCAAGTGTGTTTCGAAGGGATGTTAGCCTACGGGCTAGGCATTTGGTGCCCAGGTGTCTTCTTGGTGAGTTTGGCTTGTTGAAGCGTTCTAGTGTATTCTAAATGGATAACAGTGTATCCATATCTGTTATACCAGTCACCGGACCGAATTTTAAATAGTTAAATGAATTCATGATGATAGGTAACTGATAATTGGTTATGATTTCTTATGAAAGACTTTTATATGTGTTTGTGGTTTTTGATATTTTATTGTGACTTGGTAATGGTTGATACTGTATAAATAAGGCAATTAAATGACTTGTATTTATGAAACTTACCTATTGAATGGTTGTGATTGATAGGGTTAAGGTTAGTTATTGATTTTGTTAATTATAAAACTGTGGTTATATAGTAAGTTATAGCGTTTCAACCTATGAACTTATTAAGCTCATAAAAGCTTACTCATGTTGTTTTCCTGATTTCTTGTAGGTCTTGTTTTGTGGAACCGGACAATCGGATCAAGTGGGAGATCACACTATCCAGCTATCTTTAATAGACTTTGAAAATGTTTACTTTGGAATATGTGGCATGTAATAGGAGTATCTTGTAATTTGTATATAAGTGTTCATTATAAGTGGCATATTTTGTACTTGTTTATAAGTTGATTATTTGTGGCTAATAATGTGGTTGATCATAGCTTGATTTAAAGATCTGAATGTGATATTGAAATTGATATGAGGTGGATTTAACTTGATGACATGAAATGTAATAGGTTTGTTTTGTATTTATGTCTAATACATATTTCTATATGTTCATATATGGTTGTTGTAAAGTTGTTTAAACTTGGGTTTAGATCACTTATGTATATGCCTTTTGTGTTGGAACAAAGTGTGCATGTAACCTTGGTGTTTGGTTAGTTGATATAAATCATTTGAAAATGTTTGAATTGTGGTAGGATCGAATATGAATAAATAGAATAAAATGGTAAGTTGGTATGCGTTTTTATGTATGAACTCATAAGTTAGAGCGTAACTTATTTGATATGATTTGTGGATAAGTTTTGTTAATTGGATTATGGTGTCAATGAAGACATATTATTTAGGCACTTAAGTTGGATGGTTTTGGCATGTTTCGGACTTGTTTAAGTGTGTTTTGAATAGGTTTAACTGTTGATAAATGGGTTGTTTGATGTTCAAGTAAACACGTTCTAGTAAGCCTACATTTGAAGGAAAAATTAGAGGCACACAACGTGGGACAGGAGCTATCACACGGTTGTGTGCTGCACATGGTCTTTTTACACTGTTATGTGTTTCAAGTCAGTGTGTCACACGGCCTGCAACACAATTATGTGACCCAACATTGATTTGAACACGGTCTGGCACATGGCCTGTAACACAACCATGTGACATTATTTTGAAAGTTACATGGTCTATCACACGGTTGGCCACACGGCCATGTCCCTGTGCCACATAGCCTGGGCGTTGTCACATGGCCTGAACAAAGGCCGTGTGATCCATGTTTTTAAAATTTTTAAATTTTTTTAAAACTTTCAGTTTTGTTTCACATTAGTCCTTGATTGTGCCTAAATTAGTTTTAAGGCCTATAAGCCCGATTTAGGGTCAATAATTGTATTTATGCTATGAATGACATTTTAATTTGATTATTTGTTATTTAATTTAATATTTGAATGGTTAAATGTCAGTAATTATTTTGATATGTGTTGTAATACTCCATAACTCTAATTTATCGATGGAGACAGGTTAAGTGTTACAAGTACTATTAAAAGTACAAAATAATTCATCTTCATCACACGCAGTAGTTGAACCATAATGAAACGCAAATAATTTTAATCAACACAGTTGCATACCTTATTGACATACCTTTATTTTTCATATGATGAATTAATTTGAAGGTTACCATCACATTGTTCGTAATCAGCCAGAACAAATGCTGACTACATAGGAGAAATAATTTTATGGATAATACCCTTAAGCTGATTTGTTAAACTTTGGCTGCCAATTTATACACAACATTACATAACGCGATAGGTCATAAGTCTCTCATAGAGGGAGGTATCTTTTTTTGGAATTAAGTCGTTAACAGAAACCAAAAACTTGACTGTCTTGAGCCACTGGCAACATTGAGAAACCACATTGGAGTCAACAAGAGACCAACACTTTTGAGAAAATGTTTGATTCATATCATCTGGCTCAAACACCTTATCCAACTGTATCTAAGGGTGAGTGTTCGCTCGAATTAAATGAAAAAATTTTGAGCTAATCTAGTTGACGAATCATATTTTATCATCCTAACTCAATTTAAAATTTTATCGAATTAAGTCGAGTGAGATGAAATTTGAATCGAATCAAATACATTTGTTCAAGTTAAATTTTAAAAAAATGATTTTGGTTCCTTTTAACAACTGTCACTCACCATAATCAAATTTGCCCACCGTAATCAAATTTATTATTAACTTTCATCCCTCATAATTTATTTATTAATCTTTTATATACAGATTAGCTTATTTGCTTACTCAATTATTTCAATTATCTTCCTATTCTTGTCACTATGTATTTTAAAATTTAAAATATATTAAATGTAAAAATATAATTTTTAATAAAATTTATTTTAAAGATAAAATGTGAAATTGATACCAACTAAAATTTTAACACAAATAATTTATGGCATCATCAATAATTCAATCTTAACATAAATTTATAAAGATTCAATATGATTAAACAATTCATTAATATAAATAGTACAAAATGTTAAATTTAATTTAATAATATAAATTGTATATATAAATAAAATTATTTTTGATTCTTCTCACTATGTATTTTAAAATTTAAAATATATTAAATTAAAAATATTAAATGTAAAAATGTGATTTTTGATAAAATTTATTTTAAAAATAAAATATGAAATTGATACCAATATAAAATTTTGACATGAATATTTTATAGCATCATCAATAATTCAATTTTAACATAAATTTTAAAGATCTAATATAATTAAACAATTCAATAATATAAATAGTACAGATTATGAAATTTAATTTAATAATATAAATAGTATATATAAATTAAATTATTACTATTTAGGTTTAAAATTTTTTGGATGATTTTGATTTTTTATTTGAGGGTAAAAGATGAAAAGTAAAAGTTTAGTGAGCAAATAAAAGTTTTAGGGGTTTTGGGAGTAAATTTTCATGTTGAATTTTACAATTTATCCCTTTACTTATTTAAAAATACACTATCTAATTAAAAATTTAAAAATATTTTTTATATAATCCTATATAATGAACATATATTAATTATTTTTAAACTACACTATCGTTTACATTTCACCTAATAATATCATTTATTAATTTTAATATTTTAATTAAGAAATAATATGTTTAAAATTATTTATCATATATTCATAAAATTTATAAAAAATAAAAAATATTAATATATTTTAATTAACTAATTTAACTTAATTTTTAATTAATTAATATTTTTTACCCCATGCTCACAATGAAATATATATGCGTGTGAAAAATATGTAAAAGGAAGTTAAACTATTATATTTTATTCTCTAATATAAATTATACTTTACATATTTAAATAAAGAAATAATATTTAGTATACTGTAGTGAAATATTTAGACTTGACAAAATTAAATTGTTGACGGTATCCTAAGCATATAGTAAAATATTAAAAAAGAAAAAAGCAAATTTTTTAAGGGATAATGACATGTTTTCCTCCTATATTTTAGTAAAATGTTCAATGTGGTATCTAAAGTTTCTAAATCTCTAATGTGCCCCTGTACTTTGTTTTCGTCTTCCCAAAAACTATTTTTTAATATTTTAATATTTAATATTATAGTTTTTTATTTTTAAAATTTAAATTTAATGTTTTTATTTTAATTGTCACATGAAATTTTTTCATTGGTCAAAACATGCCATGTGGCACTTTTTCATTGGTCAAAGTTGCCTAATAGATTTTTTTAATGGTAGTTACAAAATGGACTAAAAGTAGAGAAAATTGATACTTTAGGTACCAAATTGGGAGAAAAAAAGTTTAGGTATCAAAGTAAAAAAATAGGTATACTTGAGGGGTCAAATCATGAATTAAGCCTAAAATATTTAAGGTTTAACTCACAAATCGATACCTAAATTTTTGTTTTGGTTTTTTCTTTTAAGTTGGTACTTTTATTAGTCAAACTTTAAGTCTATTTAAAAAAATGTATTCACAAATTGATACCCAAATTATATATTTTTTCTAGATTGGTACCACTATTAATTTAATCGTTACTTATACAGTCAAGTTTATTAAAAAATAAACAATTAAAAATTCTTTAAAAAGATAAACAATTAAAAATCTTTAAAATTGTCATGAGACAAGAAAAACATTATTTTCTCTTACATAAATATATTATTTTTAATTCTTTAAAATTGGATTAAACCAATCAAATTACTTATTTTTATTTGATTAATTCTTCCTATTCAATTAGATAAAATATTAAAAATACATAAAAATAAAAAATATTTAAAAATAATTAACCTATTAAATCTGATTCTGATGAAATAACTTTTTCCATCTTTTCAAAGTGGAGCAAACAGACAATGAACTTCCACAAAACAACCATCGCGTAGAGTCAGAGAAGTGACTACCATATGATGAGTGAAAACAGCTGACTCATCTACAAACTTCAAAATTAATATATAGGCGTTGAGTCCAGAATGTTACAGTAGAGATAAAAGAAATAGATAAACCAATACACTGAGAGAAAATATGGCCCAGGTCACCGGAAAAGTGTGTGTGACAGGAGCCGGCGGCTACCTTGGCTCTTGGGTTGTCAAGCATCTTCTCTCCAACAACTACACAGTCCACGGCACCGTTAGACAACCTGGTTCTTGTTACACTACTAACTCATCATCTACTTCTCTTCTTGGGACTTCCCACACCTTTTTAATTTCATTGCTTTCGCAGGGGATGCCAAATATGCCCATTTGAATCAATTTGAGAGAGCATCCCACAACCTCCAACTCTTCAAGGCTGATGTTCTGGATTACGATTCTCTTTGTTCCGCCATTACAGGCTGCACCGGTGTCTTCCATGTTGCCTCTCCCGTTCCCTCCACCATCGTTCCTAATCCCCAGGCATGACATGGCCCTACCCTCCATTTCTTCATTAACTTGGTCAAAGGGCCCCGACTTATTTCCAGAACTAGAGCTGTCCCTTTTTCCTTTTTTTTTTTGGGGGAGGGGGGAGGGGGGAGGGGAGGGGATGATCTTTTCCCATTAGTTTTGGGTATTACCAGATCTAGCCTAGCCTAGCCTTTGTCCATCACCCTAAAGCAGAGCACCTACCATGGCAAAGCCCCCTTAGGGGTTAGGTTAGTTAATCCATCTGGCCCTGGACCTTAGAGGAAAATAAGTCAGCTTAGATGGAATACGCTTATTGCCCTTATAGTATAGTATACACACTTGGAAAGGAACTATTCCTACTTCCACTTCAACACAGAATCTAAGGGACCTAAACCGGACTCTGTCCTTCGCTAGCTATAGTTTCATTTCCTCCTCAAGCCTCATCCGTCACCCCGTAATCTGATATACATATGTGTGTGTGTGTGTGTGTGTGTGTGTGTGTGTGTGTGTGTGTGTGTGTGTGTGTATGTATGTATGTATGTATGTATTTACTTCTTTTCTTTACAGGAGGAAGTGATTGAACCGGCTGTAAAGGGCACACTTAATGTGCTTAAAGCATGTGTTGAATCCAATGTTAAACGAGTTGTTGTTGTGTCTTCTGTGGCTGCTGTTTCCTTGAACCCTAGGTGGCCGGTGGGTCAGATCAAGGATGAGGCTTGCTGGTCTGACAAGGAATACTGCGCAGCAACAAAGGTATATGACTCACTACAAAAATTCTAAATTTCCTAATATCCTTTTTCATTGTTAATAAGCAAATTGCTTTGTTTAATTGTTTGTGCCAGAATTGGTATTGCCTTTCAAAGACAGAAGCAGAGAGTGAGGCTTTTGAGTTTGCAAAAAAGTCTGGGCTTGATGTTGTTACTGTTTGTCCTACACTGGTATTGGGGCCACTTCTGCAGTCCGCCATCAATGCTAGTAGCAAGGTTCTCATTAATCTTTTAAAAGGTGGTCTCAACTCCAACTCATGCTTCTGCACTAGTACTCCAACCTGAGAGCTAGTTGCTTGGCTTTGTGCAACGGGTTTGCATGAGCTCAATGTCAATGATACTTCTTATGGTTTTAGATTCAAGCAATTTATAACCTCGAGACTGAAATTACTTGATATTCTAGCTTGGTACTCTGCTACTTCTTTAGGCATAGATTCATTAAGCCCTTGTGGCCTTGCAATTTATAAAATAGTGTCTTGGAGCTTAATTTACTTGGCTTATCAGATTTTAATCTTAAACTTGTGGTAATGGATTGGAGTCCATTGTTGCTGGAGCCAGGTCTTTATTCTACTTTTCTTGTCTTCCAACCACGGTCTTTCAGTAGAAGTTACGAGGAAAATATGGTTTAAAGTGAAAGACATGATAGCTTTTCTGTGGCATTCTTTTCTATTATGAATCTTTTTGGTTTACACCAGTGCAATGCGTTGATGTGCAGGGGAATATGACTCTCTGGAAAACAAAATTCGAAAGATAGTTGATGTGCGCGATGTAGCTCAGGCACTGCTTCTGGTGTATGAGAAGCCAGCGGCTGAAGGAAGGTACATATGCACAGCTCACACGATCAAGGCACGTGATCTTGTTGATAAGTTGAGAAGTATGTTTCCTCAATACAATTATCCTAAAAGGTACATCTCTTGCTGCAGCATAATATGTAGCATCTTCTAGTCTAACCCTTTAGGAAATTGTATGTTACTTCATCATTATTATACACGGCTTAGGATTTTTCATGTATGATTTTCTTCTTTGTGATCCTCAATCACTTGTGCAATGGCAGCTTTACTGAGGGAGGGGAGGAAGATATGGTTAGTTCAGAGAAATTACAAAGGCTGGGGTGGAGTTATCGGCCATTGGAAGAAACTCTGGTGGATTCCATTGAGAGCTATAAGAAGGCTGGAATCTTGGATTAATATATAAAACAGCCTTTTGGTTGTGATTTTAATTTCTGTTCACTATGTGCTCTAGTTTCCTCCTGGTCGCATGAGATTGCCCACTTCTTGTGTTCAACATTTTCAAAATAATAATGTCATACAACTTGCGTTTCTGTCATGCTAAACATTGTGACTATCTAAATAAACAGAGAGATGTTTGCATGTTTATGGATAGAACTATTTTTATTTTTGAAAGGTTGAAGAAAACAGTAGAAGTTGGGTTGGATAATGTTTTGTGAATGAACAAAAACCATAAAACCTTCACATTCTATCAACTGTGGTTTAGACCAGTGTGCAGCTTTTGGTTTGATAACGTATTCTTGGAATTGAATTGGTGTTTTGCTTACTGAAATGAGGAAAATATTTTGAACATTTCTTAGTTGACAGGGATATTGACACTAACTTATCAAATTTTCATGCCTGATCATTTAAATTGTCTATCCGTATCGTTTGATATGCAAATAACCAACATATTACGTCGTAAGGACTAAGGATCTGCTCATAGTCAAAGACAAAATTATTTTCTTTTCATATAATATTTTTGGGTTAAAATGCAAATTCGCAACTGTACTATTGGTGAGTATTGAAATTTATCACTTTATTTTATTTTGATTAATATTTGTCTTTATACTTTAAGCATATGATTAAATTTGCCACACAATTATTATGTGATTGAATTTTACTATTAATCTTGATTTTTAATAAATTTTTACTAATTAATATTAAGTGTAGTGGAGAGTCCAATTTGACTTATCAAATTACGACAGATCATATGCTTAGTTGCCAGGACAAAGCAAACCCTGACGTTTGGACTAACTAAGTTCTCAATGATAAGAAAACAAGATGAGTACCAACACTTTGCCTTTTGGTTGCTAAATGTTGTGTGCAATTGCCATGCTAACTGCTAGTCGTAATAGTAGATGATTGTTAAATGGCTATTTGGCGTAATGCATTTCATAAAGATGTTTTGTGTGGTATGCATGATTTGGAAGGGAAATTACCAATGGGTTAGATGAAGTTAGGAATGAGAAAATTGGTTGGTTCTATTAGATACCATTATATGGTGTTGCTGAATGTACCTGTGATAAGCGAAGCTTTGGGCCTTGTAGAGGGGACACTACGATGTTCGAATATTAAGGTTTGGACGACAAATAGAGGAATGAGCGGGATGCAACAGGAAAAGTAAATGAAAAGATCATGGCTAGACCATGGGTCAAATTAGAGGCTATTCGCCTAAAATGAGTAAGATCATAGCTGAAAGACAATATGACATAATACCTAAATAGGACTAAGACAATGGTTGAAAGACACTATATCATCCTTTGATAGTCCGTCGGGACACTAAATATAGGGCAGACCATCGAGACGCTAAACACAAGATAGTCTGTCGGGACACTGAACATAGGGTAGTAGATCGCCAGGGTCTAAAGATATGGGGATCGTAATTGGAAAGTCTGCGGTTCATGAAGAATGTCAAAGATAAAAGTGGAGTTCACGGGGTAACTAGAATGATAAGTCATAAGAATAAATGAGTTGGTGTGACTAAGGAATATAGACCACTAGAGTAATGAGTGACGCCAAGGTTGCATTTCAACCTAAATATGGTGAAAAGAAATTAGGCTCCTTAGATAAGAGGTGCACATAGTACAACAATACTAGTCCACCAAAGAAGTAGCAAGATCCACACTATTTAAACAGGCACGGACTAGCCTACATTAGGGCTCAATCATATAAAGTAAGTTGACAAAAGTCAATCGAAGGGTTTAATGGACTGATCAGGGTTTTTATGGGAGGAAAACATATCCAAGGTTGAATGGCCAGTAAGGTCCGTTAGTGGATAGCGGAGAGCGGAGGTCAAACAAAATCATAAAGAATGATAGAAACCTTGTTGATCTATCAAGGGTAGGAACTACAAGTTCTAAGAAGCCTCTTTGAGAAATAGATCTACAGAGCAAGGGCTACGATGTTGTTCAGAGAACTCCAATACTCCTGGGCAATGAGAACATTGAAACATGGTAAAGATATTAGGTGTAGAAATCTTAGGTAGTAGCTAAGCATCGCCACCAAAAATAATGAATGCGATTGTCAGGGAGATTAATCCTATGCTAGATGTCACACATTTTTTCTATAAATTTACATGTGGATCTTACTAAGTTCCTTTAAACTTATAAGATTTCTGCTTGAATGTAAGATAGTTGAAGATTCAGTAAATGAAAGGGACCAAGCCAGACTCTGCTAGGAGTTAGGCGAAACTCTACAGTTGTACCTGTGTATAGAGGGGCACCTGTAGAGGCTTCGCCTCAAGGTTCAAGTTGTCTATTAGTATAATCGAGTCTTTGTTAAAAAAATTTGTAACCAATTGTAGGAATCAAATATTTAAAGTTTTATTTCTAGCTTAAAACAAGTTGTAATATTCAGTTAGATTTTTCAAACTCACATTGTCTAAGTATGTAATTAAACCTGAAACAGAAAGTTGTGTTAAGTCATTCTGATTAGTTTACCACCTGATACCCAGACCTGGCGATCAGGTCAGGTAGAGGGTGTTACATCGGTACCATTAAAAAAAATAAAGTAATTCATCATATTCATACACTCGCCTTATTTGGGTGTATCTTGAAAATAGCTCGTTCAAACTTAACTGGACTAAAAGGTGCCATTAAGAACTCATTATCACCTTCACCAACACAAGTTGCCGGCTCAAAGAATACATCAAAGGACAGGCTCGATGAGGCTAAAAAAAAACTATGAAAGTAGTCCGAAACAATAGCACACATACTCATGTCATCGGTTTACTGAAAACCATTATCAAATATGTAACAAGAAAGTTAAATTAATATATTTTATTATCTATTACAATTTATATGTTACATATTTGAAAAGGAATAGTATTTGGTAAACTGTCAATGAAGTTTTTAGACTCCACAAAGTTAAGGGGTTGACAAGTGTCCTAAGGGTATAGTAAAATATTAAAAAAAAAAAGACACATAATAACTTTTTAAGGGAAAATGACATATTTACCTCCTATACTCTAGCAAAATGTTCAATGTGTACCTAAGGTTTCTAAATATCCAATGTGCCCCCTGTACTTTGTTTTCGTCTTCCAAAAAGGCGTTTCTTAATATTTTAAAATTTAATATTATAGTTTTCTATTTTTTAAATTTAAATTTAATATTTTAATTTTAATTTCCACAAGATTTTTTCATTGGTCAAAACATGCCACGTAGAGCTTTTCCGTTGGCTAAAGTTGCTTTATGGATCTTTTTAATGGACGTTACAAAATGGACCAAAAATAGTGAAAATTGATACTTTAGGTACCAAATTGGGACTAAAAAAGGTTTTGGTACCAAAGTGAGAAAATGAGTATACTTGATGGGTCAAATCATGAATTAAGCCTAAAATATTTAAGTCTTAACTCACAAATCGGTACCTAAACTATAGCCTTTTCCTATCTTGGTACCTAAATTTCTCTTGGTCACAAGTAGTATCTAAATTATTTTTTTCTTAAGTTGGTACCTCTGTTAGTCAAACTTTAAGTTTATTTAAAGAAATGCTTAACCCACAAATTGGTACCTAAACTATATTTTCTTTTCCTATTTTGGTACCTAAACATTTTTTTGTCACAAATGGTACCTAATTATATTTTTTCCCAAGTTGGTACCTCTATTAGCTTAATCGTTAGCTAAATAGTCAAGTTTATTTAAAAAAAGATAAACAATTAAAATTTTTCATGTGGCAAAAAAAAAAAGACATTATTTTCTCTTACATAGATATATATTTTTTACTTTTTATTTTTTAAAATCGGATCGATAGTTGAACTAATCATGCCACCAACTCTTGATTTGATCAATTCTTTGGTTCGATTAGATAAAATATTAAAAATTTATAAAAATAAAAAAATATTTAAAGATAGAGAAAATCAGTTCAACCGGCTTGTATTGGTTCAACCCCAATCTCCAAACTAGTACCCCAATTGCGAGATTAGATATGGTTCTGGAAACACTAATTTTGATTGATGAAATAAGTTTTTTGATCTTGTCAAGTTGAGCAAGCGGACAATGAAATTCAAAAAGTAGAATTAATCACTAGCATCTCGACTTTGGAGGGAATTTTGAGCATTGATAGTATCACGGACATTATTAAAGAAGAAAAAGAAAGAAAAATTAGGAAAAAAATAAAGAAAGAAATAATGTAAAAAAAGAAAGAGAATTAAAAATATTAAAATATTTTTAAGTTTATATGAGATAATAGATTATTATTAACTAGATTTTTTAACAGATATAATATTTTTGTATTAAATGGATAACCAAAAATAATTTAGGTATCAATTATGACAAAAAATATTTAGGTATAAAAAAAACCATTCTCACGCGCAAAATTTTTGAATTTTTCAATTCGGGAGCAAATGAACCCAGCCGGGTCTAAGTTTTGATTTAATACCTTAGTTAGTGATATTTTTTTTTTATTTGTAACTAAGTAATAATTTAAAGAAAGGAAAAGGAAATAATAAAGTAAGTGAACTAAAGGGGCCGGCCAACTAATTGGTAATGGGATTGTTTAACTAGTCCTTAAGTGCTAACTAGATTAGTTGAACATTAATGGTTAGTGGAAGGGTAATGATGGATTTGGCGGCATTGTGGCATGCGTGCTTGTTGATTGGGCCGGCCAAAGTGAGGGGGAAATGTGAGAGGAAGAGTGACGGTGAGTGAAAAAGAGAGAAGGAAATTCAGCTCATTTCCTTCTTCATTTCTTTGGTTCTTACGATGGTGACGGGAGAGGAAATCAAAATTTTCATGTTCAGAAGGTAACTTCTCAAGCTTTGCTAACAAAGAGGGAGACGGTCAAAGGAATAAAGGGAAGGGCAAGTTAGTGTAGGAGGAATCGGCTTTGGAGAAAATGTTGCTGGTAAGGTCTTGAACCTTTAAATTTTCGGTTTTGGTACCTACACTACTGATAAACATGATAAATTTGCAAAAAGATGGTAAATTGAGCTTTAATTTCCTTGATTAATTATGTTATTAAAAAGTTGTTGCTGTCCAAATTGGTATAGATTAAATGTATGTCCGATTGAGGTTTTACATACTGTCCAATATGAAAATTTTAAGACAAATTTGGTTGAATTAAGTGTTGTCTTGTTGAGGTTATACATGCTGCCGAATACGAAAATGTTAAGACAAATTTGGTTGAATTAAGTGCTGTCTTGTTGAGGTTATACATGCTGTCCAACGTGAAATTTTGAAGACAAATTTGGTTGAATTAAGTGCTATCTTGTTAAGGTTATACATGCTGTCCAATGTGAAAATTTTAAGACAATCGGTTGGATTAAGTGCATGACCGAATGTGGTTTTACATGCTGTCCAATGTAAAAAAAAATTTATGATAACTCGATCAGGCAAAACATGTTTGAGGATTCAAAGCTGTCAAAATTTAACATTTTTATGATTGTTCGGTTGAGCTTTATTGTTGGTTAAATTGAATATTTATTCCTGTCCAAAGTAGAATATATGCTTACTGAAACTAAAGACTCGTTCCTTTGAAATTTTAATGTGCCCAGAACTTGCATCAATGCTGTCCAAAACAGAAACTTTAATTATTATGTTATGCCGATTTTTATTCTGGTGTGAACGAAGTTTAAATGATTATCCAAAGCTGTTGACATCCAAAATATCGATTTAATACTCTGCTTCATTGGTTGCGACATTTTATCGTCAATGGGAAGATTAAACGTGCATGAAAGATAGGTATAAATATATATACTATCGTATGTGTGGATGTTTGAATTGAAATGTTTTGGAATGGGAAGAAACGAAAATGTGGGTGAAAGAAAAATATATGCTACATGTAAGTAAATTATGGCTTTGTGGAGGTTCGGTGGATGAGAACGGGAATCAGTATTTGATTATCAATATGCATATCGTAACTGATTCAGTTCTTGATCTTACTTTGTTTATCAATATGCTAAGTTCTGTGTTTAACTTATTGGATTTAGAAATCGCTGGTAATTGATATTGTACTGAACTGACTATAGAATTTCTCCTTATATTTGATTGGGTTGATTTGCAGTATGTTAGATATCTGCAACTTATTCCTTCTCTTTTGTTTTTATGTTTCAGGTTCTTTCATTTTGTTCTCGGACTTCAGGGGACTCAGCCAGCCTTCATTTTGTAGCTTTTGGTAATATGTACATACCGGGGCAACTCGCTCTATTAGTTCCTGGGGAATTAAATGTACTTCATCCTGTTTAGTCCAAGTTTACATTTAAACTCTTAAATGTAAATTTGACAAGTAGTAAGTTCATTGCATCTCTCTTCAAATTTCACAACCGATTATATATATTTATTCAAGTAGAACCCAGAAATTTGAAATTTCATGGAGAAAATGTAATAACGCAATTTGCTATTCTATAGCTGCTAGTTACATACTGTGTATAAAAATCACTATTCGTATATAGTCAACGTAATGAAATCCAAGTCTTCCTTAAACTACCAACTTGTTTGTAAATTTGGTAATAATCCTCGGGTCGCTGATTGATCGGCAGGTAATGGGGTTATTACTAAGAAAAAAAAAAACAAAGTAGTTTAGTTCCATTTGTGGCAAAATAAAAATTTCAATTTGTGTATAAAAAAAAAACAAAGTATAATTTAGGTTTCAATTTGTGTATTAAGCCAATATTTAAATATATATAAACATATATAAATAATCTGAAAAACAATTTTTTAACTTTGCTTACTGTCATCAATGTATCAAATTTTTTTTTTTTTGAACTTAAATCAGGAGGGATGCCATTAACAATAATAAAAAGGATTGCATGACAGACACGTTTTTTTCTCAGCCCTATCCAGCACACCAGTGCCAGAGCTTAATAAATGAAATTTAAGACTTTACAAGAATCTAGAAACTTTACTTTAAAAAAAACCTACCCAGATACAATTAAAACCTAAACTTACGAAAAACCCAAACGCCAAATCTGAAATGAGAAAGAACGAAAACATAAACGAAAAAAACTGTTCAAATCTCTAGCATCCTTCATCAATTTCTCTACAACCATTGTCAAAGCCATTCAAACATCCTACTCATTTTTTGTTCACAATGGATAGTGTGTAGAGGTTGAAACTGTCGGAGACCTTTCATTTCTTATTTCTCCAACTCATTTCTCCTTTCTGACAGGGACCATCTATCTTTTTCAACTGCCGATTTTGATCTTGGAGGTGCCTCTTCAATCTAGAACCTCGGTAGATCCCATCGTTTCCCTTCCTCCGCCATTATATGCGCCACGTGGTTCACTGATCTACCTGTAAATTGACAGGTAAAGCTGTCAAACCTCCGAGCCCGTTCTCTTATTTCTTTTATAATTACAGTAATATTTGATTTGTCCTCTTCAAGTGTTTGGATTTTCTTTATGACTGTCAAGGAGTCCCCTTCGATCACCAGATTTCTAAATCCCAGTTTTTCAGCCACTACCACCATTTTTAAACAGGCTCTCACATCTACCGTGGTTGCATCGGCCACATATGTGTTCGGGTAAGTGCATGCTACCATTATATTTCCTTCAAAATCTCTAAAAATTATTCCTGTTACTGATTTCATGATACAATTGTTATACCTTGCATTAAAATTACCTTTTACCACATTTATCCTCGATGGAGTCCATGCACATTCATTTTTTCGAACACCTACTTCTGTCACTACTTCCAGTTGAATGTTCTCTGTGTATAATGCTTTAATAAAAGATATCAATCTTGTTGTGCATTGTCTTTCTCCTTGATGACAAACTTTGTTTTTGTGATACCATATTGCCCAGAATGTGATGACTAACCATTTACACTGCTCTTCTTGCATATTCAAAAATGAATTTGCTAACCACATATTCCAATTTTGTTCCGGACTACTGGATGAGCCATCAATCCCCACACCTTGTAGGACACCTTTAATGAACGTGAATTCCCAGAAGACGTGACTCACTGATCCCTCCATTGTGCGGTAGAGAGGACAAAGATTCACAATCTGTAAATTTCTATTTTTTAAATTGTTAAAAGTAGGGATGAATTTATTGGCGATTCTCCAAAATATAATTTTGATTTTGCTTGCAACTTGTAATCTCCATAATTTTTTGTAAAATTTCTATTGTAGCGTAGATTGATGTATCCCCTTCTCTTGCCTTAGTATCATATCCGCCTATAACAACCATTTATATCCGCTTTTTGCAGTATATACCCCTGTTTTGTCACCCCCTCCTCACCCTTTCATCGTGAATATCCATTGCAGCGAGTGGGATGGACAGAATTCTGGAAATTTGCTCCTCTTCAAAAAGCTGTCATAACACATCGATTTTCCTGGTAATATGATTAGAATTGATGAGGTCTGCTACTGATGTAAAATTAATATTAATATGTTGAACTCTTACTCTGCTATTCCCAGGCCCCGGGATTCAAGCTTCATTCCAGATGTTGATCGACTTTCCGTTCCCCACTCTCCATCCCATTCCATGCTCCAACAATTTCCTTGCACTCCATATACTTCTCCAAGTAAATGAAGGGTGAGATCCTAACCTCGCATTCATAAAATCATTATGCGAAAAATACTTTGCTTCCATAACACGCGTAAATAAGCAATCTGGTTTCGTAATTAATCTCCAACCTTGTTTTGCAAGTAAAGCTATATTAAATTTCGTCAAATCCCTAAAACCCAACCCTCATTGATCTTTCGATTTACACATTTTTTTTCCAATCACACCAATGAATTTCCTTCCTTGTTTTTGAATTTCCTTGTTTTTGAATTTCTCCACCAAAATTTACTAATAATATTTTCAAGCTAACGACATAGTGAAATAGGCAATAAAAAACATTGCATAGCATAAACTGGAATGGCTTGTAATATAGCTTTAATAAAAACTTTTTTTCCTCCAAGAGATAAATGACGAACACTCCAACTTTCAATACGTTTAACAAATCTATCTTTGAAAGTTGCAAATGCCTCAGTTTTTCGCCTTCCAATCATAGCCGGTAGACCTAAATATCTCTTTGGATTACTCGAAACTCTTATCTCAAGAATTGCTCCAATCTGTTCCTGCCTATTAAGTTGAATATTGCTACTAAAAAAAAATCAAAATTAATCACCTGCCCTGAAACTCCTTCATATTCGTTCACAATTGTTTTAATAGCACTTGCGCCCTCTAAACTACTTCCCGAAATAGTATATTGTCATCAACAAAGAAAAGATGAGTTAAAGTAAGTTCTCCTTTCCCCATCCTTAAGCCTTTAATAGTTCCCTCTCTTTTTGCCAATTGAATAAGTGAAGAAAAACACTCTGCACAGATAATAAATAAGTATGGACTCAAAGGGTCCCCTTGTCTCAAACCCCTTGATGCTTTAATATTTTCTCCTCTAATCCCATTAAACAGAACTGTATATTCCACTGATTGGATGCACCCCATCACAAGATTTACCCATTCATCACGAAAACTCATTCGTTTCATTACTTGTTCAATAAAATTTCATTCAACCCTATCATAGGCCTCGCTCGTATCTAATTTTAAAGCAAAATAGCCCCGTTTTCCTTTTCTTTTTTGTTTTAATGTTTGTAAAACCTCATAGGCAATGATCGCATTATCTGTGATTTTTCGTCCAGGAACAAAAGTTGCTTGTGCCTCATCAATGCATTTGTACAGTTCTAAATTTATTTACAATTGTTTTGGATATGATTTTATATGCCACATTGCATAAACTAATTGGCCTGAATTGTGTCAAGTAGTATTATAGTTAATAATGTTGAGCTCTTTTTCCTATTAAGAACTTCTAAACAAAACTTTGTGACCTCCTCCCCACAATATGCCAATACTTGTGGAAAAAAACCCTGAAACCGTCCATACTTGAAGCTTTCAGTGGTGCAATACCTTTAATTGCCGTTAGAATTTCCTCTGGTTTAAACTCCTTGACAAGCTTAGCATTCATGTTTTCTTGAATGCATGTTAAAATTCTTGACAGTACTCTATTGATGTTCTTCATATTTGATGCTGTGAATAGCTCTTTAAAATATTCCGTTGCCACCCTTGCCTTCTCCTCTTCTCCTACAATCCACTCTCCATTTAGCCCTTTTAGTTTTTTTACAATGTTCTTTTTCTTCCGTTGGTTTGCAAAGTTATGGAAAAAAGATGTATTTCTATCGCCAAATCGAAGCCAATTAACCCTTGTTGTTCCCAAAAAAGCTCATCTTTATCGGCTTCCAAATTTAAAGTTAAGTTAACTTCTTCCATTTCTGCCAACGTCTCATCTTCTGGATCAATTGAGCACAAATCTTCCAATCTTTTATTAATAAAGTTGATGTTTCCCTTTTATTGGCCAATATTCGTTCCATCTCTTTTTTGAGGATGTCCCCTAATTTACTCAACTTTGTAGGAATCTCATCCATATTTCTTTTCCAAAACTCTTTTAACTATTTGTTCATAATCGTCTTCCATAACCCAAATCGCATTAAATTTGAACTTCTTTCCTCGATTCGAAGTTTCAGTACTCTCTACTCCCAAACCCACCAAGATAGGAAAATGATCAGAAAAAGTATGTGATAAATGTCTTAAATGATATCCTGGAAAAGTCCCCCACCAAATCGAATTTGCCACCCCTTTATCAATTCTCTCTCTGGTATTATTTTCATGTAACCTTCCTTTTTCTCAAATGAACCATCTCCCCGAAAAACCCATATCGTAAAGATCACATTCCTCTAATGTTTCTTTAAACTGATTCATATTTCTTTCGTCTCTCAACCTCCCTCCTTTTGTTTCAAAAGAATACATAATTTCATTAAAATCGCCCACAACCAGCCAAGGTAAATCTTGATAACATCCTAACCTCTTTAGTAGTTCCCACAGCTTATTTCTTTTATTCTCTTTTGGGGCACTATAGCACCCTGTAAATCTCCAATCGATAATCCCCCTTTAGAACCTCTTGCTCCCACATCAATTCCATTGCTAAAGCCGCATTTTATTCTAATCTTTTCTATTCTTTCGTCGCTTAACTTTGTTTCAATTAAAAACAAAATGTAGGGTTGAACATGCCTCACCTTATTTTTAAGGCGATTTATTGCTCATTGTTACCCCAAACCATGAACGTTCCAACTTAATATTTTTATTTTTATTTCTCTTGGCACGCTTACCTGCGGCTGTCGATCTCTCAATAAATTCAACCATTATACTAATAGGTGCATTTCCCATTGTAATTTCTTCCCTTGTTCTTTGTCTTTTCTTACCTTCACAAATCGTAATTGCCTTATTCTCCATTATTTCCTCCCTTTGGTCACTTCTACGTGCTTCTATATCAACTGCAACTCTTCTTGTACACTCATTATTTCGTTCATCCACATCTATGGTTGAAGAACAAGTGGGCCTTTAGAAATCACACGTCACATTAAACATTCATTCCTTGTCGGTGTCTAACGATAAATCCCACCCAAATTTAACTTCTTGCTCCCCAATTGTCATTCGTATTGGGCAAAACTCTTCCCTATGACCCAATTTTCCACATAAGTAGAAGAACAACGTTAAATGTTCATATTGAAATAAGGCATATCCTTCTCACCCCTACCCCAAGTTCAGTTTTTTCTTACATTTCAAAGTTCATTCTTTATCGTATTACATTCTATTTGTACCCGGAATTCCTAATTCAAAATTCAAATTTAAATGTACAATGATTTGATTCGATAGATAAGATTTTCCCTTTCTTAAAACAGCAAAACAAAATAGGTCCCTTTCCTCCTAAGCATTCCCGCTAAAAATATTCATTTATTATTCATTATATGGTTGTTATATGATATGAGACTAAAAAGAGGAAATTGAAAGCTCCGTTTTGTATATCAATAAATGAAATAAGGGTGTGGAAAACAAAACAGGGATTCTCTACAATGACATTGTAGGCCAATTGAAAGGGATGCAGCGTAGCTTGGTAGCGCGTTTGTTTTGGGTACAAAATGTCACGGGTTCAAATCCTGTCATCCCTACCTATTACTTCTCCTTTGATTAGTAATGAGGGAGTCGTTTTAGATTGATTAAAATTAAGCATACATAAGTTCGATATCAACTTTGGCTCTAAATCTCATAAATCTTTGTTCCCCTTGTAATTAATGCAGCATCATATTGTAAAAATTATTCTATAAAATCACCTAGTTGTCTTGCCAAAACCTCTAATACACTCATAAGGAAGATTGTGAACTTGGACCTAGAAATGAGTAAAAACCAATGGGACTCTTAGTGGGTCTTCCCCTCTAATTAAACGATGAAAAACAATAAGATGCCTATTGACAGGCCAATGTATGCCATCTAACACCCTTTTTATATCCACTTCATAGAAAAATCGAAATAAATACCTTTTATCCCCTAAATCCGAAATAATAACTCCTCCCAATGGGTGCTATAAGTCTGCCAGAGTTCTTTTCAAAGAGGAAAAGTAAACCACACAATCCGTTAGAGCTCTTCCAACCAAGTAGAATTGTAATTATCCTCTGTTGCAAATTGATCCTTTTCTAACGTTATTGGATCTTCTTCTTCATCATCAGTGTTTAAATTCGCAAGTTCTGCCTCCATTACCTAAAAAAGTTTAGCTAGATCCACACCAATAATACAATTCAAAAATCTAGAAAGAAAGACGTGCCTTTAGCAGATGAAGAAAAAACCTGAAGCATGCTAGCGTAAAAACCCTGGCAGACAAAAAAACGAGAATTAATTTTTTATCATCAATGTATCAAATATCAACCTTAAAATAAGATGGTTGAAAGGGAAAAATATTAGAAAATTTATTTAAATGATGAAAATTTTATTAAACTGTTACCCGTTGGTATTAGCTAAAATGAAATGAGACACAGAAACAATCACTAACATATTAAAATATTGATGGATGCAGGGGGGATATAGGGGCTGCTATATTAAAATATTGATGTAAGTTGGGGCGAATATAAGGGCTGCTAGATGCCTAAAATCAATTTTAAAAATTTTAAATTAATAAAGGGAAAATTATACTTTAACCTCTTTAAAAATAATAAAATTTTGATTTAATCTTTTAAAATTTACATTTTACTATCATAAGAATTATAATTTAAACAAATTTTTAACTCATGGAAAGAAACTTAAATTGGATCTATGGACCAACGACCATGCTTGTGATTGCAGATTGTTTCTGTTTACCACATTCTCATTAATAAGCGACTCGTCTTCCTTGGAGAGGCTTGCCCCTTGTGTTCATGCTCTCATCCTTATTATTCATTTTCGCCTGAGTCCTAATATTCTTTTTTTCAGTTTTGGCAGTTATTACTATACCAATTGGTCTGCAAGCTTTAGGGCTAGTTTAGTAATATTTTTTAAAAGTACTTTTAAAAAGTGTTGTGGAAAAGTATTTTTGAGAAGTGCTTTTGAAAAATTTGATTTAAAATTTGAGTATTTAGTATTGCTATCAAAAGTGTTTTGAGAAATAAAATGTTCATTTTAGACATGTTATTATCAAGTATCAAATATACATTTAAATTATATTTAAATTAGTTAATATTATTATATTTTAGTAAAATATAAAAAAATTATTATAACTTGTTGTTAATATTTTAATATTGTTGTTAATATTTTAATATATGAAATATAAATTTTAAATATTTTAAGCAATAAATATTAATTATTTATAAAATTTAATTAGAATATATAAACTATATTTTAAATATTTAAATATAATCATTAAATATTTGTAATTAGTATTTTAAAAATATTTTTATTTTTAATTAATGATTTTAATATATTTGTAATTAAGCACAAAGAAGAAAAAATGAAAGATCTATGTTATTGGAGGGTTAAAAGTAATTAATCACTAAAAGTACTTTTGAGAGAAGAAAAGCTAAAATTTAAGCTAAAATGCCAAAGTATTTTTTAAAACACTACATAACATTCTCTTATTCATTTTGTTTTTGTTGAGGAAGTTTTTATTTTAAAATTTTAGAACCATGCAATGTATTAAACTTTATAGAATTAACAACAATTTGAAACTCTTTTAAGTGTTGTGACAAAAAAAAAAAACTCTATTTTGTTAAAAAAGAGTCACCAATAATGGTTGTGATGAGTCTAAGACAACTGACTCAGGAACAAACTTCGAAGTAAATAAATAGGCGTTGAGTCCAGAATATTATAGTAGATATAAACCAATATTGTCAGAGAAAATATGGCTCAGGCCACTGGAAAAGTGTGTGTGACAGGAGCCGGGGGCTACCTTGTCTCTTGGGTTGTCAAGCAACTTCTCTCCAACAACTACACAGTCCATGGCACCGTTAGACAGCCTGGTTCTTGTTACACTACTAACTCATCATCTACTTCTCTTCTTAGGACTTCCCACACCTTTTTAATTTCATTGCTTTCGCAGAGAATGCCAAATATGCCCATTTGAATCAACTTGAGGGAGCATCCCACAACCTCCAACTCTTCAAGGCTGATCTTCTTGATTACGATTCTCTTTGTTCCGCCATTGCTGGCTGCACCGGTGTCTTCCATGATGCCTCTCCTGTTCCCACCACCGTTGTTTCGAATCCTCGGGCATGACAAGGCCCTACCTTCAATCTCTTCGTTCATTAACTACTTTCCTTTTATATTTTTAAATTATTTGGTACATAATTTTTAAAATCGGACTCATGTTGAACCGATCAAATCACTCATTTATTAGTTTGATCAGTTTAATTAAAAATTATTAAAATTTTAAAAAATAATATAATATAATAATATTCAAAATTTGGTTCAATTGTTCGGTTAAACCAATCTTTTCTTCGATTCATATAGATTTTAAATCAATCAATTCAAAATTTCTTTTCAGATCAATACCTTATAAAACTAATTTCTTTTTAAAATTCTTTTATTAAGATTGGGTTATTTTGGTATATATCAAAATTTTAAGGAGATATCAAATATTTTAAGGATACTTGTTAAATACTAGATTTCATTATACACGAGTCAATAACAAAATTTCTAATCAAATTCCAAAAATTTTAAAGAAAAATCATTTTGGTATAGGTCAAACTATGCCAAATTTTCTAACGAAAACTCAAATTTTTATTCTTTTAGACAAACTTTCTTATAAATACAATTGAACTAATAATAAATTGTTAATAAATGTTATCAAAATAACTGATAATTTAATTTACTGTATAAAAATAATAATATGAAAAAATTGTTATGATCCAATTACAAAATATCAAAAATTTTAAGGGTATATTCTTAGAAATTGTGGTATATACCAAAATATTTAAAGATATAAATTTATAAATTTTGGTATGCCACTATTTCTAACGTTTTAAAATTTTGGTATATACGAAAATAACTGAGGATATGCACTTAAAAGTTTTGGTATATCAAAATTCTAACTATTATCTTTAGAAATTTTGATATCTACCAAAATATCTAATTATATAATCTTAGGGATTTTAGTATTTTGTATTTGGTTCATATAAAAAATTCATATGTAATTTTAGTTTTAATTAAATTATCAGTTTTCTTGATAACACTTATTAATCGAAAGAATATAATTTTATTCGATTTTTATTAATATGGATATATTTAAAAATATTGAAAATTAGCTAATTAAAGAAAATTAGTTGAAATTATTAGAAATTTTGTTGTAAGTTTAGGAACCTATACCAAAATATCTAATGAGGTGCTTTTAGAAATTTTGGAATAGGATATCGGTACTCCATTTTAATTTTGGTCTATCATAAAATATATAAGGATAGATATTGGTATTTTGTTAGAAATCTTGGTATAGGTTTGTAAATCAAAATTTTGGTATCAAAATTTCTAACAAAGTTCCGTAGAAATGTTGTTATATAGCAAAATATCTAAGGATAAGCTCTAAATAATTTTAGTATTTCGTTAGAATTTTTGGTATGGGCCTGTGTAACATTATTTTGATATACCAAAATTTCTAATAAGGTCACATAGAAGTATTGATATTCCCTTAAAAATTGTGGTACCTACTAAAATATCTAACCATGATTTTGATAGACTGGAATCTCTATCAAAGCCCCATGGAATATTAGTATCCCTTAAGAGGATCATTTTTGATATCTTTAGAAACTTCCGTATCTACCAAAAATATTTAGTTATATAATTGTTATTTCATTTTTAGGTCATATTTATATTTAATTTTAATTAAATTAACAATTTCTTTAATAACACTTATTTAACAAAAGAATATAATTTTTTTGGTGGAAGTGTATATGCAAAAAATTCGATATTTCCAAATATTTAAAGAAATTATGTAATTAATGAAAAATGTTATAATAGATTTGAATATTGGTGTTTTCGTTAAAAAAAAAAACAGTATCACTTGAGTAACCTATACCAATATTTCTTATAAATAATTTTAGTATTTCATTAAAAATTTTGGTAAATGTTTATACATTCGAATTTTGGTAAATCAAAAATTTTAACAGTGTTTATAGAAATTTCCGTAATCCATTATAAATTTTGGTATATACCAATATATATAAGGATATGATATTAGAAATATTAATATTTTATTAAAAATGTTGGTATAAGTTTGTAAATTTGAATTTTGGTAAATTAAAATTTCTATCCAAAATTTCTAATAAAGTTCTATAGAAATATTGGTATATATCAAAATATTTAAGGACAAGTTCTTAAAATTTTAGTATTTCGTTAGATTCCTTGACGTAGGCTTGTGCAACATTATTTTGATATACTAAAATTTCTAACAAGCCCCTATAGAAATATTAGTATTCCTTTAGAAATTGCGGTATATACCAAAACATCTAAGGACATACGCTTAGAAATTTTGGTATATCATAATTTTTAACGAGGGTCCATAGAAATTTCGGTGTTGCCTTAAAATTAGTGTTATATCCATAATATCAAGGGGTATAATTTTGGTATCCTTAGAAATTTTAATATCTATAAAAATATTTAGTTATATAATTAATATTTCATATTTGCGTCATATTTTTTCCATATTATAGTATTTCGTTATATCTATATTTAACTTTTAATTAACAAAATGTTTGGATTTGAAAAGGAAAATGTAAGAAAACTAATTAAAGAAGGAAAGAGAATTCCTTTCTTTTGTTAGGATAAGTTATTTTTATTGAGAAAGGGAAAGTAATTTCACTTTTCTTAGTTTTACTAAAAAAATTTATCTATCGTTAATTTTTTTACTATATTATTAAATTTTCTAACTTCAAATAGTTATAAATGGTCATTGAATTATTTGAATGTTTTAATTTAAATTACTGGGCTGTTGAATTTGTTGTTGTATGGTCTTCTCTATTTGCATCGCTTGCATCAATCAAAAACTTTTATTCCTCTTCTCTTCTATAGTTCATTTTTTTTCCATGAAACAACTCTGAACATTATAAATTTGTGAACCAAAATTTAAATAACTTTTTTCTTCGATCTCTGATACTGATTGTTAGATCAAATTAGATTTAAGGTATGTTATTCTTCTCATTAATGGGTATTAATCCACCATACTAATCATCGAATCGTCACTTAGAGCTCGCTAGCTAGATTTTAAAAAAAAAAAAAAACACTTAACATTCTAGTGACTTAAATAAAAACTTTTAAATAGTTTAGTGACTTAAATGAAAATTTTCAAATAGTTCAGTGATTATTTTGTAATTTTTAAAGTTAAATGGTCAAAACGTAAACTTATTAATAATTTAGTAACATTAGGTGCAATTTACCCTTAATTAAATTACTAGTTTCTTTGATATTATTTAATCAAAACCATATAATCTTTTTGGTTATATTGTAAATGCAAAAAGTTCTAATATTTTAAAAATAAAAATTTATCTAATTAACTAATAATATTTAAGAAGTTTTGAAATTTGGTGTTTTCTTTACTAAATTTGAGTAATCTATGCCAATATTTCTGAGAATATAAATTTGGATATTTTATTAAAATTTTGGGTAAAAGTTTATACATTTGAATAGTGGTATACTCAAATTTCTAACGAAATTCCATAGAAAATTGGGTGTTTATTATAAATTTTGATGTATACTAAAATGGAGATACTATTACAGACATTTTATTAGAAATCTTGGTATAGGTTTATAAATTTGATTTGGAAGACCAAAATTTCTAACTAGGTTCCTTAGAAATTGTGATATATACTAAAAATATCTAAGGATATGCATTCAGAAATTTTGATATGTTGTTAAAAATATTAGTAAAGGTTTGTGTAACATAATTTTGGTATACCAAAATTTCTAACAATATTAATATTCCTTTAGAAATTAAAATTGTGATATACACCAAATATGTAAGGACAAAAAAATTTCGTAACAAATATTGGTAATGACTTGGCTAACAAGATTTTAATATAACAATTTTTTATGATTACAAATACCAAAATTTTAACAATTATCTATAAAATTATTGGCATTTCCATTACTATGCCAAAATATCTAATGAAATGCTGTTTAGAATTACTGATATTTTGTTTGAAATTTTAGTATAGTCTTGGGTAACTGATTCAAGGTATACCAAAATTCCTAATAATTTTCCTTAAAAATTTTGGTATTCCTTTGAAAAGTTTTAAATGCCAAAATATTCAAACATATGCTCTCGCTTAAAAATTGGGAGAGTTTGGACAAAATTTAAAAAATAAGTTTAGATAAAATTTAAGACCTGTTTTCTATATGATCGGGTCTTGAGCAAGATTTCTTTTGCTCAAGCCCGGTTTTACCCGAATATATTATGTTATAAAACAATTATATTAATTATATATGTTAAATAATTATTATATATATATTCATATTAAATTATTGATCCAATAACAATTAAACTCATTACCCAAAACCTAAAAAAACTTATCCAACTAAATAACTCAACACAAAATATAAAATTTTAAAATTATATTTAATACACTAAAATATTTATTATATTTATGGCAATATTTTTAATGTAAATAAATTTTAATGTATTAAAACTTTTATTTTAGCCTTTTAGTTCATTTAATGTATTATATTTTTAAAAGTTATTTTTAAATAAAATTAATCTAAAAAATAAATATGGACGGATCGAGTCGAATCTAAATTTATCATTTTTAAATTGGGCGGACTTGAACAAAAAAATAAACTTATTTTTTAAGTTGGATCGAGCTTAAAAAATTAGTTTAAATACTTTGTATGGGTCTAACTCAACTGATCAACACCTCTACACTAAAATTACCATAGATCCTTAGTCTCCCACCAAAAAAACCGCCCTTAAGCTGGTTATCGGTAGTTATGGATTTAAAAACTAAATGTGATTAAATCATAATCATAATTATTTATCTAGCAAAAGACATCATTTAATTACAATTTAGATATACGATTACTTTTGGTTTACAGGTGGAAGTGATTGAACCGGCCGTAAAGGGCACACTTAATGTGCTTAAAGTATGTGTTGAAACCAAGGTTAAACGAGTTATTGTTGTGTCCTCTAGAGGTGCTGTTGCATTCAACCCTAGGTGGCTGGTGGGTCAAATCAAGGATGAGGCTTGTTGGCAGAGACTGAAGGAAGGTACATATGCATGGCTCACTTGACCAACCCATGCGACCTTGTTGATAAGCTCAGAAGTATATTCCCTCAATACGATTATCCTAAAAGGTACATCTCTTGCTGCAGCAGAATCTGTATGTTATTATTATACATGGCTTGGTGTATGATTTTCTTCTTTGTGATCTTCAAGTCACTTGTGCATTGGCAGATTTATTGAGGGAGGGGAGGAAGATATTCTTAGTTCAGAAAAATTACAGAGGCTGGGTTGGAGCTATCGGCCCTCGGAAGAAACTCTTGTGGATGCCATTGGGAGCTATAAGAAGACTGGAATTGTTGTTCCAATAGGGTCGAAAGCGTGTAAATTATTGTACTAAAAATCACACAAAGTTCAATTCCTAGAGAAGAGAGGTGGATCACAAGGATCTTTTAAATACCAAGTCTTTCCTTAGTCAGAATATCCCTTCTATAGTAATTTAATAGCACAATTTAATACTACTATTATACCCTTAAATATTAAAAGAAAAATAGGACAAGAAAGAACACATGAGTTTTAACGAGGTTCGGTAAATTATACCTACGTCCTCGGGCACTAACACCAGATGATAACTTTACTATTTCCAAAATATTACAAACAAATAGAATTCCTTAAGAATTCTCAAATGGGAGAAGAGAGAAAATTAAGAGAGAAAGATTGGTTGGGATAGTTGAAATGAGAAATGGTTAGGCCTATTTATAGTTGAAGTTTAGGGACTAACTTACAAATGGCCTAAAAAATTAGGGACCAAAATTGCAATTATCCCTTTCAACTTTAAACAACTTGCCAACTATTTTTTTTCTTTCTGCCAATTGTACCTCCCACCATTTTTGACTTTTCAACACCTACCTTATTTGACTTTTCAACAATCTCCACCTTGAAGATTTGATTAGGATAATCACATCTTCACACATTTCTTTCAACTCCCCAAATTTGATAAAGCTATCTTTTGTACTGCCTCCAAATGCGCTCTCGAGCGCCATACACCTGAAGGTGCTCAAATTCTCAGGATGTTAATCAAGTTCAAACAATGATTAAACTTGATTGTTGTTACCACCTTAGTCATCATATCTGCGGGATTATCTGCTGTCGGAATCTTCTGAAGTAGAATTTTTCCTTTTTCAAAGACTTCCCGCACAAAGTGATATCTTACGTCGATATGCTTGGTTCTTGAATGATAGACTTGATTTTTCGCTAAATGAATAGCGCTCTGACTGTCACAATATAGGCTAATGTGACTTTGAACAACTCCCAAGTCTTTCAACAATCCATTAAGCCAAATAGCCTCCTTAATGACTTCTCAGAATCGCCATATATTTCGCCTCAGTAGTAGACACACCATCAGAGATCAGAAGGTAGACTTCCAACTCACTGGGCTTTTGCAAGAGTAAACAGATACCCCGTAGTTGAACGACGTTTATCTAAATCACCAGCAAAGTCGGAATCAACATATCCAACTACAAACTGACCAAGTACTTCATCCTTCTCAAAAACTAAACCAAGGTCTACGGTTTTTCGAAGATACCGTAGAATCCATTTCACAGCTTGCCAATGTCCTTTTCCAAGATCATGCATATACCTACTCACAACTCCAACAGCTTGTGAAATGTCAGGCCGCGTACACACCATCGCATACATCAAACTCCTAACTGCATTAGCATATGGGACTTTTGCCATATATTCTCTTTCTTCTTCAGTTTTCGGAGATAATTGAGCATTAAGTTTCAAATGAGAAGCAAGTGGGGTACTTACATGTTTTGTGTTTTCATTTACACCAAAACATTGTAATACCTTTTTCAGATATTGCTTCTGATTCAAACAAAGCTTGCCTCTCTGTCTATCTCTACTTATCTTCATGCCGAGAATCTTCTTGTCCTCACCTAGATCTTTCATCTCGAACTCTTGATTCAACTGAGCCTTCAGCTTATCTATCTCCTTTTGGCTCTTCGAAGCGATTAACATATCATCAACATACAAGAGTAGATAAATGAAAGATCCGTCATGCAGCTTCTGCAAATACACACAATTGTCATATTTGCTTCTTGTGTACTTCTGCCTTCTCATAAAGCTATCAAATCGCTTGTATCACTTGCCTTGGGGATTGCTTCAACCCATATAGCGATTTGTTCAGCTTACAAACCCAATTTCTACCACCAGCATCTGTGTATCCTTCAGGCTGAGTCATATAGATCTCCTCTTCTAACTCACCATGCAAGAAAGCCGTCTTAACATCAAGTTGAGCTAGCTCCAAATTCAACTGTGCTACCAAGGCTAACAAAATTCTAATGGAGGAATGCTTCACAACAGGGGAAAATACATCATTGTAGTCAATTCCCTCCTTCTGAGCGTAGCCTTTAGCTACCAATCTTGCCTTGTAGCAAATATCTTTCTTGCTAGGAGATCCATCTTTCTTTGCGAATACCCACTTGCATCCGATTGCCCTTTTACCTTTCGGTAATTGCGCCAACTGTAACGCCCCAATTTTCGGGAATTCTGTGAATGTTGGCATAGGTTTAATTATGTTAGTGGGCCTCTAGAAGGCCCAAGCTTAAGATAGAACCCGGTAATTTTAGTTAATTTTTGTTCCATAAGAAAAAGGGAGTGAAATTATGAAATAGGACCTATGTGAAAATGTTTGAAAATGCTATAGGCTAATTTGTAGTGGCCAAATAAATAGGAGTGCAAAATAGGAGGATTTGTATGTCAAATTCCCTACTTTTAATGTAGTGGCCAGCCAAGGTGATGGATAGTTGATAATGTATGCATTTTAGCATTTTAATAGTTAATGGATGATGTGCATTAGCATTTTAATAGTTAATGAATGATGGGCATTAGCATTTTAATAGTTAATGGATGATGGGCATGATAAGCATTATGGACATATTTTTATTGGAATTATGGCATGAGTATGGCACAAATATTAGTATATCATTTATGTGTCATAAAATGTTGAGTGATAAGAATAACAAAAGGGAGTAAAGGAAGGTTGTTGTTCATTCTTTGTTCTCCATAGCTGAATTTGAGAGAGAGCAAATAGGGGAGGAAACCCTTGAATATTCGGTCACTAGGAGGAGGAAAAATTGAAGGTAAGTTCTTGGTACTTTGCTTCTATCTTGATGTTCATGAGTTCTTCTTGATTCTACCCTAACTCATGAAGCATATTTTAGTTTTTGGTTGTTGTTTCATGCTCTTTTGATGAAAAATGGAAGATAGGTGAAGTTGAGCCAAACAAATGAGCATGCATGTGCCTTAGATGCTAAAGGGAAAAATCGGCTAACATGTTGTGCTTTAAAATGATGAAATGGAGATTATACTTAAGTAAAATCATAGATATGCGATGATTGATTGGTGATATACATGTTTAAATAACAAGCATGCAAGTTAGGTGTGAAAGAGTGATTTGGTAATAAATCTGCTTGGGACAGCAGCAGTAACGTGACTTTGGAAAATCACCATAAATTGTGGGAGATGAATTAGAAGCTGAATAGATTATGTAATTAAAGATTAATGAGTCTAGTTTCAAATGAAATAAACTAGAACATATTTTGAATTTTGTACAATGAGAAATTTGATTCGTAATGAAGAGTGGTCAGATTAGTCAAACAGTGAAACATGGGAAACTTTGAGAAAAATCTGGTATTTATTGGCTAAACCGAAAATTCTGAAAATTTTATGGATAGAAGATATATGAGTCTATTTTCATGGAAAATTAACGGCACTTGATTTGGAGTTTCGTAGCTCCAGTTATAAATGATTTAGTGACTGTTGCTCAGGAAGACAACTTGCAGTGAAATTATGATTATGTGGTAAACATTGACAAAAATTTGTTAATGAGTTGCTTATTAATTTCTTATAAGCTCACTATGATCTGTAGGTGTGGTTGGCCGAATATTGTAAGGGGTTAATATGTAGTTTGTATTTGAATAGTTAGATTAACGTGTTAGTAATCCAATTGTAGGCGGTTCGTGTGTGGATCTCGTCAACATATCGTCGCAAATGTGTGTAACTAACACCTCTTTCTTAGTCTAGATCGGCAAAAGTCGAAAAGCCAAAATGCCGAAAACCGGTATTTTGTAGATTTGCGAAGTGCGAATGCTCGTGAGGTAAATCGATTAATGTTTTTGGTAAGCTGCAATGTTTGGACTGCAAAGTGCATAATTTCTGTGCCCTCGATATTTTTGGGCTTAATGGGCCAAAATTGGAATGATGGGCCAACGTGCCCAATTCGGTAAGAACACTCGGTAGTGATTCTGTTAGTACGTAAAAGGTAGGAATATGCATGAAAAACCCTAAAATAGATAAATTATTGAAATACCTTTAAAAGTGGAAAATTTACGCTTTACCCCGGAGATAAATTACCAAATACCCTAGGTTAAATTGACCTAAATGCATGTTTGATGTTGTTATTTACTGCATGCCATGTTGTTATTATCTGATGCATGGGACCTGAGATATTGACGGAGGAAGTCTCGAAAGTGGCTTGTCCACGTACTGGAGGCTTTGCCTCAATTTACTGTTAACTGAGCAGCAAGGCTGCAACTAGGGGTGAGCATTCGATCGAATCGAATCGAATCGAATAGAAAATTTTCGAGTTAATCGAGTTTTCAAATCTTATTTTATCATCCTAACTTTATTTGAAATTTTCTCGAATCGAGTCGAGTGAGATGTAATTCGAATCGAATCGAATCGAATATATTTGTTCGAGTTAAGTTTAAAAAAATGACTCTAGCATTATTTATTTTATGTAATTTTTCAAAAAATAATTTTCTTTTAAGTTTTTAAACATGAACATACAACAAAAAATTAAAGTAAATAAGTGAATAAATACAAGCAACACAACATTAACCTAAATAAACAACACTAGTCCAAAAAAACAACAAAAAAAATACAACAAGATTATAATAAAAAAACATAAGTAAAAGTCAAAGTAAACAACATAAGTTGAAGTAAACAACAACATTATAATAAAAAAAACATGAGCAAAAGTTTAAAATACAATAGAAACCTACACCACTCCAAAAAAAAGAAAGAATACAACAAAAGTTCAATTAACCAACAACAATAACAAACCAAACCAAACTAATAACAATAACACATCAGTTCAAAAACCATTATAGAATAGTTTAAGTTTCTTCATGAGTCCAAATAAAAAACAAAAACAATACAACAACATTGTAATAAAAAAACATAAGTAAAAGTCTAAAATACAATAAAAACCTACACCAGTCCAAAAAAAAAAAGAACACAACAAAAGCTCAATTATCCAACAACAATAACAAACCAAACCAAACTAACATCAGTTCAAAAACCATTATAGAATGGTTTAACTTCTTTCTTGTGCTTCAATCACTGTTGATAATCTTGAAACATCTAGTAAAAGTATTGATTGAGTTAGTTAAATGATAAAAAATGTTTGCAAAAATAAATTAAATAAACACTTAACTTTATAAACTAATGTTAAGTGTATTACCTTCTTGATCTTGGTATTTTGAATAAATCTAGCAAATTTAAAAACAAAAGTGTTAGTTAAATTATGGGAATGCTTACTAATATAAATAATACAAAAGCTTATTTTATAAATTAAAATTTTTATATTACCGTCTTCCATGATTTGAAGTTCATCAACATAATCTTCAAGATTGATGGCATCACTAGATTTCAAGCCAATCTTGTGTGCAAACTAAAGCCTCGACCATGAGAGGAGTTAGAGAACTTCTAAAACTATCGAGAACACGCCCACCCGTGCTAAATGCACTTTCCGAGGCAACTGTTGAGATAGGAATAGCAAAAATATCTCGAGCCATTTGTGCAAGAATAGGAACCTAGGACTGTTCATTTTCCACCACAATAGTAAATCAAATGAACTTGAATTGTTTACTTCTTCATCTTCACCCAAATATCTATCCAACTCAGATTTGCTTTCTAATCCAACTTGTTTCTTCTTCTTAAGGTATTTTGTTTGGCCAAGCCCGTTTTCATTTCGATCGATCTATTTCCATTGAACCGCAAAGATTAGTCAAAGAACTAGATCTACCTTCAAACAATTCAATTGTCCCAGCATTAGAAGAATACTCATTGAACAAGCAATGCAATTCTTTATCAATCATTTTTATAATGCCATTAGTAGGAAAAAGCAAGTTGACCCCAAAGTCCAAAAAACTCATTTTACATCGCGGATCAAAGATGACCGCCAAGTAAACTAGCATGTTGATCTTGTTTCCTTCACCCCAATACTTATTATATTTCTCTCTCATTTTGGAAGTCATAGAAATTATTTCTAGATCTCTACAATCTTGCCACCCATCAAAAAGACAATGCACATCCGTCAATACTTCAAAAAGTGAATGAGAGGTAACATGCAAAAATCCAGACACCTTCAATGTAAGATGATAAAAAGGCTCCAATACTTTTATAACTCTTCGAACAATTTCCCAATCATCAAATGTAGGAACTCCATCTCCAGCAGTAAGATCAAGAAAAAAATTATGGTCATCACGTACATATGATTCAAATGCACGCTCATATTTTTCAGCCACCTTTAACATCATATATGTTGAGTTCCATCTAGTAGGCACATCTAAACACAATTGAGCCTTACTATCTATCATTTCTTCTTTTACCCGTTGGTTGAATTTTGTCAACCTTGATGGTGATGCTCTTATATACCTCACAAAGACCTCTAACTCGATCCACGATACGAAGCATCCTTAATACCATATTGCACAATGAGATTAAGAATGTGTGCAACACATCTCATATGAATAAATTTTCCATTTGCAACTGAAGCATTTCGATGATTGAATTTCTTTCTCAAATATTCAATGGCAACACTATTGGCGGATGCATTATCAACCGTAATAGTGAAGACCCTCTCAATCCCCCAATCTCGAAGACATTTTTCAATGGCTTGACCTATGCTTTCACCTCTATGAGCGGATATTGGGCAAAAATTTATAATCCTTTTTTGCAACCTCCACTCATCATCCAACCAATGTGCTGTTAAAACCATATAAGATATCCTCTGCAATGAAGTCCAAGTGTCTGTAGTCAAACAAACTCTACTTATATCTTTTTCAAAATAGTTCTTCATCACACTCTTCATGGAGTTAAATAAATCAAGACAATCCCTTCTAATTGTCCAACGAGATGGAAGACTAAACCGTGGGCAGGCTATAGAAAGAAAGTATTTGAAACCCTCTCCCTCTACAAATTTAAAAGGTAGTTCATCCACAATTATCATACGAACTAATGTTTTTCTAATAGCATCTTTATCAAACAACCAAGTTGATAAATCTGTTGTTTCTTGGCTAACCTTCACAAACGCTAATTCCGATTGCTTCGGATTAGAAGTCTTACCTCGAGGTCTTTTTAGGCATGTTTTCAAATGGTTATTCAAAATTGTAGAACCCAAGTTGATTCCATGGTGTAAGTAACATCACATGTATTGCACCTTGCTCTCTTCTCCCCTCTTTAGTCACAAATTTGGTGAAATGGTTCCAACAAGATGCTCTTGGAGTAATCTTTTTTCGAACATTTTCATTGGTTGTTGTTTGATCATCTTTACTTGGGGAAGAATTTTGTGAACTTTGAGTTGAACCATCTCGCTTTGGATCACTCATCTACAAGTAAATATTTGTTGCAATCACTAACCATGACCAATAATTAATTTAAAATCAAACCTAATAAATCGGTTAAATTAAAAATTAATTAATATAATAGTACAAAAGCATGTTTCTTGGTATTCTTGCAAATAAACAAAACAATCCAAAAGCCATGGCTTATTTAAAGTATTCATAGTCGTGATATCATAGAAATTTTGCTTTGGAAATCATTGCTAGTGGATACTAATAAAATAGATGTACATTAAGTGCCAATTAACCAAAAAATAGATGTTCATAAAATAAATGTACAGATGGATAAATAAACATTAATGTTGTAGTTTTTCTTCTTCAATCATTGAAGAAAAATTAGTTAATTCATAAGGATAAAAATCATACAAAAATCTAATAATTACAACTTGAACTAGTAATACAAACTTAATTAACTAAGTTTTAAAAAATCTTATAAATTAGTAAACCCTTAGGAAATAAATAACATTTAATAACAAATTAAATTTATAACAATCGAGATGGAACAAAGTCTTCAATAATTTAACCATTGAATCAAAACAAAGTCTTCAATAATTCAAAATGTTTCAAGAGTCAAGACAAACCTTAAAGATGCAAAAACTTGAGCTTAAAATGGAAAAGAACAAAGTACCTCGGTCATTACTCGGAAGGAACAAAGAACTCGATTTGGAGGTAAAAATTTTAATTTGAAGGTTGAAATAAACTAAAAGAAGAAGAAGGATTTTAATTTTAGGATTTTTTTAGCAAAACAGAGTAAGGTTTCGTCTTTTCAGAGAAATGGGGGTAAGGGTTTCGTTGAAATAGAGGGTAAGGGTTTGAATAACGGTGTTTAATTTTATGGTTTTGTGAAAAACAAAGTCTGAGAGAATAAGAAAATTAATTGGATTTGGTCTGGAGATGGCATGGGGCTTGGGGGTTTGAATTGATTTTGGGGAGGAATTGGGTTTGGGTTTTGGGAAAATAAAGTTTTGGGCAAACGGGCTTGGGGTTGGGGTGAGGAAAAATAGGATAAAATAAAATATTTGGGCTTAGGGGTAATTGGGTTTGGTAATTAGTAAAAGTTTAAAATTTAAAAAAATTTAAAAATATAGTTTATATTCGGTTTATTCGAATTATTCAAGTTATTCGAATTCGAGAATTTAACTCGACTCGAATTTGAAATTCGAAAAAAAAATTCGAGTTGATTCGATTAATTCGATTAACTCGATTAACTCGATTCGAATAATTCGAAATTCGAATTTTTTTTCGATTTTTTCGAATCGAATCGAGTTTTGCTCACCCCTAGCTGCAACTGTGGAGCGTTGGGCTGGGTGGGTTGAGCTATTCCCCACATGGAGTGTATGGCTGGTACGGGTGGAGTGTAGTGGTTGGTGGGTTGAGTAGTCTCCCCAAATGGGCTTGCATATGTTTACCGATGTTGCATGTATTTTGAAATGGGCCTATGGGCCATCTTGTTATCTGAATAAGGGCTAAGGCCCGGTTTATTGTAATCAAAAGGGCTCGCCCAAGACCATGTTACTTGAATGGGCTTAGGCCCAATGGGCTTGAGTGACTTGGGCTTTGAATGGGTTTTTCTTACACTGAGTTTCCCCAAACTCACCCCTTCTTTAACCTTGCGGTGAGTCTTGATTGGGTGACTTGGAGCCGGAGGGATTCAGAGTGGCCATTGTGAACACTTTTGGGTTTGAAAAGAGACTGGTTTTCTTAAGTTATTTTTAATTACTATTTAAGTTTTGGGTTGTAATAAGGCCATTTTAACTTTATTTTCTTCTTTGATTTTCTAAGATTATATTATTTTAAACAACTTTAAATTGATGGATAATAATAATTCAAATGGGCTAGACTTAGGCACGATTTCAAAACGATATTTTTAAATAACACGATGACACGAATATTCAATTTACCAAAGATAACCACTCAAAGAAATTTCAACTTGTTATAACCAAGTGTGGCAATGGATGTGGACATGTCTAGGATTGGATCCAATCGAGAGCTTGGTACTTAAGCGGCCTTCATGGCTCACCTCCTCTGTTATGGATACCTACCGGTGCCCGACTTCCATTCATTTGGTTAGTTTGACAAAATTCACTTTTTTAAAACACTAAAAAGGAACACGGGTTTTGACTTCAAAGTGGCATGTCGGATTCGGCCTTAACGTCTGGGCCGGATTTGGGGTGCTACATTTAGTGGTATCAGAGCCTAGGTTGCAACAACTCGGCTGTGAATCGGGTCCAAAAAGGGTTTTCAAAACTTTATGCCAAAAAAAATAGAGGTATTTTTGGAAAAACGACTTTTGAAAATAAAATTTTCATTTAAAGGAGATAATCTCCAAACTTATTTTTTAACACAAATGTTTGGAAAATGGATTTCAAAAGTCTAAATCTTTTGAGTTTATCTGAAAACCGATGAGGTGGCACTTGAATCCCGGCACCAAGTGTAAGTACTATTACATTTTATATCTTGAATCGCATCTTGTAGTTAGTACTAAACCTTAGAGATAGTACTATAGATAATATAGCGTAAAGGCTACGAAACTGAGACTGTAGGGTAAACTAAGCCCTAGGAAACTGAGACAGTAGCTAAATTATGGTTATGCGAGAACAACCCTGAAACCTTATCTGTTCATAAGATATTCTGTAATAAGCAGTGGAAACAGTAAACTAACTACATAAAATTCGTAATCAGATAAATCGATATGAGTATGAGAGCTACTCGGGGAAGAGGCCGTGGTCGAGGCCGTCGTCGAGGCCGAGGTAGTACTCAAGCCGGATCTTCGTCTTCTGAACACATATCCGCTGGAGTAGCACGACCACCACCGGTGGATGAGAATGGGCCGTATGATCGGGCCGCGGGGGATGATGCTTTGTCCCAGGCCATGTTAAGAGTTTTGGAAAGGGTGGCTGGAGCTAATATTGGGCCCATGAATAGGGGGTCCATTTTTGAGCGACTCCGGGCCAACGAAGCGGAAGTTTTTAGGGGTGTATCTGGAGTAGCCCCAAATGTGGCTGAGTACTGGCTGGAAGCCACGGAGCGGATTATAGATGACTTGGACTGCTCAGTAGAGCAAAAGTTAAAAGGATCAGTATCCTTACTACGGATGAGGCGTGTCGGTGGTGGATCATCGTGAGAGAGGTACCCCAACCGAGAGGGTAACACGGGAGTTATTTAGCGATCCTTCAAGGCGAAGTATGTCTGAGCTAGCTATGTGGATGCGTGAAGGAAGGAATTCTGAACGACCTGTGGTGGTAAGACCGTTCTTGAATATGAGGCGAGTTTTTGCGATTGAGCCGGTATGCTAATGGTATTGTCTCTACCGAATACGAGCGCAGTGTTCGCTTTGAGGATGGCCTCAAGGATGAGCTAAGGGTGCTCATAGCTCCGCCAAGATAGCGCGATTTTGCTACACTGATAGAAAAGGTTAAGATAGCCGAAGAGGTGAAGCAAGCTGAACGAGGGAACCGTGACAGGGATCGAAATCGATTCAAGAGAGATGCTGGACCAACTGCTGCTACAAACCGGAACATTAAGAGAGCTAGGATGGAAGAACCAGTTCGAGCGGTTCCGGTGAATACTGTTAGACCACAAGCTTGTGGAGATTGTGGTAGAATGCATCTGGGGGAATGTTGGAAACATTCTGGGGCTTGTCTTCATTGTGGATCAAAGGAACATAAGATCAGGGATTGTCCTAAGAGGCCAGCTCAGGCTCAAGTGGTTGAACAAAGGGCTGTGCAACCCGCGCAAACAGCGCGAGGTGGACGTCGCTGTTGAGAGGTCATGGCTGAGGTCGCGGTGGTAATGGCCATGGACGTGGGGCACCTAGCAAGGGTACTATTAACACTGAGGCTCGGCAGCCAGCTTTGGTATACGCTGCTCATCGCCGCGAGGAATGTGACGCACCTGACGTCATAATTGGTACGTTTTTTTATTTCTAGCATGCCGTATACTGCCTTGGTGGATGTTGGATCTACTCATTCCTATGTTGCATGTGCCATATCTGGGTCGTTGGGTGTGCACTCTGAGGAGATTGTGAGTGGGGTATCTGTACTAAGTCTTTTGGGTCACTCGGTTAGGGTAGACAAACTGTATAGGGATGTACCCTTAGAAACTCAAGGTAAGATTTTCCCTGGAGATCTGATGGAGTTACCATTCGGAGAGTTTAATCTCATTTTGGGAATGGACTGCTTTGTTAAGCATAACGCGACTGGATTGTGCCGCTAAACGAATGGTGTTAAGGACCACAAAGGATGAGGAGGTTATGGTGATAGGTGAGCGAAGGATTATTTGTCCAATGTGGTGTCGGCATTAAGAGCGAAAAGTGGATTCGAAAGGTT
Source organism: Gossypium arboreum (assembly GCF_025698485.1). NCBI lineage: Eukaryota > Viridiplantae > Streptophyta > Magnoliopsida > Malvales > Malvaceae > Gossypium > Gossypium arboreum. The sequence goes on along the minus strand of NC_069074.1, from coordinate 28,657,690 downwards.
GTGAGGTCTATTTGGCATTTGTAAGTCGATCGAAGAGGAGGGACTGACAGTGGATAAGGTTAGGACCATAAAGGAGTTCCAAGATGTTTTTCCAGAGAAGCTTCCAGGATTACCTCCGAACCGAGAAGTTGAGTTTGGAATAGATTTGTTGCCTGGAACGGCGCCTGTGTCCATCGCACCATATAGGATGGCACCGAAAGAGTTAGTGGAGTTAAAGGCTCAAATTCAAGAGTTCTTAGATAGGGGCTTCATTAGGCCAAGCGTGTCTCCATGAGGAGCACCGGTGCTATTTGTGAAGAAAAAGGACGGGAAAATGCGCATGTGCATCGATTATCGCCAGTTGAACAAACTGACGATAAAGAACAAATACCCTCTGCCAAGGATTGATGATTTATTTGACCAATTTAGAGGAGCTTCGGTATTTTCCAAGATTGACCTTCGATCTGGATACCATCAGTTAAGGGTAAAGGAAGTGGATAATCATAAGACAGCATTCAGAACTCGATATGGTCATTACGAGTTCCTGGTTATGCCGTTTGGGTTGACGAACGCACCTGCCGCTTTCATGGATCTAATGAATCGAGTGTTCCAACCTTACTTGGACCGATTCGTGGTAGTTTTCATCGATGATATTCTGGTATACTTGGAAACCGAGGAGAAACATGAGGAGCATCTACGATTGTCTTTGCAAGTCTTTGAGAGAAAAGGAACGTATGCAAAGTTTAGTAAGTATGAATTTTGGTTGCGAGAAGTGGCTTTTCTAGGTCATGTGGTTTCTGCTGAAGGAATTAGAGTGGATCCTCGAAAAATTGAGGCAGTTTTGGGATGGAAGCCACTAAAATCAGTATCGAAAATTTGGAGTTTTCTGGGTTTGGCAGGTTATTACCGAAGGTTCGTAGAAGCTAAACTGAGAGTCAGCAAAAAGCTTTTGACCATTTGAAAAAGGTATGGACTGAAGCACCAGTGTTGATTCAACCGGAGTCTGGGAAGGACTTCACTTGTGTACGATGACGATGCGTCACATGTGGGGTTAGGATGTGTCTTGATGCAAGAGGGTAAGGTGGTCGCTTATGCTTCCCGACAGCTTAAGTCTCATGAAGCGAACTACCCTACGCATGACTTAGAGCTAGCAGCAGTGATATTCGCGTTGAAAATCTAGAGACATTATTTATATGGAGAAAAGTGTATCATATACACAGACCATAAGAGCCTAAAGTATCTGTTAACTCAGAAGGAGTTAAACCTTAGGCAACGAAGATGGGTAGAGTTGCTTAAGGATTACGACTGTTCGATTGAGTACCACCCAGGTAAGGCTAACGTGGTGGCTGATGCGTTGAGTCGAAGGGTTGTTTCGATTTGAGAGCCTTGTTTGCACGTTTGAGTCTGTTTGATGATGGAAGTCATAGCGTAATTACAAGTGAGGCCTATTTGGACCGAAGCATTAAAAAACAGTTGAAGGATAACTCGTTGGTTCTTCGATTTCAGCAAGTTGAGAAGGGTGAGAATGAGGATTTTGAACTGAATACTGAAGGAGTTTTATGCTTCCGACGAAGAATTTGTGTTCCGAAGGACTCTGACTTGAGACAGTCAATATTGAAGGAAGCTCATAGAGGACTTTGTGCCATACATCCTGGAGGGAATAAGTTGTATCACGACTTGCAAGAACTGTACTGGTAGCCTGGGCTTAAACGAGAAGTAACGGAGTTCGTGGGGAAATGTCTGACATACCAGTAAGTGAAAGTGAACATCAATTTCTTCGGATTATCGCAACCGTGAAAATTCCATTGTGGAAGTGGGAGAGAGTCACTATGGACTTTGTGAGTGGGCTACCTTTGACACCCACCAAGAAAGATTCTGTGTGGGTAGTGATGGATAGGTTAACAAAATCTGCCCATTTCATACCAGTTCGTACTGATTACTCCCTGCAAAAGTTGGCTAGGTTGTATGTGGCTGAGATAGTACAACTACATGGAGTGCTAATGTCGATTATTTCTGACCGAGACCCTAGGTTTACATCTCGGTTCTGGAAGAAGTTGCAGGAGGCATTGGGTACACGTTTGGATTTCAGTACTGCCTTTCACCCACAGACAGATGGACAGTCGGAGAGGGTTATTCAGATTTTGGAGGATATGTTAAGGGGTTGTATCATCGATTTTCATAGGAGTTGGGAGGACTACTTGCCATTGGCGGAGTTTGCATACAATAACAGCTACCAAGCAAGTATTCAGATGGCTCCATATGAGGCACTTTATGGGCGGAGATGTCGTACGCCTACGTGTTGGACAGAGCTAGGTGAACGACAAGTGCTTGGACCGGAGTTGGTGGTAGATACTGAAAGTAAGGTTAAGTTGATAAGAGATCGATTAAAAGAGGCATCTGATAGACAGAAGTCGTATGCGGACCTAAAGCGTAAAGAGATAGAGTTTGCGGTTAGGGATATGGTTTTCTTAAAGGTTTCACCTTGGAAGAAGATCTTGAGATTCGGCAAGAAAGGCAAATTGAGTCCGCGGTTTATAGGGCCTTATCGAGTTCTTAAGCGGGTAGGGCGATGGCGTGATCGCTTAGAGTTACCACCGAGTTAGACGTAATTCATGACGTTTTCATGTGTCTATGTTAAGACGATATCGATCGGATCCCTCACATGTTGTGCCAGTGGAGGAGATTGAAGTAAGGACTGATTTGACCTTTGAGGAAGAACCCATACAAATTTTAGATCGAGAGGTTAAAGTTCTAAGAAGGAAGTCAGTTCCGTTGGTAAAAGTATCTTGTGGCGTAATCATGGGAGGAAGAAGCTACTTGGGAATCGAAGAGACTATCGTCAACAATACCCTCAACTATTTGGATCGGGTAAATTTCGAGGCGAAATTTCTTTAAGGGGGTAGAGTTGTAACGCCCCAATTTTCGGGAATTCTGTGAATGTTGGCATAGGTTTAATTATGTTAGTGGGCCTCTAGAAGGCCCAAGCTTAAGATAGAACCCGATAATTTTAGTTAATATTTGTTCCATAAGAAAAAGGGAGTGAAATTATGAAATAGGACCTATGTGAAAATATTTGAAAATGCTATAGGCTAATTTGTAGTGGCCAAATAGATAGGAGTGCAAAATAGGAGGATTTGCATGTCAAATTCCCCACTTTTAATGTAGTTGCCAGCCAAGGTGATGGATAGTTGATAATGTATGCATTTTAGCATTTTAATAGTTAATGGATGATGGGCATGATAAGCATTATGGGCATATTTTTATTGGAATTATGGCATGAGTATGGCACAAATATTAGTATATCATTTATGTGTCATAAAATGTTGAGTGATAAGAATAACAAAAGGGAGTAAAGGAAGGTTGTTGTTCATTCTTTGTTCTCCATAGCTGAATTTGAGAGAGAGCAAATAGGGGAGGAAACCCTTGAATATTCGGTCACTAGGAGGAGGAAAAATTGAAGGTAAGTTCTTGGTACTTTGCTTCTATCTTGATGTTCATGAGTTCTTCTTGATTCTACCCTAACTCATGAAGCATATTTTAGTTTTTGGTTGTTGTTTCATGTTCTTTTGATGAAAAATGGAAGATAGGTGAAGTTGAGCCAAACAAATGAGCATGCATGTGCCTTAGATGCTGAAGGGAAAAATCGGCTAACATGTTGTGCTTTAAAATGATGAAATGGAGATTATACTTAACTAAAATCATAGATATGTGATGATTGATTGGTGATATACATGTTTAAATAACAAGCATACAAGTTAGGTGTGAAAGAGTGATTTGGTAATAAATCTGCTTGGGATAGCAGCAGTAACGTGACTTTGGAAAATCACCATAAATTGTGGGAGATGAATTAGAAGCTGAATAAATTCTTTAATTAAAGCTTAATGAGTCTAGTTTCAAATGAAATAAAATAGAACATATTTTGAATTCTATACAATGAGAAATTTGATTCGTAATGAAGAGTGGTCAGATTAGTCAAACAGTGAAACATGGGAAACTTTGAGAAAAATCTGGTATTTATTAGATAAACCAAAAATTCTGAAAATATTATGGATAGAAGATATATGAGTCTATTTTCAGGGAAAATTAACGGAACTTGATTTGGAGTTTCTTAGCTCCAGTTATAAATGATTTAGTGACTGTTGCTCAGGAAGACAGCTTGCAGTGAAATTATGATTATGTGGTAAACATTGACAAAAATTTGTTAATGAGTTGCTTATTAATTTCTTATAAGCTCACTATGATCTGTAGGTGTGGTTGGCCGAATATTGTAAGGGGTTAATATGTAGTTTGTATTTGAATAGTTAGATTAACGTGTTAGTAATCCAATTGTAGGCGGTTCGTGTGTGGATCTCGTCAACATATAAATGCAAAATGTGTGTAACTAACACCCTCTTTCTTAGTCTAGATCGGCAAAAGTTGAAAAGCGAAATGCGAAAACCGTATTTTGTAGATTTGCGAGTGTGCGAATGCTCGTGAGGTAAATCGACTAAAGTTTTGGTAAGCTGCAATGTTTGGACCGCAAAGTGCATAATTTACGTGCCTCGATATTTTGGGCTTAATGTGCCAAAATTGGAATGATGGGCCAACGGGCCCAATTCGGTAAGAACCCTCAGTAGTGATTCTGTTAGTACGTGAAAGGTAGGAATATGCATGAAAAACCCTAAAATAGATAAATTATTGAAATACCTTTAAAAGTGGAAAATTTACAGTTTTACCCCTGGGAGATAAATTACCGAAATACCCCTAGGGTTAAATTGACCTAAATGCATGTTTGACTGTTGTTATTTATTGCATGCCATGTTGTTATTATCTGATGCATGGGACTAGGATATTGACGGAGGAAGTCTGAAAGTGGCTTGTCCACGATTGGAGGCTTTGCCTCAATTTACTATTAACCGAGCAGCAAGGTCAAGAATCTGTGGAGTGTTAAATTTGGGTGGGTTGAGCTATTCCCCACATGGAGTGTATGGCTGGTATGGGTGGAGTGTAATGGTTGGTGGGTTGAGTAGTCTCCCAAATGGGCTTGCATATGTTTCTTGATGTTGCATGTATTTTGAAATGGGCCTATGGGCCATATCATTATCTGAATAAGGGGCTAAGGCCCGTTTATTGTAATCAAAAGGGCTCGCCCAAGACCACTGTTACTTGAATGGGCTTAGGCCCAATGGGCTTGAGTGACTTGGGCTTTGAATGGGTTTTTCTTACGACTGAGTTTCCCAAACTCACCCCTTCTTTAACCTTGCAAGTGAGTCTTGATGTGGGTGACTTGGAGCCGAGGGATTCAGAGTGGCCATTGTGAACACTTTTGGGTTTGAAAAGAGACTGGTTTTCTTAAGTTATTTTTAATTACTATTTAAGTTTTGGGTTGTAATAAGGCCATTTTAACTTTATTTTCTTCTTTGATTTTCTGAGATTATATTATTTTAAACAACTTTAAATTGATGGATAATAATAATTCAAATGGGCTAGACTTAGGGCACGATTTCAAAATGATATTTTTTAAATAACACGATGACACGAATATTCAATTTACCAAAGATAACCACTCAAAGAAATTTCAACTTGTTATAACCAAGTGTGGCAATGAATGTGGACATGTTTAGGATTGGATCCAATAGGAGAGCTTGGTACTTAAGCAGCCTTCATGGCTCACCTCCTCTGTTATGGATACCTACCTAGTGCCCAGCTTCCATTCACTTGGTTAGTTTGACAAAATTCAGCTTTTTTTAAAACACTAAAAAGGGAACACGGGTTTTTGACTTCAAAGTGGCATGTCGGATTCGGCCTTAACGTCTGGGCCGGGTTTGGGGTACTACACCAACTCCCAAGTATTGTTCTTCCGGAGAGACTGCGTTTCTTCATCCATGGCGCTTTTCCATTTATCACTTTCTAAGCTTTGCATTGCTTCTTGATAAGTGATAGGAATATCATTATCAACAACGGGAAGGGCGTAGGCCACCATATCAGTAAATCGAGCAGGTCTACGAATTTCTCTCTGTGGCCTTGCAACTGCAACTGGTTCTGGTGTACTTAACGGTTCTTGGGTGAGGACCTCTTCAACCTCTAATTCCTCCATTGTGGCTGAAGAATTAGACTTATTAACTGGGCAAATCCCCATCTGCTCAAACTCCACCTGTTTTGGAGTACACTCCACCTGCTGTGGAGTATCGCTTGTCTGAATATCTTCATCTGCTACATTTTTCAATGTGGTAGATTCATCAAAGGCAACATCTCTGCTACAGATCATTTTCTTTGTGTCTAAGCACCAAAGACGAAATCTCTTCACTCCAAAAGTGATTCCCATAAAGAGAGCTTTCTTTGCCCTCGGATCTAACTTTGACTCCTTCACATGGTAATAAACAGTGGATCCAAACACATGTAAGGAATCATAATCTGTAGCCGGTTTTCCAGACCATACCTCCATAGGAGTTTTTCTTTCTAATGCAGATGATGGCAAACGATTAACAAGATGGCCAGCTATGTCATAGCCTCAGCCCAAAATTGCTTGCCCAACCCAGCATTAGACAACATACATCAAACTTTCTCCAGCAATGTTTGATTCATACGCTCTGCCACTCTATTCTGCTGTGGTGTATCCCTAACTGTAAAGTGTCGAACAATACCATACTCTTGGCACACATCGAAGAACGGATCACTTCTATATTTCCCTCCATTGTCCATCCTAAGCCGCTTGATTTTCTTGCCAGTCTGGTTTTCGATCATAGTTTTCCATTTAAGAAAAACTTCAAGCACTTCATCCTTAGTTTTCATGGTATACACCCAAACTCTTCTGGAAAAGTCATCAACGAAAGTAACAAAGTAGTGTTTTCCTCCCAACGAATGTGTTTTGAAAGGCCCTCACACATCTGAGTGAACATATTTCAAAATACCTTTTGTATTATGGATAGCAGTGCCGAATTTCACTCTCTTTTGCTTTCCCAGAACACAATGCTCGCAAAATTTTAATTTGTAAGCCATTGCACCTTTCAACAATCCTTGCTTTGCCAGAATTTGCAAGAATTTTTCGCCGGCATGTCCCAACTTAATATGCCACAACTGCATTGAGTCCAATTCTTTGTTACCTAGGAAGTTTGACCGATCGCTCCAATAAGCATACTACCTTAGTAGTAATACAAGTTATTTTTCCTGATGCCCTTCAATATCACAAGTGCGCCAGATGTCACTTTCAAAACCTCATCTCTCATAGTAACAACTGAACCATTGGATCCCAAGGCTCCCAATGAGATGAGATTTTTCTTCAAACTGGGCACGTACCGAACATCAGTCAGAACTCTGGTTGATCCATCTTGATTCTTTAATTGGATTGAACCTATCCCAACAGTTTTACAGGCATTGTCATTGCCTATATAAACAACTCATCCATTTAGCTCAACTAAATCAGAGACCCACTCCCGGTTAGGAGACATATGATAGGTACAACCCGAATCCAATATCCGTCATCTGAATGGAATGACGATGATGATGCAACCAGTGATAGTTCAGAGTCACTGGTATCATGCTTTACAACACAAGCATCTACAGCAGCTTTTCCTTATTCTTCAGCTTTGGACAATTTTTCTTCCAGTGGCCTTTCTCATGACAAAAGGCACATTCATCTTTCCCAAGTTTGGACTTTGACTTTGATCTCCCCTTTTGAGTTTTCTTCCGAGTGTATGAACGACCTCGGACTACTAAAGCTTCTGTATCTCTGATTGAGTTTTTCTGTTTGTCCTTCTTTCTCTATTCATAACTGTATAAGGCCGCACAGACTTCACTCAGAGATATATCACTCCTGCCATGAAGTAGAGTAGTTTCTAGGAACTCAAACTCCTCAAGAAGTGACCCCAACAGCATCAAAGCCAAATCTTCATCTTTGAATGTCTCATCCATATTTAGTAAATCAGTGACTTAAATTTGGTGATGTGATAATTCATTGTGGTACTTGGGACGTAAGTGAAGCGAAACAATCTTTTCTTTAAGTGGAGTTTATTTTGACTATTTTTCTTCAAAAATTTTTCTTCAAGTGCCACCCATAACTTATTTGCAGAAGTCTCCTTTGAAAAAGCATACCTCTGCTCTCGAGAAAGGCATGATCAAATTGTGCCACATGTCAACCGATTGATCACCTTCCAATCTTTCTCCTGTACATCATCTGGTTTCTCTTCATCAATGGCAATGTCTAGACCCTGCTGAAAAAGGGCATCTAGAACCTCACTTTGCCACATACCAAAATGGCCCGTGCTATCAAAGATCTCCACTGCCAATCTTGCATTTGCAATTGTCGGTCTTATCCACATGGATGATGTTGAAGCTCCTACACTAACCGTTTTCTCCATAATCTTTCAATATACCTAAGGAAATCTTTTCTGATGTGGAAGATCAGTTTAAACTACAACCACAGAGCATACTACGATTAACCTTCGGCTCTGATACCACTTGTTGTTCTAATAGGGTTGGAAGCGTGTAAATTATTGTACTAAAAAATCACACAAAGTTCAATTCTCAGGGAAGAGAGGTGGATCACAAGGATCTCTTAAATACCAAGTCTTTCATTAGTCAGAATATCCCTTCTATAGTAATTTAATAGCACAATTAAATACTACTATTATACCCTCAAATATTGAAAGAAAAATAGGACAAAAAAGAACACAAGAGTTTTAACGAGGTTCAGTAAATTATACCTACGTCCTCGGGCACTAACACCAGATGATAACTTTACTATTTCCAAAATATTACAAATAAATAGAATTCCTTAAGAATTCTCAAATGGGAGAAGAGAGAAAACTAAGAGAGAAAGATTGGTTGGGATAGTTGAAATGAGAAATGGTTAGGCCTATTTATAGTTGAGGTTTAAGGACTAACTTGCAAATGGCTTAAAAATTAGGGACCAAAATTGCAATTATCCCTTTCAACTTTAAACAACTTGCCAACTATTTTTTTTCTTTCGGTGCCAATTGCACCTCCCACCATTTTTGACTTTTCAACACCTACCTTATTTGACTTTTCAACAGGAATCTTGAATTAATATATAAAACTGCCATTTGCTTTGGGTTTTTATATCTGTTCGCTGTGTGCTCTGGTTTCCTTCAGATCGCATGGAGTGCCTACTTGTAATCTTCTACATTTTCAAAACAATCTCAAGAACCGCATGTCTTTAATGCTGTATTTTTGTGTTTTATATTTTTATATAAAATTTATTATAATAAAATTCAAGCTAAAATATCAAAATTTCAATACTTCAACTTAACAACTAGAGTAAAGTCTCATCTAATATTTATATAAAATTTTATAATATATCTTCCTTAAAAAATTTCCCACAAAATCTATATATATATACTCACGGTAAATAGAGTATCTAATATATTTTCTTCCAACACATTTGAAAGTTATTTGGTATTTTTGTGTTTATCTATGGTTAGTGTAAAAATATCAGTGACAGTGAAATTAGTTATTGTAACATGAGACAAAAAAAATTAAACGCACTGCACTGAAAGTAAACACCTATAAAAAGGGGCCCTAAGTAAACTATTATATATATAAATAAATTAAAATAGACAAATATCCTTTATTTAACTCGACTAATTAAATAAAAAAATTTATTGACAATGTAAAGAATAATAACCTTATATATATAAATATATAATTGCCTTATATCTTTTAAAGGATTTTAACTTTTTTATTTCACATCTACCAAGAGTTAATAATGATATTTTTAGTAGTTTGTCTTTATGACTGAATAACTATCTAATTAATAAATGAATAATAGGAACTTAATTATATGTTATTTTAGTCTTCTACATTACATACGTCCAAATGTAATACATGCACGAGCGAGATTATGATATGGCACCAAAAGAGCTGAAGGAATTGAAAGTGTAACTTTAGGAACTTTTTGATAAATGATTTATTAGACCCAGTGTGTCTCCATGAGGCGCACCAATATTCTTTGCCAAGAAGAAGGATGGTACTATGAGGATATGTGTGGATTACTAGTAACTGAACAAGTGAATAATAAAGAATAAGTATCCACTACCGAGGATCGACGATTTGTTCAATCAATTTTGAGAGGCGTCTGTGTTTTCAAATATTGATCTGAGATCTGGATACCATCAGTTGGAGGTAAAAGAATCCGATGTGCATAAGACCGTCTTTAGTACTCGTTATGATTATTATGAGTTCCTAGTTATATCTTTTGGTCTAACCAATGCTCTAGCTGTATTTATGGATATCATGAATAGGATGTTTCAGCCGTATTTGGATTAGTTCATCATTGTGTTTATTGACGATATTCTGGTATACTCTAAGAACGAGGTTGAGCATGATGAGCATCTTAGAGTGGTTATGCATATTCTTTGATAGAAGAGGCTCTATGCTAAGTTGAGCAAGTGTGAATTCTAGTTGAAAGAAGTTATGTTTCTAAGACATGTAGTTTCTGCCGAGGGTATTCATGTGGACCCGAAGAAGATAGAGGTTATTCTTGAGTGGAAACATACTAAGACTGTCTCGGAGATCTGGAGTTTTTTTGGACTAGCAGAGTATTATTGGAGATTTATAGAGGGTTTTCACTTATCGCAGCTCTTTTGACTAAGATGTTCTGTAAGAATGCGTCTTTCATGTAAGAATGCGTCTTTCGTGTGGACTAATGATTAACAATCAAGCTTTGAGAAGCTTAAGTTGGTTTTTACTCAAGCACCTGTTCTGATACTATCTGAATCCGGAAAAGAGTTTGTCATGTATAGTAATGCATCTCACAATGGTTTAGGTTGTGTTTTGATAAATAAAAAAAGGTAAAGTGATGGCTTACACTTCTAGACAACTCAAGCCGTATGAAGGCAACTATCTGACACGTGATCTTCAGTTAGTTGCCGCTGTCATTGCTCTAAAAATCTAGAGGCATTATCTGTATGGTGAGAGATGTATTATCTACACTAATCACAAAACCCTTAAGTATTTCCCAACTCAGAAGAAATTGAATCTTAGACGACGTAAATAGGTTGAGTTGCTTAAGGATCGACTACACTATAGAGTATCATCCTGGTAAGGTCAATGTGGTAGTTGATGCTCTTAATGGAAGGTCAATGATCGAGTTGAGGGCGATGTTTATTCGCCTAAGTCTGTTTGAAGATGGTGGGGTATTGGCCGAGTTGCAAATTAAGCTGACTTAGGTTAATGAGATTTGAGATGAGTAGCTTCTGGATGAGTTTCTGATTAGTCAGGATTAGCAAATCGAAGAGGGTAAGACTTCAAATTTTGGGTTTAACAATGAGGGTATTCTATGTTTTCAAGGTCGAGTTTGTATGTAAAATGATGTTGATTTGAGGTAGACTATTTTGCGGAAAGCACATAGTAGCCATTATGCTATGCATCCCAATGGGAACAAGATGCATTGTGATCTTCGGGAGTTGTATTGGTGGCCTGATTTGAAACGAAAAGTGACTAACTTCGTATCTCAGTGTCTGTCGTGGTAGCAGGTTAAGGCTAAGCACTAACTTCCCTCTGGTTTGTTACAACCCGTTAAGATTTCATTATGGAAATGAGAACAGGTAACCACGGACTTCGTTAGTAGGTTGCCGTTGACACCCACTAAGAAGGATTTTGTATAAATCTTCGTGGATCGATTGACCAAGACTACTCACTTTCTTCTGGTTCGAACGACTACTCATTATAGAAGTTAGCTAAGTTGTACATCTCCAAGATAGTTAGACTTTATGGGGTTCCTGTATCGATTATCTCATATCGAGATCCTTATTTCACATATCAATTTTGGAAGAAACTACATGAGGCTTTAGATACTTGGTTGGACTTCAATACAACATTTCATCCGCAGACTGATGGGCAGTCCGAGAGGGTGATTCAGGCTTTGAAGAATATGCTTCGGGGTTGCGTGATAGAGCTCCGTGGTAGTTGGGAAAAGTTTCTGCCTCTAGCCGAGTATTCAGATGGCACCTTATGAGGCTCAGTATAGTTATAATAATAGCCATCAAGCCAGTATTCAGATGGCACCTTATGAGGCTTAGTATAGTTATAAGTATCGCACTTCACTGTATTGGGTTGAGTTGGGTGAGAGGAAAATAATGGGTCCAAAGTTGGTTAATGAGATGAGGAGAAAATTAGATTGATTTAAGATTGACTTAAGGCAACATCTGAAAGATATAAGTCCAATGCGAGTCTTAAGAGAAAAGATATTGAGTTTGTTGTGGGAGACCAGGTTTTCCTTAAGGTATCTCCGTGGAAGAAGGTTCTCAAATTTGGACGTAAGGGCAAGTTGAACTCTAGTCACTTCAATATATATTATTTTAATATAATAATATATTCTTCAAATTTAGTAAAATATATTTTTTAGTATAAGGATTATTTTTCAAAAAGAAATTTAACCCAGAAAAAGTTTTCTCGAAACATATATATTAGATTATAAGTGGTAGGGTTCTTTAGCCAACACGTGATAATTATAATATTAAATTAATAATTTAGATCTACTATTAATCACAATGTATAATACTTTCAAAAATGTTTAGGAAAAATATTTTTGGAAATAATAATATATTTTAAACTATAATAAATATACAAAAAGTCTAGAATATTGTACACTATTTTACCTTCCATTCATTCATTTGTTGTAATTTATTATTCTTATTATATATTTTTAATATTTATTATTTTTAAAAATGATAACAATTAGCTTCAAAAATTATTTATACGTAAGAAAAATTAAAGATGAATATTTAAATAAAATTGAAATAAAATTAATTTAGGAAATTTATTAAAAGTTGACAACAATTAACCTCAAAATTACATCTACATATATGTAAAGAAAGAAAACAAATGAAATTTTAAATTAAAAATAATGATTTAATATTTTTGTTTACCTTTAACGTTCAAACTTGCAAAAATAGAGTATGAGAACAAATGATAGCAGAAGTGGATTTTTTTTGTCAAATTACGACAACCACGATAAAAACAATGGACAACAATAAAATTTGATTTCTTTACTTTTTAGCTTGTAAACCAGTTATAGAAAAGATTTTATTTTCAAAATATACTTTTAAAAATAATGTATTTTTTGAACAGATAAGTGCTCAATTCCTTAATCAAAGAGATTTAGTATAATCGATCCTTGATCAAAGAGATTTAGTATAATCGATCAAATGCAATCTTTGAGATTTTTTTTCTAAGTCAATTGCTCTTTATTGATTGGCTAAAATCATTCCACGATATTCAGTACAACTTAAAGATTTGTTTCAATAAATTATCAATAAATTATTGTTTTATCATAGTGACAATAGAAGTAGGCAATGCTGTTGACACATTGCAACAATTTTAAATATATATATCAACAATTTTTTCTCACTATTATAAAAATAATATTTTAATATATTTTAATTAATAAATAGAATAAATTCGAAAGTACAATTACACTTATAAAAGTTATAAATTGGTAGGATAAATTCGATAACCATTTCATTTTCTTAGGTGTTAATATTTTTCATTCATACTCAAAATGAAAGAAAAAAACACATATATAATATGTTTGTTGTAGGCCAATTTTAACCCATTTACATCAAAACTCAATTTATCCTTACCTAACCCACCAAAATTAAACCGAAAACCCAAAATCTTAACTACCCAAAGCCCAATTTACATCAAAACCCCAATGGCCCAAACCCTAAGCCCAAATCAAAATAAAAAATCCTAGCCCACAACCTAAACTTTTCTCAACTAAATCCTAGCCTTTGCCATCACCAACTCCACTAGCCACACTTGCTCCACCACCAACTCTACTAGCCACACTTGCTCTACTACCTACTCCACTAGCCACACTTGCTCCACCACCACTTGTACCTACAAATGAAGACATAAACAATAAAAAATATTTTGTAAATAGCTATATAAGCCTTCTCATATTTTGTATTTAGGAGAGGAAGAAGTTTTGGGGGAGAAAGTTATTGTAAAGGATTTTTGAGAGGTTTTTTTAGAGTAATCAAGGAGAAGAGTTATTGTAAAGGCTAGTTTTGGAGAGGCTAGTTTTTTTGGAGATTAATCAAATATCAAAGCAAAAGAGGTTTCTTGGTCTATTCTCGTTTTAAGTTCTTTGTTTGCTTATTGTTTTCCTTTCAGTTTTATTTTATTTCTTTTATACTGAAAGTAAAAATAAAAGGAGGAAGCTTTCCCATTTTACCGAAAAGTTTTTTTGAGGTCGTCATTGCAGGTGTGCAGTGGCAACCGACAAGAGCCGTGGAGGTCCCTGACCGGACGGTATCGGCCTTTGTGTGAAAATCACCCACTCTCTCCCTCTCTTTTTGTTATTATTATATTTCTTAATATTATATTATATATATATTCTTTTAATATATTAGGTATATTCTAAATTCTATATTACGTATATATATATTATACTATTTTATGTATATATCTTTAATACTATATTATTTATATTTTTTTTCTACATGTTATCTTATGTATATATTTTAATTATATTATGTATGTATTTTTACACTATATTATGTACATATTTTTTTATATCTATTTTATACATATGTATATATTATATATATCTTAACATTACTAGTTATAGTTTCACTATTTTATGTATATACTTCAAACACTATATATAGTATATTTCTAACACTATTACTATTTATAAATATATATATATTTTACGTACATACTCTTAATATCTTTATTATGTATATATTCGTTGTTTTTATTTCACATTGGATACTATTATTACGTTTAATATATCGCATGCATTGTTATTGTTTTAATATTGTTGTCATATTTATTATTTGTTTCAATGTATTTTCAACTCGTTTATTTTTGTCTCCCGCCTATTTTATATCATTCTGTTGTTCATTACTTTAAATATTTTTATTCATGTTTTTACTAATTTCAATAAATAAGGCAATGTTTCGCATTTTGGAACATCGAAGAATTGTGCCTTAACTTACGGGGTTTCGGTTCTCTTATTGGTTCTAAATAGCTAAATATCCTTTTGATTTTTGAAATGCACGGATTTCCAATTTAAATTAAAAGACGATCTTGTGCTCGGGAATTCATGGTATTGTGTCCTAACTTACGGGATATGATACTCCGATATCTCGAGATAAGGAAATCTTTAAACAAATCGATTTAAGCTAATTCAAGAATTTTAAAATCAGTATTAATAGAAAAGATCGTATTTCAAGTCCCTTCTCGATTTTTAATTTTCGACATTAAGACACTAACTAATCAATTCGGTACCAATTTTTTGGGCGTGTCGAGGGTGCTAATCCTTCCTCGCACGTAACCGACTCCTGAACTCATTCTCTCAAGTTTCGTAGACCAAAGGCCCTGTTTTAGTAAACTAAAATTGATTTATTAAAACAAAGGTGATCCGATCACACCTGATAAAAGATTGGTGGCGACTCCCGTTTTAATTTTCACTTTCAAACAAAGTCGATCCCCGTTTTCAAAAGAATGGTTTCGACCGTATAATTGACTCCTCCATTAGAAACCCGTTTTTGGCAACCATTCTCTAATCAACACATTCCTAACAAGATGCCTATAATACATGATAAAAATAAAGCAAAGACGAACAACCCTGGTTTGTAGTCAAATATAGGCAAAAAAAATCATGGAAAATTTATCAAATTACGCTACCCGATCTAGTTTATTAAACCAACCCAATCCCCTTGAGGACGGGTACAGAGCCTGAAGAGAAAGTCAAGAGTCAAAGCAATGAACACATATCATCAAAAATCATGAAGGAAAAGGACATATGAAAAATAAGCCCAAAGCGCATAGCATAATCATGTAGGCATAAAGGCATTTAAGACCAACATGTGCATATCATAACGGGAATAAAACAAAGACACAAAGAAAGGCCAATTTTTCCCGGTCTTGCTAAGTATGGACTTCTTTGGTACTCTTCTCATCCAGGTAGTCTCTTTCTAGTCTACCGCATCTTGTAGCTTTGGTTCAATCCACTGCAAATTCAAAGCTATACCTTGTAGCTTCAATCTACTCCAATGTAACTTCAAGGGTATGAGATTTGTGGCTTCGATTCACTTCACTGTAACTTAAAAAAGATAAGATCTACAACTTCAATCTGTTCTTCTATTGCTTCAGTGAGATAAGGTTCGTAGTCTTCTCTTCTGCAACTTTAGAAAGGCAAGATCTGGTATCCTCGATCAGCTCCACTGCAACTTTAGGGAGACAAAATATGGTGTCTTCAATCAGCTCTAATATTGATTCTTTACTCGGCATGTGATCCTGAGCTTAACTCATTTCTCGGAATATGAATTGACTCTTTAAAACTAGACATTAAAAATAGAAATTGAAAATAGCTCAGCACGTGAGCCAAGGCTCAACTCACCACTCGCAATATGAGCTGATTTTTTTGAAACACAGAAATTGAAGAACAAAAATGGAAAACACCTCAGCGTCTTGAGGTTCCACTCACCTCTCGCAATATGAGCTGATTTTTTTGAAAGACAGAAATTGAAAATACCTCAAAGTGTCTTGAGGCTTAACTCACTTCTTGCAGTATGAGTTGAATTTTTTGAAAGACAGAAATTGAAAATACCTCAACGTGTCTTGAGGCTCAACTCACTTTTTGTTATGAGTTGAATTTTGAAACAGAAATAAAAATTATCTCAGCGTGTCCCAAGGCTCAACTCACCTCTCGCAATATGAGTTGATTTTTTTTTGAAAGATGAATTGAAATTACCTCAACAGTGTCACGAGGCTCAACTCACCTCGCATAATATGAGTTGATTTTTTGAAAGGCGAAATTGAAAATACCTCAACGTGTCGGTCAAGGCTCAACTCACCTCTCATAATATGAGCTGATTTTTTGAACCGTAGAAATTAAAGAACGAAATGGAAAATACCTCAACAGATGACCCGAGGCTCAACTCACCTCTTGCAATATGAGTTTGTTTTTTAAAACAAGCAGAAATTGAAAATACCTCAGCGTACCCTGAGGCTCAACTCACCTCTCGCAATATGAGTTGATTGTGACAAACAGAGACAGAAATTGAAAATACCTCAGCACGTGAGCCGAGGCTCAACTCACCTCTTGCAATATTAGTTGATTTTTTTGACAATAGAAATTGCAATTACCTCAGCATGTCCCGAGGCTCAACTCACCTCTTGCAATATGAGTTTTTTTTTTTATAAAAATAGAATTTGAAAATATCTCAGCGTGTCCTGAGGCTCAACTCACTTCTCGCAACATGAGTTGATTTTTGACAAACAGCAATTGAAAATACCTCAGCGTGCCCCGAGGCTCAACTCACCTCCCGGAATATGAGTTGATTTAAAAAACAAACATAAAAATAGAAATTGAAAGTGACTCAACACGTGGGCCAAGGCTCAACTCACCTCTCGCAATATGAGCTGATTTTTTTGAAAGTAGAATTTGAAAATACCTTGGCGTGCCCCGAGGCTCAACTCACCTCCCGTAACATGAGTTGATTTTTGACAAACAACAATTGTAAATACCTCAGCGTGCCGAAAGGCTCAACTCACCTCCCGCAATATGAGTTGATTTAAAAAATAGACATAAAAATAGAAATTTAAAGTGACTCAACACGTGAGCCAAGGCTCAACTCACCTCCCGCA
Source organism: Gossypium arboreum (assembly GCF_025698485.1). Taxonomy (NCBI): domain Eukaryota; kingdom Viridiplantae; phylum Streptophyta; class Magnoliopsida; order Malvales; family Malvaceae; genus Gossypium; species Gossypium arboreum. The sequence goes on along the minus strand of NC_069074.1, from coordinate 28,640,110 downwards.
ATATGAGTTGATTTTTTTGAAAATAGAAATGAAACATCCACATACCAAAAGATGTCATCTGGTGGAGCTCAGGTGTCTTTTCCTTGATTCAGTATAATTAACATTGCATCCTCTTGCTCCGCTGGAATACCTGTATATGTCATTCATGATGTTATCATGATATGCACATGTTTGTCTTAAATGCCTTTATGCCTATATGATTATGCTATGAGCTTTAGGCATGTTTGTCATATATCCCTTTTTCGTCATGATTTTTGATGATCTGCGTTCATTGCTTCGACTCTTGACTTTCTCTTCAATACTCGTACCCATCCTCAAGCTTCACGAATAATCTGTGTTTCTCAGATATCACTCTTTTGCCCCTGGTTGAGCTTTGTCCTTGCGTTGAGGCTCTTGTACTTATCAAATTCTTACCCGGGTAATGCTTAACATTTCTTTTGTTTAGAGTATGTCATTTCACTATTTATCATGTAAATGAACCACATAATGAGATGCATGAAAATGGTCAGGTAGAGACAAAAGGATACCTCACATTTATTCATTTCAAATGTAGCAAACAAAGAAAGTTAACCAATGATAGTAAAAGAGTGTCATAAAGAGAAAAGGGATTACATTCAACGAATACAAATGCTCTAGATATTCAATGCATGAACTCTTCCACGTTCCTCAATCAAGAATCTTTTCGAGCATGACTTATTGTGTAAAAGATTACGAGCTTTTAGAAATGCTTCAAATACTGTAGTCTCACTATTTGACCCACCGTTCAAAATGCCTTACTTTTTAAGCTAGTGCTTGCTTCATTAGAATGCCCTTTCGGGTTTTCATCCTAATCTTTTTTGTTAATCAAGACGCCCTTTTCGGGTTTTCACCTTGATCACCCTTTTTTTTTAGGCATAAATTTCTTCACAGCATCTGAGTTCACTAGATTCGGTAACTCCTTCCCATCCATCTCAGTGAGAATCAAAGCTCCGCTCGATAATACCTTCTTTACGACGTATGGACCTTCCCAATTTGGCGCCCATTTTCCTCGGAAGTCTTTTTGTATTGGGAGAATCTTTCTCAGCACAAGCTCTCCTTCGTGGAATTTTTTTGGCCGTACTTTCTTGTCATGGGCTGCGATCATTCTCTTGTGGTACATCTGTCCATGGCAGATTGCCTTCAGACATTTTTCTTCGATGAGGTTTAATTGGTCATATCGAGCTCGAACCCATTCTGCTTCCTCTAATTTCGACTCCATTAAGACTCGTAGAGAAGGGATCTCAACTTCGATGGGTAACACAGCTTCCATTCCATAGACCAGAGAGAAAGGAGTTGCCCTTGTAGATGTCCGTACAGATGTGCAATATGCATACAAAGCAAATAGTAGCTTCTCGTGCCAGTCTTTATATGTCTCGGTCATTTTCCCAATAATCTTCTTAATATTCTTGTTGGCTGCTTCAACAGCTCCGTTAATCTTTGGGCAATAGGGTGAGGAATTATGATGCTTTATTTGGAATTGCTCACACACTTCTTTCATCATCTTGTTGTTCAAATTCAAGGCGTTATCTGAAATGATCCTTTCAGGCAAACCATATCGACAAATGATTTTCTTTTTCAAAAACCTGCAAACCGCAGTCTTCGTCACATTGGCAAACGATGCGGCTTTTATCCATTTTATGAAGTAATCAATAACCATAAAAATGAATCGGTGTCTATTAGAAGCTTTTGGAAAAATTGGCCCTATAACATCCAAGCCCCACATAGAAAAAGGCCACGGAGAAGTCATGACGTGAAGGGGCAAAGGGGCTATATGAATTTTATCACCATAAATTTGACATTTGTGGCATTCTCGTGTGAAATTAATACAGTCGCTTTCCATCGTCAGCCAGTAATATCCGAGTCTCATAATCTTCCTGGCCATAATGAAACCATTGGCATGTGTCCCGCAAATTCCCTCATGGACATCTTTAAGTATTTTTCTGGCTTCAACAGCATCTATGCATCTCAAGAGCACCTGATCTTTTCTTCTTTTGTACAGGACGTCCCTATCAAGAACGAATCCCGCTGACATTCTTCTGATTGTTCTTTTGTCGTTCTCGTTTGCTTGTTCGGGATACTTTTGATTCTTAATATATTCTAAGACATCATGGAACCATGGCCATCCATCTGGCTCTTTTTCAATGCTGAAACAATGTGCAGGAACTTCATATATGCTCATTTGAAGAGGCATTATTTCTGTTTCTCTGTTTGCTTTGAACATTGAAGCCAAAGTAGCTGTGGCATCACCAATTGGTTTTCTTCTCGTGGGAGGTAATTAAAAGTTATTTCTTCGAATTCTTTAATCAATTCTGCCACTAGATCACTGTATTTAACCAGTTTCGAGTCTATCACTTCCCAATCTCCACGAATTTGGTAAATCACCAAGACTGAGTCTCCGTATACCTCTAAAGTTTTGACGTTTCGTTCAATAGCTGCACGAAGTCCCATGATACATGCATCATATTCCGCTATGTTATTAGTACAGAAGAAGTTCAGCCTGGCAGTGAGTTGGTAATGGTTTCCTTCTGGCGATACTAAGACTGCTCCAACCCCATGCCCCAATGCGTTCGATGCACCATCAAAGCTCATCTTCCATGACTTCTCTTTTGGTGACTTGTATTCTTTTTCTATAATGCACATCAAGTCTTCATCCGGGAAATCAAATCTCAATGGCTCATATTCATCCATTGTTCGGGTTGCCAAGAAGTCAGCTATTGCGCTTCCTTTTATTGACTTTTGACTCACATAGACAATGTCGTATTCCAATAGTAAGATCTGCCACCGTGCCATTCTTCCTGAGAGTGCAGGTGATTCCATCATGTACTTTATTGGATCCAGCTTTGAAATTAACAATGTCGTATGATACAACATGTATTGTCTGAGTCTCCGAGCTACCCAAACCAGAGCGCAACAGTATTTTTCAATGGATGAATACTTTGCCTCATATTCAGTGAACTTTTTACTGAGGTAGTGTAATGCCTTTTCTTTCTATCCTGACTCGTCGTGTTGCCCTAGTACGCAACCCATTGAATTTTCGAACACAGTAAAATATAATATCAATGGTCTTCCTGGAGTTGGCGGTACTAGCACTGGAGGACTAGACAAATATTGTTTTATCTTATCAAAGGCCACCTGGCATTCCTCGTTCCATTCTCCCGGGTTATGTTTTCGAAGAAGCTAAAAGATTGGGTCGCATTGGTTGGTAAGTTGAGCGATGAATCGGGCGATGTAGTTTAACCTCCCTAAAAATCCTCTGACTTCTTTTTGCGTGCGCGGAGGTGGTAACTCTTGAATGGCTTTTATTTTATCTGGATCAACCTCGATACCTCTTTCACTGACAATGAAGCCTAGCAATTTTCCCGAGGTAGCCCCAAACGTACATTTGGCCAGATTGAGCTTTAGCTGAAACTTTCTCAGTCCGTCGAACAACTTCTTCAGGTTCACTACATGCTCTTCTTCCCCTCAAGATTAAGCAATCATATCGTCGACGTAGACATCTATTTCTTTATTCATCATATCACGGAATAACGTCACTATAGCCCTCTGATATGTTGCCCCAGCATTCTTTAATCCGAACGGCATTACCTTGTAGCAAAATGTTCCCCACATTGTTACGAAGGTAGTTTTCTCCATATTCTCAAGGGCCATCTTGATTTGATTATACCCCGAGAATCCATCCATGAAAGAAAACAATGAATATTTTGCTGTGTTATCCACCAACGTATCAATGTGTGGTAATGGAAAACTATCTTTAAGACTTGCTCGATTCAGGTCACGGTAATCTACGTACATTCGTACTTTGCCGTCTTTCTTTGGTACCGGGACTATGTTTGCCACCCATTCTGGTTATTTAGAAGCTTGTAAGAAACCCACATCGAATTACTTTTTGACCTCTTCTTTTATCTCAGCTTTTACTGAATGGGTTTGCATTTTGGCCTTAATGGGAGTTTATGGACCACTAAATCTTTATCCAGCCCTGGCATGTCCTGATATGACCATGCGAATACATCTTTCTACTCATGGAGCAAACCAATCAAATTATGCCTGGTGCCTCCTGACATAGAGGTCCCAATCTTTACTTCTTCCTTCCTTTCTTCAGTTCCCAAGTTTATTGTTTCAACAGATTCTTGATAAGGTAAAATCTGTTTATCCTCTTGTTCCACCATTCTTAGCAAGTCAGGAGATGAGACATAGTCTTCAGCATTTTCTTCGGCTTCGAATTCTCCTAAACAAACAGCCTTCCCAAAATCGATTTCAGGACTCGTAACAGGTTTGTTCATACAATTGATATCTGAGCACCTGAAAGTTGAATGGAAAAGGAAACTATAGAGGGGCATCTAAGTATTGAAACCAATAAACTGAATGTTATGGTATGGCATGAGGAAAATGTAAAGATAGGCTATGAAATGATTATGGAATTAGTGATAATGCGAAAAATTATGACAAAATACATCTTCATTGATATTCATTTAAATGACAAAGAGCGAATGCAAGCTCTTACAAAAGAATTCATAACAGAATGTTAACGTTTAAGCATTACTCTGAAGACTTATAAACTATAAGAAGATCTTCGACAGTCCAATTGTTTAACATGAAACCCGGAGGACAAGGGCGTATCTTTGAGACGTCTTTACTCGCGTCAGCTCCTTTGTCAATGACATTTATACTGATATTCTGAAAACCCTCTTCGATCATTAACATTGTGCTTTGTGCACTATACTGCCTTGGGTATATCATTCCCGCAGACGTAAATGTTCTTGACAAAGGAGGGAATCCCATGGGCTCTCATTCTGGTTCTCAGCCTAATGTTCTCGTGATCCTTCTTTCCTGATCTTTCTTCCACTACTTTCTTCTTTGACGTATGTTCGGCTGGAACCCTAAACTGTATCGGGCCTTGTGGTGCACTGGCTCGAGCTCCCCTTACTACAGTCAACTTGACAGCTATTCTGGTATTTCTCGACAGTTTTGGAGTCAAAATTCTATTTCCCTCAGCGACAAAAGTAGCATTGACAAATTCAAGGGATCGGAAGGAACATTCCACTGCGTCTCTGCTTACTTCAAGATATGGCGCATCAGTAGAGATAGATGCGATAATGTCTTCTTCTCCCTCGACAGTGACCAAACAACCATCCATGATGAACTTTACTTTTTGATGGAGAGAGGATGAAACTGCTCCAGCAGAATGGATCCGAGGCCTTCGCAAGCGCTTATACGAGGGTGTGATGTCCATGACTTGGAACTCGACATTGTAAATGTAAGGGCCCACTTTTAGAGGGATATCAATCTTTCCCATGACTTCACGCCTTTTCCATCGAATGCCCTTACCATGGAATAGCAGGGCCTTAAATAGGACAGATCCATCGGAATTCTGGAAAGCATGGGCAAAGGCATAACATTGAGTGCCGAGCCATTATCGATAACTATATTCGGTATTATGTAGCCCTTGCAACGAGTCGTAACATCCAGTGCTTTCAAGGAGCCTCTACCATTGGGCGGTATTTCGTCATCACTAAAAGAAATGAAATTATTCGCATTCAAGTTGTTCACCCATTTGTCAAGCTTCTCAACGGATATATTGTTTGCCACGTAAGCTTGATTCAACACCTTCAGCAAAGCGTTCCGGTGTGGCTCTGAATTTAACAGCAGAGATAAAACAGAAATTTGTGCTAGCTGCTTATTCAATTGTTCCACCACATTGTATTCACTGTGCTTGATAAATTTCAAGAACTCCTGTGCTTCCTCTTCTTCCACAGGCTTTTTAGTTTCTTACACGGGTAGAATTTCTTGCTCGACTTTGACCTCATGCATCACTGCTTTCCCTTTTTGCTTTCAGTCACTGTTCTTCTTCACTGGTTCGACCTCTTTCGAATAACATCTTCCACTTCGGGAAAAATGACCTACCTCTCCAACATCTCCAGTTATGGTTTTGAGCTTTTCATCTTCAGGTGTGACGATATTGACGTCGTATTTCCATGGTACGACTTTGTCGTCCTTGTACGGGAAATGAGACGGTACTTCGATTATCATTTTTGGTTTCACCAGCTCCTTCGTTGCGTCGTAATAAATTACTAACGGTCGACCCGCGCTATAAGAGAGACCTGATGATTGGTTGTCAGAGGCGCATACTTCTCTTTCGTTGGTCTCTTCTCTCTTGTTAAGAACCTTAATCTCCTTATTATCCATTCGGTCCTGAAGCAACCTTTTAAATTCCTCACACGACTGAATGTCGTGTCCTACAATTCCATGAAAATTGCAAAAACTTTGACCTTCTTCCCCGAGAATTCTATCGGGGTGACAAAGCAATCCTTTCTTAACTAGTACCTCTCAGATTTTTTACAGAGGCGTCTTTATCTCTGAAACATATCTTTTGACTTGCCATTCGTCCTCTTTTCTCACTGTGCTCATATTTGATTCGGTATGGTTAGGGAACGGGTTCCCAGTTGCGTTACTGGCACTATCAAATCGTAGGATACCCGCGTCAATGAGTCCTTGAACTCTCCTCTTAAAGGCTAGGCAATTCTCCATGGAATGCCCCTGGTTCCCCATGTGGTATGCACAACTAGCGTTTGGATCATACCACTTTGGGTATGGAGGTTTAAGGGGTGCCATGTAATGGGGAGAAATTAGTTGTTTCTCTAAAAGTTTTAAGTATAATTCCCCATACGACACAGGGATGGGAGTAAATTGCGGTCTCTCGGGATTAGGCCTTACTGGTCTTCGTTTATTTTTGGGCTGGTTTTGAGCGGGTACCGTGTTTTGTGGGAATGTGGTGACGGGTTTTTGGTTGTTTGTGGCGTATACGGGGTAGGAAGGAGGTGGTGCTTGGTAGTAAGGGGTTTGAAGGGGATAATAGAAATTTGGAGGTGGATAATTTCGAGGTCGGGGTTGGTTTGGATATGGATTAAGGGCATAACGGCTTCCCATTCCCATTATGTGGGCTTCTGGTTCTTGCTTCTTCATGGGCACTGTCCTTTTTGAACCTTCTGAACCTTCCATTCTACCGTTCCTGACGGTATTCTCTATGAGCTCACTGGATATTACAATATCAGCAAAATCCTTCGTAGCACTTCCCACTAGTTTGTCATAAAACGGCGCTTTTAAGGTGTTGATAAAGAGAACGGTTATCTCCGTTTTTGTTAGTGGGGGTTCCACTTGGGTCGAGACGTCCCTCCATCTCTGCGCATACTATCTAAAGGTCTCTGACGGCTTTTTCTCCATCATTTACAAGGTTATCCGGTCTGGCACCATATCCGATACATGCTTGTACTACTCACAGAACGCTGATGCCAAGTCTTTTAGGATCAGATCTTTTCCCTACTAAGCTGGTTATACCACCGAAAAGCCGATCCTGCTAGACTATCATGAAAACAATGTATGAGTAGCTTATCTTCGTTCACATAGCAAGTCATCTTCCGGCAGAACATGATGAGATGTGCTTTTGGGCACCTTGTCCCATCATACTTTTCAAAATCAGGCACCTTGAACTTCGGAGGCAAAATTAGATCGGGTACCAAACTGAGTTCTTTGGCACCTAATGCGGAGAAGACTTGATGTTTTCTATCGCTTTGAGTCTTTCCTCTAGACTCCTATACTTCTCATTTGCGTCATGATTATCTAATTTCAACCTAGCTATCTCTGCTGGGTCGTCCAAATCTGGAACTAGTGGATCAGCAGGACTAGCCCTTAGGTTCGACACGAACATTCCTTGTCCCAAGTTAACATGTGGTGCAGGTTGCTGCTCTGGGCCTGTAGGTTCCCATTGAGTGTATCCTTTTTGTGTTGCGTGGGCGTGCGGTGGAGTAAATTCTGGCGAATGAGGCGGATCTTGATCGAGATTACCCCTTGACCATGTTTCTACAATGTCAGGGTTTATAGGTCTCTTTCTCTTAACTAAAGCTGACATCATTTCCATTATTTTGGCCATTTGATCCTTCTGTTCGAGCAATTCTTCTCGGGATCTCACCATTAAGTCTCTTGTCTCTTGCTGCGATTTGGACAGTTGCTCTTGTAATTCCCTTTAAGTTCTTTCTATCCTCTCAATCCTTTCGTTGAATTCGGCCTCCATTACTCTAGCTTGTCGGCGCGTTCTATACGAATGATGTGGTTCCAGTCTTGTGGTATTACAACTGCAAATTTTATGTTTTAACCTCAGCGAACGAGTATGGAATATGCAATGAATGAATGAATGTATGAATGACAAATGACAAACTAGTGGGAAGTGCTACGAAGGATTTTACGGATATTGTAATATCCGGTGAGCTCATAAAGAATGCCATCAGGAACGGTAGAATGGAAGGTTCAGAAGGTTCAAAAATTACAGTGCCCATGAAGAAAAAAGAACCAGAAGCCCACATGGTGGGAATGGGAAGCCGTTATGCCCCTAATCTATATCCAAATCAACCTCGACCTCGAAATTATCTACCTCCAAATTTCTATTATCCCTCTCAAACCCCTTACTACCAAGCACCACCTCCTTCCTACCCCGTATACACCACGAACAACCAAAAACCCATCACCACATTCCCACAAAACACGGTACCTGCTCAAAGCCAGCCCAGAAACGAACCAAGACCAGCAAGGCCTAATCCCGAAAGACCGCAATTTACTCCCATCCCTGTGTTGTATGGGGAATTATACCCAAAACTTTTAGAGAAACAACTAATTTCTCCCCATTACATGGCACCCCTTAAACCTCCATACCCAAAGTGGTACGATCCAAACGCTAGTTGTGCATACCATGCGGGGAACCAGGGCATTCCATGGAGAATTGCCTAGCCTTTAAGAGGAGAGTTTAAGGACTCATTGACGCGGGTATCCTACGATTCGATAGTGCCAGTAACGCAACTGGGAACCCGTTCCCTAACCATACCAAAGGAAATGTGAGCACAGTGAGGAAAGAGGACGAATGGCAAGTCAGAAGATGTGTTTCAGAGATAAAAACGCCTCTGCAAAAAATCTGGGAGGTACTAGTTAAGAAATGATTGCTTTGTCACCCCGATAGAATTCTCGGGGAAGAAGGTCAAAGTTTTTCCAATTTCTATGGAATTGTAGGACACGACATTCAGTCGTGTGAGGAATTTAAAAGGTTGCTTCAGGATCGAATGGATAATAAGGAGATTAAGGTCCTTAACAAGAGAGAAGAGACCAACGAAAGAGAAGTATGCGCCTCTGACAACCAGTCATCAGGTCTCTCTTATAGCGTGGATCGACCGTTAATAATTTATTACGACGCAACGAAGGAGCTGGTGAAACCAAAAATGATAATCGAAGTACCGTCTCCTTTCCCGTACAAGAACGACAAAGCCGTCTGCGGAAATACGACGCCAATATCGTCACACCTGAAGATGAAAAGCTCAAAACCATAACTGAAGATGTTGGAGAGGTAGGTCATTTTACCCGAAGTAGAAGATGTTATTCGAAAGAGGTCGAACCAATGAAGAAGAACAGTGACTGAAAGCAAAAAGGGAAAGCAGTGATGCATGAGGCCGAAATCGAGCAAGAAATTCTACCCGTGCAAGAAACTAAAAAACCTGTGGATGAAGAGGAAGCACAAGAGTTCTTGAAATTTATCAAGCACAGTGAATACAATGTGGTGGAACAATTGAATAAGCAGCTAGCACAAATCTCTGTTTTATCTCTGCTGTTAAATTCGGAGCCACATCGGAACGCTTTGCTGAAAGTGTTGAATCAAGCTTACGTGGCAAACAATATATCCGTTGAGAAGCTTAACAGATGGGTGAACAACTTGAATGCGAATAATTTCATTTCTTTTAGTGATGACGAAATACGCCAATGGTAGAGGCTCCGTGAAAGCACTGGATGTTACGACTCGTTGCAAGGGCTACATAATACCGAATGTACTTATCGATAATGGCTCGGCACTCAATGTCATGCCTTTGGCCACGCTTTCCAGAATTCTGATGGATTTGTCCTATTTAAGGCCCTGTCATTCCACGGTAATGGCATTCGATGGAAAAGGCATGAAGTCATGGGAAAGATTGATATCCCTCTAGAAGTGGGCCCTTATATTTACAATGTCGAGTTCCAAGTCATGGACATCACACCCTCGTATAACTGCCTTCTGGGAAGGCCTTGGATCTATTCTGCTGGAGCAGTTCCATCCTCTCTCCATCAAAAAGTAAAGTTCATCATGGATGGTTGTTTGGTCACTGTCGAGGGAGAATAAGACATTATCGCATCTATCTCTGCTAATGCGCCATATCTTGAAGTAAGCAGAGACGCAGTGGAATGTTCCTTTCGATCCATTGAATTTGTCAATGCCACTTTTGTCGTTGAGGGAAATAAAATTTCGATGCCAAAACTGTCGAGAAATACCAGAATAGGTGTCAAGTTGACTGTAGTAAGGGGAGCTCGAGCCAGTGCACCACAAGGCCCGATACGATTTAGGGTTCTAGCCGGACATGCGTCAAAGAAGAAAGCAGTGGAAGAAAGATCAGGAAAGAAGGATCGTGAGAATATTAGGCCGAAAACCAGAATGGGAGCCCATGGAATTCCCTCCTTTGTCAAGAACATTTACGTCTGCGGGAATGATATACCCAGGGCAGTATAGTGCACAAAACACAATGTTAATGATCGAAGAGGGTTTTCAGAATATTAGTATAAATGTCATTGACAAAGGAGCTGACGCGAGTAAAGACGTCTCAAAGATACGCCCTTGTCCTCCGGGTTTCATGTTAAACAATTTGCCTGTCGAAGATCTTCTTATAGTTTATAAGTTTTCAGAGTAATGCTTAAACGTTAACATTCTGTTATGAATTCTTTTGTAAGAGCTTGCATTCACTCTTTATCATTTAAATGAATATCAATGAAGATGCATTTTGTCACAATTTTTCGCATTATCACAAATTCCATAATCATTTCATAGCCTATCTTTACAATTGCCTCATGCCATACCATAACATTCAGTTTGTTGGTTTCAATACTTAGATGCCCCTCTATAGTTTCTTTTTCTATTCAACTTTTAGGTGCTCAGATATCAATTGCATGAACAAACCCGTTACGAGTTCTGAAATCAATTTTAAGAAGGCTGTTTGTTTAGGAGAATTCGAAGCCGAAGAAAATGCTGAAGACTATGTTTCGTCTCCTGACTTGCTAAGAATGGTGGAACAAGAGGATAAATAGATTTTGCCTCATCAATAATCTATTGAAACAATAAACTTGGGAACTGAAGAAAGGAAGCAAGAAGTGAAGATTGGGACCTCTATGTCAGGGGGCACCAGGCATAATTTGATTACTTTGCTCCGTGAGTACAAAGATGTATTCGCATGGTCATATCAGGACATGCCAGAGCTGGATGAAGATTTAGTGGTCCATAAACTCCCATTAAGGCCAGAATGCAAACCCATTCAGCAAAAGCTGAGACGGATGAGACCTGAGATGCTATTGAAGATAAAAGAAGATGTCAAAAAGCAATTCGATGCGGGTTTCTTACAAGCTTCCAAATAACCAGAATGGGTGGCTAACATAGTCCTGGTACCAAAGAAAGACGGAAAAGTATGAATGTGCGTGGATTATCGTGACCTGATTTGAGCAAGTCCTAAAGATAATTTTCCCTTACCACACATTGATACGTTGGTGAAACACAGCAAAACATTCATTGTTTTCTTTCATGGATGGATTCTCGGGGTATAATCAAATTAAGATGGCCCCTGAGGATATGGAGAAAACTACCTTCGTAACAATGTGGGGACCATTTTGCTACAAGGTAATGCCGTTTGGATTAAAGAATGCTGGGGCAACATATCAGAGGGCTATGGTGACGTTATTCCGTGATATGATGCATAAAGAAATAGAGGTCTACGTCGACGATATGATTGCTAAATCTCGAGGGGAAGAAGAGCATGTAGTGAACCTGAAGAAGTTGTTCGACAGAATGAGAAAGTTCCAGCTAAAGCTCAATCTGGCCAAATGTACGTTTGGGGCTACCTCAGAAAAATTGCTAGGCTTCATTATCAGTGAAAGAGGTATCGAGGTTGATCCAGATAAAATAAAAGCCATTCAAGAGTTACCACCTCCGCGCACACAAAAGGAAGTCAGAGGATTTTTAGGGAGGCTAAACTACATCGCCCGATTCATCGCTCAACTTACCAACCAATGCGACCCAATCTTTCAGCTTCTTCGAAAACATAACCCGAGAGAATGGAATGAGGAATGCCATGTGGCCTTTGATAAGATAAAACAATATTTGTCTAGTCCTCCAGTGCTAGTACCGCCAACTCCAAGAAGACCATTGATATTGTATTTTACTGTGTTTGAAAATTCAATGGGTTGCGTACTGGGGCAACACGACGAGTCAGGAAAGAAAGAAAATGCGTTATACTACCTCAGTAAAAAGTTCACTGAATATGAGGCAAAGTATTCATCCATTGAAAAATACTGTTGCGCTCTGGTTTGGGTAGCTCGGAGACTCAGGCAATACATGTTGTATCATACGACATGGTTAATTTCAAAGCTGGATCCAATAAAGTACATGATGGAATCACCTGTACTCTCAGGAAGAATGGCACGGTGGCAGATCTTACGATCGGAATATGACATTGTCTATGTGAGTCAAAAGTCAATAAAAGGAAGCGCAATAGCTGATTTTTTGGCAACCCGAACAATGAATGAATATGAGCCATTGAGATTTGATTTTCCGGATGAAGACTTGATGTGCATTACAGAAAAAGAATGCAAGTCACCAAAAGAGAAGTCATGGAAGATGAGCTTTGATGGTGCATCGAATGCATTAGGGCATGGGGTTGGAGCAGTCTTAGTATCGCCAGAAGGGAACCATTACCAACTCACTGCCAGGCTGAATTTCTTCTGTACTAATAGCATAGCGGAATATGAGGCATGTATCATGGGACTTCGTGCAGCTATTGAACAAAATGTCAAAACTTTAGAGGTATACGGAGACTCAGCCTTAGTGATTTACCAAATTCGTGGAGATTGGGAAGTGATAGACTCGAAACTGGTTAAATACAGTGATCTAGTGGTAGAATTGATTAAAGAATTCGAAGAAATAACTTTTAATTACCTCCCACGAGAAGAAAACCAATTGGCTGATGCCCTGGCTACTTTGGCTTCAATGTTCAAAGCAAACAGAGAAACAAAAATAATGCCTCTTCAAATGAGCATATATGAAGTTCTTGCACATTGTTTCAGCATTGAAAAAGAGCCAGATGGATGGCCATGGTTCCATGATGTCTTAGAATATATCAAGAATCAAAAGTATCCCGCATAAGCAAACGAGAACGACAAAAGAACAATCAAGAATGGCAATGGATTCGTTCTTGATGGGGACATCCTGCATAAAAGAGGAAAAGATCAGTGCTCTTGAGATGCGAGATCCGTTAATGCCAGAAAAATATTTAAAGATGTCCATGAGGGAATTTGCGGGACACATGCCAATGGTTTCACTATGGCCAGGAAAATTATGAGACTCGGATATTACTGGCTGAGGATGGAAAGCGACTGTATTAATTTCGCACGAAAATGCCACAAATGTCAAATTTATGGTGATAAAATTCATATAGCCCCTTTGCCCCTTCACGTCATGACTTCTCCGTGGCCTTTTTCTATGTGGGGCATAGATGTTATAGGGCCAATTTCCCTAAAAGCTTCTAATGGACATCAATTCATTTTTGTGGTTATTGATTACTTCACAAAATGGATAAAAGCCGCATCGTTTGCCAATGTGACGAAGACTGCGGTTTGCAGGTTTTTGAAAAAGGAAATCATTTGTCGATATGGTTTGCCTGAAAGGATCATTTTAGATAACGCCTTGAATTTGAACAACAAGATGATGAAAGAAGTGTGTGAGCAATTCCAAATAAAGCATCATAACTCCTCACCCTATCGCCCAAAGATGAACGGAGCTGTTGAAGCAGCTAACAAGAATATTAAGAAGATTATTGGGAAAATGACCGAGACATATAAAGACTGGTACAAGAAGCTACCATTTGCTTTGTATGCATATCGCACATCTGTACGGACATCTACAGGGGCAGCTTCTTTCTCTCTGGTCTATGGAATGGAAGCTGTGTTACCCATCGAAGTTGAGATCCCTTCTCTACGAGTCTTAATGGAGTCGAAATTAGAGGAAGTAGAATGGGTTCGAGCTCGATATGACCAATTAAACCTCATCGAAGAAAAACGTCTAAAGGCAATCTGCCATGGACAGATGTACCAGAAGAGAATGATCGCAGCCCATGATAAGAAAGTACGGCCAAGAAAATTCCACGAAGGAGAGCTCGTACTGAGAAAGATTCTCCCAATACAAAAAGACTTCCGAGGAAAATGGGCGCCAAATTGGGAAGGTTCATACGTCGTAAAGAAGGCATTCTCGGGCGAAGCTTTGATTCTCACTGAGATGGATGGGAAAGAGTTACCGAATCCAGTGAACTTAGATGCTGTGAAGAAATATTATGCCTAAAAAAAAGGTGATCAAGGTGAAAACTCGAAAAGGGCGTCTTTATTAACAAAAAAGATTAGGATGAAACCCGAAAGGGCGTTCTAATGAAGCAAGTACTAGTTTAAAAAGCAAGGCATTTTAAACGGTAGGTCAAATAGTGAGACTACCGTATTTGAAGCATTTCTGAAAGCTCGAAATTTTTTACGCAAGAAGCCATGCTCGAAAAGATTCTTGATTGAAGAACGTGGAAGAGTTCATGCATTGAATATCTACAGCATTTGTATTCGTTGAATACAATCCCTTTTCTCTTTATGACACTCTTTTACTATCATTGGTTAACTTTCTTTGTTTGCTACATTTGAAATGAATAAATGTGAGGTATCCTTTTGTCCCTACCTGACCATTTTCATGCATCTCATTATGTGGTTCATTTACATGATAAATAGTGAAATGACATACTCTAAACAAAAAAAATGTTAAGCATTACCCGGGTAAGAATTTGATAAGTACAAGAGCCTCAACGCAAGGACAAAGCTCAACCAGGGGCAAAAGAGTGATATCTGAGAAACACAGATTATTCGTGAACCTTGAGGACCGGTACGGGTATTGAAGAGAAAGTCAAGAGTCGAAGCAATGAACGCGGATCATCAAAAATCGTGACGAAAAAGGGATATATGACAAACATGCCTAAAGCTCATAGCATAATCATATAGGCATAAAGGCATTTAAGACAAACATGTGCATATCATGATAACATCATGAATGACATATACAGGTATTCCAGCGGAGCAAGAGGATGCAATGTTAGTTATACTGAATCAAGGAAAAGACACCTGAGCTCCACCAGATGACATCTTTTGGTATGTGGATGTTTCATTTCTGTTTTCAAAAAAATCAACTCATATTACGAGAGGTGAGTTGAGCCTTGGCTCACGTGTTGAGTCACTTTCAATTTCTGTTTTTATGTCTGTTTTTAAATCAACTCATATTGCGGGAGGTGAGTTAAGCCTCGGGGCACGCTGAGGTATTTTCAATTGCTGTTTGTCAAAAATCAACTCATGTTGCGGGAGGTGAGTTGAGCCGGGGCACGCCGAGGTATTTTCAAATTCTACTTTCAAAAAAATTAACGCATATTGCGAGAGGTGAGTTGAGCATTGGCTCACGTGTTGAGTCACTTTCAATTTCTGTTTTTATGTCTGTTTTTTAAATCAACTCATATTGCGGGAGGTGAGTTGAGCCTCGGGGCACGCTGAGGTATTTTCAATTGCTGTTTGTCAAAAATCAACTCATGTTGCGATAAGTGAGTTGAGCCTCAGGACACGCTGAGATATTTTCAAATTCTATTTTTATCAAAAAAAAAAAAACTCATATTGCAAGATGTGAGTTGAGCCTCGAGACATGCTGAGGTAATTGCAATTTCTATTGTCAAAAAAATAAACTCATATTGCAAGAGGTGAGTTAAGCCTCGGCTCACGTGCTGAGGTATTTTCAATTTCTGTCTTTGTTTGTCAAAATCAACTCATATTGCGAGAGGTGAGTTGAGCCTCAGGGCACACTGAGGTATTTTCAATTTCTGTTTGTCAAAAAAACCAACTCATATTGTGAGAGGTGAGTTGAGCATCAAGGCACACTGAGGTATTTTCAATTTCTGTTTGTTTTTAAAAAAACAAACTCATATTGTAAGAGGTGAGTTGAGCCTCGGGTCATACGCTGAGGTATTTTCCATTTCTGTTCTTTTATTTCTACGGTTCAAAAAAATCAGCTCATATTGCGAGAGGTGAGTTGAGCCTTGACTGACACGTTGAGGTATTTTCAATTTTTACCTTTCAAAAAATCAACTCATATTGCGAGAGGTGAGTTGAGCCTCGTGACACGCCGAGGTAATTTCAATTCTGTCTTTCAAAAAAATCAACTCATATTATGAGAGGTGAGTTGAGCCTTGGGACACGCTGAGATAATTTTTATTTCTGTTTCAAAATTCAACTCATACTACAAGAAGTGAGTTGAGCCTCAAGACACGTTGAGGTATTTTCAATTTCTGTCTTTCAAAAAATTCAACTCATACTGCAAGAAGTGAGTTGAGCCTCAAGACAAGTTAAGGTATTTTCAATTTCTGTCTTTCAAAAAAATCAGCTCATATTGCGAGAGGTGAGTTGAACCTCAAGACGCTGAGGTGTTTTCCATTTTTGTTCTTCAATTTCTGTGTTTCAAAAAAATCAACTCATATTGCAAGTGGTGAGTTGAGCCTTGGCTCACGTGCTGAGCTATTTTCAATTTTTGTTTTTAATGTCTAGTTTTAAAGAGTCAATTCATATTGCGAGAAATGAGTTGAGCTCAGGATCACATGCCGAGTAAAGAATCAATATTAGAGCTGATTGAAGACACCAGATTTTGTCTCCCTGAAGTTGCAGTAGAGCTAATCGAGGATATCAGATCTTGCCTTTCTAAAGTTGCAAAAGAGAAGACTACAAACATTATCTCACTGAAGCAATAGAAGAACAGATTGAAGTTGTAGATCTTATCTTTTTTAAGTTACAGTGAAGCGGATCGAAGCCACAAATCTCATACCCTTGAAGTTACATTGGAGTAGATTGAAGCTACAAGGCATATCTCCGAATTTGCAGTGGATTGAACCAAAGCTACAAGATGCGGTGGACTGGAAAGAGACTACCTGGATGAGAAGAGCACCAAAGAAGTCCATACTTAGCAAGACCAGGAAAAATTGACCTTTTTTTGTGTCTTTGCTTTATTCCCGTTACACGATAATAAGCAAAGAGGGACAGCTGTTGTAGGCCAATTTTAACCCATTTACATCAAAACCCAATTTAGCTTTACCTAACCCACCAAAATTAAACCCAAAACCCAAAATCTTAACTACCCAAAGCCCAATTTACATCAAAACCCCAATGGCCCAAACCCTAAGCCCAAATCAAAATAAAAAACCCTAGCTCACAACCTAAACTTTTCTCAACTAAATCCTAGCCTTTGCCACTACCAACTCCACTAGCCACACTTGCTCCACCACCAACTCCACTAGCCACACTTGCTCTACTACCTACTCCACTAGCCACACTTGCTCCACCACCACTTGTACCTACAAATGAAGACATAAACAATAAAAAATATTTTGTAAATAGCTATATAAGCCTTCTCATATTTTGTATTTAGGAGAGGAAGAAGTTTTGGGGGAGAAAGTTATTGTAAAGGATTTTTGAGAGGTTTTTTTAGAGTAATCAAGGAGAAGAGTTATTGTAAAGGCTAGTTTTGGAGAGGCTAGTTTTTTTTGGAGATTAATCAAATATCAAAGCAAAAGAGGTTTCTTGGTCTATTCTCGTTTTAAGTTCTTTGTTTGCTTATTGTTTTCCTTTTAGTTTTATTTTGTTTATTTTATACAAAAGTAAAAATAAAAGGAGGAAGCTTTCCCATTTTTACCGAAAAAGTTTTTTTGAGGTCCAATTTGCCGTGTAATGGTGGCGCCAACAATGGCCAAGCAATCCGTGATCGGACGATGACCGCCTTGTGGCCGGAAATCACCCACCCTCTCCCTCTCTCTTTTTTTTTTCTTTCCTTTCAAGTGCAAAAATGATTTTTTTTGAAGAAAATGGGCCTTTTATAGCCCTCCAAAACGACGTCATCTTGGGGTTGGCCATTAAACCCCAAAACAACGTCGTTTTGACTTGGACTGGATCGACCCGACCTGACCCTCCTAGGATCCGCGTGTTTTTTAACGGAAGGGCTAATTGCGCTTTTAGCCCTTCCGCTTTTTTATTTACTTTGCAATTAAGTCATTTTTTATTTTTAATTTGGTCCCGAAGTTTGTCGCAATTTTTAATTTAGTCCCCGCTGATGTACTACGTTTTGATGAGAATGAATAATTACTGTTTCGGTCCCCCTATCAGATCACATCTTATTTCAACATCGATATTAGTTTTTCTTTTTATTTTATTCATTTTTTATTTCAATAAATAAGGCAACGCTACCGATTTAACATTAAGTCGTAGATTTCATCGCTATGTTGGGTGAATATCAATCGGCTTGTGTTAAAAACGGAACGTCCTTTTCAAAAGAAATCGAAATTATAAAAATTCTCGTGTTTTGATCGGATCATGATTAAATGTCATATTGAACTCGCATTTTTGAAAATTAAGACAACACATGTTTAACGAGATACCAATTTTGGGCGTCGCGAGGGTACTAATACCTTCCTCGTGCATAACCGACTCCCGAACCCTATTTTTTTCTCTGGCTTTAAACGTAGACCTAAACTTGGCCTTCTTTTTGTTTAAAAAATAAATTTTCTTTTGAAAAAGAGGATTTATTAGGTGTCCAATCACACCTAGGAAAAAAGATCGGTGGCGACTCCCTTTTTTAATAAAATCGAAAGTCGGTTTTTAAATTTCCAATAAATCGCCTCAATTAGTGACCAAAAGAAGAAATTTTTACGTCACTACAATGTTATGTATAATTTTAAATTTTAAATTATCCAAGTCCAATAAAAATTCAAAAAGATATTTTGATCAGCCAATAAATATTTTAAATTTATGTTGTTTAAATAGGATCAAATTTTCCGGTTGAATTAATTAGATTAAGAATCGATTCAGGTTCTGATCCAATTAGAGGGGTTAGATTAATTGGTTCACGAACTAATACAGACTGATTGAATTGGGTTAAAAAATCGGTTGACTTGATGATTGAATCGATTGAACTAGTTTTCTCTATTTTCTTAAATATTTTATTTATAAATTTTTAAAAATTTATTTAATCAAATTAGATAAATTGATTAAAACAATTAAATCGAAAAATGATAATCTAATTGATTCAATTACTTAACCAATTCAGTAAATATTGCTTGAAAATCCAAGCAAACTAACTATATTATAATATAGCCGCAGTCAAAGATGTATTGCCTTCCATCTAAGCTGTGTGAGGGAAAAGAGAACTAAGCGTACCAAGTATTGGAATAGGATGCACTATACATCATATATATGCAATGTACTGAGTCAACTATTATAAACGTACCAATACCACATTCAATTTCCCTATACTTCATTCAGCATCAATAACTTTTCATTTTATTGTTTCTTTAGTATTACTAATTTTTTAAACCTACATTTTTGTGAAGCAAGCAAAAGATAAATTGAATGCTAGGTCAATTGAATTATATCAATAAAGAAGGGATTAGGACAATCCAAATCACCTTATTTTGTGTAATCTGATCACGACTTGTATTTATTTCAAAAAAGAAAAAAAAAAAACCTAAACACACAAACAAGCATTCAAGCTTAAAATATACATCTGGTCCAATAGCTTCCGGAGAGTATTAGCGCCGAGTCTACTTGCTAAAGAGCAAGATTTGGATTAATAGAGCCAAGCAAAGCTTGTGTACAACCTTGGGTACATGGTTTCTATCATATTTTCAACTAGTGATAGAGCGTAGTTGAGATTTTGGGGTCATATCTCCTTTAAAATAGTAAAATTTTAATTTAAACTCTTTATAATTTATAAAAATTTAAATTAATAACAGTAAAATAACACTTTTAACCCTCAAAATAATAAAAATTTGATTTAACTTTTTAAAATGATAAAGATATAAATTATTCAAATGATAACATTATATTTTTACTATAGTAAAAAAATATAATTTAATTCTGACCCCTAAAAAAGTTTTAAGTTCCGCCTTTACTTTAAAGGCTATATTACAAGTGGGTCACTTATATTTATAGAAGAGTAAACCCTAATATATGTTAAAAAAACCAGTAATGAATGATTATCCATTCTTAGTCTATGTTTATTTAAAATTAAAGGAAATATGAAAATTAAATAATTAAAGGAGAAGATTGGTCGTAAAGCATGGTGGAAAAAGAGAATAAAGGAATCAAAAGCATGGAAATAAATCAAAGTGCAAAAAGCAGCATAATAGTAAGTAATGTATATCCATTTTCATTTTATTTATGGTTTGTGAGTTTGGCGCGCCGAATTCTTTGCGCGATCCATGGCTGAGAGTCTCCCAAAAAATGCGCCATTTCATCCCTCACGAGTCACGCCTCCCTTTTTCATCGCCAAAACATGAATCCCAGTTTCCGCCAATTAGCACCCCCACAAAATCATCATTCTCTCTTTCCCATTGACCGAGGAGGTTTTTGTATGAAAGAATTAAGGCACAACTTTTCTAATCCATTAATTTGCGCATTGGTCCTACTATTTTCCAATCTTGTCTTAATGTTTCATGCTTCACTGATTTGGAATCTGTTTTTATTACTAAACTTTCATTTTCTCTTCTCGAGGAAAATAATAACAATCACCTTTTGGCTTCACAACAATCTATGTTATCAGTGTCTTATTAATTGGAAATATCAAGTAATTTAGCTCTACCTTGTCAAAATAGATAAATGTCCACAAATTTGTTAATGTAATGATTAAGTTACAAATTAAGAATATGGTTATGAATCGTTATTTTTTAATCAAACGATAAGATTGAAAATATTTACGTATAATGGTGTTACTTTATATAATAATTGAATTAATATAATTGAAATTTATCCGAATTATGGATAATAATAGAAATTGCATAAAAAAATAATTGGATTGATATCTCAATAGGAGTTTCTACTTCTAGTGTGGTTAGGTGTAGACTTCTGAGAATTAGTAAGAAACACCCCCAAAAAAAAAAAAAACAAAAAACAAATGAAGCTGAAAGAAAATAGGGATTGGAGGAGTAGGGTAAAAGCAAGTAATAATATGGAAAAATAATGTGAAGAAAGGGTATGAACGGAAATGACTCCAAGTCGTCAACTCAATTCAATTGATGTTAAAGCAAAGCAACTAATCAGCAGCCATTATATCCTCAAGATCAAGGTGTTGACATGTACTATAACAGGATGTCTGAACTTCCTTATTTTTCTATTTCTTTAATCCTTGAAAAGGAAGATTTTAAACAACAATAAAGAATAGTGATTCTCGGCTTAAAAAGCCTGATTTTGCGCTATTGAGATTTGGGCACCTATATTGTATAAGCATTCGCTCCTATAAATGGCCATGCAATTGTTGAATTATACCTAAATAAAAAAAAGCAATCAAGTAAGCAAGTTTCAATGGCAAAGGCAAACATTCTCTTGGTTTTCTTGTGTTCACTGGGATTGCTACTGCTTGGGGGTGTTGGAGTGGAAGGAAATCCGAATTACAGAGATGCACTACAAAAATCCTTTCTCTTCTTCCAAGGCCAGAGATCAGGCAAGCTGCCTGCCAATCAGAAAGTTTCATGGAGGTCCAACTCTGGTCTTTCTGATGGCTCCCTTGACCATGTGCGTATTCTCACTTTCATTTTTGTCATCCGTATATAGTCTACAATGAAAATAACAAGTTGCATTTTGTGTCGAATTCAGGTAGATTTGACTGGTGGCTACTACGATGCTGGAGACAATGTGAAATTTAACTTCCCAATGGCATTCACCACCACAATGCTTTCATGGGGTACACTTGAATATGGAAAGAGAATGGGTCCCCAGTTACAAGAGGCAAGGGCAGCTATCCGTTGGGCGACTGACTATCTCCTAAAATGTGCCAATTCCAAACCCGGAAAGCTCTATGTAGGGGTGGGTGACCCCAATGTAGATCACAAGTGCTGGGAGCGGCCTGAGGACATGGACACTGTTCGAACTGTGTACTCTGTCTCATCAAGCAACCCTGGCTCTGATGTTGCTGGTGAAACGGCTGCGGCATTGGCAGCTGCCTCCTTAGTTTTCCGAAGGGTGGATCCAAAATACTCGAGGTTGTTGCTGCAAACAGCAAGAAAAGTTATGGCGTTTGCCATCCAATATCGTGGTGCTTACAGTGACTCACTTGGATCAGCGGTCTGCCCGTTTTACTGCTCATATTCTGGATATAAGGTAAGATGCGCTTTCTTTTGGCTGTGAACTGTTAGAACTGGATGGCATCCCAGTCCAACAATATACTTAAAATTTTCTACTAATGGTTGCAGGATGAGTTACTATGGGGTGCAGCATGGTTGTTTAGAGCAACAAATGATGCTTATTACTATAATTTCTTGAAAACATTGGGAGCTGATGATCAACCTGACATCTTCAGCTGGGATAACAAATATGCTGGTGCTCATGTTCTTCTATCCAGGGTATTTAACATTATATTTTTCAATCCAATTTCTCTACATTGTAGTGAAAAATTTTGTACTCCACAAATAGTGTTTAAAGTGTGACAGCATATCAAATGTCTTATTTAAGTAATTTTTTTCTTTGCTTTAATTTTTTACAGATGGCATTGTTGGGCAAAGATAAAAATTTCGAGCAATTCAAACAAGAAGCTGAAAGCTTTATGTGTAGGATCTTGCCCAATTCTCCTTATTCAACTACCCAATACACACAAGGTGATTTGAACAATTTTATGTATTACTCCTATATATAATTAAGAAATGCTTGCTGTGTGTTAGTTTTTGAATTGATTATAATTTTGAAAAACAGGTGGCCTTATGTACAAGTTACCTGAAAGCAACCTTCAATATGTTACATCCATAACATTTCTACTTACCACATATGGCAAGTACATGAAAGCTAAAAAGCAGACATTTAACTGTGGCAGCCTCTTCGTCACTCCAAAGTCACTAATCGGACTTGCAAAAAGACAGGCAAGAGATGCATTCAATTCTATCTTATTTCCAAGAACAATGATTTAATCAATTTTATGAGATTCTAAAGCTGAATACCGTGGGAATTGCAGGTGGATTACATACTAGGGGAGAATCCAATAAAAATGTCGTACATGGTTGGTTTTGGTCGGAATTTTCCCAAGAGAATTCACCATAGGGGTTCTTCATTGCCGTCGTTGGCAAAACACCCTCAAAGCATCGGATGCGACGGTGGTTTCCAGCCATACTTCTACTCATCGAACCCCAATCCCAACATTTTGGTTGGAGCTATTGTTGGAGGTCCAAATCAGAACGATGGATTCCCAGATGATCGATCTGATTATTCACATTCCGAGCCTTCTACTTACATCACTGCTGCCTTGGTTGGACCATTAGCATATTTTTCTCATTAAGATGTAAATTGTTTGTGGAATCAAACTAAATCTCTCAAATGATTGATTATAGTTGGGACAAATGTTTAAAGTTGTTTGTTTTCATTTTAGATTCAGAATACTACCAAAAACAAATTAATTAAGATATATAACGCTCTGTTTATACTCATTACTGCTCTTTTTGTTTCTTTTTATAATGTTTAATTAAATGAAATTAATTTTATAAAATTGAAGCTTGAACCCAAACTTGTACCCTTGAATGCCAAATTCAAAGACTAAATTTTAAATCCTAAACTATGAACTTTGGTGCTTGGAATTTAAAGATTAGGGTTTGAATTTAATGTTTGGGGTTTAGTATAAAATAATTAATAAAATTTCGTGTTAATGATATGAAAAAATTGTACAAAATTACTAATTTTTTAAATTAGTTGCACAAAAATAAAAATATTAACTTATAATAAAAACAAAATAATTAAAATTTATAAAAGAATAAAAATATGTTTGTTTATAATTTAAAAATTAATTATTTTAAGTAATTTATTGAAAGTTAAATTAAGTTGGAGAAGTTATTTGATTTAGATGGATGCAGAATAATATTTTTTATCATTAAAATTTAATGATATGGCGCTATTTTATTGGTGCTTAAAACTATACTTTTAGAGTGATACTAATATAATTTACCCTAAAATAAATGTAAAAGTAAATATAAAAGAAAGTAAAAATATTTGGTCATCCAACTTTAAAAAAAAAAAAAAAAGAAGCAGCTCATTTTATTCTTTTATTTAATTTTTTTATCTTTTAACTCCTAAATTTGTGATATTTATCAAACTAAGGAGATAATGTGAAATTTTTACTATAAAAACTAATAATATAAGGAGAGAAAAAGGTGAATTGTACATTGTCCCCTTATTCCCATCATATTATCCAATCAGGCCATCAATTGTTTAGATGTAAGGGACCAGAAAAATATTTATGGGAATAAAAGAGGATAATTGCATCAAATGATCTTATGGTTCATGTAGTCATCACTTTTTGTTTGAGCGAATCTCATTACATATCCAAATTACAAGTTGAATGATAGCAGGGTAAAGTAGTCTTGTAATAAAAACTTAAAATCAAATCTCAAATATGAATATGATTTCGTGTTAATTCAGTTAATATTATTGTTGTTGCAATAATAAGTAAAAGTCAAATATGATTTGAGGGTGTTTAAGTATGTATTTTTTAAAAATCGGGGGTCTTAATAAAAATTATATAAAAAACATAAATATTATATCTGATTTTGTCTCTCTTGTCATTTTTTCTTTTTATGTTAAAAGAGCATTAATTTCAAAATTGCAAAGAAATCAAAAGAAAGAAAGAGCTTCGGACTAACTTGAAAGTTAAAGAAGATTTACTTGAAATTAGCTTGTGATGTGTGATTCTGGGATTCTGGTGTTACGTATTTTGGAATTGTAGTTTATGTTCAGATACCTGCTTGCTGTTGTGTATTTCATTTCATTTGATTAATAAAGTATTTCCAGCAAGATGGTCTAACACTGCTAATGGGCTGCAGGAAGAAGTAAACCCCAAGTAAAATAACAAAAGGCAAGGACCAGCATCATTTAAAAGGTCCTTGATATATATTTTTGGTTAGGAAAGAGGAATCAGGTCAGAAGATTAGGTTTCAAAAGTAAGAAAATCATCTTCTATGAGTGGGTGTAAGCTTTGGACCACAAATTATGTTGGAATCTAGGAAAATATCCTGGCTCCACAAAAGGGTGAATAAAAATGACACCACCTTATTTTGTTGAAAAAATTCGATTTAAACTAGCGGGTAGAAAGCCAATATACTAACCCCAATTGGAAGACTAATGCTGGTGAAGTCTACTATTGTGATAATCCCTTCCTATTACATGCACTGTAAGAAACTCTTGTCTAGCGTTTATAACCCCATTGATCACATTAATAGGAATTTCCTTTGGGATGGATCTAAAAACCATACCAAGCATCATCGTGTTAGCTGAAAGAGTACAAAATCCAAAAGAGATGAAGGCCTTGACATGAAACAAATGAAAATGTAAAATCAAGCTCAACTCTTAAAACTTTGTTGGAAAAACATCGATACCCATGAAGTTTTATGAGCAAAACTTCTCAAAGCCAAACACTAGAATGGCTCAAATCCGCCCTTTAATTCATCTCACTTGCATGGAATTAGATGGGTTACTAAAGATGGATTTTGGATGAATTTTTGGATTGACAATTTTACTAGGCTTGGTCCTATTTGCTCTTCGATACGAAGTCCTCTCAATAAGGGTGAGGATGCTCTTATGGTTAGTGATTTTTGCGACTTGCCTTCCCCCATCTCTTTCCCCTTTCCTACTAATATTGCGTGTAATATCACGGCCACCCCATTTTCGGTTCTTGAGAATGGAACTATATGTGTTGGAATTTTTACCTCCAATGGGACCTTTTCTCTTAGCTCTACCTATTACTTGGGGTTTGATCTTTTGCACCTATCCTTTGGCGTTTCGAAGGATTGGAGTTGATTTGGAAGCTTCACCTTATCCCAAAACTCTCTTCTTCTATTTTCCTTTGGGAAGTTGGCAAAATTCTTCGTACGACGGCATTGCTTTGTTTAAGGTATGGAGATTGTTGGTTCTTTTCCAAGGACCACCCTACTGCTATCAGTCTATGGAGGAAACTTTCTATTCCCCCATCCTTGTCTAGCTCCTTTTCGTAACGATTAAAAAATTTTCAGCTCCCTATATGAGACTTTTTCAAAAATTCTATTCATAAATCTGATAAAAAAAATCATTTTTGGTGGATTTATTAATTTTTGGAATGTTTGGAAGCCCTTAGATAACATATTAAGTTATTTTTAGAGTTTCGAATTTAATCCGGTGTAAATACGAGTTGAGGGGCAAAATGATAATTTGACACCAAAAGTATTTTAGTTATTTGGAACCTAAATACAATTAAATATTAGTATTTTTGAGAGTGTGATGAGGAGGAATTTTTTGGATAATTATGAGCCCTTTTTACATTAAAAATCTTGTTATGGCCACATATTTTAGTAGTAGTAGTAATAGTAATAATAATGAATTAGGACACAATTGGTATGTCAATAAGGTTAGTAAGCTTACTTAGTTGATGAAGACATTGTTTAGTGAGAAGATAATGAAACTTGCCTTATAGCATAGCAGTAATGTACATAGTGAGGGCCTTAAGTGAAATGGTGTTCGATTGGATACACTTTAGTACAACTTAGTATATTGGTATTTGGTTGGAACGTAAGTGTCCAAGATGTATTTTATTAAAATTATCAATGGTGAACTTTCTAAAATTTGATAATAAAAATAAAATGCTGAGAAATATGTCTGTAAATCATATAAATGTTTGTATTTATGCATTTGATTCCTAGTGCCATGTACTATAGGGTCCTTAGTCTTAGCATAAAAATGTTAGTTTCATATTCCTCTTGGGCTTGTATTAGAATGTGGCATTTAACTTTTGTTTTTTTTTTGTGGTATGGTTGTTGGCTTGAGCCTTGAGTAATTATGACCTTAATTTGGGTAGCATGCGGGCATATTTACTCCTTTTGATGTGAGAAACGTTTTGAATATTTATTAAACTTGTTTAGAATGAATTTATGAAGTTTTAGCATGTTTCGATATCATTTCAATGATTTCATGTTGTAACGTATGGTTGAGTATGTTTTGGAAAAGTGATTTGATGGGTTATTTGTAATGTTTTTGGGTTAAAAAGAGGGGTGACATCGCGACCTCGACTTTGTAATGTCGTAACATTCTTCTGTGATGTGGCGACTATATTTTTACGATGTCACAATCTCACCTAACCAGCAAGTAATATTGCAACGTCAAATATTCCATGTCATGACCTTGCACGCTCTCCTAATATTTTGCTTCACTACACTATTTTGATCCGTTATGGCTTCTAATAGAACATAAATGGTTTTTAAGTTTTAAATTTGAATTTATCTATTTTTTATGATTTTATAAAAAATGTTTTAAGTTTTAAATTCTTAATTCACAATTGGGCCTTTGAAGTATATATATTTTCCCACTTTGGTACTTAAATTTTTTTTTTCCCAATTTTGTTCCTAAAGTTTGCCTCTGTTATATTTTTTAGTCCTTTTTTTATAGAAGTTAAAAAAAATATTATAACCAATCACAAAGTGTCACGTGACATATGTAGATAAAAAACAAATATTTTATTTTATTAAATGTATATACACATTAAAAATATAAAAGATGAAAAAATATATAAAAATTAGAAAAAATACATAAAATATAGAAAAATATTTAAATTATAAAAATAAAATTAAAAGAATAAGATGATTGAAAATAAATTGGTTGAAAGTAATAATATTCTTACAAAATGTAAAAATTGTAAAAATCATAAAAAAATTTAAATTTTAAAACAAAAGTTTATTTTTTATAAAATTCTAAAATATATAATTCTAAAATTCTAAAAAGGTATTAAAATTTTTTTTTTGCAATTACTTGAAATTTAAATATATATATTTAAATTTTATACCATTTTCAATTTTTATATATTATTTTGACTTTTAAAATATATAATTATATTTTAGAATTTTATAAAAATATTTTTAAACTTTATTTTAATATATTATACATAATTTTTTATATTTTAATCAATATAATACATAATATTAAAATAATAATAAAGGACATGTTGTGAATTTTAATAGTGCCACGTGGCTGATCAACGTTGGTTAATAGTCGATCAAAGTGAAAATATGTTTTGGTTGACCAGAGTAAACCGCCATGTGACACTAGTAGAATACATTACGTGTCTTTTTTATTTTTTAATATTATATATATTATGTTTACTAAAATAAACAAAAATCATATACAATATATAAAAATTTTAATAAGTATTTAAAAATATTTTTATAAAATTCTAAAATATAGAATTATAAATTTTAAAAAGAAAAATAATATATAAAATTTAAAATTATTATAAAATTATATATATTTAAATTTCAAGTAAATTAAAAAATGAAATTAAAATACCTTTTAGAATTTTAGAATTTATATATTTTATAATTTTATAAAAATAATTTTGAGATTTTAAAATTATTTTACAATTTTTACCTTTTGTAATAATATTATTAATTTCAACAAATTTATTTTCAATTATCATTTTTTTGTAAATTTTATGTTTATAAATTTTTATAATTTATTTGTTATTTTTCTAGATTATATATATTTTCTAAATTTTATATATATATATGTATATTTATTTATATTTTATATTTTTAATATTTACAAATTTTTATAGAGGTTAGAAATATTTGGGAAAGTACTACAGGAGATTTATTGAGCAAACTTGAAAGTCTTAAGAATGGTCTAAATATTAAGTTTGTAATGTGTTCATATTATATTTGACGTGTGGCAATGAATGAAAGTAAGCATTTGTGGAGGAAAGTTGCAATATAAGCTCCTTTGCCTGTTTTATATAAATTTTAATGGTGTTTTACAAATCATATTTCAATTTATTTATATATAATAATTTAACTTGTAATTTTACATAATAAGTCACTATAAATTTTAAATTGTTTTAAAATATTTTTAAGTTTATCATTATTTTTATAAATTAAATGCACTATTAAAATTAAAATAGGTATTTAAAGATATAATTAATGTTACAATAAATTATTTAATAGTCACAATATTTAAATTTAATTAATATTCTATATTCACTAATTAATAATTAAAATTAAGTTAGAAACTATATATAAAAATAAAATTTTAATACCATCTACTATTATAATATTTCTATTTTAAAATAGTTTCAAAATATCATGTATTTAAAGTCAATAAAATATTGTTGATTAAGTCTTAGCTCGATTGATATGAGTATTATTGTTAATGTAGGAGGATGTGGGTTCAAGTGCAGTAAAAATATTATTTTTTTTATTTATTGGTTGGGGAATAGAGGTGCTCATGGGTCGGGTCTAAGTATGATATTAATATATTTTATATTTGTCCAAGCTCAACCTGACCTGGAACATAGACTTAAATTTTTGTCTAAACTATCTCATATTTGCAAAAGACTAACCCAAACTCATTTTAGGCCCCTCACATTTTTTAATTTTTTAAAGACAAATGTTTATTTATCTTATTTTAATATTTAATAAATTTATACTTTTTATTTATTAATTTTTATATAGTTATCTTAACATTATTTTAATGTTTACATTACGGTGTTATATATTTAGTATATGTTTATTTTTTAATGTATTCTAAATTACATAATATATTAAAACAACATAATATAAATTATTATAAACTTAAAAACAGTCAAGCTAGATTTGGGCCTTGAATGTTCAAACTCGAGTTTGTCCCATATTTTAAACGGGCCAAATTTTTTTGTCTAAACTCATTTTTGGGCATAATATTTTTATTCAAACCCTCAAATTTTGGCGGGCCTAGCTAATAGCCCGCCCATGAATAGGTTTATGAGTAATTCTAGATATAATGTGAAAAATAATAAATATGTAATATTAAAAAAGTCAATATAATATTAATTATCATTTTTTAAATTAAACTTATATATTATTATGCTTTAATTTCGTGATCATATTATTAACAAAATAATATAAAATTTATGAAAGATTTGAAGAGATAATTAATATTGAAGAAAATTAATAATAATTAAAAAAGCATTTTTAATAATTAAAATATGAAAACGTATTTAGTACCCTATTTTTTTTTATAAAGTTGAAAAAATATGTTTGTTTTAAATATGTTTGAAACGGAATAAATATAATAATTAGATTTAAAATTAAAACATTTATTTTAATTTTTAATTTTATAAAACATAAGATAATTATTTTATTATTTTATATATTTTCAATTTTCAAAATTATTTTGCATACTATATAATTTAGGGAGGGGAGGGAGGGATGTGGGTGTTAGAAGTAAGACGCGATAGATTTTCTTAAGTTGGTCTAGATTTGTCCGCAGAGAGAGAGAGAGAGAAAGGAGAGAGAGAGAAAGCTAATAATGGGCAGCACTTCTTTATCTCCCTCTATTTCTTTGTCTCCCTCCCTTTCCCCTCATTCTAGTAAGTTCCCTAACCCCAGCCCTAATCTATTCCTCCGTTCTCACTCATCTTTCACTCCCCTCACTCTCCGTTCTAATCAAACGCGTTACCGTTTCAAGAAGCTCCCCTCCTCAAATGCCCCCAATTTCCTCGTAATTTTCCCTGCTCACTTCTACGCTTCCACTTATTACTTACTATTTGAATTTGTGCTTGGATTTTGTTGCTTTTTTTCTAAATCGTGGATGATGGCAGGTTGCTGCTTCGGCTAAGGCAGAGCCGTTGAAGGTAATCATATCAGGGGCTCCGGCTTCTGGTAAAGGTACACAATGTGAGCTCATCACCCAAAAAGTAAGATCTCTCTATATGTTTGCATTGATTTTTCTTGTTTTCAACTGAAGTTAATTTTTTTTTTAATAAAGGAAGGATAAAATGATAATATTTATTTATTCAGTATGGTTTGGTGCATATTGCTGCTGGAGATTTACTGAGAGCAGAAGTTGCCGCCGCTAGTGAAAACGGGAAGCTAGCGAAGGAATACATGGAGAAAGGAGAATTAGTCCCTGATGAAATAGTTGTTATGGTAGGGTAGATATTGTTCACTTCATATAGAATGCTTTTCCTATTCATGAATCCCATAGTTTTGGCATTAGATGGTCAAGGAGCGTCTGCTGCAACCTGATTCTCAACAAAGGGGTTGGCTTTTAGATGGCTATCCTAGGAGCTCATCCCAGGCAGCTGCTCTTGAGGATTATGGGATCCGTCCTGATGTTTTCATTTTGTTGGATGTAAGAATGTTTTATTGCTCTTTTAATTCATCAAAAACATACTGCATCCTGTTATTCCTTCATTTGTAAATTAGTTTAAAACAGTAAGTGTATTCTAATATAACATGTGCAACTTGTTTCCAGGTTTCTGAAGACATTCTTGTTGAGAGAGTGGTTGGGCGAAGGTTAGACCCTCTTACGGGGAAGATATACCACTTGAAATATTCACCCCCGGAGAACGATGAAATTGCATCCAGGCTTACACAACGATTTGATGATACTGAAGAAAAGGCATGTCTGATATTCCTTGTTTGATTGCTATTGAGCGGGGATTATGTGTGCTTTTAAATTTTTGGGATTCTTCTTCATTTGTAGTTGTGCCCTGTTGTTAAATTGACAAATTGCATCTCTTATTTGAAATTTGTAGGTAAAGTTGCGGCTACGCACACATCATCAAAATGTGGATGCTGTGCTCTCTGTATATAAAGATATCACAGTCAAGGCATGTTAACTTCTTTCTCCATGTCATTAATTGATTTAATTCAATGCTTGCATAGGATCATGCAAATAAAGATGAGAAAATAAAAAAACTGAATTATACATGCAGTTTGGTTTGGTTTTATAATTAATAGAGATTCAAATTTTGGTCTTCCTCAATTAATAGCCAAACACTGTTTTGATCAAGGTTTTCTTATGAACCCTTGAATATGAAAATGTGTTGAATTCATTCATTTTAATTTGACATATATCAGAGGTGGTCTTTGATGCCTTTGTAGTGAAAACTTTTCAACTCCACGAGTGAGTTTAGATGTTTCCACGTATCCCATTTCCGCTCTAATTATTATTTTCTTGAAAAGTATTGCACCCTGAGGAGTATGTGTCACCCTAAGAACATCGCTTGTGGAGCCTAGAATTTTACTGGTGTTGAATGGAATTCTTTCTCATAATTTAAGTTTTGGGTAACTTGATTATGTGTAATATAAAAGGATTTTTCTGGTTAAAAATGGGAAATAAAAGGAGTATTGGCTTGGTGACATAAAATGGCTAGTTCCAAGTAAATTCTATCAATGAGCTCTAACATTTTACTCTAGTCATTAGTTCCTAACTACAATTTTGTTCTATTTGTATCTTTCAAGTGATTTTACTTTGGTCCTTTTGTCACATTTTTCATTAACTGAGAAAAATATCCGTGGGAGTATCAAGGGAATGTCCTCATGATGTGCCAGTTAGGGACTTAACTGGACAATGTCAAGGTTAGGAGCTAAAGTAGATCCAAATTAAAAGGGTAGGGACCATGGATAAAATTTACCAGTCAAGTTTCAATTTTAATGTTGGAAGTTGGAGGCGAAAATTTTAATGTTCTAATTACAGAAAGTAAAAGAAGGAAAAGCATCGTGTTGTAAAATTAATTGAGAGTAATTTTTAAAATTAAATTATACTTAATTTTCAAATCCTTGCTAAAAGCATTGTCATTTATCTCAAGTCTCAAGTGAACTCTTTTGTCCAAGGCCATAAGGTATAGAAATCTTTTCTTTTTAGACTCATCAAACCAATAATGGCTACTTCTTTCCTTGAAATATTTCACTTTTTGCTATGATTTTCATTCATTTTTTTCTGCCTTCTAGTTATTCTTTTCAATTCAGTTCCTATTTTCTCACCTTATATGAGGCTAGAATTTCTTTACAATTTTACTAGAGTTAACTGAAGATCCAAACAAATCCAGCCATATTGGTTGAACTCTTGTTTTTAGATCTTTGGTTATTTATTTTGTTGAAAACCATTTGATAAGATCAAATTAGACTATTAAAGACTAGCTTTCAATTTTCGAGTCATCTAATTATTGGAATAATGTGAACAAAGGGCAGGATAGGAAAATAAGGAATATTGTGGCACCAGAGATGGTAGGCTACTGAGAATACTAGTGTGGTGTTATGGTCACTGGCTATGGATTGAGTCACCGTGTGATTTTTATATGAAAGTTTGCTTTGATTGAGGAAGATTTTCCCTTTTTTCGATTCCTACCACGTAAATAAGCTATGATCAATTATGAACTTGTCAAAGGGAGTTCCTAATCTTAGACTTGTTAGGAAGAGAGTCTTAAAACCTCTATAAATTGGAATGATTTATATCTTATTTTATTACTAAGAATTGACCCTTAAATGGAGGTTACATTAGGAAACTAAAATTCAGGACTTTTAATTGCAATAAAATACTTGCTAAATTAATATATTTTAGGTTATTTTATTTTTTAAAATTATTTTAATTCAATATAAATCCAATCCAAATAATAAAATAATTCAATAAATAAATTATGTATAATATTAATGTATTATATATTACTTGAAAATATTAGTATTTAAGTGCACGTAAAACAAGTCCTTGGACCTGTATTCTTCTCTGATATTCTTTTGTGCCGAATCCTCGAGTCTTTGAGTTTAACTCGATTGATGAGTCAAAGACCTAGACACATACCTAATGCCTGTACTTCAATTCGAATATGGTTTGCTGCCATTCGGGACTTGGCTTTTCCAACTCTTTCTTCATTAATTCTTTGAATTTCTTGTAACAAAGCCATCAACTCCTTTTTTGCGATGGGAATGGGATCACCTAATGTTTGGCTTTGATACCAAGTTGTTATGGTCGTGGGTTGTAGATTGAGTTATCAGCAGTTCATGGGAAAGCTGACTTTAGTTGAGGAAGCCTTTCCCTTATTGTGGTTCCTACCACATGAATAACTTATAATTAATATATGGAACAGGCCAAAGGGAGCTCCTAACCTTAGAACCTGTTGAAGAGATCTCCTAACTTTAGACTAGTTAAAAGAAAGTCTCTTGACCTTTATAAATTGGAATAATTTGTCTTATTTTAATACTAAAAATTGTCCTCTTAAATAGTGGTTACAGAAGGTTTTATTCTTGTAGAGGAAGAAACTAAAAAATTATAATCAAAGGACTTTTAATTATAATAAAATACTTGTTAAAAAATCATTCTAATTAAGAATACTACTAAAAGAAATTTACTTGTCCTTCTATTTTTGGCGCTTTTGACTTCTTGTCTTGCCCACAAAGGCAACCATAACACGTGGGTAGTGAAAGTTAATGTCTGATGTCAATGACTAATGTGAGACTTCGGAACAGGTTGCTAGGAAATGTTTCATGAATTACTATTGTTTACGATGGCAAAGAGTCAACATCTGAAATGCCCTTGCCAGATGAACCAAGTAGAGTCTAAACTGTCTAAGCATGAGGATGTGCATAAGTCATGATTCCTTTATCTGGGATCCCAGTTATATGCCAGCATCATTAGCTTCAAATTTCAACTTCTTGTTCTTTCTGCAGTAATGTGCTTAAACCCTGGATTATTGTTCTGATTGCTTTTGTTATTGATGCTTGAAAATGTCAACTGGTATCAGCTTAAAATTTCGTGTTTGATGTGTTAATTGACTTCAAGATTAATGTTGTTGGTAACTGTTTCTGAGAATTAAAATTGAAAGACACAAGGATTAGTGGAGGTATTATCATGTTATTATGAATTATACAGACTGCCATATTGTTTGAGACCATTCCAAAGATGAAGCTATTGTCTGCTAAATTCAAAATTTGGCAGAAAAACTGGTTACTGGGTTCTATTGAGTTCAATCATCTTAAATTATATATTAAATGAAGGAATATAATGTTTGTATCTTCAGGTTAATGGAAATGAGGCCAAGGAACATGTGTTTGCACAAATTGATGCTGCTCTTACACATGTAGGTGAGCAAAGGAAGGTGAATTCTGGATCTGTAGCTGCATAAATGAAAATCAGATATCTTGGCGATTTCCATCAACAAATATATCCTTATTGGCATTGGATAATTGGACTTGTGTAATAGAGTTAAGTAGTTCAATTCCCTTTTTTTCTTTCATTTCTTCTTTTGGTTATTTCTTTTTTTTTTTTTTTTTTGGGGGATGTAAGTTTCAAGTTCAATTCCGAGTTTGTAATCATCAATTCTTTATATTTTTTAAGGAAAATTATCTCATTGTGACCCTCCAAAAAAAATAAATAAATTTAAATAAAAACTGTATGTGTAAGATTTGGTATGCTTTCTTCTTTTAGTTTTACCTTGCGCAGGCTATTTTCATTTCAGCCTCTGGACTTGGTACTTTTTCCAACGGGGTCTTACCACCTTATTTCCTACACACTTAAACACACAAATTGCTTCTTTTATAGCCCCATTTTTTTCTAGTGATGGCCAAGAAATTCTGCATTTAACCTATTAATTTCATTTTTCAAGATAACTGCAATTTTAGCGTTATTAAGTGATGCCAATTCGGTTGACATCTTTCAAGGAATTTGTGTCTTTGTCTACTGCATGATATCTCAATAGAAAACTAACTACATTAAAAAATGCTTAATTGTTAAAAGAGCCCTTTAAAAATTCAATTAAAATAAATAATAATAATTAATGACCAAAATAGAACCAAAAATATAATTGAGTGATTATACTGGTATTTTTGTTTTTGACAAACCCTAACCCTAACCTAAACCTAATCAATACTAAACCTTTATCTCAAACACAAGAATAGATCAACCCGAAACCTTTACCACACTAAAAAATAATAATAAATATCCCCTAAATGAACCTAAAAAATCTGAATAACCCTATCAAAATTCAAAAATTTCCCAAATCCAACCTAATAATCCTTTTATGAATTTTTATGAATTTGGTCTTTAAACTTTAAAATATTTTAATTACTTTATTAAATTTTAGAGATTATATCAATCAAGTCTTTTTAACTAAAATCATTAATATCACTATTGAGTGATACATCAAATCTTAGGTGGAATAATTTATAATTAAAAATTAAACCATAAATTAACATTAAAAGAAAAACAATTTGAATTAAAAAAAAGGTAAAACGACATATCTCCTTGTAATTTTGATATCGTTGGTTCTTTAATTTTAGGTTTTCAGGTTTAACAACTCTCCAAAGTTGTCCTTTTTTTATTTTTTTATAGTTAATAGTTTTAATTTGGTTCTGATTTTTCATGTTTTTACTATAGTTTATGTGGTAAAGTTTTACCGTTTTGCCCGTCATCTTTTTACTTTTAACCTTTTTTAACTTTAAGGTTTACTTTTCTATTTTTATTTTAAATTATTCCATATAAGACTAATATGCCAATGGTAAAATTAACAATTTTAGTAACGAAATAACTTGATTAATATAATCTCTAAAGATTAGTATGTAATTAGAACGCTTCAAAGTTTAAGGATCAATTTAAAATGTAAGTAATAGTTTAGGACTGTTTGGTGCAATTTACTCTAAAATTTATTTACTTCACAATTGAAATAAATCAAAATAGCAAAACAACTAAATAAAATGGCAAATGAAATGGATATTACGTGGAAAATAGGTTGAAATATTTTAATTAGATGGAAACTCGAGTGGAAATGAAAAAAAAAAGAAAAGAAGAAGAAGAAGAAGAAAAGAAGCTGCATGACATCCATGATTTAATAGGGTAATGGGTAAGATATTAAATGTGGATAATAGTCGGGATTGAATGACTAATGGTGTAATTTATCCTATATAATAATGAGATATGGGATAGTATAGTATAGTATAGTATAGTTACTTACATGTTTTTTTTTTTTTTAACTTTAATTTTATTATTATCATATCTACTTATTTTATATAATGCTCAGAATTACCCATAATTCTTTCCCACCCTTTAAATAGGAGGATAATGCATTTTAAGACATTCAAACTCACGTCCTTCTACATTGGCAACAATGCTGAAACTAATCGAGCTAAGATTCAATTGGCTAGTTACTTGCATGTTAAATCATAGTATATGATATAGTATTACATAATATAATAATATAAATATATATGGAACCATTAATAGATTATTCATTTTATATATAATATATACTAATATGATAGGCTTAATGGTACATAAACTATATCATTTTTAAGTTAGTAACTAAACTTTTTTGTCATAAATAGTACCTAAACTATAATCCGTTAGTTAAATTACCTCAGCCATTTAAAAAATCTCTTAACTAATCCTTTTGTGATATGTGACAGTTTTTAACTAAAAAATCAAAAAAAAAGTTAAACTTTATTTCCTTAAGCTTTTTTTTTTAAAAAAAAAACTTATAAACATTTTCATCTCTTTTGTTATTCACCCAATAACTAGTTGAAAATCTTATCCAAACCCAGTTTTCGGTAACAAAACTTAAATTCTAGAGAACTTCTTTTTTGTTTTTAAAATTCAATTTTGATTCTTTTTGAACCTGGGTGAGAAAACCATTTGTTATTTTTTTTTTAAATAAAATTCTTCATTCTTTTCTATATAGTTTGAATAAAAAAACTAATATTGAGTGGATCTCTATAATGAAGAAAACTCAAGTAAAGCATGGTAGAAATAAATGGTAAGAAAATTTGCAAAAGAAAAATCTAACAATTAAAGAAAGTTCATTAAAAGGAGAAGAAAGAATTATGGGAGAGAGAGCAAAAATGTTTAATTTAATTTAATTTATTTTTAATTAAAAAGTGACACATGTCATAAAATGATGGTTAAGAGTTTTTTTTTAAACGACTAAAGTAATTTAAGTATTATTTGAAGTAATCTTGTATAATTTAAATATTATTTTGTTATTTAAGCTAATATAATATAGTAAAACTTTTAACTAAATTTAATTAAATATAAACGATACGATATTAATCATGTTCATAATGTTGATATGGATATAATATTTTATGAAGTTGATATACGTATCGTTAATCATAAATAATACATATAGCATAATGTTCATTAATTGTGTATACTATAATGAGATCAATAATGTAGTAAAAATAGTTATAGAAGATGGTAGATTATAATATTAATATACATATACTATTTCATGATATAATAATACGTATTATAATATCAATAATTGAATTTCATTCAATATATATTCCTACACATGTGTACAACTAGTAATACAAAAATTATTATTATAGATTTAATATATTAATATATCACATTTAAATAATATTTCTACTATAATAAAATATCAATAAAAATTTTGTTTCTTTTTATTAGGCAGATTTGGACCATATTATTATTATTATTATGTAAAAGTTATTTATTATATTCAAAATAAAATATTTGTAACTTGTGAAACTTAAAATAGTTTGAATTCGTCTAATCTCATCCAATGTAAATCGATCCAAATATTAAATAATTTAAATTTAAAAAATTAAATTGAAATGACTCGAACTTGAAGTAATCTAATTTTAAAATTATTTAAGCCTGAAATAATATAAAATTAAATATAAACACATCCAAACCCACCTATTCACCAGTTGTTAGATAAAATCAAGTTAATTATACTTATTTCTAGAAGAAGCACCCTAGTGCTATTTCAAGTATTAACCACACTTCAACTTGGATGAGATCGGTTGTTTGACTAATGATGAGTATAATTTATTTATATTTCTTCTAGAAATCCTTTGTGCTTCCTGAGATTCAATGCATATTTTTATCATGTTGCTAATTCAATTTATAATTTTAAAATTAAATCATGAATAATTAATTTAACAATTAATTCAATTCTATCTTACACATTTACATAAAATAAGACTGGAATAAAAAA
Source organism: Gossypium arboreum (assembly GCF_025698485.1). Lineage (NCBI taxonomy): Eukaryota > Viridiplantae > Streptophyta > Magnoliopsida > Malvales > Malvaceae > Gossypium > Gossypium arboreum. The sequence goes on along the minus strand of NC_069074.1, from coordinate 28,601,184 downwards.
AATTGGGGAAGAAGCAAAACCTCATTAGCTTGCGGCATTAATTATTATTTTATTATTCTTTGTATAAATACATAATCATTAATAATAATGTGTACATTATAGTAAAAATATTAAATCAATTAATGTGCTAAAAGATTTAAGTTAAATTAGTGATAAAGATTCTAGCCCATTCGGTAATTGTGATAGCGATGATCATAGTAATGGTAGTAATATCGTTTAAGACCTGAATTGATTTGATTAAAATTGTTTCGATCAAGATTTAGAATGAATGAATAGCGGCAAGTCTAGTTTACATTTGAACATGTCTTTCGTTCAAATTGCAAGACTTTTGGTTAAGGCATTCCTCAAGCCTTGACCGAGCTTTAAGGCCAAACCGCATTTCAACAGGATGCATGATCATGATTTGGTCAAAACCATGATGTTTCCCTACATTTTGGACTTTGTTTGATGATATTTCACTATAAAAAAAACACCAATTTTGATAAAACATGATATATTCATTCATTTATTAATCAATTCCATCACTCCCTCACCTTTCAAAGATGAAAATTTTGTTTGTAATAATATTTGCGTTCCTTGTGTGTCAAGCTAACGCTTTTCGACCAATCCTCCTTCTAGGCAACCAGAATCTGATAGAGAGAACTTGCAAGCAAACACCCTTCTATGATCTTTGCATTTGGTCCCTCAAATCAAACCCCGAAAGCCGCGACGCCAGCGTGAAGAAGCTAGCTCAGATCATGGTGGATTCACTCAAAACTAAAGCGACCGAGACACTTGATCTAATCGACGAGCTACTACAGGATGGACTTGCCCTTGACCCTGAAATGCAAAAGGCCTTAACATCTTGCGCTGAACGCTATAACGTCATTATAAGGGGAGATGTACCTGAGATCAACGAAGCTCTCAAGACGGGTGACTACAAGTTTGCAGCGAAAGGCGCCAATGATGCAGCCATAGAGGCCAATTCTTGTGAAATAGAGTTCTCTACTAAATCACCGCTGACTGATATGAACAAAGTGGTGCATGATGTATCCGTCGTTGCGGCTTCCATTGTCAAGATAATACAAACCAAGTTTTCCTTTTGATGTGATCAAGATGATTCTCATCTTGTTCTTTTATCCTTATCGATGAAATAAATTTTATTTATTTTATTAGTACACAATTTTCTTCCACTTCTGACTTTAGTTTACTTTCATTGCTCTCAGTAATCAGTTTCCCATGATTTAAATTACGGTAACAAATAACAATAGTGATGTTAGTGACAGATATAAAATTGTGCAGAGATTGTGCATCGAAGTGGTTTATGTCTCATCGTTTGATTTTTGAAACCTGACAGCCAAAATGCTATCAAGCAGATTAAAGCTTGTGGAAATTTTCCTGGAGCTACACTTAGTTGTCTTCTTCCGTATCAGTTAATACCTGCTATCGAGAATTGGGTGTTGAAAGCTGTCCCTAGAGAAGCAAATAATGCGACCGGCAGCTTGGCTAAGGCTGCTCTATCCACCAGCAACCATTTTCTCTTTATGTATGATTCAGGGGGTGAGGCTGATTCTTGTCTACTGATGTTTGTCTTGTTTCTTTTCTGAATAAATTCTATGAGGTTTAAATTATAGACATAAACAATTATCTGATTTAAAATTTTCAATGCAACCATGTATACTGTTGGTCTTTTTTCAAGTTTTATCTGATTTTTCAAAAATAGGTATACTAAGTTGACAAATTATCAAAATGAAAATAAATATTAAATATCAGATTATATAAAAGTATAAGAATTAACAGCTTATTTTACCATTAATAATATAGCCAATTGAATAAAATTATGAGTAATTTGAGAAAGACCAGGTGAATTTTGAATAACTTTTATCGTTACAAATTTTGAATTTTTATTATTTGTATGAAAAAATAAATTTATTTTTAAAATATAAAATTATAAGTAAATTAGAAAAAAAACCACTACATTAAATGTATTGCACGAGAAAAATATTAGTGATCTATATATATAATCTTTTAGCTATACATCAACGGAGTCTTCGAGTTGTGAAAGTATAAAAATCTATATTTTATAAAGTAACAAATATTACTTTAAAAGTATTTTTATTTTTCTATATTTTATATAAACTTTAAAAATACATAAATATGATAGGATTTAAACTCAATATATCATAATCATCATTACCCCAACTTTACCATTTAAAATAAAGCCACCCTTAATGTTTATATTGTTTTTTTATTTATAAATTTGTTACTTATCCAATAAACTAAAATCAAAATATTTCTAAACTTAGATAAATAAGGTGGAACTTAAACCTAAATCATAATATATATCCAATCAATTAAAATCAAAATATATTTAGCCCAAAATAAAATTGAACAAAGCCCACGCATATGATTGAGTTAAAATTGGAATATACCCAAAATAATCTAAAAGATCCATGTGTAAAATTTAAGCATGATGAGACTCGGACCTCAACCATCAAAATCTCGATATCTCAACATTATTAGCACAACCAAAATATCATTGGCTATCCACTCTCTTATTTTCAATGTCCAAGTAATTAGACCTTTATTTTTTTCTATTTTTTATTATCTATACTATTATTTAGTCCATGATTAAGTTAATATCATGAGTCAATTAAGTATCAATTCAGTTAGAGAGATTATAAAATATCATTTTGTATTTAAAATAAGTTATATTTTTGAGGTTATTTTAGTCTTTTATTTAAAAAAGTAAAAACTATATATAAAGAGAGAATTGAACCAACACTAATTATATTGATAAAACTTAAATTTATCACTCAACCAAAACTTCTTTTTAGACATTTTAACTTTATTATGCATACTTTATTACATCCATCAATTGTGTATCAGGTAAACTACCAAATTAGTTACTTTTGTTTGTCTCAGGTTATATTTTGGTTACTTATGTTTAAAATATTACGTTTTAGTCACTTACGTTATCGTGTTATAACATTTTAGTCACTGAGCGTTAATTGTCATTAACAGTATAACGATAAGCTGACGTGACACGTTAAATTATCATTTCAGACAAAAAATTTAGGTTAAATTATATAATTGGTCCCTATATGTTTTTTTTATTTTGAGCAATTTTTTTCTTTTATTTTTTTAACTTTCCTTCTCTTTTTTTTTTCATTATCTTCTCCTTCTCCCTATATTTTCCTCCCTTCTTCATTTCTTTAATGTAGTTATTTTATGTTTTTCATCTGTTAAAACTAGTTCCTATACTTTATTTTTTTTGAATAATTTATTTATTTATTATTTTCCTTTTCTTCTTCCCCTTTATTTTTTTCTCTCTTCTCATATTCTTCACTACAAAAACATAATCTTTGGCCACAACAAAAACCCAACTCCTTATGTCTTTCACATGATTCCTAAATTAAATTTCATTCAAAATCGAATATCAATCATTCTTAATCAATTCTCTATTTGAATATAACCTAACTTTGAAACTAAAATTGGATCTAACTAATCAATATAAAAACTATATCCTTAATCAAATTTAAACATAAATTGAATTCTTTATATTCAAAACAATTTTTTCCCGTTTCCAAACTTTTACAGAATGACTTAGATTATTCTTTTACTTTTCTTTTATTTTCTGACAAATAAAATTAAGCAAACGATAAAATTGATCTAAACCTTCTTGGATATTCTCAAGCACGCTTGATTGGAAGCCAAACATGGATGAGCAAAATAGAGAAAGGGAGCATGAGACCAAATTGGTTTGGGTAAAGTTGAGGGTAAGTTTCGTATGGTGGTTATTTTAGTCATTGAAAGTGTAGAGCTCGTTTGAAGAATCCGTGAAACATTGTTTCGAAAGAGCGAGAATATTGTAAGTAAGATAGATAATGTGGTCGTAAGAGTTGGTTAGGAGGTTAAAGAAATGGACTCGGGAAACTTTGTTGAGGGTGAACTATCATAAGTCATGACTGGTAAGGTTTTCGAGTGAGGCGAGCTTGTGGACTAGGTCATTGAGAGATCCAAATTGATTTATCAAAACGATAATGGACGACAAGGGTTTGTAATTATGGGGTGAGAATATGCGAAACAAGTTTTATTTTGGTTTCAACTTTCGCTTTTTCTTTTTTCATAAACATAAAATTTTTTTAACAAATGTAAAATATAGAAAAACTATGTTAAAAAATGTAGAGAAGGGAGGAAAACAGATGGATAAGCAGAAGAAAATGAAAAATAAAGAAAAAAATGAAGTTAAAAGAACATAAAAGAAAATAAATTAAATTGCTCAAAATGAAAAAATATGAGGACCAATTGTATAATTTAACCTACAATTTTTGTTTGAAATGATGATTTAAGCGGCAATTAACGGCTTAATGACTAAAATGTTATAACACGTTAAGATAAGTGACTAAAATGTAACATAAGGTAAACAAAAGTGGCTATTTTAGTAGTTTACCCATTGTATATCTATACATTTTAATTTTATCATTTTTGTAAGTTACTTTTAAACATAAATCTATATTTTAAATTCATAATTTCTACACGTATACATGTGTGATAGAGTTTCTAGTAAATATTTATTTTTTACTATTATTTATTTCAGATATAATCTTATGCAAATTAAAAATTTTCACATTCACAATTAGGACTAATCTATACCATACATGTATACTATATATTAAGAATCTGATTGAATTGGTGTCACTGATCAATATTGCTCCAACTCAATTGTAAAATCATCAAAAACACAATTCTTTTACAAAACAACAAATATTATTTTGAGGGCATTTATGTCTTTTTTATCTATATTATATATCTATTTATACTTATATTAAGTTTCGAATGAGTTGATGTTACTGAGCCAAATGCATCAATTTAATTAAAATTACTAAAATGCCTTTTACGTTCGAGTAATAAATATTAATATGAGTGTGTTTTTGTCTTTTATTTTTTATAAAATAATACAATAATGAAATTTGAACTTGAGACAAATGAATTTTAAAATCTAATTTAATCATTTCAACCAAAACTCATTTGTTCTTAATATAAATTTTAGTTTTTTAATCCATTAATTGAGTTGGTGTTACTTATCAATTGAGTTCTAACTTAGTTATAAAATTATCGAAAGTTCATTCATTTTATAAAATAACAAATATTATTTTAAATATATTTATATTTTTTAATATTTTGACAATTATACAGTAAATAGACATACAAGGGAGATTACAAAATTTTAACTTAATTTTATAATTTCACTTGGCTACATTTAATCTTTTTTATGAATTTGATGCATAAATTTGCTAGTCTACTATAATTTATAAATAATCAAAATTTTATATAAATTCGGGTGAAAATATGTACATTTATATACAGGCAACTACCAAGTCATGTTGTCAAATTGATATGGCTTGGACTAAATAAAACTAAGGAGAAACAGCGCATAATATGTATCGACAAAAGGAGAGAAAGCCGATAGAGAGAGGGAAGAAACTGGGAACCAAAGTCTGATTCAGAGACCGCAATTGAATTTTCCTTCTTCTTCCTTCTTTCTTTCTTTCTCTCTTTGTTGCTTGATTACGTCCTTCCTTCCTCTTCTCTAATTCATTCAATTATTTCTTGGATATATAAATAATTTTTTTTATTTCATTCATTTTTATGCCCGACAAAAACAAAACCCAGAAAAAATGTCGATCAACATGAAAACCCTTACGCAAGCCCTGGCCAAAACAGCTGCGGTTATCGAGAAAACCGTACAAACAACTGTACAGGAGGTGACCGGTCCCAAAGCTCTCCAGGACTATGAGCTTCTTGACCAGATCGGCTCTGCAGGCCCAGGTCTTGCCTGGAAGTTGTACTCCGCCAAGGCGCGTGACGGAACGCGCCCCCACCAGTACCCCACTGTATGTGTTTGGCTGCTGGACAAGAAGGTTCTATCGGAGGCACGTGCGCGTGCGGGGCTTTCCAAGGTGGCTGAAGATTCTTTCTTGGATCTGATACGGGCCGATGCTGCAAAGCTGGTGAGGCTCAGGCATCCAGGAGTGGTCCACGTGGTGCAGGCTTTGGATGAGAATAAGAATGCGATGGCCATGGTTACGGAGCCTTTGTTTGCGTCGGTGGCTAATACACTTGGGAACGTCGAGAATGTTGCCCAGGTTCCTAAGGACCTTAAAGGGATGGTACGTGCTCTACTTTCTTTGTCCTGATTGAATTTGCATTTGGTTCAGTTTCAATTTTTTTTATTACTCCATTGCTTGGTATCAATTATTGGATGTTAAATAGTTATAGTTGATCCAAATCTGTGAATTGATCTCAGCAGACCAATTTGTGTACTACTAGGTAATACTGTAAATGTTCATATTCAGTAATGTACTTCTCTCTGATCTTGATCCATATCGAACGACGCGATGAGGTTTTTCTCTGGCTGTCAAGCGCAGGCGGGGTTATCTATTACTAAGGCTTTTAGTTCTTTAGGATCAATTTTGTGCTTGATTGTGGAATTAGAGTAGCTTTACCCAATTTAGTGGAATTACTATAAATGGTGAATTATAGTTTCTACTAGATAATCTTAGCAATGTGCTTGCTTTTGTTCTATATCAACGAAGCTTTGGGAGTATCTGACCTTTTAAGAAGAACAATTGCTAAAATTGAGGAATGGGCATTGTAGACTACAAGTTACAAATAAGTCACTTGCAAGTGTTGAAATTGTGGTTGCTTGGTGATCAAACACTGTTGCTATATTTACTATTTAGAGGCAAAAGGTGTCAGACAGCAAGGAAACTGGTTGGTGAAATTGTCTGCCCTGTAAAATAGTTGGGTTTAATCGGACAATTGCAGGAATCCGTTAGGTAAAAGGAAGCTATGTTGAGTGATGTGTTTGCTGAACTTACTGAGAAAATTTCAAAAAGCATGTATTTAAGTTTGACAACTTGTCAGTATTCTATGTTATCAAATCTGCAAATTGATGATAGAGAATAAAGATAGGAGAAGACTTACTAATATAGACCGGATTAGAGAAATCTTTAAGTTTTAGAAATCATAACTAACTTTTAAGAAATTGGTTAATCATAGTATTGAGGTTCTATAATCTGGTCTTATTTAGCCACACAGAAATTTCCCATACCTGTGATCACTATAAACCATTTAGTGAAGTATTGGATCAATGATCTAAGCAATTACTGATGTAACTTTTTCCTTGGACAATGGGTTCTTTGTTGTTATAAGCCCCATAAAGTGTTGCCCCTTGTTTGTTAAAAAAGTAAAACCTAATTATAGACCCTGGCTTCAAAAAGATGAAATCTTTTGTTTAAACAATTTATTGACGCACAATATTTTTAATTATGATTTTGAAGTATTTTAGCTCGGGTTTTCACCATGCTTGGCTGGCGTTTGACTTGTATTTGGTGTGCCCAAATATGTGACTTACACTTGGTCTTCACTTTTATTTTTGGTCCAGAGGTCTCAACCTTAACCCATCCACTGGTATGTTGGAAAGTATAGAAATAGACAGATTACTGGAGTGTTGAGTAGTAAAACAATATTCTTATTTTCTCAGAGTGGACCAAGTAAAAGGTTAAAGTTTTAAGTTTAGGTGCTATTACTGCTATAACATATTTTGAAATTATTATCAGCTTACATTTTTAATGGTTTATAGGAATCACAAGTAAAAGTCATTGAAGTGGAATACATTAGAATACGTTTGATTATTTGGAATTTAAGTGATGTTTTGAATGTAGTTTCAGTGTCAAATGATATACTTACCCTTTTAAGAACAAGTTCCCAATTTGGATAATGATAAAATTTTAGTCCCTTTTACTATAATCTTCTTTAGTTTTGCTCTATTGGAACACATTGGAATGCTATCGAGTTATAGGTTGGAAGAAAGTTGACTCTCGTCTTGCTGTTGAACATTGAATATGTTTGTCTTAGAATTGTCTTTGTATAAGAGTAAAACTTGTTCTTGAAAATTTCACTGGGAATGCTGAGTGCTTGAATTATCTGCTATCGTGTTATGTCTTAACCATCATGTCCTTTATAATTATAGCAAACTTAATGTGTCTTTGCTTCACAGGAAATGGGTTTGTTGGAGGTGAAGCATGGTTTGCTTCAGATTGCAGAAACCTTGGATTTTCTTCATAACAATGCACGTCTTATTCATTGCGCTATATCACCTGAGGTTACTTCTTTACCTTTTTTAATGTTTTATTTTGTAAAAGTATTTTCCTGATTTCTACTAATATGGCTATTGATAATGCTTCAGGATCTTTGTTTCCTTTTTACAAAATTATTTTGATTTGCTGTTATAAAGAACTACTGGTGGTTTATGGCTGTCCTCATGGATTCATCCTCTTGTTCTTATTTTTTTTCCCAAAACTTTTGTCTTTTTCATACTTAGTTTGTTTAGGCCTTCAGCTCTTAGCTGCTTGTTTCACTTTTTATTGCCTCTTTTAATGAAATTTCCATTGTATAAAAGAGCTTATTTAGTGTGCTGTTTTTGTCTGCTGGATAGATTGCTGCGGATAACTGTTGTATAGGTTTGTCTAAATATTTTGTACTTTGCAGAATGTCCTGATTACATCGCATGGAGCTTGGAAGCTTGGTGGGTTTGGTTTTGCTATCTCAAAAGACCAGGCCTCTAGTGATTTGACTAATGTACAGTCCTTCCATTATTCTGTAAGTAAGACTTTGATATTTTATGGGTTTAGCTCCAGTTGTCAGGGTGGGTGGAGTTGGGAAGAAATGCTACTCTTTCTTGCACTCAAAGAAAATTCAAGAATGTTTTTCATATTAATTCAAATATTTATACTTGACCACTGACATCAAAATATGGAACAAGTTTGCTATTCCGATGGATGTGGGTATGGAGGTTTGACCATGTATATGTGAGGAAAAACTTGGAATTTACCCATGTCAAGCTCATCTCTGTTTCTAATCGAACTCACTCTCACGAATTAGTTATGTAGTCTGATACACTATGGATAATTTGCTTAACGTGGTGCTTTCTTTGTTAGGTGGCCTTAGCATGATAAATATGAATGTAGTGCGTTTTTATATCTTAATATGATTAGAAGTCACTTATGGCCATACATATTTATCATATTTATTACTGTTTGTGCATCCTAGGAATGCCATTTTAACTCCTTTCTTTAGCACCTTGTTGGCTTTGCTGTCAATGTTTCTATTTCAAGTAAATTGTCTTTCTACTTTTTAGGCTTTGCTTTCTCATGTTTTTTATTTTGACTTGTTGGCTATGGTGCTTTATCTTCATAAATATAGTATACTTCTTATGTTAAATTATCAAGTCATTCGTCATGATGGATGGAGTTACCATGTTGCAGTAATGATCTGTATTTAGCTATTATATTCTGATTTCATGTGGTCTGTGCAGGAATATGATACTGAAGATTCTGTCATTCCTCTTCAGCCATCTTTGAATTACACTGCACCTGAATTGGTTCGTAGTAAAGCATCTTCAGCTGGATGTTCTTCTGACATTTTCAGCTTTGGATGCCTTGCCTACCATTTAATTGCTCGAAAGCCTTTGTTCGACTGTCACAACAATGTCAAGATGGTATTTACTAATTTATAATTTTATCCTTTCAAATTGATCCAAAATTTGCTTGATAAACAAGTATTACATGTGTTAGCTGCAGCATTCTCTATCTAGACATAACATGTTACTTTTTACCTTTTACCATGCATGATTATGACAATTCAAGTATTAGATTATCTTCTTGTATCTCCACAAATCTTGCATCAGGAAATAGGAATTAATATTATGATAGTCTAAGCAATATTTGGTTTTTGAATGTTTTAGTCCTTTGGTTGACGTCAAAATTTTGCGATGAATATGACGGACCACAAATTCTATAAGCTTACCACCACATAGCTCAAAACCAGCAATAGCCATACCAAAAGTTTTGGAGGTGAAGCGGCACCTAAGTATACTAGTTTTTTGAAGGTTCCGTTGGTGTCAAACCACTCCCTCTTACCACACGTGTGAGAGGGACATATTAGTGTGTCAATTAATATACTGCCTTCCTTGGTAATAAAAAAAACTAGACCATCTTCCTTGGAGCATGAATCTCTAAATATTAGCTTCACCCTGCAACTTACAATACTTCCACTTGTAATTGGGGAGGTTTCTAGTTGAGCCTTGAAATCTGGAGTGATTTCTATCTTTAGCCATTGTAAAGATAAGGGGAGAGGTTTCTATCTTAGCATACACAAAAATAAAGATTGTAAAGGTTATACATTGTCCGTGAAATATATCAATTTAAGTTAGAGAATTGGGAGCTCTTTGGCAAGTAAGGCTAAGGAAGAGGACATAGGCAAGTGAGGCCTGAGTTTTATGCATTTTGGTGTTGATTTTTCTCAATCCGTTTATCTTTGCAAAGATTTCAGATGCCAATTCACCCCCTCTTGTGATCTTCCGATTATTTGAGCTAACACAATAATCCATAATAAGCGGCAGATCTGCTAAATCAAGTATTTGTGTATGCCTTTTATTGATGGCACCCCACTGTACACTAATCCCATTATTTAAAACATTGCTAAAAGTATTAGAAATAAAAGAAAACCAAGTAATCACGACATCAACAATCAAACATTAAGAATAGAGAGTTTGATATTAGGCACTTTATTACTAGTAAAGGTACAATTAATGAAAAAAAAAAGTTAACAGAAATTAAATAGAATTTCAATTTCTATCTCTAGTCACTCACATGGGATATATATGTGCTCCCCACTTTCAGATGTTGCAACGCATCCAACATGCTGTCCATTTGTTCCCTCATGCAAATTAGAGAAGTATGCGTCAAAGAGTGTTTTAAAAACATTGTAAATCAACAACTGCAAATAAACATATCAAAAAGTATATCCCTTTGCACTTTATGGCTACTAGCTCTATATCATTCATTCCCCCCCCTTCCCTATTTGTCTTTTTAAATTTGTGTATAATAATACTGTAGTTAGCATATTAACATACTTCAGCTTCTCTGCTTTATGCTCTTTCTAGATTGGTTTTATAGTACTAGTGGTTGATTGTAGTGTTTCTTTCCTGCAGTATATGAACACGTTGACATACTTGTCCAATGAAGCCTTCTCCTTGGTTCCACCAGAACTAATCCATGATTTACAGAGGATGCTCTCTGCAAATGAATCTATCAGGCCATCAGCATTGGATTTTACTGGTAATACTTGGATAATTTCAGTCTCTAGACCTTGTCATTTTTTATATGTCAAACAACAAAAAGAAAAAAAAAAAAAACTATTTTCGAATGGCAAAGCTTGTTCTCCTCATGCAAGTTTGTTTAGAGTTAAACATTTTAAGATGGTGAGATTGGTTCGATCAGGTTTTTTGGATTTTTTGAACCGTCTATCATAATTCATTTCGGTTTTTGGTTTTTCCATATTAATTTTTTATTTTTGATTTATTTTGACAAAATGAGCTTTGTTTTATGCCTTTTAGATATTATTTGGTAAAGTTTCAATTATTATTATTATTAATATTTCTAATTTTTTTCAAGTAAATAACAAATAATCGATAACTTTTGTATGATATTTAAAAAAATTATATAGAACTTTTAAATTATTTTCTCTATTTTAAATATAAAATCTTTAATTTTACATCATAAACAATTAAAATTAATTATAAAAATAAAAAATTGCATTTGCTTTGTTTGAGTTTGATGCATTATGTTTCTGCTATTAATGAAAAGCTTGGGCTCTTATTATCAAGTTTTTAAACTGCTGCATGATGTATAAGTTTGATATGTAGTTAAATTAAAGCAAATGGCTTGAAGTGTTCTGTCAGTTCCACATAATTATTATTGAATTGGTGTTGAAACACTACTATTTGGATTAGTTTAATGGTTTTGAATTTGATGTAATGTATTTGCAGGTTCTCCATTTTTCCGGGATGATACTAGGCTGCGTGCTCTTCGTTTCCTCGACCACATGCTTGTATGCATTTTAATTTTTGCTTGTCTAACATATGCCCATCAAATGCAATCATCTAGGAGTAATTTGCTTGAAATAAGAGGGGGTTTGGTATGATGGAAAGTGATCACTTTTCTAGGAATTTAAGGTGGGAGAGTGATTCCCGCTTTTGGTATGTTAAAAAATATTGACTTTCCTAGGACTGTAACTTTCCTTTGGGAATTACTTTCACTCAAACTTGATAATGTGATTCCTTTGAATAATAATGGATAATTAACTTTCCCATGTAGTTGGAAAGTTAAAAATTTTATCTCTGAGACTAAATTACCTTTTTTTTTTTAATTTTTCTTATTTGTTTATTTTCATTGTATTTGTACAGTACCTTTTCTAACTGTAAAATCATAACAATTATTTAATTTTAAATTTATTTTAAGTCCATCATAATAATTATTTAATCAATGTAACTTTGTTAGGGTTTTACTTAGCACTTTCCCATGTATACCAAATGTTGTAATATTATGTTCTTGCCAATCACATTCGAATCTTAACATGTCAAAATATCAAACGCCACTAAGAGCTATAAAATGCTAAGTTCTTGGGTGATGATTTTTTTTTATTTCAGGAAAGAGATAACATGCAGAAGTCTGAGTTTTTAAAAGCTTTATCTGACATGTGGAAAGATTTTGACTCCCGTGTGTTGCGATATAAGGTTTGAGATTTTATTTTTCCTAACTGTTGCTTTCCTAAGTAAATTTTAGTTGTTAAAAATTAGTCTTCCTCAAAAAATTTTTGGAAATTAAGTGAGCAACATATTGTGATTTTCATGTGTATTCTCCTCCCTTTCTCCCAGCTTCTTTCTCTCTCATGGGTGAGGCATTTGATATTCTTCAAGATTTTCAAGTGTCATCTGGCACCCTTTTTATTTTGTTGGTATTTTTAGTTCAGCGAGCTAGAGGAGTTGATACTAGTGATCCAGTTATATTATCTATAGCATTTTCCTGACAAAAACAAGTTAATTCATAATATTTTCTAAATGCAGGTACTTCCTCCGCTTTGTGCAGAACTGAGGAATTTGGTTATGCAGCCAATTATTCTGCCAATGGTTCTCACGATTGCCGAGTCACAGGTGCTTGTTTTTCTCTTAATCAGGTTTTGGCATATCAATAGAATGTTTTATTATTATTATTATTATTATTATTATTATTATTATTATTATTATTATTTGCAATTGGAATCCAAAAAGAATTGCGTGGAGATTGTGTTGGTCTTTGAAGTATCTTCATGCTAATCTTTCTTGATAGTTGTGAAACTAGGGATTCCTTTTGATATCTTCAGCATGCTTGATATTTTCTGATTAAATGGCAGATTAACTCTATCTTTCTTAATTGAGCTCTGTTTCCATGATGTTACCTAACCTGACCACAATTAGCTTTATGTTTTATCATTAGGTAATGTAGGGCGAGTTATTGTCTCTTAGTTCATCTTCTGTTCTCTGTTAACAAAATGTGAATGAAGTGATGTATCTAGTTGTAATCCTTAATACTCTTTATAGTTATATCTAGTATAATCTTAGGTTTCTATCTTGTTTTGAGTAATGAACTGGTTACTTCTAATGATTTGTAGGATAAAAATGACTTCGAGCTAGTTACATTGCCAGCTCTTTTGCCTGTCCTGAGCAGTGCTGCAGGAGAGACCTTGTTGTTGCTGGTGAAGCGTGCGGAGCTTATTATTGACAAGGTATAACTTAAGTAGTATGCTCTCTAAAGAACGCTCTCAAGTGACAAAATTTCCTATTCTTTTTTGTTCATTCAATAGAATCAGGGCATAGAGTGGTCTGGTTTTCTTTGTGAGTATGAACAAGTTGCTAATTTGTAGCATATTACATGATATGGCTAAAAGTGACGAATTAGATCTCTGTGGTTTGGAACAGTATTTAGTAACCTACTTTTCTGATTATTTTGGGAGCTCAATTGATTTTCAAGAAAGCCATTTTCAGTTGATGATACTGGTTGCTGCCTTTCATATTGTCACAGTGATGTATGACAGCTAGGCTGTGAGGCTTTAATTTCACTATGAGATTTTTAAGAAACAAAGAAAATAGAAGAAAGGAAAAAGAGGAAAAGAAGAGATTGATAAAGGTAGTCAAATATAAGGTTGCCTGCAGCAGATGATCAAGAAGAAAAGAAAGATCCTAAGCTCCACAGATGTGGTTCCTTAGGAGTCAGATCTAAGGTGTATTGCATCAGACAATGATAGAATACTGCCAAGTGAAAGAGTCCTTTAATTTATGTAGAATGGAGCTTTCCTAATCCTAAGAAAATTGAAGTTCCACTTCAATTGACTTCAACAACTACTGAGACTCTAAAAAACTAGCAAACTTAAAACAAAAACATAATAGGATAAGACAAACCCAAACTAGGATCCTATAATATATATGCCGAATACCAAATATAACCATAAAGCTTTAGTACTTCAGATTTACCAGTAAGCGCATAGAACTTCTTAGTAACAAAAGAAAATCTGAAGTGGTTTAATAAGTCAATTATCTTTGCATCCTTTTTTTACTCGTCCTGCCCTTCCCTTGTACTTTCTTTTTTCTTTTAAATATTATATTTAAACTTTATTTAGGTTATAAGGTATTGTTCTCTCTAATGTTTCAAGTACTGAGAAATACTTCATAAAAGTAATGTGGTGTTTCTCCGGAGAAACATCATTGCTCAAAATTTTCTGATACCTTTTTTGAAATAATGCAATTTTGCATCTATCATAACTATTTAGCTGAAGGACATATAATGTGTACTTAGATTTCTATGGTTAGTCATCTTTATACTGCTATTAATTAGTGGGTCTGTAAAATTGCAGAAACATTGAGAAAATCATGTAAATGAATAAGCTTGATATAATTTCCTCCAGTGGTGCCATTCAAAATTTTTTAACTTTTGTGCTACAATCCCACTAAATAATAATTGCTGAAAATGCTCCTTTATGAAATTGCAGCATCCTGTTTCCCATTTTCTTCGAAGGCTTGTTTTATTGAGTCACTCTCAATCATTTAATTATAGTTATTCTATTTGCTGTAGACAAGTTCGGAGCATCTAGTATCCCATGTATTGCCCATGCTTCTTCGAGCTTATGATGATAATGATCCTCGCATACAAGAGGAAGTTTTGAGAAAATCTGTAATCCTTGGCAGGCAACTTGATACACAGGTGATTGTCGTCTTTTTTTTTTTAAATGGATTGCCATTGTCAGAAGTTTACATTTCCTATATTTTGTTTTATGCAATAATACTGATCATAAATGGATTGTGAATCTGTTAGAAGACAATCAGAGATTTTTCTGGATTCCTTTTGACTTGGATACTATTTGTGGTTGTTATTATCAATTATTAAGTACTGGGAAAAGCGTAACGGTCATTTGTGCCTGTTCATTGTTGGATGATGTAGACCATCCCTAGACTATAGGTGCTGAGATGAATGTACGAATTTTAGACTTAGATTTAAGCTTTTCTTTAGTTGCTAAAAGAAGGTAATTACACTGCCTGCAGAAGGAAAGAATAAAGTTGTACTGTTCTTTTTCTTAGCTGCATTTTCTATGGATTTGAAATGAAACAAATGTGAAGTTGTCTGAGGATTAATGGGTAAACACAGCATGCAATTTTGAGCCTTGTTTGGCATTCTTCTTGTATAATTTGCCAAGCTTAGTTTTACCAACATGCTCTATCTCATTCTTGTCTATGCATGTGTGTTTCTTAGAAGCCATCTTTCCTTTATCTTACTGTAAAGAAACATAGTGGTTTGTCTCACAGTGTTATTTTTTTATTAAAACAGTTCATAGTTTATCCAACACTTTTTATTAGGCTAAGTTTTGTTCATCAACTCATAAAATTTCTCGTTCCATTAATTTACTTTTGATGTTTCTCTTATTTCAAAAGCAAAGATCCCTATCTAGTGCTGATGTGAACTTCACATACGTGTCTTGAACTCAGCAACAAGGATTGAAATCGAACCCTGGGATCATCCAATAGGTTACAAAGACACAAATTATCAAACCTGTTGCTTATGAAGAAGTGGTGACCAATATTATCAATTGAAACAGAATATTGACCCGCTAACTTTGTAGAATCAGGGACCAATACTATCAATTATATGGAAATTCACAAGAATCACTATTGAAAATGGCATTCGATTTCATTCATTGTTGCTAAGTTTCACGGCAAGTATACGAGGTTCACATCAAATGGGCAAATAGATTTCCTCCTCCATGGCATGAGCTTCATTCCCTTTATATCATCATATTGTGTGTTTAACCTGTCTTAAGTTTCATACAATACCTAAAACAACTTCATAGTGGATTTTTAGCTTTTTTTCATCTTAAAGAATTCTAAAAGATGAGCTTGGTCAAAATATTGAGTTCTTTTTAGCTTTTATAGTGCTTCTGATACTTAGTAATAATGCTGGTACTAAAATTTAACAATTTATTTAAAATTACTTTTTTATGCTTCACAACTAGCTGTTCTGCCTTTTGGATTTTGTTCAAGCATCTTTAACCTATTTTTAATGCATTGCAGCTTTTTCTTTTATTTATTTTAATATATTAAAGTAGGAATTTGGACAACGTGAAATATGGATTTGATGGTATGAAATTAAACACATTGTATGTCCATTTTTATTCTTGTGTGTTTCTTTTCTGTTGGAATTCCTTATGTTTACTGAATTAGTGTTTCATTCTTTATGCTCTTCAGCTTGTGAAACAAGTCATTCTGCCTCGTGTTCATGGCTTAGCTCTGAAAACAACTATTGCTGCGGTATGTATGAGTTTTTTAGGCAATTACCCAATATTAAAATTATTAGTCTTGAATTTTAGATGTCATGACCGAGACTGCTATGTCATGTAACCTATGTGTAGATTGTGGGGCCTTTTCCATTTTTAAAATTTGAAAATCTTATAAAGCGTTTCTTTTAAAAAAAAAAAATACATAGCTGCACTATTCTATTAATTTTGATTACTTTCTTCTAAACCTCTATGTTTATTTGAGCAGGTCAGAGTCAGTGCTTTGCTCTGCCTGGGAGATTTTGTTAACACACTTGATAGACAGGCTGTGTTGGATGTCTTGCAAACCATTCAACGTTGCACAGCCGTTGATCATTCTGCTCCAACACTTATGTGTACGCTAGGTGTTTCAAACTCAATTCTCAAGCAGGTAATGACAGACTCTACCTTCTGTTGCTTAATTTGTGTTCTATTCTATATTGGAACCTCCAGAGGGCATACAGCTCATTTTCTGTCTTTCCTATTCATCTTGTTAGTATGGAGTAGAATTCGCCGCAGAGCATATCCTCCCTCTACTCACACCTCTTCTTACGGCCCAACAGTTGAATGTTCAGCAGTTTGCCAAATACATGCTCTTTGTCAAGGATATTCTTAGGTATAGTTATTATTGTTGTGCTTTCATGATGAAAAATGAATTTTTTTCTTCTCTGAATAACAAATACTCTTTTTTTTTTTCTAACATTTTCTTATGATGCGATTCCTAATTCTGTTTTAACACAGAAGGATAGAAGAAAACCGTGGGGTTACTGTAACTGATTCTGGAGTCCCAGATTTAAAACCTGCTACCACTTCCAACGGGCTTCGGTCTCAAGTCTTGAGCAAAGCAAATGGAACTGTGGCTTCTGCAAAAAGCAGCCCAGCATGGGATGAAGACTGGGGTCCTACTACCAGAGCAGCTGCCAATGCCAGTCACACTGCCCACCAGCCTCCCAAGGACAATTTATCCTTTCACTTTATTTTGGATGATAAGTCAATTCAATCGGCACCTACACAATCTCAATCTTCCTTAATATCCACTATATCTAGCCAGCAAACATCCAATTCTTGTCCTGCAGTTGACATAGAGTGGCCTCCTCGTCCATCTTCAGGTGTTACTGTAGAGTCAGGCATTGGCGAGAAGCAATTAAATGCTGGAACATCTTTGTCATCAAATTTTGAAGATTTAGATCCTTTTGCTAACTGGCCTCCACGGCCTAGTGCCTCCTCAAATGACTCTGGAACTTTTAACAATGGTATTATGGGAGGACCAGGCATGAACAATTATGGATTCAGTTCTATTACAAGCACCCCAGGCACCATGAATCACCCAACAGAGAGCAGCAACAATAGTTGGGGGTTCAGCAACCAGAACTCTGGGGAGATACTAAGACCTAATCATGGGAGTTCAACCTCGAACGCAGGTATTTTGAACGGTGGAAGTTCCCAGAGCAGTATTGGATTCTTGAAACAAAACCGTGGTATTTCAGCTTCAATGAGTTTTTACAACAACCAGAAATCAGCAGGTCTGGGGTCTATATTTGGTTCTAGCAAGAATGAGCAGACTGCTCCAAAACTCGCACCGCCACCATCAACAGCTGTGGGTAGAGGAAGAGGCCGAGGTAGGGGGGCAAGTTCAGCTTCAAGGACAACTTTTGCCAAGCCAACATCCGAACAACCACCTCTTTTGGATTTACTTTGAGAGGTGAGCAACACAAAGATTGAGAATATATCAATGGGTTTTTGATACAGCGGCTGCCATCCCAAGCTTTGTCAGGTTCTGCTAAAAGCTATTGGTTTGAAAGTAAAAATTAGTCATCTCGGAACGAGAGCCGTCATGTTGGTATTTGTTATATCTATCATAGCTTTGTTACGAGCTTGTTTGTAACCTTTTTTTTTGCATTTGAGATCCATGTAACACGGTGCGTGTTTTTATGTGATAAAAATGGTTTTTCTTCGATTTCTACTGCTTTTGGACATATACGTGCACCTGCATACTGTAATTGTTGAAAATTGTCGGTGATTTGATTTGGTAGCATTAGCCAATAAAAGAAGCTAGAATTATTTTGGATGATAGTATATATATATAAATAATGAAATTTCTTATTTTGCTTTATTTTGATCGAGTCCGCTTTGAACAAACCAGGACCTGAGCTTGAGAGCTCAAGTTAAGCTTTTGAAGTCGGAGTTAAGTTAGATGTCTACAAACATAATGTGTATTTTCAATTGTAAATATTTCTTTGTAAAAATTCTACACTTGTCAACTTGTTTGATTATTAGCCTAAGCTTTTATCACGTTCCTGCTAGGACTGTACCTGTAAGCTGCTGAACTAATAATTCTTTTGGCCAACAATCCTTTTACTTTAATTGGAGTAATTTTGGCCTTCTACTTCATGTGTGGAAATCACAATCTAGTTGTTACCTGTTTGGATTTTTTTTTGTTAATTTTTATGACATAATCCGACGTTTTAATGATTGATTGACTTGACATTTTGCTTTTTCTTGTCGACTGACGAAATGAGGTACGGCATTGCATGATTAGTTTTTGGCCGAACCTTACTGGGTTTAACTGAACTTGGTTCACAGTCAAACTCCTCTCTCTCAATGTCAGATTGGAACTTAGACATTGATGCTCGGCTTGGTAAGAAACGAGAAGAGAGAATATAATTTCTATCAAAGTCATCAATAATGTTGCTACATACAGTTGCTGTTTGCTTAAACTAAAAATAGCTAATTGAAGTGATTGATTTTAGTGGTCATGGCGAGGCACTTGTAACGCCCCAAAATTTGAATGTCTGACTGTTGAATTTTGTCGTAATTAAGTTTCTGTATCTGTGGCTATGTACTTTGTGTATGTGTTTGAGGTTAGGGGTTTGAGTTGTGCTTTTAGGAAGTTTTGCTCTTTTATTTTAAATTAATTTCTACTCTTGAGCCATTGACTTAAGTTTAATTCTGTGTGAATTTATGTCAAGAATGAGCCTATTGGTTTAATGGTTAAACTTTTGTATATCCTCTAGTTATTTTTGCTACATGTTAGAATTCTGATCGGTAGTTCAATCAGAATGTAACGTTCTCCTTTTTCTTCCTTCCTATTTTTTTCATTTCTTACATTTGTTTTCTTTTTCTTCTTTTTTGCTCTTTTCTTTTGCTTCTCTTTTCTTTTTCCGCTTGGTTGTTACTTAGATTCGTACTTCGTATATGCTCTTATTGTCAAGTAAGTTCGTTTCCGTTAATTTTGTGACTTCGATTGTTCTATAACTAAAATCGTTAGTGTTATCACTTGTACCAAAGTTGGTTTCTTGCCTAAACTGTTTGAATCCTTTGTTTATATGTTTGACTATTGTCTTTAGGAGAAGGTATCGAGGATAACGGTTCCCCTAACGTTCTCGATTCGTGAATTATGGATTTGTACAAAGGTAATTGTGGTGTTGAGTTGTGTTTGTGTTGAAACGCTTCAACGAATTTGGTTGTGCTTTAATCTTGGCGTTTGTTACGAATTATTGCTTAATTGGTTATTGAATATTCGTTTTAGGTCTTAGGAGTCCTCTACGTTGATCCTACTTCAAAACTACTTCAGGTATGTACCAAAAACTCGACTTTCTGCAAATTTTGGACGCCGAAAAACATGACTGCTGGCGCCACATGGCCGTGTGGTAGGCCGTGTAAATTATTGTTCATAAATTAGAGACACACGGGGTTAGGGATACGAGCGTGTGTCTAAACCGTGTGCGGAGGATATTTACTGTATGGTTCACACGAGCCAGAGCCACGGGTGTGTGTTCAGGCTTTGTGACTTATTGTTTGCGATTTAAGACTACACGGGTAGACGACACGGGCGTGTGAGCTACACGGGCCAACCATTTAGGCCATGTGAAACCACACGGGTGTGTGGATTAGAAATTGGATTTTTCCCTTTGTTATAGGCCAATTTGGCCCACTTACATTTTCAAACCCATAACCCAATAATTTAAACCCTCAAACCCATTACAATTAAACCTTTACAACCAGACTCAAACCTTAGCCCACCTAAACCAACCCTTACCCACTAGCCCAATACAAAACAAACCCAATACCTAACCCTAAGCCCAATCAACCCAAAATCAAAACAAAAACAGAAACCCTAGCCACCTATCCCCTTCCCACTTGCGCCGCAACCACCTTCTGACACCACGCCACCGATGTCAGCCCACCGGCCACCAACTCTGCAGCACCGTTCAACCACCCTGCAAGCAAGAAAGAAGACAAGACAGACATAATAGAAAATAGGTGCAAAAAAGTTATAAAAACCCAAATCAAAAACTTGTAAACTCTCTCTCTCGACAGTTCAGAAAATACACAAAAGATAATAATACAAAAATAGCATTTGAAGCACAACTAAGGTCAGAAAATCAAAGATATCAAAAATCAAAAACTAGAAAACTTAAGGTGATTTTTTTTCTTTTTTTCATTTTAGTTTCGGTCTTAGGCCTATTTTATACATATATATACTAAAAATATAATAAAATAATAAAATAAATAACAACAAAAAAAAGGAAAAATTTTACCTTTTTTTGAAAATCGAACCATCAGACGTGGTGGCTAGGTCTTTGGCTTGACAGACGACAGTAGGTGAGGTCCGGTGATCGGCTTCCCCACCGGATTCTCTCCCCTTCTCCCCTTTTCTCTCTTTTTTTTTTCTTTTTTACCTTTCCAAATGATTTTTTTTAAGTTTTTTTTTTATCTTTTATAGGGGACCAAAACGCACCGTTTTGGTCCCCTTTTTAATTAAAACGACATCGTTTTGGCCCCGGGTCGGGTCGACCCGACCCGCTCCAGGTCAGGATCCGCGTGTTTTTGAGCGGAAGGGCAAATTGCGCATTTTGCCCTTTCGCTTTTCTGAGATTTCGCAATTAAGCTCCTATGGTTTTTGCAATTTGGCCCCATAATTTTTAGCGCTTTTCAATTTAGTCCCCCCGTGCTACACAGCATTTTGTCAACAGGGAATATTGTGTTTTTGGCCCCCATTGTTTCCACGCGTGTTCAAGATAGTCCTTTCCTGCTATTTTATTTCTAATTTCGCCCCAAAATGTTGTTTTAAGTTCGATTTAGCCCTTTTTGTCAATTTACTGCCTTATTTTCAAATTTATTTTGTTTCATTTCCTGTTATTTATTATTATTAATTATAATCTTTACATACTTATTTTTTTTGTATTTATTATATGTAGTAATGTATATTTTATTATGTATGCATGTGTATATGTACTTAATATATTTTGTATATATTTATGTAATATTATTACTAGTGTTTTTATTCTCATATGTATACATTACATAAATATTTTAGTATTATACGTGTATATTTTTTTCATATATTATGTACATGTGTTTTAATATTATACTTTATATATCATTATGTATATTATTAATATGTATATATTTGTGAAGTATCATCAATAGTTATTATTATTATTATTTAGTTTTAAAATGTACGTATTGTATTTATATTTTAATATTACGTTATATATGTTTTTGTATTATGTATATATTTTAAATATTATATACTAAGTATTTTTAATATCCTATTATTATTTTAAATATTATTAGTTATATTTTGTATATATTACTCTATGTACATATTTCCATATTGTCCCATGTATATATTTCTAATACTATATTATGTATACACTCAAGTATTATTGTTATTGTTAGGATTTTAACCGGATTAAGTAACGAACAAGAAAATAGCAGAATAAATTGAGAAATTGAACACACAAATTTAACGTGGAAAAACCTCTCTAAAGAGGATAAAAAACCATGGGCAAAGATAATTTTACTATAATGACAAAAGAACGAAGAGTACAAAAGATGGAGATAAAAACTAAACCTCGAAAACCCGAAAACAAAGAACCCACAAAACGTAAACACAAAATTCTCTAAATGTGTTATGAGTTCTAATCTCTAATGGGTATATATTTTCTAAGGTTGTAAAAGAGCCTATTTATAGGCTAAATTCATAGATCAAATAATAAAAAAATAATCTAAACTAATCAGTGTTTGATTGAAACAAGTAAACAGAGTTTAACTGAAAGACTATTTTTCAAATTTGACTAAAAATAGGAGTCATATTAAACAAATCTCCACCTTGACTCATATTTCCACAATGTCATCTTTGCCAAAGCCCGCCACGAGCCTATCTTGAACTATGCAGGGAATTAACTGAGTCGAATTTGTGCTTAGAAACTAGAAGACTTCTAGCCTTCGACTTGTACACTGCCAAATCAAAACTAACCCGGGTCTGATTTTCACGAACACATTGCCTTAACTTTTCAAAACCTGCATCCAAAAGAGAACCTCTCTTCAACGAAACAATCATACCTTTTTCCCTCCTATGACCAAGTTGCCTCCGCTCCAAACCAGTTGACTTCAACTCCGTAATGGACGAGGGACGTCCGATTTCACCGGTCACTGTATAACCTTCCAGAATATAAAGACTGCCGGTTCTTTTACCTTTTAACAAAATGAGAGCTCCACGAGATACTTTAATACCGCTCGACTCGATGTTGATTTTGCATCCTTTCAAGTCTAAAATACTTAAGAAGATGAGATTCTTTCGTAAATCAGGTACATATATTTCATTATTCTTGTATACACATTTCACATATAGTATTATTTTCAGTATATCATTATATTTATTATTATACCCATGATTTTCACTATTATCACTTATCATTTTATCTCAATGTTATTATGTTTATATATCTCCTATATGTCACGTATGTACATTTTTAATGTTCATTTTATTCATGTATATATTATGTATATATTTTAACATTGTAAGTTATGCTTTAATTATAGTATATACTTCTACACTATTTTATTAGTGTATATATATATATTATTTTACGTATGTGTTCTTAATATTATTATTATGTATATACATTCATTTTTTTATTTCATGTTCAATTCTAGTATTACATTATATCTTTATCGTTTATAATATTATTGTCATATTAGTTACTTGCTTCAATGCATTTCTATCTTTTGTTTATTTTTATTTCATATCAACTTGCTTTACATTATTTCGAAAATCTTATTCTTGTTTCCCATTAATTTTAATGCATGAGGCAACATATCGTTTTAACACCAAGTCCTCGATTTCATCGCTATGTTGGGTGAACATCAATCGACTCGTGTTAAAACGGTATATCCTTCTAAAAAAATTAAAAAAAATTGAAAATTCTTGTCTTTTCAATTGGATCGCGATTAAATCTTATATTGAACTTGTGTTTTTGAAAATCAAGATAACACGTGTTTATAAGATACCAATTTTGGACGTCGCGAGGGTGCTAATACCTTCCTCGCGCGTAACCGACTCTTGAACCTTAATTTTTCTCTGGATTTTCACGTAGACCTAAATTTGGCCCTCATTTTTTTAAAAAAAATAAACGCCTTTCCAAAAAAAGATGATTTATGAGGTGTCCGATCATACCTAGGAGAAAAGATCGGCGGTGACTCCCCTTTTTTTAAAAAATCAAACTTCAGTTTTTGAGTTTTCACTAAATCGCCACAATTAGCGACCAAAGCTAAAATTTTTACGTCGCTACAGCTGGCGACTCCACTAGGGACCCCTTTTTGAGAGTCGTGTCTGGAATTAAACTCGCGTTGTCGAAATTTTCAAAGTTTCTTGTTCAAATTAATATTTAGTCGTGATCCTAAAATTGTGTTTTTGAAAAATTATGCATTTGCATCGTGTTGTATATATTCTTCTAACTTGTTTTGTCTGGTTGTCGTAAAGCTTTAAATTTTTATGGTTTTAGTTTTGGTTTAGTTTTTAAATAAAATTTAAAAGTTTGTGAGTTTCTCCCCACACACCGCGCACGTGCATTCTTGCATAACATGAGCTCTATACCCGGGCTCCGTCCATTTAAGTGAAAGTAAATGCTATGCCTTTGTGAGTTAACTCGTCCCTCCGCACAGGCTAGTGAATACTTTCGGGTTACATATGACTTATGCTTTCATGAGTTAACTTGTCCCTCCGCATAGGCATAAGTAAATGTAATCCCTCGAATTGAACTCGTGAGCCTGGGGCTACGACCGAGGCTTCGTACTAATCTTAGTAGATGACGGTACGAATAATTCGAGTACCTGTCTAGAATCGAAATCACATATAGTGAACCGTACGAGCCACCTAATTAGAGCCATGCCGAACCTCCGTCCGTTAATAGTCACCAAAATAAGTACATGGGAGGAACGCCTTTTACCCTTTATTTCCTTGACATTTACACTTTCTATTTTGATTTTCCGTTATTCATATTTGTTGTACTAACCAAGATATTTGTCTGTGTTCTTATTTTGCATCATGCATTATAGGCATCATATTAGGAAGGTGTTGACTAGAGATTGGTTGCCAAAAAATGGGTTTCTAATAGAAGAGTCAATTATACAAACAACCGAGAAGAATGCCGTGGTTCGGGACTGGTCTCTAAAAACTCAGAAAGAAAAAGGAGATAGTCGAGTGGAGGGATGTATTGCCAATCTGCCCAAGCACGTATACTATAAATGTTCGCTAGAATAACCTTGAAGATTTGGTTCAGGTTTGGAATCAGTAGGACTCAGACACTAGGGGTATCTTCACTAAAAGATATGGGGACATAGCCAATTTGATTGCTGTCAACGTAGACGAATGATTGATCCAAGCCATGGTCAGATTTTGGGATCCGGCTTACCAATGTTTTACCTTCAATCGAAAAGATATGACTCCGACTATAGAGGAGTACGTTGCTTTGCTTCGTGTTGAAAATGCGTAATTCTATAAAGTATATGTGAAGGAGCCTAAGCCGATGACCTTTAAGAAGAAGTTAGTAAGATTGACAGACATGATTGACGCATGAGCCGAAAAACAGATAAAGAAGAAGAATGAAACCATTTGCATTCCATGGTCTTCCTTACGAGAATTGGTTCTGAACCATCTGACATGTTGAAAAGGGTAAATCTATTTGCTTTAGCCATTTACAGTTTGATCATCTTCCCGAAAGTCTTTGGACACATAGAAGTTGCGGTGGTGGATTTCTTCGAAAAATTAAAACAAGGAATCAACCCTTTCTTGACTATCTTAGCCGAGACCTTCAGATCCTTAAACAATTGTAGGAAAGTGGGGAATGGACGTTTTATCAGATGCGCGCAGTAACTTAATGTCTGGATTTTGAGCTATTTCTGGAAAGTAGAGTGCACACCATACCACATGTTTTCAAAAAATTTCACCCCGTTGGAAGCCTATCTTGAGAGAGAATGGCTAAAGGATGTCACCGAAGAGCATTGGGTTTCAATTTTTCAGAACCTTCGAGCTGAAGATGTAACCTGAAGAGCACCATGGATCCGTCCTTTAGTTCTGTTATACAAGGTTGGAAATCAAGATTGGGTACCACTACTCGGGTTATAGGGAGGAGTTGGATACGTGCCGTTATTAGTCCAAAGGTAATTTTCTTCGCGACAATTCATACCCGCCACTGGAGGATTAGCACAGTCCGAGTTAGCTTTTGCGAGTGTAGGGTATATGAAGAGGGTCCGAGACATTGCAAAGTCTTGGAAAAAAATTCATCTGATGGAATTGGCTCTGTATGCTGATACCCTCACCTAAGATTACGACATCTGGAGGAAGCAACGGGTGAATAGTCAGCAAATCTCGTCAACGAACTACACCGTCCAGAATCCTTTCTCGGAGGAAATGCCGTCTG
Source organism: Gossypium arboreum (assembly GCF_025698485.1). NCBI lineage: Eukaryota > Viridiplantae > Streptophyta > Magnoliopsida > Malvales > Malvaceae > Gossypium > Gossypium arboreum. Next base: position 28,574,749 of record NC_069074.1, on the reverse strand, counting down.
AGCTAGAAATGGCAAGACAAGAATTTGAACGAGAAAAGGCCAATATGTCTCGGGACCTTATTGCTCTTCAAGAGGAAAACTTTCAATTGAAGATCGACGTTCAGATTGAAAGATTCAGAATCGAGAAAATGCAAAAAGAGGCTGAAGTCGTAAGAAATGACTTAAGAGATCTTCATCTGGAAAATAAAAGGTTAAGAAGCACAATAAAGAATAGTGGGCTGGGCAAGTCGTCGGCAGAATGGAAAGAAGAAATAAGCAACATTAAAGGCGGGATGGAATTTTGGAAAGGAAAAGCGAAGAAAGAGAAAGAAAAGGCTGCGCGGGCTATGATAGAACTGAGGAAGAAGAATGCCAAATATGAAGCTGTGTCTGCTGAGGTAATGACTAGTCGATCTAAACGTCAAGAACTAAAAGAGAGGATACGAGAGTTAGAAGATGTGCTGCAAAATCGTCAACAACAGCTAGATACTCTCTTGAAGGCTTTGGAAGAAAAAAATAGTCAGTATGATAGAGACGTTCGCGCTTACGAAGAGGGCCTCCAAGAAAAAGAAATGAAACTTAGCTATTTGATCAATGAAGTTTGTGGGGTAGCCATGCACGTGGTACAATTATCGGAAGAAGCTGAAATTCTCATTTGCCAATTCTTTCCAAGTCGAAGATCAAACATATCAGAGTTCTTAGTACGAGTAAAGAAATACGGCGATATAGCTAGGAAGTTTGTGTAATGGTTGAATCGAAAATGGAAAAATGTTTTGTAATGAACTCTTTTGATGAATGAAATGCCTAAATAGGGGCTATCTTGAAATCAACACCCATTTCTTGCATTTCTTTCATGATTGACATTCATTTATGCACTCATTCATTCATTGCATGTACCTATCCCATAATCATTCGCTAAGGTTAGAATCATATAATTCGCAGTCACAACACTTCAAATCTGGAATCACGCCATTCGTATAGAACGCGTCGACAAGCTAGAACAATGGAGGCTGAGTTCAATGAAAGAATCGAAAGGATGGAAAGAGTCCAAAGAGAATTACAAGAACAACTGGCTAAGTCACAGCAAGAGACAAGAGACTTAATGGTGAGATCGCGAGAAGAATCACTCGAACAGAAGGATCAAATGGCCAAGATGATAGAAATGATGTCAGCTTTAGTTAAAGGAAAGGGACCCATGCAGAGCCCTGACGTCGAGAAACCTCGGTCAAGAGTTAATCACAGTCAAGATCCGCTCTATCCCCCAGGATTCACTCTGCCGCACACCCACGTAACACAAAGAGGGTACACCTAAGGGGAACCCATAGACCTGAAGCAACAGGTGGTGCCATCTGCTCAGATAGGGCAAGAAATGTTTATATCAAACCCGGAGACTAGTCCTACTGATCCACTCGTTCCAGATTTGGACGATCTAACAGAAATAGCCAAGTTGAAAACCAGTGATCACGAGGCTCAAGAGAAGTATAGGAGCTTAGAGGAAAGACTCAAAGCAATAGAGGGTACTGAAGCCTTCTCTGTACTGAGTGCCAAAGAGCTCAGTTTGGTGCCCGATCTGGTTTTGCCTCCAAAATTTAAAGTACCAGATCTCGAAAAGTACGATGGGACAAGGTGTCCAAAAGCACATCTTGTCATGTTTTGCCAAAAAATGACCAGTTATGTAAACGAAGATAAGCTACTCGTACATTATTTTCAGGATAGTCTAGTAGGATCGGCTCTTCGGTGGTACAACCAGCTTAGTAGGGAAAAGATTTGATCCTGGAAGGACTTGGCGTCAGCCTTTTGTGAGCAGTACAAGCATGTATCGGATATGGTGCCTGATCGAATGACCCTACAAATGATGGAAAAGAAACCAGCAAAAACCTTTAGACAGTATGCGCAAAAGTGGAGAGATACCTCAGCCCAAGTAGAGCCTCCACTAACTAAGACTGAGATAACAGTCATTTTCATCAATACTCTGAGAGCACCATTCTATGACAAGCTGGTGGGAAGTACTACGAAGGATTTTTCGGATATCATAATATCCGGAGAACATATTGAGAATGCCATCAAAAGTGGAAGGGTGGAAGGATGGAAGGTTCAGAAAGTTCAAAAAGGGCAGCGCCCATGAAGAATAAAGAACCAGAAGCCCATATGGTGGGAATGGGAAGCTGTTATACCCCTAATCTATATCCAAACCAACCCCGACCTCGAAATTATCCACCTCTGAATTTTTATTATCCTCCTCAGACCCCTTACTACCAAGCACCACCTCTTTCCTATCCCGTATACGCCATGAACAACCAAAGGCCCGTCACCACATTCCCACAAAACACTCTACCAGCTCAAAGCCAACCCAGAAATGAACCAAGACCAACAAGGCCCAATCTCGAGAGACCGCAATTCACCCCTATTCCTGTGTCGTATGGGGAACTGTACCCAAAACTCCTGGAGAAGCAATTAATATTTCCCCATTACATGGCACCCCTTAAACCTCCATACCCGAAATGGTACGATCCAAATGCTAGTTGTGCATATTATGCCAGGAACCAGGGGCATTCTACGGAGAATTGTCTTGCCTTCAAAAGGAGAGTTCAAGGACTTATCGATGCAGGTATTCTGCGATTTGATGGTACTAGTAGTACGGCCGGGAACCCGTTCCCAAACCACACCGAAGGAAATGTGAGCGCAGTGGGAAAAGAGGACAAACGAAAAAGTAGAAGATGGGTTTCTGAAATAAGAACACCTCTGTAGAAAATTTGGGAGGTACTAGCTAAAAAGGGGTTGCTCTGTCTTTTTAACAGAATATTCGAAGGAAGAAATGAAAAAGGTCAAAGTTTTTGCGAATTCCATGGTTTTGAAGGACACGACATTCAGTCCTGCGAGGAGTTCAGGAGATTACTGCAAAACATGATGGATAATAAAGAGATTGAGATCTTTTATAAAGGCGAAGAGGCCGATGGAGGAGAAATATACGCCTCTGACCATCAATCGTCAGGTTTCCCGTATAGCATCGACCGACCGTTAATAATTTATTACGATGCGAAGGAGCCGGTGAAACCAAAAGTGATAATCGAGGTACCATTCCCTTTCCCCTACAAGGATAATAAAGCAGTACCATGGAAATACGACGTCAATATCGTCACACCTGAAGATGAAAAACCCAAAGTCATGACTGGAAGTGTTGGGGAAGTAGGTCATTTCACTCGTAGTAGGAGATGTTATTCGAAAGAGGTCGAACCAGTGAAGAAGAACAGTGACTTGAAATAGAAAAGAAAAGCATCGATGCACGTGACCGAAGATGAGCATGAAACTGTGCCTGAACAAGAAGATAAAAAGCCTGTAGACGAGGAGGAGGCACAGGAGTTCTTAAAATTTATCGAGCATAGTGAGTATAAAGTGGTGAAACAATTGAGTAAGCAGCCAGCACGTATCTCGGTATTATTTCTACTATTGAATTCAGAACCACACCGGAACGCTCTGCTGAAAGTGTTAAATCAAGCTTATGTGGCAAACAATATATCTGTTGAAAAGCTGGATAGGTGGGTGAATAACTTGAATGTGGATAATTTCATTTCTTTTAGTGATGATGAAATACCGCCCAATGGTAGAGGCTCAGTGAAAGCATTGCATATCATAACCCATTGTAAGGGTTATATAATACCGAACGTGCTCATCCACAATGGGTCGGCACTCAATGTCATGCCTTTAGCCACACTTTTCAAAATTCCGATGGATTTGTCCTATTTAAGGCCCTGTCATTCCACTGTAAGGGCATTTGATGGGACAAGGCGTGAGGTCATGGGAAAGATTAAGATCCCTCTAGAAGTGGGCCCTTATATATACGATGTTGAATTTCAAGTCATGGACATTACACCATCATACAATTGCCTCTTGGGAAGACCTTGGATCCATTCTGCCGGAGTAGTTCCGTCATCCCTCCATCTAAAGGTGAAATTTATCATGGATGGCTGTTTGGTCACTGTCGAGGGAGAAGAAGATATTATAGCATCTATTTCTGCCGACGCACCATATATTGAAGTGAGTAAAGATGCTATGGAATGTTCCTTCCGATCTCTTGAATTTGTCAATGCCACATTTGTCGCTAAGGGAAACAGAATTCTCGTGCCGAAACTGTCGAGAAATACCAGGATGGGTATCAAGCTGACCGTGGGGAGAGGAGCCCGAGCGAGGAAAGGTTTGGGAGAATTTCAGCAAGGAATAGTCAGGGCTTTAAAGCCAGTACACCACAGGGCCGGATACGGTTTGAGGTTCCAGTCGGACATACGTCAAAGAAGAAAACAATGGAAGAGAGATCAGGAAAGAAGGATCGCAAGAACCTTAGGCCGAAAAATAGAATGGGAGCCCATGACGTACCCTCCTTTGTCAAAAACATTTACATCTGCAAGAATGATAGACCCCTAGCAAGTCAATCCACGAAGCACACTGTTAATCATTGAAAGGGGTCTTCAGAATGTCAGTATAAATGTCATTGACAAAGGAAGTGATAAAATTAAGGATGTTTCAACGATATGCCCTTGTCCTCCTGGATTTGTTTTGAGCAATTGGACTGCTGTGGAACTCCTTGTAGTTTCTAAATCTTCTCCAGAGTAATACTCAATATAAATACTATTCTTTTTGTGTGCCCCTAAGCAATAGTAGGGATTCTTTTGCAAGAGCTTATGATTTGCTCTTTATCATTTAAATGAACATCAATGAAAATGCATTTTGTCACGATCTTTCGCATTATCACTAATTTCACAATCACTTTCTCATTTCATAGCCTATCCTTACATTTGCCTCATGCCATGCCATAGTATTTCGTTTGTTGGTTCCAATACTTGGATTCCCCTCTATAGTTTCTTCTTCCATTCAATTTTCAGGTGCTCAGATATCAATGGCATGAACAAACCCGTTACCAGTCCTGAAATCGATTTTGAGAAGGCTATTCGTTTAGAAGAATTCGAAGCCGAAGAAAATGCTGAAGACTATGTCTCGTCTCCTGACTTGCTAAGAATGGTGGAACAAGAGGATAAATAGATTTTGCCTCATCAAGAATCTGTTGAAACAATAAATTTGGAAACTGAAGAAAGGAAGCAAGATGTGAAGATTGGGACCTCCATTTCAAGGGGTACCAGGCATAATTTGATTGCTTTGCTCCTCGAGTACAAAGATGTATTCGCATGGTCATATCAAGACATGCTAGGATTGGATGAAGATGTAGTGGTCCATAAGCTCCCATTAAAGCCAAAATGCAAACCCATTCAACAAAAGCTAAGATGAATGAGGCCTAAGATGTTGTTGAAAATAAAAGAGGAAGTCAAGAAGCAATTTGATGTTGGTTTCCTACAAGCCTCCAAATATCTAGAGTGGGTGGCGAACATAGTCCCGGTACCAAAGAAAGACGGTAAAGTACGAATGTGCGTGGATTTTCGTGACCTGAATCGAGCAAGTCCTAAAGATAATTTTCCCTTACCACACATTGATACATTGGTGGATAACACAGCAAAGCATTCATTGTTTTCTTTCATGGATGGATTCTCAGGGTATAATCAGATCAAGATGGCCCCCGAGGATATAGAGAAAACTACTTTCATAACAATGTGGGGAACATTCTGCTACAAGGTAATGCCGTTCGGATTAAAGAATTCTGGGGCAACATATCAGAGGGCTATGGTGACATTATTCCATGACATGATGCATAAAGAATAGAGGTCTACGTTGATGATATGATTGCTAAATCCCGAGGGGAAGAAGAGCATGTAATGAACTTGAAAAAGTTGTTCGACAAACTGAGAAAGTTCCAGCTAAAGCTCAATTCAGCCAAATGTACGTTTGGGGTTACCTCGGGAAAATTGCTGGGCTTTATCATCAGGGAAAGAGGAATTGAAGTTGATCCAGATAAAATAAAAGCCATTCAAGAGTTACCACCTCCGCGCACACAAAAAAAAGTCAGAGGATTTTTAGGAAGGTTGAACTACATCGCTCGGTTCATTGCTCAACTCACTAACCAGTGCGACCCAAATTTTTGACTCCTCCGAAAACATAATCCCGGAGAATGGAATGGGGAATGCCAAAAGGCTTTTGACAAGATAAAGCAGTATTTGTCTAATCCCCCGGTACTAGTACCGCCAATTCTAGACAGACCATTAATTTTGTATGTGACAGTGTTCGAAAATTCAATGGGTTGCGTACTGGGGCAACATGACGAGTCAGGAAAGAAAGAAAGAGGATCTACTACCTCAGTAAAAAGTTCACTGAATATGAGGCAAAGTATTCGTCCATAGAAAAATACTGTTGCGCTCTGGTTTGGGTAGCTCAGAGACTCAGGCAATATATGTTGTATCATACGACATGGTTAATTTCAAAGCTAGATCCAATAAAGTACATGATGGAATCACCTGCACTCTCAGGAAGAATGGCACGATGGCAGATTTTACTGTCAGAATATGACATCGTCTATGTGAGCCAAAAGTCGATAAAAGGAAGTGCAATAGCTGACTTCTTGGCAACTCGAACAATAGAGGATTACGAGCCATTGAGATTTGATTTCCCAGATGAAGACTTGATGTGAATCACGAAAAAAGAATGCGAGGCACCAAAAGAGAAGTCATAGAAGATGAGCTTTGATGGTGCGTCGAATGCATTGGGGCACGGGATTGGAGCAGTCTTAGTATCACCAGAAGGGAACCATTATCCGTTCACTGCCAGGCTGAATTTCTTTTGTACCAATAATATAGCGGAATATGAAGTCTGTATCATGGGACTTCGTGCAACAATTGAACGAAACATACAAACTTTAGAGGTATACGGAGACTCAGCATTGGTGATTTACCAAATCCGTGGAGATTGGGAAGTGAGAGATTTGAAATTAGTTAAATACAGTGATCTAGTGGCAGGACTGATCAAAGAATTCAAAGAAATAACTTTTAATTACTTCCCACGAGAAGAAAACCAACTGGCTGATGCCCTGGCCACTTTGGCTTCAATGTTCAAAGCAAATAGAGAAACAGAAATAATGCCTCTCCAAATGATCATATATGAAGTCCCTGCACATTGTTTCAGCATTAAGAAAGAGCCAGATGGGCAGCCATGGTTCCATGATATCTTAGAATACATCAAGAATCAAAGGTATCCCGAGCAAGCAAATGAGAACGATAAAAGAACAATTAGAAAAATGGCAACGGCATTTATTCTTGACGGAGACATCCTGTATAAAAGAGGAAAATATCAAGTGCTCTTGAGATGCGTGGATGCTGTTGAAGCTCGAAAAATACTTGAAGATGTCCATGAAGGAGTTTGCGAGACACATGCCAATGGTTTCACTATGGCTAGGAAGATTATGAGACTCAGTTATTACTGGTTGACGATGGAAAGCGACTGCATTAGTTTTGCAAGAAAATGCCACAAATGTCAAATTTTTGGCGATAAGATTCATGTAGCCCCTTCGCCTCTTCATGTCATGACCTCTTCGTGGCCTTTTTCTATGTGGGGCATGGATGTTATAGGGCCAATTTCCCCAAAAGCTTCTAATGGACACCGATTCATTTTTGTGGTCATTGATTACTTCACAAAATGGATAGAAGCCGCTTCATTTGCCAATGTGACGAAGACTGCAGTTTGCAAGTTTTTGAAAAAGGAAATCATTTGTCGATATGGCTTGCCTGAAAGAATCATTTCAGATAATGCCATGAATCTGAACAACAAGATGATGAAGGAAGTCTGTGAGCAATTTCAAATAAAGCATCATAATTCATCACCCTATTGCCCGAAAATGAACGGAGCTGTTGAAGCGGCCAACAAGAATATTAAGAAGATTATTGGGAAAATGACCGAAACATATAAAGACTGGCACGAAAAGCTACCATTTGCTTTGTATGCATATCGCACATCTGTGCGAACATCTACGGGAGCAACTCCTTTCTCTCTGGTCTATGGAATGGAAGCTGTGCTACCTATCGAAGTCGAGATCCCCTCTCTACAAGTCTTAATAGAGTCGAAACTAGAGGAAGCAAAATGGGTTCGAGCTCGATATAACCAGTTAAACCTCATCGAGGAAAAACGTCTAAAGGCAATTTGTCACGGGCAGATGTACTAGAAGAGAATGATCGCGGCCCATGACAAGAAAGTACGGCCAAGAGAATTCCACGAAAGAGAACTCGTGCTGAGAAAGATTCTCCCAATACAAAAAGACTTCCGAGGAAAATGGGCACCAAATTGGGAAGATCCATATGTCGTAAAGAAGGCATTCTCGGGCGGAGCTTTGATTCTCACTGAGATGGATGGGAAGGTGTTACCTAATCCAGTGAATTCAGATGCTGTAAAGAAATATTATGCTTGAAAAAATAAAATCAAGATGAAAACCCGAAAGGGCATCTAAAAAAAAAAAAGATGATCAAGGTGAAAACCCGAAAAGGGCGTCTTGATTAACACAAAAGATTAGGATGAAAACCCAAAAGGGCATTCTAATGAGGCAAACCTGGGCTTAAAGAATAAGGCGGTCGAATAGTGGGTCAAACAGCAAGACTATAGTATTTGAAGCATTTTTTGAAAGCTCGAAATCTTCTACGCAAGAAGCCATACTCGAAAAGATTCCTGATTGAGGAACGTGAAAGAGTTCATGCGTTGAATATCTAGAGCATTTGTATTCTTTGAATACGACCCCTCTTCTATTTATGACACTTTTTACTATTAACTTTCTTTGTTTGCTACATTTGAAATAAATAAATGTGAGGTAGCCTTTTGCCCCTACCTAACCATTTTCATGCATCTCATTATGTGTTTATTTACATGATAAATAGTGAAATGACATACTTTAAACAAAAGAAATGTTAAGCATTACCTGGATGAAAATTTGACAAATACAAGAGTCTCAAAGTAAGAACAAAGTTCAACCAGGGGCAAAAGAGTGATATCTAAGAAACGCAGATTATTCATGAAGCATGAGCACGGGTATAGGGCCTGAAGAGAAAGTCAAGATTCGAAGCAATGAACACAGATCATAAAAAAATCGTGACGAAAAATGACATACGACAAACATGCCTAAGGCGCATAGCATAATCATGTAGGCATAAAGGCATTTAAGATAAACATGTGCATATCATGATAACGTCATGCATGACATACACAGGTACTCCAGCAGAACAATAAAATTTGAATGATAGTTATACTGGATTAAAAAAAAAGACACCTGAATTCTACCAAATGACAGGTTTTGGTATTTTGATGTTTTTATTTTTTGCTTTTCCAAAATCAACTCATATTGTGAGAGGTGAGTTGAGCCTTGGCTCGCATGCTGAGGTATTTTCAATTTCTATTCTTTCAACTTATTTTTTTCCAAAAAAAAAACAAAAAAAGGAGAAAAAAGAAGTCAACTCATATTGCGAGAAGTGAGTTGAGCCTCAGGGCACGCTGAGGTAACTTCAATTTCTGTTTTTCAATTCTGTTTTCAAAAATCAACTCATATTGCGAGAAGTGAGTTGAGCCTCGGCTCACATGCTGAGGTATTTCCAATTTCTGTTTTTTAATTCATGTTTTAAAAAATCAACTCATATTGCGAGAGGTGAGTTGAGCCTCAGGACACGCTGAGGTATTTTCAATCTCTGTTCTTAATGTCTATTTTTAAATCAACTCATATTGCGAGAGGTGAGTTAAGCCTCAAGACACGCTGAGGTATTTTCAATTTCTGTTTTTTCCAATCTATATTTTTCAAAAATCAACTCATATTGCGAGAGGTGAGTTGAGCCTCGGGGCACGCTGAGGTAATTTCAATTTCTGCTTTTCAAAAATCAACTCGTATTGCGAGAGGTGAGTTGAGCCTCGGGTCACATGCTGAGGTATTTTCAAATTCTGTCTTTCAAACTCTGTTTTTAATTTTTACTTTTCAAAAACTCAACTCATATTGTGAGAAGTGAGTTGAGTCTCAGCTCACATGCTGAGCTACTTTCAATTTCTGTTTTTAATATCTGTTTTTAAAGAATCAACTCATATTGCAAGAAATGAGTTGAGCTCAAGATCACATGCCGAGTAAAGATTGGAGCTGATTGAAGACACCAGATTTTGCATCCCTGATGTTGCAGTGGAGCTGATCGAAGATATCAAATCTTGTCTTTCTAGAGTTGCAGAAGAGAAGATCACAAATCTCATCTCACTGAAGCGATAGAAGAGCAGATTGAAGCTGTAGATCTTATCTTTATGAAGCTGCATGGAAGTAGATCGAAGCCACAAAATCTCATACAATTGAAGTTACATTGGAGAAGATCGAAGCTACAAGGCGTATATCAGAAGATGCAGTAGATTGAACCAAAGCTACAAGATATGGTGGACTGGAAGGAGACTATCTGAACAAGAAGAGCACCAAAGAAGTCAAGACTCGACAAGACTGGGCAAAATTGGCCTTTTTTTGTGTCTTTGCTCTATTCTCGTTACACGACAATGAGTATTCCCGTTACACGACAATGAGCAAAGAGGGGCAGCTGTTATAGGCCAATTTGGCCCACTTACATTTTCAAACCCATAACCCAATAATTTAAACCCTCAAACCCATTACAATTAAACCTTTACAACCAGATTCAAACCTTAGCCCACCTAAACCAACCCTTACCCACTAGCCCAATACAAAACAAACCCAATACCTAACCCTAAGTCCAATCAACCCAAAATCAAAATCAAAACAAAAACAGAAACCCTAGCCACCTATCCCCTTCCCACTTACGCCGCAACCACCTTTTGACACCACGCCACCGACGTCAGCCCACCGGCCACCAACTCTGCAGCACCGTTCAACCACCCTGCAAGCAAGAAAGAAGACAAGACAGATATAATAGAAAATAGGTGCAAAAGGGTTATAAAAACCCAAATCAAAAACTTGTAAACTCTCTCTCTCGGCAGTTCAGAAAATACACAAAAGATAATAATACAAAAATAGCATTTGAAGCACAACCAATGTCAGAAAATCAAAGATATCAAAAATCAAAAACTAGAAAACTTAAGGTGATTTTTTTTCTTTTTTTCATTTTAGTTTCGGTCTTAGGCCTATTTTATACATATATATACTAAAAATATAATAAAATAATAAAATAAATAACAACAAAAAAAAGGAAAAATTTTACCTTTTTTTGAAAATCAGGCCACCATGCGTGGTGGCCGGCACCGGCGACGGACGACGGCCGGTGAGGGTCCGGTGATCGGCTTCCCCACCGGATTCTCTCCCCTTCTCCCCTTTTCTCTCTTTTTTTTTTCTTTTTTACCTTTCCAAATGATTTTTTTAATTTTTTTTTATCTTTTATAGGGGACCAAAACGCACCGTTTTGGTCCCCCCCTTTTTAATTAAAACGACGTCGTTTTGGCCGGGTCGGTCGACCGACCCGCTCAGTCGGGATCCGCGTGTTTTTGAGCGGAAGGCAAATTGCGCATTTTGCCCTTCCACTTTTCTGAGATTTCGCAATTAAGCTCCTATGGTTTTTCAATTTGGCCCCATAATTTTTAGCGCTTTTCAATTTAGTCCCCCCGTGCTACACGACGTTTTGTCAACAGGGAATGTAATAGCCTGAATTTCAACGATGTCGAAAATAGTGGTTCGAGACCATCAAATCCGACAAATGAACTCGTAGATTATATTATTTAATATTTACGAGCCAAATGTAGTTTTTAAAAGATTTTTGAAATAGTAAATTGTGTTTTATAAAGATTTATTTGGTTAAGAAATTGAAAAAGAGGTATCGAGATCTTGATGTTATAAACCGAGCCATAAATATTTTTATAAATATTTACGGAATGTCAATAAGTTAGTATTAAAATTTCGTTAGAAAATTTTGACGTTTGGGTGGTCAATTAAATAAAAGGGATTAAATTGGAAAATGTGTAAAAGTTGCTAAAAGGATTAAATAGCTCAATTGTCAAATGAGGAAGGACCTAAAGTGAAAATAAGCCCAAAGGAGATATTTTGGGCAGCAATAGCTGAGAAAAATCAGGAAATGGGTGAAATAAGGGCAAAATTGGAAAATTGCCAAAATTTGCTAAATAAAAATGGGACTAAATTGGAATATCTAGAATTCTCTTCATTTCTCTTCATATTCATCAGCTGAAAAACAGCCATGGAAGGGGGTTCAAGCTGGTTTTCATGCTCTAGCTTCATGTAAGTTTAATTCTTGCTTTCTCCTTGAAATTTCTATGTTTTTGGAATTTTACAATTGCGTCCAACTTACTATTTCATTATTTTTTGATTCCATGGCTAATTTTTAAAGTTTTTAAGGATGAGTGCTGAAACAATATGATGAATAATCATAGAATTGAAGCTTTACTTTTGGTATATGATGATTTTATCAAGTAAAATTGATGGAAAATTAATTTTAGGACCTAATTAAGAAAGAGTTTGGAATTAATGTCTAATGCTAAAGTTCTGATTTTTAGGGGTTATGAAGAAGTTTAAACTGATAGACTAAAGTATTAATTGAGAAAAATTAGCTCAATTGAGGGGTTAATTGAGTAAGGACTGAATTGTATAAACTGTGAAATTTGGGGCAAAATGGAAATCAACATTTTTCATTAAAACTGTTTTGGACAGCAGCAGTAGTGTAACTTTGAAAAATCACCAAAAATTGTATAAATCTAATTAGAGGATGAATAAAATATAAAATTAAATCTTATTGAGTCTAGTTTCTTATAAAAGAAACTATGTAAGCAATGGAATTGTGAATCATGAGATATAATAAATTTTATGAGACAAGGTCAGAATGATTTCGGGTTCCCCTGTTTTGACTTTGGAAAATTATAAAAAATTGGAGAAAAATAATTACGGGCTTAAATTTATATGTTTTGAATCCTTAATGAGCCTATTTTCCATAGAAACAAATGAAAACATCATTTGAATCTTGTGCGAGGATATAATTAATTTTTAGTAAAGAAGAGTCGGAACTGTTAGACAGCAGAACAGGGGTAACTTTAAAGAATAAACTGTACTTATTGGATAAACCAAAAATTCTAAAAATTTTATGGTCAGAATATATATGAGTCTAGTTTCAAGGAAAATTATCAGATATTAATTTGGAGTTATATAGCTTCAAATATAAATAATTTAGTGACTATGACACAGATGGACAGCTTGAATATTCATAAAAGTAAATAATAAAGATTATGGATAATGTTACTTACAAGTGTGTTATATACATTAAGGATGTGGAATGGAGAGGAGGAGGAGGAAAATATATATGAATATCCAGCTAGCATGGCTAATTTGCATGTTTTAGGTTTAAGGAATGAATTGAATAAAAGTAAAACTTCAGGGGGTAATTTTGTAAAATGTCAAAATGACCAAATTGAAGGAATGAATTTTTTATTATCTAAATTAATAAATTGAATGAAATTTTCAATTTAAGATCGAGTGAAAATTGGGAAAATGGTAAATTACCAAAATGCCCCTTAATCTTGATATTTCTGCAATTTCGCCAAGTAAGTTCGTGTAACTTGAATTATATTCTTAAATGCTTAAAATGCATGTTTTTTTATATGAATATGATTTGAATGTTCATTATATGGAAAATTTATGAAACATTGATATATTTGAAAAAAAAAAGGGGAAAAAATCACGGTTGAATGGAAGGAAAATTCGATGGATCTCTGAAAAGGAATTGACGGTAAAAAGGTTCTAGCCCGGACGGGTGATCCTATCCTGATATAGCCCTCCCGAAGAATATGTGGAAATGGATTTAGCCGGACGGGTAATCCGAATTAGGGTCTGAATTGCTTTGGGTCACATTAATTCAGATCCAAGCTCATTAGAGTAATTGTCGTTGCGAGGATTTAGCTTTGGGTGGTAATCCCGACAATACTCTATGAGTTTATATTACAGGGGATTTAGCCTGGACTGGTAATCCCACTGTAAGGATGAGGTTTGTGGGAGTGTGCTCTCTGATATGGAATGTGTAAGACCATGGTTGAAAGATACCATGGCAACCTGATATGAAATGTGTAAGACCATGGTTGAAAGATACCATGGCAACGTGATATGGAATGTGTAGGACCATGGTTGAAAGATACCATGGCAACCTGATATGAAATGTGTAAGACCCTGGTTGAAAGATACCATGGCAACTTGATATGAAATGTGTAAGACCGTGGTTGAAAAATACCATGGCAACGTGATATGAAATGAATAAGACCGTGGTTGAAAGATACCATTGCAACGTGACATGAAATGAGTAAGACCATGGTTGAAAGATACCATGGCAACATGACGGGAAAATGAATAAGACCATGGTTGAAAGATACCATGGCAACCTGACATGAAATGAGTAAGACCATGGTTGAAAGATACCATGGCAACATGACGGGAAAATGAATAAGACCATGGTTGAAAGATACCATGGCAACATGACAGAAAACGAGTAAAACCATAGTTGAAAGATACTATGACATCATGTCGAAGATAAATAAGACCGAGGAAGAAAGCGCCAAGATATCTATTGAACAATCGATATTCGGGTAATATGTATAAGATGGAATGGTTATATGAAATGGTTGTGTGAAATGTTTACGAGAATTGGTCATATGGAAATATATGTACAAAATAGTTGTATGAAATAATTAAGAAGATAGATAAATGAAATAAGTATGGGTACATGGAATTTAATTTATGTTAAGTTTAATACTGAACTATTACCGAAATAAATATATACAAGATATAAGGAAATGATGGTGCATGAAATATTGACATAATGAAATGAATGATATATGCTTATGAAGAAAGCAGTAAGAGAATAATATATTTTGTGACATGTACATATATAATTATCTTTGATATGTTGATAAAGGAAATTATGTAAGTTGAGACTATTATTAAATTCAAGTGTGATAAGTTGAGAAAATAGGTATATTAATGTTGAATTTATATGAAATATGTGCAAGTATACTAATAATGTTGTTGTTTGGCGCTTAGACAAGTGCCAAGCTATTGATTGAATGGTAACATGTTTAATTATAAGGAGCATTGAAATGGTAAGTACTTAGATGAAAATATAATTTAAGATTTTGCGAAAATTTTTATGATCTCGATTTTATTCCAGTTGGTTTCTAATGTATGTTTTGGGCTTCGAGAGCCCAATAGAGAGACGTTATGATTATTTCAAAATATGAATAATAAATGACTCAAAATTATCTGAAAATGTTCAGTAAACTCCAGTAATGCCTCGTACCCTATTCCGGCAATGAATACAGGTAGGGGGTGTTACAGGGAATATTGTGTTTTTGGCCCCCATTGTTTCCACGCGTGTTCAAGATAGTCCTTTCCTGCTATTTTATTTCTAATTTCGCCCTAAAATGTTGTTTTAAGTTCGATTTAGCCCTTTTTGTCAATTTACTGCCTTATTTTCAAATTTATTTTGTTTCATTTCCTGTTATTTATTATTATTAATTATAATCTTTACATACTTATTTTTTTTTTGTATTTATTATATGTAGTAATGTATATTTTATTATGTATGCATGTGTCTATGTAATTAATATATTTTGTATATATTTATGTAATATTATTACTAGTGTTTTTATTCTCATATGTATACATTACATAAATATTTTAGTATTATACGTGTATATTTTTTCATATATTATGTACATGTGTTTTAATATTATACTTTATATATCATTATGTATATTTTTAATATGTATATATTTGTGAAGTATCATCAATAGTTATTATTATTATTATTTAGTCTTAAAATGTACGTATTGTACTTATATTTTAATATTACGTTATATATGTTTTTGTATTATGTATATATTTTAAATATTATATACTAAGTATTTTTAATATCCCTATTATTATTTTAAATAAATATTATTAGTTATATTTTTGTATATATTACTCTATGTACATATTTCCATATTATCCCATGTATATATTTCTAATACTATATTATGTTTTCATACATATTATGTATACACTCTAGTATTATTGTTATATATTTTTATACGACCTTATGTACATATTGTGAAAAATAAAATAGAATAAAATAAATAAAAATAAAGAACACATAAATTTTACGTGGAAACCCTTTCGGAAAAAAACCACAGGCAAGAGGAGAAGAAAATTCACTATGTCGAAAAATTTTTACTCAAATACAAGAGGAATAGACTATGTCTATTTATAGGCTTGCAAAGCCATATTCTAGTAGGATTGAAACACCTTATCCTAATCAATATAAAATAGATGGAGTTTAATAAGGTTTAAAACCTTATTCTAAAATAAAATAAAAGAAGTCTAGTTCTATATGGATTTTACTTTTATTTTATTTTCCATCGTATTTTATTTAAATAAGAATTTGGTTCACTTAATTCTAACAATCTCCACCTTGACACAAATTCTCAATGAACAAGTTCTTCATCGCGAACTTTCAATAAACAAGTTCTTCACCTCTTCCAAAAACCCCTTAAGGGTTTAACTTCAACAATGAACACCAACCAAGTCTAAGCAATGCTCAAACTTGGTTATAGGAAGTGACTTAGTCATCATATCTGCAGGATTTTCATGAGTGCTAATTTTGCTCACAACAATATCACCACGAGCAATAATATCACGAACAAAATGATACCGAATATTAATGTGTTTTGTTCTCTCATGAAACATTTGATCTTTTGTAAGAAAGATGGCACTGACCGTCACAAAATCTTGTCTTGATTTGAAGGTCTTCATTGAGTTCACTAAATAGTCCCTTCAACCAAATAGCTTCTTTACAAGCCTCATTAATCGCCATGTACTCAACTTCGATTGGTAGACAAAGCGATTGTAGTTTGCAAAGTGGCTTTCCAACTAATTGCACAACCTCCGATTGTAAAGGCGTAACTTGTGAGAGATCTTCTTCTATCAAGGTCTCCAAGCAAAATCAGCATCAACATACCCTATAACTCCATCTTTAGTTCTTCCAAAGCTGTAAGCAAACATTAGTAGTGCCTCGTAAGTATCTTAAAATCCTTTGAAGCGCTTTCCGGTGTTCTTTACGAGATTCGCCATGTATCGCTAAAGCCGATTGTTGCATATGATAAATCGGGCGTGAACAAACCATAGCATACATGAGAGATCCTCTGCACTAGAGTATGGAACATGTGACATGTACTCAATCTCATTATCGATTGAGGAGATAAGGCCGATGAAAGTCTGAAATGGGTCGCTAAAGGAGTACTAACGAAGCTTAGCACTCTGCATATTGAACACGCAAAGAACTTTCTCAATGTACCCCTTCCGACTTAGGTACAATTTACTTGCTTTTCTATCTCGAGAATCTCCATACCAAGTATCTTCTTTGCTGGTCCTAAATCTTTTATCTCAAATTCTTCACTTAGTTGGGCTTTAACCTTTCTTATCTCTCTTTTATCTTTTCTTTGCTATCAACATGTCATCAACATAAAAAGTAGATACACAAAAGAACCATCAACATTTTTCTTAAAGTAGACACAAGCTGTCAAAACTACTTCTTTTGAAATCATGAGAAGTCATAAAGGAATCAAACCTCTTGTACCCTTGTCTTGGTGATGTTTCAAACCGTAAAGGGACTTTTTCAGCAAGCAAACATAGTCCTCTTTTTCTAAGACTATAAAACCCTCTGGTTGTTGCATGTAAATTTCTTCCTCAAGTTCTCCATGCAAAATGCGGTTTTACATCTAACGCTCAAGCTCCAAATCATGCATGGCAACAATACCAAGCAAAGCTCGAATCGAACTATGCTTAACAACTGGAGAGAACACATCTGTGAAGTCCACTCGAATTTGATTGTAACCCTTTGCAACAAGCCTTGCTTTATATCCGGGTTCTTCAACTCCTAGAGTCCTTCTTTCTTTTTAAACACCCATTTACAACGAATGACCTTTTTACCTTTAGGAAGTTTTACAAGATCCCATGTTACTGCTTTTTGTGGAGTGATTCCATCTCCTCTTGCATAGCAAACATCCACTTTTACGAGTCTTCACTAATCGCCTCAGAATAATTAAATGGCTCTTGATTCGCATCTATATCTTCACCACATTTAAAGCATAAGCAACTAGATCAACCTCGGCATATTTCTTTGGAGGTTTAATTTCTCTTCTTGTCCTGTTTTTGGCGATAGAGTATTGCGGTGAAGAAGCAACTCTATTCTCAATTTTTGTCTTGGCTTGAGGAGTTGATTCAGTATTGTCGATGCTCCACCCGCTTTTGGTTTTCTTTATTGGAAGAGTCTTTAAGAGATAAGTTAGGTAGCATAGCGGTTTCATCAAAACAACATCTCCGCTAATCACAACTTTTCTATTTTCAGGACACCATAACTTATAGCCTTTTACACCACTTTATAACCAAGAAAACGCATTTAATGGATCTCGGTTCCAATTTTCCATTATCAACATGAGCATACGCAGACACCCAAAAATCTTTAAATCGAGAATAATTAGCGGGATTACGGACCATACCTCTTGTGGAGTCTTTTCTCAATGGCAGCGGATGGAGATCGGTTGATCAAAAACATGCGATGAAATCGCTTACGCCCAAAATGACTTCGGTAAGTTGGCATTTGACAACATACATCGAACCTTCTCCATGATCGTTCGTTCATTCGTTCGCAACGCCGCTTTTGTTGTGGAGTATGACGAACGTCAAGTGTCTCATGATCCCTTCGACTTGCACAATCTATTAAACTCATCGAGCAGAACTCTAAGCCATTATGCATGCGGAGGTATTTTATCATTTTCCGTCTATTTTCAATCATAATTTTCCAAGACTTAAATGTGGAAAACACATCGCTTTTACGCTTGGGAAGAACGCCTAAACTTTTTCGGAAAAATCATCAATAAAGGTTAGCATATAATTAGCTCCACCTCTCGAAGGCACTCGGGCGGCCTCCAGATCGAATGGATATACTCCAACGTTTCCTTCGTGTTATGGATTCCTCTAGTGAATCGAACTCTCTTTGCTTCCCAAAACACAGTGCTCACAGAAATTGGTTTGCAAATTCCTTGCCCATTAAGAAGTCCTCTTTTGCTTAATTCTACCATGCCATTCTCACTCATATGCCCTAGGCGCATATGCCAAAGTTTAATAATATCATCATCGACAAGGAAGAGGAAGCGGCAATTTGCATCACCGATATGATAGAACCACAGTAAAACATATAACTTGGCAATCTTTCTTTGCCCTTTCATCACAACAAGGGACCCTTTGAAATCTTTAAAACCCCACTTTCATTTGTGTATCTGCCCTTTTGAATCAAGAGTACTCAACGAAATTAAATTTCTTTTCAATTCGGAACATGCCGCACGTCACTAAGTGTTACGACAACTCCATCAAACATCTTAACTTTAATTGTTCCAACACCTGCGATTTTACATGAAGCATTATTTCCCATCAAAACAACACCTTGATCTTTGTTTCATAAGTTGTAAACCAATCCCGATTGGGACTCATGTGGAAGGTGCAACTGAATCAAGTATCCACTCGCTTACTTTAGAATCATTGATGAAGCAACTAGAAGTTCACCATCGTTGTAGTCTTCTACAACATCACTTCACCGGAATTTTCCATTTTGTTTTCCTTTTGATTCATGACCTCCTTTTAATCTTATTTTGTAGCTTATAGCTTTTCAGTTTAATGTGCCCTTTCTTCTTGCGAAGTTGCAAGTTTTACCTCTGTTTGAAGATTTCGATCTACCCTTAGATTTACCACGAGGATTCCGTTCTGTGTTCTACCACGATCATCATCAACATTCGGTCTTGTCTCCCACGAACAATGAGACCCTCTCCCTAAGAGTTGGGTTTAACCACAAGATGCTTCATCTTATCATACGAGGTTAAAGAATCATAAACCTCATCAATTGTGAGAGACTCGCGGCTATATAAAATCGTGTCTCTAAAGGTTGAATAAGGCGGGGCAACGAACAAAGTAGAATCAACCCTAGATCTTCCTTATCATCTTGAACCTCCATGGCCTCCAAGTTTGAGAGAATTTCTTTAAACAACATTAAGTGTTCGTGTATGACGCACCTTCCTCCAAGCGATGAGCATAAAGACGCCGCTTCATATGCAACTTGCTTGTTAGAGTTTTCGACATACATATTTGTTCTAGCCTCTTCCATAATGCGTGGCGGTTTTCTCTTTCATCACATCCTGCAAAATTTCGTTGGACAAATGCGAGATATAATTGTGTTAATGCCTTTCGATCCTTACGCTTCTTCTCTTCATCTGTTAATGTCGAAGGCATCTTATCTATCCTAGCGGGGCATCCTCTAGATCCATCGTGCAAGAAGCGCTTGCATCTTAATTTGCCACAACGCAAATCGGTGTTGCGATCAACAATGAATTTCATACTTCAAAGACGCCATTACCGTGATCGAGATGAATAACCGGAAGCTCGATACCAATTTGTGAAAAATAAAATAGAATAAAATAAATAAAAATAAAGAACACATAAATTTTACGTGAAACCCTTTCGGAAAAAAACCACAGGCAGAGGAGAAGAAAATTCACTATGTCGAAAATTTTTTACTCAAATACAAGAGGAATAGACTATGTCTATTTATAGGCTTGCAAAGCCATATTCTAGTAGGATTGAAACACCTTATCCTAATCAATATAAAATAGATGGAGTTTAATAAGGTTTAAAACCTTATTCTAAAATAAAATAAAAGAAGTCTAGTTCTATATGGATTTTACTTTTATTTTATTTTCCATCATATTTTATTTAAATAAGAATTTGGTTCACTTAATTCTAACACATATATTTCATTCTTCTTGTATACACATTTCACATATAGTATTATTTTCAGTATATCATTATATTTATTATTATACCCATGATTTTCACTATTATCACTTATCATTTTATCTCAATGTTATTATGTTTATATGTCTCCTATATGTCACGTATGTACATTTTTAATGTTCATTTTATTCATGTATATATTATGTATATATTTTAACATTGCAAGTTATGCTTTAATTATAGTATATACTTCTACACTATTTTATTCGTGTATATATATATATATTATTTTACGTATGTGTTCTTAATATTATTATTATGTATATACATTCATTGTTTTCATTTCATGTTCAATTCTAGTATTACATTATATCTTTATCGTTTATAATATTATTGTCATATTCGTTACTTGCTTCAATGCATTTCTGTCTTTTGTTTATTTTTATTTCATATCAACTTGCTTTGCATTATTTCGAAACATATCGGTTTAACACTAAGTCGTCGATTTCATCGCTATGTTGGGTGAACATCAATCGACTCGTGTTAAAACGGTATATCCTTCTCAAAAAATCAAAAAAATGAAAATTCTTGTCTTTTCAATCGGATCGCGATTAAATCTTATATTGAACTTGTGTTTTTGAAAATCAAGACAACACGTGTTTATAAGATACCAATTTTGGACGTCGCGAGGGTGATAATACCTTCCTCGCGCGTAACCGACTCCCGAACCCTAATTTTTCTTTGGATTTTCACGTAGACCTAAATTTGGCCCTCATTTTTTTAAAAAATAAATAAATGTCTTTCCAAAAAAAGATGATTTATGAGGTGTCCGATCATACCTAGGAGAAAAGATTGGTGGCGACTCCCATTTTTTTAAAAAATCAAACTTCAGTTTTCGAGTTTTCACTAAATCGCCACAATTAGCGACCAAAGCTAAAATTTTTACGTCGCTACACCCTCGGACAGTATGCATCGTTTGAAACTAATGTAGACCTTCTGTAGGGTCTGCATGTATTGAATTAAACTGTATAAGTTATGATTTTGTGATCTGAGATTGAATAATGAGATATCTATTCTATATTGCATATGGTAACTGTTACTGATATTGAACTATTCGATATGGACATTAACTGTATCTAAGTAGTCGTGTACGACTCTGTATTAAATGTTATTTGAATCTGTATCTGCATCGAGTGGGATCGAGTAAATGAGGAAGTATTCTATTATGAGACAGTGGTTAAACCACTGGTATTTGTATTTCGATATGGTAGCTAATTTTCAATTATCGAAACGTGTCATACCGACATTGTGTGGTGTGTAGGGTTGAACGTGTATTTAATACTCTAATTGGCGTGTTGGGTTAGTTGGAGATGGTGTGTAGCAGGTGAGAAATAGAAAAACTGTATATATTCTGATTTGTTTTGTCTCTGAGAATAGCCTAACTTACTATCTGTCTAAACTGCTATGATCTGTTAAACTGAATGGTTTGCCTCCTGGAACTGATTTTGAAATCAGTTATTGGGACTTAACCGTTTTTAATCTAAAATTTCTGAATATATAGTTATTTCTCAATAGAATTATTAACTTATTTCTTCTACTGACTAAATTACAGGTAAACCATAGGCTTGATCAGTTTAGCGGATCGTGAGCTCAGTCATTCTTCTTACCTGTTTTGTTGTTATTAGCCTCGTTAGCTTATTTTCAATAATTTCAGTAATTTCAAGACATGAAATGTTTTAAGGTTATAAGTGACATATTATATTCTACAATTGCTATTCTCTGCTAGTTTTGCTTAAAAACTAAATTTTAGATATTGTGAATTGAGAAACTCGAGGTAATTTTCTAGATTTGGCCTTGTTGTCTAGGTCGGGTATGAGGTGTTACATTTAGTAGTATCAGAGCCAGGTTAAAACACTCGAGCTGTGTTTTGTGCTCTTATGTTGCGTTAAAAGTTGTTTAAATGAAAATAAGCTATCTGAGTAATCTTGAAAATCAATTTTAAAAAAGATCGAGTCTCCGATGTCAAACCTGTAATTGTTTCTGCTCAGTTATTGCGATTAGTTGATAGATTGTAGTAATTAAAATTGTAATAAGTGTTTCTTTCATTAAATTGTCAACTCAAATAAGACTAGTAATTTAATTGCCTCAGTGGCAGTCTGCAGTGGACACTGCTGAGTGCCACTTAGCTTCAACATAATATTTTGCCTTAATAAATAATGCATAGTTGATGACCATAATTGGAGTGGCAAAGTTTTTGTTCATTGACATCTTAGATGTTGTTCGAAGTGTTGTAATACTATTAATGACATTTCAAAACAAAAATGTAAATATGAGAAAGATAAACACACAAGAATTGGTTATGTAGTTAAGGACCGGATCTATTTTTCTAGCACCTCACCTAAAGAATATAATCAACTACTAAGCCAACAGTAGAACAAACAATTACAAGCCAACCAATCCTAAGATTACTACAGTCTTGACATTATATACCATGTAACACCCCGAACCCGAGACCATCGCCGGTGTTGGACACGAGGGGTTAACGAGACAAATCCTCTTAAAGTACCGACCAATTCGGCATTTCCAGACAGGCTGAAAAACTGCGTCACCGTCGCCTTAAAAATCATATCTTGAGTTTCAAAACTCAGAAACTGATTCCGTAAATTTTCCCTGAATTTAGACTCATATATCCATCCATGGATTTATTTCTAGAATTTTTGGTTGGGCCAATAGGTACAGTTTATTAGTTAAAGTCACCCATGTTACAGGGGTCGACTATGCTGATCTTCGCACGTTACAACTTGAATATCTCTCTGTACAGGGCTTTAATACTGGTGCCGTTTGTTTCTAATGAAACTAGACTCAAAATGGAATCTGCACATATAAGGCATGACTTCTAATTCTTTCTGGATAATTTATAGTAAATTTTCAAAGTCGCGACAGGGGACCCAGAAACCGTTCTGGCCCTGTCTCACGAGAACTTTAATATCTCTCGGTATACTGTTCATATGATCGTTTCGTTACTTTCATATGAAAATAGACTCGTCAAGGTTCGTTTACATAACTTATTCACAATTTAACACCCTTCCTACAAATTTTGGTGATTTTTCACATCCACGTCACTGCAACTTGGCAGCATCCGTTTTAAGGTAGGCCTTACCTATTTTGTAGTTTCCATGGACCAACTATAGTCTAGTCATACATAGGTCCTCCTATGATCATGTTTAGCCATTCCAATGGCTGATCATGTGACCAACACTCCCATTCAATCCATAATAACATCATGAAACCATATAAAATTACAAACCACAAATGGTCTAATTCCGTACTCACTTTTACGAACCATTTTCGCATGGCCGTACATATATACATCACAAAAGCACTTGAAAACAACCGAGGGTAGTCCTATACATGCCATATCCAAAGTTCAACTAAAAGAGTACCAAAATGGGGCTTTGATAGTGTGGATGACTTCGACTTCAAGGATCCCGAATCCGATAGCTAACGAGCAAAATCTATAAGACAGAGAAACAGAGGAAAGCGGAGTAAGCAATTTATGCTTAGTAAGTTTGAGCAAGAAATTCCAGCACAACAAAAGCTTAGCATTCATAAAGCTAACGGATAATTTCATATGTACAAACTCTCAATATCATACTCATTTCACATTTCAACCCCTATGATCATACATAAGGGATCACCTTAGTCACATACCGGAAACTCATTACTCGATGGCGAATATTATTGAAGGAATCAACGATTCAAGCTCATATGAACATACCTCATTGCTGGAATTTTCTCAAGCGCATTAACTGAAATTTTACAGCAAGATTGCTTATTCTAGAATCACGTACCTTGAATTTAATCGGATATAACGACTCGCTCAAATGCCTTCGGACGAAGCCGGTTATAGCGACTTGCACGAATGCCTTCGGACTTAACCCGGGTTTAGTAACTTGCACAAAGCCTTCGGATTAGCCCGGATTTATTAACTTCGCATACGAATGCCTTCGGATCCTAGTCCGGATATAGTCACTTAGCACAAAGCCTTCGGGACTTAGCCGGACATCATTCAATAACCGAGCACAATTGTCAATAAATTATGACACATTCGTATTTCATTTTCAATAGCAAAACTCAAACACAAGGCACTTTTTGCACTTGCAATTTCGGCTCAATAGCCACACACAAAGAGCATGATTTTAATTTGCTTTAAACATGATCTAATCATTTCAGAATTTAAGCTCTATTACTCAAGAACTTACCTTGGATGTTGTCGAGCGATTTAAATGCTACTCGACTACTTTTTCCTTCCCTTTATCGGATTTAGCTCCCCTCTACTCTTGAGCTTAATTTGACAAATAAATTGATTTAATCATTTGAGCATCGAAAGAGGAATTCAAGGTACTTAGCCAATATATATACTCATTTGGCATCAAAGTCGCATATGTACGAAATCATGAGTCGAACTCAACACATTAGTTAATATTCCTCTTAGCGAATTTTCTAAGCCAAGAATAGGCATCAATATGCTTGCCTCTAACCGAGTGCATGCACACCAATTTCCCCTCATGTGGCGAATATGCATGTCCATGTTGAGGCCAATTATACACTTTATACCACACCAAAAAAGCAGCATACATTTTACTAACTAATGCATTCCATAATGTAACTCAATACACATCTATCATTTCCTTCATGATCGAAACATCATCACAAGCAAATATACACCTTGAAATAGTATATATGTCATACCAATACATCATGTACAACATATATACATATATATATGCTAGAGCCGAATCTCAAGTTGATTGTAACTAAACACGAACAAAATTTCAAAACACAAATCTTACTTTCCATGCAATGAGCATAAATCACACTTTTGGATGTACCATGGCGAATACATCACAACACTATAATTTTGGTCATGATTAAACAAAAACTTAGCATCTCATTCGAAAATGCTAAAAGAAAATCTAAGAGTCCTCAATCCCCCATCACATGTATCATTATCAAGCTTGATATTTAGCATGCAATGGCATTTACACCACATTTACTTTGGCGAATTTCATTCCCATGACATTGCAAAGATTTGAACCATGGGCTACCAAGAACATCAAGCTAGCAACTAAAACATGCATGAATTTCATGGCACAATCTCAAACATACCTTAATCTTGATGCAAGTTTAGCCAACCTCTTCCTAATCCTCTTCCAAAACAAACATGAAGCAAAATTCCTTCCTTCCTCTAGTATTTTCGGTCAAGAGAGAATGCAAGGTTGGATGAACAATTTTTTCTTTTTTCATCTACAATACACGGCAATGGGGTTTCACACTCACACTCACATTTTTTTCTTTTCTTTCTTTATTACCCATGCTTATTTGTTTATTATTTCTCCTAATGCCCAACAAAACATGTTTCATGACATGTTTAGCCCATGATTCCTTGTCATGGCCGGCCACTACAACTTGGGGGAAATTTGACATGCAAGTCCTCCCTTGACTACATGCACTATTAGGTCCTTATAGATTAGCCTTTCACTTTTCAAAAGTGTCACACAAGTCCTACTAACTGAATTCACATGCAATCGGCTAAATCGGAACTTGAAATTTTCACACATTCATAATTACATATTCTAGACAATAAATTTTACATTCAAACATTTCGGTGACTCGGTTTAGCGGTCCCGAAACCACTTCCCGGCTAGGGTCAGTTTTGGGCTGTCACATACCAAGTGGATTTTAGCGAGTTCTCTTGCATACAAATGCCTTCCTACTGAAGGTTGAAATATCTCTTACAAATGAGTAGAAAGATCTCAACATGCACTAATAGAATGAATTGATTTTATGCTCTCCAATTTTATTTTCTAGGGTTTGTGGTTGTACTTTCAAATAAAGTTATCTCTAGAGCTCGAACACGCATATTTTATTAAGAATGCAATGTATTTTACCATAAAAAATGATATAATGTTTAGTAGACTCTTTGAATTATTGGAGTTTATAATTTGCTTCTTTGATAGAGCTTGGACAAAAATAAATATACTTTGTAATAAGAAATTATTAGCTATTATTTAAAGGAATAATTCACAAAGTTAATCTCGAACGACTTTAAAGTTACTTATATGTAAATTTAAAAAAGTTCAATTTCGATAAAACTGTATTAGCTAATGATAAAGAGTCAAATTGATCCGCATGTGGATTGATAGCTTTAATAACTCATATTATTCAAATTCAAAATAGAAATCAATAAAAAGATACATCTATTGTTTAAATGTTGATTGCTTTGCTTATACAATGTTGTCGCCCACCACACCTTAGACAGTGATCATTTTGAGAGCTATAGTTGTTCATAGCGAGAAACATTTTCCTAAGTTGATTCACTTTGTTATCTTTTAAGTATTTATTGGAAAGTTTATTCACTTTGTAAATGATGATATTTGGAAAGAGTGAGTGAAAATAAGTGTACAATAATGAGATTGTTTTTATCCTTACGAGTGTTTGATAGATAGAGTTTAAATCATTAGTTGTTATGAGAAATTGTTTAGTGAATTACAGAGTAAAGATAAAATTATTAATTCGAATTGCATAAATAATCTTAATCTGGTTTGTTTATCGGTTAAACTTTACAACATAAGTTTATAAAGACCATTGTTGCAAGATGAATTTCAAGAGCAACAAGTCCAACAAGTCAATTTAGTTTTTCACCAATATTTACTAAAAAAGAAATCTCCAAATAACATTAATATTGTTCTAACATTGCAGTATTGCTCAAAGTATTAATGGAGGAGTTCTAACACTTGCACTCAATAAATAATAATACAAATTGTCAATCATTTAACATAAAAAGAAAACATTTAAATGAATTTTTTTTATCCTAATGTGATGAGATATTTTCATTTAGTAATAAAATCAATTACAAGTGAAGTCCCTAAATAATTAACTTACAGATAGATAATGATATTATTGAAACCAATCCATACAAAAAGGATATTTTATGCTCCCCATCCTCTCTTTAATAATACATTAAAATATAACACCGATTTCCCTTATCTTTTTTGCTTTGGGTTTTCCTTTCTAGCCTTTCAACTTGAATTTATGGCCAATATTTGTGATCAATTCACCAGCTTTTCCTCATTATTTATATAATATATCTATAAATTGTTGTAGATTTTGTTTATGGCTTTAGTAGACTCCAATCATTTTTATATATTTTATCCATGTTGGTTGAGATTGATTTAAGATTTTATTTTATTAATTTTTTAAATTAAAAACATTTATATTTATACTTAGAAATTAAATTAAAATTATTTTTTAATGAAAATTAGATTCAATATAAACCAAATTAATCAGTACCACTTTTAAAAAGAGGTGAATTAAAAAACTTTTAGAAGAGTCAGAATTAAAGTATAAAAATTTTGAGAGGTGAAAATATAATTTTATCATATATTTCATCATTTCGAAAAGAACTAAACTTTTCATCTTTTTGAGATAAAATGTAATTTTATTATATATAAATTTAATGATTTTAAGAAGGATAAATTGCAATTTTCCATTTTAAAGTAACCAGCAAGTAACGGAGAATAAAATAACAACACTCGTCCTTTGACAACATTTTCTTTTTTAAGTACCAAACTTAAAATCAGAAATAAGTCCGGAGCTAATTAAATAATTAATCCAACTTATTTTCACCAAGTATTTATTTTAAACATGGTCCCTGTATAATGACATTGGAAATGGTTACAATATTGCTTTCAGAAAAACAAAGGAAATGGTTAAAAAATGATAATTCTGTCCTCAAGTAGAAAGCGAAATTAGCAAAAGACAATTAATGGCACCTGGCATACTCGTTAATAAGTGAATGTATCCTCTTTAAAACATTGTTTTATTGTTTTTTTAATATTTAATTTCACATTTTTCCTAAGGGCTTGTTTCATAATTTAATTTTAAAAAAATTCAATCCAGTAGTTTAATTTTTTATAACCAACATTAAAATTTTGGATTAATTTATATTTTACTTTAACATTATATTATCCTTTCAATAAAAAATCAGATCATAATAATCTAATTACTTACCTTTATTATTATTAGTTTAGATATTGTTAAAGTACATTATTTTTAAATATATAATTTTCAAAATTTGGATTTATCAAACAATATAACACTTAATTTTCAGTAAATACCAAATAAATTTTATGATTTATATTTGATTTTCTACTTGATCAAGTAAAGCATTGGAATTATTTAGATTGTTATTTGTTTGTTTATTTGAGATTAGATTCGAGTGAATCTTTACACAATAGTCTTTTCTTAAAAAATTATATTGGAGAGATGGGAATAAAAATAATCAAATCATAATTTTTTAGGATAGTAAATTTGCTATGCATTAATGAAGAATTAGCAGTATGGTAATGAGTAAGATGTTAAAGGGTCCATCCCAATACAGAAACCAGTATTATAATGAGTTAAATTTCGTGAAGATCTGTCTTTTTCTATGCTTGTCCTCCTATGGAGCTTTGCTCCCACATGGGGTAATGTAATCTTCACTCATATTCTCCATAAGCATCACATGATGTACAGCAAACCCATGGATATTATTATTTTATGACTAACACCCCTAGTCCTTGGTTAAAGCAATGTAAATAGAACCCTAAACAACAAGATAAGTAGTATAAGTCGAATATGAAGAAATAACACAGGCAACGATACAAATACACTCACGTCTAATTTCGTCTCTCCATTAAATATTATATTACAAATGACTTTTAGTCTTGAAGACATCATCCCTTGTCTTCATCTTCAAAGAAAACAGAAGAAAGTAAAAGGAATCAAACTTCTTATCTTATTTAACACCATATGATCACAACCCCACTATTGCAAAGTGATAATTGATGGGGGTGAACTTAACGAGGACGACGATTACTAATTAAGCCATAATCAGCACTTCTTCGAGACCTTGGGAGATACACTATTGATTCCGAAACTGCGCAACTTCTTTTACAAGAAGTGTAAAGATTAATAAACCCCAACCTGTCACTCATACTTCTTGTTACCTTAGCTCCGGTCCACAGATTTCTTGCAGTTTCTTCGTCACCATCACGGTCTTCCTTGGAACACTCAACCAACGCCGCGAAAAATGGGTCCATCCGCCGGAAACTCTCTGAAGCGCCGGCGGATGCCTTTTTCCTGCTTAACATATCTTCGAAGCTGTAGGTTTTTGAGGAGGTTCGTGGGGTAGTCGGGGGAGGCAATGGCAGCAACTTCATGGACTCTTTTCTGTTGTTGTGGTTATGTAGCTTCTTTGGGATCCCTGGTAACTGTTCCCAAGAAAATGGTACACCTGAGAATCGGAACGGAGTTGCGGGGCTGAGAGGCGAATCATCGGGAAAATACGAAGATCTCAGTGAGGATGAAAACCAAGGGCTTTTGGTGGCCGGAATTATGGGGCCACATTCTTTTGCTGGCGTTTGGTGATGATGCCCAAATTGAGTAGTTGATGAGGAACCCATAGCTAGCTTTAGAGAAAATGAAGGGAGAAATCAATTTGTGTTGTATTAGATGGTGTTATTTAATTTTGTTATTTGACCTTCTTATATATTTATTTATACCCATATTTATTTTATTTCATTAATCCACTCCTTGCTTTAATCAAATATACAACACACAGTTTTAGGTTTAAATGCATCTAATCTTTTTAAATTTATACTTTATTTTCTCTTCTTCTAATTTTGCAATTATAAAAACACAATAACTTTTTTATCCTCAATGTTTACATGTTATTTTTTCATTTTGGTTCAAAGTACATAAAATTATTAAAAATTAAATTTTATATTTTCAGAAAAGTTCCTATTTTTCTAAATTCCCCCAAAAATTAATAAATAAAAATTAAAAATTCATTAAATTATAAAAATATAAAAATTTTCCAAATTCGTTTAACAAAGGCGGTATTTCACTTCTTAAATCTTCTAAACTTTATTTTAAAATTTTAAAATATAAAAGTTCAGCAAATATTAATATTTTTAATGGCAACATACAAATGTTACAATAATATTCATAATTTAAGTGAATTTATATAATCAATTCAAATATATGGGATTTTATATTGTGAACATATTTAAAAACTATGACATTAAATAAATTTCATATCATAAAGTCGGTAATTAAATTTCTACAAACATAGAAATCAATAATAAAATAAAATAAATAAATAAAGGATACACAGCTTAACTATATTTAATAATTAAATATATTTTTATTTTTATTAACAATTTAATAAATTTACAAATAAGATAAGTAGTCATGAATAATATATTAAAAAGTAATATGTAATCCCATTGTAATTTTTAGATGAATGATGTATAAAAGAATTATCATTAACATAATATGGACGGGGTTGCATTATCAGATAAAGTTTAATGTTTATTTTATTTTTATTATTAATAATGGTGTTTAACTCTTTCTTACCTTATTTTTTTGTGAAACTATAAGAGGAGAATAAAGTCTTAATAGCAACGCGACTGATGTAACTTGAACTCAGATCACACCTAGAACAGTGAACACCCTGACTATCAGGCTAATACACAAAGTTCAACTCTTTCTTAATTATTAATATTAGAAGATAATATATTGTTTGGCATAAATGAGGATAGAGAAGCGTAAATAATGAGAATTATTATGTAATAATTAACATCCATTACAAATTTAACATTTGTGTTAAATACATAAAATTCTATATTTCTAAGTATTTTAAATTTGTATTTTGTTTCCATAATTTAATTATTTTATTTTATTTTATTAACTCTAGTAAAATCTAAAAACTCTCCGCGCCTTGCAAATAATTAACTAAAAATAGCCATTAATTTGTTAAGAAGAGGTTACTTTGGTAGTATAAATAGGATACTTCAATGGCATATTATTCAAGCTCAAGAGGAAACTACTTCAAGAAAAATCAATGGATTCGACGCCTAATGTTGTGGTCGCTAAGGATGGTAGTGGGAAATATGATTGCATCACCGAGGCCTTGGCTGAAGTCCCTTTGAATAGTTGCGATCGATTTGTTATTCACATTAAGGCTGGTACTTACAAGGAAAAAATCATCGTGACCAAAGAGATGACTAATGTTGTGCTCATCGGTGATGGCCCAACCGAGACCATTATCACCAATGACACTAATTGCATTAAGGATAATGTTAAAACATTCGACACTGCAACTGTTGGTAAGTAGTATTATATACATATAAGTTGTGGTGGTGAGGTGAGGTGACTAACTAGTATGCATGTTTGTGAAATATTGTAGGTGTGGATGGGGCTGGTTTCATGGCCAAAGGCATTGGATTCGATAACTCAGCAGGACCCGATGGTCATCAAGCAGTGGCTTTTAGGGCATCCTGTGATAAGGTCGTCATGCTCAATTGTCATTTCACTGGGTACCAAGACACCCTTTACGCTCACAAAGAGAAACAATTTTATAGGGATTGTCTCATCAGCGGGACTGTGGACTTCATCTTCGGGAATGCGGCAAGTGTGTTCCAAAATTGTCAGATCATTGTGAGGAAGCCAGGTGAAAACCAGCACAACATGATTACAGCACATGGAAAGAAAGAAGAAGAAACTAACACAGCCATTGTGCTTCAAAATTGTACCATCTCGGGTGCCCCTGACTACCTTCCGGTGAAAGACAAGAACAAGACGTACCTTGGTCGTCCCTGGAAACAGTTTGCGACAACTATCATAATGCAATGTCAAATTGATGACATCATTACACCAGAGGGTTACTCCCCTATGGAAGGCACCATAGGATTGGATACTGGTTACTTTGCCGAGTTCCAAAATAGGGGACCTGGTGCCAACACTGAGGGCAGGGTCACATGGAAAGCTATCAAGAAAATCGATATGGATGAAGCCATGAAATGGACTCCTCGAGTCTTTTTGAAATCTGACGAATGGCTGGCACAAACTGGCGTTCCCTTTGATCCTGATATGGTCCCTGGAGTGTAAACTTCCCTTTTATATATTAATAGTAAATAATATAGGGAGTTAGGTGAGATGGCAAGTGTCTCTCCTACCTTAACCAATGGTTGAGGGTTTGATCCTCGCTTTGGGTATGGAGTAGCTTTAAAACTAGTGGCCAGCATTTACCCCTTAATGAGCCTATAGAATGCGGAGGATTAGTTATTGGGCTTGACCTTAAGAAATAAAAAAACTTGAAACTTTATATATTTTCTATATTTTTTTGATTTAAAAAAATTTATTTTAAATACTTGTAATAGTTGATTTTAATTGAAACTTTTATATAATTTTTGGTTAAAATATGCTCCAAATCCTATACTCTTCATACATTTATAATTTAATTTCTTTATTTTTATTTTTAGGAATTTAGTCTTATTTTTATATTTTAAAATTCAGGTCTAGTCATCAACAGCTTTTAAAATATTTTTGTTAAATTTGTTGGTGTGACATTTTAAAATAAAAGAAATACCCACTTAGTAGCCACGTGACAAAAAAAATGACGTTGAATTGAACTTGAATTTTATAAAAAAATTTAATCATGTTAGCAATTAAACTTACATTTTCAAATCTGAAAAGTAAAAGAATTAAATTCTAAATATGTAAAAATACTAAGACCTAAAACATATTTTAACCAAAATTTTATAATAACTGTTTATATAAATTCAAACATAGTTGTAACTTAAACATAATATGATTACATGAAAGCGTCCAACCATACCATGTTCTTTAATATTTTATGCTAAAAAATTACAAAAATTATTTTCATCCTAACAAATTATAATTAGGTTTTTCTTTTAATCCCGACAGTAGTCTACAACATCAAATGAAAAAAAACAAAAAAAAAACAACCAATATGGACAGAATGTGAATGATAATTCAGTGGGGTTAATATAGAAAGTAGTTGAGAGATGCTGCTGTTCATGGAGTTGACCCCAACCTACCTAGTGATAATTCATATTTTTATTATTAATGTTATTTATTGAAAGATGAAACATTTAATATATAATACTATTAATATTTGTTATAATTTTTAGGAAAAGAGTAATATATTTTTGTGAATATCATACAAGTAGATATATATATATATATATATTTACCAAATTGTAGGTGTAGCAGACATGTGTTGTTAAAGAAACCAGAATAATCCAAACCTTAAACAGAGAAGAGCTGCATTATTTTTGGGCCAAAATTATTATATGTTTTCATAATTTCGATGCTGAATTGAGGTCCAATCTTCATGTGCAATATTTTGTTGAAATGGACAAATTTTCATTTTCAACATCACTCACCACCTTTCATTTTTGCTCACAAAGTTTACTACAAAATGGTTTTCATCTCATAATTTTTAATTTTTTAAAATAGCTTTATAATATATTTAAGTACAAAATTAGATTTATAAATAAAAGATGTTATAAATGCTAGTTGCAAAAGTTTAAATATTAACATTTATAATTTTTTTATTAGTTTTTAAATAAAAAAAAGACGGAAGTACACTCGTAATAATTTATACTAGTTTAAAATATGTAAGGATGTTTTAATTATTTCATTGATTGAGTTTGTGCCAAGTTAAATCATAACATTAATTCAGTCATACATTTAAATAATAGTAAGTATAGATAGTTAGATTAGTCTAGAATTACTTTTGAAAAGTGTCATGACAAAATGTTTTTTAAAAAGTTGATTAAATCAAATTTTTATATTTTATATTATAATTTAAATAAACATTTTTCAATAGCAATTTTTGACGCATTTTCAAAAATAATTATAATTATATGTATTTAAAATATTTAAGACATGATGTTGTAAAGTAAAAAATATATCCGTAAATGATTTTTGAATTGTTA
Organism: Gossypium arboreum; assembly: GCF_025698485.1. Lineage (NCBI taxonomy): Eukaryota > Viridiplantae > Streptophyta > Magnoliopsida > Malvales > Malvaceae > Gossypium > Gossypium arboreum. The sequence continues at coordinate 28,540,210 of NC_069074.1, read as the reverse complement.
ATCTTATAATTTAGGAAATATATCAACTTAAATTGTAATAAAAATATAAAAAATATTATAACTCTATCTTAATATTTGATATATGAAATAGAAAATTGTATTTTAATATATAGACTATATTTAAGGTATTAAAATATAATCATTACAAAAACAAACATATAATGTTATATATTTGTAACAATTTTTGACCAATCTTATTATAGATTATGATAATATCTCTTTTGACACAATACCTAGAACTAGAACTACTCATAACCCCTTCTCAACGCATAAATAAGAAAATAATATGTTTTAGAGCACTCGAATCCACATCTTGATGCATTGGCAACAATACCTATGCCAATCAAGTTAAAACTGATCATTGGCTATATTTGAAACAAATTTAAAAAAAAACACTTGTATACCCAATATAAATATTATAAAAATATATTAAATGATAAATGAGGGTTAAAGACTATATTTTAACTTGATTTTCCAAACTAAAAAACTATAAATTATGAGATGAAAAACATTTTTATCTTAAAAAATAATTTATTTAACCTCGCTTATAACTTTTAAAAAGCAATGGTATGTATGATTAAACGAAATCAAATCCTTGACAAGAATGGTCAAAATAGTTGAAAGTAATCTAGAATTTAGATGCTATATTACCGATAGTCTCCAACTACCAAGGCCTATCATCCTACAGTTTCTAACTACTGAGGCATAATTATGCATATTAAATATTTGTTGGTGGATGATAAACAATACTTTTTGGTGAATGATAAATAATATTCCAGGTCAGTGCAATTTGCTGTTTTTATTGACGTTGCTATAAGTTTCGATTGTGTTGCATTTTTTTAAGTTGACTATTTTTTTTTATCTTTTTTTAAAAAAAAAATTATATTATGCAGTAAAACTAGGATATATATTGTTAAAGGAAATCAGAATATATTAGAGTCAAGAACTTTCAAAGATTTTTTTATTATTTGTGGAGATATTTTCGAAGAGATTTAGATATGACTTTAAAGGATCTGGATTAGTCCTTATTTCAAGGATAATTGTTATGGGCGACATTTTAAAGATTAAGATTGATATTGAAGATTGGATTTTATCTACTTCAAGTTGATTGGAAGTGATCACTCAGTCTATGCAACATTGTTTGTCTTTGGAAAGGTGAGATTTTAACGTGCACAAATTCAGTTCAATGAGAACGTGCGTAAATATGGAGGATTTGAAGGAAGGAAGCTCTATATCCAGACCCCATCCCTAGATAACTTTAATTATGTGTATCAGAAGGCTTGTATGCAAGCATTCTTATAGTCCATAAATGAGAAGGCTTGAAAAATCAATTGTACCTAGTTGGGTACCCCTTGAAACTACTAATGCAGATGGCACAAGCATCGTGAAACCAAAATTTTCTTAGTTTGCAAATCAAAATAAAGCTACAAGCTACAACCATCATTAAACAAAGTTGATCATCTATTCGTTTGATGCTTGTACAATGGATTCCATAGTTTTTGCAAGAGAAGCCACTTGTTCCTTAAGGGAAGAGTGCCTGCTATCATTTTAACTACAACATCCAAACTTGATCATGAGCATTGATGAATGGTCGTTGTTAATAATTCTTCCTCTAACTTCTGAGTTGGAAAATACTTGAGATTTAGTTTGTTAAAAAGGTTCTTCTTGGGAGCCATTACATATTTGATGAACTTAAACTCTGAAGAAAAGCAATAAGGAAGATATCGTCCCACTGTGGCATGCCAGGAATTTTTGCACAAAAATTTTGCGTCAAATAAGACCTAAAAGATTTGAGACAAATAAAAAAGGTTTATTATCAAACTTGAGAGTTATAATTTTTGAATATTTCCTTCAATCCTTTTCTTCAACAAAGTTTCAATCAAATGATCTTGAGATTTGATCTTGGATGGATGTAGTTCACTTCAAGGGTTGTGGAGACTTAGCCTTGAAAATGGGTTTGGGAGTTTTTTGCTTTAGATGGCTTGAAAGTTGATTCAAGGATATTTGAGACTCGATATTGGATTGATAAGGTTTGCTTTGAGGGTCTTCGAGACTTTAATCTTGAAGAAAAGGTTCCATTAAGTTGACAAGATCAGATTTGAGAGAGTTTGGTCCTAGGGTCTTCAAGATATGATCTTGGATAGTTTTGTTTGTTTCAAAGTCATTGAGATTTTATCATGAAATAGGAGCTGGATTTTTTTGTGTCAGCGTAACAAGATTGGAGAGAGATTTTGTCCAAGGGTGTAACAAAATGACTTTCTGTGGTTCTAGAAAATGCAGTTTCAGAACCTCATTTCCATAACCCGAGTGCGTAAATATTAAATATGAATATTTATGTGATTAGTATAAAATTATACGATATTTGACCCATCAATTTTGTCTATTAATTACTTAATTAGGGTACAAGGACTAAAGTGTAAAAGTCTAATTGCTATAGGTTTCTAATTAACCAAAGGCTTGAGGACTTAATTTACAATTAGCCAAAGGCCTAAAATGGTAATTAAACTATTTTTAACCATGTCATAGTGGATGATGATGAATTATAAACTAAAGCGTATTAGTAATTAATTAAGCCAATAAACTAAGGTTAATTAAGTTTAATTACTATATATACTTAGATGAGTGGAAAGAAAGCGAGAGAGTTCATCTTCTCCTTCCTTCCATAGTCGAATATCCACAGTTAAGAAAAGAGAAAATTCAACTAAGGTTAATAAACCAAAGGTTAACATGCATTAGTGGATGAGAATGGTGATAGGCATTAACTTGGATTAATAGTAAATTAATTAACATAAAATCTAATTAAATTGTTAACTAAAACTAATTAAAAGTTAAACAATAGTATAAATAGAAAATGAACTAGGAAGAGAGATGAGATGTTGTTATCTTCTTCCCTAAAACTGTAGCAACTAAAGAAGAAGAAGAAAAAAAACCTTAAGGTTTTGCAAGTGTTCGACCATACAATTAGGCATGGAAATTTAGTCATTTTCTTGTATTTTTTTTATAGATTTGAGGTCATGGGAGCTTGTTTTAGCTAGCCCATGTACCAATTTGTGAAACTGTTAAAATTCTTGAAAGTTATCATTGTTGATAAATAGATGAAATTGATGTGAAATTGTAAGAAATTAAGCTAAGTAAATGAAAATGACTAAATTGTAAAGCTTAATTGTTAGTTTTGTACATTAAGGACCAAATTCAATAAAATGAAAAAATGTTATGAAATGTTGATAGGAATAGAAAATAGAATGTCCTTAATGAATTTTTGTGAAATCATATTCTAATCTGAGACCCTAAATGCTTGTTCTGATTTTTAGGACTAAATTGAATAAATTATAAAATCTGTATAATTTGGTATTTGATTCTAAAATTATTGGAAGTTGATTGTATGATATGTTTTGTAATTATTTGTAGCTAACAACAACACTGAATTGTTGAGAGGGAAAGGAAAAGCAAAAATCGTCGACGAGTAGCGCGCGAAACCTCAGTTTGTACTTTGATGGTTTAGGATAGATATAATAGCTTGTATATATATGATAATTGCTTTATTAATCATTGAGGCAAGTATATGGTGATAGTATGAATTTTTTTGATTGAATTTGATGTGGGATATCAAAATATATGACTAAAATGAATAAAATGAAAAATAGCATGAAATATTTGATTTATGTCACGTGAAATGGTAAATGGGTAAAAATATGGTGTATAGCAAGTAGTACATGTTATTTGATGATGAATTGGATTCTAGTTGTGATTATGATTGAGTAATGATATATGAGCTAAATTGCAAAACGAAATGTGATAAATGATTGTTATGCAACAGAACAGTGTATAGAGTATGAAAATATATATGTGACTGAATACAAGGTATGAATATACGAGTAAGATGATTGCAGGTATGGAAATGCATATATGTAAAATTGTTGCCCATGTGACTTAGTAAAAAGTTAGGATACGATTGGCATGCTAATAGGGTTATATGCACGCTTGTATGAGATATGTTATTATATAGAGATCATTACAGATTATATTGGGATCCAACATTTGTTGCGGATCATCAAGTATTATATGTCTATACAAAAACCTTGATGTGATCGAGGGATGTATATGCATATGAGAATGCATTTGATACCTAAGGGCTTTGCATTTCGGTGCTCTGGTGTGGTGTAGCTTAAACTCTTACGAGCTATTTGATGTGGTGTAGTTTACCTGTATATTTGAGTCTATTTTACTAGGGTTGCATCGGGCTAACATTATAATTGGAATTGGAAAACTTGAAAAAGTAATGAAATAAATTAATAATAGAATATAGTACCGAAATGAATATGAATGAGCAAAAAGAAATCCGGACGATATGTTGAACGGATTTTTGATATGAAATGAACTTGATATTGTGTAACACCCCAGACTCGGCCTAGATGTTACGGCTAAATCTGGAGAATTACATTAAACTACTTTTGAAAAATCAAACTTTTAAGAATTAAGAATTCAAACGATCCAATAACATTTAAACTATAATAAGCAAACCATAAAATCCAGTCTTACAAAAACAGCAATCCCAGAAAATAGTAACAGTGTAATTCCAAATAACATGATAAAATGATTAAGTGGAATGACCGAGCTCCCGATACGATGACCCGCTTAAGTCTAAAGGTTACCTAAAATTCAAACAATAGTCTAAATGAGCTAACAACTCAGTGTGTAACTTATGTAATCAAATAAGCAAAAACAATCTCAATCATACTTTCATATATTTATTCGGTTAGATATTAGAATCAAAATCGGATACAAAACATATCAAATACAAAAATATAGAACATATTAGATATAGATACAGAATCTTACCCCCAATCCACTACACACCATCTCCATCCATCCCTACACATCATATAAGGTATCAAGTACTCATTCATCCCTACACACTGCATAGTGACAATATGTCACGTTTCAGAATATTTGCAGTCTAGTTACCAGATCAAAATGTGATAGATCGCCAGAATCATATATATACGTGGCTTAGCCACCAAAAAGGGTAAAATTTTAAATTGCCCATACTTCCTCCTTTACATAGGTCCCAACCCAATGCAGATACAGAATTATCAAATATCAGAGATGTATATACAATTATCCCGGTTCAAATCTGTAACACCTAGGTTTTGGGGGTTAGAAGTTTTGATTTTGTAGATAGGGTCAGTGGCTAGATTAGGTATGTAAGTTTGTTTTCACATTTTAGTGTCAGAATAGGCCTGTTGGTCTGGTGGTTGGTTGTATGTTAGTTTAGTTTAGGGTTCCAGGTTCTAGCCTTGAGTGTGTCTTGAGGGAATTACTTTGATTTAAGTTTTGTTTTGTTTAAAAATTTTAATATTTATTTAGTTTGGAATTTTATTTTTATTTTATTTTAATTTTTTCTTCTTTTGTTTTTTTTTTTTTTTGTTTGTATGTTCTCTCTTCTCCCTCACCATGGTTTGCTTTCTCCTTTGGAAAAAAACAAAAGAAGAACGGTTTTGTTTTGGAAAGCTTCGGTTATCTGTTGTCAATCTGGTGTCTGGAAGTTTTGGCCGCGAGTCAGGTGTGGGATTCGAACCTTTCTTTTTCATTAATGAAATTATGAATTGGATATGTGAAATTCAACAATTATTGGTGTTTTTTGAATCGTTAAGTTTCGATGTTGGAGTTTGGTTTATTTCTTGTATGTTTTTGGATTAAAGTGGATGGGATTCGTTTTGTTGATGGTTGAGGGATTGTTAAGCAATTTTGAGGTGGGTTTTAGGACTACATACGTTAGGAATGCGATTTTAAGAAGAAAGGTGCAGATTGCAACTAATTTCGGTGTGGTTTTGTGACCACACGAGTGGTCACATGGGCGTGTGCTCCCATTCGGGCGGTTCACACCGCTGTGTACAATTGGGAATTAGGATTCTGGGCAAAATTTGGTGCCACACGGTCAAGTGGCCAATTTGAGGATTTGGGGATCTCACATGGGCATGTGTTTTGGACACACGACTGTGTTTGGTGGGCATACGGACGTGTGAGAACCTCGCACGGTCGCGACTACCCTGTATCCTATTTTAGCACAAGCAGACAGAGAGTTACACGGCAGGATCACACGGCCATGTCCCTAGGGCACATGGGCGTGTACCTTAGCCACACGGTCGTATGCTTCCTTCCACACGGGCGTGTGCCCTTCCACATGGGTGTGTTGACCCCCACATGACCTAGGCATTTCCATACAGCCGAAGCACACGGATGTGTGGCCCTATCTCGCCAAATTTTTTTCTATGTCAAATTAAAGCTTGATTACGATTTTTTGTGTCCCGACCCTTAGCAAGGTCTTAGCAAGGGTGATTGGGACTTTGATTTGGCCTAAATTGGTGTGTTTTGTATAGATATACCTTTATTTAAGCAGATTGTTTAATTGTTGCTTGAAGTTACTTTGCAATTGATACTGATCCGGGTATATGAGTGTACGCATTTATGATCCTGGGTGATTTGTGTGTGAGTGTTTGTGTGTAGTGCGCATTATATGACTGCACGGGAATTCTATAATTGATTGACTGGATATGAGTTTTTGTGTCCGAATGAATGCCTGGAAATCTTGTACTGTAACACCCCAAAATTATTATTTTTGTTCCTGTTAAAATTTGACACAATGTGTATCTACTTTAGTGGTTAAGTGTTCTGGGTATGTGTGGAGCCTTATCTTAGGTGAATTTTTGTCTTTTTCTAAATAAAGCCTTAACCTTGCTCAAAGGGTTTAAGTTTATTGTCTATAGGTATATAACAGAATGGGACTGCTAGTATGGTGGTTAAGATGTGTGTTGGTGTGTTGAAGGTCTAGAGTTCGAATCCCTACTTGAGCATAAGTGTTATTTTTACGCGGTGATGGACAAGAATTTGGGCTAAGTGGGGATTCTGGAGTGGTTGTAGGTTAGTGGGATTAGAGGGAGTAAATTTAGGGATTAGTGAGACAATTAAGGGATTTAGTGTATCATTAGTTTTATTTTTGTTTTTTCATAGGAATTTGGTCTGTTTTCCCTAAATTTTTTCAACATAACTTTCCTCTCATTCCCCTTTTGTTGAATTTTAATCTTTTTCTTTTGATTCATTCCTTCAATTCGTCTTCTTCCTGTCCAATGTTGGCTGCGTTCGATTGGTAAATTGGTAGGTAAGAGGGTTATGCCTCGTTTGAAGGGGGAAAGTTTTTCTTTTGTTCATTTGAGAAGTTTTGAACTCTCCGTTAATGTCGATTTTTTTTTTAATTTGGCAACAGCGAATCATGGAAGTCGTGACCCTTCTCTTACGGATCCGTAGTTAGGGATTGCCCAGAATTTAGACGATATATCTTGTTTGGTTTCGTAGTTCAGTTAAATATCGTTTTAAGGGATTTATTCAAGGTTTGATTGGTCAATTATAGGTTCTGGAGATCTCGAGATTGCAATATTAATAAAAATGAACCAGGTGTGTACCCGAATCACAGAAAAATGAGGTTCGACAAAAGTCAAAAAATGAATCTGTCGACGTCACACGGCCATGTGGTCACCTGTGTGCCATAACACGGCCGCATGTGACAACACGGTCGTGTGATCGATGAAGGCCAAGCCGTGTGCAGGACAAGGTCGTGTGATGGCCGGAGTATGGCCATCTGGGCTACACGAGTTAAACTAGACTGGGCGTATGAGCCACACGGATGTGTGGGCTCATACAGGTGAGTCACACGAGCACGTGAACTTTGGGCCAGGCCGTATGATCTACACGGGCAAGGCCAATCTAGGCGTGTGGGCCCACACGGGCAACTCACGCGGGTAACCCACTTGGGCGTGTGGGGGCCCATTGTACTGAAATTTCTATAGGGCCGCATGAGTCATCTTAATCGACTATGGGCCTACCGTAAGGTCAGTAAACACTATCCAACCCTAAAATTAAGTGAAATGTTAGGCTGAGATATGACTATGAGCATGCCCAAGATTGTATATCTGTATCTGTTTATATAAGCATGTTAAGCATGATTTGTCTGTTAATTCTGTATGTATGATCTGATACTGTGATTGGGGTGGGATGATATACATATTAGATGAAGTGTTTTAAAAGGAAGATTATGCCTATTATCTGACAGCTCAGCTGCAATATTTGATATGTGCCGCATTCGGTGCAACATGGTGTGTAGGGTTAGGTGGGTGTTTTAAACCCCACATGGTATGTAGGGATGGTCGGAGATGGTGTGTAAAGGTTAGGGGTACGATCTTAAATTCTATTTCTGACTGCATATCTGTATCTATATCTGAGATGGGCTAAGGCCTAAATCTGCATCTGAATCTGTAATGGGCTTAACGCAAGACTATATCTGACTGATATATGTTATTTTGTATATGTGCATGCTTGATTCTGTGGGGTTACACACTGAATTTACATAAACTCACCCTTTCTTCTATCTCTTTTGTACAAGTAATCCACAGAGTTAGGCGGATCGATGCAACGGAGGACTCAATAGTGACCACTCTTTAAAAATTGTTTCACTTTTGTTTTATGGTTTTATTTTTAATTGTTTGGGTATTTGTTTTGTAATTGGAACTTTTCAGATTGTTTTACTTTAAATTGGGTTAAACCGTAATTTTATGATTTAATAACTGCAAAACTCGTTTTAAGTCAGATTTTATCAAAAGCATGAATTTTCTTAAAATTTGAACTGTTTTCTAAACACAACTTTTAAAGCTTCCACTTCAAAATACGTTTTATCGCTAGATGATTAAATGAAAGAAAGTTTTAAAATTAATAATGGTGATAAAGGATACACGATCTGGAAAGGGTTTAATTTAACGACAACGATTTTTCAACTCATTCCATGTGACATTTTCAGATTCGGCCATAACGTCTAGGTCGGGTTTGGGGTGTTACATGTATACTAATTCTATACGTCTGCCTGCATACATACATTTGTATCAAACATTTGTGATTTGGTTGTGAAAAGAAGGAAGACTGATTCTGATTTGATCTGGCAATTTAGTTGCAACATATTTGTCTGATGATTTCAGAATGACGATTATCTGCGTATCGTTAGCTTTCTAACGTAATTATCTGAGTAGCCTAGTCCACATACGTGGTGTGTATGGATGGATGGGCCTTTCGAAGTCCTATGTGGTATGTTTGGTTGGATGAACTTAATTAGCTCTTTTGGGGTGTGATTAGGGGACGGAGAGGTGTCTGGCTGGATGGGTGGGTTCACATTTATGCATTTTTTTCCGCATTCTGTTTGATTGTGGGATTAATTGTTTATAAGCTGTTGTGTTTCAGTACTGATACATTTGATTTGTTTGTGATGATAAGTGTTTTGGTATCGACCCGTTGATGGGTTTACTCATTGAGTGTTCTGGTTGTATGATATGGTGTGCTTGATTGTTACATACGATTGAGAGGTTGGTACTGTGTTTACCTTCTAGTTCTGTATTTCTCTGTAAGTGCGTTTCGCTCTTGAACTGCTATTTGGATTTTTGTTCTATAACTCTGATGTTAGTCACGTTTCAAACTCACACTGAGCTCGTGTAGCTCACCCCCTTAGTGTTTCCCTTTCAAGTACACTTTCGTTTTCTGAAGCTGGGCTCGGTATGTGGAGGTCTTAGACAGTCACGGTTAAAAATAGGCTTTAATAGTTTTTTTTTTATAATTTTCGAGTTTATATTAAACATTTTTTAATTGTAAATATTGTTTTGAAAATTATGGTACGATATTTTGTGTTTTATGCACGTAAGCTACATTTGGACTTTTTTTTTTGAAATATCAGGATTTTATAACTGAGAGTTTTATGTAACTTAAATACTTTTTTGTTTCCTAGCTTGTTAAACTAAAATTTTCCTACGATCACTTTGGTGATTAATGTGACCTCTGGGATTTGGACTAAACTTTTAGGCCAGGTTTTAGGGCATTACAAGATCATATTCAGAAAATGTAGATCATACTCAATTAACATATATCACATCGAATATAAGTACAGTTATCAGGTTATTCGTTATCAGATCATCATATATCAAATTATGTAGCCTAATTTAGATCACGCGAACCCTACGGTAGGCCTACGTTATATTAGATGATGTTTACGGCCTTAGGGAAATTTTTTTATTTTTGGCCCACACTCCCGTGTGGATTCACACGGCCTGGATGCCTGGCCAATGTGGCCCATATTAGTGTCGCACATGGTCTAACACACAGCTGTATAACTCAAAATAGAGAGTTACATGGTCTAGCACACGTCCATGTGACTCAAAACCCAAAAAGTCTCTCACACGGCCTAGACACATGCTCATGTCTCTTGCTCATGTGACTCTAATTCCAAAATAGTCTCTATTGCGACCTTGCACATGGTTGTGTGGCGTCGACAAACATGAATTCTGACTTTCACTATTTGCAGAATTCTCGATTTTCGTTATACACCTGATACAAATTCAATGTAGAAAGAATAGAAAAGATTTTGGAACCTAAAAACAACAATCAATTTACTATTCAGACGAAATAATCAAAACAAAACGCTAATTAGCCAATTGATTATTTTGTTTGATTTGGATATGTAGCAGGATTATTTTTGAAGTAACAATTTGTCACGCCGCGACAACGAACCCTTGATGTCACGATGAGAAACAACTAAGGGTTCACGTTGCAACTTGAAACTTGTAATATTTACAATTTGATCCATATTGACCCCAGGTTAGCAAAAGAGCTTAAGTTTGTACAAGACCCGAAAATGATTATGTATTGATTAATACACATGAATTACTTGTATTTAAATGTATAATGATGTTAAATTGAATGTTTTGATTGTAGTTGTTCCAACAATGGATGTGATATAATATAGCTTGGACCTAGTGATCGAGTCAGGTAACGGGGTGTTACATGTACCGTCAATTTTCCATTACCATTTAATGGTCGAGTGACCAATTCGATCAATTTTTTTTTTGGTGATTAAAATAAGAACAATCCTTATTTAGAGTGACTAACAGAGTAGTTTACCCACAATTTAAAAAAACAAAAACAAAAAAAAAGGAAAGAAAATTACAATATAGATTGTAGAATAATGCAGTAAAAAATAATAAAGTTTAATAATGTGATTAGTGGTTGCTTGTTGGAGCCTTCAAGGGATTAGTGAATGAAGATTTGAAAGCCGGGTGGACAAGTTATTAATAAATTAGAAATTGGCAGTCGGCTTTTTTGAGCTTATTGATACGTTTTGTTGTTTCCAAACTACGATCCCTTATTTAATAATTAATGGCATTAGGTCAAAAACTTTATTTTCATGGTTCAATTAGTTTATATTGTCGTTACCCCAATATTTTTATTTCATGCTTTGGGTCAAATTAGCTCATCTTCTCTGTTTCGCCATCTATCACATTAATTGTATTTATATTAAAATAATGCTTAACGATATAGTTGATATGATATTAAAAACTTAAATTCATTTTATTATACAAATTATAATATAATTTATAATTAAATTTAAAAATAATGGGAAAAATTGTTACAAATATATATCTTAATTTACCAAGTAATTTAATGGGTTGGTTTAAAAGCTGAGTTATCACTCTATTAAGTTGGTTGAATATTTACTATTTTTAATACTCATTTAAGATTTATGTTCCTTTTCTAATCCAACTATCAATTCAACCAAAATAATCGATTAAACTAAAATCTTATCCATTTAATCTCTCATCCCAGAACTATTAACAAGTGTCTGAAGTATTGAATTTTAAATCGACATCTCCCTCGCCTCCAACTCGTAAAACAACCTGTAATTATAAAAATAAAAAATAAAAAAAAGGTCAAATTTATAATTACAGTCTCCAACCTTAAAGTTAGGAACCAATCATAGGTACAGTTAAACCCTTTAATTAATTAGCTACAAATAAGGGTTTGCAACCTTTTGGCGGTTAATTATTTGGTAGGTTGTTCATCAATAGTTATTGTTAAATGATATTTATTTCCCTTCTTTTCCTAGGTTGGTTACCAAATCATTACCATGTTAAAACGTGCTTTATATACTAATTGATATTAGGTCAGTGTTACATAATTACTATCCCATCTATAACATGTACATTATACTAGAATAGAAAATGTTTTTCACTATAAATTACTACCCATTAGGTTGAGTTGATTATTTATTTGTATTAAATTATGTAGTACAAATTTAGAAGTTAAATTATACTCTAATTCTACTTAGAAAATTTATATATAATCACGTAATATTTTAATCAAAAATTAATGATATTAACTATTTGGAATAATTAATAACATTATAAAATATAAGGTCCAAATTACATTAGAAATTAAAGTGTAATAGTTAAATCTCAAATTTAAGCTTAATAGAGGATCAAAATTAAAATTTAATAATTTTCCTAAAATTGCGAAAAAAAAGAAGAAGGTAAGACCAATGCAAACCTAAAAGAAATAAGAAACCACATGTCAGTATGTAAGACTTTAGGGTATTTAAATTATATATAATCGTAATAGGTCATTTTTGCCCGGCTCTTAAACAAAAAAAAACAAATAAAATAAAAATAAAAATAATTAACATTCCAATTTTTTTACAAGACCAAAAACAAAATAAGCCCAAAATTACAAGGCCCAACAAGCCCAAAATACTTGAAATTTTCAGAAAGCCAAAAACCCACCGCTGCTCTCGTGCCACGTCAGCACAACTTGTCCCAAGACCTGACATCCTTTTTGCCGCCATTTCACCAAAATAGCAAGAGGTTCGCTTCTCTCTTCCGTTGACCGAGCACCGAACCTGCAAAAGAAGCCAAAAAGAACATAGAAACAGAGCAGAGAAACAGTAGCAGAAACGAAAGCATAAACATTAGCAAATATAAAATCAAATGTACTATTCGGCTATAAAAGCCACCACCATCAATGTAATGTTTGACACACAATAGAGAGTAATCAAAAAACAGAAATCAAAACTTCAAAGGTGATTTTTTTTTAATCTATTATTGATTTATTTATTTATTTTGAAGAAAAATAAAATCTTTTACCTTTTTGCCGGCGTCTCACCCTCCGTCTTGGAAGATCGACGGACTCTTGGGGGTTCGTCGAATGGTTGCGACGGAAGTGAGCAGAAACAAAGGGTTCTTTGGTTCTTTTTTTTTATGGCTTTTTTTGGCCATTTTTAACCCCAAATCGAGGTTCTACTCGAAAAAGGAACAAAAAGTGAGACTTTTGCACTTTTCGGCCACCGTGGAAGGTGGCGCCGTCTCCAGCAACCGGTGGCTGCCACGGTGCCCGATGGCCGAAGCCAAGGCCGGCCAAAGAAGCTAGAGAGGAAAAACAAAAAAGGCTAAGTTTTTTTTTTAAAAGAGGTTTTAAATGATTTTTTTTTGGAGATTTTTTTAGCATTTATCCCTATAAAATGATGCCATTTTGGACTTAAGCATCAGTTGCCAAAACGACGCCATTTTGCTTAAGACCCGAAACCCGACCTGATTTTAAGTTAGGATCTGCGTGTTTTTCCCCTAGAGGGATATTTACGCGGCTGATCCTTCCGCTTTTTCGCCCATTTTAAAAATCCTGTTCCTTTTTTTTGCTTTTTTAATTTTACCCTGTAATTTTTGCATTAGTTCATTTCAGTCCCCTGTGAAATGGTGCGCATATGGACAAGGGGATTATTGCCTAATTGGTCCCTGTCCTTCATTCGCGTATTCGATTTTAATCCCTTAACACATTTTATTGTTTAATTTGTTTATTTCTGTAACGTCCCCTAACCCTATACCGTCACCAGAACAGGGTTACGAGACATTACCAGTCAGTACAGTCCAATTCCGGTCATTAATTAAAATAAATATTCACACACATCCTAGTTTTAAGATGTCGTCCCTTTAATGGGCCCTCGCGGTCCAATATAAACAGTAAATTCAATTCGGGACTAATTTAGAATCACTACGAATTCTTAGTAAATTTCAAAATTCATACTACATACCGTTGCCAACCATAATTTACTCATTTCATCAATACTTCTATAACCTAAATGACTCTCATAAAACGTCCTAGGTACATGCCATTATCAATACTCAACATACTTTACCTTAATGAATTCGGGATCGTCTTGGGATGCTTGATTCAACGTACTATCTTTACTTAACTGCATGCGAAACAAACAAATCTGCTGAGTATGGTATACTCAAGTGGTATTTCTATAATCCGAACAATTAATAATATAACAAATACTTAAGATCATAATAATAATTACAATTATTCAATTTTTATTCATAGATAAATTTCAACTACTTACCATATAAATTTTATACAGTTCATATAATAAACACAATAACATAATTGTTCAATTCTTAAATAAATCCATTACTATTTACTCCGTTCTTTCACTTACTATTCGGTATAGCTTTCCTTAATTTACTCACAATTCAGTATCATTAAACTATATTCAACTATATACTTATCAATTATATTCCATTTTAATTCATTTCAATAACAGTCAATTTCATTTATATCGTATCAACTTACTATCCACGATAGCTTTCAAGATATACATACGATTCATATATCTCAAATCACATTTCAATTCATCAAGTGGAGTCATATATCATCAATTCGAACTCCAATCATTTCATGAACCTTTGGTTCATATTTTCAATTTCATATAAATTTTCAATTCTCAATTCAATTTCTCGTTTCATTTCAATAGCTTGATCAATCAAATTTATTCGATTTATCTTTCACTTATTTACCCTATTAACAAACCCGGACTTTGACGGATACACGGATTCCAACCCAAACACACCAAGACGGCACATTGTGCCTAAAACGGTACATAGTACTGATCAAGATATCGACACATAAAGTGCCTAAAACGACACACGAGGTGCCTGATACGACACACGAGGTGCACGAAATACGACACATAAAGTGCCCGATCAAGAAGCCAAGCAAATCCGTACACTTCCATATCCTATGGCATGCCAACTATATCCGACTCAGCCCGACTAGTTAATAGGGCATTTCATTCACTCTCTCAATTTAATAATTCTTTCATCAATATCCCATTCCGATAATTACACATATTTATCCATTTTTACAATTCATACAATTTCATTCAATTCAACAGATATATTTCAATTATGCACATTAATTCATAATTCAATACAATTCAATTCACTTTTCAATACCAAATATTCAAATATCACAATCTCATATATTCATATCAATTTCCTCATATTTCCAATCAATATATTTTTCAATATAACATTCATTCAATATTCAAATTTCTACATAAATCATATATATTATATAATTCAATCAATATAATTTCAATCAAAATAATTTCAATCAATATAAATTCAATAAATTCATCGCATACTAAAATCAATCCATTTCAATTGTAAAACATCATAATTCAATTACTAACAATTACCATATGTATATAAATATAACAAATAATGACTGAGTTCGGATTATAGAAATACAAACCGTAATTTTCGAGCTAACTCCGGTTGACTTTGTCTTGTCCTTTCTTAGCCGAGATTTCCGGTACCACATTGACTACGAAATTAATACAATTCATAATCATTAATACATTACTAATTCATATCTTGAGTTACAGAATTCTAAATTAAGATCCGCTAATTTTTCCTGAAACTAGACTCACAAATCTTCTTACAATAAAATTTTCAGAATTTTTGGTTTAGCTATTAAGTACAGTTTATTCTTTAAATTCACCCCTATTCTGTTGTCTGACAGTTTTAGAGCAAAATGTTGATTTACTTTAATTTCAATTTAATCCTAACTAAATTCTCTTACTTTTCTATCTTAATTCATACTTTATTTCTATTCAAATTTTGTCCAAACTCATACTTAACTATTAAATTTCCAGCATATTTTCATAATTTCGAATTTATTTCCATTTAATCCCTAAAACTCAAAACTTATAGCTTAGTTTACGATTCAATCCTTTATTCAATTCCAATCAAAATTTCTATCAAATAAACCCCCAGTTCCATCATTTTATTCAACATGAACCAAACATAGAAATCTAATGACTTTCAAAATTTCTACTTAAAACAAGTACTATTTATCTCTAGGATTCCAAAAACACTCAAAAATCATAAGAAAATGGGCTAAATTGACTTACCAAATTAACTTTGAACCTTTAAAACCTTATTTTCCCTTTTTCTTTTCTTTCTTTCTTTCTCCCTGTTTCTTCTCTGTTTCATTTCACGCTATTCTGCTTTCCTTCCTTCTTTTTATTCTTTTGTTTCTTTCCTTTATTTCCTTTTATTTACTTTACTTTTAATAATAATAATTTAATATATATTTTAACACATAAAAATCTCGATTTTTATGTTTATGCTAACCTCACTTAGGACAAAGGGCATAATTGCCATTTTGGTCCTCTTTATTTTCTTTTAATCTACAATTTAACTTTCATCCTTTATTCAATTTAATCCTTTTCTTAATTACTCTTAATTAAATTAAATTCACTTAATTAAACTCTAATTAACCACTCATTTTACTTCGTAAATATTTTAATAAATATTTACGAATCCGCTTTTTCAGAAATGGAGACCCGAAAATACATTTTTTCCGTAACAGTAAACTTCGGGTCGTTACAATTCTCTCCCCCTTAAGAAATTTCGTCCTCGAAATTTGCCTAAAAGAGAGGTGGGGGTTCAACGATCGCACTGTTTCTTTCGGTTCCCGTATTGCTTCCTCAATATTATGACATTACCGCTCAGGCTAGTATCTCAACCAGCTCTTTCTCATACAATAGATTGCATCAAATCTCAATATCCTTTGTCGATATAACATGTAAAAGATTTGATCTCTATAATCTTCTGAGCTTCAAATCATGAAAAATTATCATAAACTTTCTGTAACTTCAGAAGCAAAACCAAACAATACCGGTCCGAATTTTCTACAACTTCACATAGCCCAACAGAACAAGAACTTAATTTCTCTTTCAACCCGATCTTCAAAATGTTCTTCCAAGGTGAATCTCTAAGAAATACCATATCACTAACAAAATACTCAATATCCCAACGTTTCAAGTCTATATATAATTTCTGTTTGTCAAAACTGCTTTCAGTCTATCTCGAATTACTTCCACTTTTCTTCAATTTCACGAATCAAACAGCTCCGCATATTCTTTTTCAAAAATAGAGATAATTCCAACTTAGTTTCCATAAAAATTCTATCCCATTTCCATTCTGATGTCACCACTGGTTGTAACAGTTCTGAAGATATCTGTACCTAATATAAACATTTATATGCAAATTCAAAGTATTGGTTTTCTTTTCCCAGTCTTCAATACATCTGTCTCAAATCACTGTACATCTTATTCTTCCAGAATGCATAGACATAGTACTACTATAATTTCATGCAAATTCTCCTGTATAAGTTCTGAATCCCTCTGTTCAGCTTTTATTTCTAAATAGCAAACAACCATCATATCCAATCCGAAATGTTTAATCACTATATCCATTTAACCGATAACTCATTACCACATTTCTGAACTTGCAGACCTGCTGTAGGGAAGTAAGTTTAACCTTTATTTCAACTAGAATTGAGCGATCATCAGATAATGACAATCGAGTGTTCATAGCTCATAACACAAAGCAAAACTTTCAATTTTGAGTATTCATAACTCCATTTGCTTTTTTTTCTGGATAATATTCAATTATCAAATCATGATCCTTTAGTGCAAAGACAATAGCTACCACTTCCGAATCATGTATCAAATAATTCTTCTCATATAATTCTAACTTTCCAAAACATAATTCATTAATTTTCTTTCTTGCATTAAAACACTGCTATCCCTGTAAATCACAAGTTTCTTCATCGGATTTCAGACTAAACCAGAACTAATGCTTCAGTTAACTGAGCTTTCAACTAATCAGAACCTTGCTAATGTCTATCAGATCATTCCAATTCCACATCTTTCTGTAATAACTAACTAGTTTTAGAAAACCTCTGATTTCAAATATATTTTTCACTATCATTTCAGTTACAAAATCTATAGCACATTCAACTTCTTTAATCAACAGTAGTTCGGGCAACTCTTCTGGAAACACATTAGAATTCTCTTGCACTATTGCCACTGATTTAAACCTTAACTTAAATACTTTAATATTCAATACATAAACAAGGTAAATACCATGATCCCTTTCCGGCATATATCTGTGTTGGCATGTTCAATATCACAATAGACAATTAGCTCAATCTTCTCTAATTCAACAAAACATTTCATCATTTTCATCTTGCAACATATTATACTTATGCTTATAATTTACCACCATATCATGCAGAATTAACCATTCCATTATTGAGATTATATCAAACAGTAAGAACATCAAATCCATCAGAAAACAGTAGTATCATTATCAAACAGTTCCTGCAGATTTTATCAGCCCATAAATACTAATCTGAAAATTTTAATGCTTCAATCCAAAAATTTCAGCAAACTCAACAGACAAATCTTTAATAGATACTGAACTTATGTAATCATAGGAATAGTCAAACCAATATCAATTTAAAATAATCATATTAGTGTCGATAAAGAAGAAAGTACCCGTAATGACATCCGGTAGAGATAAATCTTCTCATATACAATTAACATATACCCTGGCTGATGTTCATTCTCCAGATTTTACAGTGAAGTCATTTGTCACACTTCGGCTTTCACTCGTATTTCTGAGATTACAGGGTAACCTACCTCTGTTAACTACATTACTCGGTCTTGAACTCTGAATAATGTTTTTTTCAATTTTCTTCAAGCAATCACTAAGATAATAATCAGGAGAATCATGTCTAACACATATTCCATTCCTTATTCTATATTTTTCAGCTTCTGTCTTCATTTAAACCATCTTCAAACCATTTGTATCATACAGTTTCTATCAGAATATACCCTCTGATATATTTATTTAATCAAACAAATTCCCTTCATACACAGTTGCAGTTATATGATCCTGTTTAAGCTTCAAGAATTTTGTATGTTTCTAACCAAGAAATCTCTGACTGATATATATATATATATATATATATATATATATATATTTATTTCATAACTCATCTTAGAAAATTTCCAAATAACCCTTTCTTAATCACAACATAATCAATTTTTCTACCACTGTAACCTAAATCTTTTAACAGAAATATCATACCCTTCTAACATTTAATCAGTGAACAGAACAATTCATTTACAATCCCGATAATATTCTCTAACCAGATTTCAGTTCTTTCAAGATCATTCTCAACTGTAATTCTCAATTCATCCACACTATATATATACATGTACAGATCATTAACAGCAGATAACTTACCCGTTCAGACAAGCTCTATACCTTGAAGCACCTCGGGAACCGAGTAAGAAACAGGAGGGATAGATACTGTAGCAGATACAATTTCTTCTACTCACTGAAGAACATCAGTTATAATTCTAAATAATTATTTATCATTTCTTTTTCTATTATTTCATCAGTCATTATTCAGTAATTAATTACCCATTGAGTTTATACCCAGTGTTGTTGATTCAGTTTCATCTAATTCACGAGACTATTCGTCTCCAGTACACATTTCATAATCAATACCATCGATATTTTCCTCTAACATTTTCACTATAAACCAGTACCAAACAAATATATCAAGATCCGATCCCGACTCAATTTCGACTCAATTATGGCATGTACCTCTAGACTCAATTCCGAGCTCGATTTAGTCTGAGAATCGGCTAAACCTGAATAGCTCTGATACCACTAATTTGTAATGTCCCCTAACCCTATACCGTCACCAGAATAGGGTTACGAGACATTACCAATCAAGATCTGATCCAATTCGGTCATTAATTAAAATAAATATTCACACATCCTAGTTTTAAAATGTCGTCCCTTTAATGGGCCCTCGCGGTCCAATATAAACGATAAATTCAATTCGGGACTAATTTATAATCACTACTAATTCTTAGTAAATTTCAAAATTCATATCGCATACCGTTGCCAACCATAATTTACTCATTTCATCAATACTTCTATAACCTAAATGACTCTCATAAAACGTCCTAGGTACATGCCATTATCAATACTCAACATACTTTACCTTAATGAATTCGGGATCGTCTTGGGATGCTGATTCAACGTACTATCTTTACTTAACCTGCGCACGGAAACAAACCGTACGCTGAGTATAGTATACTCAGTGGTATTTCTATAATCCGAACAATTAATAATATAACAAATACTTAAGATCATAATAATAATTACAATTATTCAATTTTTTATTCATAGATAAATTTCAACTACTTACCATATAAATTTTATACAGTTCATATAATAAACACAATAACATAATTGTTCAATTCTTAAATAAATCCATTACTATTTACTCCGTTCTTTCACTTACTATTCGGTATAGCTTTCCTTAATTTACTCACAATTCAATATCATTAAACTATATTCAACTATATACTTATCAATCATATTCCATTTTAATTCATTTCAATAACAGTCAATTTCATTTATATCGTATCAACTTACTATCCCTGATAGCTTTCAGTATATACATACGATTCATATATCTCAAATCACATTTCAATTCATCAAGTGGCGTCATATATCATCAATTCGAACTCCAATCATTTCATGAACCTTTGGTTCATATTTTCAATTTCATATAAATTTTCAATTCTCAATTCAATTTCTCGTTTCATTTCAATAGCTTGATCAATCAAATTTATTCGATTAATCTTTCACTTATTTACCCCTATTAACAAACCCGGACTTTGACGGATACACGGATTCCAACCCAAACACACCAGTACGGCACATTGTGCCTAAAACGGTACATAGTACCTGATCAAGATATCGACACATAAAGTGCCTAAAACGACACACGAGGTGCCGATACGACACACGAGGTGCCTGAAATACGACACATAAAGTGCCGATCAAGAAAGCCGCAAATCCGTACACTTCCATATCCTATGGCATGCCAACTATATCCGACTCAGCCCGACTAGTTAATAGGGCATTTCATTCACTCTCTCAATTTAATAATTCTTTCATCAATATCCCATTCCGATAATTACACATATTTATCCATTTTCACAATTCATACAATTTCATTCAATTCAACAAATATATTTCAATTATGCACATTAATTCATAATTCAATACAATTCAATTCACTTTTCAATACCAAATATTCAAATATCACAATCTCATATATTCATATCAATTTCCTCATATTTCCAATCAATATATTTTTCAATATAACATTCATTCAATATTCAAATTTCTACATAAATCATATATATTGTATAATTCAATCAATATAATTTCAATCAAAATAATTTCAATCAATATAAATTCAATAAATTCATCGCATACTAAAATCAATCCATTTCAATTGTAAAACATCATAATTCAATTACTAACAATTACCATATGTATATAAATATAACAAATAATGACCGAGTTCGGATTATAGAAATACAAACCGTAATTTTCGAGCTAACTCCGGTTGACTTTGTCTTGTCCTTTCTTAGCCGAGATTTCGGTACCACATTGACTACGAAATTAATACAATTCATAATCATTAATACATTACTAATTCATATCTTGAGTTACTGAATTCTAAATTAAGATCCGCTAATTTTTCCTGAAACTAGACTCACAAATCTTCTTACAATAAAATTTTCAGAATTTTGGTTTAGCCATTAAGTACAGTTTATTCTTTAAATTCACCCCTATTCGTTGTCCTGCGGTTTTAGAGCAAAATGTTGATTTACTTTAATTTCAATTTAATCCTAACTAAATTCTCTTACTTTTCTATCTTAATTCATACTTTATTTCTATTCAAATTTTGTCCAAACTCATACTTAACTATTAAATTTCCAGTATATTTTCATAATTTCGAATTTATTTCCATTTAATCCCTAAAACTCAAAACTTATAGCTTAGTTTACAATTCAATCCTTTATTCAATTCCAATCAAAATTTCTATCAAATAAACCCCCAATTCCATCATTTTATTCAACATGAACCAAACATAGAAATCTAATGACTTTCAAAATTTCTACTTAAAACAAGTACTATTTATCTCTAGGATTCCAAAAAAACTCAAAAATCATAAGAAAATGGGCTAAATTGACTTACCAAATTAACTTGGAACCTTTAAAACCTTATTTTCCCTTTTTCTTTTCTTTCTTTCTTTCTCCCCTATTTCTTCTCTGTTTCGTTTCCTGCTATTCTGTTTCCTTCCTTCTTTTTATTCTTTTGTTTCTTTCCTTTATTTCCTTTTTATTTACTTTACTTTTAATAATAATAATTTAATATATATTTTAACACATAAAAATCTCAGATTTTTATGTTTATGCAGCCTCACTTAGGACAAATGGTATAATTGTCATTTTGGTCCTCTTCATTTTCTTTTAATCTACAATTTAACTTTCATCATTTATTCAATTTAGTCCTTTTTCTTAATTACTCTTAATTAAATTAAATTCACTTAATTAAACTCTAATTAACCACTCATTTTACTTCGTAAATATTTTAATAAATATTTATGAATCCATTTTTCAGAAATGGAGACCCGAAAATACACTTTTTCGGTAACGGTAAAATTCGG
The DNA here is from genome assembly GCF_025698485.1 of Gossypium arboreum. Lineage (NCBI taxonomy): Eukaryota > Viridiplantae > Streptophyta > Magnoliopsida > Malvales > Malvaceae > Gossypium > Gossypium arboreum. Next base: position 28,517,608 of record NC_069074.1, on the reverse strand, counting down.
GTCGTTACAATTTCATTATGATTTTTACTTTAAAATTTGTTTATATTTCAGTTTAGTCCCTTACTTTCAATCTTTTGCATTTTATTTTCCTTTGTACTTATTTATTTGTTCATATATTTACTCATTTTATCTTTTATTTTTGTTTATTGTGTCATTACTTCTTTACTCACTACTACTATTATTATTTATGCATTTTATTACAAATTGCACCCTTAATTCCATTCACGTTTTAATTTGGTCCTCTATTTTCAACATTTTACAAATTATTTTCCTCAATGTTTATTTATGTATTTATTTATTTATTCCCTTGTCTTTATTATATTTAAAATTGGTATTTTCTTTTTTGTGCATTGTTTTGTCATTATTATTATTGTTATCATTGTTATTATTTATTTTATTTTTCTTTGATTGTTAATATTGATATTAAAGTGATATGTATAATATGATTATTGCCATTATATGTACTATGAATTGCATATTAGTACATTTATATTGTTGTCATTCATTAGCGTAACATTTTATTCATATATCATTTTAATATTACATTAATTCTTACCCAAATATGCAAAAAAAAAATTCAAAATAAGGCAATGTTTCATATTTAGGAGACTCAAGAAATCGTACCTTAACTTACGGGGTTTCGATTTTCTTGTTGAACTTAAATAACCAAATATTCTTTTAAAATTAAAATATGTGAGATTTAATATATATAAAAAAAAGACAAACTTATTTTCGAGAATTTGAGACATCGTGCCCTAACTTACGGGATACGACCTTTTGTTACCTCGAGATAAAAAAGCCTTTTACATACGTTTTGATCTATTTAAGGGATTTTACTAAAAAAATATACATTAATACAAAAAGGGATCGTGTTTTTAACTCCTTTCAAATTTTCAATTTTCGACACTAAAGACATCAAGTAATTAATTAGATACTACTTTTAGGAGTAACGAGGGTGCTAACCTTTTCTCATACGTAACCAATTTCTGAACCCGTTTTCTAAACTCTGTAGACCAAAAATCGTTGTTTTAAATCAAACATTTTATTAAAACGATTAAATTACGAGGTGATCCGATCACACCTCATAAAAAAGATTGGTGGTGACTCAATTTTCGTTTTTTAAAATAAAAAGTCGACCTTCAAAAAATGGTTTTGACAATAATAACATAATATTTTAATCAAAAAGTTAACGATATTAACTATTTGAACTAATTAATAACATTATAAAAATATAGGAGTTAATTTATATTAAAAATAAAAGTGATTAAATATTAATTTTATATATATTAGAGGGCCAAAACTAAAATTTAACCATTTTGCTAAATGCAAAAGGAAAAAATATAACCTAAAAGTAGAGGGACCAGAATTGAATTTAACCATTCTTAACATAATGTAAAAGAAAATGAAATAAAAGGCATGAATGCTAAAAAAAAGGGCTTCCTTTTATATTTGGGTATTAGTACAATTCTCACCCATGCTTTACGTTTATATATTTAGAGTTTAATTTTCATATTTTTATTATCAGTAATTTAATTTCTCTATTTTTTTGTTAACATTGTTAAAATTCATTTGTTAAAATTTTTAGTGTGATAATTTGAAATTAAAAGAAAAATATTCACTTAATATACATATAACAAAATAGATTTAAATTTAATAGAGAATTTTAATAGTGTTAAAAATTTTAAAAATTCACATGCATGTCAATATTTTAATTGAAATTAAATATTTAGATTAACTAGTAACATTATAAAAATTAAGATACCAAATTATTTCAAAATAAAATATAAAAATAAATCCGAAAATTAACTATCCTTATATAATCTAAAATTCACCACATGAAATGATGTGAAGCAAGAAAGGTGGGCCTTCCTTTATATATTAATATAGATTAACCCCATAAGATACTTGTAATTAAATTTGTAATTTGCAATAGCGTTAATTAATTAATTTGCTTATTGGTATATTTTACTCAATACTCATCTTTTGCATTTAACCAAATAATTATTTGACTTCTTCAAATGTATTTTATTGTAAGAATCAAATTCTAGATGATATATATACATGCATAAGTAATTTAAGCAACCATTTTGGATCCTTATTTAAAATATCTAAACTTTATTGATTAAATCTTAGTTTAATTAGTATTGATATTATTGTCAATGTATGAAGACGTTAGTTCAAACACAATGAAATATATTTATCTTCTTATTTAAAAATTAGATAGAAAATTTTAAGAATAGTATGAAAAATTCTGATGGTAAGTTACTTGCTGGTCTTAGGGGATAAAATATTTGTTGAAGCAATGGCCCTTAGGAGAAGAGTAGAGATATTGTTGTCCAAAACAAATGAGAAAATGTTGTGTTTGATGTTGATGTAATTGAAGATATTTCCAACTACAATTGACTAATTTTGAAAATTAAGTATAAACAACAATTAATTGGAAAGTGGTTTTTTCTCAATACTAACGGTGTAGTGCAATTGGAATCTCAAAATATAGCTTCTGAAGGAATACTTTGTGATGAAAATGGAGGTTGGATCGCTGGATACAACCGATATATTGGAAAGTGTTTGATTTTCAATGCCGAACTTTGGGACATTTTGGAGGGGCTTAGCGCTAAGTCAACGCAAGATAAAATTATGGTCCAATCTAACAACTTGAAGGTTGTTAAAGTCATCTAAGGAAGCACCTCTACCACTTCAAATTCAACTTTGATTAGACGAATTCAGAATATTTTATTACAAGAAGAACAGTGAATCTTTCATTACATAATTAGAGAACAAAATCAAGTTGTAGACTTCTTAGCTGAATTAGCTTAGGTTAAAAAGGAAGATTTACAGATTTTTTATCTTCCTCCTACGGTGATTCTGATAAGTCAAAAGAGCTTCTTTTTTTTTTCAGAATATAATTAGTTTGTAATGTTATTTTTCACCAAAAATAAAATTAAAAAATATGAAATCTGCAACCCTATCTATCAAATGGGTTTCACCAAATAAACTTAACAAAATGGTGGATTTTGGGCTTTAGGGATTAAGACCATGACTTTTTCTTTTCTGAATTTTTTTTTTTCCATTTTGCCCATTTATAATGCGTCATGAGTCAGGATATAAGAAAAACAAAACAAAACCTGACATAGAGAGTATACAGATGTATCAAAGTTACTTAAGAAAAACTCTACAACTTTGCGCAATAAAAATGACCAAATCTTTGTACTTCAACAAAAAACTACAAATTCAGTAATGACAACTGTTTCTTTGTAGTTTCTTATGATTCTTCGTGCAGTTAGCGTGATCCAAATTCACCAGTCAACATAAATTTTTAGACCAACCTGAAACAAATCTTTCTTTTTCAGGCCATTTTGAAAAAAATTTACAATTATAAGGGCCTTATACAAATAACAAGAATCTGTAACCTATAACTCAAAGGCTCAGCCTTTGATGCGCCGCAATGCAAGGTAAGCCATCAACCTATATCCTATGAACATTAGAATCAAGATTCCGACGCTCAGTTCAGGCCTAATTTGCCCCGCAATGTCTTGATCGATGAACTTGCAGCTAACCGTACTACTTCCACTGTGCGAGCAACCCAACAATGATGACACTTTCTTGCCATCGCCGTATTGGACGTTGACGAACAGCTTGTAGCTATAATATGTTGTAGAAGCATACTTTATCCATGCCATGCATGATGGGACCTTATGCACGTAGTACCCTCCTGTTAGAACAAATGCTAGCATTGTGACTGTAACTATTGTAGAAGCCTGTTTGGCATCCATGATCAATGCGCCTAATGCGAGGCCAAGCCCTTGCGAGACGAGCACATAGCCGAGAAGTACCAACAATGTCAATAGGAATGCCACCAAATCGGGTTTCAATCCAGCCATCCAATATGTCACAAGGAGGAAAACTGTGGGGAGAATCAGCTCCATGGGAAGGTCTCCGATTATCCGTGCCATGAAATAGGAAGACAGAGTGTACATACCCGAAGCACGCTCTTTCATGAAGATAGCACGCTCTTGAGGAAACGCGAAAACTGCATTAAACGATGGCAAGACACCCCAAAAGATGGAAATAAAGAAGAGGAGGCCGAGACGGTCTTGGATGTCTCTATAATCTGAATGCCACCACATTAAACCGGCCAGTATTGCAGCGGTAATTACTTGGAAGACTCGGAGGGTGTTGAATGATTCTTGCTTTCTTTCTTTAAGGCTTCTTCGAAGCAGAATGCTGAATTGATAGAACCATGTCGAGAGATTGACTCTGTTGCTGTTCCTGCCTTGTTCGGAACAACGGGTGCTGATGAAATACGAGTCTTTTTCCGAAACAGGGGTGATCTCCATGCAAGCAGCTCTAACTTTTGGAGCCAACAGGGTGTTGTAAGAAGCAATGAGGGTTTGCTTTACATTTGGCCTCTCTCTTTCGCTTACTCCATCAACTTTACACACACCTGAAACATATACAAGGAAATTTAGGATCTAATCGACAAATAATTCATTTCAGTCATGATCTTCTTTATTATTTATTTTTCTTGAGTATTCATATTCAAACATGAGTTGGGGGTATGATCCTCTGTTTATTACAGACCTTTTAAAAAAAGTATACTTATATTCAACACCACTATTTCGCTAAAAATAAACAATCTGGCATTAGAAACAAGAGTGTTGTAATGAATATGATTCTCTAAAAATTTGCATATATTCTTAAAAGTGATTAAAATAAAGCTTCATGTATTATTTGAAATAGTAAAGCATCCTAGCCCCAAGTGTGGATGACAAATATCTGTCCAAAACTTTAGAATATTAAATAAAATCAGTCAGTAGTGTGAAGAACAGGGACTCTAAGCATATACTTAATGTAACGTGTATGAATATGGATGAACATGAGTTGAATCAAAGCATTTAGAATATTGTTCCAGTTATACACGTATCAAAACGTTGTACAATTAAGAATTTCGATAAAGTTGGTCGAGTGGAGGTTAGATTTCCTTTACAGAAAAAAAGTTTTAAAAAGAAAATATTGTTTAAAGAAATATCATCAACAGTAAAATTCAGCAAAACAAGGACAGCACCATTGAAATTAAAATTTATTGTTTGACAATTTATACTAAATATTAGTAAAAGAAATAGTAGGAAAAGTAGCACCCAGTATGAAATAATTTAATGGATAATAGCATATATGGTAGCAAAGAAATTGAGTAAGGCTCAGAAAAGCTAAAAATGAAGATTAAAAGCTGACCAGTGTTGGTGGGTAAGGTGGGTCTCCACTCGGGTTTGGTGCTGCCCCTGCCACTATGGTTGGGCCACCACTTGCTTATATATATGTATGTATATATATATTGACAAATTTAATCTCCACTTTTATGACATTGGGTGTTAGGAAGATGCAAAGAAAACGACTTACGTGTTGGTCTTCAAACATATCCCAACACCTTAGTTAGAGAATAGTTGGGGTCTTAAAAGATGGAAAAAAAAAGGTAGAAATTATGTTTCAATCTTTATACTAAGAATGAAGGTCAAGTTTCGACAAGTGTAAAGGTAGAATAGGGACAGCCTACGGGACCGAATACAGCAATTATTTGATAAGCTATAGTTAGAATTATTGGCTAGAAAGCACCTTTAGCTTTATATACAAAATAAGATGTTTTCTAACGCTATCAATGGCGTCATTGGTCATATAACCTTTTCTTTTTCCCGTTATAAAAAATGAATACTAAAATCTTTTCCTTAAGATCATATTGTCCAAGAGTTCATACCATAAACTCTATTACTATTTGCTGCACCAAAAGAGACTCCAAAGATGGAAACATGTCCAACGCCACTTCATCCACAATTGGCTACATAACGTAACTTTTGTAGACTATATGGATCAGTGACGCTCACCATCAGTCTTTCATAATATATAAATCTCTAAGTTATTAGTGAACAAGATGATGAATCATTACTTTTATCAAATTATATAAAATAAAAAAGTAATTCATCAATTGTACTTTTGTGCCTTAAATATCTTTTCAGCTCGTGCAATTAAATACTAATAACATTTCTCATGTATATAATACATGCTACAATGAATAATAATAACATATTATGGAGAGCTATCCATGTGTAGGTATTAAGGTCTAAACCATTTTTTAAACAATTAAAAATGGCATTAGATTTTGACCTATGATTAAAAATATTGAAGAAACAAATATTACTAAATTGATCTAAGATTAATTTCCTTTGAAGTTTGGACCTTAGAAATAGAGAACGAGATCATTAAATCCAAGTCATAAATCACTTATATTGTAGTGACACCATGCCACCTACTCCCCAATGGAGGAACCCTACTGAACTAATTCCAAAAAGGAATGTAGACAATTAGACCATTCTTGCACTCACTGCTGTGTGGTACAAAAAAATAACCCAGATTTTATTATGTTGTAAAATTTTGTCAAATCCAATAGTAGTGTGCCTTCTTCTGAGAGACATATAAGTGGCAAGATCACTCGTTCAATGAAGGCAGACAATGGCCACCCTAAAGATTAGCTGATGAATAAATGATCAAATTCGTGGGTATATAATCATCGCATGAGCTAAGCTTTAAAGCTAACAACCACGGTGCATTGGCTATGCAAAATCTTCATCAATAAAAAAGGTAGATTTCTTTGGATGGATGGAGGGGCCATTGGAAAAGACAGGAAAAAGGAATACCGCACTATCCATTTCTATCCACCTTATTATACGGTTTCACAACCTTTATTTAATACACTGACCCACCACTCATTTGCCCATATTTTTATTTTTGAAATCTTTCTCCTAGGGGGAATTTATATGAGATATAATCTTAGTCTTAATGATGGAAAGTGTTGTGTTCCCCCCTATGGTTTTTCCCTCTTTCTATACTTAGTGAAAATTGAAGAAAAGAATTTAAGTCTACAGGAAGTAAACAGCAGCAAGAAAACGAAAGTAGAAGGGAATTGAGCTCGTTCGTAACTATTCGAGTTAACTCAGCTATAACTAATGAAAAGAAAGCAAACAACAGAAAAAAGAAGTTGAAGCTGACGTACCGTTAGCGAGATCAAGGAGAAAATCGGCAGGGTTCATAGGGAAAGACGGTGAGAATCCAATGGACTCGAAATAACTCATAGCTTCACTTCCCTTGCCGAAATACAAGCTCCTTCCTTCACTCAAAACCAACACTGAGTCAAACATCTGATAAACTCGGCTAGATGGTTGGTGCATGGATGTGACTATGGTCTTCCCCTTTTGAGCCAACGAACCCAAAATCGAAACCAACCGGTGTGCCGCTGTGGAGTCCAAACCCGACGTCGGTTCATCAAGAAGCAGCAGGCTAGGGTTTATAAGCATTTCATGAGCTATACTTACTCTTTTCCGTTCTCCACCCGAAATACCACGTATAAAACTGTTCCCAATGATTGTGTTTTCACATTTCGATAACCCCAACTCGCATAAAACCGTCTCAGCCACTGAAATCTTCTCCTTGGTCGACAGTGTGTTTGGTAACCTTAAAAGGGAGCAAAACACCAAGGTTTCACGAACTGTTAAGTGAGGGTAAAGCACGTCGTCTTGGGTGACGAATCCAGTGCGTTTTGCCATTTGTTTAGTGGGTTTTTTGTTGTTGGCAAGCAAGGTTCCGGTGAAATGACCATGGCCGTGTTGTAGCCGACCAGCTAAGGCATTGAGGAGAGTAGATTTGCCGCTGCCTGAAGGACCAAGGATAGCCAACATTTCTCCTGGTGAAACCATGCCGGTGATATTGTTCAATATCGTCCTCTCTTGGGCCCTACTCGTTGTTCCTTGATCAGAGGGTGTTGATCCATGGCTAAGCATGCGTTTAATACTGCGACCTTGACTGTTGGTTCCCTGTACCTTCACCTTATAGCTCACGTCGATGAACTGCATGAAGAAAAACATAGATAAGAATATTATTAGAAAAGGTCAAATAAGAAGGTCAAAATGAATGGTAAGAAACGAAAACGAGTCAATGATTGGTTGACTCGGGTAGTTCAACACAATGAACTCACTCGAGATTTCTTTTTATTTACCTTGAGAGTGATAGGATAACAAGAAGCCATTAATGAAGGGAGGTGATCACGCAAATCTCGAGAAGTATCTTTTGAATGACATGGACCATCCCCAGTGGAAGTAGGACTAGGAGTCTCCAAACCACCAAAACCCGGCATTATTTTCCTGCTTTCCTTTCAACTTTTTTCTCGAGAAAGGTAAAGAAAAACTAGTGAGCAAGAGAAAGAAGAGGCACAACAAAAGGAGTTAAGGAGAGAAATGAGGGAAGAATTTGAGAGAGGAAGGAAAATGGGGGAGGGGGGTATTTATGTAGGTAAAAAAGATTAAAAAAGGTAAGGGGAGTGGGTGCCACGCAATGGAAATTGTCCAAAGCCAAAAAAATAAGTGCTACGTGGAAGAAGAACAACACAGATGGCAGCTTGGCATGGTTGGTTCATGGGAAGTGCGCTATTAAACGGCGTTCCCTTCTCTCTCTTTCGTAAGTAAACTAAGCATAGCGGAGGAATTGCTGCATGTATTGTCAAAACTGAAAAAAGTTCATTTAATGAACCTAAGTTAGTGGAAGCAATTAATATTTACAAGTGTTGACGGTAGGTTCGGCCGCAGCTCATTCCTCTTTCTTTTTTCTCAGTCCAGGTTCCATTAATTTATTTTATTACGTCAAAATTAATATTTTTCTACATTTAAATAAATTTTTAATTTCTTTATCGTTTGGGATAAATTGTTCTTCTCTAAACAAGTCTAATTATGATGTGTGTATATATATATTATTTCATTAAAGAGCAAAGAGCACAAGCACTAAAAAATCAAGTTAATAGGTTTTGGCATACACTTGATCTTAAGAGTTCGAGTTATACATAATGTTAATCTGAGGTTAACGTTTAAATGTTCAAATCAAGTTTCTTTGAGTTGGATTTATATTATTTAGTTTATTTTCAATACAAGTCAATATTATAATGAGATATAGTACAATGCAAGTTTAATGATACATATGTTTGTTGTTATAAGCTTTGATGATCAAGATTGTGACGGTTCACATAAATATGTTGAGAGTAATTTATGAGTTTAGCTGAGTTTTAGGTATCTGGAAATATTTTTTTTTCTTTTTACAATTTATTAGTGAGGGGTTATATGGCTTGATGTGTGATGTGGATTTGAGTGTTGATATTTAGGTAGGTAAGATTTGGGGGAAAAATGGCTTTCCATCTTGACCTTAGGTAGATACTTGGAAATTTTTCTCTATTAAACCCTTATTCAACTTGTTATTAAAATCTAGATAATCGGTATTAAGAATTGAAAATGCCACAAAATACGAATTTTGATAAATTTTCACTTATTGAAAAAAAAAAAGCTCAAATAAATTCTCAATGCAAATGCATAATATCTTATAAATAGACTTAGGGTTACTTTTAAATCAATTCACAACCAATCACATATAATTACAAACTAAATGCACCACAATCTATATAATTAAATACCATATGAATTTACCTGGTTAAAATAACAAATAAGTTAGATCTTCAATGATTAATTGATAATTTTGATTTTTCCCTAATTATCTCCGACCTTATCCAATTTTTGATCTATTCAAGTATTTCATTCAACCCATCAATATCAAACATTTACACATTGTATCTTGATATGGATGAACCTACGAAACATTATTTTTCAGTACTCGTAAAGTTTTACATTTTATTCAATTTAGTCTCTAAAACCGAAATAGTCATAACTTTCAATTTTGAGCTTCAGTTTGAAAAGTGACCTCAATTACATTCATTATAGTCCCTATACGGTCTATCATTACAAAATTTTCACATCAATTTCAAAATTAATAATTTAAACATTACAATTTAGTCCTTATGTACAAAAATAATAATTTAAACATTACAATTTAGTCCTTTTTCACATATAAGCTTAAAATATATCAATTTGACATTAATTTCTTCAAGAAATCAACAATGAAAACTTTCAAAAACTTTAATAGTTTTACAAATTGGTACATGGGCTAGCTAAATCAAGCTCCCACGACCTCAAAAACATAGAAAAAAAAATACAAAAAAAAGACTTAATTAAGCTTACCAAATGGTTGTCGAAAGTTGAAAACCCTTAAAAATTCATATTTATTTTATGGTGGACGGTTTAAAGGTTGGAGAAGAAGAGAGTTCTCTCTTTCTTTCCACTGAATTTGGCTTTTTATAATATAATTAAATTTTAATTAATTTTCAATTAATCACTAATTAGCTTACTAACCAAATGTTTAATGTTTAAGCCACCAAAATCCACTAACATATAATATAAAATGGTTTAATTGTCATTTTGGATCTTTGGTTAAGTGAAATTTAAGTCATTAAGTCTTTAGCCAATTAAAAACTCATAGCGATAAAACTTTTTCAATTTAGTCCCTGTACCTTAAACTAAGCAATTGATAGGCAAAATTGATGGACTAAACTTGAATATTTTATTATACCAACATCACAAATATTATGAATATTTACATACTTGATTTACGAAAATAAGATTTCAAAACCACATTTTCTGACACTACTAAAAGTCGTGTTGTTACATTTGGAGTGTTGTCCACTTGTTGAGCATGTAAAACACAGATGTTGCAAAACGATGCAACCTGAGCATGGTGATCATGTAGTGTTTGCACAAATAATTCATTTTGGTAAAGTAGCTACTTCACTATAAATAAGGGGAGCTTAGGATGTTTAATGTGTGAGTGATATGGTAGAATGAAAGAAAGTAAAATGTGGTTTGAATATGCATACGTGAATTTGGTCATCTAGGTAACTTGGGATACTTGGTTGACATGTTCTTAAATTATCATTTGAGGTGCCTAAGGGCATATTGGATGTATGCGGTAATATTTCATGTTTAAGACATGATTTTGGCTTGTTTTGAATGCTTTGTTATGATTTGTTAATGTGCAAAATTGTTGTGTTCAGGTAGGTACTAGATGAGAAATGTGGCTTGGAAATTGCCTATTTTTTTTCACACGGGCAGACATACGGGTGTGTGTCTCAAACGTGTGTAACACACAGCTGTGTGTCCCCTGTATCTAGGGGTGTTCAATCAGTTAACCGACCCGAACTACTATTAACCGAATTAACTGACCCTTTTAAACTCTTAATCTTTAACCAAACCAAATTTTTTTCAAAAAAAATTAATCTAACTGAACTTTTTCGGTTAATTCAGTCGGTTAACCGAATTGACCGAATACCTATAGATTATAATATTATTTATTAAATTCGGTTAATTCCATTAACCGACCAATTTCGAACCGAATTAGCCGTTAACCAAACTTTCAAAAATTTATTAACCGACCCTTGACTGAATTAATTCAGTTAACCGATTGATTGATTGAATTCAATCAATTAACCGAATTAATTTGGTTTTACCTGAAATTTACACACTCCTACCTGTATCTTTTAATTGCGTAAGTCAGTATGCTCAACACAGTCTAGCACACGGGCGTATGACTTGACTGTATGACCTAAGTCAGAGAGTTACATGGGTATGGCCACGGGCTGGGACACGGCCATGTGCCCCTATTTTGAATGCCCATACGACCTGACCAAACGACCATGTGCCTCTATTTCGAATGCCCACACAGCCCGACCACACGACTGTATGACCCCTGCATCTTTGAAAAGTTTTTATGTTTTCAGAAAAATTCTTTAAGTACCCGATCTAGTCCTGACTTGTTTCTAACGTATATTTTAGACCCCGAGGGCTCATATAAAGGACAATATGTTTGATTTCGATTCATTTTTATATGAATGTTATATTATATAAAATATCTGATTAATTGATATGTAAACTCCTGTAATACTTTTTAACCCTGTTCTAGCGACGGATTCGGATTAAGGATGTTACATTTATTGGTATCAGAGCTATAGTTTAGTCGATTCTAGGACTAACGTAGCATATATGAGTTTAACTATATATGCCATTATATAACCTGTGACAGTGTGATATCTCCTAACTGTTTTAAAACATGTTTTTATATAGCAATGTCATCCAACCGAGCTGATTTCGAAGAAACTAAGAGTAATACTCAAGCCTCCGTGCTTCGAGTGGTACGAGGCTCGTATCTGAGGGCCAAAGATAAGAGGCTAAAGAAGCCTTTTTTCAGATGATGAATGAATGGTTCATCGAGTTCATACGGACGAACTCGGTTGCTCAACAACCTCCAGCCCCTCCTGTTCCTCAATCGACTTATGTTATTTCTCAAGGTATAGAACCTATCAAAGTTAGTCAGCCTTCTGCTAATAAAATTCGTAACTATGGTGCTAAAGAATTCCAAGCTACAGCTAAGGATGATCCCAAAAGAGCTGAATTCTGGTTAGAAAATACCATTAGAGTTCTTCATGAATTATCTTGTTCACCAGCTGAATATCTTAAGTGTGCAGTATCTTTGTTAAAAGATTCAACTTACCAGTGATGAAATACAGTAACTTCTATTTTGTTGAAAGATAGATTCAAGTAAGAGATTGAAGGAAAAGTCATATCATTCAGTATCAAAGAAATCAAAGAAATATCATGACCGTTTTACTCCTTCTGCTAGATACTCCGGTAGAGATAGAGGTACCCGACGCTCTAGTCTTAAATTTCATGCTACATCTGTAGCGAGTGTGGGTAATGCTAGAAACATCAGACCCAAGTGCAGACACTATAACAAGCTACATTTTGGTGAGTGTTAAATAAAGAGTGGAGCGTGTTTTAGATGTGGTTCTTTTGGTTACTACGTGGTCTTGAGTTTGAATTCCATTATATACAAGTGAGAAATTTTTCCAAAAAATGTGTTGGACTAAATTGAATACAAATTATATTGAATTGAGTTAAATTTATTCATATAGATTCAGATAGACCTCGTACAGAGCTAGATCCAGGTAAAGAGAAAATATCAGATTAGTTGCCTCCGTATCTATGTACACTTATCGAGGTAAGTTCGTGTGATTAAATTATACATTTGTATGTGTTAAATTGAATTAATATTTTGTGAATTGTACAATTGTCATGAATGAATATTTATTGCATATCCGACGATTAACGAGTCACGTTTAAACCTTATGAAATTTGTAGGATACAAATGACAATATCATTAGGGTTACTAATTTGGTTGAGATCCTACAGTTGTTGCGAACACATCACAGCTCTTATGAGCTTCCTAATATTTAGCTCTCATAAGCTTCCCATAATTTAACTCACATGAGCTTCCTATTATTCAGCTCAGAGAAGCTTCTCTTTTACAGCCCGTATGAGCATATATGAATATGGATTGACAGATTACAGTTTAGTACACCTCGTGTGTACCACCCGTGTATCCAACGATATTCTAAATGGTTCAACGGGCATAATTCTGTTATGAAATTATCTGATGTTCAATAAGAACTAGTACCGGTATATACATGAAATTCATTAAATGTGATTACTTGATGAATTCATCCATATGTGTTGGATCCTTTATGTGATTTACATAGCTAACATGTTGAGGTTATGTGTTCAGGCTTATGGCACAATTGGTTTGGATATGTTTGTATACTTACCTTAAATGCAATTAAATGGTAAGTTAAATTATGTATTATACGAACTTACAAGCTTAAATGCTTACTTTGTGTTATTTTCCATGTTTTATAGTAATTAGGAAGCCGTTTGGCTTAGAAGCTGGTCGGAGCTATTTCACACTACCCATTGGCTCTTTTGGTACTTTTAGTAAATCAATATCAGATATAATGGCATGTATAAGTTATTTTGCTCAATGTTGGTATATAAATATTTTGTTGAGACAATTCATTTAAATGGCTTGTGTTGGTATATTTTGATGTATATATACAAGTGACTTGTCATGTTTAATGTGTGAGTGATATGATAGAATGAAAGAAAGTAAAATGTGGTTTGAATATGCATACATGAATTTGGTCTTTTAGGTAACTTGGGATACTTGGTTGACATGTTCTCAAATTGTTATTTGAGGTGCCTAAGGGTATTTTGGTTGTATGTGGTAATATTTCAAGTTTAAGACATGATTTTTGTAACACCCTTCACCTTTATTCAACGTCTGAATAAGGTTACAGAGCATTACTAGACATTTTAGAACCATTAAACGATACATTTCATATACATATTCAAATATCATATAGTTATCAATAAAAATCAATCACATCATCCCTAATACGAGCCTATGAGGCTCAAAACATGCACTCAGGGTGGTTCGGGACTAAACCGATAACTTATGAAATTTTTTAAACACTTAGAAAACTTTCCAAAATACAAGGGACACATGCCTGTGTGGCCTGGTTGTGTGTCTAACACGGCGAAAGATACGCCCGTGTCACAGACCATGTGGACATTTGAAATAGAAACACATGGCCCAGCCCGTGTTCGACCCCGTGTAACTCTCTGACTTGGGTCATACGGCCAACTTACACGCTCGTGTAGCTAGCCCGTGTGCCCTAAAAATGGCCACACACGCCCGTGTGTCAGGCTGTATACTAGGCCGTGCCAAATATTTAGAGTATATTGGCTTAAGCCACACGGCCAAGACACACGCCCATGTGCTGGGTCGTGTGGAGCATACTAGCTTATTTTCAGTTTCAACACCAGGGGACACACAGCCGTGCAACCTGACCGTGTGTTACACATGGCTGAGACACACGCCCGTATCTCTGCCCATGTGGACAAAAATAGGCTATTTATCAAGCCAACTTGCCACCCAACTTGCACACACCTAAACCAAACCATTTGGCACCAAAACATAGCATATATAGGTACTCATCCAATCTCAACCAAGCATAAAACATACCATTTCAATACCAACGACAACAAGCCTCTCATGATCCACAATATGCCATTCTATTTCATGTCAAAATCACATTCACAATTCAACTATATAGACACCTTCAAACATGTATCAACTTATCTAAACTCACAAGCATACTAATTTTTAATTCATCAACCAATTAACACCCACAATACCTATTATCATCAAACATCACAAACCATCATTTTACACATAACCAAAGCTAAATGCACATATACATACACAACCAAACCAACCAAATTAAGCCAACTCTCATGGCTATATACAAAACCAAAAATTGAAGCAATTACAAGCCAATTCAAATGGCAAAATTCACTATCAACACATATACCAAAATGACCCAAAATACTTATACATGTCATATACTTAAAATACTTAAGTTCAAAAGTACGAAAGTGATAGTTGGATAGTGTGACAAAGTCTCCGATGATCCCCGAATTAGAACTAGATTTGATTTCACTATAAAACATGGAAAAATAAATGATGTAAACTATAAAGCTTAGTAAGCTCGTATGAACATAATAAGCAAATATCACCATTCATTTTTCATTCAATTAATATGAATGCAATATACAACAATACATTAAACCATGTATTTATCATAAATTCTAGCACATAATTAGTAATAAACTCACAACTTCTATAGCTTCAATGTTCATATAGTTTTCCGTACGTACCTGAACTGATACATATCTATTTCTCACTATTTTACATCTTCGTTATACTCGTTGAACCATTCAGAATATTATCGGATACTGAAGAACTTGCACCCTAAGTGCCAATACATAGCTGAAGCTATCTCAATGAATCTCGCACACGAAGTGCCAATACATAGCTGAAGCTATCTCAATGAATCTCCCACACAAAGTGCCAATACATAGTCGAAGCTATCTCAATGGTGCTTACTCTCGAGCTGTAATGGGTCTGCTCACACAAGCTTACAGTCATGACTTAACTACACGGTGTTGTTCACTCAAGCTGACAAAAATTTGCAACACATGCCGGATAACTCAGCCACCAGTAGGACGTACGACCAGCACCCAATCACAATGTAACCCCTAATGACATGTCATTTGTATCCTAATCCATTCCTAAGGTTCAACCAGGATTTTTCTTTTGCCGAATCATCGTCGAATATGTCTGCAGGGTTGTTTTCAAAATTTATGCAATACCAAAGCATATAAAACACAAATATAAAATGTTTATTACATACAAACTTACCTCGGATGCAAAAACGGCAAAACGAGTCTATTAATCTGAAATCTTGTTCTTTCCCTGATCTAAGTCCGTATTTCACTTTTCTTGATCTATATATTATCAAATTTAGCTTATTTAATAATCTCTCCATTCAATTTAGTCCAAAATACACTTTAAAACTACTTTACACTTTTACCCCTAATATTTCACATTTTTACAATTTAGTCCTTATTTTATAAAATCACAAATTCATGCAATTCAACTAAAACCCATGCTAACTGAATTTCAATTAGGTCCTTAGCAATCCATATTTTTCATTTATTTCACAATTTAACTCCTAAAATTTCACATTTTACAATTTAATCCCTAATTGGACATTTTACTAAAAATCACTTAGCAAATGTTGTTTATCTAACAACAACCATGCATTTTCTACCATTAAACATCAAACCACATATAAATTCATCAATAGAAAAACCCTAAACCTTTAACAGGTTTGCAAAATAGTTCCTGGGCTAGCTAGACTAAGTTGCAATAATCTCAAAAACACAAAAATCATTAAAAACGGGAAAAAAATCACTTACCAATTTAGCCTCAAAGGGACCAAACCCTAAATGTTTAAAAAATGGCTTCCCTCTTTTTAGTATTCGGTTGAAGATAGAGAAACAAAAAGATAATGACTTATTTTATGTTATTTTTACTTCAGTTTATTTTACAAATTATTATTTTAACCTTTAATAAAAACAACATAAATCATCTAACTTGTGTCCATAATTGTCCACTCATGCTATTAGTGGTCTAATTACCACTTAAGGACCTTAACTTTAAGATTCCATTGCTATTAGACACCTTTAGCTATTAGAACATAACTTTTACACTTTACGTGATTTACTATTTTTTTATCAAATTAAACACTCAAACGATAAAATTTCTTAACAAAAATTTCACAGAAACATTATATCATGCTGTAAATATTAAAATAATAATAAAATAATTATTTTAACTTTAAATTTGTGATCCCAAAATCACTATTTTGATTTGACTGAGAACGGGCTATTACAATTTTGGCTTGTTTTGAATGCTTTGTTATGATTTGTTGATGTGAAAAATTCTTGTGTTTAGGTAGGTATCAAATTGGGTGAGAAATGTGGCTTGGAAATGACCTATTTTTGTCCACATGAGCGTGTGTCTCAGACGTGTGTGACACACGGCTAGGTGACACGGCCATGTGTTCATGTATTTTTTAATTGCGTAAGTCAGTATGCTCAACACAACCTAGCACACAGGCGTATGACTTGGCTGTATGACCCAAGTCAAAGAGTTACATGGGCATGGACACGGGCTGCGACAGGGCCGTGTACCCATATTTCGAATACCCACACGGCCTAACCACACGATTGTCTGACCCCTGCATTTTTGAAAAATTTTCATGTTTTTAGAAAATTTCTTTGAGTACCCGATCTAGTCCTGACTTGTTTCTAACGTGTATTTTGGGCTCCGAGATCTCATATAAGGGACAATATGTTTGATTTCGATTCATTTCTGATATGAATGTTATATTATATAAAATGTCTGATTAATTGATCTGTAAACTCCTGTAATGCTCCATAACTCTATTCTGACGACGAATTCGGGTTAAGGGTGTTACATTTATTGGTATCAGAGTTATGGTTTAGTCGATTCTCGGACTAACGTAACATACACGAGTCTAGCTATACATGCCATTATATAACCTGTGATAGTATGTGATATCTCTTGACCATTTTAAAACATGTTTTCATATAGCAATGTCATCCAATCGAGTTGATTTTGAAGAACCTGAGAGTAACGCTTAAACCTTCGTTCATAGTGTAGCTTCGAGTAGTACAAGGTTCGTATTTGATGGCCAGATATAAGAGGCTAAAGAAGCTTTTTTTCGGATGATAAATGAATGGTTTACCGAGTTCGTATAGACTAACTCGGTTGCTCAACAACTTTCACCCTTTCTTGTTCCTCAATCGACTCCCGCTATTTTTCAAGGTATAGAACCTATCAAAGTTAGTAAGCCTCTTGTTAATAAAATTCGTAAGTACGGTGCTAAAGAATTTCAAGCTACAGCTGAGGATAATCCCGAAAGAGCTAAATTATGGTTAGAAAATACCATTAGAGTTCTTGATGAATTATCTTGTTCACCGGTTAAATATCTTAAGTGTGTAGTACCTTTGTTAAAAGATTCAGCTTACCAGTGATGGAATACATTAACTTCTATTGTGTTGAAAGAGAGATTCAAGTAAGAGATTGACGGGAAAGTCATATCAGTCAGTATCAAAAAATCAAAGAAATATCATAACCATTCTATTACTTCTGCGGGATATCCGATAGAGATAGAGGTACTCGACGCTCTAGTTTTAAATCTCATGCTACATCTATAGCGAGTGTGGTAATGCTAGAAACATCAGACCCAAGTACAGACACTATAACAAGCTACATTTTGGTGAGTATTGAATGAAGAGTGGAACGTGTTTCAGATGTGGTTCTTTTGATCACTATCTTAGAGATTGCCCCGAGAAATCTTAAAAAGATAATATTCAAACTTCGAGACTGAGTAACACAACTATGAGAGGTAAACCACATCGTAATCCTGGAAATGTGAGTGGTAGCCGTGTGTGATGAAAGATTCTACTGTAAGGTCTGAAGCACAAACACCAGTTAGAGCTTATGTTATTTGTGTACGCGAAAATGCTTCTGCACCGGATGTAATTACCGGTACTTTTTCCCTTATTGATATTGATGTAACTGCTTTAATTGATCCCGGATTGACTCACTCATATGTTTAGACAAAATTAATGTCTAGTAAAATTTATCTATTGAGTCCACTGAATTTGTAGTTAAAGTATCAAACCCTCTAGGTCAGTATATGTTAGTTGATAGAGTTTGTAAGAATTTTCTATTAATGATACAGGGTTACTATTTTCTGGGTAATTTGATGCTATTATCATTCCATGAGTTTGATGTGGTATTGGGAATGGATTGGTTAACTTTGCATGATGCTGTAGTAAATTGTAGAAGAAAACATATTATATAAAAATGTCAGAACGGTGAGATGTTCCATATTGAATCAGATAAATTGAACGAGTTACCTATTGTGATGTCAGCTATGTCAGGACAAAAATATGTATTAGATACTAAAGTGTTTGAACTTTCATTTAACACCGCTTAATTACGTTTGTTTTAGGAATCACATTAGGCTTTTTTTAATATAAATTTCAATGCACTAATTCAGTAATAACATATCCTTGAGTTTTTTTAAAAACCTACAATAGCATTAATTTATTTTATAATATCTTATAAGGAATAATATTTAATGCATCGTCGATGCATAAGTTTCATACCCTCCGTCAATGAAATAACATGACACATCATCAATTAAATTGAACAAAAATATGATCTTGTAAATAAATACTAATAATTTTATTTAAACATAAACTTTAAAAGTAACTATTATAAATAAATATTAGTAACTCTCGATTTAGAATCTTTAAAGTTAGGGTTTAGGGTCTCAATTTTAAGGTTTTAACATTGATTTATAATTAGTTATTATTTACTTATGTTTAAATAAATTTATTAGTGTTTAGTTTTAAGTCCTCTGCTATTTTTTATTTTATTTAATGATGATGTGTTATGTTATTATTTACCGATAGTTCATAACACTCATGCACCGATAGTGCATTAAATATTCTCCAATATTATAATATCTATAACCATAAGGTCATAGGACTTTATACGCTTAAAAGTATCCAATATTTACAGTGGAAAAGTTAGAAGTGGGTCTTTTCTATATAATTTTCTATCAAAGTAAGGTCATACGACTTTGCATGTTAACAAGTGTCCAAAGATACAAAAGTCATAGGTCTTTTTAACAATAATATGAACTTTTAGGTGAACAAAAAAGGTTAATTCATGATTTGGTCTTTAAAGTATACTCATTTTTTTGCTTTGCTATTTAAATTTTTTTTGTCCCAATTTAGTACTTAAAGTATACTTCGGTTATACTTTTTTAGTCCATTTATTTACAGACATTAAAAATTATTATGGGGAATGACAAAGTATCACGTGACATCTTCATGTAAAAATAAATATTTTCTTTTATTAAATGTACATATACTTAAAAAATATAAAAGTAGAAATAAATATACAACAATTCAAATATATATAATCTAGAAAAGAAACATAAAAATTTATAAAAATTAAAAATTATGATAATTGAAAATAAATTAGTTGAAATTAATAATATTATTGCAAAAAATGTAAACGAATTGTAAAAATCATAAAAGATTGTAAAATGTTTTTAAAAAAGTTTAAAAACATTTTTTTATAAATTTCTAAAATATAATAATAAAATTCTAAAAGTATTTAAATTTCAAGTTTGTTTTAATTACTTGAAATTTAGATACCTTTAATTTTATAACATTTTTAGTTTTTATATATTATTTTGAATTTTAAAATTTATGATTATATATTTTAGAATTTTATGAAAATAATATTTTAAACTTTTTATATATATTATATATGATATTTTTATATTTTTAATCAATATAATATATATAATATTTAAAAATATAAAAAAAAGGCATGTGGTGTATTCTAATAGTGCCACGTGGTTCGTCAACACCCAATCAATGATTGGTTAAATTCAAAAGTGTATTATTGACTAGAGTTGACCAATGTTGAACAGCGTTAATCACCATACGGCACTATTAGACTACACCATGTGTCCTTTTTATTTTTAAAATATTATATATTATATTGATTAAAAATGTAAAAAATAATATGTAATATATATAAAAAGTTTAAAATATTTTTCATAAAATTCTAATATATATAATTATAAATTTTAAAAATCAAAATAATATATAAAATTGAAAAATATTATAAAAATTTAGAAGGTATTTAAATTTCAAGTAATTGAAAAAATAAAACTTGAAATTTAAATACATTTTAGAATTCTATAATTATATATTTTAGAATTTCATAAAATTTACAAACATTTTACATTTTTAATAATATTATTAATTTCAAGTAATTTATTTTCAATTATTGTATTTTTTGTAAATTTTTTTACAATTTTTTATAATTTATATGTTTTTTTCTTCTAGGTTTAATATATATATCTTTGAAATTTTTATATATTTATTTCCTTTTATATTTTTTAATGTGTATATACATTTAATAAAAAATATTTGTTTTTATATAAAGATGTCATGTGGCACTTTGTGATTGGTATAAGATATTTTTATTGTATGTAAAAAATGGACTAAAAATATAACGGAGGCATACTTTAGGTACCAAATAAAGAAGTGATTAATAATTTAGATACCAAATTAAGAGAAAAAATTTAGGTACCAAAGTGAGTTAGGGGTGAAATTGTAAATTAAGCCAAAAAAAAAACTATGAACATGACAAAGTGGCGTAGCCCTTATCTAACACTTGTCTACCATTTTATTTTTGTATAGATTATATAATAATAGTCAATTTCTAATTTGGTTCCCTATATTACGCTTAACTTTAAGATTTAATCTTTATGCTTCAAATTTTTTGACATACTTAGGCACCTCAATTGTAATACCCCTATACTCGACCCGACTACCAAGTCAGATATAGAGATGCTACATTTGAGTGCTAGAAAAGTCTTGGCTAAATCATTTTATCCGTACCCTTTTTTGCTCATATTTTAAACTTATTATTGTGTTATTTTCATAATACAATCGTATTGGACCAACCCAGGTAAAATTTTTCTGTAAAAGATTGTTTCAGGGTCACATTTTACACAAAACAAGGCCCAGGTATCAATACTACCATTAAGGTATCGATACTTTATGTAACCTCCCAAACCCGGCCTAGACGTTATGGCTAGATTGAAAAGGCTACATTAGCCACCGAAATGGCTAATCTAACTTACGTTACTTTTGAAGACTTTAAATAAGCTCGTTTTAGAGAAAACTGTAGTTGTACTTTGAGTTAACTTAAAAGCATTCATTCATTAGGTCGTGTATGCTTAGGATTCATTTTATTGTTGATTGAGTTGTTTTAGAAAAATCGTTTACTTGTCGCTCTTCTTTAAAAAAAAACTCGATGTTAAATTATTTCAGTAGAAAAACCAATTTTCAAGTCATTTTGGAAAAGTAGTTGTCTTATCAATTTGTTTTTCAAAAACAGTTCATTAGTAATGTAGTGGAAACTAGGGAACAATATCAAATTTTACTTAAGCCAGATATCATGCAATATCCATTTATTATGCTTGAGTAATTTATGCATGCAAAAATCACAGAAGAAAAGTTAGCAAGCCACAGACTAGAAGTCATTAAAAATTACAAACCAAAACCAATAGAAACTGATTAATACTTATTAAAAATAGTTCGAGGTCCAAGGTGATTCTCCGAATGCAAAGTCCGGTCTTAATTTTGAGGTTTACCTGAGAAGTTAAACACTATTGGGGAGTGAGCTTATGAAAAGCTCAACGTGAGTCGAATAATTATTTAAACGGACAAAAACATAAATACCGAATACATTGAAACATATTAGCATTAACAGAAGAACACAAAACCATCATTGGAATTTCATATTATTACATAGCCATTATCAAATTGATGCCAAACGGTGTATCAACATGGGACATCATTCATTCAAGTGACAATCACCATTCAGTACAACAAAATACAATACATAGCATAAATCAATAACATTCGAATATGTCGTGCACATGATGCAATGCAAAAAGGTTCCTACCCATACCATCCGTTACACACCACGAGTTCCCCAGAACCAGTCTGCCAAACTCCAAAACATTATGAGCATAGCTCGATGTGGTAAAACCACCAAATAATCAATAATGCAAAAAATCTTCCGGATAGCAAATAGTGCGATACAATCACCAATAACATATAATACGCAATAAAATCACCAATCCCCTCAGTACTCCAGGTGTAGTGCACTGATTATAAATAATGCGGACTTAATATGCCGCCAGTACTCCACGGAACTCATCCGTCAACTACAAAATCCTAACCCAATGCATATGCTGTAACATCCTGATTTTCGGGTTTTTCGCGATTCTTGATATTTTAAGTAAATTTCTAAAATTTGGTATGTGATTATGGAATTCACAATTTGGGTATGTAAATGGGCTTATGGAAGGCCCATGAGTTGGCTAAAACCCGGTAGAATTTTTAAATTTTGGACTTAGGAGTTAGGGGTTCTGGCTAGGTGCCCTTATATAAAGTTGTGGGTAACATGCATCACAAAAAGAGCTGTAGTAAAGTGGCAAGGGTGACGCCACTAAGTTCCTAAAAAGGTGGCGTGTGGAGCATAAGGGAAGACCTGGGATCGATCCCCTGTGTTGGCAAATAAGAGTATTTATTTTTATGTGCAGGAAGGGTAAGTGTTGGAACCTAAGTGGATTCTGTAAGAGGAGAGTTGGATCAAGTCAAATGCATGGATTAAGGAGGGATAAGGGGAGAGATTTTAGGGATTTGATATGAAGATAAAGTTGGCCGAATAAGGGATATTGGAGGGGGGATTTTCGACAGAGGGGTTTAGTTAGGGATTTTCGGCACTTAGGTAATTGTGTGCTGTTTTCTCCCTGGAGGATTAGTTTTTTTCTCTCTTTTTCTTTTGCAGCCGAATCTACCATCTCTTCTTCCATCTTTTCTTCCTTCTCCTTCTTTCAAACCAGCCCACTATTCCCTCCATTCACCCATTGTTTCTTTCTTTTATCTCTACTTCTGCCGAAATACCGCAAAAGCTGAAATCAGTGAAGCTAGGGGGGTGTCGATTCTTTGTAACCAGCAACCTTTTCTTTCCTTTTCAATTGTTGGCATTCAATTCATTTACCTTTTAGGCATCTGGATTCAAGACGAGAAAGACTGTGGTAAGTGCCCAAACTCTAAACGATTCCTAGAGTAACTGTTAGCCAAAAGTCGAAACCCTATAATTTAGGGAGATGGCCGAATATGGGTATAGGCTTTATGGGGTATTCTTTTAATTTTTTTGTGGTTTATTTAGTGGAGGAGCAGCAAGGTGTAGTGTCGACTTGGGGTAGCTTGGATCTCCGGAGTGGCTAGACCTAGTCATCAATCGCGACAAAGGTAAGATTCCTAAAGCCATTATGGATGGTGGCCGAATGTGTAAGTATTAGTATTAGATGATTTTTGGTTTGGTTCAATTATGGGAAGCTGATTATTAACAATGGATTATAGGAGAAATCGTGTAGGAGATCTCGTCGAGGAATATCGCCAAACAGGTGTGTAACGAACCCTTTTTCATAGCCTAAAGCGATAAATGCCGAAAAACTGAAATGCCGAAATTCTGGCATTTCGAGGACTGGTGAGCAAGCGAACACTCACTAGTTAGTTAGAATTGATGAGATGATGATCGAGAACAATGGAAACGGTAAGAATGTGATTTTTGGCGTTCTCGGTAAGTTGGGCCTCAAGGGGCCGAAGTGGGGCCCATTGCGCTTTCGGACCCATTTGGGTAAAATTGGTAGAAAAGGAGAACCTATTAAATTGGTGCATAGTGACTGATAAAACCGTTATGGAATATAGGCTAAATGGGCCTAGATGACGAAATTGGCTAAGTAGGGCCCATTAGAGGTTTTTAGGCCTAATAACTCAATTTCGCTAAAAATGGGCCAGGCTCACTGTTTGCACACATGAATTGTTAGTAACCGTTAATGAACATGGAAACCCTAATTTTTAGTAAAATTACAAGATTACCCTTATAACATAAAAATGACCGTTTTGCCCCTAGGTAAAAATGACCATTATACCCCTAGGGTTTAGGTATGAATTTAATACATGGGATTTTGATAAACATGGCATGTATGATATGCACATGACATGTATGATATGCACATGATATGTATGATATGCACATGATGTATTTATAAATGCATTGGGTTGGGTTTTTATATGGATGGAGGAAGTACAAAAGGGCTTATGCCCCAGTTATCAAAAGGGCTTATGCCCCAGTTATTAAAAGGGCTTATGCCCCAGTTATTAAAAGGGCTTTTGCCCCAGTTATTAAAAGAGGCTAGGCCTCCAGTTATATGATAAAGCAACTATGCTGCCAGTGGAGAATTATGGCGGGGTGGGTTGAGTTAATCCTCACATGGTGTGTTGGTTGGTACGGGTGGAGAGTAGCGGATGGTGGGTCGAATAGTCTCCCCAAATGGGTTTGCATTCTTTCATTGACATTACATGTGATATTGAAATGGGCCTATGGGCTATACCGTTTACAGTAAAGGCATCGGCCCAGTAATAATGAAATATGAAAAGGCTTCGGCCCAGTGTTATGAAATATAAAGTATGAAAAGGCTACTACCCAAGACACGTTGAGGCTGGATTTGGGCTTAGGCCAAAGAAGTGTTATTGTTTTGGGCTCGAAGGGGCTTGTTGCACATCGAGTTTCCAAACTCACCCCTTTCCTTAACCTTGCAGGTGAGCCTTGATGTGGGGACTTGGGCGGAGGGATTTGAGTAGCCACGGTGATCGCTTTGGACTTTTAAATAAGCGTTGGTTTTCATTAAATTTCCTTTAATTATTATTTATTTTTGGGTTGTAATAAGGCCATTTTAACTTTCCTTTTATTTCTTTTCGGGTTTATTTTAATTTTAATAACTTTAAACCTAGTTGATAATTATTCAAATGGGCTAGACTTAGGACGTGTTTTCAAAACGATACTTGTTTTCAAAATAGCTCAACGCCACGATTAATCGATTTATCAAAGACGTTCACTTAAACAATTTTAAACTCGATATAACAAAGTGTGGCTATGGTTGTGGGCATGTCTAGGATTGGATCCAATCAAAGAGCTTGGTACTTAAGTAGCCTTCATGGCTCACCTCCTCTGTCTCGGATACCTACCTGGTGCCCAGCTTCCATACACTTTGTTAACTCAATGAAATATATGGTTTTTAAAACACTAAGACGGAACGTGGGTTTTCAACTCTAATATGGCACGTCAGATTCGGCCATAACGTCTGGGCCGGGTTTGGGGTGTTACATATGCAATATGTCACACAATCTCATACATAATCACATACTTTCAGTAAATGGAAAC
The DNA here is from genome assembly GCF_025698485.1 of Gossypium arboreum. Classification (NCBI taxonomy): domain Eukaryota; kingdom Viridiplantae; phylum Streptophyta; class Magnoliopsida; order Malvales; family Malvaceae; genus Gossypium; species Gossypium arboreum. Next base: position 28,491,466 of record NC_069074.1, on the reverse strand, counting down.
ATTGTTCCAATCTTTCAAATTACCATTGAGTTGGTATCAATCAATATCGTTCAATTTCACATACTGTATAGATTTTCATTGTGCATAAATATCACCCTTTTCAATACACAATATAACAAATATCTTATGCATTTAAATCATACAAAAGATTAATATCTCAACACATTATATCAGTCAGTCAAAATTCTTATATCTCATAACTCAAATCTGCAATTACAAACTCAATCAAACATTCATACTATCAAATTAGCAATCTTGCCAACATGTCAATCTTTTAAGGCTCGAAACATACCTGGTTCAGCCACTCAAAAAATCAATAATTTGACTATTAAGCCAATCCAATCAGCAAGCTAATTTATCAAATATAACATGATATTTAACATTTTCAAACAATTTTATGAGTTTAGGACCCACACCTTATTTTTCACTTCTTTGGAGCACACTAGCAAATCTTCCAATTTTCCTTAATAATTTCTTAAACGAACCTAAACCAAAATTCAGTATAAATTCAATAAATTTACCATTAAACCAGCCCCCAAACACCCACTTATAAGTTCAAACCAATCGTTGAAATTATAACTATTTTATGAATCCAAACTAGTTAGATTCCTTACACTGTATCGATACAAACTGTACGTACAATCGTTCTTCACCTTTCGGATGATTTGAGGCATTTGGGTCGGCACTTAATTCAATAATATACTAGAAAATAAGTAGCTAATTAATGATTAAATTCCTTCATTTAATCAAATCATAACCTTTACCAAACAACTATGTCGAAATAACAAACTAGTTACCCTTAATTGCACTTACGCTTCACGATTTGTGGGATCCGAATGGCAAATCGATCAAGAACGTTTTTCCCTAATTGAAATGAGTTTAAAATATGATTAGGAGGGTTCAAGAACTCAAATTAATTCTAGAAAAATATAGGCAAGAACCAAGACACAAAACAGCCCCTTTTCCTGCCGATAAGTGCACGCACCACCACTCGCGGTGGCCAAAATTGGGGCTGAATTTTAAAACGGTTTGAGATCTGATTAAAATCTGGAAAAATACCTTTGAAATCATTTAAAATCCCCCATATTCCAGATATGGAAATTTAGGTTTTGAATGGATAAGATTAATTAAGAAATTGAAGAGAGAAGAGACCTTACCCAAGCTAGTCGAGAGAAATGGCAATGACACTTTCTTGGCAATACTTGGGATCGATCTTGGAGTTCACAATTTCATATTTGAGGCTAATTTTAATGAGGAAAAATGACAGTAATATGGTGGAAAATATGTTAACAAATATTGTGGCAAAAAGAAAAAGAAGAAAGATATGGTAAAACTAGGTGTAGGCGACGACAACAATGGGAGAAAGAAAGAAAATTGAAGAGAACAGAGGAAAGGAAGAGGGTGAGCGGCTTGGGTAGGTAAAAGTTGAATTAAAGGCTGAAAAATAGGGATTTGAACTTGGGACCTCATTTAATTTTCATGCTTTCTCATATTTCTTTTAACTATTAGGCTTTTTCCTCATTCTTGAAATAATTTTGCAATATTTTTTTTAAAAACAAGGCATGTCACATACTAGGGTTTAAGGAAAAATTTGCAAAATAATAAAAATGGTGAGAGAAAAGGGAATTGAACTTGGATTTCAAGGAACGTTTCACTAACACTTAACTAACAAACTAATACCTTATTTATTTCCTAAAAATGCATAGATAAATTTAAAAAAAATGGCATGACCACTCTCTCTCAATTCACAAACCCGATTCTACTAACCCCTGATTTTTGAGATGTTACACTTTAGCTTAGGTATTAATAGCCTATATTTTGTAGATACCGTTTTGAGCTTTGAAGTTGAAAAATTCAAGAAAAATATCCAAGGTATCGATACTTTCACTTAAAAATCAATACTTTGCCGCTACTATAGGTACCAATTGAGGTTCTATCATTTCTAGGACTCTAGGGTCTATTTACTAGCTTAGTCATTCATATTTTTCCAGTTTTAGCCCTTGTTTACTTGATAACTTAAACCAATTTAAATCACTTAGCAATAATGCATTTTTAATCTCGATATATTATATTTTAATACACTACTCATATAAAACATTTCGTGTAATTTCTAATCAGTTTCACACTTATTCAATTTAGTCACTCTAACACCTTTTTAACCAAACACTCACCTAGGTACATGCCATTTACTGAATCAACGGAGAATAAAAGTTTACCTTTTTCTTAGGTCCATTGATGTGATGCAGCCTATCCACTGTATCTTTTAACCGCTTCTCATTACTTATGGGTATAAAACACGAGTTAAACTTTTGCAAGCTTAGTAAGCAGAACTAGAGATTTTCTTAACATTTCTATTATTTATCACATTTACAATTTAATCCATTTTAGCACACGTAGTCGTTTTACCTTTTTATTTAACAATGCTACTTATCAATTAATATCAATGTTAATCCCGTAAATTACCTTCCACTTATAGCATCTCTTACTTGTTGCTCTTATTTGTCAAATTACCTCTTAATTTCAAATCATTGTTAATTCACTTGCCTCAATACTTCAATCACTTAACTTTCTTACTTTGGTCCCAATACTTTTCACATTCTTACAACCTAGTCAATACCTTAAATTAATTTCTTTCTGTATATAGACTTTTCCCATTTCCTTAAGTACTTGTCTCCACTGTTTCGTAACACTGATAATTTTTTATTTTCTCATATTCTGATTGGTCTATTATTTATTTATCACTGTTCAAGACTCTAGAAATTTTGGGGATGTTATATCAACTTTTACAATATCATTGGTTAGCTCAAATATTTTATTTTGATTAAAATGTTATAGTTTTTAAGAATTGTTGATGTAACGCCCCGAATTCTGGGCCTAGAAGTTTTGAGTCTTGAGCATAGGGACAGTGAGGAGGAGGTCACACATATGTGTTTAGTTGTGCGATTTAGTTACAAAATGGGCCTGCTGGTCTGGTGGTGGTGTGAATGTTGGTGAACCTCAAGGTCGCAGGTTGGAGTCTTTGCAAGCTTGTTTTGAGGTTTAATAATTTTATTTTGTTAGCTTATTTGTTTTAGATTTTATTTTAATTTTGGAAGTTACGTTTCCTTTCACTCTCTTTTTTCTTCTTTACATTTTGGTTTTTCAAAACAATTCTCCAAAACTATTTGTTTGCGGGTTCGGTAATCTCGCTCCTCTGTCGTTATCTTCAGTCGCAAAATAGTTGTGGGATTCAAACTTTAATTACACTATTTTATTTTGTAAAATATACGTTCGGCTTTTCTTGAATATGTGTTAACCCAAAGGTTTTTGGGTTTTGATCGCTGAAAGTGGGGGGGGGAATACGTCATATTGTGATGTATTCTTGATGTGGTTAAGGTTGGGGACGGTTTGAGTGGCTAAAACGGTGTTTTCGGAGCTATTTTAAGGGGTTTTGTGACCTCCCTGGCAGCCACACGGGCGTGACTGGCAATTTATCTGCATACTGTTAGCCCTAATACCTAGAGGATCGTGGGCAGTCCAATACCTTGAAGGTCGTGGGCAGTCCAATACTTGAGGGTCGTGGACAATGCTGATTGCCATCGTTGTCGGGCAACCCGGGATGACGTCATATGGAGTGTAGAGTTGGATAGGATTTTCTAGGTCCAATATGGAGTGATTGGTTGGATGAGCTTAATAGCTCTATTGAGGAGTGATAGGGGTCGGAGAGGTGTGTTGGCTGGATGGGTGGGTTTTCTTTAACTCAATTGCATTCATATGCATCTTATTGATTGTTTTGTGAGTGCGACTGTCTGTTGCACGGTTCGACTGAAAAGCATTTATGACATTGTGAAATTGTTAAAACTCTGATTATATCTGACTGACTGAACGGGAATTAGTGACTATTGAGAGTTTTGTTATTTGACTAAATAGTATTTGCGATTGTGTAACTAAGTGTGGTTTTTAGTATGCTTTATATATTGTTGTCTGCCGATACGCCCGTTTCGAACGTACCAACTATTATTGTATAGCTCTGTAAGTATGTTTCGCTTCTGAACTGCTTTTTGTTTCCAATCCTGTAGTCAGTCGGTTTGGTTTCACACTGAGCTCGTGTAGCTCACCCCCTCTTCTGTTTCCCTTTTCAAGTACAGTATGGATTCTGTTGATAGGCTCAGTACGCGGAGGTCTCAGACAGCTCAACAAATTGGGATATCAATTTGTGTTTTCTAGTTTTTTTTTTATATATATTTGGTTTTGAACTGTAAAGATTTATAGTACTGCGGTACCATTTTTAGTTTTATGTTTTATTTCTTGTATCTTTACAGAAGGGATTTTAAAAGTTTAATTGCTTTGACTTTCTCCATAAATCTAATTCTATTCGAGTTTTAAATTTCACTGTGATGATTTGGTTTTTACTTGATAACGAATAAATGTTCTTCAGTTATAAAGAGATTGTTTTTTGTAAAAAAAAAATTCCGACGATCATTTCGATGATCAATGTAGCATTCCGAATTCGGTCTAGACTTCTAAGCCAGGTTTAGGGGTGTTACAGTTGACATTGTTAAATTTAATATTTTTTATCTTTTAAGTAAGATATAAGAAAATATTAAAAATAAAAAGCTCAAGCTAAATTACAAGTTTATGAATTTATAAATTAATTTAATAAAAAATCGATTTTTTTTTCTAAAAAAGTTGTTTTTAGTAAGTTATTTAATTAGTAAAGAAATAAATTCAATAATTTAATTTTTATTAAAATATAATTATTTTTATAAATAACTATCCAAAATTAAACAGACATTTAACTTAATAATAATGATTTAGTATTAATTAAAATTATATAAAGAAAATTGAAGTTGGTTGGATTGAAGTAATGATGCTTAGAAAAGGCGGATGAATCTTTTACAAAGCCTGTCGTAGGCATCGAGACAGATACACACTAAATAATTTTGCTCTACTTATAATTTCCAACTTCTGCAGGCAATGTTTTCAGAAAAAAAAAGGAAAAAAACACTACTATTCCCTTTTTGTTAATATTAGTAAAAGTTTTAAAAAGAAAATTATGAAAATAAAAATAAAATGAATAGTTTTAAGCTTTAAAATTATAAATACAAAAATTAAAACCTAATACTTACTATTTTCATTTTAAAATTCCACACCATAATTTTCACCATGACTAAAAATTGATCTTGACATAAATTTATTTATTTTTCATATATTCCATGTGATTCCGGTGATCACATTTGTTCATATAATATAATGTTTAAATATCTCTACAAGTTACACGTGCAAAATTCAATTGACTTTCTTTATCATAATTATTGGGCTACTTTATATATAATTTATTAAAATTTTAACTTTAAAGTAAGTATTTTCAATATCACCAATTTAATTCTTTATTAAAATGTCTAATACTAAAATTTTAATAGTAAATCTTAAAAATTAGATTTGAGTAACTCAAATTTTTTTATTTACAAAATCCCACCTAAAACATAAACTTTGTTTTTTATTTCATTTTTCTATTGTATAATTTTATATTATTTCATTCTAAAAAACTAACATTTTTAAAATTGAATTAGGACCTTCAAATTTAAAGGGACAGCATGATGTGTGGATACATGTAATAGAAGAAAAGAAAGAAAGCATCTTCTCCTAAAAAAGCACAACGAAAGGGAAGGCTTTTTTAAGGGAGAAGGGACACGTCAGGGCTGACCTTTCATCTCCGCTTTTGCTAACTTGACAGCTCCGCTTTTTTTTTGACTGTGACATCCTACCATTCACTAAAGTTGAATCACACCACACTATTTATAGACCAACTCCAATATTTTATTTCATTTCTGAAGAAACTAACAAAGTTTTTAATTGTTTTTTTTAAATTAATAATAATTAAATTATTATTTTTTATTTGAGAGACCAATTTATTTAATATAGAAATTGAGACTATTATTTAAATAAAATTTTTACACTCTAATGTTTAAATTTAAATAACAAAATGAAACAACGTAATTAAAGTGGAAAGCATTAGTCAAACCTAGCTAGCAATAGCGAAGTCCCCCAATCCTTTGGTTAACTTTTAGCAGTGTAAGGAGGCTTTCCTAAATGGTTGAGTCACGGGAAACAAATAGGGAGAGATGGTCGGGTCACCCACTCCGATCGGTCATTGAAGGCGGTGACTCGTGTCAACCACACGACGAAAGTGGCACGTGATGCCCACTAACCCCAAATCACTTGGATACTTCCCATACCCTCCCCACTTGCTTTTGTTTGCGCTATTGGGCATCACAAATCAAAAATTGGATTCTCTGCCGGCACGTCATCGGCGCGTGATCGTAGACTACAAATGCAAACGATGCGATGGAGGTATGGGAAAGGTAAACTTTTCCTTTTTTATTTAATCTGCCCGTCAATGGACCACTTCATCCACTTTCACTTTCAACTCAGTTACTTTTTCTCATTTTCTTTCGGTTCGTAAATGTGCATGTCACACCCTAATTTTGACGCAAATAATCAGTCTGGACTATTTCCCCCAAAAAGATGTAGATTAAAATAATATTAATTAAGTCTTTGACTCCTTAATCTTCTGCTTAAAAAGTTTAAAATTAAAAGTTATCTCTATTTAAAATATTAATAAATTAATTATTATACATTATATCAAATAGTAAACACATTTTTTGTTAAAAATTTCATCAATTTCTACTATTAAAAACTAATTCATATACCTCAGTATGAGTTACACATAGCATCTTTACTCATTTACTCATTTTTTTTAGTAAAAGAAGCAAAATGTAACCCAACTCTTAATACAAAAATCTCTATGATACATTTACCTAATCTTTTATAATCTCGTATTTAAATTAGTTACTTGTAATTTGTAAGTTAAATGCTTAATAAATTATCAAAATTCAAGTTTCATCTAATGACCTATAATTCTTTTCGAGTTTATAATGTAATATGCTTTTATATTTTTATATTAATAATCAAGTTGATGGTTGGATTTACTAGATTATCGATTCTTGGTTCAATCGGTTTAATTATTGATCCGATAATAATAAAATAAAAATAAAAAAATCACAAAATAATATAAAATTAATTCTACTAATTCAACCTCTGAATTTTTTTATTTTTCAAAATTAATTACAAGTAATTCGCTCATAGATTGCTTCAGCTCTTATATCCAAAATCAATACATCATCCTATCTAATTCAATTTAAATAACATTTGGCTTTATTTACACGGAATTTTACCTATTAAATCCACATTACATTATATTAACTAAATCTTTGATTTCAAGCAATTGAATGGTTACACTTATAATCTATTTAATTTAAGGTTATGCATATATGCATATACAAATTAAGAAGCATGGAAAAAAACATCAATTATAGTGATGAAAAAGAGATGATTGAATGAAAGCGTAAGGAGGGAATGGATGCAGTAGGTGCTTTAGCTTTATACTTGGTTTTCATTCATGTAACCTTCCATATTTAGTGAAGGGATGCCTTTATTTATTTATTTGTGGGCGGTGTGTTGGATAGGGTGGGATTTGCAAGGAACATTGTTTCGATTTGTGGATGCTATTTCAACCAACCATATGTTTTAAGCCAAATCATGCTTTAAAACAATTCCCTTTATATACATATATATATATTACAACAGCTAGTATAATATCTGTCCCCAATTATTTGAGATGCTTTAATCGGAAATTTACAACCATTGTTTAAAGGACAAGTAAGCAATGAAGGTTCATTGTTGTGGGGGTTATTGTTTGCTACGTAAAGAATGAGAGGGAAAGGAAATAGAGAACAAAAAGAAAAGAAAAAAGGAAAAAGATATCATATTTGCCTGCCATCACATTTTCCTCTTTACATTATTCATTTATATAAATTTTACATTTATAAAATTTGATAGAAACGATACAATTATCTCTCTATAATAGTCTTATCTGTCTGTTAAAATTTTGCTCGTTATATATCTTTAACGTCATACTATTATAGAAAGAAAATTGTTGCTTTTATGTGTATTTTATTTTATATTTTTTCACATGATTAATTATGAAGTTTATAAATTTAATAAGTTAAATTAATTAGTATAAGTTATCTATATTCTCAAAAAAATATGAGTTATCAAATTAAATTAATTAATTTATAAGGTTATAAGTTAATGATGTTCCATAGTAGAATTATTAATTAGAGAAGGTAATAATTTATTGAATTGATATCTTCAATTCCACTTGTTAAAGATTATTTTCATTTAATAAAATATTATTAATGAATTTTTATATGAAATTTAAACGTTTTATTGAAAAATTATTTTAATTAATAGATTTTTATTCAATAAAGTATAATTAATAGGCTTATTTATATAAAAAATTATAATTTTACTTAAAATTTATACAATATGTTGTTATAAAAATTAATTTAATAAAAATATACTTCATAATTATAAATATTGCTGTTATAAGTCAAAATTTGTTATAGATGATTAAAATAAAACATAAAAATCAATTCTATTAGAAATTTGGCTGTTATAACAAAATATTGCTATAGTAGGTAATCGATCTAATTGTTTTATGATTTAAGAATATTTAAATTAAAAATATCCGCTAATTATCTAGTTTTTCTTTATCAACCAACCACATAATGAGTGTCATTATCTAGTATAAATTTTATTACATTTTTATATCGTGTCACGTTTTAATTATTTTTTGATATTGTATCTAAATTTATCTCATATATTATATTATTTATTTAATTTTAAAATCAACCAAAAATTGTATTTATTACAGCACTTATTATATATTAATCTAATTAATGTAAATTTTATTCTTAAAATTTTAGTATAGTTTCTCAAAACATAATGAAGGCATTTTCTAGTTAGCTACGTTCAATGTATCTCATAATTAAAGTCTTCAAAGTCGAATTTATTTGGTTTTTTCTTTTCCTTATATGGTATTAGAGATTTAATGCTCTCGATTGATTTGTTGTATTCTTCTATTCTTTCCTTCTTTAATCTCTCCATCTACCATACTTGGTGTCACTATCTCCTACAACCCAAAAAGAAAATGGGCACAATCAACCTCGTTCTCATCCTTGGATTCACAGCACCAATGTACCAAACAACACTTTAATCTCTTTCAATACTTCTGCCCAGTCTCCACTTACATCAATGAAAAAAAACTATGTTAGGTTTAGGCACTTGCATAATCTTTTATATGATTTATATGTTAATAATAAATTGACGTACGTGTGGGTTTAGCAATATGATTGTACTCCACGCATGCAAAGTTTTTAACTATTTAGATATTTTTATCGTATTCCCCGGTTATTTTTTTAATGTATATGTACAAGCCCAATTTTTGGGCCCAAAACCCTCTAACCCATTTGACCTAAACTCAAAACCACTAAATCCCTAGCCTAATACATTAAAAAAAAAAAAAAAAAGAAGGGAGACCTAAAACCCTAGCCGTTCAGCCACTCGCCCCTGTCCCATCCACTACCGCCTCTGCTCCACCACCGTTTGTCTGCAGCAATAATGGAAAATAGATAGGTATTGAAAAAAAAAGGGAAATGAAATGGCTATAAAAAGCCAAGCAAAACCATTGTATAAAAGAAAAAATTTTTGAAATACAAAAAATACAGCATTCGGTTTTTCTAGCAAAAAATTGTAATACTAGTCACAAAACAATAAGAGAATCGACATCAAAATAAACCCAAAGCCCTCAGAAGTCAAAACCCAAATCTAAGGTGATTTTCCCTTTTTTTTTCCATTTTTTTTGAGTTTCTTTATATACATAAAGATATAATATAAGTAAAAATAACACACATACATTAAACAAGTATAAAATATTTTAAAAAAAAAAAAAACCTCGGCGATTTCGGCCACTGCGTCTGGTGGTCGGAGCTGGCGATTGACGACGCGGCGTGACGGCGGCCTCGCCGGTTTGGGCCCTGAGAGAAAAAAAAGAGAGGAAACATTTTTAAAAAAAACAGAAAGGAAGAATGAGGTTTTAAAAAAAAAAAAAGGGGTTTATATAGAGGGGTAAAACGACGTAGTTTTAGGGGGGGTTCAAAGACTTCAAAAGCAGGTGCGTTTGGGCGTCGACCAGCAGAGTGACCCGACCCGCTTAGGGTCCATGGCGTTTTCAACAGAGGGCTAATTTCACTTTTAGCCCTCCGCTCCTTTATTGTTTTGGAATTAAATTTCTCTTATTTCTAATTTCATCCTATAATTTATTTTAGTTTTCAACTTGGTCCTTCATTACTGCTGCGCATTTTAAAGGGGGTTATTTCCATTTTAGCCCTCCTTGATTATTTTCGCATGCATTTTAGTCCTTTTCTCCATCATTTACTCTGGATTTGCCCCAAAAATTTTGTTTCAAGCTCGATTTGATCCCTCCTGCTCATTTTGCTATTTCTTTTCATTGCTATCATTATTATTATTCCTATGCGTACTATTATTACTTATATGATTGTTATTTCTACTATTATTATTATTATTATTATTATTATTATGATGAATATATCAATATTATTAATATATTGTTATTATCGATATTATTGTCGATGTCGATTATTATTTTCGTTACCTTTTTATTTTTATTATTTCTATTATTGTTATTATATTTTATTACTATTATTGTTACATTATCGTTATTATTCTCACTATTATTATTGTTAATGCAACTATTATTACTGTAATTATATTTTCTTTTATCTTGATCTGCTTATTATTATTACCTTATTATACCATTAGTTTTATATTGTTATAATAGATATTATTTATTACTTTTTCGTTATGCTTGTTTTGTTTTATTACTAATATTATCATTAACATTATTACTATTAATTTTAATATCATCATCTTTATAATTACCCTTACCATTGCATTATGATTATTATTATTTCCATTTTCCTATTATTCACCTATTATGTTTCTTATCTATTTGTATTTCTAGTGTTATATTACATTTATTACTTATTAGCATTTTATTATTATTATTATCAGCATAGCATTTTTTAAAACACTCATATGTATGTATTATATTTTAATAACTATCTTTAATATCATGCATGTTGTGTACATTTTTGATAACTATATTATGTGTATATTTTCATATATGTCAAGTATATACGTTTTAATATCATATCTTTTCATATATATATATATATATATATATATATATATATATTTTAATGCTACGTGTATATTTCTCTTATTAAGTAAATATTTTAATACATACATATATATATTCATATACCACTATCATTAGCTATTTTTATTATTATTACTGCCTTCAATAAACACCCTATACATATATATATACATATATATACAATCTTTTTTTTCATCATACGTTATACATATATATATTCCATACTATTTCATATTTAAATTATTATTATCATGTTAAACGCATACGTATTATTATCATTTCATACTATTATTACTTACATCATCATCATCGCTCATTATCATTATCATTTTATTTTCCCATGTTTTATTTATTGTGCATTCGATCATTTCATTTTCCTCATGAATTTGTTTATATTTGTATGTTACTAGCCTCGCCATTATTCCATCCTTTACAACTACTCGTTATTGCCACCCATTATTACATCGCTCTTGTTAATATCATAATTCGCTTTTATATTTACTATGCATCTCATTATATTCCTTACTCGATACCTTAGAATAATTCTTCCATAAAAGTAATATTCGTATTTGATAATTCGAGACAATCGTGCCCTAACTTACGGGTTTCGATTTTCTCCTTTAACCTAAATTACGGAATACTCTTCTAAATCGCGACGTGAGTTTTGAAAAAAGCTTATTCTCGGAGATACGAGGTGTTGTGCCCTAACTTACTGGGTATGGCATTTTGTTACCTCGAAATAAGATTTTTACAAGTAAAGGCAATATTCTGTGTTTGGGAATTCGAGGAAACGTGCCTTAACTTACTGGGCTTCGATTCTCCTCGTTCACCTGAGCTAACTGAATATCCTTTTGAAATACACGTATTTTTATATAAAAGGCAAGCTCGTTCTCGAAAATTCAAGATGCCGTGTCCTAACTTACTGGATGTGACATTTTATATTGTGAGACGAGAAGGTCCTTAACATTTGAGCATTTTCTTTACAAAGAGGGATCGTATTTTAAATTCTTTCAAGTTTTCAAATTTTCGACACTAAGACACTAATTAATCAACTAGGTACCAATTGTGGGCGTATCGAGGGTGCTAATCCTTCCTCGTGCGTAACCGACTCCCGAACTCATTTTCTGATTTTCGTAGACCAAAAATTATCGTTTTAGTAAACCTTAACTTTTATTAAAATGATTAACTTAAGGTGATCCGATCACACCTAAAAAGATTGGTGGCGACTCCTGTTTTCATTTTTTTCTTCTCCGAGTCGATACCCGTTTCGTTTTCCAAAAAAATGGTTACGACAGTATATTTAATGCTTAAATTTTTTTTATATTAAATAAATATTTATAGATTAGAGATCTTCTGTCGATCTTTTAACCTTTTCTTAATTTCTTATCAAAGCTCAAACACTCAAAGTTTCAAATGGATTTAGCATCTTTATCTTATTTTGGGTAAGTTACTAATTAGAGTTAGTTATTATAGATTTGTTGGTTTTATTATATTAGATTAACAATTTTAATTAATATATTAGATGTAATTTGTATGGTTTTAATTTTTAATGGTTTAAATTATTTTATTTGGTCATTTACTTGTGAGAAAGTTTAATTGGTTTGTGGTAGTTAATTATTATTAGATGATCAATTGTTTATTTATTCATTAATTTTATTTAGGCTAAATTACATCGCAAGTCATTTTAAAATAGTATTGTTTTGCTTACTCTAATTTTTTTATCAATTTAGTTACTTTAATTAAGATAATTGTTCGAATTGGTTACTATTGTTAAAAATTCCATGAGTCTAGAATCAAATTGTTGGCGTGACTTTATTTTTTTTACTTTTGACTAAAGTTAGGGACTTCTCTATTAGTAGTACAAAACTTTTTTTTGTTTATTTGTTTATAGTATAAAGATTTTAATGATGACATTATCAAGATTTAAATTATCTTTGAAAAGAAAGAATCCAACTACACAACTACAAACCACAATCATCACTCCACCTTTTTCAATGAATCCACCGGTCAAGATAACACCATTGTACCAGGACTAACACCATTATCGGAAACCAAACATAATAAAAAAAATTAATATCTATACTATACGACATAAGAGGTGAAATGCAGATAACTTAGCTCAATAGCAGAAGCACGACAAGTATTTCAAAACATTTTTAATGAAGCTAGCAAGAGGGGTCAATTTGTAAGCTTGTTTCGTGAGTGGACCAGGACCTTTTTAGAAAGATTGAGTTTAATTACGTAGAAAGTATAAATTAAGACGTTAAAGAGGAAACGGAATTTAGTATAGGTGTTGATATTTCTCTACATGTAAGTGAACACCTGAGTCTAAAATTGATAAAGTACACCGAGTTAGTTCATTTTAGTATTTTTCCTTAGGTTAATCATAAGACTCTATTTTTCCTTAGGTTTTATCTAGGTTAATCATAAAACTTTTCAACATGTTATCACAATAATAATTCTTATGACATATAGAGTATTGGAACTTGAATTTTATGATTTAATATAAGTGTTATAGAATTCAATTCCAAACATATTATTGAGAGAGGCTTGATAAATTCATTGAATTTAAATTTGAGAGGACGAGTTTAATAAATGTTTTTAGTGATTTCATTGTCTTAATTCGGGTAATCTATATTAAGATAGACTTGATGAAATTATTTATGTAAGTGTGAAGAACTAGTTATTTTCTATGAAATACATTGGGTAGACTTTCTAGAGCATTTACCAGCATCCCGAGATGTATTGGTTAAAACTTGTTGATCTATCGCGGAACATCAATTGGATATGAGATTAGTCATGTGTCATGTGTTAACCCCTATCTTAAAAAATTTCAAGATTCGTTCATTTGTTAAAGAGAAGAATCACTCATTTCACTACAGACTAGTTCAAATCCACAAAATGCTAGTGCTTAATCGGCTAATTTCACTGTTGATCTTCTCATGTTTACAAAAAAATTTCAATTCTTTTGCATTAGTGAGAGAATGCCGGTAATGCAAAGTGACTAATCCCACATTATGTGAAATTTAAACATTGTATTGAAAAATATTTTAATTAATATCATTTTTATTTAATAAAGTATAATTAATAGGCTTACTTATATAAAATAGTTATAATTTTACTTAAAATTTTATACAATATGTTGCTATAAAAATTAATTTAATAAAAATATACTTCATAACTATAAATGTTTATAAGTGAAATTTTGTTATAAAGAATTAAAAAACATAAAAATCGATTCTATTAGAAATTTGACCATTATAGCGAAATATTATTATACTAAATGACCCTTACAAAAGGGCTAATTATTCTATGATTTATTAGTCATCATCTTAGTTAAAGAATTTTCCTAAAAACTTATAAATTTATACTAATATTTATATAAATTTAAGGATAATTAAGAATACTTAAATTAAAACTACCGCTAATCAAATTTTATTTTTAAATAATTTTTATCTAGTTTTTCTTATCAACCATCCACGTCATGAGTGTCATTATCTAATATAAATTTTATTACATTTATGTATTGATATATCGTGTCATGTTTTAATTATTTTTGATATTGTATCTAAATTTATCTCATATATTATATTATTTATCTAATTTTAAATTTATGAACTTAAAATTGTATTTATTACAGCACTTATCATATATTAATATAATTAATGTTAATTTTATTCTTAAAATTTTAGGAAGGCATTTTTATTTACCTACGTTCAATGTATCTCATAATTAAATCTAAGGTCGAATTTGTTTTGTTTTTTCTCTTACATGGTATTAGAGATTTAATGCTCTCTTGACTGATTTGTTTTATTCTTCTTTTCTTTTCTTCCTTAATCTCTCCATCTACCATACCTTTGTGTCACTGTCTCCTACAACCCAAAAAGAAAATGGCCACAATCAACCTCGTTTTCATCCTTTGATTCACAGCAACATTGTACCGAACAACACTTTAATCTCTCTCAATACTTCTGCCCAGTCTCCACTTACATCATCGAAAAATAACTATGTTAGGTTTAGGCACTTGCATAATCTTTTATATGGTTTTATATATTAATCATATACTGATGCTTGGGTTTAGCAATATAGTTGTACTCGTCGGATGCAAAGTTTTTAATTGTTTAGACACTTTTATTGTATTTGCTGATTATTTTTTAATATATATTTAACGGTTAAAAGTTTTTATATTTAACATATATTTTTAAATTAGAGATATTCTATCAATCTCTTGGCATTTTCTTAACTTCTTATCAAAGCTCAAACACGCAAATTTTCAAATGGATTTAGCATATTTACCATATCAACAAAAACATTATTTTTAATATATAATTAACGGTTGAAGATCTTTTATACAAAACAAATATTTAAACATTTTTAATTTACTCAAAACTTAAAGTGCATCATTTAGATGAATAAAACATGAAATATGACAATAAAATTATGTAAATATATTTCATATAAATTATACATATAAAGCTTAATTAATTTTATGATAGCATACATGGATCCTTTCTCATACGTGTATGTGAACAAGGAAAGATCCACTTACACTAGTATAGAACTATGTTAATTTACATGTTTATATTAACTTTATATATAATATATTAAGAGAATGACTGTTAGCTCAACAAATACAATAATAAAATTAAGTACATAAATTTTAAATTAATATGATATCTTTATCACATCAGTTAAAAATATTATTTTTCAATATATATTTAATAGTTAAGAGTATTTTATATTCAACAATTTTTAAATATTTTAAATTTACTTAAAACATAGTGCATATCATTTATGGGAATAGGCTGTGAAATGCATCATTTTAAATAAATATATATTTATAAAAGTTATACAAGTTTGTGTAAAGCTTAAGTTTACACTAAATTGAATTTTGATTTTTTTAAAATTTACCTATTTGAATTTTTTGTATAATTTTGGGATTAAATTGAATTTTCATTTTTATTTAGAGATGAATTGAACTAATATATAAATAAAAGTAAAAAAAAAGTTGTTGGTACTTGTCGATTTTTGCTACAAATTTTGTTGCCATTTTTTTTTAAAATTTTAATTAAGCTGCTTGCTACCATTTACTACTTGTTTTGAGGTTAGTTTATGTAACTGATTTGATATGACTATTTATTATACCAGTACCAACACCATCATTGGAAACCTAACATAATAAGGAGTGAAATGCAGATAACTTAGATAGCTCAATAGTAGAAGCACGACAAGCATTTCAAAACATTTTTAATGAAGCTAGCAAGAGGGATCGATTTATAAGCTTGTTTCATGAGAGGACGTGGACTTTTTTAGAAAGATTGAGTTTCATTATGTAGAAAGTATAAAGAGGAAGTGGAATTTAGGATAGGTGTTTATATTTCTCTACATGTAACTAAACACCCGAATCTAAAATTGATTTAAGTATACTGAGTTAGTTCATTTTAGTATTTTTCCTTAGGTTAATCATAAGACTCTATTTTTCCTTAGATTTTATCTAGGTTAATCATAAAACTTTTCTTACATGTTATCACAATAAACATAATAATTTTCATAAAATAAAATTTTAAAATATACTTTTACTTAATAAAAATTATATATATTATGACATCTAGAGTCTTGGAACATAGATTTTATGATTTATTATAAGTGTTGTAGAGTTCAATTTCAAACATATTATTGAGAGCGACTTGATAAATTTATTGAATTTAAATTTGAGAGGATGAGTTTAATAAATGTTTTTAGTGATTTTATAGTTCTAATTCAGGCAATCTATATTAAGATAGATTTGATGAAATCATCTATATTAAGTGTGAAGAACTAGTCATCTTTTATGAAATACATTGGATAGTCTTTCTAGAGCACTTATCGACATCTTAAGGTGTATTAGTTAAAACTTGTTGATCTATCGCAAAATATCAATTGGATTTGAGATTAGCCGTGTGTCATGAGTTAACTTCTATCTTAAAAAGTTCAAAATTTGTTCACTTGTTAAAGAGAAGAATCACTCATTTCACTATGTACTAGTTCAAATCCACAATATACTAGTGCTTAAGCGGCTAATTTCGTTGTTGCTCTTCTTGTGCTTTACCTTTTCTCATGTCTACAAAAAAATTTAATTTTTTTACATTCGTGGAAGAATGTTAGTAATGCAAAGTGGATAATCTCACATTGATTGGAAAAAGGCTATTAATTGAGATTAACTTTAATCGTTAAAGATACATGATTTAGTTAATGTATCTATTTTAACATGTTTCAAACATTAAAAACACATTATTTTCATCAAAATACTTAATACATATTAACATCACTTTGGTGAATGCAGTTAAATGGTACACTAATTAACCTTTTATGTGATAATAAAAGTCGCAAATTCCAACAATAATTTGGGGTACATCTTTTAAATTTAGGTATAGAAATATAAAACTCAACTTTATCTGATATAAATAGATCAGATAAATTGGTTTTGTAGTGAGAATAGAATTGACACATCACATAGGAGCTGACCAGCTACCAACGATTCATATGGTTCGTAAGGTTGATTTGATGTCATGATCGGCATCAATGCAGAGTTATATATACATATAATTCAACGAACGACAAATTAGTTTAGCAGAGAAAAGATAAATGGCACAATACATGGCAGCCAACCAGCAAGCAAGGATTGTTTAGGTGAGTGGCTTGATTTGATAGCATGATCCACGTCAATGCAAAGTTACATTATAATTCAATGAATGAAGGTTAGAATTCTAGGACATCATCATTGATCTTGGGAAGAGAACATTTCTCTTTCGGACGAAAGCATCACCTCTTTGCCTAAAATTAGGTTTATCAAAATGTGTTTCAAGGACTTTGGGTGGCCGACACTACACATACAACAGTTCAACCCCAAAAGAAAGTTTGCTTCGTGAATAAAATCGTTTTTAATTCAAGCAATTATGTATGGATTAAAGTTTATATGACGCAAATCTCATCACTTATTAAAATAATAATAAAATAAAAAATTTGTGGGATAAGTAGATTAAATTGATTATGAGTTGAATCAATTGCCATTTAATCAATTTAAGTTTTAAAAATTTTAAATTATTTCTGATCATATTTTGCTATTTTTGATACAATGTTTAAAAACTACCTATAATTTCTCCTCAATCCATAAATAGGAGGAAAATACGCTTCAATACACTGAAACTCATGTTTTTCTGCATTGGCAACAATGTCTATACTGACCAAATTAAGATTTAATTAGAAACTTAGATTTAGTACTTAGATTATCATCAGTTTTGATTCTAAATTAATTAAGATTTACATTTGAATTATTTGGGTTTATACAATTTAAATTCAATAAAATTAAATATAAAAAATAAGGTAAAAGACATTATCAAGGTTTAGTTTAAAATATATTTACCCTAAAATTTGAAAAACATTCACTTACCCTCTTCAAGTTTAAACAAAATATCATAAACTCTCTTAATATTTATTTATTAATTAAGGGTGTATTTGAACACCACGGAGTAATTAAATAAAAGTGTAATTATTATAAAGTTATTAGCATAGTAATACACCCTTATGCTATTATTAGAAATTCTAATTCCCAAAACATGTTTGACTAATTATAAATTATTCTAGTATTCTATATTTGTTTGGAATATGTTGAGGAATAGAGTAATAGATTGGTGGAGAAAGGAATCGGTATATCGACAAGCTGTTGTAGTTGTGGGGCAGTAAAAGATATAAACCATGTTTTTATATGCTGTTATAAATCAGTGGATGTTGGGCAAAATGTAGGGTACATGTTATAATTATAACTCTGTAGGAGAATTGATCCTGACATCTCTTGCTAGTTAGGATGGTATTTTCATAGAAAATGTCTTACACTTATTTATATGGAGCATCTAGTTCCATAGGAATCTACTGTGTTGGCGACAAAAAGATTTTCCAGCAGCTCATATAGTTACTTTCTTGCAGGATAGGGAAAATGGGTGAATACCAGTACATTTTTAAAAGCTATCCCCTCTTTCTCTTTCATTCTCTCTTCATGTTTGAATTATTATTGGAGATTGATGAAATCTTAATGAGTAATTTGGAAAGTATAATATGATTATGTAATTTTTTAGAATGTAGAATGGCATTGTATTGAACACCAAATGATGAAAACAAGGAAAGGGCGTGATTGGGGCTTACTATTGCAGTCAACTAAAGAGGCTGTAAGAGTAATAAAAAGTGGACTGCGAAGTAGAAACATCAGAAGATAAGCACTACCATTAATTAATACGCAAGCAGAGAGAGATAAGATTGGCACCTGAATTTGCCTCCTCCCACTTTACTCTTTAACATATCTAGCTCATGCTGACCTTCCTCTTCATCATTCTGCCGACTTTAATATTTTCCTTCCAAATTTCACCTTTCTATTTTTTAAATATTCAAGTTAAATTTGATGTCCATTTTTGGACTGATGGACTTTTGGTTTGTTTTTTTTTTTTTTTATGTTATGCAGGTTTGTTTTGCTGCTTATGCTTAAAGTTTGTAATTATCTCTTTCAATAATGTTATTTTTAAACCTTAAATTTATATTCTCTTTTGATTATTTATTTTAAAGTTATGTGTATTTATATTTAAATAAATAATATATGTTTTTAACATATAATTCAACAATTCACGAATGATGTTTGTGAATAATAAACAAACAATAAACATACATATATTATTTTAATATATAATAATTAAATAAAATATTAATAATTATATTATAAATATAATAAGCACACAAATAATTATATGATAATGGAACGATAAACAAGCTCTATACAAATATAAACAAGTACATCCGTTTGAAAAAGATTTGTTCTATGTTCAGTTGGTTTATAAACAACCTTTAAAATACTGTTTATCTTTATTTATTTAACTCGGTAAATGATAAAGTTTTTAGGTGATACATGTTAATCTTTTTCAAAATTAAATGCCAAAAGGTTACCACAATTATTTTATAAATATAATTACTTAATTAAGAAGTTTTACAAACACCATACGTGATGATTAGAAATAGACATTATTTTGTTCAACTTCATTTGTAATTTATTAAATTTTAAAATTATATATGAATTATAGTTTGATATGTAATTGTATACATAAACTTTAATTTTTTATAATTTTACACATAAAATTTTAATTTGATTCAATTCTTGTAAATTGTTAACACAATTATTGATATAACATAATTTTATATTTATATATTACATACATAAATAATTATATTTATCCAATATAAAAATAATTTGATATATTTATTTCTTCAAATGTGTATAACCATAGTATACATTTAAACCACAATTAGAGTTCTACGTGTATAATTACATCAAATTAAAATTTATGTATATAATTACATATTAAATCAAAGTTTATATATAATTTTAAAATCTATCTCATATTTAAATAACTTAAAACATAATAATAATAATAATAATAATAATAATAATAATAATAGTCTGAAAAATTGACATACTCTAATCGTACCAAAATGGAATCCCACTTTCTTCATTTTAAAAATTTACTTAATAGAATCAATTCAATGAGAAAATTATGAAAAAATCAAATTATAAAATAAATACAATATGTTTATAAAATTATATTAGCAATTTGATTTTAAGAAAATCCCACTTCTATTTTTACCCTACTAGAAAACTACAAGTACAACTATTTTAGTTTTTCTACACCACTTAGCTTTTTTCTGTTCTAATCATCTCATTTTATTTTATTTTTTATTAGTTAATATTATAATTTAATATAAAATTTGATTAGCAATAATTTAATAGTAAAAACATATCAATTAGGAAATTTTAAAATCACTAAAGGATCTCAAGATTAATAAGAAATCATAAACAAAGATCAATCAATATTTTAGTTTAATATAAGGTCATTGATAAAAATAGTTTAATATCATCTCTTTATATTTATTTAATGGTTAGTTTTTTATACATATACAAATACGGCAGATTTTTTAATCCAACAACAATTTGATATGCATAAATTAATAATACAATAATTAAAAAGAAAAATATAAACAGTGTAAAAATAACTGAATTCTGTAAAACTAATAGTTTTTCATTAGTACAAGTGAAACTCTTCTCCTGTGTTTGTTTGTGAGTGTGAATGTGTAAAAAAATACTATATAAGAAGGTCAACAAATTAAAGCAACAAACATTATTGTTTCATTATAAATAGAAAATTACAAGCACTAATTGTCTGATGGCTACAAACTTCTATCATGCCGACAATTAGTGAACTACACTGACTATTTATTCTACTGAAAAGCATAGCAGCTGAGCCATTTCCTCTAACCATTATTAAGCTAGGCAAGAAAATGACAGTCTTCACATTCCTAAGTAAATGAGTGAATAAAATTCATCCATCCAAGTAAATGAGTGAATAAAATTCATCCATCAACCTAAAGAAGCATAGACACCCTATGGCAACTCAAATGGAACGTTACGTCAGTGTAACTAACCTTCAATTTCAGTTTGAAAAAGTGCAGCTAACTATGCAAGAGATTAGATTTCATTCTACGTTGTTACGACTCTCCATTTCTTGAAATACCTGTGTTCGACACCCATTTGGGATGTGCATATTCGAACATCGGTATAGAGATATAACAATTCAAGGACCTTCTAAATACATGGAAAAACGTTGAAAATTTTAAACATACCTGTGTTGGATACATACCTGTATCCGACACTCATATCCAAGTACCATGGTTTCATTTAATATCCTGTGTTGGGTCTTTCATTCCAAAGGCATCGGCTATGCTGAAGGTCAGGCTGCTTCTCAATGATCTGCTCCTTCCCATACCCCCATCACCCGTTCTCATCATTGCAGCAAACTCCCCATAGTCTATTCGCCCATCCTGAAATTTTATGTAATCATAAGAACACCTCCGAATAAGAAATTGCAATTTTGATGTTTTATCCCTACATGCTTACGTATCTAGCTAGAATGAACAGAAACTTTAATACTAAACTGTACTCTACAAGTAATACATTCATCTTTTCCAATATAAATATACTCGTACGCGTTCATCTCAGTGATAACATCGATGTGACCATGATGATGATATGTGAAAACCATGGCTATATAACTTCTAGAATGGAGAATGTGAATAAATAACTTCAAATTTGAATGTCCAATTGGCCTGATATACTTACATTATCTTGGTCAATTTCTTTGATCATCTCATCCAAATGCACATCACCTAGACCAAACTCTTTGCAAGCTTGTTGAAGTTCATCAATGGTGATGTAACCACTACCATCTTTGTCAAAAAAGGAGAAAGCAGCAACTAAGTTTTCCTCTCTCTCGATCTTATTTATGTGCAGTGTAGCAGCAAGGAATTCACCATAGTCAATTGTTCCACTGTTATCAATATCAGCCTGCCAAAATACCCATGGCAATAATAACTGAAATTGTGAGACTCGACCATGTTGTAATAGTGGAGAGTACCAAACTTAGATTATAGCACAACATTAAATTCAATAACTCAAAAAGGTGTATTTACAGCTTCCATTAAATCCTTGATTTCCGTTTCTGTAAGTTCAGATCCCACTTTCTTTAAACCATCTTTGAGTTCCTGAAATGTAATCGTCCCACTGTTGTCTGTATCAATCATTTTGAACAACTCTTTCAAGCCACCAATTTCTTCCTCAGAGAGTCTCTCTGCTATGACCTGCAAAAGAATTTATTTTCCATCAGAAAAGATGTGTGAAACATATAAAAATATTAAGAAGGAATAGTATTTGCCAGAGTGACCCAAACAACCAAGACAGAAAATTAAGTCTTGTGGCTGCATATGCCTATTTTGTCAAACAACACAAAGATGGCAACTGGATGTTGTATTCATTGTACGAATATGAAGGGATAAACTTTGAGAAATAAACTATTTTTCTACAATCATGAATTATAGCAGAACAATGTAACCGAAAAGGAAAACAAAATTTTTTGAGTAAAAACAGTTACAATAGTTTTGGCTTCTTTCCATCCCAAGCTGCAGTCCATGCCCCTTATAGTTCTCAGGAAACTACTTGCTAGCAGATTTACTTCTTAGGATGAAAGGATGGTATGAGGTAGTATTTTATCACAAGCCCCGGATGAAGTTAATATGCATCAAAGTTTAAGAGATTAGAATCCTGACTTCTACTCCGAATAACTAAAGCTAAAAAAGATGTCCACCATCGAGGCTAAGACAAGTTAAATTCCAGACTCCAGCCTCCACCCAACTAATCCCAAGCTAAGCTAGCCAACACCAAAAGCTTGTTTTGCTGGAGAAACAAAAATGAAGAATGGACGTTGCATTCTATTATGCAGCTGACCACAGACCCAGAATCATTGTAACAACAAAAAATATGAATGGATGAACTTGTTACTTGTGTGATAAGCTACTTTTTTTTATACCACCATGATTTATAACATTACTGAAAATGGAAATAAATTCTGCTACTGATGGCGTTGCTTCTTCCCTATCTCTAGCCCTCCCTTCGTGTGAGTTGTTGGCATGAACGGCTCCTTTTGTTTTCTCTTTTTGTTTCTTTTTCTTCCCCTTGCTTGGTGGGTGCTGATGGTTTGAAGCTTGTCATTTTAAGAAGAATTTCCGCTACACATATCTCAAGCTCAAGAAGATTTTAAGGAATAGGAAATTTAAGATCGAACCGCCACACTTCAGCTACAACCAATTGTAGCAAAAAGAGATGCCCACTACAGGGGCTATCATTTCAGTATGATAGCTTCCTAACAATATTTCAATATTATGGACAACATAACTGCCTCCGCCTAGAAACCTTTCAAAGCCCAGACCCCTAATCTCCGTCTGACTAAGCCCTCTTTAGCCAAAACTGGAGTTTGATTCACCACAAACAATTTCGCGTAAAACAAGCCAGAGACATAAACATGAGAGTCCAATGCAGACACAAAAAATCAACAGTAAAAGTTCAGTGAAAGGGGAAGGGGAAGGGGAAGGGAAAAGAGAAGCTTGTATCTCTACAAAAACGGATAATGCCACCCAAGTGAAGAATTAAAATAAGCAATAGTTGGGTTCCATATCAAATATAAACACCCAACATATTTCAATGCAGAATGCATTGGATCACAGTGCTACACCATGCGAACAAAAGCCGCATTTAAATCTTCCATGATTGAGTGTAAACTGAAGCTGAATCTTATACCTAGATAAACTTCCATTCTTATTCTTTATTTATTATGCCACAAACCTGTGCTTCAGACATAAAATACATTTTCATAAGACCATACCCATTGTTTACAGTGTGATAGCAAAAACAACATTAATACTCTTATGCCAAGAACTGTCATATCTTATTACTCAACTTTGGCATACTATTTTTCTTATCTCCACAAGTCAGAATTTTATATCAGATATTACTGATCTCATAAACATTCAGGTTTTTGATGATTTTTATTCTCGTGGCCCAAGACAGGATTCATTCTAATTTTAGATATCACTCATTACTTTCTAAAAGTCACAACACAAATTAAGCAATAAAAATCCTTAAAGAAGAAGATGCTAAATTCAGTAGAAAAGATAACTAAATAATGAGTTCACTATCAGATTCTGGGGAAAATTTTCCTATAACTAGAGATCATTGGTAAGACGAAAAACAGGAAAATCACATACACGCAGAGCCATCTTTTTAAGTTTGTTCATTGCTGAGAACTTCTTCAAACGTGATAATACAGCGGAATCCAGAGGTTTGTCTGGGGCAACTCTATCATCCACAATCCATGGGTGACCTGATGCATAAACCAACCCACAATTGTGACTTATACACATACAATAAAGATAGGACACTGTCATTCCCATGTTATAGAAAAGAAATAATAAAATATATCGCATAGTATTCAAATAACTTACATAGAACCTCATAGGCAGTAATTCTTTTCTGTGGGTCCCTTTCAAGCATCTTTCTTAACAGATCTTTTGCACTTTCAGAGATACTAGGCCATGGCTCAGATTCAAAATCAACTTTTCCATGTAAAATCTGTCTGAAGATTCCTGAATCAGTTTCTGCAAGTTGAGAGGGAACGTAAGTACATTTACGATATGAGAACACAAGAATGGCACTAACCGTTGCAGGGAGTACAGTATTGAAATGAATACCTGCCCAAAATGGCGGAACCCCACTCAACAAGATGTATAGGATAACAGCAGCACTCCATATATCTGCTTCTGGTCCATAATGCTTCAACAAAACCTCTGGCGCAACATAAAAGGGACTCCCAACAACATCACTAAAATACTGTCCTGGAATGAAAAAGGATAAAAAAAAAGTAAGCCCCATTAACCATGAAAGAAAACATTCACAGAAAAATATAAGGCAAAGCATTAGTGAATGCAAGAGGTGCAATTCAATGCTTGATTCCTACAAGCAGAGTTTAGTAATGAAGCACAACACAATAATCTAATGGTGCTAATCTTTACATCAGCAAGGAGTTTTCCGAAAAACATGCTGATCATTGAACCATCTCATTTAATATATTCAATTGAATTAGATATTTAGTGCATTAATTATGGACAAAAACTGAAACCATAAAACCTTCGTAAAAGATGTTCTTTGCATAACAGAACATTGTTACATTCAAAAAACCAGAACCGAAGTTCCTCACAATTTTTTTTTTAAATTAATATGAATTTTGGAAAATACACACCAAGTAGTACATCCTAAGGGAAATTGATCCTAATGAACAGTACCTGAAGAACATGCAGTGAATCATCACGGTGAAAATTAATTATCCCAAGACCTTCAAAGAATCAATTCAATTTAATACAACATGATTACAATAAAATCAAAAGGAAATCCCAATCATGGAAACAACCAATATCAGATATCAATATCCTACCGCAAGGTGTCGAAGAATGAATAAAATCCTCAACGTCCAATCAGATAATTAAACCAAAATCAGAGAAAACTCTATTCATGGTTCTTACAGATCTACATTAATCATTCAACCAAAAAAAGCACCTTTAATTAAAGAGAATCAAGAGTAACATAGAAACAAAAGAAAACCCAGAAGCAACCTGGTTTATAGAAGACGGACAAGCCAAAATCGGTAGCCTTGAGAACGGCATCGTCAGCGGGAGTATCAAACAAGAAATTCTCAGGTTTGAGATCTCTATGCATAACCCCAAGGGAATGACAAGCCTCAACGACACCAACAATGGTTTTGATAAGCTTAGCAGCCTCTCTTTCACTATAATGACCTTTAGCCACGATCCTATCAAAAAGTTCCCCACCCGCACAAAGCTCCATAACCAAATGAACAAACACGGCATCTTCATAAGTTCCCTTGATCTGAACCACGAATGGGTTCTCAGACAAATGATGCATGATCTGGATCTCCCTCCAGACGTCATCGTAATCTTCACGGCAGACGAGCTTGCGCTTTGGGATAGATTTGCAAGCGTAACGGATACCAGTAACCTTGTGGGTACATAGGTAGGTGGTGCCAAATTGACCTTGCCCAAGCTTCTTGCCCAAGAAATAGTGGTCCCTTATTCTCTGGGTTTGGTATGGTAAAACCGTACCTGTGGGCTTTCTTGGTCTTGAGGACGATCCTGCAATTTTCTTATTCATTGCCACAAATATCTCAGATGGGATCTCTCTCTCTCGCTTCCACTCCCCTTCAATGGAGACAACGTATTTTTACAATCAGCCGGAAACAAAGCTCAAAGCTTCCCGATTCCTATTATTACAAATTTTGCATTTTGTGAGTGAAAATAGAAATAGAAATAGAAATAGAAAAAGTAAATTTATTATTTATTATCTATTATTTTAAAATAAATAATTTAATATAATAAATGCTAGTTTCTTAAAAAAGAATAATTAAGAAGCCACATTCTGTAAATAGTTTTTTAATAAAACTAAAGATCATTATGTTATCACTTGTAATTTTTAAGGTAAAATAAATTTATGTCCCTATTTTTATAATATATTTCAGTAGTTTAATTGTCAAAAATATATATTAATATATTTATAAACGTAATGGTATAAAATTTTATTTTTAACTTTTATTATAATGAATATTCATTTTATAATTAAATTATTTATAACATTTTCTTTAAATATATAATCAGTTTCTTTAAAATTTTAAAAGAAAAATTATACATGCATAATATATTAACTCGTTACCAAAACTATTTTAATTTTGAATTCTAACTTTCTATATTGTCATTTATATTATTATTCTTCTTAAGGTGATAAGTGAAGAAAATTTTAAGAGAAATATAATTAACTCCTCATCCTTCTAGTTAAATTATGTATGTAGTATTATCGTCCAACCTTTTACCATGTTACGTTAATATTTTTATAGCACTCAACTAAGATACAGTGCTCCTACACCAATATCAAGATGATATGTTTTGTTGATCTTACAACCATTAGTATATTTAATTGATGTGTTTTATTATTGAATATCGACAAAAAAAAAATTTCATATGTTAAGTATGAAGTTGAGACAAAATTTTATTTTTGCTAACATCTTTTATCTCAAATCACTTTTTAAAATAATTTATTAATTTGTAATTTCTTTTGGAGTTTTAATAATATTTAGATTAAAATATACAAAATTATAATAAATTATGATCTTGATTTTTATAATATATATATATATATAAGCACGTTGGATCATTTTACAATCTTCATTCAACTATTTTATCACATATGTCCAAATTATTTCAATCATTATACAACCATATTGAATAATTTTCATAGGAAATTTTTATATGTTTCTAACATTCTAAATCTTTCAAAATCTTAGTATGTAGTTATACATATAAAATGTTATAACAACAACCATTAAACGCATATCAAGTTTTTCGTGACATGCTAAATTAATAAGACATCTAAAGTTGATTGCATTCACCACTAAAAAACATTATATCTTTTCATAATTATGGTTACCTGAATTAAACCGAACCAATCAGTTGGACCAAGAATTATCAGAGTGCTACTCTCGGTTCTTGATTTGGAGAAATACTTTAGATCGATTGAGTTGTGAGCTGATACTGACTGGTTGACAAGCTAAATTTAATATTTTATTATTTTTATGAACTTTTAATAATTTGTTTAATCAATTTTCCAAATCAATTACACCAGCAACCTAATGACCTAACCATTCAACCATCAATTCAATTCTAAAAATCTTGTTCATAAACAATACTAAGATTTTGTGAAAACCCTCTTAATATTTAAGTCATCATTTATAATTTAAAACTTCAAATTTTTTTCATTTCCTAGATTGGCTTTATATTTTTAGGTGCTTGAATTATAGGTTTAAAACCTTTACACTTTGGAATTGAATTTAATTCTATTTTAAATATAGTTTTGTTTTCATTTTCACCCATTAATTTCATGTCTAGATTTTCATTCTATTTTTTCATTATTTCAATAATATTATTATATATAACACAAGAACATTATTGATAACTTTTTCATTTTAATTTCAACTTTTCTTGTAGTAACATAATTTATTTATCTCTTTATTTTAAAAAAAATTATTTTCAAGTACTCGTAATTCTTTTGAAATTTTATGATTAGTTATGTTTTAGATTTCTTCAAGAGTATTTATGTCCATTATATGATCATCATGATTTTGAGTTATTATTTTTCTTTTACATTGATTTTTTTTTTGAACCATTTGATCTATCATGTTAAAAATATCAATAATAGAAAGTGACTCATATCCAATATACATTCATAAACCATTTTGTTTGTTGTGGTGGAATAATTCAAATATATATTGCATATCTATATTTAAAAAATATGAAATATTTAACTTCGACCAAAAATCAAATCTAATATGATTTATAAATTATTGACTTGATGCGTGCATGTATTACTCTATATAAAATATCATAATCACTTTGTGTATAAGCAAATGGATTTGCAACAATTATTAAAATTGACATACAATAATTGTTAAATGCTTGAGATATAAACTCGCCATCCTAGCAAGATGGATTGTTTAATTGCATAATCTAAAGGTTTTACTCTTAATCTAATTATTTGAGCAATCAATCTCACAAACAACAAGTGACAAATTGATAACATACATTTGACTATTTTATAAAAGAATCTATCAAAATCGTATAATATCAAAATATTTTACATAGTGAATAAAAACCCATATTCATTTCAAATATGCAATAAGTTTGATATCAACTTTATCTAGTGAAGTTGTAATATATTTTTTTCTTTGAGATTAAGCCGCAAAAGTGTATTCTTTAAGAAAAAATAAATAAATTTTTTTCGCTTTTAAATCCAACACTTAACATATGATTTTTATTTTTCATCATTCAGCATATAAGAAAAAGATCCTAAAAGACTTGAAATCATACAACATATCCATGAGTACGAAATGGTCATTAGATATGAATAAAAATCACTTTTTTATCAACGAGAAAAAATGATGGAGAAATACTTGATCTAGAAGTATCATATCTTAGTGCTGTATGAGCATCATTATATCTTGCTAATAAAACACACCTGATATAAAATTTGTTATAAATTTGCTAACAAGATTTTATGCTTCTCCATGACAAAAACATTAGAAATGGGGCTAAACACATATTTCCCTAAAGTTTTCCCTCAGGCACAATCGTTTGCAGAATGGTGATATAGTTGATCAATAGATTTGTTTAAGCAATAATTTAATAGATAAGTTCAGCAAAACATTACCTACTTCAATATTTGATAAGCTGATAAAGAGATTGACATGTATTAACTTAGGGATCTTAATGATGTTACAATAAATGAGTTTATTTATGTGCTATACTTTTTTTTCTTTTGACTAAGTTTTCGTTCTAGTAAAATTTTAATAAGACAATATGTTATACGCTTAATGTATGCGCTACTTTTTTCTTTACATATTTAATCTTTTTGAATTTTTATCTTAACAAAGTTTTAACGAAACTTATTATTCATACATGGACATATAAAAGAAATGTTATAAATATCTTATTATAAGTAGATATCTATTAAGATAAATGCTCGATATACTATATGACAAGGATTCTGATGTATTTTAATATTATAGCTCTAATGTCTATTGAGATTTTGTATCATATATACTTATTATATTTATAAAAATAAAATTTGGGAAAACATTGTAAATATTTTTGAGTTAATGTAGCATTTGACCTTTGAACTTGACAACTAAATTTACTTTGATATATGTATTTTCTTTTTTTGCTCCAGTTTGATATCTGAACTTAATAACTAAGTCCATTTGACACTTGAACTTGAATCCCATAAGAATTAGATGATACAAAATTATAAGATTAAGTTACATCATCACTTAAAATTTAAATATATATATAATTAAAAATATATATAATTTTAAAGTTTCATATGGGGATCACACTTTTATAAAATCCAAAGTAGAAACTATTAGTTATTAATAAATTATTATTTAAATTTAATTATAAGCATATGCAAATCTAATCATATTTATCTATTTTCTTTTTGAAAGAAAAATCCAAAGGGTATGTTAGACATTAGACAATAAAATGGATAGGATAAGTCTATTCTGCCATAGAGGTGAATGCTTAGTTCTTGCTTTTGCAGTGGGCTAATCTCATCTGCGTTACTCAATACCAATGGCGTCTTCTGCTACCTTTAGTACTTTGGTTCTCTCTTCTTCTTTCGCCACTCAATGCAACGTTTCAAATCGTCACCACCAAAGTTGTTTTCTTTCTTCTCCTCCCAAAACTCCCATCTTCTCTATCCCTAAACCCGTTTCTTTGAAGCTCACTTCTCCTCCTATCCTCTCCAAAACACCCACATTTTTTACAATCCCCAAATCTTCTGAATCCGACGCTGCAGTTGTCGATGTTGAACCTGACAACGTCGAGCCCGAACCAGAACCCGAAGCAGCACCAGAACCGGAACCGGAACCGGAACCGGCATCGGTTGTTGAGGCTTCCAAGGAAGAACCCAAAAGGGAAGAGATTTTTGCTGTTGTTATGGTGAGTTATGGCTTTGAGTTTAGAATTTATATGCGTTTTTGGCATTTTTAAGTGCTATTAGTGTAGTTTGGCTACTACCCTGAATGTATCTTTGGTTTTAATGTATAATTCGTGTTTATTTCTAACAAAATATTATTGCCTGCTATGTGTTCGATTAATTTACTTTGGTTTTGTTTTAGATTGGGGGTCGCCAATACATTGTTTTCCCTGGAAGATATCTCTACACCCAGAGACTGAAAGGTGCAAATGTCAACGATAAGGTTGGTGATTCAGATTTTTTACGTTTTCTTAGATCCTCTTGTGAAATTTTATTTACTTCAGGAACTGTTATCTTTGTTGAAGTATTTGAATTCCTTGCACGGTCAAGCATGCCTAAAACAAGCTTGCAGTCGTGATGTGGTTTGTAATGTTGTACTTTTGCTTGCATTTTTTAATTACATGGCATACGTGGTTATGCATAATCTTCCGGTCACAATTTGGAGAGGAGAGAAAGGCAAACAGCCAAAAGTTATACCAAATAATTGGAATATACTTTGGCTTCCATTATCATGGAGAGATCGTGAAATGGCAATGGTGTTATCTTTCTTGGTGGTTTTAGCTTTTGCATACAAATTTTGTTCGGTATTGTAGTCATTCAATATTTCTGAAGTGATTGCTGGATAGTGTATTCTGTCTACTGGTGTATCTCCTACAAGATTAAGCTCTTGTTATTTGGCATGCATTTGAATAGACTAGAGCTGGCCCTTGACCATTTATTTGGTTGTGCTTTCCTTTTTCAAGCACTTATCTTTGGTGGAGACTTAACAGTATTTATCCTATTTTTTTCTACCTTGCTAGCTTTGGGCATTGGTTTTTTTTTTTGAAGAAAGCTTTGGGCATCAATATCAAACATAGTGGAATGCATTTAGCTGATACATTTGTTCTAGGAACTGCACTGTTGTTTGTTGGAACAAAGAATTGATTGATTGTCTGTTGCTTCATTCATCTATGACATGAAAATATTGGATATTTAGTTTTCTTTGTTTGCACAGATTACTGTGATGGAAGGTACAGAGCTAGTTTTAGGCATTTGGGTTTTGTCGATCAAGATTGTTATCATAGGTGAATTGCCAAGAAGGACCAGCAATCTGTAGATCTAAAGAGCATAATGAAGTTTTTGCTTGTTCCATTGAAAAAACCCCGGATGTATGTGAGAGCATACCTGAAAGTTTTGATAATAATAATCTAAATGACATATCTCTGATATAGTAGTGCTCTACAGACTACATATATGAGAAACGAAAGAAGAGAACACATTAGTATCGCTTTCCCACCACAAACTTAATATTGTAAAGCTAAAGATTATATGCAACATGGACTTAGCTCATGTGGTGTGAAGGTTAGGCTTTAGAATAGAGTTGTTAGGTTGAACTCTAACCCTATGTTCTTTGTGAATTACCATCTTTGTAACACTTCAAATAGATGAGAAAAAGTTTAGTCCTTGCTTTGGTATGACTATTGCTGCACTTCTCTCACGTTTTTTAAGTTAGTGTTAGAACTATGCTGTGATTTGAAGGTAAACACTTTCTGTTATGATTTGAGAAACAAAGACAATGATTTTTTCTCCCTACTACTAATGTGCTCCCATTTCAGCCTGTGGTGGGCTTTTTCTAAATTTATGAGCTTTTATAGTTGAGTAATTTTATTGCCCTCCCTTTCAAATAGTTCCCTTACTGATATTGAATCAGTTTAAATTTATGTTTGAAGTATTAGGAACTTAAATGAGATGCCTATCGTGGACACAGGGACCTTCCTGAGTACCTAAAATTTAAGAGCTTTGTGTACTTGATATGTTTCCTGGAAAACTGTTGCTATCGTTAATTTTTGTAATGGCCGTAGATGGTGTTACCTGGCTGTGATAACATGTGTATCTGTTCCATCACTAGACTTGTGTGAACTTTTTATTCCAGAGTATAGTCATTTCATAGCCTGTCAACTTTCAATTTCATATTTTGTTGTCTACTTCCTTAAAAGATCAAATTGATTTTGTTTCACAGATTGTTCTAAACAAGGTATTACTTGTGGGAACAAAAACAACTACATATATCGGAAAACCTGTGGTAACTAATGCTGCTGTACATGCTGTTGTTGAGGAGCAGGTATATTACCTCCTGATATCTTGCATTTACCCTTTTTTATCATATTGGAAAACCCATGTATTTTCTTTTTACTTGCAGGGACTAAACCCAAAAGTAGTTGTCTTCAAATATAAGAAGAAGAAAAATTATCGGAGAAATATTGGACATCGACAGGTACGACTTTTTGGCTTAAAAATTGATTGGTGAACTAGCTACTGAATATTATGATTCTGATTTCTACAGAAATATAATTTTTGATGGTGATAAAGTTGTTTGGTATGTCAAATAAATATGTTATTATGTACTATTATTCTATTTACCTATTTATTTGCTATCGGCTGCATTCGGAGACGCAGTGAAATAAGATTAATTCTGTCATCTAGTTATCTAGTTCAACTCCACCAAACCGAAGCCTTCTTTCTTCACATGAGCTGTTGTCTCTTTTGGTCCTGGGACCTCTTCCTGAACTTGGTTTCCTGTCATTTGCTTATATCTTTTTGGAGCCATGAATTACTAGCTGATGAATTTAGTTCTTATCATCTGTTTTCTCAATTTAACTAAACCAAAACTACTGCCCTCCTATCCTGCTCTCCATCTTTTGTTTCCTCTTCTGGCTTGATGCCACTTCCTGAAGCTGTCTTCATTCAATTTGCCGCTTGTACCCAACTCATGGAGTCACTGACTTCGAACTGGTTGCCAGCATAGCTGCCGAGTTCATGCAACATAGTCCTGGATATTTTTACTTTCTTGATATTGACATTTCTTTCTCATAGGTGCTAAATATATAACCTCACTATTTTTTTATCTGTATATGTTCCAAAAATGCTTTGCAGTTCGAGCTATGCTAAAAGAATATTTTTAGATGTTTTTCTTTGACCTCGTAATTATGTGAAGCTTTTGATGATTTACTGTTGCAGCCAAATACTCGGATAAGGATAACAGGCATCACAGGCTACCAAGACTATCCGGCTGTCACACTCGAGTCCTAAGATTCCTTGTGGAGGATTGGATGATAAGGAGCCTTAACTTATGAATATATCATGGAGTTCCTTTCCTACACTTCATTTTGTATGTATTTGGAGTTGGCTTGAAGATTGATATAACTCTAACAAATCAGCATTAATTGTCAAAATGATTATTTTATGAAATTTTGATTACCAACCATTTATTTCTTTTCCTGAGTTTGCATCTGCCATACTAAAGTTCAAATATATATTGAAGGAAATGCAAAGACTGCACGTCTTAAAAGTAAGGCTGGTTTGGTAAGTGGAACTATTTTCTGAGCGGGTTCGGTTGCGTTATTTTGGATTCCTATTATTATATTGAGTAGATTACACTCAAGGTTATCTAATAAGTTTTACGATTTGGTTACCTAAAAATTACAAAATGATTATTGAATTATTCAAAAGTTTTTATTTAAGTTACGTTTAAAAAAAAAGTTTAGCTAGCGAGTTTCAAGCGACAATTCAATCGGTATGAATAGTATCCATCGATGAGTAGAAAAATATACTTTAGATTCAAATTGATCTGATTGTCAATGATGTTATTTCTATTTTGATTCTTAAATTTATGATGTTCAAAGCTGTTTTATAAAAAAAAAAATTGAATTGTATAAAAAAAGTAGAATGGGAGTTTTCAATTGGTGCAAGCAATGTGAACAGAAAATATAAGTGATTTTAATAATCTGGTGACTTAAATAAATTTTTGTATAGTCAAGTGATTTAACAAAGAATATTATATAGCAGTAATTTAATAATAATATCTATACTAATTGAATTAAAACTCATTTGATGTATTGTACCTTATTTTAATGTTAGTACAATGTTGAAATTTGAAAAAACAAAATTAGAAATGTTAAAATTTGAAAAAAAGAAAATTAGAAGAAAAATACTAATTCAACAGAGGTAGCATGATACTAGTAGGACTTCTTTTCAACCTTAAAACTGATATGCACTGACAAGTACAATTGATGCTTATCCATTATCAACTACTCTCATCATAGAAGTTAAATTTCAAAATGTAAACTTAATTAATGTATTTATATATATATATATATATATATATATATCAAATACCACCTATTGTCATAGGATTGTAAATGAACCGAGTTTGAACGGACAGACCCATGTTCATATTAGTTTGTTTATTTTTTAAATTTGTTCGTGTTTGGTAGGAATTTCAAAATTTTTGTTCGTGTTCGTTTATTTAAAATTATGTATGTTCCCGCTCATTTATTTAATGTTCATGATCATGTTTGTTTAATTTAATTGACCATGTTCACAAACATTAAGCGAACGTGTCTTAAACATGTTCACGAACATTAAAGGAATGTGTTTCAAACATGTTAATGAACATATAATTGAACATGTTCATGAACATATAATTGAATATGTTTACGAACAAAACTGTACACATAAAGTGACAATCAATAAGCAAGGAGACTCCCTCATCACTCCATTAACAATCCATATTCAATCTTCATTCTTCAATTTGTACCAGCTCCTTAATCACCTCCTCTTCATTCTCGGTGGCTTGTAGACCTAATTTTTTACCAAGTTCTAATGCTTCTTTTGCCTCTCGCCACAAAACCTTCTTACCATTTATAAAATCATGAGTTAGCATATTGTTGTTAGGGTTTATTTTAATCTGATTACTTTTTAATAATTTAGTCAACAATAAACTCATAAATCAAGTCAATTAATTAATAATTTTAATTAATTCGTATATTTTTCATGTAACAAAACTTGAATTTAAGTACTCATAATCTCAAAATCTCAAAATTACCATCTTCACTAATATAATCAAAATTTATATTACAATCAAAATACTGATATAAATACCTATTCGAGCTACAATAAAGTATAATCAAATTATTTTAACATAAACAAATTAATTCCTAACATTATAAATCATATACAATCAAGCGTTCAAATAATATTGTGTACACAAAAATTAATTTATATAAACTAATTATTTAACTAAGTTTTATTAAATCAATTTCTTTTTGTAA
The DNA here is from genome assembly GCF_025698485.1 of Gossypium arboreum. Taxonomy (NCBI): domain Eukaryota; kingdom Viridiplantae; phylum Streptophyta; class Magnoliopsida; order Malvales; family Malvaceae; genus Gossypium; species Gossypium arboreum. The sequence goes on along the minus strand of NC_069074.1, from coordinate 28,455,198 downwards.
CAATCCGATTTTCAATGGTGCCGGAAAAGGTGGTTTCAGAAATGGTCCAATAATTTTGTTGAATTACTAGTTAATTTAGATGCTGAGACTAATTTGTAAAAGTCCAATTGCTAAAGGTTTTTAATTGGCCAAAGACTTAAGGACTTAAATTGCAATTAGCCAAAGGTTCAAAATGGGAATTAAACTATTTTGGAATATGTGTTAAGGGATGATGGTGGCTTAAGCAATAAAACATGATTAGAAACTTAATTAAGAAAGACTAATTAAATAAATCAAGTTTAAATTATGCTATAAAAGCAAAATTAGGTGGAAAGAAAGAGAAATTGTCATCTCCTTCATCCTTCTCACCCGGATCTTCAAATAAAAGAAAAGAAAAGAGAAAAACATCCCAAGGGTTCCAAACATTCGGTCCTTCAATTGATCAAGAATTGGATCAAACCAGATGTAATCGAGAAAAAGTTAAAATTGTTAATTAGCCCCTAAAGAATCAACTTATTTGATGTTTTGATCAGGTAAGTTCATATGGTATTTTCTTTTACTTAGTTTGTTATGTATTTGAATTGTATGTGTGTGCGAATTGGTACGATCAGGCTAGAATTGGACTAAATTGAAAAGTGATGTTTATATGTGTAAAAGATTCTCGTGTGAACTTAGTAAATGTTGGGATATGATTGGAATGCCAATAGGGTTTTGTGCATGCTTGTATGAGATTGATTACAGACGTTACTAAGATCCAACATTTGTTTGCGGATTCTCAATTATATCTAACACAAGTTTAGCTCGGACGAGTAAACTTGATGTGTCGTTTTAAATGTTTAGCTCGAACGGGTAACTTGACATGTATATATATTCAGCTCGGAATAGCAATTGGTGTAATGTAGATACATATATATCCAAATCCGTTTACTAGGGTTCATTGAGTGAATCAGTTTATTGAAATTGAGAAATTGAAATGGGATGAAATGAACTTGATATTTAAATGGGATGTTATTGAACGAATTGTGTAAGAAAAATTGATTAAAGTATATTGCCTTTGGTATATATGTAAATGTAACATCCCTTGATTGAGTATGAATTTGACATTGTTACCTAATGTGACATGAATTAACATGTTAAGTACTTGTGATATCATGTGATTTGATTGTAAGTTAATGCTCACCTTGTTGATGTTTTGAATTGCCATTTCTAGCCAAACTATGCCAAGTTATGGTAGCTTATTGTGTTTAGATAAAAGATACGATAAGTTTTGTTTAATATATACATATGTACTTACTAAGCATCTTATATGCTTACTTGGTTTATTTTCTCTTTTCCTTGTAGATTGTCACTTTACGGAACACGTCAAGTCAGACTGTTTTGAAGCTTACGCTATCACCGAATCGGTAGTTATACGAACATTTTGACGTAATCTTTAATGTATAAAAGCCTTGATGAGTTGAAAATGGTAATGAATTTGGTATATAATGATTTTGAATGTTGTTCATGGCAAATGATTTTGTTAATGCTTGATTTAGCAAGGTTTGATGCTTTTGTGAAGTTGAAACATGAACCTATTTAGCTTGGTATGTTGGTAGGATGAGGTAAGTTGGTACCTAGTTGAAAATAGTATGTTTGATTGACATGTTTGAGATATGTGTTGGTGTATATTTGAATAGGTTCAAGTTAATGCCTATAAGCCATCAAGGTATATAATGTACACATGTGTGTGAAATGGTAAGTTTCAATGTAACATAGCATAGGTAAGAATTGGTATTTGCTTGATTTGGATATTATGTTTTAAAGGCATTGAGATGTTTAAGTTTAATTGAAGTTTAAGTAGTGAATGTCTTGATGAGATGTTTGACATGAATGTTGAGCTTGTTTGGCATGTTTTGAATCAAGTGAAGTTGATGCATGGTGCATATATTGAATGGTTGGTTGGAAACTTTGAAATAGGTACCAAAATGTGCATTTTTCCAAAAACAGAGGCTATGTTACGACTTCGGACTTTTGACGTCACAGCGTTACTATTACAGTGAATGACGTCATGATGAGCTTAGGCTTGTCGTCACAACGTGACATATTGTGATGGCCATGTCGTGATGAGAATCAGATGAAGTTACGATGTCGATCCGTATATTTTAAATTTTTTACAATTTAGTCCAATTTCGTGCTCGGGTTGACAAAAGAGCTTTCGTAAGCTCAATTAAAACTTGAAAATGATTGTTTAATATAGATTGAATGTGAATGATGTTTAATCTCATGAGTGATTGATTAATTACTACATTTTTTACTGTTGTTGGTCCGGCAACGAATGTAACATTCTGTAGCTCGAACCCGTCGATTGGGTGGGGCAAGGGTGTTGGGAAATGTGTCCATATTGTAGTAAGCATGTAATTGTTTTCTATGTATTTTAATAATGAATAAATAAATAAAGTTAATTTCACATTTCATTGTTATACCTTTTGTGTTTCTATCTTTCGTGTTTTGCATACATAACAAAATTGTGACAAACAAATATTAGCTCATTAATTCTCTAAGTTCAAACTGATGATAAGTTGCATTGTAAGAACGTTTACATTGCGAGAAAGACAACTTGCTTCAGTAGATAATCTAAACGAGTCCATAATCACATAAAAAAATTAAAGTGATCATTTGATTCAAATACTTAGAAGGATTATTATGTCGTTTACAATTCCAATTGGGGAGATGACTAGTTTTGACTATCGGAGCAGTTGACTTCACGAGTAGAGACATAGATGTACTCATTGGAAGAATAATACATTGAATTGGACCCAAGTTGAATTAATCTTGAATCCTTTTGTGAATTAATTCACTTGTGATGTTAATGATGTGATTTACCTAAATCTTGAGTTAGTTACTAACCATGCATATGTAATTCATGTGCTTTGATATAAGGAGACTTATGCTCTAAAGATGATCGAGGCCATAGCCAGTATGTTGGGCACATGACTTGTGTATGGAATGAATTTACTATCAACAATGAAATTTATAGCTCGATTAAAGAGTTAACAATATCCTCTCATTAGCATTAATGTGTGGATTGATAAATATGAAACGTGACCACTTGTTGCTTATTCTCAAACGAGCAATTTATCACAGTTATTTGTTCGGTGATCATATTAATCATTAAGAAAACATAATGGTGACAATGAGATAAAATAGGATTGTATTGAGTGAACAAATTTAACTCAAAGAAATCAATGATATCATATGAAGGTAACACATACATGACGATGTCATTGGACAAAGTAGCTGGATAAATTGCTTTTGTAAAGAGTAAACAATAAGGAGCTTTTAATCATGGTACTTCTTATGGAATGACTCTATGATTAAGTAAATTGCGATTTATCAGAACGACACTTCTGGACATAATTGCAATTACTAGAGCCCAATTGTAAATGTTTGATTGGTCCTTTTGCTAACTCAACAAAAACTCGATTAGACTGCATATGAATTAGAAAAAAATTTCTACGACTTTGGAAATAGTTTAATTGAGTCTATTTATTTTAAGTGGAATTAAATTGGACGATCGTGAGAATTTTTCAACTAGATAATTTAATTAAAAAATTTTCTTGAAAAATTAATTTTGAAAAATCTAAGTGATTTTTGAGAAAATTAATTTTGATAAAGTAAAATTAAATTAATCAAATTAATTAAAATAAATATGATATTTTTGGAAATTAATTTTCAAGTCAAACAATTGGCCTAATGAGTAATTGAACTTGAAATCGAAAGTTGGAACCGAAAATTAAAAACTGAGACCGAGACCTAAAACTGGTCGAACCAGACCCGATATGTGAAATTGGACCGACGGTTCAACCGGTGGCTAGACCAGATTGGTCGAGTCATCATTGGCCTGGACCGTACCAACTTGAGGTGATGTGAGGGTGTCGCGCCTGTGATGACACCATCAGGCACAGCGGTGTCGGCGACTACGACAACGGCATTTCGGTGGTTGGTGGATGGTGGATGGTCAACAACAGTGGTGGTTATTCGACAGTTGATTAGTGGAAGAATCACACTCTTATTAGACTCTACCAGATAATTTGATTTCAGATGAACGATTTCAAAATAATATTATTTTAATAAATATTTATCTTTATAGTATTTTATTAATTTAAAGTTAAAATAATTATCTTAATATTAAATTAAATAGATTTAATAGATAAATATTCCATTAATTTAATAGATTTAATATTAAATTTAATCTAATACTAGTATTAGATTAAATTTAATATTAAATCTATTAAGTTTGATCTTAGTTGAACTCTTTAAACTTCCCTATATAAAGTGAGTATTGGCTCATTATTTTTCACAAACTTGAATTAAAGAGAAAGTTATAAAGAGAAAATTCTCTAAAGATATTTTTCTTATTTACAACTTAACCTAGACGTTTAGAGAAATTGTGAAATTGCACCATTGATAATTTTGTTGATTTTTTTTTTATTTGAAGTAAACCCGCAATCAACAGACGTGAGCCTTAAGGATAGCGGAGAAGACTACTAGGTCAAAGTGTTCATTCTAGACAAATCGAAAGGTACAATTTTGATTAAGTATTTATTATTTTAAATATCACAACTAAATTCTTATTTTTAAGAAAAAAATTAAAACTCTCATCTTTCCCTTAAACTTATTTTCCTTGATATTTTTCAAAACTAATATTTGTAAATAGAGGGTGTTACCCTTTTAATTTTACTTAGTCCTAGACCACGTAACACTAAGCAACTTTCTACAGCTTTTTAAATCAGTTTAAAATTTTAATAATTTGAGTCATGAAATTAATTTATTTATATATATCATTAAGTTAAATATATTATTTTATTATTTAATTAAATTATTTATTATTATATAATTAATTAAATCAATTTTACATGAAACACTAACCTAATATTAACATTATACCTATAAATTATCAAATCGTGCTCAAGACTGTAGATATTAATAAAATTATTTAGGTCTAATAAATTAAATATAGTAGATATTATCATATTACTTACATTCATAACTTAGAAAATGATTAAAAATCCGGTATATTTTAATATATTTGGTATTATAAAATTTATTACAGAAATTAAAAATTCCAAATTAAATTAAATTTTCTTTAATATAAAATCTGAAACTATATGATTTTTAATAATTATAATTATAGGAGAATAATATATATTTAAAAATAATTTGTAATTATATTACTAAAAAAAGTTTTGTTTTGGTCAACAAAGTTATAATTTGATCATTGAACAATTCAAAAATTTTCATTTAAGTCATCGAACTATTCAAAAAAATTTATTTAAATCATTGGGCTAAGTTTTTTTTTTTTAATGTTTTGCGAATGAACTCCAAGCAACAATTCGATAATCGATATGGTGAATCAGTACTCATTAAAGAGTAAAAAAACATATCGATATGACGATCAGTGTCGGAGATCAAAAAAAAATTGTTTGAATTTTGGTTCGTAAATTCGTGGAGTCTAAAGTTATTTTACGAAAAAAAAACTAACCCGATTGGTGTAGGTAGTGCAAACAGAGAAAGATATATAATATCAATTTTAATAGCCCGATAACTTAACTTGTGTACGGCTCGAGAATACAAACTAATTATAATAATATGTTTGATAAAATATATATATTATATAAATAAATAAATGATAAAAACTGATTGAGTCGCCGGACTCATCCTCTCAATAATCAATATCTCTTTCCAGAAAAAAAAAATAAAAAAATCTCAAACTATAAGCCATATATTTAGAACTAGATAGGTTGGTTGTAACCTTATTTATTTCCCTCTTTCACTTTAATTGTTGTTAGGGTTTTCCTTCTCTTTCTATTTCTTAGGGAAGTATATATATATTTTTCTTGGATCAATTGAGAAGTACACTTGGGTAACGAAAATATAAATTTCTTTGATGATCTAATTAGGGTTTTGCTATAAGAAAAATTAAATCTTATTTTTGATGAAGGTTGAATGCTGTTTTTTATTGTTTTCGCAAAATATGAGGTTTTTTTCCTTTTCTTTTTAGAATTTCAACCATATGAATTTATTCTTCAAATCAGAAGCTTTAGGGTTAATATATTGAGGTATGTTAGGGTTTAGAGATACTGTATTATAATCTTGGTCTGCTCTTTCATTTATTCTAGATCCCAGTTTCTCAAGGATTCTTTTTTTTCTGTTTCTTTGTTTTGTCATCATCAATTATGCGCATTAACAGTCTCCACAACAGTGCATTTAACTCTAGTTTGTGTTACAATCATTATTTATTTATTAGAACAATTATTATTTGTGTGATATATGATGTTAAGATTTTGTTAAAATCTTTTACAGAGGTAGGAGTTTTTTGTTCTATTGTTTACCAAATTTGTGTAGAAATCAGCAATGGCATCTAAGAGAATCACCAAGGAATTGAAAGACCTGCAGAAAGATCCTCCTGTTTCTTGCAGTGCAGGTTTATTTGTTTAAGTCCTTTTCTCTTGTTTCAATTTTGGTTTCTGTTGCAGACAAACAAGTTAATGTACTTGTTTACAGGTCCTGTAGGAGATGACATGTTTCATTGGCAAGCAACGATTACGGGGCCAGCAGATAGCCCTTATGCGGGTGGGGTGTTTCTTGTGTCCATTCACTTCCCTCCTGATTATCCATTCAAACCACCCAAGGTAACAAAAGGAAGCACGCGAAACAATTTTAAGAAATTAGAGAAAGCTTACGTACTGATCTACTAGCATGTCATGTGCTTGCATAGGTATCCTTTAAGACAAAAGTGTATCACCCAAACATCAACAGCAATGGCAGCATCTGTCTTGATATTTTGAAAGAACAGTGGAGCCCTGCACTTACAGTTCCAAAGGTGTTATTGTCGATATGTTCATTGCTGGCAGATCCAAACCCAGATGATCCTTTGGAACCAGAAATTGCACATACATACAAGACGGATAGAGCCAAGTACGAGTCTACTGCTCAGGCTTGGACCCAGAAATACGCCATGGGTTAAATATGACTTTAGGACTCTACTCCAACATGCTTTTTATTTTATTTGCCAACTGTTTTTAAAATCTTCTTCTCATTTATTATTACCAAGTATAATTAAATTTATTTCTACTTTTGGTCAATTCTCATTACCCTCCATTTAGTAGTTCATTCAAAGCATATATATATGTTGACATAATTTGGTTCATAATTTTTTTGGTTTTTTCTCCAGATTTTTTAGACTTTTGATGATTGCTCTTAGCTTTGCCTTGAATATGTTCAATTAAACTGCATCAGCCAAATCTTCAAGTTAAATATATAGGGATGAAAATCATAATTAAACATTATTCAAGCCGTAGTTAAGAGCATGCTGTAGAATGAAAATGACTTCCATTGAAATGAAGTCTAATGAGTCGAAAGAGCTGTTTGTTGTTTTCAGTTAGTACTTATTTTAACACTTTTATTTATAGGCGTTTGTGGATTACTAGGTTTGGTCATGTTTGAATAGGAATGATATGTTGAAATTCAATTCAACACCAAAATATTAAGCAGAAAACATTCAATTATTAAATATATATTCATAAAGATAATATCTTCAGTTAGAGAAATCAGATCAAAAATATAATAGTTGGATTATTAAAATATAAAAAGGATTACATTGATCTTGTTGGAAAAAAATAAATTTTTGGAAGCTTTTAGGTATATTCTTAATTAATGGTGGTGGAGATTTAAATTATAAAATTATAGTTTTCTCTACATATTTTGAACCTGTTTTTGGTGATAGAAGAAAGTTAGGCTACAATTTGTTGAACACTACAGCCGTGCTCATCTCGTTGTTGTATCCTGAGAGACAGTCAATTAACGTTTCTCCAAAATCAAAGAAGCGGTCGAATTTATTTTAAGGAAATTGCAAACGATCTAATTTTATTTCCAATTTCTGTTTTTTAGATTATATATATATATATATATATATATATATTGTTCGGTTCGATCTTGTTATTTAAATTAATATTTTACATTAACTGTTTATTTCACTAACATTTGTGCAACAGATCTAAGTCGAACTCTAGTCATATTAAAATTCATATGTTTTCATAAGAAAATATAGATAAAATACTATTTTTGTATTGTTTCGAAAAGTTTAACTTGTTGGATAAAATATAATAGCTAAAAGGTCTCCTCTTAATCTCTTCCCGTATATTATTGAGTGCTTTTCACTATCACCATAAAGTAGATAAACTTTATTAACAAAAGTATTATTGATCAATTTCGAATTTGATCTCTGATCAATCCTTACTCCCTATCTGATATATATAATATAGCAATTTAAAGTTACAATTAAAGAAAACGTTCTAATGTGACATAGTTAAAATTTTGCTATTTAGCATGCTAATTGTTTAGCACGTGTCTTTATTGACTAAAGTTTAAAATGAATATTATTTCAATCTAATTTCTTTATAGAAATGTATCAACGTTGAATACTCATTCATATAATAAGGATCTTATATGTTAATAATCTTTGCTATGATTGATTTAGACATAACTTACGAAAAAAATTTAAACATGTATACACTTAATCCAATTTTAATTGTTTTAATATCAAGTCCTTATATACGGTTTTACTATCCAATATTGAAAAATGTAAATATATGTTTCTAAGTTCCTAAAATTTAAATTTTATGCTCTCATTTTTTAATTATTGAAAACTGAATTTCATATATATTAATATATATAGATAAATGAGAAAATATTAAAGATATTATTGAAATCAAACAGATTAATTTATTAATTTACATACAAAATTTATATTTTTTTTCTTTTTGAACCATTGTATTTTTTATATACTACTTTTTAATGTAATTTTTTAATAACTTAATTTATATATTTTTATTTTCTTTTTAATCTTTAAATTATATTCCAACTCTATTTTTAGGAGTAAAGCTAAAAGTAGATTAATATCAAATAAATATTAATTTTTAATAATATTATTTATGAAATGTTACAAAATTTGTACTGATTTTTAATATATTCATATGATATATTTGAATTAATACACAAAATCAATCTGCAGAGAAAAAATTAATTTATATATAAAATGATTATGGATAAAGAGAAAAGAATTATAAAAGGGATATAATTTTAATTGAAGGAAGATAAAGAAGTGAAACTTAATTAGTGTAAAACAAACCTACTGTAATTAGGGGAGTACTTATATAGAAAATTAAGTTTGAGGATGGGTATTCATGTTTTGTTGAATGTTGTTACATTTGAACTGTATCCTCTTTTATATATATTTGGGGTAACTACTCCTAAAAGAATGGCTAAATTGTCTAATATTAGAAATTAGCTTCCTAAAATTAGTTTTGGGATTCATGCCTCTATTCTATAAACCCCCCCCCACGCCCAGCATTGAAAGGAACCACAATAAAAAAGGAAATTGGGACACACACATAAAGAGAAACAAGTTTTGAGAATGGCCACCACTAAGACAACCCTTTTGCTTGCTGTTCTGTGTCTTTTCCTAGTTTGCGAGGTACTTTATTTTAAGGTTTTAAACAGCAATTTATGTTGCAATCCATCATGATTTTAAGTACCAACACAAAACTAATCATGCCTTTTCTTGGCAATTCTTAGATTGGGATGCTAATGGTTGAAGCCCAAGTTCAAAGGCCAGGTAAGAGAGTTTATGAATAATTCTACTCTTCGAATATAAAAAGCTTTATATATGAATGTATGCATTAATGGAAAACCCCTAATCCCAGAATGCGAGGGGAAGTGTGCATCAAGGTGCAGCAAGTCATGGAAGCCGGAGATGTGCCTTAAAACATGCAACGCTTGCTGCAACACCTGCGATGGGTGTGTGCCCCCTGGCCCTACTGCTAACAAGGAAGTATGCCCTTGCTATGCCAAGTACAAGAATGGCAAGTGCCCTTGAATCACTTCTTTCTATTTTTTAAACACGCATTCCTCTCATGGATTCATTCTCAATTATCACTTCTATTTATGAGAGGGTGTCTTGTATTTTAATAAAATCTCTTAAAACAAAGAGAGAAAAGAAAAAAAAATGTAATTCACTAAATAAAAATGCAAGTTTAAGCTTGCTTATTTATCCTTCTCCTTGATAATTTCAACTGGTTTTATCTTTTCCCCCTATTTATTTGATTAAGTTTAAGTTGCAAATCTAACAAGTGTAATGAGCTTGATAATAAAAGTATCAAGCACATGAATAAACATGTTCTTGTTTGTACATGTTTAGCTTTTCTTTTTCTTTTTACACAAAGTTTAAAATTATTAACAATTACTCCCAACCTTTAAATAATAGGATAAACACATTTAAACATGTTCCAACTCACATCCTCCTACGCTGACATCAATATTAGTGCTAACTAAATTAAGACTGATATAATGTGTATTTACTGTGCACACAAGTATCTATGGAATATAATTGTAGCGACGTAAAAATTTTAGCTTGGTCGCTAATTATGGTGATTATTTGAAAATTTAAAAACTGATTTTCGATTTTATTTAAAAAGGGAGTCGCCACCGATCCTTTTTCTAGGTGTGATCGGACACCTAATAAATCATCTTTTTTGAAAAGAAAATTTATCCTCGAACAAAAGTGAAGGCCAAATGTGGGTCTACGCGAAAATCAGAGTAAAGTAGGGTTCGAGAGTCGGTTACGCGCGAGGAAGGTATTAACACCCTCGTGACGCCCAAAATTGGTATCTTTTAAAACGTGTGTTGTCTTGACCTTCAAAAATACGAGTTCAATATAAGGTTTAGCTGTGATCCAGTTGAAACACAAGAATTTTCAATGTTTTTGATTTTTGAGAAGGACATACCGTTTTAACCCGAGTTGATTGATATTCACCCAATATAGTGATGAAATCGACGACTTAATGTTAAATCGGTATTTTACCTTGTTTATTGAAATAAATTAGAAAAAGATTTTCGTTTTTGATGTAAAGCAAATGGATATGAAATAAAAAATAAAAGACAGAAATACATAAAAGCAAATAATGAACATGACAATAAAATTAACAAACACTAACTATGCATGCAAGATTAAATGTAGTTATAGTATCAAATACGAGAACACAATGAATACGCATATGTAAAAAAATGACATTTAGAGTAAGTTACATAAAACACATGTATATAGATAGTGATAATGCTAGAGATATACCATATATAGTATTTGAAATAATACTTAAGATAGTAAAAACATAATTTGTAATGTTAAAATATATATGCATAATATATACATATACTTATATAAAATAAATATTGAAAAATGTATGGACATAAGAAATATACACCAATATATATACTAATATAATAACACGAAAAAGAAATAAATAATACAAAATATTTAAATGAAATAATGGACACTACTATATATACATAATATGATATTAAAAAATATATATACATATAATAGTATTTAAGAATATATACATAAGATAATGTGGAAATACATACGTGAAATAGTATATAAAAAAATATAACTAATAATATTGAAAGTATATATATATACATAATATATAACAATGAACATATACCATACATATTAGAAATACTAATGACATAAAAAATATTAATAACACCACATAAATATGTACATAGGACAATATAAAATATATACATGGAAATATATAAATAATATATAACTAGTAATATCAAAATGTATACATGATAATATATAAAAAAATATATTAGAAAATATATGTACATAATATAATATGAAAAATATATATATAATATAATATTAAAATATAATAATACAACATTAAAAAAATATGATACATATAAAATATAATATTTAAAGTATATATGACATATAAATATATATATATATATATAATATAATACCCAAGTATACTAAGTACATATACATATGTAAAAGATACTATACTATACATGTACTATATAGATTATAATTAATAATAATACATAATAGGAAATAATAACAAAATAATTGAAAATAAACAATAAACTAACAAAAGGACTAAATTGAGCACCAAACAAAATTTTGGGGGCAAAATTTGAAATAAAATAAGCCACGGGGCCGAATTGTAACCCGCATGTGACTTAGAGGGACCAAGAGCGGAATATTCCATTTATTAAAGCACTGCGTATCGATGGGGGCCAAATTGAAAAGCATGAAAAATCCCAGGGCCGAATTAAAAAGACAAAAGACTTAATTGCAAAGGTTTGAAAAAGCGGAAGGGCCAAATTCGAAAATTGCCCTTCCGCTTAAAAACACGCGGATCCTGACCTGGAGCGGGTCGGGTCGACCCGACCCGGGGCCAAAACGACGTCGTTTTTGGTTTAATGGGGGGGACCAAAACGGTGCGTTTTGGTCCCCTATAAAAGATAAGTTTTTTTGAAAAAAAAATCATTTTGCAACAGTAGAAGAAAAAAAGAAAAAAGAGAAGGGAGAAAAGAGAGGGTTCCGTAGGAGAATATAGGTCAAGCCACCATACACGGTGGCCGGAAGAGGTAAAATTTTAGATTTTTTTATTTTTTTATTTTTTTAAATATTGTATATATATTTGAGTGTATCAGAGTATAAAAAAAAAGAAAAAAGAAAAGCCAACGAAAAGAAGAAAAAAACGATTCGGTAATAGGAAAGAAAATAGGTTTTTCACCTTTTTCCTTGATCTGGGTTTTGATTTGAACAATATCCAATACTGATCTGTTGTTGTTCTTAAAAACTAATGTGTGTATTCTCTGTTTCTTTATTTTTAGACTGCCGAAAATAGGAAAGGAAAAGGGACTCCCTTTTCATTTGATTTCATGGCTCTTATAGCCTTACAATTTTATTTTCTATTGCTTTCTGTCCTTTCTTCTTACTGTGTGCAGGGATGGTGGCCGACATGGTGGCATGGAGGGCTGGGGCGCCAGGGTATGGTGCTGCAGAGGCGTGCGTGGCAGAGTATGGGGCTAGAGTTTCTTATTTTTATTTTTTGTTTTTTTTTATGTTGGGTTACTTTAGTTTAATCGGGTATTGGGCTGGTGATATTTGGGTTTGACGGGCTTTGGGTATTTGGATTTTAGTGTAAATGGGTCACTTTGGGTTTGTGGGTTTAGGGATTGGGCTATAAATGAGTAGTTAGGTTTAATTGTAATGTATTTGGGCCCGAGTAGTTTATAAACGGCCCAAAATTGGCCTATAACAGCTGCCCCTTTTTGTTCATTGTCGTATAACGGGAATAGAGCGAAGACATAATGAAAGGCCAATTTTTGCTCCGTCTTGCCGAGTCTTGACTTCATTGGTGCTCTTCTTGTTCAGGTAGTCTCTTTCCAGTCCACCGTATTGTAGCTTTGGTTCAATCCATTGCATCTTTCGATATGACTTGTAGCTTCAATCTGCTCGCATCTTCAGGGGTATGAGGTTCCTAGCTTCAATCTGTTTCACTGTAACTTTAGAAAGATAAGATCTACAGCTTCACTTTGTTCTTCTATCGTTTTTAGTGAGATAAGGTTTGGATCTTCTGCAACTTTAGAAAGGCAAGATTTGGTATCTTCAATCAGCCCCGCTGCAACTTCAGGGAGACAACATCTGCTACTTCGACCTGCTCTACTGCAACTTCAGGGAGGCTAAATCTGGTGCTTCCATTAGCTCTAATCTTTATTCTTTACTTGACATGTGATCTTGAGCTCAACTCATTTCTCGTAATGTGAATTGACTCATAAAAAATAGAAATTGAAAATAGCTCAGCACGTGAGCAAAGACTCAACTCACTTCTTGCAATATGAGTTGATTTTTGAAAACAGAATTTGCAAAACAGATTTTGAAAATACCTCGGCATGTGACCTGAGGCTCAACTCACCTCTCGTAATATGAGTTGATTTTTGAAAAGTATAAATTGAAAAACATTAATTGAGAATAACTCAGCGTGTCCCGAGGCTCAACTCACCTCTCGCAATATGAGTTGATTTTTGAAAAACATAAATTGAAAAACGGAAATCGAAAATACCTCAGCGTACCCTGAGGCTCAACTCACCTCTCGCAATTATGAGTTGATTTTTGACAAATAGTAATTGAAAATACCTCAGCGTGCCCCGAGGCTCAACTCACCTCTCGCAATATGAGTTGATTTTTGAAAAACATAAATTGAAAAACGAAAATCGAAAATACCTCAGCGTGTCCTGAGGCTCAACTCACCTCTCGTAATATGAGTTGATTTTTTTAGAAAGCAGAAATTGAAACTACCTCAGTGTACCCTGAGGCTCAACTCACCTCTCACAATTATGAGTTGATTTTTGACAAACAGCAATTGAAAATACCTTAGCGTGCCCCGAGGCTCAACTCACCTCTCGCAATATGAGTTGATAAAAACAGAAATTGAAAGTGACTCAACACGTAAGCCAAGGCTCAACTCACCTCTCGTGATATGAGTTGATTTTTTTGAAAGTAGAATTTGAAAATACCTCAGCGTGCCTCGAGGCTCAACTCACCTCTCGCAATTATGAGTTGATTTTTTTGAAAACAGAAATGAAACATCCACATACCAAAAGATGTCATCTGGTGGAGCTCAGGTGTATTTTCCTTGATTCAGTATAACTAACATTGCATCCTCTTGCTCCGCTGAAGTACCTGTATATGTCATTCATGATGTTATCATGATATGCCATGTTTGTCTTAAATGTCTTTATGCCTATATGATTATGCTATGAGCTTTAGGCATGTTTGTCATATATCCCTTTTCGTCACGATTTTTAATGATCCGCGTTCATTGCTTCGACTCTTGACTTTCTCTTCAGTACCCATACCCGTCCTCAAGCTTCACGAATAATCTGTGTTTCTCAGATATCACTCTTTTGCCCCTGGTTGAGCTCTGTCCTTGCGTTGAGACTCTTGTACTTATCAAATTCTTATCTGGGTAATGCTTAACATTTCTTTTGTTTAGAGTATGTCATTTCACTATTTATCATGTAATTGAACCACATAATGAGATGTATGAAAATGGTCAAGTAGGGACAAAAGGATACCTTACATTTATTTATTTCAAATGTAGAAAATAAAGAAAGTTAACCAATGATAGTAAAAGAGTGTCACAAAGAGGAAAGAGATTGCATTCAACGAATACAAATGCTCTAGATATTCAATGCATGAACTCTTCCACGTTCCTCAATCAAGAATCTTTTCGAGCATGGCTTATTGCGTAGAAGATTTCGAGCTTTCAAAAATGCTTCAGATACTGTAGTCTCACTAGTTGACCCACCGTTCAAAACGCCTTGTTCTTTAAGCCCGGGTTTGCTTCATTAGAATGCCCTTTCGGGTTTTAATCCTAATCTTTTGTGTTTAATCAAGACACCCTTTTCGAGTTTTCACCTTGATCCTTTTTTTCTCTTTTTTTTTAAGATGCCCTTTTTAGGTTTTCATCCTGGTTTCCTTTTTCAAGCATAATATTTCTTCACAGCATCTGAGTTCACTGAATTCGGTAACTCCTTCCCATCCATCTCGGTGAGAATCAAAGCTCCGCCCGAGAATGCCTTCTTTACGACGTATGGTCCTTCCCAATTCAGTGCCCATTTTCCTCGTAGGTCTCTTTGTATTGGGAGAATCTTTCTCAGCACGAGTTCTCCTTCGTGGAATTCTCTTGGCCGTACCTTCTTATCATGAACTGCGATCATTCTCTTCTGGTACATCTGTCTATGACAAATTGCCTTTAGACGTTTTTCTTCGATGAGGTTTAACTGGTCATATCGAGCTCGAACCCATTCTGCTTTCTCTAATTTCGACTCCATTAAGACTCGTAGAGAGGGGATCTCAACTTCGATAGGTAGCACAGCTTCCATACCATAGACCAGAGAGAAAGAAGTTGCCCCAGTAGATGTCCGTACAGATGTGCGATATGCATACAAAGTAAATGGTAGCTTCTCGTACCAGTCTTTATATGTCTCGGTCATTTTCCCAATAATCTTCTTAATATTCTTGTTGGCCGCTTCAACAGCTCCGTTCATCTTTGGGCGATAGGGCGAGGAGTTATGATGCTTTATTTGGAATTGCTCACACATTTCTTTCATCATCTTGTTGTTCAAATTCAAGGCGTTATCTGAAATAATTCTTTCAGGCAAACCATATCGGCAAATGATTTCCTTTTTCAAAAACCTGCAAATCCCAGTCTTCGTCACATTGGCAAACGATGCGGCTTCTATCCATTTTGTGAAGTAATCAATAACCACAAAAATGAATCGGTGTCCATTAGAAGCTTTTGGGGAAATTGGCCCTATAACATCCATGCCCCACATAGAAAAAGGCCACGGAGAAGTCATGACGTGAAGGGGCAAAGGGGCTACATGAATTTTATCACCATAAATTTGACATTTGTGGCATTTTCGTACGAAATTAATGCAGTCGCTTTCCATCGACAGCCAGTAATATCCGAGTCTCATAATCTTCTTGGTCATAGTGAAACTATTGGCATGTGTCCCGCAAATTCCCTCATGGACATCTTTAAGTATTTTTCTGGCTTCAACAGCATCTACGCATCTCAAGAGCACCTGATCTTTTCCTCTTTTGTACAGGATGTCCCCATCAAGAACGAATCCCGCTGCCATTCTTCTGATTGTTCTTTTGTCGTTCTCGTTTGCTTGTTCGGGATGCTTTTGATTCTTGATATATTCTAAGACATCATGGAACCATGGCCGTCAATCTGGCTCTTTTTCAATGCTGAAACAATATGCAGGGACTTCATATATGCTCATTTGAAGAGGCATTATTTTTGTTTCTCTGTTTGCTTTGAACATTGAAGCCAAAGTGGCCAGGGCATCAGCCAATTGGTTTTCTTCTTGTGGGAGGTAATTAAAAGTTATTTCTTCGAATTCTTTAATCAACTCTGCTACTAGATCACTGTATTTAACCAATTTTGAGTCTCTCACTTCTCAATCTCCACGGATTTGGTAAATCACCAAGGCTGAGTCTCCGTATACCTCTAAAGTTTTGACGTTTCGTTCAATAGCTGCACGAAGTCCCATGATACATGCCTCATATTCCGCTAAGTTATTGGTACAGAAGAAATCCAGCCTGATAGTGAGTGGGTAATGGTTCCCTTCTGACGATACTAAAACTTCTCCAATCCCATGCCCCAATGCGTTCGATGCACCATCAAAGCTCATCTTCTATGACTTCTTTTTTGATGACTCGCCCTCTTTTTCTGTAATGCACATCAAATCTTCATCCGGGAAATCAAATCTCAATGGCTCATATTCATCTATTGTTCGGGTTGCTAAGAAGTCAGCTATTACGCTTCCTTTTATTGACTTTTGACTCACATAGACGATGTCGTACTCTGACAGTAAGATCTGCCACCGTGCCATTCTTCCTAAGAGTGCAGGTGATTCCATCATGTACTTTATTGGATCTAGCTTTGAAATTAACCATGTCGTATGATACAACATGTATTGCCTGAGTCTCCGAGCTACCCAAATCAGAGCGCAACAGTATTTTTCAATGGATGAATACTTTGCCTCATATTCAGTGAACTTTTTACTGAGGTAGTAGATCGCCTTTTCTTTCTTTCTTGACTCGTCATGTTGTCCTCGTACGCAACCCATTGAATTTTCGAACACAGTTAAATACAATATCAATGGTCTTCCCGGAGTTGGCGGTACTAGCACTGGAGGATTAGACAAATATTGTTTTATCTTATCAAAAGCCACCTGGCATTCCTCATTCCATTCTCTCAGGTTATGTTTTCGAAGAAGCCGAAAGATTGAGTCGTATTGGTTGGTAAGTTGAGTGATGAATCGGGCGATGTAGTTTAACCTCTATAAAAATCCCCTGACTTCCTTTTGCGTGCGCGAAGGTGGTAACTCTTGAATGACTTTTATTTCATCTGGATCAACCTCGATACCTCTTTCACTGAGGTAGCCCCAAACGTACATTTGGCCGGATTGAGCTTTAGCTACAACTTTCTCAGTCTGTCGAGCAATTTATTCAGGTTCACTACATGCTCTTCTTCCCCTTGGGATTTAGCAATCATATCGTCGACGTAGACCTCTATTTCTTTATGTATCATGTCATGGAATAACGTCACCATAGCCCTCTGATATGTTGCCCCAGCATTCTTTAACCCAAATGGCATCACCTTGTAGCACAATGTTCCCCACATTGTTATGAAGGTAGTTTTCTCCATATCCTCAAGGGCCATCTTGATCTGATTATACCCCGAGAATCCGTCCATGAAAGAAAACAATGAATGCTTTGCTGTGTTATCCGCCAACGTATCAATGTGTGGTAAGGAAAAATTATCTTTAGGATTTGCTCGATTCAGGTCACGATAATCCACGCACATTCGTACTTTACCGTCTTTCTTTGGTACCGGGACTATGTTAGCCACCCATTCTGGGTATTTGGAAGCTTGTAAGAAACCCGCATCGAATTACTTTTTGACCTATTCTTTTATCTTTAACAACATCTCAGGTCTCATCCGTCTTAGCTTTTGCTGAATGGGTTTGCATTCCGGTTTTAATGGGAGTTTGTGGACCACTATCTCTTCATCCAATCCAGGAATGTCCTGGTATGACCATGCGAATACATCTTTGTACTCGCGGAGCAAAGTAATCAAATTATACCTGGTGCCCTTTGAAATAGAAGTCCCAATCTTCACTTCTTGTTTCCTTTCTTCAGTTCCCAGATTTATTGTTTCAACAGATTCTTGATGAGGCAAAATCTGTTTATCCTCTTGTTCCACCATTCTTAGCAAGTCAGGAGACGAGACATAGTCTTCAGCATTTTCTTCGGCTTCAAATTCTCCTAAACAAACAACCTTCTCAAAATCGATTTCAGGACTCGTAACGGGTTTGTTCATGCTGTTGACATCTGAGCACCTGAAAGTTTAATGGAAAAGGAAACTATAGAGGGGCATCCAAGTATTGGAACCAACAAACGAAATGTTATGGCATGGCATGAGGTAAATGTAAGGATTGGCTATGAAATGAGAAAATGATTATGAAATTAGTGATAATGTGAAAGATTATGAAAAAATGCATCTTCATTGATATTCATTTGAATGATAAAGAGCGAATCTGAGTTTCATAAAAGAATTCTATTATATCTAAGGACATAACAGAATGTTAACGTTTGAGCATTACTCTGAAGACTTATAAACTACAAGAAGATCCTTGGCAGTCCAATTGTTCAACCTGAAACCCAAGAGACAAGGGCGTATCCTTGAGACGTCTTTACTTGCGTTAGCTCCTTTGTCAATGACGTTTATACTGATATTCTGGAAACCCTTTTCGATTATTAACATTATGCTTTGTGCATTATCCCGCCCCGGGTATATCATTCCCGCAGACGTAAATGTTCTTGACAAAAGAGGGAATTCCATAAGCTCCCATTCTGGTTCTCGGCCTAAGGTTCTCGCAATCCTTCTTTCCTAATCTTTCTTCCACTGCCTTCTTCTTTGACGCATGTCATGCTGGAAACCTAAACCGTATCGGGCCTTGTGGTGTACTGGCCTTAGAGCCCTAACTATTCCTCGCAGATATCTCCCTAAACCTCTTCTCGCTCGAGCTCCCCTTCCTATAGTCAACTTGATACCCATTCTGGTATTTCTTGACAGTTTTGGCTCGGAAATTTTGTTACCCTCAGTGATGAATGTGGCATTGACAAATTTAAGGGATCGAAAGGAACATTTTACTGCGTCTTTGCTTACTTCAAGATATGGCGCATCAGCAGAGATAGATGCGACAATGTCTTCTTCTCCCTTGACAGTGACCAAAAAACCATCCATGATAAATTTCACCTTTTGATGGAGAGATGATGGGACTGCTCCAACAGAATGGATCCAAGGTCTTCCCAAGAGACAATTGTATGATGGTGTAATGTCCATGACTTGAAACTCAACATCGTATATGTAGGGACCCACTTCTAGAGAGATCTCGATTTTTCCCATAACTTCTCGTCTTGTTTCATTGAATGCTCTTACTGTAGAATGGCAGGGCCTTAGATAGGACAAATCCATCGGAATCCTAGAAAGTGTGGCCAAAGGCATGACATTGAGTGTCGATCCATTATCGATGAGCACGTTTGGTATTATATAACCCTTACAACGGGTTGTGATATGCAATGCTTTCACTGAGCCTCTACCATTGGGCGGTATTTCATCATCACTAAAAGAAATGAAATTATCCGCATTCAAGTTGTTCATCCATCTATCCAGTTTTTCAACGGATACATTGTTTGCCACATAAGCTTGATTTAACACTTTCAGCAGAGCGTTCCGGTGTGGTTCTGAATTCAACAGCAGAGATAATACCGAGATTCGCACTGGCTGCTTACTCAATTGTTCTACCACGTTGTACTCACTCTGCTTGATAAAATTTAAGAATTCCTGTGCTTCTTCCTCGTCCACAAGCTTTTTAGTTTCTTGTTCAGGCACAGTTTCATGCTCATCTTCGGTCACGTGCATCGGTGCTTTTCCTTTCTGTTTCAAGTCACAGTTCTTCTTCACCTCCTTCGAATAACATCTTTCACTACGAGTGAAATGACCTACTTCCCCGACGCTTCCAGTCATGGCTTTGGGTTTTTCATCTTCAGGTCTGACAATATTAACGTCATATTTCCATGGTACTGCTTTATTGTCCTTGTAAGGGAAAGGAGACGGTACTTCAATTAATATTTTTGGTTTCACCGGTTCTTTCCTTGCATCGTAATAAATTACGAATGGTCGATCGGCGCTATACGAAAAACTTGACGATTGATTGTCAGCGGCACATACTTCTCTCTCATTGGCCTCTCCTTCATTAATGATCTCAATCTCCTTATTATCTATCCGGTCTTACAGTAACCTTTTAAATTCCTCACATGATTGAATGTCGTGCCCTACAATTCCATGAAAATCACAAAAAATTTGACATTCTTTTCTGAGATTATCGTCGGGGCGACAGAACAATCCCTTCTTAACCAGTGCCTCCCAGATTTTCTGCAGAGGCGTTCTTATTTCTGAAACACATCTTCTGACTTGCCTTTCATCTTCTTTCCCCATTGTGCTCACATTTCCTTTGGTATGGTTAGGGAATGGGTTCCCGGTTGTATCGCTAGTACCATTAAATCGCAAAATACCCGCATCGATGAGTCTTTGAACTCTCCTTTTGAAGGTAATGTAGTTTTTCATAGAGTGTCCCTGGTTCCCGGCGTGGTACATACAACTAGCGTTTGGGTCGTACCATTTTAGGTATAGGGGCCTCAAGGGTGCCATATAATGCGGGGATATCAATTACTTCTCCAAAAGTTTTGGGTACAGTTCTCCATATGACATAGGAATAGGGGTAAATT
The DNA here is from genome assembly GCF_025698485.1 of Gossypium arboreum. Taxonomy (NCBI): domain Eukaryota; kingdom Viridiplantae; phylum Streptophyta; class Magnoliopsida; order Malvales; family Malvaceae; genus Gossypium; species Gossypium arboreum. Next base: position 28,433,945 of record NC_069074.1, on the reverse strand, counting down.
GTGGTCTTTCGGAATTGGGTTTTGCTGGCCTCTGCTCGTTTTTGGGTTGACCTTGGGCGGGTATTTTATTTTGTGGGAATATAGTGGCTGGGCTCAGGTTACTTGAGGCGTAAACGGGGTAAGAAGAGTGAGGAGGCGGTGTTTGGTAGTAAGGGGTTTGAGGAGGATAATAGAAATCCGGAGGTGGATAATTTCGAGGTCGGGGTTGGTTTGGATATGGATTAGGGGTATAACGGCTTCTCATTCCCACCATGTGGGCTTCTGGTTCTTTCTTCTTTATGGGTACTACCCTTCTTGAACTTTCTTGACCTTCCATTCTATCGCTCTTGACGGCGTTCTCTATAAGCTCACCGGATATTACAATATCCGCGAAGTCCTTCGTGGCGCTTCCCACTAGTTTGTCATAAAACAACGTATTTAAGGTGTTGATAAAAAGACGATTATCTCCATTTTCATACGTGGGGGTTCCACTTGGGCTAAGACGTCCCTTCATCTCTGCGCATACTGTCTAAAAGTTTCTGACGGCTTTTTTTCCATCATTTGTAAAGTAATCCTATCAGGCACCATATCTGATACATGCTTGTACTGCTCACAGAATACCAACGCCAAGTCTTTCCAGAATCGGATCTTTTCCTTACTGAGCTGGTTGTACCACTAAAGAGCTGATCCTACCAGACTATCTTAAAAATAATGTACAAGTAGCTTATCTTCGTTCACGTAACCGGTCATTTTTGGGCAAAACATGACAAGATGTACTTTTGGACATCTTGTCCCATCGTATTTTTCAAAGTCAGGCACCTTGAACTTCGGAGGCAGAATTAGATCAGGTACCAAACTGAGTTCTTTAGCACCTAATACCGAGAAGGCTTCAGTGCATTCTATTGCCTTGAGTCTTTCTTCCAAACTCATATACTTCTCTTGAGCCTCGTGATCATCTATTTTCAACTTGGCTATTTCGACTAGATCATCTAAATCTGGAATTACAAGATTGCCAGGGGTTGCTCCGGGATTTGACATAAATGTTCCTTGCCCTAGATGAGCAAATGGCATAGGTCGTTGTTCCAAGCCTGTGGATTCCCCTTGAGTATACCCTCTTTGTACTACGTGGGCATGTGGTGGAGTGAATCTTGGGGGATAGAGTGGATCCTGGTCATGATTAATTCTTGATTGAGGTTCCATACTGTCGGGGTTCTGCATGGGTCTTTTTCCTTTGACCAAAACTGACATCATCTCCATCATTCTAGCCATTTGATCCTTTTGTTCAAGTGATTCCTCTTAAGATCTTACTATCAAATCCCTCGTTTCTTGTTGTGACTTAGCCAGTTATTCTTGTAATTCTTTCTAGACTCTTTCCATCCTTTCGATTCTTTCATTGAACTCAGCCTCCATTGCTCTAGCTTGTCGACGCGTTTTATACGAATGGCGTGGTTCCAGATTTGAAGTGTTGCAACTGCGAATTATATGATTCTAACCTTAGCGAATGATTATGGGATATGTATATGCAATGAATGAATGAATAAATATTGAATGAATGTCAGTCATGAAAGAAATGCGAGAAATTGGTGTTGATATCGAGATAGTCCCTATTAGGCATTTCATTCATCAAAAGAGTTTATTACAAAACATTTCGCCATTTTTGATTTGGCCATTACACAAATTTCCTAGCTATATCGTTATATTTCTTTACTCGCTCTAAGAACTCCGATATGTTCGATTGTTGGTTCGGCGAGAATTGGCAACTGAGATCTTATGCTTCATCTGATAGTTGTACTATGTGCACAGCCGCTTCACAGATTTTGTTGATCAAGAAGCCAAGTTGCATTTCTCTTTCTTAGAGGTCCGTTTTATAAGCGTGAGTGTCTCTATCATATTGATCATTCTTTTCTTCCAAGGCTTTTAAGAGAGTATCCAATTGTTGCTGACGAGCTCGCAATGCATCTTCTAGATCCCGTACTCTTTCTCTTAAGCTTTGACGTTCAGATTGACTGGTTGTCCATTTGGTAGACATAGCTTCGTGTTCAGCACTTTTCTTTCTCAATTCTATCATAACCCGCACAGCCTTTTCCTCCTCCTTCTCTGCCCTCTTTTTCGAAAATTCCATCCCGCCTTTAGCATTGTTTAATTCTTCTCTCCATTCTGTTGACAACTTACCCAACCCACTATTCTTGATAGTGACTCTTAACTTTTTATTTTCCAGATGAAGGTCCCTTAAGTCATTTCTTACGACTTCAACTTCTTTTTGTACTTTCTCGGTTTTAGACCTTTTGATCTAGACATCGATCTTCAACTGGTAATTTTTTTCTTGAAGAATACTAATGTCCCGCAACATTTTAACCTTTTCGCGCTCAAATTCCTGTCTTGTTATTTCTAGCTCGGATGGCACTTCTGTCGAGAAAGGATTCTGGACAGTGTAATTTATCGACGAGATTTGTTGGGTGTTCACCCGTTGCTTTCTCCATATGTCGTAATCTTGGGTGAGGGTATCAGCATATAGAGCTAATTCCATGTGATGAATTCTCTTCCAAGACTTTGCAGTATCTCGGACCCTCTTCATATATCCTTCACCCGCAAAAGCAAACTCTGATTGTGTTAATCCTCCAGTGGCGGGTACGAATTGTCATGAAGAAAATTACCTTTGGACCATTAATGGAGCATATCCAACTCCTCCTCATAACCCGAGTAGTGACACCCAATCTTGATCTCTGACCTTGTATAGCAGAACTGACGGGCGTATCCACGAGGCTCTCCAAGTTACGTCATCGGTACAAAGATTCTGAAAGACTGAGACCCAGTGTTGTTCGGTGACCTCCTTCGGCTATTATTTCTTTAGATAAGCTTCTAACAGGGAGATGTTTTAAAAAACATATGGAATTGTGTGCGCTCTACTTTCCAGAAGTGGCTCAGAATCCAAACATTGAGTAACTGCGCGCATCCGATAAAACGACCTTCCCCTTTCTTCCTACAGCTACTTAGTGATCTGAAGGTTTCGGCCAGGATAGTTGGGACGGGGTTGATTCCTTGTTTTAATCTTTCGAAGAAATCTACCACCACAACTTCTATGTGTCCAAGGACCTTCGGGAAGATGATCAAATCGTAAATGGCCAGAGCGAATAGATTTACCCTTTTTAACATGTCGGGATGGTTCAGAACCAAGTCTCGTAGGGAAGACCATGGGATGCAAATGGTTTCATTCTTCTTCTTTATCTGTTTTTCGACCCACGTGTCAGTCATGTCTGTCAATCTTACTAACTTTTTCTTGAAGGTCATTGGCTTAGGCTCCTTCACATATATCTTATAGGGTTGTACATTATCGACACGGAGCAAAGCAGCGTACTCCTCCATAGTCGGAGTCAAATCTTCTTGGTTGAAGATAAAACATGCATAAGCCGGATCCCAAAATCTGACCATGGCTTGGATCAATCGTACGTCTATGTTGACAGCAATCAAGTTGGCTATGTTTCCATATCTCTCGGTGAAGATACCTTTAGTATCCGAGTCCCACTGATTCCAAACCCGAACTAAATCTTCAAGGTTATTCTAGCGAACATTTACAGTTACGTGCTCGGGCAAATTGGCAATACATCCCTCCACTAGACTATCCCCTCTTTCTTTCTGAGTCTTTAGAGACCAGTCTTGAACCGCGGCATTCCTCTCAATTGTTTGTATAATTGACTCTTCCATTAGAAACCCGTTTTTTAGCAATCGATCTCTAGTCAACACCTTCCTAATATGATGCCTATAATGCATTATGTAAAATAAGAATAAAAATAAACAAACTTGGTTAGCACAACACATATGAACAGAGAAAAACTATAGACAATCTAATAAATTAAGCTACTTGGTCTAATGGACTCGATTCCCTTGCATAGAAAGCGTAAATGTAAAAGAAACAGAAGGTAAAATGTGTTTTTCCCGTGTATTTATTTCGGTGACTAGTAAACGGATGGAGGTTTGGCACGGCTCTAGTTGGATGGCTCGTATGGTTCACTATATGCGGTTTTAGTTCTAGATGGGTACTCGAATCGTCTGTACTGTCATCTACTAAGATTAGTATAGAGCCTTGGTCATGGCCCATCATAGGCTTACGAGATCAATTCGAGGGATTACATTTACTTATGCCTATGCGGAAGAACGAGTTAACTCACGAAAGCATAAGTCATATGTAACCCGAAAGTATTCACTAGCCTGTGCGGAGGTACGAGTTAACTCACGAAGGCGTAGCGTTTACTTTCACTTAACAGGGACGGAGCCCGGGTATAGAGCTCATGTTATGCAACAAAAATGCATGTGCACGGTGTGTGGGGAGAAACTTGCAAACATTTTCTCTTTATTTAAAACTAAAAACTAAAATCCTCAAAACTTAGAGCTGAAAAACGGATGATAAACAAGTTAGGAAAATATTTACAACACGATACAAATGATTCTTCGAAATTTAAAATTTTGAGGATCACGACTAAATATGTTTTTGAACAAGGAATTTTTGCAAATTTTAACAACACATGCTCAACTTGACTCGACTCGACTCTCAAAAAGGGTCCCCAGCGGAGTCGCCAGCTGTAGCGACGTAAAAATTTTAGCTTGGTCGCTAATTATGGTGATTATTTGAAAATTTAAAAACCGATTTTCGATTTTATTTAAAAAGGAAGTCGCCACCGATCCTTTTTCTAGGTGTGATCGGACACCTAATAAATCATCTTTTTTGAAAAGAAAATTTATCCTCGAACAAAAGTGAAGGCCAAATGTGGGTCTACGCGAAAATCAGAGTAAAGTAGTGTTCGGGAGTCGGTTACGCGCGAGGAAAGTATTAGCACCCTCGCGACGACCAAAATTGGTATCTTTTAAAACGTGTGTTGTCTTGACCTTCAAAAATACGAGTTCAATGTAAGGTTTAGCCGTGATCCAGTTGAAACACAAGAATTTTCAATGTTTTTTATTTTTGAGAAGGACATACCGTTTTAATCCGAGTTGATTGATATTCATCCAACATAGCGATGAAATCGACGACTTAATGTTAAATCGGTATATTGCCTTGTTTATTGAAATAAATTAGAAAAAGATTTTCGTTTTAGATGTAAAGCAAATGGATATGAAATAAAAAATAAAAGACAGAAATACATAGAAGTAAATAATGAACATGACAATAAAATTAACAAACACTAACTATGCATGCAAGATTAAATGTAGTTATAGTATCAAATACGAGAACACAATGAATACGCATATGTAAAAAAATGACATTTAGAGTAAATTACATAAAACACATGTATGTAGATAGTGATAATGCTAGAGATATACCATATATAGTATTTGAAATAATACTTAAGATAGTAAAAACATAATTTGTAATGTTAAAATATATATGCATAATATATACATATACTTATATAAAATAAATATTGAAAAATGTATGGACATAAGAAATATACACCAATATATATACTAATATAATAACACAAAAAGAAATAAATAATACAAAATATTTAAATGAAATAATGGACACTACTATATATACATAATATGGTATTAAAATATATATATACATATAATAGTATTTAAGAATATATACATAAGATAATGTGGAAATACGACGTAGAATAGTATATATAAAAAAATAACTAATAATATTGAAAGTATATATATATACATAATATATAACAATGAACATATACCATACATATTAGAAATACTAATGACATAAAAATATTAATAACACCACATAAATATGTACATAGGACAATATAAAATATATACATGGAAATATATAAATAATATATAACTAGTAATATCAAAATGTATACATGATAATATATAAAAATATATATATTAGAAAATATATGTAAATAATATAATATGAAAATATATATATAATATAATATTAAAATATAATAATACAACATTAAAAAATATGATACATATAAAATATAATATTTAAAGTATATATGACATATAAAATATATATATAATATAAGACCCAAGTATACTAAGTACATATACATATGTAAAAGATACTATACTATACATGTACTATATAGATTATAATTAATAATAATACATAATAGGAAATAATAACAAAATAATTTGAAAATAAACAATAAACTAACAAAAGGACTAAATTGAGCACCAAACAAAATTTTAGGGGCGAAATTTGAAATAAAATAAGCCACGGGGCCGAATTGTAACCCGCATGTGACTTAGAGGGACCAAGAGCGGAATATTCCATTTATTAAAGCGCTGCGTATCGATGGGGGCCAAATTGAAAAGCATGAAAAATCCCAGGGCCGAATTAAAAAGACAAAAGACTTAATTGCAAAGGTTTGAAAAAGCGGAAGGGCCAAATACGTAAATTGTCCTTCCATTCAAAAACACGCGGATCCTAACCTGGAGCGGGTCGGGTCGACCCGACCCGGGGCTAAAACGACGTCATTTTTGGTTTAATGGGGGGGACCAAAACGGTGCGTTTTGGTCCCCTATAAAAGATAAGTTTTTTTGAAAAAAAATCATTTTACAACAGCAGAAGAAAAAAAGAAAAAAGAGAAGGGAGAAAAGAGAGAGGGGAGAAAGGAGAGAGGGTTCCGTAGGGGTCACCGGTCCGCCACCGGCCTTCACTCGATAGGCAGACTGCCACCGTGCACGGTGGCCGGAGGAGGTAAAATTTTAGATTTTTTTTTGTTTTTTTTATATTTTTTAATATTGTATATATATATATTTGAGTGTATCAGAGTATAAAAAAAAAAAGAAAAAAGAAAAGCCAACGAAAAGAAGAAAAAAACGATTCGGTAATAGGAAAGAAAATAGGTTTTTCACCTTTTTCCTTGATCTGGGTTTTGATTTGAACAATATCCAATGCTGATCTATTGTTGTTCTTAAAAACTAATGTGTGAATTCTCTGTTTCTTTATTTTTAGACTGCCGAAAATAGGAAAGGAAAAGGGACTCCCTTTTCATTTGATTTCATGGCTCTTATAGCCTTACAATTTTATTTTCTATTGCTTTCTGTCCTTTCTCCTTACTGTGTGTGGGAATGGTGGCCGACATGGTGGCATGGAGGGTGGGCGCGCCAGGTATGGTCTTTGCAGAGGCGTCATGTGGCGAGTATGGGGCTAGGGTTTCTTATTTTTATTTTTTGTGTTTTTTTTTTTATGTTGGGTTACTTTAGTTTAATCGGGTATTGGGCTGGTGATATTTGGGTTTGACGAGCTTTGGGTATTTGGATTTTAGTGTAAATAGGTCATGTTGGGTTTGTGGGTTTAGGGATTGGGCTATAAATGAGTAGTTAGGTTTAATTGTAATGTATTTGGGCCCGAGTAGTTTATAAACGGCCCAAAATTGACCTATAACAATAATCTTATGTGACAACAGCGTAAAACCAGTCCTTTGACTTACCATACCAAATCAAAATTGTCATGCTTTGATTCATCACAGAAATGAGTTTTGAATAGGGATGTCAAATATAAGATCTTTCTTTGCATGACATAAATCATATTAAAAGTGAATAGACGATGAATAAAAAAAAAGTTTGTTAGTGTAATGCTTTGTTTGGTTGGAGTATATTGTTTTTCCACATGTTTTAGTTTTTGATTAGTTATAAATTAAATATATTTGGTATTTTTTTAGCCACTCACACAACTTTGTTTGTGGCAAAAAGGAAAAGTTTTTATTTATTTTGAAGAGCTCTTATTTTTATAAAAATTTTTACTCATATTTATAATTTTATGTTTAAATGGGCGTTAATTATTCTTTATTTTATGTTTAGGTGTTTTAAAATATATGTGTGTTAAATAAATTTTTCTTCGTATCATTAACTAAATGTAATATAAATGTATTAAAGATTAATTCGTTTGATTTTTACTATGATTAATTAAAGCAAAACTCTAACCAAAGCAAAACAATTGAGTGAAATATTTTATGCAGTTTCAAAATTTGATAAAGAGTTACGATTTCTAATATAACAAAATCACAAAATAAAAAGCAAAATTGAAAAAATCATCTTCTTAAATGATAAATAAATCAAATTTATGAAAAGGATAGTACAGAGTTAGTTCAACTATGAAAAGGAATTTAAGTGTATTTAAACATATATATATATATATATATACATATGAATTATCTTTCGGTTTAAAGGTTAAAATTACTATAAAATAATAATAATAAAAGATTCAACCTTTTGAGTTTTTCTCACTCTTCTTGTTAACTTGGCAAATCACTTATTTCTTATTAAGTTGAATCTCGACATATTTGAAGAAGTTTCTTCAGATGAACATGTATTTTGGGGTGGAACACTGGATTTCTTCATATGGTGAGAAGTGGAAGTTGAAGTGAGGGTGATGACCATGAACATGAAGAAATTTGTTGATTTTCTTTTGTTTTCATCATGCTAAGGTTTATTAATTTTTTTAATTAATGCAATAAGTTTTTTATTTAATTTAAAATGCACGTGGCATTTGTTTATTAGTTAGAGAGTGTACTCTGGTATAAATTTAAGGTTATTATAAAAGAAGGGCAAAATGTGTGACAAAATAAACGTTTCTTTTCCAATAATAAAAAAAAGAGGTTCCTATAGATACCTTTCTCTTTCATTTTGGTATTTGGAGGAGAACTGTTTAACATTAATGCCATGCGGTAGCCTTAGGGTTGACTGTCGGCCTCCCAATCCTTGACTTTCTCTTCCCCAAGTCCTCACTTTTTCTCCGACTCCTGTTTCAACCCGGCTGTCCTTTCTCTTTTTCCATTCTTTTGCTTCTACTCTTTCGTCTTCCTCCGCTTCTCCCACCCTTCAATGGTGTGGAATCAATCAAAAATAAATTTTATACTTAAAACAAAATTTAATTAAATTTATAATATGATGAATAGTATCGATCCTATAAAGATTGATTAATTTTATTATTTTTATAACCAAGAATTTATGCGAATCTGCAAAATAAAAGAGAAATTAAATATAATTATAAAATAAATAATTAAAATTTAAATAAAGATAAATATAAAAATTAATTGAACATTGTAAAAGTAAAGAAGCAAAATTGAAATTGAATAAACTTATATAACAAAGTTCCAACTTCAAACACGAATTTAATTTCAACTTCAAACAAATTCTGGACAATAGATTTTTTCATCCAACAATTTAGTCAATTATAATGATCTAGGAATAACCTCAAACCACTAACTCTTTTGATTGTAAATTACTTGCGAGAACAACTCGACAACTAATGCTTCCTAAGTAAATAACCTTGAAATCAGCTTCCACGATTTAATTCCTTATCAGCCTTGCGAATTAGAAGGACCCGACTTAAATCAACAACCTCAACTGAGTGAGTTGTCTAAACTTGACCGTTAACTCGCTTGACGGATCCAACCATTCATTTAATTGGTTACGTCAATTTATTCTTTAATAGACTAAACACAATAATTACTGACCGTACCGGCTCACTAATTATATATCATCTAACACCGAATCAAGAGGTTATTCTCATTTTTTATGCTAAATGATGTTATAAGACAACTAAATCTTATTTTCTAAACTAGAATAATTTAAAAATTAATAAACCCAAATTAAAATATATAGGCTCTTTTGTGCTTTAAGATAAATTTAATTCTCAATTAAAGCCTTAAACAAATATTTTGTAAATAAAAATACTAACTAAAATAATTTTAATGACCAAGAATCTTAAAATCTTCATTTTAATTCACAGCTTCATTTGTTTCCAATGCACTGGGCAATAAATTATACTTGCATAGAAAATTACCAATAAAATGCTAAAATCAGTAGAATTCATATTAAGAAATAATTAAAATGAATAAAAAATTATATAAATTAAGCAAAGTATTACCCTTCCACCGCTTCCACTTGTCTTGCAGTTGCTGCTTCCCTAATCACACGGCTAGCTTTGCTCTAATCATCATGTGCTCCCCTCTCGCCCTTTTCTTTCACTTTCTCCTTTTTTGATATGCTTTTAAGTTTTTATTATGTGTGTATGCTGGTGTTTTTCTTTAGGATCTTTTGGGGGTTGCACTACGATGGTGCCAAAGTCTGGTTACATCAACATCTTTCTTAGGTCGAAGGTGATCTTCCCGTCTCTCTTTTTAAAGGGATGAGGCTCTTCCAGATGTGAGTGCTTGGCCTTTTATTGGGTGATTTCCGCTACCCCTAGTGCTTAGAGTTCACAAAGGAGTTCTAAGGTGTATGACCCTGCCTGAAGGTCTTCATGATTGGGTGGTCTTCAATCTCATACGATGCTACAATCTCAAATGAAAGCTCTTCCTCTCTCGGCTATCCTTGGTGGTGATGATGAAGATTATATTGTTGGTTTTTGTTGATCGGGGCAAGGTTGAAGCTTTGTCAGTTTTAGTCATGTTTCTTATAGTCTTTGTCGATTTTTGTTGGCCTTTTCTAGCCTCTTGTTAAGTCTTCTGTGACCTTTTCCAATAGGTTGGTTGTGCTTTCTACTAAGTCGGATGTGACTTTTGTCATCTTAATAATTTGTTTTTGAATCTTTCATCTCTTACTTGCGAAATTTCTATAATAAAATTCTATTTGTTTCAATCACTAAACAAAATTAGAAAGAAAAAAAAATCAGAGGGTAATTTTGCTTGGCAGTAAATGAAAATGTTTTCATTAATTTATTATGTTTGTTTGGTAAAAAATAAATTCCTACATGAAAACAATTTCTAAAACATAGATAACTGATTTTATTTTGTAAGATATTTTTCTTTCTCTTTACTCTCGTCAAAATGAATAAACAATCGTTTCTCCCTTTCTCTCCGTCAGCCTCATCCAATGTTGTAGCTATCATATAATGAACTACTAATTATGCATTTAAATAATATTATCAACTTATAATGTTTGTAGTTTAGAAGTTAATTTATTATTATTTCTTTCTTTATTTTTATTTTTAACACAATAAAAACAATATAAACTATAAATTTAAAATAATCAAAAAAATATTTTACATCAATTTAACCAGAGATAATTTTATAATTTCGAATGAAATTGATAAAATATTCATAGATAAAAATATAAAATATTAAAATTATATACTACATGTCCATTTTCGTATTTAATCATTTCTGTTGTTAAAAAGAACTGAATAAAAAATGAAGTTTCCAATGTGATAGGGAGGAGATAAGCAAAATGGTCGAAGTTACAGTGGCAGCCTGGATTTCTCACGCACCTTGTCTGACCCCAAACTCATTTCATTCAATTTCAAATGGGAAATCCAGAAACAAGACAACCAAAGTTGTCCCAACAAGCACCAAAGCATGGAAGATTAGAACCGCCGTTGCTGCTTCTTCTTGTTCGTCCTCAGTTTTTGGGTCTTTTAATCAAACAGTTGGTGGGCAAGTTTTGCGAGAAGGAGAATGTCTGGAAAAATATAAAAAAGAGGGCAAAGGCAAGAAAAGGGTATTCTTTTTGGACGTTAATCCGCTTTGTTATGCTGGAAATAAACCAAGCTTACAATCTTTTGGTCACTGGGTTTCTCTTTTCTTCTCTCAAGTCTGCCTCACCGACCCTGTTATTGCCGTAAGATTTTTATCTCTTCATTTTGTTATCCCATAATAGTTTAGTAAGCATCTGGTGAATAATTTTAGTGTTTAATGCTTCATTTAATTTATCTTGCTTTCATACAGTCGCTTTTGCTCATTTAAAATAATTAGTTGTATGGAGAATCAAATATTGCTCGCGAAATTTTAAAATTGTTCACCTAGATTGCGGTTCGGTGAATGCTGCTTGTCTTTTGTTTCCAAGTAAAATCGAAAAGTTTGTTTGGATGTAAAGAAAATTATTTATGTTTTTGAAGAATTGAAAGTTAAAATATCAATTATGTCAATGGAAAAATGCGAGCTTTTAATTTTATATGATCAAATTATGTTTGAATATGTGTTACGATATCCTTAACTGCTCAGTTTTAATAAATATGATGTTGCTGCTTTTGCGATTTATAATTTGCTTTACCTTTCAGCAATTTTTGAAGAATGAACGATTAAATGTAAAAAGGATGTAGAAAAAGTAAAAGCAAACTTCAATCTTATGTTTGTAGATGCAGCAACATGGTTGATGTTAGACCTTTCTTCTTCTTTTTCTTTTCTCTCTTTTTGTTGCAGGTTTTTGATGGTAACAACTGTAATGAGCTGCGGAGACGGTTATTACCTTCATATAAAGCGCATAGGAGGAAATTCTTTCCACAATCAACAATTTCAAAAAAATATGTCAGGGGTCAAGTTGGGAGATCACAGCAGCTCATCATGGATGTTCTTAGAAAATGCAATGTGCCAGTAAGTGAATCTCTGTAGTTTTATTTTCATTCTGAGAAATGGAAACGATAATAAGCTTAGATTATAAAAGTAATATGGTTTACAAATTTATGGAAGAATGCTCTCGATTATGATTGTGGTGTTTTGGTATCCAGCATAATCTGTTTAGGTTATATATAAACCAATTTTATGCAAATTGCCAAATCAACTTGTCCTTGCATTAAATTTACTTCAGGACAACAACGATGATTGGTTTCATTTACCAGATGGCTAAAGAGACTGGCAACTAGCTTAATTCAAATAATTGTTAAGATTTCAAACATATCTATTTTAGAAGAAATTATACCTATTTGTTGGGAAGAACATTGCATCTTATGACTTCAATCCACATGCCACCATATTCCTCAATGTCATAGTTGTTCCGAGGACATTATGCAGATGGTTTGTTGATACTAAATTTTTGGTTGATCTATCCTTTTTGTTCTATTGGTTTCATCTAATAAGCTAACTCATTCAGGTCCTAAAAGTTGAAGGAAATGAAGCAGATGATGTTGTGGCCACACTGGTGGAACAAGTTTTAGAAAGAGGATATCACGTGGTTATTGCTTCTCCTGATAAGGATTTTAAGCAGCTGATTTCTGAAAATGTTCAAATTGTTATGCCTTTGGTGGAGTTGAAGCGGTGGTCCTTTTATACTCTGAAGCACTACATGGCTCAATATAATTGTGATCCACAGTCTGACTTGAGCCTTAGTAAGTTTTCATACCAATTTTTTTTTGGTGATAGCAAGACTGCAATTATTAAACCGTTGATATAATTTTAAACATATTTGTATGCATGTTGATAAATTATGTTCGATGCTATAGCTTTTTGGCTACTCTGTACTACTGTAAAATATTTTGGTAGTGTTATTTTAGGCATGCAGTACCTGGTCCAGTAAGATAAATAACCTGAAACTACCCACTTAATGTTTGAAATGTATTTACTAGGATTACTTTTGTTGCATTCTTTTGGAGAAATAATGGGGTGGAGTATGGCATGACACGGTACCTGTTCCATAACAACTTTGAGAGGAAGAATCAATCCCGATCAAGTTAAACCAGCTGGTTATAATACATAGGGGATTGGTTTATGTTGGTTTTCCTCCATGACTTTTAAGTTTTATAGTAAATACATTTTTTGAGAGTTGAACCTTAACATGAAAGTTCCATTATATAAAAGTAAAAAAGGTAGTACTTAGATCATATTCTTATGATTCCAGAAAGAAAGGTCCGAAGGGATATTCTGCTAGTGACCTGTGTGATAAGAAGAATATACTGCTCTCCAATACATATTTTTGGTTTTCAGTAAATGAATGTTCCTTGACTTTGCGTATCCTCATTTCTTCCCTAGTGTTCTAGACCACCTTTAGGATGATGTGCATAAGTAATCCTTAAGTAATTTTGTAGGATGCATCATGGGTGACGAGGTTGATGGTGTTCCTGGGATTCAACATTTGGTTCCTGGTTTTGGTCGGAGAACTGCCTTAAAGCTTTTAAAAAAGCATGGTTCACTGGAAAACTTACTAAATGCAGCATCAGTGAGAACTGTTGGCAGACAGTATGCACAAGAGGCCCTCACAAAGTACGCTGATTATCTGCGGAGAAATTATGAAGTTCTAGCCCTGAGGAGGTAACATATTTCCTTCCTTATGGTCAAAGTCTCCCTATGGTTTTGTTCCTTAATTATATATTGTTCTTGATTTCCAAAGTTTCCCTATTTATTCTACAGGGACGTTGATGTTCATCTTCAAGAAGAATGGTTGCTTGAAAGGGACACAAGTAACGATGCAAATGTTTTATCTAACTTCTTTAGACTGTTGGAAGAAACTAATAAATCTACTCGTGAAAGTAGATCTAATTTCTCAAATGGTTAAGCCCCAAGTGCTGGTAAGGTTCCAATTTTACATGATTACATAAAAGACTAATCTGGAAATTAAATACTTGGTGTCTGCTGTATTGCATAGCATACATTCTTGGCAGTTTCTAATTTTCAAGATTACTTTTGGTGTCTCCTGAATTAGGTCTTTAATAGAGTCAGGCTGAGCTTGAATAGTAAGAAACTCGAGCTCGAGCTTGATTTGAGACTGGCTGCTCAAAACTCAGCTCAAGATCGATTGGACACAATCATTTAAGCTGAGCTCAGCTCAAAAAACATCAAACTTTTCAAGCTTGGCTCAATTAGCCTCGTGCATGCTATTTACATTCTCGTGCTCATTTTGTATGCATTCTTTTTTATTTATTTATATAATGAATTTTTAAAAGCTGATGTAGTAATAAAAAAAATAAAAAAGAAGAGAAAGGAAGAAGTGATTTTACGGTGAGACACAAGGGAGAGAAGAAGGGCTGAAGGGAAGAAATTAGAAAACAAAATTTAGGGTTTGGGTTTAAGTTTATATATTTTAAGGGTAAAGTAGTAATTTAATATTAAATAATATTATGAATAAAAAGTTTGATTAGGCTCCTGAATAGCTCTAATTGAGTATAAGATACTCGAACTCGGGTCACTCAATAGCTCGAGTTTGAGCTCTGCTCAACAAAGATCAAATTGAATTTGAGTTTTTTCCGAATTGAACTCAAATAGCTTACAAGTACAATTATCCCATTTACACCCCTTTTCAGAATCATGAATTCATGATTCAACTTATTTACTTTAACTGCTCTGTTTTCTCTCAAAACTAATTATTGATGGTTGCTTCCTGTATCTAATGTGCTTATACTGAGACCAGAAAATGCTGATCTGCATACCTTTGCTTCTTTTTCTGTTCTTGTTTTGGCCTGAGATAGTTAAATAATCCTTAAATACTTCCAAAAAGAAAACAATCACTGCTTTTACCAGAAGATCAGTAAAGATTGAAAATAGAAGTATAAAACTAAGAATCTGAAATCTGAAGCTTATCATGTTTCTTTTTTTTATTTTTTAATAACCAAATGTAATTTGTTGTAATGTCTGTAGATGAGAAATAACAAGATTGAAATAAGTAAGATTTTGGTGAGTGAAAAATGAAACAACGGCTCAAGGGGCAGTGATACTTCAATGAGAGAGCTGGAGAAGCATTGTGCTTGAACTGAGAATGAACTGAATACTAGCATGTAAGGTATAGGTATGCTCATCCTTTTATGTAGTATCAACTTGTTTATCTTTTTGCTAGTAGAGATTCATCCATCTGATTCTTGTAATGCAGGAAGACTAGGAACTTAAACGATGCAGGCTTGTGCAGTGTCGATAATGTTTCATTTGAAGATCGGAAACATGAGTAGGGTAAATTCCAAATACTTGTAATTCAAGGGGATAAGGAATTTAAACTCAAAATAATCATAATATTTCATTGTTAATTAGTTAATTTTGGAATCTGTGTTGTGACATAAAATTGTTTATACAGATAGCACTGCCTATAGAATTGTAAATTTAAACTAGTTGTGCATGAGATGAAAAGCTATTATAATTATGCATGCCCCTTGAATTGATGCTATTTTTTTGTTTTAGTTTTATATACACCAAAAAGTCTAATACAAATTATATATAAAATAAAACTTCGAGGTTGATATTTGAGGCTTTAGGTTTTCTTCAACTTTAACATCTTGTTCACTATTCGGCTTGGTGATTCACCTCAAGCTTTTTTAGTATGGTATGGTGGATGTATTGTTTTTGTTCTGGTGCTAATACATATTAATATTTGTGTATTTTAGTATACAATTTTAGGTTTATAGATATCTTTTAAAATATTATATATATATATATATATATATTTCAAGGATGAATATTTAGTATATTGGTAGTAAATTCTTTTAACTCGTAAAGTTATAAATTTGTCATGTGTCTCATTTCTTTTATATATATATATATATATATATATATATATATATATTTTAATTTTCTTACTATACGTCATATACACTTGTCTATCATTTTAATCTTACTTGTGGAATTTTTAAATTTCACTAATAGTATACCAAATATTTTTCACATACTTCAATTGCATATATACAAAAATATGCAAATATACCTTAATTACATATATAAATATAAAATTTAAAATTATTACTTAAATTTAATAATTCAATTAAATGATTACATTTTATTTTAAGATGTACTTATAAAAATAAAAACAGTTAAAGATATAAAATTAAAAATTAGCTTAAAATATTAAAATCTTATATTAACTAGCACGGACTGATATAAGTTAGTATTTATAGAAACAAATCAAAATATATTGAAACAATAGAAATACAAAAAAAAATTAATTAGAACAAAATTTAAATTACTTGATATGATTTAAGATGAGAAAAATACCATCAATACTGATTTAGCTACATAAATGATATTGGTCCAAACAAATGTCTTAATTGATCATATGATCATTATTTACACCAAATCTCTGAAAGTATATATTGTAGAGATTGTTGTCTTAATCGATCATTGATCATGATCCTAAGTTATACTAAGTCCCCAAACCTATATTATAGAGATTTTTTTGGGGTGAAAGTACTTGGTGGATGTATAAGAATAAATTAATTTTTTTATTATTAAATATGTCAATTACATCATTGAGTTAGTGATAAATTTGTTTGCGCTTTAAATTGATTTGCATGAATTTGAAAGTTGAATCTTTGTGTTTATAAACTCTTTCCCTTCCTCTATTATAATCTATAATTTATAGAGATAAATATTAAAATTATACATGAGTTATGGTTTAATGTGCAATTGTACTTTAATTTTGTGTAATTTTATACATTCAATTTTGATTTGATCTAATTCTTGTAAATTGTTAATACAATTATTGATATAACATTATTTTATGTTTATATATTACATGCATAAATAATTATATTTATCCATATAAAATAAATTAAAGTATTAATGTTTTAGTATATATTTAGAACACAATTAGAGTTTTCCGTGTATAATTGCACCAAATGAAAGTTCATGTATACTATTACACATTGAATTGAAATTTATGTATAATTTTAAGATTTATCCCTGTCTTATATGATAAAAACTTAATAAAAAAAAGTACATAAATCAATTTAATCATTATACTATTAAAAAATCAAATAAGGTCAAATTTTAATAAAGTTAAGATTAAAAATTCATTTATTAGTTAACATAATTAATGATTTAAAAAAATTATAGTTTGCAAGTAAAATTGTTTTATATCATTTTTATGTTACAGTTTTAACGTTATTTGATTGTATTTAATAATATAAAATTAAATTAGTGGAGGCTTGTTAAATACTATCACTTCTCTTGTGTATTTTGATTAAGTCTAAGCTGAAGGTGCTAAATAAAATCTCCCATCAAAATCAAATCAAATTTTAAATATTTATCTACCTGTTTCCTAAATAAAAATTAGAGATTATAAGTTTTAAATTTAAATAAAATTAGATTAGTGTACAATGTCCTCAACTAGACATTTGTCCACCAGAAGTGCACCCACATCAAGTAATTGGTCATATAAAGTGTTGTAAAAAGCTTTGGACTCTATTTCCAATCATCACCAAAACCCTTCTTTATATTTACACCAATCCTACTCCCATTAATTACATCTCAATCCATTCTACCATATCAATCTAAATCTAAAATTTGAAATCAAAATTTCCTCTTCCAATTACTGTAATTAATCAATCATTATTTTAAATTGCATATCACTCATCAAAATCTATATATTATATCAACTCTTCCCTAATTTTATTTTGGAATTAAATGATTAATTATTTTTCATAGCTTCTCTTCTTTGTCTGAGTTTAAAAGATGGTTAATGTTTTTTTTTAATTTTATTTTAATGATTATTTTTTATTTGTGAAAAAAATTACAAGTGGATTATAACACTACCGTATTCTTTAATTAATGACGAATCTAAAATTTTTGTAAAGAGAAATTAAAATTAAATTATAAATATTTAAGAGATTAAAATATAAATTTATCACGTATTAATTTATAATTTCATCACTTTCAGAAAATAAAGACACATAACAACTTTATAACCCTACACCTCTTGTATAGTTTTCTTAATTTATTTTAACACCACTCATGGAATAATCATTATCCTTAATAAAAGAAATGCAATAAAAAATATCAAGAGAAAGAAAAGGTTTTTTTTTTTTGAGACAAACAATAAAAATAAAGAATGGAACATTTTTAAAATTCGTAACTAACGTTTACTCTTTTAATAAATTTATAACACACGAAAAATTAGCCCTCATTCGAACCCAAAAAAGGGAATTGACTCATCCCTTATCTAACCAAAGTATGAATCTGCCGTTTTATGCCTTGAAAGGACAAATGGGTTTGGTGAAAAATTAGACCTTTTTTTTTTTGTGTGTGTAAGGAATCAAAGCAAGAAATTAGGACAAAAGTGGCTTCTTTTTCAATACTAGGTTTAGGTACCAGACTAGAAGCTTCCTCTTCTATTTAAATGGTACAACTATTACATATGATACTAAGGTAATGACAAAACAAAAGCCAAGTAGGTATCACCTTGTAATCTCAGCTCTCTATTTTCTATAGATTTACGCTCCTTTACACCAATCTCTTTATTTTAGTTTTTTTACAAAAGAGACCTAGATTAGGGATAAGGGATTAAGTTGCAGATATCATGGTTTGAATTTCAAATTTATTAATCATGAGGTATAATGTAGCTGTTATTCACCTCATCTTTTACTTACGAAGTTAGGGGTTTAATTCTCGTCCATAGAAATAAACTATATTTAATGGTCAGTTATATACTTTTTTGGTGAGCATCCGTGATAAAAAAAATTCAAATTTATTAAATACCAACTTTTAAATAAGGGTGAAGTCAAGAATTTTATGTAGAGGCAGAGATAAAATTATAAAATTTTGAAGATTTAAAATTTAAAATTTTATGTTAAAGTACTTTAAATTGAATTATTAACTTTAGAATAAAAGAAAAAAGATTTATTTATTCAAAACTCCGAAAAGATAGATTAAATTATTATTATTATTGGAAAGGATCAAAGTTGGACAATTTCCATTTTCCCCTGCTTACCAGTTACCGCCCTTGCTTTTGAGATAGTTGTATAAAACCGATAGAATTAAATTTGGAGTTGTATCCCATTGTTTTGTCGACGCATTGACTAAGGGATAGTCTCCTTAATTAGTTGTTATTGTATGAGAATAAGTTATCATTTATTTGGAGTTATTTTAGTTATTTATTTAATTTTTTTTGTTTTTTAAGTTTTTAAATTTACGTTTTTATCAAAACACTTTAAAATATATATGAAAAATTAATGTTTGTTAATTTTGCTGATATAGCATACACGTGGATGTCACGCTAGTAATTAATTAATTTTTAAAATTTATAAAATTTAAAAATATTTTAAAAATTAAAATTATTACAAAAGAATAAAAATTATACAATTTTTAAAATTTTTTATTTTTATTTTTAAAGATTAATTACTAATGTGGCATACATGTGGATGTCATGTTAGCAAAGTTAATAAATGTTAATTTTCTATCCGTTTTGGGTGATTTGATCAACAATACAAGTTCAAAGGCTGAAAAATTAAATGAATGACTAAATTTTTTTTTTAAATTACAAGGTCAAATAATTCATTATGCCTTTACTGTTAAAATTATACTCACAAACAATGTTATAGGATTAACAAGTGTCCCACAAGAATATAGTAAATTATTAAAAATATATTTAAAAAACACTTATCAATTTATTAAAATTGCGTGTGGAATAAAAACACACATTGACAATGTACCAATTAGTTACTCTAAGTTTAATTCTCATTATACGATAGTTTTATTGGTTTTATATAAAAATAAAATAAAAATACATTCATAATAATATAATTTACAAAGGGTTAATATTTGGTACACATGCAATGTAATTTTTAATTCCACAAGTATAGTTAAAAATTGTCACATGTTTTTTTCTTTCAAATATTTTATTATACCCTATAAGATACTTGTCATCATTCTAATTTTACTTGTGGAGTTTAAATATTTAAAGTTAAAATTATTTGTAAATATTTAAAATTAAAATTTAATGAAAATAATCGGGGATTTATTCATCATATGATTAAGCTAGGAATAAAAAGTTACCTTTCATTCGATTTCCGCTTTTTTTTTTTTATCATGTCCATTGATTCGATTCTTTTAATCTTACCAAACATTTAACTGATATATACGAATCCTTACTTAAAAACCCTAAAAGTAGATTCAAATCCTCCAAACTAAAGCAAAGAAAAAAAGGTTGGGTTAACTTTATTTTAATATTATTTTATATAATTTATAAACAGTTTAAAATGTAAGATTATGTTATTAAGAAATTATACTTTTTTAATAATCTCATTATAAAATATAAAATATGATCATATTTATTCTTTTTAATATAATTTTTAAAATTAACTATAGCCCTTCTCCAACTTATAATAAAAAGATAATACATTTCAGCACACTCAAACTCATATTCTTATATATTGACAACCATACATGTTGTCTATCTTCCTCTATTTTAGCAATGGCTGTTGGTGCAGGAAAGAATAATGGTAGCAACAAAGGGTGATGATAAATGCTATAAACATAAATGTTGTTATCATCCCCAGCTTTTAGGGATCATATTTGTACTTGTTCTCTGTCTTCCTCTATTTTAGCAATGGCTGTTGGGGAAGTTGCCATATGTCAACCTCACACACCCATCACATATCGCATCTATCTTTGAACAAAAATACTAATCCTTTTATTCTTTTTCTTCCTTCATTGTTTTAGAAGGCCATAAATTTATTAATATAGATCCTAGGTAGCATAAGGCTGTCCATCAACAAATTATGAGGATATATAAATCCAGTTTAGAAGATCCCATGTTTCATGCGATATTGTTTTGGGGATCCAATGGTTGCTTGTGAGGACGCATTCAAACGTTTCTCCCAATGTATAATGAATTTATTCCTTGGATCGGCAAACTGATCCATCATTCAAGTCGTAGTATGATGATTATAGTATTTTTATATTTGTCTTGTGCAATGAATCCAAGAACTAAAATGCCATTTAAGAATCCAAGATTGAAGAATACCATTTTGGTCACCCATATGCTATAATATATAATAATTAATGTTATGTGTTGCTGTCGTCCATATATTCTTCGCATACTACAATCAAGCATACAGAATTACTTAAAACTATACCTTTATCTACCATTTTATTTCCAAACTAGCTCTTTTTTTTATAAAACATGAATTTAAATTGTATTTATTTATAATATATACTAAAATACAAGTTTAATTAAAGAAACATTTGAAATAAAGTGAAAAATATTATGGATTAATATTTAGTATATTGATTTTTTTTTATTTCACATAAACTTATCAATACCGTAATTCCACTTATGAAATTTAAAAATTTCATTCGCCATATACTAAATATTTTCCTAAATATTATATCAATTACTCTATTGTTAAATTAAGTACATTTAAAAATAATTTATTAATTAATAATTGATGCCATTGAAATAATTAACTATGATCTATCTTTTAAAAGTTTTCCACAAAATCATATTTATATTATTATTAATTAATAAAATTTTAAAATATATAAAATCTTTTAATATAATTGAATAAATCAAAGATAATAAGATTATATTTATATATTTAAATACAAATAATTATATCTCCTTCTTAAAAAGAGGAAGAAAAGGAAAAGAAATAAGAAACAAAACATATTATTTTTCTATTGATATTTTTGTTATTTTTATATCATTATCAGATTTAATATATTTTGGCATATTAATAACTCTAGAGGAATGTTATGGTAAAACTTCGTTTGAAACGATGTGGTAGAAAGCAACGTACGACTTGAAGGATATGATCAGTTGTGAATGTTAAAACCTACCACTTTCTGTTATGTAGAAATGAATGTGCCTTTTGCTCGACATCCTTTGTTCTATTATAATCAGTCTTTTTGTTGGGTTGTAATGTAAATAGTACAGGATGGAGCTCAAAGAGAAATATTCATTTTTCAAGGGCAAGAATCTAGAGTTAGTTAATGGAAATCAATAAGTTGGAACAACTTTGTAAGTCTATTTGTGATATAGAATTTGAAAGGATCCGATTCAAACTATTTTCAAATCAAAAAGAAAATATATTACATCTATTATTATTATTTTAACATTAATTTCCTTATAAGTTCTTGCCATATTTGTTCTTTTTAATACAATGACTAGAACTATTTAGAGGTGTGCATGGGCCAAGCCAGGTCTAGACAAAATTTTAGGCCTGTTTTCTAGGCCCGGGCCCGGCCCGAAATATGGGCCTAAAATTTTATCCAAGCCCGGCCAGAAATAAAATTGTTAAGCCCGAGCCCGGCCCGGTCCGGCCCATATTAATTTTTTTAGCTTATTTCATTAAATAAAAAAATTTAAAATATAGTAAATCAAATACATTTAAAACAAATATTAAAATAAGAAACAAATAAAAATGATACTAAAACAATTCTTAAAACAATACACAAATTGAAAATATAATAAAAAGTGATTATATTAAAATTGAAAATAAAATGTAAATATGATTAAAAATAAAATATATATATTTAGTATATAATTAATTTGAAATTTGGGCAGCCGGGCTTAAACCAAAAAGTTTTACCGAGCTCGTTTTCTAAACGAGCCTCATTTTTTTGCCCAAACTCATATTTTGAGCCTATATTTTTACCCGAACCCTCTCATTTTTCGGGCGGGCCTTCCGGCCCATGCACACCTCTAGAACTATCCATATATAGCCCCTCCTCAACCCTTAAATAGGAGGGTAATGTGCTTCAAGCAAGACTCGAACCCACGATACTCTTGACTTTGGTAACAATGTCGATGGCAATCAAGCTAAGACTCAGTTGGCACGCATATTATTAAATATTATGTGATAACAACAATAGTAATTTAATCGTGATGTACTCTCTTAGTTTTACTTCTTTTTTTCAATAAATATGGTCAAAGTCATCAGAAATTTTTTGGTACACTGTTAATGAAGTTTTTAGTCCATAAGCAAGATCAGGGGTAGACAAGTGTCCTATAATAGTAAAATGTTAAGAAAAATTTTTTTAAAAATGAGACACATGTCAAATTTTAAGGTTGTTTGTGAAATAAAAAAAGTTACACTATCAATGTACCAAATACTTATCCATAGTAAAATATAACAAAATATTTTTAAAAAAGGGACACATGATAATTTCGTAAGACTATTTGTGAAATAAAAAAAGTTCACTACCAACATACCAAATATTAACCCAAAAATTATTAATATAAAAATAATTATAATTATTTTATTTCTTGAGAATAAAAACAGGGCCAAGGCGTTGGCAGTGCCTAACCCCTAAAAATGTGAAATTTTATTTTGACCCTTTAAGTTTTACAAGATTTTAATTTAGTAAAAGGTAAATTTACACTTTAATCATCTAAAATGATAAAATTTTAATTTAATCCTTTAAAAATTATAAAGATATAAGATATTAAAATTGTGAAATTACATTTTAACTCTCATAAGAATATGCAACTTAATTCCGCCCCAGAAAAATTTCTGGTTTTGCCCCTGAATAAAAAGCAAATTTTATTAAAGATCAAACTTTAAATACAAAGGGATACGAGGTCATGAAAAAAAGAGTATTTATTTATAAGTCATCTACTATTTATGTATGGATCATCTATTAACTTGAACATAGATCATAAAACAAACATGAAGAATATCGAAAATTGTTTTCCACACCTAAAAAGCAATCAACCTCACTAGATATATTAAATTATATTTTAATTTACTAAAAAGAAATAAAGCATATCCCATACAAATGAAAATTAAATAATTATTTAAAATAATGGAAGAGTAAAGATAAAATTTGGTTTTATAAGTAATTAAATACTTGTGTAATAGATCTAAATTATGAAGCAATATAAATTTATTCAACCATTCATTTATATAGATAATAGATATAAATATAATAAATGGATTAATATTTGATATATTATAAATTTTTATATTATCAATAAATTAAATAATACCAAAACTTGCTTAGAGCATACAATGGGTTTAAACCCTATATATAAATAAATAAAGATGTTATATATTTTAAAAGTTAAAATTTAATTCGATAAATATTAATATTTTAAAGTTGATAATAAAATAGAATTTTATGTGTTAGTATGATAGTTAAAATGCTTATCATCTTGGTTGATATAAATTGAGTCATCTTGATCACGTTGTTGTTAAGGTTTTACTTTTCTCTTACAATTCACCAAATAATAATAATAATACTAAAAATTTTAATAAAAAAATCTAAAGCAGTTAATGAATTTTAAACAACATAGAATTATTAAGTTGAGAATTTAATCTCAAAATATAGGTAAGTTCTTAGACGCTATGATTGCATGCCAAATCTTAGACAGATGACAAATGACCAATTTTGAATAGAAAAATAAAAAAGTCCATATCAAAATTGCAAGTGTGGACAAAGTCTCTTAGAGGGCCGTAGGTAAGTTTAGGTTTTTGATTCCTCATTTTTCCCACTGCTTTTTGTCTATTTCAATATGGCATCTTTCAACCTGCCTTCCACACAAACTCCCAAATTACATTTCACATCTCTTTTCCAAAAGCATATTTGAAATCTTCATTTATTTGAAGTGAGAAAATCAAAATGTTTTGCTTGACCTAAGACACCCAAGAAAATGATTCTTGAGAATACAATGACAGCGTTTTTTTTTTTTTTTTTTATATATATATTAATCTTTCGGTTCCTTTCACATGTAATGACACAAGGGAATCTTTATATTTATCTTCTCATGCTATAGTTGCCCCATAAAAAAAGGCTTAGCCTCGTTCATGTCATAAAAATCCTTCACTTGGATCTATATATATATGTTTCTTTAATTCTTTTCTCTTGAAAGTGGTCATGGAAGATGATGCATACGAAGAGGAGCCTTTGAATCTCAGCTTGACAATTATGGCGGATCCCAGTGGGGAAAAGATTAACAGAAAGAGGAAGAGAAGGGTTCCACTTCCATCATCATATGAAGGTTGTGAAGGGAAGATATTTAAGCTTCTTCAAGTAAGAGAAGAGATGTTAAAGCTTGATCACAAGAGAAAAGGTGTGGTTGAAGATGGGAAAGCTCTTCATTTAATCCATTTGTTGCTCATCACTGCAACTTCAGTCGATGAGAATAATGTGAACTCAGCCTTGGACAATCTCACTCAACTTTATCAATCTGTGTCATTAATGGGGGATTCTGTACAAAGGGTCGTTGCTTATTTCGCTGATGGGTTAGTCGCAAGGCTTCTCACTCGAAAATCCCCTTTCTACGACATGATCATGAAGGAACCGACGGCCGAAGAAGAGTTTCTAGCTTTCACTTGTCTTTATAGGGTGTCTCCTTATTACCAATTTGCTCATTTCACTGCCAACCAGGCTATAATCGAAGCCTACGAGAAAGAAGAAGAGATCAATAACCGAGCATTGCATGTTATTGACTTTGATGTTGCTTATGGCTTTCAATGGCCTTCTCTCATTCAATCTCTTTCCGAAAAGGCATCCGGTGGTAACCGGATATCCCTTCGTCTAACCGGCTTCGGGACAAGCTTTGCAGAACTGCAAGAAACCGAGAACAGATTAGTGAGCTTTACCAAAGGGTTTCGCAACCTGGTCTTTGAATTCCAAGGCTTGTTAAGAGGATCCAAGCTGACTAACCTTCGGAAGAAGAAAAATGAAACGGTTGCTGTAAATTTAGTTTTTCATTTGAATACTTTGAATAACTCCATGAAAATATCAGACACGTTAAAATCAGTACGTTCGCATAGGCCTTCCATTGTTGTGTTGGTTGAACAAGAAGGTGGTCGAAGCCCAAGGAGCTTCTTGTCGCGATTTATGGAATCTTTACATTATTTTGCAGCCATGTTTGATTCATTGGACGATTGCCTCCCAGTAGAAAGTGCTGAGAGGTTAAGCATTGAGAAAAACCATCTTGGGAAAGAGATCAAAAGTATGATTAACTGTGACAAGGATGAGGAAAACAATAAATCAAGTTCAAGGTATGAGAAGATGGAAACATGGAAAAACAGGATGGAGAGCCATGGATTTGAAGGGACGAAACTGAGTTCAAAGTGTTTGATACAGGCGAAACTTCTGCTGAAAATCACCACTCATTATTGCCCTCTTCAGTGTGAAGGAGAGGTTAATGGTGGGTTTAGAGTTTTTGAAAGAGATGAAGCAAAGGCTCTTTCATTAGGGTGGCAAGATAGGTGTTTGCTTACAGCCTCTGCATGGCAATGTGTATAATAGTTTCTGCTCTTTTTTTTTGTTTTTGTGCTCTAACTCATTCATATTATTCTTAATTGTAACATTTTTTTATAATAATGGACTTCCATTTTCATACCCTTTATTTTTTATCAATACAAGGCATGAAGGTACTTACTATATTTCTCAGTTAAGCAAAAATAAATTAGTTGTAGAATAAATTTCAAAAATAGACTTTTGGGAAATATATATTTATTAAGTATAATAAATTTAAAATAAAATTAATTAAAAATTTGTAAAATAAAAATTTCAATTAAGTAATTAATATGCTGCATATCACTCCAAATCCAATATATATTTTATTTAAAATCTTTTAACTTCACTGATGAAGTTGAATGTAAACACATCATTAATTTTTATCCAAAGCTTCATTAATTATATTTTATTCAATTGGATTTGAAATACCAAAATTTGCAATTTTGGTTTGTTTTATATTAATTATATGAAATTCTGGGCAATTTAGCAAATACTACTTATACAACTATTTTTAAATCATATGAATATTAAACTTCAAATTTCATCTTTTTATTGATTTTGTCCATTAAAATATTTTTTTTTTTTGCACTCAAAGCAATCCTCTTAAGAAAAACTAAACTGTCATACAATATAAATACGAGGATTATATATTTTCATAGCCCTCCAGTTAATTCTATCGTTGAAGCTTACCAAAAATATCAGCATCTCTACACAATTACAAACATATTTATTTCTTTTAATATAAAAATCTCTTTATATAAATATAATTAACAAATTCCCAAATAAAATTAAAGATAATTAAGAAGAAAAAAATCTGTTAACTGAAAAATAATGCTATTATCAGTGAAATAAATAATTTCCATGCATGTATTAATATTAAGCCATTCTTAAATTTGAATGGAACTCCTTTCCTCAAATATAATTCTTATAATCATGTTACCATTTCATCTAATTATTAAAAAGTTAAAATAGACTTTTTAAAATTCACGTCAACATTTTAATTAGAATAAAATATTTAAATTAATTAATAGCATTGTAAAAGTTGAGGTGTCAAATATGCTACAAAAATTAAAGTATAGATATTAAATCTTAAATTTGATTAGAGATTAAAATTGAAAATTGATTATTGTTATATAATCTTAAAAAAGAAGTAAAGGGGTCAAAATTAAAACTTGACTATTATCTTATAAAGTAAAAAAAAAAAAAGACGGTAAAAGTACCATGGAGGTCCTTGTACTAGTAGTCAAATTGCATTTTGCCACCTCTACTAAAAAATGGGCAATATAGTCCATGTACATTAGATCAAAGAGTAAATTGATCCTTCTATTAAATATTTCATCCAATTCTGTTGTTAAAATTTGGTCATTGTATGTTAGCATGAGATACACATAGCACGTTACATGTTATTGTTTGATTATTCCATCAGCTTTATCAGTTTTTAATATTACAAATGAATGAAAATTATAACTAAAGGGACCAATTTGCTCTTTGATCAAACCTATAGGGGCTAATTTACCTTTTTTATGTAGAAGGAACAAAATGTAATCTAACTCCTAGTATAGTGACATTTTATAATACTTTTAATTACCAAAAAACAAAAGACTTAAACACGTGTCATGTAAGAAACACGTTACATTACAAAAGTTGAAATACCAAAATTATATAAAAAGAAATTAAAATATAAACATTAAATTTTAAACATAATATAAGAACCAAAGTTAAATTCAACTATAAAAATAAAGACATAGAAATTAAAATTTTACCATCTATCTTAATATTTTAAAAAACCTTTTAACTATGATATATATAAAATCCTTTTATATATAGTTTATAGATTAATCTCTTGTAGACGAGTAAACAAATATTGTCGTATCTCATTTAAGTCCCTTGAACTTTTGATGCTTCTTAATTAATTAAATTTTTAAGGTAACGATGCTTCTTAATTTACAACAACAGAATTAAAGCCCAATAGCCCACCAAAACATAAACATTTTGGGATTCTTCTCTAGGTTTAATTTATAAATTGGTATTTAAAGTAATATTTTTCTTATTTTAGTATTTAATTCTCTTTTGTAATAAATGGTATATAATCAACTTGGTTTTTTTCAAGTTTGTACATCCATTAATATAACTTTTAATCAAATCATTAAATTTATTTTTAAAAATTAATCCTCAAATTATTATTTAATTATACTTTTATTTAAAAAAGTTTAATCCACAAATTATTATCTAAATTTCACTTTTTTTAATTAGTACCTAAATTATTCATAATACTCTTGTCACTAAATTAAGAAGTTGTTAGCAAAGACTAAAATGTTATATATATTAAAAAATTTCAACCAATAATAGACTGCCACTTCATAAAAACTTTAAAAAAATTATTTCTTTTTTATTTCTTTTTTTGCTTCTTCCTTTAAAATGTTTGGCAATGTTAACAATACTCGAAATTCGCTCTCCTGAAGTTGAGACACTAGCAATTAATATTGTTTTTGAACTTCATCGCTTGCTTGCTCAACTTGACGGGATTGAAAAAATTCTTTTGTTGATCAAAACCAATATTTTCAGAACTGAACAGAATCATTTGATTGAACCAAGAATCAATCGAGGTACTGATATGAAGATAGGATTGAATCTGTTGACCCGCGAGTGGATACAAACCAGTTGAACCGAGCTAAAAAATTAGTTGAATCAATTTTCTCTATTTTTATTTTTTTATTTTTATATATTTTTAATAATTAATTTGATCAAACAAAATGAATTGATCAAATCAAGAAGTGGTGGCTTGAATGGTTTGACCATTGATCCAATTTTGAAAATCTTGATCAAGCCATGAAACTCGAAATGCTTACACTTGTAGAAGAAGTCTAAGATAAGGAAGAAGAAAGAAAGAAAGAAAATATAAAGTATATATATAATTAGAAAGTGATATATTGTTTTTGTTTTTTTTTGCCATATGGTAAATTTTAATTGATTATTTTTTTTTTGACATGGACTTTAACAATTTGACTAACATTTGAACTAACAAGGTTGGGAAAAAAAAGTAGTTTAGATAACACTAGTGACCAAATAAATGTTTAAGTACCAAAATGAGAAAAATAAAATATTTTAGGTACCAATTTATAAATTTAGTTTTTTTTTTTTTTAAATACAATCGAAGAGATACCAACGAGAAAATAAAAAAATAACCAATGCCTCGTGTCAGAATATAAAGTTTCATGACATTCTTTGGAATACAGATAATTGTTACTGCAATTTTTTCCCCAATTTTTCTGGCTTAAACTTAAGTCAAGCATTTAAGTTGCTAGTATACCGGATCATACTTAGGTTACCAGCATTAATGGCATTTAACTCCAATATGGGATGGAGAGGGCTTAGAAGCCTTCCATAAATAGACCTCTTTCTCTGCTCAGAACCAGAATCGCACATATAGATGAACCGGAGGTTGAAGTCTCTTTCCGTTGCACCTCTTCTTTTTCTTTTTAATTGAACATAGTTAATATGCATTCCATTTTGATGAAACAACAGGCATCTTTGATGCTAGAAATGCATCTACTTAAAGTTTGGCACAGCCTCAATGGTCTAACCTTTGGTTTTGCTGATGCAGTTCAAAGCGATATTTGAGTGATTACAAGCATCGGAATCATCACATTTCCAAAGCAGTTTTAAATCCCATCAACTCAACTATGTTGATATCTATAGTAAGCAGCTCCACTGCTCTTCCTAACTTAGCCATTACCTTTGAACTTCATTTTACCCTCATCAGGCTTCCTACATGAAACAATGTTCCTCGTAGATTTTGCTTTAACCAGGATACGACAGGCCTAAGGGTTAGCCCACAAAAGATTGTCTATAAAACTCCTCACCGTCCTTAATCCCAAAAAAATTTGGGCCCATAAGCATGGTAATGTTCCTTAACTTTATGGCACCAACCAGGGGCAGCCCCCCGGCCAAGGCAGGGTGCTTGTTTCATAAAATTGTTTTCTTTTTTCTCTCATGTAAGATTCTCGGATGATAAAATAGTAAAACTTACATTTTACTGTTGGTAATCCAGGTACTTTAATTTAGATTTGATTTTGAGTTATCTTTATATGTGTTGTAAAGTTTTGTAATTGATGTCTAATAGAGTTAGGTAGACCATTATCTCTTTTAAAATTGTATCTTGACTCAATGAAAATTTAAAATGCTAAAGATTCTGGTTAGTAAGATTACCAAGGTATAATGAAAATTTAAAATGGTAAAGGTTCTGTTAATAAGATTACCTTATGTAAAAGATTAAGTGTAAAGAAATTACGAGAAATAAAAATCATATTTAAAATCTATATTAAAAGGTAAAATTTTAAAATTTTAAAATTAATTCTAACTTATTTTAAAAAGATAAAAAGTATGAAAATTATAAAAAAAATTGTTTTTCTTTAATTTTTACTTTTTTAAATTAATTAATTGCTTATGTAACATACATGTGATAATCTATAGGAATGGTCACTTCAGTAAAATTAAAAAAAATTAATTTTTTTATCTATTTTAGAATAATTTGATAAATAATATAATTTAAAAATTAAAAGAGATTAAAAAATTAAAATGATTTTTTTATAAAATAGGAAAACAAAAACAATTATTCCTAAATAATAGTGCAGTTATCCTTAACATATCCTCAGATTTTACGTGGTTGAGACGCTTGAAAGAAATGAAACATCTGTCACCTTTCCATAAATATCTAACCCTTCCCAGTTCCACAAGACTTGTCTCCTCATATTTTTACTAGGGGTTGAACGAGATACCATGGGACTCGCTATGATGATATTAGGATAAATTACACCATAGCTCACTTAATTATTATCTTTTTCTTTTGGTCACTTATTTATTAATTTTTTTAATTTGATCATACAACTATTGTATCATATTTTTTATTTTAAATTTGGTCACTGAATTAATTGCGATTATTTTTTAGTCTAGTCCGTTAAGTGCTGTTAAATATATGATGGGAGGGTAATGTGATAATTAAAAAATCGGTATAATAATAAATTTAGCTCTTAAATTTTACATATTATATCGATTTAATCATAATTTTAAAATAATAATCCTTAAATTTTACAAATAATCTCAATTTGATCCTCACAATTTACCTTCCTCTTCCTCTTCTCCCACCACCACTACCGTGGTTGCCTCCACCTTTCTCCAAAAAACCCTTCCATTTTTTGTTTCTATTTGATATAGAAATAATGGAATACTTTGTAGTATCCTCTCCTGCCCTTGGAAAGACATGAAAATTTTGAATAAATGAATACTATTATTATTATTATTATTATTATTATTATTATCTCCTTTAAAATGTATCTTAATTCGATGAAAATGCAAAATATAAAGAGTTCTGGTTAATGAAATTACTCTATGTAAAAAGACTAAATATAAAGAGATCAAACACATATAAAATGTAAAATTTGAGAGCTTAACCAGAAGAAAAAAACATTGGAAAGAAACAAATAAAACATACTGCAGAGAGGGTGAGAGGAGCACAACAATGTTGGAAGATGAATCCTTTTTGAATATTTATCGACAGTGATACATGTATGAATAAGTAAAATTTAATAAATTTAATCTTTTTATAGGAACCAAAATTTTCTGAATTAAGTTGTGTTTTTCATATAACCATCTAATACAACTTCATGAATATCTCATATACTCCACACGAAAGGAAAGATTAAACTATTATAATAATACTTTTTTTTAAATAAATAATAATGGCTTAATTTTCTCTTTTGACTTTTGTACTATAGTTAAATTATCACTTTAATACTTATATTATTTTATTTATCAGTTTGGCTCCTGTACTTTTTTTATTATATGTTTGGCCCTGTATTTTAGTTCTGTAATCCAGTTACCCTAACTCAAAATCATAAAAAATAAAACCCAAAAATTTTAAAACTCAGACAATTATAAAACATTTAAAAAATCATAATATATTTTTTGAAAATTATTAAAAATATAAAATTGTAAGTATGCAAAGCTTCAGAAATTTTAAAAATCTTGTTTGTTTACAATTTTAGCTTTTAGAATATCTTAGAAATTTATAAAAAAAATTAAAGAATTTAATGCTATCTTTTAGTAAAAAATTCAAAATTCTTTAAGATATATAAAAATTTCAGAAACTACCATAGAGTTCTAAATTTTTCCAAAACCTTTAAATTCCAAACAAACAAACATTTTAAAATTTTATGAAAATTTTTAATTTGTTTTGAAGTTTCACATACTTATAAATCCTAAAATATTTTATTATTTTCGAAATAACTTATGATTTTTAATTTTCTAATTGTTTTTAATTTTAAATAATTTTTCCTTTTTGACATATGGCAGCGTGTCATTAGTTGATTTAAATTTTTTTAATGGAAAATTGGATTGAGTTAACAAGCTATACAAAATGAAAGTAAAGTACATGGGCTAAACTGATAAAAATAGTATAAGTACTCAAGTGATAATTTAGCATAGTAGAGGGGCCAAAAGAGGTATTAAGCCAATAATAAATCATCTTTAACCACATCATAATAAGGGATGACAATTTTATATAGTTTTATTTTAAATATAATAATGTCTACCGTTTACCTGTGCAACAGGTCAAAACTTTATTAAATTCCCGCGGCAAAAACGCTTAAACTTCCGGATTAAACTAAACAGCCACAGCTTTACTCTCCAAAAAAAAAAAAAACTAGCTTTTATCAAGAAATATAAAATATAATATCTTTATGTACCCAAAAAAAAAAAAAAAACCTCTCTCTCTCGCTTTCTCATTTTTTCTGTCATGTAATCGGATGATTGTAAATTGGAACGGAAGGAAAAAAATAAAAATCATTTCGTTTCTGAGATTTTGTTTGAATTAATAGCTAAAAGGAAAAACAAACAAAATTCTATTGTAATAGGAAGTTACTGTAAATCATCAAACTTTGGAAGCAGAATTAGGGTTTCTATTTTTGTTGCTCTGTTTCTCTATCCATTTGTATTTCGCTAATGGAAGCTGATGTATCCATTTCCTTCTCAATCCCCAACAGAAACATATCTCTTTCTTTCGACTGCGATTTAGGATTATTTTTGGATTTTAAAAAAATAATTTTTGGATGAAGATGAATGGTGTTGTGGTATTATTGTTAAGGTTTCTCTGTTTACTGGGTGTTTGTTGGATGACATCAGCTAGTGTGGTGCTGATTGGGAACAACATTACTCTCTCTTTCGACGATGTTGAGGCTAATTTCGGTAAGCTCATTTCGTTTTTTTTTCTTTACGGATATGTTTTCAGCTTTTCCTGTTTGGATCCTGACGGAGTGTTGGAAATTCAAGAAAAAGATTGGATCTTTAGGTGTTATGAGAGCTCCAAGTTGAATATATATATTTTTTGTTCATTGTGCTCAACTTATTTAATTTGAAGAAATATGTGATTTAATTTATTGTTTACGTGAACTGTACATTAATGACAAATTGAAGTAATTTATGTTTGATTAACTTATTTTTATTGACAATATAATTGATTTCTTGTTTGATGTTTGTTGTTGGTTGGTACTTTTCAGCTCCGGCAATTGAAGGGACAGGAAAATGTGGGATATTATATTTGGCAAATCCTCTTGATGCCTGTTCGGATTTGAGTAATAAAGTTGAAAAAGGTTCCAATATTACTTCCCCCTTTGCGCTGGTTATTAGAGGAGGGTGCAGTTTTTATGATAAAGTAAGGAGAGTGCAAAAGGCAGGATTCGAAGCCGCTATCGTCTATGACAATGATGATGGTTTCTTGGTTGCAAGTAATGTCCTATTTCTTTAAAATGATCTTTTTTGTTTTCAATGATTGAAATTGCATATTTTACTTTTGGTATACTTGGTTTTCTATAATGATACTTGGGCCATTCAAGCAATTTACTACCAGTAATCATTATTGGAGCACTATTTAAATGCATATAATAGACCCTTTTTTTTGTTGTCAATAGACTCTAGAACATCTTTAACAGAATATGCTGATAGAAATAAATTGTAAATTGTATGTAACCTGTTGGCTTCTTGAAACCCGTTGAATTGCCTTATGACGTTATCTTCTACTAAGTCTCTGCAATTTATCTGGTCTCCATGATCATATTCCACTCTTGGTTTTGTTTCTGAGGCATTATTTGTGTGAATAACTTTGAATTTTCATTTTAATTCATGTAAAACTCAATTGTGTATTATGTGATTGTTTAAAGCAGTGTGCATATTACCCTTAAACAGTTTACTATGAAAACTCATCATGCTGATATCTTTACTTCTTTAGATTTACTTCTGGCTGAGTAAAATCTTACACCAATCAAATTATAATTGCTTTAATTAATCACACCTGTAATTGCTGAATCATCTTCAACAAATAGCTTTTTGGATGTTGGAATAAGCTGTCTGGGAGATACTGCTTGCTTAAGCATATTGAAAATAAACTGAGAGTGCTGACATTAAAGATATGTTATATAGTAAAGTGGCATCTTCTTGCTGGATAATGGAAGGCTTTCAAGAAGAGTTAGAATTAGGACCAAACCTATACCAAGATTTATTTCATTCACATCTATAAACATGCTTCCATTGTTCATTTATGCATATCTTTTTTCTGTTCCAAAATTATTATTATCTTTTAGTAATTCCTTTGTGGCATATATTTATTTCTATCAGTCATTATTATTGTCCTTGAACAACATTTATGCTTTTCTATATGGTGCCTCTAACTTTTCCTCGTAATATATATATTTACAGTGGCAGGGAATGCTGCTGGCATAAAGATACATGCTGTCTTTGTTTCCAAAGCTTCTGGTGAAATACTCAAAAAGTATACTGGGTCTCCTGATATCGAGCTATGGCTAAGCCCAACTTTTGAAAACTCAGCATGGTCAATCATGGCCATCTCCTTTATTTCTCTACTTGCCATCTCAGCTGTGCTTGCGACTTGTTTCTTTGTACGCAGATATCACGTTAGGCGTGAACGTCCTCGATCTTCTCGAGTTCGTGAATTTCATGGAATGAGCAGGCGTTTAGTAAAAGCAATGCCTAGCTTGATATTCACTGCTGTCTTAGATGATAATTCTACTTCAAGAACGTGTGCAGTATGTCTTGAAGATTATACCATTGGAGAGAAGCTCAGGATTCTTCCATGTCATCACAGTAAGCTTCTTACAATACTGAGGATGACATTTCTTGCTATTTTTCTGTGGTAATTATATTTGTTTTAATGTGGTAGTCCAGTGTCTTTTTGCATGTATGTTGCATGGTGATTAGGCCACCATTCCATGAGACATTTTTTGGTGGCTATTCTATTTCTGTTCTAGCTAAATGATTTTTTGATGTTTACAATAGGGCAATGTTAAATTTAAATGGAGATGGATGGTGCTTATTTTGATTAAGTTAGAAGTGTCAGATGCTAACAATTCTTGTTTTGGGGGGGGGGGGGTAAATGGACATAACTTCCGAGCCATTTCAAATGGGCCAGAGAACTACTTTGTGAATTTGGAGTAGCTTTCCTCATCATAAACTCCTAAACTTGAAGGATTTATTTCATCTAACTCTCTTCTCATGGATTGTCCCTTGTTCATATAAAAGAATATTTCTCAATTAATTAAAGATGATGTGGCTAGTGGGTTCTTTATTCTTTTTTTATTGCATTGAAAAAAGTCTCAAAATACACAAGTTAGAGCTGGACGGGAAAATGGATTCTTATATATAGTTATCCCACCAAGTGTTTAAACCTGATTATCAATTGGTACTTGCTCGTCTTAAATATAATCTCAGATAAAGAAATCTAAATTACCCATTGATGACAGATCACATGCATACATGCGCTCACCTGCTTATAATACATGTTTGCTGTCCTCAGATACTTGCACATTCCATTCTGTTTAAAGACGGGAATATGCCATTTGATGATTATGCTAAAAATATTCTTCTTAAATTAATTACTAAATAACTATAAAATCTTAGCCTTCAAATATGATCTAGATTTTTAATTACATAATGTTTCATAGCTTAGTGAACCAAGCTTTTAGTTCCGCAATATGAACTTTCTGTTTGTTTTAAGTATTTGCTAGATGTTCTTTTCCCATTTTAGTCTAATTGATCTTTCTTGCTGAATGACTATGTAGCATCATGTTCAAGGTACTAGTATTAGTCTCTAGGAAATCTGTTGGCCTGAGATTCGAATTCTTCTATCATTTTCAAAAGCATGTCTATGACTTCTTTGGCTGTTGTCTTTACCTTGAAGATAATTTATTTGAATTGTAAGGATGATTTTCAAATTAGGAAGTGCTTGGTAATCTTTGTAACAATAAGATGCAAGATCAAATGCTGAGAATATATAGTCCCAGTCTGTTTTTATTGTTGGACTAATCCTAATTCCTACACTAACTTCTACTCTAGTTATCTTGAATAAAAAAATTGTTTGAATTGTCAGGAAGATCTTAAAATTTTGATGTGATTTTTTATTAGGGCAAGAAGAAGAAGCAATACCAATGCCGAAGACATCTGGGGTTCTTGATCTTTACCTGCTATCAAATTAATATAGAATCACTCCTAGCTCACAGAGCTATATGGTGCAGTATTAGATGATAGCCAGAGTTGAGAATAGGTAGAGATTGTAGTGGAATGATAAAAGAAGTATTCTAAGGTTTAGAAATCTCACAACACGGAAAATATAATATTACGGCTGAAAAAATACCAAATATTGAATATAAATCCCTACGGTTATCCACACTAGGGTCATTAGCATATTACTAAAGCTTAGCCCAATCTTTCAGGGCTCCACTAATCTCAAGTCTAAGCCTCAATTGTAGTCATTTGACTACTTAGAAACAAATTAAAAACAAGCACAAAACAGAATAAATAAAGAACATTAAACAACTCCTGCATCACTGTGCTAAGTTTTAGATCCTTGTGCTTGGAAGTAGTGAATATCCTGTTGTCCTATGACGGAAAGTCCTTTGGGTTCAGGATATCCAGAAGTCTTAACTTCTTCCAATTAATAGTATCAAGTTCATGAAAACTCAAGCAGCTGTTATGCTTTCATCGGATTGAATTTAACTAACCCCAGGTTTAGGTATTAATCCTTCAGGTGCCAGGTCATGACTTCTAATGAAATCTTCATGTCAAGCTCAGACTTCTTTCTTCTTACCTTTCAGTTTCCCACTCTGCTTTAGGTTTAAAACCAATCCTTCTGTATCCTGCATTACTTTTTTGTTGTTTGGTTTTATATTATGATTTCTAGGAATATGAAACGTTGCTTCTCTAAGAAGGTTAATGAAAATGCAGTAGTGTATGTCCATGTCTTTATGGGCTGCTTTACAAAACAAACTGTATCGAGGTTACAAGTACTTAGATTATATCCTTATCGTTCCCTTCCCCAATGTAATGTCTCTTTAGGAAAATTTAAAGGAAATATCAATTTTAAATTGGTTTTTTGTTTATTACTCACCAGTTTTATTTGGGACACCAAAACATGAGTTGTGACTGTAGACTCTTGCTATCATTCTTGCCTTCACAATCACTTCTGTAAAGCTTCTTCAACTAGTTACTTGATTTGTTTACCTTATTTTGATTTTATTATTTTTTAATATGCATGTATGTCTTAATATTTCTGGCATTTTCACAGAGTTTCATGCCTTCTGCATTGATTCTTGGCTTACAACATGGAGAACATTTTGCCCTGTTTGCAAGCGAGATGCAAGAACCACCGTAGGTGATTTACCAGCTTCAGAAAGTACACCATTGCTTTCAACCAGCCCAAGCTCAGTGTCCTCTGTGCTATCATGTGTTAGATCTCGGATAGCATCATCATCATCCATACAAATTGACACAGCGGCATGGACATCTCCACCGGCTTCTCACGCTCATTCTCTTGCCAGTGTTCCATCTATTCAGCCATCAGTTAGGTCCTACCATCATTCTCCTTCCATGAGCTATAGCCGAAGCTCAGTAGACCTTAGAAATGCTTCTTCTCATTTGGTTTCACCTGCCTCATTGAATTACCCATCCATTTCACCACTTAATGCAAGATACATGTCCCAATATTTTCCAAGCCCAAGCAATGCGTCACCAAGTTTAGTCAGATCTTCCAGTCGCCGGCTGTATCCACTGCATTGTAGCGAGTCCGCTGCTAGTTTTTCACCTTTTGCATCTGCTCAATCCCTTCCAGAATGTTAATGAGGTAAAGTAATTATGAGCTGCATTTGGTAGAATGGAATGACCTACAGCTGTTAAATTATTATTCAATCCTTCGTGATACGATCGGTTGTGTTGTTATTCAATATCCAGATTTTAACTTGCTGAATTTGTACATTGTAACATAAGATTTATGAAATTTATTTTTATTTCCCCGTATGATATTTTGCTTTACATAATTGAGGTACTCAAACTTGAGATTTCGGGAATGTGAGTGATTTGAGAAGAGGATTGTGAACATTGTTTTATCAGTCTTGTGAATATAGTTATGTATTACTTAAGTTGATGCTTATGGTTAGTCATGTTTATATTAGCGTTATAATATATATATATATATATATTTCTTTTTCATGTGTGTATCGCATTTGAGCTTCTCTAATTTTAGTCTTTATATTAGCATCATTTTTGACACTTGGAAATCCCTGCATGCCTTGTTTTGTTGGTGAAGAGGGAAACAAGATAAAAGAAGAAAATGAGAACAGAAAAGGAGAGATTGTTGTTAAATGTTAACCTGCAAGATCATCTAAATTTTAATGTGAATTATTGCTACCTGCGAAAAATTTAGAGGAAAAAGTGGGGTATTTGGGATGTTTGCAACTATGCATGTGTCAAAAATAAAAAGAATGATTTTTAGAAAAAAAAATTAGAGAAAGGATTAACTATTAAGAGCTCATATAGAGTAGTTAGTGAAAAAAAAATCATTTTACTTTTTATATGTCGCTGAGTTTGAATTATTTCATATTCAACACTTCAAGTTTAGTTTATTTTGAGTCGACATTTTTGAGCAAGTTGGGGTGGGGTTAGTTGGATTTAACACTTAATTAGTTTAACATCAAGATTTAAAGGTAGATGCCAATCTTTTATGAAGTCTGAAAATTATATTAACAATAAACCATATAGTAATCTTTAATTTATTTTCGAATGGGAAATGGTTGAAGCTATTATTTATTTATTTTATCCAAATAAACACTAATGGTTTAAACTCTTCTATTTTAGCATTAAAGATTTTTTGGTCCGTAATCTATAAATGCATCACTAAAATTATGGACTCAATAAATAATACAAACTCAAAATGCTTTCACTGTTTAACTGACAATAATGGGGTAAACTACAAAAATAGTCACTTTTGTTTGCCTCATGTTACATTTTAGTCACTTATATTTGAAATGTTACGTTTTAGTTACTTATGTTATTATTTTCTTACGAAGTGATCACTCTTTCGTTAAGTTCTGTTATCTCCCTAACAGTAATCCTACATGGCAGTCTAACTAGATATTACTGAATCTGCTAATACATACTTTATCCGGATAAAGTATGCATTATTAAAATTAAATTAAAATATTAAATAAGAAATAAAATTATAAAACAATATGTTATTTAGAAAATAACTATTATTGTAATGAGATACATATTTTATTAGGTATAAGTATTTAAAATTTTATTTTTGTAATGTGATACATGCGTGTATATATATATATATATAATCATATTAGTGAATCTGCTAATACATACTTCATCCGGATGAAGTACGTATTAGCAGATTCAGTAATATCTAGTTGGATTGCCACGTAGGATTACCGTTAGGGAGATAACAGAACTTAACAGAAGAGTGATCACTTCGTAACAAAATAATAACGTAAGTAACTAAAACGTAACATTTCAAACATAAGTGACTAAAATGTAACATGAGACAAATAAAAGTGACTATTTTTATAGTTTACCCGACAATAATGTCATGGCTCGTGAATCTGTTGGAGGCTGTGGTCGACCATTATATCCCCCCGATGTGCCATTAAATCTTTGTAACTTACTACTGTCAACTTGTTTTAAGTTAAATGGTTACATAAAACTATACATATATATTTTGATTTTTATGTTTATTTTGCTTATCCTATATATAAAATTTTGCTTATGTTTTTTTTCCGATATTGGAATACTAATGTTTACAGTAAAGAAAAATATATTTGTACGTGTATATCATATAAATTATCAGAGAAATTGAAAATAACCTATATATACGAAAAATTGGGGGGGAAAAATCAAAATGATAATGCAAAAACATATTATTAGCATCATATAACAATACCAAGACAAAATTAACATATCTACCGATATAGTATTGATTATCCTAAAGCAATGGTTTTTGTGCATCCATTTATCAAGGATTAAAGAATGAGAATGGCTAACTTCTTGAAACTGCTTGATTTTAGCAGTCTAACTTCTTTCTTTGATAATGAAAACGCTCAGAACTTATCACCCCACCCCCTCCAAAAAAAAAAAATACTGAATAAAAATTGCAGAGCAATGAAAATCAAGGGGAAAAAATGTGTTTAAAGGAAAGAAAAAGGAATCATGATGAACCAAACTATATTACTTGCCCTTGAATGCTTGATTTCTTGAAACAAGGCGCCTTGCAGTGAGTATATCATCGATTTTAACAGAGCATTGTTAACATATTTGTCTACCTCTCTGCAACTCTATTGCCTATGTCATTTTTAAAATCCTTTTCTTACTATACCTTGATTTAATCTTCTTTCTTCCCAGGTCCATGCTGACTGCTTTCAGCCTCGGAGTTGTCAGCACGATCAACCCCTTCACGACTGCCAACCCTGACAGGTTCATTGTCTTTACTAATAATGATTAGTAGTACAATCATCAAGATCATCATCGCAACAATGATGAAAATTATGAAGAAAGCTACGATACCAACTACTGAGTTGAAGAAGCCCATAAATAATGGCGCTTTGACTGTTTTCTTTTCTGTTCTTCCTTGTCTATATCCTTCAAGGAATTGTGAGAGTTGAGACCCCTGATCCTCATTATCAAGGCCATCAATACCAATAACCTAGCACAGCAACAAAATGTAGCACGTCAGCTAATCTGCAATTTTGCTTTTAAAATGCAAGAAATAAACATGTTGAGACATAATGGAATAACCGCCAAAATGCAACAATTATATCTCTTCCGGATGAATAATTGTATCGCTTTTAGAAACAATTGTACGGGTTCAAAAGATGTAGGGATAGTGAATTCAAGAAACAGTGATTAAAGTTTGCATGCAAACACTTTCCTGCTCTTTCTTTAATTATCGAGCTCAGTTCCATTTTCTGACACTTAGTGACAGATCCGGTATAGAATAAGAGTTAAAGAAAGGGTTAATACACTTTAAAGAATTAAAAAGATGCATGATAAGATCTATACTGACTTATCGGATTGCTTCTTTTTTTCTATCAGGAAAAGATAATAGGGTTAAATTGCTTTTGATGGTTCAGTACCAAAAGCATTAGGTGTTCTTCAGTAACTAGATAAAGTGGTAAACTTTAAATAGATCTGTTTGAAGACAATCTAATTTTACCATGTAAAGTTCTAGGATCAATAAAATTACCTTTGTCATCAAATAATGAAGTATGCTTGATTGATAAGGGTAAACAGTTTATCAAAATTCCAAGTTTAAGTACTAGGTTGCATTTGACATACATCCATGAAGAATCTGGCATATAACAGTCAATTCTATGATTTTCCAAATTCAACAACACCCTAAGAGTGGGAACTGGAGCATCCTATGTTGTTAGGCCTCATCTTTTCTTGAATTACTTGTGTCCAAAACACGTTTTCAACAAATATTTGAACATGGGTATGGAGATATAACCCTCCCAATACATGAATAAACTTAGGGAAAAAAATTGATTGTAACCATGAAGGACACATCCATGTCTGACACTCATACCCAATTACCAAGGCTGAAAAGCAGGGGAACCGATAGCCAAAAAAGAAAAACCTA
Source organism: Gossypium arboreum (assembly GCF_025698485.1). Lineage (NCBI taxonomy): Eukaryota > Viridiplantae > Streptophyta > Magnoliopsida > Malvales > Malvaceae > Gossypium > Gossypium arboreum. The sequence continues at coordinate 28,391,414 of NC_069074.1, read as the reverse complement.
ATACTGTCATGTATACTGTAATCTTTTTAAATAAGTTCTCAACAAGGCTCAACAATCTTTATTTGAATGATTAAACACTAAAAAGCTAGCAGCTAAACATGTTATGAACATGTCTATTCAAGAATGTATACCAGTGAAGCTCACCCATGTTTGAAACTCCAACTCATCTAAAAACTCATTCTGAAAAGACATATTTGAACTCATTTGTTTAGTTGAATAAAAAAACAAGAACAACCCAAAACTAAGCCTATTTATGACTTGTCAAGAAAATGCATCAGTTCACTTACATTACTACCCAAAACCATCACGATTAAGCTCTATAACATGATAATAGTCCATTATTTCACCTCAGTCTTTTCATTTCCTCTTTTTTGGCACCAACATATATCACTTCTCAAGTGATAATGGCACTTTTTCTTTTTCTATTTTATTTTCCTCCTTTCAAACTTATGTTTATGGTCCTTCTCTCCTCAGCGCACTTCCCTTAATTTCTACCCTCTAGTTAACCTCAGTCACTGCTGCTCTGAAAATGTTTCAGTTTCTCAACAAATATAACAATTAAACTCAATTTCAGCATCAGAGCAGGTGAACTGTCACTAATCTTGAGGATGGAAAAGTAGACGCATTGAGAGAAAAAAGGCAGTACGAGGACAATGTAGCAATAGAGATTGGCACTCAATATTTTCTTTTCTCAAGAACATAAGATTTGAGCTTATGATCTTTAGGTTAGACTTGGATCAAGATTTAGGCTTTAGGTTGACTACAGTTGCATTTGAATTATTTAAAATTTGTTTCAGACACCCAAATAGCACTCAAATAATTGTGAGAGAAAATGGAGTAAATTGATCCCTTATCAAGAGTTCGAATACTTTGATTGTAAAAATTCAGGGTTATGGGACTAGATTTGAAAATAATACACTTAGCTGAAGGATCAATTTTAACTTTTTCCCTTGTATATAATCATAAACACCAAAATGTATTCACAATATCCAGTAGCTAATTATGATTAAGATGGCCATGCTCAATGATCAAAATCAAGATGACCATATAAGAATCATTGCCCTGATGATAAATTATGCTAAGATAAGAAGAAAACAAGCTCATCACTACCATTAGAGGCACTAAATCTTGGATTTAGAATTGAACTATAATATGTGAAGAATTAATACTTACAGAAAAGTAGTCCTCATCTCCATCCCAGACAATAATTTTTGGTAACTTCGTCTTCTCATTGGCTCCAAATTTATCAGCGAAGTCTTCCCATTGCTTAAGCCTAAAATAACCAAACACTAAATCACGATTTGTAGATGCAGCAGCCTTCAATAACTTGATCAAGTTCTGTGTTTGGTCTTCATTCTCATCCGCAGTGATGGTTAAGACAATTTTTCTCTTTTCATCTTTCAATAGCTTCAATGTCTCAGGGTTCAAGGGCACCACTGGAGGGAGAAAATTCTGTTTTATAAAATCCTCCAAAAGTTCACCTGCATGATTGAAGCTGAAAGGTTAGATTTCTTTTTCTTTTGCAGACAGAAAATTTACAGATTGAAAAGCAAATTAGCCATCTCTCTGCTATATCCTCATTTATGATTTATTTGATTCAGAATGCTTGAGTTTGACTACTATGCATTTAGTAACCAATGTAAAAAGGAAAAGACACAGAAAAATATATGCCTTTAAATGAAAGCCTTGTCAAGAATACAATAAATTAAATCTTCTGAGTCCCAGACAAACTGAAATAATTAAATGCCACTATCTGAGCATGACTATAAATTTAGGAATGAAAAAGTTCCTATTTACATGAACAACTAATGTTCCCAGTCTGAGGATGGACTAATGAAGCTTATTATTTGACTACGAAAGTATAATCATTTCTTATGTTATAAGTGCATGCAAAGCAGATGAAACAGGAGCCTTACTTCTAGTGGGTAGTAGAAATCCTATGGATAATGCCAATAAACGCAAACCAAACAATCGCTTCCAAGAACATGGAAATATGCTACAGCTCAACACTATCTAGACTTACCTTGTATGCCCGCTCATCCATCATTTTCAGTAGCATTCTAATAGTTCCTTCTCTTTTTCTTTTCTCCTAAAAGTTGCGCATCCTAAAGCTCATAAGTTTATAATAACAATAAATCACTATAAGATTATTCTTCAATGTTATAATCAAAGAGATGTTTTTAGCATTTTTTCCCTTCATTTTACTAGGGTCAGATCCTTCTCCACATCGACAAACCTATACAAAAATGTGACATGCCATCAACAAACCCCACGTATCATTAATCTAATCCACAATACCCTTTCCATAGGACTATAATTTCCCTTTAATCTACTTTCTTTTTATATGAAAAACATTCAGCTGTACAAAATTTTTTGTCATACTTTCTTCTATTTCCACATTTCACACCATAAATATCACTATTGGCTCGTGTTACAGTTATCCTATCAAGTTGTCTTCCAGGTTCAAGTAAAATCTACCCAAAAATTTTAAAATTACAACAGGTCAGGTAACTCTACCAAATCCTTTAATAAACAAAATTGATTTTTTCCACAGTTCCTAAGCCTTACATGGGAAATACCAGATCAAGTTGTCAGATTAAAAAAAAAACAATATAGAATGTAAAGGATATTATGTAAAACCCCAAAAAGATGAATAAGAACTCAACAACCTTCCTATGATCCACCACAAAACAAATTTCTATCATCAAAATTATAAGTACTCAGAAACATAAAGAAATGGCAAACCCATAGTTAATACCACAGTCGATTGTGCATGACAAAAGATAAGCGATGTGACATGACTGTAGTATTTGAAAGCCACTTGAAATGCATTGTTGAATGCTACCCTAGATAAAAAAAACACTTGATAATAAACTAACCTTCAAAAAGGCCATAAAAAATGCTTTGTTGCTTATAATTCGGATGAATAGCTACCAAAGCAGGAACCTTTTCCATGTCATACAATACCTTGGCCTCATCAGAGAAATCCTTTGCCACAGAAAACCATGCCCTTTTCTTGTACTTAATAGCTAAGCTAGAAAGCACCGTCTCATTCAAGCCAAACCCTATGAAAATAGGAAAGAAAGTACCAGCTTCTTCAACAAAATCACTAATGGCAGAGTCTGAGATAAGAATAGACACATCGGTAGAAACAAATTTCTTCAGATATTGAACAAGTGAGTCCGCTTCCCTTGGTCCATAATACTCCATAGAAACACCATGCATAAAGAGCTTGAGGGTAGGGTAGGCACTGCAAATTCCAATTTTTACTATAAACCTTAAAAGTGAAGACAATAATGGCCTAGCCTAAGGTTTATGCTTAATTTATACAAACAGATCATTCATGTTCTATGATTATGTATTAAAGGCATCAACGGACATGCATTGCAAAAAAATAGAAAGAGATGCATAAAAAGAAATAATTTATTAGTGTTAACAATGGGTTTTTACTTAAAAGTCTATTATTCCCAAAGCAAAGAATTGCTGAAACAGTTTCTCAGTTTTCATTTCGATTGCCAACACTACATAAGGACATTTCTGCAAACCAAATGCGTAACAAATTTTGGAAATTTTATTTCTAATCCACCTTATAAAGCAAAAGTGTCATAGACAATTACTCAACATCATGTTTACTAGCAAGACGGGTAAATTTGTCAGCATTAACTTTGGCTATCACTATTGGCTCCTTCAATCCTGCAAGAACAGGAGCAGCTTCATCTAACTGCGATGCAGAAAAAGCAAATAAGCAATTTTAGGTTATTGGTACAACAATTATGGGACATTAAAAACCAAAAAGAAAAGGAAATAAAGCTATCAAATATGATTCGAATCAAACCAATTCAACTGAACTTTAAGAAACAAAAACGAAATGATATCTAAAAAACCATACAAGAATTGGATGAAGAATATGAAACCTGGGGCGAAAGGAGCTTGCAGTGGCGGCACCAAGGGGCGTAGAAGTCAACGAGGATGTAATCGAGAGATGAAATAGCTGAGTCAAAGTTGGCTTCGTCTAACTCCAACACTTTCCCATCTACCTTAAACTGATCAGCTGTCGAACTAATTCCTGTTTCAAATATGCATAAGAGCAGCAATAGGATTACGGGCATTGGAAGGGCTGCTTTTATTTTCGGTTTCCTCCAGAAACACCATTTGCGGGACTTTTCCATGTTTCCGTAGCTAGATCAATGCAAATATGGTTACCATATGTACATATTGAAAGTGGGGTGTATGGGTTCGGTGTTATGAATTAGTTAAAATCTTCTATCAGTCCTTGCAATTTGATAGAATTTGAATTTTAGTTTTTATATTTAAAAATTAAAAATTAAAAACTAAATACTCTTTCTTTCTTTTTTAAATTCAAAATTTTTCGTTCAATCGTGAACATCAGTAGTATCTTCTATTGTTATTTTTTTTTTAACTTAGTATATTGATTACAAGGTATGTGATTTCACATCAAATAAATATTTGAACTTAGCAAATTTTGAGCAAAATATTATTAATTCTAATAATTTAAATAAAAAAGAGAAAAAATATTTATTTCTTAAAGCATATGGATTAAATCTCTAATTTTATCAAAGTTAATAGCGACTGATCAAGTTTCATATAATAAAGAAAAAAGATAATGCTTTTAAGCAAACCAATCATGGACATGGTTTAGGTTAAGGTAGTGCAAATCTAGTGCAGGAGGAGGCTTGTAACACCCTTCACTCGACCTGATTGTTGGGTCCGAGTTATGGAGTGCCACATTCGTTGTCGGAGAAACTACAGTCAAATACGCATTGAAAAAATAATTCACACATGCAGTTAAGTGTTAATCACACTCAACTAATGTTAAACAATCAATTATGAGTATTAATTGAGTTTACAAAAGCTATTTTGTCAACCCGAGTATAAATTAGGATCAAATTACAAAATTTTAGAAGTTCAGGGTTGACATTGTGATGTCATCTCTTCCACATCGTGAAGTCCCCAAAATAGTAAGTCATGTCATGACCTCAGGCCACTCAACGTCGTGACGTCGCTTACTGTTGGCCAACGTTGCGACGGGGAAGGTTGGTTGTCAAGTCGTGATACTTGTTTTTGGAAAAAATGAATCATTTGAACCCAATTCAAGTCATACACTTTACCTATTTCAAACAAGCCATATTATACATTCATCATTAAGAAAAATTCATGCCATTTCATGCCAACAAGTTACCATACCAATTTTAACCAGATCCAAATCTACCATGACATTTCATACATTCCATTACAACTTCACCTATGCCAAATCTATCAACAACTTCAATACATTCAACTTTGCACTTAATACCTATCTATGGCTTATAGGCTTTAAGCATAAACATATAAGTTCCATGTCACAAGCACATTTCAAAGTACCATTCTCCAAATACCTATTCAATTTATTCATCTATTAACCAAGTTATCAATTCAATTTTCTACCTCAATTATGTCATTTTATATGCTATACATATAATTATAGATTATCACATCTTTTAGCATAGAAGCACTCGTATATCTAACACCATATGTAATCCAAAACACCAAATCAACATAGTAGATAATGTTTACGACAAACTTGATAAGAAGTAAACATAGTAGATAATGTTTAAAACAAACTTGATTAGAAGTAAACACATTCTCATACTAAGATACACACCATAACACTTATATACATGCCACAACCCTCAGACTCAAAATGATCATATAACTACCGATTCAATGATAGTGTGAGCTTCCAGACAATTCGAATTGACGTGTTTAACAAGGTGACAATCTACAAGGAAAAGAGAAAACAAACTAGGTAAGCATATAAGATGCTTAGTAAGTTCATAGATATTAAAGAAAACTTACCTTATCTTTTATTTAAATACAATAAGCTACCATAACTTGCCATAGTTTGGCTAGACATAACAAATCTAAACATCAATGAGATGAGTTTTATCTTATAATCAAACCATATAATTAGGGGTGAGCAAAATCCGATTTGATTCGAAAAACTCGATAAAAAATTCAAATTTTGAATTAAATAGTTCGAGTTATTTGAGTTAATCAAGTTATTCGGATAAACTCGAATAAAAAATTAAGTTTTTCGGTTTAACTCGAATATGAATTACACAATTCGAGTTATCTGAAAATCCGAATAAGAAAAGACAAAACTACGTAGTTTTGATAAATGTTTACTTTATTAAAATTTAAAATTCAAAATAATTAAGTTAAAAGGTAAAACTACGTTGTTTTGATAAATGTTTACTCATTCAGTTAAAAGACTAAATCATTATATTGTTCATTTAGTTAAATAATCTTGTATTTCGTCTACTAGTTAAATAATCAGTCCATCTAAACACAACATTAAGTATAAATAATAGGATTCGTTAACTCGACTCGATTTGACTCGAAATTTTTTGACTCGATTCGATTCGATTCGAAAAAATTTCAAATTGAGTTCGGTCGCTAAAATAGGATTTGTCAACTCGACTAACTCGAAATTTTTTTACTCGATTCGACTCGACTCGATTGAATACTCACCCCTACATATAATATCACAGATACTTAACATGATAAATCATGTCACATTAGGTAACAATCTCAAATTCATACTCAATCAAGGGATGTTACATTCACTTATATATCAAAGGCAACACTTCAATCGATTTTTCTTACATAATTCATTCAATAACTTACCATTTGAATATCAAGTTCATTTAATCTCATTTCAATTTCTCAATTTCATATAAACTGATTTACCTGATGGACCTTAGTAAATAGACTTAGATACACATGTATCTACACCACACTAGTTGCTCATCCGAGCTGAAAATATACATGTCACTAAATCTTTATAACGACACATCAGGTTACTTATTCGAGCTAAACTTGTATCACATATATTTGAGAATCTGCAATAAGTGCTGGACCTTTGTAACCTCTGTAACATCTGTAATTAATCTCATACAAGCGCGCACTAAACCCTATTGGCATGCCAATCTTATCCTAACATTTACTAAGTTCACAAAGATATCTTTTACACATATAAACATCACCTTTCAATTTAGTTCAATTCTAGCCTGATCATATCAATTCACAACCAAACACATTTGTATGTACAATTCAAGTACATAACAATGTAAATAAATACCATATAAACTTACATGATCAAAACACCAACAAATTGATTCTTCAAGAACTAATCAACAATTTCATCTTTTCCTCGATTACCTCCGGTTTGATCCAATTCTTGATCTATATAATTATTTCATACAATTAAACAATACCGAACAATTATACATTATTCCGTGACATGTATGAACCTATATAATCTCATTTTTTGACACCCTTAAATTTTTACATTTTATTCAATTTAGTCTCTAAATTCGAAATAGTCATAACTTCTAATTTTGAGTCTCGATTTAAAAACCGACTTCAATTACATTCACTAGGGACCCTCTACTTTATATTTATACTAAAATTTCACAAAAATTTCACATTCTATTCACTTTAGTCCCTATGTATAAAACTAATAATTAAACGTTACAATCTAGTCCTTTTCATAATCTAAACTTAAAATCTATCAATTTCATACCAATTTGTTCAAGAAATAAACAATTATAACTTTAAAAAACTTTCATAGGTTTACAAATTGGTACATGGGCTAGCTAAATCAAGCTCTATTAACCTCAAAAACATAAAAATTACAAAAAAATGACATGAATTTACCTACCAATCAAGGGTCAAATGCTTTGAGCTTCAAAAATGGTTTTTCCCTTAAGTTTTTATGCTTAGGAGGTGGATAAGAAGAAATAAAAGATGATAATTTTGCACTAATTCATCTTTTTATAATTGGATTAAATCTTCATTAACCTAAATTGATTGTCGAAACCCTTTTTTTGAAAACGAGATCGACTTTGATTTTGAAAACGAAAACAAACGTGGGAGTCGCCACCAATCATTTTTTTATGAGGTGTGATCGGATCACCTCCCAATTTGATCATTTTAATAAGAAGTTCGATTCATCAAAATGAAGATTTTGGTATACAAAATCCAGAAAATAGGTTCGGGAGTCGGTTACGTACAAGGAAGGATTAGCACCCTCATAACTCCCAAAATTGGTACCTAGTTGATTAATTAATGTCTTAGTGTCGAGGATTGAGAATTTGAAAAGATTTTAAAAATACGATCCTTTATTAAAATATTATTTAATTAAAATTTTTTAAGAAAATGACGTATTTTACATTAATCGAGAAAAAGAATTATGTCCCGTAAGTTAGGACACAATGTCTTAAATCCTCAAAACGAGAATAAACACCTAAAAAATTATTTTAAAAGATATTCAATTATCTCAGTTTTAGAAAAAAATTATATTCCGTAAGTTTGCACACGATCTTTTCATAATTCCCGAGATTATTATTTTTTAAAATTTAAAATGTTCGTTTGTTCGAATTTTTTGAGAAAATCGAGACCCCGTAAATTAGGGTACAATTTTTTCGAAATAAAAAAAAACATGGAATATTGCTTATTTTAAAGAGCGCGATTGTATGTGTCAAGATTAATGTAGCACCAATTGTAAATAAATCACAATGATAACATGCGTAATAAAATAAATGCGTAAAAAATTAATAAAAGACAAGCATAAAATAAAGGAATTAACAAAACAAACGAGATGATTACAGATAAAAAAGAAAAAACTAAAACTAAAAATAGTAAAAATTACGTAAATAAATGATAAATAAATAGCTTGAGAAATAATAATATTAATAAGTATAAAAATAATAAAGTTTGAAACTAAAAAAATCATTTAAATAACAAGTAATAAGCATAATATTAGTAACAATAGTAAATAATCTAAATGTGAAATTATAAGAGTATATAAGTAAATATAATAAAATGATAAAATAAATATATTTATAGAAAACATTAGGTAAACGAACAAAAAGAAATATAATAATAGTAGTAATAATAATAATAGTAGTAGTAATGATAATAATAATAAGAATAATACAATGTTAAATTAATTAATTTAAAAATAAAAATAGTAAAAATAACCAAAAAAGGACTAAAATTAAACTCAAAATAGAAATTTGGGGCAAATTTGAAATAAAAAAGAAAGGGGAGGACCTATCCGAACATGCAAAAAATGTGGAGGGACTAAAAGGGAAATTCTCCCTTCTCCTAAAAAATGATGTCGTTCCCATGAGGACTAAAATGTGATTGAAATAAAGTATGGGGTAAAAATTAAAAATAAAGAAAAACCTAATTGCGAAATGATTAAAAAGCGGAAGGGCTAAAGGTGCAATTAGCCCTTCCGTCAAAAACACACGAATCCTAAGGCTAGTTAGCCCTTCCGTCAAAAACACACGAATCCTAAGGCTAGAGCGGGTCGAGTCTCGAGTTAAGGCTCAAAACGACGTCGTTTTGGGACTGGCCTCAAACGCCCAAAATGACGTCGTTTTGGAGGCCTATATAAGTAAAAAGAAAAATTAAAAAAAAATTCATTATTTCCCATTTCACTAAAAAAAAACTGAAAACCCCCTCTCAAATTCTCTCAAACCCCTTCCTCTTCGACCATAGCTCCGGCCAAGCGCTGCCACGCCAGCCGCCGGTTGCCGGCGATGGCGGGAAGGCCAAAAGTCGCCCTTTTTCTGGTGAAGAAAAAAAAAAGGGTAACTTTTCCTTTTTTAAACTTCTTTTTTAATCTATATATATAAATAGTATAGGAAAAAAAGAAAATAAAGAGATAGATAAAAACAGTTTCAGAAAAGAAAAATAAAAAGGAAAAAAAGGCCTTTAGCATGTTTTGTTTTTTTCTCGATTGCTTTGTTATTTCTTGGTTGTTTGTATACTTGAATCTATTTTTTTGTTGTATTCGAAAGAAAAAAAATCCCCTGATACATTCGGTTTAACATGGCTTATATAGCCATTTTTCAAGGCTTTTAATCCATTTTTTAAGCTATCATTTCTACTTTCGATCCTTGCGGGGGCAACTTGAAGAGGTGGAGCAGGTGGTGGCAGAGGTGGTGCTCAAGCCTAAGGTAGGGTTAGGGGCGGCTAGGTTTTTTTTTTTTTAGTTTTGGGCTTAGGGTTTTTATTATTTGGGCCATTCGGGTTTGGGTTTTGTTTTGGGTTTGTTTGGATTGGACTATTTGTTGGGCAGGGCAAATTGGGCTTATTACAGTTGCCCCCCTTTGCTCGTTATCGTGTAACGAAAACAGAGCAAAAACTTTTAAGAAAGACTAATTTTGCCCGGTCTCGTCGAGTCCTGAGTTCTCTGGTATTCCTCTTTTCCAAGTAGCTTCATTCCAGTCCACTCCATCTTGTTGCTTTGATCTACTCCACAGCCACTTCAGAGAGATAAGATATCTAATTTATAGCTTCAACCTATTCCACTACAACTTCAGGGAAATAAGATTCACTATCTTCAATCTGCTTCACTGCAACTTCAGGGAGATGAGACTTGTAACTTCAACCTTGTAACACCCCCTAACCCTTATCTGTCCCCGAAACAAGATTACGAGGCATTACCAGTCAATATAATTCAATTACGGACATTATTTAATATAATTGTTTACATTTATCCTAAATTTAATGTATCGTCCCTTTAATGGGCCCTCGAAGTCCAATATGAACAGTAAAATCAATTCGGGACTAATTTAAAATCACTACAAATTTTTCTCAAAATTTCAAAATTTTCTTATCGAACAGTACCTACACGCTCGTGTCCTTTACCCATATAACTCTCTGACTTATTACTTATGAACAAATTAGTTTCACAAGGCCAAAACACATGCCTATATGCCAGGCCGTGTGAACTCAAAATGAGTCTTACAATTCAAGTTTAACAACCTTGCAAATCATAAACCACAATGAACATAATTTCTAATCTTTTAGCTTACCCAAATTACGATCAAACACATCTAAAACATATTAAATCGATCGTCTTAAGTGTCTAGCCAATGTACCTTCATTGGTACCACAATTTTTATTAACAAAACCTAGCAATAATTTACTAATCAAACCTATTTATAATTATTCCCAAATTTGCATCTTTATACCAAACTTAATTAAGCTGTGTACTCAGCCATTATCATTTATAACAACATTTACAATAACTTTCCAAAATAACCACTTTTGACATCTTAGGTACATGCCATTACCAATAATGAACATACTTCTCCACTAACAGTTTGAGATCGGCCTGGGATGCTGATTCAACGATCTGATTTTAACTTATCCTACGCACGGAAACAAACCGTACGCTGAGTATGAACTCAGTGGTATTTCTATAATCTGAACACTTAATAACATACATACACTTAAAATCATATAATGATCATAAATATTCAATTATTCATTTCATGGATAAATTCTTTATAACTCATTCAATCTTTATCACCTATTAACCCGATTAGCTTTTCAAAATAAATTTACAAATCATTTAAAAACAATAATATTTTCTATTCATATGTCTCACTTACACTTTTGTTCACTATTCAATTTCAGTAAATAATATTCAACTATTACATTTCATTCAGTAACCCGTATAATCCAAGCTCAATATCAGTCAATATTTTTCAGTGTCACTCAATTTATCAGCTTCATTTAGTAACATTCAATTATTCAGTAGCAATTAGTTATTCAGTAACAATCATTTGCTCAGTAGCAATCAGTTATTCAGTAACGATCAATTATTCAGTAACAGTCAGTCATTCAGTACTTTTATTTACCCCTATTAACATGACTCGGACAATGACGAATACACGGATCCAACCATCATACCAGTACAGTACGGCACATAGTGCCTCATTGGCCAAGCCGAAGTAAACAGTAACAGTACGGAACAGAGTACATCATCGGAATAATCCGAAGTAACAGTAACAGTACGACACACAAGGTGCCTCATCGACTTAAAGTCGAAGTAACAGTACGACACTTATAGTGCCTCATCGACTCAAGGTTGAAGTATCCTTGAACACTTCCAATCCTATGGCATGCCAACTATATCCGACTTAGCCCGAATACTGTTAATAGGGTTTTCAATTTCACTTTCAAATTTTTTTTAACCAATACACATTTCAATTAATCACATATATTCTCAAATCAATACAGTTCACTTTACTTTTCAATAACAAATATTTAAATTTCACAATAATCACTTATTCATAATTAATTTCATCACATTCCCAATCAATATATATTTTTAAATATAACATACATCAAATATTCAATTTTCATATCAATCACATATATCCATATAAATTCAATTCAATAACAATTACTAATACTTACCTTAATTTCTTACAATAACATATAAACCGAATATAACAGTTAATAATTAAAATTGATTTATTACCAACTCAATTTAAATTCAATACCAATGCTCAAATATCATATAAATTATAATTTCACAAATACTCAATTCAATATCAAATATACTACACTTACCTTAATTTTCTTACCATAAACATTTAAATTAAAATATAAAATTAATAATTAAATTCGGATTATAGAAATACAAACCGTAATTTCTCGAATTATTCTTCGTCCACCTTTTCTTTTCCTTTCTTCGTAGTTGCCTCAAAGTGCGATGTTAGCTACAAAAATTAAGATAATTTTCATAATCATTAATACAATACTAATTTACATTTAATATTTAAATTTGTTACTCAATTTCTATTCAATTTCTACTTTAATTTCAATTTTAATCTTAACTAAATTCACTTACTTTTTCTATCTCAATTCATACTTTGTTTCTACTCAATTTTCAACTAAACTTCGACATAACTATCTAAATTTCATCATAAAACCCTAATTTCAAAATTCTTGCAATTTATTCCCTACTATGTAAAACTAATAGCTTCTTTTACAATTTAATCCTTTAATCAATTCTAACTAAAAATTCTATCAATTTAATCCCTAATTCAATCATTTGTTCAACATGAACTTTACTCAAAAACCTAACTTTCAAAATCTCAACTTAATTTCTACAAAACTTTGTTCTAAAACTTCATAAACATCAAAATTTAAAGAAAAAGACTTAATTGACTTACTTATTAAAGCTTAAAGCTTCAAATCCCAAATTTTCCCCTTTTTTTTCTTTCTTTTCTTTCTTTCCTTCCTTCCTTCTCTGTTTCGTTTCATGCTATTCTGTTTCTTTCCTTCTTTTCATTTCTTTTTCTTTTATTTCATTTACTTTATATATATTATAATAATATAATTTAATAATATATTTATATAATAAGTAAATATACATGTATTTCACAATTGTATGTATATTAGTATTACACATGTCATTATATGCACCACATTTGTCAACTTTTAATTAATTAATTTACTTTATTTAATTAATATAAAATAATATTAATACAATAATATTTACTTAAATAATAAGTAAATACATACATGTAGTACAAATGTATGTATAATATTTATTACACATGTATTTTATTTTTACCATACACTTGATAGTCATTTTGCCTTATTTGCTTTTTAGTCCCTTCAATTTTCTTTATTCTATAATTAAACTTTCACATTTTATTCAATTTAATCTTTTATCTAATTATCCTTAATTTAAGTTAATTCATTTTATTAAACTCTAATTAACTACCCACTTAACTTCGTAAATATTGTTAACAATATTTACGAATCCATTTTTCAGAAACTGAGACCTGAAAATACACTTTTCCGATAACCGTAAAATTCGGGTCGTTACAAACCTGCTCCACTACAACTTCAGGGAGATAAAGTTTATAATTTTTGATCTACTCCACTGCAACTTCAGGGAGATAAGATTTGTGGTTTTAGTTTGCTCCGTTGCAACTTCAGGAAGATAAGACTTGCTATGGTAGATTTAATCCGATCTACTGTAACTTCAGAGGTATAGTAACTATCGTTTTAATCCACTCTACTACAGCTTTTAAAGAGATAGAATTAGTAGCTTCAATCTGCTCCACAGCAACTTTAGGGTGACAAGATTGGTATCTTCAACCTGCTCCGCTGCAACTTCAGGGAGATAAGGCTTATGGCTTTAATCTATTCTATTGAAACTTTAGAGAGATAAGATTTGCTATCTTCGATCTACTCCATCACAACATCAAGGAGATAAGATCTATAACTTCAATCTGCTCCATTGTAACTTCAAGGAGATAAGGTCTATAGCTTTAATCTGCTCCACTGCAACTTCAGGGAGATAAGATTCGCTATCTTCAACTTGCTCCACTACAACTTCAGGGAGATAGTGTTTGCTATGATTTGCTCTACTGCAACTTCAGAGAGATAAGATCTCTAATTTATAGCTTCAATCTGTTCCATCTACTGCAACTTCAGAAAGTTAAGGTTTATAGTTTTAATCTGCTCTATTACAACTTTGGGGAGTTAAGATTTTCTATCTTCAGTCTGCTCCACTGCAACTTCAGGTTGTCATTTTCGAGAATGATCCCTTTGTAGTGCTTAGGTTGTCATCGCTTGTTGCTCATCGAGGTTCTGTCACTAATGTGTTCCCATGCATTCTTGTTCAGTTGGTATCTTTGGCAGAAAATTCAAAGAAACATTCACAATTTAGACTATTCTTTCTCAAATGTTTCCAACTCTTAGGTTCGGTTAGTTGTAACTAGTGGTTTTGTTTCAGGCACTTCAACAAAACAAACAACCCTATCGCAACACTTTTTTTTACCTAAGATGATGTACAAAAGGTTGGCATAGGTTTCGCGACGCTTCTCTCGACGCTTCCAAAAAGGTTGTCTATAGTATAGTTGGCATAGGCTCCGCGACGCTTTTCAAAAAGCGTTGCCATAAGTCAACATAGGCCGACCCTTATTAAAGGGTTGTGAAAAAATTAGTCAATGCCGACCTTTAAAAAAGGTTGGGATAGACCTAGTCAAGGCCAATCTTTGAAAAAGGTTAGGATAGACCCATATAAGACAACCTTAAAAAGGTTGGGATAAGTCAGTCTGAGGCAACCCTTAAAAAAGGTTGAGATCGACTCGTTTAAGGCAAACTCAAAAAGGTTGGGATAAACCTTATCTAAGGTAATTCTTGAAAAAGGTTGAGATAGACTCGTTTAAGGCAACCTTAAAAAGGTTGGGATAGACATTGTCTAAGGCAACCCTTAAAAAAGGTTAGGATAGACTCGTCTAAAGCAACCCTAAAAAGGCTAGGATAAACCGTGTCTAAGACAACCTTTAAAAAAATTGAGATAAAGCCGTCTAATACAATTTTAAAAAGGTTAAGACATACCTTGCCTAAGACAACCTTTAAAAAAGTTAGGATAGACCCGTCTACGACAGCCTTTAAAAGGTTGGAATAAACCCATTTAAGACAATCTTAAAAAGGTTGGAATAAGTACGTTTAAGGTATTTATTTTCTATTTTTTATTGTTTCAATATTAATATATTTTCATAAATATTTACAATGAATAGAAATTGTGCTTTAAATACAACTAAAAAATATTAAATTAAAACTAAAATAAAGGTTGAATATTCATTACAAAAATAGATCCAATATCAAAATACACTAACATTTAGCCAAAATATATACCACCAACATTCAACCCAATGTACAAAAGTAAACAAATAAAAAGGTTCCTAAGACGATGGACATTGATATTGATGTTATACTACATAACAACTAATACAGTCTGAAATTGCAACTTCAATTCCAAGAAACTCTACTAATCTCTTATTTCTACAAGGGTAGCCCCATTAGTGAAACATCTCCAGATCCAAGTATACCATATACCCTAACAATCCATTTTGTTTACTACCTACTTGTAACATATGCAGTCTTCTCTCTTTTCACCTTTATTGCTTCCCGACTCTTCGCTATATTTAGTGTTATCCTCGAGCTCCAACCTTGCTGTAAGCCAATTGCAGACCTCATTCATCTCTTTAGGGATTGTGTAATGACCAATCCTGCACAGACCGGATCAAAACTTAAAACTTTTTCTGGTTTTGTATTCCTTTAATATCAAAAGGACTGAGAATAACAAAAAAAAAAAAAGGACTGAGTGTTTAAGGTTCTTGCACTTAATTTCATTTGTACTGTATCTTCTATAATAGATTTTTATTTATCATAATTGTAAGCACAATGAATAATTCATCGTGATAGTTTATTACTATGAATGTTGGTATCACATATGCGTTACCATTGCATTCTAATATAACAATCAGAGAAGTTTCAAGTGGTTTGAAAGCTTCAAAAGGGAAATTACACTGATATGCATTTCAGAAAGAATAAGGTTTATCAAAAACGGCACAATAAGATATAAATAAAGCCCTGTATGCAAACATGATTTGGCAGCTACATTACCATTACCTGTATTGCTTGATCATGATGTTTGACTAATATAAAATAATATACATATATATTTAAAAAATCCAACTTTTCTCATTCGAATTGATATCCAACAAGACGAATATACGAAAATATAACACAAATACATGAATACACAAATTACCAAGTGTATCATAGATAATGGTTTCATAAAACTACATATACCATCCACAAATAAACACCAATCAAGGATACACAATGAAACTAAAAAAGGGGGGTCTAAAAATAAATATTCAATAATGTTTAGGCTAGTAAGGGGAATTTCCAATTAAAAATTTGTCTCTATGTTTCTCTATGATAAAAGTGACAAGTAAATTGGTTGGCTTTTCATTTCTTGAACATCTTTCAGATGATACAAAGCACTTCATTGCTGGAGTAAATGGCCAAAACTGGTAAACATCAATGCCCTAAGCCTCAAATGTGTTTTGGGAACAGAAAAAAACTAAATATTTGAACATACCTCGAAATCTCCGATTATGCCGACCACAAAACATGACAGTCGCAATTAGCAATCTTAAAGAATGTTTTAACAACCAACTTGCCAAATAAGTTGAACAGAAGGAGCCTTTTTATGATTCCATTGAAGCATCGCCTTCGGGAAAGGCCAAACATGCGGAGGTTACGATCCATTGATCCTACTGCCAAGTACTTTGCATCTGAGCCGAATTTGACCCAAGTTGCTCTACCTGCAAATACAGGAGAATAATGCACTTCAACTTTTGCTGGCTACCAGTAATAATAATAGATTACAATGTTAAAAAAACCAGACCGGGGTCGAGTTGTTTATTAATGTTAATGGTATGATCTTTCAAATAAAACAAGTTGAGGTCTTGTTAGTTAGAAATAAAAATATGAGAAATTACACATAAAACCCTTATTTTTCCAGTGGAATTGGTTTTTTGTCGTGCCACACAAACTACAGGTTCCTGGTTCAACCATTCCAACTGGCTGGTAAGGGTTTTTTTTTTCTTTTCTTTTTTAAATTCATTGATAGAATTAGGGAACAGAAGACAAACTAGTGCCAGATAAATCAGGTAAAGTTTTGATGCAATTCCATTTTGTTTTGATACTACCGACTTGGGACACTCTGGAAGCATAAAATTAAATCAGTATCCACCAAATATCACAACAAATGAAATTTTGAATGTCTATTGACCATCTAACAACATAGTCAGACAATCTCTAGCCAGGAAAATAAGCATTCTATTTAAATGTCAAGTGAAATAGTCTCTACACCGAATTTAAGTTTTGGTTCCAATAAACTATATACCAAGATTTGAAGACCCTAAGAGCACCTACCTTAAGAGCACCTACCTTACATCCGAGCCAACAATTGCAAGGTAACTCCAACTATGGTCGAAATCCACTAAAAATACAAAGAACAGAATTAAATCTGCTGCTAGTTAAAGCTTTTCACAATTAAACACTTTTATCACGAGAAAGTAAAGCTTTATTCGTTTACAATTTTCCCCCTGGCTCAAAAGTTTCCAATATAGAAAAGAAACGTAAAGTAAATGTACAGATAATATATATAATATAGAAGAAAACATGAAGTTTTCAGTTTTCCTTTCACCATCAATTTCCCTTCTCACAGTTAAGGAAAAGAAGAAATTTTAAAGAATTTCTTTCTCCCTTTTCTCCTCTAGGGTTTCGGCATTTTGGGGAAGATGAAGAGAAAAAAAGAAAAAAATGTTCTTACCCTTTTTATTTTTCCGATTTCTCTTACCCACTTTTATATTATTATATATTTATTATATTCCCATAAAATTTTAAAATTTTATAATATATATTAAAGACATATGTAAATCATAACTGGCCACTACAGTAACCATTTTTATAATGGTTTATTTATTAAATAAATCCCTTAGTTATAGTTTAGCTTTTTATTTAATAACAACCACACTTTTACCACTTGCGCAATTTAGTCCCTTTACTTAAATTGAGCACTAAAGCAACGAAATTATCTAATCAAAATTCAATTCACCTACAACATAATTTCGTAAATATTTAATAAAATTATTTACAACATCGATTCTGAACGAAGTCACAAAGCTGGATTTTCGGTACTATTGACTTTCAATCGTTACAAGTTGGGTTCGTGATGCAAAGATTGGTTGGGATTTTGATTTGGGGAAAATTTAGGGTTTGAGGGAAAATTTTAGGGGTAAAATTAAAATGGCGCCATTTTGATTAAAACAAAATGATTTTTCAATCCAATTTTCTTCCTTATTTCTATATTTGAAAGGTTTAATTATTTCTTAAATTCCTTTAAATTAAGTTTGTTTTGTTCCAAACAATATATTTAATTTGTAAATTTTTATAATGATGTACGAAAATAATTTTAAATAATATGAAAACTCGAGCTAGATATGTCTTTCTGATGAAGAATTAAGTAGTTTTTGTATTAAAGAAGATGGAGCTTATGATGTTACGATAGAATCGAACAAATCAGAAGAATCAAATCAATCCGAAAGAAGTTCATGGTTGGTTAATACAAAGGTTAATTATATTCATTTGACTCTTTATTTTACTTGAAGTATTTGTGTATGAAACTTGTTTCTAACACGATCATGAACATATTACATTCTAAGAACCCTACAAATAAAGGTGAAAAAAAAACTTGATTAAAAATAGTTCTATTCTGGTTGACATCGGTTAACTGATTCACTGACTAAACCGTTCTTTAGTAGCATTGGTCTCTCATTCACTCCCGTCTTCATGAAAAAAAAACTTGATTAAAAATAGCTCTGTTCCGGTTGACATCGGTTAATTGATTCGCTGACTAAACTGTTCTTTAGTAGCATTGGTCTCTCCTTCACTCTCGTCTTCATTTAATCTTTTCTAAACCCTAAACAGTACATCTAAAACCCTAAACCCAAAACCCAAAACTTAAATTTCTAAACCCTAAACCATAATCATTAAATCCTAAACTATAAACCCTAAATCATAAACTTTAAACTCTAAATTAATTAGATAAAATATGAATATTATATATTCTTTCAATATTTTAGGAAATTTCAATAACATTTTCAATTTACTAATTAATTTTGTTTCTCTAGAGATGCATGGGTTAACAATTTTTTAATTTTAATATATATAAAGTTTATCTATTATCTCTTAAATAATTTAAACTATAATGATAATTTTAATATATTCAAATTAATATTATCTCTTTACAATTATATAAGAAATTATTTCATATATAAATTAAAAAAATCAGTTATATATCCAAAAACTTTAAAATTATTTTAAATAATAGTATTTTAAATTTTTCATTTTTAACATATATTTTCTATATATTTACTTTCAAATTTTTTCTACGTGTCATTAATTTTTCTGAAGATTTTAAATATTCAATTAAAATAAATTGTATTTTAACTAATATAAACAAACTAGTTAAATAATAAATAGATAAGGAATAAAACAGCGCGTTTTGTTTAAAATAAAATATTTTTTGCAGCATTTTTAACCTTAAAATTAATATCATAGCAATTCTTTAATTTCTAATTTGATCGAAAATTTTTCCATTAACAATGATTCTGGTCATCAAACATGTTTTAACCTTAAAATTCATCTTTAAAGAAAAAAAATAACAATTATGTCTAATATGAATATGCCCTTTTCTATGCTTGTCATGAAAAATGTAATGAGGATATATGAATTTTAAACCTTATTCTCACTCGAAATTATTAAGTTATTTTTAATTTGACTATATATAATTATTAACACTCATTATGTAATTTTTTAAGAATATTCATATTTTAAATCCAAAGATATTAGTTTAAAATATTAATACCATAATTTTTATTTAATATAAAATTAATTTATTAGAAAATTAAATTTAGTGATTGGTGGTATATTAGGAGTCAGGACATAAGAGTTTTTCTTTTCATATGGCAACACTTTTATATAGTTGGGAAAGGTATAACACAAGTTGGCATAGTGTTGGACAAAACTGACTCTTATTTAAGTGTTACCTTAGGCATGCATATCCTGATCCTTATACAAAGAGTTGGCCAAAGCATATGTTGGCAAGTCTATCCCAACACTTAGGAAAGTGTTGGCCCAAAAGTGTCGGCATAGTGTTGGACAAAGCTAACTCTTATTTAAGTGTTGCCTTTGGTATGCATATTCCAACTCTTATACAAAGAGTTGACCAAAACGTATGCCGACCAGTTTACCCCAGCACTTAGAAAAGTGCCGGCATAGTGTTGAACAAAGCCTAATCTTATATAAGCATTGTCTTAGGCATGCATATCCCAACTCTTATACAAAGGGTTGGACAAAGTGTACATCAACAAGTTTATCCCAACACTTAGGAAAAGTTTCGGCCCAAAAGTTTCAGCATAGTGTTGGAAAAAGTCAACTCTTATTTAAGCGTTGCCCTAGGCATACATATCCCAACTCTTATATAAAGGATTGGCCAAAGTGTATATTGATAAGTCTATCCCAACACTTAGGAAAGTGTCGGCCCAAAAGTGTCGGCATAATGTTGAACAAAGCCGACTCTTATTTAAGTGTTGCCTTAGGCATGCATATCCCAACTCTTATACAAATAGTTGGCCAAAACGTATGTCGACAAGTCTATCCCAACATTTAAAAAAGTGTCGCCTCAAAAGTGTCGCAGTAAGCATGTTTTGTTGTAGTGAGGTCCATGTAACATTTAAAAGCTTTTCAGAGCAATATGCAAAACTCCTTTTACGTGAATTTATGAGTCTATTAATCGTTATTTCAATAAAAAATGCTTG
Organism: Gossypium arboreum; assembly: GCF_025698485.1. Taxonomy (NCBI): domain Eukaryota; kingdom Viridiplantae; phylum Streptophyta; class Magnoliopsida; order Malvales; family Malvaceae; genus Gossypium; species Gossypium arboreum. Next base: position 28,370,340 of record NC_069074.1, on the reverse strand, counting down.
AAAAAGATTATAATGATGGACAGAACTTGAAATTATCAGGAACAAAATCAAAGAAAGTGAACATTGCTAAAATACATAATGAGTAAAAAGAAAATAGGTGCCCCAAATATCGCAGTATGAGCTTCTCTACACGAACTTCTTGAGGACCATTTTGAGGTTAACATGTGTTGAGGATATTTAGAGTACTTTTTTGATGCCCGAAAATGTAACGTTTTTCTTCATTGTTATTTCTAAGAGGACAAGACTACTACATACCCCATCTTTGATCAAAATTTGAGTTGCCCTTTTCTAGGTTTTCAACTCAAAACCCCTTTGGTCTCAAGGCGCCCTTTACGGGTTTTTGCCTTGGACTCTCCCTTTTTTTTTAGGCAAAGTATTTCTTGACCGAATCTAAATTCACTGGATTAGGTAAGTTCTTGCCATCCATCTCGGTCAATATCAACGCTCCTCCAGAAAATGTCTTCTTTATCACATAAGGTCTTTCCCAATTTGGTATCCATTTCCCTCTGAAGTCCTTTTGTATGGGCAGGATCTTTTTCAATACTAGGTCCCCCTCATGGAATTCTCTGGGACGAACCTTTTTGTTGTAAGCTCGCATCATTCGCTTTTGGAACATCTGACCATGACGGATGACTTTCAACATTTTCTTTTTGATCAAGTTTAGCTGATCATATCGGGATTGGATCCATTCTGCTTTATCCAACTTCAATTCTGACAAAACCTGGAAGAAAGAAATCTCGACTTCAATAGGCAAAACCGCCTCCATTCTATAAATCAATGAGAAAGGCGTTGCCTCGGTAGAGGTCCTAATAGATGTTCGATAAGCATAGAAGGCAAATGGTAACTTCTCATGCCAATCTTTATAAGTCTCAATAATTTTCACCACGATCTTCTTAATGTTTTTATTGGTTGCCTCGACTACACCGTTCATTTTCGGGCGATACGGTGACGAGTTGTGGTGTCTGATCTTAAACTGACTGCAAACTTTGGATATCGTGTTGTTGTTCAAATTTAATGCATTTTAAGATGTGATCCTTTCTAGCATTCTATATAGACATATGATTTCCTTATTCAGGAATTTGCTGACTGCTGACTATGTAACATTGGCATATGACGCGGTTTCTACCCACTTGGTGAAATAGTCGATGACCATAAAGATGAATCGATGCACATTTGAAGCTTTTGACAAAATCGGCCTAATGATATTCATGCCCCACATAGAGAAAAGCTATAGAGAAGTCATAACTTACAGAGGCGAAAGAGGCATGTAAATCTTGTCACCATAAATTTGGCACTTATGGTACTTCTTGGCATAACCGATGCAATCTCCTTCCATTGTGGACCAATAATACCCGAATATCATGATTTTTCTGACTATTGTGAAACCATTAGCATGTGTTCCACAGACACTCTCGTGGACTTCTTCCAAGATTTTCTTGGCCTAGACAACATCTACATATCTTAGTGGTCCCTGATCCTTTCTCCTTTTATATAGGATTTCCCCATCTAAGACGTAGTCACTGGCCAGTCTTATTAGCGTCCTTTTGTCATTCTCAGTTGCCTGGTTAGGGTATTCACGATTCTTCACGTATAGCAATATATCATGGTACCAAGGGTGATCATTATTTTTTTCTTCTTCTTCGATGTTGTAATAATGAGTCGGAGCCTCATAAATACTCATCTGGATCGGTTTCACATCCTCTTGTTTGTTTACATTGACCATGGAAGCTAAAGTTGCTAGGGCGTCAGCCATCTAATTTTCTTTTCTCAGGAGGTAGCAGAAGGTGATATTATCAAACTCTTTAATTAATTCAAGGACCAACCTTCGATAATCGATCAATTTGGGATCTCTTGTCTCCTATTCATTTTTGAACTGATAGATCACTAGTGCAGAATCTCCATAGACCTCCAACACTTTGATCTTGTGTTCTATGGCTGCACGAATTCCCATGATACATGCTTCGTATTTGGCCATATTATTTGTACAATCAAAATCTACTTTACTAGTAAAGAGATAATGATCTCTATTTAGGGATACCAGAACTGCCCCGATTCCGTTACCCATAGTATTTGAGGTTTCGTCGAAATTTAGCTTCCAAGGATGACCCTCTTGAGAGTCTTCTTCAGTGGTTGCCACGTACATTAGATCTTCATTTGAGAAATCAAAGTTCAGAGGCTCATTGTTTTTTCTAAAGCTTTACTGGCCAGAAAATCTGCTATTGTACTCCTTTTTACAGCGTTCTGATTCACATAGACTATATCAAATTCAGAAAGTAGAATTTGCCATCGAGTCATCCTTCCATTCAAACAGTCGACTCCATCATATACTTTAGATGGTCTAGTTTCGAGATAAGCGAAGTTGTGTAGTACAAAATGTACTGTCTCAATCTTCGGGTTGTCCAGATTAAGGCGCAACACAACTTCTCAATTGGTGAGTATCTCATCTCACACTCAGTGAACTTCTTACTAAGGTAGTATATCGCCCTTTCATTCCTTCCTGACTCATCGTGTTGGCCAAACACACATCCTATAGAACTTTTAAATACTGTCAAATACAGTATCAGTGGCTTATCTGGATTAGTTGGTGTCAGCTTGGGGCATTGGATAGGTATTGTTTAACCTTGTCAAAAGTTTCTGGCATTCATCATCCCATACACCTGGATTGTGTTTCTTGAGAAGATGGAATATGGGGTCACATTTCTCAGTCAGTTGTGAAATGAACCGGGCAATGTAATTTAGTCTTCCTAGAAAACTTCAGACTTCTTTTTGAGTGCGCAGTAGAGACAACTCCTGTATAGCTTTGACTTTATCTAGGTCAATCTCGTTTTTGAGTGCTAACTACGAATCCTAGCAGTTTTCCTGACCTGGCCCCAAAGGTACATTTTGCTGGATTGAGCTTTAGTTGGAATTTCCTCAACCTCAAGAATAAATTCCTCAAGAATTGCACGTGCTCCTCTTCAGTTCGAGATTTGGCGATCATATCGTCGACATAAACTTCAATTTCTTTATGCATCATATCATGGAACAGGGTTACCATGGCTCTCTGATAAGTCGCTCCTACATTTTTCAGTCCAAATGGCATCACCTTATAGCAAAATGTTTCCTACATAGTTAAAAATGTGGTCTTATCCATGTCTTCAGGATGCATCTTTATCTAGTTGTATCCTGAGAAGCCATCCATGAAAGAGAATAATGAATAACCTGTGGTGTTGTCCACTAAGGTGTCGATATGGGGCAATGAGAAATTGTCCTTTTGGGCTGGCTTTGTTCAGGTCCTTGTAATCTACACACATTCATACTTTCCCATCTTTTTTAGGGACGGGGACAATATTGGCTACCCATTTTGAGTGTTTGACCACTTGTAAGAAATGAGCATCAAATTACTTCTTGACCTCTTCTTTTATTTTTATCACAATGTCGGGTCTTATCCTTTGGAGCCTCTGTTGAACTGTCTAGCACTCTTCCTTTATGGGGAGCCGGTGTACTACGATATCAGTACTTAGACTAGGCATGTATTGATAGGACCATGCAAAGACATCTTTGAATTCTTGGAGTAACTCAATGAGGTTTCGCTTTGTCTCTGTGGTAATGCAAGCTCCTATTTTTACTTTTTTCTTTTCTTATCCCTCTCTCAAGTTCACAATTTCTACTACCTCTTTGTAAGGTAGAATCTGTTTCTCCTTTTATTTTACTATCCTTAACAAATCAGGAGATAGGTTACAATTTCTATCATCTTTAAATTCTTGAGGTTGCTCTAGACACATATCTCGTTCAAATGGAGATTCTGAGTTAGTAGAAACGTTGCTCATATCATTGATATCTGGAGACCTATTATAGGGATGAAGAAAAATCCAAAGAATAAAAGAGTCTAGGAATAATTATCTATATGGAATGATTATGAATGAAATGAAAGAATAGAAGAGTATTTGCTCAAAATAAGACAGAAAGATGCATTTCATTGAAATAAAGATGTTAGACATCGGCCTATTTCATAAAAGGATTCTTATTGCCCCTAGGCTTAAAGCAACAAGTGTGTTTTGAAAATTATTCTGAATTAGCTCTAAAAACTATAGGAATCTCTTCCGCAATCCAATTATTCAAAACACTTCCAGGTTCATAAGGGCGAATGCCTGATAAATTTCTTTCCAAAATTCCCTCTTCAGATATGGAGTTGATGTTTAGTTTTCCCATCATTTCTTTAGTAGTTTCTTTTCTTGTCATCTTCCATTCAGGGTGAATAATTGCTCCTAACACAAATTTCTTGATATATGGGGAAAGGTCATTGGTTCCCATTTGACCTCTGCCCCACTTAATCGTGCTCTTTTCCTCTTTTGCTTTGCATTTGGCTTATATCCCATGTTAAATCGATCTCATTTATCCATTAGAATTGGTACTTCGACTTTCTCTTAGAGATATTTTTCGAGTCTTTTTTCTGGTATAGCTCCATGTCCGATCATCAGCCGTAGGCCCATCTTCGTAGTTTTGGATATTCTGGTACAGGAATCTTATTCCCTTCGACGATGAATGTTGCATTTACAAATTTCAGCGATTGAAAAGGACATTATATCACTTCATCATCTACCCCTATGTATGGTGCGTTACTAGTTACGGATGCAATAATATCTTCTTCCACACTTATCATTACCAGTCAACCCTCAATTATCAACTTTAGCTTTTGGTGTAGTGATGACGACATTGCCCTAGCCGAGTGAATCCAAGGCCTCCAGTAAGCAATTATAAGAAGGCTTGATGTCCATCACCATGAAACCCACTTCATACGTGCTTGGACTAATAAAAAGAGGTATCTTAATCCTTCCCATTACTTTCCTTTCAGTACCGTCAAATGCTTTCACTATGTTTTGGCACGTCTTTATATGAGAGTTGTCCACAGGCAACCTATTCAGTGTAAACATGGGCAGAACATTCAGTGCCAATCCATTGTCAATCAATACCCTCGGCAATGTATACACCTTGCAGCGGGTGGTGATGTGTACAGCCTTAATGGATCCCATCCCTCCCAGAGGTATTTCATCATCATTAAAAAAGATGACATTATCGGCGCTTATGTTACTGACCAGATAGTCTAGCTTGTTGACGGAGATATCATTAGTGACATAAGTTTCATTTAGTACTTTCATCAATGCGCTACGGTGTACCTCCGAGCTTAACAGTAAAGCTAGCACTAATATGCGAGTTGGTTGTTTATGCAGTTGCTCCACAATGCTATACTCGTTATGCTTTAGGAACTTGAAAAACTCTTTAGCCTCCTCCTCAGTTGCCAGCTTGTTAATAGAAGATTCAAGTCTGGCTTCCTTTTCTTTATTTTGTTCAACCGCCTAGGATTTTCCTTTTGCAGGTTCAACCTTTGCATTTGATGTGTCATAGCGGCTCCTACTGTGCGTGTAGAAGCCCACATCTCAACCTTCTTCTGAAGCTCTAATTGGGTTCTCTTCTCTCGGGATCGTCATGTTGCAATTATAATTCCAGGGAACCCTCTTGCTGTCCTTGTAGGGAAAGGTTACAGGTTTCTAGATTATGACTCTTGGTGTAATTTGTACTCTGGTTTCATTGATTATTGGTCATGAAATGATAATCATTGGGTGGTTGACTTTATAGATCCTCTCTGTTAATCCCTCTTACGAGGCACATACATCTTCTCCTTCTTGGCTTTCGATGTACTCAAAGAATTCTAGCTCCTTATTGTCCATCAGACCTTGTACTAGGGCCCTGAATTCATTGCACCTTTGAATTTCATGACCTTCTTCATCATGGAACTCGCAGTAGTTCCTTGCTTTTTAGGATTTCTCTCCTAAATCTTATGTGATTAATCCACTTTCTACCATTTTTTCCAAACCCCTTTTAGTGGGGTTTTCACTTCTGCTATATTCATCTTGATTCTCTTCCCCACATTCTCATTATTATGTTTACCCCTTTGTCAAAATGGTTGGGTAACAGATTCACTGCACCAGATAGATCATCGAATCTCACAATGCCCATTTTGATAAGTCTTCCAATTAACTTTTTAAAATTGGTGCAGTTCTCGATCGAGTATCCCGTGATTCCCGCGTGGTATTCGCATTGGGCATTTGCGTCGTACCATTTGGGGAATGGAGGTTGCATAAATTTTAAGTAGAAAAGGGATACTACATGTACATTAAACAAATTTTGGTACAACTCCCTATACGACATTAGGATGGGCATAAATTGGAGTTTCTCCATATTTTGCCTTGTGTTGGATTCTTGCTTTAGGGGGCCTTGATGGTTAGTAGCTACTGCCCTTGGCTGACCTACAGTAATCAAATTTGAATAGCCCTTGTCATACATACTCGTATTATTTACCTCATTTTTCTTCTTTCTCGGGGCAGTTTCCTACCCTTTTCCCAGGCTTCTATTTTTCCGCACATTATTGTATTTTTTATCATCTCACCGAACATTATTATGTCCGAGAAACTCTTAGTTGTGCTTCCCAGTATATGATTAATGAATGGAGCTTTCAGGGCATTAATGAAGAGTATTGTCCTTTCCTTTTCTAGCAGAGGTGGTTGGACTTGCGTGGCGACTTCCCTTCACCTTTGAGCATATTACTTGAAGTTCTCGCTTGGATTTTTCTCTATGTTTTGCAGTGTGATTCTGTCGAATGCCATATCTGTTACGTGGCCATATTGTTTCATGAAGACCTGTGTCAGGTCCTTCCATGAATTGATTTGGGCACGGCTTAATTGATTATACCATTTGGCCGCAGTCCCGGTCAGGCCGTCTTCGAAACAATGAATTAACAACTGATCATTATTGACATATCCTGTTATCCTCCGACAGAACATCGTAATGTGGGCCTCAAAGCAGCTGGTCCCATTATATTTCTCAAATTTCGGGGTCTTAAACTTAGGCGGGAGCATTAGATCTGGAACGAGGCTCAAGTCTTTAGCATCAATTCCATAATGGTAATCAGCGCTTTCCAATGCCCTAAATTTCTCTTTTAGCCATCTGCATCGGTCTTCAAGTTACTTTGGGAGCTCCATTCTTGCTTTTTCTATTTCTGCTATATCATTAAGATCAGGGAAAAGGAATTTGCTAGATGGTCTCCTGGATTGGAGCATGAACCTATCAGGAAGCTTGTTAGTGTCGAGGTACCAGTCTGATATTAGGGCTTAATGTTAATGAACACCCTTTGTGGATATGCGTTTGGTTGTGCTTGGGTGTTTGTTGGGATAAAGCTTGGAGGATAAGCAGGGTCCTCGTTATCATCCCCGAAATTGACCATAAGGCTATTTCTTTTTTCTAGCCCTCCAGTCAGCAACTGGGTTAATTGGCTCATCATATTCTTTTAGGATTCTAGCATCTGATCCCTTATGTCTTGTTAAATTTTGGCCAATTGTTCTTGAATCTGTATTTGTAGCTGATCTTGCATTTCTTTTTGCATTTGCTCTAACCTTTCCAACCTTTGGTCCATTGGTTTAGTTTTTCCTCGTGTACCGCAACAATATTCCAGGGTAACTGCCATGATTTTAAGATCTCTTTGTGAGATTTAATGCACATGATGCAATGTAATGCTGATGCATGAAATGTATGCAAAAAACGCATTGATTCTGATTCAATTTCATTAGAGTAACTTTTCTAGAAAATAAATTTCTTTACATAAAACGGATTACATATAAGGCATCGCCCTAATACTTAAGGCCTTGAGCTTCTTAAGAAGCCAAGCTAACTCTCGACCTCGATTTGACTCTGACTCGTATTTTAAACTCAGTGCGTTAGCCTGAACTACTAAAGTTTGTAAATGATCAGCCACCTCCCGTACTTAAGCCAAAATTGCACCCATGACGTAATCCCTATCCCTGACCTGGTCCTAACATGTCTTCTAATATCTGTATTACTCTTTTTGACTGTCCGTTAGTTTTTGGATGAAATGTCGTGCTGAAACTCAACTTGGTTCCTAAAGCTTCTTGTAACTTTCTCTAAAACTTCGAGGTAAACCTCAGGTCTCGATCAGATACAATCGATAACGGCACACCATGAAGCCTCACAATCTCAGAAACAAACAAGTCGGCCAATTTTTCAAGGGAATAGTTGACACACGCTGGTATGAAGTGTGCTGGCTTAGTGAGTCTATCGATAATAACCCATACTGCATCTTTCTTTCTCGGGGTTAGAGGTAAATTGGTTACAAAATCCATGGTGATACGATCCTATTTTTACTCGGGAATCATAGTAGGCTAAAGTAAACCAGAAGGCACTTGATGTTCAGCCTTTATTTGTTAACACACCAGACACTTGGAAACGAACTCTTAAATGTCTCTCTTCATATCGGACCACCAATACATTATCTTAAGATCGTAGTATATCTTCACGCTACCCGAGTGAACTGGCGATCAACCACTGTGTGCCTCTCGTAAAATCTTCTAAATGAGCTCACTATATTTGGGTACACAAATTCTATCTTTGAACATTATACACCCATCAGTACTAATACGAAAATCTGACTCAATCTCTGATTCACACTAAGTTCTCTTAACTTGTAGTTTCTCGTCATCTTTCTAAGCTTCATGAATTTTATGAAGAAAAATTGGTCTGGCTCTCAACTCTGCTAGGATCGAACCATCATTAGATAGGGTCAACTGAGCGTTCAAAGCTCTCAAAGAAAACAACGACTTTCTGCTCAAAGCGTCAGCGACTACATTCGTCTTTCCCGGATGATAGTCGATAATCAACTCATAATCTTTTATTAGCTCTAACCATCGTTGTTACCTCATATTCAACTCTTTCTGAGTCATTAGATACTTTAAACTCTTGTGATTAGCAAATACACGGCATCTTTCACCATATAAATGATGTCGCCAAATCTTCAATGCGAACACAGCAGCTGCTAGCTCTAAATCATGGGTCGGATAATTCTTCTCATGAAGTTTTAGCTGCCTTGAGGCATAGGCTATAACCTTGCCTTCTTGCATTAGCACACACCCTAAACCGTTTAGGGAGGTGTTACTAAAAACTACAAATTCCTTGCCCGACTCAGGTTGCACTAAAATTGGGGCTTCGGTCAACAAAGCCTTTAATCTCTCGAAGCTCCGTTGGCACTCTTCTGTCCACTCGAACTTGACATCTTTCTACAGTAGCCTTGTTATCGGTGTAGCTATCATGGAGAATTCGTTTACAAATCATCTATAGTATCCTGCTAGCCCTAGAAAACTATGGACCTCTGTCATATTTCTTGGCGGTTTCCATTCTACAATAGCTGAGATCTTATTCGGATCAACTCTGATCCCGTCTCCTGACACAATGTGTCCTAAGAATCCAACTTCCTTAAGCCAAAACTCGCTCTTACTAAACTTAGCATAGAGCTATTTATCCCTCAAAGTCCGTAACACAGTTCTCAAATGTTCTGCATGCTCACTCTTATCACGTAAAAAAATCAATATGTTGTCGATAAAAACGACAACAAACTTATCCAAGTACGGCCAGAAGATGCGGTTCATCAAGTCCATAAATACTATCGGGGCATTTGTTAATCCAAAAGGCATAACAAGAAACTCATAATACCCATATCTTGTCTGAAAAACAGTCTTCGGTAAATCATGCTCCTTGACTCTTAATTGGTAGTAGCCCGATCTTAAGTCTATCTTAGAGAACATAGTGGCCCCTCTTAATTGATCGAAGAGATCATCGATTCTCGGCAACGGATACTTGTTCTTCACTGTCACCTTGTTAAGCTGTCTGTAGTCGATACATAACCTCATTGATCCGTCCTTCTTTTTCACAAAAAGCACTGGAGCACCCTATGGTGAATAACTCGATCTAGCAAAACCTTCATCGTACCAGGAGCCAACTCGATACTAAAATCAACCTCTCTTTCTGGGGGTAACCCTAGTAACTCCTCCAAAAAGACGTCTATAAACTCACAAACCACTGGTACAGTCTCAATCTTCGACTCGGACACTTGGGTAATTAGCACAAAAGCTAGATAAGCTTCATACCCTTTTTTCAAATATCTTTCGGCTGCCAAAGATGATATTACCACAGACAAATTATCTGACTTATCTGGCCTAACTCGAAGAAAATTTCCATCCTTACATCTTAGCTAAATTACTTTTCTCTCATAATCTACTACAACACCATGGGAGGTCAACCAATCCATCCCAAGAATTACATCGAATTCATTAAATGGCAACAACATCAAGTTGGCTGGAAAACAATGGCCTCTAATCATCAAAGAACAATTTCTACATACTTGGTCCACTAATACATGCTTGCCTAACGGGTTAGACACTTTTATTACAAACTTAGTGGACTCTACTAACATGTTTATACGAGGTATTAATTCTATACATATGTAAGAGTGGGTAGATCCCGGGTCAATTAAAGCGACAACAGTTATATCGTGAATAGAAAAGGTACCCGTGATCACATCTGGAGACTCTGCCTCTTCACGGGCTCGTATATCATAGGTCCTTGTTGGCGCTTTGCCTTCAGACCTTATCGCGGCCTTTCTTGGTGCACCTATATTACTATTCCTACTCCCGGGGTTCCTTTGAGGCCTACCCCTCAAGGGAGCACTGCTTGTTTTCACATCTTGTTTTCTCTCTCTCTCGTCCATCTTAGGGCACTCGCGGATAAAGTGGTCAAGTAACCCACACTTGAAACAGCCCCTCTCATTTACTCGGCATTCGCCCAAGTGATATCTTCCACATTGCGAATACTCCGGCCTACTTGGCCGAGCACTACCAATACTTGCCACTGAGGTAGTTTGGGCTTTAGATGTTATATTCTGACGATTTTTGTTTCTCTTCGAATATCAAACCGAAGTATTCGATTGGGTAGTAAACTCTTTTAAACTCTTGGAGGAGGACTGATGCGTCTTCCCCATCTGTCTTCTCTTTAAATCTTGCAACTCAATGGCCGCCTTCCTTCTCTCCTTCACCAGTTCTTCTGCTTTACATGCTCTCTCAACGAGCACCACAAATTTTCTTAGCTCTAAGATGCCCACAAACACTTGAATCTCTTCGTTGAGGCCATCCTCAAACCTTTTACACATGGTAGCTTCAGTGGATACGCATTCTCGCATATACTTACTGAGTTTCACAAACTACCGCTCATACTCCGCCACAGTCTTACTACCTTACTTCAACTCTAGAAATTCCTTCCTTTTTCGGTCTATAAACCTCTGGCTAATGTACTTCTTTCGGAACTCTTCTTAGAAGAATTCTTAAGTTACTCTTTCTCTTGGTACTTCAGACATGAAAGTGTTCCACCACTAATAAGCCGAGTCTTGTAGAAGTGACACTACACACTTCACGCACTCATCGGGTGTGTATAATAACTCATCAAATACCCTCACGGTATTCTCTAGCCAAAACTCCGCTCTCTTTAGGTCATCATCTATACTAGCCCGAAATTCCTCGGCCCCTTGCTTCCGGATCTTGTCTACCGGAGGCTTTTCTCTCCTGAACACGTTCGCACCTTGTGGAGCCACCAGGGTGTACTGAGGAATCGGAGAAGGTGAGGGAGGTGCAGTGTTCGGGTTTGCACGAACAAATTCTGTATACTAAACATCCATCATTCAGAGGTAGGCTTCCCTAGCTCCTCCGCCTTGGCCCATACTTACAGGCTCACTCTCTATCAGCGCGGTCCCTTCTGTGGGAGTTGGCGTATTACTTTCCACGTCATCTGCCGTGGTTCTATCAAGATCCATTACTATAATAAAAACAATTTATAATCGTCAGGAATCGTCGCACTATCAATATGCATATACGTGGCATGTATAGCTAGACTCGCACTCTAGCTAGTTCATTCCTAGAATCAACTAAACCATACTCTGATACCACCAAATGTAACACCCCTCACCCATACTCGACGCCGAGACAGGGTTCGAGGTGTTACTTGACTTAAACTCAATCAATCACACAAAAACTGGGCCGTAAAATTTTAATCAATTTAAAACTTTTCTTTTCACAAACAATCTATCTCGTATACAGGCTTATGAGGCCCAAAAAATAGATCCGGGGTGATTTGGAACCCAACCGGGACCTTATGAAAGGTTTATAAAATTTCATGTATCAAGGCTCCACACGCCAGTGTGGGCATAAAGCGCACGACCGTGTGCTAAGGACACACCCATGTCCCGAACCCGTGTCTAAAAACCTAGGCATTCTGCCAAATCTACACGGCCCAAGCACACACCCCCGTCCTATAACCGTGTCCTTCACACAATCGAGACACACGGCCGTGTCTCTTATCCGTGTGCTACAAGCATGCATACTAACTTTATGACACGGACTGGGCACACGCCCGTGTGTCTTGCCCGTATACTAAAATGACTTGAAAGTTTTAAGTACAGGGGACGCACGGCCATAACACACACCCATGGGTGTGAGCCGCGTGCCACACACGGCCTAGACACACGCCCGTGTGTCTTGCCCGTGTGGATAAATTAGGCTATTTCCCAAGCCATTTTGTCACTTTTGTACAACCTACACAAGATCATGTCAATATACAGTTTTCACCCCAAAAGTCACCAATTCATTCAAAGAAAGAATATTATATGCATTCATCAAAATGAATAATAAACCATTATTCCAAGCCTAATAAAAAATGAAGGGCTTTTATCTTAAACCAAAACACATGAACAATTTCTCAATAATACAACTTACTAGCCTAGCCTTATACATGCCACAATCAAAAATAGGAATCCAACTATACCGGGTATAACAGACGATAGTGTGATCGATATCTCTGACTTCAAGGGATCCTTGAGTAAATTGGCAGTACTGAAAGAAAAGGGAAAAGAAAGGGAGTAAGCATAAAGCTTAGTAAGTTGCATATGATAAGTATACAACAACATTCTCAACATTTGCCATCATGCTTGTAGCTCAAAGGTAAACATAACTTAACTTACTCAAGTCTCAATCTCTAAATTAAACTCATTTCTCATGCTTATCATATAGGTACTTGTAACACTCGTAACATGATCATCCTTTCTTTATCAAAGTTGAACTACAAATTTCACCATTGAATCGTTTTGGGATACTACTGGATATTCTATGAACCTTCGACATGGAATAAGTTACCGATGTCATGTCCCAGATATAGTCTTATACTGGCTCTCATATATGCGTGATGATGCATGTCCCAGACATGTCTTACACTAGCACAACTCTTAGCCGGTGCATGTCCTAGACATGTCTTACACTGACTATCTCTGTTGAGGCCGATGCATGTCTCAGACATGTCTTACTCTGGCACTCATAATATGGCTGAAGCATGTCCCAGACATGTCTTGCACTAGCCCTCGTCTGAATGATGATGCCATGTCCCAAACATGGTCTTATACTGGTGCACGAATCACCCAATGTCTTAGCACGAATATCCAATTCATATCCTAAGGTTCAACGGGATATTTCTACTATCTCAAATATTACATTGCATTCTCGGTTTATAACTTAACAATTCGTACAATATCAATTCAATGACAATATGAATACAAGTATTAACAATGTAGTTGTACTATTTACATATAACTTACCGTGGACTACAAAAAGTGTTTGACTAAACGGCTTAATCGGATTGCTTGGCTTTGCCTCGATCTAGGCTCGGTCTTGGTAAATCTTGATCTATATTAACAATATATACATCCTTTTAGTCACTAAACACAATTTAGCATTCATAAATTCACAACTTTGGTAAAATGACCATTTTGCCCTTAGGCTTTGGCAAAATGACCATTTTACCCCTATGCCCGAAAATCAATTTTTATCGAATTTATTCGTATTTTTAGCCTAGATAAACTCTTTTTACTACTAGAGCAATCCCAAATTCTCACTATATCACACACTTATTACTTAATTTGCAACTTATGCAAACTCGCCCCTTTAGGTGTTTTCATGCTAACACCTTTCACAAAAGTTGTTTATAGCACAACTAGGACTCATATTTTTCATAAAAACTCAGCATATAACACAAATACATCCATGGAAAAATCCTAAACTCTTGACTATTTTGTAAGATATCACCCTCATTTGAAAGCTCATGCTTCAAGGGTCTCAAAATATAAAAATCTTGAAGAAAACTCATTAAAATCACTTACTTATGAGTGCTTTAAGTTGCCACAGATTTTTAAGCTTTCAAACCCCCATTTTAGCTGATATTTTCGGTGGTAGAGAAGAAGATGAGAAGGTGATATCATCTTTTCTTATTTTATTACTATATTAGTCCCACCAAACCCAACCAAACTTGGACTTTTTGACCAATTTGTCTCCCATGGCTGGAAAAGCACTCTAAAAAGGGTCTAATTACCCTTTAAATACTCCAAATTTTGATTCTCTAGCTATTTAACACATTTGGGTACTAAAAGGTAACTTTTGCCTTTTATGGGATTTTGTCCCTTATCGCAATCGGGCTTGAAAACATTAAAATTAACTCACTAAATTTTTCATGCACTAATATAATCATGCTATAATATCATAATTATAATAAAAATAACTTTTCTATCTTCGGATTTGTGGTCCCAAGACCACTGTTCCGACTAGGCCCTAAATCGGGTTATTACATACGAGGCATTACCAGACTTATACACTAGCATTTATACAAAACCGAGGCATAAATTTGCTTTCCAAATCAAAAATTTTGAAATTTCACCATAAAGTCCCTAATATGGGCCTACGGGGTCATTACATACTTTAGAAATGATTTGGAACTAAACCGGTAACTTTGGAAAGTTTAAAAAAAAAATTCTTGAAGTTAGGGGCACATACCCGTGTGGCCAGCCCGTGTGGCTCCCATGGCCGTGTGGCCAGCCTGTGGGCAATTCTGACTTGTAGTTTCTTAAGCATTAAAGAGGCACACGGTTTTGACTTCATATTTAAGGATGCAGAGGACACACGGTCTATCAACATGCCCGTGTGACATGCCGTGTAAACTCAAAATGAACCTTATAGTTCAAATTTACCAACCCTGCACACCTTGAATAGCAAGCAATTTAAAATACAATCTTTCAACCAGTCCAAAACATGATTAAACATATCTAATACACACTAAAACCACTAGCATAAAGATTTAACTCACATATTTTCAATAATTATTTAACATAGAGTTTCCAAACATTATACTTAAATACCATCCAAATCAATTCAAAATAAACTATATAAGTGACTATTTTATAAACATAATTTTGCTTATATTATAAACATAAATTTTGCTTATATAGATTAACCTTTATCATCCTTACACTAGTAATATTCATACTCAAAATAACATTAAGATAACTTAGGTACATGTCATTCCTCAAGATAAGATACATCACCAAGTATTTGAGTTCAAGAGTTGGCTTGGATGCTGAGACGTTATTTACTTTGTACCTAACTTGCGCACGGAAGCAAACGGTATGCTGAGTATACACTCAGTGGTATTCTTATAAACCAATACTTAATTTATGCATTTATACTTAAACCATAGAATCTAATAAATAAACACATCATGAACATTCAATTAATTGTCTTCATTTCATAATAACATTTATCATTAGAATCGAAACCAGTAAGATATTCAATTCAGTCAGTATCATTCAATCTTTAATGCAGTAATTTACCCTATTAACATAACTCGAACCTGGACGGATACACGGATCCAACCCATACACCGGGATAGTAGCGGTGTTTTATCTACCAAGCGAGAATACACCGTAATAAAGATACTTGATAATGAGAGCGATGAGCGATGGCGGTACACAGAGTACCTAATCGGAACGAATCTGGAATAGTAACAGTAGTTGACACTTATAGTGCCTCATCGACACAAAGTCGAAATATCCCTAAACACTTCTAATTCTATGGCATGCCAACTATGTCTAACTAGCCCGACACTGTTAATAGGGTTTTCATTTCACTTTCAAATTTTCGTATAACAGTAAATACATTTCAAATTTAACAATACTTACCCTTAATTTACTTACCATACATAATAAAGCAATACATACAATTTTTAACTTAAAAGCTCACTTTATAGAAATACAAACCGTGGTTCTCGAGTTTATTTGTTATCTTCGCTCACTTTTTTTTTTCCCTTCTTTGATGACGTTTCCAATGCTATGTTAACAAATAAGCTTCAAACTTCAAAACCCTAATTTTCCTTTTCCTTTTTTTTTTCTTTCCTTTTTTTTCCTTTCTATTTCGTTTTCATTCTCTATTCCCTTTTTCTATTTTTTGTCTTTTATTTACTTTTAATTATTATATTATATTATTATTATATTTTAGTAATTAATATTATTGTTATTTACTTATAATATAAGTAAACAAATATTTATACTACACATGTATGTATTATACTTTATACACATGTAATTAATTTTACCACAAATTTGTTACTTAAGGTTTATTTACTAATTTAGTCCTTTGACTTTTCTTTAATCTATAATTAAACTTTTACACTATATTCAATCTAGTCCTTTCACTAAATTAGCTTTAATTCAAGCTAATTCACTTAACCAAAGTCTAATTAACTACACTACTAGCTTCGTAAATATTTCTAATAAATATTTACGAATTCATTTTGCAGAAATGATGATCCGAAAATTAAATTTTCCAATACCCGTAAATTTTGGGTTGTTACACATGCAGACCGAGTTCAGTTCAGGTGAATACATTTCCCTATGGCTATACGGAGATGAAAATCTCACGAAGAAATAGGTACGGATGTATCCCGAAAGCGATCCACTATCCTATACAGAGGTGAAGACCTCACGAAGGAATAGTTTCTCACTCCCACTTAAAAGGGTAAAATCGATTGATTATGCGATGCAATGTGCAAGAATATATCAAAAACTCAACCTAGTAAAGCAAATATAAACCAAAATAATGAAAATTACAACAAAGACAGATGAAATGCAACGAAAGGATCGTAAATTTAAACCAAGTTTTCAATTTTCGACAAAAAGACAAAAAAATCAACTCGTGGCTTGACTCTTTTATTTTGGTTCCCTAGTGGAGTCGCCAAGCTGTCGAAACCATTTTTTTGAAAATGGGGTTGACTTTGATTTTGAAAACGAAAACAAACGTGGGAGTCGCCACCAATCATTTTTTTATGAGGTGTGATAGGATCACCTCGCAATTTGATCATTTTAATTAGAAGTTTGATTCATCAAAACGATGATTTTGGTCTACAAAATCCAGAAAATGGGTTCGGGAGTCGGTTATGTACGAGGAAGGATTAGCACCCTCGTAACGCCCAAAATTGGTACCTAGTTGATTAATTAATGTCTTAGTACCGAGGATTGAGAATTTGAAAAGATTCTAAAAATATGATCCTTTGTTAAAATATTATTTAATTGAAATTTTTTTGAGAAAATGGCGTATTTCACGTTAATTGAGAAAAAGAACTACGTCCCGTAAGTTAGGACACAATGTCTTAAATCCTCAAAACGAGAATAAACACCTAAAAATTTATTTTAAAAGACATTCGATTATCTCGATTTTAGAAAGAAATCGTATTCCGTAAGTTAAAACATGATCCTTTTGTAATTCCCGAGATTTTTTTTTAAATTTTAAAACGTTCGTTTGTTCGGATTTGTCGAGAAAATTGAAACCCCGTAAGCTAGGGTACAATTTTTTCGAAATAAAAAAAAACTTGAAATATTGCTTATTTTAAAGAGCACGATTGTATGTGTCAAGATTAATGTAACACTAATTGTAAATAAATCACGATGATAACATGCGTAATAAAATAAATGCGTAAAAATTAATAAAAGACAAGCATAAAATAAAGGAATTAACACAACAAATGAAATGATTACAAATATATAAAAGAGAAAAAAGTAAAAACTAAAATAGTAAATAATTACGTAAATAAATGATATATAAACAACTTGAGAAATAAAAATATTAATAAGTATAAAAATAATAAAGTTTGAAATTAAAAAATTATATAAATAACAAGTAATAAGCATAACATTAGTAACAATAGTAAATAATCTAAATGTGAAATTCTAAGAGTATATAAGTAAATATAATAAAATGATAAAATAAATATATTTACGAAAACATTGGGTAAACGAAAAAAGAAATATAATAATAGTAATAATAATAATAGTAATAATAATAGTAATGATAATAGTAATGATAATAATAATAATAATACAATGTTAAATTAATTAATTTAAAAATAAGATAGCAAAAATAACCAAAAACTGACTAAAATTGAACTCAAAATAGAAAATTGGGGCAAATTTGAAATAAAAAGGAAAAGGGAGGACCTATCCGAACACGCGAATAATATTGAGGGATTAAAAGGGGAATTCTCCCTTCTCCTCCAAAATGATGTCGTTCCCATGAGGACTAAAATGTGATCGAAATAAAGTATGTGGTAATAATAATAATAATACAATGTTAAATTAATTAATTTAAAAATAAGATAGCAAAAATAACCAAAAAATGACTAAAATTGAACTCAAAATAGAAAATTGGGGCAAATTTGAAATAAAAAGGAAAGGGGAGGACCTATCCGAACACGCGAATAATATGGAGGGACTAAAAGGGGAATTCTCCCTTCTCCTCCAAAATGACGTCGTTCCCATGAGGACTAAAATGTGATTGAAATAAAGTATGTGGTAATAATTAAAAATAAAGAAAAACCTAATTGCGAAATGATTAAAAAGCAGAAGGGCTAAAGGTGCAATTATCCCTTCCGTAAAAAACACGCGAATCTTAAGGCTGGAGTGGGTCGAGTCTCGGGTTAAGGCTCAAAATAAAGTCGTTTTGGGCGTTTGAGGGCAGTCCCAAAACGACGTCGTTTTGGTGGCCTATAAGTTAATTTTTTTTTTAAATTTTCATTCTTTCCCATTTCACTAAAAAAAATTGAAAACCCCCTCTCAAATTCTCTCAAACCCCTCTCCTCTTCGGCCATGGCTCCGGCCAAGTGCGGCCGCCACATCAGCTGCCGGTCGCCGGCAACGGCGGGAAGGCCAAAGGTTGCCTTTTTTTTGGCGAAGTAAAAAAAAAGGGTAACTTTTTTCCTTTTTTTAAACTTCTTTTTTAATCTATATATATAAATAGTTTAGGAAAAAAAGAAAATAAAGAGATAGATAAAACAATTTCAGAAAAGGAAAATAAAAAGGAAAAAAATGACCTTAGCACGTTTTGTTTTTTTCTCGATTGCTTCATTGTTTCTTGGTTGTTTGTATACTTGAATCTGTTTTTTTATAGTATTTGAAAGAAAAAAAATCCACTGATACATTCGATTTAAAATGGCTTATATAGCCATTTTACAAGGCTTTTAATCTATTTTTTATGTTGTCATTTTTGCTTTCGATCCTTGCAAGGTGCTACTTGAGGCTGTAGAGTAGGGGGTGGTAGAGGCATTGCAGTAGGCCTAGGGTAGGGTTAGGGGTGGCTAGGTTTTTTTTTTAGTTTTGGGCTTAGGGTTTTTATTATTTGGGCCATTCGTGTTTGGGTTCTGTTTTGGGTTTGTTGGGTTTTGTTTTGAGTTTGTTTGGATTGGACTATTTGTTGGACTCGGACAAATTGGGCTTATTACATTGATTATTTAAACATTAATTACCATTAATAAAAAAAATAGTGGAAGTTAACATCATCATCCACTATTTGATGTAACAAAATATTTTATTTACCATTTTGAATCTTTGGCTAATTAAAAACCTATATTGATTGGACTTTTACAATTTAGTCTCTACACCTAAATTAACTATTAAATCAACAAAATTATCGGACCGAACTCTAATATATCTTTACACCAACTCTCTAAATATTCATATTTAATATTTATGAACCCGATTTACAAAAATAGAGTTTTGAAACTATAATTTTCAGTACCACTAAAAATCGAGCTGTTACAAAGCTGATCCTCTGGAGGTAGCTGCAAATCAACAACAAAACAACAGCTCTAGTAGCAATAGGAAACATGAGGAAATCGAGAAAGATGATGGTAATGTTAGAAGGGCCAGATAGTACTTGATGGACACCAGATAGAATGGTGAGACCACTATAGTTTACAATGAAGCTATTAAGTTGGAAGAGGTCGCCCTTAACTGTTCACTGTTTGCAGATTTGATAAAAATAAAAGGATCACTTGAGAAGATGGATGTTTGAGCATATAAGAAAGATTTTGTAAACTTGGTGGGAGTCTCTTGTGATAAGAAGGGAAAGGTAACTATGTAATGTGCGATAGAAATATAATTTTTAACCCTCTGCTTATCAATAAAAGTCTAATGCATCTTGCGAATTACTGCTATTAAGTTTCTAGATTAGTCAAATAATTCTTAGCAACTCTCACACTTTTGATTGAGAGGATAATTTTAGAAAGTTCACCGACACTAACAGATAAATTGATGGAATGATTCTTCTCACAGTATGAACCTGATCGGAGCAAATAAAACTATTAATTAGGAAAATTTGAGAGAGGTGTCACTACAAGAAAATAGGGCTTTAGCGACGTTTTTAGCGGCGTTTGTAACGCCCCAATTTTTGGGAATTCTATGAATGTTGGCAAATTTTCATGCTTTAATTTTGTCATTTGTGAGTGAAATTATGAAATAGGACCTATGTGAAAATGTTTGAAAATGCTATAGGCTAAATTGAAGTGGCCAAATAAATAGGAGTGCAAAATAGGAGGATTTGCATGACAAACCTCCCATTTTACATGAAGTGGCCAGCCATCATGTTTTTGTAGACAAAATGTGCACTTGATATCCATAATTTATGGTACAAATTGATATAAATTGATAATGGGTTAGGTAAATGTTCCATGATAATGGATTAGGTAAATATTCCATGATAATGGGTTAGGTAAATGTTCCATGATAATGGTTTAGGTAAATGTTCCATGATGGGAATTTCATGTCTTTTGTATTAAAGAATTAAATGGATGAAATATGAAATTTTATTAAAAGAAAAAGGGGTGAAAAGAACAAAGTTTTGTCCATCTTTGTTCATCATAGCCTAAATTTAGAGAAGAGAAAGGAGAAGAAAAAGCTCTTGAATGTTCGGTCACTTGGGGAAGAAAATTGAAGGTAAGTTCATGGTAGTTTGCTTCTATTTTGAGGTTCATGAGTTCTTCTTGATTCTACCTTAACTCTTGAAGCATATTTTGGTTTTTGGTTGTGTTGTGAGCATTTGGTTATGAATTAAAATGAAGGAAATGGTTGTTGTTTCATGTTCTTTTGATGAAAAATGGAAGATAGGTGAAGTTGAGCCAAACAAATGAACATGCATGTGCCTTAGATGCTAAAGGGAAAAATCGGCTAACATGTTGTGCTTTAAAATGATGAAATGGAGATTATAATTAAGTAAAATCATAGATATGTGATGATTGATTGGTGATATACATGTTTAAATAACATGCATGCAAGTTATGTGTGAAAGAGTGAATTTGGTAATAAATCTGCTTGAGACAGCAACAGTAATGTGACTTTGGAAAATCACCATAAATTGTGGGAGATGAATTAGAAGCTGAATGAATTATGTAATTAAATATTAATTAGTCTAGTTTCAAATGGAATAAACGAGAACATATTTTGAATTCTGTACAATGAGATATTTGATTCGTAATGAAGAGTGGTCAGATTACTCAAACAGTGAAACATGGGAAACTTTAAGAAAAATCTGGTATTGATTGGCCATACCAAAAATTCTGAAAATTTTATGGATAGAAGATATATGAGTCTATTTTTAGGAAAAATTAACGGTACTTGATTTGGAGTTTCGTAGCTCCAGTTATAAATAATTTAGTGACTGTTGCTCAGGAAGACAGCTTGCAGTGAAATTATGATTATGTGGTAAACATTGACAAAAAATTTGTTAATGAGTTGCTTATTGTTTTCTTATAAGCTTACTATGATCTGTAGGTGTGGTTGGCCGAATATTGTAAGGGGTTAATACGTAGTTCGTATTTGAATAATTAGATTAATGTGTTAGTAATCCAATTGTAGGCAGTTTGTGTGTGGATCTCATCAGCATATCGTCGCAAGCAGTGTGTAACTAACACCTCTTTCTTATTCGGATCGGTAAAAGTCGAAAAGCGAAATGCCGAAAATCGGTATTTTATAGATTTGAGTGTGCGAATGCTCGTGAGGTAAATCGATTAATGTTTTTGGTAAGCTGCAAAATTTGATTTGTAAAGTGCATGATTTACGTGCCCTCGATATTTTTGGGCTTAATGGGCCAAAATTGGAATGATGGGCCAACGGCCCAATTCGGTAAGAACCCTCGACGTGATTCGTAGTACGTGAAAGGTAGGAATATGCATGAAAACCCTAAAATAGATAAATTACTGAAATACTTTTAAAAGTAGAAAATTTACGCTTTACCCTAGTAGATAAATACCGAAATACCCCTAGGGTTAAATTGACCTAAATGCATGTTTGACTGTTTTTATTTACTGCATACCATGTTGTTATTATCTGATGCATGGGATTGGGATATTGACGAGGAAGTACTGAAAGTGGCTTGTCCATGTCTTGGAGGCTTTGCCTCAATTTATTATTAATTGAGCGACAAGGTCGCAAGCTGTGGAGTGTTAATTTGGGTGGGTTGAGCTATTCCCACATAGAGTGTAGGGCTGGTACGGGTGGAGTGTAGTGGTTGGTGGGTTGAGTAGTCTCCCAAATGGGCTTGCATATGTTATTGATGTTGCATGTATTTTGAAATGGGCCTATGGGCCATCTCATTATCTGAATAAGGGCTAAGGCCCGGTTTATTATAATCTGAAAAGGGCTCGCCCAAGATCATCATTACTGAATGGGCTTAGGCCCAATAGGCTTGAGCTGACTTGGGCTTTGAATGGGTTTTCCTTACACTGAGTTTCCCAAACTCACCCTTTTATTTTCATCCACGCAGTAATCCCCAACCATAGTAGGCTTGGAGCTGTGAGGGAATTCGGAGTGGCCACCCGTTCTGAAAGTTTGATTTTCTTCTGGTGAACTAAACATCATTTTAATTACGTTTGAGGTTTTGGGCTTTTAAATGTAATAAGGCCGCTTATTTATTTTTGGATGGTTTTTATATGTTTTATTAAGATAGGTAATATTTATATTTAACTGTTGAAATTGGATAGCTTTAGGCGTTTTCAAAAACAAGAATTGATTTCAAAATAACACGAAAACAAGCAAAGCTTCCATAATAAAGATATTTTCCAAAATTAATCACTTTTCTTAAAAGGACTTAATCAAATCGGTTTCTAGAAATATACATGACGTTAAGGTATGGCAATGGCGGTTTGCATGTCTAGGATTGGATTCAAGGAGTTTGGTACTTAAGCGGTCAGATGGACTCACCTCCTCTTTTCCGGTTTCCTACGGTGCACTGACTTCCATTCACTTTAACCTATAATGAAATCATCTTTTAAAACACTCAGTAAGTTTTCTTTCTGGATCGGAAATGTTTTGAATGCTTTGATGTGGCATGTCGGATCCGGCCATAACGTCTGGGTCGGGTTTGGGGTATTACAGCGTTTTATCAATAAATGCTGCAAAAAATGTAAAACACAGAGCAATAGTGGCATTTTACCAAAAACGCTGTTAAAAATAGAGCAATAGCGGTGTTTTATGCTAAAACGCCGCTAAAAACCAGAGCATTAGCGGCGCTTTCATTAAAACGCCACTAAAAACCAGAGCATTAGCGGTGCTTTCTATAAAACGCCATTAAAAACTAGAGCATTAGCGGTGCTTTCGGTAAAACGCCGCTTAATACCAGAGCATTAGCGGCGCTTTCGGTAAAATGCCGCTAAAAGTCATATAACCCTTAAAACTCTAAACCCCCAAAAAATCATAAACACTAATCTATAACCCCTAAAACAATAATTATTAAAAATTATGGTTATACAATATATTAAATATTTTCTTATATAATCGTAAAAGAGATAGTATTAAATTTAAAATATTGAATTAATTATCATTATAGTTTAAGGTTTATGGTTTAAGATATATGGTTTATGGTTTAAGGTTTAGGAGTTAATTAGTATTTGAAGTTTTATGATGAATTATGAGTTTAGGTATTATGGTTTAGGGTTTAGGGTTTAATGTTGGAGTTTAAGGTGTAAGGGTTAAGAGTTTAAGGTTTAGTATTTAGTGTTTATGGGATAAGGGTTAAGAGGTTTAGGGTTTAAATTAATTAGTATTTTTTAATTTATATATTAAACGATTTCTTATATAATTGTAAAAGAGAGAATATTAATTTGAATATATTAAAATTGTCGAAACCATTTTCAAATCGAGTTTTGGAAAATGAGAATCGATTTTAAAAAACGAAAACGGGAGTCACCACCAATCTTTTTAGGTGTGATTGGATCACCTTTAAAACATTTTGTTTTAAAATCATTAGTTTTGGTCCACGAAATAAAAGAACGGGTTCGGGAGTCGGTTACGTACGAGGAAGGATTAACACCCTCGTAACGCCCAAAAATTGGTACCTAATTGATTATCAAATGTCTTTAATGTCGGAAATTTAAAAAATTTTAAGATGTAATCCTCTTTAAAATACTTTGATTTTGAAAATTTGGGTTCACTCGTATCAAAACATTGACACTAAGTTAAGCTTTTGGAAATCCCTATCTCGAAACGACAAATCGCCATATCCAATAAGTTAGGACACAAACGCTTTGAAATTCCAAGACAGTTGCTCATATTTTGAAAATCTTAAAAACTTAGAAGGGTATTTGACTATTCGAACTCAACGAGAAAAGTTGCAACCCAATAAGTTAGGGTACTACTTTTCTCGAAGCTTTCAAATACTAAGCATTGCCTTTTTTATTTTTATAAAACTTTTAAATATTGTTTTAAGTGACCTTTTAGAGTGATAATTCTATATTACGAAACATAGATATTCAAATAGCGTATATTACAAAGTATTATAACACTTTATATAAATGGAATCACTATATAGAGGGTAAAATAGAATAATAAAATAATCATGCTAAGCAAATAGGAATATATCCAAAAGAAAGCATAATAAATGCACTAATTATATACAATATATCATAAATAAAACATTAAATAATATAAAAACATGGTAAATATTAATGTGTAAAATATGTATGAGTAAAATAGATGACATGCATAGCAAATGGATAAATAGAATCTACATAAAATATAAAATATACAATCCAATAATTTAATGTACACATGAATGGATTAATAAATGAAATGATGCATATAATACAATATATCAATGTACATATATAAAAATATGCATTTGAAAGTAAATTATAAAAGTCTAAGATATTACATAACATATGAAATACATAACATAACAATAATACATTAATTCTAAAGTAAAACAAATATTGTATAATAATATAAAAACATAAGTTTTAAAAATATATGTATAATATAAACAATTGATAAATAGAATGAGCATATAAAAAAATATGATATTTAATAATAAATTTAAAATATAATATATAATAAAAAATATATTTATAAGAATAATAATTATATAAAAATATAAAATATATTGGTTTAGAAAAATAATGTATAAAATATCAAATATGTAAAAGAATTTATATTTATAATGAAATGATTATATAATATATATACATGCATAGAAAATATATATTTGAAAATAAACTATATAAAAAGGTTAAATATTATGATATATAAAATACATCATCAAATGTATAAAAGATAGGAAAAAATATACATATTTGAAAAATGAAGAAATTAAAATAAAAAGGGTTGAAAAACTAAGATAGACGAAGAATAAAATAAAAACAAACCACAGAGAGTAAGAACGCAAGAGGGAGAGAAATTTGAGTGAATGCTCTCAAGATTTCTTATTGCTTCCCAAAACTCAAGTGTCATTTACAATGAAGGGAGAGGCTTTATTTATAGTTGAGCCTCCCCAAATCCAATGGTACAGATCAATTACATCAACGGTTAAGATTAAAGGATATCTACAAATTAAATCTCCATGATTACAAAATCATATCTTCTAAGATAGTATATCATATCTAATTAAGATTACAATTATATCTAAGATTGTATCATATCTAATATTGCAATCATATCTAAGATTGTATCATATCTAAGATTGCAATCATATCTAAGATTGCAATCATATCTAAGATTGTATCATATCTAAGATTGCATATCATATCTAAGATTGCATATCATTGAAGATTATATTTCCATATGAGTCAAGCTTGTAGATGGACCTTAAATCTTTTCAAGTAATGGGCCATTCCGATCGGGCCAAATTATATTTGTAATTCTGGAATGAACTTTGGACTTCGGTTTTTTTTTTGGGTTTATTATTTTTGTTTTTGGACTTATTTCTGGGCCCGGGCAAAATTGAGTATCTACAAAACTTATGATTATAGTTTAAATTATTTAAGAGATAATAGATAAACTTTTTATATATATATTAAATGGTTTAAGATTTAATCTAAAAATAATTTGATATATTAAAATAATTCAATTCAAATTAATTCCTCTACACTTAATTTATTTAAGTGAAATTTAAACTTAAAATTTAGTCATTATATTTTAATTTGATTAGTTTTAGTCCTGTATTTTTCAAATCGGTCAATTTTATCTTTTGTACTTTTCAAATTTTAAAATTTTAGTCATGATCACTCAAATGATAGCAATTATATATGTTTGGTTAAATTCTGCTATTAGTCTTGGTATTGTGCGTAAAGTTGTAGGTTGAGTTCATGTTAATTAGATCATTCTTGGTCCCTATACTTTTCGAATTTTGAAATTTTAATTTTGACACAAAATGACAACCGTTAAATCCGCTACTGGCTTTTTGTGAGTAATATGTTTGTTACATTAGATTTTAAAAATAGCAAAACTTAATGAATTTAAAAGCTACTATTTAATTAATACTACAATTTCAAATTTTCAAAATTACAATGACTAAAAATAACAAAATTAAAGTAAAATGACTAAATCCACAACTTACATATAATTCAATGACTAATAAAATAATAATAATTAAAAATATTTAACTTGTTTATATTTAAAAATGAATAAATATCAAATGAAAATAACATGTATATATTTATAAAAAAATTAAAACAATATTATTAGGTTTAAGTAAATTTACGTTAAGTATTTATAAATATGATGTGTTTTAAGTAAAATTTAATTGGAGATTTAAGGGGTTAGCGGCGTTTTTTAACTTAAACGGTGTTGTTTTAATTTAACGCAAAAAACATAATTGTTTAACTTAAACGGCGTTGTTTTCCTTTCTGAAATGTTTTCTTTTTCTCATGCCCGACACTAAAACCCCTAATTTTTTCCCCTAAAATCAGTATCCTCAAAACACCCCCAATCTCACCCCTTTATTGCCCTTAAAACCCCTAATTTAATTCCTAAAAGAGTTGATCATGGTAATTAAATTTTAACTTTCAATATTTATATTTTTTATCAATTTGATTCTTATTTTTTGAACCAAAACCTTCCACTTTTTAAAAAATGTTAAATCTCATTTTTAATAGGAATGTAATTGTAAAATTAATTTTTAATGATATTGACGTGAAAACTTACAAGGTAATTCACATGACATGATACTAGTTTTTATATGTTAATTTAAAATGATAAAATCTTCAAAAAAATTGAAAATTTTAAAATAAAAAATTAAAAATTAAAATTAAAAACTTAAAAATTAAAATTTTAATATTTAATTTTTAGTCCATATTTCAATTAAAAGATCAATATTCAAAATTTTAAAAATAAAAATTTCAAAATGATAATCTTAGCACAAAAATTTTAAAACAAAAATAGAAAAAATATGTTAAAATGAAAAAAATTGAGCAATAGTGGCGTTTTTTCCAAAAAATGCCGTAAAAAGTTGAGCTATAGTGGTATTTTTGGTGAAAACGCTGCAAAAAGTTAAGATATAGTGGTGTTTTTGTAAAAATGCCGCAAAAAACTTTCACTCGAAACGAGGTCGTTTTATTTTCACCCCCTTCCTTAAATCTCCAATTTTACGCTGATAAAAACCTTTATTTTATTCCCTTTGGTTTCACCGATCAAAATCCCCTTCTCATAAATTTTCTCTCTTGAAGATTTCATGCCTACCCACCTTTAATCTAAACCAACGGAAGAGACGCGACATGCAATTTGACTGTTCCAATTTCCTTTTCAACGTTCAATTAAAACCCTAGCCTCTTCCTTTTACTACTATCGGGAGGGGGGGAAGGGAATCATGTCTTTCGATTTCATATGCTGAAGCCGTCCTGCAGCTGCTTCGGATCCTCCCAAGATCTGTATGGCTGAGGACCAAAAGAAGAAAGATGATGAGGATCTGGTGAGTGACTGTTTGGGATTTAGCTTTTTTGGTTAACTGTATGATTTTTTTAACACTTGGCTTTTATTTGTATATTCTGGTGAGTTGGGATTGGGAGTAGTATAAGTAGAAGTAGAAAAAATGAGAAAGCACATGCAAATTTTGGGTGAGAGTTGACACATTGGCTTCTTTATCCCAGAAGCTGTCAGCTTAAGAGCTGCTGACCCTTCCGCCGCTTACTTAAACTCCTTTTCCTTCTTTTTGTTTTTTAGCGACTATATACATATATATATTTGTTCATTTTTCAGGACATCGCCTTGTTGATTATCATTGTTATACGGTGTATTTAACATCATGAAAACAATGGGCTTTGTTTTCCTTTTGCTAGCATTTTTTTGCCATTGGAGTTGTTCAAGGCCAACTAAGAGTGGGGTTCTATTCAAACACATGCCCAGATGCTTAGTCCATTGTGTCTAGCGTTGTTCGAAATGCCACTCAGTTTATCTCCAACATCCCTCCTGTCTTGTTCAGGCTCTATTTCCATGACTGCTTTGTTGAGGTCTCTCTCTCTTTTCTTCATTCTCCATTAACATTATGTTAGGATTCTCATTATATATAATGTGTGTGTGATATCATCAGGGCTGTGATGGTTCAATCCTGATAGAAAATGGTCCAAAAGCAGAGAGGCATGCATTTGGTCACCAAGAAGTTGGGGGATTTGAAGTGAAAGAGCAAGCCAAAGCTCAGTTGGAAGCTACATGTCCGGGAGTGGTTTCTTGTACTGATATAGTTGCCTTAGCAGCTCGAGATGCTATAGCTTTGGTATATGAATATATTTCATTTGTGGATATAAATTGTTTTCTTCTCTCAACATTTAATGATTTATTCTATGTATGTATGGCATATAGGCAAATGGACCGTCATATGAAGTTCCAACAAGGCGTAGAGATGGAAGGGTTTCGGATGTTTCTCTGGCGGCTAACATGCTAGATGTTAGTGACTCAATCCAGCAACTTAAGGCTAAGTTTCTTCAGAAAGGGCTCTCTGAGAAAGACCTTGTGCTTCTCAGCGCTAAATTACCCCTTTCTCTCTCTCTCTCTCTCATGCATGTTTAATGATCTCATGGTTGCAGTAGGAACTCAACTGATATATCATGACTTAGGAATACTTACATATGTATGTATGTATGTTACTAATTAAGGGCCATGCTAGGCAGGTAAGCTGGTGTTTTCAAGTTTGTTTGTTTTTTTTTCCTTTCCAGGCTAGTTCATGAACAATAGCCCGTCATACTTACTATAGGATAGATAAGGTTTCAGTGAAGCTTTTTTTCACTTTATTGCTTGTGCCAATTAAATATTGAATCTACAACTATGAATGATGGTCTTCCACTTTTGACTCTTGAGCATCTAATGCTATTTTGTTTTTCCAATGAAAATGCATGCAGCGGCGCATACAATTGGAACGATATGTCATGTTCTTACAAACAAAATTCTAGGAAGCATTTATTCTTCGTGCGAATTTTCCCCCAAAGGCATACTATTTTCACTTAGCATTTTTATCAATGTTGTTTCTGTTGTCAATTAATAGAACACCATATCTTTGGCTATGGGGTTTTGCTTGGTAGTTATGAAGCTAATTATTGAAAGTTGAAACTCATGCTTGTTTTATGAATGCTTACATCCATGGCAAGCTGTTTTTAACCTCTTTCTATTATGTTTGTTGCTTTGTATTAGCATTCTCTTTGAGAACCTGGAAATAAAAATATCAGATACTATAATGAAAAGGCAAAAAAAAAAAAAGAAAAAAGAAGAGTTGCAGCAATACAGCTAATTATTTTCTATGAGTTCATGAGTGAAAACCTCCGGAGCAACATAATTTGGAGTCCTGCAAGCAGTGTGAAGCAACCCATCCTCCTACATTTTCAATGTGTCAAAGAAAATAAAAGATTACACTACTAGACATGGAGCTTTCTATCTTTTCCTCCATTATTGATAGTTAATATTTATAAGATGTTACTGCCAACTAAATGCCTTGACCATCTGTTTCAACCATTTTCCCATACAAATTATTGGTTCATAAATGGATTTTACTGTTTCACCATACAAATTATTGTTTGAGATGTTCATATCATGTTGTATTTTAATCGTTTTTTTCTTATATGTCGTATCCAAAATTATCAAATATAATGTTTATTACAATGTTAAATTAGACTGCCTATAATATTAACTCTGAAATTCATGACAAAGAAATAGGAAACTGACCTGTAAAAGAAGCATTGCTCAGTCCTACATTAAAAATAGAACCATAAAATTAGCTTAATTCTGTTGGGTAAAATTTCCAAAGATCAGATAATTAACATTTTCATATACCCGATTGCTAATACAAAGCAACAAACATTAATTTAAATTCATTAATTTTATATTTAGTTTTGAAGTTTAAATTTTAATAGAAAATTTAATTTAATTAATATTTTATTTATCCCTAAAAGTATATAGTTTAAAGTTTAAAATTTAAAATTAAACATAATATAATAATTATCATAGAAATAAATATTATTTAATTAAAATATATTTTTTTAAAGGTAATATTTTTTAGCGGCGTTTGTGAGAAAAGCGCTGCTAAAGGTCCATTTTTTAGCGGCGTTTGTAGGAAAAGCGCCGCTAAAGGTCATAACTTTTAGCGGCGCTTTTCCCACAAATGCCGTTAAAAGCACTTACGTTTAGTGGCGCTTTTCTCGCTAAAAGTCATGACTTTTACCAACGTTTTTTAGATAAACGTCACAAATTTTTACGACGTTTCTTATAACGGTGTTTTTACGGCACTTGTAAAAACACCGCTAAAGACTAAAAAAAACGCTGCTAAAAGTCTGTTTGTACTTGATAGCCCACAGACTCTTCCAAACAAGACCGTGGATCCACAACAAAAGTTAATTACATTATGATTACATCAGTTTACGGTTAACGCTTCATTCCATATCAAAAATTAGCATTATGATTGTAAAAATCCAAGGAAATTCGAGGTTGTCTAAACTTATATTAATGCTTCTACTTTTTAGTACTTAGTGGATTATTATTCTGTGTGGCTTCATAGCCATTAATGATTCTTTATTGAATTGCTAAAATAATTCTTGCGTCTCCTTTTTTTTAGTTTTACATTTTATTCCTGCGTTGTTATTATAAGGGCAAACATATCACCAAAACATTTTACTACTGCTTTGATTTATTTTATTAAATTATTTTTAAATTAAAATTATACTTTATCGATAATTTTTTAATGTATAACTTATTTTCAATCTTAATTGTTTTGAATTAATTTATTTTTGGATTGTATAGATTTGGATTACTTTTTACTATCAAATCACATTAGATTAAGGTTTTCTTTGCATGAAAAAGAAAGCAGTTCATAGCTTTTAAAGAGTATATTTTTTTTCCTTTTTTCCTTTTTATGTCTTTTTATAATTTATATTTAGAATTTAGAGTTTTCTTTCAACAATATAATTTTGAAAGTTTGAATCTTTTTCTCTCTCTAAAAGTGAATTGTAGCCACCAATACTTATAGGTAAAAAGTATTTTTTACTGACACACAAGTCCTTTGGGTTACAAGGGTGAGATTGCTTCACCTCACCACCCCTTTTTCCTTTCCACTGGAGCATTAAGCTTCGGCTGGTATAACCCTCCTCCATGGAGGAATTTTTTTTTTTTACCACTTTGACCCTATAACAGGTTGGTTCCTTCACATCAGTGACACCTTGATCCAATATTACCATTGTTTAGATTCATTTTGATTGTTTTTACTTTTAATTATTTTAGTTTTATTCATTTCCTTATTTTAAATATATCTTTCATTTAGTTAATTTATTTTAAATTTTTATTTAAAACCTTTAAAATTTTGTATTTGAAATAAATTTATAAATTAGTTAATTAGTTAATTATTGAACATATTTAAATAAACTAAAAAATAAATATACTATAATTCTTTTTTATACAAATGTCAATAACTACTTATGCTGGTTGAGTTTTAATTCGATTGGCATCGACATTATTATTAATGTAAGAAGATGTTGGTTCGAATGCGTTGGAGCGCGTTATATTCCTATTTAAATGCTCTAAAACTCAATCATCAAAATATATTATAATTTTATATCAATGGTCATTGTCATTTTAGCTCAATGCATCCAAAGACATATTTTACCACCAATTTTAATTTCATTAGTATGGTAACTAATGTTACTATCATCGTTATTTTTAATCTCACCGAACTAATCTCATTAGTAATGAAACATAACAGAAAATTTAAATTATTTTATTTTTATGAAATTATTAAACAAATATGAATTTGTAATTTTATTTAATAAAATAATAACATGTATCATAATACTTTTATAAATATTCTAATTAATTATATAATTATTTTAAATTATTTATTATATTAAATGATAATTATTTGTAATTATTTTTATAGTTAATACATCTATTGTAATATAGGAAAGTAATCATAATTGATACGTCTAATACAAATATATGATGGAAGCATGACCTAGAATTAGGTATAATAGCAAACCAGATAAAGAATTGATGTTTTATTTTTATGCATGAATTGAATTTTAACCATTGAAAATTAAGAGTTGAGCATTTTTATTAACAGATTACACAAGGTTTTGACAATTACAAACTTTGTCATCACCATGATTAAGCAATTGTCAAGAGCTGAAAATGGACCAAAGATGTCTAAGAACATTGCTTGGCCAAATACTTAGTAAGGCTTTGAAAAGTAAACTCATCACAAGGCAGTAGAATCCTGTTCTGGTTATTGAATCCGTACTCTTCTGCAGCTTTATCAAGCAATTGCTGGAAGATAGGGTTGTTGAGGAACGATGTGGGAATTACAAACCTTGTCATTTCAGTGCCTACATATACCACAAAATGGCCCTTCGGAGCTCTACTCCTTTTATCAACCTCTACCTTCTTTCGCATCATCACTCGAGAAAAAGAAAACTGAAAAGAGTGGGAATGAATTATAGATACTTATATGTATTCAATAGAAAAAAATGAAAGATGTTTGGATTAATTAAAAGGGAATGCTCTACAGTATATATATAGAGAAGTTGGGAGGTGTGGCTTGCCTTCATTATAATGGTAAGATAAGGATGTAAAAGCTTTGGTTTTGAGAGAGAGAGAAAGAGAGACAGAGATTGATGGAGGGTCAGGCAGACAAGTAAGGATTGATTTTGATTATACTGTTCTTCTCTCTAGCTACAATTAAATCCCCGGGACAACTCTTGCTAATGTATGGAAGCTGTGATTTAGAAAAGTATCCCATGCAAGTTAAACTGAGGGTAGTTTTAGACATGAAGAGTTATTTTGTTTTTTTGTTATTTGGTATTTAAATGGTTTACATTTAAGTTTTAATGGATTTCTATTTTTATACATTGAGCACTTCTTTAAAAACCATTTTCAACTTAATAACATCACATCATTTAACATAGTTTCAAAACACGTGATGTCGTGTTTCTTCCATGAATTATGTCCTGCTAATTGTTTCTTCCATGCAAAATTCATGTTGCAAAATAGACTTGTTATACTTCTACGTGATGTGTAGGCCACGTGGTAGATTACTGGTCTTTATATGGGCGGTAGAATAAAAGAAATTTTAGTATACGGAATGCATTCATATTTATTTGCATTTATATTAGTAGTTATTTAATTATTTTTTATCACCTAATTATGAAAAATAGTCACTCAACTATAACTTCATCTTTTTAGTTATTCAATTATTTTGGATTTTTTGTATTTTTATTTTTACATTAGTTAGATAGTGAAAAAATTTAAATAATTGGTTGACTATTTTGTAACTTTCCATAATTAAGTGATAAAAAATAATTAAATGACTACTAATATTATTTACACTAATGATTTGTTAAGATAAATATAGATTAAATACATTAATCATATGAACAGATTTATACGTTCATGCATGCTGCAGAGTTCATATAAGCCACGTGCCTCCCATATCTCATGAAATTAAGATAAGGTCTAAAAGAAATATGGAGAATATTATACATTGAGAGAAAGAAAGCGAGTCGAGCTCTTTTCACTTGCAGTCTGGTATTGGCATACCCTCCATTCCTCCAACTGAAAAACCACATTTATGATTTACCAATGACAAAAACTTGCCATAAGGTCTTAGAAGGCTTGAAAACGAACTACAACCCCACTTTAAATTATTGAAGTTTCATGTCGGTTATTTGGGCTCCAACTTAACTGACACATCGGCCATCCTATTTATTTTAGCATACATGTCTATATGTACACGTCAACTTCGAACAATTGTTACTTCGAAATCAATCCAAAAGGCATCAGCCATGAAGGCACGGACCATGCAGATGAGGCCGACGTGGAATTGAGCACTAGCTGTAACCAGCTTTTGGTTTTAGGCTCAGCAAGTTGGTAATCAATTCATTCATCCATCTGAAAACACTTTTTTCTGATACAGTACACATGACATGGTATCGATAAAAGAAAGAATGAATCCTTTGTCATATGATAGTACATGGAAGTGATGGAACTGAAAGCGGACTATGGAAATTTAATTTGTCATATATATGCTAATGGTTGTCGGTTTGTGCATTATACATACAAAATTATATTATTATTTTTTTGTGACGTTTTATGGCTTTTTTAGCTTTTGTTTTTGTAATGAACCTCCTAAAAGATAATAATGGTGAGAAAATTTACATTTTTTTTAACATACTAGAATTACTCATAGCGAATGCGACATTCTTACTTGGTGAAAACTCGAGTTAATCTAGGAATAATTTATACCAAGACGAGAGAAATTGACATTCATTCTTGTTAATATACTGAGGAGATGTTGGAGCCTCACTTGGAAGAATCGGTTGATATGACTTAAACTTAATGTAAGCTCGACGGACTTCGTCCTATTGATTTGAAGGGTAATCTCAAGTAGATTTTTGAAGTCCCGAATCACACTCTAAAGAAGAAGCATCAAGCTCCTTTGTTTCGACTCTTGGCATCTTACGAGGACGTTCAAGAACTTGAGAAGACTTGATATCTCGTTTAGGATCTTGGGATTGATAAGACTTAATATCTCATTCAGAAGCTTGGGAAGACTTAATATTGCATTTAAGAGCTTGGGAAGATTCGATATTTGATTTTTCTTTACAAATAACAAAAGGTTGAGGAGCCAATTAATCATTATTGATTTATGACACCCTTTTCTTGAAAAAAGATTTGATATCTTTGTTGACTATAATTTAATCGAAAAACTTGAAGATTGTACTAATATATTAAACAAAAACATATTAGGAAAAAGAAAAAATAATAAGTCAAATAAATAAATAACATAATTTATGCAAAAATATTTACCGAGAAGTCTTCTATATAAGGAGTCAAGATGAAGATAATTTGTATTTTTTTATTTTGTGCTTTCAATCTCGGTATCAAACCCCTTTCTTTTTCTCTCGATAGTGTTGACGCCTTACCATAAGAAGATAATTCCTTCGCAAGACAAACTAAAATACAAAAAAAGTCATTAGTCTAATATGTATGGGTATAAGCCAAATCAATTAATTCTGAAATTTAGCTTTAAAAGTTTAGATTGACTTTAAAGTATATATTTAGTTAAAAGGGACGAATGTTATACAATGTGAATATTAAATCTATAATACATATAATTTATATCTGAAAATTTCAAGGTACCGCCCCCGCGTACCCTTGGATCCATCATGATCACGCTCATCCCTATGGTAAAGGCTACTTGGTTCATTGATGAATATTGGCCTACTAGTAAGATAGGAGGGGATATTAATATTTTAAGATTTAAGGGGTGAAGCCATAATTTATTATTAGGAGGTGAAAATAAAATTCTAAAATTCGGGTCAAATATTAAAAAATTTATTTAAAAATGAATTCTGAGATTGGTGGAAATA
The DNA here is from genome assembly GCF_025698485.1 of Gossypium arboreum. Classification (NCBI taxonomy): domain Eukaryota; kingdom Viridiplantae; phylum Streptophyta; class Magnoliopsida; order Malvales; family Malvaceae; genus Gossypium; species Gossypium arboreum. The sequence continues at coordinate 28,334,166 of NC_069074.1, read as the reverse complement.
ATTTAATGATATCGTATTGAATGACCTCATTTTGATTTGTGATGCGTCTAAAATGCAAGTTAGGAATATCAAATGGGTGTTGCCTTCGCCTTGAAACTGAACCTTTTTAGAATCAATGTGGAGAATTCTGAGATTCAGAGATGGGCTGCCTGCATCACATATAATTCAATACCACAATTACAATTTACAACTTATAATTCAAAATAAATAATTATTTTATTTTATAAGAATTATTTTTATTAAATTATTTTAGAAAAAATAAACTCAAGTGCTGTTTGATAGGCTTTATAGTTGTACAGAAAGTTTAAATATTGAATTAATGCCTTTTGGTAAATTAAAATTTAAATATTAAAAAGTTAAATACTGAAAAATTTAATTGCTAAATTTAAGTTATAAAATATATTTGATGTATTACTTAAAATTTATTACTGAATATTATTGGACTGTTTGATAAAGGTAATTTTAAGTTATGAAAAAAATATTTTACATTTTATCCATAATTTTAAATATTTTATGTGATTTTAAATAAAGTCAAAATTTTAAAAACTTTAAATATAAAATATTATAAATATAAAAAATAAATATTATATCTCGAATAAAGTCAAATCCGAGTTTAAGATCTAAAGAGAAAATAAAAATTTAAATGATTTGATTTGTTAATTTTCTCTCTTAATTAATCGTAAAATTTTGATAGATTTGTGATGCTCGCCCTCCTACCTATGGTTGCCATCAATGAGATCAAAACTTTCGAACAAGCTTTAGCTATTGAATCTGTTTTTTATCCTCCTCAACTCTACTCAATAAAATAAAAGGAGGAAGAGAAATTAAAAAAATAAAAATCGACAATGTTTATATTGGGAAAAAGGAAAAAAAAGTAGTGTTTGACCCAACCACAAATCTCAAAGGCAAGCACAACTTTAAACGTAGTAAATTTGTTCTAGAAAATAATTTAAAGATATTAATTTTTACTTTTTTCAATCTTAGAATGTAATCTTTGACTCAACTAGAACATGACTGTTAACATTGGAAAAAAAGAGTTCAATCTGCTTAAGTTTTCATATTTTTTCCTTAAATTATTTTATTTATAAAAGTATTATTTTAATAAATAAATATCATGTTAGGAAATGAGAAAATAAATATATTTTGATAATTTTGTATGTATTTTTATTGATAAATAATTATGGTATACCCACAATATGAGTGAAAATAATTATGTAACATATTTATTAAGAATTCACTTATAAACTAAATCTTATTTCAGTTGAATGGCAAGGTCGGAGAGTGCATTTTTATGTTTTGGGTTTAGATTTCATCGTAAATTTAAAATTTTCTATATTTATTTAAAATACAAAAGTATCCTTAAATTAACATTTATTACTTTGTTAAAATAAGGGCATTTTGGTAATTTAATAATTGAATTGGGACTTGATTATAAAAATTATAAAATGTCCTTTCGTAATAAAATAAGTCATTTTATTCAAGAGTATTTTAATCTTTTATTTTTTTAAAAAATCAATAAAAATTTTGAATGTAATTGAATTTGAACCTCTACTATATTTGTCAATTAAATATAATCTTTACCATTGAACCAAAGCTTTTATGTAATATAATATTTTCATTTTAATTGTATTATGCATATTTTATTACCTCAATTAATTGTATATATTGATCATTTCATTATATATTCACTATATGTTATTTTTAAGCATAAATCTATGTTTTAAATAAGTGGTTTCCACATGCATATGTGTGTGATAGAATTTTAGTGATGTATTTACGTGTTTAAATTTCATTTTACTCACAATTTAATCTATTTTTTTCATTTTAATATTGTATGTAGTTCATATGTTATTATTTATTTATATTATTTTTAAACACCCTCTATGTTCTAAGTAGGTAATTATCACATACATACTTATGTGGTAAAATTTTAGTATTAATAATGTTGATTGAGTTGGTGCTAAAAGTTAACTCGACATCGACTAAAAATTAATGACAATACCATGATAAACAATTGTACTCATTAATAGTATTATTATTATTATTTTTGTACAGTGATGGTTCAAACCTAGGCTATTTCTGATGAAGATGAACACTTGGCAAATAGACCACAACTTGGGTTCACTTATTAGTATTCTTAATATTATACATATTTCATGTGTTATTATTAATTAGTTACAAACCATACATTTCAATATTTATTGAATGTTATTTTCAAACACACCTCTATGTTCTAAATTTAGCCCTAGAGGCCTCATTTCTATATTGATATTTAATGGACAATGAACAAGTCCACTCTTACTTTATACATTACTCTCTTGCAATATAAAGAGATGATTCTAAATCATTCTGGGAATTTTAAGGTACAAATTTAATCAAGTGGCGTAGATGGAATTGATATATGGAATAGTATGTTGCTCTGTAATGGACTAAATTACCTAAAAAGGCTCATTTCCAAGTATATTTACAGAAATGGGCCGATTTCAGTATTATTTATCGGAAAGGGCCGGTTTTGGCAAAACGCGTCCACGTAGGAGCATTTTAAGGAGAAATTTCCAGCAAATCGCGCTCCTAGGTGAGTATTTTTGCCATGTCAGCACAAAACGCGCTGACGTGGATGCGCTTTGCTGATGTGGCAAAAACGCTCCCCCAGGGGTGCGTTTTGCTCCGTGTTTTTTTCCCCCAACGACTTTTTTTTACCGTTGGGGGGTCTAACAGTAAAAAAAGAGAGTATAAAAACCCCCTCCTATTATTTCACACAATATTTCTTAAAATTTTAGCAAAAAAACTCTCAAATTTCTCATTAAATTTCTCAAAGCTCTCTTTAGTTAACCATTTACTTTATTTTTTTCTAAACTAGTATTTTTTTTATAATTTTAAAAATATTTGATCGTGTTAGCAATGGCCGGGGAATTAATTCGTCTTGATAATAAACATATTTTCATCGAACAAATGAAAATGGTAAGGGTTAATTTTAATATTTGAATATAATTTAATTTTTTCATTTATGTAATTTTAATTAATTTGTATTTTATAATTTTTATAACAGTTTGTAGATCGAGTGTTACAATATTATATTCGTAATATGTCTGGTCCTCTATCACCGTTAATAGAAAATTACTTGAGGGAAGCGGGTTTCTGGCACGCTGCCACTATAGGCCGGGGGTGTAAGTTAGACTCGAAACTCATCAGCGCGTTAATAGAGAGGTGGAGGCCCAAGATGCACACATTCCATCTTCTATGCGGAGAGTGTACTATCACTTTGGAGGACGTCCAGTTATAATTAGGATTGCCGGTGGATGGGGCGCACTTACCAGGTCCATTCAATCTGCTGATTGGAGAGCCATATGCTACGATCTTTTAGGTGGGATTTTAGATAATATTTACGGAGGTCGAATCGAGATGGGCTGGTTACGAGAGACATTCTCGAAGCCAGGTAATGATTCAAATGAAGTAGAAAAAATACGATATGCTCGGGTATCCTTGAGATAATTAGAGGTTCTTTGATGCTGGACTTGTCACGAAACCTCGTACATCTGAGGTGGCTGCTGAAACTCGTTGATTAGAGCAGCTGGAAAATTAAGTTGGGGGTCTACCATGTTGGCAACATTGTATCGGGAGATGTGCGGGGTGACGCCACCAAATAAAGCCAAAATCAGATGTTGCTTATCACTACTACAATTATGGGCTCAGTTTTGCTTTCCATTTTTACGTCATCAAATGAACCACTCATATACATTCTCACTCATAATGATGTAATATTTTTATTTGATTTTACAATTATTACATAGATTTAAAATAAAATTATATGCTAAAAATTTATTTAATTAGGTGGAACCATCCGACGAGTTATGTTGGAATACTTATCGCTCTTGAAAATATACGGCTTCTATTAGACCAACAGTTGGAAGCGCAAGTAAGTATTAAATAAAATATATATACATCAAATAGTCATTTCATATTTAGTATTTAGTATTTAGTATTATGTATATAACTAATATTTTTATTATGTTCATATTTAATGGACACCATACTAGGATCCGACAATACGAGCAATAATTCTGAAAGAATTCTTTCAAAATCCAAACATTTGGCATGTTAGGGTCCCATTGGTCAACTATGCTACTGTCAAGATACATCAGACGGATAGAGTGTTGCGGTAATTTGGATTTTGACAACCAATTCCCGAGGCACCTGAGGTGCTCGATAATAAACACAAAATTGACTTACGATAAATGAATACGAATTGGCCAGTATTCTTCTCAGAATATATCGAAATTTGGGATAATCGATATGATCATATACCTACTCGCGAACCGATCATCGTCCTAGAGTTAGCGTGTGCGCCAGACTACATGCCATGGTTTAGGATCCATGGCAAGCCATATTTGTTGTCGGAAGAGTAAAGACGTCGGCAAATCAATGTCGAAAGGGAACGATGGAGCCCTTTAAATCTAAGGAGAAGGGATGATAGCACGGGCCTATCAACAACGCCCACACAATCACCTGCCCAATGCCTCAACCGACAACACCCACAGCACAACCCCTCTAGATTATGTCAGGTGCGTATCCTAGCCTTTATATGTATCCTAACCCTTATATGTTTCCTTTTCCCAGTCTTATGCTAGGTTAAAATTTATAGCCCGGTGCATCTTCTTTCCCGATGACTTCGACTCAACCAGTGATATATAGGCCATCATCGCTGGAGGGATTGCACGAGGCACCGTTGCAGAGCTTATCTCATTACCACTCCCCATCGCCTTATGGGATTCAAACACATCCATCGTAGGTGATGCAAACACCTTCACATTCTTTATTCTATCAAGGTGGGTCATCCTCCCAACACCCACAACTGGAGCAACCACAACCCCAGCAGGAGAAACCACAACCCCCGTCGGAAGCTGAACCAAGGAGGAATCCAGCACGTAATCTTCGACCACCTTCATGTGGCATTGATTCCGATCGGCATATATATTGAATTTTTTTAATATATTTGTACAAACTGTTTTTATATTATTTCATTAATAAAATAAAAGTTGTTTTGAATATTTTAATAGTAAAATTATTTTTATATTTTTATCTTGTGAAACACTTACCAACGAAGTACGTTAAATAATGCAACATTAAGTAATAACATTATTATTCAAAAACCCTAAACACCCATTGATACTGTACCGGCAACACAGGTATGTGGGCCTTTGTACTTTTTTATCTCCTACAAGCCTGTCTTTTTCTTAAAAGAAGTTATGATTTTCCATGAACATGTACCGTCTTGCACTGCATATTTGGCCTCAAACTTCTCATATTTGGATTTAACCACGTTATAGTTAACCTAGTGATTGATGCTATGTTGTTTCAAAGCACCAAGATAACTATCCTTACTGGAAAACTCCTTACCAACTTCCAATTCACCCTAATCTAACGATGAACTTGTACGGTTATGCGTTCTGTGTGGTAGATCTGAAAACTCCAATGAATCATCTATCGATATATTGACATTATGCATGTGGGCTGGTGGTGAGCACGCCCTGAATTGCGAATCTTTTTCTTCTTCATCTGAACCCCCTTCAACGTCTTCAGGTTCGGATAGAACAGGCTCTGGTTTAGAAAATAATGCAACTTCTGCACCATCGGGGCTGAGTTATCGAGGTGGATCTACATCGGACTCATCATCCAACCCACTATCATCTGTAATGTACGAGGTCCCCTCACCGGTGGACGTCATAGGGAGTACATCATCCCTTTTTGTGGACGTTTTATAACGCCCCCAATCAAATGTGGATTGCCAACCATTAGAAGTTGATATCATTCCCGAATACGTATTTTCAGTATCGAACATCGACCCACCGATGTGCATGTTCCATCCACTAACTGAGTGTCGTGTAGGAGTTGTGTTTTCCATACTGCCACCAAACACGAGCGCTTCCATATTCTACCTTCAACTAACGGAGTATCGGGTAGGGGTCATGTATTTCTCTCGAACAGCAATAGATGTTGAACTCACAAATATTTTATTTGGCTATGAAAATTGTACATATAACTTAAGATAGGGTGATCCACTAGCGAGATAAGTATGCACCATCGCCTTAAAGCTACGACCACCTTTGATATCAAATGAGTCATATGTCACGGGATCAATCGAAGTACAAAATCAATACTTAATAGAAGAAACCCTCATTGGTGTCATTCCGAAGATTTTCCGCCTAATTTTTTTAAGAAATTATGTAAATCCTATACTCTGGTTAAAAACTATTCGCGTTGTGTTTTTCGATAAAAAAATAACGTCGTTCTCGGTGTTATGGACCTCACCATCATAGTAAATAACAACACTAATGCGTTCACTCATCTTCAATTTCTATTCTGCTTAGCCTCTCTAATTTTTCTTGCTGTAACCTACGCAACCTGAGAATGAAATTTGCCTCATTTATAGCCTAAGGCCAAACATGAACTATTGTAAAAAAAGAGCATCCACATGAGAGCTTTTTTCAGTAATTTTACTGATAGTGCATCCTGCTTGAAGTGATTTTTACACTATTTGTTTAGAAACATCTTCTCAAAATTATTTTTTTAGGAACTACAGTAAAAAAAATTGCGTCCACGTGGGAGCATTTTTCAGTACTTTTGCTGACAGTGCATCCTGCTTAAAGCGTTTTTGACACTATTTGTTCAGAAACATCTTCTTAAAATTATTTTTCAGGAACTACTATAGAAAAAGAGCGTCCATGTGGTAGCTTTTTTTAGTAATTTTGTTGATAGTGCATCCTACTTAAAGCATTTTTGACACTATTTGTTTAGAAACGTCTTCTCAAAATTATTTTTTGGGGTAAAAATAGTCAATTTTGTTAAAAAAACTAAACACAATATTATTTTTTGAAAAAACTAAACCCTAATTTAATTAACTTTAACCTTAAACTCTAATCTCTAATTTAATGTATTTATTTAAAACCCTTAAACCCTAATTTACTTAATTTATTTAAAAATCATAAACCTTAATTTAATTAATTTTAAAAAGAACACTAAATCTTGATTTATTTTTAAAAATTTCTAAAACTCTAAACTCTAAACCCTAAACCTAAATTATTTTAGCAAAACCCTAACCCTAAAAACCCTAAACCAAAAAATCCTAGGGACTAAACATGCAAAAAGCCCTAACCTAGAAAAAACACGGAGCAAATCACGCCCCTGGGGGAGCGTTTTTGCCACGTCAGCAAAGCGAGTCCACGTCAGCGCATTTTGTGCTTACATGGCAAAAACACTCCCCAAGGGTGCGATTTGCTGGAAGTTTCCCCTTAAAAAGCTCCCACGTGGACGCGTTTTGCCAAAATCGGTCCTTTTCGATAAATAATGCTGAAATCGGTCCATTTCCGTAAATATACTTAAAAATGGGCCTTTTTAGATAAATTAGTCCTCTGTAATGATTTATTTAATTTTCTAATTATATAAATAAGTTATTTTAGTCCTATATGTAAATTTTTATTCTTTTAGTTTTTAGATTTAGATAGTTTGTCAAATCACTCAAAAATAAATAAAAAGTTAATGTTTGTTAACTTTGTTGACATGACATATATATAGATTGCACATGGATGCAATGCTAACAATTAATTAATTTTTTAAATTTAAAATTCAAAAAATGATAAAAAGTATTAAAAAGTATACAAATTAAAAAATATATATATTTTAAAATATTTTTAATTGTAAAATTTAATTAATTGTTAAGTGGCATAAATGTGGCTGTCACATGAATGTTGTATTACAATTTACAAGTTATAAATTAAAATAAATAATAATTTTATTTTATAAGAGTTGTTCGGTAGGCTCTAAAATTAAGTATCAAAAGTTTAAATATTGAATTAAGGTCTTATTTGATAAATTGAAAAATTAATTACTAAAAAGTTAAGTACGGAAAATTTAATTGCTAAATTCAAGTTATAAAATATATATGGTATATTACTTAAAACTTATTACTAAATATTATTGGATTGTTTGATAAAGGTAAATTTTAAGTTATGAAAAAAAATTATTTTGTATTTTATTGTTAATTTTAAACATTTTATGTGATTTGAAATGAAGTCAAGATTTTAATGACTTTAAATATAAATACGATATATTTTAATAAATTCCAAGTTATTAAATATAAAAATAAAAATAAATATTATATCAAGAATAATGTCAAGCTCTTAAAAAGAAAATAAAAATTTAAATGATTTGATTTGTAAATTTTCTCTTAAATTAATCATAAAATTTTGATAGATTTGTGATGCTCGCCCTCCTCCCTATGGTTACTCTTAATAAGATCAAAACTTTCTAACAAGCTTTAGCTGTTGAATCTGTTTTCTATCCTGCTCAAATCTACTCAATCAAATAAATGGAGGAAGAGAAATTAAAAGAAAAAGAACAATGTGTTAGGATCGACCCGATTAAGCAATGAACAAGAAAAATAGTGGAATAAATTAAAAAATTGAACACACAAATTTAACGTGGAAAAACCCCTCCAAAGAGGAAAAAAACCACGGGTAAAGATAATTTTACTATAATGGCAAAAGAATGAAGAGTACAAAAGATGGAGATAAAGACTAAACCCCGAAAACCCGAAAATAAAGAACCCTCAAAACGTAAACACAAAATTCTCTAAATGTGTTATGAGTTCTAATATCTAATGGGTGTATTTTTCTAAGGTTGTAAAAGAGCCTATTTATAGGCTTAATTCATAGGTCAAATAATAATAAAATAATCGAAACTAATCAGTGTTTTATTGAAACAAGTAAACAGAGTTTAACTGAAAGATTATTTTTCAAATTTGACCGAAAATAGGAGTCATATTTAACAAATCTCCACCTTGACTCATATTTCCACAACGCCATCTTTGCCAAAGCCCGCCACGAGCCTATTTTGAACTATGCAGGGAATTAATTGAGTCGAATTTATGCTTAGAAACTGGAAGACTTCTAGCCTTCGACTTGTACATTGTCAAATCCAAACTAACCCGGGTCTGATTTTCACGAACACAGTGCCCTAACTTTTCAAAACTTGCATCCAAAAGAGAACCTCTCTTCAACGAAACGGTCATACCTTTTTCCCTCCTATAACCAAGTTGCCTCCGCTCCAAACGAGTTGACTTCAACTCCGTAACGGACGAGGGGCGTCCAATTTCACCGGTCACTGTAGAACCTTCCAGAATATAAAGACTGTCAGTTCTTTTACCTTTTAACAAAACGAGAGCTCCACGAGATGCTTTAATGCTACTCGACTCGGTGTTAATTCTACATCCTTTTAAGTCTAAATACTTAAGGAGATGAGATTCTTTCGTAAATCAGGTACATACTTGACATCTGAGAGTGTCCTAATCGTCCCATCGTGCATATTAATTTTAACAGCACCAATACCAATTACCTTACTAGATGAATCGTTTCCCATGTGCACAACTCCACCTTCAACCGAACTGTATGTGGAGAACCATTCTCTATTGGAACATATGTGGAAAGAACATCTTAAATTTAGGATCCACTTGGACGTGAGCTTGGAGTTATCGCTTGTTGACACTAACAAGAAATCATCACCATTTTTATCGGCCAAATTAGCACCAGCTACATCTTCCTCATTACTCTCAGCAGCTCTTTTTTTTTTGTAGTTTATAACAATTTGCTTCGACGTGACCTAACTTTTTACAATAGCAACACCTTTTGTCTCATTTCTTTGATGCTACAAAAACGGAAGCTTGTCTATCTATCTTGCTATCCAAATGAAGCTCATTGTCGAGTTTGTCTCTACTCAACATTCACATCTTCAAATAAGAGTTTGTCTCTGCCATAAATCATGGTCTCCCTGAAAAACTTGTATGAAGGAAGTAAAGAGCACAATAATAGCATAGCTTGATCTTCATCATCAATATGAACCTCAACGTTCTTTAAATCATTTAAAAGAGTAATGAATTGACTGATGTGATCTCTAAGAAGCTCACCTTCATTCATGCGAAACATAAATAGATATTGTTTCAACACTAAATGGTTAGCCAGAGACTTAGTCGCATAAAAAGTTTCTAACCTTTTCCAAAAGGCAGATGAGGTCTTTTCCATCAATACCTCCTGCAATACCGTATTCGCGAGGCACAACTAGATTGTAGACAAAGCCTTTTCATCAAGCTCTTCCCATTCTGTTTTATTTAGATTCTCATTCTTTTTCCTGGTAACAACCTTTTTCAAACTGGATTGAACTAGAATTACCATCATCCGAACTTGCCACAGATTAAAATTTGTCTCACCATCAAACTTCTCAATTTCAAACCTTGTTGTTGCCATCTTTGAATGAGCTGATCTATGAAAATTGAACTAGCTTTAATACCACTTGTTAGGATCGACCCAATTAAGCAATGAACAAGAAAAATGAAGAGTACAAAAGATGGAGATAAAGACTAAACCCCGAAAACCCGAAAATAAAGAACCCTCAAAACGTAAACACAAAATTCTCTAAATGTGTTATGAGTTCTAATCTCTAATAGGTGTATTTTTCTAAGGTTGTAAAAGAGCCTATTTATAGGCTAAATTTATAAGTCAAATAATAATAAAATAATCTAAACTAATCAATGTTTCATTGAAACAAGTAAACAGAGTTTAACTGAAAAATTATTTTTTTTAAATTTGACCGAAAATAGGAGTCATATTTAACACAATGTTTAGAAGATATTAAGGAGGAGGTTAGCATTCAACAATGCATTTCAAGTGCCGTTCAAATACTACAGTCATGTCACGTCGCTTATCTTTTATCATGCCCATCGACTGTGGTATATTAACGATGGGTTTTGCCATTTCTTAACGTTTTTGCATACGACTACTTCTTAGAATTTTGATGATAGAAATTTGTTTTGTGGTGGCTCATTGGAAGGTAGTTGAGTTCTTATTCATCTTTTTGGGGTTTTACATTATATCCTTTACATGCTGTATTGTTTTTGTTTTAATCAGACAAGTTAGATCTCTGGTGTTTCCTATATAAGGCTTGGGAACCGTGGAAAAAATAAATTTAGTTTATTAAAGGATTTGGTAGAGTTACCTAATCTATTATAATTTAAATTTTTTTGGATAAATTTCACTTAAATTTAGAAGACAACTTTATACGATATAATACGAACATGTGTGAAATTTGGAAATAGAAGCAAATTTTTGTGCGTCTATAAAAAGAAAATAGATTTTAAAGGGGGATTATATTCATATGGAAAGGGTATTGTGGATTAGATTAATGATACATGGGGTTTGTTGATGCATGTTACATTGTTGTGCAGGTTTTTCAATGTGGAGAACGATTTGACCCTAGTAAAATGAAGGGGAAAAAAAAGGCTAAAAACATCTCTTTGATTATAACATTGAAGAATAAGCTTATAGTGATTCATGGTTATTATGAGCTTATGAGCTTAAGGATGCACAACTTGTTGGAGAAAAGAAAAAGAGAAGGAAATATTAGAAGGCTAGTGTGGGTAAGATGAGAAAAAATGATGGATGAGTGGGCATACAAGGTAAGTCTAGATAGTGTGAGCTGTAGCATATTTCCATGCTCTTGCAGTGATTGTTTGGTTTGCTTCTAATTCTACCGTATTGAGAATTAAACATGTGGTTGAATTGGTTAAGTTATTAGATTATTAATTTGATTGATCCATTTAGATCAATTGAATAAAAATTAAAATATTGGTTCAATTGTTCGGTTTTCAAATTAATTAGTCAAATGGTTTTTTTCCAAATCAATATTCTTGTTGGTTTTGGTCTAATCGGTCCAATCAACTAATCCAATCTAATTTAAGTTTTATAATTTTTATAATTTTATAATTTATATCAATTTTAATACTTTTTTTATTTTTTATGATTTTATAGAATTTTAATATGTTTTATAATATTTTAAATATTTTGGTTACTTTTATAATTTGTTAGATTTTTTTACATCTTTTACAATTCTTATAAATTTTATAAGTTTATATCAATTTTATATATTTTAATATTTAATATTTAATTATTTTGTAATTTTCTTTTTATGATTTTTAAGGAAAAATATTAGATTAAAATAGAAGTTGACACATTTCATCATATGATTGGTCACTTAATTTATTTTAATGATCAACGTGATCAATAAACCGAGGGACTTAGTTGATTATTTTAATTAATGGAAAAGACTTAATCAAATGCAAATTTAATACAAGAGCTTAATTGATTTTTAATATTTTAAAAATATATATATAATCCAATGATTTATTATAAATGAAATGAAATTCCTTTTTTTAACCATTGATTTAAAAAATCCTATTCATCCACAAATACAAAGAAGTACAAACTAAATTATAATATATAGTTATTATAAATGAAATGCACAATAAATTTTTGGCCCTTTAACTTTATAAAAATATCATTTTAGCTCTCTATTTAATTTTTCGCCTTTTTAGTCCTTAAACTTGCATTTTTTTATCAAGTCACCTTAAAATTGATAAAAAGTTAACGTTAGGTACATCTTAAATTATTTGAAGATATCCTTTATGCTTTCAAGGGAAGATTGATTGTAATTGAAATGGTATGTTAGCAAGTCTCAATTACTTATATATTGAATAGACTTGCATAGGCTTAATACATAATTTGATACTTGAGTTTAACATTTTTTTTCTAATGTGGTACTTGTATTTGAAAAAATTATACGCTTTGATATATGAAAGTAACATTATTAATTTTTAGTGTTTAATTCGTGTTTTAGAGTTGATTTGTTGAATATTTATAATTAGCTAATAATATTAACCATTAACTTTCATCAAATCAACCCTAAAACCCAAATTAAATAACATTCATCAGATTTTATTTGATAAATTAAACATAAAATTAAACAAATTCACAATTAACACTAAATTCATTCTCTTAATAAAATAATTAAAAATTCAACCCTAATAATATTAGAAACATTTCATCAAATCAACCCTAAAATTCAAATTAAAGACTAAAATGTTAAATATGTTACCTTTGAATATTAAAATATATAAATTTTATCGAACATAAATATCAAAATGAAAAAATACATATATTAAATTAGACAAAAATAATACAAATAACATGTTAAACTTGAATATCAAATGATATATTATAAGTAAGCTTTTAAATTTTTGTAAATCACTTTACAATTCTCTCGATATTCACTGTTTTCATAGTGAAGTTCTTTATTATTATGATTTTTATGTGATCTAAAATTTGTGGCAGGTTGAGATCTATTCTATCAGTTTGATTTAGGTACTATAGTGCTTAGACATGTTCAATAGGTTTTGCGAATTGAAGCACAGTGGTTGGCTAGATATGTACCTTGTAATACCCCAAATTTTAAATGTTTGATTGTTGGGTTCTATTGTAATTAAATTTATGTATTTGTGGCTATGTGCTCTGTGTATGTGTTTGAGGTTAGGGATTCAAGCTGCTCGTTTAGAAAGTTTTGTTATTTTATTCTAAACAAACCTCTACTCTTGAACTATTAACTGGAGCTTAATTCTGCGCAATTTTGTATTAAGAATGAGCTTACTGGTTCAATGGTTAAACTTTTGTATATCCTCTGGACTTATGTTTGAGTCCCTACGTTAAGGAAATATTTTGCTGCCTAGTGAATTTTAAATTAGTTTCACGTTAGTTCTTTTCTTCTTCCTCTTTTCTGTTCCTTCTTCCTTTCTTTTCTTTCCTTGTTCTTTTTTCTTTTTGCTTGTTTTCGTAACTGTATCGGACCAAATTAAGAATTCTAGGTTGTCGTTGCATCGATCGAGAGGTAAATTTGTAAGTTCTGTCGTTGAATTTTCGTTAACTCTCGCTATTATTTGTTTCTGTCAAACGTAGATTTTCTAATTATTTCGCCCAAATTCTTTATCTATATATTCGATTGTGGTTCATTAGGAGAAGGTCTCATGGATAATGTTTCCCCCAACATCAGTAGCTCGTGATCTGGTTGTCCTGTGCAAAGGTATTGTTGTTGTTCAATTGGAAGTTTGTGTCGAAATCTTCGACGAGTTTTGGTTTTTTGCTCTAATCAAGCGTTTGTTGAGTTAATTGAGTGATTGAATATTGTTTTTAGGTTGTGGGAGTCTTGGGATTGCCCTTACACCGTCGCTACATTAGGTGGGTACCCAAAACTTTTCTTCTTCGAGTTTTAGTTGTTGGAAAATGGGACTATCGATGCCACACGGTCATGTGCCAGGCCGTGTGAGCCACAACGATGTGTGGTAGGCCGTGTAACTCACTGTTCATGAATTAGAGACATACAGGCTAGGGACACGGGTGTGTGTCTAGACTGTGTGTAAGAATTTTTAGTGCAGGGTTCACATGGGTTAAAGACACGGTCGTGTGCCTAGGTTGTGTAACTCACTATTTGCGAATTAAAACCACACGGACAGGTGAGCAGGCGTGTGTCAAGTCGTGTGGAGCCACACGGGCCAACTATCCAGGTCGTGTGAAACCACACAGGCATGTGGACCAAAAATGTGGAATTTTTCTCTCGGGCCACAAACGTCGTTTGAAACGAATGTAGGCCTTATGTGGGGCCCGTATGATCTGACTTAAACTATATAAATTGTTATTTTGTGATCTGAGACTAAGTACTGGAAATCTGTATTGTGTACTGGGTATAATGTCTGTTAATGATATTAATTATTCTGTACGAACATGAAATGTATCTGAACGATCATGTAGGCCTCTATATTAGCTAATATTTGAAATTTGCATCTGCATTGGGTGGGAATTGAGCAAATGAGGAAGTATCCTATTTTGAGGCTGTGGCTAAATCACTAGTATCTGCATTCTGATCCGATAGCCAGTATGCAATTATCGGAATGTGTCATATCAACACTGTGTGGTGTGTAGGGTTGGATGGGTATTCAATACCCTATTTAGTGTGTTGGGTTGGTCGAAGATGGTGTGTAACAGTGGGGAATATGAAAACTACATCTATTCTGATCTGCTTTGTATCTGAGAATAATCTAGCTTACTATTTGTCAGAATTGTTTTGTTCTGTTAAACTGAATGATTTACCTACTGGATCTATTTCTGTTTTGAATTCAAATTTGGGACTTCACCGGTTCTAACCTAAATCTATTTTAACATATAATTATTTCTTTATAAGGTTATTAATTTATTTCTTCTGTTGACTGAATTATAGGTAATCCACAGACTTGATCGGTCGGCAGATCGAGAGCTCAGTCATACTATTTATTATTATTATTATTATTATTATTATTATTATTATTATTATTACCATTGGCTCATTCAAGACATATGATGGTTAAGATATTAGTTTTTGTGCTACGTATTATGTTTGTTAAATTTTGGTTTGCTTTGGAAAGACTTTTAATTAAGATTTAAAAATTATGTTTTATGTGATTTTCGATGTAACTTTTTAAATTTAACTTTGTCGTCTAGATCAGATATGAGTGTTACATTCCTAGAGAAAATAATCAAGTCATTGATTACTTGACTAAATTGACTTTTAGCTGAAAGACAAATCTACATGTGTTTGATTACGTACTTAATGAAACTTTAGGAAACTTACATCACGACAAAGCTAGTGGCGCTTGTAAAGCTAAATGTGTGCATCTTTTAGTAGGAAAAAAATAATAAAGAAATCCTGCTCATGCCAAACTTGTAATGGGACATCAACCCAAAAAGCTTGCTTTGTTTAAATATATTAAAATATAAAATTTTATTCACGATAAAAATTAATTTTTGCGTTAAGTAAATAAGAATAAAGATTAAGTATAAATCTAAAATTAAAAGCAAATAAAAGAATTAACAAAAGTACTCAAACCTAAAAAGACAAGTACTCAAAATTAAATGAAATTATAATTGACTACAAAAGGCTTAAAAACTAAGATATTAAAATAAATTAATTCATTTAAATAAAAATAATAATTTTCATCTGACTTATTTTAAAATAATTTTTATTAATAATTTATTTAAATATAAATAAAAAGTGAAGCTTATTTTACTATAAATTAAAAGTTAAAGATTTATTTTAAATATTTAAATGTAAAATTATCTAAATAAATTAGAAAATTTCAATTAACTTTTAAGTATTTTAGGCTTGAATAATATACCATTTGTTACATGTGTTCGATGTCAATGATTAATTTGACACCTGATTTTTTTTGTTTCGATTTGGTATATGAGTTTGGCTTCGATGTTTAATTTGTTACCTAGACTAAATGATATTATGTAATCTAATGAATATTTGACTTGTATGCTCTAGTAAAAATACATAGGTACTTAATTGGGACAAAAAAAATTTAAATACTAAATTGAAATTTGAAGCTAAACTTAGATACTTAATTAAGACACACAAAAAGAAAACTCAAAAGTATTAAATTCAAAAATCTTTGGTACCAAATTGAACGTTAGAAAAGTGAAACAAAAGAAATTCGAGGTAACAAATTAAACATTGAATCCAAGTAGATTAACCCAAAATTAGATTTAGGAACCAAAATCAATTAAGAGGGAGGTAGTCGGTACTATACCGATACTAATCATATTGACTAGTGTCACAGGCCGCGTAACGGAACTCGCAATTGATACGCATATTTTAAACCCTTCATGTTCACTTGGGATCATTCGGGCCAACATTATTAATCCATTCTTTGAAAGAGACTTAAGGCCCGTTTACTTGAATTCTAGTTGAATTATAAACGCTTTAGTAACTTGTATTTTACCAGGATAATTATCTTAAAAGGATAAAAATATAGAGAGTTTAAATCCTTTAAGGCTCTCATGATAGACACTAATCCCAGCCATTGGTATAATCCCATCTATACTGTTGGATCTGAGGGACCTTAATTATAAATAGAGCAATTTGAGAACATTTACTCAAACATCTTGTGTGCATTAAAAATATATTTTGTGGCTTTTTTAGTTCTTTCACTTTGAGTTTGCTTCTGTTTTATTTTGGTGCATTAGAAAATTTTTGTGAGAATTCTCATCTTCCGAGAGTTAAGCTAACTGAGGCAGATTTGAAGCTAACTTTTTACCTAAGACCGCATCATTTTTCAAATTAAAATTTTAGTCTTGTGACACTAGTACGTACTGTTTCTGTTTTCAATCAGTACCAAGTAGTGTAGGTTCAATTTCGATGCATTTCAACTGTTTCAATGTGTTTCAGCCCGTTTTAGCCAATACTAACTTATAAAATATTAGTTGGTACACAAATTTGATATTAAGAAACTAAAATTAGACTACACATAATATTTTTGCATGTAATTGAAATATATTTACATGTATCTATAATACATATAACTTATTAAGTGACTAAATATTAAACTATAAATATATGTGTGAAAACATTTATAAACATCAATGAATCCGACACAATATATCAAAATATATCGATACCAATGCGTACCAATATTAATAAAAAGATACCTTAACTAATACAATAAGAGTTAAAAACAAACTCAACTTATGCTAATAACTTCTAACTTTACAAAAAAATATTTTAATCATTTATTTAAAATAAACAACACGTATACTACGTCAACAATTAATTAAACTTTTAAAATTTTAAAAGTAATTTAAAATTATTAATAATTATTATAAAAATTAAATAAAATTAAAATATTTTTTTGTAAAATTGGAAAATCAAATGTATTAAATAAATAGAGGTGAAAATAAAAATTCTGCTTTATTTCCAAACAATGTTGTCGGGTAACGCGTGGGACATTTTACACTTGCTTTCACCGGCTATTACCGGTAAACTTAGTCCCATCCCATCATTTCCTTTTTATCTTGTTCAAAGGGCAGAGAAAGACACGGTAGTCGTACGGTTGTAATTATTACAACAATTGTTTTTCTTTCTCAAAAGTCTTTTCTTTCCCTCACTCTATAAATATCATATCTTCACACCATGGTTGGTTTTTCCTCTCTTTTTTTCAT
Organism: Gossypium arboreum; assembly: GCF_025698485.1. NCBI lineage: Eukaryota > Viridiplantae > Streptophyta > Magnoliopsida > Malvales > Malvaceae > Gossypium > Gossypium arboreum. The sequence continues at coordinate 28,316,260 of NC_069074.1, read as the reverse complement.
TTTCCTTCCTTTTTCTCTCCTTTTTGTTTTTCTTTTTTCCTTTCTCCGACCATTTTCCGGCCAAATATTCAGTAATTTTATCTCGATTGGGCTTGCCTGGGATTTCACTTCTCCGACATCTTTGCTTTCTTAAAGGTTTGCTTTTCCTATCCTTATTATTATATGGATCTTTACTTTCTTTCTTTTTCCATTTATGGGAGGTGTTTCGGTGTTTTGATTTGTTTCTTTGATGTTTTGGCTGACTATCAGATCTGGTTTTACTTTTCAGGTGACTTCATCTGTATTATTTCTTTTCTTTATTTGTTTTTCATACTCTTTGTTGGGTTTTCTGCTGCTTAATCTGTTTCCATCAATTTTTCTTAATCTTGATTAATTTGTTTTCCTTTAGTAAAGTATAATGCTGTAAATTACTCAAAACATATTCATTTAATGTCCATTATCCTCAAATCCATACTAATGATGATTTTGTTGATTAAATTTGATTTTGTTCTCTGCACTGTGACAAAAAGGCAAATGATTGTTTCAAATTGTTTCTTCTTTATAACATTTCAATGGGAAGGGGAAAAGGGTTTCCAAAACGCAAGGATCCTGATCTCATGCCAATCAACTTGAATCCTACACAAGTTTGCCACTAAGCCATTGGCGTGATTGGCGCAAAATGATTGTTGAATGGATAACAAAGCAAGGCTTTTATTTCATCAACTTTTAGATATAGTCTTAACATTTCAGTTTCTATATAAGAATGTTTCTTTGCTACTCTTGTATTGCTGTTATCTAAAATATTTTGGGATCTAATCCTTTTATCTTCTCTTATTTGAGCATAAATCTCTTCTGAATCTTGAGAGTTGTATTTTTTTGTGCAATTTAGACAAAGAAAATGGATGGGACTAAAGTGATGGGACTTAGAAATGTGAGCTCAATTTGTTCCCTCTCTGAAATGGATGATCATGATCTCTCACGCCTCCTTGATAAGCCGAGGCTTAACATAGAGAGGCAAAGATCATTTGATGAAAGGTCACTCAGTGAGCTCCCTATGATTCTCACAAGAGGGAGTTATGACAATTATGAGGGCATGCACTCGCCCTGCGGGAGGTCAGGTATTGATACTCCAGCTTCTTGGGATAGAAACTCCTTTGATCCGCACCCCATTGTGGCTGAAGCGTGGGAGGCTCTTAGGAGGACTTTGGTGTATTTCAGAGGCCAACCAGTTGGTACCATTGCTGCGTATGATCATGCTTCCGAGGAAGTTTTGAACTATGATCAGGTAAAGTTCCCATCAGATAGTGGGCATCCTTTTTAGGAGTATTGAAATTCTTGTTGCGTATTTATGAAATTAAAAATTATGACATCTATTATTGAATATGATCATTTGTTAAGCATCCATCCTAAAATTAATCGGTCATAAATGGAAAGCTTTCCTGGATATAAGGTTATAACAAACTCAGGCCTTAATTGAAATGTGGGACAAGATCATTTAATGGTACAAACCTTGGTCCAAGTTGAATAAATTTGACTACGTGAAACTTAACGCCAAACATGAACAATAATTGAACTTTAAAATGAATTAGGAGTTTTGATTGTTAAAATGAGGTTTGGTAGGGAAAATGGGAAGATTAAGTTAAATGATCACTGACATTTTTGTTTTTAAAATATTTTTATTTAAGGTAAAGATTGAGGAAAATTCAAAATATCTGCAATTATGTTTAATGCCGAAAATCTATTACCATCTGGTGAGTTATGATATTGAAAATTTCTTGGACTGTTCATGTTTTAATAAATTGTTGATTTGTTCAGGTTTTTGTTAGAGATTTTGTACCTAGTGCTTTGGCTTTTCTGATGAATGGAGAGCCTGAGATAGTCAAGAACTTTCTCTTGAAGACTTTACAACTTCAAGGGTGGGAGAAAAAAGTAGATAGGTTCAAGCTAGGAGAAGGAGCAATGCCAGCTAGCTTCAAAGTTCTACATGACCCTGTACGTAAATTGGACACGATTATTGCTGATTTTGGAGAGAGTGCCATTGGAAGAGTTGCTCCAGTTGACTCTGGATTCTGGTGGATCATTCTGCTCCGTGCATACACAAAATCTACTGGGGATTTATCACTAGCTGAGAGGCCTGAGTGTCAAAAAGGGATGAGGCTTATACTTACTCTGTGTTTAGCAGAAGGATTTGATACATTTCCAACACTGCTTTGTGCTGATGGATGCTCTATGATTGATAGAAGAATGGTAACCCAGCCTTCACTTCTTAATCTTTACCTCTGTTATGTGCATCTTTGTGTGCTTTCCTTTTCGTAAGTTTCCTTACCAGTCTTGTAGTTATTTTATGTGAGATATGCTAGGAAGTTGAGAAATAAAAAGTGTCTAACATTATGAAAATTCGAATTTGGATAGATATGGATAATTAATGCAAAAAATAATGTACATCCAATTATTATTTATTGCTACTGCTGAATAGCAGATAGAATAGAGCAGTATGACATAAAGAAACATACTCTTAATTGATAACCAATCTTGTAGAGGCTTGGTAAGCCAATTGAGCAAGTGAATTTGGCATTATTTAATATCATATGTATGATATGAATATATGTGTAAAATAGTCATAGTTTACCAATAATACATTGTTTTTCTCAAATGCTCTTTTTGCTTTGATTAACTATTAAGGAACAATGTTCTTTATGTTCTTCTATAGTGATTACCCAACCTTTGATGTATGGTATGTTTTGGCCAATTGGGTGTTACAGTTTTTGTCATATCATGACACTTAGGTCTCTATTTATATTCCTTAATTCATTACAAATTTCCAATATGGGATTTTGGGTTGTTAAGTATTCATCAAGGAAACAATTTGTATCTGGATTCTAAATTGTATTTGCCTATTGAAGATTGATCACCAAGTGATGCTTGTACTTTAGTACTAATTGTTGCATTCATGTTTCCCTATAAATCTTTTTAGCTATTGTCTTCCTTTTTTTCTTTTTTTAATAAATGGATCTTAACTGCATTCTTCAAATTTTCCTCTTACTTGATGAATTATGCTGATGAAAAATACTTAAGAAGTTAATTTGCTTTATGCCTCTGCATTAGTGCTTTGTGAACTCCTTATTTTCTTTCTTTTCTGAATAGAAAATCAAACAGAGGTGATGGAGATTGATATTTTTGTATTTATCGTCACCAGTCCTTCCCTTTATGGGACCAAGGAGTCTTAATTGCATGTTCCAATTATGATGTGAACTTATTTTACAGGATGTTTATGGTTATCCTATTGAAATTCAAGCGCTTTTCTATATGGCTCTGAGGTGTGCATTATCAATGCTGAAGCAAGACGCCGAAGGAAAAGATTGCATTGAAAGAATTGAGAAGCGTTTACATGCCTTGAGCTATCATATGCGTAGTTACTTTTGGCTTGACTTTCAACAACTAAATGATATTTACAGATATAAGACTGAGGAGTACTCTCACACTGCAGTAAATAAGTTTAATGTTATTCCCGATTCTATCCCTGACTGGATATTTGATTTTATGCCAACACGTGGTGGCTACTTTATTGGGAATGTTAGTCCTGCAAGGATGGATTTTCGATGGTTTTGTTTAGGTAACTGTATAGCAATTTTATCTTCTCTTGCAACACCAGAGCAATCAGTGGCCATTATGGATCTTATTGAAGCACGTTGGGATGAGCTTGTTGGAGAAATGCCTTTAAAAATAGCTTATCCTGCAATAGAAAAACATGAATGGCGAATTGTCACCGGTTGTGACCCTAAGAACACAAGATGGAGTTATCACAATGGAGGATCTTGGCCAGGTATTACCATCATTCTCTAATCTATTATCTATCTTCACCATTATAGTGCTTTTGATCTTATAAGAACCGAAGTTATTTGTTTTATGGGTAACTCATGTTGTCTTATTGACAAAACAATTTATTATTGTTTGTTATTAACTAGAAATTTATTGTTGGTATTTTGTTAAACTATGAAGCTGGTAGAAAGTAGTTATTGCCATTTAGATGAGTGAGATTTATGTTGTTTCAACTCTTCTTTTTTCTTGAAGTATTTGTATTTGACATTCAACAGTCATGAACTAGGAATCATGAGGCTACCGATGTATTAACATTTTCATCTGCATTTTTCCAACTGAAGATATTGCTGAGTTTATTATCACCTTTCTTATTAGAATTATTGGGTGTTAGAATGTGACCGTTTGCAATTTTATATGCAGTGCTTTTGTGGTTGCTAACAGCTGCTTGCATCAAAACGGGAAGGCCACAAATTGCAAGGCAGGCAATTGATCTTGCGGAGACACGTTTGTTGAAAGATGGCTGGCCAGAATATTATGACGGAAAACTCGGGAGATTTATAGGCAAACAAGCAAGGAAGTACCAGACATGGTCAATAGCTGGATATTTAGTGGCGAAAATGATGCTAGAGGATCCATCACACTTGGGGATGATCGCTTTGGAAGAGGACAAACAGAGGAAGCGAATGATAAAGAGATCATGTTCCTGGAATTGCTAAACACACTAAACTAGCAAAACAAAACGTGACTGAGTAGAGGGGACAAAACAGACGGAAGGTAAGAGGACCTTCGAATTTCATTATAACACTATTCTTTGGCATTTGCCTATTTAGGGTATGATCAAAAGTTCGATTTTTTGTGTATAGTAGCTGGTTTTTCTTTACATTTATAATAAAATGATACATTTTGCTGTTTCAGGGTCAGATTTTTAAGGCCGAAACGGCAAAGAAAATTTTGTCTATCTAAAAAAGAAATATGAATATAACACTGAATGTATCAACTTTTAATGTTTTTAGTTCTATCATGAAAATTTTGATTACGAACAATGGAGATTGCTCCTTTGTTGTCCCAATACACCTTGTAATCCGCAACACTTCACAAACTCCATGAGCAACTGATCTAAATATCAGCCCCTGCACTACTTTAAACAACACTTTGCTTTTTAGATTTCGTTTATAGTCCAAATTTGAATTAATGAAATTATTTGTTGAATGTCTGAGCTTGATAAAAATTAAATACTGAATATCTAATATTTGCATTCACATATTCAAATTTGAATTTGTAAAAGAAAAAATAAGTTAAAATATTTGTAAATATTTATTCATCACGAATATTAAATCGTGTCTATAATTATTTATTAACTTGGGTTTAAAACCGAAATTATTAAAAGTTACTTGAAGCTTAAGAAACTTCATTCCTTAAAGTTAAAATTCTATTTATCTTTGATTGATTATTTTAAACTTGAATTATGAAATGTCATGCTATCCTTCTGAAAAGTACTAAACCGTTGATTGTTGGATTACTTATAAAAAATCAAAAATATTCATAGTTGAAAATCGAAGCAAGCTTTTATTAAGAGTCATGACATCATGGTCTTCGTTTTCCAGTTAAATAAATAAATAATAACATAAAATGGAACCATAGAAGAAAATCCCCAAAAGAAAGCTATTCATCAAATTCCAAATTTGTCCCTCCTTACATACCAGATGACGGTCTTTCCCCTTCAATTTTGAAGGCGGCTCCTTTGATTTATGGCGTATCATTTATCCCCCTTCCAAGTAGTTGATGCCATCCTCAACAAATATTTTGTAATTTTCTCTACTTTTTATTCCTTTTTTTCAACATTAAGTTCGATATGTGTCATTAGTTCAAGTACAGGCTTCTATTTTGTCCAATTTGACTATTATAATTTGTTAAACTCTGCTATTAGTCCTTATACTTTGTAAAAGTTGTGAATTTTGTCTCTACAATTTAATTTGGTCATTTTTATACCATGTGCTTTTTAAATTTTTAAATTTCAGTTATCACCATATCATAACTGTTAAATTCATTGAGTTAAATTTTTTTATTTCTAAATCTGATGCGTCAAACATATTATCATATATTTAATGTTATGTTGGCTTGTTATTTCTACATATTCCTCACTAAAAAAAAATCAATTAATGGATTAACAATCTACAAAAGTATGTATATTGTATAACTAGTAATTGAATTTAAACAAACAGCTTTAATAGCTATTGGTTGGGCCAACATTAAAATTTCAAAAATTTGAAAAGTACAGGGACTAAAATTGATCAAACTAAAGTACGAGGACTAAATTTAAAACATTTGTAAAGGACAAGGATTAATAGAGAATTTTAACCATTAGAATTATGATTATTATCATATGAAAAACCTGATGACCAACCTTTAACAAATCCTAAGCCTATGTGCTGATCTCCCAAATTCAAAAATATAACAATAAAATTAGTGCTGATTTACCATCCACGTGGTTCAACTTTGTCTACAGTCAATTTTATAACAATTCTGAATTCCCAATCTGTTTCTAACTCAAATTTTTTTATTATGAAAAGAAAAATAAATTTTAAATGTTATATAATAATTTATGTTGTATTAAAAATTCAATAAAATAATAATTGAGTTTCAATTGATTGATGTGTTATTATTATCAATACGGAGAACGTAAATTTGAAAGTACGTTATTTTCCTATTTAAAAATTGAGAAAAGACTATATAAATAAAAAAAAATAGGGTTGAGAAGGAAATTATTAAAAAAAGTTAAATATAAAATATATATCATCAAACAACATGTTTTAATTACAAAAGCATTGTAATATGAATGCGGACCATTAGGTGAATATTTGGATCAAAACTTCGTCTTTAGGAAAAAAGTCAAATAAAGGAAGCTTCTATCGTATGACTTAATCAATAGCTTCCTTCCCCTGCTCTATATTAATTCTATTTTTCTCAAGGTTTATTTTAGAAAATAAATTTATATGGTTACCTTCCCTTAGAGGCTTGAATTGAATTGAATACATCATCAATGGCGGACCAACAGAAAATCCATCCCGTCCCAGACGTGGAAGCGCCGCCAGAAACCTCCCCCAGTGCTCCCTTGGTTCCTCTAGGCACTTCTAAATCCGACACCGGTAACCCTGTCGAGCAACATCCACTCAACTCCCGGTCCCATGGCCCTTCTCCTCCTGTTAAGCATTCGACAGCTCCCAAGAAAAGAAGAAGCTGTTGTTGCAGGTGCATGTGTTGGACGCTGTCTCTTCTCTTGCTTCTGATCGTCATTCTGGGGATTATCGTCGGCATCTTATTCCTTGTTTTCCGACCAAAGCTACCCAAGTATTCTATCGACGGCCTGCGGGTTACGCAGTTCGATCTCAGCTCAGCCAATTCCAGCTTATCTGCTAGCTTCGATGTTAACATCACCGCCAGAAACCCCAATAAAAGAATCGGAATATATTATGACGGAGGTAGTCATATAACCGTATGGTACAATGAAACCCAACTATGTGAAGGGGCGTTACCCAAATTCTACCAAGGTCATCGGAACACGACCGTGCTGGTATTGCCGATGACAGGGCAAGTCCAGAACGGTACCGTGTTGCTGACGGCACTGCAACAGCAGCAGCAGATGACGGGGAACATACCCTTGATGCTGAGGGCTAAACAGACTGTGAGGGTTAAGCTTGGGAGCTTAAAGCTCATGAAAATGAAGTTCAGGATTAGGTGCCGCCTTGTGGTGAATGCTTTATCTGCTGACAATGCCATCAGAATTTCGAGCAGTAGTTGCAGCTTTAGGCTTAGACTTTAGAGTTTATAACTACGGCCATGGGGGGTGGGATATAATATATCATTTATATTACTTGATCCACATTTTTTTGTTTATGTTCTTTAATATTGGTATTGCCATAAGAATGGAGGATTTTTATGAGGTTTTGTCCTCCATATTATAAAATAAACACTGGTTTGTTTGCACCTAGCTCTGTAATTTCTTATTTATTTCTAGACCTATATATTATACAATAGTATTACCCTTTTTTTTTTTGTTGAAGATCATAATAGTAATATCCTATTCTTTTCAAAATCCGAAATTTGGGAGTGATGACAAAAATATTAGATTCAGGAAACATTTTTTAAAAACAAAATTGTTGTTTTAAAATGGGTCAGAGCTTCGAATAGTATTGACTAAATATTGAATGTTAAAGCCGAAATGATTTAAGAGAAAATAGATTCCGTTCCCAGGCTTGGATTTGTCCTCCTTGCCAAATAGATGCTAAGAAGTGACATCTTGTACTCTTCAATTCACTTGTGCATATTCAAATATACTCAGCGGAACAAAATGATTGAACCACATAACCAACAGTATCATTTGACAGCAAGGACAATCTCCATTCATAGACCACCAACGCTGCAATCACCTTCATAGAAAACTTGGCAGCAGGTTGATTATTCTCGTCTCACTCCCACCCCCACTGCAGCACATCATGTTGTAGGTATTAATCAAGCTGACACAGAAATAACCAACTGCACAGCCTGTAAAGCTATCACTCTCTAAAATGATCTTCCTAAATCCATTTGCCAAGCCATCCATTACTGACAGAAGCTTTGCTTTTAGCACGGGTGCAGGCCCAACATTTCGACCAAAACCAAGACCCCTGATTATCCCGATTGAAGTAGACCAGCCGTTGCTGCTACACCTGAATTATTATCAACAGCAGCATTCTTGTTTAATTTAGTCCTCCCCTCTCGGTGGTAAACACCATCCCAACCCCTTGCTATGTCCTCTACTTCCCCTTACATTTCTCAAAAAGTCATTAAAACTTTGGACAAAATCAAAGCTGTTACAGGTTTTTTGCTCAATTAGCCTTACACACCTTTATTCCATATTTTCCAGGTTACTATAACATAGTTTACCACGGCAGATCTTTAAACTCCAAATGACATGGAGCATCCCAGCAGCCCTCCGAAATTGCAGATAAGTGTCGGCCAACAAAAAAATTACCCGAATGACTTCCTTTAAATTAAATAACATCTTCCTTCACGGGTCAATATCACATACGGCAGATCAAAACTCGTAATCAATGCGCACAGAAAGTTCCATATAGACATCAACAACTGAATTGGAACTCATTTGATTTACTTAAACTGACCCGATTCGTGGAATATAAGCAAAAACTCATCTGCTTGAATCCTGGTTGAATTGAAACACTTTAATAAATTGTATTTTATTATGATAATTCTTGTAAATCCTAAAGGATAAACATGTATAGAATTTAAATTCTGTAAGATTCTCTTATTGTGTAGATGAAAACTAATTTTAGCCGTTAATGTAAATCAATCTATACCGTTGGGTTCGGAGAGTTTAACTATAAATAGATGTCTCCCTTACTCAAACACTTAGTGTGCACTCACTTTTTGTGGTTTTCGTTGTTCGTGGTTTCTTCTTTTTTTGAGTTTGCTTTCGTTTTACTTGAGTGCCTTCTCAGTTAACTGAGAGTTAGGCTGATTTAGGTTCATTAAAATCGAAGAAATTGCCTAAGATTATACGGATTGCGAGACGAAAAGTTGAGACTCACAGGCTGACCTACCTTCCTTAAAATGAAAAATTGCACTTTAGCCTTTCTAAAATCTAAATATTTATAATTTGATATATTATAAAATCATATTTTATCCCTCCTAAAATGATAAAATTATGATTTAAACTTTTTAAAATTTATAAATTTACAAGCTTACAAGAGAAAAATGTATTTTGGCTCTCCTAAAAATTTATAAGTTAATTTTGACAATTTCAATCTAGCACCTCTTTCTCAAGGACATTATCTAAAACATTTTGGGTTTTGGTGCGACTTATCTCAATCTTGAGTAAGTAATTGATTATATGTATCACAGGTCGAGACTTTAGCTTCAATCATGTGCAGCTTTAGGCTTGGTTCCAATGACAACAAGCTTAATTCTACTCAGTTCTACAAAGATTTGGTCCCTTCTCTAGACTTCTAGAGTCTTCCGGGACAATTCGGAAATCTCTTGACTTGGTTTTCTTGTGCTTGCATCATTTCAAACTTGATCTAGTTCTTTGGATAACTTTATTCATGGGTAGTTCGTGATATTCTCCCCACTCGTTCTAGCAATGCTCTCGTTGCTAGAGAGTTCCGTGCTTGGTCATTGGATCGATGCCTTTACTTCTTTGGGGTCACTATGCCAGGTCTTCTACCCTCGGCTTCTCTCAACCATCGCAACTCTCATAACCTTCACTCTCGGTTCCTTTACTTCCACGATGCGGACACTTAATTCACTCCTTTCTTTGCACTCTTGCATTGGAGGGGTTAAGACTTCTTCTATTGCACATTCTCCCTTGGAGGCCCCCGCCTTAGGACACCCTCGTGCTCCATGTTTTCCAACCAAATTAACAGCACTTTTCGTTGTTGTAGTAGTACTAGTAGTATTACTCACAAATGTTGTTGAAGCTATGTCATTATCTGCAACAGGGGACTGAGCCTCGACGACTTCTTTGCAAGCACTGCCTCCAAGAGCCATTGCTACTCGAAATGTCCACTACTGCAATTCTTTTATATTTATCTACTTTCAGAGGCTTCACCCTCTATTTCCCTGTAATAAAGGATGAAAAGTAGATGTCAAAAAAGGAAAAGGAAAAGGAAAACTGAAAAATTCTCAATCTTGTTAATGAAACATTTAGCTACAGCAAAGCTAAAGATGCAAAGTACAATGTTATTACATTCCAGCAGGGCAACCCAATACCCATGGCAATGATTGTATTATAAAACATTCGACTTAAAACCATCTCAATGTTCTTCAAATTTCCAAAAGATGAAAGCTAACTTTAAAAACAACTTCTAATTCCTCTGATGGTGCTATTATAACATAGTTTTCTATCTTTAAGCAAACAAGAAGGACCATAGATAAAAGAGAACCATGGATAGCTAAAAACTACCTTCAACAATTACAATATTTGGTTGGATAAAATATTGATAGGGAATAAGCAAGGAGTAGCTAGAAAAGAAAACATTTTTACCGTATAATTATAAAAAATATATTTTATATAAATGTAAATTAATTATATTTGATAATAAAATATAAAATAAACTAAGACAAAAATTTATAAATAACATTGGATAAAACTAAAATATATAAATATTGTATTAATTTTTCTTATAATTTACTATATTAAATATAATTAAAAATTAAACAAAATATTATTTGTAAGTGTGCTAAAAATAATATTCTTTAAAGAATAAAATATTTTCATTTTATATTTTATATAATTAATATATTATAATTGAAAAATACTTATAAGAAAGTTATACAATATTAATATATTAAAAAACAAAATAAATTTAATTTGTTTTAATTTTTAATTTTATTTTCTCTCCTCATATTCGAAAGTGTCTTTTCCACCTTCTCATCTTTTCTCTTTTGCCTAAAATAATCAGTACCGCACCGGTGAATGCATTATTTTTCTATTGAACCGATAAGTATTGGTACCGGTTTGTTTCGGTGTACTATTGTATATAAAAATATTTATAAATATTAAATAAATGATATTGAATAAATTTCAAATATAAAATATTCATCAATTATATAAAATACTCATAAATAAACTCCACAAATAAAAATACATTATTCAATAAAACCAAAATTAACAAGAAAAAGAAATTGAAGGGTGAGTGGGGATTTTTTTCTTTGATAATTGAGTGAGTGAATTTTATTATTATTATATTTTAGTTTTTATATTTTAAATGTGAAAGTATGCCCCAAAAATTCAAAGTTTAAAAGTCTTTTTTGATTGTCAATACATTCTAATTAAATTTTTATCATAATAGTCAATGGTAGATCTTATGACTAAATTTTGGGGGCCTAGTAAAATTTTCAAAATTTTAAAAGTTTAATGAGAATTTTTTAAAAAATTAAGAGAGTTTAATTATAATTATAAACATTTGAAGGAAGAATTGAAATTTTTCAAAAAATTTGAGAAGATCTAATTAAATTTTAAAATTTTCTAAGGAAAAATGAGTTTGCCTCCAAATTTTGAGCCCCCTCAATCTAACAATAATAAATTGTAACACCCCTAACCCGTATCCGTCACTAAAATAGGGTTACGGAGTATTACAGGATAACGGAATAGTAAATCATTCAAATCATACATTAATACAAATATAACCAAATTGCTTGGACCTTAAGAAACTCAAATACTAACCAAAATACAAAAGTAAAATGACATTAATCGGGTTAAAAACAAATCAAAACCAACCTAATATGTGCCTAACCAATGTACCCTCATTGGTACCATAATTATATACAATTTAATCTCAAAATACACATTAATTCAATTCATCATCTCATTCAAGCAATATCAAATCAAAATACCTAACAAAGTTACCACAACCACAACAAATCAAATATATGTATGCCACACATACAAGCATAACAACTATACCATACCCTTTGTAAATTGGTTATTTGCACAAAATATCATTCATAACATTTACATAAGCCAAACATTAACCAAAATAGCATAAGAGCCTATACATGCCATATAATCCGAATTTAACGTTTCAAAAACTACCGAGATAAACTGGATAGTGTGACTTGAGTGCCGATCCGGTCATCCAACCTTCCGAAAATCTACAATGACATTAAATAGCACAAGCAATCTTAATGAAGCTTAGTAAGTTCGACGAGATAAACAAAAATCTTACCGAACTAACTATAATAAATCAAATAATCAAAATCATCCAAGACAACTCCTGTCATTCACAACTTCAATTGATAAAAACATTCGTATTCAAGTCAATACAAAAATAAATTACATGTCTTTTAAATTCATTAAATAAATCAACCGAGATTTTTCCATTTGAAGAACGACTTACGGGTAAGAGTATATCGTCAACAGAAGCTTATAAGAGCCGGTCCTCCCGAATACGCCAACGAAGCTTGAAAGCTGAACAAAAGCTCGTAAGAGCTGATCCACCCAATCACGCCAAACATAAAGTAAAACATGAGAGTTTGCAACAAATGTTGAATCCCAGTTTACTTGGGTAAAATGCCAATATCTCCCTATAATACCAGCTCCACTCCAAACTCCCGTCATACACCAAATCATGAATGTACTCAAATCTCGCGTTCAATTCAAACTGAATATCCAATTTAATATTATAATTCAAATAATAATTCATTTCTAACAATAGAATATATGCATAATACCAATCATCAATTTATACAAATGTTAAATTTTAACCGTACGAACTTCCCTAGACTGAATTGGAGTAATTGCAGAAGTTCAGGGACTATTCCACTATTTTTCCTTTTCCACGAGTATTTACGGGATTAATACCCTTTTATTTTTTGAATTTATGCAATTACCTCAAACTTTTACAATTTTTGCAATTTAATCCCTTAATTAGTTAATCTATCAAATTAACTAATTTTCTCAAATCAATAATCTATCTAAATATTCTAAGCCCTCATATAGCCCCTAATAAACCTAAAATTCACTATCAAACTCTAATATTTTGACATTTTCACAATTTAATCCTAAAATCAATATTTAACAAAAATCACTTTACAAAATCATCATACAACAAAATCAAAGCTTCAAATCAATGTTATTCATAAAAAAAATCTAATATTTATCAATGGAAACTTCCAGAATTTTAAACAGAATCAGAAATGAAGGTACGAGTTAGCTGGACCTAGTTGCAACTATCTCAAAAACATAAAAATTATAAGAGACGGGTAAGAATTGAACTCACATGAAAGCTTTTATGCTCAACCAATTCTCCAAGCTATTTCTATGGTGTTTTGAGAGTGAAAAAAGAAGAAAACCTATTTCTTCTTACTTAATTTTGTTTTAATTTCAACTAAATTGCAAGTTTGCCATTATAATTTCATTAGTTTGTCCTTATCCATCAATTTGCCGTCCCACTATATTATTTAGGGCTTAATTATCACTTAAGTCCTTCCTCAATTAATAATTACACCATTTCATCACCTAATTTCTATAATTAGTAAGTTTTGCATATTTTTCAATTTAGTCATTTTTCTTTAATTAACTAACTAAACATTAATATTTCTTAACTAAATTTTAATACGACTATAATGACTCTATAAACATTCTAAAAATAATATTTATGAGTCAATACAACGGAAATTTGTGGTCTCAAAATCATTGTTCCGTCACCATTAAAAATTGGGTTGTTACATAAATAGTTAAAAATTTTATAATTTTTACTATTATTCATGTATCATATTTTGACCAGTGTGATCGAAATTGACTAGAACAAATCGGTGTAACCAGTACAAACTAAAATTTTTACCAATGCAAAAAAATAGACTACTTGTCCCGCTTTAGCACTAGAATAATGGGCATCGACCACTACGACTAGATCCAGTACAGAACCAACTACCATGATTTTCTCTCTTTTTTTATTATGGCCTAAAAGTTCAAAAGCCTTCATTTATATATATTTAAGAGTAGCTATTGCGATTTTTTTTGTCACAATTTCGTCATCATTTGGCCTATCAAGGTTATATCACATGACGAAAATTGGTATTTCATTTAAAAATCATAAAATTATACTAAAAAACATATTTAAAATTATAAAAAATAGAATACTACAAATTGATGTTCGATAAGATCTACTCTTAGTCTCAGTTATTTTAATTTTCCTTTAGGATCATCAATTGTAAGTTTTTAAGTCTATTCAATTTAGCCTAGTTTTTATGATTTAGTCCCTAAACCCAAAAATCAATTAGCCACCACTTTCATCAACCAACCACTTAGGATTTATCTACTCATGCTCATATTTGAACCCATTAACAACAAGAAATCAAAGAGAAATACCATTAACTTAACCTAAAACAAAGTTGATAAAAACTCAAGCTTTCTTGCAAAAGCTTGAGGAACACAATAATGGCAGCAAAAAAGATAAATAAAAACACCCAAGATAGTTTTTTTTAACAAATGAAATATAACAAACCTGATTGGTATTAAACTAATGGATTAAAGTGCAAATACAAGAAAGTTTGAAGGGCTTAACAAGTAAATAAATCCTAGCTACAATAATAACTAGTTTAACTACCAACTAAGGAAGTAAGAAAAAACTAGAAAATTAATAAGAAGATAAACCCTAAGCTATGGAGAAGAAGAACTAAACCCTAAAAGATGAAGAGAAAAATGTAAAACTAGCTAATGTGAAGTTTGTGTCTCTCTTAGACAATCTAACCTCTTTTAGCATTTTTCTGACCTGTTGTATACTCACAATTACTGACAGTGTACCAATTTGTAACACCGGTGGTTTAGCCACAAACTAGAGTGTTCAGGATATAAGAATTATAGGGAATTCTTACTGTGGAGTGTAACGGTGGGATAGGATTTAATTATATAGTTAAACTGAAATTGCTAAATGTATTGCATCATCATGCATTAACATGCTTGAATGAACTACCAATTTCTGCTATGCTATATGAATACTAATGTATTGAAAACTGTTATTATTTATGCTTGGATTATTGTTTGGCACTGATTTACTTGTGATGGAACTCACACTGAGCGTCATAGCTCACTCCTCCTTTAATTTTCATCCAGACAGATAATCCGTTAGGTTAGGATGTAAACGCGACATCTAAAAGGTCTCAACTTTGCTTTTACTAAAATATTTTAGAGTTATTATTTCAATTATTAAACCATATTATCTTATTTTGAACCATGTCATGGGATTTAGGATTTTATTTTGCATGACACTTAATTTTATTTTAGGATAATAAGAGATAATTTATAAGCTATCATGAAACCCTAATTTTTATTTAAAAGCATCCACTTATCACTTTTCTGCTGCTATATCTCAATTAAGGTTTTGAAGAATTAATTGATATGTATTTAAGATTCCTACTAAATTAAACAAAGGTTTTAAAAAAGATTGCTTTCAAAACTACAATAGCTCACCGAGTCACTTCAGTGGCTAATGTATTCTTTTGAATTCGAGTCTAACGTCTAGGCCGGGTTGGGAAGGTTACAAATGTTGAGCTCATTTTGTATTTGTTAGGGTTTAACTCTCTATCAATAAAAATTAATTATAGATATATTAATCACAAGGTTGGCATGGTGGTTGCTTACCTCATCTCATAATCATGTGGTTGAAGGTTCAATCTCCACTCATAAGTCTAGAGCATATTTTGTAATCAACCATTTATCTCTTTGAAGAGCAACTATAGTGAAAAGATTAATTTTAATTAAAAAAAATCTTAAAGTCATTACTCTGATTTCTATAAGACGATGAATACTTTAATTCATAATGTAATTTAAAGACCTCGATACTATTAAGTGTCAAGATAATTTTAAAAAGTCTCAAAAATAAATTAAAATAAATTTCAAAATTACTTGATTAAAGAAATAATGATAAATCCACTAACTTTGAAGTAAAAATGGTAAGTATTGTATGTAATTTTATATATTGTAATTAATTTAAGGAAATTATTTGATATAGTGTAAATAAAATTTGTAGACTCTATAAATAGAATTAAGAATTGATAAATATCTTGTAAAAATATAACAAAATATTTAAAAAATCCATTTTAAAATTACTAATAAAAACAAAAAGAATACACTGCAATATATGAAATACTCACCCATATATGTATATATATATACCAAAACTATGTAAGGGTTGTTGGGCAGCGTCATCATTATTGTCATTATCAGCAATAACTCAATCAGTGAGCTGTAAGGGAAAAAAAAAAAAAGGGAAATCCTGCTTTAAAAGATATATTAGTCTTGTGTCTTTCTCTTTTTGCATTTTCAACATTTCACACCTCTAAGTCGTAGTTCCTAGTCAAGTTGAGCATGGATTCCAATCTTTTTTTTTTTTGTTTATTTATGTTTCATTTGGATTGGGCAGTTCAAATCTGTTCTATTATTATTTTTAAACACCATAATCATTATTTAAAATCAGAAATAAAATTTGAATTAAAAATTCTTCCATTTCAATATTTAAGATCTCAAAATTTTTAAAAATTTTAATTTTATCATTAAATTAATAAAATTATTTTTTTAAAATAAAATTAAATAGGGCAATTATTTTTGTAAAAGGAACATAACATACTAAAAGACATTTGACAGCAATTCAAATTTATTGAAAATAAGTGTGGTTCTGGAACCTTATTGGTGATTGGGGGTGTAATGAATTATCCAAGTTTTAAAGTTTGTCGGAACAATAAATATAAAAATAATAATATTTAGCAGTGAAAGATAAAAGGGATTTTACCAGATGTGAAATTATGATTGAAGGCAGGGGCCCCCACGAGTGGGGTAGTGCTAAAAAATTTACTGTTTCTTTTTTAAGCTTTAATTTGGATTGGCTCTAGTTGCTGCTTCTCTCACCTACTCCTCTCAGTGGATAGCATAGCGTAGCAGCAGTCAATCACAAGGAAGAAAAGAAGATCCTCACGCACTAACATCGGTGGTGTTGTTAGGATCACAACTCATAACCCTCCCTTTACAAATAAAATAAATATTTATATAAATGAGATAGTAAAACAAATAAATAAAGTAAAATAAATAATATAGGGCCTTCATTTTTTGAGATGGTTTAATTTGGCAGACAAAGAAATCCTTGGAAACCCCATATGCAGATAATGGAGTCACAGAGCAATAAAAGCAGCAATAGCAGTGAGCATCATCATCATCACCATGGCCAAAAACAAGAAGCTTCACTGCAACTAGTCTCCCGTGATGGTCAACCACAAGCTGCTGCTGGTGCCGCACATGGGACCTCCTCTCATCAGGCTCAGGCTCAGACTCAGGCACAGCCGCAGGCCCCAGGTCATCATGTCTCATTCATGGGCTCCATTTCCAACCAAATTGGGGTTCCCTCTTCCTCCCCTACTTCCACTTCTTCCCTCGCTAAGCCTCCTGCTGCCAAAAGACCCACCAAAGACCGTCACACCAAGGTCGATGGCCGCGGCCGTCGCATCCGAATGCCCGCCGTTTGCGCCGCCAGGGTCTTCCAACTCACCCGAGAATTGGGTCATAAATCGGATGGTGAGACCATCGAGTGGCTGCTTCAACAAGCGGAACCTGCCATCATAGCTGCAACAGGAACCGGCACTATTCCAGCCAATTTCTCCACTCTCAACGTTTCACTTCGCAGCAGTGGATCAACCATTTCAGCTCCTCCATCAAAATCCGCACCTCTCTCTTTCCACAGCGCTTTAGGTTTTTACAACAGTAATGGAGATGAGGCCAGAAGGATCGGCAACAGTACCGCCATGCTAGGGTTTCATCATCAACTTTACCCTCAACTCCTTAACCCCGAAACTCACATGAGAAGTGGCGGTAACCCTAACGACAACTACGCTACAAAGCCATTCAGAGATGACCTTTTCAAAGAAACATCTCAGCACAATACTGAAACGGATGCCATAGACGCGAATTCTCCTAAACCGGAGAGAACCGGAATGCCAGAACAAGAACCCGGTTTGTTTCAAACAACCAACGTCATGCCAGCTCCAGCTATGTGGGCCGTTGCACCGGCCACCACCAATGGAGGTAATGCCTTTTGGATGCTGCCGGTAGGCGGTGGCGCCACAGCAGCTTCAGCCACGGTGCCAGAAGCCCAGATGTGGACATTCCCGGCTCATTATTCAGGTGGGGGTAGAGGGAATCCGGTTCAGCTGGGCTCAATGATATTGCAACAACAGCAGGCCGGGGGTCAACAGCTTGGTTTAGGAGTGACAGAGACTAACATGGGGTTACTTGGCAGTGGAATGAATGTATACAGCAACAATAATAGAGTGGGTTTAAAAATGAATTTGGAGCAGCAGCATCATCATGAAAATCAAACTCAAGGCAGTGACAGTGGAGATGAAAATCCAGCTACAGATTCTCAATGATACAATTCCCAAATTCAGCTCACATATTTCTACTTTAATATTTTTTTTTTACCTTTTTGTAAATGCATGTGTTTTGTTACTATTTTTGGATTGTTGATTGCTAGCTATTAGCTTTGATCCTCTAGTAGGATGCTGAACTGTTGTAATTGATGTGCAGTTGGGTGTCAAAGATTGCCCATTAAACTAGCACATCCCATCATTTCCATTTCCCAACTATTAAAAGTGTGAAAATATGGAGAAGAAAACGGTTATAACAAAATAAAGAATATTTTCATGCCAACCTTACTTTTTGGTGCAAAAAATTTCTTTTCTCATTTATTAATTTATTTTTGGCAATCTACCTACATACTCTTTTCTTCTCTCATTTCTCCTATGTGATAGGCGTATAAGCTTTTCAGTATTATGCTTAAAATAAATTAAACTCCTTTCTAATTCACCCAATCAACATAATTTATCCAGCTTATTATGGTATTCATATTATAGTAAACTTTTATGATGATATTCATTATAAATACCGTAGTAGGCCGTAGGTTGGGTGGGCTACCTCACTCAGGGTTAGTTCTGCATTACTTTTCAAAAGAGCTTTTGCCCAAAAGATTTCAAGAAAAAACAAGTTCTTTGCTTTAATGAAATTTTAACTTTTTAGAAGATTTTTAAAAGACTTTAAAAAGGAAAAGCTAAAATTTTAGTTTTTCCTCTCCCAAAAGACTTTTAATGCTTAATTACTTTTTACCCTCCAATAACATAGTACTTTTCTTTTTTTTCTTGGTACTTAATTACAAATGTGTTAAAATCATTAATTAAAAATAAAAAATATTTTTAAAATACTAATTACAAATATTTAATAGTTATATTTAAATATTTAAAATATAGTTTATATATTCTAATTAAATTTTATAAATAATTAATATTTATTGCTTAAAAATATTTAAAATTTATATTTTATATATTAAAATATTAACAAGAAGTTATAATAATTTTTTATATTCTTACTAAAATATAATAATATTAATTAATTTAAATATTATTTAAATGTATATTTGTTACTTTATAATAACATGTTTAAAATTGACATTTTATTTCTCAAAACACTTTTTAACAAAGAATGCTAAACACTCAAATTTTAAACCAAACTTTTCAAAAGATCTTATCAAAAGATCTTTTTCACAAAGACTTTTGAAAATCTTTTTAAAAAGATTGCCAAACCAAATTTCAATCGATCCTGTCTAACATGATATTTTAAATTTAAAAAAAAAAACTTATTGTAACAATTAAATTTATATTTTTAAATTGAAAAGCAAAGATCCTTGAAAGGATAAAAAGGGTATTTAGGATGTATCATTTAGTGAAATGGGAAGAGAGAGGAAAGAGAATGAAGAAGAAGAAGAAGATTATGAAAGAATTATTCTCTCAAAGAAAGTAGGAGAGTTGCGAAAGGGGAAGTAGGGCAGGCTTGGTGTATGCTGCTCAATGTGAACCACATGTCTTGATATCAAAGGATTAGGTTTTATATATCTTTTCGCACTACTTTGTTGGATTGGGGTTTCCATTCGTTGTCCATTTCTACGATAAAAGACAAAGGAAATGGCAATTAAAAAGGAATTTTGCCACTTGCTTCATGTCTAACTGTCTTTCTCATTTATCAATTAATTACAAATCAAGCTTTAAGCTTTGCTTTTCAAAACAATAATTGCCATTTCTCCTTCTAATACTACCCTATGTTCAGTTGTCAACACAATTAAGTAATTGAATTTTTTCTCTTATATCACCATGGAATTCTATTTCAGCTGTTGTTTTCCTTAATTAAAATTTCAGGTATAAAAATATAAAATTTTATTTTAAATATTTTTTATTCTTAAATATTTCATGCAAATCAAAATTTATCATTCAAAATTATTCTCAATAATTTCATTAAAGAAAAGGTGATTAATCTCTGGATTCAAAGCAACGTCCTCAAATCATAAAAAGAAAAGAATTAACAAATTTCAACTTAAGTGTGAATTTAAATTATTCGAGTTGGAATTGAAGTATAAATGTTAATTTTATTGTTCAATAAGCGTGAATAAAGAGGTAAACATTTTGGAGTGAATTCAAACTCTTGTTTTATACCACACAAATATTTTACTATTAAATTAAGAGATTATTGGCCAATTTTACTGAAATTTTAAATAATTTTATTGATTTTACTTATGTTATAGTTAATATTTTGTTTAGAATCATTTTAATACTGGATCTCATTATTTCATTTGGAAGGAAATTAAATTTTAAAATATTAATTTCTTTTCTAATACATCAAAATTGTAGTATTCATAATTATTTTGTTTGAACTTTTATTTTGTAAAGTTATTAAAAGTTAATGAGATAAATAGTAATTCTAAAAGAAGCATTATGATATTAAAAATTGCATATGTTCTTAGAAATATATGCAATAGAGTTTATTTTAGAAATTAGCAGTAGGGGTGAGCGTTAGATTGAACTGAGTAAAAAAATTTCGAGTTAATCAAGTTGACGAGTCTTATTTTATCATCCTAACTCAATTTAAATTTTTTTCGAATCGAGTCGAGTGAAATGAAATTCAAATCTAATCGAGTGAAATTGTTCGAGTTAAATTAAAAATTAAACATGTCAAATTAAAATCTTGTTACATTATAACTAATACTATGTTAGAGCACATAAATTTGAAATCATATATATTTGAAAACTTTTTCAAAGCAAAATAATAATAAATAATTTATTTTAGTATGATAAACTTGAAACATTATTTAACTTATTTAGGTTTCCAAAATTATTGTTTTAGAAAAATTTTAAAATATAACTTTCTTTATATATTCTTTAGATTTATTATATATTTTTAAAAATATAAATTTTAGATTTTTATGAATATTTTGAATTTTTAAAATTATATTGAATTTTTTTGTAATTTTGTTAAGAGAGAAATCAATTTGCTTATTTTCAAAATTGATAGGCACCAAAGAGGTATTTATACTAATATATTATTTGAATTATTTGAGTTAGTCAAATTGTAAAATTCAACTCGACTCAAAATCAAAACTCGAATAACTCAAACAACTCGATTCAATTAACTTAATATTTAATTTTTTTTATTTTTTTAATCGAGTTTTGTTACCATTAATTAGCAACACTCCAAAACGCTACAGAAGATAGTAGCTAATAAGAAAATAGTTAATTCTATTGAACACCCCTAAATTATGACCTTCATTTTAAATTGGTTCTAAATTTCAAATACTTTTAAGTACATCCCTAAACTATTTTAGTTATATCATTTGAGTTCTTTTGTTACTAAAATCATTAATTCAATTGTTAAATGACATGTCAAACCTTATGTAATTTAAAATGAAAATTTTAAGAAAAATAAATATCGTAAAATGAATGTTTTAAAATATTAATTTTAAGGTTTTCAAGATTTTACAAAAATTCTATTGTTTACTCTCTTTATTTTAAATTTTTACTTAACGCAACAACAGTTAAATTAAAGGCTTTAATAAAAAAAAGGACTTAATTGAAATATTATTGATAATTTAAGATATAATTAAAATATTTTAAAATAAAGTTTATAGTTTGAAAATATCTAATACAATTAACTGATAAGGTAAAGATGGGATTAAAAACTCATGGTGTTTATCCAAAAAACTGTTGCATCTCTAATAGGAACCGCCCACTTAACAAAATCATACCACGTATTTTCTTAGTTGCAGCTTATATAACAATTCCTCACATATAGAATAGAAAATTGAATATCGAGGAGGATTAAACTAGTCTAATAGATTGAGTTTTCTTGAATTAAAATGATTTTTTCATCAACTAGTTCTTTGTTTTTGAGAAAAATATATTAAATTAAAAAAATGAATTTAGAAAGGAAAAGAGATCCATAAGTTGCAATTTGATTTAGATTTAACTTTTCTAATATATAAATCTTACATTAATCATATATTGACATATAAAAAAATAAACAAATTCAAGATTAAAGGAATAGTAAAATATTAAAAATAAATAAATATTTAAAAATAAAAATATGTCTATTTTTTGAAGATTACACGTAAATAGTGTACTAAATACTAATTCAAAAATAAATATAAAACTTAATCTTGATAAAATTAATATCGAGATTTAATTTAAGAGGCAAATTTTTCTGTTAAAATTTAACTCAATAAACTATAATGTTTTTGGAACTTGATAAAACTAACTAATTATTTGGTTTAATATTGTAGATTTATTTTAAGAGGCAATTTTCTTTTAAATTCAACTCAATAAATTATAATGTTTTTGAAACTTGATCATATTAATTAGTTGGATCGATTAGATTAGGAATTCATCGGTATGTTGATTTGAGCAAAGAGGTCCCAAAGTCAGTTCAATCATAAATAAATAAATAATTAAAAATTATTTAAAAATTATAAACTAGTTTAATTAGTTCTAGATGCAGATCGTAATGGTGGACAGGGCAGCCTTGGCCCCCCAAAATTTTGAGAAAAATTTTCATTTCTCCATTAAATTTTTTTAAAAAAATAATTAAGCCCTAAAATTTTGAAAATATTACATTTCTTCCTCAAAAATTTTAGAAAATTTTAATTAGTCCTACCAAAATTTTTGAAACTTCTCATTATACCTTTATTTTTTTTTTTGAAATTTTTAATTAAGTTCTCTTAAAGTTTTTTTGAAATTTTCATTAATCTGAAAAAAAAATTAAATTAACCCCCCAATTTTTTTTAAAAGAATTCTCATTAAACTCTTAGAGATTTTGAAAATTTTAATTAGGTTCCCCCAAAACTTAGTATCAAGATCTACCACTGATCAATTCAATCATTGACATTTTGTCCCAATTTCCAATTCTTTATCAAGCTTGAGCAATTTGCTCAGAAGCTAGTTCAATCCCTTTGTTCAAACCGATATATCAATCAATTTTCAATTCAATCGATCTAATCTGATTTTAACAACACTCTAGTTTAGTTAGTAAGTTAAATCTTGACAAAAATTTTGCTTCTTAAATTAAATCTACAATATTAAACCAAACAATTAACTTTATCATGAATTAATTTTTCATATTTACTTTTTTTTATATAAATACATACTAAATAGAAATTTATATATTTAAAAACGTTATATCTAAAGCAACCTATGAATCTTAATTATGATATGATTTTGTTAAATGGGGCAGGGATGGGGTAAGCTTTGGGGACAGGGGATTTTCTGTAACCTCCCCAACCCGGCCTAAACGTCAAGCCCGAAATCGAAAGTTTACATTAGCCACCGAAATGGTCCAGTAAGCTATCGAAGTCTATAAAATAGTCATTTTAAAACATTTATTTATTTAAGAAAAAAATTAGCCTATTTTCAAAAAGAAAAAAACTCATGAGTTAGCTAATCTGATTAAATTTAACATTTTTTTTGTAACGGTGATTACCTTTTTAAAACTCAGTTAATTTCTAACTTACATATTTATTGCTCAAAATTTAATTATAACCTAACAGTGGAAAAGTGATATTCAATCTAGTTTTAATTGAGTTAATTCAGAATTATTTTAAGCAAGATCAAGAAAGTAAAGGAAAAACTAAATCTAAACTTAAGAAGAAGATATAAATAAACCCTAGCTACAGTGTTACCTAACTTAACTACTACAAGAACAAGATGAACAACAAGAAAGTAAAGGAAAAACTAAATCTAAACTTAGGAAGAAGATAAAATTAAAAACCTTAAAAAAAAAAGAAAACTAAAGAGAAACCTAAGTTAAAACTACCCTAATGTGGCTCTACTAGGGATCTATTCTCTCTTGGCCAAATTTTGGTTGATATAGCAACTATTCTAACCCAATTCTTTTACTCAAAGTGCTCTTGAACGGGCGTTCAATTATTGGTGCTTCAGTTGGACAAAGACTATTCTTTGCGTAATTTTTTATCCTCTCATGAAAGGGTATTGCGGTACCCAAGTATGGATGTCACGACACCATCGACAATCTTCAAATGAGGCCCTCCAAGGGAAGTGGATATCGCGATACCACTGTAGGTGGTCTTCATCAAGGCCTTTAAGTGGGTATCATGACCCTCGTGCTTCGATGTCGCGATACCCCTTCCTTTGGCGATAATTTTGCATAGTTTCAGGCCTCTGATAAGCACCTCTGACACTCAAAAGAACGTTAAGGCCTCCAATTGCACAATTGGCCAATTTTGGGTCTTAAAAACGAGTAAAATTAGATATTTCCACTTATTAAGTTGAAATCCTAAAACTACAAAAAGTTACAAAAAAGATACTAATTTGCTTGGAAACAAGCTTATTAGGTGTACGGGGAAGGCTAATTTGACATATCAAATTATGGCAGATCAATAGTCTAGATCTATATTTTGGTGTTGTGGATTTTTGGGTTAGTGTTGTGGATTGCTAATTAAAGTGTGGGTCTTTCCTTTTACTAAATTAGTCTTAAAATTTTAAAATATGTTTTAAAATGGTTGTTATCCTTAATGGTTTTGGCATGACCGAATGGCCTAATTGCTAATAAATGGAGTATCGAGTAAGGTAGTGATAGCAAGCTAATTTTGTCTGTTTAATGTACCTAATTTTGGTCAATTTTTTAATAGAATACTACTAAGCTTGTGTTTTTTTCCTTAAATTTTATCAAGAATGCAATTGGAGTGCCAAAGTTAAAAAAAAGAAGAAGCAAAAATTGGGCTAAATTGGAACAAAAAAAACAAGTTGGGGGCTGAATTGAAAGTTTCAGAATTATTTTTGGGCTGATAAAAATATCAAACTTTTTAACTTTGAAAAATTCTATATTTAGAAAAATCTGATTTAATGGTTGGTTGTTAAGCATAATTTTAGGCATAAATCATGTAAAATTGGTTCTTTAAGAGGTGTATATGAAGGCTTGTAATTTTGGCATTAGAACATACTTGAATTTAAAAAGGCAATTAGCATATTCTTGCGTCAAACATTCTACCATTTCTTTCCTCTTTTTATACTTTGGTGCAATTGCTCTTTTAGTTATCTCCATTCTTCACTTATTATCTTTCATTGAAATCCACTCTCATAATCCAATCAAGTGTAACGTCCCCCTACCCGAGACGTTGCCGGAGTCAAGCAGGAGACATTACAAAACTTATCTTAGCACTTAAACAGTTTTCGTAGTAAACTATCCATCTGCATCACAGTCGCTAAAAAAATCATATCTCGAGTTACAAAACTCGAAATCCAATTCCGTTAATTTTCCCTGAAACTAGACTCATATATCTACTTACTAAATTGTTTCTAGAATTTTTGGTCAGGCCAATTAGTACAGTTTATTAGAAAAAGACTCCCCTGTTTCAGGGTTTGGCTACTCTGACCCTTGCGCACTACGAATCAAATTTCTTCCTGTACAGAAATCCAATGACTATTCCATTTGTTTCAATTAAAAATAGACTCAATAAGGAATCTATACAAATAAAGTTTGAGTCCTAATTCTTAATACACAATTTATGGTGAATTTCTAAAGTCAGAACAGGAAATCCAGAAATTGTTCTAACCCTGTTTCACCAAAACGTAAATATCTCATAAAATACAACTCTTTTACCAATTTTGTTTCTTCCATACAAAAATAGATTCATTAAGCTTCAATTACATATTTTATTCATCATCTAATTCACTTTATACTATTTTTGGTATATTTTCAAAGTTGGACTACTGTTACTGCCCAAATCTGTTTTAGTATAAAATGTTGATAACTAAGTTTATAACATCTTCATTTCTTCTCTCTACAACATTTACCAACAATTCCTCTTATTACTCTTCACTAACATATCAAAACATACCATACTTAAGGTTTTGGTAACATTTACAAAACATACCAAAATATCATTTAACAACTTAGATACTTTCAAAATAACCAAAAGACATCCTAGGTACAATGCCATTTTCTAAAAGATAGAAACTTCACCAATTTGAGTTTGGGGATCGGCTTGTATGTGAGTCCTTATACTTTCAGACCTAGCTCAAGCACGAAACAAACCGTACGCTGAGAATACTCTCAGTGGTATTTCTATAAACAATAGCTTAATCAACTTTAAAACATGGTAATTCAAACACATTATTGCTATTATTCAATATCAATCAGTACTTTAATAACCTTTACTTTATTTATCCTTATTAACATAACTCGGACACCGACGGATACACGGATCCAACCCACACCGGGATAAGCACATAGGGCTTCATCGGAATAAATCCGAACTTTAACATTATAGTACACAAAGTACTTCATCGAACAAATCCGAACTTTAAAAGAGTCGACACATAGTGTCTCATCGACTCAATGTCGGAATATCCCAATACTTCCAATTCCTATGACATGTCAACTATATCCGACTAGCCCGACATCTGTTAATAGGGTATTCAAAATCACATTCATTTCAATATGGTAAAATACTTACCTCATTCACATTTTCATACAATATAAATATCAAATATAACAATAACGATTAAACTCGGTTTATAGAAATACAAACCACTATTTATCGAATTTAATCGATATCTTCGCTCACTTTCTCTTTTCCTTCTTTGATGACGATCCGTGCTACGTTTGCTACTAACAATCATACAATTAAAAATCATGAATATACTAATTCATAAAACACATTTTCACTTTCTATCAAACTTTTACAAAAATTCCAATTTCGTCCTTTTTCCGTTACTAATCTTTTTTCTTTAACTTGAGCTTCATATTCTCTTTTAATCAACTCATTAACAATTTCTAACTCATAAAATTCATTATAAAACATAAATTTTGAGCTCTATTCAACTTAATCCCTATTTAAACCTAACTTAGAATTCTTTTAATAAATCACTCAATTTTCACTTCTAACTTCAATTCCTATCAATTTAACCCATAAAACCTCAATTTATTCAACTAAATCAATATCTAAAATTTTCTATTTTTCTTCATTTTAACCTCATACATGTAGAACTTTGAATTAGGCATCCATAAACATAAAAATCATAAGAAAATGAGCTAAAACAACTTACCAATCAAGCTTTAGGGCCTTAATCCTCAAATTTCCCTTTTTTCTTTCTTTCTTTCTTTCTTTCTTTCTTTCTCACGTTTGCTCTCTGTAACTCTTTCTATGTTTATTTACTCATTATTCTTTATTCATTATACTATATTATATTATTATTAACCTATAATAAATATAAAATTAACATGTGTAATAGCTATAACATAAAATATCTTATAGCTATTACACATATATACCAACTATTACACATGTTATACCATACATTCACACACATGGCACTTAGGGTCTAATTGCTAGATTAGTCCATTTTACTAATCTTTAATCTATAATTAAACTTTTATACCGTATGCAATTTAGTCATTATTCTAAATTCAAGCTACTTAACTTAATCAAACATTAAATAACCATTCAACTATAATTCATAAATATTTCTAATAAATATTCATGAATAAATTTCACGGAAACAATACTCAAGACTCAATTTCCGATACCGTAACTTTCGGTTCATTACAATTCTCTCCCCCTTAATAAATTTCGTCCTCGAAATTTACCGAAAAGAGATGGGGTATTGAGATCTCATCGTTTCTTCGGTTCCCATGTAGCTTCTTCAACACCGTGACTTCGCCATAGCACTTTTACTAAAGGAATACGTTTATTACGTAATTCTTTTACCTCTCGTGCTAGAATCTCAACCGGTTCTTCTTCATACGATAAGTCGTCGAATCTCTACATTCTCGGTAGTAATAACATGTGAAGGATCCGATCGATATCTTCTTAGCATAGAAACATGGAAGACATCGTGCATTTTTCGTAGTTAGGGAGGTAAGGCCAATCGATACGCCATCGGTCCAATTCTCTCAATAACTTCGTAAGGCCCAATAAAACGAGGACTTAATTTTCCTTTTGACCAAATCTTAGAATTTTCTTCCAAGGTGAAACCTTTAAAATACTTTATCCCCGATCGAGTATTCAATATCCCGTCGCTTCAAATCAGCATCGATTTCGTCTATCAAAAGCGCTTTTCAATCTTTCCGAATTTTCTTAACTGTACTTTCCGTTTCTTGAATCAATTCAGTCCAATCATCTTCTTCTCATTCATTCATCCAACATACGGTGATCGGCATCTTCGTCCATACAAAGCCTCATATGGTGCCATCTCAGATACTTGATCGAAACTATTATTATACACAAATTCGCTAATGACAAATAATATTCCCATTAGACTCAAAATCAATCATACAGTGCTCAAGCATATCTTCTAAAATTTGTATTACCCGCTCAGATTGACCATCATCCGTGGATGAAAAGTCAGTACTAAAATGAAGTCGAGTACCGAAAGATTCATGTAATTGCTTCCAAAACCTTGACGTAAAACTTGGATCTCTGTCAGAAATTATTGATTTTGGAATACCATGTAATCTAATGATTTCCCAAACATAAACCTCAGCAAGTTTCTTTAACGACCAATCGGTTCTCACAGCTAAGAAATGAGCTGACTTCGTAAGTCGATCAACTATTACCCAAATAGCATTCTTTTTACTTGTAGACATCGGTAATCCCATCACAAAGTCCATCGTTATTCGGTCCCATTTCCATTCAGGAATATTGATGGGTTGAAGTAATCCCGATGGAACTTGATGTTCTGCCTTCACTCGTTGACAAGTCAAACACTTTGCCACATATTCAGTTATATCCTTTTTCATTCCCGACCACCAATACAATTCACGTAAATCACGATACATTTTCATACCTCCAGGATGAAATGCAAATGGACTATTATGAGCTTCTCGAAGAATTAACTCTTTCAACTCAGAATTATTCGGAATGCAAAGTCGATTCTGAAATCTTAGACAACCATTTCTATCAATGCTAAAATTTTCTGTTGTACCATTCCGAATCATCTCTCTTTTCTTTAACAACTTATCATCTTCTAACTGTGCTGATCTGATTCGATCAAATATTACTGGCTTTATTCTTAATTCAGTTAAAAGGCTTCCATCTTCAGTGATACTAAGTTGTGCAAACATTGCTCGTAATTCAATCGCAGCTTTTCTACTCAGTGCGTCGGCTACTACATTAGCCTTCCCTGGATGATAGTCTATGACACAATCATAGTCTTTTAGAAGCTCTATCCAACGCCTTTGTCTCAGATTCAATTCTTTTTGCGAAAGTAGATACTTCAAACTTTTATGATGCGTATAAACATAGCACTTTTCACCATAAAGATAGTGCCTCCAAATCTTTAAGGCAAAAATTACAGCTGCTAATTCTAAATCATGAGTTGGATAGTTGCGTTCATGCGGTTTCAGTTGCCGTGAAGCATAAGCAATGACTTTCCCGTTCTGCATCAGTACACATCCCAGTCCACTCAATGAAGCATCACTGTACACTACAAAATCTCTTTCTGATTCTGGTAAAGTCAATACCGGTGCCTCTGTTAACATTCGTTTCAATGCTTCAAAACTTTTCTGACATTGCTCATTCCAAACAAATGGAATATTCTTCTGTAGTAGCTTGGTCATCGGTAAAGCTATCTTTGAAAATCCGTTGACGAATCTTCGATAGTAACCAGCCAATCCGAGAAAACTTCGTACCTATGATACATTCTTAGGAACTT
Organism: Gossypium arboreum; assembly: GCF_025698485.1. Taxonomy (NCBI): domain Eukaryota; kingdom Viridiplantae; phylum Streptophyta; class Magnoliopsida; order Malvales; family Malvaceae; genus Gossypium; species Gossypium arboreum. The sequence goes on along the minus strand of NC_069074.1, from coordinate 28,285,933 downwards.
TCCACTGAATAACTGCTTCAATCTTCTTTGGATCCACTCTAATTCCATCCGCTGATACGACATGACCAAGAAACACAACTTTTGATAACCAGAATTCACACTTGCTCAATTTTCCGTATAATTGCTTTTCTCGTAGTATTTGCAAAATAATCTGGAGATGTTGCTCATGATCTTTTTCTGACTTGGAATACACCAAAATATCGTCGATAAAAACTACTACGAACTGATCCAAGTATGGCTGAAAAATCCGATTCATGAGATCCATAAAAGCAGCAGGGGCATTTGTCAGTCCAAATGGCATCACTAAAAATTCATAATGCCCATACCTCGTACGGAATGCCGTCTTCAATATGTCACACTCTTTTACTTTCAACTGATAGTATCCTGACCTTAGATCAATCTTTGAAAATACTGAAGCTCCTTTCAGCTTGATCAAACAAATCATCTATTCGGGAAGTGGATACTTGTTCTTGACATCAATTTGTTGAGTTGTCGATAATCAATGCACAACCGCATCGACCCATCTTTCTTCTTAACAAATAACATTGGAGCTCCCCATGGTGATGTACTAGGTCGTATAAAACCTCATCCAATAAGTCTTGCAACTGCTGTACTTTTAATTCCTTTAGCTCAAGAGGTGCCATACAGTGACGGAGGTATCGATACGGATCTGCACTGGTAGACTTCAATCACAAATTCTACCTCTCGATCGGGGTAATCCGGTAATTCCTCGGGAATACATCGAAAATTCACATACAATCAATTTTACTACATCGACTTTCAACCTGAATCCGAATTAATCACATATGCTAAGAAAGCATTACAACCTCCATGAAGAAGCTTGCTAGCTTTAATGGTCAAACAATACGAATTGATCCACTAGTCCTAATACCATTTACTTCAATTCTATCTTCACTTTCATTTCGAACAATAAACTTCTTCTTATAACAGTCTAAAATCACTCCATGTTCGATAACCAGTCCATTCCCAAAATAACATCAAAGTCGCCAAATGGCATAATCAACAGATCAATAGGGAATATTCTATCTTGAATCATTAACGAACATCTTTGACATATATGGTTCACTAAAGTAGTTTGTCCCAGTGGACTAGACACTTCTATCATAACTTTAGACAATTCAAACTCTAATTTTTTTGTCTCAACTACTTTCGTATTAACATATGAATGTGATGACCCAGGGTCTATTAAAGCATAAACGGGTGTTGAATTCAATAAGAATATACCTGTCACCACATCGTGAGCATCTTTCTCTTCTCGAGTCCTCACAACATACGCTCGAGCTGGAGCTCTAGCTTCAGATTGTTGTGTAGCACTCTCACTAGTTCTTCTAGTACCACTTCTAGCAAACGAACTACTTCGGCCTGATCCCGGCCTCTGGAAGCAAATTCAGATCTTTGCACTACTGTCGGTGTTGTTCCAGATATCTTTGGGCAATCTTTAATAAAGTGATCAGTAGCTCCACAACAAAAACAACCTCCAGTCAACTTTCTACACTCCTCTTTGTGTCGGTTTCCACAATGCTCACATATTGGAATTTCAGTATTCTGAACTAGACTTCGGATACTGCCAGTAGACACAGTAGTCTGTCTTTTCCGACCTCTATCACTCCTTTCCGATCGAGAACTAAATCTCCAATTACCTCGTGATTCCTTTGACCGCTTAGGCTGCGGACTTGAACTAACCATTCCGGGACGTTTTTCAGTCGAACGAGCAACTTCAGACTTTTTATCCCTTCCGAGAATTTGTTCAATCATCTTAGCTCTTTCCATTAAATCCACAAACTCAGTGATTCTAAGAGGCATCAACTGTAGTCTAAATTCATCACGTAATCCTCTTAAAAATCTTTTACATCGGTCGGCTTCAATTCGGTACAAACTCAATGGCATATCTCGCTCAATCTCGTAAATTCTCGCTCATAATCCACTATAAGCATCTCACCTTGTTTCAGTGTTAAGAACTCTTGTTTTTTGTCCTCTATGTACATTTCTCCCAAATACTTATTTTGAAACTCTTTTTGAAAGAAGTCCCAACTTATCTGTTCCTCAAGTACATTCTGAATCACTAATTCCCACCATACTAAAGCTTCCTCTTGCAGTAATGAGACAACACACACTAAGCTTTCTTGTGGTGTACATTCAAGTTGCTTCAGAACTCTCTTCGTAGTCTTTAACCAATTTTCAGCAGTAGTCGAATCAATTCCCTTTGCACCCAAAAATTTTGTAGCTCCATATTTTCTCAATTCTTTAATTGGAGCTCTTCGGGTAGTAGGGATAGAGGACGTAGCAAGCATAGTTCCTACCGCTTTTTGAAGGGCATCGGCGATTATTCTAAAGACTTCAGTATTATCACTTCCAACATTCGGTTGATTTCCTACTGGATTCACACTTGGAGTTGCAGACTCCGATTCATTCACATTATATGGTTCATCATCCTCACTATACATCTCTTGATCAGTATCCTCAATGCTTTTATCAGACATTCTTAATGCTATAAAACAAAAATATTCAACAAACATATCAGCATCCAATCCCAACTCAAATTTGACTCAGTAATGGCATGTACCTCTAGATTCACATTGACATTCGATTTAGTCCTAGAACCGACTAAACCTAATTAGCTCTGATACCAATCAATATTGTAATGTCCCCCTACCCGAGACGTTGCCGGAGTCAAGCAGGAGACATTACAAAACTTATCTTAGCACTTAAACAGTTTTCGTAGTAAACTATCCATCTGCATCACAATCGCTAAAAAAATCATATCTCGAGTTACGAAATTCGAAATCCAATTCCGTAAATTTTCCCTGAAACTAGACTCATATATCTACTTACTAAATTTTTTCTAGAATTTTTGGTCAGGCCAATTAGTACAGTTTATTAGAAAAAGACTCCCCTGTTTCAGGGTTTGGCTACTCTGACCCTTGCGCACTACGAATCTAATTTCTTCCTGTACAGAAATCCAATGACTATGCCATTTGTTTCAATTAAAAATTGACTCAATAAGGAATCCATACAAATAAAGTTTGAGTCCTAATTCTTAATACACAATTTATGGTGAATTTCTAAAGCCAGAATAGGGAATCCAGAAATTGTTCTAACCCTGTTTCACCAAAACGTAAATATCTCATAAAATACAACTCTTTTACCAATTTTGTTTCTTCCATATAAAAATAGATTCATTAAAATTCAATTACATATTTTATTAATCATCTAATTCACTTTATACTATTTTTGGTATATTTTCAAAGTTGGACTACTGTTACTGCCCAAATCTGTTTTAGTATAAAATGTTGATAACTAAGTTTATAACATCTTCATTTCTTCTCTCTACAACATTTACCAACAATTCCTCTTATTACTCTTCACTAACATATCAAAACATACCATACTTAAGGTTTTGGTAACATTTACAAAACATACCAAAATATCATTTAACAACTTAGATACTTTCAAAATAACCAAAAGACATCCTAGGTAAAATGCCATTTTCTAAAAAGATAGAAACTTCACCAATTTGAGTTTGGGGATCGGCTTGTATCTTGAGTCCTTATACTTTCAGATACCTAGCCTGCGTGACGAAACAAACCGTCACTGAGAATACTCTCATGGTATTTCTATAAACAATAGCTTAATCAACTTTAAAACATGGTAATTCAAACACATTATTGCTATTATTCAATATCAATCAAGACTTTAATAACCTTTACTTTATTTACCCTTATTAACATAACTCGGACACTGACGGATACACGGATCCAACCCACACTCCGGGATAAGCACATAGGGCTTCATCGGAATAAATCCGGAACTTTAACATTATAGTACACAAAGTACTTCATCGGAACAAATCCGGAACTTTAACAGTAGTCGACACATAATGTCTCATCGACTCAATGTCGGAATATCCCAATACTTCCAATTCCTATGACATGTCAACTATATCCGACTAGCCCGACACTGCTAATAGGGTATTCAAAATCACATTCATTTCAATATGGTAAAAATACTTACCTCATTCACATTTTCATACAATATAAATATCAAATATAACAATAACGATTAAACTCGGTTTATAGAAATACAAACCACTATTTATCGAATTTAATCGATATCTTCGTTCACTTTCTCTTTTCCCTTCTTTGATGACGTATCCGGTGCTACGTTTGCTACTAACAATCATACAATTAAAAATCATCAATATACTAATTCATAAAACACATTTTCACTTTCTATCAAACTTTTACAAAAATTTCAATTTCGTCCTTTTTCCGTTACTAATCTTTTTTTCTTTAACTTAAGCTTCATATTCTCTTTTAATCAACTCATTAACAATTTCTAACTCATAAAATTCATTATAAAACATAAATTTTGAGCTCTATTCAACTTAATCCCTATTTAAACCTAACTTAGAATTCTTTTAATAAATCACTCAATTTTCACTTCTAACTTCAATTCCTATCAATTTAACCCATAAAACCTCAATTTATTCAACTAAATCAATATCTAAAAATTTTCTATTTTTCTTCATTTTAACCTCATACATGTAGAACTTTGAATTAGGCATCCATAAACATAAAATCATAAGAAAATGAGCTAAAACAACTTACCAATCAAGCTTTAGGGCTTTAATCCTCAAATTTCCTTTTTCTTTCTTTCTTTCTTTCTTTCTTTCTTTCTCACGTTTGCTCTCTGTAACTCTTTCTATGTTTCTTTACTCATTATTCTTTATTCATTATACTATATTATATTATTATTAACCTATAATAAATATAAAATTAACATGTGTAATAGCTATAACATAAAATATCTTATAGCTATTACACATATATACCAACTATTACACATGTTATATCATACATTCACACACATGGCACTTAGGGTCTAATTGCTAGATTAGTCCCTTTTACTAATCTTTAATCTATAATTAAACTTTTATACCGTATGCAATTTAGTCATTATTCTAAATTCAAGCTACTTAACTTAATCAAACATTAAATAACCATTCAACTATAATTCATAAATATTTCTAATAAATATTCATGAATAAATTTCACGGAAACAGTACTCAAGACTCAATTTCCGATACCGTAACTTTCGGTTCATTACATCAAGTATGATTAATTTCATGCTCAACTAATCTCCGTTTAGCTTTAGGTTGGTTATTATTCCGATTGAGAATTGTGAGAAATGAACTCGCCCCAAAACTTTACAACACGATATTCATTATCTCTTTGGAATATGAGATAATTACAATCGTCCCTTAAAGTTAATTCAATTTCAACTCAAAAAGCGCACATTAGATTAGAGTTGTCTGCCGCATTCGGGTTCCCACAAACAAATTGGTGTTTCCAGGTGGGAAAAGGCCAATTGGCTTTCGTCAAGGGACATAAAACAACCTACGTAGTTGATGTTGTTAATTCAAGTTGGGCTCTTCTAGATTGTGAATGTGTGTTACGCGGTTAGATAATAGGTAAAGGTTAGTTTGTAGGGCGTCCAGGAATCAGCTGCACAATGAAGAGTTGGTGTTAAGACGTTCTTGATCACCATAAACAACTTACCGTTTGAAAGGAAAAATTCATTTTCAAGAGTTGAATTGAGTCTAAGGCTAAAAATTTGCATATTTGGTTATCTAATTTAATTTCGATTATTTAATTTTATTATGCATTTTGTCAAAACTATTTTTTTGAAATCGACGTTTTGTTTAAAAACGAATATGGGAGTCACCAGCAGTCCTTTTTATGAAGTGTGATCAGATCACCTCGTAATTTGATCGTTTTAATAAAAGGTTTGATTTTACTAAAACAATGATTTTTGGTCTACAAAATTTAGAAAATGGGTTCGGGAGTCGGTTACGCACGAGGAAGGATTAGCACCCTCGTGACGCCCAGAATTGGTACCTAGTTGATTACTTGATATCTTAGTGTCGAAAGTTGAAAACTCGAAAATAATTTAAAATATGATCCCTTTTTATTAATACTATTTTTACTTAAAAATTGCTTAAATAAATTGAAACGTATGTTAAAGACCCTTTTATCTCGAGGCAACAAAATGTTACATCCCGTAAGTTAGGATACGACACCTCGAATCCTTGAGAATAAGCTTGCCTTTATTATTTTTTATTTAAAATCTCATGTATTTTAATTATAAGAGGATATTCGGTCATTTGGGTGTAACGAGAAAAATCGAAACCTCGTAAGTTAGAATACGACTTCTCGAATCTCCAAATAAAGAACATTGCCTCATTTTGAAATTTTCGAATAATAACAAGTGTAACATTTAAACATAGTGTATAATACAATGATAATGAAATAATGCGAAGTAGCTACATGGGTAGAATACTAAAATAATAAATAATGAATAAAGGAATGATATAATAATAATAAAATTATAATAATAATAAAACACCAAATAACAATGGCAATAATTCTATTAATTATTATTATAATACTTAATTAAACAATAATAATAATAATGGTAATAATAAAATGGTAATACTAATAAAATGTGCAAGTAGAATACGTAAACAATTTAATTTTTGAAAGTGTAAAAGCAATAAATAAATAGATAAATAGATAAATAATGGAATGGTGATAACAATATTAATAGAAAAAAATAAAAATAAAAAATAAGAATAAAATGCGCAGTAGAAAAGTACCAAAAAGAAAAAACAAATCTTTAGAAAAATAAAGGGATAATAAATAAATAAATAAATAAAATAACATATAAAAATCTATAAAATGTTGGAATTAAATAAAAAGGATTAAACTAAAATTTAAATGAAATTAGAGTACAAATTGTAAAATAACCGAAAATAAACTAACAAAACATACTAAGGACCAATATGAAAAGTGCATAAAGGAGGAGAGATCAGCCGAGAAATTATTCTCAATCCCATAAATGCGTTGTTCCATGAAGGACCGAATCAAAATCACAGGATAAAATTAAAAAACAAAAAAAGGACTGGTTTAAAATATAATAAAAAAAAGTAAGGACCAAAGGTGCAATTAGTCCCTTCAGGTTAAAAATGTGCGGATCCTCAAGTCCTGGGTCAGGTCATGTGTGGGTCAGGCTCAGAACGACACCGTCTTGGTGTTAAGGGATCTAAGTGAAACGGTGCCGTTTCACTTTTGTTATAAAACTCAATTTTTTTTAAATTTTATTATTGCTCTTCTTCAGAAAAAAAATAAAACAAACTCTCTCAACTCTCTCCCCTCTCCAAAACTCCGGCCTAGGCTCCGGCCATTGGCCACCGTGGCTACCGTCGATCGCCGGTGACAGCCGTCGGTCGCCGATGACGGCGCCACCGTCCACAGTGGCTAGAAAACAAAACGGTCTCTTTTTTTTTTGGTTCTTTCGACTTCCCAGGCCTAAAGATGTCGTTTTTCATCGAAAACGACGAACCTCGGCCACTCACGGCGGCGCAAACACAAGAAAGGTGAGATTCGACTTCTTTTGATTTTTTGTTTATTTTCTTTTTTTTAAAAAAGCTAGTAAAAAATAAAAGTAGAAAAATAAAAAAACAACAACTTTTGTTCGAATTTGTTTCCGATTTCTTTTCGTATTTTCTCTGTGAAATATTTTGTATTCAATATCTCGTATCTGTAAAAATACATTGTGTGTTGGTGGCTTTTTATAGCCGAACATTTGATTTTACATGTCATTGTTTATGCTATTGTTTTTCTGCCTTGTTTTTGCGTTTTTTGGTCCTTTTTTGCAGATGGCGGAGTCAACGGGGAAGAGATTTTTCCATTTCGGTGTAAGGTTACAGACGGGCCTTGGACGAGGCGTGGGCGACATGGCCAAGGAGGAATGGCGCTGGAGAGGATTAGGGTTTTTGAATTTTTCCTAAAATTTTTGAGTCATGGGCTCTAGGTTTTTTTGTTTGTTTTGGGCCTATAAACTTGGGACTAACATTTGTAACTTGGACTGTTGTTATTATTTTTATGTTATTTTTGGTCTTTTTTTTGTTTATGTGGGGCCCAGGCAAAATTGGCTCATTATAGCTACCCCTCTTTGCTTATTGACATGCAATGGGAACAGAGCAAAGACATTAAAAAGGCCAATTTTGCCTAGTCTTGCCGGATCTCGACTTTTTTTTATGCTTCTCCTCTTTAAATAGCCTTATTCCAACCCATTACAACTTCACGGGTATAGGAATTGTCGCTTAAATCTACTCTATTGCAACTTCAGGGAGATATTAATAACTTCAATCTGCTCCACTTGCGACTTCATGGAGATAAGATTTATAGCTTTAATCTACTCTACTGCAATTTCAGAGAGATAAGATTTGTAATTTATAGCTTTAATTTGTTCCACTGCAACTTCGGGGAAATAAGATTCGTTATTTTCAGTCTGCTCCACTGCAACTTCAGGGAGATAAGACTTGTAACTTTAACCTGCCCCACTGCAACTTAAGAGAGATAAGGTTTATAGCTTTAATCTACTCTAATGCAACTTTAGAGAGATAAGATTTGCTATCTTCAATCTACTCGACTGCAACTTCAGGGAGATTAGATTTGTAATTTGTAGCTTTAATCGTTCCACTGCAATTTCAGGGAAATAAAACTCGCTATCTTTAGTCTGCTCCACTTCAACTTTAGGGAGATAAGACTTGTAACTTCAACCTGCCCCCTTACAACTTCAGGGAGATAAGATTTATAGCTTTAATCTGCTCTATTGTAATTTCAGAGAGATAAGATTTGCTATCTTCAATCTACTCCACTGCAACTTCAGGGAGATGAGATTCGCCATTATCACTTCAATTCGTCCCACTACAACTTCAGGGATGCAGGATTTATGGTTTCTGATCTTGTTACACCATTCTTTGGAGAACATGACCTGTAGAATCCATTTCATGGGCCTATTTATGCCTAGTGATTAGGATGTCAGGATGAATGCTCCTAACTAGATGTGTATGAATGATATTTGCATGAATGCAGAATGTCATTTTTCAAGAATGATCCTTTTTTAATGCTTAAGTTGTCATTGCTCGCTATTTATCAAGGTTCTATCACTGATGTGTTACCATGCCTTCTTATTCAGCTGGTATCTTTGACAGAAAATCCAGAGAAATAGTCACAATTTGGACTTTTTTTCTCAAATGTTTCCAACCTTTAAGTCTGGTTAGTTCGAAATAGTGGTCCTATTTTCAGATCCTTGTATTATTTAGAAAACCTTTCAGAGCAATATGCAGAACTCCTTTTACTTGAATGTTATTAGTTTATTAACCGTTATTTCAATGTAAAAATGCTTGAAAAAGATTATAGCAATGGAGAAAAGGAATTTTATTAATAGCAAAGCCTGAAATGGATAAATCAACATAACAAATTTGCTAAAATACAAAAGGAATAAGACGAAAATAGATGCCCCAAATATCCTAGTATGAGCTTTTTCTCACAAACTTCTCGAGGACTCATTTGAACTTGATATGTGTTTAAAAGACCGAAAATACTTTGTTGATGCCCCAAGATGTAGCATCCCCCTTCTTGTTAATTCGGAGAGGATAAGAGTACCACATGCCCTACCTTTGATCAAAATTTGAATTGCCCTTTCTTGGGTTTTCAATTCAAAACCCCTTTGGTCTCAAGGTGCCCTTTGCGAGTTTTCACCCTGGCCTCTCCCTTATTTTTTTAAGCAAAGTATTTCTTGACAAAATTTGAATTCACAGGATTTGACAAAAATTTACCATCCATCTCGGTTAAAATCAGTGCTTCTCTGGAAAAAGCCTTTTTTTACAACATAAGGTCTTTCCCAATTTGGCATCCATTTCCCTCTGAAATCTTTTTGTATGGGCAGAATCTTTTTCAATACTAGGTCCCCCTTATGGAATTATCTAAGACGAACCTTTTTGTTGTAAGCTCGCATCATTCGCTTTTGGTTCATCTAACAATGACAGATGGCTTTTAACCTTTTCTCTTCAATCAAGTTTAGCTGATTATATCGGGATTGGATCCACTCTCCTTCATCCAATTCCAATTCTGTTAAGACTTGGAGAGAAGGAATCTCGACTTAAATGGGTAAAATCTCTTCCATTTTATAAACCAGAGAGAAAGGCATTGCCTCGGTTTAGGTCCTAACAGATGTTCGATAAGCATAGAGGGCAAATGGTAACTTCTCATGTAACACCCCAAACCCGGCCTAGACGTTATGACCGGATCTGACGTGCCACATCAAAATGTTAAAACATTTTTTCATTCTAAGTCCAGAAAAGCGTACTTGATGTTCAAAGGATTAATTCATTAAGGGTTAAAGTGAATGGAAGCTGTGCACCAGATAGGAAACCAGAAAAGAGGAGGTGAGTCCATCGGACTGCTTAAGTACCAAGCTCTTTCGGATTCAATCCTAGACATGCACACCGCCATTTCCACACTCTAACATCGTGTATATTTTTAGGTTACCATTGTAATTATGTCTATTTTAGAATAAAACATATTTAAATTTGGAAAACAATATCATAGCAGAAGCCTTGTTTGTAATCGTGTTACTTTGAAATCAGTTTATGTTTTTGGAAAACGAACCCTAGATCTAGCCCATTTTGATAGTTAATATAATTTAAGACCATCATGATAAGTTATAAATCAAAACCCCCAAAAAAATAATCATAAGCGGCCTTATTACATAACAAAACCCAAATCATCAAAGTAAAGAAAATTGAAGTCCAAATCACCAGAAGAAATCCATATTGCAGAACGAGTTGCCACTCCGAATCCCTCACGGCTCCAAGGCCACTATGGTTGGGGATTACCTGCATGGATGAAAATAGGGGATGAGTTTGGAGAAACTCAGTGTGTAAAATTAACCCAACCATAGCCCATATCAGTTCAAACCATAGAAACAGAATAAATTGGCCTTAGCCCGAGCGAATCTGTAATTAAGCCTATAGGCCCGTAATGATCGATCGGATATTTTATGTATATGCAAACCCCAACACATAACCAACCACATACACCCCCTTACCAACCTTTCACCATGTGGGGAGACTACTCGACCCACCCAACCGCTACACTCCACAGAATTATGCAAAGATGGTCGCTGAAGCGAATAATGTGACAGAGTCACCAGATACAGATAATCGTGGCAAAACCACCAGAACAGATATATGTGGCAGAGCCACCAGATCAGATAATTGTGGCATAGACACTAGGACGCTTCCTTTATAATATAACCCATGTCCCCATGCAACAAATATTCATTCATGGCATACATCATACAAATTTAAATCAACATGCTTTTTAGACAAAATTATCCCTAGGGGCATATTGGTCATTTACACCTAGAGGTATCATGGTAATTTCCCATACATAAGGGTATTGTAGTAATTTAGCTACTTTTAGGGTTTTCCTGCATATCCTATCCATTTACGCACTATCAGAATACTTACCGCGCATACTTACCAAATTGAGCCCATTGGCCCATGAACCCGATTTTTGGCCCATTAAGCCCAAGTTATCAAAATGCACGAAATCGCACGTACTGCAGTTCATTACATTCAGAATACCAAACATACAAACCCAACTATCTTACGAGCATTCGCACACTCGTAAATTCCCAAAATACCAACTTTCCGGCATTTTGGCTTTTCGGCTTTTACCGATCTAGTCTATGAGAAGGTGTCAGTTACACACCTGCTTTATGACGATTCGCTGACGAGATCCACGTACGAACTACCTACAATTATAATACTACCACGTTAATCTTACTACTGAAACGAACTACATATTAACTTCTTACCATATTCGGCCAACAACACCTTAGGCCTTAGCGTTCCTACCTTTGCCGAAAATAGCGTCTTGATCCAGATCCGTTCACTCCACTTGTCCAAGCCCTTGATCAACAGCCTCTTAATCACACTATTACCAAAATAATACTATTATCACAACCCCTTAGGGCTACAAGTCCAAAAAATGACAACCTCCCTAACCTTTTAGGGATTCCGGCTTCTCTTAAAATATGAAAGATAGACTAAGTTGGAAAGACTTACCACCGATTCTTTCAGTCAACGTTCCCCCTTAGTTCCTACTTGATTCTGATGCAGTTCTAAGCCCTCAAACGATAACAAAAGTTGAGCCTTCAGTGATCTCAGTATTCAGCTATGTCCCTAGGATAGTGTGGGAGTTTCGGCTTTTTGCAAAGGTGTAGAGAAAGATAAAATATGAGGTTTTTACTTGTGGTATTGTCGACAGAAACCTGGGGTTTAAAGGTTGAGAGAATTGGCCAAAGATAATGAGAAAAATAAGAGATTTGGCCAGGGAAAAATGGGTAAAAAAGGAGTCAAGTTTTCAGGATTTTGGGATTTAAGGCAATCGGCTATAGTCTTAAAAATAATGGAAGGAAGGTGGTATAGAGTAGGGTGGCTGAAGGATTCGGCTATGGGGAAAAGAAGAAGAAAAGAATAAGTGGATGGAGAGAAGAGAAAAAGAAAAGAAGAGGAGAATAGTCAGGAAACGGCACCACTTACCACTAATGCCGAATTTATACTGGCACTAACCCTAGCCGAAATTTGCCCCCTTAAGCATTCCTTGGCCGGCCAACTCTTGCTCTTCAAGAGTCCACCATTCGGCCAACACAGGTCACCCTAATCAGCTCCTAAATCCTCTCCCTTATCAGCTCCTAAATCTTCTCCAGACAGACTTTCACTTCAGTTCCACTGCTTACCTTTTCTGTACATAAAAATTAATATCATTAATTTGCTTACCTTGTGACTCAAACCTTAGTCCTCCTTGGTCATCCACACGCCACCTCTAAAGCCTCTAAGTGGCTTTACATGCCAACTTACCACAGGCTTCCTTGTGTCCTCTTTACCCGTTAATACTTAAAAGCCCGTTAACTGTAACCCTTTTTCCTATGGATTAAAATCATCTAAAATTCTGGATTTTAACCTAAGCTTGGGCCTTCTAGAGGCCCCTATCATAATTAAACCTTCATCAAGCAGACAGAACACAAAATTTTAAATTTTACCAATCATTCACAGAATTCCCGAAAATTAGGGCGGTACATCTCATGCCAATCTTTATAAGTATCAGTCATTTTCCCCATGATCTTCTTAATGTTCTTATTGGCTGCCTATACCGTACCATTCATTTTTGGGCGATATGGTGACGAGTTGTGGTGTTTGATCTTTAATTGACTACAGGCCTCCACTATCGTACTGTTTTACAAGTTCAATACATTGTCAGATATGATCCTTTCTAGTATTCCATACCAATATATGATTTTTTTTCAAGAATTTGCTAACTGCCGACTTTGTGACATTGGCGTAAGAAGTGGCTTCTACCTACTTGGTGAAGTAATTGATTACCACGAAGATGAATCAATGCCCGTTAGAAACTTTGGGTAAAATTGGCCCAATGACATCCCTACCCCACATGGAGAAAGACCACGGAGAAGTCATAACATGAAGAGGTGAGGGAGGTACATGAATTTTATCTCCATAAATTTGACACTTATGGCATTTATTGGCATAATTGATGCAATCCCCTTCCATGGTGGACAAATAATACCTGAATCTCATGATTTGTCCAGCCATTGTGAAACCATTGGCATGTGTTCCATAGACACCCTCGTGGACTTCTTCCAAAATTTTTTTAGCCTCGACAGTGTCTACACACCTTAGTAGCACCTGATCCTTTCTCCTTTTATAGAGGATCTCGTCATATAAGACATAGTCACTGGCTAGTGTTCTCAATGTCCTTTTATCATCCTCAGTTGCTTAATCAGGGTATTCACGATTATTCACATATCGTAGTATATCGTGGTACTAAGAGTGATCATCATTTTCTTCTTCTTCTTTAATGTTGTAATAATGAGCCCAGAGGCTCATAAATACTCATCTGGATAGGTTTTATATCCTCTTATTTATTCACTTTGATCATGGAAGCCAAAGTAGTCAAGGTATTAGCCATCTGATTTTCATCTCGTGGGAGGTAATAGAAGGTGATGTCATCAAAATCCTCAAGTAACTCAAGAACCAGCCATCAATAGTTGATCAACTTGGGATCTCTCGTCTCTCGTTCTCCTTTGAGTTGATAGATCACTAGTACAAAATCCTCATATACCTTTAGCACTTTGATTTTACGTTCTATGGCTGCACGGATACCTATGATGCATGTTCCATATTCTGTCATATTGTTCGTGCAATCAAAATCCAATTTGCTAGTAAAGGGATAATGATCTCTGTTTGGGGATACCAAGACTACCCCAATTTCATTACCCACAGTATTTGAGCATCCGTCGAAGTTTAGCTTCCAAGAATGATGTTATTGAGGATCTTCTTCTGTGATTGTAACATACCTTAGATCTTCATTCGGGAAATCAAAATTCAAAGGCTCGTATTCTTCTAGAGCTCTACTGGTTAGAAAATCTGCTATTGCGCTTCCTTTTATAGCTTTTTGATTCACATAGACTATGTCAAATTTGGAAAGCAGAATTTCCAACGGGCCATTCTTTCATTCAAAGCAGTCGACTCCATCATGTACTTTAGAGGATCGAGTTTTGAGATGAGCCAAGTTGTGTGGTACAATATATACTGTCTCAACCTTTTGGTTGTCCAGATCAAGGCGCAACACAACTTCTCGATTGATGAATATCTTGCCTCACATTTAGTGAATTTCTTATTGAGATAGTATATCGCTCTTTCTTTTCTCCCTAATTCATCATTTTTGCTAAGCACGGATCCCATGGAATTCCCGAATACTGCCAAGTATAATATTAACGGCCTATTTGGGCTAGGAGGCATCAGCACTGGGCATTGTACAAGTAATGTTTGACCTTGTCGAAAGCCTTTTGGAACTCCTTATCCCAAATGCCTGGATTGTGTTTCTTAAGAAGACGAAATATAGGGTCGCATTTCTCAGTTAGTTGTGAAATGAATTAGGAGATGTAATTTAGTCTTCCTAGGAAACCTCAAACTTCTTTTTGAGTGCGTGGCGGAGGCAACTTCTATATAGCCTTTACTTTATCTAGGTCAATCTCGATCCCTTTTTCACTGACTACAAATCCTAGCAATTTTTCTAACCTAGCCCCGAAAGTACATTTTGCTGGATTGAGTTTCAGCTGGAATTTTATCAATCTTAAGAACAATTTCCTTAAGACTTGTACATGCTCTTTCTCTGTTCGGGAAGTTTCAATCATATCATCAACATAAACCTCTAATTCTTTGTGCATTATGTCATGAAACACCATGACTCATTGATACATTGCTCCCGTATTTTTTAGTCCAAATAGCATAACTTTGTAGCAAAATGTTCCCCACATGGTTACGAATGTGGTCTTTTCCATGTCTTCAAGATGCATCTTTATCTAGTTGTATCTAGAGAAATCATCCATGAAGGAAAACAGTGAGTAGCCTGTCGTGTTGTCTACTAAGGTGTCGATATGAGGCAATGAGAAATTCTCTTTTGGACTGGTTTTGTTCAAATCTCTGTAGTCTACGCACATTCATACTTTCCCATCTTTTTTAGGGACGAGGACGATATTGGCTACCCATTTTGAGTATTTAACCACTTGTAAGAAACCAGAATCGATTAATTCTTAACTTCCTCTTTTATCTTTAATAAAATATCGGGCCTCATCTTTCGGAGCTTCTGTTGAACTAGCTTACACTATTTCTTTATAAGAAGTCGGTGTACCACGATATCAGTACTTAACCCAGGCATGTCTTGATATGACCATGCGAAGACATCCTTGAATTATTGGAGTAATTGAATGTGGTCTCGCTTTGTCTCTGCGGCAATGCAAGCTCCAATCTTTACCTCTTTTTCCTCTCCTAAGCTCACAATTTTCACTGACTCTTTGTAAGCTAGGATTTGTTTCTCATCTTGTTCTACCATCCTCAACAAATCAAGAGATAGGTTACAGTCTCGATCATCTTCAAAATCCTGAGAATCCTGCATACACATATCTTGCTCGAAAGGAGACTTTGAGTTAGTAGCAGCGTCGCTCATATCATTGATATCTGGAGACCTATTATAAGGATGAAGAAAAATCTAAAGAACAAAAAAATCTAAAAATAATTATCTGTATCGTATGATTATGAATGAAATGGAAAGAATAAAAAAATATTTGTTGAAGGTAATAGGCAAAGATACATTTTTATTGAAATAATGATGTTGGACATAAGCCTATTTCACAAAAGGATTCTTATTGCTCCTAGGTTTAGAGCAATAAGCGTGTTTTGAATATTACTCTGAGTTAGCTTTAAAAACTACAAGAATCTCTTCTGCAGTCCAGTTGTTCAAAACCTTTCTAGGTACATAGGGGCAGATGCCTAATAAATTTTCTCCACTAATTCTTTCTTTTGATATGGCGTTGATGTTCAGATTTCCCAACATTTCTTCAACGGTTTCATTTTTTAACATCTTTCTATTCAGGGTGAATAGTTTCTCCTGACACGAAAGTCTTAGATATATGGGAAAAGGTTATCGGTTCCCACTTGACCTCTTCCTCGCTCAGTCGCGCTCTTCTCCTTTTTTGTTTCTTCTCCATCTTTTTCTTTTTTTGCCTCGCATCTGGTTTGTATCCAAAGCCAAAGCAATGTCGTTTGTTTATGAGCATGGGTGTCTCAATCTTTCCTTGTAGGCATTTCCCAGGTCCTCTCCCAGGCAAAGTTCCTTTCCCAACTGTCAGTTGTAGGCCCATCCTTGTAGTTTTGAAGATTTTGGGTGTTGGGATCTTATTTCCTTCAACAACGAAGGTTGCATTCACAAATTCTAGCGATCGAAAGGAACATTCTATATATAGTGCGACATTAGTTACGGATACAATAATATCTTCTTTCGGGTTTATCGTTACCAGTCGGCCCTCAGTTACTAACTTTAGCTTTTGGTGTAGTGATGACGGGCACTACCCCAGCCAAGTGAATCCAAGGTCTCCTCAACAAAAAATTATAGAAAGACTTGATGTCTATCACCAAGAAATCTACTTCATACGTGTTTGGACCAATCAAGAGGGGTATCTCAATCCTTTCCATCACCCTCCTTTCGGTTCCATCGAATGCTCCCACTATGTTTTGACATATCTTTATATGAGAGCTATCCAGAAGCAACCTATTCAGCGTGGATAGGGTAAGATATTTAGTGCAGATCCATTATCAATTAACACCCTAGGTAACGTATACCTGTTGCAGCGGGTGGTGATGTGCAGAGCCTTTATAGATCCCATGCCCCCTGGAGATATCTCATTATCATTGAAGAAGATGAAGTTGTCGGCACTTATGTTGCTGACTAGGCGGTCCAGCTTGTTTACAGATATATCGTCAGTGACATAAGTTTCATTTAACATTTACATCAACGCGCTACGATATGTCTCCGAACTTAAGAGCAAGGCTAGTACTGAGATGAGAGCTGACTACTTACGTAGCCATTCTACAATGCTGTACTCGCTATGCTTTTAGAATTTTAAGAATTCCTTAGCCTCATTCTCAGTTACTAGCTCGTTAACTTGTGAATCGACCCTAACCATCTTTTCCTTCTTTTATTTAACTATTGTGGTCTTCCCTTTTAACGGGCTCAGTTCTTGTATTTCCTGGATCATAACGCATTTTACTTCGAGTGTAGAAACCCACATCTTAGCCTTCTTTTGAAGTACTAATTGAGTTCTCTTTTTTCGGGATCGTCACGTTACAATCATAATTCTAGGTTACCCTCTTGCTATCCTTATAGGGAAAGGCTATAGGTTTTTGGATTATGATTCTTGGTGCCATTTGTACTCCGGTTTCATTGCTTCTTAGTCATGAAATGATAACCACTAGGTGGATGACTTAATAGACCTTCTCTGTTGACTGTCTTGAAAGCAGTGGATTAACCATTGGTCATTATTGACGTATCTTGTCATCCTTCAACAGAACATAGTGATGTGAGCTTCAGGACAACTAGTCCCATTATACTTTTCAAACTTTGGAGTTTTAAACTTTGGAGGGAACACTAAATCTGGGACCAAACTTAGGTCCTTGGCATCAATTCCGCAATGATAATTAGCGTTTTCTAATGCTATAAATTTTTCTTCTAGCCATCTGCATTGATCCTCAAGTTGCTTTGGCAGTTCCACTCTTGTTTTTTCCATTTCTGCCATATCATCTAGATCAAGAACAACATGATTGGTTGGGTTATCCTCTGGATTAGAACCTAAGCTTATTTGGTAGTTTATCAGTGCCGAGGTACCGGTTTGATACTGTTAGAGTCTAATTGTAACGGGTACCCATTGTGGATATGCCTATAGTTGTGCCTGAGCGGTTATCGAGGTAAATCTCGAGGGGCAAATAGAATCTTCATTATCATCCCTTGAGTTGATCGAAGTGCTCTTCCCTTTTTCACATTCTTCAACCAACAACTGCACCAATTGAGTTATTGATGCGGTCGTTGAGAGCACCAAAAATATCCTATCCCTATAAAATAATAAAAATAATAGTATAAGGGAAGTAGGGTCAAATCTTCAGGGACTGGATTTGCACAATTGCTTATTCCTCAGAGTCCTGGTCAGAATTGTGCCCAAGTTTTGATCTGGAAAATAAAATAAAAACAGAATTAAAAGTTTTGATTTGGGATTTTGAAAATTAAAAATAAAAATAATAGAAATAAATAGAGCTGAGGAAAATGTGTTCTTATGGAGAGATTTCAGCCTCCGGTTTTTTCGATCCTCCTTGGGTTCAATTCTCGGCTTTTAGGTGCTCTTTCTCAAACAGAATAAGTCAGTTGTAGTGGAAGAGGACGCCTACGACCACCAGCTCCAAGAATTTAAACATACAATTTAGCGGAACCTAGCTCTAGCCAACAATCGCTTCTGTGAGATCATCTTATGCTAGATCATCGCTTCTCAATGGTAAATCCCACGCCATTTTATCTCTTGGGCTCGCCAACCTCTAACTCAATAAGTTAACGAACCGACTGTGCAACCTTCCCAAAACACACAAAGCGGTCGCCTTTGCACAATTTGAAAAGATCACATTTTAAGGGACATGGACGGAAGCGCCATCCCCATAATGTGGAGTAGCGATGAATATTCATCGAGAAGGCTAAGTACGGATTCTAAGCCTCATGAACCCTTTTTCGGAAATTTTGACAACCTTCGGCTAGATAGATTTAGTGACTCATGATTTTTGGGGAAAAACAAATAAATATAATGGGAATGGAATTTTTATTGAAAGAAAATATGGAAAGAACAAAAAGGCTAAACTTTATGAGGAAAGAGTGTTTACAGAAAAAAAATGATGTGAAACTCTTGTTACTCCATCCCCCATTTATAGTACTAGGAAAGATAGTCTAGTCCTACTTAAATTTCAAAAGATAAATACAAATAATTAAAGATAAATAAAGATAAATAAAAATAAATCCTAAAATTAAATCTAAATAATAATCCTTAATAATTATCCTAATATAATTAAATATTAAATAGAGTCTTGTGCTATAAAATCTCTTCTTTTGCACTTCCACCCTTATGTCTTCCATATTTGCATTTTTGGCACCATATTTTTCCCTATGTTGCATGTTGGCCCATTTTATCTTCAAATTCACAATTTTTTCCCTTAAATTTCCTTTTGCCTCTAATTTAGTCCCTAAAAGATAAAAGACCATAAATAACTCAAATTAGTAGGATCATACTCAAAATAAACATATAATTAATACATAAAAATATGTCACTTTAGAGTATTATCACTTATCATACTTCTTTGGGATTCCAGTATCTGATCCCTTATCTCTTGTTGTACTTTCGTTAACTGTTCTTGCAGTTGCACTTGCAACTGGTCTTGGATCTCTTTTTGAATCTGTTCTAGCCTTTCTAATCTTTGGTCTATTACTTTGGTATTGGCTCGAGAACCGTAACGATGTTCGGTTGGTTGATTCTTTTTGGTTTCCAGATTAACTGAAATAATTTCGTTTAATTAGGGTCTTTTTGTGAAATTTAATGCATATGATGCAATGTAATGTAAATGCATGAAATGAATGCAAAAAGAGGCATTGACTCTGATTCAATTCTGTTAGAACAACTTTACTAGAAAACAAATTTCTTTACATAAAATGGATTACATATACGGCTTTGCCTTAATGCTCAAAGCCTTAACCTTCTCAAGAAGCCAAGCTAACTCTTGACTCCGATCTGATTCTGATTCATACTTCAAGCTTAGCATGTCAGCCTAAACTGCTAAGGTTTGCAAATGATCAGCTACCTCTCGTATTTGAGCCATAGCTTCACCCACGACATGGTCCCTATCCTTGACCTGACCTTAAGAACTATGAAGTTGCTCTTTCCACTACTCGTTGTTTGCTTCAAAGAGTTCAACTCGGAGCTCACAATTTTGTAACGCGATCTTGAGCTTTTCCATTTTCCTTTTCAGCTATTCAATCTTGTTTAAGCTTGCTTTCAGCTCGATTGTGAGGTTGTGATTATGATACTGATGAAGTGACTTTTCTAGTTCTGTTACCCTGGCTTTTAATCTGACCTTTTCATTTTGGCATTCCAATAAGTGTCTTTCTAGAGCATTTTTTGGCACCTGGGCATCTTGGCATTTCTTTTCCCATTGATCGATTCTATTCTTTTCTTCTTTGGTCTCTTACCGCCATTGTTCTGATGTTTTTCCTAGCCTGGCAGTCCTCATTGACAAGCGTAGTCTCTTGTAATCTGTTTTCAAAATGTCCAAATCTTCCTTGGCTTTATTCTTTCCTTTTCTTAGTTTATCGACCTCTAGCCTCTTGACGTCCACATCCAGTCCTAGTTGCATCTTTTCCTCTTTTAGTTGCTCTATCTTCTTTTCTAGCTCCAAATTCCTCTTTTCAAAATATTGCTTGATGATCTCTTTTCAGATGGAATCACTTGCAGGTGTTCTTCTAATGGTCGAGTGGTTTCTTGATTCAGCATAGGGATGTTTTGATTGACTTTTTGACCCCATCACCAACTATATTCAGGGGTTGTCATTGGACATGCAGCCAATCTTTTCATTCAGCGTGTTTTATTCCAGGCATTATACATTTCTCAAACATTTTTCTTGTATTTATCACCCTTATACGAAAACTCACACTAGGCTAGCCCTTGTATTGCTACTATGAACTGCTTCGATCTATACTGCCTCAACACAAGTAGAGGAGTATATCCAACAACTCCCCAAATCCCAACTAGAGAAACCTAGTTGAAATCTCCACATCGGTATAGAATCTCATTAGGGATCATCGAAGGGGCTCTCTATTCGACTTCCTTGTCTTGGAGATTGTGGAGGATCTTCATCTATTTTTCCTCCGAAATGTCATCCCTCTTCGGTGTAGCCACTAATTCTTTCAATGGAGAGTAGTTCTCAGAGAATACTCGATAAGAAACTTTTTCTAGTTTCTAGAAGTGGCTATGAAACCATGCCAATAAGAGTTGCATACATCTAATGAATCTTCCTTCACCCGCTCTCCAACATGCATTCAAATATCTGAATGTTTCGACCAAAATTGCATAGACAGGCGTGACCCTTTTATCAAGTCTGTCGAAAAAATCTGAAACTGCCTCATCCATGTGCTTTAGTGCTTTAGGGAAACAACCAGACCGTAAATTCTTAAAGCGAAGACATCAACCATTTTCTTCATATCTGGGTGTGCTAAGATCAAATCTCGCAGACTATTCCAAAGGATACATTTACCATCTCCCTTTTGCTTGATTCGGACTACAACCCATTGCTCACTCATCTTCGTGATGTTCATTAGTTTTTTTTAAAAAGGTCGGGACATTGACGGCTCTAGAATAAACCTTGTCAGGTCAATTTTTCTGAGAATGAAGTAAGGTCGTGTATTCTTCCACAGTAGGTACCAAATCCACTTTTCCAAAGGTAAAGCAGTTGTAGGCGGGATTCCAAAATTGAGTCATGGCTCGAAACAAGTGCTTGTCCACTTTGATATCGAGTAGATAGGGTAAATCAACATAATTACAGTAAAATAGCTGCTTGATTTCATCATCCTATTGTACCCATATCTCTTTTAGTTCTTAGAGGTTGTTCTGGGTCACGCTGACATGAGTGAAGTCCCACAATTCTGACACGTACCGCTCTGTCAAACTATCACCTTTCTCTGTCATCTTCCACTTTATCAAGAAATTCGTTCTCCATGGCAAGCTCTCTATTTAGTAACTGAATGTGAACCAACACCTTTTTTAATGATAAAAATGCCATACAATCACAGTCAAAGCAGAACAAAACAAGTCAATAAACAAAGCTATAATTCAAAGTAAGCAAGAAATAATAAATAAAGCGTCTATTCGGGTAACCACTACGGTTTGGTGCGGTTCAACCTAGGGTAAGCTCTCAGGGCTCACTATATGCGGTTCGGTTCTAAAGAAAGGTACCTGAACCGGCAGATTCCTCGATCTTCACTCATTATAGGCTAATATGAACCGAGTTCAGTTCAGGGGAATACATTTTCCTATAGCTATACGGAGATGAAAATCTCACGAAGACATAGGTACAGATGTATCCCGAAAGTGATCCGCTATCCTATAAGGAGGAGAAGACCTCAGAAAGGAATAGTTTTCCGCTCCCACTTAAAAGGGTAAAATCGACCGATTATGCGATGCAATATGCGAAGATATATTAAAAGACTCAAACCAATAAAGCAAACATATCGAAATGATGCAGACCATAAAAATGAAATGCAACGAAAGGATCGTAAGTTTAAACCGAATTATCAATTTTCGACAAAAAGAAAAGAAATAATCAACTCGTGGCTTGACTCTCTAATTTTGTCCCCAGTGGAGTCGCTAAGCTTTCGAAATCATTTTTTTGAAATCGACTTTTTGTTTAAAACAAAGATGGGAGTCGCCACATATCCTTTTTATGAGGTGTTTACTAAAACAATGATTTTTGGTCTACAAAATTTAGAAAATGGATTTGGGAATCGATTACGCACGAGGAAGGATTAGCACCCTCGTAACGCCCAAAATTGGTACCTTGTTTATTACTTGATATCTTAGTGTCAAAAGTTGAAAACTCAAAAAGAACGATCCCTTTTTATTAGTGTTATTTTTACTTAAAAACCGCTTGAATAAATTGAAATGTATGTTAAAGACCCTCTCATCTCGAGGTAACAAAATGTCACATCCTATAAGTTAGGATATGACACATCGAATCCTTGAGAATAAGCTTGCCTTTATTATTTTTTATTTAAAATATCATGTATTTTAATTTTAAGAGGATATTATGGTCATTTGGGTGAATGAGAAAAATTGAAACCCCGTAAGTTAGGGTACGACTTCTCAAATCTTCAAATACAGAACATTGCCTTATTTTGAAATTTTCGAATAATAACAAGTGTAACATTTAAATATAGTGTATAATACAATGATAATGAAATAATGCAAAGTGGCTACATGGATAGAATACTAAAATAATAAATAATGAATAAAGGAATGATAGAATAATAAAATTATAATAATAATAAAACACCAAATAACAATGGCAATAATTCTATTAATTACTATTCTAATACTTAATTAAACAATAATAATAATCATAATAATGGTAATAATAATAAAATGTGCAGGTAAAATACGTAAACAATTTAATTTTTGAAAGTGTAAAATCAATAAATAAATAGATAAATAATGGAATGATGATAACAATATTAATAGGCAAAAAATGGAAATAAAAAAATAAGAATAAAATGTGCAGTAAGAAAGTACCAAAAGAAAAAACAAATCTTTAGAAAAATAAAGGGATAATAAATAAATAAATAAACAAAATAAAATACAAAAATCTATAAAAGGTTGGAATTAAATAAAAAGGATTAAATTGAAATTTAAATGAAATTAGAGTACAAATTGTAAAATAATTGAAAATATACTAACAAAACATAATAAGGACCAATATGAAAAGTGCATAAAGGAGGAGGGACCAGTCGAGAAATTATTGTCAATCCCATAAATGCGTTGTTCTATGAAGGACCGAATCAAAATAGAGTCAAAATTGCAAGATAAAATTAAAAAACAAAAAATGACTGCGTTAAAATATAATAAAAAGCGAAAGGACAAAAGGCACAATTAGCCCCCTCAGGTTCAAAACGTGCTGATCCTCAGGTCCTGGGTCGGGTCATGCGCGGATCAGGCTCAGAACGGCACCGTTTTGGTGTGAAGGGATCTAAGTGAAACGACGCCGTTTCACTTCTGTTATAAAACTCAAATTTTTTTAAAAATATTTCATTCTTGCTCTTCTTCGGAAAAAAGAAAAAAGAAAAAAAAAACTCTTTCAGCACTCTCCCCTCCAAAACTCCGACCTAAGCTCTGGCCATCGGCCATCGTGGCAGTCGTCGGTCGTCGGTGACAGCGTCATCCTCGACGGTGGTCGGAAAACAAAAAGGTCCCATTTTTTTATTTTTTCAACTTCCCAGGCCTAAAGACGTCGTTTTTCATCGGAAACGACAAAACTCGGCTACCCACTGCAGCGCAAACACAAAAAAGGTAAGATTCGGCTTCTTTTGATTTTTTGTTTATTTTCTTTTTTTAAAAAAAAGCTAGGAAAAAGTAAGAGCAGAAAAATAAAAAAACAACATTTGTTCTATTTTATTTCTGATTTCTTTTCATATTTTCTCTATGAAAATTTTGTATTCAATATCTCATATCTGTAAAAATACATTGTGTGTTTGTGGCTTTTTATAGCCGAATATTTTATTTTACATGTCATTGTTTATGCTACTGTTTCTCTGCCTTGTTTTTATGTTTTTTGGTCCCTTTTTGCAAATGGCAGAGTCAACGGAGAAGAGATTTTTCCATTTTGGTACAAGGTTGCAGACGGACCTCGGGACGAGGCGTGGGCAACGTGGCCGAGGAGGAACGGCGCGAGGGAGGATTAGGGTTTCTGAATTTTTCCTAAAATTTTTGGGTCATGGGCTCTAGGTCTTTTTGTTTTTTTTGGGCCTATAAACTTGGGCCTAACATTTGTAACTTGGACTGTTGTTACTATTTTTATTTTATTTTTTGTCTTTATTTTCTGTTTATTTCGGGCCCGGCCAAAAATGGCCCGTTACACATTTATAATTCAATTTTTATTGTGTTCTATTTATTCCCATATTTTTAACTCTAATTAACTAAAACCTGTCCGTTTTAATTTTTAGCATAGCACGTTACAAGTCGTGTCACGACAGCTACCACGACCTTAGAATCTGGTTATGCAAAAAATGATATTAGGAATCCTTATGAGATCGGCCCTACTTCTCTAAACTATTGTTTAGTTTAGTTAGAGCATAGAAATTTATATTTGGTGGCCTCGACAATCATTAGTACATATTTAAATAGGAACCCAATTGTAGAAGGCTTTCTTGGGACTGATTGAATTGTGTATGAATTGTATGTAATGTATTATTTTATGTTATAATTTGGTTGACCATATGTTTGATATGTTATATCTCTGATTTCTAAATCCATGGTGAAAATTGTGTGTTGAAGCATGTATAACATATTGAATTTTTGAAACATTGATTGATATGCATGTATTACGCCATGATTGGCGTTTGTTAGAATTAAGTGACCCAAATTCTTATTTAAATAAAATACGATGGAAAATAAAATAAAAGTAAAATCCATATAGAACTAGACTTCTTTTATTTTATTTTAGAATAAGGTTTTAAACCTTATTAAACTCCATCTATTTTATATTGATTAGGATAAGGTGTTTCAATCCTACTAGAATATGGCTTTGCAAGCCTATAAATAGACATAGTCTATTCCTCTTGTATTTGAGTAAAAATTTTTCGACATAGTGAATTTTCTTCTCCTCTGCCGTGGTTTTTCCGAAAGGGTTTCCACGTAAAATTTATGTGTTCTTTATTTTTATTTATTTTATTCTATTTTATTTTTCACAAATTGGTATCGAGCTTAGGGTTATTCATCTCGATCACGGTAATGGCGTCTTTGAAGTATGAAATTCATTGTTGGATCGCAACACAGATTTGCGTTGTGGCAAATTAAGATGCAAGCAGTTCTTGCAGATGGATCTAGAGGATGCCCCGCTAGGATAGATAAGATGCCTTCGACATTAACAGATGAAGAGAAGAAGCGTAAGGATCGAAGGCATTAACACAATTACATCTGCATTTGTCCAACGAAATTTTGCAGGATGTGATGAAAGAGAAAACCGCCATTGCATTATGGAAGAGGCTAGAACAAATATGTATGTCGAAAACTCTAACAAGCAAGTTGCATATGAAGCGGCGTCTTTATGCTCATCGTTTGGAGGAAGGTGCGTCGTACACGAACACTTAACAAAGTGTTTAAAGAAATTCTCTCAAACTTGGAGGCCATGGAGGTTCGATATGATAAGGAAGATCTAGGGTTGATTCTACTTTGTTCGTTGCCCCCGTCTTATTCAACCTTTAGAGACACGATTTTATATAGCCGCGAGTCTCTCACAGTTGATGAGGTTTATGATTCTTTAACCTCGTATGATAAGATGAAGCATCTTGTGGTTAAACCCAACTCTCAGGGAGAGGGTCTCATTGTTCGTGGGAGACAAGACCGGAATGTTGATGATGATCGTGGTAGAACACAGGAACGGAATCCTCGTGGTAAATCTAAGGGTAGATCGAAATCTTCAAACAGAGGTAAAACTTGCAACTTCTGCAAGAAGAAAGGGCACATTAAATTTGAGTGCTATAAGCTACAAAATAAGATTAAAAGGGAGGCTGCGAATCAAAAGGGAAAACAACCAGAAAATTCGGTGAAGCTGATGTTGTAGAAGACTACAGCGATGGTGAACTTCTAGTTGCTTCTATCAATGATTCTAAAGTAAGCGAGGAGTGGATACTTGATTCAGGCTGCACCTTCCACATGAGTCCCAATCGGGATTGGTTTACAACTTATGAAACAGTGTCTGAAGGTGTTGTTTTGATGGGAAATAATGCTTCATGTAAAATCGCGGTGTTGGAACAATTAAAGTTAAGATGTTTGATGGAGTTGTCGAACACTTAGTGACGTGCGGCATGTTCGAATTGAAAAGAAATTTAATTTCGTTGAGTACTCTTGATTCAAAAGGGCAGATACACGGTGAAAGTGGGGTTTTAAAGATTTCAAAGGGTCCTTGTTGTGATGAAAGGGCAAAGAAAGATTGCCAAGTTATATGTTTCTGTGGTTCTATCATTATTGGTGATGCAATTGTCGCTTCCTCTTCCTTGTCGATGATGATATTACTAAACTTTGGCATATGCGCCTAGGGCATATGAGTGAGAATAGCATGGCGAATTAAGCAAAGAGGACTTCTTAATGGGCAAGGAATTTGCAAACTGAATTTCTGTGAGCATTGTGTTTTTGGGAAGCAAAAGAGAGTTCGATTCACTAGAGGAATCCATAACACGAAGGAAACGTTGGAGTATATCCATTCTGATCTGTGGGGGCCGTCTAGAGTGCCTTCGAGAGGTGGAGCTAATTATATGCTAACCTTTATTGATGATTTTTCCAGAAAAGTTTGGGCGTTCTTCCTGAAGCAGAAAAGCGATGTGTTTTCCACATTTAAGTCTTGGAAAATTATGATTGAAAAACAGACGGGAAAACAGATAAAATACCTCCGTACAGACAATGGCTTAGAGTTCTGTTCTGATGAGTTTAATAGATTGTGCAAGTCAGAAGGGATCATGAGACACTTGACGATTCGTCATACTCCACAAAGAAAGCGGCATTGCGAGCGAATGAACAGAACGATCATGGAGAAAGTTCGATGTATGTTGTCAAATGCCAACTTACCAAGTCATTTTGGCGAGCGACCTCTCTTGCATGTTTTTGATCAACCGATCTCCATCCGTTGCCATTGAGAAAAAGACTCCACAAGAGGTATGGTCCGTAATCCCGCTAATTATTTCGATTTAAAGATTTTTGGGTGTCTGCGTATGCTCATGTTGATAATGGAAAATTGGAACCGAGATCCATTAAATGCGTTTTTCTTGGTTATAAAGCTGGTGTAAAAGGCTATAAGTTATGGTGTCTGAAAATAGAAAAGTTGTGATTAGCAGAGATGTTGTTTTTGATGAAACCGCTATGCTACCTAACTTATCTCTTAAAGACTCTTCCAATAAAGAAAACCAAAAGCGGTGGAGCATCGATTAATACGAATCAACTCCTCAAGCCAGTACAAAATTGAGAATAGAGTTGCTTCTTCATCGCAATACTCTATCGCCAAAAACAGGACAAGAAGAGAAATTAAACCTCCAAAGAAGTATGCCGAGGTTGATCTAGTTGCTTATGCTTTAAATGTGGTGAAGATATAGATGCGAATCAAGAGCCATTTAATTATTCGAGGCGATTAGTGTGAAGACTCGAAAAGTGGATGTTTGCTATGCAAGAGGAGATGGAATCACTCCAAAAAGCAGAACATGGGATCTTGTAAAACTTCCTAAAGGTAAAAAGGCATTCGTTGTAAATGGGTGTTTAAAAGAAAGAAGGGACTCAGGAGTTGAAGAACCCGGATATAAAGCAAGGCTTGTTGCAAAGGGTTACTGATCAAATTCGAGTGGACTTCACAGATGTGTTCTCTCCGGTTGTTAAGCATAGTTCGATTCGAGCTTTGCTTGGTATTGTTGCCATGCATGATTTGGAGCTTGAGCAGTTAGATGTAAAAACGCATTTTGCATGGAGAACTTGAGGAAGATATTTACATGCAACAACCAGAGGGTTTTATAGTCTCGAAAAAGAGGACTATGTTTGCTTCTTGAAAAAGTCACTTTACGGTTTGAAACAGTCACCAAGACAAGTGGTACAAGAGGTTTGATTCCTTTATGACTTCTCATGATTTCAAAAGAAGTAGTTTTGACAGTTGTGTCTACTTTAAGAAAAAGCAGTGATGGTTCTTTTGTGTATCTACTTCTTTATGTTGATGACATGTTGATAGCAAAGAAAAGATAAAAGAGAGATAAGAAAGGTTAAAGCCCAACTAAGTGAAGAATTTGAGATGAAAGATTTAGGACCAGCAAAGAAGATACTTGGTATGGAGATTCTCGAGATAGAAAAGCAAGTAAATTGTACCTAAGTCGGAAGGGTACATTGAGAAAGTTCTTTGCGTGTTCAATATGCGAGTGCTAAGCCTGTTAGTACTCCTTTAGCACCCATTTCGGACTTTCATCGGCCTTATCTCCTCAATCGATAATGAGATTGAGTACATGTCACATGTTCCATACTCTAGTGCGAGAGGATCTCTCATGTATGCTATGGTTTGTTCACGCCCGATTTATCATATGCATCGGTGCAGTTAGCGATACATGGCGAATCTGGTAAAGAACACGGAAAGCGATTCGATGGATTTTAAGATACTTACGAGGCACTACTAATGTTTGCTTACAGTTTGGAAGAACTAAAGATGGAGTTATAGGGTATGTTGATACTGATTTTCTTGGAGACCTTGATAGAAGAAGATCTCTCACGAGTTACGTCTTTACAATCGGAGGTTGTGCAATTAGTTGGAAAGCCACTTTGCAAACTACGATCGCTTTGTCTACCAATCAAGCCGAGTACATGGCGATTCTTGAGGCTTGTAAAGAAGCTATTTGGTTGAAGGACTATTTAGTGAACTCAATGAAGACCTTCAAATCAGCCACGAGATTTTGTGACAAGTCAGTGCCATCTTTCTTACAAAAGATCAAATGTTTCATGAGAGAACAAAACACATTGATATTCGGTATCATTTTGTTCGTGATATTATTGCTCGTGGTGATATTGTTGTGAGCAAAATTAGCACTCATGAAAATCCTGCAGATATGATGACTAAGTCACTTCCTATAACCAAGTTTGAGCATTGCTTAGACTTGGTTGGTGTTCATTGTTGAAGTTAAACCCTTAAGGGTTTTTGGAAGAGGTGAAGAACTTGTTTATTGAAAGTTCGCGATGAAGAACTTGTTCATTGAGAATTTGTGTCAAGGTGGAGATTGTTAGAATTAAGTGACCCAAATTCTTATTTAAATAAAATACGATGGAAAATAAAATAAAAGTAAAATCCATATAGAACTAGACTTCTTTTATTTTATTTTAGAATAAGGTTTTTAAACCTTATTAAACTCCATCTATTTTATATTGATTAGGATAAGGTGTTTCAATCCTACTAGAATATGGCTTTGCAAGCCTATAAATAGACATAGTCTATTCCTCTTGTATTTGAGTAAAAATTTTTCGACATAGTGAATTTCTTCTCCTCTGCCCGTGGTTTTTTCCCGAAAGGGTTTCCACGTAAAATTTATGTGTTCTTTATTTTTATTTATTTTATTCTATTTTATTTTTCACAGCGTTGAGCTTGTATGTATTTAAATTACATGCCATATGTGATATTGGCTGTGTGGAAGGCATGTACGCATGCCTTTGTTACTATTAAATGAAAGGTAAGCAAGGCATACACCAATATTGTTTATTGATATGCATGTTAAACATGTCATTGTACCAAAATTGTTATTGGAAGCATGATGTGTTTACTGATTGTATGACATATTGCATTTGTATGGGGTGAGTATTTGTTGTTGACGAAGGAGTTCTGTGGAGTGCCAACGATATTCAAAGTCCACAATATTGTTCTTAGTGCACTGCATCCGGGTACCGAGGAGATTGGGCGATTTAATCATATTAGTAGCATCTTGTTTGCAATATTGGTGGCTAGTCCACATTACTTGCAGCTTGACTACATTTTTACTAGTAATTTACTTACTTTACTATCATTGGTGGTTTATCCACATCAAGTTTCATCTCGCACTGTTTGAAGTTCAATAGAACTCGTGGTGTGCAGCAAATGGTTGGGTAGGAACCTTTTGCATTGCATCGTGCAACATGACATGCTCATACACCAATTTAATATTGCTATGCAATGGTTTGACATTGATTGTTATATTCGATATGAATGATTATATGATGTTCTGTCATTTTGACTCACACTGAGCTTCCTTAATCCTACCTCTCTAGTTTTAAACTGCTCAAGTAATGCTCGAGATTAGGATTGGACCCGACATGTGGACGACCTTTCGGACTTCAAACTACTTTATTTTTAAAATAATTTCCAATAAAGTTTTTCACTAGTTGGGGTTGTAAATTTGTTATTTGGATTATGGCTTGGTTGTTTTTGGTTTGGGATTTTTATGCATGTATTATTCACTCGAGTAGTTTGAATTTAATAATCGGTAATTGCATGTTATTTTATTTAAGTAAAATCTAACATAATTGCTGATTTTCCACTGCATCATGTTACCATGAGTTTTACAAAATAAATTCATTACATAATGGTTTTACTAAAACATCACTATTAACAATAAAATGAATCCTAAAGTATAGATGACCTGAAGGTTTTAACCAGACTCAAAGTAACAACCATGATTTTTTTTAAAATTAGGCAGGTTAGTTTTTTTTTTAAAGGTTAGTTGGTCTTCTTAGCCATTCCGGCGACTAATGTAGCCTTCTCAATGTGGCCATATCCAAATTGGGTTAGAAAGGTTACAATTCACGAATCTGTTATTCGAATAACTAAGTTATTCAAGTTATTCAAATTGTAAAATTCAACTCGATTCAGACTCGAAGTAATTCGAGTTGCTCAAATAACTCAATTTGATTAACTTAGAATTCAATTTTTATTCCAAATCAAATCGAGTTTTGCTCACCCCTAAATTAATTTAGAACTTTGAAAGGAAATTAAGTTCTTTTATAGATTCTTCTTATAAATACATACGCTTAGTTAAAATTTGACTATCAACTATTAAAGGAAAACTCCACAAAAATTAAGGAGTATTTTATTTGAGTAATTTTTCTTGTACTCAAATAAATTCTTTTTCGATTCTAGATTAGGATTAATTATAATTTGTATTTAGAGAGTTGAAAATTTTGGTTTCAATTATAAAGGTTTGCGCAAAGGGCTTTTTGAAGGGAAAGTCTTGATTTTGTCATGTATTTAGTTCTTTAAGTTAGAGTTTACTCTCTAAGCAAACGTGAGTTTGAGAATAGTAGAAAATATCAATTTTTTGAAAGTTTGAAGAGTTCAAATTTTAGTTTGGGTTGATCGAAAAGTTAGAGCATCTTCACAGAAGAGTATTGCAACAAGGACATCTCTTAAAGGCCTCAATACACAAGTGATTTTTTAATCAGATTTATTATTTTAGATATCATCACAACAAAAGTTTGTTTTAGATTTTTAAAAAAATTTGTTGTATGCAAATCAGACATAATTTCTAAATGATTTTCTAACAAGAAACTTTTCGTTACTAAAGCCAATAGAGTTTGCACTCCTAAGCCTGAAAGAATATGGTCACTTGAAGAAGACAAAACAACTAGCTACAACTCAAAGGCGTTAAATATTATCTTTAATGTGAGAGGTCCTCATGAAGTTTAGGCGTATTTCCAAGTGTGTTTCTACTTATGAAGGTTGGACAATAGGGACAACCAATATGAAGTAGTCAAATCTCCAAATGTTAACCACTATATTCGAAATGTAAGAATTTATGAGGACAATACTCTTTTTTTTTATGCTAAGCTATATGATATTACTATTTAAGTTTTTACATTTGGTGTGAAATATTCAAATACAAAGTTGATGCTCAAGGCTTTTAGACATCTTCTAGAAAGAATTTCCATCAAAGTGGAAATCATTAAGGAGGCAAAAGACAACAACTCTATGAGAAACGATTAGCTGATTAGATCACCTCTAACCTTCAAAGGTAAATTGGAGGAAATTAGAAAGGGTGAAATCAACTTAGAGAAAAAAAACCTAACTTCAAACATTACATCTTTAGTTTAAATTGATGCTAAAATTACTGTTGAGAACTTTCTTGAGCAACTAGCCCTTCTTACTAAAAATTTCAATCAAGCAATCAGGAAAATTACTATAAGTAATAGGAATAGTGTAAGAGGATATGTTGTCAATAAAAGTTATAGAGAAATCCATTGCCATAGATGATGAGTTTAGGGAATAGAAGAAAGGAATTCAATGTTACCAGTGTAAGGGATTTAGGCACATACAAGTTGAGTGTACAAACACTATGAAAACTAAGTTTTCTAATATGACTTGAAGAGATGAATACTTGTCAGTGAGAATGATGAAGATGATGAGCAGATAAGAAAAAAAATTGCAAAAAATGCTTGACAAGTGGGATCAAGAATGTAACATTAACATAAAGGTAATTGAGGAGAATTTCATGCTTAAAAAATAATAGTCAAAAGTTGTTGAAAAAAATTAAAGAAAATACTTTTTACCGATTGAAAAAAAAAAAAGAAGCAAACTTGATGATACACTTAGTACTCCTTCGAATTGTTAATTATCATTAGTGAAGATGATGAGCATTAATGATCGTTTTATGGAACACTAGACTATGATCACGACTAAGGCAAATGCACTATCGAATGGTAGTATAGTTATGGTGAGTCCAAAATATCGTATCCACAATGACTAAAAGTACTAGTATTAACTTTCTTTCTATTATTTAACCTAAAATATACGGGATTTGTTATTCTAATATTAACTAACTAATTAACTACTGAATGCGACAGAGAGTGAAGAAAATAATTGAATAAACCAATAATAAAGACAATACCCAAGGAAGAATCCACCTAGACTGCACTTATTATTCCAAATCTGAACCAAACAATTTATTCACTTGTCTTAATCCGTAGAAATCCCTAAATTATGTTAATATCTCTTTCGAGACTAAAAACAACTGACTCAAGGTTGATTAATTGAAATTTCTTTTTAATTAAAACCCTTATTGTCGCATTAACTCGATCTATGGATTCCCTTATTAGATTTGACTCTAATATGGCAGATTTATGTTGCCCTATTTCTAGGGTTGCATGCAACTCCGCTTAATTATACAAGAACTACTCCTAAACAGGGACTTTTGCTCCACTAAATAAACACATCAAACTTGGAATAATATCCTAAAAATATAAAGGCAAGAATTAATAACTCATAATTAAGAACAAGAACAAGTATTTATCATTAAATTTAGAACTTTAAATAACAAGATTTGTCTTAGGTTTCATCCTCCCTAGGTATTTAGGGAGTTTAGTTCATAATGTAGTAGGAAAATAACAAAACATAAAGAAACCCAAAAACTTCGAGAGAAAAATTGGAGGGAGATCTTCAGTCTTGAAGGAGATCCTGCTTCCAAGCTGAATCCGTTGGCATTCTTTGAGTAATTCCTGTGTTCTACTCTCCATGTCCCTTTTAGGTCTTCTTCTAGTGTGTTAATATAGACTTTAGAATGCCCAGAAACCCTAAAATTTGGCTTTTTTTGCGTATTTACGAAACACGGAGCGATATTGACACGGGATGCCACACGGGCGTGTGGCCATCCCGTGTGACTCACACGGGCGTGTGATCCACCCATGTGGAATTTATCTTGGCCGTGTGGGTCCTTCAATCAGCCCGTTTTGTCTATTTTTTGCCCGTTTTGTGCTCCTTTTGTTCCCTTATACTCTCTTGAGTATAAAACATGAAATTAAGGGATTAGGAGCATCTAATTCACTAAATTATATGATAAACCATCCAAAAATATGCTAAGTATGGGATTAAAATGTGTTACTTTTATGGTTTATCAAGCATATACTTTTTTACTCTCTTTTTTTGTTATTTGGATCATTAATGGTGAGATTCATTTGCAACATCTCACCACACTCTGACCTCAAATTTCAACTGAAGATTAAAGCTCCAAAAGGAAAAGAAAAACATTCCCACTCAAAAAGTTCTTGTACCATTTTAACCATCATTTTTTTTACTGAAAATTAAAAGGATGCCATTATCAAGTAAAATAATTGCAGGCCTGCATGTGTTACACGTGTCACTCGAATGCTATGTAACACCCCTCACCCGTATTCAACACCAGAATAGGGTTACGGAGCATTATCGGACTTATAACACAAATAAACATTCAATTCATATATAATTTCACATTTTATGTAAAAATTATTCAAACTCAAGCACAATGTCACTATAACGAGCCTATGAGACCCTAAACATGCTTTGGGAATGGTTCAGGAGTAAACCGATAAATTTAGAAACTTTCATGAAACCTTAAAATTTTTTCTCAAAATAGGGGACACACACCCGTGTGGCCCGCCCGTGTGTCTCACACGTCCACTAGACACGCCCGTGTCACAAGCCCTGTGGATATTTGAAAAGGGAGCACATGGTCGTGTCCTAGCCGTGTTCGACCCTGTGTAACTCTCTGACTTGGGTCATACGGCTAACACACATGCCCATGTGGCTAGCACGTCTACCCTAAAAATGGCCATACACGGCCATGTGCCAGGCCATGTACTAAGCCGTGCCAATCCTATAGGGTTTACTGACTTATACCACACGGCCATGTCACACGCCCGTGTGTGAGGCCGTGTGGAGCATACTAACTTGGTTTCAAAATCAACAACAGGGGACATACGGCCTTGTGACCTGGCTATGTGTACCACAAGGCTAAGACACACGCCTGTGTCTCTGCCCATGTGGACAAAAATAGGCTACTTATCAAGCCATCATGCCACCCCAATTTGTATACACCTACACAATTCAAACGGTACTCATTCATAACATAAGTGTGCATCCAATTCAACCACAATCAGGGCTAAAACATACCATTTCAATGCCAACAACTAACATGCTTATAATCTCATGTTTTACTCATTCAAATCATACCAACTTCACATATTCAAATTATCTAATTAAACCTTTCCAAACATGCATCATCATGCACCAATTCACAAGCACATAGCTTCTTAATTATCAACCATTTGACATTCAAATTACTTATTATCAATAAGCATCATGAATCCAACCATAATCACATAACATAAACTATATGTACACACATATATAAATACATAACCAAATCAACCAAAATCAACCAACTCACAGGGCTATATATACAAACCAACCTTAGACATTTACAAGCCAATTCAAATGGCTAAAGTCTATTATTAACAAAAAATGTTGACTATCATTAGCCAAAACGACCTATACATGCCATTATAACCAAAATTATAAAACCAAGAGTACCACAATAGCTGATGGATAGTGTGATAATGTCTTTGACACCTTCCAACCTGAATGAGATTCCGATATCTAGAAACACAAAGAAATTAAAACAAGGTAAGCATATAATTCTCAGTAAGTTCGTAATTCAAAGAAATAAGCTTATAACTTCACCTTTTAAACATAATCATCTTTAGGCAATTCAATATATCTTAGCCTTAGCCTAAACAACATTAGCCTTTCAATTTTTAGTTATCATATAAACTAGCAATTTATGTCAAAACATCATAGCATAAGTACCCACTACTTAGTGCATTGACAATTTCAAGTATATGTCTAATCATATTTGGATCATCAAATAACTCATGCTCTTTCCATGCTTCCGATAGCAATTTTAATTGAAGAATTTGATGATTTTTACCTTTTCTTCATCTTCGTTGAACCACAATTTAAGTGAGTAAAACGAGGCATGTCACAAAATATACTATCAAACCATTAAGCACAATATTATTACATATTCATTCCCACAATGATCATGAACTCACAATTTCATGGATTCAATACTCAGTTGAATTTCTGTACAAACCTGCACCAATATATGAATATTTCTCACCATTTCTTATCTTTGATACACTCGTCGAACCATTTGGAATAGAAGTCAGATACTCAAGAGTCTCGCTCACTAAGTATCTATACCATGGCCCGAAGCCAAATCAAGGTAGCTTATATGCGAAATACTGATATCATGGCCCGAAGCCAAATCAGCCTATATTCATAGCCTTAAGCCAAATCGGTATAACTCGCACCCAAAGTGCTAATATCATGGCCCGAAGGCAACTCAATGTATTCTCTAATAACATATCACTAGTATCCTAAACTATTCCTAAGGTTCAACCGGGACTTCAAATGCCAAATCTTCGTTGAAAGTGTTCGTAAGATCGTAAATCACAATTTATGCAATATCAAAGCATTTAAACACAATTATAATAAAGCTCATTGCATACAAACTTACCTCAGGTTCAAAAATGATGAAATTGGTTGATTAATCGAATATTTTGTCTTTTCCCCAATCTAATTCCAAATTTCACTTTTCTTGATCTATATAATATCAAATTCAGCTCATTTAATTATCCCTCTATTCAATTTAGTCCAAAACACACTTTAAATCACATTTACACTTTTGTCCCTAATATTTCAACATTTTTACAATTTAGTCCTTAGCTCATAAAATGCAAATTCATGTAATTTTAATCATACCCAAGCTAGCCAAATTATCACTATCTCCATAACAGCCCATAATTCTCATTATTTCATATTTCTACCACACAATTTACAAATTTCTCAATTTAATCCCTATTTTGTATTTTTCTCAAAAAATCACTTGACAAAACTTGTGTAATTCACATCAAACATTCATAATCTATCATCAAACATCAAAACACATGCTTATTCATCAATAGAAACATTCAAAATCTTTAACAGTTTTGCAAAATAGTCCCCAGACTAGCTGGACCTAGTTGCAACGAACAAAAACATAGAAATTATTAAAAACGAGTCAAAAATCATACCATGTATTCAAGTCTCCATAGCTGAATACTCAAGCTCCCATGGATGCTTTGTATTTGAAGTTTCAGTGGTGTGTTTAGTTTAGGAAGATGATGTTTTGATTTTGTTTTATTTAATTTACTTTTAATTACCAAATTACAATTTTAACCTTGGTTATTAACATTAAAATTCACTTAATGCATGTCCATCAATGTCCACTTATGCAACCAATGGTCTAATTACTATTTAAGGACCTCTACTTTAATAATTCATGTCATTTAATACCTTTAGCTAATGAAACTCAAGTTTTACACTTTACGTGATTTAGTCCTTTTTATCAAATTAAGCACTCAAACGATAAAATTTCTCAATAAAATTTTCACACAATCATATTATCATGTCGTAGACATTAACATAATAATAAAATAATGATTTTAACCTCGAATTTGTGGTTCTAAAACCATTGTTTTGATTTAACTAAAAACGGGCTGTTACATGCTATCACCAAAACAGATTATGACTATCCCCTAATTAAAAAAAAATAAAAACTTACTGAAAACCTAAAAATAATTTAACTAACAATTAAAGCAAAACCAACAGTCATTCAAGAACCCCCAAATAAACCACCAGAAAAAGAAAAAGCAAAATAGAAAATCAAAACATGAATTTGAAAGAAAACAACAGTCCAATCTCTCTGTCATCCCTCAATAGCTTCTCTACTGCCATCGTCCATCCCCAAAGATCCATTACCCTCAGTATTCACGATGGAATTTTGAAGAAATTTGAACTGTCGGAGTCATTAAAACTCATTTCCTCATTATCTCATAGACTTTCTATCTTCTTCAGCCGCCACTTCTACTCTTGAAGACACCTTCTCAACCCAAATCCTCAAGGATGACCATTTTTTTCCCTCCTTCGCCATCATACGGGCTGCATGGTTCACCGATCGACCCACAAAACAACAGGTAAATCCTTTAAATCTTTGGGCCCTTTTTTTTTACTTATTTTACAATCACATCTATGCTCGATCTGTCCTCTTCTATTGACCGAGCTTTTTTAACAACTTGTAACTCCACCACCAATCTCTGGAACCCCAGTTCTTCAGCTACCATCATCGCTTATAAGCAGCCTCTCACCTCAGCCGTAGTTGTATTGGCCACATAATTGTTCGAGTAAGTACAAGCTGCCAGGATATACCTCTTGTTAACTCTAAAAATTATTCCAATCATCGAACTAAGCACGTACTTGTCAAAAACCGCGTCAAAATTACATTTAACTTCATATAACCTTGGTGGATTCATGTACTGTCATTTTGACCTATGCTTGTTATTTTCGTTAGTTCTGTCTAAAAACTCTATGTGTAATATGTTTTAATAAATGTGACCAAGTCAACTATACTCTGTCTTTCACCTTGATGATAAACCTTGTTTCTGTGGTGCCAAATTGCCCAAAAAACAAAGGTTAACCATTTGCATTGATCCTCTCTTGTACTAACAAACAGATTTGCTAACCACGTTTTCCAATTTTGTCTCTAAATATTGGGTGAGACATCGATCCCTACCTATTGTAGGACACTTTTGATGAACGTGCAATCCCGGAAAATGTGGCTCACTGATTCTTCTATTGTACAAAAGAGAGGACAAAAATTCACTACCAACAATTTCCTCAGCTATAAATTGTCAAACGTAAGAATGTAATTATTAGCCCATTTCCATATTGTAATTTTAATTTTGCTCGCAATTTGTAATCTCCATAATTTTTTTGTAAAAATTTGGTAATAGTGTAGATTGTTGTGTCACTTCCCTTGTGATCTTGTCGCATCCCCATTTAGTAGCCATTTATATCCACTTTTTGCCGAATACACACTTGCATTGTCACCCCTCCATACCTTCTCATCTCTAAGATCAACTTCAACAACTAGGATAGTCAATATTCTGTTTATTTACTCTTCAACAAAAAGCTTCCTTAAGGTCTCCAAATTCTAAGTAGCCGACTCTATATTAATAATATCTGCTATTGTTATATAATTAGTATCAATATTCTTAACTGTTACTTTTCCATGTTTAGGCCCTAGTAACCAAGCATCATTCCAAATATTTATTGATCTTTCATTTCCAACTCTCCACCCCCTACCTAGTTCTAGAAGTCTCCTTGCACCCCAAATGCTCCTTCAGGTATATGAAGGGTGAGAACCTAAACTAGTACTCATAAAGTTGTTTTTTGGATAGTACTTTGCTTTCATGACTCGAGCAAACAAACAGTCCAGTTTCATAATTAATCTTTAGCCCTGTTTTGCAAGCAACGTTATGTTAAACTTTTTCAAATCCCTAAACCCCAATCCTCCTTATGCCTCTGGCTTGCACATCCCCCCCAATCACTCCAATGGATTCCCTTCCTTGTTTTAGATTTCTCCACCAGAATTTACTAATAATATTTTCCAATTCATGGCATACTGTAACAGGCAATAAAAAACATTGCATTATATCAACTGGGATTAGCTTGTAAAATTGATTTTATAAAAACTTCTTTACCTCCAAGTGACATACTTTCCAATTCATGACGTACTTTCTATGCGCTTTATGAACATGTAATTATTATAAGGTTAATACCAATTAATTTATAATTAATTAATTTAACAAATAATATAAATACATAAAAAATTTATTTGATATAATTTATTTTTAATTATTATATGCCATAATATAATTGTAATAAATTTTTATTATGTAGAATAAAATTTTATTCTACATATTTTAATCTTTTAATCCAATGTCTATAATAGTCATTTTTTCTCCTTGCAATAATTCAATTCACCTCTGTAATTGAATCCAAATACATACTTAACCAATGACTTTGATCTCACAATTACAGTATCTAATCTCACAACTACAATAACTAATCTCGCTACCAACATTATTTTTAATCTCATCAAAACTGTCTATCCAAATGGAATATTTGAAAGCCTATATCACCTCACACACATACATATATATATATGAAATTTTGGTACTGTTAAAATTAAATGACCCGAATCCTTATTTAAATAAAATACAGTGGTAAAGTAAAATAAAAGTAAAATCCATATAGAACTACACTTCTTTTATTTTATTTTAGAATAAGGTTTTTTAAACCTTATTAAACTCTATCTATTTTATATTGATTAGAATAAGGTGTTTTAGTCTTACTAGAATATGGCTTTACAAGCATATAAATAGACATAGTTTATTTTTCTTATAATAATTCGAATTCGACATAGTGAATTTTCTTCTCCTCTGCCCATGGTTTTTTTTTCCGAAAGGGTTTCCACGTAAAAATTTGTGTGTTCTTTATTTTATTTTATTTTTTCACAGATACACTACCAATAAAGTTTTTAAACTCTATAAGTAAGATTAAAGTGATGACAAGTATCCTATAAGATATAGTAAAATGTTTTTTAAAAATAAAAGAAATGAGAGACACATGACCATTCTTAAAATTTACTTGTGGAATTAAAAATACATACTGTGTACCAATTTTTTTTTAATTTCATTCGTATCCTTTGGTGTATTTTCACAAAGAAATATAGGGATGAAAAAAAATTTAAACCCGACGGGTTTCGGCCCAATCTAATTTGATCTAATAGGGTCAACCTATTTCTTTGAAATCAGGTTTCAAGGCGGGTCTATTTTTCAATTAATTGGGTAGGTCTAGAAAAAATTAGCATGCTCATAAGAAAATTACGAAAATGCCCTTATATATTATATATTGACAAAATTAATGGCATATGCCACTTTATTTATTTTAAAAAGTAAACGGACTAACCCTTTTATGAACACTATTTAGTAAAATTGATTGTTTTTGCTGACTGAACAAACATGGGCAAAAGTGCCTTGTAAAACCCGCCTTTTGAAATACATTTAATACAAAATATACTTTTCTTTGATATGTCATTTTTGTTGATCAAATGAGTAAATGTGGGTGTCTCGGTTGGAATCCTCTCCCAAATATGAAAAAAATGAGAATGTCACCATTCAACCAAAAAACATGATATGTCAAAAAGAAAAAGGGTGCTCTTTTGCCTAGTGAACAAAAACCATCCATTTCTTTAAATAGTGTAGGAAGTAACATACATTTTCGAGGAGTTCAAAGTAGATAAATTAATATTTAATTTTAAATCAAATAGGATCAATAAAGGTATCTCGAGTCGAAATTGGGTGGCACAAAACCGCCTCACCCCGCACTGCAAAGGTGGACCATGGCGGCATTTTCGCTTTAAAACGCGGCTACAACTTGAATTTGTTGTAGATATATAAAAATTTACTAGATTTTCTTGGGGGGCTCAAAAGTGATAAGAACAACCGTCGTTAGAAGCAGAATACCACCTAGCAGCTTATAGAGGTACTTTTGACAAGTGCCTCAAAATCCTAGAAGCTATAATGCATGTACTTTTAGTGTGGTACAGGTAAACCAAGCTCAGCTGAGAATGTTAGCAAGAGAAGATGGGGTGATCCCTCGTATTGTTCATTGGCCACATCTTCTTAATGACTTCACCTGCTACCCATCGTTTATTTTATGAGCAACGATAGATATTTTAATTTTTTTAAAAAAAATTATATTTTGAAGTTTTTATTGGTATAGTAGCACCATAGCCATATGAATAAAATGAAAGGAGATTTTAAAAAATTTTAAACTAAGTGAAATTTGAATAATGAATTTTAGATAAGAGAAATTTAAGTACAGAATTTTGAGATGTTGAAATCTTAATTGAAATTTCTCAAAATCTTCCATATTTTTACCTAAATAATTTTAGTTTTAGACTCTTACAAGTTTTGATAGAATAAAATTAAGTTTAATGAATAAAAAATATTTTAAGTTTCAATTTAAATTTTCATCTCTTATTATTCTAATTATTCTAATTCTATATATTTCTTTTTTGTTTTAATAAATTATTAAATTTTTATAAAATTCTTTATTGTTATGATTATGAATTTTTATTTATCTATGTCTAAACGGAGTCAAAAATATATTTTATTTATCTAGTTAGCTAAAATGTATTTTTTTCAATTGAAAATTCCTAATAATAATTTTTCTTATTAGAATTAGGGGCAGGTTTTATGTCAATGGGAAAATATCTCATTGCAACACTCTTTCAAACAATAAATAAGAAATAAGATGTTCTCTTGAACTAGGAAGGGGAAGGAAAAAAACGAGTCGGTGTGATAATTCCTCATCCTCAAATTAATCCTTTTCATGGATTATTGTCCCAACAAATAATTAATTGTAACTTTTAAATTTGTATTTTTTGTTAAATTATTTTAAAATGGATGGAAAAGTTAGCGTTTGTTAACTTTGTTGATGTGGCATACATGTGGATGACATGTCAATATTTAATTAATTTTTAAAATTTTAAATATTAAAAATATTTTTAATGTTTTTAATTTTTTAATATTTTTAATTTTTAAAATTTAATTAAATGATTATGTATTATCCATGTGACATTCCACATGTATTCCACTTCAACAAAGTTAAAAATATTAATTTTTCCATCTATTTTGAGATAGTTTGACAAAACACAAATTTAAAATTAGAAAAGATGAAAAATTAAATTAAAAACTAAAATATTTTTAAAAAAAATATTGGAAAGCTAAATAAAGCTAAAAATTACTCCACCAAACCTCGGCTAAAGATGGTATGAAACTGTAATTCCACGTTACCTCTACCCCTTTCTAATAGTAGAATGACAAATTAGATTTTTTTCTTAATTTTTAGCTTTTTTCTCTTGAAAAATTCAAATCCAACTAAAAATACTTAAAATAAAAATAAAAATTTAATTTATTATATAAAAAATAAAAATCGTGAAATCATAATTTAATACAATCCTTCCTCTCTAAACTCTCACCAAAACATACCCTTAGCGTCTAATTAAGAATTTTTGCCTTGCTATTTTATCTTTTTATGATCAAAGTGTTTAGCTTACTTATACAACAACGATTAGCTTTGTGGTTGAAGCATGATTACCATCCAAAGAGTTTAGCACTGTATTAATCAAATAACTAAATGATGTTATAAAGAAAATCCTTATTTAATTTTTGTTAAATATGTAATGAAGGTTAAATTTTGCTATTAATATGTATTTTTTTACAAAAGCTGTAAATTTAGTGGCTGTACTAAATTTGATTAATTGTTTTCTTTTTAATTTTTGAATTGATCTTTTTTTAGTCCTCATACTTTTTAAAAATTAAATTTTTAGTCCTATCCCAAACAATAGTTAAATTTATTTGATTAAATTTAACTATAAGTCTTGCACTAAGCGTATAATTG
Organism: Gossypium arboreum; assembly: GCF_025698485.1. Classification (NCBI taxonomy): domain Eukaryota; kingdom Viridiplantae; phylum Streptophyta; class Magnoliopsida; order Malvales; family Malvaceae; genus Gossypium; species Gossypium arboreum. Next base: position 28,242,150 of record NC_069074.1, on the reverse strand, counting down.
TATATTTGACCCATATTCTCCAGTTGGATCATTGTAAATTTTCATACTTTTCAAATCTTGAAATTTTATTCTCAACGCAAATGACAATCATTAATTCATTAATTGAACTTTTTGTTAGGAAGAAACCGAACAACCGAAACAAAGCGAAAGCAGAACCGGTGTTCTTTCTCTCCTTATAACTCCTGTCAAAAATTATGGCAAGCACAATAGCACAAGATATGTTCTCTAGCAACCTTAATCAACCACAAATCAACTAATGCAACCACAATAAAAATAAATAGAGACACCGGTATTTTTACGTGGAAAACCCCTTTAAATCAAGGTAAAAACCACGGGACTTTAGAGTCCGATCAAGAGCTCCACTATCATCAAATGTTCAACTACAAGATCACAATATCAAGCCTACAACAAGCATTCAACTCCAACAAGGCTAACAATATGTAATCTTTAGCAAAGAGAGAAAATGAGAGAATATCACCAAAACGCAGCTACTGAAAAATGGGTATTTTCGACGCTACAAGACTCGGATGAAAAATCCGACCGTACAAAGTCAAGAGCACCTTATCGCCTAGCTGCTGTCCAAAAATCAGCTCAATCGAACCACGGATGAACCTTCGATCAAAGAGTTGATCACTGCTGCACCAAGCTTAGAAAATGAAATTTTCTACTCTCTTTTCTCTGGATGAATTTGAGATTTTGGCTCACACCCTTTCTCGCCCACACCACCTGTAAAAGCAAAAAGAATGGCTCCTTTTTTTTTTTTGACAAATCCAAGAAGACAAAAAAATGTGGCAGAAATTATGGGTTTCCCACATAGTGGGACCCACACCTAACAAATCTCCCCCTCCAACTATGTGGGGAATGCCTCCATGCCGGAGGTCAAACAACATGCTTCAAACTTTCCTCTTGGTAAGGCCTTCGTCAACATATCAGCACCATTATCATTAGTGTGTATCTTCTCAAGCTCTAATGACTTAGCTTCAAGAACATCTCGATCCAATGGTACCTCACATCAATATGCTTAGATCTAGCATGAAAAGTTGAGTTCTTACCAAGATGAATAGCACTGGCTATCACAAGACAGACATACTTCTCCTGTAAAACCAAGCTCATGCACAAACTTCTTCATCCAAAGCATCTCCTTACACGCTTGGTTCTTTGCAATGAACTCGATTCGGTGGTGGACAATGCAACACACTTTTGCGATCTCGATTGCCATGCCACAGCTCCCCTGCATAAGTGATTAAGTAACTCAAGTAGATCTCCTCGAGTCAATGTCTCCGCCATGTCCGGATCTCAGATACCTAACAAGAACAGTTTCTCATTGTCAAACAAAGTTTCATGTTGGAAGTGCCACGAAGATATCTCATAATCCACTTCATTGCATTCCAATGCTCTCTGCTGGATTAGAAAGAAACCGACTAAGCTGTACCAACGGCATAAGCCAAGTCTGGTCTCGTGCAAACCATTGCGTACATCAAACTACCCACGGCTGAAGAGTAAGGAATTTTCTGCATCTCTTCCTTCTCCTTTTCTGTGGAAGGACTATGCTTAACACTCAATCTAAAGTGCATAGCAAAGGGAGTATTCACCGCTTTAGCTTTGTCCATACTAAACCTTTGAAGTACTTTCTCAATGTACCTCTCTTGTGATAACCATAATTTCTTGGCCTTTCTATCACGTGTCAGTCTTATGCCAAGAATTTGCTTTGCTGGCCCCAAATCCTTCATTGCAAAGGATTTACTCAACTCTTGTTTCAACTTCTCAATTCTAGAAGCATTCTGACCAACAATAAGCATATCATCAACATAGAGCAAAAGAATAATAAAATCATCACCAGAGAATCTCTTAACAAACACACAATGATCAGAAGTAGTCTTCTTGTAGCCTTGCTCCCCCATAACAGACTCAAACTTCTTGTACCATTGCCTTGGAGCTTGCTTCAAACCATACAAGCTCTTTTTCAATCTGCACACATAGTCCTCTTTCCCTTGTGCAACAAAACCCTCTGGCTGTTCCATGTAAAGCTCTTCTTCCAAGTCACCATGAAGAAAAGCGGTTTTACATCCATTTCTTCAACCTCTAGGTCATAACAAGTCGCCAAACTCAAGATAGTTCGATAGAGGACATCTTCACAACCGGAGAAAATATTTCTTCAAAATCAACCCCTTTTTTCGAGTATAACCCTTGACAACCAATCTAGCTTTGTACCGTGGAGATGAAGACTTTCTTCTTGTTTCAACTCAGAAACCCACCGATTATTCAAAGCTCTTTTGCCCTTAGGCAGTTTCACCAATTCAAAAGTATGGTTCTCATGCAAGGATTGAAGTTCGTCTTTCATCGCTTCAACCCACTGATCTTTGCATTCACTCTCCATAGCCTCTTCATAACATTCAGGTTCTCCCCCGTCAGTCAAAAGAACATATTCATCGGAGAATACCGATGAAGATCGTCGATCTCGGAAGACCTTCAAGTGGAACTGCTGGTGGAGCTATAGGTGCTTGTTGTTGATCATTCACAACATCATCCATGGGAGTATCAAAGTCACCTATAGTCTGATGGTCACCACTAACATCACCATGCACATCATCCTGGATAGGATCTGGTGAAGAGTCTAGGGGAACCGGATTCACATCGATCAAGTCACCACTACCTTGTGAATCCACTTTCTCCGTCTTATCAATGTCATCAATGGTGCGATCCTCAATGAAGACAACATCTCGCTTCTCACGAGTTTCTTCTGAACTGGATCATAGAGTCTATAACCAAACTCACCTTCTAGACCATAACCAATAAAAATGCATTGTCGAGCCTTGGCATCCAACTTGGATCTTTCATCCTTTAGAACATGAACAAATGCTTTACAACCGAACACATGTAGGTGATCATATGACACGTCTTTACCAAACCAAACTCTATCGGTACATCACCTTTCAAAGGAACACTAGGAGATGATTTATCACATGTGTCATTGTATTCAAAGCTTCACCCAAAACGATCTTGGTAACTTTGCATCGACAACAAACATCCGACTCTTTCAATCAATGTTCGGTTCATTCTTTCACTAACCCATTTAATCGTGGAGTCTTTGGTGGTGTTCTCTAATGTCGATTCCTGTCGCAGCATAATACTCATGAAACGACCACTGTACTCACCACCATTATCGATCGAATGCACTTCAACTTCTTCCCGCTTCCCTTTCAACGATGCTTGAAACTGTTTAAACACCTCAAAGACTTGATTTTTAGACTTCAAAGTGTAAACCCATAGCTTTCTTGAACAATCATCAATGAAAGTCACAAAGTAAAGTGCACCACCATGTGATCTTACTTTTATCGGACCACAAACATCTGAATGGACCAACTCTAGCAACTCTGATTTCCTATGAGGAGGATGGCTTCTAAATGAAACTCTTCTCTGCTTTCCTGCTAGACAATGAGCACAATTCTTCAGTGTAGCATTCTTTAAACCCGAAAGTTGATTCTTCTTCGCTAAACAGCTAAGCCCCTTCTCACTCATGTGACTGAGTCGTTTATGCCACAACTCAGTTGAGCTGTCATTCAGTGTCACATTCACCGTCTCTCGAGAAGTCAAAGCTTGCATCAAGTACAAATTTGAGCTCTTCTTTCCTCGAGCCACAACCAAGGAGCCTTTAGTCAGCTTCCACTGCCCTTCACCGAAGGTGTTACAGAATCCCTCATCATCAAGCTTTCCTGCAGAAATCAAATTCAAACGGACATCCGGTGCATGTCTGACATCCTTGAGAGTTAACTTTGTTCCATTGTTACTCACCAAGCTAACATCTCCCATACCAATAACCAAAACCAAACCATCATTACCCATCTTCAATACCCCAAAATCACCAGGAGTATAAGATGTGAAGAATTTCTTCCTCGACGTGACATGAAGTGATGCACCAGTATCAATCACCCAACTAGTCTCGTCGCATGCTAGGTTGACCAAATTCTCATCACAAATAACTAACAGATCTTCACGAGTATGATGAGCAACACGCTTCGGATTTTTCATCGTCATTCCGATCGTGTTTATCACCACCACCTTTGTTCTCTCTCTTCCACTTGAAGCAATATTTCTTGATATGACCTTTCTTACCACAATGATGACACTCAAGATTCTTATATCTCGATCTTGACTTGCTTCGGCTTTTATCTCTACCCTTTCCATCTTTGTCTCTGTTTCTCCCCCTGTTCTCGATAACCAACACCTCGGACTGTGATGTAGAACCCTGAGATCTTCTTTTAACCTCTTCATTCAACACACCACTCTTAGCCAAATCCAAAGTAATAATACCCTGTGGGGCAGAATTAATGAGTGAGACTCGAAAGGTCTCCCAAGAGTCTAGTAGAGTAGCAAGCAACCAAAGTCCTAAAATCTCGTCATCAAATTTGACACCCATACCAAGCAACCGATTCATCACACTCTGAAATTCACTAACATGGTCACTATAGACATTCCTTCTTTATATTCCAGTAGCCATCATTTTCTTCAAAGAAAACAACTTGTTATTGCCCGATCTCAAGCATACAAGCTTTCAAGCTTCTCCCACAATGTTCGAGCATGTGTCTCCTGATCAATGTGGTTGTAAACATTTTCTTCAACAAATTGCCGAATAAAGCCACACACTTGTTGATGCTCAAATTCCCATTCTTCATCACTTTTGAATCGGGTTTTGAGTAGTAAAGACCTAAGATGCAAAGCCTTCACAAACAACAAGTCCTTCATTTTATTCCGCCAAAGTTGATAATTTGTGCCATTCAACATAATCATCTTGTTCAGATTAATTTCCATAATTATCGACACAATAACCAAGCTCGTACCGGTTTGTTAGGAAGAAACCGAACAACCGAAACAAAGCGAAAGCAGAACCGGTGTTCTTTCTCTCCTTATAACTCCTGTCAAAAATTATGGCAAGCACAATAGCACAAGATATGTTCTCTAGCAACCTTAATCAACCACAAATCAACTAATGCAACCACAATAAAAATAAATAGAGACACCGGTATTTTTACATGGAAAACCCTTTAAATCAAGGGTAAAACCACGGGACTTTAGAGTCCGATCAAGAGCTCCACTATCATCAAATGTTCAACTACAAGATCACAATATCAAGCCTACAACAAGCATTCAACTCCAACAAGGCTAACAATATGTAATCTTTAGCAAAAGAGAGAAAAATGAGAGAATATCACCAAAAACGCAGCTACTGAAAAATGGGTATTTTCGACGCTACAAGACTCGGATGAAAAATCCGACCGTACAAAGTCAAGAGCACCTTATCGCCTAGCTGCTGTCCAAAAATCAGCTCAATCGAACCACGGATGAACCTTCGATCAAAGAGTTGATCACGCTGCACCAAGCTTAGAAAATGAAATTTTCTACTCTTTTTTCTCTGGATGAATTTGAGATTTTGGCTCACACCCTTTTCGCCCACACCACCCGTAAAAGCCAAAAAGAATGGCTCCTTTTTTTTTTTGAAAATCCAAGAAGACAAAAAATGTGGCGAGAATTATGGGTTTCCACATAGTGGGACCCACACCTAACAAATCTCCCCCTCCAACTATGTGGGGAATGCCTCCATGCCGGAGGTCAAACAACATGCTTCAAACTTTCCTCTTGGTAAGGCCTTCGTCAACATATCAGCACCATTATCATTAGTGTGTATCTTCTCAAGCTCTAACAGCTTAGCTTCAAGAACATCTCGTATCCAATGGTACCTCACATCAATATGCTTAGATCTAGCATGAAAAGTTGAGTTCTTACCAAGATGAATAGCACTGGCTATCACAAGACAGACATTCTTCTCCTGTAAAACCAAGCTCATGCACAAACTTCTTCATCCAAAGCATCTCCTTACACGCTTGTTGTTTGCAATGAACTCTGATTCGGTGGTGGACAATGCAACACACTTTTGCAGTCTCGATTGCCATGCCACAGCTCCCCTGCATAAGTGATTAAGTAACTCAAGTAGATCTCCTCGAGTCAATGTCTCCGCCATGTCCGGATCTCAGATACCCAACAAGAACGGGTTTCTCATTGTCAAACAAAGTTTCATGTTGGAAGTGCCACGAAGATATCTCATAATCCACTTCATCGCATTCCAATGCTCTGCACGGATTAGAAAGAAACCGACTAACTGCCAGCGGCATAAGCCAAGTCCGGTCTCGTGCAAACCATTGCGTACATCAAACTACCCACTATGAAGAGTAAGGAATTTTCGCATCTCTTCCTTCTCCTTTTCGTGGAAGGACTATGCTTAACACTCAATCTAAAGTGCATAGCAAAGGGAGTATTCACCGCTTTAGCTTTGTCCATACTAAACCTTTGAAGTACTTTCTCAATGTACCTCTCTTGTGATAACCATAATTTCTTGGCCTTTCTATCACGTGTCAGTCTTATGCCAAGAATTTGCTTTGCTGGCCCCAAATCCTTCATTGCAAAGGATTTACTCAACTCTTGTTTCAACTTCTCAATTCTAGAAGCATTCTGACCAACAATAAGCATATCATCAACATAGAGCAAAAGAATAATAAAATCATCACCAGAGAATCTCTTAACAAACACACAATGATCAGAAGTAGTCTTCTTGTAGCCTTGCTCCCCCATAACAGACTCAAACTTCTTGTACCATTGCCTTGGAGCTTGCTTCAAACCATACAAGCTCTTTTTCAATCTGCACACATAGTCCTCTTTCCCTTGTGCAACAAAACCCTCTGGCTGCTCCATGTAAAGCTCTTCTTCCAAGTCACCATGAAGAAAAGCAGTTTTCACATCCATTTCTTCAACCTCTAGGTCATAACAAGCTGCCAAACTCAGTATAGTTCTGATAGAGGACATCTTCACAACCGGAGAAAATATTTCTTCAAAATCAACCCCCTTTTTCTGAGTATAACCCTTGACAACCAATCTAGCTTTGTACCGTGGAGATGAAGACTTCTCTTCTTGTTTCAACCTGTAAACCCACCGATTATTCAAAGCTCTTTTGCCCTTAGGCAGTTTCACCAATTCAAAAGTATGGTTCTCATGCAAGGATTGAAGTTCGTCTTTCATCGCTTCAACCCACTGATCTTTGCATTCACTCTCCATAGCCTCTTCATAACATTCGTGTTCTCCCCGTCGGTCAAAGAACATATTCATCGGAGAATACCGACGGAAGATCGTCGATCTCCGGAAGACCTTCAAGTGGAACTCGCTGGTGGAGCTATAGGTGCTTGTTGTTGATCATTCACAACATCATCCATGGGAGTATCAAAGTCACCTATAGTCTGATGGTCACCACTAACATCACCATGCACATCATCTTGGATAGGATCTGGTGAAGAGTCTAGGGGAACCGGATTCACATCGATCAAGTCACCACTACCTTGTGAATCCACTTTCTCCGTCTTATCAATGTCATCAATGGTCTGATCCTCAATGAAGACAACATCTCTGCTTCTCACGAGTTTCTTCTGAACTGGATCATAGAGTCTATAACCAAACTCACCTTCTAGACCATAACCAATAAAAATGCATTGTCGAGCCTTGGCATCCAACTTGGATCTTTCATCCTTTAGAACATGAACAAATGCTTTACAACCGAACACACGTAGGTGATCATATGACACGTCTTTACCAAACCAAACTCTATCTGGTACATCACCTTTCAAAGGAACACTAGGAGACAGATTTATCACATGTGTCACTGTATTCAAAGCTTCAGCCCAAAACGATCTTGGTAACTTTGCATCTGACAACAAACATCTGACTCTTTCAATCAATGTTCGGTTCATTCTTTCAGCTAACCCATTTAACTGTGGAGTCTTTGGTGGTGTTCTCGATGTCTAATTCCTGTCGCAGATAATACTCATGAAACGACCTGTACTCACCACCATTATCGACGAATGCACTTCAACTTCTTCCCGCTTTCCTTTCAACTGATGCTTGAAACTGTTTAAACACCTCAAAGACTTGATTTTTAGACTTCAAAGTGTAAACCCATAGCTTTCTTGAACAATCATCAATGAAAGTCACAAAGTAAAGTGCACCACCATGTGATCTTACTTTTATCGGACCACAAACATCTGAATGGACCAACTCTAGCAACTCTGATTTCCTATGAGGAGGATGGCTTCTAAATGAAACTCTTCTCTGCTTTCCTGCTAGACAATGAGCACAATTCTTCAGTGTAGCATTCTTTAAACCCGAAAGTTGATTCTTCTTCGCTAAACAGCTAAGCCCCTTCTCACTCATGTGACTGAGTCGTTTATGCCACAACTCAGTTGAGCTGTCATTCAGTGTCACATTCACCGCTCTCGAGAAGTCAAAGCTTGCATCAAGTACAAATTTGAGCTCTTCTTTCCTCGAGCCACAACCAAGGAGCCTTTAGTCAGCTTCCACTGCCCTTCACCGAAGGTGTTACAGAATCCCTCATCATCAAGCTTTCCTGCAGAAATCAAATTCAAACGGACATCCGGTGCATGTCTGACATCCTTGAGAGTTAACTTTGTTCCATTGTTACTCACCAAGCTAACATCTCCCATACCAATAACCAAAACCAAACCATCATTACCCATCTTCAATACCCCAAAATCACCGGAGTATAAGATGTGAAGAATTCCTTCCTCGACGTGACATGAAGTGATGCACCAAGATCAATCACCCAACTAGTCTCGTCGCATGCTAGGTTGACCAAATTCTCATCACAAATAACTAACAGATCTTCACGAGTAACAGTAGCAACACGCTCGGATTTTTCATCGTCATTCCGATCGTGTTTATCACCACCACCTTTGTTCTCTCTCTTCCACTTGAAGCAATATTTCTTGATATGACCTTTCTTACCACAATGATGACACTCAAGATTCTTGTATCTCGATCTTGACTTGCTTCGGCTTTTATCTCTACCCTTTCCATCTTTGTCTCTGTTTCTCCCCCTGTTCTCGATAACCAACACCTCGGACTGTGATGTAGAACCCTGAGATCTTCTTCTAACCTCTTCATTCAACACACCACTCTTAGCCAAATCCAAAGTAATAATACCACGTAAAGCGAATTAATGAGTGAGACTCGAAAGGTCTCCCAAGAGTCCAGTAGAGTAGCAAGCAACCAAAGTCCTAAAATCTCGTCATCAAATTTGACACCCATACCAAGCAACCGATTCATCACACTGAAATTCACTAACATGGTCAGCTATAGACATTCCTTCTTTATATTTCAGCGCCATCATTTTCTTCAGCAAAAACAACTTGTTATTGCCCGACCTCGAAGCATACAAGCTTTCAAGCTTCTCCCACAATGTTCGAGCATGTGTCTCCTGATCAATGTGGTTGTAAACATTTTCTTCAACAAATTGCCGAATAAAGCCACACACTTGTTGATGCTCAAATTCCCATTCTTCATCACTTTTGAATCGGGTTTTGAGTAGTAAAGACCTAAGATGCAAAGCCTTCACAAACAACAAGTCCTTCATTTTATTCCGCCAAAGTTGATAATTTGTGCCATTCAACATAATCATCTTGTTCGTATTAATTTCCATAATTATCTGACACAATAACCAAGCTCTGGTACCAGTTTGTTAGGAAGAAACCGAACAACCGAAACAAAGCGAAAGCAGAACCGGTGTTCTTTCTCTCCTTATAACTCCTGTCAAAAATTATGGCAAGCACAATAGCACAAGATATGTTCTCTAGCAACCTTAATCAACCACAAATCAACTAATGCAACCACAATAAAAATAAATAGAGACACCGGTATTTTTACGTGGAAAACCCCTTTAAATCAAGGGTAAAAACCACGGGACTTTAGAGTCCGATCAAGAGCTCCACTATCATCAAATGTTCAACTACAAGATCACAATATCAAGCCTACAACAAGCATTCAACTCCAACAAGGCTAACAATATGTAATCTTTAGCAAAAGAGAGAAAAATGAGAGAATATCACCAAAAACGCAGCTACTGAAAAATGGGTATTTTCGACGCTACAAGACTCGGATGAAAAATCCGACCGTACAAAGTCAAGAGCACCTTATCGCCTAGCTGCTGTCCAAAAATCAGCTCAATCGAACCACGGATGAACCTTCGATCAAAGAGTTGATCACTGCTGCACCAAGCTTAGAAAAATGAAATTTTCTACTCTCTTTTTCTCTGGATGAATTTGAGATTTTTGGCTCACACCCTTTTCTGCCCACACCACCCGTAAAAGCCAAAAAGAATGGCTCCTTTTTTTTTTTTTTTTGACAAATCCAAGAAGACAAAAAAATGTGGCAGAAATTATGGGTTTCCCACATAGTGGGACCCACACCTAACACTTTTTAGTGAGTAATATGTAAAAATAACAAGTTGATATAGCATTACACATATGATAATATGTTTCAAGCATTAGATTTTAGAAATAACAAAAATGAATTCAATAGGTATCATTTAATAAGGGCTGAAATTTTAAATTTTAAAAAAATATAAAGATTGAAAATAACCAAATTAAAGTATAAAGATTAAATCCATAACTTTCATAAAATAAAAGAACTAATAACATAATTTAACCATAAATAAAGTAGGGGCCTATAGGAGAAGAAGTTAAGGACAACTAAGGGAACTGAGGTGTTGGGCTGCATTTCACGCCATCATTAGACTTCATTAGCAAGAGGGTGCCATCCTTGATTGAAGACAATATTAATGTGCTAATAACATATAAGGTTTGGATATCCGTTTTGTGTTGGTGTGGAGTAGGAGCACTAATGCTTCAGCAAAGGGATATGGTGGTACTGCTTGTTGGTCCCTCAAAACAATGGTCTTTCACCAAGGCTCGGTGTTCTTGTTGAAGGCCTCACACATGCTAGTAAGATGATGTTTATAGTGAAAGTAGGATTTAAAGGGGTTTGGTTAAACCTCCTTAAAAAAAAAAAAAAAACTAAATCAGATCAATCCATTGTTTGTGTTTAGTGACTATCTATTCAATCTAAGCTGGTGGCATTGCCTTCAGGCCTCCTGCACCTGTAATTTATAGGTAGTTTAGATGGTAAAAGTTTATTTGGGGGGTAAAATATTTTATCACAAATTATTCATGTTTTTGCAATGTTTGAATCATTCTCAAGGCTGATGTCTATGTTTTGAGATATCCATGTATGAATTTCATAATCATTTAATTAACAGAGTTATTTTAACTAATTAAAAGAAATTTTATTATCATATGTGAAAATTTGGCTCAAGGTTGAATTCTTCTAAACTTCTTCATTATAAACAAATTTAAAGAGCCAAAATAACTTAATTATCATATTAAAGTATTAAAGTAAATAAAAATATTTATTGTTGTTTGATTTTTAATTCAATTGTTATTCGTTCAACAACGATTGTATACTGTATTGATGGAACTGATTGGTTAGAAAAAAGGGAAGGTATGAAATTGTTAAATTCAGAAGAAAAGAAGGTATTGGTTTTGTGGGGATTGGATTAATATGATGTTAAATCAAACACGGAAAGTGTAGAACACTTTTTTAAATAAATAAATAAATAAATGGGTTTGAAAATTATGAGCCCAAAGCAAACAAATACAAAAACAAAACCAACCCTGTTGCTTTCGCTATTCATTTTCTTCGGTTCCTCTCGTACAAAACAGAAGCCCTTTTCTTTAACTCAATTCAACTTTTCCATCCTAAAACTCATATTGAAACACATATGTGGTGGTTGAAACTACCATGTTATTTTGTTAAAAAAATTTTATTTATTTTATTATTATATTTTAATTATTTCAATTTGTTTTTATTTAAAGTAAAAAACTAAATCTATTTATATCTAATTAATTAATATTTTAATTCAAAATTAATTAGGTTTAGAAGATACCAACCAACCTAGAGTATTGTATGCCGTTATAATCATCTCCCAATTTGGGGGGGAGTTAGTCAACACATGAAGATCAAGTGGTAGCCTTGTTGCACAATTATTCAAGCTGTCAGCTACATAATTACCTTCCCTATGGGATATAATTATCTCTCTGTCGTCTCTGCTGAGTAGATCCTAGATACATCTAAGGATTGCATTTTAAACCTGTCTATCATTCTCAACTGCAACTAAACTATAAAGTTAATTTAGAAGTTATAAATTACGAACACATTTATCTTTTTGTGTTCATTTTGTTCCCATATTCATCACTATCCCCACAAAAATATCTAAATTCTTCTATATGAAAATTATGGTTTCGTTAGAGGTCATATTTTTTGGAAATGTGAGATATTTCAAAAGAAATTTCACATTATCCCACATCAAAGAGTAAGGGATTTTCAAGTTTATATAAGAAACTCAAGTCCTTGATTTAAAAATTTACCCAGTGAGCTTTTCACTTTTCCTCTTTTTCTCTTTCTGCTAAGCATTTTTTTGGGTGTTGTTGTTCATGTTCCTCTTCTTATAATAGAAGTTGTTGAAGGGGATTCGTTTCCTTAAGGCTTAGTTTTTGTTTTTACTTTTCCTTAAAAAGAATTCAATTTTCTAATAATGAATGTTCGCTTGGAATGATTATATCTAGAAAAGACTTGATACTTAGTGTCGTGACTCCTTTTTTCTTAGGAACATACCAAAGTTTCTAATGTTGTTGTTATCGATACCAATGTTTCCACAATTGTTGTCGCTTCACATGATGCTAATGCTATTACAATGTCAGTGCTACCTAACTTTGAGCAAAAAGGAAACTGTGACGAACCAGGTCAACTTGCACATTGCAGAAATCAAATGGAAATTGTGACCCCTATTGTGTAACTTATTTTATTTTAAAATATAAAAAGTTGTGTGCATATAATTTAAATTTTGTTAATATTGATTCACTTAAAGAAAAGTTAATATTTAATCAAATTTCATATGCAATTGTGGTAATGTGACCATTATTCGATTTTTGTATGTGAGTAATAAATCGACCTAAAGGAAAATTTATTGTTCAACATATTCTTGTTGTTAATGTTTGATTACTACAATCGGATATCACTTACAAATTAATATTTTGTCCAAAGATGAAATATTATTAGAGTGACTGATATCTTGATATGAGATTTACCTTTATTTAAATTATTTTGGTTTAAATTTGAAGTCTTATATGAGCTTGTTTCGACTGATTTAACTATTATTATAACCAATGTTTTTAAAATTAGATTGGTGGTTGAACCGACCAGACCAACTGGTCCAATTGGTCTGATTAAAAAATTATTAAAAATTTCAAATTTAAAAAAATCTTGGTTCAACTGATTTTTAGTCGGTTCATATCGGTTCCCATTCTAACCGGTTCAAAGCCACACTCCAAACCAATATCCCGGTTGATTTTTGGTCCAATCGGTCTGGTTCAATCAACACTGGTTATATTTATCTAACATCCTTACATAGATTGAAACATTAAGGGGCATTATGTCTGATAAGATTAAAATGACTAAAGAATTCATTCTTGACATTGAAAAGCGATTTGTCAAAAATGAAAAGGCTAAAATTAGTACGTTCTTAACAAACCTAACTTTAATATGGTATAAAAAAAAAGGGGAAGTTGCGAATATGACACTGCAAAAGAAACAAAAAAAGGATTTAACTAAGGATGTCATTTCTCTTGTGGTGCAAAAGGTGCACCACTTAATTTTGTTTGTTCTAAGGTTAATTAACTTTGGTATCTAGAAACACTTAGTAGATAGATTCTGCTACAACAACTCACATTAGTGTCTATGCAAAGTTGCCAAAACTATTGAAAGCTAAGGATTGAATTTTATTTGGATTTTAATGAGACTTTTATTGTATTGTCGTTTAGGTGGAACTTGATTTCCATTTAAGCATTGGACAAATTCGGTTATTCTTGTTCATTTGAAAATGGAAAATTAAATCTATTTCATAATTCAAATTTGATTGGTTTTGGTTCTTTATTAGGTTATAATAATCTATATTTACTTGGTACTATTGCTTCATTTAATGACCCTTGCATACCACCATAATAGGTAAAACATAAATTAACCAATGAGAATTCGACTTCGTTGTGGTACAAGAGATTAGGTCATATATCCAAAAGGAGAATTAAGAGACTTGTGTCTAACGGTATTCTCAATCTCCTTAATTTTTCAAATTTTTATGTGTGTGTAAATTTTATTAAGGGGAAACAAACAAAAATTATGAGATTTGGTGTCAACATGAAACTAGACGTCTTGGAACTAATACACATTAGATAGTTGTCAAGACTACGTTTCTTAATGGTAACATTGATGAGACCATTTATATGGTGCAACCAGAAAACTTTGTGCTTGGTGATGCAAAGCCAATGGTTTGCAAATTAAATAAATTCATTTATGGGTGTAACAGCTTGTTTTCAGTGAAATCGAAATAGTAGTTTCGGAACCCCAAAACTAAGTCAAAAAAATATTAAAATATTATTGCATGGTCTGCATAAAATGTAAAAGTTGAACTCTAGTAGCTGTAGGTATTAAATAGCTATGGAATTCAAAACTCTAGGTCCTTATATGGAAATTAGACCATCAAATGGAATTAGTAGATAATTATAATGACTCATCCATGGAAAATCAAGAAAAGAAAAGGATGAAATTGGAAATTGAAATAATTAAAGATGATAATAATCTAATATTACCTTATTTCATCATCTTCTCCAATTTACTTTTATGGAAACCCTAGCTAAGAGAAAAGAACTCAAGCAAGCTTAATTGGGTAAGCATTTTTGTCCCGTTTTTAGTAATTTTTATATTTTCAAGATCCTAATAACCTAATCTAGTTAATTTGGGGATTAATTTGCAAAGTCATCAAAGTATAAATTTTTTTACATGGATGAGCATGCTGAAATTTTGAAATTCAGGGTAGAAAATGAAAGGTTATTGATAGATAAACAACTTTTGTAAAGGAAATTTTCATGAAATTGTAATATAGGGACTAAATTGAAAAGATGTAAATTTTATGGAAAATTTTTAAATTTTTTGAAATACATGGGTTGTAAATGTTATATGAAAAAAATTCAGTTAGGCTCGGAATAAGGATTAAATTGCATGAATTTTATTTTCCGAGCCTAGGGACAAAATTAGAATTTATTAAAAGTATGGGGGCAAAATGGTACTTTTGCCTAAGATGTAAATTGGATTGAATTGAATATGAAATGTATTAAATTGATGTTAAATTCATTTATATAGATCCAGAAAGATCAAATAAGGAGTTAGATTGAGGAAAAGAAAAAGTGTCGGATTAGTAGATTTCCGTATACGAGCAAGTGACGAGGTAAGTTCGTGTAACTAAATCATATACATTAATATGTTTGAAATCAATGTTGTATATGTGTGAATTGTATAAATGTTTTATCTTATGTATGAAACTGATTACATGTCTGATAATGCCCAATAAGTAATAAGTCCCGTTTGAATAAATGAAACTCAATGGATATAGGATTTCCCATATTAGTTATGGTCCTGCATATGTTGCGGACACACCATAGCTCGAAAGAGCATCCTGTTATAAGCCCTCTCGAGCTACTAGTTACATGGTTCCTGCGAGCATCCTAATCGGTATTAATCCTGCCTGTGTTGCGGATATACCGTAGCTCTTTGTGAGCTTCCTATTATATGATCGGTATTGATCCTGCATGTATTGCAGACATACCGTAGCTCTTAATGAGCATCTCGATATAGGCTCGCTTGAATTTCATGATATATGGTTATTCAAAGCTTCCTGATAATAGCTCTTCGAAGTTACCTGTTAAGTTCACATGAGCTTTCTGTTTCTGTAACACCCTCTAACCCCGAACCGTAGCCAGAACAGGGTTACGAGGCATTATGAGACATATCAAACAACTTACGAATAATTCACAAATAAAATAACATTCATAGTATAATTTAATAACTAAGTCCCTATAATGAACTCTCGAAGTCTAAAACATGTATTAAAAGTGAAACGGACTCATTCAAATACTCCGAATTTTTTTTTTTATAAATTTCGACAGTATTTCTGCTTATTTTTACATAAAACCTCCTGCAATTAAAAATGTATCCATTTCAAACATAACCAATTCAATCAATTCATTTCACATACTCATTTTCTATTCTAAATACCTTTTTATCAAACTCAACCAATATAATATCAATTTAAATTTATCAATGAACTAATTAAATTGAAATGGATAAACTTCTTTCATTATAATTCTTAGACTTGTAATACTAACATTTTTAATCATTTATATTCAAAACATAATAACCTTTATACACATCCTATGTACATGCCACATTACCAAAAGAAAATATATATCACCAAAAGTTTGCTGAAGTCGGGTCTAGCTTTGGATGCTGGTTCAATACTTGACTTCTACAACCTACGCACAGAAACAACCGTACGCTGAGTATGCAAATACTCAGTGGTATCACTATAATTCAATTTATAATTAAATACGTTAAATCACACACATACTTTTACATTACAATTATCATCACTTAATGAACAATTCAATCTTTTTATGTTATCATTTGATTATATATATATACCATTCTTATTTTTTTATTTCAATTCTCACCTTTCACATATGCCATATTATTCAAATTTAGTTTTATTAGTAAATTTATTTCATTTGTCCCTATTAACTTGACTCGGACTCGGCGGATACACAGATTCCAACTAACACACCAGTACGGCACATTGTGCCTTAACAGTACACAATACCTAAATGAATCGAAACGGTAGCGAGAATGAAGAGCGAATAAAGAGCGAGATTCAACACACAAAGTGCTGAATCTGTAACAGTAACGATAACAGTATTCAACACACAAAGTGTCGAATTGATAACAGTAACGATAACAGTAACAGTAGTCGGCACATAAGTGCCTGATCAGTAAGTCGGCAAAAACCCGTACTCTTTCATCCTATGGCATGCCAACTATATCCGACTAGTCCGACTAGTTAATAGGGTATTTAATTCACTTTTCAGTACAATTTCCATTTCAGTTCAGTATCAAACATTATTCCCTATTTCAATCAGTTTCACAGTATTACAGTAATTTATTACTTCAGTAATATCACAGTTCAATGCAATACACATTACAATATTCAGTAACTTCACAATTCAATTCAGTATTTAAAACAATATTCAGTATTCCATAATTCAGTTCAGTATTAGTCTCAATTTCAGTACCCAATCATAAATTTATCATTTTACTAAACACTTACCTTAAAATACTTACTACACATAAATAGTAAATTAAACACATAATAATGATAAAGTTTGAATTATAGTGATACAAACTAGAATTCTCTTCGGATTTAATCCTCGACGATCTTTTCTTTTCCTTTTTGGGCCGATGCTTCAGGCTCGATATTAGCTACGAACAGTTAAAATAATTTTACAATCATTAACACAACACAATTTAATTGCTGAAATTTTTATCTAACTTTTACTTTAATTCCAATTTAATCCTAACTAAACTTACTTACTTTCTTAATTTAATTCACTCTCCATTTCTATTCAAATTTTGTCCAAACTCAAACTTAACTATTAAATTTCCAGCATATTTTCCTAATTTCGAAATTTCTTCCATTTAGTCCCTACATCATAAAACTTATAGCTTCTTTTACAATTTAATCCCTTATTCAATTCTAACTTAAAATTCATTCAATCTAATCCCTAATTCCATAATTTGTCCAACATAAACCCTACTTGAAAACCTATGAACTTTTGAAATATCAACTTAACTTCAATAAAACTTTGCTTTAAAGCTTCTAAAACATCAAAATTAATTAAAAAGGACTTAATTGACTTACCAATCAAAGCTTCAAACTTCAAATCTCTAGTTTTTCCTTTTCCCTTTTTCTTTCTCCTTTTCTCCCCTGTTTTCGAATGCTTTCTGTTTCTATTCTGTTTGTTTCTTTTTCTTTTATCTTTTATTTACTTTATTTATTTAATTAGCATATATTATAATATATTTATTTTAAATATCTATTAAGTATTTAATTAAATACATACAAATGTACACCACCAATATCATACACTTGTCATCATTTATTTTATTTTATTTTATTTACACAAAAACTAATAATTTAATTATTTAATTATCAATAATATAAATTAATCTAATTATCTATTACTTTAATATTAAATAAGTAAATTATTTTATAATAAGTGCACATGTATCTATTTATTACAAATGTACCAATGTTTTTATTACAATTGTCATTATTCAATTTGTCATTGTACAAAAATATCATAATTTAATTATTTAATTAACAAATATCTTTATACTTAAATTATAAGTAATTCAAGTATTTAAATTACAAATGTACCAATATTTTTATTACCATACAATTCTCTACTATTTAATTTATTTAATAATAATACTACTAATAATATAAAACCATAACAATTAATAATTATAATATTCAATTATATAATATAATATATATATATATATAATCTAAATAAAATCTTATATTTTTAATACATTTATGCGGCCTCAACCATTAATTAATGGCATATTTTCCATTTTGGCCCTTTTTACTTTCTATAGCTTTAGATTTAAACTTTTACCTCTTAATCAATTTAGTCCTTTTTGCTAATTACTCTAAATTAAGCTAAATTCACCTAATTAAAACCTAATTAGACACACCAATAAACTCATAAATATTTCTAATAATTATTTTTAAACCCGGTCAATACGTTGAAGGCCCGATAATATACTTTTTCGGTGCCCATGGATTTTGGGTCGTTACATAAACTCTTATGAGTTTCCTGTTTTAGCCCGAATAAGCTTCCTGCTACATGGCTCACATGAGCTTCCTGTTATATGACTCGAGAGAGTGCTTCCTAATTATGTGCTCTAATGAGTACCCCTGAATATGAATTGACAGATTACAGTTTTGTACACTTTAAGTGTACTTTATGTGTGTCCGTCGATATTTCAAATAAATTCAACAGGCAAAGTTCTAACATGGGTTAAACTGAACGTGAGATGATTTGTTATGAAAATGTACATGTTATATGGAAATATGATAAGAAACGTATATGTATATGAAAGTTATTACATAATGAGTTCATTCATGTTTCTTGACAATTGTGTGAATCACAATGACTAACATATTTGATGAAGTTGGGGGTTTAGGCTATTAGCCAAATTTCTTGGATGCATTTTGTATGTTTACTTTTATGGAAATGAATGGTAAGTTAAATTTCCAGTTGTACGAACTTACTAGGCATTAAATGTTTACTTTATTTTATTTTTTCTATTTTATAGTACTCAGAAGCTCGTAAAGGTTGGAAGCGGGTCGAAGCAAGATCACACTATCCTTTAGCTCATTTTGGTATAATTAGTGAAATTATTTTTGGTATAATGGCATGTATAAGTTAAGTTAGGTTAAATGATGAAATGTTTTGGTCGTAATTAGCCATTGGAATGGCTATTGATGGCATACTTTGAGGTATATAAGTATGAGACTATGTATTGTTTGGTATATGTGTGTGCTAAGATTTATTGGATTGATGCACTAGGTATAAATATGCTTGAGTGAGTATTTGATCATTTTGGTAAGTTGGATGTTTGAATAAATGTCATGATATATCATGTATAAGACTTAGATTTTGGCTTGGTTTGAGTGCTATGAATTGACTTGGGAATATGTTAAAATGTTGATATAGGTGGAAGATAAAGTTGGGTGAAAAATAAGGCTTGGAAATGGCCTTATTTTGTCCACACTAGCGTGTTTCTCAGTTGTGTATGACACACAACCTAGCACATGGGCATGTGTTCCGGCCATGTGTCCCCTGCATCTTAAAAATTGAGAAACAAAATGCTTCGAATTGCTTACACGGGCAGAGACACAGGCATATGCCTCATCCATGTGTGTTATACGGCCTGGCACACGGGCGTGTGACTTGGCCATGTAAACCCTGCACCTTAATTCTGCAAGTCAGTATGCTCATACGTAAGGGTGTGCAAATTTTGGGTAAAACCAAATTAATTTGGTTAACCAACCGAATTTGGTTAATCGGTTGATTAACTAAATTAATTCGATCGGGGTCGGTTAATAATTTTTTGGAAGTCTGTTAATGGTTAATTCGGTTCAAAATCAGTAGGTTAACCAAATTAATCGAATTTAATAAATAATATTATAATATATAAGTATTTGGTAGGTTCGGTTAATTTTTTGGAAATATAAATTAATCAATCGGTTAAGTTGGTTAATTTTTAATACGTTTTATACTTGTTTTAAAGAAAAATAAAAAAAAATAAAAAAATTCGGTTAATTTCATTAACCGACCGATTTAATCGAAAAAGTTCAGTTCGGTTAAATTCTTTTTTAAAAAATTTGGTTCAGTTAACGGTTAAGGGTTTAAAAGGGTCAGTTAATTTGTTTAATAATAATTCGGGTCGGTTAACCGATTGAACGCCCTTACTCACACGGCCTAGCACATGGGCATGTGACTAAGTTAGTATGAAACTAAATTGGACACGGGCTGGAACATGACTGTGTGCCTCACATCAAATGCCCACATGGCCTGAGACACGAGTGTGTCGCTTGGTCGTGTGAGCCACACGGCCTAGCCACACGGGTGTGTGACCCTTGCACCTAGGAAAAAATTTGAAATTTTGCAAAAAATTCCCTGAGTTCTCGATTTAGTCCCGACTTATTTCTAACACATAACTTGGGCCTCGAAAGTTCATGAAAGGGACAATATAATTGAATATGTTTAGTTTCAATTATGAATAGTAAATGATATAAATTAACTATATATGTTTTGTATATTCCGATAATGCTCCATAACCCCATTCCAGTGATGAATAAGAGTTAAGAGTGTTATAATGAGCCTAAGCATACCTCTCATTAGTGGTATTACAATTTTACCAAATGGTCATCTCATTCAGTTTTGAAATGGTTTTGGTTAATGATTGTATATATGACAAGTTTTATGGGAGTAAACATACTCTCAATCAATGCCCCAAGAATGATTTTGAGATCATGAAAATACATAAGATTCCTTACATTTTAACAATGGGAAGTCTAATGTATGTTTAGGTTTGTACGCATTCAAATATCGAAGGTCTTTTAAGTTAGAGATCATTAGGTATACAAACTTCAATTTTAATGGAATATGGATGCAAAATTTTTGTCACTAAGGTGCAAATTGTAACAATAATTTGCAGCCCTTTATTGAAATAACAACATGAGCACATCGAAGTCAAAAGCACATAAATTTTAAATTTTTATTATTAATGTAAGAGTTCAAAGTGATTAGGTGTCTATAAAGCATATTGAGACAAACTCTATGATTGCAGATCCGCTTACTAAGAGACTACCACTCAAGGTTTTTATAAGCACACTGCTCATATAGGTGTAATGTCATTTTAGGATTTTTGATTTTAGTGTAATTTTGTAAATTTAAATTCATTTTTTGTTATAGACGCATTTTTAATTGTTGTAGTTTACAAATATTTTAAGGTTATTTTTTGCAGAAATAATATCTATTTAGTTTATTCACACCCTAATTTTGGTAAAGTTTGATCTCACTAAGGTTAAGGAGGACCAGTTGGGAATAGGCATGTTTAGATCACATTGCATGTATTTCCATGCTACACATCCATATAGCTCTATGTCATTTGGTTGTATTAATATTTGTGATCAATGATGAATTTTGTTACGATATATGTAACAAAGGTCACATTAGTTCTATGTTAACATAATTAATGGACGAGATTGTTTGAAATGCCTTTTGGATATGATAATAAAGTTTTAAGCTAATAAGATTATAAAATGACGTGATTATAAGGTAATTAGTATATATATATGTAGTCTAAGTGGGAGATTGTTAGATTGTATGGACATTACATATATAATAAGAATAATTACATATTATATATTTATTATTTTAAAAGGTTAGCCTAAATTAAAAATGGTCTAATTTGGTTAAGACTTATTGAACTTCAGTTATTAAATAAAATATCGTCAAATATGTGTAGATACTCTAGTAACTAATTTCTAATTGATGATAATTTGCAAAAGTTATATATTAGAGTTGTGGTCTCCAAATTACACATACTTAGCTTTTTTGACATCCCATCTTTAGGAAAGAAAGAGTCACATTCCCTAAATTACTTGTGTGCTAATTTGGAAAATCAAAACCGTAAGATTCAAAGATTTCAAGAAATTGATGGATTCAAGTATGCTTCCACGTTTAATTTTTTTTTGATTTGTTCTTGATGATTTGACACAAAATATCTTAATTTATTAAGTTTTAAATCAGATTTGTTGATTCTAACGAAATACACCTTATTAAGTTTTATTCTTCATAACTTTTTGCACATTTAAAAATATGAAAAAGGAGAAAATACATAATATTTATTTGGGTGTAAAAAGAATACAACCAAGTATATATCACATCACCAAAATGTTTAAAAAATAAAACACGTCAAATAGTTTAATGAAAGTAAGAGAAAACAGTTAGTATCATAACTAAAAATACATATTTTGAAAAGTAAAACTAAAAATATCAAATTATAGGAACAAAACTTGAAATGAACATCTTTTATACGATAACAAATAATAGTACTTATACTATAAGTTTATAATTTAAAATAGTAGAAATGTATATTTAAATACTAAGTGCATTTTTTGGGTATAATAAGGGCCTAAGTACTAGTTTGGCTTAATACAAATTCTCTTTGTAACATATCTTTCCACCTCCTATCTGAGTAATACATGTACACTAGCAAGAGGTTAATTGAACCTAGTGATCCCAAGGTTACAACAATTTGTCAATCCAACAAGGTAATGTGCCACCATATTGCCCCTCTATGAACATGGGTGTAATGGGCCTATTTTGCCTGGGGCTAAACCAATAACCCAAAAACAAAAATAAAACCAAAACAAGTTAAGAGTCTGAGTCCAATTACAAAAAGACCCCAAATGTAAAATATACCAGACCCAAATTTACAACCCAAATATAAAGCCCAAATTTTGTAGGCCCAAAGCTAAAAAACCCTAGCCCAAAGAATAGCCCGAAACCTAAACTCATTCAGCCAAAATAAACCCTAGGCGCCGTTTCCCCCTTTCGCGTGCCTCGAGTGCGCTGTACCCCCTCCATGTGTGCCCTCAGCTCACACATCGCCCGAGGGTCATTTCCTCTATCGACCTTACACCAAAATGGCATGTTTTCGCCCCCGTTGACCCTATAAACCTACAAAATAGAAACAGAAAAGAAAGCAAAGAAGCAGAAACGAAGCAAAACAGTAGCAAGGAATAGATTAAAGCATTTTTTGTATTCGGCTATATAGCCACAAGCACAAAAAGAATGTAATACACACACAATTAAGCAATCAAAAAGCAAAAACAAAAAGGTTGAATCTCATTTTCTTGTTTTTTTTATTTCCTGTTTTCTTATTTTCATTTTCTGTCTTCAAATCTATTTTTAACAAAAATATATAAAAAAGAGAGAAAAGAAGGCTCACCTGAATCTCGGGGTCCCGTCGTCGGAATCCCCACTCCGTCGTCGAGGCCGAATCCTAAAAGGGAAAAGGGCCCTCTTCTCTTAGGGCTTGGGCGCTCTAAACGTAGGTTAAAGAGCCCTCCCTTCGCACGATCTCGATCACCACCTAAGGTGGCATCACGACGGCGGCGGCGATGATGGGTGTATAAACCTTAGCAGAGCATAAACTGGGGGGGGAATTGTTCTTCTTTAGAAAAGGCAGTAAATAAAAAATAATAAAAATCGGTTTAAATAGCACAACAAAACGGTGCCGTTTTGCACCAAGGAAATCTGCGCTGAAACGACGCCGCATCGGGCCTCTGACCCGTGACCCAATCCATCTCCCTTGAAGATCCGCGTGTTTGCGGTGAAGGGGATAATTGCACGCGCAACCCCTCTACTTTCGTGGCGCCTTGCAATATGGCCCTCATTTGATTCTTTTTTTAAATTTTGCCCCATGTTTTTGTGTTCAGTTCAGATCGGTTCCTTGAAATGCTGCTCTTAAAGGGCTGGGAATATTTTCCCAATCAGCCCCTCAATGTTCCAGTGCGTTTCAAATCGGTCTGCTACTTTAGTTTTATGTCTGAATTTCTCCTTTAATGTTATCTGGATTTCGATTTAGTCCTTTATTAATTTAATTTTAGTTCATGTATTAATTTAGTTATTTCTATTTCCTGTTTATTTTACTCCTCATTACCTCCTATTTCGTTTTAAAATTTATTTATTCATATTTATATTTTCTTGTTGTGTCGTCATTACTACATATATTTCTGTTGTTTACTTTCTTTATTATTTTTCATGTATACGTTTCTTTATATTGTTGTTTTATTCATTTTTATATATGTTTCATGACACATTCACTTATTTTATCATACACCTCCTATTTTATTTCATCTTTTGATCAATCTTATTTGCTTTGTTAATATTATGATTCGACCATCAATATTATTTTTATTGTTATTATCGTATTACTACTATTATATTATTATGTTGTTTTATTTGTTTGCATTTATATGTAAGTTGTTATTATTACTATATTAAACGAGTTAACATATTTCTTTTTTAAAAACACATTTATTTTATTTTATTTTATTATTATATATATATCATCACTATTGATATTATCATTACTATTATCATTAATTTTATCTTGACTTTTCTATTTTATTATTTTTCATATTTTAAAAGATTTCCTACTTAATATTACGTATATGTATACTTCATTTATTTATTTTTATATACTTTATGTATACATATTAAAGTTCACAAGGTTGATGTTTTCTATATAAATGATTGTTGATTCGTATATTTTCTTACTATTAATATTTACTCATGCTTCTGTTCATTATTTGTTTCCTTTTATGTACATGGTTTCATTGTCCCATTCATTTTTAAACATTTTACGTTATGTTTGTTTATTTTTTACATCACATATCCCTGTTTTATTGCTTCGCTCATTGATCGAGACTTGTTTACCGATATCGTCTCTACCTTTGTAATTTTGTCATTGTCATCATAACATTGAATCATATATTGTATATCACTTTAAATGTTGCATTAATTTTCACCCTAAATTCATAAAAAAAAAAAGAGATTCTTTAATAAAGGCAATATTTCATGTTTGGAAATATCGAGAAAATTGTGCCTTATGTGCTGGGTTCCGATTTATTGTTTGACCAAACAACGGAATATCCTTCTATTTTTTTTTAAATGCATGAGTTTTGAAAATCACGATATGATTTCGGTATCGAAGGTTTGAAATGTTGTGTCCTACGTGCTGGATGTGATATTTTATTTCTTCGAAACAAGAGAATCTTAATCGTTTCACACTATTGCATTTTTATCCAAATTTTCTTTAAACGAGGCAATATTTTGTGTTTGGGAATTTTGAGAAATTGTGCCCTACGTGTTGGGTGTCGATTTATCATTTGACCGAACAACCGAATATCCTTTTTTAAATTTCAATGCATAAGTTTTGGAAATTACGAGATGATTTTGGTATCGAAGGTTTGAAATGTTGTGTCCTACGTGTTGGATGTGATATTTTATTTCTTTGAAACAAGAGAATCTTAATATCCACTGCAAGTTATCTAAACATGCATAAAAGGGATCATATTTTTAAAATTTATTTTAAAATCTTTTCAACTTTCGACATTAAGACGTTAATTAATCAATTTGATACCAATTTTGAGTGTTACGAGGGTGCTAATCCTTTCTCATACGTAACCGACTCTCAAACCCGTTTTCTCAAATCTCGTAGACCAAAGTCAAATATTTAGTAAAACAAAACGTTTTATTAAAACAATCAAATTAGAAGGTAACCCGATCACACCTCAATAAAAAGGGATTGGTGGCGACTCCCATTTTCGTTTTCTTTTCAAAATATAAAATCGATCCCCGTTTTTCAAAAAAATGGTTTCGAGAGCTTGGCAACTCCACTGGGGAATTTGAGAGTCCAGCCATAAATTGATTAATTTTTGTCCTTTGTCAAAAATTGAAGATTCGTTTTAAACTTACGATCCCTTCATTGCATTTCATCAGTTTTTTTTACGGTTTTCATTATTTTATTCCTATTTCCTTTATTGCTTCGAGTTTTTTTTATGTATATATCCTCGCACATTGCATTGTATGACCGTTGTGGTCACACCTTTTAAGTGGGAGTGAGAGACTATTCCTTCGTGAGGTTTTCACCTCCGTGTAGGATAGTGGATCGCTTTCAGGATACATTCATACCTATGTCTTCGTGAGATTTTTATCTCCGTATAGCCATAGGGAAATGTATTCCCCTGAACTGAACTCAGTCTATATGAGCCTATAATGGGTGAAGATTGAGGAATCTGCTGGTTCAGGTACCCTTACTCTAGAACCAAACCACATATAACGAGCCCCACGAGCCTACCTTAGGTAGAACCGTACCAAACCCTAGCGATTACTCGTATGGGTGCTTGATTATTTCCTGTTTGCTTTGAGTTTTATTACATGATACTGACTTATTGTGTTTTGCTGTTATTGCATGGCATCTCATCATAAAAAAGGTGTTGATTCCCATTCGGTTATTAAATAAAAAAGCTTAGCATGGAAAAAGGGTTTCTTGATAAAGTGGAGGATAATGCGACGGTCCGAGTATGGTCCGAGAAGATGCAACAAGAGAAAAGCGGTAGTTTAACCGAAGGGTATGAATCAGAATTGTGGGATTTCACTCGCATCGGTGTAACTCAAAGTGACCTACAATAACTAAAAGAGATATGGGGTCAATGGAGTGACGAGGTCAGGAAACATTTTCACTGTAACTACGGTGACCTACCCAATTTGCTCGATGTAAAGGTGGACAAGCATCTGTTTCGAGCCTTCGTGCAGTTTTGGAATCCTGCCTACAGTTGCTACACCTTCGGAAGAGTCGATTTTTTACCTACTGTGGAAGAATACATGGCTTTACTTCGTAGTCTGAAGATTCTGGTCGACAAAGTCTATTCAAGAGCTGCTAATGTCACAGCCTTCGTAAAAAATTTAGTGAGAATCCCGGGGATGAGCGAACAGTGGGTTACAAGCCGAATTAAGCAGAAAAGAGACAGTAAGTGTATTCCTTGGAAGAACTTGAGAGATCTAATTTTAGCGCATCCGGATATAAAGAAGAGGGTTGAAATTTTCGCTTTGAGCATCTACGGTTTGGTTGTCTTTCCTAAGGCATTAGAACATGTAGATGAAACAGTCTCAGACCTTTTCGATCGAGTTGATAAAGGTGTTACACCCGTCCCGACAATCCTAGCGGAAACTTTTAGATCCTTGAACGCATGTCGAAGGGCAGGTGAAGGAAGATATATATGGTGTGCGCAGTTATTATTGACTTGGTTCCACAGCCACTTTTGGAAAGTGGACAAGGTCTCTTATCGAGTTTTCTCAGAGAACTATTCTCCATTGAAGGAATTAGTGGCTACGCCAAGGCGAGATGACCTTTTCGAAGAGAAATGGATAGCGATGCTCCAGAATTTACAAGCCGAAGATGTTGAATGGTGGGCCCATGGATGATCTCTAATAAGATCTTATACCGTTGTGGTGACTTTGACTGGGTCCCTCAACTGGGGATATAGGGAGCCGTTGGGTATGCTCCACTACTTGTGTTAAACAGTATCAATCAAGGCAGTTTATACCGGCGACACAAGGGTTGGCTCAATGTGAGTTATCTTATAAAGACGACAATTATAGAAAAAAGGTTCGTGAGATGTCAAATACTTAGAAACAAACCCGAAGAATGAAAGGATTCACTGCAGGTCCAATGACGACCCCCAAGTATGACTGGTGGTGGGGAAAAAGAATCAACGACAACATCCCAATGCCAAGTCAAGAAAACGCTCGGCCAATAGAGGAGCATTTATAGGTAATCCTCTCCAAGTTAGAGATCATCAAGCAAGACTTCGAGAAAATGAGCTCGAAATTGGGAAAGAATATAGAGCAATTAGAGGTGGAAAAGATACGGCTAGCATTAGATGTCGACATCCATAAACTAGAGGCTGAGAAGCTAAGGAAAGGGAAGAACAAAGCCGAAGAGGGCTTGGATAGTTTGAATACTGATTATAAGAAGCTGCGTTTGTCAATAAGAACAGTCGATTTGGGTAAAACGTCGAAGCAGTGGCGTCAAGAAATTGAAAAAGAAAAGACTAGAGCCGATCATTGGGAGAAGAAGTTTCAAGATCTTCGAGTGTGGGAGGATGTTGTACAAAAAGTTTATTGGAAAGCCAAAGCAAAAAAGAGAAGTTACAAGCTCGAGTAGCCGAATTGGAAAAATCACTACAACTGCATCGTAGTCGTAACTCTATAATTGAGTTGAAAGCTAGCCTAAGCAAGATCGAGGAGTTCAAAAAGAAAATTGAGGAATTCGAGACTGCACTACAAGATAGCAAAAGTTGAGTGAAATTCCTTGAGGCAAACAATGAATATTGCAAGGAACAACTTCACCGCTTTCAAGATCAGATCAGAGATAGAGATTATGTCATGGGTGAAGCTGTGGCTCAAGTTTGAGAGGTAGCCGATCATTTGGAAACCTTAGCAGTTTAGGCTGATGTATTGAGCTTAAAGTACGAATCAGAATCAAATCGAGCTGGGACTTAGCTTGGCTTCTTAGGAAGGTTAAAGTTTTGGGCAATAGGGCAAAGTCGTATACGTAATTATCCGTTCTATGTAAAGAAATTTTGCTTCTAGCAAAATTGTTATAATAAAATTGAATTAGAATCAACGTCTTTTTTGCATTCATTCATTTGCATTACATTTCATCATATGCACTAAATTTCATGAAAAGGCCCTAATTAAACCAAATTATTTTAGTTAACCTGGAAACCAACAAGATTCAATCAACCGAATACCGCTACAATACCTGTCACAAAACTAAAGCAATGGATCAAAGAATAGAAAGACTAGAACAAATGCAAAAGGATATGCAGGAGCAATTGCAAGTACAGATGCAATAGCAGCTAGCCAAAATGCAACAAGATATGAGAGAACAAATGCGGGAGTCTCAAAATAATATGTTAAGCCAATTGGCACAGTTGCTGGTCAGAGAACGCGAGAAAGGAAAGAATATTGTGAACTAAAAGCCTATTTACCCTCCAAGCTTTACTCTAATCAACGTCCAGACACTACCAGAAGTATACCCACGAGGGGTACCCATTACTATCAGGCCTCAACAACATCAAACCGATACTTCAGCACCGATGAATTATCAAACAGGCTCGGGTTCTAACCCTAGGGATAACCCAATCAATCCCATTGTTCCCGATCTAGATAACGTAGCAGAGATAGAGAAAACAAGAATGGAACCACCAAAACAACCGGATGATCGATACAAGTGGCTGGAAGAAAAACTCAGAGCGATGGAGAACGCTGATTATCGTTGCGAATGGATGCCAAGGACCTAAGTTTGGTCCCAGATTTAGTACTCCCTCCTAAGTTTAAGACCCAGACTTTGAAAAATACAATGGAACTAGTTGTCTAGAGGCTCACAACACCATGTTTTGTCGAAGAATGACAGGGTACGTTCACAATGATTAACTATTGATCTACTGCTTCCAAGACAGTTTGGTTGGGTCTGCGGCCAAATGGTACAACCAACTAAGCCGCGCTCAAATCCATTCATGGAAAGACTTGGCACAAGCTTTCATGAAACAATACGGCCATGTGACAGTCATAGCACCTAACCGAATCACGTTACAAAATATGGAAAAGAAACAAAATGAGAGCTTCAGGCAATATGCCCAAAGATGGAGAGAAGTGGCGATACAGGTCCAACCACCTCTTCTGGAGAAAGAAATGACTATGCTCTTTATCAATACTCTGAATGCTCCATTTATCAACCACATACTAGGAAGCGCTACTAAGAGCTTCTCAGACATAGTAATGTCTAGAGAGATGATAGAAAACGTGATAAGGTGCGAAAAAATTGAAGTAGGGGAAAATACCAAGAAATCAGCACCAAGAAGGAAAGAAAATGAGGTGAACAACACGAGCGTGTACAATAAGAGTTATTCCAAGCCAGTCACCATGAGTCAACCAAAGATAGTGACTACTGGCCAACAGGGCACCGTAAGACAAGATTCAAACCTGAGGCTAACACAGAAAGAGTCCAGTTTACGCATATCCTAATGTCATACAGAGAGTTGTATCAGAGTTTATTCGATGCCCATGTAGTGTCTCCCTTCTACTTGAAGCCTATGCAACCTCCATTCCCGAAGCGGTATGACTCTAATACCCAATGTGAGTATCCCGCAGGGATAACGAGGCATTCAATCGAGAATTGCATTGCGTTTAAAAAATTGGTAGAAAAGTTTATCAATATAGGTATCGTGAAATTCGACGACCCATCAGGACCTAACGTAGCAGGAAATCCGTTGCCTGATCACACTAATAAAGGGGTAAACGCGATAGTTGAGATCGGGAGTAAAAGGATCAAGACCGACGTGGCAGAAGTAAAAACCCCATTAAGTTGGGTTTGGAAATAAATGATCGATGGAGGTTTGATTACACAACATTCAGGGGAAAGGCCTAGAGAAGCGAGGAAATACTTCGAGTTTCATGCCGTTGAGGGTCATGACGTCCAAGAGTGCAGTGAGTTTAGGTCCATGGTACAAAATTTGATGGACAATAAAGAGATTGAATTTTATGAAGAAATCGAAGGATCAGAAGAAAGAGAAGTTTACACCTCAGAGGAAGGAACAATAGAAGGGGTCTAAAGAGTTAATCATCTTGTGGTGATAATTTCACGACCGAGGAATAATGAAGCAGGAGGAAAAATGGTGTCGAGAGTCATAATCCAGAAACCAGTATCCTTCCTCTAAAAAGAAAGTAAAAGGGTTCCTTCGAATTATGACTACAACGTGACAATCCCGGGGAAGAAGAGCCAGGCTAGTGCTTTAGACGGGAACGAAGACATAGGTTTTTATACACACAGTGGGAGACGTTATGATCCCACGGATATAAAAACTGAAATTTTCAAAGAAAAGACCTCAATAGACGAGCGAAGGAAAGAGAAGACAATCAGACCTGAATCACCAGTCAATGAGCCGGTGACTAAAACGAAGGCTAAGAAATTTTTAAAGTTCTTAAAGCACAGCAAATATAGCGTTGTAGAACAGCTATATAAGCAGCCAGCTCGTATCTCAATGCTAGCCTTACTTTTGAGCTCGGGACACATCAGAGCACGTTAATGAAGGTGCTAAACGAAACCTATGTCGCGGATGATATCTCTGCCAACAAGCTGAACCGTCTTGTCAATAATATAAGCACCGATAATTTCATATTTTTCAATGACGATGAAATACCGCCGGGGGAATTGGGTCAATAAAGGCGCTACACATCACCACCCGCTGTAAAAGATATACACTACCGGGAGTATTGATTGACAATGGGTTTGCACTAAATGTCCTACCCCTATCCACACCGAATAGGTTGCCAGTGGATAGTTCCCACATGAAGACGTGCCAGAATATAGTAAGGGCATTTGACGGCACCGAGAGAAAAGTAATGGGAATGATTGAAATACCCCTTTTAATCGGTCCAAGCACATACGAGGTAGATTTCTTGGTAATGGACATTAAGCCCTCTTACAATTGCTTATTGGGAAGGCTATGGATTCACTCAGTGGGGGTAGTGCCTTTATCGCTGCATCAAAAGCTCAAATTGGTAACTAAAGGCCGATTGGTGACCATAAACACAGAAGAAGATATTATTGCATCCGTTACCAGCGACGCACCATATGTGGGGACAGATGATGAAGTAATAGAATGCTCTTTCTAATTATTAGAATTTGTGAACACAACCTTCATCAGCGAAGGGAACAAGGTCCCAGTGTCCAAAATCTCCAAAACTACAATGATGGGCTTACAACTGACAGTTGGGAAACGAGCTTTACCTGGAAAGGGGCTTGGAAGAAGCCTACAATGAAGGATTGAGGCACCCATGCTCATGGACAAACGAGACGGTTTTGGCTTAGGGTACAAGCGAGATGCAAGGCAAAAAAATAAGAGGTAGAAGAAACAAGAAAGGAAAAGAACACGTTTAAGTGGGGAAGAGGTCAAATGGGAGCCAATGACCTTTCCTAATATATCCAGAACATTCGTGTTGGGAGGGACTATTTACTCTAAAGGAAAATCGACAAGGAAAGAGTATGCTTTGAGCATTAACGCTATATCTAATGAAAAAATAAGAGAAGAGGATCAATTAGGCATTTGGTCATACGTGCTTGGGAGCATTTTAAACAATTGGACCGCGGAGGAGATCCCTGTAACTTTTAAAATTAATTCAGAGTAATATCCAAAACAAGCTTATTGCTCTAAGTCTAGGGGCAAGAAGAATCTTTTTGTGAAATAGACTCTTATCCAATATCGTTATTTCAATAAAAATGCATCTTTGCGTATCATCTTGAGCAAATATTCTTTTATTCTTTCCATTTCATTCATAATCATACCACCAATAAATATTCTTAGATTTTTTTGTTCTTTGGACTTTTCTTCATCTCTATAATAGGTCACCAGATATCAATGATATGAGTAACGCTGCTACTGACTCAGAGTCTCCTTTTGATAAAGATATGTGTACAGAGGATTCTCAGGATTTTGAAGATGACCGAAACTGTAACCTATCTCTGAATTTGTTAAGAATGGTAGAACAAGATGAGAAACAAATCCTACCTCACAAGGAGTCAGTGGAAATCGTGAGCTTAGAAGAGGGAAAAGAGGTGAATATTGGAGTTTGTATCGCCGCAGAAACAAGGCGAAACCTCATTGAGTTACTACAAGAATTCAAGGATGTCTTCGAATGGTCATATCAAGACATGCCTGGGTTGAATACCGATATTGTGGTACACCGATTCCCAATAAAGGAAGAGTGCAAGCCAGTTCAACAGAAGCTCCGAAGGATGAGACCCGATGTTCTGTTAAAAATAAAAGAAGAAGTCAAGAAGCAGTTCGATGCCGGCTTTTTACAGGTGGTTAAGTATTCAGAATGGGTAGCCAATATAGTCCCCGTCCCTAAGAAAGATGAAAGGGTACGGATGTGTGTGGACTATCGGGATTTGAACAAAGCCAGCCCAAAAGATAATTTCCCGTTGCCTCACATTGATACATTAATGGATAACACGGCAGGTTACTCACTTTTCTCCTTCATGGATGGACTCTCGGGATACAACCAGATAAAGATGTATTCTGCAGACATGGAAAAGACCACATTCGTGACCATGTGGGGAACGTTCTGTTATAAGGTGATGCCATTTGAACTGAAGAACACAGGAGCAAAATATCAGAGAGCCATGATAACTCTGTTCCATGACATGATGCATAAGGAGATCGAAGTTTACGTCGATGATATGATTGCGAAATCCAGAACAGAATAGAAGTACGTACAAGTCTTGAAGAAACTATTTTTAAGATTAGGAAAGTTCCAGCTAAAGCTCAATCCTGCGAAATGTAACTTTGGCGCCAGGTTAGGAAAGTTGTTAGGATTCGTAGTTAGTGAAAAGGGGATTGAGATTTACCCAGATAAAATCAAGGCCATATAAGAATTACCTCCTCCACGCACTAAAAAAGAAGCTCGAGGTTTCCTAGGAAGGCTAAATTACATCGTCCGGTTTATTTCACAACTAACGGAGAAATGTGACCCGATATTCCGCCTCCTTAGGAAACATAACCCAGGTGTATGGGATGAGGAGTGCCAGAGAACTTTCGATAAAGTCAAGCATTACCTATCTAATACCCTAGTGCGGATGCCACATTGCCTAGATAAACCACTGATACTGTATTTGGTAGTGTTCGAGAACTCCATGGGATGCGTGTTAGGCCAACATGATGAGTCAGGAAGAAAAGAAAAGGTGATATACTATCTTAGCAAGAAATTTACTGAATGCGAAACAAGATATTCACCGATCGAGAAATTATGTTGTGCTTTGATCTGAACAACCCGAAGAGTAAGACAGTACATGCTGTACCATACAACTTGGCTCATCTCGAAACTAGACCCTCTGAAGTATATGATGGAGTTAAATTCTTTGAACGGAAGAATGACTCGTTGGCAAATTTTACTTTCTGAATTTGACAGAGTCTACGTGAACCAGAAGGCTATAAAAAAGAGTGCGATAGCAGATTTTTTGGCTAGTAGGGCTCTAGAAGATTATGAGCCTTTGAGCTTTGATTTCCCAAATGAAGACTTAATGTATGTTGCGACCACGGAAAAAGACTCTCAAGAAGATCATCATTGGAGACTGAATTTTGACGGAGCCTCAAATGCTGCGGGTAATAGAATTAGGGCAGTTTTGGTATCCCCAAATGGAGATCATTATCCCTTTACTAGTAAATTGGATTGTGATTGAACAAATAACATGGCAGAGTATGAAGCATGTATCATGGGTATCCGTGCGGCTATTGAACACAAAATCAATGTGCTAGAAGTATATGAGGATTCTGTATTAGTGATCTATCAGCTCAAAGGTGAATGGGAGACGTGAGACCCTAAGTTGATCAATTATCGAAAGCTGATTCTAGAGTTAATTAAGGAGTTTGACGATATTACTTTTTGTTATCTCCCACGAGATGAAAACCAGATGGCTGATGCTTTGGAAACTTTGGCTTCCATGATCAAAGTAAACAAGCAAGAGAATGTTAATCCTATCCAGATGAGTATCTATAAAACTGTGGCTCATTGTTACAATATTGAAGAAGAAGAAGAAAAGGACGATCACCCTTAGTATCAAGATATATTGTGATATGTGAGGAATCGTGAATACCTAGACCAGGCGAATGAGAATGATAAGAGGACGTTGAGAAGACTGACTAGTGACTATGTCTTAGATGGAGAAATCCTATATAAAAGAAAAAAGGATTAGATACTCCTAAGATGTGTGGACGCTATCGAGGCTAAGCAAATCTTGGAAAAGGTCTATGACTGTGTCTGCAGAACACACGCTAATGGTTTCCTAATGGCCAGACAAATCATGAGATTCGGATATTATTGGTCCACTATGGAAGGGGATTGCATCAACTACGCCAAAAAGTGCCATAAGTGCCAAATCTATGGGGATAACATTCATGTACCGCCTTCACCTCTCCATGTCATGACTTCTCTATGGCCATAACTCGTCACCATATTGGCCAAAAATGAATGGTGCGGTGGAAGCAGCCAATAAGAACATTAAGAAAATCGTGGGAAAAATGATTGAGACTTATAAAGATTGGCATAAGAAATTACCATTCGCCCTCTACGCCTACCGAACGTCAAGTAGAACCTCCACCGGGGCAACACCTTTATCTTTGGTTTATGGAATGGAGGCGGTCCTGCCTATTGAGGTTGAAATTCTTTTTTTACGAGTCTTGTCAGAACTAAAGCTAGATGAAGCAAAATGGATCTAGTCTCGATATGATCAGGTGGACTTAATTGAAGAAAAGAAGTTGAAAGCTATTCGTCATGGTCAAATGTACCAAAAGTGAATGATGCGGGCCTATAACAAGAAGGTCCACCCTAGAGAATTCCATAAAGGAGACCTTATTTTGAAAAAGATCCTCCCCATTCAAAAGGACTTTAGAGGAAAATGGATGCCAAATTGGGAAGGACCATATGTGGTGAAGAAGGCTTTTTCTGGAGGAGCTCTAATTTTGACTGAGATGGATAGCAAAAGCCTACCTAATCCCATAAATTCGGATTCAGTCAAGAGGTACTTTACCTAAAAAAAAAATGGAGAGGCCAAGGCTAAAACCCGTAAAAGGGTGCTTTGAGACTAAAGGGGTTTTGAGTTGAAAACCCAAGAATGGCCAATTCAAATTTTAATCGAAGACAGGGCATGCGATAGTCTTGTTTTCTCTGAATTAACAAGGAGGGATGCTACATCTTGGGGCATCAACAAATGACTCTTGGTCTTCTAAACGCATATCAAGTTCAAAGGGTTCTTGAGAAGCTCTGTGCAGAGAAGGTCATACTACGATATCTGGGACACCTATTTTCATGTTATTCATTTTGTACCTTAGCAAAATTTTCTATCTTAATTACTTGATTCATTTCGAGCGTTACTCTCAATAAAATTTCATCTTGTCCATTGCGACAATCTTTTTCAAATGTCTTTCATTGAAATAATGATTAATAGACTAATGATATTCAAAATGGGAGTTCTGCATACTACTCTTAAACACTTCTAAATAGTGCAAGGACCTAAAACGGGACCAGCTGAAGGAAAAGACCGAATAATACGAGTAATATCAAATTAAGCATTAAAAAATGACATTTTGCATTCATACAAACATCAGTCATACACATCTAGTTAGGAGCATTTGATTCATTTCAATCATAGCATTCTAATCATTTGGCATAAGCATAGGTACATGAAACCGATTCTGCAGATCATGTCCCTAGAGGATGGTGTAGCAACATCGGTAAATTCACAGTCTTATCTCCCTGAAGTTGCAGTGGAGCAGGCTGAAGATAGCAAATCTTATTTCCCTGAAGTTGTAGTAGAACAGATTGAAGCTATAAATTACAGATCTTATCTCTCTAAAGTTGCAGTAGAGCAGATCAAAACAAGTCTTATCTCCTTGAAGTTGCAATGGAGCAGGCTAAAGATAGCAAATCTTATCGTCCTGAAGTTGCAATTGAACAGATTAAGGATATAAATTACAGATCTTATCTCTCTGAAGTTGCAATAGAGCAGATCAAAATAAGTTTTATCTTCCTAAAGTTGCAGTGGAGTAGACTGAAGATAGCGAATCTTATCTCCCTGAAGTTGCAGTGGAGCAGATTGAAGTTGGAAATCACAAACCTTATCTCCCTGAAGTTGCAGTGGAGCAGGTTGAAGTTACAAGTCTTATCTCCCTAAAGTTGCAGTGGAGCAGACTGAAGATAGCGAATATTATCTCCTTGGAGTTACAGTGGAGTAGATTGAAGCTAGAAATTACAGACCTTATCTCCCGAAGTTGCAGTGGAGCAGGTTGAAGCTACAAGTCTTATCTTCCTGAAGTTGCAGTGGAGTAGACTGAAGTGGAGCATATTGAAGATACTTAAAGAAAAGAAGCGCTAGGAGAAGTCGAGACTCAGCAGGTCCAGGCAAAATTGTCTCTTTTATAGTCTTTGCTCTATTCTCATCACATGGCAATAAGCAAAGAGGGGCAGCTGAAATGGGTCTATTTTGACCGGGGCTAAACCAATAACCCAAAAACAAAAATAAAACCAAAACAAGTTAAGAGTCTGAGTCCAATTACAAAAAGACCCCGAAGGTAAAACATACCAGACCCAAATTTACAACCCAAATATAAAGCCCAAATTTTGTAAGCCCAAAGCTAAAAAACCCTAGCCCAAAGAATAGCTCGAAACCTAAACTCATCCAGCGAAAAGAAACCCTAGGCGTCATTTCCCCCTTTCGCGTGCCTCGAGTGCACTGTACCACCTCCATGTGCGCCTTCGGCGTACACATAGCCTGAGGGTCATTTCCTCTATCGACCTTACACCAAAATAGCATGTTTTCGCCCCTGTTGACCCTCTAAGCCTGCAAAACAGAAACAAAAAAGAAAGCAAAGAAGCAAAAATGAAGTAAAACAGTAGCAAGGAATAGACTAAAGCATTTTTTGTATTCGGCTATATAGCCACAAGCACAAAAAGAATGTAATACACATACAATTAAGCAATCAAAAAGCAAAAACAAAAAGGTTGAATCTCATTTTCTTGTTTTTTTATTTCCTGTTTTCTTATTTTCATTTTGTCTTCAAATCTATTTTTAACAAAAAATATTTAAAAAAAATAGAGAAAAGAAGGCTCACTTGAACCTCGGGGTCCCGTCGTCGGAGTCCCCACTCCGTCGTCGAGGCCTAATCCCAAAAGAGAAAATGGGCCCTCTTCTCTTAGGCCTTCGGGGGCTCTAAACGGAGGTTAAGGAGCCCTCCCTTCGCGCAATCTCGACCACCACCTACAGTGGCATCACGACGGCGGCGGCGATGATAGGTGTATAAACCTTAGCAGAGCATAAACTGGAGGGGAAGCTGTTCTTCTTTAGAAAAGGCAGCAAATAAAAAAATTAATAAAAATCGGTTTATATAGCACAACAAAACGGTGCCGTTTTGCACTAAGGAAATCTGCACTGAAACGATGCCGCATCGGGCCTCTGACCCGTGACCCAATCCATCTCCCTTGAGGATCCGCGTATTTGCGGTGAAGGGATAATTGCGTGCGCAGCCCCTCTGCTTTCGTGGCGCCTTACAATATGGCCCTCATTTGATTCTTTTTTTAAATTTTGCCCCATGTTTTTGTGTTCAGTTCAGATCGGTTCCTTGAAATGCTGCGCTTAAAGGGCTGGGAATATTTTCCCAATCAGCCCCTCAAGGTTCCAGTGCGCTTCAAATCGGTCTGCTACTTTAGTTTTATGTCCGAATTTCTCCTTTAATGTTATCTAGATTTCGATTTAGTCCTTTATTAATTTAATTTCAGTTCATGTATTAATTTATTTATTTCTATTTCTTGTTTATTTTTACTCCTTATTACCTCCTATTTCGTTTTAAAATTTATTTATTCATATTTATATTTTCTTGTTGTGTCGTCATTACTACATATATTTCATTGTCTACTTTCTTTATTATTTTTCATGTATACGTTTCTTTATATTGTTGTTTTATTCATTTTTTATATATGTTTCATGATGATTCACTTATTTTATCATACACCTCCTATTTTATTTCATCTTTTGATCAATCTTATTTGCTTTGTTAATATTATGGTTCGACCATCAATATTATTTTTATTGTTATTATCGTATTACTACTATTATATCATTATGTTGTTTTATTTGTTTGCATTTATATGTAAGTTGTTATTATTACTATATGAGACGAGTTAACATATTTCTTTTTTTTTAAAACACATTTATTTTATTTTATTATATATATATATATCATCACTCTTGATATTATCATTACTATTATCATTATCTTTATCTCGACTTTTCTATTTTATTATTTTCATATTTTAAAAGATTTCCTACTTAATATTACGTATATGTATACTTCATTTATTTATTTTTATATACTTTATGTATACATATTAAAGTTCACAAGGTTGATGTTTTTATATAAATGATTGTTGATTCGTATATTTTCTTACTATTAATATTTACTCATGCTTCTATTCATCATTTGTTTCCTTTTATGTACATGGTTTCATTGTCCCATTCATTTTTAAACATTTTACGTTATGTTTGTTTATTTTTTACATCACGTATCCCTGTTTTATTGCTTTGTTCATTGATCGAGACTTGTTTACCAATATCGCATCTACCTTTGTAATTTTTTCATTGTCATCATAACATTGAATCACATATTGTATATCACTTTAAATGTTGCATTAAATTTCACCCTAAATTCATAAAAAAGAGATTCTTTAATAAAGGCAATATTTCGTGTTTGGAAATATTGAGAAAATCGTGCCCTACATGTTGGGTTTTGGTTTATTGTTTGACCAAACAACGGAATATCCTTCTAATTTTTTTTAAATGCATGAGTTTTGAAAATCACGAGATGATTTCGGTATCGAAGGTTTGAAATGTTGTGTCCTACGTGCTGGATGTGATATTTTATTTCTTCGAAACAAGAGAATCTTAATCGTTTCACACTATTGCATTTTTATCCGATTTTTTTTTAAACGAGGCAATATTTTGTGTTTGGGAATTTTGAGAAATTATGCCCTACGTGTTGGGTGTTGATTTATCATTTGACTGAACAACCGAATATCCTTTTTTTAAATTTCAATGCATAAGTTTTGGAAATTACGAGATGATTTTGGTATCGAAGGTTTGAAATGTCGTGTCCTACGTGTTGGATGTGATATTTTATTTCTTCAAAACAAGAGAATCTTAATATCCACTTCAAGTTATCTAAACATGCATAAAAGGGATCATATTTTTAAATTTTATTTTAAAATCTTTTCAACTTTCGACATTAAGACGTTAATTAATCAATTTGGTACCAATTTTGGGCGTTACGAGGGTGCTAATCCTTCCTCGTACGTAACTGACTCCCGAACCCGTTTTCTCGGATCTCGTAGACCAAAGACAAATTTTTAGTAAAACAAAACATTTTATTAAAACAATCAAATTACGAGGTAACTCGATCACACCTCAATAAAAAGGGATTGGTGGCGACTCCCTATTTTCGTTTTCTTTTTAAAATATAAAATCGATCTCCGTTTTTCAAAAAAATAGTT
The DNA here is from genome assembly GCF_025698485.1 of Gossypium arboreum. Taxonomy (NCBI): domain Eukaryota; kingdom Viridiplantae; phylum Streptophyta; class Magnoliopsida; order Malvales; family Malvaceae; genus Gossypium; species Gossypium arboreum. The sequence continues at coordinate 28,201,999 of NC_069074.1, read as the reverse complement.
TCGACAATGGGAAATCTTCACTTGTTGATGTCTTTGGCACAGTTCTTTGACACTGCTCACTACCTCCTGAGTTTGAATAGCTCGTGTCATCTCTGGTTAGCACCACCACCACCTTTTTATTGTTGTACATATATGAAGCCTGCACTAATGCATTCAATTTCATCATAATTTCGAAATTAAGCATATTCGGGCAAGAGTAATATTAAAATGGATGACTCTTAAAATATTTTAATATTGTACCCTATTAAATAATAAATAAATTTTAAAAAACTTAAACAATCTAAAAACTTAAATGATTCATAAGGTAGCCTTTAGTTGAATTTTACCTTTAAAATTCATGATTTATAAATTCTTTATTTCCAAATTCTTTATTTTAATTAAAATATTTGAAATTCAAGATTTTAATTAATCCAAAGTTAATTCAAATTTAGATTTAGATTTCAACCAATTCTCACCTTTAAAAATATTTTTAAATTTAGTTATTTAGGAAGATCTTAAATATAGTTACTTGAATTGGACCAGAGGGACCGACCAAACTAATTGAATCAAAAATTGGCTAGGGTACTGATCCAACGAGAGGCACTAAAGCGGTTGATTCGGGAACTGGTAATGACCAATTGAACCGAACAAAAATCGGTTGAATAAGAATTTTTTTATATTATTATTTTTATGAAATTTTTAAAGATTTATTTAATCAAACAGGACAGACTTACGAATCGTTGGCCTAACCTGTTCAACTATCAGATCAATTCTGAAAACTTTGATTTTGAATGAAGAAAATGGCTTTTCCACTTTGTTATGAACAATTTAAGATGGAACTTATTGCATCTATATTTTTTTAAAGATATTTTTTTAATTATACATTGGCCAACAAAATGTAACTTTTAATTTTTATATTTTTATAATTTCTTTCAGTTAAAATACTAAAAGAACTCTCAACTTTATCGTATTATGTATTTAAGGCTTTTATGTTTTATTTACACCTAAATAAAGTCATATAATTTGATTTGTACCTCAATAAGAGCACTTACATATATATAAATTAAAATTGTAAAAATTATGGTATAAATGGAAATTTTAATATTTATACTATACTAAAATATATATATATAAAGCTTTATAAGTAAAATTAATTAATTATTTTTGAGGTTTTTGAAACCAATGTAAAAGAAGAGAGAACAAATAAATTATCATATTTTTAATGAATCTTAGATTTTGAAAAGTCCAAATTTTAAAATAAAAATTTTAACTCTTATAAAATTAAACTTAGATTTTCTAAATTTAATTCCAATTTTCTATTTGTTATCCAAGGAAAGAAATTTGATTTTTCAATGAAATTCTAAATCTTTTGACCCAAATCATAGTTTCAAATAGTTCATAAAAAAATTATTTAAAATAAATACTCTACATATAAAAAGGATGCCCCAAATTTTCTATTAATGACACGTGTACCAACTTTTTCCAAAAGTCATTAAACGATATTGATAAAATTCTAATTTTGATCTCTCCACTATGTTTCTCTAGTTTTACATTGATATTAATTAATCTAAATAATTAATTATACTTAATTATTTCGGTTAATTGATGGTGTGGATTTAAAAAAATATTTTTCTAACACACAAAATTTTTTGACATAATAAGTTAGAATGAATATTTCTAAAAAAAAAATTCGCATTAGTATTTTAACTGAATTAATTGAGGGTATCAACTATTTTAACTAACCAATGGTATTATGTATAGGAACTAAATTATGTCAAATTAAAATGTAGATATTAAATTCTAAATTTGAAAATATTAGGTGACCATAACCATAGAGTAGCCTAAAACAATCTATATATAACACAAACATTTGTCATTTGATTTAATAAAAATTTGATATTTTTTGAAAAATATTAATTTAATTAAAACTATTTATTGAAACGAAACGAGATAACAAATTAATATAAATAAATTGAATGGACTTTGTTTGTGTGGAACTCATAATAAATTAATTTTAAATCTTATTTATAACTATTTAATTAATTTGACAAATGAATAAACTTAAACATAAAATTTTTTATCTACGTACGTTTTATTATTAGTGTGATAATATAAGAAAAGAACTCAATTATTATTTGTGTATTACAATAATTAAACATGAAATAAAGAATAATTAATAGAAATATAAAATTAAAATTAAAAAGATAAGTAAAAATTATTGTAAAATATAAAACCTCATAAAATAAAGTTCCTTTTCTCTTAACATAAAGTCATATGAATAATTTATAAATTACCAATTAAATTTAATTTGCTATTAATTCATATAGATGAATAAATAATACTTCTTGGAGATGTAGTAATAAAGTTTAAAGTATTAAATATAATTACTATACCAATTGAAAGTTGATTTTATAATACTAATATAACGAGAAAAGATTGTATAAAACAGAAATATATATTTTATGTCACATTATTAGTTTTATTATTAATTTTAAGATTTTAATTTATATTTAATTTTTAAAATGAAAAACTGGAATTCAAAACAAAGACATAAAATTATTAAAAAATACAAATGACATGAATTTACTATTACATATGATCTTATCTCTGTCTTAATAATTATCTTATATAAGAAGAAGATAGTTATCTACAAGGCTGAGTGGTTGATGCAGTCACAATCTATCAAATCAGCAAATGATAGAATTGTGGCTAAGGAACAAAAACATTGGTCACTGGTAATGGGTTCTTTCCTTTCTTGCCGTGGTCTCAAGAAGGAGAAGGAAAAGGAAATTGGGTTTTCCGCCTGACCTTCTAGATTACTGCCTTTTTCTTCTTTCATTAGGATTTAAATCCAATTTTCTTTTATACAATGATTATGTTATTATTGTGTCCAATGACCAATGTTTATAACCATATTACCAAAATCTATTTATTTATTTTGGATTTTGTAATGTAATTTTAAAGATAATGTTTTTCTTTTAATTTCACAAATAGTGTTTGAAATTTATTATATATATTTTTACTGTAAATATTTATTTTAATAATTTATTATAATTTTATAAAATATTTGTCAGGCCTATTTTCTTTTTTCAAATAAATTATTATATATAATTTATAAATCATTTTAATTTTTAATATATTTATAATATATTTTTTATTCCACGAAAAATCTTAATTTTTATAAAGATTTATTATTTATAAAAATTATAGTAAGAAATGAAAATATGATGAAAAGTAAGTTTGGGTGATATGAAATGAAAGCAATGGGAAGAAAGAAAGAGAAGGGGTGGATAAAGGGCGAAAGGGGAATGATGATGAGAAGAGACAAAAGTTGTTGCAAAATGCAACGTCAGCCAAATCCTAATCCTACCAAACCTCCACCACCCCTTTTTCTTTTCCATATCCATATTTTCCTTTGTTCTTATCCTTTTTGTTGTCTTTCCACTCACCTCTTTCTCCTTACGGTTAAAATACGACAGAATTGACTTTCTCTTTTTCTTATTTAATACAACCAATTATCACTCAGCTCATTTTGTTGTATTTTCATTCTATCCACCATTTTTCGTTACAAATGACGTGGATTCAATCAAATCTTATAACTCCTCCATATATTTTAAATGAAAATTGCAAAAAATCATTAAAATTCTAAAATTACCTAAATTTCTTATTCACTTTTAAAATTTTTAAAAAAATCCATAATTTTATAAGAATTTTAAAAAATAAGGAAATAGTAAAAAATCATAAAAATAATTGAGGAAGGATTAATTTATAATGAGGTTGAAAAGTGATTTTGAGAAAATAAAATATTTATTTTAAACATGATGTTGTAAAGTAGATAATATTTATTTAAATTCATTAATATTATGATATATGAAATATATAAACTTAAATTATAATAAAAATATTAAAAATAAGTTATTAAGGAATTAATATTATGATATAGGTAATACATGAAATATATAAATTTAAGTTATAATTAATTACAAAAATAAATATAATTGACTCTAATATAAAGTATCATCATTTTCATATGTTATTTTTAGTACGATGCCAAGTTATTATTTTAATATTAATAAATATTCAACTTAGATTATAGTAGAAATATAATAAATTAATTTATGGTAATTCATTGTTAATATTGTTGTATATGAAATATAAATTTTAAATTTTTATAAAATTAATATATATAAATTATATCTTAATTTTTAGTTTAGTTAACTATTTTTGCATACGTATATAAAAATAAAAAAAAATATAAATATCTAGTATCCAAACTTTTTCAACATCCTTCTATGCCTAGTTGAAGGAAAAGGCCCAAGACAGAGACTATTATAAAGGTTAGCCTTCGCCATGGATGATAGCTTAGTCGGTTGGAAGGGATGAGCAAAAAGTAGTCCTCTAGTATTTACCAGCAGCATGGTTGTTTAGCATCAGTTGGTGGAACTAAAAATTGATTGATATATTAGTTTTAAGAAAGGAATTAGATCAACTGAATCACAAATCGAGAATCGACTAAATTAATGGAGTCGGGTTTTATGTTTTTAGCCCAAACTAGAAAAAAGTTTAATTTTAAATCGACTAATTAACTGACTCAAGCCCAACCCAAATCCGGAAAAAAAAAGGAATTTGTAATGTATAACTTATATAGTTAAGTTTGTTAATGTTCTAAATTTGTAACGTAAAATTGATGTTTACGTCATTATTGTTATTCAACTATATTTTTAACTTTTATAATATAATTATTTGTTTAAAGAAAATTTGAAAATAAGAAGAACAAAAATTTTAATAATTTAACTAATTTAATCACCTATTTAATTTTAAAAACATTAACGAATAGATAAAAGTTTAACCTTAGGAACAATTGAAGTAGAGTTATGTGCCACATAAGGATAGTACGTTGAAGATAAACACATAATGATATAATTGGACCTTAGGAACAACTTGAGGGATAAATGAGGTTAAATGAAATGTAGATGCATATACCAAAGTACATGGCAAGCTCTTGGTCCACCACAAACAACAATACACTGGGAAATTAAATATTGGCAGGCCTAAACTAAGGTCACTTCATAACCATCCTTAAGGCAATCGGTATACCAAACTGAGCCGAAAAGACCTTACTAGCTTGTGGCCACCGATTATGGCCTCCAACAATGACACTTATCTGATGCAGGCAGGGAAGGTAAAAAGGTCCAATATGCTAAGCTATATATCCCAATTTACTAGGTAACGTGTAATCTGTAAAATCTATCCAAATATAAAAAAATTTTAGTTGGTGTGAAAGCAAAGGAACCAAGAGGAATTAGGCAGCAGCTTAGGTATGGCTAAAATTAAATAAAATCGACTTTTCTTAAAAAGAAGGTGAGGCCATGTTTGGGTGCCCATTTCCGTTCCCCCATTAATGCTGGATTGGAATCTCATTCTCCTACCTAACTGTATCACCACATGTCCCCATGTTCTTCCCTACCATACCCTCTTTTGGTTTTTCTGCAACTACCTACCTTTAACTGCATTTAAAGTATACTTTATCAATACAGTACTTTTAACTAAAAAATAAATATAATTAGTTGATTGAGCCTTAGTTCGATTGATATAAATATTATTATCAATATAATAAAATGTAAATTTGAATGTGCTGAAGTATATTATCTTCCTATTTATGAGTTGGGAGGGATTATGAGTTAATTCTAAATATTATATAAAAAATAAATACCATAATAACTTATATTAAAATTGTTAAAATAATAATTTACATAAAAAATCTACTTGTAACTAACGAAATGTTGTGGTTTCTTTAATGATATTTTCTTTTTGTTTAAATACAAGATTCGGTTACCTACCTCCCAAACATGTCACATGCTGTTTCTCTATCTCTTCCCATTTTATATTTCGCTCTCGTCCAATCAATCAAAGATGCTTAAATTCCATTTTTTTTGATTAATAATTTACTTTAATTATCGTAATTGTCTGCCATTGACTTTCTATTTAGGAATTAATAACTTTAAACCTTACTCCATTCCATTAGCCTCACCACTCGGCATCACATGATGTCTATTTGGTCTGTTTACGTTATAAGCTAACTTGTCACAATATTTTTAAATGAATTTTATTACATTTGATCATTTTCTTACACGAATTTGATTCTATTATATCATTAAAATATTAAACATAATCACAATACAAATGTACAAAAATATATTAAAATATATAAATTAAAATTCTTTTAAGGTACTTTTAAACTAATAAAATTAATTTAAAATTTAAATATATATACGCATGAATTATGAAATTAAAAGAATTTCATTACCAATATATTATTATATTAACGTTCATTTGACTATTTTCTAATTGAATTTAATTTTATTTCTTCTACATATAAATTCTATTCTTGATTTCTATGTGTTACTTAATGAAAGTGAACAGAGGAAGAAGATGGTAACTGAAAGAGGAGGAGAGGTGAAAGTTGGGAGAGAGGTTCTTGTTATGGAATAATAAGGGAATTGAGGAAGAGAGAATGTAGTAAGTCTGTGTCAGCTATTTGTATGACTCTTTTATATTGGGAGATGAATTTGGATACGTGTTCCAAGTATAGTGGTTAGTAATCAATTACTCTAACTCTCCATGTGGTCCTCATATAATGATGTTTAATTCTAAAGTTCTTCAAGGTGAGGTTCAGAAATTAACCCCAAATTTGTAGTGTCGCTAGTTCAATGGGAAACACATGTATAGTTCTCTATGAGTACATTATGAGATCTGCAGAATATATTGGAAGGTCCACGAGATTTGCTACATGAGATATAATAGTATGGTATTTGGGATTTTGAATAATTAGTTACTTGTTGTTTGCAGTAAAAATTTAAGTTGAATTTTGTTTTTTAAAATATACTTGAAAAAAACATAATTTATATTAGATTCATTAATAATAGATTAAAATCTCATGATTGTTCATGACACCTAGGTTTGGTATCAAACTTAGGTAACAACTAGGCTAAATTAACACTTAAATTAATTTACATTTGATATGATAACTTTAGTATATATATAGATATATAAATTTAACTTTTATCCTTGAATTTAACACTGAGTTTTAGCTATTGAGACATTAGTTTAATGACCGAATTTAGGTTATAGAAAAAGAAAAAGAAAAAGCATAGAAGGGTATATCTTAGATGAAGTGAAATGGTGATTTTAGGTGGAGAAAGAACCGCCATCGTTAGTGGACCCTCTTTTAAGATACCATACACGTGGGTCATGTTTGATTAAATTTATAATTTAATTATTTTACTATTTGAACAACTAACCATGACATTTAACCACATGATCCTACTTGCCAATCATGTTTTAGTGTATTGTTGATGATTAACATCTAACATCTTTGGTTTTTTAGGATTCAGCTTAAATTCCCATTTATATATAATTATTATGCCTCACTCTCTTGCATCTTCATCCATAAATTGTCGATTTTCTCCATTATATTGTAACTTTATATTAATTGTTCCCACATATCTATATATTTTTGTACTTTATTTATACTAACCCTAACCGGGTTAAGAAAATTACATTAATTTTTTGGTTCCCCTACAGCTACAAAAACCAATGATGTGATGGTATTCAATTTTTATTTTTTTGAAATCTATTGGTCTTCGAAAACTATATTGAATTAGGATAAAATTTTAAATTAAATTAGGTTAGATCCTTATACAAATGCAGAACTCTTCCATAAAAATCAAACCTAAAATCTTACTTAAAAAGTATCTCTCAAACTCAACAAACGTTATACATGAAGCTTTTAAAACTTTGGCCCACAATCAAATTCATTCGTTCCAACTTATTATTTATTAAAATTGAAATATTTTAATAAAAAATTATTAATATATATTTAGGATTAGATGAGAGTTGAATATTCATTAATGTAAATATGAAAGGTGTTTGAATTCCGGACCTAATCTAAATGTTTGAATTCCGGACCTAATCTAAAATATTCATCGCTTTTTACGAGGAGATTCCACTAAGACAGGGTTTTATCTTTGCAATTGCATATATTCTTCTCGTTTCAATTCCTCCAAACAATGCCCAAATATATTTGTGATCGAATGCAAAATGCTTTTAGGATAAATTCCTTTCCATTCTCTAATATATCAATCCAATTACCCCAACTGTTATTTTACCATTATTTTAATAGAAAAAATGCCAAACACTGTTGTATAGATTAAAATATTATAATATATGAAATATCAATTTTAAAGTATTTTTAACAATTAATAAATTATTTTTAAAAATAAATTAAAACGTATAAATATTAAAATTACATATAAACATAATTTTTTAAATTAATAAAATATTATAAGTGATAGAAATAATTTATTCAAACAAATGTTGTTGCTGTTGTTGTTATTACTATCACCACCATCATCACCATCATATCATGTTTGTATATATTAACAAATATTTATAAAAATAATTCAGGATAATCCATTTATATTATGATATTTAAAATATAAATTTTAGATACCTTTTAAATAATTAATATAAATTATTTTTAAATTTTAATTTGAATGTATACATTGAGATTAGAAAAACAAAAGCAATATTTTATTATTGTTAAATTTTATAAATTAAGAATAAAATAATTTAATATAAAAATAAATATAATTTGATAAGTTTATTAGAGTATAATTGGATAAAGTTAGTATAATAAAATCTACTTTCTATATTTTAGACGGAACATGGAAGTCCAAACATAAGAAATTATAAATATTAATTTACACTTTATATTCATGTTGAATTAGAATTTGGTTATAATTTAAACTATTTAAATTTATAAATAATTATAGGACTAAGTGAAAAATAAAAAAAGAGATAATGACTCCACTCCATCAAGTTCTACCGGCATATATTTGTCCAACTTATTCTTTTCTTCCAAACAAAGGATTAAAATAAGAATTTCATTTTGTTTACTTCACCGCTCACCGCCATTGCGGTGCAATCAGATTAATCCTTCTGTGTTTTATATTAACTAACAGTTTATTCATTTTTTAGATTTTTATTTGGTGTTAAAATTTTTTTATACGATAGTTTAAATTCATGGTTCAATGTAAATTAAGATTAGTGTGAAGTTTTTATGTGTTTAATAGTTGGTGTATAAATTTATATGGTAATAATATATTAAATACAAAACCATTTATTACTTATTTGTCATCATCATTATCATTAAACAATTACCCTCACATGGATAACTCTTAATCCACATCAAAGCTGCACGTTGACATCAATAACTTTTTAGTAATAATTTTAGATCATTTTGTTTTCACATTTGAAGTTTTCCAATTATGAAAATAAGGTTAAAAGAGGATAATTTGATTATGTGTGCTATATGTGTTAACTTATTAATTTCAACATTTAAAAATATAAAAAATAGCTTTTAATGAAAATAAATAAATAAAAATAAGATAAATTACATTAGTCACTAAATTATAAGTAAGTTTTATTTTAATCATTTAATTAAGAAAATTATGATTTAGTCATTAAACTATTCAAAAGTTTTTATTTAAGTTATTAAGCTATTAAAATTAATGTTATATAAATTTTTTATTCGCATTGCCTACATCCATTAAGAGCTCTCTTTCTCCTCTTTTAAAGTTCAGGTTTCTTTTCATAAAACAACTTTTATCTCAAATCTCATTGATTGTCGAATGATTTGGATCTAAAGTATAATTTTTATCCGTTGATGGGTACTAATCCACCATATCAATCGTTAAATCATCGCTTGAAACTCGTTAACAAAATCTTTTAACTTAAATAAAAACTTTTAAATAATTGAGTAGCTTAAATAAAAACATATTTCTTTTATCAAAAATAAAAATTTATCCATAGTATAACCTTATAGTAAAAGATAATAAAACCATTATACATCAGTTGATTTAGTTACGTATTTTAATTGTATTTATTTTTAAAAACGGCAATTTATATTAATTTTATTTTTATAAAATTCAAGGAAATTTTAAATGTTATGGGAGCTTTATTATTATTATTATTATTATCAAATTTGATATAGTGTAATTTGAAATTTCTTTTTCCTTCAACAAATTCAATAATAAAGCATAGCAAACATCTTGTGTTTGTAAGTTAGCTTGGGTTAGTAAATTAAGCATTCATGTCTACCTTTTTCTCAAAACAAGAAAAATAGAATAATATTGAGCACTATATGAATCCCAAGGTCAACAATATGTATTAAACCCATTTGTACTTTTGACAGTTCCTGCAAATTTCACTTGTTCCGAACCCTAACTGCCAACACAAACAGACTGCTTTAGCCGCCATAGCTTGTCCAAGAAACTGGAAATTGCTTTTGTCTAACAGCGGTTTGGATTCGGCTGAGTTAGCAGTTGAAACCCCGGTTGAGTTGTTGTTCTTTCCGGATGAACTAATCCCAATTGATAGCTCCAAATCTAACTCTTGACTATTACCTGCATACTTGTCCTCCTGTTGTTGTTGTTGTTCTTCATCAGTAGTCATTCCACTGCTGCTAGAGTTTCCTTCTTCAATGGATTCTGCTTTGGCCTTAACTTGAAATTCATTGAAATTGAAATCCCGAGATGGGTTTGGAGCAAAGTTGGATTTTGAAGCTTTAGGTACGTTCCTGAAATCCAATTCAGTGGATTTATTGGTGTTGGTGGGTTGATTGAGTGGACCATGATTTTGTGGATCGATTCCTCTGCTTATAAGCTTCCTTTTGATGTGCGTGTTCCAGTAGTTCTTGATCTCGTTGTCAGTTCTTCCCGGTAATCTCGCAGCTATTAAAGACCATCTGCCATTAGAGATTCAATCTGTCAGAAAAAAAAAAAAAGAAATGCAAAAGTTGCTTAATTTCGTGAAAGAAGAATAAGAAGTCTCACTTGTTTCCAAGTAAACTGTGGAGTTTAATGATAAGTTCATCCTCAGCTTCACTGAAATTTCCTCTCTTAAGATCAGGCCTCAAGTAGTTTATCCATCTTAACCTGCAACTCTTACCACACCTAAGCAGTCCTGCATATATAATTCAAGAACCCAAATTACTAAAAGAAGCAAAAAAGAGAGAGAGAGAGAAGAAAGATTTGGGATTATTGGGTTAATATTAGTACCAGCAGCTTTGGGGAGGGAACGCCAGCAACCTTCACCGTGGAGACGGATGTAGTCAATGAGGCGTTGGTCTTCCTCTTTGGTCCAGGCACCTTTATTGGTATGTGCCTTTTCACAACAGGGTGATCGTCCCATGATAATTCCGATTAAGAGAACAACTTTGGGATATGCATATATGTAGGGGGTGTTTTGTTTGAAGGGAAAGGACGGATGCAATAATTATTTGAAAGAAAAGGGGAGCTTGTTTTTTTGGGAAAGGAAGTGTGAAGGGAGGATTTATTATAGGGAGGGAGGGGAGAGAGAAAGGTGGGTTCCCAGGGCCAATATATACAGTCTATATTGTGCTGTTATTATAACTCGTAATTTTGTTTAAAATATTGATTTAAAAAAGTGTAGATTATAGTTTTGGAGGAGAGGTGGGATTTGACCAAGTTGGTAGGATATAGGAGAGGAGAGGAGAGGCAGATGGGGCCGGATTTTGTAGGTATGTATCTATCCACTTTTTACTCACTTTCATTTTTATTTAAAGGCCTTTGTTTTCGGGTTCTTTTTTGTGGGAGCACTTCTTTTCTTTCTCTTTCATTTTGGGTAACGGGTTTGCTGTCATTTCAAAATCCAGATGTTAGTGTTCTTCTCACAATTAAAATATCTAAAAGGGTGTTTTTATTAAAATAAATAAATATGCATTTCATTCTCTCTATTTCATATACCATGCATTATTTTAATTTTTACTATTTTTAACTTTAATTTTTAATGTGTTTTTATCCCGATTAATACTTTAAAAAAATTATCCTTTTTAGGTAACTAAAATGAAAGCAACTTGAAAGTTGAGAGATCAAAATGAAAGTAAACATAATATACAGTCAATCACTGTTAAAGATTTAATAATTGGATGACTAAAATAAAAATATTCTAAAAGTCGAGTGACCAATTAAGTAGTTTACCTTTTCTTTTAACAGTTTTAACTTTTATGATTTAACTATTTAAGAATATATCATGTGATAAAATTGCCATATATCATCACCTAAAATTATTATGAAAATTTTAAAATATAAATAAATTTAAAATTAATGAAAATATTTAAAATTTTCTAAAATTCTAAAATATATAGTTTTTTAAAAAAATCTAAATCTAAATCTAAATCTAAAATTGAAATCTCTATTTTTACAAATTGTAAATACAAATACAAATACAAATATATAGTTGTCCAACTACAATATTGAATCAACAAATATAATACATAGTGATTAAAAGATGAAACCAAAGACAAATAAATTCCCAAAAAACCAAACAAAACCATAAAAAATAAAGCACATAATGTGAGAGAGACTCACACATAGCAAATATAGATGGTGAAATTAATAGAATTCCATAACGTATCAAAACTCCTAAATACATTTAAAAAAAAAATGAGAAATTTGTTCTCGAAGCCTATAAGAATAAAAAAATGTAAACTCTATGAGAGAATAATCCATTAATATGAAAGAACACAAGTTTAAACATTATAACTAACACTGTTAAGAGGTGCAACCACCGTCCTTATAATATATAATTAAAAAATTCATGCCCAGCTAACCGGTTTTTCCAAATTTTAGGCGCCAAATCAAATAGATTACGCCTATAATCAATCTAGCATTTTAAGACCTTAGAACACTTTTTTGCTCCAAAATTGCTCTAGAAATTTATAAACAACCCGACAACTTTCTGAAATTTAGGAATGGATTCAGAATGACTTCTTTTTTAACCAAAATAAATATCAATTCTTCTTCACTAATTTTTTTCTTATTTTAAAAAGTATGAATGATTTAATTGTAAATTTTTTTAAAAAAATCACACTATATAAAAATAAACACTTCTTTCCAATATGCAATAATTAATATTATACTAAAAATTTATAAATATTATTATAATTTCAAAAATTAAATTAAAAAACTTAGTTTTAGTCTTATTTTTCAATACTAGATATCCTAAATTGCACGTTCTACATTTGCATAAGCTTAAATTCATCAATGATAGAACCTGTTGAAAATTCTCAATAGATCTTTCGAGTAAGGAGCTGAGAGGAAGATAATTTGTATTTTTTTACTCTGTGCTCTCAGTCTCGGCCTCAAACTCCTTTATTTTTCTCTCGGCAGTGTTGGTACCTTATCAGAGGAAGATAATTTCTTAGTAAAATATACAAATCAAAATACAAGAAAATCACTAACCTAATATGTATGAGTATGAGCATGAGCTAAATCAATTAATCTTAGAATTCAGCTTTCAAGTCCATATTGAGTTTATAAGTTTAGTTTTTAAAACCCATCATATATTAATATTTGATTATTATTAAAGCTATATAATTAAAACTGAAATTTACTTTCTTAATATAAAATATGACATTATGGCTTAAGGGGGAAAATCATATGAAATACAATTTGGCCTAAAGGAGTTAATGTTATATAACGTAGACACCAAATCTAAAACACATGATAATTTATATATAAAATTTAAAAATTTTATTCAAACCATCATCTTTAAATCTCAAAACATAAACTCATAAATCATAATCACTGCTCGAAAAAAAAAAAAGAACCCAACAATTTTTCGACAATCTCTACAAATTGCTATGCTAATATCCCTTTTGAATCACATTGATTTTTGTCTCTTTCTTTCAAAAAAAAAATTTATAATCTTGCTTATGATTCTATCGTTTTCTCCCTCCCAACCACTCTCTTGAAAACATCAAAGAAAATCATGTTTCAGTATATGTCATATTTTGCAATCTAAAGCATTTACCTAAAGGTTGAAATCACTGAAACAAAATATAGAATGTTGAGATTTTAGGCGCCAACTTAAAAGAATGATAAAAAAAAAGAAAATATTTATGTGTTGAAGGTAAAGGGTTTATCAATAATTTTAGATAGATAATGTTAAGGTTTTGCGAAAGATTTCTCGATTCAAGCTCAATTTTAAAAAAGAAATAAAATTAGTAGAGAATTGAAAGAGAACGTAGCAGGAGAAAAGTGTGAATATTCCTTTGTCCATTCAGCATTGCAGTTGCATCGTATAATATTTGACTATATTTCCACATTCTTTCAATCAACAAACTTCTCGAGAAAATACAAAAAATGCCATAACAGTGACCTACAGTAGTAATATTACTTAAACTCCTTTCTAAGAAAAAGCCTGCATTAATACCCTTTTGTTTGACCAACCCTTGTCCTCAAGGAAACCTATGTTGCAATTCATGTAAAACCTCCCAAGTAGCATCCTCTGTAAAAGTATTAGTCCACTGTGCAAGAACTCGAGTCACTGCTTTATTGCCTGCCGTCCCAAAATCTGACTCGGTTCGTTCACCATGGTTCCATCAGTGCCTAGGGTAGGTAGTTGCTATTAGAAGGTTGTTTCCCGATATATGCTTCTTCAACTGAGATACGTGAAAAGTTCAGTTGACTTTAGAACCTGGTGAGGGTTTTAACTTGTAAGCCATCTTACCAGCTCTATTGAGTAGGTGAGCGTTTGATTAAAACGAGTGAAAAAATTTTGAGTTGATGAGTTTTATTTTATTATCTTAATTCAAATTAAATTTTAAGACGAATTAAATGAAATTATTCAAATTAAATTAAAAAAATTAAATATGTCAAAATAAAATCTTGTTCCTACAATACATGGAGCTCCTAGCTACTTTAATAATCAAATATATATAACCCTTTAATCAAAATTAAATCAACAGTTAAGATTAATATATTAGTTTAATTTAAAATACACTTTTATTATTGTCAAAACCCCTTTTTTCTAAAAGATCGACTTATATTTTGAAAACAAAGATAGAGTCGCCACCAATTATTTTTGTGAGGTGTGATTGTTTTACCTCGTAATTTAATCGTTTTAATAAAATATTTGATTTACTAAAATAATGAATTTTGGTCTACGAAATTTGAAAAAAATAGGTTTGGGAGTCGATTACGCACGAGGAAGGATTAGCAACCTCGTGACGCCCAGAATTGGTACCTAGTTGATTACTTGATGTCTTAATGCCGAGAATTAAAAATTTGAAGGGAGTTTAAAATACGATCCCTTATTAAAACCTTACTTAACTAAACCAATTTTCATGAAGAAGGCTTATTTCAAGTTAATCGAGAAGGAAGGATCATGTTCCATAAGTTAGGACACAATGCCTTAAATCCTCGAGAACGAGAATAAATGCTGATTGATCATTACTTAACTCTTATTTTTTATTTTAAAGTAAATATTCATATCTCGGTTTTAGAAAGAAGTCATATTCTGTGAGTTAGGAACACTATTTTTTCTAATTCTAAAATAACGAACATTTGCTTCGGTTTAAAAAATTCCCTTTTGATGCATTGCGCGAAAAAAAAGTAACATTTGAAATGACGTGTATTTAATTTATTCGGGTATAGTATAGAAACGAGTAAATATATTTGAACACGATTCGTGACATGGTTGTAGCAATAATAAAATAATAGCGTGCATAAACGAAATGATGATATACAAAAAAGAAAAAAAAGAAAAAAATAAAAATCATACTAATAAATGATGATGATATATCTATAATAATAAAATAACAAATAAAAATGGCAATAATCATATTATAGTTACAAATTCTAATACTATTTAAATAATAATAGGAAAAATAAATAATAATGATTATAATACAAAAAACAAGTGTACGAATAGAGAAAATATAAATATCATAATTTTAAATATAAAAAGGTAAAAGATAATAAATAGATAAATAAATAAATAAAATAATATATGCAATTACTATTCTAATTCTAATATAAATAATCAAAACAAAGTAAATAATAATAATAATAATAATAATAATAATAATAATAATAATAATAATAATAATAATAATAATAATAATAATAATAATAATAATAATAATAGTAATAACGAGTTGTGGTATTTCATTTTGAACTAACTGCAGATTTCTGATATCGTGCTGTTGTTTAAATTCAATGCATTGTTAGATGTGATCTTTTCTGGCATCCCTATTGACATATGATCTCTTTCTTCAAGAATTTGCTAACTGCCGACTTTGTGAAGTTGGCATATGAAGCGACCTCTACCCACTTCGTGAAGTAATCAATGACTACGAAAATGAACTGATGCACATTAGAAGCTTTCAGCGAGATCGACCCAATGACATTTATGTCCCACATAGAAAAAAAAACCATGGATAAGTCATAATATGAAAAGGTGAAGAAGGCACATAAATTTTGTCTCCATAAAATTGACACTTATAGCATTTATTGGCATAACTGATACAATCCCATTCCATGGTGGACCAATAATATCTTAACCTTATGATTTGCCTAACCATTGTAAAACCATTAGCATGCGTTCTGCAGACGCCCTCATGGACGTCTTCCAAAATCTTCTTGGCCTCAATGGCGTCCACACATCTTAGTAGCACCTGATTTTTTCTTCTTTTATACAGGATCTCCCCATCTAAGACATAGTCATTGGCCAGTCTCATCAGCGTCCTTTTATCATTTTGGGTTGCCTGATCAAGGTATTTACTGTTCTTTACGTATCTCAGTATATTATGGTACCAAGGGTGGTCATTCTTTTCTTCTTCCTTGATGTTGTAACAATGGTCTAGAGCCTCATAAATACTCATCTGAATAGGTTTTACATCCTCTTATTTGTTCATTTTAATCATGAAAGCTAAAGTAGCCAAGGCGTCAACCATCTAGTTTTCATCTCGCGGGAGGTAGCGGAAGGTGATGTCATTAAACTCCTCAATTAACTCAAGAACCAGCCTTATAATTGATCAATTTAGGGTCTCTCGTCTCCCATTCACTTTTGAATTGATAGATCACTAGTGCAGAATCCCCATATACTTCTAGTACTTTGATCTTGCGTTCTATGTTTGCACGGGTACCCATGATGCATGCTTCGTATTCTACCATATTGTTCGTGCAATTAAAATCCAATTTACTAGTGAATGGATAATGATCTCCATTTGGGGATATCAGGACTGCCCTAGTTCCGTTACCCACAGCGTTTGAGGCTCCGTCGAAGTTTAGCTTCCAAGGATAACCTTTTTAAGAGTCTTCTTCAGTGGTTGCAACATACATTAGATCTTCATTTGAGAAATCAAAGTTCAAAGGCTCATAATCTTCTAGAGCTTTACGGGTCAGAAAATCTACTATTGCGCTCCCTTTTATAGCTTCTGATTCACATAGACTATATCAAATTCGGAAAGCAGTATTTGCCACCGAGCCATTCTTCCATTCAAAGCAGTCGACTCCATCATGTACTTTAGAGGGTCCAGTTTTGAGATGAGCCAAGTTGTGTGGTACAACATGTCCTGTCTCAATCTTCAGGTTGTCCAGATCAAAGTGCAACACAACTTCTTGATTGGCGAATATCTTGTCTCACATTTATTGAATTTCTTACTGAGATAGTATATTGCTCTTTTTTTTCCCCTTGACTCATCATGCTAACCAAGCACGCTTCTCATGGAATTCCTGAATACTATCAAGTACAGTATCAGCGGCTTATCTAGGCTAGGAGGCATCAGCACTGGGGCATTGGATAGGTAATGTTTAACCTTGTCAAAATTTTTCTGACATTCCTCATCCCATACACCTGGATTATGTTTCTTAAGGAGACGGAATATGGGGTCGCATATTTCGGTTAATTGTGAAATAAACCTAACGATGTAATTTAATATCCTTAAGGAATCCTGGACCTCCTTTTGAGTATGCGACGAAGGTAACTCCTATATAGCCTTGACTTTGTCTGGGTCAATCTCAATCCTCTTTTTGCTAACTACGAATCTTAGCAATTTTCTTGACCTAGCCTTGAAGGTACATTTTCCTAGATTAAGCTTTAGTAGGAATTTTCTCAATATCAAGAATAATTTTCTAAAAACTTGTACATGATCATTTTCTGTTCGGGACTTCATAATCATATCATCGACATAAACCTCGACCATATCATGATACAAAGTTACCATTGCTTTTTGATATGTCGATCCTGTATTTTTTAGTCCAAATGGCATAATTTTAATGCAAAATATTCATCACGTAGTTACGAATATGGTCTTCTCTATGTCTTCAGGATGCATCTTTATCTGGTTGTATCCCGAGAAACCATCCATGGAGGAGAACAGTGAGTAACCTGTCGTGTTGTCCACTAAGGTGTCAATGTGAGGCAATGAGAAATTATCTTTTAGGCTAGCTTTGTTTAAATCCTTGTAGTCTACACATATTCATACCTTCCCATCTTTTTTAGGGACGAGGACAATATTAGCTACCCATTCTGAGTATTTAACCACTTGTAGGAAACTATCGTCAAATTGCTTCTTGACCTTTTCTTTTATTTTTAACAGAACGTCGGGCCTCATCTTTTAGAGTGTCTGTTGAACTGGCTTGCATTCTTCTTTTATTGGGAGCTAGTGTACCACGATATCAGTACTTAACCTAGGCATATCTTGATACGACCATCCGAAGACATTTTTGAATTCTTAGAGTAACTCAATGAGGTCTCGCTTTGTCTTTGCGGTGATGCAAACTCCGATCTTCACCTCTTTTTTGTCTCATAAGCTCACAATTTCTACTGACTCTTTATGAGGTAGAATCTGTTTCTCATCTTGCTTTACGATCTTTAAAAAATTAAGAGACAAGTTACAATCTCGCTTATCTTCAAAGTCCAAAGGTTCCTCTAGACAGATATCTTGCTCGAAAGGGAATTCTAAGTCAGTAGCAGAGTCGCTCATATCATTGATATTTGGCAATCTGTTATAGGAACGAAGGAAGACCCAAAGAACAAATGAATCTAAGAATAATTATCTGTGTGGTATGAGTATGAATGAAATAAAAAATAGAAAAATATTTGTCAAGTGGGACACAAAGATGCATTTTTTTATTGATATAAAAATAGTGGACATGTGCCTTTTTCACAAAAGGATTCCTATTGCTCCCAGGCTTAAAGTAACATGCGTGTTCTGAATATTACTTTGAAATGGTCCTAAAAACTACAGGAATCTCCTCCACAATCCACTTGTTCAGGACACCTTCGAGGATGTAGGAACAAATTCCTGATAGTTTTTTTTAGTTCCTACTTCGAAAGTACAAACATCTTTCTTTCTGAACCTTCGATATCTTCAAAAAAATCTAACTTTTTATTATCCATCAGGCTCTGTACTAGAGTTCTAAACTCGGCGCACTTTTGGATTTTATGAAACTTATTGCATGCAATGAAATGTAATGTTAATGAATGAAAAAGATGCATGCAAAAAAGTGTTGATTCTAGTTCAATTTCATTAGAAACATTTTACTAGAAAATAAGTTTCTTTACATAAACCAGATACATATACGACCTTGCCTTCATATTCAAAACCTTAACTTTCCTAAGAAACAAAGCCAATTCTCAGCTTCGATCTGACTTCGATTCATATTTCAGGCTTTGAACTGCTGGGGTTTGCGAGTGGTCAGCCACTTCTTTTAATCGGACCAAAGCTTCACCCATAATGTGGTCCATATCTCTAAGTTGTCCCTCTCGCAGGCTGTCACCTTTCTCTTGTTGCCTTTTCTCGGACAATATTCGCGCGGTCGTATTGTCTTTCACTTTATCAAGAAACCCATTTTCCATGACAAGCTCTCTATTTAGCATCCGAATGTGAATCAACATCCTTTTTATGATGAAAATGCAATGCAATCACAATCAAAACAAAATGAAACAAGCTAGTATATTTCATGCAAAGCTAAAGTAAGCAAGCAATAATAAATAGAGCACCTATTCGGGTGACCACTAAGGTTCGGTATGGTTCTATCTAGGGTAGGTTCTTAGGGCTTATTATATGCAGTTCAGTTCTAAAGTAAGGGTACCTGAACCAATAGATTCCTCGATCCTCACCCATTATAGGCTCATATGGACTGAGTTCAGTTTAGGGGAGTACATTTCCCTATGGCTATATGAAGATGAAGATCTCACGAATACATAGGTACGGATGTATCCCGAAAGTGATCCACTATCCTACATGGAGGTGTAGACCTCAAGAAGGAATAATTTCTCACTCCAATTTAAAAAAGCAAAATCGAATGATTATGCAAATGCAATATGCAGAAAACACACAAAAAGAAATTTTGAACCACTAAAACAGATATACTTGATCGTTATACAACCCGAGATATCAAAACATGAGGGATGAAATGCAATAAAGGAATCGTAAATTTAAACCAAATTATCAATTTTCGACTAAAAGACCAAAAAGTAATCAACTCGTGGCTTGACTCTATTATATTTTTCCCCAACGAAGTTGCCAAGCTGTCGAAACCCCTTTTTTTGAAAGATCGACTTATATTTTGAAAAAGAAGATGGAGTCGCCACCAATTATTTTTGTGAGGTGTGATTGGGTCACCTCGTAATTTGATCATTTTAGTTAGTTTTAATAAAAGATTTGATTTACTAAAACAATATTTTTTGGTCTACGAAATTTGGAAAAAAATAGGTTCGGGAGTCGATTACGCACGAGGAAGGATTAACACCCTCGTGACGGCATAATTGGTACCTAGTTGATTACTTAATGTCTTAATATCGAGAATTAAAAATTTGAAGGGAGTTTAAAATACAATCCCTCATTAAAACCTTACTTAACTAAACCAATTTTCACGAAAAAGGCTTATTTCAAGTTAATCGAGAAGGAAAGATCATGTTCCATAAGTTAGGACACAATACAATGCCTTAAATCCTCGAGAACGAGAATAAATGCTGATTGATCATTACTTAACTCTTATTTTTTATTTTAAAGTAAATATTCATATCTCGGTTTTAGAAGGAAGTCATATTCTGTGAGTTAGGAACACTATTTTTTCTGATTCCAAAATATCGAACATTTGCTTCAGTTTAAAAAATTCCCTTTTTATGCATTGCGGGAAAAAAAAAGTAACATTTGAAATAACGTGTATTTAATTTATTCGGGTATAGTATAGAAACGAGTAAATATATTTGAACACGGTCGTGAGATGGTTGTAGCAATAATAAAATAATAGCATGCATAAACGAAATGATGATATACTAAAAAAGAAAAAAAATCAAAAATCATACTAATAAATGATGATGATATATCTATAATAATAAAATAACAAATAAAAATGACAATAATCATATTATAGTTACAAATTCTAATACTAATTAAATAATAATAGGAAAAATAAATAATAATGATTATAATACAAAAAACAAGTGTACGAATAGAGAAAATATAAACATCACAATTTTAAATATAAAAAGGTAAAAGATAGTAAATAGATAAATAAATAAATAAAATAATATATGCAATTACTATTCTAATTCTAATATAAATAATCAAAACAAAGTAAATAATAATAATAATAATAATAATAATAATAATAATAATAATAATAATAATAATAATAATAATAATAATAATATGGGCGAGAATGCATAAGCAAAAGAAATAGAAACATTACACATTTTAAATATTATAAAAGGGTAATAATATAATAAATAAATAAATAAGATAAAAAAATCTATAAAGGGTTGCTATTAAATAAATGAGGATTAAATTGGAATTAAAATGAAATTAAGGGACAAATTAAAAAAATAAACTAACAAAACAGAAAAAGGATCAAAATAAAAACACGCGAAAAGGCGCAAGGATTAAATGGAAAATTATCCCAAACTATCTATACGTATCTTTCTAGGGGACCAAATTGAAAATAAAATCAAAATTTCACGTCATAAATTTTAAATAAATAAAAAAGGAAAAAAGGACTGGATTGAAAATTGCCTAAAAAGCGAAAGGATTAAAACTACAAATATACCCTCTTAAGAAAAACATGCAGTTCCCAGATGTGGATCAGCTCGGGCCATGGGTTGCGCCAAAACGATGCTGTTTTGACGTCTGGTCATTGGCCCAAAACGATGCTGTTTCATGGTGCCTATTTAAACCCAAAATAAATAAAAAAACTCATTTTTGTTATCTTTCAAAAAAAAAAAAAGCTGAAACCTTCCCCTCTTTTTTTTAAAAATTTCGTCCCTTGGCTGGCCTTTGGCTCCGGTGAACCCCCTGACAGCCACCGGTCGTCGGCGATGGGCTCCGCCGTTTCCAGTGGCTGAAAAACACCAAAAGACCCCACTTTCGAGCGCTTTAACTTCTCGAGTCCAAATCTAAGGGAATATTTCCCAAAAATCTTTCAAAAATCACAAAAACTCCAAAAACTTTCATTTGTTTTTTTTCTTTTTTTTAGGGGTTTGGAAAACCCTAAAAATTACCAAACCCTCCACCCACGGCGGCAGAGTGCAAGCGTTCCGTAAGTTTTTTTGATATCTTTCTCTCTTCTCTTTTTGTACTTTTATAAAATATAAAAAAATAGAACGAGTAATAAAGTCAACTTTTTGAAGTTTTTGTATTTTGTTTTTCTATTGCCCCCCTCTTTAATCTTACAAGAACTAGGCTTTTATAGCCGTTTTAGATTACAGTATGCCTTTTTTTTTTTTTTCTCTTTGCTATGCTACTATTCTTGCTATTGTTTGTCTTTGCTTCTTTTCCATTTCTTGCGCTGTTTCTGTTTTCATTTCTGTCATTTTTTCAGGCGTTGGCAAGGTCAACGGAGGAGAGACGCTCCCAAGGAATCAAGGGCGATGTTCGCGCTGACAGCGGCGACTTAGGAACTATGGTTTTTTATTTTTTCTGAAAATTTTGAGCTTTAGGATTTAGGTTAATTTTGGGCAATTAGAAATTTGAGCTGTAAAATTTTTGACTTATTATTATTATTTATTTTATTTCTTGGTTTATTTTTATGGGCCGGACAAATTTGAGCATTTACAATTATAATTTATCATCTTCTTCTATTAATTTCTTCCTCTTAACATGTATGAATAAAACTTCTTTTCTTTTGTTACAAAAATTTTCTAAAGTTTAATATATCCAAAATTACTATAAATTTTATTTTCCAATCTCTTTCTCCAACAATAATTCTGTTCAATCAAGTTGGATTTATATTTTATTTACTATTTGTATTCAATGAAATGAAATAATCTTTAGAATTATAACTCATATTCTAGATTACAATGAATAGAAAAATACTGAATGTAATATCATTGTGTTTGCTCACTAGTCACCCTCAGCTTATATATATAATGAATGTATTTCTTCTCAACATAACTATTATTTGCTAGTGGGATTGATTGACTGTGGAAGCATAATTCAAATTTCAGGTTTTTTATTGCAGTTGTCTCTACTGAAGGCCAAAATAATGATGCTATTAATTTTTAAGTGAATTTGGATCTAGATTTTATTTAGTTTAAAAAATTCAAGTGACATAATGAGTCAATAGAGTCTTTCATATATATTTTTTAACTATAAAACTAAATAATATCACATTTTTATCAACATGCAATTAATTCGAACGGGTTATAAAATTAATTAGTGTTAATATATAAATAATGAAAGTAATACTCTAAAAGCAAATGTAGATTTAATATATAGTTTGATACTTAAATTTGACATTTTTCTTAATTTAATATTTATAATTTTTTTATTAATATTATTCTTGAACTTGATAAAAGTTACACGTATTGCCCTAATGAATTAATACAACTACATAATGAGATAGTAAGCAAGAAAAACATGAATATTTGTAAAGACATTAAAATATATGAAATATCTACATCGTTTTTTAATGAAAATAGTGGCTAAGGAGTTATATATTTCTCCTAATCAGTGTAGTGCTTAAAGCAATCCAACGGTACAAGTATCATTCTAAAGCAGCCTCATAGTCTAAGATCAGGTTGATCATACATTTGTAAACCATTGCTTGAATTTCTTATAAATTTTACCATATAATCAGTTACTTGGTTGCAAACCCTCGTAACATGTCTAATTGTTGCTTCCTATTGCATATGAAGCATGCTCTTCATACGTAAACCAAGAGAACATATATCCAGTCATATTCACATATGTTACTATTTGAACAACCTTTACACAGTCACTTGCAAGCATAACCTTTGAAAAACTTTTATTCCAAATCACCTCCAAATCACCATGAATAACTCATAGTTTCGAATGAAGAATCAAGGCAGTGCCAATATTCCTACTAAAGCTCGATATCTATACGCCTTTTGAATCTTGAATAACACCACCATCTTTGGCATTACTCGTTTGCACACCGGTTGCTCCATGACCATTGACTTTGATCCATCCTTAGGTGGTGTCCACTTCCTAGGTCTTGCATCAGTTGATCTCTTCTTTTTGTCTGCAACAATTTCAAATCCACGAGCCAAGCTCCAGCAAAGTTTATACGGAATTGGAATGGATGAATGCAGAAGTGGATCGTAAAGTTTGTTCAAGTCGAAGATTTGACTTAGGGCTCTAAATATTGGGAAAGAAACTTGAATTTTGACACAACCTGAAATGCAATCAAATCCAAGTTAGTTAAAATAATTAAAATAAGTAGCTAAGATAATTTAAATAGAATAATAAATCTACGATTAGAACAATAAGGAAGAAAATAAAAAAGATAGATGGAAAGATAGAACGTGGTATGTAAAAGTCCTAAGAAGCTTTAAAAACACGAAGAACCCGCAACTCCCTTCAAGCAACTCTAACTTCCCCTCCAAGAAAGAAAACTTGGCAAGAAAAAGTTTGAAAATGATCCCACAATCCGAAAAGATTGTTAAAACTCTTCCAAAAGAAACTTAAAAGAAATTCTTG
This sequence comes from Gossypium arboreum, assembly GCF_025698485.1. Taxonomy (NCBI): domain Eukaryota; kingdom Viridiplantae; phylum Streptophyta; class Magnoliopsida; order Malvales; family Malvaceae; genus Gossypium; species Gossypium arboreum. Next base: position 28,177,203 of record NC_069074.1, on the reverse strand, counting down.
AAAAGAAAAACTTAAAGAGAATTTATTAACTCAAAAGAAAAGTTAAATAATGATGAATTGTGTCCAATGCAAAGGCCTATATATAGGTTAGCTAAATAAATCTAAATAAAACTCTTAAGTATAGTAGAACTCTAATTAATCTAAACAAGAAGTAGTTTTAACTAAACTTTCTTGTTGACATAAAACTCCTAAGTAACTTAAACTATTTAATAATTATTAAAATTTTGGATAATAAAATAATAAAATATTAAGAGCTAATAAATATAATATTGTCTCATATATAATAAAATTAAGCACAAAACTCAAAGCCAATATGATTTAAACTCGAATTAAAAGCCCGAAACTCATAATTCCTGTCATAATGCGTCCAAGAATTCTGCTCACACAGACTATATTAAAACGGTCATAATTTGAGCTCCCAAACCGAAAATTGAGTGATTCGAAGTGAGTTTCAAAGCTAAAAGATAGATCTTCGAACGCCATGAAGACATATCAACCCATAAATGTCTGGATTCCTTCCAAAAAGTCTTTGTAAGTCTGTTGGTTTCCCAAACTTGAAAATTGGCAACTTCGGTGAATAGAATTTAATAAATTTCACCCATCTGTGCATGTATCATTCACTCTTTCCTCGAAAAGATTCGCTCTCGAATTTTGGTTTGATTTGCTTGGCCTTTGACATTGTTGTTGGGCCTTGAGGTAATGTGAGCCCATCACATCCGTGGGTCTGAAATTGGGCCTTGAGACTAGCATCATTCATATTCCTCAAGAAGAGTTTTAAACTAAACTTTCTTATTGACATAAAACTCCTAAATAACTTAAACTACTTAATAATTATTAAAAAAATTGGAATAATAAAATAATAAATTAATAAGAGATAATAAATACAATATTGGGCTCATATATAATAAAAATTAAGCACAAAACCCGAACCCAATTTGATTCATCCTCGAATCTTGGTTTGATTTGCTTGGCTTTTGACATTTTTGTTGGGCCTTAAGGTGGTGCGAGTCCATCACATCCATGGATTTGAAAATGAGCTTTAAGACTCACATAATTAAAATAATAAAAGAATAAGAGCTGATAAATACAATATTAGGCTCAAATATAATAAAAATTAAGCATAAAATTAAACTCAAATTAAAAACCCGAAACTCGTAATTCTCATCATAATCACTTCCAGAAATTCTACTAGCATGGTATTAATTAAAATGGTCATAACTTGAGCTCCTGAACCCGAAATTAAGTGATTTAAAGTGCGTTTCGAAGCTAAGAGATAGATCTTTGAACTCCATGGAGACATATCAACCCAGAAATGCCTGGATCCCATCTAAAAATTCATCTCAAATCTACTGATTTTCCAAACCTGAAAATTGGCAGCTTCGGTGAATGGAATTTAATAAATTTCACCCCATACATGCATGTATCAAAAGTGATATCAACTTATCAAAGTTATAGTTTGCTTGGCAGAACACAAATAAGTTACACTACTTCAAAATTTCCTTGTAGATAAAACCAAACAGTGTACAATACTCTTTTAGGCCTTATGTGAATGACATTCTTCGTGTTAACCATTAACCGTTCTTGTGTTGTATAAGCGAATAAACTATCATAGTGATCTAATGTAACATCCTACACCCGACCCAATGTCGGATTTGGGTATGGAGCACCACGAGTCAAACCATTGAAATCATTAAACATTGTCTTTTAAACCTAACTTTCCAATTTGACAGGTACCCATTTACCAAAGTGGTGTTCCGTAAATTTGAAAAAACATATATAATTGAAAATGAAATTTAAAATGGTACCACGCCACTCTAGAAGGTTAAAGATACAAGTAAATAGCCTTTGACTGCAACTTAGAAACTATCCATTAGTTCATACGAAATTTCCTTTTGAAATACTACTCGAGCTATAATTTAAAATTCAACTCAATTTGATTTAATAACACCATAAACCATAATTAATAATAAGCTGCAAGGTTGCCAATAAACATTCAAAAGTACAAAATATAGTTTTCAAAATACAGTGTGGTTTCTTTTAAATGGGGACATCTAACAATCATCCTAGTACCCCTAACAATTACATGTCACATAAAGAAAATTAGAAAGGCTCACAAATGGGTCGCTAGTTTGGTTGTTCCCTTGCTACCACCACGTTTAACTAACGACTTGAAAGTAAGAAGAAGAAACTAGTTAAGTTCGAGAGAACCTAATGAGCTTTTGGGAAATGAATCCCACTAAAAACACCTTCAGGAATTGAGAGGTTAAACTTAAACTAATGCCAATTTTGGCGGATACAAATCTCTCCCTAATCTGAAGTATCCACTGGCGGATACTATCGCGATCAGACTCAACCTATCAGTGGACACTAACTGTTTTGGTATCTTGAATATGAAGGACACAAGAACATTTGTTCTGCGTATACACCACTTATACGGACTACCTCATTTTAACTATTAGGTTTACTGTTTACATTTCATGCAACGTGTACTTCTTATTTTACACACATGCACCTCTTTTTCCCATATACTCCCTTCCTTGTATTAGCTTCTGATCCTAGTTTCGAAGAACCATTTTTTGTATTTTCACGCTGATCATTAGAGTTATTTACCAGTCATCACCTCCGTACCCCCTAACATTCATCCTTTTTTTTGAACACACGTGTTGCCTCGCAAGGCCGGGTTTTCACCAGTCACAGTTTGCACTAGAGTGTTATACCAGAGGTAAATCATATTATCGTGTATCTTTTTTTCATCATTATACACAACATCCCTCTATTGCCTCTTTACACCAGTCTAGATATGGAGCTTGTGCAGCAAGGAATGAGCATTTAAACTATGTATGTATCATATTTTTGGGTTTGTTTAACAGTTTATATCCTTGCATGCATCAATTCTTTGAAGCACTACTTTAGACACGAGCACCAGAACTAAAGGACAAAATGACTTACCTGGTTGTACAGTGATAAAGGTTAAATGAAATAATACAGATATCAGACTCAATATATCAAGGAACTCACCAAATTTCTTTACTCGAAGCTTTATCTACTCTACGGATTCCTTCCTTTTGGTACTGGGACCTTTTCCCATTTCTTTAGCTAAAAGAAAATAAAATGACTTCTTTAATAATAAAAAACAACCAAAACTTTATGAAATAACAAGAATTTGTAGACATGCAAATAGTTTCTTGATAGAAGTTTCCTCCCAATCCAACATCCAAATGAAAATCCTATTGAACCATTCTTACAACAACTTTCTATTTGGTAAAACTTAAAAGAAGGTTTAAGAGTTTACCAGCAAACAACTTAGGACAGAAGCTTTCTTAAGCTTAATAGGCAACACTTTTATTAACGATGAAGAAATCTCTTAGTTTTTCTTCAATGATAACAAAGACTAGCAGAGAAGATGAAACGAAAATTTTCTCTCCACTTCTAGGCTATCCTATTTATCAATAACTCACACCCAAATTCCACTCAGGATTAGCTCTAATCAGTCATTATTCTCATATGCTTCCACTAATAATCACATCCTACGAGGCTCCCTAAGTGTCATAATTGTTGGCACATTGCTATAACTGGAAACACAAAAATATACACACTTTTTCATGCCCTTTTTAACTCAAATTCATGCAGGTTCGGTAAAATTCTTGTTGAAAAATATATAATTATTATAAAATAATCATTTTGTACTTAAATTATTAACGTAATAAATTTTAATTAATTTTATAATTAATTTTGATTATTTTCGACAGATTTGCACAAAGGGCGAAAAATAGCTCAGCAGATACTGCTAGAAACACAAAACAAGAAACAATTTTGAAGCATCAAGGTGAATTAATTTTTTAGCCTAAGACGGTCCAAATTATGTGTATTAATTCATAATATAATTAATTTTAATTTATATCTAATTTAATTTGGGTTAAATAAATTATTATTAATTAATTATGAAAAGTAGCCCAGTTGAGTTGAATCGAGAAAACTGAACCGACTGAGTAATAGGCAGCCCAAAACTGTTGTAACGACCCGAACTTCAAGGTTATAGGAAAAATATATTTTCGGGTCTCTGATTCTGAAAAATGGATTAGAAAATATTTATGAAAAATAATTACGAAGTTAATTGAGTAATTAACTAGGCTTTAATTAAGTGAATTTAGCTTAATTAAGAGTAATTAGGAAAATGACTAAATTGAATAAAGGATGAAAGTTGAATTGTAGATTAAAAGAAAATAAAAGTACCAAATAGGAAATTATACCTAATGTATGAACTTAGGTGGCAAAAGATGAAAGAATCTAGGATTTTCTTAGATTAATTAATTAATTTATTATTATAGTCATTATTATTTAATTGATATTAAATTATTATATTATGAAATAAATAAAAGAAAGATAAGTTTACAGTGATAATTTGATACAAGTGTATGGAAAAAAATACATGTGTAATAATTATTATAAATACATTTGTAATACATGTGTGTATTTATTTATTATTTAAGTAAATATTAATGTTGTTATTATTATTGAATTGATATTGTATTATTAAATAAAGACAAATGTGTGGATATGATTTGATACAAATGTATTAATAAAAATATATACATTTTTAATACATGTATTTGATATTAAATAGATATTTATTATTTAGTAAAAGATATTTATTAATTAAATAATTATATTATATGATATGATTTTTATGTGATGAATAAATAAAAGTGTGACAAATGTAAGGATATAATGGATACAAATGTTAAATAAATATTGATTATTTAACAGATTTTTATTAATAGATATTTATAATGTTATATATATATATATATATATATATATATATATATATATATATAACAAAACTAAAAAGAAAAGAAAGAAAAGAAACAGAATAGTCAAACGTAAAGCAGGGAAGGAAAGAAAGAAAGAAAGGAAAGAAAGAAAAGGGAAAATTTAGGGTTTGAAGTTTTAAAGTTTAATAGGTAAGTCAATTTAGCCCTTTTTACTTAGTTTTGATGTTTTAAAAGCTTTAGAACAAAATTTTGATGAAATTAAGTTAATATTTTGAAAGTTATTAGATTTCTAAATATTTTCATGTTGAATAAAAAGATGAATTTGGGGTTAAATTGATAGAAATTCAAGTTAGAAATGAAATAAGGATTGAATTGTAAAGTAATTCATAAGTTTTATGTTGTAGGGACTAAATTGATGAAATTTCGAAATTAGAAAAATATGCTGGAAATTTTATAGTTAAGTATGAGTTTGGACAAAATTTGAATAGAAATGGAGTATGAATTGAGATAGAAAAACTAAGTGAATTTAGTTAAGATTAAATTGAAATTAAAGTAGACATTGAATAGAAATTGTATTAATTAGATATAAATTAGTAGTGAATTAACGAATATGAATTGTTTTAATTCCCATAACTAACATTGTCTCGGGAAATTTTGGCTAAGCAAGGCAAAATGGCAAAGACAACGGGAGTTAGCTCGAGAAAATACAGTTTGTATTTCTATAATATGAACCTAGTTATTAATTGTTATATTTTTATTCAATGCAATTAATAAATGTTGAAGTGAGAACTATTGTGTTTATAATGGAAATGGATTAATTTGGTATGTGATGAATTTATATTGATTGAATTAAATTGAATTATATATTATAAATATATATATGTGTGTGAATGAGATATTGTGCAATTATGATAATTGAATTTTAGATAAATGTTATGATAAATAATTAAGATGAGAATTACTTGTATTGTGTCTTTATAATATTGAAATGAATTGATTTAGTGTGTGATAAATTTATATTGAATTGATTTATGAATATATATGAATGTTTGAATTGAAATGAATATTGATGTGGAAATTGAATAATAAATATTTGTTATATTGGAAAATATATGTAGTTGGAAGTGTGATGAAATTGATAGAAAATTGTGATTATTGTGAAATTGAATATTTATTAGTGAAAAGTGAATGGAATTATATTGAATTGAAAATATATAGTTAATTAATTAAAATATGAATTAATTGAAAACTGAAAAGTGAATTAAATACTCTATTAACTAGTCGGGCTAGTCGGATATAGTTGGCATGCCATAGGATATGGAAGAGTATGGGTTTTGCGAAACTTCGATCGTGCACTTATGTGCCGACTCATCATTATCATATCAATATCGTTATTATTACTCTGTTTGGGTTTGTTCCGTGAGGTACTCGTGTACCGCATCGCCATCTTTATCTTATTATTATCGCTTTCAAGCTTGGCCGATGAGGCACTATGTGCCGTCTTGGTGTGTTGGTTGGATCGTGTATCCGCTTCAGGTTCGAGTCATGTTAATAGGGGTAAATAAAGGAACTGGAAAGATCGATTCTATGAATAATTTAATTGTTATTGTATATTTGATTTTTCTTGAATAATTGATATTCATCGATAACCGATCAATGATGATTAATCGGGGGAGGTAAAGGGCCCGCCCCCCTAAAATTATAAAAAAAATATTTATTATTTAGTCCCTTTAGATTTTAAAACTTTGACCCCTTAAATTGTTGTTTGGCCCCCCTTTCCAACTTTGAACATTAAAAAAAAACCTTTTTATTTTATTTTATCCATATAATATATTTTAACTATTTAACTTTAAATATTTATATAATATATTATTGTAATCAACATTAATATAACATTAAATATAATATTGATATATTTCCAACTTTCTTTTTTAGATGATAGTTTTAATATAATATTAAATGTGAACTTAGGTTAAAATTCAATTTGTTAACTAGTGAAAAAGAAGTCTATTTTCCTATTGCTATTAACAACTATTGTCATCAACGTTTGTCCTTCAAATGTGGCTTCGAGTTCATCTTCTAAGGTTTTTCTTTTCATCTTTTTGTAATTTTACAATTGTTTTTATTGTGTTTTAAAGTTTAGATTGTAATTTTATTTTGTAGTTATTAATTTTGTTTTTATTGTGTTTTAAAGTTTAAAGTTTAATTTTATTTTATAGTTATTAATTTTTTTATCTTTTAAGATATTGTAGTTATGAAGTCGTAAACAATTGATTCATTTTTTAAAAAGAAAAGTATAGAGACTACACAATCACCTTCAGAAGCATCTCAAATTGAGGTACCACATTCATCGTTTGTTCCTTTAAACTCTGATGCTCGTCCTTCTAAAATTCCTAGAGTTGAAGATGAGGCATTTGATTTGTCTAACTTAGAACGTGAACCTGGGTTACGTAAGCAAATATATGAGTATCCAGTTAATATGCGTGATGAAATTCGAAGAGCTTATATTAAGGCTGGACCTTATCAACCTATTCTTTCAGAATATCCTGCTTCCAATTCAAAAAAGCATCCTCGTTATTTTCAACCATCATGGTTTAAACAATTTTCCTGGTTAGAATATTCACCTTCTAAAGATGCAGTATTTTGTTTGCCTTGTTTTCTTTTTAATAGCAATCCAACTAGTCGTTTTGGATCAACATCATTTACTCATAATGGCTTTAGTAATTGGAAAAAGGTACACGATGGATGCAATTGTGCTTTTTTGACACATATGGGAAAAGATCCGAATTCACTGCATAACAATGCACAACGAGCTTATGTAGATTTAATGAATCAAGCTCAACATATTGAAGTATCACTTGATAGACAAACTACACAACAAATTTTAGCTAATCGTCTACGTCTGAAAACTAGTATAGATGTTGTTCGATGGTTGTCATTTCAAGGGTGTGCTTTTAGAGGTCATGATGAAAGCTCAGGATCAAAAAATCGTGGGAACTTTCTTAAACTGTTATCACTATTAGCATCGTATGATGAGAAAGTTGAAGATGTTTTGAAAAGTGCTCCACAAAATGCTAGTTATACTTCTTCAACAATACAAAAAGAGATATTGCAAATATATGCCCATAGAGTTCGTAACGTAATTCGTGAAGAAATTGGTGACAGAAAGTTCAGCATTATTGTGGATGAAGCAAGAGACAAGTCGAAAAAAGAGCAAATGGCGATTATTTTGAGATTTGTTGATAAACAAGGACAGGTAAAAGAATGATTTTTTGATATAGTCCATGTTAAAGATACTGCATCATTGACTTTGAAGAATGTAATTTTAATGTTCTCTTGCAACATAGTTTTGACATACAAAATATCCGAGGTCAAGGCTATGATGGAGCAAGCAATATGCGTGGGGAATTTAACGGCTTGCAAGCTTTGATTTTGAATGATTGTCGATATGCTTATTATGTTCACTGTTTTGCTCATCATCTTCAGTTAGCTTTGGTTGCAGCAGCTAGAGAAGTGGTTAAAGTGCATCAATTTTTTAAAGACTTGTCTGATATTGTTAATATTGCTTCGGCTTCTTCCAAACGACACGATGAATTACAAAAAGCCCAAGCAGCTGAAATATCTCATTTGGTATCCATCAATGAGTTAGCAACTGGAACAGGAATGAATCAGATTGGCACTTTACAACGTCCTGGTGAGACTCGATGGAGTTCCCATTTAAATTTAGTTACTAGTTTACTGAAGATGTACAATGCTACTAGCACAATTCTTGAAAATCTAAAAAATACCGCATCTAACTATTCGCAACGAGGAGATGCTCATAACGCATATAATAGATTGAGATCTTTTGAGTTTATTTTTATTTTGCATGTGATGAAGGAAGTTTTAGGGATTACTGATAACCTTTGTCAAGCTCTGCAACGTCGTTCTCAAGATATATTAAATGCCATGAGTTTAGTTTTGACAACGAAAGATTTAATTCAAAAGTTGAGAGATGATGGATGGAATGAATTGTTGAAAAATGTGATATCTTTTTGTGAAACTTCGGAGTTGGATTTTCCAGATATGAATGCTCAATACATTGTGGGTCGTAGTCGCAACAAGAAGGAAGATGTTACAGTGGAGCATCATCATCGAGTGGATATATTTTTTGCTACAATAGATACTCAGTTGCAAGAATTGAAGAGCAGGTTTAACGAAAATGTTGTCGAGCTTCTCACTCTTACTGCAGCTTTAGGTCCCAATGAGTTTTTCAAGTTATTTGATATTGATAAAATTTGCATTCTTGTGAACAAGTTCTATCCAGAAGATTTTTCTCAACAAGAGAAAGAACGTCTCCCATATGAGTTGAAGTATTATGAACTTGATGTATATAAGCATCCTGATTTGAGAAAAATATCAACACTTTCTGAACTTTGCAGAAGCTTAGTTGAAAGTGGAAAGTCAGTCATGTACCCAATTGTTGACAGATTGATTCGTCTTATATTGACGCTTCCAGTTTCAACAGCATCCTCAGAACGTGCTTTTTCTGCTATGAAGATTGTGAAGACTCAACTTCGTAGCAAGATGGAAGATGATTTTTTAAGAAGTTCTTTGGTTATGTACATTGAGAAAGAAATTGCAGAAAAGTTTGATATAAATGAAATAATTGATGATTTTATTAAGGTCAAGGATCGAAGAGTGCAATTCAAATAAATTTTAAGATTTCATTCTAGTTTATTTTTACTTATTAAATTATTTTTCTTTAATTAATTTTTATTTTTAAAGTAATTATTTTTCATTATCTCGACCCCCCCACTTGAAATTTCCTGGCTTCGCCCCTGCCGATCAATTGATTGATACTGAATAACTGATTATTATTGAATAATTGATTGTTACCAAATAATCGATCTATGAATAAATAATTATTCGATTGGTGATTGTTAATGAATATTCTTGATTGATTAATTGCTATTGAAAATAATAAATGATTTTGAGTTTAAAGTAGACCAAAACATTGGTTGGAAAGTGAATGTCTGAATACTCATTGAGTTTGAAAAGTTCAATATATATAAATTAATATGTTTTATAATTGTTTAAGTGTTCGGATTATAGAAATACCACTGAGTGTATACTCAGCGTACGGTTTGTTTCCGTGCGCAGGTTAAGGCTAGACCATTGAATCAGCATCCCAGGCCGATCCCGAATTCAATAAGGTAAAGTATGTTGAGTATTGGTAATGGCATGTACCTAGGATGTCTTATGAGAGTTATTTAGGTTGTGAAAGTATTGATAAAATAAGTAAATTATGGTTGGCAATGGTATATAGTATGAATTTGAAATTTGAAAGAAAAATTCGTAGTAATTCTCATTTAGTCCCGAATTGATTTTACTGTTCATATTGGACCGCGAGGGCCCATTAAAGGGACGTCATCTTAAAATTATGATGAGTCTAAACATTTATATTTAATTAATGACGTATTGTATTGTACTGATTGGTAATGTCTTATAACCCTGTTCCAGCGACGGTATGGGGTTAGGGGTCGTTACAACTGTCTCACATGCTACCCAATCAGCTTGCTTGGCTAATTAATTAGCTTGCAAAATGGCCCTTGAAGACTTTTTTAAATTGCAAACAAGCCCCTCCACTATTTGTGCCTTTCTAGAGTTGCCTTTACTTTAATATAGCAAGTTTGAAAACTTCAAACTTGCCACATGATAAACATGTCAAATTGCATATTTTTTGTCCTTAATTTGGTTTATTGATGAACTGAACCCTGCTAATTAAGTGTTTTTATGATTTAATTCTTGTCAGGGATGCAATTGATCAAAAGCAAGCTAAAAATGGGCCAAATTAGAAGAAATTTAGTAGAATGGGCCAAAGCGAAAAGATGGAGCAAGCCAAGGACTAGTCATAAATTTGACTTTGTAAAAAGCCAAGGAAATTCTATTTTAAGTTTATTTTAATTTTATTTATTTTAATTATTATTATTTTAGATTTTATATTAATTTTCTTAAGCTATTTTTAGTAAACCCTATCTATATAAATAGGGGGTTTTAGTTCTTCGGAAATCATCCATTAATCAATTGTCTTTACATTCCTATTTCATTTTGGAATTCCATTATCCACCTTGTTTTTTTTTTCTTAATTCAATTGAGCATTAGATTATTTTGTCTTCTTTCTACAAAGTTTGTCTAATTCTCTTTGCAAATATTTTTCCTATCCATTTCCACTACCTTTTTCATATAATTTCTATCATTTCCATAACCTTCAAGCATGATTAAATTCATGCCACACTAAACCCCTTTCAGTTTTAAGTCGGTGTTAACCCCGTAAAAAAAACCCGTGAGTTACGAACCCGAGCTGTTTAACTCCCAACTTTCGATATTTATTATTTCTCCGGATTAAGAGTATGACTTCGTCAACTCACAAAGTCTAGACATCACTTAATCAAAAAAGACGTCATTTGAGTTAGTGTGGCTAGACGTACAGTTGGAATTCCGAAAGCATCGATTGTCTAATTGGTCTTCCGTAAACACATTGGCGTACCAAGTGGGGATTGCTGTTTGGTTCCGTCAAGGGAAGTAGCAACCAGATTTAAATGTCCCAAACATTTGAGGGCATTGGTTCGAGCTAGGCTCTTCTAGAACACAAAGCTGCCGGAGTTCTAAATCACGAACGTTTCTTAGGTTGTTCGATCGGTAAAGGTTAGTTATAGGACGTTCCATAACTAATTTACACAAGGAAGAGTTGGTGTCCGATGCGTCCTTGGTAGCTATAACTAGCTTATCGGAAAAGAGGAGTTCACCTAATTTCTAGGAACGGGTCAAAGACGGGAAAACCCGTGCTTAAGGCTGAGCTAAGTTTTATTGATTTTTTTAAAATTATTTCATTATTTATTTTTATTTCATCTTTTACTTTTTACTTTTTACGTTTTCTTGTGTTTATTTCAGGTTTCATATTTTATTTCCCCCCCAAATGTCGCGGGCACGACAATTGCCCAGACACTAATCTGGTCAAGAAACAAACAATTTTCAGTAATTCCAGTCTCTGTGGGATCGACCCTACTCCCTATACTGCTTTAATTTGCAAACTAGGTGTAGGTTTATATTGGTAGAATCGACAGCCATCAGTTTTTGTGCCGTTGCCTGGGACTGGCAACACTTACAATTGTTTAAATTGTCTTCATGACCAGATCTTCATCCGAAGATCTCGAATATGACCCAGAGATCGAGAAATCAGCGCGAGTATGATTAAAAGAGACAGAAGCTCTTAAACGTGCAAGTAAATCAGGAATTGAGCTAGGACAGGGGATCCTAGAATCTGACATTGAAAAATTGAGCGAAGTAATTCGTGCGGAAGCAATTCGACGTGGGAAACAAGTAGAAGAGGTTGAACCTGAGACTGAACCACTCTTTGAAACAAAAGGCAACCTCGGTGAACTAGAAAGGATGGCTAACCGAACCATTCATCAACTAGCTGCTGCTCCCAACGAGCAAACACCATTATGCATTAACTATCCAACCTGAGGAACTCTTTTCGAATTGAAGTCGGGCTTGATTAACCTTTTGCCCACTTTTCGAGGCCTGAAGAACGAAAATCCACACACTCACTTGAGAGAATTCCACATGGTCTGCTCAAGCATGAAACCCCAAGGAGTACCCGAAGATGAGATCAAACTTCGGGCCTTTCCTTTTTCTTTAGTTGATACAGCAAAAGAATGGTTATTTTACTTACCTCCCGTTTCTATCACAACGTGGGATGACTTATCTCGTGTATTTCTTAGCATGTTCTTCCCAAAGGTCACGGCGGTAGAGCTTAGGAGGGACATAGTGGAATTCGCCAATTGAGAGTGAATCGCTCTACGACTCATCGGGAGCGGTACAAAAAAAGCGTATGCGAGTTGTCCTCAACATGGGTTGACCGAACAATCACTTCTTCAATATTTCTACGAGGGTTTGCTCCCTATGGAAATGAAGATGATCGACGCTGCTAGCAAAAGAGCGCTTGTCAATATGACCCCTCAAAGGGCAAGAGAGCTAATATCCACCATAGCGGCCAATTCTCAACAATATCGGCCAAATTCAGAATTAACAAGACGGGTTAATGGGGTAAACGTTTCAACTTTAGAAGATAAATTGGATAAGCTTACGAATGTTGTTCAATCTTTGCTTACAGAAAAGAAGAGTTTGACCCCACTATGTGTAATTTGTACTACGTCTGAACACTCGACGGATTTGTGCCCAATCCTTAACGACAATTCAACGGCACATGTTGACACTATGATCCTTTCTCCAACACCTACAATCCTAGGTGGAAGGATCATCCCAACCTGAATTACGGAACTAATCCCCGATACAATCCACCATACCAACCGAGACCTCTGCAACCACCACCACAACATAAGCCGAGCATATCTCTAGAAGCTATCGTGGAAAGACTTGCTGCCGATGCTACAAAATATCAACAGAGGACAGACGCATCAATACAAGAGTTAACTAATCAAGTTAGTAAACTCTCGATGGCAGTTAATCGCTTGGAGTCTCAAGGTAAATTACCTTTCCAGATAGAGTCGAACCCTTGGCAGAATGCCAGTGCAATCACTTTCGTAGCGGAAAGGTTCTAGAAACAGTTCCAGCCAAAAATCATGTGCAAGAAAAGGAACGAGAAAAATAAATCTCGGATCCAACAGTAAGGCCAGAATCGAAAGTTCAGAAACCAGTTGTGATTCCACCTCCTTTTCCAGGGAGGCTTGCAAGGGATAAGAAAGAGAAGGAAGAAAAAGAAATCCTCGAGACATTCAAGAAGGTGGAGGTAAATATCCCTTTACTCGGCGCTATCAAATAGATCCCTCGTTATGCAAAATTCCTCAAGGAATTATGTACTAGCAAAAGGAGGTTAATAGGTAACGAAAGAGTAAATGTAGGAGAAAATTGCTCCGCAGTGCTGCAAAAGAAAGTTCCACCCAAATATAAGGACCAATGTATGTTTGCTATTCCTTGTGAGATAGGCAATATAGGCATTAAGAAAGCCATGTGCGATTTAGAGGCTTCCATTAATGTTATGCCTTATTCTATTTATAAACTGATTAACGCGAGTCCTTTAAAAGAGACAGGAGTAATAATCCAGTTGGCGGACAGGTCAGTCGTCTATCCCAAAGGGCTGCTTGAAGATGTCCTTGTTAAAGTTAACGAATTAGTTTTCCCTGCAGATTTCTACGTTATTAGTATGGAAGATGATAATTTAAATAATTCGTCTGACATTTTGCTTGGAAGGCCGTTTCTAAGTACCACAAGTGCAAAAATAGATGTTCGAAGTGGGACACTGACCATGGAGTTTGATGGCGAAATCGTGAAATTAAATGTCTACGAGGCCATGGGTCATCCTAACTCACTATTAAATATTTCTAGCATTGATATTTTAGATTGTTTAACTCAATCTTATTTTGAATATCATGACTTTAATGAGTTGGAAACTGTCCTTTACAGAAACATTGACATGGATATTTTACATCATCTCGTGGAATTCGCAGTCATTGAAGATCCGTTGCAAGAGATTGTCAATCACTTGGAAACGCAACCCTCATTGACAAACCGAGGTAACCAATTTGAACTATTACCTTCCCAGACTAAAATGTTGCCCTCGGTTTTGCAGCCACCGACCTTGGAGCTTAAAGCATTACCGGACCACCTTAAGTACGTCTTTTTGGGAGAGAAAGACACCTTACCGGTAATAGTGTCAAACAAGTTAACCAAAGACGAGGAGGAAAGTCTAGTTTGAGTTCTGAGAGATTATAAGAAAGCCATTGGTTGGACGATAGCCGACATAAAAGGGCTAAGTCCATCCACTTGTATGTACAAAATTTCCATCGAAGACAACACGAAACCAAAGAGGGATGCTCAAAGGCGCCTCAATCCACCCATGATAGAGGTAGTAAAGAAGGAGGTCCAGAAACTGTTAGATACTGGAATGATATACCCGATTTCTGACAGTGATTGGGTTAGTCCGGTTCATGTCGTGCCCAAGAAAACTGGCGTGACAGTGGTAAAAAATCCTTCAGGTGAGCTGGTCCCTACACAAGTCCAGAATGGATGGAGGGTTTGCATCGATTATAGAAAATTGAATGCAGCTACCTGAAAAGACCATTTCCCACTCCCCTTCATCGATCAAATGCTCTAGCGATTAGCCGGTAAATCCCATTATTGTTGTCTCGATGGGTACTCAGGATTTTTCCAGATTCCAGTGGCTCCGGAGGATCAAGACAAAACTATTTTCACGTGTCCCTTCGGAACATTTGCGTATAGACGGATGCCATTTGGACTCTGCAATGCTCTGGCCACTTTCCAAAGATGCATGGTGAGCATATTCTCTGATTACGTCGAGAAAATCATCGAAGTCTTTATGGATGACTTCACGGTATACGGTAACTCTTTTAACGAATGTCTCAATGAATTTAATCTTGTTTTAAATTATGAGAAATGCCATTTCATGGCTGACAATGGATTAATTTTGGTTCATATAGTTTCCTCGAAAGGAATCGAGGTCGATAAGGCAAAAATGAATATTATTAACTCGTTACCTTACCCCTCATCAGTGAGGGAAGTTCGTTCGTTTCTTGGCTATGTAGGATTTTACAGGCGATTCATAAAAGATTTCTCGAAAATCGCGCGACCACTTTGTAGTCTGTTACAAAAGGATAAAGAATTTGAATTTGACCAAACTTGTAAAGACGCGTTTGATGTTCTAAAGCAGAAATTGGTCTCTGCTCCCATAATGCAGCCACCAAATTGGAACTTCCTATTCGAAATCATGTGTGATGTGAGTGACCAAAGTGTGGGAGCTGTTCTTGGCCAAATAATAGGGAAAGAGCCTCATGTTATCTACTATGCTTCGAAGACTTTGGATGCTTCCCAAAGTAATTACACAATGACCGAGAAAGAATTATTAGCTGTTGTGTTTACTTTAGATAAATTCAGATCTTACCTATTAGGTACTAAAGTAATTATCTTTTCTGATCATGCTGTTTTAAAATATTTAATAGGTAAGAAGGAGGCAAAACCCCAACTGATTAGATGGATTCTACTCCTATAAGAGTTCGATTTTGAAATTCGAGATAAAAAGGAATGCAAAAACCTAGTAGCTGACCATTTGAGTCAATTACCGATTCCAGTAGACAACACACCATTAAAAAATAACTTTCCAAATGAAAACCTGTTTTCAGCAAATACAGTGCATCCTTGGTATGCAGACATAGTAAATTACCTCGTCACAGGTACTGTTCCTTCAAATTTGCCAAGGTCTAAAAAAGATAAGATAAGAAAGGATGCACGATATTACATTTGGGACGATCCTTACCTTTGGAAGCATTACTCGGATCAAGTAATATGACATTGTGTAGCAGAAACAGAGGTACAGTCTATATTAACTTTTTGTCATTCTTATGCACGCGGAGGACACTTTGGACCTAAATGCACCGTACACAAAATTCTCGAATGTGGATTATTTTGGCCAAACATATTTCGTGATGCCTTTTATTTCTGCAAAACTTGTGAAAAATGCCCAAGAGTTGGCAACCTTAGTCGTCGAAATGAGATGCCTCATACTCCTATTCATATTTGTGAAGTTTTTGATGTGTGGGGCATCGACTTTATGGGTCCCTTCGTTTTTTCTTTCGGTAATTTTTATATACTCTTAGCTGCTGATTATGTCTCTAAGTGGATAGAGGCAAAGGTCACTCGCAATGATAATGCTAAGACTATAGTTGACTTTCTTAAAGATTCTATTTTTTCCAGGTATGGCACTCCACGAGCATTAATCAGTGACAGAGGAACCCATTTTTGCAATAAGATCGTAAGTGCACTTATGGAGAAATATGGAGTAACTCAAAGAATTGCCATTGTTTACCATCCACAAACAAACGGGCAAGCTGAAGTGTCAAATCGAGAGATCAAGTCTATTCTAGAAAAGACAGTTAAACCTAACAGGAAGGATTGGAGTTTGAGACTGAATGATGCACTTTGGGCTTATAGGACAGCTTACAAGGGACCAATAGGCATGTCACCTTACCGACTCGTTTTCGGTAAACCGTGCCATTTTCCGGTCGAGTTAGAGTACAAGGCTTTTTGGGTAGTTAAGCAATGTAATATGGAAATGGAATCTGCGGAAAAATCTCAGAAATTAGACATCCAGGAACTCGAGGAAATCAGGAACGATGCGTATGAAAATGCTCAAGTTTATAAAGAAAAAACGAAAGCATTTCATGACAAGTTCATCACTAGGAAGCAGTTCTCAATAGGACAAAAAGTCCTCCTATACTATTCCACCTTAAAAATCTTCGCTGGTAAGCTTCGATCCAAATGGATAAGACCGTTTATTATTACTAATTTATTTACGAATGGTGCAATAGAAATTCAAAGTGAAGAGACGCAAAAGTGCTTTAAAGTGAATGGTCAACGACTAATATCCTTTTTCGAGAATTTTCAAACACACACAGTTAAGGAGATTGTTCTCGACGAGCCCAAAGTCTGAATAACAGGTAGTCGAGTTAACAACGTTAAAAAAAGTGATTTTTGGGAGGCAACCCAAATTTATTTTTATTTATTTTCATTTATTTTATTTTTAGTTTAAGTATATTAGGATGTAAATAAATTAATTAATTCTTATTTAACTTAGTCAATTTGATGTTTTCAGGAACACTATGGGAGTCATTAATTTTGAAAACGACGAGTAATGAAGGTGGCGTGGGCACGACTTACTAATTTGGTGATAGTAAAAAAAAAAAGAAAACCAACATTCACTAAACACATTTACCCACATACCAAAATACCCAAACACCAAGCCCAATTCCCATTACCTTCAAACCCAAATAAACCACCCCAACTACCCATCATCAACCCAATATCCATCAACCCAAACCCAATTAAATCCACTTACCCAACACCTAATCTAATTCATCCATACCCAAATACCAACCCAACTACATAATACCCAAAACAAACCCAAGTGAGCAAAAAGAAATGGGCCAAACGGCCTAGATGACCCAAAGAAACAAAAAAAGGAAAATAAAAAAAAAGAAAAAGAAAATTAAAACACAAAAATAAAATAAAATCCCTAATTTCCCAAATTCTTCTCATCTTTTTCATCTTCACTCAAACAAAACCCTAACCCAACACCAAGCCACGCCGTCCCCGTCGCCGACTGTTGCCGTCGCATAACCATTCGCCGACTTTTCATCACCGCCGTAGCACCTCGCCACTCCACCTCGCACCGACGAACCCAAAACCAACCCTCTCCATTTTTCTTTTCTTTTTCCTTTTTTCCTCCTCTCTTCCTTCAACTCCCCTACCACCTACCATCGTCATCGTTCAGAGCCACCACTACCGTGCACCGCCACTCCTTTTCCCCAACCCCCATTTTTATTCTTCTTGTTATTATTTTTTCTTTTTCTTCTCTTTGAAACACACAACCCATCACCTCTCATCAAAACCGACACCCCCACCATCACCAAAAAAAATTTTGGCCAAAAATACACCACCCGTCCTCACCGTCGCCGTCGCCGCCGTCACTACCGCCGTGCGCTGCACCTATCACTATAACCTCATCCCCTTCCGTGGTCCTTAGCACCATTCGCTTAGAAGACAAAGTCGAGTCGCCTTTATGCTTAACAAGCCGGTCCATTCTCGAATGAGATCAAACTCTCCAAACAGCAACTCCATTAGATCGCCAGAAAGATCCTACCTTGAGTTTCTAAGGGTACATCCTTATCTGACTTGTCTACCCTAACCGATTGACCCAAGGGACTTAGCACAGATACCCCACTCACTATCTTCTCGAATGCACTCCCAAAGACCCAGATATGGCACACGAATATAAGAATGAGTAGATCCAATATCCACCAAGGCAATATCGGCATATTAGAAACTAAGAACGCATCGGTTATGACATCGGTCGCCGCCCTCCTCTCGCCGACGAGCCAGATACACTAACGCCGCTGTCGAGCCTCAACATTTCCGGTTCCCCTACCAGGCGCTCCTCGACCTCGACCATTTCCATTCCCATTTCGCCCTACCTTGTCCACGTCCCTCGGTGGTTGTGGTCCACCTCTCATGGGTTGAACAACCCTCAGACAAAGAACTCGAGCTCGATCGCTCTTTGTGGGCGATCCTTAACTCAGGCTCCATAGATCCAAGATCGAAACAAGCACGAACGTTTCCTACACTCACCTGTGTACCTTACCACAGTCCCCATAGATTGGCGGTCTAACCACATTCATTGAACGGCTCGAACGGCTCCTCCACTCTCGCCTTTTGGCATTCTTGTTTGCTCCACTCAAGGTCCGAATCCTCCTAAACGGTTCCGATCTTTCTCACGGTTCGCTCTCAAGACGCTTTACCTCCTCAACGATCTTAGTTTTTTCCACCGAACCGCGAAGTCACGCTCCCTCTGGAGCAATCAAGACCTTGAAGTCATCTCGAGTCCATCCTCAAAGCGAACGCTACGCTCATACTCCGTAGCAACTATTCCCACAAAGATACCTACTCACCTTAGAAATTCACCTCAGACTCAAAGAACAGTTTTGCCTCCTGGACCAGATTCAGAATTCTTTCCTACGGTGTCCACATAACTTGCTTCGATGTACTTTCCTTTAAAGGTCGTCTTAAACACTCTCAAGTAACCCTATCACCGGGTTCCATCCTCACGGTGAGCCACCACCGATAAGCCTCATCTCGCAAAGAACGATATTACCCCTTCACTTTTTTTTCTCTGAGCGGTCCAAGTCATCCATAATTCGCCCGTGGCCTCCAACCAATATTTCGCCACATTCGTGGCTACACCAGATACGCCCTAAAGATCTCCGCTCCATTAGCCCGAGTCTTTCGAATCGACCCTCAATTCATTATTCGAACTTGCCCCAGCAACCCTTTCCGAACTCAAGCATTGCTGCGACAGGCGCCATCCGGCACCATGATCATGAGATTCCACTTCTGCTGTCAAGGCACGGCTGCTTCGCCACGCCATATGTCCTATAGACGAAGATCCCGCTCGAGCTCTTCCTCGGCCTCGTCCACGGCCTCTACCTCGAGCTACTCGCGTACTCATATCGTATAATCTGATTACGAATTTTATGCATTAATTTTAGCATTCCAGTGATTATTACAGATGTTTTATGATTCAAATAGTAATTCAGAGATGGTTTTCGTAGAATCGATGTCTAACTACAGTTTCAGTCTTTTAGCAAGCTTTTCTAGGGTTTCAGTAGCATCCTATCTAGAGTATTCTAGTAAAGTTTGAAAGATGACAGATAATTGGACTATATTCGAAAAATTCGAATACTTACAGGCT
This sequence comes from Gossypium arboreum, assembly GCF_025698485.1. Taxonomy (NCBI): domain Eukaryota; kingdom Viridiplantae; phylum Streptophyta; class Magnoliopsida; order Malvales; family Malvaceae; genus Gossypium; species Gossypium arboreum. The sequence goes on along the minus strand of NC_069074.1, from coordinate 28,157,106 downwards.
TCAATGGAGATTTGAATGCCACCTTCGTAAATCCAGTTTTAAAACCGATTTTTTTTTGAAAATTTTCATTTTTGTAAACCCATTCCATAGCCGAGTTGTTGCAACCTGGCTCTGATACCACTAAATGTAACACCCCAAACCCGGCCTAGACGTTATGACCGGATCCGGTGCGCCACATCGATGCGTTCAAAATGTTTCGTTTTACTTAGTTTGGAAAACTTAGTTGGGGTTGTAAAGATACTTTTTAAAGCGAGTTAAGGTGAATAGAAGTCATGCACCGGTAGGAAACCGGGAAGAAGAGGAGGTGAGTCTGCTTGACCGCTTAAGTACCAAGCTCCTTCGGATCCAATCCTAGACATGCACACCACCATTGCCACACCTTAATGACTCGTATTATTTTGAGAAAACCGTCTGGTTATGTCTATCTTAAGAAAATGATTAAGTTTGAAAACGTTTGCTTAGCGAAAGTCTTATTTGTAATCGTGTTATTTTGAAATCCCTTAATGTTTTTGAAAATACGTCCTAAAGCTAACCCATTTTCCTTAGTTATCATAGTTTTTTTCATCAAAATAAAATAAAATAATAAAAGTAAAACAAAACCATAAAAATAATTAAAAGGCCTTATTACACTTAAAACCCAAAACCATAGATGAAATCAAAAGGACGTCCAGTTCACCAGAAAGAAACCAGGTTCGTAGAAACATGTGGCGATCCAAATCCTCACAGCCCAAGCCCACTATGGTTGAGGATTACTGCGAGGATGAAAATAAGGGTGAGTTTTGGAAAAATCGTGTGTAATTCAACCCAACCATAGCCTAAATTAGTTCAAACCACGAGGCGAGAATAAGTTGGCCTCGGCCCGAGCAGATATCGAATAAAGCCCGTAGGCCCGAATGCACTGAACGTATATATCATGCTTATGCGTAAACCCAACCATATCCAACCACATACACCCCCATACCATCCTTTCACCATGTGGGGAGACTACTCGACCCACCCAACCGCTACACGCCACAGAAATATGCAGCATGGCTACTAGATACAGAAAATGTGACAGAGTCACCAGATACAGATATTTTGTGGCAGTGCCACCAGAACAGATATACGTGGCAGGGCCACCATAACAGATAATTTGTGGCATAGCCACCAGGACGCTTCCTCCATAATATAACCCATTTCCCCATGCAACAGATATACATTCATGGCATACATCATACAGATTTAATTCATCATGTTTTTCAGACAAAATTAACCCTAGGGGTATAAAGGTCATTTTGCATACATAGGGGTATAATGGTAATATTGCATACATAGGGGTATTCTAGTAAATCTAACTATTTCTAAGGTTTTCATGCATCTCGTAGCTATTACGTTTAGCCAAAAACACTTACCGAGCGTTCTTACCGAATTGGGCCCGTTGGCCCATTAACCCAGTTTTGGCCTATTAAGCCCAAAATATCAAAAGGCACAAAATCGCGCGTACTGCATTTTTATCACTTCTGATTACCAGTAATAATTACCCATACATCTCACGAGCATTAGACACTCGTAGCACCAAAATACCGCTTTTTCAGATTTCGCTTTTTGCTTTTGCCAATCTAGCCTATGAAAGGGTGTCAGTTACACACCTGATTTGTGACGACTTGCTAACAAGATCCACGTACGAACTGCCTACAATTATGTTGCTACAATTCTTAGATTGCAAATCACAACACTAATCTCCATAATTACTTACCCATATTCGACTTTGTCCCTAAAAGCCTTTAAAACTTTACCTTCTTGTCGAAATCCGATGGCTAGATCCAAGTCTGATCGCTCCAAAGATCCAAGCCTTCGATCCAACCCTTGAGAAGACACTAATCATCAAAATAAATCATCAGTTAAAGACCCTTTATGCCCTATGCCCAAATCGATAGCCTCTCTAGATTTTAGGGACTTCGGCTTTTTCCCAACTTGAAAAAATAAGACTAGATTTGGAGTGATGAACACTTACCACTTATTCCTTCCTGCTTTCCACGTAGATCTGATGCAGATTCAACCTTTAAACTACGGTAAAACTTGAATCTAGAAGCTTTGAAGTTTCGGCTACAAGTCCCTAACTCTATAGTAGTTTCGGCTTTTCTAGGTGATATAGAAAATAATGATTTGAGGCTATAACCCTGGGTAATGTTGTCGGCAGATGCTAGGGGTTTAGAGGAGAGGAATGTTGGTCAAAAAGGAAAACATATTGAGGAATATGGCTTTGGAAAAACGGCACAAGAATATAGCTTTTGGATTTTGAGATTTGAGGTTGGCTTTAGTCTAAGAAAATTAATGGAGGAAAGTGATGTAGAGTAGGGTGGAGATGGACAAGAGGTTTGAAAGGTTGGCTATGGAGAAAGAGAATAAGAAGAAAGCAAAAATGGCTAAAGGGAGAAGGTGAGAAAAGCGACAGAACCAAGCACAACTCCCTCCCTATTCTTGAATTTATCTTGGCATTTTAACCTAGCCGAATTTACCCTAACGAAACCCTTGGCGGCCACCTCTTGCTCCTCAAGAGTCCAAAATTCTACCAACACACTCACCCCAATCAGCTCCTAGATTTCGTCCCTTATCTCTATCCTTATTCAATCCCTTACCCTCTTAAACTCTTCCCGACAGACTTTTATTTCAGCCCATTACTTCCCTTTCTGTACATAAAATTAATCACTTAATTTGTTGTCATTGTGACTTGAACCAGGTCCTCCCCAAGCTTCCACACGCCACTACATCCTTTTCAGTGGCGTCACAAGCCACTTTACCACTTGCTTTCTTGTGATCTATTTTTCACAAATAATTCCTAAAAGCCCAATTTATCAGAACCCCTTTCTCTTATAGAATTAAATTTAATTAAAACTACCGGGTTTTATCCTAAGCTTGGGCCTTCTAGAGACCCACCAACATGATTAGTCCTACACATAACAAACAGAACACAGAATTTTAAATTTTACAACTTTTACAGAATTCCCGAAAATTGGGGCGTTACATATTATTTTAGATTTTATATTAATTTTCTTAAGCTATTTTTAGTAAACCCTATCTATATAAATAGGGGGTTTTAGTTCTTAGGAAATCATCCATTAATCAATTATCTTTACATTCCTATTTTATTTTGGAATTGCATTATCCACATTGTTTTTCTTTTTCTTAATTCAATTGAGCATTAGATTATTTTGTCTTCTTTTTACAAAATTTGTCTATTTCTCTTTGCAAATATTTTTCCTATCCATTTCCACTACCTTTTTCATATAATTTCTATCATTTCCATAACCTTCAAGCATGATTAAATTCATGCCACACTAAACCCCTTTCAGTTTTAAGTCGGTGTTAACTCCGTCAAAAAAACTCGTGAGTTACGAACCCGAGCTGTTTAACTCCTAACTTTCGATATTTATTATTTCTCCAGATTAAGAGTATGACCTCGTCAACTCACAAAGTCTAGACATCACTAAATCAAAAAAGACGTTGTTTGAGTTAGTGTGGTTAGACGTACAGTTGGAATTCCGAAAAGATCGATTGTCTAATTGGTCTTCCATGCACACATTGGCGTGCTAAGTGGGGATTGCTATTTGGTTCCGTCAAGGGAAGTAGTAACCGGATTTAAATGTCCCAAACGTTTGAGGGCATTGGTTCGAGCTAGGCTCTTCTAGAACGCAAAGCTGCCGAAGTTCTAAATCACGAACGTTTCGTAGGTTGTTTGATCGTAAGGGTTAGTTATAGGACGTTCCATAACTAATTTACACAATGAAGAGTTGGTATCCGAGGCGTCCTTGGTAGCTATAACTAGCTTATCGAAAAAAAGGAGTTCACCTAATTTCGACGAACGGGTCAAAGACGAGAAAACCCGTGCTTAAGGCTGAGCTAAGTTCTATTGATTTTCTTTTAAATTATTTCGTTATTTATTTTTATTTCATCTTTTACTTTTTACTTTTTACGTTTTCTTGTGTTTATTTCAGGTTTCATATTTTATTTCCCCCCCCAAACGTCGCGGGCACGACAACTGCCCAGACACTAATCTAGTTAAGAAACAAACAATTTTCAGTAATTCCAGTCTCTGTGGGATCGACCCTACTCCCTATACTGCTTTAATTTGCAAACTAAGTGTAGGTTTATATTGGTGGAATCGACAGCCATCACCACATGTATGGCCGGCCATGGCGGGCTCTTTCGCTGCTAATTTTGGCTATTTTTAGCAGCCCTCTCAACCTATAAAAACCTCCATTGGCTGTTTATTTCAACACATCTCAACTTTGTCATCTCTTCTCTTCTCTTCTCTCTCAATCTCCTCTCTTCATTTCCCAGCCATTTTTCTTTATTCTCTTATCGATTTCACCTCTTGAAAAAGAGTCATTCATCCACCATTTGGAGCAGCATTAAAGTGTTCGTAGCAGCCTCGATTCGACAAGAACAAGCGGAGAAGGAAGAGTGGAGCAAACCATTCAAGCCACGGAGAAACACCAGATTTGATTCTTGATCCCTATCCTTTTAATTTTTGTTGTTGTTATGATGAACATTTCTATGAATATTTGTGATGTTGAAATGTTTAATTTAATTGATATGGCTTAAATTTAATTCGTGTTAGGTTGATTGCATTTTGCCTACTTAAATTATTAAAATTATGTTTGTGTTGTTATAGGCCTCGGTAAGATGTTTGATTAAGTAAAATCATGACTAAGTTATTCTTGCATTATAATTGTAAGGTAACTAATGAATTAATTATTTAAACGGATTGAAATTGTAATTAATTGACACGATACGTAACCAGTGCATGTTTAATCATCTAAGGTAGCTAAGGGTTAAATTAGCAACGGTATCTAATGATACATTTACCTTGCATAACTTGCAAGATTATTGTAATTAAACTGTTTCAAGGTAGAAATACATTGTTACCTCATGTAATCTTTTATGTGCTTATGAGATTGAATTAATTGTTTGAATTAGCATAGAGATATGTACAAGAGATTATTTTAATTTCATAAGTACGTATGTGCATTAACACATTTGCTTATTAAAATCTGTTTAATCGGTTGAATTGGCATAGAGATATAGTTAAGAGATAAATGGATTTTGGTAGGTAAATATGTTCATAAGTTAGCAAATTACCGAGTTTCCGTGAATTTATTCGTAACAACATAAACATGAGTTTAATAATTCTAAGTTAAGAGATGTAATTAATCTAGCACAATTATGTCATCTTGATTACAATCATCTTTTGAAATCGTGCACTGGAACTTATATTTTATTTTTATTTATTTTACTTAGTTAAAACTCTAGTTTTTAATCACCTCTTCAAATCAAAATATTTTTCTTCACCAAAGTGTTTTTCAATTAATTTCTTAAATAATTCTTTTCACAGTCCCTGTGGATATGATAACTCAACATTTACTTGTCACTTTATTACTTGTTGCGATTGTGTACACTTGCACATTTCCATTGTTCCAGTAACAACCCTAAATTCTTACGTCAACGTTCGAGCGTTGACCTGGGTTAGTGATGGATAAATTGATTTTGGGATTGGGTTTTGTTGGAATTAATTTGGGTAAATTTTGGACCTTTTTATAAAAAATTAAGGATGTTGGGAAGCTTATGTGAAGTAGGGGGAAGATGGATGGCTAATATGGTGATTTTACAATTTTTGAATAAAAATCTTCTCCCAATTAATGAGAAAAAATGGTTTGGCAGATTGAGGTATGGGATGAAGTGGATTTGTCCCTATTTTTCCTTATATTATAATCACCCTATTTTTTTTCTTTCTACATTTCTTCAATTCTTTTTTCTTTTCTCCATTTATTTTCCTTAGCAAGCTGTGCAGAAGGAGAAAGATTTGAGTGATTTCTAACCTTTTTTCATCCTCCAAATCTTAAAGAAGCTAAGGGTCTTAATCTAGCTTTTTTTTTTAAAAGTTCCATGGAAAAAAAATCTATGTTCTTCAAGGATGAAGGTGGAGGTTTTTGGGTGTTTTAGGAGGGTTTGAGTTTGAGGAAGTCTCTACCCATCTTTTCATATTTTATTTATTTATTTAAAGCATGTATTTTTGCATTCTATCGACTATTATTTTTTTGTGGGAAATCTTGTGTGTTACATAGTTATTAGTTAAAGAAGGTGGTGAATCTTCTAAAGCTAAGGGTAAAGGCAAAGTGGTGGAGAGCTAGGCAAGAAACTTTGTTGGTGTTCTTCCATCAAGGTGGTACCCTCTAACTCTCCTCTACTTCTTAATAAGTCATAAATATGATTCTTGTGTGATAATGCAGGCATGTTATATATCTTTGGGTGGAAATCATGTTTGGATGATTTAAAATGAAGCTAAAAACTTAGTTGTGAAATTCGCCATAAACAAATTATTACATGAACTGTAAGTTTGAAAATTTTCCATAAATTCTGTAAAAATAGTTAAAAAGTGATTTATACATTGTTGTATCCTTGAGTCAGTCTAGTTTTGTTTAGAACAAACGGAGATCGATTTCGATTTTTATTTTAAAAGATATGAATTTTTGAGTGTCGAAAGATCATAAAAATCTGGCAGCAGAATTCTTATAAAAAAAATTTATCATTGACTTTGAAAAAGTACCTAAAGTTTTACAAGATAAAATAGGAAGTGGGCCTTACATCTCTATACGCGTACAGAAGTCTAGTTTCTTTTAAAACAAACGGTGCTCGATTTAGAGTTATATATTAAGAGTTATTAATTTTTGAATGAGAAAAGGTCAGAATGTCAAGGTAGCATACTGTCACATCTCATTAGTTAATATTAGCTGGAAAAATTAGCAAGTTAAAACGAGTATGAGACTTGAATGTCATGGATGTATTTTTGTGATTATATTTTTTGATGCTTTGTTTGCGCCTAGCCTTCAGGCTGTAACCTAACTAGCGGCCATGAGCGGCGCTCGAGATAACCTTACGGACACCTGGAATTATTTAACTAGAGTCCATGAGTGGTGCGGGACTATTTGGATACCCGATTATTTGAGCAGTATGTGCAATCTAAGAAGTTTGACAAGTTTAATATGCAATTGATTTGGTTATGTAGATTTAATGATTCATGATTTAATTATTCGATACTCATGTAATGCTTCTACGTATACGTTTGATTTGCATACTTATATTTTATGAATTGCTTAAAGTATGGTAGATTTGTTGTGTACCACTAAGGCTATAAAGCTCAGCCTTCGAATTGTCTTCATGTTCAGATTTGTAAACTTTTGTTCATGTCCGAGGAGCATCATCAATGAGAGACTTCTAGCATCACATATTCAGAGTACAATACCTTATCTATTAGTGGGCATTGTATTCCTAAGGCCTTACTTGTATTTTTTTTTGTAGGTCTGCAACTCATTTATCATTGTTATTTTGACTATTTTGATATACGATGATATTAAAGCTCCACATATTTTGTATAACTACTTTTATTACTATTTTTAGTGTAACTATGTATGGTATTTTCTCTTATATAAAATGTATTTCAATGTTTTAAATTATTTGAAAATTTTGCTGGGTTGCTCCAGTAACCTGGTGTAGTACCTTAGTATTTGAGTACTCTATATTCAAGATTATGGTGTTACAGTTACCTTCATTAGGATACTAAATAACTTAAATGTGCCTCACTAACTGCTACACTTACATTAGCAGTGACACAAAAACAAGAGTGGCGGTCTTATTAGCGGAAAGTTTGTCTATTAAGGTTCTTGCCACAACCAAGAACTCTTCATCCCACGAAGTGCAATTCCGCAGTATTGATGAAGTTCTACAAGATACTTTTCCATGAAGTTACTATCCTTACCCTATCTAAGTCTCACGACTTAGGTAGTCTTCGCCAGCGTAGTTTTTCAGACCGAACTAGCTTGCCAAAAGAGGGTGTGACATCTAATAGGATAAATTTTCACTATATAGTCTTGGCAAAACAACAATCTTGTAATACAGACAGAATTGTTTCTTCAAAGCAACCACAAAAAATACATGATGGATCATTGATCACGCCCCTGTTGCATCTCACATGATTACTCAATATGTTCTCACACATTAAATCTTTATAAAAGGTGCTTCACATGATTGGTCAATACGTTCTCATAAAAGGTGCTTCACACGTTGTGCTCCTAGTTACAACTTACCATCAATTTATAAGCATTTTCCACAGAGAACTTGCCTGAAGTTATCAACTTCCACATACATACATCAGACCCTATCTCTTCATTGGGAGTAGGCATAACTACTAATTTGTCAAGAATTCCTTGGCCAAGTCTAGGAGTAAAAAAATTCCAATTCCATTCATTGCTCTCATTTACCATATCAGCTACCTTTATATCATCTAAACCATTGTATTCAAATGTGATGTGCTTTCAATGGACACAGATTCGGGATCTATTCGTCAGCCTAAAAATGGGCAGACTTGCTATCACCCAAAAGCTAGTTCAAACATTCTTGAAAATCACCTTGTAACTTTGATAGGGTGTGTCATAGATAAGAGTATTGTGCTATTTGAATACTCACTAGTCATTTATCACTAACATTGTATTTGGCCTTCAGTACTCGCACCTAGTATGCTTGAGGTTTAGTGACAATGTTGAATCCTAATGTATAAAAGCAACTTATTCTAGATCAATAGTCATTGGATACCAAATCCTCCATGTTTGTTAGGATGACACTGTATTTTCCAACTAATCAATGCTATAGTTCTTTCCCTATTTGTGGCTCCTCATATAAATTCACGTGCTAGTTTTTCAATCTCAAGACAGGTTCTAATATATAACAAGAAGTTTACATGAAATAGTTTAGGATGATAACAAAATTGATATCGCTAATGTAACTCTGCCAGCTATAGATAACAGTCTTGCATTATACCTTTTAAGTTACTGTCACATTTTATCAGCAATAAATTGGTAGGTGTTTCTAGTGACCTTTTTTTGTAGCTATGATATTCCCAAATAGGTTCCCAAGTCATCCATTTGTTGAAAACCTAGTACTTATATCTTATTTACTCATATTAGTAGAAACAAATTCTTAGTCTTTTTGAGCATTCACCTTGTGTCTAAAGAATAAGCAAAACTGGTAGAAAATTGTCTTGATCACTTATATGCCATAAATTGATACATCAAATTAAGTTATTTTCTACACTTAACGGGTTTGAATTTAAGTATTTTATGGCTTTATTAGTACTTTTTAGTAACTATTAGATTTTTTTGAATTTAGTTTTTATGCATTTTGAGTAATTTTTAAGACCAAAATGGTAAAATCATGCCTTTAGAAATTGAATTGTTAACTTGAGTTGATACAGGAAGTGATGAAGGCCAAAACTTGAAGAAATGTTTCCCTTGTGGTCAAGGTCATGACATCAGATCCTTGGTGTCGTGACACTGAAGCCTTTCATCACTACGAGGACTTAAACTTCAACAAAATCACATTACAGGTAAGCTATTATGATGTAGAGACATCAACGGAGTGATGTCGGGACATCAACCTTTAGGATTGAGACATTGAGCCTTTAAGGTCATAATATTATGGGCAATCACCAGATTTGAGGAGTCCAAGTCATCCAAAGTTGCAAGTCGCAATATTGGAGATCATGGTCACAACATTGAAGCTATCAAACATCCTTAGGAGTAGATTGTTGAGGATGTTACGACATCGAAACATGCTAAAATAAAGTCTGTAAGGGCAGTTCTCAATCAATTCAACATAAGTTAGCAGTTAAGTAGGGGCATTTTTGTCCATTTTAGGTCAACATATGTTAGACTATTTAAGCTACTTTAAGAAATGTTTTAAAGAAAGCTTTTTCATTAGAGTAATTTTTAGGGTTTACTTACTACTTATTTTATATATAATTTTTCTACACTTTTCTTTTGGCATTCAAAGGTACAAGGACCTTTTATATCCTTTGATTTTTGCACCAAATTTCAATAGACTTTTTATTTATTTCTCAATCCAAACTTGCAATTGAATAATTGGGGTTGTAGATTTCATGTTTACGCTTTATTTCAACGATCAAATTGAGGACTTCATCACGATTTTTAAACATTTCTAAACTCTATTATGTTTATGTGATTTAAGTATTTAAATTAATATGAAATTGAATGGGTTTTATTTGTTGAATATGGGTATGAACTAATTTTCTATTATAATCATTAATTGAAATGTTAATTAATTAATCTAAGGTTTAGTGACTAAATTGAAATGATTTGGGCTAAATTGAATAAACGTAAAAACTTAGAATTTACGACTCTAGGTGAATAATTAGATAAGTGAGACCAAAAGGAGACCTCATCGAGTATATATTCAATTGTTCCTATTTAGTCTAGGTGATATCGAGAGATTAATTAGTAATCGAAAGGTAAAATTAAACCGATTAGAAATTTTATCAACTTAGCTCCCTAATCTGAGAATTGGTTATTAACATAGGGATTAATCAATTATTACATTATTCTCTGATTATTTCAATTATAATTTTGGTACATTTAAATTTCAGTCATTTATTTAATACATTAATTTAATTCGACAATTTCATGGTTTGCAGTACTATGCTTTTTAGATATTAGATAGCTAGATGTTTTAGTTGCATGCTTTATTTTTGTTAATTTATCATATCACCCAATCTCTTTTGGGTTCAATCTTTGGAATACTTAGTGTTCCATTGAAACACATAAACCTTATAATTAAACATGTGACACTTGCAAAATACCACATTTTATCTTATTTGTTTACAATTTTCTTTGCTCGGTGTATGTATGCCGAAACACAATCAATCACCTCAGCTTGGTCAGGATACGTTTTAATGGAAAGGACTAAATCATTTACAAAGAACAAATATGAGATATTAGATCCCTCTTTCCCAAGCTTAATAAGTCTCCAGTTCTTTCTTCAAATTATATTGACAATCAAATGTCTAAGCTACTCCATGCCAATGACAAATAAATAAGGAGATGAAGGATCTCTTTGTAGAATACCCTCGGTCAAAAAAAAATTATTTGTAAGTTTTCTATTCTACAAGGTTTTCATGGAAGATGATATGTAGTTCATAATTAACATCACGAGTCTCGAGGGCTGAAACACCCCTTACCTGTCTCTATCGTCGAAATCGGATTACGGGATGCTACAGTAAATAACAGAGCATGAACATGCTATTTCAATTCAAAACTTATTTAAATCAATCAATAATTATCAATCATTCAATTAAAAATGTTATTCATGCAAGAACGAGCTTAAATTGAGCTTACAAAAACTCTAAAAAAATTCAGAACTAAGCAGAGACTAATTTGAAACTTAACATAAAAATGAGGTAAAAACATAAAATAGGGGTCACACGATTGTGTGACAGACTGAGGCCGTGTGGGGTTGAAACACACAGTCATGTAATCTAACCATGTGTAAGATTGATGCCATGTATAAAAGGGTCACACAGCCGTGTTGCCAAGCCGTGTAACAAATTGTGGCCACGTGAACCTAATTATAAAAGTTTACAAACATTCACACGACTGTATAGCTGGGCCGTGTAAGAGATTGAGGCTGTGTCAACATTTGTGCGCCTAAATTACTAGTGGCACACTGTCGTGTCAACCAACTGTATGAGACACATGGCCATGTGGCAAATCATATGTGTAGGAAAATGCACCTAATGTACAATTTGGCTCAACCTTACATAAAGACCTATAATGCATTCCTTTACTAACATTAACACTTGCTAAAATATGCACATTTCATGCCCAAAATATAACTTATGAAGCATTCCTAAATGTTTAACCAATATGCCACAACCGACACCACAATCAACTAAAATACTTCAATCCATTCACTTATAATTTATGCATTCATCCAACTACCACATTCTAAATCACTTAACACACAATCGAGCTAGTCATACATATATTCACGAGCATAAGTATAGTTTAACTTACCAAAACAATCCTATAAACTTGCTTTAATACAATACCTAAATAAATAGACCAGAATGGGAAAGTTCATAAAATTTGAACACCAAGCGCGCACACTCGCACACACACATACACATTACATCTATTACATACCAATTATAATCGAACCAAGATGAACCAAAGATTACCAATAGTGACGCTGGATAGTGTGAGCACTAAAAGTGATCCGATAGTTAAGCTTCACAAAGATACAACTACAAAAGACAAGAAAATAAAATGGTGTAAGCATTGACATGCTTAGCAAGTTCATAGGTACATAAACAATAGTCTTACCTTAGATTCACATTTAAGTAAATAGAATTAACTAGTTTAAGTCACTTTCCTGTGAAAACATTTTACAACAATAAGGTGAGTGTATCACGAATCAAATCATATAATCTTCCCAAATCCATTCAATACGATATATAACAGAATCATTCAATCAAACTGTATAACCTATGAATCAGGTTAATCAATTGATCAACTCCATTCTTAAACACATTCTTTTCAACTCATTACATACATAATCAAATATCTTTTTCTTTTAAACATATAACACTATCACCACATGTCACAAGTACAAAGCGAGCGTATCATACATGTAAACTATAAATTTTCCAATAAGTTTAATATCGTTTCCAGATAACTTTTAAACACGCACACTTATCATTCATTTAATTTCATCGGCTAACATTTCAATAGCCATACAAATATATCATTTCCAAGCAACTCATGAAATCAAAATAATTTGGATACTCGATTATCCACCTAAAATACGCCAGAATGCTCAAACGATCTAAACCAACAAAAAACACGTCTTAGCACTGAGTGCCAAGCCCAAAGGTTAACATCTTTCCAGAAACACACCTGGGCACTAAATGTCAAGCTCGAAATCTACACATCCTCCCTAGTAACATGCCTGAATCATTGTAAATACAACTTGGTAATCTGCAAAACATGTTGGATACTGACACATTTAGCTAACATATAAACATATCATTTGTTATCATCTTATCTCATATCAAACCCGTACAATGCGCGATATACCCTTATTGGCATGCCAATTCATAAGCTGTAAAAGTAACATATTTTAATCCTATGCTTAATGCGTTTTTGAAAGATTAATTATGTAAATTAGTGAATTTAATGCTCCTAATCCTTTAAATTCATGTTTCTATACTTAGGAGAGCATTTAGGAGTGAAAGGAGCGAAAAATAACCCAAAATTAGACAAATAGAGTTGTTTCAGGATCTACAAGGGCTGACCACACGCTCGTATGAGACGTACGAGCTGGCCACATGCCCATGTGCCAGCCTGTGTCGATATCGCACCTTGCTTCCTAGATACGAGGAAAAACTCAATTTTTAGGCTTTCTGAGCATTCTAAAGTCTATAAATACCAATTAGAAGAAGAACTAAAGAGGCACTGAGAGAAGATCGAAAAAAACACTCGAAGAACGCCATTGAAATCAACTCGGAAGTAGATCTCCCTCAAGATCGAAGATCTTTTTTTAATTCTTTTCGAAGTTTTATTGAGTTTCTTTATGTCTTGTGATTATCCTAACTTTAAGATGTTTCTATTTAGGATTATGAACTAAATTCCCTAGATACTTAGGGAAGATGAAACCTATGATGAATCTTATTATTTGATTTCTGATTTACATGATAAATACTTGATTCTTGTTCTCAATTATGTATGCTTATTTCTTGTTTTAATATTTTTGGAATACTAATTCATGTTTAATGTGCTTATTTTAGTGGAGCAAAAGTCCCTGTTTAAGAGTAGATCTAACATAATTGAGTGGAGTTGCATTCAACCCTAGAAATAGGACGACATAAATCTACCGGAATAGAGTCAAATTTAATAGGGGAATCCATAGATCGAGTTTGTGTGACAATAAGGGTTTTAATTAGAAAGAGATTTCAATTAATCAACCTAGAGTCAGTTGTTTTTACTTTCGAAATAGATATTAACATAATTTAGGGGTTTCTACAGATCAAGCTAGAAGTGAATAAATCGTTTAATTCAGATTCAGAATAATAGGTGAAGTCTAGGTGGATTCTTTCCTAGGTATTGTCTTTCTCATTGGTTATCTTATGTTATTTTCCTATTTCATTCTCTATTGCGTTCTTAGTTAATTTAGATTAGTAAATTTAGATTAAAAAAAAACTCTAATTTATCGGCTAAATAATAGAAAAACAGTAATTACTAGTACTTTTAGTCATCGTGGATACGATATTCCCTACTCACCATAGCTATACAATTGTTCAATAGGTGCGCTTACCTTTGTCGTAATTATAGTTAGTTTAGTGACCATCATCAATCATATCCTAATTGTTTACTATGTTCAAACGGGCATTTAAACAAGATTCGTAATATTATAATTAGGGACACTTCCATGTTCTCAGTACACATGTTGTAAACAAGTCACATTTATTCCTAATCCATATGAATCATGTTTCACCAGTATTTAACATTTCTCAATTAAATCCTTACTCACCTTAACATTAGTTTATAACATTTCAATTCCAATTCATAATATTAAGAACATATATATTCGAAATTCAACAACAACAATATATATACATTTCAATACACTATGTACTTACCTAATGTATTCGGATAACAAGTTGATTTGTAGTGACTATTCTATAATTTTTCCTTTTCCCAATTTTTTCTCCGTACGATTCACTCCTTGATCTATATAATAATTCATTTCATATTATCAGCTTTTATCACTTTAAACATCCAAATTCATGAATATAATATCTTTTATTCATTTTGCACAATTTCCTAAAGTTTTACATTTTATTCAATTTACTCCTAAAACCGAAACTATTATATCTTTCAAATTCAAGATTTGATTTTTAATCCAATTAAAATTTCATCATTGTACAGCCCTCTAAAAACATAAATTTCATGAACATTTTTACATTATTACAATTTAGTCTTTATACACAAAACTAACAAAATTTACTTAACAAATTAGTCTCTATTCCTAATTAAGCTCACAAACATACCCTTAAACATCAAAACCTTCAATTTTTATCGATGAAAACGTTTTAAAACTTTAACAGTTTTGAAAGCAAAAGTATGGGTTAATTAGATTAAACTAAAACGATCTCAAAAACATAAAATTTATGAAAAATGGACTTACAGAGGACTAACATGCAAAGCCACAAGCTTGGACGGATCTTTAAACTTCAAAAATGGTGGTTTTGTGTTTTTGTTTCGGTGAGAAGACTCAAAATGAAGATGATGACTTCATTTTTATGCATTAACCTTTATTTTATTAACTTTAATATTAAAATTTAAATAAAATTTTAGTTATAAAGTTCAACTAAAGCATATAACAACCGACCACTATCAAATAAAAGGGTAATTTTGCTACATAAAACCCTTAACATTAATTAATTTAGCCTTTTAACACAAAAAAATAAATATCGATTAACTTTTATAATCTTTATAATTTAGTTCTTTTTCCTTAATTAACTATCAAATCATCAAAATTTTTGGACCAAACTTCAATCCACCTATATAACAGCTCATTAAATATTTAATAAAAATATTTAGGGCCTTAGTTTTCAGAAACAATGTCCCGATATCTCATTTTTCAAAATCACTTGACTTTTGATACACACCACTTGTACCTTGACTAACTAACCAGTTAATAAAATCTATTAAATCTTAATTCACTATTATACTATATTAAACTCATAAATATTAATTAAATATTTCTAGGGACTCTTTCGTCGAAATTGTGGTCCCAAAAACACTCTTTCCAACACTATTAAAAAATGAATTGTTACAAGTGTAACCCTACATCTTTGAATGCATCACTCATAAAGTCCTAACACATTCAATCATAATCCTTTTCCAAGTAAACTTTGATTTTCATCCAACCTTTTCTACCATATAAAGCTCAGAATCATTTCCAATGTAATAATTACATTATCACATATGCTTCGTCTGACTACAAAATTGACTTGGTTAGGAGCTACAATTAGTGGCAGAGCTAAGAGGTAACGGCCCCTAAAATGGAATATTTTTCATTTAAACCCTTTATAATTTATAAAATTTTAAATTAGTAATGGTAAAATTACACATTGCCCTTTAAAAGATAAAAAATTGATTTAGTCCTTTAAAAATTATAAAGATATAGACTATTAAAATAGTGAAATTACATTTTTACTATCACAAAAATATACAATTTAATTTGGCCCCTTCAAAATAATTTTCTGACTCTGCCACTGGCTACAATATTAGGTAAGATCAATTTTAACCTATTCACAATTTCCTTAGTCAAGATTTTCTATGGCACTGTGCATAAATTGGTGGGGCAAAATTTTAAAATAGACTTTGAATTAGCCTTATTGGGAATAAGAACAAATAGTGTCCGGTAAAAGAAAGGATTTAGTTTACCACCACTAAAAACTCCCGGTACCAAGCTGCAAACTGATTGCCCAACCACATCTCATTATTTCTGATAGAACTGAGCATGGAATCCATTTTCCACTAGGCTTTAAGAGGTCACATGTCAAAGAGAGCTTTTTTGATCCCTTCCATTGTCATATCAACATTTAAGGCCTAATACTAACCAGGGGTTAGATTCAGATACATAGTATGCAAAGGGAAAACTCCATAATAGTAGCTCATTGCTTTAACTTCCAACTTATTTCCGTCGAAGCACCATAATGTATTTTCCAAGAAAAGAGCTCTAATTTGGTCCTTCCGTCTTCTACAAAGAGCTTTACTATGGAAGAATCTAGTATTACAGCCATCTTTTCCATACCAGTCCATCCGAGATCTTTGTCACCACAATAACTCTCCTTGATCAAGAACAGTCTCCAACTCAATATTCAAGTCTCGATCCACCTTTTATAGCTTACAAGAGTGATGCCTCTTGAGTGCTGCTTATAGACTCTGAAGTTTCGCTGTCAACTTCTGTTTCTTGAACCGGATGCTCCCAAACACTTTTGAGTTCCACTGTCACAGCAGCTGCGAAGTTCTTTATCGTGTTTGACAAAGCTTTGTTATTGTCTCAATTTGCCTTAACTTGCTCATTAAAACCAATATGTGAAAGCCATCCGGAGAAGTAGTAAAATGGTTTAACTTTAGTGTCTCTGCTATGATTTAGAGTCTTCAGTAACAGAGGTCTATGATTTGGCTTTATTCTTGGCAGATGGTACATTATTAACATAGGCTCCAGTAGTTCCCAAGCCAAATTACGTTATACTTTGTCAAGACGTTCATAGGGGACCCTCCACTCCTTGTAAATTTGGGTCCTGTGAAACCAAGATCCTTCAGGTTATTATTAAACACAAAATTCTTAAAAGCTTGCAGCTCAACTTCCGGAACCACCCTGTGTCTCATTCTCGTGTAATAAAGCATTAAAATCTCCAAGTATGATCCATACTATCGTTGACTGATGAGCAGCACAACTTAATCTCTCCATAGTAGTCTTCGTCTCAAACCATTCGGGATACCATACATTGTTGTGAAAAAGAATCTCAATTTATCTAAAGCATATAGGCAAATTTAAAAATGGATTTAGAGTATTGAAGAAATTCATAATACTTATACTATAATATACTTTATATAAACCACATGATTCTCAATCTAGTGTACATTTTGAATTAAATTTTTTATTCTTAAGTATTTTATAAAATTTGTAATTTGAATTACTTTTGTACATTTTTTTGTGTTTTTAAACTTTTCTATTTTTTCCTTAATTTTTTTTTGTTTTAATAAAATGTTTATACTAAATATTTTGAATCTTGAATTTTTTACTTTTTAAACATTACATAGCTTTAATCTTAGTTCACCAATCTATTTTCATTTTTCAGGAGTTTTCTATTTATAAAACTATTTATACTTCTTTTCCGAAAAACCATCCATACTTTTGAATCTTAATTAGCATATTATTTTATTCTATTATTTACATTTTTTTATTTTTCATTATATTTATTTTATTAATCCATTTTATTTAGTACACGTGAATATCATGTTAATAAAAATAACTATAAATGAATATTTTATTTTATATTTTATATTTTACATTTAAATTGTAGTACAAAATTTAGTATTAATGCAATTTTATTGAACAATTACAAATATTGTTAAATTTTATAAGATTAATCCGCACGGAAATATTACTAATTTCAAAAATTATGGTTCAAATATTAAATTATATATTAAGTACTTTTAATTAAAAACAAAAGCATTTAGAAATTCATTATTTTCAACAAAATTGGATGGGCCAATCCCGTCTATTAAAATATTACCTTCCAAGGCAAATACTTGGGTAATTAGGGTATATATGAATATCTTGTGTCTCCAGCGTAGGGTTTCCAGAGCGGCTCGCCTGTTTGCTGTCCTTAACAACCAGTCTCCGCGAAAATCCATTAAAAATGGAAGAAGAAAAAAAAGTAGGAGGAGCCATCTTCAAAGACATAAGGCGTTATTACTGCGAATTTTGTGGAATCTGCAGATCTAAGAAGTCTCTCATCAACTCCCACATTCTCACTCATCATACGGTACCTGCCAATGGCTTCTTCTTTCTTTTCCCTTTTCAATTCAAATTGGCTTTAAGTCTGAAGATTTATTTTTGTTTTGAACTGTGGGTTTGGTTCAGGACGAAGTAAACAAAAGGGGAAAGGAAGAAGAGGGAGCTTCATCTTCAAATACATGTGAAGAGTGCGGTGCTTCTTTTAAGAAGCCTGCTTATTTGAAGCAACACTTGCAAAGCCACTCGCTTGAGGTCTTTTTAACTTGTAATTAGTTTCACGGTCAAATTTTTTTTTTTAAATAATCCTTTTGATTGCCCAATAACTAATACCTTGTTAACTTAATCTTAGTTGATACTTTGCTATCTGCCATATTTAGATATATGGGAGAATGATAGTTTTTGAAGATTTGGCTTACTCATAAACCAACTTCACGGTTAAACATGATTTTGGTATTTGTTTTATTTGCCTTAATTTTATAGCAATTTTAAACAATCATATGATAAGTGACTAAACAACCTATCTGTGTATCCTGATGTCTTGTATCTTACTACCACCTCTCTTACCTGTTTGAGTGTATCCATTTTTGATATAGATAAGCTCAATTGTTTTAAGTTTATTTATATTTTTGGAGGATCATACTTTCAGCTATGCAAGACAAGGTTGCAATAGTGAAAATGAAGAGCCTGTGTAACGTAGATTACCACTTATGATTTATGACATACTTTTTTGCAGGAGTCACTTCATTTTATAATGTAACCAATGGATGTTATAGCGTGAAGCATTGGATCCCACAAAAAGAACTCCAAAATGCGAGAGGCTACATTGTTGTAACTTGAATGGACCAGTATCAGGTTGGGAGACCTCCTGAGAAGCTCCATCAAGTGAGCCTCAATCACGCGGTGTGGTATACTTTTGAGGTTTGAAGACTTGTTAATGTGCATGCATGCATCAGTATTGGTTGTTATGCACTTGTAATTCTAATAATCTTTCTTTTGTTACAGAGGCCATTTGTTTGTTCGGTTGAAGATTGTCATGCTAGCTACAGGAGGAAAGACCACTTGAATCGCCACCTTCTTCAGCACCAAGGAAAACTCTTTAAGTGTCTGATTGAGAATTGCAATAGAGAATTTGCATTTCAAGGCAATATGAAAAGGCATATAAAAGAGTTTCATGATGAAGAGTCATCTGACTTGGATGCTGGAAGTCAGAAGCAATATGTCTGCCAAGAAGTAGGATGTGGAAAGGTGTTCGAATTTGCGTCAAAGCTTAAAAAGCATGAGGATTCTCATGGCAAGTTTCTTTTCGTTTACAGTTTTCAAAATAGCAGCAAAGTGTCTTATTCCATGTTTCTAAAACTGAGTGGCATTCATAATATAATATCTTAATTCATTTTAATCTTATATTCCTTATATTTAAAAAAGAAAAAGAAAACAGGCTTGCGCTCTTTGATTAAATTGTAGTAGTCAAACATGTTATCTGATGAATGCCTTAATTGTTACAGTTAAGCTGGATTCAGTGGAAGCCTTCTGTTCTGAACCAGGTTGCATGAAGTATTTTACTGACGAGCAATGCCTTAAGGCTCATGTGCAATCGAGCCATGCATATATTAACTGTCAAATATGTGGAGCAAAGCAGCTGAAAAAGAACATCAAGAGGCACCTCCGATCACATGAACCAGGAGGGGTTGAATCAGAGAGAATTAAGTGTGATTTTGAGGGTTGTCTTCATACATTTTCAACTGTAAGATATTATGAACCTTGGATTAATTTACACATAAGAAGTTGAATGTGAAATTTTTGGACTAATCGAGTATTCATACTACAATCATTTTTTGATCAATTACATTTTTCTTTTTCACTGACATGTTGAAATATTCTTTTTTACAGAAATCAAATCTTCGCCAGCATATCAAGGCTGTGCATGAAGAACTCAAGCCTTTTGCATGTAGTTTCTTTGGTTGTGGTATGAGATTTTCATACAAGCATGTTAGAGACAACCATGAGAAATCAGGGTGCCACGTTTATACTCCTGTAAGTTATTTGTTATCAATGGCTCAATTCTATTGTAGGTTTTTGTCTTGTGTTGTTGCTATTTTTCATGTTAGACAAAGTTTTATGGTTTTTGAACTGTTTCTTGTGCAGGGCAATTTCCTGGAGACTGATGAGCAGTTCTGCTCAAAGCCAAGGGGCGGGCGGAAGAGAACATGCCCCACTGTGGAAATGCTTGTTCGAAAAAGAGTAACTCCACCACAAATGGATGCAATGATGGATCTGGGGCCATCTCCTGCTTGTTCGTAATATGGATACCATGAGTAACCTCTGAGTAGTTTGGTGCTGGAGTTGAACAACGTGCTGTGGAAACCATAGCTGTATTGAACTTTTCTAGTATCTGCAATCTCAACCTATCCTTGTAGCAGTAGGTGTAAGTATCCTTAATTTTTTATTAGTTGATGTAAGCCTTTTTTTTTTTTTTTTTTTTTTTGGAATTGCTACCTGCCGTTTTCTTCAATAGGAAAAGTTTGTAATGAATGGGCTGTATATTAATAATATAGTGGGTTCTATATTTATTCTTGTAAGATTATAGTTTGTTTCCAATGAAACAAAAGCAAACATTCATTACATATCCTAAGCAGAATGCTCGAAAGAAAGCTATAAAACAATGAATGGGGAACGGCAGGCAAGGAACATCAAAAGGACGCTACATGAAATGATTGCCTGAAACATAAGGAATGGCTCAAAAAGAAAAGGGGGCCTAGTTAGCATGTTTTGGATCAAATTAAACCGAATTTCATCAGGAGATGAGACTTGGTGGACCGGTCGTTTTATAATCCTTGGCAATTGGAATTCTTTTTCCTTCCAATTTTTAGCTCTTTTAATTTTTATCTTTTTTAGCTATTGAACTTGAATTGATTATCAAATATGTGCACCACATTATCAATTAATAAAATTTTAAAAATTAAAAAATATAACAAAATATTTTTATATTTTTAAAATAATTTTTGAATTTTTAAAATTTAAAAATTAATTAACTGTTGACATGGAATCTATATACGTTATTTTAATAAATGTTAACTTTTCTATTCATTTTGGATGATTTAACAAATAGTATAAGTTTTAATAGTTAAAAGAGGTGAAAAAATAAATAAAAAATTAATTCTTTTTATAAAATTAGAGGACAAAATAAATCATTATGCCTTTTCTTTGTATGTGAGTCATAAAATTCAAATAAAAGGTTGAATATATTGGATGCTAGATATCTTTACATCTCTTTTTTATGTTTTGTTTTCTCTACATTTAGTTTTCTTGTCTTAATTATAAGGCTTAATGGCAAATTTAGTCACTAACGTCTACATGTTTTTGTCAAAATGGCCCTAATTGTATTTTTGAGCTTTTTTTTTTGTTATCAACCTTTGTTTTATTTTTCAAACTGTTTTTAATGATTTGATAAAAGTATCGTTAAAAAAAATTAACAGGATGATGTAGAATATTTTTACTAAGATGTAATTTATTACTTAGGTAACCTAATAAGATAATTACATGTGAAAATTAATAAAATAAATAAAACATACATAAAATTAAAAAATAACTCTTAATTTAAAGAAAATAAACGTAATTATCTAAAAAAATTTCAAAATGAATGTATACGTTTGTTTCTTGAGAGATTTCAAAAGATACTTAATAAATCAAACCAAAAATATTGAATGTGTGCATTCATTTTGAAACTTTTTAGATAATTACGTTTATTTTCTTTAAATTAAGAGTTATTTTTTAACTTCATGAATTTTTATTTTATTATTTTCCACATGTAATTATTTTATTGGGTGTAACAAATTACATATCATTAAAATATACTACATATGAAATTCCACATTATCCCGTTAACTTTTTAATGATAATTTTTCAAATATATTAAAAAAGCAATTTGGAAAAAAAAGAATAAATGTTGATGGAAAAAAAAGACTCAAAAATACAATTAGGGCCATTTTGACAAATCGTGTAAACGTTAGTGGCCAAATTTGTCATTAAGCCTAATTATAATAAAGATAAACTATCTGAGTCGTCCTACTTTTAAGCCGTTTTCATTTTGGTCATTTAAAATGAAATTATTGTAATTTTGTCACTTAATTTTTAAGGTGCTTTCATTTTAGTAATCTAAATATTAAATCTTTAACGACGGTTAATTATATATGCCACAATTTTTTACACATTCATTTTGGGCACCCAACTTTTAGGTCGCGTTTATTTTGATCACCCAAATTCTAAATTGTTTTTATTTTGGTCACTTAAAAATAGTATAGGTTAAAGTAAAGAAATATTAAGGATTAAAATAAATAAAAAAACTGTAAAAAATAAAATAATGCACCAAAAAAAATTGTGTTATAGAGAAATTTATGATGAACCTTGAACCTTTCCTTTTTGTTCGAACAATTGAACCAAGTTATGACAACTTATTTATATAGGTCATCAGTTGTTTTTTTAAAGAATTTGGTAGTTATTATCAAAAGTGATGTGAAACCAAAATTTTCAAAAAATTGACTGACATACATACATGATACATGCACGCAAATACACAGGCATATCCATATTAGAGCTTGCAATATCCTCTGATAAGTAGAATAGAATTACACTTACATTTGAATGGGAAATAATTATCTTTTCCAAGAAAAAGGAGCTAACTTTTATTTTAAATTAGACTAATATTTTATTTACACAATTAAGATTATATTAATTAAATATTAAAAAATTAAGATGTAGTATCATTCCACTTAAAAATGTGTAATGATAATTTTTATCGACATTACATGATATAGATGGAAAGTAATGTGATCACGGGTCATTTTTTTATTGTATAAATAATTTAATTATTATTTAATAGTAAAGATGTAGTGACTACTATTATATAAAATAGGATAATATTGGGAGAACAAATTTATTCCAAATAGATTTAAGGATATTCTTTATTTTTACAAGGGTAACACACTTCTGACAATGTCATTAGACGGACACTTATTGAGTGACTTTCGTAAAAGTATATAATAAGGGAGAGGTCAATCATGACTAAATAATGTTGTAATTAACAGGGAAATAGCTGGAAGTTAATTACAAATTATTTGAGCCCCTTACGTATATATATCAAATCGGTTCCTCTGCTAGCTTGAGATAAGTGGAAACAAATTGCGTGTAGAACCAATAATATGAAATGAATGAAAATGATGAAATAAAAAAAGTAGATCGCACATAACACTATCCGCACTGAATACGTTTTCTCAGTAAGTACAAAAGATGACTTAGAAATTAATTTAGGTTCTTCAAATTATTATTTCATTAATTGTAAATAATAATTGAAGTTCAAAGTAAGAAATAAATCAATTAATTATCACAAATTTGTTGAATAAGGAACTTAAATATATTTTCATCATAGATTCTAATAAACTAAAGTTTCAATGACTTTAATGAAATGATAATTGTATTGAGAAAATAATTTAACTAAGAAATTAATTTAGTGAATTTAATTAATTAAATTAGTTGATTAAATAAATAATAATTTAGAAAACAAAAATAAATAATAGAGTGAATAAAGGTCTAGATAACACTTATAGTTTGGCCCAATACATGAAAGGTCTAATTAGGCCTTATTACATACAACGGGCAAGAAACAATAGTATCTTATAGGGTGTGTCATCGCCCCTTATACTTCTACTTAGGGTAGCAGTTGTATTTTTAATTAAAATATTATTATTTAGGTAGACCTTATTCGAATAGAACTCTTGAATTGATTCTCAATAAATAGGAACTATGTGTTAATTTTTACACACATTATTCTACGTCGCTATTCTTTTAAAAAAATAGTGGAAATCTATTTTATAGAATAAATTTTATTTTTTTTGGAAAAATGCATAATTCTAGTTATAGAGAGAATTAATTTTCCTACTTATATTAAAAAAAAAAGATTCATTCTATGCAATTGACTTGTGACACTTTGAGCTCATGCTCAAAGTACTACGTCATTAGAGAATAGCAAAAAAAGTCATTAAGTAGAAAGTTGGGATCAACCTAAACAACCTTGTACAAAGTACATGTATAATTTTGGTTAACGTTTATTGTTATAAATATCATAATGGCTCAATTGCAAGCTGTCGAAACCATTTTTTGAAAAGAGACGACTTTTTTTTTTTAAAACGAAAACGAAAATGGGAGTCGCCACCGATCACTTTTTTTTATGAGGCGTGATCGGGTCACCTCGTTATTTGATCATTTTAATAAGAGATTTGATTTATTAAAACAACGGTTTTCGTCTACGAAAATCCAGGAAATGGGTTCGAGAGTCGGTTACGTACGAGGAAGGATTAGCACCCTCGTGACGCCCAAAATTGGTACCTAATTGATTAATTAATGTTTTAATGTCGAAAGTTGAAAAATCGAAAAGAATTTAAAAATAAGATTCACCTTCGTACTAACGCTCTTTTACTTAAAAATCGTTTGAATAAACTAAAGCGTACATTAAAGACCTTCTCGTCTCGAAGTAGTGAAATATCACGTCCCGTAAGTTAGGATACGATACCTTAAACCATCGAGAATGAGCTTGTCTTTTATTTTTTAAGTGCCTTGTATTTTAATTTTAAAGGAATATTTGGTTATTTAGGTTCAACGATAAAAATCGAAACCCCTTGAGTTAGGATATGATTTCTCGAATCTCCAAAATATGAAATATTGCCTATTTTTTAAAATTTTCCTTTCTTATGAAACCGGATGAAAATTAATGATATTTAAAATGATATACAATATACGATAAAATATTATAATAACCATGACGTAATTACAAAGATGAATACAATATTAGTAAATAAGTCTTGATAAATTAAATTAAGCAATAAAACGAAAATGCATGATATAAAACAAACAAACATAACATAATAATATTAAAAAATGGATGAAATAATGAAACCGTATATAAAAAGGAAACAAATAATAAACAAATGGATAAATAGGTAAATTTTAGAAGCAAGAAAATACACGAATCAACAAATATTTATAAAGAAAATATTAACCTTACAAACTTTAATATATATATATATATAACATGTAGAATAATAAATATGTAAATACGTAAAATAGATATACATAATATTAAAATTAAATGTTTAAAAAGGATGAATAAATAGATAAATTGATAAAACAATTATAAATAATATTAAATTTAAATAATTAAAGGATAGAAGAATAATAGGCAAATAAGTCAATAAATATAATAGATTTAGGTAATACTAAGTTTAGGTATGTAAAAATGTAAATAATATTAACTTAGAGTATATAAAAACTAAGAATAATAAATAATACAAATATAAATGACATGGATTTCAAATAAAAGGCAAGGCAATAATAGTAAACAAGTAAACAAATAATAATGAAATAAAGAATAAAATAAAAAATCCTTAAAAGGCTGAAATTAAATAATAAAGGATTTAATTGAAATCTAAATAAAATTTGGGGGGAAAATTCGGATCGAAAAATAAAATAATGGACTCATTTGAAACACGCGAGTGAGATGGGGAACCAAATGGGAAAATATCCCTGTCCCCCAAAACGCACAGTTCCAGTATGGGCTGAAGTGAAACAGAAATAAAATGAAAAGGGCAAAAAAAAAAAGAAAATAGAATAGGACCCCATTGAAACTAGCCTTAAAAGCAGAATGACTAAGGGCGCAAATAGCCCCTTAGTCCAAAAACACGCGGATCCTAGTGGATCTTGGGTCAGCTCGGATTGGGTCATTCAAAATGACGCCGTTTTAGGCGTCTGAGGCTAGTCCCAAAACAATGCCGTTTTGGGAGCATATATAAGTGAAATTTCTCTCAAAAAAATCATTTCATACCCCAAAATAAAATAAAAAAAAACTCGCAAAAGCTTTCCCCTTTTCTCTCTCAATCTTCAAGTCCGACCTAGGCTCCGGTCGCCGGACCACCGTGGCAACCACCGGTCACCGCGCCGCCGTCCACGGTGTCCGGAACAAAAAACTCCCTTTCGACTACTTTTTGAAGGTAATACTTTCCTAGCCCGAAAAAATTAAAAAAAAGGACCTTTTGCCCTCTTCTTAGATCAATTTTGATACCAGAGAGAGGATTTGCAACGACAAGAACGTCGAACGATTTAGGTAAGTCCTTTTTTTTTTAATTTTTATTTTTCACATGTAAAATAAATGGAAAATAAAAACTTAAAAGTAAAAAAAAATCAAATAAAAAAATTACCTCTTAAAAATTTTTTGTTCTTTTTTTGATTAATCACTGTCTAAAAATTACATTGTTCGTGGCTTTTTATAGCCAATTTTACACTATCTTATTCACTGTTTTGGCTACTATTTCGCTATTGCTTGTTTGGCCTCTGTCCTTTTTCTTTGCTCTTTTCTTGTAGGTGGTGAAGTCAACAGTGGCAGGCGCTGACGTGGCGAGGTGGAGGCGGCTAGGGTTTTAGTTTTTTTGAAAAAAATTTAATGTTGTGGGCTTGTTTAGGTTGGGCTTAGGGTTTTTTTTAATTTGGGCTGGTATTTGTCAATTAGGCTTGGATTGTTTAATTATTTGTTTTTTTCATTTGTTGGGTCTGTTTAAGGCCCCGGACAAATTAGGCCTATTACACAAACATTATTTTCTAAACTGATTTTTCCAACATTGTTACTTTCGAGAAACAATTAAAATTTTAAAGAGTTCGAGTAAGAAAGCGGCCTTACACCTGATTTTACACATTTATTTAATTTTACTTCAGAATAATTTAAACTATATTTTAGATTATATTAGTTTGGCACAAGATCAATTAGAGAAACATATTTGTATGTAATTAAATAATTATTAAAATACTTGACATTTAAAAATAAATTACTAAAATATTAAATTAAAATATCAAAATATTATCTCATTATCCGTCGCAATAATATTTTATCGTTGATGAATAATTTTAATTTTCTAATATCCAAGGAACGAAATCGCTTAGATCACTTTTAAAACTTTATTATAAGGTACATAATATCGTACAGACACCTTTTTCTCCCTGTAGGTGACTTGTTAAAAGTAACAAAGAATATAGAACAAAGATTTTTAAGAGAAGAACCGAAACTAAATAGGTGAAAGCACGAAGTGCAGGTGTTGAAGTGAAATATTGATAATCTCACTGATAATTTTCAAAGAAAGTGTAGATTGAACTTTACAAATTGCTTGTTTGTGGTTGAATTTTCTTTTTGTGGGTTTCAAAGTTGTAGCTTTGCTGTTTAGATTTCACTTTTAATGTTTTGATATGAGATTTGAATTTCCCTTTAATTTGTGGTTTCTGTTTGATTATTAATTAAATCAAGTTACTTGTTTTTTATCTCAGTTTTATTCATCACGTTTGAATTTTAGTAATTTTTGGATGATTTAAGGGATAAAACAAGGGATTCTCTCAAAAAATTAAATGGACAAAACAAGTAATTAAATATTTAAATGGGTGATATTTTTTTAAAAAAAATATTACATTTTTAAAATTTTCATTTATTTTATTTTTAATTTGGAATAACTTTTTAAGATTTATATTTTTGTAATGTCACGCCACATCAGTAAGTAAAAGTGAGATGTCACTCCATGTCAACAAAAAAAGTTGACCATTAGTTGACTAACGCTTTCCATCCAAACCAGGCTTATTTGACAAAAATCGAAACGATAAGGTTGACATTGTGAAAAGAAAAAGATAAGGAGAACACTGTGAGAGGTAGTAAATGTTAAGGGCAAATATTGTTATTATGCCTATTTTTTTTTTGCATAACAAGGATTAGATTGTAACGCCCCCAAAATCTCATATATTTATTTCTGTGTGTTTGTGACACAACTGTGTATTTTCTTCAGTGGTTTATATTCTTGGTTTGTGTATGAGGTTTTGGTTTCAAGCCTTGTCTTGAGCTAAATTTTTGTTTTAATTGATTAAAGCCTTGCTTTTGTACAGTGGGCTTATAGTTAAAAGTTGGTAAAATATGTCAAAATGGGCCTGCTGGTCTGGTGATTAGGTGGATTGTTAGTTTGCTGGTTTTGAGTTTGAATCCTTGTAAGGGAGTTTATTTTTGCCCAGTGTTGCAGTGAGAGTTTCTGTTAAACCAAAATTCTGTGGAAGTTATCTGTTGTGTAGGTAGTAGAAAGAATTAAGGGATTGTGGGAATATCCCTTGATTTTTATTTTGCTAATTCTTTTTCTCTCTCTGCTAAAAATTCCCAACATCCCCGACGTTTCGTTTCTTTTTTCTTTGTCGTCTCTTCCTTTTCTTTCTTTCTTCGTTTTTCTGGTGTTGTTCAACTCCAGTTTTTCGGCTCTCCAACTGCGTGTGCTTTGGTAGTGCGAGTGAGGTTTTACTCGTTTTAAGGAGGGGTTTTTCTTTTTTTATCGTTATTGTGTCGTTGCCTTTCATTAGTTTAATTCTGGATTTTGGCAGCAACGTTTTGGCTACTATTTCATATTATGCTCGAAAAGTAAGATAACGTAAGGAAAATGTGATATTTACTTCTTACATTCACGAATATTGATATTGTTGTGAATGTGAGATGATGGCCTCAAAGGAATGCTTGAAATCCAAACATGGTAATTAATCACATTCTAGAGTCTTACATCACCACCAAGATTGTAAGATTTTGAAAACCAAATACCCCTTTAAAGTTATAGGTTTTATTTTCTTCATCATAATGCAAAAAGTTGTATTGAATTTGAAAATTCTAGGTTTATTAACAATTGTGAAATTAGTGAAAGCTTTAAAAACCCCGTATACTAAAAGTACAAAAAGGTTAGAATGCGAACTACTTTCAAGATTGTTGTTCCTATAGTTTTTGAACAATTTAAAAAATTTGACGAATAATAAATGATTAACCAAACTCATCTTATGATGAAAAATGACTGATGAACCCGCATTAAATAAAGCAAATATTAACATGAAATAATATTTTTACAATTTAGTTTTAAAGTGGTTTCAAGGAGGTAAGATTTTGATATTTTAATCTAAGCATCTTATAATTTAAGAATGTAAATCAATATTTTAAAATAACTTTATATATTTAAACGCATTTAAATAAATAAAAATTTCTCAAAACCCTAACTAATTATATATATTATAAATTATAAATAATTAATAAAATATAAATAAATATTTTATTATTACACAAGAATTCAAAATTTTCAAATTCAATTTATATCCTAACTCTAAATATATAAAAAAAAAGAAATTAAATCTAAGTAGTTTTATCTGTTTTCCCTTTTGAATTTTGAAAGAAGCGTCAATTAACCTTTTTCTTTGTTCTTTTTCTTTTTGCTTTTCACTTGGAATTCTGCTTCTGCTGACACATTCTCATACAACAAACAAAGAAACATGGCCGAAGAAACTCCACCCCAAGAATCCCACTATTGCAGCAGCGGCACCGACGGTGATCAACTCTGACTCACCTACTGGTTTAGAGCCTTTCCCTTCTCAGCCAGCCATACCATCTCATATAGCAGCTGAAAATGAAGAGAAGACACCGCGGCCTCTGAGTTGCAGCCGGAGTCGGATGGAGAAAAAAGAGATGGGAGCACCACCAGAACTAGTGCTCAAGAAGCTAGGAGGTGGTGTTGAAGAGAAAAAGTCTTTCAAACGGGAATGCAATTATCTGATTTCAAAAAGGAAATTAAGTTTTGGAAGCAGTTTGGTAAAGAAGCGCCAGAACCCAATCCAACGAGCTATGAATACAATTATTTTGACTTATAATGCAATTTTTTATTTTCAAGCTCGTCAACCCAAAACTACAATCGTATTTGCCACCAAAGATTGTTGAAACTCGAAACCGAATGTCAAAAACATGCAATTCTAATACTAAAACAACCAAAGGGTGGTTCGTATATTATATGGTTTTTGAAACTTTGGTCCCTCACTCCATGATGGAACATGGGTTGTATTTGCCACTAAAACATTGTTCTGAAAGTCAAAACCAAATGTCGGTAACTCTACAATATATCTACATGCATATAAGTTTTAATAAAACTTTAATATTTTGCCCACAGTTGTTACGAATTCTTCTCAACAAAGAAAATCTTCAAGTCAAACATGGGATATAGAATAAGACTTTTTATGCTAAAATTGCATGGAGAAGACTACGTAAGTCCACCGCCATCACCATCATCACCTACACCACTACCAAGTCCCAAGAGCAAACACACTCTCCCTTCGCTTATAATCCTCTTCTCGACCTTCTTTTTTTGACAAAACTACTACAATTTAAGCTAACTTGGAGATATTTGAATAATTAATTTCTAAGGGTGGGTTAAAATATTTATTTCAAGTTTCTTGTTTTGATTTGTAACACCTATAAATAGTGTGCTCGGCCTTAACCCACTTTCCATCAACAAAGCTTGCTTTAATTGCAATTTGAATATAGGAAGTTCTAGGGTTATTGGTGCTACATTCTTTGTTTTGCTCCTTGTGGATTTAGCTTTCGTTGCTAGGTCATTTAGTGGTGGTGGAGGAGGAGGAAGTGGTGGAGGTGGAGGTGGCGGAGGGGATGGTGCCTCAAGTTCTGGATTTGGTTTAGGGTATGGTTCCGGGAGTGGCTCCGGATATGGTTTGGGAGCTAGTGGTCTTGGAGAAGGTGGAGGTGGAGGTGGGGGAGAGGGTGAAGGAGGCGGTGGTGGTAGGGGTGAAGGATCAGGGTATGGGTCAGGATCTAGATCGGGGTATGGGTCTGGGTATGGGTCAGGATCCGGATCGGGGTATGGGTCTGGTGGTGGCATAGGAAGTGGTGGAGAAGGTAGAGGTGGTAGCGGAGGTGGTGACGGCAGAGGTGGTGGCAGTGGAAAAGGGTCTGGATCCAGATATGGAAGTGGGTCTGGATCCGGATACGGAAGTGGAGTTGGTGGTGGCAACGGTGGAGGAAGAGGTGGTGGCAGTGGCGGTGGTGGAGGTGGTGGCAGTGTAGGAGGGTCGGGATATGGGTCCGGATCCGGATACGAAAGTGGGTCTGGATATGGAAGTGGAAGTGGAAGTGGTAGCAGTGAAGAAGGAGGCGGAGGTGGTGGCAGTAGAGGTGGAGGAGGTAGAGGCAGTGGTTCGGGCCAAGGATCAGGCTATGAAAGTGGTTCAGGTTATGGGTCCGGGTATGGTAACGGTGGAGGGTGATTTCCCACATAGGTTCAAACTAAGGTTGAATTCTAGTTGCTACTTATCGTTTTATAATCTTTAAAATAAAGTGCAGTGTTTGCCTACGAGCACCGCATGTAAATGTTTTAAAGACTTTCAAGTCTTTTGTAATCATATCTAAATATTTGTTATCCTAATATTTCAAATAAAATAAAACTTGTATTTTTACAACTTGCATTGCTTTGGGTAACTTTTTAAATTCATTGCTTTAGCATATTGATAAAAAAATTATATTTTTAGTAGGAGATTAATTGATCTAGATTTATAAATCAATGTATTTTTTGTGTGTATATGTGCATTTTCTCATGTCATTTTTGTGCTTATATTATTTTACATTTATTAAAATTTGAGAAATTAATAATATTCCGCTATGAAGATTTTAGCATGTTTATGTATCCATGTCATATATTCATTTTGTTTTTTTACTTTCTTTGTCTCACGCTTTTAGTGTATTTTAGTATAATGTTCGTGTATTTGGTTTGTTGAAAGTCGCTTGTTGCAAAAAAAAAAAAATTGCAATATAATAATCTATTTATCTCTTTATTTTTTTAAGGGTAAACTATAGAACTTGTCACTCAACTATTAGCATGTTTCTGTTTTGGTTACCTAATTGTGAAAATTTTCAATTTAGTCACTAACATTTTAGATCATTTCTATTTTGGTCACTCACATTTTATATCGTTTTTGTTTTTTCCACTGCCCGTTAAATGGTAAACGGAAGTGATAATGTAGCTATTTTTTTAATTGGTATATAACACATTTAGTCCTCAATACTTGCACATTCTATCAATTTGATCTTCAAACGTATATAATTAAATATAATTATATTTAAGCACATATAATTAAATCTTGAGTATCATATTCAGTGTAGATACCTTTTCATCCTTGTCGGTAGATTATTAGAAGCAACTATCTCACCCTGAAATTTGGGGTTAGAAGTTTTAGTCTATTGGGTGAGTCAAGTGGTGTTGGTTAGGCATTTATGTTTTCTTTTGCGTTTGAGAGATAACGATGAGCCTAGTAGTTTAGTGGTTAAGTGTTAATTTCTCTTTAGGTCTCGAGTTTGAATCCTTTTGTGCGCTATGTAGGAATTACTTTTGTCAATTTTATTTTATTGTCTTTTAGCTTGCTTAATCTTGAGTGTCATATTCAGTGTAGATACCTTTTCCTCCTTGTCGGTAGATTATTAGAAGCAACTGTCAGACCTTGAAATTTGGGTTAGAAGTTTTAGTCTGTTGGGTGAGTCAAGTGGTTTTGGTCAGGCATTTATGTTTTCTTTTGCGTTTGAGAGATAACGATGAGCCTAGTGGTTTAGTGGTTAAGTGTTAGTTTCTCTTTAGGTCTCGAGTTTGAATCCTTTTGTTGACTAACATTATATCGAACAGGACCCAAGTAGAATATACCTTAAATTCGTTTATGGATTTATTCACTTATGACATTCATAATGTGATATACCTTAATCTTGAGTGGATGATGGACTATGTATGTGTGACTCGTATATTTTGATGTAAATGGAAGCCCGAGTTCAAATAGATAAGGGATTGAAAGCTGGTGCGTTGTGTATATGACTTATGCATGATGTAGCATAATTCCACAACAGTGGCATTCATAGCCCATTAAAGGTAAATGATAACCTCTAATCATCATTGCATTATAGATTGAAAGTGACGTGGTCACAGGTCATTTTTCTTAGTGATATAAATGATTTAATTACTATTTGATAGTAATTGGCTTTTCATGAAAGAATGTGTAACGATTACCATAATACAAAATAGGATAATATTGGAGAAAAAATTTATCCAAAATAGATTTAAGCATATCCCAACACACTTACGACAAAGATCATTGGACGAACACTTATTTAGTGTCTCTCGTAATGGTATATAATAAGGGAGAGATCAGTCCTAATACTGTAGTGGAATGACTTCATGACTAAATAATATTGAAATTCATAGGGGAAGAACTGAAGCTTCATTATTAATTATATAAGTCCTAAGTATATATGTCCAACTGTCCCTCTACTAGTTTCAGATGACTTGAAATGAATTGCATGTAGAACTAATAATATAAAATGAAAGAAAACGATGAAGTAATATAAATAGATCGCATGCATCACTATCTGTAGTGAATAAGACAATTAATTAATTGTAATTAAATAATTGAAGTTCAAGTAAGAAATAAATCTATTAGTTATCACATATTTGTTTAATAAGACAATTAAATATATTTTCCTCATTAATTCTAATACGGTAAAGTTATCATGACTTTTATGAAATTATAATTAGGTTGAAAAATAATTTAATTGAAAAATTAATTTAGTTAATTTAATTAATTTAATTATTTGATTAAATAAATTATATTTTGGGAAATATAAAATAAATAATGGGTTGTATAAATTATAAGTGTCGAATAAAAGTGTAAATAACACTTATAGTTTGAGCCAATAGATGAAAGGCCCAATTAGGCCTTATTACATGCAAGAGGCGAGAAACCCTAGCATCTTATAAGTTGTGTCGCCGCCCCTTATACTTCTACCTAGGGTAGAAGTTTTATTTTTCTATTAAAATATTATTATTTAATCAGACCTTATTTGACCAAAACTATTGTATTAATTCTCAATAAATAAGAACTATGTATTAAACTTTATACACACATTATTCTATGTCGCTATTCTCTCAAAAAATATTGGAAACTTATTTTATAGGATAAATTTTATTTTCTACGAAAAATGCATAATTTCGATTATAGAGAGAATTAAATTTTCTAAAGAAACTTAAAAAAGTTTCCATTCTATACAGTTGATTTGTGTAACACCATATACCCGGCAAGTTTGGAGGCTACATCAACTTATATGAAAACAAATCAACCTTCAACTACTTGAAATTTAACATTCAGAAATCATGTAATTAATTAAACCAAACATAAAAATTCAGACTTTTGAAGCGTAATCCAAAATAAACACATGGTAGCATAAACTTATGAAAATAGTAAAAACTAAAGAGAATTGGCTGAGCTCCTGCCATGCCGACCCGCTTAAATCTCTAGGTTACCTGTAATCCAAACAAACAGGCTAAATGAGTTTGTAACTCAGTGTGTGTAACTTGCATTCAATAATAAACGACAGAACAATAGATATGATTTCAGTTTTTCATAAATCAATCGTTTATCAGAATAAAATACAAAATCAGAAACAAAGAACATCTTATACAGATGCAGATTTCTATCCCCATCTACACACCATTTCTGTTCATCCCAACACACCATATAGGGCATCCAATATCCATCCATCCCTACACACTGTGTAGTGACTGTATGCCACATTTCAGAATAATTGTAGCCTAGCTGCTAGATCAAAATGCGATAAATCATCAGAATCAAAAATATTTGTGGCTTAGCCACCAGATTTGGCAGATTATTAAATTGTTCACACTTCCTTCTTTGTACAGTCTCAATCCCGATGCATATGCAAATTTAACATATAACAGATATAATTATATAATAATACAATTTCAGAACGTGCTCATGTAATGCTATCACACTTACTTATCAGATCTCATATCAAGTGTGTGTGTATATATATATATATATATAAGAATAACATATTATTTAGTAACAAATTGTTAGATAACAATTTTAATGTCTAGTTGAGATCATACGGGCCCTACGGTAGGCCTAAGTTCGATTCAAACTATGATTATTGATAAAGGATGAGAAGGATGAATGTGAAAGCGGATCGTAAAGTTTTTCAAAGTCACGGATTTGACTTAGGGCTCTAGACGTTCGGAAAGAAACTTAGATTTTGACACAACCTGAAATGAAATTAAATCCAAGTCAGATAAAACAATTAAAATAAAAAAACTAAAATAAAATAATAAATCAAAGATTAAGGAAGCGAATAAAGAAGATAAATGGAAAGATAAAACGTGGCGTGTAGAAGTTCCTAAGAAGCCTTGGAAACACGAAGAATCCACAACCCCCTTCAAGTGGCTCTAATTTCCCTTCCAAGATAAAAAACTTGGCAAGAAAAAGTTTGAAAATGATCCCCATAATCTAAAAAGATTATTAAAACTCTTCTAAAAGAAACTGAAGAGAAATTCTTTAAAAAAAACCCAGAGAGAATTTATTAACTCAAAAGAGAAATAGAATAATAATGAATTGTATGTATTATGTACAATGTAAAGGCCTATATATAGACTAGCTAAATAAATTTAAATAAAACTTCTAAGTATACTAGAACTCTAATTTAATATAAACAAGAAGTAGTTTTAAACTAAACTTTCTTGTTAACGTAAAATTCCTAAATAACTTAAAATACTTAATAATTATAAAAAATTTGAAATAAAATAATAATAAAATAATAAGAGCTGATAAATAAATTATTGGGCTCATATATAATAAAAATTAAGCCTAAAACTCAAACCCAATACGATTTAAACTCGAATTAAAAGCCCGAAATTCGCAATTCTCGTCATAATCCCGTTCAGGAATTTTGCTCGCGTAGTCTTCACTAAAACGGTCATAACTTGAGCTTTCGAACTCAAAATCGAGTAATTCAAAATATGTTTTGAAGCTAAGAGATAAATCTTCAAACACTATAAGACATCTCAACCTAGAAATGTCAGGATCCCATCCAAAAAGTCATAGCAAGTCTGCTGATTTCCCAAGCCTGAAGATTGGCAGTTTTAATGATTGAAATCTAATAAATTTCACCCTATTCATGCATGTATCGTTCTCCCTTTCCTCAAAAAGACTCGTCTTCGAATATTGTCTTTGATTGAGTCCTAATTTGATTTGCTTAGCCTTTGACATGGTTGTTGGGCCTTGAGGTAGTGTGAACTCATCACATTCATGGGTATGAAATTGTGCCCTAAGACTCCCATCATTCCCCCCTTCCTCAAGAAGATTCGTCCTTGAATCTTTAGCTTTTAGCACCTGTGGAGAATTACCAATGTTTAACTTACCTCTTTCCTACAAGTAAAATTGTCTATTGATGGTAAAGTAACATAATTGAGAGTCCGTCAATGGATCCTTAAAATCCTGAAACAAAGAAACACTACTAAACAAATTTCAGTTAGAGTTAGTTAAAACAGGACCACTCCTTACTTTTGTAAGGGTATTTTCTTGCTTTTTATTTTCTTTTTCCATTTGAGAACTCTCCAATTTTAACTCATACGGATTTTCACTCACCAAATTTAGACCATCAAGTAGAATTTTATCAGTCAAGGTCTCTTTTCTCTCTGTCTTTTCAAATGATTCTTCCTCACTTCCCATATCCCTCTCACAAGTATTATGAATATTCAATTTAATACAATCTATCTCAATAGGAGAACATAACGTTTCTATCTCATCTAACTCCATAGATTTGAGGAAGAAATTCTCATTATCATCTTTTTTTGGTTCACAAAGTTCGCCATCTTCTTTGATCAACAAAAGTCTCGTGTTGGCACAATCACGACTATAGTGCCTACGCCCTTTATATATAAAACATTCAATGTCATGAGCTTTTTATTGTTTTGGTGAAAATTTAATAGAAATGGGCTACTTGAAAGATGTAGAAGAATGCTTTGTAGGAGCCCCACTTTTCCACTCAAAAGGTTTAATCTCAGCATGTTTTGGCAGTAACTTATTAGTAGCATAAAGAGGTTTCAAATTCTTAAAAGTAGAATTAGAACTTGTACCTCGATAATAGTGTGATGCTCCAAATGGATGAGAGTGATGTTGCTGAAATTGTTGCTCAATCTCAATTGCCTTGTGTAGCATCTCCTCAAGATCAATAGAGGTGTGAAGATTAAGAGCATTGGCTATCGAAACGTTCAAACCATCTACAAATCGCACCATGGTATTCTCTTCATCCTCTTTTATTTTTGCTCTTTGCATAAGTATCTCCATCTCTTTAAAATACTCATCAACAGATCGATTACCTTGAATAAGGCGTTGAAGTCTTGTTGAAACCTCTCTATAGTAATGAGAAGGAACATAACGCTTTCGCATCACTTGCTTCAACTCGTCCCATGTTTCAATTACCCTTTTGCGGTTTCTTTTATGACCAATTCCAAGTTAAATCCACCAACTCAACACATAATCTGAAAATCCAAGGGTCGCCAATTGGATTTTTTTCTCTTCCTGGCATTTATAGTAACGGAACATAAGGTCAATTTTTAATTCCCACTCACAATATGCTTCGGGATCATACTTCCCTTGAAATGATGGAATGTTGAACTTTGATTTAGCTAAATAATGCTGCCTACGGTCATTACTAACCAAAGTCTCATCATTTGTATGAGAGACACGTCGAGCATTATTTACACAAAGATGAGGCTGATCAATCTTATCTCCCTAATTACAATTATGACGCTCAATTTTTGTACTTAGAGATCTCGAGCATTTTGAACCTCTTGATCTCTTCTCAACTTCCCAATCATAGTATTGCGAATCATTATGAAAGCCTGAAAAGAACACAACATTCAAGAAAAGAAAAATTAAGCAAACCTCACTGTTATGCACTCAGAAAAAAAAAATCAAATTCTCACTGAGGTAAGAATTAATCTTGTGAGTCTTTTAAAAAGTGTCAATATCAATCAATCAGAATGTATTAGAATCAAACTAACAAAGCAAACCTAAGAGCATTATGAGTCCAAAATTGGCTAGACATCAAAAAATTCTGTTGCACAGAGGAAGAAATGTGCAACGTGTTTTAACCTACTAACACAAGAAACAATAAAGTGTTAGAATGCATAAAGGAACAATAAAAAGAAAAAAAAACAAATAAAAACCTAAGGCTAAGAGTCAATGAAAATTTTTGAAACCCAAAAACTCGAAAATTTGTGAAGCAACTTGACAAACTTCGTTTGAGGTGTTACCGATTTCCAAAAATTATGAAATTTAAATTGGAGCCTCTTCAAATATTGTAGATCTGATCTGGAAAGTTTTGGGACAAAATTCAACCCACAAAATATTTTTTTATTTTTTTGTATTTTATTTTGTTTTTTTTGTTTTTACTTTTTTATCACTTTTTTTGTAGGAAATATTTTTTTATACTCTAAAATAGTGCCAAGAAATAGTATGTAAAATTTCAGATTGTTTGAAAATCGTTTACCCATTGAAAAATATTTTTATCTGAAAACTGTACGGGTAAACAATTTTAAAGATGCAGTGTTTTATTTGCCTTGTTTTAAACAATTCAACCATCATGGTTTAAACAATTTTCCTGGTTAGAATATTCACCTTTTAAAGATGCAGTATTTTATTTGCCTTGTTTTCTTTTTAATAGGAATCCAACTACATTTACTCATAATGGCTATAGTAATTGGAAAAAGGTACACGATGGATGCAATTGTGCTTTTTTGACACATATGGGAAAAGATCCGAATTCACTGCATAACAATGCACAACGAGCTTATGTAGATTTAATGAATCAAGCTCAACATATTGAAGTATCACTTGATAGACAAACTACACAACAAATTTCAGCTAATTGTCTACGTTTGAAAACTAATATAGATGTTGTTCGATGGTTGTCATTTCAAGGGTGTGCTTTTAGAGGTCATGATGAAAGCTCGGGATCAAAAAATCGTGGGAACTTTCTTAAACTATTATCACTATTAGCATCGTATGATGAGAAAGTTGAAGATGTTTTGAAAAGTGCTCCACAAAATTCTAGTTATACTTCAACAATACAAAAAGAGATATTGCAAATTTATGCCAATAGAGTTCGTAATGTAATTCATGAAAAAATTGGTGACAAAAAGTTCAGCATTATTGTGGATAAAGCGAGAGACGAGTCGAAAAAAGAGTAGATGTCAATTATTTTGAGATTTGTTGATAAACAAGGATAGGTAAAAGAACGATTTTTTTATATAGTCCATGTTAAAGATACTACATCATTGACTTTGAATAATATGATTTTTAATGTTCTCTTGCAACGTAGTTTTGACATACAAAATATCTGAGGTTTAGTTTTGACATACAAAATATCCGAGGTCAAGGCTATGATGGAGCAAGCAATATGCGTGGGGAATTTAACAGCTTGCAAGCTTTGATTTTGAATGATTGTCGATATGATTATTATGTTCACTGTTTTTCTCATCGTCTTCAGTTAGCATAGGTTGCAGCAGTTAGAGAAGTGGTTGAAGTGCATCAATTTTTTAAAGACTTGTCTGATATTGTTAATATTGCTTCGGCTTCTTCCAAACGACACGATGAATTACAAAAAGCCCAAGCAGCTGAAATATCTCGTTTGGTATCCATCAATGAGTTAACAACTGGAACAGGAATGAATCAGATTGGCACTTTAGAACGTCCTGGTGAGACTCGATGGAGTTCCCATTTAAATTCAGTTACTAGTTTACTGAAGATGTACAATGCTACTAGCACAATTCTTGAAAATCTAAAAAATACTGCATCTAACTATTCTCAGCGAGGAGATGCTCATAACGCATATAATAGATTGAGATCTTTTTGCATGTGATGAAGGAAGTTTTAGGGATTACTGATAACCTTTGTCAAGCTCTGCAACGTCGTTCTCAAGATATATTAAATGCCATGAGTTTAGTTTTGACAACGAAAGATTTAATTCAAAAGTTGAGAGATGACGGATGGAATGAATTGTTGAAAAATGTGGTATCTTTTTGTGAAACTTCGGAGTTGGATTTTTCAGATATGAATGCTTAATACATTGTGGGTCGTAGTCGCAACAAGAAGAAAGATGTTATAGTGGAGCATCATTATCGAGTGGATATATTTTTTGCTACAATAGATACTCGGTTGCAAGATTTGAAGAGCAGGTTTAACGAAAAATGTTGTCGATCTTCTCACTCTTACTACAGCTTTAGATCCCAAGGAGTTTTTCAAGTTATTTGATATTGATAAAATTTGCATTCTTGTGAACAAGTTCTATCCAGAAGATTTTTCTCAACAAGAGACAGAACGTCTCCTATATGAGTTGAAGCATTATGAACTTGATGTATGTAAGCATCCTGATTTGAGAAAAATATCAACACTTTCTGAACTTTGCAGAAGCTTACTTGAAAGTGGAAAGTCAGTCATGTACTCACTCGTTGACAGATTGATTCGTCTTATATTGACTCTTCCAGTTTCAACAGCATCCTTAGAACGTGCTTTTTCTGCTATGAAGATTGTGAAGACTCGACTTTGTAGCAAGATGGAAGATGATTTTTTAAGAAGTTCTTTGGTTATGCACATTGAGAAAGAAATTGCAGAAAAATTTAATTTAAACGAAATAATTGATGATTTTAGTAAGGTCAATGATCGAAGAGTGCAATTCAAATAAATTTAAATATTTCTTTCTAGTTTATTTTTACTTATTAAATTATTTCTCTTTAATTCATTTTTATTTTTAAATTTATTATTTTTCATTATCTCGGCCCCCCTCTTGAAATTTCTTGGCTTTGCCCCTGGCTGGCCCCTATAGTCCACACGGCCTTGCACATGCCCCAGTGGCCCTCTTAATGTCGCACACAACCTGTCACACGGTCAAGTGGCTCAAAACAGTGAGTTACATGGTCTAGCACACATCAGGCGAACGCCTATGTGACTCAATTATCAAAATATCTCTCACATGGCCTAGACACGCACCTGTGTCCTTGGCCCGTATGACCCTAATTCACAAACAGTGAGTCGCACGACCTGGCACACGACCACATGGCCTCGACAGTTATGTTTTCTAGCATTCGATATTTGCAGAAAATTAGGTTTTTATTACACACCTGGTATAGTTTTGATGTAGGAGCAATGCATAAGAATCTCGGAAGCTAAAACGACCATTCAATAATCAATTAAACTACTTAATTGACAAAATTTGCACAATTTAGGGATGAATCAACGACAATTATGTCAAAATCCTTGACATAAAACCTCTAACGAAACTAATGTTTACCGATAAATCAACAACAATTACTCGAATTCGCGCGCTGCAGATCTTTACTTTCAACATCTACGCCTAAAAAAGAAAACAAACGAACACTTAAAATAGAATTCAAACAAATCAATCAGAAACCAACTTCTATATAGATGAACGAAGTTGAATGTTTAACA
This sequence comes from Gossypium arboreum, assembly GCF_025698485.1. Taxonomy (NCBI): domain Eukaryota; kingdom Viridiplantae; phylum Streptophyta; class Magnoliopsida; order Malvales; family Malvaceae; genus Gossypium; species Gossypium arboreum. The sequence continues at coordinate 28,115,466 of NC_069074.1, read as the reverse complement.
GAAATTCTACAACAAAACCCATAAAATTAACCTTTCAGTCAACGAAAAATGAAAGGCACACTTACCCAACCACACAACAGCGAAAATTTAATGACAACTTTAACGATTGAGAAAACCAAAAAGAAAAGAAAAGAAGAAGAGAAAAAGAATGAATAGAAGAGGGAAAGGAAAGAAAACAATTTAATTTAAAAAAACAATTAAATTAATTCTACAGATTAGCGAAAAGGAAAACATATCTTGACTCGCTCACGCAGAAACTCAAACATTAAACCAAAAAGTAACAAATACTTCACCATCAAACCAGCAAACTCATTTTTAACACAAATTAACGCAGAATTAAACTTAAGTCAACCATTTAAGGATATGGGTTAAGTCAAACAAAATAACAAAATTTCCAAATATGAAATTTGAACACCTGACCTCTAATATCCAAACAAAGCACTTCACTATAAATACAAAGAATTAATTATATTAGAATTTAACAAATAACTCTCTAATTTTTAGGTCCTTACAATTATTGAGACTTTGAGCCACGCTCAAAGTAGATCGTGGTTTGAGTATAGAGAAGAAGGTCGTTCAGTAGAAAGCTAAGATCGACCTAAACCACCTTGTACAAAGCATATGTATACTTTCAGTTAATGTTTCTTGCTATAAATTTCATAATGGTTCGATTTTAAAGAAAAATTTTAAGCTTCCACTGTGCCTAAAAGCATTGTTTTCTAAACTGATTTTTTCAACGTTCTTGCCTTTAAGACACCATCAAAAGTTTAAAGAGTTCAAGTAACAAGAAAGTTGCCTTACACCTGATTTTACACATTTATTTAATTTTAGTTCAAGAATAATTTAAACTTTATTTTGGATTATTGATTATTTGGCACAAGATCAATTAGAGAAACATTTTTGTATGTAATTGAATAATTATTAAAATACTTGACATTTAAACACAAATTATTAAAAATTAAATTAAAATATCAAAATATATCTTATTATCCATTAAATTAATCTTTTATCATTATTGAATAATTTTAATTTTATAATATCCGAGCAATGAAACCACTTAGTTCTCTTTTAAAACTTTATGATAAGGTACATATTATCGTACATACATCTTTTTCTTGAAACATGGTTTTATTAAAATTATGTTGATATCACTTCTCCGCTGCTAAATTGTAAATGTGTTTTGTTAAGAAAGTAATTTGGATTTTCAACTAAAATTTCAATAATAAACATCGTTATAGTGAAGATGTTAAACTTAATCGTTTTTCTTAAAACTCCTGAATTTTTCTGAAAAGAAACCAAAACTTCCTTTTAAAATAAATAAATGTTTAAATTTAATTGTTTTTAAAACTTTGATAATTTTGCCAAGACATTTCGGTGGCCGATCTAATCTCCCAAATTCGGGTCTAGCATCTAGGTCAGGTTGGATGGTTACATTCTATTTTACAGAATAAATTCTATTTCTTTTGGGAAAAACACATAATTCTAGTTATAGAGAGAAGCAATTTTCCTATTGAATTTTTTTAAAAAAGTTTCAATTCCATGCAATTAATTTGTGACTTCCTGGTTCAAGAATTAATATGTGCCACATTCGATACTTCTTGCAGTGTAGGGATGGATTGGTATTTTAAACCCCACATAGAATGTAGGGATGGACGAAAATAGTGTGTAGAGGTTGGTTGGATAGAACTCTGTTTACTGATTAATGTATATCTGATACTGTTACTGTGAAGGGCTTAGGCCCTAATGCATATTTGATACTGAAACTAAAATGGGCTAAGGCCCAAACTGCTACTGAAACTGAAATGGGCCTAGGCCCAGACTGTATTTGACTGTCTGTTGTGATTGATTGTATGTATGTTTTCTGTGGAGATTACACACTGAGTTTACGTAAATTCACCCCTTTCTGCTTCATCTGTACAGGTAATCCCTAGACTTAGACGGATTCGGTGCAGCGGAGGACTCTACGGTGACCACATGTTCATTGAACGGTTTTAATTTCATTTACGGTTTTTATTTCCTATTCTTATAGAGTATTTGATGTAATTTGGGACTTTTGGATTGTTTGCCTTGATTTTGGATTTTAACTGTTTTTATTTATGGACTTTTTGAACTGCAAAACTCGGTTGAACTGAAAAACAACGTTTTCCTAAATGTGAACGGTTTTCTTAAAATATCACGATTTTGAAAGCTTCCGCAACAAAATATATTTTTAACTGGACCAAATTAAAGAGGAAATAATTTTGAAATTCACCAGAGATAAATAGAAGCTAATAAACAAAAATGATATTTAACCTTGATAAATTTGATCACAAACCCTATTTCATGTGACATCGCCAGATTTGGCAATAACGTCTATGTCGGGTTTGGAGTGTTACACTATTCTGGGGATAGATAAGGGTTAGGGGTATTACACGAAATCCTTGATGCAAAATGTGACACCTTATACCCAACCCAGTTGTTGAATCCGAATATAAAATGTCACATTTTGTTGCCAAAGCAACTCACTTTTCCATTTTTATAAAAATTATTTTATAAAAATTTTGGCAGCATTTCTGCCTATTTTCTATAAAACCCCCTGCAAAATTTAGATTTTCACAAAATATTCACATTCAAATTATCTCTCAAACCAATTTCCAGCACTACGATTTCTCAAAACATATTAATAAACTAGATTTCTATGCTTTACTATTTTATGAAAACATTAGTTATAAAATACTAGCTAAGAAAACATAATGAAAATATTTAAATTCAGTTTACGACATAATATATATATTTATAAGCCTAGGTACATGCCATTTACATCAACTATAGAGTAAACTCTTCACCAACATTGTTTGAGCTAAACTTCGGTTCTTCAAATGCTGCTGGAACGATCAAACATATCTAACTACCTGCACACGGAAAAATAAACAAACCATATGCTGAGCAATTTTTATGCTCAGTGGTGCTAATATTATATAAATCATTACATAAGTATTGGACACAAATTAATTGATAGAAAGGAACTAAAACATGATTATAAATATCATTAATAACATCACAATAAAAGAAAATTCTAATATTAATAAACTTTAATATTTTGATATTGACAAATTAAATAAAGAAAATAAGCTTTTTAATTAAATTCAAAATCACGAAATTAATTTAATTTGCACAATATGAAAATTCAAATAAATTCAAGTTTTGTTTTTGTTTCTTTCAATTTAGACCTCGTATTAAATTTTACACTCATAACCAGATACACGAATCTGCCATCCCGAGTTGTTCGGCAACGATGGCTATCAGAGTAGTCCATGACCCTCTAGAAATTGGGACTACCCACAACTCTTTAAACACTAATTATTAACAATCAAAGGTAAATGGATTAAATAATCAATATAAAATAAAGTTAATTAAAAAGAATAAATAGGAAATTTTAACAGGATAATAAATGAGTTTTAAAAATAAATAAATAATATACAAAAGAAATAAATAAATAATAAATAAATCAACTATATACAAAACAATTTAAAAGGATTATACAAAAAAATTTAATAACAATATATGTGGATATAAAAGTGTGAAATAAATAATATAAAGAATCTTTAAGGTAAATAATAATAAAACATTTCAAAAATAAATAAATAAGGTATAACAATTTAAAATAAATAATCAAAACAATTTTAAATGAATAATATATAAAACAATTTCAAAATAAATACCGTAAATGGCCATTTGAAGTATATAATTCAAAATGATTTGAAAGAATTAACATATATAAGACATTAAAAGATGCAATAATATAAAGTAATTCAAGATAAATAATTTATACACCCTTTAAAATAACATATGAAAGCTTTAAATAGATTATGTGTAAAAGAATCTTAAAATGAATAATAAAAGGCAAGACAGTTCTAATATAAGTAACATACATAAACATAAAATAGTTTAAGTGAAATAATATGTAAAATGAAAAAATCCATACAGTTTAGAGAGTGAACAATAAAAATAAAATGAATAAATAAAATAAATAAAAATAAGCTGAAACAATTTTAAAAATAAAAATGAAGTTAAAAAGGTCAAGGGCTGCATTGCAAATTAGCATAAAATAATGGGCGAATCAAGAATGCCAAAAGTCGCCAGGACCGTAATGAAACACGCGTGAAAGAGTGGGGGGTTAACTGGGAAATTACCCCAGACCCCCTATGCGCAGCGTTTCAAGGGCCTGGCTCCTCAAATGGGCAGAGGACTAAAATAAAAAAATATGGGACTACATTGAATCACGCCACCAAAGCGGAGGGATCCAATGCACAAATAGACCACTAGGTCAAAATGCGCGGATCCTCCGCTGGGTATGGGTCGGGTCGTGCGTTCCTCCCTAAACGGAGCCGTTTTGAGGCGTGGGGGGTTGCCAAAACTCTGCCGTTTTATACGACTATTAAAGCCAAAATTTGATTTTTTTTTTCATTTCAGCCCTTTTAAAAAAAAAAACAGAGAGCCTTTTGCTCTCTCTCCCTCTCCTTTTGTCTGCGATGGTTGGGTTCATCGCATGACCGCCGCACCACCACCGTATTCGGTGGCCGGCGATGCACAAGAATGGGTCGTTTAGCCCTGTTTTGAAAGGGGTTCAAAGGTCTAGCCTTCTTAAGTTGAAAAGAAACGAAAGAAAAGTTCTTCAACCACTTTCGGTCCCGACGACGGAAGAGTGACCTCCGGCGATGTAACCACGGGCGATTCCGGTGAGACTCTCTTCTTCCTTCCTTTCTCTTATTTGTTTTATGCCCACTTTTATTTAATAGATTTGTAGTAAATAAAAAAATAAAAAATAAATAAAAGGAAACTAAAAACGAAATGAAAACCAAGAAAAAGAAAATCGGAGATCAACCTTGTTCAAACTTCTGTTTCAAACTTCTGTTCTACTTTTTTCAATTGATAGTCAGTGTAAAAAAATTACAAAGAGAATTCTTAGGATTTTAAAGCCGAATTACAACCTTCTAACTCCATTTCTTTTGTCGTTTTGCTATCATGCCTTGTATTAATTTCCCTCTGCAGGTGTCAGAGGCATGGAAGGCCGGTGGTTGGCTCGAGAGGAGGCGAGGCGGGGCGTGTTGTGGCCAAGGCTGAGGGGGAGTGGCGGCTGAAAACTTTGGTGGCTAGGTTTTTTGTTTGCTGAAAATGTTTAAGATAGTGGGCTAGGATTTGGGCTAGGGTTTTAATTGTTTGGGTCATACATATGTTGTAAATGGACTTAAAATTTGGACTTTTTATTTGGTTATTTGGGTTTTATTTTTTTTTATTTGTCTGGGCCAAAATTGGCTATTACAAATTTAATTAAAAAAAAGAATTAAACTAATTCTATAGAGTAGCAAAAAAAAAAAAACACATCTCCACTTCGCTCACACAAAGACTCGAAAACTAAACCAAAAAGTAACAAATACTTAACCATCAAACCAGCAAACTCATTTTTAACACAAACTAACGCAGAATTAAACTTAAGTCAATCGTTCAAGAATAAAGGTTAAGTCAAACAAAATAACAAAATTTCCAAATATGAGATTTGAACCCTTAACTTCTAATATCCAAACAGAGCACTTAACCATAAATACAAAGACTTAATTATATTAGAATTTAACAAAAAACACTCAATTTTTTGAGGAGTTACAATTTGTGACACATTGAACCCACGCTCAAAGTAGATTGTGGTTTGAGTATAGAGAAGAAGGTGGTTCTGTAGAAAGTTGAGATCGACCTAAACCACCTTGTACAAAGCATATGTATAATTTCTATTAATGTTTCTTGCTATAAATTTCATAATGGTTCGATTTTAAAGAAAAATTTTAAGCTTCCACTGTAGCACCCCAAACCCGGCCCAGAAGTTATGGCCGGATCCGGCATGCCACATCAAAAACGTTAAAAAAAATCCATTCTAAGTCCAGAAAATCGTACTTAATGTTCAAAAGATTAATTCATTAAGGGTTAAAGTAAATGGAAGTTGTGCACCAGGTAGGAAACCAGAAAAGAGGTGGTGAGTCTATCGGACTGCTTAAGTACCAAGCTCCCTTCGGATCCAATCCTAGACATGCATACCACCATTGCCACACCTTAACATCATGGATATTTCTAGGAAACCGATTTGATTAAGTCATTTTTAGGAAAAGTAATTAATTTTGGAAAATACTTTCATTGCGGAAGCTTTGCTTGTTGTCGTGTTATTTTGAAATCAACTGTTGTTTTTGAAAACTTGCCCTAAAGCTATCCAGTTTCAACAGTTAAAATAAGTAATACCTATCTTAGTAATACATATTAAAACCATCAAAAATAAATAAGCGGCCTTATTATATTTAAAAGCCCAAAACCTCAAATGTAATTAAAAGGATGTCCAGTTCACCGAAGAAAATCAAACTTTGAGCGGGTGGCCACTTCAATTCCCTCACAGCTCCAAGCCCACTATGGTTGGGGATTTCTTGCGTGGATGAAAATAAAAGGGGTGAGTTTGGGGAAACTCAGTGTGTAAGGAAAACCCATTCAAAGCCCAAGTCAACTCAAGCCTATTGGGCCTAAGCCTATTCAGTATCAGTGGTAATCTGGGCGAGCCCTTTCAGATTATAATAAACCGGGCCTTAGCCCTTATTCAGATAACAATATGGCCCATAGGCCCATTTCAAAATACATGCAACATCAATAAACATATGCAAGCCCATTTGGGTAACAGTGGTACTGGGCCAGAGCCCTTTTCAGATTATAATAAACTGGGCCTTAGCCCCTTATTCAGATAACAGTATGGCCCATAGGCCCATTTCAAAATACATGCAACATCAGTAAACATATGCAAGCCCATTTGGGGAGACTACTCAACCCACCAACCACTACACTCCACCCGTACCAGCCATACACTCCATGTGGGAATAGCTCAACCCACCCATTTAACACTCCACGATTCTTGTACTTTGTCGCTCGATTATCGAAGAATTGAGGCAAAGCCTCCAAGACGTGGACAAGCCACTTTCAGTACTTCCTCCGTCAATATCCCGGTCCATGCATCGATAATAACAACATGGCATGCAATAAATAACAACGATCAAACATGCATTTAGGTTAATTTAACCCTAGAGGTATTTGGTAATTTATCTCCTAGGGTAAAGCGTAAATTTTCCACTTTTAAAGGTATTTCAGTAATTTATCTATTTTAGGTTTTTCATGCATATTCCTACCTTTCACGTACTAATGTAATCATTACCGAGGGTTCTTACCGAATTGGGCCTGTTGGCCCATCATTCCAATTTTGGCCCATTAAGCCCAAAAATATCGAGGGCACAGAAATCATGCACTTTGCAGTCCAAACATTGCAACTTACCTAAAACATTAATCGATTTACCTCACGAGCATTCGCACACTCGCAAATCTACAAAATACCGGTTTTCGGCATTTCAGCTTTTCAACTTTTGCCGATCTAGACTAAGAAAGAGGGTGTTAGTTACACACCTGTTTGCGACGATATGCTGACGAGATCCACACACGAAATGCCTACAATTGGATTACTAACACGTTAATCTAACTATTCAAATACGAACTACGTATTAACCCCTTACAATATTCAGCCAACCACACCTACAGATCATAGTAAGCTTATAAGAAATCAATAAGCAACTCATTAACAAATTTTTGTCAATGTTTACCACATAATCATAATTTCACTGCAAGCTGTCTTCCTGAGCAACAGTCACTAAATCATTTATAACTGGAGCTACGAAACTCCAAATCAAGTGCCGTTAATTTTCCTGAAAATAGACTCATATATCTTTTATCCATAAAATTTTCAGAATTTTGGTATGGCCAATCAATACCAGATTTTTCTTAAAGTTTCCCATGTTTCACTGTTTGACTAATCTGACCACTCTTCATTACGAATCAAATTTCTCATTGTACAGAATTCAAAATATGTTCTTGTTTATTTCATTAGAAACTAGACTCAATAAGCTTTAATTACATAATTTATTCAGCTTCTAATTCATCTCCCACAATTTATGGTGATTTTTCAAAGTCACGTTACTGCTGCTGTCCCAAGCAGATTTATTACCAAATCACTCTTTCACACATACCTTGCATGCATGTTATTTAAACATGTATATCACCAATCAATCATCACATATCTATGATTTTACTTAAGTATAATCTCCATTTCATCATTTTAAAGCACAACATGTTAGCTGATTTTTCCTTTAACATCTAAGGCACATGCATGCTCATCTGTTTGGCTCAACTTCACCTATCTTCCATTTTTCATCAAAAGAACATGAAACAACAACCATTTCCTTCATTTTAATTCATGACTAAATGCTCACAACACAACTAAAAATCAAAATATACTTCAAGAGTTAAGGTAAAATCAAGAAGAACTCATGAACCTCAAAATAGAAGCAAGGTACCAAGAACTTACCTTCAATTTTCCTCCTCCTAATGACCGAATACTCAAGAGCTTTTCCTCTCCTTTCTCTTCTCTAACTTTCAGCTATGATGAACAAAGATGGACAAAACTTTGTTCTTTTCACCCTTTTTCTTTTAATAAAACTTCATATTTCATCCATTTAATTCTTTAATACAAAAGACATGATATTCTTATCATGAAACATTTACCTAACCCATTATCATAAAACATTTACCTAACCCATTATCATGGAACATTTACCTAACCTATTATCATGAAACATTTACCTAACCCATTATCATGGAACATTTACCTAACCTATTATCAATTTGTATCAATTTGTACCATAAATTATGGATATCAAGTGTACATTTTGTCTACAACAACATGATGGTTGGCCACTTCATGTAAAATGGGAGGTTTGTCATGCAAATCCTCCTATTTTGCACTCCTATTTATTTGGCCACTTCAATTTAGCCTATAGCATTTTCAAACATTTTCACATAGGTCCTATTTCATCATTTCACCCCCTTTTTCTTATGGAACAAAAATTAACTAAAATTGCCGGGTTCTATCTTAAGCTTGGGCTTTCTAGAGGCCCACTAACATAATTAAACCTATGTCAGCATTCACAGGATTCCCGAAAATTGGGGCGTTACATCCACTGTGCCTAAAAACATTGTTTTCTAAACTGATTTTTTCAACGGTCTTACCTTTAAGACACAATTAAAAGTTTAAAGAGTTCAAGTAATAAGAAAGTTGCCTTACACCTAATTTTACACATTTATTTAATTTTAGTTCAAGATAATTTAAACTATATTTTGGATTATTGATCATTTGGCACAAGATCAATTATGTTAAAATACTTGACACTTAAACACAAATTATTAAAAATTAAATTAAAATATCAAAATATTTATCTCATTATCCATTAAAGTAATCTTTTATCTTTATTGAATAATTTTAATTTTATAATATCCAAACAATGGAACCACTTAAGTCTCTTTTAAAACTTTATGATAAGGTACATATTATCGTACATACATCTTTTTCTTGAACTATGATTTTTATTAAAATTATGTTGATATCACTTTTCCGCTGCTAAATTGTAAATGTGTTTTGTTAAGAAAGTAATTTGGATTTTCAACTAAAATTTCAATAGAAAACATCATTATAGTGAAGATGTTAAACTTAATTGTTTTTCTTAAAACTCCTGAGTTTTTCAGAAAAGATACCAAAACTTCCTTCTAAAATAAATAAATATTTAAAATTAACTGTTTTTAAAACTTCGATAATTCTGCCAGGACATTTTGGTGGCTGATGTAATCTCCTAAATTCGGATCTAACGTCTAGGCCGAGTTGGGGAGGTTACAATCTATTTTACAGAATAATTTTTTTTTGGGAAAAACACATAATTTTAGTTATAAAGAGAATTAATTTTCCTACTAATTTTTTTTTAGAAAAGTTTCCATTCCATGCAATTAATTTGTGACACTTTGAGCTCACGTTCAAAGTACTTCGGGGTTCGAGAATGACAAAGAAAATCGTTAAGTATAAAGCCGGGATCAACCTAAACTGCCTTGTGCAAAATACACATATAATTTCGGTTAATGTTTATTACAATAAATATCACAATGGCTTGATTTTAATTAAAAAATTTAAACTTCCACTATGCCTGTAAAATTATTTTCTAAACTGATTTTTCCAACATTCTTACTTTTGAGAAAAATTTAAAATTTTAAAGAGTTCGAGTAAGAAAGCGGTCTTACACCTGATTTTACACATTTATTTAATTTTAGTTCAGGAATAATTTAAACTATATTTTGGATTATTAATCGTTTGGCACAAGATCAATTAGAGAAACATATTTGTATGTAATTGAATAATTATTAAAATACTTGACATTTAAAAATAAATTACTAAAAAATTAAATTAAAATATCAAAATATTATCTCATTATCCATCACAGTAATAGTTTATCGTTGTTGAATAATTTTAATCTTCTAATATCCAAGTAATGAAATTTCTTAGATCTCTTTTAAAACTTTATGATAAGGCACATATTATCGTACAGATACCTTTTTCTCCTTGTCGGTGAATTGTTAGAAGTAACAAAGAATATAAAACAAAGATTTGTAAGAGAAGAACCGAAACTGAGTAGGTGAAAGCACGAAGTGCTGGTGTTGAAGTGAAATATTGATAATCTCACTGATAATTTTCAAGGAAAGTGTAGATTGAACTTTACTAAATTGCTAGTTTGTGGTTGAATTTTCTTTATGTGGGTTTCAAAGTTGTAGCTTTCCTGTTTAGATTTCACCTTTAATGTTTTGATATCAGATTTGGATTTCCCTTTGATTTGTGGTTTCTATTTGATTATTAGTTAAATCAAGTTACTTGTTTTTAATGTAGTTTTTCATCTCAATTTTGCTCATCTCGTTTGAATTTTAGTAATTTTTGGATGATTTAAGGGATAAAACAAGGGATTCTCTCGAAAAATTAAATGGACAAAACAAGTAATTAAATATTTAAATGGGTGATATTTTTTTAAAAAAATATTACATTTTTAAAATTTTCATTTATTTTATTTTTAATTTGGAATAACTTTTTAAGATTTATATTTTTGTAATGTCACGCCACATCAGTAAGTAAAAGTGAGGTGTCACTCCATGTCAACAAAAAAAGTTGACCATTAGTTGACTAACGGTTTCCATCCAAACCAGGCTTATTTGACAAAAATCGAAACGATAAGGTTGACATTGTGAAAAGAAAAAGATAAGGAGAACACTGTGAGAGGTAGTAAATGTTAAGGGCAACTATTGTTATTATGCCTATTTTTTTGCATAACTAGGATTAGATTGTAACGCCCCAAAAATCTCATATATTTATTTCTGTGTGTTTGTGACACAACTATGTATTTTCTTTAGTAGTTTATGTTCTGGGTTTGTGTATGAGGTTTTGGTTTCAAGCTTTGTCTTGAGCTAAATTTTTGTTTTAATTGAATAAAGCCTTGCTTTTGTACAGTGGGCTTATAGTTAAAAGTTGGTAAAATATGTCAAAATGGGCCTGCTGGTCTGGTGATTAGGTGGATTGTTGGTTTGCTGGAGGTTTTGAGTTAGAATCCTTGTAAGGGAGTTTATTTTTGCCTAGTGTTGCAGTGAGAGTTTCTGTTAAACCAAAATTCTGTGGAAGTTATCTGTTGTGTGGGTAGTAGAGATAATTAAGGGATTGTGGGAATATCCCTTGATTTTTATTTTGCTAATTCTTTTTCTCTCTCTGCTGAAAATTCCCAACATCCCTGACGTTTCGTTTCTTTTTTTTTTCTCGTCCCTTCCTTTTCTTTCTTTCTTCGTTTTTCTGGTGTTGTTAAACTCTAGTTTTTCGGCTCTCCAACTGCGTGTGCTTTGGTAGTGGGAGTGAGGTTTTACTCGTTTTAAGGAGGGGTTTTTCTTTTTTTATCGTTATTGTGTCGTTGCCTTTCATTAGTTTAATTCTGGATTTTGGCAGCAACGTTTCGCAAAGGTCGGAGCTCCTCTTTGGTAGAACTTTAGTTGGAATCAATCGAGGTGTTTAGGGTAAGTGATAAACACCCTATTTGGACTATTGTCGTTTTCGAGATTTCAGTTTAATCGAGATTAGTCTTTGACACTGTTTTGCCCTTATTTATGATTTTAGATTTTACTTGGGTATTTTTTTTTGTAAATATGGCCTCTATGGGTTTTTATTTTGGTTTGGGACTTTTATTGGTTATGGTTTATAACTGCTAGTATTAGGAAAACTCGGGTTTTCAAGAGAATCAAACGTTTAAACAAAATACTCACAAATACGCAAATCGTTTTAAAAGCTTCCGCATTGAATAAACGTTTTGAAAAATTTCGACTGACTAAATAACACGATTTTAGAAATAATAAGTAAAAATTAAAAATTTCTAAACGGAAATTGTTTTAAGCAAAGTTACGTTTTTTTTTCAAACACGCTACCATTTGACATCGCTTGATCCGGCCATAACGTCTAGGCCGGGTTTGGGGTGTTACATAGATTGATTAAAATAATAAAAGAAAATTCCAAAATTGTCCAAAATATTTCATATTATTCTCGAAAAGTAAGATAACGTAAGGAAAATGTGATATTTACTTCTTACATTCACGAATATTGATATTGTTGTGAATGTGAGACGATGGCCTCAAAGGAATGCTTGAAATCTAGACATGGTAATTAATCACATTCTAGAGTCTTACATCACCACCAAGATTGTAAGATTTTGAAAACCAAATACCCCTTTAAAGTTATAGGTTTTATTTTCTTCATCATAATGCAAAAAGTTGTATTGAATTTGAAAATTCTAAGCTTATTAACAATTGTGAAATTAGTGAAAGCTTTAGAAACCCCGTATACTAAAAGTGCAAAAAGGTTAGAATGCGAACTACTTTCAAGATTGTTGTTCCTATAGTTTTTGAACAATTTAAAAAATTTGACGAATAATAAATGATTAACCAAACTCATCTTATGATGAAAAATGACTGATGAACCCGCATTAAATAAAGCAAAAATTAACATGAAATAATATTTTTACAATATAGTTTTGAAGTGGTTTCAAGGAGGTAAGATTTTGATATTTTAATCTAAGCATCTTATAATTTAAGAATGTAAATCAATATTTTAAAATAACTTTATATATTTAAACGCATTTAATTAAATAAAAATTTCAAAATAAATACCGTCAATGGCCATTTGAAGTATATAATACAAAATGATTTGAAAGAATTAACATATATAAGACATTAAAAGATGCAATAATATAAAGTAATTCAAGATAAATAATTTATACACCCTTTAAAATAACATATGAAAGCTTTAAATAGATTATGTGTAAAAGAATCTTAAAATGAATAATAAAAGGCAAGACAGTTCTAATATAAGTAACATACAAAAACATAAAATAGTTTAAGTGAAATAATATGTCAAATGAAAAATCCATACAATTTAGAGAGTGAACAATAAAAATAAAATGAATAAATAAAATAAATAAAAATAAGTGAAACAATTTTAAAAATAAAATGAAGTTAAAAAGGTCAAGGGCTGCATTACAAATCAGCATAAAATAATGGGGCGTAACCGCAAATGCCAAAAGCTACCAGGGACCAAAATGAAACACGCGCGAAAGAGTGGGGGGTTAACTGGGAAATTACCCCAGACCCACTATGCGCAGCGTTTCAAGGGCCTGGCTCCTCAAATGGGCGGAGGACTAAAATAAAAAAAAAGGCAAAATCCTGGGGAAAAAATAAAAAAAATATATGGGACTACATTGAATCGCGCCACCAAAATGGAGGGATCCAATGCTCAAATAGACCATTAGGTCAAAATGCGCGGATCCTCCGCTGGGCACGGTCGGGTCGCGCGTTCCCCACCTAAACGGCGCTATTTTGAGGCGTGGGGGGTTGCCAAAACTCTGCCGTTTTATACAGCTATTAAAGCCAAAATTTGATTTTTTTTCTTCATTTCAGCCCTTTTTTAAAAAAAAAACAGAGAGCCTTTTGTTCTCTCTCCCTCTCCCTTTGTCTGCGATGGTTGGGTTCACCGTCTGACCGTCGCACCACCACTGTATTCGGTGGCCGAAGATGCACAAGAATGGGTCGTTTAGCCCTGTTTCGAAAGGGGTTCGAAGGTCTAGCCTTCTTGAGCTGAAAAGAAACAAAAGAAGAGTTCTTTAACCATTTTTCGATCCCGATGACGGAGGAGAGACCTCCGGCGACGTAACCACGGGCGATTCTGGTGAGACTCTCTTCTTCCTTTCTTTCTCTTATTTGTTTTATGCTCACTTTTATTTAATAGATTTGTAGGAAATAAAAAAAATAAAAAAAATAAAAGGAAACTAAAAACGAAATGAAAACCAAGAAAAAGAAAATCGGAGATCAACCTTGTTCAAACTTCTGTTTCAAACTTCTGTTCTATTTTTTTCAATTGATAGTCTGTGTAAAAAAATTACAAAGAGAATTCTTAGGATTTTAAAGCCGAATTACTACCTTCTAACTCCATTTTTTTTTGTCGTTTTGCTATCATGCCTTATATTAATTTCCCTCTGCAGGTGTCAAAGGCGTGGAAGGGCGGTGGTTGGCTCGCGAGGAGGCGAGATGGCGCGGGTGGTGGCCAAGGCTGAGGGGGAGTGGCGGCTAAAAACTTTGGTGGCTAGGTTTTTTGTTTGCTAAAAATGTTTAAGATAGTGGGCTAGGATTTGGGCTAGGGTTTTAATTGTTTGGGTCATACATATGTTGTAAATGAACTTAAAATTTGGACTTTTTATTTGGTTATTTGGGTTTTATTTTTTGTTTATTTGCCTGGGCCAAAATTGGCTATTACAACTGCCCCTCTTTGCTCATTGTCGTGTAACAAAAATGGAGCAAAGTCCTTTAAAAGAGCCAATTTTGCCTAGTCTTGTCGAATCTTGGCTTCTTGGTGTTTCTTTTCTTCTAGTAGCCTCGTTCTATCCCACTGCATCTTCAGGGGTATAGGAAATAGTGCTACGATTTGTTCCAATGCAATTTCAGGGAGAAGAGATTTGTAGCTTCGATCCACTCCGTTGGAACTTCAAAGAGATAAGACCTGGTAATTTCAACCTGCTCCACTGCACCTTCAGGGAGATGAAGTTTGCGACTTCAATCTGTTCCACTTCAACTTCAAGGAGATAAGATTCGCTATGGTAACTTGATCCGACTACTGCAATTTCATAGGTATAGGATTTATAGCCTTAATCTGCTCTACTGTAAGAGAGATAAGACTTGGTAATTTCAAAATGCTCCACTGCATCTTCAGGGAGATAAGGTTAATGGCTTTAATCTGCTCTACTGCAACTTCAGAGAGATAAGATTTTTCATGGTAGATTTGATCTGACCCACTGCAACTTCAAAGGTATAGGACTTGTAACTCGTAGCTTTAACCTGTTCCACTGCAACTTCAGGCAAATAAGATTTGCTATCTTCAGTCTACCCCACTGCAATTTCAGGGAGATAAGACTTGTAACTTTAACTTGCCCCACTGCAACTTCAGGGGGATAAAGTTTGCTATCTTCGATCTATTCCACTGCAACTTCAGGGAGATAAGATCTGTAACTTCAATCTACTCCTCTGTAACTTCAAGGAGATGAGATTCGCGACTTTAATCTGCTCCACTGCAACTTCAGGGAGGCAAGATTTGCCGTGGTGATTTCAATCCGTCCCACTGCATCTTTAAGGGTGTAGAATTTTGATTTCTTTAGTCTGTTATACCATTCTTTGGAGAACATGACCTGTTGAATCTATTTCATGGGCCTATTTATACCGAATGATTAGGATGTCATAATCAGAATGAATCAGATGCTCATAGATAGATATGTATGAATGATGTTTGCATGAATGCAAAAAAAATGTCATTTTATTTTTTTTAATACTTAATTTGATATTACTCGTTTTTCATCGAGGTTTTATCATCGACGTATTACTCTGCCTTTTTCTTCAACTGGTATATCTGGCAGAAAACCTGAAGAATAATCACAATCTGGGCTATTCTTTCCCTAACATTTCCAACCTTTGAATGTAGGGTGATTCAAACTAATTAGCCCCGTTTCAGGTCCTTGTATCATTTAGAAGCATTTCAGAGTAACGTGCAGAACTCTTTTTTTAAATATCATTAGTCCATTAATCATCATTTCAATGAAAAGCACTTGAAAAGGATTATCGCAATAGACAGGATGGAATTTTATTGAGAGCAATGCTCGAAATGAATCAAGTAATCAAAATAGTAAATTTTCGTAAGATACAAAATAAATAAAATGAGAGTAGGTGCCCCAGATATCGCAGCATAAGCTTCTCTGCATAAAACTTCTTGAGGACTCTTTGAAGTTGGTATGTGTTTGGAAGACCAAGAGTACATTGTTGATGCCTCAAAATGTAGCATCCTTCCTTCTTGTTAATTCAGAGAAGACAATACTACTGCATGCCCTATCTTCGATTTGAATTGCCCATTCCTGGGTTTTCAATTCAAAACCCCTTTGGTCTCAAAGCGCCCTTTTACAGGTTTTCGCCTTGGCCTCTCCCTTTTTTTTGTTTTTTTTTTAGGAAAAGTATCTCTTGACTGAATCTAAATTCACGGGATTAGGCAGGCTTTTACCATCCATCTTGGTCAAAATCAGAGCTCCTCCAGAGAAAGCCTTTTTCACTACATAAAGTCATTCCCAGTTTGGCATCCATTTTCCTCTAAAGGATCTTTTTCAAAACAAGGTCTCCTTCATGGAATTCTCTAGGGCGAACCTTCTTATTATAAGCCCGCATCATTCTCTTTTGATACATTTGACCATGACGGATAGCCTTTAGTCTCTTTTCTTTAATTAACTTCAACTAATCATACCGAGACTGGATCCATTCAGCTTCATCTAACTTTAGTTCTGACAACACGCGTAGAGAGGGAATCTCGACCTCAATAGGCAGAACTGCCTTCATTCTATAAACTAAAGAGAAAGGCGTTGCCCTAGTAGAGGTTCTGACTGACGTCCGATAGGCATAGAGGGCAAATGGTAATTTCTCGTGCCAATCTTTGTAAGTCTCGGTCATTTTCCTCACAATTTTCTTTATATTCTTATTGGCCGCTTCTACTGCACCATTCATCTTTGGGCGATATGGTGACGAGTTATGGTGTTTGATCTTGAATTGGCTACAGACATCCACTATCGTGCTATTGTTCAAGTTCAGTACATTGTCCGATATGATCCTCTCAGGCATCTCATGTCGACATATGATTTCTTTCTTCAAGAACTTGCTGACTGTCGACTTTGTGACGTTGGCGTAAGAAGTAGCCTCTACCTACTTGGTGAAGTAATCTATAACCACAAAGATGAATCGATGTCCATTAGATGCTTTCGGCGAGATCGGTCCTATGACATCCATGCCCCACATGGAGAAAGGCCATGGTGAGGTCATGACATGAAGTGGTGAAGGAGGTACATGAATTTTATCTCCATAAATTTGACATTTATGGCACTTTTTGGCATAATTGATGCAATCCCCTTCCATGGTGGACCAATAATATCCGAATCTCATGATTTGTCTGGCCATTGTGAAACTATTAGCGTGTGTTCCGCAAACACCCTTATGGACCTCTTCCAAGATTTACTTAGCCTCGACGGTGTCCACACATCTTAGGAGCACTTGATCCTTCTTTCTTTTATACAGGATCTCTCCATCCAAACATAGTCACTGGTCAACCTTCTCAATGTCCTCTTATCATTTTCAGTTGCTTGGTCTGGCTATTCACGATTCCTTACGTATCGCAAAATATCTTGATACCAAGGGTGATCATCTTTTTCTTCTTCTTCGTTGATGTTGTAGCAATGAGCCGGAGCCTCATAAATACTCATTTGGATAGGTTTCACATCCTCTTGCTTGTTCACTTTGATCATAAAAGCTAAGGTTGCCAAGGCATCAGCCATCTGGTTTTCATCTCGTGGGAGGTAGCAAAAAGTGATATCGTCAAACTCCTCAATTAACTCAAGAACCAGTCTTCGATAATTGATCAACCTGGGGTCTCTTGTCTCCCATTCACCTTTAAGTTGATAGATTACTAGGGCAGAATCCCCATATACCTCTAACACTTTAATCTTGCGTTCTATGGCTGCACGAATTCCTATGATACATGTTTCATATTTGGCCATATTGTTTGTGTAATCAAAATCCAATTTACTGGTGAAAGGATAATGATCTTCGTTTAGGGATACCAAGACTGCCCCAATTCCGTTCCCCAGAGCATTTGAAGCTCTGTTAAAATTTAGCTTCCAAGGATGGCCTTCTTGAGAGTCTTCTTCCATGATTGCAACATACATTAGATCCTCGTTTGGGAAATCAAAGCTCAACAGCTCATAATCTTCTAGAGCTCTACTGGCTAGAAAATCTACTATTGCACTCCCCTTTATAGCCTTTTGGTTTACATAGACTATGTCAAACTCAGAAAGCAAAATTAGCCAACAAGCCATTCTTCCGTTCAAAGCATTTGACTCCATCATGTACGTTAAAGGGTCTAGTTTTGAGATTAGCCAAGTTGTGTGATACAACATATATTGTCTTAGTCTTCGAGTTGTCCAAATCAAAGCACAACAAAACTTCTCGATCAATGAATATCTTGTCTCACATTCAGTGAATTTCTTGCTGAGATAGTATATCGCCTTCTCTTTTCTTCCTGACTCGTCATGTTGGCCTAATACGCACCCCATGGAGTTTTCAAACACTGCCAAGTACAGTATCAGTGGTTTATTCGGGCAATGTGGCATCAGTACTGGGGCATTGGACAAATAATGCTTGGCCTTATCAAAAGTTTTCTGGCACTCCTCATCCCATACGCCTGGATTGTGTTTCCTAAGGAGACAGAATATCGGGTTACATTTCTCCGTTAGTTGTGAAATAAAATAGGCGATGTAATTTAGTCTTCCTAAAAAACCCCAAACTTCTTTTTGAGTGCGTGGTGGGGGTAATTCTTGTATGGCCTTGACTTTATCTGGGTCAATATCAATCCCCTTTTCACTGACTACGAATCCCGGCAACTTTCCTGACCTGGCCCGAAAGGTACACTTTGCGGGATTGAGTTTTAGTTGGAACTTCCTTAATCTTAAGAATAGTTTCCTCAGGACTTGCACATGCTCATTCTCTGTTCTGGATTTTGCAATCATGTCGTCGACGTAAACTTTGATCTCTTTGTGCATCATATCATGGAACAAAGTTAACATGGCTCTTTGATACGATGCTCCTGCATTTTTTAACCCGAATGACATCACTTTATAACAAAACGTTCCCCAGATAGTCACGAATGTGGTTTTTTCCATGTCTTCAGGATGTATTCTTTTCTGGTTGTATCCCGAGAAGCCGTCCGTGAAGGAGAAAAGTGAGTAACCTACCGTGTTATCCACTAATGTATCAATGTGAGGCAACGGAAAGTTATCTTTTGGGCTGGCTTTGTTCAAATCCCAATAGTCCACACACATTCGTACTGTATTATCCTTCTTGGGAATAGGGACTATATTAGCCACCTATTCTGAGTATTTAACCACTTGTAAGAAACCAGCATCGAATTGTTTCTTGACCTCCTCCTTTATCTTCAACAAAACATCGGGCCTCATCCTTCAGAGTTTCTATTAAACTAGCTTGCATTCTTTCCTTATTGGGAGTCGGTGTACCACGATATCAGTACTTAACCCAGGCATGTCTTGATATGACCATGCGAAGACATCCTTGAATTCCTGTAATAGCTCAATGAGGTCTCGTTTTGTGTTTGTAGTGATACTAGCTCTAATCTTCACCTCTTTTCCTTCTCCTAAGCTAACAATTTCCACCGACTCTTTGTGAGGTAGGATTTGTTTCTCCTATTGTTCTACCATCCTTAACAAATTAGGAGATAAGTTACAATTTCGGTCATCTTCAAAATCCTCAATATCTTTCATATACAAATCTTATTCGAAAGGAGTCTCTGAGTCAGTAGCAGCATTGCTCATATCATTGATATTTGAAGACCTGTTATAAGGATGAAGAAAGAAATCCAAAGAACAAAAGAAGCTAAGAATATTTAATTTTTGTGGTATGATTATAAATGAAGTAGAAAGAATAAAAGAATATTTCCTCAAGAAGATACGCAAAAATGCATTTTTTTATTAAAATAACAATATTTGGACATATGCCTATTTCATAAAAGGATTCTTATTGCCCCTAGGCTTAGAGCAATAAGCTTGTTTTAAACATTACTTTGAGTTAATTTTAAAAGTTACAGGGATCTCCTCCGCGGTCCAATTGTTCAAAACACTTCCAGGGATGTAAGGAGGAATTCCAGATAAATTTCCTTCTTCGGTTCTTTCTTCAGATATGGCGATAATGCTCCAACTTCCCAATATTTCTTCAGCCATTTTTTTCCCGTCATCTTCTGTTCGGGGTACATAGTTCCTCCCGACACAAATGTTCTGGATAAATTAGGAAAGGTCATTGGTTCCCATTTGACCTCTTCATCGCGCAGATGCACCTTTCTTCTCTCTTACTTTTTTTCCAGCTCCTTCTTCTTTTGCTTTGCATCTAGCTTAAATCCTAAGTCAAAGCAGTCTCGTTTTTCCTTTAGCATCGGTACTTCAATCCTTCCTTGGAGGCACCTTCCAAGTCCTCTCCCTAGCAAGGCTCCTTTTTCGACTGTTAATTGCAGGCCCATCTTCGTAGTTTTGGATATTTTGGGTATTGGGATCTTGTTCCCTTCGACAATAAATGTAGCATTGACGAATTCTAGCGATCGAAAGGAACATTCTATCGCTTTATCGTCCGTACCTATGTACGGTGTGTCGCTGGTAACGGATGCAATGATGTTTTCTTCCACATTTATCGTTACCAGTCTACCCTCAATTACCAATTTTAATTTTTGGTGTAGTGATGACGGCACTGCTCCAGCAGAGTGAATCCACGGCCTCCCCAATAGGCAGTTGTACGATGGCTTGATGTCTATTACCAAGAAGTCCACATCATATGTGTTTGGGCCAATCAAGAGAAGTATCTCGATCCTTCCCATCACTTTTCTTTCAGTGCCGTCGAATGCTCTCACTATGTTTTGACATGTCTTCATGTGAGAGCCATCCACTGGCAACCTATTTAACTTGGATAAAGGCAAGACATTCAAAGCTGATCCATTATCAATCAGTACCCTTGGCAACGTGTATCCCTTGCAGCGAGTGGTGATGTGCAGGGCCTTTATAGATCCCATACCTCCCAGTGGTATTTCATCATTATTAAAGAAAATAAAATTATCAGCGCCGATGTTATTGACCAGACGATCGAGCTTGTTGACAGAGATATCATCTGCAACATATTTTTCATTTATAACTTTCATCAATGCACTGCAGTGAGTCTCTGAGCTCAAGAGCAAGGCTAGTACCGATATGCTAGCTGGCTGTTTGTGCAATTGTTCCACAACGCTGTACTCGCTGTGCTTCGGGAATTTTAAGAATTCCTTAGTCTCTTTTTCAGTTATAGGCTCTTTGACAGGTGATTCAGGTATGGTTATCTTCTCCTTTCTTTGTTCAATAACCACAGATTTACCTTTAACTGGTTTTACCTTTGTGTTTGGGGTATAACGCCTTCCACTACACGTATAGAAACCCTCGTCTTGATCTTCCTTTGAAGCGCTAGCGAGTTCTCCTCTCTCGGGATCATTACGTTGCAGTCATAATTCCAAGGAACCCTTTCTTATCCTTGTAAGGAAAGGATACAAGTTTCTGGATTATGACTCTCGGTGCCATTTGTATTCCTGCTTCATTTTTCCTTGGTCGCGAGATGATCACTACAGGGTGATTAACTTTTTGAACCCTTTCTGTTGATCCTTTCTCTGAGGTGCAAACCTCTACTTCTTCTGATCCTTGGACTTCTTCGTAAAATTCTATTTCTTTATTATCCATCAGACCTTGCACTATGGATCTGAACTCAGTGCACTCTTGGATATTATGACCCTCCTCGGTATGGAACTCGTAGTATTTTCTTGCCCTTTTGGGCTTCTCATCTGAATCTTTCTTGATTAAACCTCTATTGACCACTTGTTTCCAAACCCAACTCAGTGGGGTTTTTACCTCTGATATCTCCATCTTGGTTCTCTTCCCTTCATTTTCATCTATCCCGTTTACCACTTTGTCCGAATGACTGGGCAGCGGATTCCCTGCCACATTAGGTCCTGTGGGATCATCGAACTTTACAATGCCCATCTTTATGAACCTTTCAACTATTTTTTTGAAAGCAGTGCAGTTCTCAATCGTGTGTCCCGGGATTCCTGTATGGTATTCGCATTGAGCGTTTACGTCATACCACTTAGGGAATGGAGGTTGCATGGGTTTTAGGTAAAATAGGGACACCACATGCGCATTGAATAGATTCTCATAAAGCTCTCTATACGTCATCGGATCAGCGTAAATTAGACTCTTTCCGTGTTAGGCCTCGGGTTAGAATCTTGTCTTGTGGAGCCCTGATGGCTAGTAGTCACTGCCTTCGGCTGGCTCACTGTGACTGGCTTGGAATAACCCTTATTGTAGACGCTCGCATTGTTCACCTCATTTTCTTTCCTTCTCGGAGCTGATCTCTTGGTACTCTCTCCCGCTTCAATTTTTCCATATCTTATCACATTTTTTGTCATCTCCCCAGACACCACTATGTCCGAGAAGCTCTTAGTAGCGCTTCTCAACATGTGGTTAATAAATGGGGCCTTCAGGGTATTGATAAAAAGTATGGTCGTTTCCTTCTCCAAGAGAGGTTGTTGGAATTGCATCGCTATTTTCCTCTATCGTTGGCCATACTGCCTAAAGCTCTCACTTGGCTTCTTTTCCATGTTTTGCAATGTAATTCTGTCGGGTGCTATGTCTTTCACGTGACCATATTGTCTCATAAAAGCTTGAGCCAAGTCTTTTCACGAACCAATTTTGGCACGACTTAGCTAG
Organism: Gossypium arboreum; assembly: GCF_025698485.1. Taxonomy (NCBI): domain Eukaryota; kingdom Viridiplantae; phylum Streptophyta; class Magnoliopsida; order Malvales; family Malvaceae; genus Gossypium; species Gossypium arboreum. The sequence goes on along the minus strand of NC_069074.1, from coordinate 28,092,601 downwards.
TTATACCACCTGGCCTCAGACCCGATCAGACTATCTTGGAAACAGTGAACTAACAGTTAATCATTGTTAACATATCCTGTCATCCTTCGACAGAACATTATTATATGAGTTCAGAGAAACTAGTCCCGTTGTACTTTTCAAACTTCGGGGTTTTAAATTTTGGTAGGAGCACCAGATCTGGGACCAAGCTTAAGTCCTTAGCATCAATCCCACAACGATAATCAGCAGTCTCTATTGCTTTAAATTTCTCTTCAAGGCATTTACACCGATCATCGAGTTGTTTTGTCAGGTCTACTTTTTCTTTCTCCATTTCTTCCAAGTCATCAAGGTCCGGGACAACTGGATAGGTTGGATTATCCCCGAGATTAGAGCCTGAGCCTATTGAAAAGTTCATTGGTGCCGAGGCACCGGCCTAGTATTACTGAGGCTTGATAGTAACAGGTACTCCTCGTGGGTGCACTTCTGGTTGTGGTTGAGTATTTACTGGAGCAAAGCCCGGAGGATAGACAGGGTCTTCATTATCGTTCCCTATAGTGTTCTTCCCTTTTTCGCGTTCTTTAGCCAACAACTGCTCTAACTGGCCTATCATATTATTCTGGGATTCTTGCATTTGTTCCCTCATATCTTCTTGGATTTTTGCTAACTGCTCTTGCATCTGTGCTTGTAATTGCTCTTGCATATCCCTTTGCATTTGTTCTAATCTTTCTAATCTCTGATCCATTGTTTTAGTTTTACGACAGGTATTGTAGCGGTATTCGGTTGGTTGATTCTTGTTGGTTTCCAGATTAACTGAAATAATTTTATTTAATCAAGGTCTTTTCGTGAAATTTAATGCATATGATGAAATGTAATGCAAGTGAATGAATGCAAAAAGAGGCGTTGATTCTAATTCAATTTCATTAGAAGAACTTTACTAGAAGAAAATTTTCTTTACATAAAACGGATGATTACATATACGACTTTGCCCTAAGAAGCCAAGCTAAGTTTCGGCCTCGATCTGATTCGGACTCATACTTTAAGCTTCATACATCAGCCTGAACTACCAAGGTTTGGAAATGATAGGCTACCTCTCGAACCTGAGCCACAGCCTCGCCCATGACATAATCTCTATCTTTGATCTAATATTGAAAGCGATGAAGCTGTTCCCTGCAATGGTCGTTGTTTGCCTCAAGAAGCTCCACTCTAATTTTACTACCTTGTAGTGCAGTCTCGAGTTCCTCTACTATCCTTTTCAACTCCTCGATCCTGCTTAGACTAGCCTTCAGCTCAATTACGGAGTTACGACTACGATGTTGATGTAGTGATCTTTCCAATTCAGCCACCCGAGCTCGTAACTTCTCTTTTTCGCTTTGGCTCTCTAACAAACTCTTTTTCAGAGTGTCTTCCTGTACTCAGACATCTTAAAACCTTTTCTCTCAATAATCGGCTCTAGTCTTTTCCTCTTTAATCTCTTGACGCCATTACTCCGATGTTTTACCTAAACCGGTAGTTCTTATCGACATACGCAGCTTCTTGTAATCAATTTTCAAACTATCCAAATCTTCCTCGGCCTTGTTTTTTCCCTTCCTTAACTTATCAGCCTCTAGCTTGTGGATATCAACGTCCAATCCCAACATCATCTTCTCCTCTTCTAACAGCTCTATTTTCTTCTCCAATTTCGAGCTTCTTTTCTCAAAGTCTTGCTTGATGATCTCTAACTTAGACGGGATGACTTGTATATGCTCTTCTATCGGTCGAGCGCTTCCTTGATTCGGCATAGGGATATTGTCATTGGCTCTCCTACCCCACCACCATTCATACTCGAGGGTCATCATCGGGCCCGTGGTGAATCCTTTCATTCTTTGAGTTTGGTTCCAAGCATCTGATATCTCACGAACCTTCTTCTTATAATTGTTGTCTTTATAGGAGAACTCATATTGTACCAACCTTTGTATCGTCGGTATAAACTGCCTTGATCGATATTGCCTTAACACGAGTAGTGGAGCGTATCCAACGGCTTCCCATATTCCAGCCAGCGGGACCCAGTCAAAATCACCACACCGATATAAGATCTCGTTGGGGATCAACCATAGAGCCCTCCATTCAACATCTTCGACTCGTAAATTCTAGAGAATAGTTATCCATTTCTCTTCTGAGATGTCGTCTCGCCTCGATGTAGCAACTAATTCTCTTAATGGGGAATAGTCCTTGGAGGAAACCCGATAGGAGATATTTTCTACCTTCCAAAAATGGCTATGGAACCAAGCCAATAGAAGCTATGCACAACCAATAAATCTTCTTTCGCCCGCTCTCCGACATGCATTGAAGGATCTGAAATTTTCTGCTAGGATTGCCGGAACGGGTGTGGTCCCTTTATCAAGGCGATCGAATAAATCTAAGACGGCTTCACCTACATGTCCTAAAGCCTTAGGAAAGATGATCAAACCATAGAGGCTCAAGGTGAAAACATCAACCCTCTTCTTCATATCCAGGTTTGCTAGGATTAAGTCCCTCAAATTCCTCCAAGGAATACACTTACTATCCTCTTTCTGCTTGATACGGGCTGCAACCCATTGTTCGCTCATCCCCGTGGTACTCATCAATTTCTTCAAAAAAGTCGGGATGTTAACAGGTCTTGAATAGGCCCTGTCGACCTGAATCTTCAGGCAATTAAGTAAAGCCATGTATTCCTCCACCATAGGTACCAAATCAACTCCTCCAAAGGTGAAGCAACTGTAGGCGGGATTCCAAAACTACCGAGGGCCCAGAACAATTACTTGTCCACCTTTACATTGAGCAGATAGGGTAAGTCACCGTAATTACGGTAAAAGAGTTGCTTGATCTCGTCGTTCCAACTATTTCATATCTCTTTTAACTCTTGCAGGTCGTTCTGAGTCACACTGATGCGAGAGAAATCCCATAACTCTGATTCATATCCCTCGGTCAAACTATCTCCTTTCTCATGTTACATTCTCTTGAACCACACTCGGATGGCCGCATTATCCTCCACTCTATCAAAAAATCTTTTTTTCATGCTAAGCTTTTCTATCTAGTAACCGAACGTGAATCAACACCTTTTTATGATGAGATGTCATGCAACAACAGCAAAACACAACAAGTCAGTATTAAAAACAAAGAATAGAACTCAAAGCAAACATGAAATAATCAAGCACCTATTCGAGTAACCACTAGGGTTTGGTGTGGTTCTACCTAAGGTAGGCTCTTAGGGCTCATTACATGCGGTTTGGTTCTAAAGTAAAGGTACCTGAACCAGCAGATTCCTCAATCCTCACCCATTATAGGCTCATACGGATCGAGTTCGGTTCAGGGGAATACATATCCCTACGGCTATACGGAGATGAAAATCTCACGAAGACGTAGGTACAGATGTATCCCGAAAGCGATCCACTATCCTATACGGAGGTGAAGATCTCACGAAGGAATAGCTTCTCACTCCCACTTAAAAGGGTAAAATTGACCAATTTATGTGATGCGGTATGCAAAGATACGTCAAAAGAATTAAACCACTAAAGCAAGCATATTATGAAGAAAACCACGAAGTGACAGATAACATGCAATGAAATAATCTTAATTTCAAAACAGATTTTCAATTTTCGACGAAAAACAAAAATTAATCAATTTATGGCTCGACTCTTAAGATCCCCAGTGGAGTCGCCAAGCTGTCAAAACCATTTTTTTTTTAAAATGGGTATCGACTTTGTTTGAAAATGAAAATTAAAACGGGAGTCGCCACCGATCTTTATTAAGTGTGATCGGATCACCTTTGTTTTAATAAAACAAGTTTAGTTTACTAAAACGGCATTTTTAGTCTACGAAATTCAAGAGAACAAGTTCGAGAATCGGTTACGTGCGAGGAAGGATTAGCACTCTTGACACGCCCAAAAATTGGTACCGGATTGATTAGTTATTGTCTTAATATTGAAAGTTGAAAATCGGGAACAAATTCAAAATACGATCTTTTTTTTATTAATATTGATTTTAAAAGTGCTTGAATTTAATCAAAACAATTGCTAAAGATTTCCTCGTCTCGAGATATCGGAGTATCACATCCCGTAAGTTAGGACACAATACCATGAACTCCCGAGCGCAAGTTTGTCTTTAATTTTAATTGGAAATTCGCGTATTTTAACGCTCAAAAGGATATTTGGCTATTTAGAATCAACGAGAGAATCGAAACCCCGTAAGTTAGGGCACAATTCCTCAATGTTCCAAAACGCGAAACATTGCCTTATTTTGAAATTTCGTTTTTGAATAGTAGCGAATACGGCATTTAAACGACGTATGTTATTTGTTTAGGTTAAAATGAAGTGATTTATTGGATAAATGTAGCAAGGCTTAATTCATGAGGCGATGATAAGAAATAAAAATGTAATGCGACATGGAGCGGTGACACATGAATAAAATATTACACGAGCAAATGACAATAATATGAACATGCAATAGCAATAGTCTCACAATATGCACCATTTAAACACTAATTATTAACAATCAAAGGTAAATGGATTAAATAATCAATATAAAATAAAGTTAATTAAAAAGAATAAATAGGAAATTTTAACAGGATAATAAATGAGTTTTAAAATAAATAAATAATATACAAAAAGAAATAAATAATAAATAAATAAATCAACTATATACAAAACAATTTAAAAGGATTATATAAAAAAATTAATAACAATATATGTGGATATAAAAGTGTGAAATAAATAATATAAAGAATCTTTAAGGTAAATAATAATAAAACATTTCAAAAATAAATAAATAAGGTATAACAATTCAAAATAAATAATCAAAATAATTTTAAATGAATAATATATAAAATGAATTTCAAAATAAATACCGTAAATGGCCATTTGAAGTATATAATTCAAAATGATTTGAAAGAATTAACATATATAAGACATTAAAAGATGCAATAATATAAAGTAATTCAAGATAAATAATTTATACACCCTTTAAAATAACATATGAAAGCTTTAAATAGATTATGTGTAAAAGAATCTTAAAATGAATAATAAAAGGCAAGACAGTTCTAATATAAGTAACATACATAAACATAAAATAGTTTAAGTGAAATAATATGTAAAATGAAAAAATCCATACAGTTTAGAGAGTGAACAATAAAAATAAAATGAATAAATAAAATAAATAAAAATAAGCTGAAACAATTTTAAAAATAAAAATGAAGTTAAAAAGGTCAAGGGCTGCATTGCAAATTAGCATAAAATAATAGGGCGTAACCGCAAATGTCAAAAGCTGCCAGGGACCAGAATGAAACACGCGTGAAAGAGTGGGGGGTTAACTGGGAAATTACCCCAGACCCCCTATGCGCAGCGTTTCAAGGGCCTGGCTCCTCAAATGGGCAGAGGACTAAAATAAAAAAAAAGTTAAAATCCTAGGGCAAAAATAAAAAAATAAAAAAATATGGGACTACATTGAATCACGCCACCAAAGCGGAGGGATCCAATGCACAAATAGACCATTAGGTCAAAATGCGCGGATACTCCGCTGGGTATGGGTCGGGTCGTGCGTTCCTCCCTAAACGGAGCCGTTTTGAGGCGTGGGGGGTTGCCAAAACTCTGCCGTTTTATACGACTATTAAAGCCAAAATTTGATTTTTTTCTTCATTTCCGCCCTTTTAAAAAAAAAAACAGAGAGCCTTTTGCTCTCTCTCCCTCTCCTTTTGTCTGCGACGGTTGGGTTCATCGCATGACCGCCGCACCACCACCGTATTCGGTGGCCGGCGATGCACAAGAATGGGTCGTTTAGCCTGCTTTTGAAAGGGGTTGAAGGTCTAGCCTTCTTAAGTTGAAAAGAAACGAAAGAAAAGTTCTTCAACCACTTTCGGTCCGACGACGGAAGAGAGACCTCCGTGATGTAACCACAGGCGATTCGGTGAGACTCTCTTCTTCCTTCCTTTCTCTTATTTGTTTTATGCCCACTTTTATTTAATAGATTTGTAGTAAATAAAAAATAAAAATAAATAAAAGGAAACTAAAAACGAAATGAAAACCAAGAAAAGAAAATCGGAGATCAACCTTGTTCAAACTTCATTTCAAACTTACATTCTACTTTTTCAATTGATAGTCTGTAAAAAATTACAAAGAGAATTCTTAGGATTTTAAAGCGAATTACAACCTTCTAACTCCATTTCTTTTGTCGTTTTGCTATCATGCCTTGTATTAATTTCCCTCTGCAGTGTCGAGGCATGGAAGGCCGATGGTTGGCTCGAGAGGAGGCGGAGAGGCGCGTGGTGGCCAAGGCCGAGGGGAGTGGCGGCTGAAAACTTTGGTGGCTAGGTTTTTTGTTTGCTGAAAATGTTTAAGATAGTGGGCTAGGATTTGGGCTAGGGTTTTAATTGTTTGGGTCATACATATGCTGTAAATAGACTTAAAATTTGGACTTTTTATTTGGTTATTTGGGTTTTATTTTTTTTTTGTTTGTCTGGGCCAAAATTGGCTATTACAAATTTAATTAAAAAAAGAATTAAACTAATTCTATAGAGTAGCAAAAAAAAAAACACATCTCCACTTCGCTCACACAAAGACTCGAAAACTAAACCAAAAAGTAACAAATACTTAACCATCAAACCAGCAAACTCATTTTTAACACAAACTAACGCAGAATTAAACTTAAGTCAATCGTTCAAGAATAAAGGTTAAGTCAAACAAAATAACAAAATTTCCAAATATGAGATTTGAACCCTTAACTTCTAATATCCAAACAGAGCACTTAACCATAAATACAAAGACTTAATTATATTAGAATTTAACAAAAAACACTCAATTTTTTGAGGAGTTACAATTTGTGACACATTGAACCCACGCTCAAAGTAGATTGTGGTTTGAGTATAGAGAAGAATGTGGTTTTGTAGAAAGTTGAGATCGACCTAAACCACCTTGTACAAAGCATATGTATAATTTCTATTAATGTTTCTTGCTATAAATTTCATAATGGTTCGATTTTAAAGAAAAATTTTAAGCTTCCACTGTGCCTAAAAACATTGTTTTCTAAATTAATTTTTTCAACGGTCTTGCCTTTAAGACACAATTAAAAGTTTAAAGAGTTCAAGTAATAAGAAAGTTGCCTTACACCTAATTTTACACATTTATTTAATTTTAGTTCAAGATAATTTAAACTATATTTTGGATTATTGATCATTTGGCACAAGATCAATTATGTTAAAATACTTGACACTTAAACACAAATTATTAAAAATTAAATTAAAATATCAAAATATTATCTCATTATCCATTAAAGTAATCTTTTATCTTTATTGAATAATTTTAATTTTATAATATCCAAACAATGGAACCACTTAAGTCTCTTTTAAAACTTTATGATAAGGTACATATTATCGTACATACATCTTTTTCTTGAACTATGATTTTATTAAAATTATGTTGATATCACTTTTCATTGCTAAATTGTAAATGTGTTTTGTTAAGAAAGTAATTTGGATTTTCAACTAAAATTTCAATAGAAAACATCATTATAGTGAAGATGTTAAACTTAATTGTTTTTCTTAAAACTCCTGAGTTTTTCGAAAAGATACCAAAACTTCCTTCTAAAATAAATAAATATTTAAAATTAATTGTTTTTAAAACTTGATAATTCTCGCCAGGACATTTTGGTGGCTGATGTAATCTCCTAAATTCGGATCTAACGTCCAGGCCGAGTTGGGGAGGTTACAATCTATTTTACAGAATAATTTTTTTTTGGGAAAAACACATAATTTTAGTTATAAAGAGAATTAATTTTCCTACTAATTTTTTTTTAGAAAAGTTTCCATTCCATGCAATTAATTTGTGACACTTTGAGCTCACGTTCAAAGTACTTCGGGGTTCGAGAATGACAAAGAAAATCGTTAAGTATAAAGCCGAGATCAACCTAAACTGCCTTGTGCAAAATACACATATAATTTCGATTAATGTTTATTACAATAAATATCACAATGGCTTGATTTTAATTAAAAAATTTAAACTTCCACTATGCCTGTAAAATTATTTTCTAAACTGATTTTTCCAACATTCTTACTTTTGAGAAAAATTTAAAATTTTAAAGAGTTCGAGTAAGAAAGCGGTCTTACACCTGATTTTACACATTTATTTAATTTTAGTTCAGGAATAATTTAAACTATATTTTGGATTATTAATCGTTTGGCACAAGATCAATTAGAGAAACATATTTGTATGAAATTGAATAATTATTAAAATACTTGACATTTAAAAATAAATTACTAAAAATTAAATTAAAATATCAAAATATTATCTCATTATCCATCACGGTAATAGTTTATCGTTGTTGAATAATTTTAATCTTCTAATATCCAAGTAATGAAATTTCTTAGATCTCTTTTAAAACTTTATGATAAGGCACATATTATCGTATGATACCTTTTTCTCCTTGTCGGTGAATTGTTAGAAGTAACAAAGAATATAAAACAAAGATTTGTAAGAGAAGAACCAAATCGAGTAGGTGAAAGCACGAAGTCTGGTGTTGAAGTGAAATATTGATAATCTCACCGATAATTTTCAAGGAAAGTGTAGATTGAACTTTACTAAATTGCTAGTTTGTGGTTGAATTTTCTTTATGTGGGTTTCAAAGTTGTAGCTTTCTGTTTAGATTTCACCTTTAATGTTTTGATATCGATTTGGATTTCCTTTGATTTGTGGTTTCTATTTGATTATTAGTTAAATCAAGTTACTTGTTTTAATGTAGTTTTTCATCTCAATTTTGCTCATCTCGTTTGAATTTTAGTAATTTTTGGATGATTTAAGGGATAAAACAAGGGATTCTCTCGAAAAATTAAATGGACAAAACAAGTAATTAAATATTTAAATGGGTGATATTTTTTTAAAAAAATATTACATTTTTAAAATTTTCATTTATTTTATTTTTAATTTGGAATAACTTTTTAAGATTTATATTTTTGTAATGTCACGCCACATCAGTAAGTAAAAGTGAGGTGTCACTCCATGTCAACAAAAAAAGTTGACCATTAGTTGACTAACGGTTTCCATCCAAACCAGGCTTATTTGACAAAAATCGAAACGATAAGGTTGACATTGTGAAAAGAAAAAGATAAGGAGAACACTGTGAGAGGTAGTAAATGTTAAGGGCAACTATTGTTATTATGCCTATTTTTTGCATAACTAGGATTAGATTGTAACGCCTCAAAATCTCATATATTTATTTACGTGTGTTTGTGACACAACTGTGTATTTTCTTTAGTAGTTTATGTTCTGGGTTTGTGTATGAGGTTTTGGTTTCAAGCTTTGTCTTGAGCTAAATTTTTGTTTTAATTGAATAAAGCCTTGCTTTTGTACAGTGGGCTTATAGTTAAAAGTTGGTAAAATATGTCAAAATGGGCTCTTTGATGCGGTGATTAGGTGGATTGTTGGTTTGCTGGAGGTTTTGAGTTTGAATCCTTGTAAGGGAGTTTATTTTTGCCTAGTGTTGCAGTGAGAGTTTCTGTTAAACCAAAATTCTGTGGAAGTTATCTGTTGTGTGGGTAGTAGAGATAATTAAGGGATTGTGGGAATATCCCTTGATTTTTATTTTGCTAATTCTTTTTCTCTCTCTGCTGAAAATTCCCAACATCCTTGACGTTTCGTTTCTTTTTTTTTCTCGTCCCTTCCTTTTCTTTCTTTCTTCGTTTTTCCGGTGTTGTTAAACTCCGGTTTTTAACTCTCCACTGCGTGTGCTTTGGTAGTGGGAGTGAGGTTTTACTCGTTTAAGGAGGGTTTTCTTTTTTATCGTTATTGTGTCGTTGCCTTTCATTAGTTTAATTCTGGATTTTGGCAGCAACGTTTCGCAAAGGTCGGAGCTCCTCTTTGGTAGAACTTTAGTTGGAATCAATCGAGGTGTTTAGGGTAAGTGATAAACACCCTATTTGGACTATTTTCGTTTTCGAGATTTCAGTTTAATCGAGATTAGTCTTTGACACTGTTTTGCCCTTATTTATGATTTTAGATTTTACTTGGGTATTTTTTTTTGTAAATATGGCCTCTATGGGTTTTTATTTTGGTTTGGGACTTTTATTGGTTATGGTTTATAACTGCTAGTATTAGGAAAACTCGGGTTTTCAAGAGAATCAAACGTTTAAACAAAATACTCACAAATACGCAAATCGTTTTAAAAGCTTCCGCATTGAATAAACGTTTTGAAAAATTTCGATGACTAAATAACACGATTTTAGAAATAATAAGTAAAATTAAAAATTTCTAAACGGAAATTGTTTTAAGCAAAGTTACGTTTTTTTCAAACACGCTACCATTTGACATCGCTGATCCGCCATAACGTCTAGGCGAGTTTGGGGTGTTACATAGATTGATTAAAATAATAAAAGAAAATTCCAAAATTGTCCAAAATATTTCATATTATTCTCGAAAAGTAAGATAACGTAAGGAAAATGTGATATTTACTTCTTACATTCACGAATATTGATATTGTTGTGAATGTGAGACGATGGCCTCAAAGGAATGCTTGAAATCCAGACATGGTAATTAATCACATTCTAGAGTCTTACATCACCACCAAGATTGTAAGATTTTGAAAACCATATACCCCTTTAAAGTTATAGGTTTTATTTTCTTCATCATAATGCAAAAAGTTGTATTGAATTTGAAAATTCTAAGCTTATTAACAATTGTGAAATTAGTGAAAGCTTTAGAAATCCCGTATACTAAAAGTGCAAAAAGGTTAGAATGCGAACTACTTTCAAGATTGTTGTTCCTATAGTTTTTGAACAATTTAAAAAATTTGACGAATAATAAATGATTAACCAAACTCATCTTATGACGAAAAATGGTGATGAACCGCATTAAATAAAGCAAAAATTAACATGAAATAATATTTTTACAATATAGTTTTAAAGTGGTTTCAAGGAGGTAAGATTTTGATATTTTAATCTAAGCATCTTATAATTTAAGAATGTAAATCAATATTTTAAAATAACTTTATATATTTAAACGCATTTAATTAAATAAAAATTTCTCAAAACCCTAACTAATTATATATATTATAAATTATAAATAATTAATAAAATATAAATAAATATTTTATTGTTACACAAGAATTCAAAATTTTCAAATTCAATTTATATCCTAACTCTAAATATATAAAAAAAAGAAATTAAATCTAAGTAGTTTTATTTGTTTTCACTTTTGAATTTTGAAAGAAGCGTCAATTAACCTTTTTCTTTGTTCTTTTTCTTTTTGCTTTTCACTTGGAATTCTGCTTCTCATACAACAAACAAAGAAACATGGCCGAAGAAACTCCACCCCAAGAATCCCGCTATTGCAGCAGCGGCGCCAACGGTGATCGACTCTGACTCACCTGCTAGTTTAGAGCCCTTCCCTTCTCAGCCAGCCAGCCAGCCATACCATCTCATGTAGCAGCTGAAAATGAAGAGAATACACCGCGGCCTCTGAGTTGCAGCCGGAGTCGAATGGAGAAAAAAGAGACGGGAGCACCACCAGAACTAGTGCTCAAGAAGCTAGGAGGTGTTGTTGAAGAGAAAAAGTCTTTCAAACAGGAATGCAATTATCTGATTTCAAAAAGGAAATTAAGTTTTGGAAGCAGTTTGGTAAAGAAGCGCCAGACTCTAACCTTTTCAATTCAGAATACAAGGGTGAAGAAAACCCAGAACCCAATCCAACGAGCTATGAATACAATTATTTTGACTTATAATGCAATTTTTTATTTTCAAGCTCATCAACCCAAAACTACAATCGTATTTGCCACCAAAGATTGTTGAAACTCGAAACTGAATGTCAAAAACATGCAATTCTAATACTAAAACAACCAAAGGGTGGTTCGTATATTATATGGTTTTTGAAACTTTGGTCCCTCACTCCATGATGGAACATGGGTTGTATTTGCCACTAAAACATTGTTCTGAAAGTCAAAACCAAATGTCGGTAACTCTACAATATATCTACATGCATATAAGTTTTAATAAAACTTTAATATTTTGCCCACAGTTGTTACGAATTCTTCTCAACAAAGAAAATCTTCAAGTCAAACGTGGGATATAGAATAAGACTTTTTATGCTAAAATTTCATGGAGAAGACTACGTAAGTCCACCGCCATCACCATCATCACCTACACCACTACCAAGTCCCAAGAGCATACACACTCTCCCTTCGCTTATAATCCTTTTCTCGACCTTCTTTTTGTGACAAAACTACTATAATTTAAGCTAACTTGGAGATATTTGAATAATTAATTTCTAAAGGTGGGTTAAAATATTTATTTCAAGTTTCTTGTTTTGATTTGTAACATCTATAAATAGTGTGCTCGGCCTTAACCCACTTTCCATCAACAAGGCTTGCTTTAATTGCGGTTTGAATATGGGAAGTTCTAGGGTTATTGGTGCTACATTCTTGGTTTTGCTCCTTGTGGATTTAGCTTTCGCAGCTAGGTCACTTAGTGGTGGTGGAGGAGGAAGTGGTGGAGGTGGAGGTGGCGGAGGGGGTGGTGCCATAGGTTCTGGATATGGTTCAAGGTATGGTTCCGGGAGTGGCTCCGGATATGGTTCGGGAGCTGGTGGTCTTGGAGAAGGTGGAGGTGGAGGTGGAGGTGGAGGTGGAGGTGGGGGAGGGGGTGAAGGAGGTGGTGGTGGTGGGGGTGAAGGATCAGGGTATGGGTCAGGATCCGGATCGGGGTATGGGTCTGGGTATGGGTCAGGATCTAGATCAGGGTATGGGTCTGGGTATAAGTCAGGATCGGAATCGGGGTATGGGTCTGGTGGTGGCATAAGAAGTGGTGGAGGAGGTGGCGGTGGTAGCGGAGGTGGTGGCGGCGGAGGTGGTGGCAGTGGAGAAGGGTCTGGATCTGGATATGAAAGTGGGTCTGGATCCGGATACGAAAGTGGAGTTGGTGGTGGCAACGGTGGAGGAGGAGGTGGTGGCAGTGGCAGTGGTGGAGGTGGTGGCGGTCAGGAGGTGGGATATGGGTGCGGATCCGGATCTAAGTGGGTCTAGATATGGAAGTGGAAGTGGAAGTGGTAGCGGTGAAGGAGGAGGCAGAGGTGGTGGCAATGGAGGTGGAGAAGGTAGAGGCAGTGGTTCGGGCCAAGGATCAGGCTATGGAAGTGGTTCAGGTTATGGCTCCGGGTATGGTAACGGTGGAGGGTGATTTCTCACGTAGGTTCAAACTAAGGTTGAATTCTAGTTGCTACTTATCGTTTTATAATCTTTAAAATAAAGTGCAGTGTTTGCCTACGAGCACCGCATGTAAATGTTTTAAAGACTTTCAAGTCTTTTGTAATCATATCTAAATATTTGTTATCCTAATATTTCAAATAAAATAAAACTTGTATTTTTACAACTTGCATTGCTTTAGGTAACTTTTTAAATTCATTGCTTTAGCATATTGAGAAAAAAAATTATATTTTAGTAGGAGATTAATTGATCTAGATTTATAAATCAATGTATTTTTGTGTGTATATGTGCATTTTCTCATGTTATTTTTGTGCTTATATTATTTTACATTTATTAAAATTTGAGAAATTAATAATATTCCGCTATAAAGATTTTGGCATGTTTATGTATCCATGTCATGTATTCATTTTGTTTTTACTTTCTTTGTCTCGTGCTTTTGTGTATTTTAGTGTAATGTTCGTGTATTTGGTTTGTTGAAAGTTGCTTGTTGCAAAAAAAAAAAAGTTGCAATATAATAATCTCTTTATCTCTTTATTTTTTTAAGGTAAATTATATAACTAGTCACTCAACTATTAGTATGTTTCTGTTTTGGTCACCTAATTGTGAAAATTTTTAATTTAGTCACTAATATTTAAATTATTTCTATTTTGGTCACTCGCATTTTATACCGTTTTTGTTTTTTCCACTGCCCGTTAAATGGTTAACGGAACTGATAATGTGGCTATTTTTTTAATTGGTATATAACATATTTAGTCTTCAATACTTACACATTCTATCAATTTGATCCTAATTCTAAATAATTTAATAAGGTTGACTATCCACATTTACAAATTTTATCAATTTGATCCTCAAGCGTATATAATTAAATCTTGAGTCTCATATTCAGTGTAGAATCTTTTCTCCTTGTCGGTAGATTGTTAGATCCAACGAAGAAGATGGAACAAAGATTTGTGAGAGAAAAACTAAAACTGAGTGAAGGAAAGTAAGAAGTGCAGATATTGAACTGAAATATTGATAATTTCACTTATAATTTTTAAGAAAAGCGTAGATTGATCTTTAGAAATTTCCAATTTGCGGCAGATTTTTGTTTTCATGGGTTTCAAAGTGGTAGCTTTAATGTCTAGATTTCCTTTTTAATGTTTTGATTTTTATTTTAAATCAAGTTAACTGTTATTAATGCAATTTTTCATTTGTATTTTTTAAAAGATAAAACAACAGATTTTGTGAATAGATTGAAGGGATAAAACAAGTAATTAAAATTTCAAATGATTTTTATTTAAAAAAATATCACAATTTTAAAATTTCACTTTTTATTTTTAATTTGGACATTTTAAATATTTATATTTTTATAATGCCACGTTAGAAATGAAGTGTCACGGTATTGATAACTCTCATATTTAGATAATGATATGATATAATCTCAAAGGGTTATATTTAGTGTTTTAATAACCGAATCGATGGTTGAACAGGTTAAACTAACAATCCTCGATTCAACCAATTCGATTGGTTCAATCGTCGGACCAACAATAATTAAATAATTAAAATTTTATAAAAATCTATAAATAAAGTAATATATATATATATATATATATATATATGAAATCAATTTTACTTTAACTTTTTAGATTTTTTATAATTTTATAATTATTTATTTAATTATTATTGGTCTGACGGTCGAACCGGTTGAATCGAGAATTGATGGTCTAACCTATTTAACCATCAATTCAGTTATTAAAACATTGAATATGACACTCTGAGATTATACCACATCATCATCTAAAATATTTTTTTTTAGGTGAAAATGTAGCACAACCTTAAAAAAATTTGTTTAAAAATTTTAAAGTGTATTCTAGTGTAATGTTGTGTATTTAATTTGTTTAAAACGCTTTTTGCATAAAATAAATTCAAGATAATAATCTATTCATCTCTTTATCTTTTAGGGTAAACTATAGAACTAGTCATTCAACTATTAGTGTGTGTTTCTGTTTTGGTCTCCAAATTATGAAAATTTTCAATTTAGTCACTAACATTTTAGTCACGTTATCAAATTTTTAGATTTTTCAAATTCAAGGATGAAAATGGACTTAATTGTTAAGTTCAAGTGCTGGTGTGAAACAAAAAAAGTACATGTACCAAAGTAGACCTAGTTGTCAAGTTTAGAGGTCAATATAAGCCTACTTGGTAAGTTTAGGGGCCAAAAGTTATATTATCCCCACTTTTTTTCACGGTCATTATCAGAATGGGCTTAAATGAATAACAATTTCTAAGTTCAGAGGTTAAACGGGATAAAAAAAGTTTAAAGACTAATATGGAGCTACTTGTTAAGTTTAGGGACCAAAATTATATTATCCTCTTTTATTTTTTGCTATTCTTAAATTTTGAGAGTTAAAATAAAAAATAAAAGAATTATATTAAAAATCAACAAAGAAAAAGCCAAATCAGAAAAACCCATAGCTATGGAAACCTGATATAAATTTTAATTGAATAACGATTTGATATAATTTGATTTAAGAAAGAAAAGTTTATGATATTTAGATTTTGAAAATTTTAAGTTTTAAAATGGATTTTAAATCCAAAACTTATCTTAAAATTATTTAAATTTGAAAATCCGAATCTAAATCTTGAATTCCAAACAGGCATAAAAATACTTTTGAAGACTATAATTTAATGATGAGTGTGGGAGACTTAGGAAGATTAAAATAAAAATAAGAAGAAAAGTGAGTGGGAAAGGTTTGAGATTATGATTAGATACAATATGTTGGATGAAAATCTCAAACTATCTTTCTCCTCTTTGCTCAGGTGTCAGCCCTCCTTGCCCACAATTAGGACAACTTTTCAGCCCAAATCCTTGGCAATCAAAGCATCTGAAACAATTGATTTTCTTTTATAAGAATCAAATTTATCTCTATATACATTTATTCTTAAATCATATATATATATATATATATATAACTCACTTCCATCTCTCGAAGATGTTGCCATTCTTTTTGTTTTTTCCTGTTCCCTGTAAACCCAATAAAATTGATATGTATTAGCTAAAAGAATACTTGATTTTCTTGTGACATTTTTTCTTGAGTCTAAGAAAGTACAACACCTTACATCCAGGACACTCTATAGCTCCTTTGCCTCCACATTTCTGGCATCTTTTCAAGATCTGAAATATGTATATATAGTGTGAATGATTTTAATGTATACTAATAAATCATATATTACATTATCTTATATTCAGTAAATAAGCTTATCAATTAGAAGAGGAGAAAGAGAGTTTAATTACCGAGTTTAAGGGACCAGATTTTGCAGCAAAGACAGGGAAAGCTCTGGATTTAATTAGCTGCTTATTTCCATTAATTAGCATCCCAGGAGTGTATTGAGGAAGATGAGGTAAAGCTGAGAGATTTGCCATTGTGAGATGAGAGTGGAATGAAGTGCTGAACCTATTAACTCGTAAACAAATAAAGAAAGTAGCACCACAAAATATTTATTTTTAATTGAGGCTGAAGAGAACTGGATAAAGGATGCCATCACTTATTATATACGAAGGCCACTTGGCTTGCCTACCCTACATTATATCTCCCTCTCTCTATCACTCAAATCCATTGCACCCTAGACCTTATATCTTTTTGGTTAATATAATTTTTTCCTCCATTTTAGTATTTGTATCTTTTTTTTTATTTTAGTATTTAAATTTAACCATTAAATTGGAAAAATATGTATAAGTTCGATAATATAACATTTTGAGATTATATCATGACATTACTTAAAAATAACAAACCTAATGATAAATAAATTAAAATAGACTTTTACACTTTTCTAATTTGAATGACCAAAATAAAACCTAATTAGTAAATTCATGTACTAAAATAGACTAAAAAACCAAAATAAATCTAATTGCAGTCAAAATTTGCATTAACCCTTTATTTTTCAAAACCTTCATCGTATATATGGGTTAAAATACTTCTTCAGTCTCTCTAAATTTTAATATTGAGTAAATTTGTTCTTTTAAAAAAACAGAGCAGTTTAATCATTATCGATTTCAAAATTGAGCAATTAAGGATAATTAATCACATTGTTAATATTTTTCATCAAATTTACATAAATTTGACTAATATAATAACAAATTTGGCTCTCATAATTTACACATTCTATCAATTTGGTCAAGATTTAACAAATTTAGCCCACAATATTTCTATAAATGTGTAAATGTTGAGGCTAAATTTGTTAATTTTAGAATCAATATCAAATTAACAAAATATGTAAAGATTGAAGGCTAAATTTGTTATTATACCAATAAAAAAATATACAAAATTTATGAAAGACATTAATACTGTGATTAATTTTCCTCAATTTCTCGCTTTCAAAATTGAAAGGTATTAAATTACTCCAGTTTTTTTTATAGGGACGAATTTGCTCAATTTAAAAATTGGTAGTGTTTCTTTTTACTGGTATGCTTTATTAGGGACCAGAAAACTTGGGCTGTTTTGAGCTTCTAGTTCACATCAGAAAACAAAAGCCCAGCAAGTTAAAGTGAAGCAAAAGCCCGATTAGTGAACCCAAAGCTCACTTTTTGGCAGAACAGAGAGGTCTGGTTTGCTTTTTTTCTATCCTGCACTTTGCAGTGCAGCGGCCTCTGAAGTCGAAAGGGACGATCCAAGGAAATGGAAGACATAGAAGATTTGTTGGTCGGCAGCGGCGGAGCTCCTCCTGGGTTTAGGTTACCTTTGAATGCGGTTGGAGTTAATCCCAGGAAAAAGAACAAAGCCAAACCCAGCAAGGTTTCTCAAATGAATGATCCTCCCAAAATCCCTGGCACTCAGGTCCTTCTTACTTCCTAATATAATTATATTTATCATTTATCAATTTGTAAATAGTTATTCATTCTTTTTCTTTTTCAATTTCTTTGTTGCAGACTATTTATGTCAAGACTTTTGGATGCTCACATAACCAGGCAAGTTTTCCTTTTTTTTTTTTTAATTTGTAATGTTTTAGGAAATAGCTTAATGGGTGGTTTTGAGCTTAAAAGAAGACCCAAAAACTGTGGTTTACTCAATGAACTGCGTTTTTGTCTTGTTGTAAATATCTGAATGCTAACTTCTTTTTAGCTCTTTCTTTTTGTTCCCTCAAATACTTAGATTCACCAAGAGTTTGTGTCTAACATGCTTATCCATAAGATATGATTGAAATTCATGGATGTTAAATAGTTGAAATAGCAGGCACCCTCCCTTGAGCTCTTATGTCTTGTGAATTTGAGTTTATTACTTTATTTTCTATAATAATGTGGTCTGGCGGTTGATCCTCCAATTATATGAAGAAACTTAGAAAAATAAAAGAGCATACCTATATACATACTTGTATCCAATACTTGTTCTAGAGTCCAACACTTGTCAACCTATATTCGAATATCAGGTTGATCTTCCAATTATGTGATAAAACTTAAAGAAAAACTAAGCATACCCGTGTGTGACACTCATTCCCTAGTCCTGGTAACATAGGTTAACACTTGAAAGTCATTGAATATGAGAAAACCTTATATCTAACCAAAAATTGCTTTTGTAATATATCGTGTTATCTATACTAATTTAAAATCTTTTAATATTAAAGATACTAGTTGTATTGATTACATGTCAAACCTGATCTTGTAATTGAGTTTTAACGTGTTGTTGTGAAAAAGAATAAAGGTGCAGCTCATCTCACTCATGTTCATACATCTTGTCAGAGTGACAGTGAATATATGGCGGGTCAGCTTTCAGCATTTGGCTATGCAATATCTGACAATCCTGAGGAGGGAGACCTTTGGCTAATAAATACGTAAGGCTTGCACCATTGAATTAATTTAATTTGTTATTATCCTTTTCTTGATTATCATTACCTTGTTCTCTTTAATGTTCTTTTTGTACCGGAGATAAGTACATTTATACCATGGTTTTAACAATTATGAAATCATCAAAACGTCGGGTTCTCACAACCTCAGTAATATTCCTCTATTATATGTTTCATAAGGATTTGAATGGATGTATTACTTTACTATGTGAAAAATCAATATACCCAAATAACAGTAGCTTTAAATAAGGTCATATAATCCCAAATTTGCTGAGGTTGTCATAGATCTTAATTTTTGAAAAGTTTTTCAGCTTGCTTGGGTCATTCATGGTGGAGGGAAAGATTGATGAATTCTGGTTGCCATTGGTTGTGGATAATAAATTCACTGTTGCTTTTTATGTCTGCCCATGAAGTTCAACTTCATTATTGGCTCAACTTTCTACATTGGTTTTTTAATTATCATAAATTATTGGAATATCAAGATTATAGCAGAAGCTGCATTTCTTGAAGAGTTAAACATGAAATCTTGTTGTGTATTAACTTCTGATTAGTGTGATGATTATAAGATGCGTGAATTAGTCTGACACTAAATAAACAGCAGGCATCACAGAATGAGAGACATCTGCTTCCTGCAGACGAGCCTTTGAACTTTTTTCATTTCCTAGGATAGTCGTTTACCTTTTATCATGTATTGAGGGATAAATATTTGTCTTGTCATCCTCTACCTTTTATTATTTTATTCATTCTGCAGCACATGATTGCTGATTAATAATGGTTTCATTAAGATATGTTGCATGTGCTGCTGTTATTATGTCTATTATCCTCAGAGGCATCAGAATGACCGTATAAGAATTACACATTTGTCTTAAAAAGAAATTTTGGTAACTTCTAAGAGCTGTCTCACCTCTTTTTCCACAACACTGTATTCTCTTTGTTTTAGCATTTGTATAAACACTCTTTCTTTGACACACTATATTCCCTTCAAACACTATTTTTGGTATCCATGCTTATATTTTTTTAATAATTTTATCTTTTTTTGGTTTGTTTTGCAGATGCACAGTGAAAAACCCAAGTCAGTCAGCAATGAACACGGTAATAACAAAATGCAAAAGTGCGAAAAAGCCACTGGTGGTTGCTGGGTGTGTTCCTCAAGGAAGCCGAGATCTGAAAGAGCTAGAAGGGGTTAGTATAGTTGGAGTCCAGCAAATTGACCGTGTTGTTGAAGTTGTAGAGGAGACCCTGAAAGGCCATGAGGTGCGGCTTTTGAATCGCAAGACTTTGCCATCGCTGGACCTTCCTAAGGTTTGAACTGTTAATTATTGCTACTTCAATTACTTAAATGGATTTATGACTATCCTAGTTGTATTGGACATATTTCTAAAGCACTGACTAGAGTCTAAAATCTCCTACCTAGATAGGTGAAACAAATAAATGTATAAATTTATTTATCAGAAAAATGCAATTACAACAAAAAAGTTAGCGTGGGAGAGATTGCAATAGGGAAGAGAGGTGAATCGAATAGGTGATATTGAAAGAAGCAACTGAAATAAGCTGCATTTTTTTTAGTACCAACGTGTTCTTTAGCTTTGACAATGTTCACGTGAAAATGATGTTTACTGGCTGATAGTTAGCTTTTGAATGTTGGTACCAAATTCATTGTTAAAAGTTCCAGACTTTTCCCTTAATTAAAAGTGTGGATAATTTCAAAATAGCATACAGATGATAACTTTTTACTCTTAAAGATTAATTTAACTCAAATTTGTTTAATCTTATATCAGGTCAGAAAGAACAAGTTTGTTGAGATTCTTCCGATTAATGTTGGTTGTTTAGGTGCTTGCACTTATTGCAAGACAAAGCATGCTCGTGGTCACTTAGGGAGCTACACTGTTGACAGTCTTGTAAGTAATGTAGCTGAAGTACTACACTTTATTTTTGGTTGTGTCTTTACTAACCTCTCCAAAATGCAGGTTGAGCGTGTCAAAACCGTTATAGCTGATGGGGTCAGGGAGATATGGTTGAGCAGTGAAGATACTGGAGCATATGGTATTTTAGTTTTTGTGTCTGCCCATGATGCCTAGGAAACTTTAGATTTAAGAGTTTTGTTCCTGCAGCGTCTATAGTTGAAAATGTTGTTCAAGTTTTCAAATACAAGAATACATGCATATATTTGTAAAGATTAATAGTTGCATACATATTTGTAAAGATTAATAGTTGCATACATACATACATACATGCATACATACACACATATATATGAACATGTACGGAGAGTGTTCTTATAGGTCATGCAATCTTGTAGGTCGTGACATTGGGGTTAACCTACCAATTTTGTTGAATGCCATTGTTGCGGAACTTCCTCCTGATGGAAGCACAATGCTACGAATTGGGATGACCAATCCTCCTTTTATCTTGGAGCATCTGAAAGAGATAGCAGCAGTTTTATGTCATCCTTGTGTATATTCCTTTCTTCACGTTCCGGTTCAATCTGGGAGTGATGCTGTCTTGACTGTAAGTCCAAAATTTGGTCATATAATGTCTCTTTATCTTGGCTAATGGCTTCAAATTATTTAGTAACTAAAACAGAAAAAATAAAAAAATTGTAATTAATGCAGATAAGTGTCCTTAAATTTATGCTAAATGATAATTGTCTTACTAAGTATTTTTATTGTTTTAGGCTATGAATCGGGAATATACTGTGAGTGAGTTTAGGACTGTGGTAGATACCTTGACTGAACTTGTGCCGGGGATGCAGATTGCAACTGATATAATATGTGGATTTCCTGGTTAGTAGTTGTCTCTTTTCTCTGCCATCATTGATTTATATATATTGAAAAGCATTTGTAGGGGCCTTTGTGGTGCTTAATTCTCTTAGTTTGCACCATAGGGCACTTCTATTTTTGGAAAATATTTTCCATTTTATATATCTAGCTTAGTTCTAAATATGATCTCGATCAAATAAGGTAAAGAACTGCTTATGGAAACCAAGGTTAAAAAAAATTGGATTGGAGATCATATGTTTATTACCTCAGTCAACTGGTTGGACTTTGTTCACTTTTAAAAATTAAATATTTAAAAATTATTTTAATGCTAAATAAATATTAGATGCAGTAAATATTAATAAAATTATGTATTTGGCTTAATGATATGGTCTTGAATATAGTATTTGGGAGGTTATAGGTTTAAATCTAATTAATTACCAAGGAAAAGAAAAGAACAAAAAATATATACTAAACCGGTTCATTGATCTATATATTATATTGACTTGGATAGTCTACTGGTTTCTGGTTCAACAGGTCAGCTAGATCTGATTTTAATCAATGAGTGAAAACATTTTCTAGTTTTATGGAACATTGAGGGCTAGTTTAGTATTGATTTTAAAAAGTGCTTTTGAAAATTTTGATTTAAGATTTAAATGTTGTTGTTGTCAAAAAGTGCTTTTGAGAAATAAAATCTCAATTTTAGACCTAATGTTATAAAGTAAAAAATATGCTTTTAAAAATGTTTAAATTAGTTAATTTTATTATATCTCAGTAAAAATATAAAAATAATTTATTAAAACTCATTATTAATATTTTAATATATGAATATAAATTTTAAATATTTTAAAGCAATTAACATTTAATTATTTGTAAAATTTAATTTGAATATATAAATTATTTTAGATATTAAAATATAATCATTTCAAATTCAATTCAAATATAGATTTATATATTTGAAATAAATTTCACTAAGGAAATAATTTTATAACCAATATAAATATTACGTAAAATTTATTGGATTATAAATAAGGGTTAAAATAGTCATTTGACTCCAAAAGTGCTTTTTCCAAATGCAAAAGCTAGAAATTACAGCTTTTGCGTTTAGATTCAAAAGTACTTTTCAAAAGCTATCTATTTAGCATTGCTTATAGCTCCACCCTGAAAGCACTTTGAAAAGCAATGAAAAATAAAGCCTAAATAAATTAAAATTAGGTATCCCTGTTTTTCTAGAGAACTAGGAAAAAAGTTTTGCAACTATTGATATGCCCATACCTAGAATAAAGGTGGAAGGTAAATATATAATTGTTTTTGAGCATAAGCCGGCTCAAAACATCTCTCTTCAGTTCGGAAAGAATTACAGTTTTCTACTAATGGGAATTCTTCTGGTTACACTCTTGTCCCTGGGGTTGTATGACTGCTCACATCAGAAACCCTGGCCTGCTTTGGGTTTGGCTGAGCCAGGATTTTAGCACAAGCTCAGAACCAGGCCAAAATAAGCTATTAGTTTATTGAACAACAAATGTTATTTGATTGGTTTCAATTTTCAAAAAATCAAAATGATTTTATGTTAATATAAAATAATTTATTTTATGAGAACTCCAAGCTAGTGGTGCCCATGGCCTAGACTTCAATGTGGCACAAGCCTTGTAAAGCTATTCTTGGCCAGCACATGTACCTGAAGTTTTATTGTTAAAATAGTACAAAATCATATTATATTAATAGTTAAATTTAAATATATATTTAAACTAAAGTTAAATTAAATTATGTATTTAATAAAATAGACGCTTGAGCTCTGGCTTGCGCTTTAACATCTTACCTGAAAGATGTTGAAGCTTGTGGCCCGGGCAGGCAGCTAGCCCAAGAACTGATCTACTCCATTTGTATGGGCTTAGGGAAGCTTTTCAACACCCAAGCCCAAATTGGCTACAAAGCCTCTCGAATCAGGCCTATGGAGAAATTCTATCCCATTACAAATATTTTGAGTATCTTATCAGAACATTTACTCTTAAATAATCTGCTTAAGGACTTAGTTCAATGGTTTTTTATTTAATTATAATAATTTTTGGGTCATTTCAGGTGAAACTGATGAAGATTTTTCTCAAACAGTAAACCTTATTAAAGAATACAAGTTCTCTCAAGTTCATATATCACAGTTCTATCCTAGACCTGGTATGGTGTTGGTTATTGTTCCAGTTTCTTTACTATAATTTTCTACTTCTTTTTTCTCTCTCTGACTTTATTTTACTAAAAACTTGAAATCTTTCTTTCATTTACCAATTATTAATCTGATGTCACTTGCAAGGCATATTCTGTCATGTTACATTGGAGCTCATAAATTCCTTGATATTCATACATAATTACTTATGCATAAGCACTTGTATTCTTGTAGCAATCATTAGCCTATGTTTCAATGTCAAAGGCAGCTTCTTTTGTTTACTAGAAAATTTAGACAAACAAATCCTTAATGAGTAATTTAAAATTAGAAAAATTTTACTTAAGTGGTTTTTATTCCTTCTAGCAGCTACAAGGATGGAGGGTGTAAAATACAGATTTTTAGGGCTTGTTTAGTTCTGAAAATGTTTCCCAATCTCCGTGTCAGCTGTTTGATTTTCTTGATTTTTGTTAAGTGGTGTTACCCCCATATATCAAGTATTATGTTTCCTTTGGTCTCATATTAAAGTTGGCCCCTTGACCTATTATCAATTGGTTTTAGGTGGGATGCAAAGCATGGTATGAAATCCTTGATTTTGTCATGTTATTCTTCCTACCTGACCCCATGGGAGGTTGATGACCCCTGATGAGATTGTTCATCTGTAGGCCCTTTGAGCTAGACATTAGGGGAGGATTAAGTAGTGCTGTCCTCCATCTGTTAAATATTAAGTTTCCCGTGTTATATTAAAGTTTGGCCCCTCCACCTATTTCCAATTGGTTTTAGTTCAGACGTTTAACCATTCCTTTTGCACAGGACCACAACCATCAGTACATTTTATTTCAATCTATGTTCTATGAGCATTGCAACAGAAAAACCATAAATCGAGGAGGCAGCGTGCCTTTAGTAAGAAAGTGCAAAATATAAAACTATAAAGGTTAATTTTATAAAAAGTTATCTAGAAATCACCCTGAGCAAAGTCAATATAAGCCCCTAAAGTTGAAGGAACAAGAATTTTAGATTTAGCATTGTGTACATCATTTTGCCAGCATTTGCCTTTTGTGAGATGTAGATGATAGATAATCCAAAATTCCAAATGCTAGGAATAAAAATTATGTAGTACAAACCGATATAAGGATAATAAATGAAGCTCCAGCTGCCTAATTAGCCAATTAACATTGATAGTTGACTTATTGGAGAGAGTGGTAATTTTTGTAGTCTAGAGCTAAACAAATTATTAGCCCTTATCTGGCTATGCTAATGAGATTTTGCTAATACATTCAGAAGATTATGTAGTATTTGATTCTGATAAATCCATGTTTGAAATGGTATTAGATTCTAGATTTGCGGCTGTTATCATATGTATGAACGCCAAAAAGTTGAGATATTAAGACATCACTTGACTTTATAATTCAAAAGTTCCATCTGTTAAACAAACCATGCTTGATAGCTTACTTGGTCAATGTAAATATTGTCCATTTATTAGCTCTTAGCTATAGTAAGCTAAGACGTTTATTTTTATGATCTTTCTAAAACTAGGAACTCCTGCTGCAAGGATGAAAAAGGTCCCAAGTACTATAGTGAAGAATCGGAGCCGTGAATTAACTTCTGTTTTTGAAGCTTTTACACCGTACAATGGAATGGAAGGCAAAGTTGAAAGAATATGGATTACTGAAATTGCAACTGATGGAATTCACTTGGTAAGAAGATTTGCTACTGGTAAAATAAACTTTTGCACAACTTCTGTATGCTTCCTTCTCCTGTGTTTTGGCCCTTGTTAATCAACTAGATTTCAGCTCAAACTAGATTTATTTTCTGATGTATGTGGACTGAAACCCTTCTGTTGGGTTGCTTTGCGATGGCTTATTAATGTGTTTATAGTCCTGGTGTCTTGCTCTCTGGTGAACTTGATTTCTTCTATTTTTGTTAGAAATGAGCTGCCCTTACGAGTTGCAACCCCCCGTTTAGTGTTTAATTAATTTGGTCTGCATTCAATTTTTCTTCCTTTCTTCTGGGTTTGATAGAATGCTATGCGGGAAATTTCTTTTTTACTTCAGTTTTGAAAGTCTGCAAGAGTTGTCAAGCATTTGTGTTTCACTTTCTTAATATATTTCAAATTGGTACTTGGCATTTCATGTGCTCACAATTTATCTAAATGCAATTTTCAGTGCCATCTGATATCTAGCTTGTGGGTGCCAGTTGTTAGAAACAGCTTTATGCTTCAACCTTTTATTGGATATAGCTACAACTTGTCACTTTATTAAAAGGCTTTATCTAACGTGTGCTAACATCTAAGCTCATATTCATTTCGTTATCCCAAGGTTGGCCATACGAAGGGATATGTGCAGGTTCTCATAGTTGCTCCTGAAACTATTTTGGGTACTTCAGCTATCGTGAAGATAACATCTGTGGGAAGATGGTCAGTGTTTGGAGAAGTGCTCGAGTCTCTCCCCCAAGTAAATGTAAAAATGGCTCCAGATAAGGTTTCTAATCAGGAGAAACATTCTCCTTGCTCCAACCAGTACGAGTGTTGTGCATGTTCAAAGGAGCCAGAACCTTGCTCTTGTGGACCAGACATCTGCGGGGGACAGATTAAATTGGATAAATGCACGGTTTCCAAGAATGATAGTCCAATGGAAAATCGAGCCAGCAAAAATCCGATTCACTGGTTTATAAGGAAGCGAAGGAACCATGCGCAAAAAAAGTTGGAGAATGACATTGCCTTGGGGCTAGAGAATGAGCAGGATTGGGCCCCGGGCGGCTGGGGTTTTGTTGATAGGGCTCTTCTTGTTGGAATCTTTGTCAGCTTTTTTATGATTGTTGCAGTAATAATGCATCTAGAATTCAGGACTTTACTATCAAAATGAATAGTCCTTTGTCTGAAATTCTCCTTTTGGTTTTGGAAGATTTCCAATGTCAAACATGCCCTTTTTTTGTACTTTTTAACACAAGTGCCAATGAGATTGAGGGATTTGAAGAACTATTGTTCATCTTATTTTTATTATATAAACATTTTCATCCTATAAATATAAACTAGCTCTGACACTTGCAGGCACTGGCCTACAGTCCTTTTTACCTTTTTCACTCCTTTACAGCACCCATGTGGAGATATTAAGCTTTCAGTCATGAAGTACACATGATAACTAAAGCAAAATCTTGAATAGCGGCTGAAAAGAATGGTGGGGTTTCATAGATAAATCTGAAGAAAGCTGTGAATGTGCATATTCGGACCAGGAAAAGTGAGATTCTTTGTAATGGGGTAGTGGATTGCTCTTCTCTCCCCCATTTCCAGGTAAGATCTGCTGAAAGTTATTCACCGAATCATCTTTATTCACATACTGATTAAACGAATGATAATAATGGAAGTAACCTTAGTTTCTCAAATTAGCATGTCTGACTTTGATGGTAATCTCTTGAAGAAGTTGACAGGCACCGATGGCAGCTTGCTCCTGAAGCGAGGATGACGCAGCCAGTAGAGACCGAACAGAACAGCCACCACTTGGAACGGAGTAACATAAATGAACACAGCCCAGATCAAGGAAAAGATGATGAAGATTGCTGTTGCTCTTGGATCACGCCAGCTTAGTATTGCCTGAGCTCTTTCCCCTTGACTTGCCAGATCTCCAACCACTGTCTGTACCCTACCAGCAACACTTCGCAGCCTATCATACCTCATTCGTACAATATCTGATGGTCTGGATGTTGGGAATGAGTCAAATTCTTCATCTAGCTCATCGGGGTGTGTACGATCCGCTTGTGAAAGCCTAGCATCCATATGTGGGGGATGTCTTGGTCTGAAACGGTAGTTCCATATCCCAATCACAAACAGGTAAAGGAAAATTGTAGGCAATATTAGTTCTGGGTAGCAAACAAGTATCAAGAACGAAATATGCACCAGACATGTTGTGATTGGGTTTCTCCAGTAGCAGATATCATTGAACCACTTGCAAATAGCAGTTACCCCCGAAAGAAGCGACATTATGCGATTGAAATTCGCCTTGCTTCTTCTGAGACTCCACATATGGTAATCCACATCCAACATGTACTCAACCACTTCCCGCCGAAGTGGTGGCTCTGCTCTCTGCAGTCTTGCTGCCACAATCTGCATTGCTTGGTGGCGCAGCCAGTCTATGTTCATAACAGGTATAGGCTGGGCATAGTGCATCTTGGGAAGCAATGGCCTACCGTATTGAGCCACCATGTTAACCCACGCAGTGCAAGTGAACCTTAATGCCAACTGAAGTTCCCCATTCTTCTTCAAACCGCCGGGTGTAAGAACCAACAAAGGATAATAATGAGTATAAACACGATCAATCTCGAGAGTCGATAGCCGAACTCTCACCTTCCCGATTCTTTGATCCCTTGCATCATCTTTGCTCCCATTGGTGTGGGAATTATCAAACACTCCAATGGTGATTACAGTACAGGGATCATGAACTTCCCAAGTATACTGCTCGTTCCATCGAGGATACAGAGTATCAAGAAGAGTTCTAGTCCTCACCCATTTGTTTCCATACTTTGCGACACAATATGCATCAGTCAACTTACCATCCTTCATCTTCATTGGCTGCAAATTCTTTGCACTCAAAATCCCAAGTTCGAGAATCCCTATGCTCTGCTTCCTGAGGAACTTGGATGATGGCTGAAGATCACTGCTAAAATGTGTAGATTCATCAAGAACATGGTAGCCGGCCTCCAGAAAAATCAGCAGCAAGATCTTGCTTGAGAATTTTTCTTTCTTCTTTTCACCTTCCTCTTCTGCCTTTGAATGCTTTAGTAGATTAAACCACCGGGGATCCGGTGGCTTACCAGTTTCTAATCTTTGAGGCACTTCTCTAACTGGAATCATTGCCCTCCCTAAAATCTCATCTTTACCAGGTCCAATCCTATCGTCAACAGATATGATTATGTAATCTTCAAAAGGCTCAGAGGCAACAAACAGAAGCTGCTCATCCCAAACTGGATGAATGGTGCGCTGTATTACCTTTGTAGGTCTAATCTGATTACCAAGTACTACCTTAACATATGGATCCGGCAGGCGGCCTTTGTCGTGCGGGACAAGATCTTGAGCTTCCATGACATGAACTCTAAGGTAATACAGCTTGGGGGAGAAATAAACCTTGGACCGCGTATTAGCCAAGTTGGAGTGGCTAATGTTGTGTGCATCGGAATGCCATGCCTCAGGGAACGACTCATCAGCTTGCGTTCCCATCCAAACGGCCAACATTATTTCGCCTTTAACCTTGTCACCTTTTTTATCTGCCAATCTGTACCATTGAGGAGCCAATGGACTATCTGGTGGAACTCGAAGTGGGATTTCCATGACATCAAACACGATTTTCCCAACAAAATCATCTTTCCCAAAATCCTTATCTTTCACAACAACTTCAAGCAAGTTTGATTGCACCCTTTCCTTTGAGAATGCAAAGATTTGGTGCCATACAGGGTTTTGGTTCTTCTCCAAGTGTTTTGTTTGCCCTTTGTAGTTCCCAAGTTTCACTTCCACGTAAGGGTCAAGGCTTCCTGACATATCCATTACAGGAAGATCCTTTGCCTTAACCACATTTACATAAAGGTAATGCATCTGCTCCACCAAGTCGTAAGTAGTCAACGTCTTGTCACCGCCCCTGTATCGCAAACGTGCCGCCACAGGTGGCCTAGTTTCCACCAACAGATAGTCGGGGTTCTGCCTTGGCATCTGCATATGCATCACACTAGCCGCTGGTGCTGCTGCTTTAGCAAAATCTGCTCTAATCTCCACCGCTGGGGGCTTTTCCTTCATTGGAGGCGGAGCTGGTGGAGGACCGCCAGTTCCAGTCCCTACAGAGTGAAAAGTCCTCACTTCTGGTTCTTTCCCTATAGAATGAAAAGTCCTCACTTCTGGTTCATTCTTCTTCTTCTTCTTCTTCTTTTCTTCTACCTTGATCTCTTCAGCAAAATTGTTGACGTTGTTGATCTCCTGAAATGGAGTTTCCTGGAACTGGGATTCTTGGACACGTCCACCGTTGATCTCCTGAAACGGAGTTTCGTTGAACTGGGATTCTTGGAAACGTCCAGTTTCTTCATTTTCAGCCACCGCACTAGCAGGAGCCGCACGTTGTACCTGCTCCCGAGGAAGTTCATCACGGACTTGATAAAGTTTCAGTGCAATCTCGCCTTTGATATTCGAAAAAAGGCCACGTTTATCAAGCGGGTAGTGCTGCACACTGGAACCGGATTCCGACGAGGGGACGGAAGCCCCCGAAATCTTGACTCGGCCGAGAAAATTCCGATGGTGACCATGATTGCCTTCCCTATCATTATAAACAGTGACATCTATGGTCTTGTACTCAAGATCTCCGGGCTGGTTTATATCAAAAACAAGGCTTTCATGCCAAGAAGGGTTAAGATCTTTGTGCTTGGTTTGAGTCCTCTGACGTTGGCCATCAAACTCAACTTCCACGAAGGGGCTTGAAGAACCCTGGTCATCTTTAGGCATCAAATCGTAGGCATCCACCACTTCAACAACAAGCTTATTCATGGTATAAAGAAAATGGGAAAGAGCTGAAATCCGTGGGAAGAATTAAGGAAATGAAGAGAAAGAGAAGAGTAGAAGCAAGGAAGAAGAAGGAGAGGAGATGTTCATTGCGTTGGAGGAGTGTGAAGACAGAAACATGTGTTGAAGGGAGAGAAAAAGAAGAAAATGGGGAATTGGCAATTGGTGGAGGGGTGAGGTGGCCCCCCTTAAGTCACGTAGAGGGAGATTCTGGTGCCCACATTTGTTTCCTAATAATCTTTCTCACAAATAACAGTAATATAAAGATATTTGGGCAAATGTACTATGGATCCAACTTGTTCTTCAACATTTACATCATGGGGTTCATGTAGAGATAATGTTTAGGTGGTAGAGAAGAAACCTTTATTTTCTTTTTTCATTCTTTTTTTTAAAAAAAAAAATTGAAGGGGGTAGATTCAGAAATTTGTGGTAGAGCTTAAGGATATTTGGATGGACAATGAGATTGATAATCACAGTAATAGTGAGATATTAATTATTACAGTAATGGGATTTGATAAATGTAGTAGTGAGATTAAATTTTATTTGGATTCAATTGTAAATTGTACTGATGGAGATGAGGTGAATTATAGCAAGAAGAGAAATTGACCATTAAATACATTATTTTTTTTAAAAAAACCTATAAAGGTATACCTCAAAATTAAAAAAAATATATGATTAAAAATAACCAAAATATATTAAAGTAATATATAATAATTTGATTAATCAAGATATATGATATAATTGTTGAATTTAAAAGTTATTATAAATAGATATAACCCAAAAGAGAGAATGATTGTAAAAGAAGGGTTTGAGTAGAGTGGATTTTACCTCACTTCAAATATACCAAATAAAAAGAAGATTTACTTATTTAAAGGATTGGAATATTCAAATATGAAGGGCATTTTATTTGCTGTTTAAAAGGAATCATATACTAAATTTGAATATTCTGTAAATCTAAATATTTGGATTCAAATAATAATATACGAATATAATTCTTATGTCGGTGGTGCGTTGCGTTGGACAAATTACCTACCTAAGTAGGCGAAAGTGATAAGTCTCATTTATGAAATTTGAGAGCAATCAAAGTTGTATTTTATTTTATGAGAAAAGCAAAGTTGAGTTTTAGTGCTATGTTTACTTTTCAATGGAAATAGAGGGATCCATTATTAATGTCAAGTCCTTGGCCTAAAAGGTCAACTATTTCATAATTCTTCTTTTGCCTAATCAATTTTTAAATTAAATTATAAATTCGAAAATTTCTAATAGAATGATTTAATTGGAATTCTAAAATAGAGTGCTGCCAAATACTTTTCATCCACTACTTAAGACACTGTTTTTGTTGTGGCTAATGTTATTGTAGATTCCATGTTCCAACCACACCTAAACCCTGCCTTCTTTTCCAAATCAAAATTATAATTTGAAGTTAAATTAAAAATTAAATGTTAGTGCATTTATTTATAGTTTTAAGTGGTTAGAATTGGAATCTCATCCCTTTTTGGAACAACTCAATAATTCACACCATTTTATCAATTTAGGGTTATCAAATTCACAACCTACTTCCAGCAAATTATTTGTTCTTATTTTAAAAGAAAATGGTATTCTTGATCCAACTTCAGCTTTTACTCCTTTTTGCATTCACGGTCCAGTTTTATTTTATGTATTGATGACGTCACAATGTTTGTGAAAGAAAATTTCTCTATCATATATTAAATCATGTGACACTGAAAAAAAAAAAAGTAAACATCTTTTCAGAGTATGGGTTGAGGCTTCTTTGTTGATATTTGAAGGAGTAAGGCTCATAACCCTTTTTTTTTTTTTTAAAAGGTTTTAATGATTTTATAAAACTATTAAAACACATTAATACTTCGGTGATAATATTTGTTATTGGGTAAGTTATAGATTTAGTCATTTATATATGGATTAAATTATATTTTTGTCATTAAATTTTAAAAGTTACAATATGATCATAACATTGTTAATTTGTTACATTTTAATCACTAAATCGTTAACTAACTTTAAGGTATAATGATATCTTAACATGACACGATATATCATCATTTCAGATAAAATTTTAGGTCAAATTAGATAATTAATGTCTATACTTTTTCTGTTCTAGTAATTTAATTCTTATTGTTTATTTTATTTTTTCTTTTCATTTAATTCATATATATATATATATATATATATATATATATATGAAAAAGAAAAGAAAACTCGTCATTCATCTTAAAATTTTCCAGAAATTTTTAAAATATATATTAAACAAAAAGAATAAAGCCGTGAATTCTTCGTTTCTATATTTTGTTCTCAAACTTGTATTATTCTTCTTCCTAAGTCCCGACAACCATCTTTTGATTCGAGGACGTCAGTATTCTTTTAAAGAATTTTAGTATTTCATTTTGTTTGGTTCTTTGGAAATAAAAAAAAACGCAAAGGAGCCGCTATTTTGAATTCTGAATTAAAAGTTCAAGAATATTTTTTATTAAAAATAGATAGAAATTAGAGAAATAAAAAGATACAAATTGGGGGAAATATTGGAGATTTTCATCGATGTTGCATGCAATGTTTGAATTGAAGATCGAGAATGAAAGCGGTTGGATATATCATCAGAAGAAGATGACAAACAAGTCATAGTATTTTTAGAAAGAAGAAGAAGGAATAAAAGAGAGAGGAAAAGGAAAATTTTTAAAAAAAAAAACCTAAATTGCTTAAAAAGAAAAAGTATAGGGATTAATTGTGAATTTAACCCAAAATTTTTATTTGAAATAGTGATATAACATGTCATGTTAGCTTTTCATTGTATTGTTAACAAAAATCAACGGCATAATGACCAAAATGTAAAAAAATCAATAATATTAAGAACCATATTGTAATTTGTTGAAATTCAATGATAATTTTTTTTTACTTAACTACATGAAAATTCTAGGGGCAGTGTTGACAGTTGCTTGGACCATAGGGGAAAGTGCCAGCGCCTCCTTGGATATTTTGTCAAGAATCTTCATGCCTTGGTTTGTATCAAAGGCTATTTTAGCCGAGCAATCAGCAACTTTATTATAGGAAAATGTTGAATGGCTCATAAACTTACATTCAGCAGCAGGTGATAAGTAGGTCTGATGAGGGCAGAATTCGAGTGTGAGAAAGAGGAATCCTTAATGGCTTTAATCACCTCCAAGCTATCAATTTGTATCAATATACCATCATAACGCCTTTGTGAATAAAAGCTAATCCATCAAAAACTCCCCACAATTTAACATTAAAGATTAAGCATTTACCCAGATTTCTATTGTATCCCATAATCCACTCCCCTACATAATTTAAACCATACATAAATAATTAAATGTATAATTTATCCTTTATTATTTTATTAAAAATGATTTTTAAACGAATTTAAATTAATATCTAGTAACCTTATAACACCTACTTAATTAATACCCACTGAGTTTTGAACATTGACTAAAATGATACTGAAAAAAAAAATTTAGTTATAATAAAATGAAATTATGATAAGACTTGAGCAATAGAGATTATTACACTTGGAAATTATGATCTTAGGTCCAAACTCTTCATCACATGAAAAGTTGAAGTTTCAGTACATACAGATATAGTGTCACATTCGTTTCCTAGATACTCTAAATAGTGTTAGAAAATGTTTATGTTGGTGTCTAAAAGAAATTAAAAATATTTATTTTTTGTTTTAATTTTATTTTTCTAGAAAAAACAAAATAATTTTAAAAGAATATTTTGTAGATTTGAATTTTTAATTTTTCTCCAAAATTTAAATTAATTTTTAATTTAAAAAATAATAAATTTTTTAGAAAAAGTAAAAATATATCATGTGTTTATTCTACTCAAAAGTGACGTGATGTTTATTTAACCATATAATTCATTCTAATGAGCTCAATTATAACTTAAATGATATCAACTCCATTTATAAAATTATTAAAATTAAATAATTATAGAATAAGATGTTAGAATCTTTCCTGAAATTGATTTTTTATATATATATATATATATATATATATATATATATATGTATTATACTAAAAGTAGCTAGAAATTGCATGTTGATTTTAAAAGTCACTAAACCCAACCACATAATAGACGTACAAGTGATGTACATACTAAATTAAATACAATATAAAACAAGCAAAGCTCCCTTCAAGCCTAAGTATAAGAGGTAGTTGCATGCTGACGGTAAAATAATATTGAGCTACCTTCGACCCTAAGTTTTAATATTTCCCATAATAGGAGGTTGAATGCATTTTAGCAATATGGCACAACTTTTTTCTTTTTAGGTTTCATTGATTTAGGCCTTGTTTGTTTGCGTTGCCATTTAATTATTCTTTAGAACATGTGTCCAACACCAAGGGGGTCCCCAACTTTTTAAAAGTTGCCTAACCCATTATTTAACAATCTATGAATAAAGTGGACACCCTAGCCCAATATTAATCTACTCTTTCAACCCTATTTTATTACCCTTTTTGACTCCCATTTTTCTCTTCTTTTTATTATTGAAATTAAATTTATTTTCTAAAATTCAAGTTTCTTGATTTTAATGGTAACAGTAAAATTATATATAATAAAGTATAAAGTACTCTCTACACATGGAATTTTTTTTTTTATTTGGAAAGAAGACATAAAATGTAGCGTCCTTGTTCAAAGTTATATCCCATCACATACTTCATCAAATGAAAAAAAAAAAAGACCTTGTCATACATCTTTTTCTACGGAATAATCCAAACATTTAACCGCACCACTATTCTAAATATTTGACATATCAATTACAAATTTTGTACTACCATCATCTATTCATCTATTACTATAACAAATAACAGTTTTATATTTCATAAATAAAATTAAGGGATTAACATGTATTTTATAATGATATGATTTATTATTAAAATAAATAAATATTTAAAAATAGCATAAAATATTTTTAAATTATTTGTAAAATTAAAAAATAATTGTACTATCAATATAACAAATACTGACCCCTACTATAATGCTAATTATTGGATATTTTCAGTAGCCAATTGATGTTGTATCATGTTACAAAGAGCCCTGCTGAGATGGAAAGGAGAGATTTTTCATTTAAAGTTTGTATTTGATATTTGAGGAGGTTGAAATAAAAGTATTAGGTTGAGAGAATAGGTTTGTGTAAGAAAAATTAAGTTGATTTAAAATATGAGTGAGATTTAATATTTAAAAATTAATTTAATTCATTTTTTCTTTTATGTATTATGTTATTTATTATTATATGAAAATTAAAATATTATATCGGGGAGATCTATTTACATCAGTGTAAAATTCTCTTCTAGATTTTTTGTATAATTAATATTTTAACGATTCAATCGTCATATTTCATGTATAAAATTTTTATTATTATAATATTTACCCGCACATATCGATAAAAAAATATTAATAAATTTAAACTAAAACACATTGTAAATTGAAAATTGTATAGCAAACTAAGACCTTGAGTGTTGATGGTTTTAGATATTTATGTGATTATTTAATATGAAGAATATATAAAATTGGTAGTATTTATGAAATAGAAAGAAAGTAGGAGAAGGGTTGTTTTCAACATTTTGAGTAATTGTTTGTCGACTTCTATGAGGGACCGGAGCTGCTGCCTCTAATATACACATCAATAGTTGAATCCATAATTTTAACAATCACCGCCCCTTTAAGGAATCACAATGTAGGTAAAAAATACAAAAGATATATTTTCTATTTTTTCCTATAATTTTTAATATTATTGGTTTAGTTTTATATTTATTTAATAAACAATGTAATAGTTTCAAATTTTTAGTGAACTAAATATTCGATGGATGTTGCTTTCTGGATTAACAAATTAAGTGAATGTAAATTTAAATATTTTAAAATTTTCAAAAGCAAAGTATTCTTCGTGTAGTGGTTTAATTTTTTTAATTAATAAATATGATAATCGGTATTGTACTAGTAGTAGCCGTATTAGTTGGTATGTTTCTTTTTGATCTTCAATTAGTATCAAATAATTTAGGGTTCGTTTGGTCAAAATTTTGGTGTGTCTTGAATGTTTCTGTATGTTTTGGCTTGTTTCAATCAATATTGGCTTGTATTAGTACATACCAGGTCATATTAATTGGTACAAAATTTTGATATATTAAGCTCAACTTTTATTTTTTTTACCTTAGGTATTTTAAAATTTACATTTAAGCTATAAATGTAGTATATTAAAATCTATAGCTAAGTTGATGTCACGAGTAAACCAGATATCAACTTAGTCAAAAAATGACTAAAAACTTGTTCTTTTTACAATGTAATAAATATTAATTAGTATGGTCTATCAACGCTTTGCATTGGATTGATTATTTGTTTATATCAAATTATAGCGTAAAATTTTGAAAATTAAAATATACTCCAAGCAAGAGTTTTTAGAGCCAAATAGATGATCAAATGGGTTAGGTTACTGGTTCGTATAGTTCGATCGAATAAAACATTAAAAAAATAAAAAATATATATAAAAATAAAAAATTAAATCAGTCGATTTTTTAACTTCGGTTCAATCGATTCGTATTGGTTTGTGAGTTAACTAATCTGATGCCTCTCTCCATGCTGATATCCCAACCAGTTCAAACAACTATGACTCTAAGTCTCTACACTTTGTACATTTAGAATTTAGTCCTCCTACTTTTATTTTCAATAATTTAATCCCTCTATTTTTTGGATTTATAAATCTACTTTCAAATTATATATAACCACATAACATTTTAATTGAAAAGTTATCAATACTAACTATTTGAACTAATTAATTACATTATAAAAATATTAAACTAATTGTTGGAAATTGTAATTGCAAATTTAATTATTGATGAGCACTTATTCAAATTTAGAAAATGATAATTTATCATTCAATGGATACATTTCCATGAGACATATTTCTTCTAAGAAGTATGTCCAACATGAAGGGTTGGGACTCTTCAAAATAGGATCCATTAAGTGCATATAAATAGAAGGTTTATGGTAGTCACAAAAATTATTACAATCAATCCTATTTTATGATATTAGAGTAAGAATTAAGGAATTTTTCAATTTTTCTAATCAAAGAAAATTCAAAAGTTTCGTGTATCCCGCGAGGACCTTTGTCTTAACCTTCTAGTATCTTTGCGTGGAGGCAAATAGTTTTTTTTGGAAAGCGTCACCCGCGCCTCGAAATCTACTGTTTAATTCAATATTGTCTCCAGATCTATCTTCTCCACTCAACATATCCTACACTAATTAATAACATTAAAAAAATATAGAGGCCAAATTATGTTAGAAATTAAAGTATAAAGACTAAGTCTCAAATTTAAGCATGTTAGGAAGATCAAAATTAAAATTTAACCATTTTTATAAAATATATATATAAAAAAAACTGTGTGCCATATGTCGGCATGAATAATATTGTTAGGACCTTACTTTAATATATAGGTATAGATTACTATGAGGTGTTTTTAGGGGAAAAGCCAAAAATGTAGGGACGAATAACATTAGGGTTGCAAACGAATCAAAATTGAATTTATTAGGCTTTGTTCATGTTTTTTTTTTATTTTTAATATTATTAATGTTGATTAAAATTTTAAAATCATGTTTGCACTCCATTTAAAATTATACGTGTTTATGTTTTTTCATTTAAATTAAATTCTTTTTTGTAAAACACTTTTTTTGAGAGTTGAGACATTTCAAACAAAACAAGATGATTACTTAAAATGGATGGGAGGATGTAACACCCTTAACCCATATCTGTCGCTGGAACAGGGTTGCTAAGTATTATCGGAGTTTACAGACCAAATATTCAGACATATCATATCATATAACATTCATGTCGAAAACAATCAAAATCAAATATATTGTCCCTTATGCGAGTCCTCGAGGCTCAAGATACACATTGCAAATAAGTTGGGACTGTAGTGACATAAAATCTTTAGCTTGGTCGCTAATTGTGGCGATTTAGTGAAAACTCGAAAACTGAGGTTTGATTTTGAAAAAAAAAAAAGGGAAGTCGCCACCGATCCTTTTTCCTAAGTGTGATCGGACACCTATTAGATTTCCTTTTTTAAAACAAAAAGAAGGCCAAGTTTAGGTCTACGTGAAAGTCCAGAGAAAAATTAGGGTTCGAGAGTCGGTTACGCGCGAGGAAGGTATTAGCACCCTCGCGACGCCCAAAATTGGTATCTTATAAACACGTGTTATCTAGATTTTCAATAATACGAGTTCAATGTAACATTTAGCCGGGATCCGGTTAAAACACAAGAATTTTTAATTTTTTTGATTTTTTTGAGAAGGACATACCGTTTTAACACGAGCCGACAAATTCCATCCAACTTAGCGATGAAATTCGATGACTTAATGTTAAATCGGTACATTGCCTTGATTATTGAAATTAATTAGAAAACAAGAATATGATTTTCGAGGTAATGCAAAGCAAACTGATATGGAATAAAAATAAATAAGAGAGCCGGAAATATATTGAAGCAAATAACGAATATGACAATAATATTAAAAGAAAATAATGACGGTGCATGCGAGATTAAATGTAATAATAGTATCAAATATGAGAAAACAATGAATATACATACATAAAATGATATTAAGAACATGTACGTCAAAACGCATATATATATAGGTAATAATAGTGTTAAAGATATACTATATATAGCATTTGAATATAAACTTAAGATAGTAAAAACATAACTTGTAAGGTTAAAATATATACGTAATATTTACATATATATAAAATCAATATTGAAAAATATATACACATAAGAGATATATACACCAATATGTATAATAATATTATAAAAGAAAAGAAACAAATAATACAAAATATTGAAATGAAATAATGAAAACTACTATATATATAATAGTATTAATAACAATAATAAGCATCATATAAAAATACATATATGAAAAAGCATGAGAAATATACTCATGAATTAGTATATAAAACTAACTAATAGAGTATATACATATGATATATTAAAAAGTGTATGTACACGATATATAAAAGAATATATGCATGCAAATATATATACATAAGATGATATAGAAATATGTACATGGAATGAAAGATGTTTACATAATAATACTAAATATAGGTACTAATATATATATATATACATAATATATTTAAAATAAACATATACAACATACATATATAATAAAATGCATGAATACTATGATATTTTAAAGAACATATATACGTAATACGTATAATAAAAATAATAATATACATAATATAAGAATATAGGAGTATTAAAATATAAATAAAAATAATGAAGAAATGAATAAAATAATATGCACAATAATATAATAAGGAATATTATAACAAGTACTAAAAATATCTATATCTATATATATATATATATACATGTATAATGATGAATAATATGATATACGAAAATAATACTAAAAATTATATATATATATATATATACGTGTAATAAAATATATGTACTAATATTAATAATAAATATAAATGATATATACATAGTAGGGTATTAAAAAACATAGATATATAAAACATAGTACTAAAATATACATAATATATAAGAATATATATGTGACAAAGTATTAAAATTTATACATGATATATATAATAATATGATGTTAAGAGTATACATATGAAATATAATATTAAAAGTATGTATACATAGTATAAAAATGTATATATATATATATAATATAGTATTAAAATATATGCATAATATATTAAAGAATAATAACGTTATAAACAACTAGTAATAATACTTCATAAATATATATACATACTAAAAATATACATAATAATAATATATACATACAAAGTACACTAATATTTATAAATAATAATAGTAAATATAATAATATTAAATAGAATTAATATTACAAATTTAATTTGAGAGCAAAAATGACAAAAGGACTAAATTCGAATTAAAAACAAAGTTTAGGGAAAATCTGAAATAAAAAATAAAAGAGAACGACCTATTTCAACACACGCAAATAGTAGGAGGACTAAAAACGAAATAAACCCCTTCGATCAAAACACACAGTATTATGGGGACTAAATTGAAAATTATGGAAAATTATGGGGTCGAATTAAAAATGACAAATAACTTAATTGCAAAGGCTTGAAAAAGCGGAAAGGCTAAAGGTGCAATTAGCCTTTTCGTAGGAAACACGTGGATCCTCCTTGGAGCGGGTCGGGCGATCGGGTCGGAGGCTCAAAACGACGTCGTTTTGGGCATTGAAGGCCAACCCCAAAACGGCGTCGTTTCGGGGGCCTTTAAAAGTCAAAAATCCTTCAAAAATTTCATTTTTATTCGAGTTTTTAAAAAAAAAACAAAGGGGAAGGGGATTTTTCTCTCTGAGGAAACCCAGAAACCAGCCAGGAGGGCCACCGTGCGTCGTTGCAGCTCCGCCGCGCCAGCCACCGTACACGGTGGCCGGAAATCGCCTTAGGTAAAATTTTTTATCTTTTTTTTATTGTATTTAATATATATATATAGGTGAATACAAATCTGAAAATAAAGAAAGATGAGAAAATATTAGAAACCTTGATTTGTCTCTACCGTTATTCTCTTCTTCTTCCCTTTTTTGATGTTTTAATCTACACTACTTATGGTGTTTTTGCTTTTGTATCTTTGTTGTTGAAATCTAGTTAAGATTGCCGAACATTTTTGTATTCTCTGCTTTTTTTTAATTGCTGACCCTTTTTACAATTTTTTATTCGGGTTTTATAACCCTTTTTTTCTTTATTTTCCTATTGTTTCTGTCTTGTCTACCTTACTGATTGTAGGGGATGGGCACGGTGGAGCAGGTGAGTCAGAGGGCATGGGGGCGCAGAGGGTAGGTGGCCGGTGCAGCAGGGTTGGTGGCGCCAGTGGGGAGGGTGGTTGCGGCACTGAGGCAAGTGGGCTGTTTAGGGTTTCAGTTAATCTGAAACCCTAAGTCTAGAGTTGGGCTTCTCCAGTATTGGGCTTGGGTTTAGATTGGGTTTTAGGGTTTTGTGGGTATTAGGTTGTTAGTTGATGGGTTAAGGGATAATTGGGTTTTGTAACGGGTCAACCGAGTATTGGGGTTTAATGGGTTTAGTTGTAATGTAATTGGGTTTTGTGGGTCAAATTGGGTTATGGGTTAGTTGGTATTTAAGTGGGTTATTTTGTATTTGGGCTTTGTGTAATGTGAACTGGCCCAAAATTGGCCTATAACAGCTGTCCCTCTTTACTCATTGTCGTGTAACGGGAATAGAGCAAAGACACAAAAACAGGCCAATTTTGCCTGATCTTGCCGAGTCTTGACTTCTTTAGTGCTCTTCTTGTTCAGGCAGTCTCTTTTCAGTTCACCGCATCTTGTAGCCTTGGTTCAATTTTTTGCATCTTCTGATATTTGCCTTGTAGCTTCAATTTACTCCGATGTAACTTCAAGGATATGAGATTTGTGGCTTTGCTCTGCTTCCATGCAGCTTCATAAAGATCAGGTCTACAACTTCAATCTGCTTCTCTATCGCTTCAGTGAGATGAGGTTTGTGATCTTCTCTTTTGTAACTTTAGAAAGGCAAGATTTGATATCCTCGATCAGCTTCACTGCAACTTCAGGAATGCAAAATCTGGTGTCTTCCATCAGCTCCAATATTTATTCTTTACTCAGCATGTGTTCTTGAGCTCAACTCGTTTCTCACAATATGAATTGACTCTTAAAATAACATAAACTAAAAAACAGAAATTGAAAATAGCTCAGCGCGTGAGCTAAGGCTCAACTCACCTCTCGCAATATGAGTTGATTTTTTTGAAACTTAATTTGAAAAGTAGGTTTTGAAAATACCTCATCATGTGACCCGAGGCTCAACTCACTTCTCGCAATATGAGTTGATTTTTGAAAAGTATAAATTAAACAGAATTTGAAAATAGCTCAGTGTGTCCTAAGGCTCAACTCACCTCTCGCAATATGAGTTGATTTTTGACAAACAAAAATTTAAAATACCTCAACGTGTCATGAGGCTCAACTCACCTCTCGCAATATGAGTTGATTTAAAAACAGACAGAAATTGAAAATAGCTCAGCACGTAAGCCAAGGCTCAACTCACTTCTCGCAATATGAGTTGGTCTTTTTTGAAACTTAATTTGAGAAGTAACTTTTGAAAATACCTCGTCATGTAACCCGAGGCTCAACTCACTTCTCACAATATGAGTTGATTTTTGAAAAGTATAAATTAAATAGAATTTGAAAATACCTCAGCGTGTCCTGAGTCTCAACTCACCTCTCGCAATATGAGTTGATTTTTGAAACAGACAGAAATTGAAAATAGCTCAACACGTGAGCCAAGGCTCAACTCACTTCTAGCAATATGAGTTGGTCTTTTTTGAAACTTAATTTAAAAAGTAGCTTTTGAAAATACCTCGTCATGCAACCCGAGGCTCAACTCACCTCTCGCAATATGAGTTGATTTTTGAAAAGTATAAATTGAAATAAATAAAAACTGAAAATACCTCGGCATGTGAGCCAAGGTTCAACTCACCTCTCGCAATATGAGTTGATTTTGTTTGAAAAGCAGAAACAGAAATTGAAATTAC
Source organism: Gossypium arboreum (assembly GCF_025698485.1). NCBI lineage: Eukaryota > Viridiplantae > Streptophyta > Magnoliopsida > Malvales > Malvaceae > Gossypium > Gossypium arboreum. Next base: position 28,049,599 of record NC_069074.1, on the reverse strand, counting down.
CTCAGCGTGTCCTGAGGCTCAACTCAGCTCTCGCAATATGAGTTGATTTTTGAATACAGAAATCAAAATACCAAAACCTGTTGAACTCAGGTGTCTTTTCCTTTGATTCAGTACAGCTATCATCACATCCTCTTGCTCCACTGGAGTACTTGTATATGTCATGCGTGATGTTATCATGATATGCACATGTGTCTTAAATGCCTTTATGCCTACATGATTATGCTATGCGCCTTAGGCATATTTATCGTATGCCCTTTTTCATCATGATTTTTGATGATCTGCGTTCATTGATTGACTCTTGACTTTCTCTTCGGGCCTAGTACTCATTCTCAACATTTCTTCGATATCACTCTTTTGCCCCTGGTTGAACTTTGTTCTTGCTTTTAGGCTCTTGTATTCGTCAAATTTTCATTCAAGTAATGCTTAACATTTCTTTTGTTTAGAGTATATCATTTCACTCTTTATCATGTAAATAAACCACATAATGAGATGCATGAAAATGGTCAAGTAGGGATAAACAGGATGCCTCACATTTATTTCAAAGGTAACAAACAAAGAAAATTAAACACAAATAGTAAAATGTATCATAAAGAGAAAGGGGATCGCATTCAACGGATACAAATGCTCTAGATGTTCAATACATGAACTCTTCCACGTTCCTTCATAAATCGAGCCTGGCTTTTTACGTAGAAGATTTCGAGCTTTCATAAATGCTTCAAATACTGTGGTCTCACCGTTTGCCTCACTGTTCAAAACGCCTTGCTTTTTTTTAAGCTCGGGTTTCCTTCATTAGAATGCCCTTTCGGGTTTTCATCCTAATCTTTTGTGTTAATCAAGACGCCCTTTTTGGGTTTTCACCTTGATCCCCCCCTTTTTTTTAGATGCCCTTTTGGGTTTTCATCTTGATTTTCTTTTTTAGGCATAATATTTCTTCACAGCATCTGAGTTCACTGGATTCGATAACTCCTTCTCATCCATCTCTGTGAGAATCAAAGCTCCACCCGAGAATGCTTTCTTTACGACGTATGGTCCTTCCCAATTTGGTGCCCATTTTTCTCGCAGATCTTTTTGTATTGGGAGAATCTTTCTCAGCACGAGTATTCCTTCATGGAATTCTCTTGGTCGTACCTTCTTGTCATGGGCCGCGATCATTCTCTTTTGGTATATCTGTCCATGACAGATTGTCTTCAGATGTTTTTCTTCGATGGAGTTTAATTGGTCATATCGAGCTCGAACCCATTCTGCTTCTTCTAATTTTGACTTCATTAAGATTCGTAGAGAGGGGATCTCAACTTCGATAGGTAGCACAGCTTCCATCCCATAGACTAGAGAGAAAGGAGTTGCTCTCATAGATGTTCGCACAGATGTGCGATATGCATACAAAGCAAATGGTAGCTTTTCGTGCCAGTCTTTGTATGTCTCAGTCATTTTCCCAATAATCTTCTTAATATTCTTGTTGGCCGCTTCAACAGCTCCGTTCATTTTCGGGCGATAAGGTGATGAGTTATGATGCTTTATTCGAAATTGCTTGCACACTTCCTTCATCATCTTGTTGTTTAAATTCAAGGCATTATCTGAAATGATCTTTTCAGGAAAACCATATCGACAAATGATTTCCTTTTTTAAAAACCTGCAAACTTCAGTTTTTGTCACATTGGCAAACGAAGCCGCTTCTATCCATTTTTTGAAGTAATCAATAACCACAAAAATGAATCGGTGTCCATTAGAAGCTTTTGGGGAGATTGGCCCTATAACATCCATGCCCCACATAGAAAAAGGTTACGGAGAAGTCATGACATGAAGGAGCGAAAGGGCTGCGTGAATTTTATCACCATAAATTTGACATTTGTGGCATTTTCGTGCAAAACTAATGCAGTCACTTTCCATCGTCAGCCAATAATAACCGAGTCTCATAATCTTCCTGGCCATAGTGAAACCATTGGCGTGTATCCCACAAATTCCTTCATGGACATCTTCAAGTATTTTTTTAGCTCCAACAGCATCCAAGCATCTCAAGAGCACTTGATCTTTTCCTCTTTTGTACAGGATGTCCCCATCAAGAACAAATCCTGCTGGCATTCTTCTGATTGTTCTTTTGTCATTCTCATTTGCTTGTTCGGGATACTTTTGATTCTTGATATATTCTAAGATATCATGGAACCACGGTCGTCCATCTGGCTCTTTTTCAATGCTGAAACAATGCACAGGGACTTCATATATGCTCATTTGAAAAGACATTATTTCTGTTTCTTTATTTGCTTTGAACATTGAAGCCAAAGTGGCCAGAGCATCAGCCAATTGGTTTTCTTCTCGCGGGAAGTAATTAAAGGTTATTTCTTTGAATTCTTTAATCAGTCCTGCCACTAAATCACTGTATTTGACTAATTTCGAATCTCTCACTTCCTAGTCCCCACGGATTTGGTATATTACCAATGCTGAGTCTCCGTATACCTCTAAAGTTTTGATGTTTCGTTCAATTGCTGCACGAAGTCCCATGATGCAAGCCTCATATTCTGCTATGTTATTGGTACAGAAGAAATTCAGCCTAGCAGTGAACGGATAATGGTTCCCTTCTGGTGATACTAAGACTGCTCCAATCCCATGCCCCAATGCATTCGATGCACCATCAAAGCTCATTTTCCATGACTTCTCTTTGGATGACTCACATTCTTTTTTCGTAATACACATCAAGTCTTCATCTGGGAAATTAAATCTCAATGGATCGTATTCCTCCGTTGTTCGAGTTGCTAAGAAATCAACTATTGCGCTTTCTTTTATCGACTTTTGGCTCACATAGACAATGTCGTATTCTGATAGGAGAATCTGCCATCGTGCCATCCTTCCTGAGAGTGCAGGTGATTCCATCATGTACTTTATTGGGTCCAGCTTTGAAATTAGCCATGTCGTATGATACAACAAATATTTCCTGAGTCTCCGAGCTACCCAAACCAGAGCGCAACAGTATTTTTCGATGGACGAATACTTTACCTTATATTCAGTGAACTTTTTGTTGAGGGAATAGATCGTTTTTTCTTTCTTTCTTGACTCGTCGTGTTGCCCTAGTACGCAACCCATTGAATTTTCGAACACAGTCAAATACAATATCAATGGTCTTCCCAGGGTTGGCGGTACTAGCACTGGAGGACTAGACAAGTATTGTTTTATTTTGTCAAAGGCCATCTGGCATTCCTTGTTCCATTCTCCTGAATAATGTTTTCGAATGAGTCGAAAAATTGGGTCGTACTGGTTGGTCAGTTGAGTGATGAATCGAGCGATATAATTTAACCTCCCAAAAATCCTCTGACTTCCTTTTGTATGCGCGGAGGTGGTAACTATTGAATGGCTTTTATTTTATCTGGATCAACTTCAATGCTTCTTTCGCTGACGATGAAGCCTAGTAATTTTTCCGAGGTAGCCCCAAACGTACATTTGGCCGGATTGAGATTTAGCTGGAACTTTCTCAGTCTGTCGAACAACTTCTTCAGGTTCACTACATGCTCTTCTTCCTCTCGGGATTTAGCAATCATATCATCGACGTAGACCACTATTTCTTTATGCATCATGTCATGGAATAACGTTACCATAGCCCTCTGATATGTTGCCCTAGCATTCTTTAATCCAAATGGCATTACCTTGTAGCAGAATGTTCCCCACATTGTTATGAAAGTAGTTTTCTCCATATCCTCAGGGGCCATCTTGATCTGATTATACCCGGAGAATCAATCCATGAAAGAAAACAATGAATGCTTGGCTGTATTATCCACCAATGTATCGATGTGTGGCAAAGGAAAATTATCTTTAGGACTTGCTCGATTCAGGTCACGATAATCCACGCACATTCGTACTTTGCCGTCTTTCTTTGGTACCGGGACTATGTTAGCCACCCACTCTGGATATTTGGAGGCTTGTAGGAAGCCAGCATCAAATTGCTTTTTAACTTCCTCTTTTATTTTCAATAACATTTCAGGTCTCATCCGTCTTAGCTTTTGTTGAATGGGTTTGCATTCTAGCTTTAATGGGAGCTTATGGACCACTACATCCTCATCCAATCCTGATATAACCATGCGAATACATCTTTGTACTCGCGGAGCAAAGCAATCAAATTGTGCCTGGTGCCCCCTGAAATAGAGGTCCCAATCTTCACCTCTTGCTTCCTTTCTTCCGTTCCTAAATTGATTGTTTCAACAAATTCTTGATGAGACAAAATTTGTTTATCCTCTTGTTCCACCATTCTTAGCAACTCAGGAGATGAGACATAGTCTTTAGCATTTTCTTCGGCTCTCAAAATCGATTTCAGGACTCGTAACGGGTTTGTTCATGCCGTTGATATCTGAGCACCTGAAAGTTGAATGAAAAAGAAAACTATAGAGGAGCATCAAAGTATTGGGACCAACAGGCATGATGTGAGATAATGCAATGACAGGCTGTGAAAAGAGGGAAAAATTATGAAGTTAATGAGAATGTGAAGGCTATGACAAAATGCATCTTCATTAATGTTCATTTAAATGATAAAGAGCAAATAATAAGCTCTTACAAAAGAATCCCTCTATTACTTAGGGACACACAAAAGAATAGTGTTAATGTTGAGCATTACTCTGGAGAAGATTTAGAAACTACAAGGAGCTCCACAGCAGTCTAATTGTTCAAACATCTTTAATTGCATCACTTCCTTTGTCAATGACATTTATACTGACATTCTGAAGACCCTTTTCAATTAATAACATCGTACTTCGTGTATTATCCTATCTGGGGTATATCATCCCTGCAGATGTAAATGTTTTTGACAAAGGAGGGTACATTATGGGCTCCCATTCTATTTCTCGGCCTAAGGTTCTTACGATTCTTCTTCCTTGATTTTTCTTCCACTGTTTCCATTTTTTACGCATGTCTAGTTAGAATCCTAAACCGTATCGGGCCTTGTGGTGTACTGGCTTTAAAGCCCTGACTATTCCTTGTAGATATCTCCCTAAACGTTTTCTCGCTCGAGCTCCCCTTCCTACAGTCATTTTGACACCCATTCTGGTATTTCTCGACAGTTTTGGCACGGAAATTCTGTTTCCCTCAGCGACGAATGTGGCATTGACAAATTTAAAGGATCGGAAGGAACACTCTATAGCATCTTTACTCACTTCAATGTATGGTACGTCGATAGAAATAGATGCTACTATATCTTCTTCTCCCTCGATAGTGACCAAACAGCCATCCATGATAAATTTCACTTTTTGATGGAGAGAGGACGGAACTGCTCCAGCAGAATGAATCCAAGGTCTTCCCAAGAGGCAATTGTATGATGGTGTAATGTCCATGACTTGAAATTCAACATCGTATATATAAAGACCCACCTCTAGAGGGATCTCAATCTTCCCCATGACTTCACGTCTTGTCCCATCGAATGCCCTTACTGTGGAATGACAGGGCCTTAAATAGGACAGATCCATTGGAATTCTGAAAAGTGTGGCCAAGGGCATGACGTTGAGTACAGACCTATTGTCGATGAGCACGTTCGGTATTATGTAACCCTTGCAGCGGGTTGTGATATGCAATGCTTTCACAGAGCCTTTACCATTAGGTGGTATTTCATCATCACTGAAAAAAATGAAATTATCCGTGTTTAGGTTATTCACCCATCTTTCAAGCTTCTCAACAGATATATTGTTTGCCATGTAAGCTTGATTCAACACCTTTAACAAGTCGTTCCGGTGTGGCTCTGAATTTAACAGTAGAGATAATACCGAGATTCGTGCTGGCTGCTTACTCAATTGTTCCACCACGTTGTACTCACTGTGCTTGATAAATTTTAAGAATTCTTGTGCTTCCTCCTCGTCCACAGGTTTTTTAGCTTCTTGTTCAGGCACAATTTCATGCTCATCTTCGGTCACAGGCATTAGTATTTTTCCTTTCTGTTTCAAGTCACTATTCTTCTTTTTCGGCTCGACTTCTTTAGAATAGCACCGCCCACTACGGGTAAAATGGCCTACCTCACCAACATCTCCAGTTGTGGCTTCGGACTTTTCAACTTCAGGTGTGACGATGTTGACGTCATATTTCCACAGTATCGCCTTGTCGTCCTTGTAAGGGAAAAGAGATGGTACTTCGATTATCACTTTTGGTTTCACCGACTCCTTCTTCGCGTCGTAATAAATTACTAACGACCGATCAGCGCTATAAGTGAGACCTGATGATTGGTTGTCAGAGGCGCATACTTCTCTTTTGTTGGCCTCTTCCCTTTTGTTAAGGACCTTAATCTCCTTATTATCCATTCGGTCTTAAAGTAACCTTTTAAATTCCTCACACGATTGAATGTCGTGTCCTACAATTCTATAAAAATTACAAAAACTTTGACCTTCTTCTCCGAAAAATCTGTCGGGGTGACAGAGCAATCTTTTCTTAATCAGTACCTCCCAGATTTTCTACAGAGGCGTCCTTATTTTCGAAACATATATTTTGACTTACCATTCATCCTCTTTCCCCACTGCGCTCACATTCCCTTCGGTATGGTTAGGGAACAGGTTCCCAGTTGCATTATTGGCAGTATCGAATCGTAGGATGCCCGCATCAATGAGTCCTTGAACTCTCCTCTTAAAGGCTAGGCAATTCTCCGTGGAATGCCCCTGGTTCCCAGCATGGTATGCACAACTAACATTTGGATCGTACCACTTCGGGTATGGAGGTTTAAGGGGTGCCATGTAATGGGGAAATATTAGTTGTTTCTCCAAAAGTTTTGGGTATAATTCCCCATACGACACAGGGATAGGAGTAAATTTTGGTCTCTCGGGATTGGACCTTACGGGTCTTGGTTCATTTCTGGGTTGGTTTTGAGCGGGACAAGTATTTTGTGGGTATGTGGTGATGGGTCTTTGGTTGTTCGTGGCGTATACAGGGTATGAAGGAGGTGGTGCTTGGTAATAAGGGGTTTGAGGGGGATAATAGAAATTTAGAGGTGGATAATTTCGAGGTTGGGGTGGGTTTGGATATGGATTAGGGGTATAACGGCTTCCTATTCCCACCATATGGGCTTCTGGTTCTTTCTTCTTCACGGGCGCTACCCTTCTTGAACTTTCTGAACCTTCCTTCCTCCCACTTTTGATGGCATTCTCAATAAGTTCTCCGGATATTACGATATCTGAAAAATCCTTCGTAGCACTTCCCACCAATTTGTCGTAGAAAGGTGCTTTCAAAGTGTTGATAAAGAGAACGGTTATCTCCGTTTTTGTTAGTGGAGGTTCTACTTGGGCCGAGACGTCTCTCTATCTCTGCGCATACTATCTAAAAGTTTTCGATGGCTTTTTCTCCATCATTTGCAAAGTCATTCGGTCTGGCACCATATCTGATACATGCTTGTACTGCTCATAGAATACTGATGCTAAGTCCTTCCAGGATCGGATCTTTTCCCTGCTAAGCTGGTTGTACCACCGAAGAGCCGATCCTACTAGACTATCTTGAAAACAATGTATGAGTAGCTTATCTTCATTCACATAGCTGGTCATCTTCCAGCAGAACATGATGAGATGCACTTTTGGGCATCTTGTCCCATCATACTTTTCAAAATCAGGCACCTTGAACTTCGAAGGCAGAATTAGATCGGGCACCAAACTGAGTTCTTTAGCATCTAGTGCGGAGAAGACTTCAGTGCCTTCTATCGTTTTAAGTCTTTCCTCTAGGCTCCTATATTTCTCATTTGCATCGTGATTATCCGATTTCAACCTGCTATCTCTGCTGGATCATCCAAATCTGGAACGAGTGGATCAGCAGGACTAGCCCCTGGGTTTTATACGAACATTCCTTGCTCCAGATTAGCAAGTGGCGCAGGTTGTTGCTCCAGGCCTGTAGGTTCCCATTGAGTGTACCCTCTTTGTGTTGCGTGGGCGTGCGGTGGAGTAAATCCTGGCGGATGGGGCAGATCCTGATCGTGATTAACCCTTGACTGTGGTTCCACAATGTTAGGGTTCATAGGTCCCTTTCCTTTTACTAGAGCTGACATCATTTCCATCATCTTGGTCATTTTGTCCCTTTGTTCGAGCCATTCTTCTCGAGACCTCACCATTAAGTCCCTTGTCTCTTGCTGCGACTTGGCCAACTGCTCTTGTAATTCCCTTTGAATTCTTTCCATCCTTTCAATCCTTTCATTGAATTCGGCCTCCATTACTCTAGCTTGTCGGCGCGTTCTATATGAATGACGTGGTTCCAGTCTTGTGGTATTACAACTGCGAATTGTATGTTTTAACCTCAGCGAACGATTATGGGATATGCAATGAATGAATGCATAAATGTCAAATGAATGTTAGTCATGAAAGAAATGCAAGAAGTTGGTGTTGATTTCAAGATAGCCCCTATTTAGGCATTTCATTCATCAAAAGAGTTCATTAAAAAACATTTTGCCATTTTCGATTCAGCTATTACACAAACTTCCTAGCTATATCGCCATATTTCTTTACTCGTGCTAAGAACTCTGATATGTTTGATCTTCGACTTGGAGGGAATTGGCAAATAAGAATTTCATCTTCTTCCGATAATTGTACCACGTGCATGGCTACCCCACAAATTTCATTGATCAAATAGCTAAGTTGCATTTCTTTTTCTTGGAGGCCCTCTTCGTAAGCACGAATGTCTCTATCATATTGACTATTCTTCTCTTCCAAAGCCTTCAAGAGAGTATCTAGCTGTTGTTGACGATCTTGCAGCATATCTTCTAAATCCCGTATTCTCTCCTTTAGTTCTTGACGTTTAGATCGACTAGTCATTACCTCGGCAGACATAGCTTCATATTCGGTGTTTTTCTTCCTTAGCTCCATCATAGCCCGCGCAGCATTTTCCTCCTATTTCTTCGCTTTTCCTTTCCAAAATTTCATCCCGCCTTTAATGTTACTTATTTCTTCCTTCCATGCTGTCGAGGACTTGCCCAGCCCACTATTCTTTATTGTGCTTCTTAACTTCTTGTTTTCCAAGTGGAGGTCCCTTAAGTCATTTCTTACAACTTCACCTTCTTTTTGCACTTTCTGGTTCTGGATCTTTCAATTTGAACGTCGATCTTCAGTTGGTAGTTTTCCTCTTGAAGAGCACTAAGGTCCCTAGACATCTTGGCATTTTCTTGTTCAAATTCTTGTTTTGCCATTTCTAGCTCAGACGGCATTTCCTCCGAGAAAGAATTCTGGACGGTATAGTTCGTTGACGAGATTTGCTGACTATTCACCCGTTGCTTCCTCCAGATGTCGTAATCTTGGGTGAGGCTGTCAGCATATAAAGCCAATTTCATCAGATGAATTTTCTTCCAAGACTTTGCAGTGTCTCGGACCCTCTTCATATACCCTTCATCCGCAAAAGCGAACTCGGACTGTGCTAATCCTCCAGTGGCGGGTATGAATTATCGTGAAAAAAATTACCTTTGGACTAATAACGGGGCATATCCAACTCCTCCCTATAGCCCGAGTAGTGGTACCCAATCTTGATTTCCATCTTTGTATAATAGAACCGAAGGACGGATCCACGGTGCTCTCCAGGTTACATCTTCAGCTCGAAGGTTCTGAAAAACTGAAACCTAATGTTCTTCGGTGACATCCTTTGGCCATTCTCTCTCAAGATAAGCTTCCAATAGGGCGAAGGTTTTTGAAAACATGTGGTACGGTGTGCGCTCTACTTTCCAGAAATGGCTCAAAATCCAAACATTCAGCAACTGTGCGCATCCGATAAATCGTCCTTCCCTTTTCCTCCGACAACTACTCAGGGATCTGAAGGTCTCGGCTAAGATAGTCGGGACAGGGTTGATTCCTTGTTTTAATCTTTCGAAGAAATCTACCACCGCAACTTCTATGTATCCAAGGACTTTTGGGAAGATGATCAAACCGTAAATTGCCAAAGCGAATAGATTTACCCTTTTCAACGTGTCGGTATGGTTCAGAACCAAATCTTGTAGGGAAGACCATGGAATGCAAATGGTTTCATTCTTCTTCTTTATCTATTTTTCGGCCCACGCGTCAGTCATGTCTGTCAATCTCACTAACTTTTTCTTGAAGGTCATCGGCTTAGGCTCCTTCACATATACTTTATAGAATTGCGCATTTTCAACACGAAGCAAAGCAATGTACTCCTCTATAGTCGGAGTCATATCTTCTTGATTGAAGGTAGAACATTGGTAAGTCGGATCCCAAAATCTGACCATGGCTTGGATCAATCGTTCGTCTATATTGACAGCAATTAAATTGGCTATGTCTCCATATCTCTCGATGAAGATACCCCTAGTGTCCGAGTCCCACTGATTCCAAACCCGAACCAAATCTTCAAGGTTATTCTGGAGAACATTCACAGTTATGTGCTCGGGCAGATTGGCAATACATCCCTCCACTAGACTGTCCCCTTTTTCTTTCTGAGTTTTTAAAGACAAGTCCCGGACCACGGCATTCTTCTCGGTTGTTTGTATAATTGACTCTTCCATTAAAAACCCATTTTTTGGCAACCGATCTCTAATCAACACCTTCCTAATATGATGTCTATAATGCATGATGAAAAAAAAAATAAAAATAAAGACAAACAACCTTAGTTAGTAATCACAACAAATATAAATTACGGAAAATCAAAATAGAAAGTGTATATGTCAAAGAAATAAAAGGTAAGAGGCGTTTCTCCCATGTACTTATTTTGGTGACCATTAACGAACGGAGGTTCGGCATGGCTCTAGTTAGGTGGCTCGTACGGTTCACTATATGCGGTTTCGGTTCTAGATAGGTACTCGAATTGTCCGTACTGTCATCTACTAAGATTAGTACGAAGGCTCGGTCGTAGCCCATCACAGGCTCACGAGTTCAATTCGAGGGATTACATTTACTTATGCCTATGCGGAGGGACAAGTTAACTCACGAAAGCATAAGTCATATGTAATCTGAAAGTATTCACTAGCCTGTGCGGAGGGACGAGTTAACTCACGAAGGCATAGCGTTTACTTTCACTTAAACGGACGGAGCCCGGGTATAGAGCTCATGTTATGCAAGAATGCACGTGCGCGGTGTGTGGGGAGAAACTCACAAACCTTTCGTTTTATTTAAAAAACTACTAAACTAAAACCATAAAACTTAAAGCTGAAAAACAAAAGGACAAGACGAGTTAGAAAAATATTTACCACATAATGCAAATGCATGGCTTTTCGAAAACAAAAATTTGAGGACCACGACTAAATGTTAATTTGAACAAGAAACTTTGAAAATTTTAACAACGCGAGTTTAATTCCAGACACGACTCTTAAAAGGTGTCCCCAGTGGTGTAGCCAGCTGTAGCAACGTAAAATCTTTAGCTTGGTCGCTAATTGTGGCGATTTAGTGAAAACTCGAAAACCGAGGTTTGATTTTGAAAAAAAAAAGGGAAGTCGCCACCGATCCTTTTTCCTAAGTGTGATCAGACACCTATTAGATTTCCTTTTTTAAAACAAAAAGAAGGCCAAGTTTAGGTCTACGTGAAAGTCCAGAGAAAAATTAGGGTTCGGGAGTCGGTTACGCGCGAGGAAGGTATTAGCACCCTCGCAACGCCAAAAATTGGTATATTATAAACACGTGTTATCTTGAATTTCAAGAATACGAGTTCAATGTAACATTTAGCCGGGATCCGGTTAAAACACAAGAATTTTTAATTTTTTTGATTTTTTTGAGAAGGACATACCGTTTTAACACGAGCCGACAAATTCCATCCAACTTAGCAATGAAATTCAATGACTTAATGTTAAATCGGTATATTGCCTTGATTATTGAAATTAATTAGAAAACAAGAATATGATTTTCGAGGTAATGCAAAGCAAACTGATATGGAATAAAAATAAATAAGAGAGCGAGAAATATATTGAAGCAAATAACGAATATGACAAAATATTAAAAGAAAATAATGACGGTGCATGCGAGATTAAATGTAATAATAGTATCAAATATGAGAAAACAATGAATATACATACATAAAAATGATATTAAGAACATGTACGCCAAAACGCATATATATATAGGTAGTAATAGTGTTAAAGATATACTATATATAGCATTTGAATATATACTTAAGATAGTAAAAACATAACTTGTAATGTTAAAATATATACGTAATATTTACATATATATAAAATCAATATTGAAAAATATATACACATAAGAGATATATACACCAATATGTATAATACTATTATAAAAGAAAAGAAACAAATAATACAAAATATTGAAATGAAATAATGAAAACTACTATATATACATATACACATATATAATGAAATATATAATAGTATTAATAACAATAATAAGCATCATATAAAAATACATATATGAAAAGCATGAGAAATATACTCATGAATTAGTATATAAAACTAACTAATAGAGTATATACATATGATATATTAAAAAGTGTATGTACACGATATATAAAAGAATATATGCATGCAAATATATATACATAAGATGATATAGAAATATGTACATGGAATGAAAGATGTTTACATAATAATACTAAATATAGGTACTAATATATATATATATATAATATATTTAAAATAAACATATACAACATACATATATAATAAAATGCATGAATACTATGATATTTTAAAAGAACATATATACGTAATAATGATAATAAAAATAATAATATACATAATATAAGAATATAGGAGTATTAAAAATATAAATAAAAATAATGAAGAAATGAATAAAAATAATATGCACAATAATATAATAAGGGAATATTATAACAAGTACTAAAAATATCTATATCTATATATATATATATATATACATGTATAATGATGAATAATATGATATACTGAAAATAATACTAAAAATTATATATATATATACGTGTAATAAAATATATGTACTAATATTAATAATAAATATAAATGATATATACATAGTAGGGTATTAAAAACATAGATATATAAAACATAGTACTAAAATATACATAATATATAAGAATATATATGTGACAAAGTATTAAAATTTATACATGATATATATAATAATATGATGTTAAGAGTATACATATGAAATATAATATTAAAAGTATGTATACATAGTATAAAAATGTATATATATAATATAGTATTAAAATATATGCATAATATATTAAAGAATAATAACGTTATAAACAACTAGTAATAATACTTCATAAATATATATACATACTAAAAATATACATAATAATAATATATACATACAAAGTACACTAATATTTATAAATAATAATAGTAAATATAATAATATTAAATAGAATTAATATTACAAATTTAATTTGAGAGCAAAAATGACAAAAGGACTAAATTCGAATTAAAAACAAAGTTTAGGGAAAATCTGAAATAAAAAAGAAAAGAGAACGACCTATTTCAACACGCGCAAATAGTAGGAGGACTAAGAACGAAATAAACCTCTTCGATCAAAACGCACAGTATTATGGGGACTAAATTGAAAACTATGGAAAATTATGGGGCCGAATTAAAAATGACAAATAACTTAATTGCAAAGGCTTGAAAAAGCGGAAGGGCTAAAGGTGCAATTAGCCCTTCCGTAGGAAACACGCGGATCCTCCTTGAAGTGGGACGGGCGATTGGGTCGGAGGCTCAAAACGACGTCGTTTTGGGCATTGAAGGCCAGCCCCAAAACGGCGTCGTTTCAGGAGCCTTTAAAAGTCAAAAATCCTTCAAAAATTTCATTTTTATTCGAGCTTTTAAAAAAAACAAAGGGGAAGGGGATTTTTCTCTCTGGGGAAACCCAGAAACCGACTAAGGGGGCCACCGCGCGCCGTCGCAGCTCCGCCGAGCACGGTGGCCGAAAATCGCCTTAGGTAAAATTTTTTCTCTTTTTTTATTGTATTTAATATATATATATATATATATAGGTGAATACAAAGCTGAAAATAAAGAAAGATGAGAAAATATTAGAAACCTTGATTTGTCTCTGCCGTTATTCTCTTCTTCTTCCCTTTTTTGATGTTTTAATCTACACTACTTATGGTGTTTTTTCTTTTGTATCTTTGTTGTTGAAATCTAGTTAAGATTGCCGAACGTTTTTGTATTCTCTGCTTTTTTTTAATTGCTGACCTTTTTTACAATTTTTGATTCGGGTTTTATAACCCTTTTTTCTCTATTTTCCTATTGTTTCTGTCTTGTCTGCCTTACTGATTGCAGGGGATGGGCACGGTGGAGTAGGTGAGTCAGAGGGCATGGGGGCACAGAGGGCAGGTGGCCGGTGCAGCAGGGTTGGTGGCGCAAGTGGGAAGGGTGGTTGCGGCGCTGAGGCAAGTGGGTTGTTTAGGGTTTCAGTTATTCTGAAACCTTAAGTTTAGAGTTGGGTTTCTCCAGTATTGGGCTTTGGTTTAGATTGGGTTTTAGGGTTTGGTGGGTATTGGGTTGTTAGTTGATGGGTTAAGGGATAATTGGGTTTTGTAATGGGTCAACCGGGTATTGGGGTTTAATGGGTTTAGTTGTAATGTAATTGGGTTTTGTGGGTCAAATTGGGTTATGGGTTAGTTGGTATTTAGGTGGGTTATTTTGTATTTGAGCTTTGTGTGATGTGAACTGGCCCAAAATTGGCTTATAACAGGGACTAAATCGGGTACTCAAAGAATTTTTTAGAAAACATCAAAATTTTTCAAATGTGCAAGGGACACATGCCCGTGTAGCCAAGCCATGTGGCTCTCACGGTCAAGAGACACACCCATGTCTCAGGCAGTGTAAGCATTCGAAATAGGGGCACACGGCCGTGTCCCAGCACGTGCCCAAACTTGTGAGCTTTCAGACTTGGATCACATAGCCAAGCCACACGCCCGTGTGCTAGGCTGTGTGAGCATTTTGCTTTGTGCAAATTAAAGATACAAGGGACAGATGGCCTTGTCACTTGGCCGTGTGTCACACACGGTTGAGACACACGCCCGTGTGGACAAAAATAGGTCACTTTTCCTAGCCATATTTCTCACCCAATTTGTCATCAACCTAAATCAACATTTTGGACATCAACAAGCCAAAACAAGGCATTCAAATCAAGCCAAAATTAATACTTAAACATGTAATACTATCACATACCAACAATATGCCCTTAAGCTCTTTAAATGACAACATAACTCATATCAATCAAATAACCAATTTCACCTACATGACCAAATACATATATGCATAAATTACCAAATATACATATTCAACCCAACGATCAATATACCTATAAGATTTCCATCATTTAACCATTTCAAACACACATCAAACATGATAAGGCCACTTACATACACATCAAAATTTATCCATCACAAGCCATTCAAATGGCTAGTTCCAACAAAACATTTATATGCCATTATTGGCCAAATTAATCTGTACATGCCATTATAACTAAAATTAATTTACTAATTATATCGAAAAGACTGATGGATAGTGTGAAGTTGCTCCAACTAGGTTCCAACCAAAATGAGCTTTCGAATTACTATAAAACATGGAAAATAACATAGAGTAAACATTTAAGCTTAGTAAGTTCGTATAACAAGGAAATTAATTTACCATTTAATCACATTTAAGGTAAGCATGCTAATATAACCAAACCAATTTGGCCAAAAGCCTAAACACATATCCTCAACATGTTAGCCATGTAACACTTTCCATAACCAATAAACATGGATATACATAATCACTAGGTAAGATTCACATACATGTATCATCCATATCATATTTCAATATATCATGTAATACCATTTCCATGTAATTCAAGTATATACTTGTATTTGTTCATTTTTAACTTATATTGTTTCATATCAGAACTTTGCCCGTTGAACCATTTAAAATATCATTGGATACACGGGTAGTACACACGAAGTGTACAAATCTGTAATCCGTCAATTCATGTATTTGTATGCTTATACAAGCATGAAAATGAGAAGCTCTTCCGAGCCATAAATCTGGAAGCTCATGTGAACTAAGTAACGGGAAGCTGATACGAGCTGTATATCGGGAACCCTAATAACATGTCATTTGTATCCTTCGAATTTCTAAAGTTTAAATGGAACTCGATAATTATTGGATATGTAATCATAATTATACATGGTAATTTGTAAAAATCACACACAACAATATTCAATTTAAAAATTAAAGAAACCATATCAACATATATTTTTGTTAATTAATTGTTATTTATCTACTATTTAAATTTTGAATATTATAGTATTATAAATGTTGATATAAATCATATTTCATTCATAAATTGAAACTAATTAGTTCCATATAAAACTAAAAGAAAATTGACAACCTACCCATTCTTTTGTTTCTTTACATTAATGAATTCTTATATTTTATTTCAATCCTATGATTGAGGTGGGTGGAAAGAGTTGTCAAAACACATGTGGTTCTAAGCAAATAATAATAATAATAATAATAAAACTCCTAGTAATTTGGTGTCACCCTCTACGAAGTTAAAAGAATGTCATAAGTAATATTATTAAAGTAAGGAATGTTACTCTCAACTGAGTTACTAATTCAGTTAAAAAATATGCTTGTGATAAAATTTTAGTATTAATAATGTATTTGTTGAGTTGGTGTTACAAATTAATCGACATCAACTTAAGATTGATGGTAACATTATAATAAACAGTTTAATCTAATTTTTTCATTTTAATATCATAAATATTTCATGTGTTATTTTTAATTCATTTCAAACCTTATATTTTATTATTTATTATATGTTTTCAAACCTTATATTTTATTATTTATTATATGTTATTTTTAAATAGATGAAAGATTTTTAATAATAATAATAAAAGGAAAAGAAAGGAAACTAGAAAGGGTTTTGTTTAGGAAGCATGTGCGTGCTTTGTCACATTTTCTATATATTTTGTTTGTTTCATCAAACTCATACGAATGGAAAGGCACATGCTACCTTTTCGATTCCCTTTCTTCCATTACATTATTTCTAGGACCGCTTCATATTTGTTTGCTTTGTTTTATTTAAATTTTAATAATACAACTCAATTTTTAAAAGTATTATATTTTAATTAAAATTAAACGAAAATGTTTTTCTTAATTAAACTTTTGTTTTTCAGGTTTTTTTGAAGTTGTAGATGAAAAAAAACAGATAAACTAAAATTTGAACATCAATTTTGTTATAAAATATGTAATCTCAAATTCATAGTTGTAAAATATGATTTTACGCACTAGTAATGATATCTATGGTTAGGTCGGATCATAGTTTGAATTTTTTTATAATGATTTATTTAGTTTTTAACTTAAGAAAAAAGTTTATTTTAGTTTTTATTTAATTTTTTAATTCTTAAATTACGTTTTTATTAAATTTATCTTAAAATTGGATGAAAAATTAATTTTTTAACTTTGTTGATGTGATTGGATGACATATAAGTATTTAATTAATTTTTAAAATTTTTAAAATTTATTTTTTGAATTATTCAAAATTATAAAAATATCTTTTAAAAATTTAAAAATTAATTAAATATTGATCGTCACTCATGTAAAAATTCATATGTATGTCACGTCAATAAAGATAACAAACATTCAAATTTTCCATCTATTTTGAGGTAATTTGACAAAAAACACATGTTGATAAAAAATTAAATGCATGACTAAAATGATTTTTTTTTAAAGTTGGAGGGCCAAAAAAATATATTATGCTTTTTTATCCATTATTCAACTTTTTCGAAAAAAAAAAGTTTTCAAATTTTGATAATTAAAAATTAAATTTAATTGAATAAAAAGTGAATTTGATTAAGATAAACTATGCAAAGATTCCCCTACAATTTGTTTCCTTGGAAAGTGAAAACGCTCCTCTCAATTTCGTTATTTTGAAAAGAAGAAGGAAGAGAACAGCACATCACAAAACAGAACTGGTACTGACTATATAAAACTAGGGTCAAACCTGTAGCTAATCGATGTGGGATTATTTTTCTTCTCGACCCATTCCCCCTGGACTATGTTTTTGATTGAAGGCTGAATGATGCAAATATTTGTGCAGGAGTTGGCACACTGCATCTCTAAGAAGTATCATTTTGATTTGATAATATTATCCTTAAAAAAAAGGAAACTTTATGGCGTATTTAGGCACAGTAGAATATTGGAAATAATTAATAAGAGATCATTCATTTCCTCCCTGACCAATATTTTATTGTAGACTTGAAATAAATTAAAGTGTGATTGTAGCCATTTGAAGCCCTTGAGCAATAAAAAAGGAAAGGAATATTCATGGTTCTGGAAAGGAATAAAAGCCAGCTTTCTTTTGTATTTTCCATATGGAATTTTGTTATCACAATATTGTTAATCATAAAGAATGTTCTAAACACAATATTATTTCTTTTAATGATTTTTGTATAATGTTTCAAAATGCTTGATTTCTGAATCTATCCTAAACCAAATTATTGTTTTTGGAAATACGTAAATGTAAAGTTCCCAACTCCCAACAATTATTATTTGCTTTTTGAAATGTCAAAATATTATGGATACGGAAGTACTTGCCTGAAGTACAATTAAATCCTAAATTCGCATAATTAATTTGATATTTCTTATCAAATTTATTTACGTGCTTCATAAATTTTCGGTTCAGTACAAATTTATTTGTATAAAATTCGTCAAATTGTAATTTCGTTTTTATATATAAATTAAATCATTTTCTCATTAAAACTTTATTTTATAGATGTAAGCTAGATCCTTTTCTTCACTCATTAAAACTTTTCCTTGAAAGTACAATGATACAAGTTCTTCACACGAATAAGATAAACCAACCTTAATCTCGTACATAAGATAATGAAAAACTCTCTTAGCTTATCGAAGAAACTTTTATCTCCTTAAAATTAGCTTCGATGATGTTTTCAATATAGAATAGAGTAATAGAGAAATTAAATGTTGGATCATATTGAAAAAGATGTTTTCTTTTTAACTTCAATAAAATACTAGAAATTCTAAAAGATGGGTTTGTAAACAGCCCAAAATTTTTCAGTCAAAAAATGTTTACCAAATATAGTAAATTACAAATATTTTCAAATATAAGCTAATTACCACTGAATATAAATCATTAAGATTTTAATTATAAGGGTTAATGATTTGTTTATTGATTTTAATTGTTTTTTTATGAATAGGAAATTTGCAGTGGAACCCAGATCATGAATTTATGATAAATTATTTTATTTAAAGTTGTCAAAATTTGAATTTGGTGGCTACACATTTAAAATTGAGACCAATGAACAAACTTTTTGCAGTCTTAATCCAAAGTTATCATTAAAAAAAAAAAGAAGAAGCAACTTTTGGAAAGAGAATGTGATAATTAATTCTATTTGTATACAGATGATTTCGGTTGGTAATTGTGTCTTTTCCTAACTTATTTTATCAATTTCAGGCTTTAGCCTACTTAATATTCGTTAAATTTCATACCCAGCCTACCGCCAACTTTTATAATTATTTTATTTTATTGAAATTTTGGATATTAAATAGATAATTTTAGTATTAAATAATAAATATAGATAACTATGAAAATATATAATTGATTTATGGTTAAATTTTACTTATTAGTCTTTGTATTTTATGAAAGTTATGAATTTAGTCTATATACTTTAGTCCGATCAGTTTTAGTTCATGTACTTAATGAATTTTAAAATTTCAATTCTCACCAAATAATACTAATAAATTTGTTAAGTGCAATTACTTCAAAATATGATACGCCAAACATATTATCATATGTGTAATACTATATCGATTATTATTTTCATATTTTACTCACTACAATTCAATTAATGGATTCATGATTATTATTTATATCAAGACTAAAATTTCAAAATTCAAAAGTATAGAGACTTGGAATGTACAATTGGAAAAGATGGACTAATCGTAATTGAATTTAACCAAATAAATTTAACTACTTATGTTTGGGTTAGGACTAAAATTTTAAAATTTGAAAACTACAAGGACTAAAATTGACTATTTGAAAAAGAAAAGGATTAAAATTGATCAAATTAAAATATAAAGATTAAATCCATAACTTTCGCAAAGTAAATGAACTTATAGCGAATTTAGCCATTGATTTAATGGTGTAGTTTTTAATATAAAATTTAAAATTAAATCCAATTATCATTAAATTTCAAAATATATATACCAGTCTAAAATTATTTTTCTAATCTAAACTATTATTTCTTAATTGAGTTGGTGTCACCATCAATTGGATCACCAGCTTCGGTTAGAGAAATTATGGAAACGCCTTGCATAATTAAAATAAATTATATCATTCGAGGGTATTCTAATCTTTTATTTAAAAATAATAAATATATATATATAGTGAGATTTGAATTTAAACCAATTTATTAATAAAACCTTTAATTTACCACTTAGCAAAAAACTTTATTTTGAGACTTTTATATATTTTAATTTTATTATGCATACTTTATTACGATACTCAATTGGATATCTATAATTACTATTAATAAAACCTCGATTGAGTTGGTGTTATAGGTTCACGGCTACCAACTCAATTAGGAAATAATTAATATAATTTTTATTAAATGAAAACTATTATTATTTTGATTTTTTTATCTTATCATACATTTAAATAGCTTTTAAATAAAAAATTTTAAAATTAACATGTATTGGGTGTAGCGACGTAAAAATTTGCTCTCGGTCGCTAGTTAAGTCAACTTATTGAAAATTTGAAAACCGACTTTACATTTTTAAAAAGGGGAGTCGCCACCGATCCTTTTTCCTAGGTGTGATCGGACACCTAATAAATCCTCTTCTTTTAAAAGAAAATTCATTTTTTAAACAAAAAGAAGGTCGAATTCAGGTCTACGTCAAAAACCAAAGTAAAGTTGGGTTCAGGAGTCGGTTACATGCGAGGAAGGTATTAGCACCCTCGCGACGGCCAAAATTGGTATCTTTATTAAACAGGTGTTGTTTTGATTTCCAAAAATACGAATTCAATTTGACATTTAATAGTGATCCGATTGAAAAATGAGAATTTTTAGTTTTCGATTTTTTTAGAAGGGTGTCCCGTTTTTTACACGAGCCGACGAATTTCATACAACATAGCGATGAAATCGATGACTTAATATTAAATCGGTTCATTGCCTTATTTATTGAAATTAGTAAAAACATGAATAAAAATCTTTAAAGTAGTGAACAACAAAATGATATAAAATGGGCGGGAAACAAAAAATAAAAGAGTTAGAAATACATCAAGCAAATAATAAATAACAATAATATTAAAAACAATGACAATATATGCGATATTAAACATGATAATAATATTATTAAACACGAAATAAAGACGAACATATATATAAACATATAATAATAATAAGTGAAGTGACGTAAACATAATATTAAAAATACTAATAGTGCCATATATATATTAAAGTATATACATAACAATAGGAATGAGAAGTGTCTACATAATAATACTAAATATATATATACATAATATATATATACGTAATATATATAAACTATATTAGAAATACTAATAACATAAAATATATATATTAATAATACTACATAAATATATACATATATGTATTAAAGCTATATACATATATAATAAACATATACTAATAATAATTATTATTATAATAATAAAAAGATGTATGTACACCAAATAACACATAATAATATTAAAATAAAATGATAAGTGACAATAGTGAAAATAGTAGGTATAATAATAAATATAACGATATATGAAAATAATACTATATACAAAAAGTATATATATTCCCATATAATAAAATATATGTACTAATATTAGTAATAAATATAATAGGGATAAAATAGATATAATAATAACATGTACATAATACGGTATTTAAATATATATATATGTATAATATAGTATTTAAAAATGTATACATACTAGGAATAATAATAACAATAAAAACAACCATTAATAATGCTACATAAATAGATATATAGTAATGGTATATACATAATAGAGTTATTAAAAATATGTACGTAAGATAATATGAAAATAAAAAATATATAAATAATATAGTATTAAAGATGTATACATAACATATAAAATACAATATTAAAAGATATATATACGTAATATATAAAAATATGTATACATAATATAATATTAAAGATATTTACATAGTATATACATATTAGAAGTAATAATAATGTTTAAAAACAACTATTAATAATATTACATAAATATATACATATATTCATTAAAGATATATACATATAATAAAACGCATGCTAATATCAATAATGATAATAAGGATAATATAAAATATGTACATGAAATAGGATAAAAACATATAACTAATAATACTAACGATATATACATAATATATATAAAAGCATATACGATACACATATATATTAGAAATGATAATAATGTTAAAAAACAATTATTTATAATATTACATAAATATATATATATTAAAGATATATACATATGTAATAAAATATATACTAATATTTATAACAAATATAATAAGGGTAAAAATAGATATAATAATAATAATATGTATACAACGTGATATTAAAATATGTGTATAATATAGTATTTAAATATGTATACATACATTTATTAGGAATAATAATAATATTGAAAACAACTATAAATATATACATAAAATATACAAATATATAAGTATTAATTGAAACTAAAAAAATAATTCTAATAATAGTAAAAATATACTAATAATAATAATAATAATGATAATGGTAAATATAATAATAAAAATAATAAAATGGTAAAAGTAATATAAAAACTAAGTTAAATTTGAAAAAAGGACTAAATTCGAAACAAAAATGAAGTTTTGGGGCCAATTTAAAAAAGAACTAAAGGGAAAAGGACCAAAATACAATATGCGCGTAACCTGGAAGGACCAAAACAGAAATTATTCCTTCCATCAAAACGCAGTGTATCAGTGGGGATTAAATTAAAAAGCGCAAAAATTACGGGCCAAATTGAAAATAAATTGAAACTTAATTGCAAAGTAATAAAAAGCAGAAGGACCACGCGTATAAATAACCCATTAAACAAAAACACGCGGATCCTCTAGCGGGTCGGGTCAGATCGGGTCGGATGGGCATGAAACGACTTCGTTTTGGGTTTAAAGGGCAACCTCCAAAACGACGTCATTTTGGGAGGCTATAAAAGGCTAAAATTTTCTAAAAATTTTCATTTGCAGCAAAGAAGAGAGAAAAAAAAGAGAGAGGGAGCTGGGGGAGGAGATTTTCGGCCGCAGGGCCAGTCACCGTCCGGTCATCAGACCGTCACCGGCGCCAGTGCCACGGTGGCCGAAAAAGGTAAAAAAAAATTCCTTTTTTTTTAATTTTTCTTTTTATTTATCTATACACAAATGTAAAAAAAATTAGAGGAACTATAAAAAAAAGGGGATTTCGAAATATATAAAGAAATAAAAAAAATCACCTTTTGCTCCTGATTTGATTCTGTTTTTGGATCGTTTTTGTTGTTTTGATTATGTTCTCTTGATCTTTTTTATGCTTAGCTCACAATTTATGAGTATTTGTATTTTGAACTATTTCTATTTTTTATTGATGTTAAAAAGAACCGACCCCTACAATGGTTTGTTCATTCGGCTTTTATAGCCTGTTTACAAGCTGTTTTTCTATTATTTTTGCTGTCTTTTCCTGTTTATTGCTTGCAGGTACCACTTGAGGCGCGAGGACGGTGGACGTGACCTTGGCAGAGGCAGGTGGGAATGTTCGGCGCTGCAGTCAGTGCAAGTGGCTAGGGTTAGGTATTTTTGTTTTTTTCTATTTTGGGTTTGGGTTGTGGGTTATTTGTAATTAAATGGGTTAGGGGTTTGTTTTAGGTAATTGGGTTTGATGTATGTTGGGCTGATAAGTGGGTTGTATTAGGTTAATGGTTTTGAAAGGGGGTTTAGGTATGTTTTAGGTTTTATTTTATTTGTAATGGCTTATTTTTGTAAGAGGCCCCTACTAATTTGGGCTTCTACAGCTGCCCCTCTTTGCTCATTATCGTACAAGGGAATAGAGCAAAGACTTTCAAGGAAGACCAAATTTGCCCGGTCTTGCTGAGTCTTAACTTGCTTTGGAGCTCCTCTTTTCCAAGTAGTCTCGTTTTAATCCACTGCATCTTGTAGCTTTAGTTCAATCCATCGCGACTTCAGAGCTATGACTTGTAGCTTCAATCTACTCATATCTCCAAGGATATAAAATTCGTTGTGATCTGCTCTTCTGCTGTATCTTTAGGAAGATAAGATCTGCAACTTCAATACGCTCCACTGCAACTTCGATCAGCTCTATTGTAACTTCAAGGTTCTACTACAACTTCAGGGAGATAAAACTTGTAACTTCAACCTGCTTCACTGCAACTTCAAGAATATAAGATCTACAACTTCAATCCGCTCTTCTATCACTTCAGTGGGATAAGGTTTGTGGTCTTTTCTTCTGCAACTTCAGAAAGGTAAGATCTGATATCCTCGATCAACTTCACTGCAACTTCAGGGTGATAAGACTTGTAACTTCGCCCTGCTCCACTGCAACTTCAGGGGGGAAAAATCTGCATCTTCGATCAACTCCAATCTTAATCCTCGGCGTGAGACCCGAGGCTCAACTCACCTCTCGCAATATGAGCTGACTTTTGATAAAAATAAAATTTGAAAAACAGAAACTGAAAATGCCTCAGCATGTCCCGAGGTTCAACTCACCTCTCGCAATATGAGCTTGATTTTTTGAAAAGCAGAAATTGAAAATACTTCAGCATGTCCCGAGGTTCAACTCACCTCTTACAATATGAGTTGATTTTTTTGCAAAAAAGAAATTGAAAATACCTCAGCGTCTTAAGGCTCAACTCACCTTTCGCAATATGAGTTGATTTTTTTTTTGAAAGATAGAAATTGAAAATACCTCAACGTGTCTTGAGGCTCAACTCACCTCTCGCAATATGAATTGATTTTTGTAACACAAATAAAAACATCAGAATACCAAAACATGTCATCTAGTGGAACTCAGGTGCCTTTTCCTTTGATTCAGTACAGCTATCATCACATCCTCTTGCTCTACTGAAGTACCTGTATATGTCATGCACGATGTTATCATGATATGCACATGTTTGTCTTAAATGCCTTTATGCCTACATGATTATGCTATGTGCCTTAGGCATGTTTGTCGTATGTCCTTTTTCGTCACAATTTTTTTTTTGTGATGACCTGAATTCATTACTTCGACTCTTGACTTTCTCTTTAAGCCCTGTACCTATCCTCAAGCTTCACGAACAATCTGTGTTTCTCAAATATCACTCTTTTCCCCCTGGTTGAACTTTGTCCTTGCTTTGAGGCTCTTGTACTTATCGAATTCTTATCCGGGTAATTCTTAACATTTCTTTTGTTTAGAGTATGTCATTTCACTATTTATCATGTAAATAAACCACATAATGAGATGCATGAAAATGGTTAGGTAGGGACAAAAGGGATACCTCCATTTATTTATTTCAAAGGTGACAAACAAAGGAAGTTAACCAAGAATAGTAAAAAATGTAATAAAAAGAAAGGGGATCGCATTCAGCAGATACAAATGCTTAGATTTTCAACGCATGAACTCTTCCACATTTCTTAATCAATAATCTTTTAAAGCATGGCTCATTGCGTAAAAGATTTCGAGTTTTCAGAAATGCTTCAAATACTGTAGTCTCGCTGTTCGACCCATTGTTCAAAACGACTTGCTTTTCAAGCCCAATGTTTGCTTCATTAGAATGCCATTTCAGGTTTTCATCCTAATCTTTTGTGTTAATCAAGATGCCCTTTTCGGGTTTTCACCTTGATCCCTTTTTTTTTAGACATAATATTTCTTCACAGCATCTGAGTTCACTAGATTCGGTAACTCCTTCCCATCCATCTCTGTGAGAATCAAAGCTCCACCCGAAAAGGCCTTCTTTACGACGTATGGTCCTTCCCAATTTGGTGCCCATTTTCCTCGTAAGTCTTTTTGTATTGGGAGAATCTTTCTCAGCACGAGTTCTCCTTCATGGAATTCTCTTGGTCGTATTTTCTTGTCATGGGCTGCGATCATTCTCTTCTGGTACATCTGTCCATGACAGATTGCCTTCAAATGTTTTTCTTCGATGAGGTTTAACTGGTCATATCGAGCTCAAACCCATTCTGCTTCCTCTAATTTCGACTCCATTAAGACTCGTAGAGAAGGGATCTCAACTTCTATAGGTAGCACAGCTTCCATTCCATAGACCAGAGAGAAAGGAGTTGCTCCCGTAAATATTCGTACAGATGTGCAATATGTATACAAAGCAAATGATAGCTTTTCGTGCCACTCTTTATATGTCTTGGTGATTTTCCCAATAATCTTCTTAATATTCTTGTTGGCTGTTTCAACAGCTCCGTTCATTTTCGGGCGATAGGGTGATGAGTTATGATGCTTTATTTGAAATTGCTCACACACTTCCTTCATCATCTTGTTGTTCAGATTCAAGGCGTTATCTGAAATGATTCTTTCAGGCAAACCATATTGACAAATGATTTCCTTTTTCAAAAACCTGCAAACTGCAATCTTTGTCACATTGGCAAATGAAGCGGCTTCTATCCATTTTATGAAGTAATCAATAACCATAAAAATGAACCGGTGTCCATTAGAAGCTTTTGGGGAAATTGGCCCTATAACATCCATGCCCCACATAGAAAAAGGCCATGGAGAAGTCATGACATGAAGGGGCGAAGGGGCTACATGAATGTTATCGCCATAAATTTGACATTTGTGGCATTTTCTTGCATAACTAATGCAGTCACTTTCCATCGTCATCCAGTAATAACCGAGTCTCATAATCTTCCTGGCCATAGTGAAACCATTGGCATGTGTCCCACAAATTCCCTCATGGACATCTTCAAGTATTTTTCTAGCTTCAACAGCATCTACGCATCTCAAGAGCACTTGATCTTTTCCTCTTTTGTACAGAATGTCCCCATCAAGAACGAATCCTACTGCCATTCTTCTGATTGTTCTTTTATCGTTCTCATTTGCTTGTTCGGGATACTTTTGATTCTTGACATATTCTAAGATATCATGGAACCATGGCCGTCCATTTGGCTCTTTTTTAATGCTGAAACAATGTGCAGGGATTTCATATATGCTCATTTGAAGAGGCATTATTTCTATTTCTCTGTTTGCTTTGAACATTGAAGCCAAAGTGGCCAGGGCATCAGCCAATTGGTTTTCTTCTCGTGAGAAGTAATTAAAAGTTACTTCTTTGAATTCTTTAATCAGTCTTGCCACTATATCGCTGTATTTAACTAGTTTCGAATCTCTCACTTCCCAATCTCCACGGATTTGGTAAATCATCAACGTTGAGTCCCCGTACACCTCTAGAATTTTGACATTTTGTTCAATAGCTGCGCGAAGTCCCATGATACAGGCCTCATATTCCGCTATATTATTGGTACAGAAGAAGTTCAATCTGGCAGTGAATGGATAATGGTTCCCTTCTGGTGATATCAAGACTGCTCCAATCCCATGCCCCAATGCGTTTGATGCACCATCAAAGGTCACCTTCCATGACTTCTTTTTTGATGACTCGCACTCTTTTTCTGTAATGCACATCAAATCTTCATCCAGGAAATCAAATCTCAATAGCTCGTATTCATCCGTTGTTCGAGTTGCTAAGAAGTCAGCTATTGCGCTTCCTTTTATCGACTTTTGACTCACATAGACGATGTCGTACTCTGATAGTAAGATCTGCCACCGTGCCATTCTTCCTGAAAGTGCAGGTGATTCCATCATGTACTTTATTGGGTCCAGCTTTGAAATTAACCATGTTGTATGATACAACATATATTGCCTGAGTCTCTGAACTACCAAAACCAAAGCGCAACAGAATTTTTCAATTGACGAGTACTTTGCCTCATACTCTGTGAACTTTTTGCTGAGATAGTAAATTGCATTTTCTCTTTTCCCTGACTCATCATGTTGCCCCAGTACGCAACCCATTGAATTTTCGAACACAGTTAGATACAATATTAACGGTCTTCCTGGAGTTAGAGGTACTAGCACCGTATGACTAGACAAATACTATTTTATCTTGTCAAAAGCCACTTGGCACTCTTCATTCCATTCTCCCGGATTCTGTTTTCGAAGGAGTCTAAAAATTGGGTCACACTGGTTGGTAAGTTGAGCAATGAATCGAGCGATGTAGTTCAACCTCCTTAAAAATCCTCTGACTTCTTTTTGCGTGCACGGAGGTGGTAGTTCTTGTATGGCTTTTATCTTATCTGGATCAACTTCAATGCCTCTTTCACTGACGATGAAGCCTAGCAATTTCCCCGAGGTAGCCCCAAACGTACATTTGGCTAGATTAAACTTTAGGTGGAACTTTCTCAGTCTTTCGAACAACTTCCTGAGGTTCCCAACATGCTCTCTTTCCCCCTTGGATTTGGCGATCATATCATCGACGTAGACTTCTATTTCTTTGTGCATCATGTCATGAAACAACATCACCATGGCCCTCTGATATATTGCCCCAGCGTTCTTTAGTCCGAATGGCATCACCTTATAACAGAATGTTCCCCACATCGTTACGAAAGTAGTTTTCCCCATATCTTTAGGAGCCATCTTTATCTGATTATAACTCGAGAATCCATCCATGAATGGAAACAATGAATGTTTGGTTGTATTATCCACCAAGGTATCGATGTGTGGCAAAGGAAAATTATCTTTAGGATTCTCTCGATTCAAATTACGATAATTCACACATATTCATACCTTGCCGTCTTTCTTCGGTACTGGGACTATGTTAGCTATCCATTGTGGGTACTGGAAGACTTATAGGAAGCCAGCATCGAATTGTTTCCTGACTTCTTCTTTTATCTTTAACAGCATTTCAGGCCTCATTCGTCTTAGCTTTTGTTGAATGAGTTTGCATTCTGGTTTCATTAGGAGTCTATGGACCACTACATCCTCATCCAATCCTGGTATGTCCTGATACGACCATGCAAATACATCTTTGTACTCATGAAGCAAAGCGATCAAATCATTTTGGTGTTATCTGAAATGGAGGTCCCGATCTTCACTTCTTGCCTCTTTTCTTCATTTTCCAAGTTTACTATCTCAACAGATTCTTAATGAGGTAGAATCTGTTTATCTTCTTGTTCTACCGTTCTTAGTAAGTCAAGAGACGAGACATAGTCTTCAACATTTTCCTCAGCTTCGAACTCTCCTAAACAAATAGCCTTCTCGAAATTGATTTCAAGATTTCTAACGAGTTTGTTCATATCGTTAATATCTAAGCACCTGAAAGTTGAATGGAAAAGAAAACTATAGAGGAACATCAAAGTATGGGGATCAACAAGCATTATGATGCGAGATATATGCAATGACAGGCTGTGAGAAGAGGGAAAAAATTATGAAGTTAATGAGAATGAACAGACCATGACAAAATGTATCTCCATTGATGTTCTTTTAAATGATAAAGAGAAAATCATAAGCTCTTACAAAAGAATCCTTGCTATTATTTAGGGATGCACAAAAAGAAGAGTGTTAACATTGAGCATTACTCTAGAGAAGACTTAGAAACTACAAGGAGGTCCACAGCAGTCCAATTGTTCAAAACGAATCTAGGAGAACAAGGGCGTATCATTGAAACATCTTTAGTTGTATCATCTCATTTGTCAATGACATTTATACTGACATTCTGAAGACCCCTTTCAATTGATAACAGCGTGCTTCACGGATTATCTTGCCCGGGGTATATCATTCCTGCAGATAAAAATGTTTTTGGCAAAGGAGGGTACATTATGGGCTCCCATTCTAATTCTCGGCCTAAGGCTCTTGTAATCTGCCTTTCTCGATCTTTCTGCAACAGTTTTCTTCTTTGTCGCATATCCGGTTCGAACCCTAAACCATATCGAGCCTTATAGGGCACAGGTTTGAGAGTTCTAACTATCCCTTGCTGATATCTTCCCAAACCTTTCCTCGCTCGGGCTCCCTTTCCCACAATCAGCTTGATTCCCATCTTGGTATTCCTTGACAGCTTAGGCTTGAGAATTCTATTTCCTTTAGCAACAAACGTAGCATTGATAAATTCGAGAGATCGGAAGGAACATTCTACTGCATCTTTGCTTACTTCGAGGTATGGTGCATCAGCAGAGATAGATACGAAAATGTCTTCTTCACCCGCGACAGTGACCAAATAGCCATCCATGATAAACTTTACTTTTTGATGGAGAGATGAAAGAACTGCCCCAGCAGAATGGATCCAGGGCCTTCCTAAAAGGCAATTATATGAGGGTGTAATGTCCATGACTTGGAACTCAACATCATATATGTAGGGGCCCACTTCTAAAGGGATATCGATCTTTCTCATGACTTCTCATCTTGTCCCATCGAATGCCTATACTATGGAGTGACAAGACCTTAGATAAGATAGATCGATTGGAATTCTAGAAAGTATGACCAAAGGCATGACATTGAGTGCAAACCCATTCTCAATGAGCACATTCGGTATTATATAACTCTTGCAACGGGTTGTGATATGTAATGCTTTTACGGAGCCCTTACCATTTGGCGGTATTTCGTCATCACTACAAGAAATAAAATTGTCTGCATTCAGGTTATTCACCCACCTATCAAGCTTTTCGACAGATATATTGCTTACCACGTAAGCTTGATTTAACACTTTCAGTAAAGTATTCTGATGTGGTTTTGAATTAACAGTAGGGATAATACCGAGATTCGTGTCAGTTGTTTGCTTAACTATTCTACGACGTTATATTCACTATGTTTAATGAACTTCAAGAATTCATGTGCTTCCTCTTCATTCACAGGCCTTTTAACTTTTTGTTCGAATAGAGTCTCAAGTTCTACCTCGGCCTCATGCATCAGTGCCTTTCCTTTTTGGTTCGAGTCACTCGTCTTTTTTGTTGGTTCAACCATTTTAGAATAGCATCTCCTACTGCGAGTAAAATGTCCTACTTCACCAACACTTCCAGCCATGGCTTTGGATTTTTCATCTTCAGGTGTGATAATGTTGACATCGTATTTCTATGGTACCGTCTTGTTGCCTTTGTAAGGGAAAGAAGATGGTACTTCAATTATCATTTTCGGTTTCACTTGTTCCTTTTTTGCATCGTAATAAATCACCAATGGTCGATCTGCACTATAAGGGAAACTTGATAATTGATTGTCAGAAGCGCATACTTCTCCCTCATCGGCATCTTTATTAAAGATCCCAATCTCCTTGTTGTCCATCATGTCTTGAAGTAACTTTCTAAATTCCTCACAAAACTGAATGTCATACCCTTCAATACCATGGAAGTCACAAAAACATTGACTTTTTATATTTCCTTCTTTAAAAATTCTGTAGGGGCGACAAAATAGCCTCTTTTCAACCATCACCTTCCATATCTTCTGTAATGGTGCCTTTATTTCAGAAACACAGCTTTTGGTTCGCCACTTGTTTTCTTCAGTCACCGCGCTCACATTCCCTTCAGTATGGTTAGGGAGCGGATTTCCAGTTGTATTGCTAGTACCATCAAATCGTAAAATGCCTGCATCAATGAGGCCTTGAACCCTCCTTTTAAATGCCAAACAATTTTCTATAGAATGCCCCTGGTTTTCAGCGTGGTACATGCAACTGGCATTAGGATCGTACCATTTTGGATATGGAGGCTTTAAGGGTGCCATATAATGTGGGGATATTAATTGTTTTTCCAACAGTTTTGGGTACAGCTCTCCGTATGACATGGGAATTGGGGTGAACTGAGGTTTTTCAGGATTGGATCTTGTCGGTCTTTGTTCATCTTTAGGTTGACTTTGAGCTGGCATGGTATTTTGTGGGAACGTAGTAACTGGTCTTTGGTTATTTATGGTGTAGACAGGGTAAGAAGGGTAATGAGGTGGGGCTTGATAGTAAGGGCTTTGAGGAGGATAATAGAAGTTTGGAGGTGGACGATATCGAGGCCGTGACTGGGTTGGATACGAATTAGAAGTGTAGTGATTCTCAGTTCCCATCATATAGGCTTCTGCCTCTTTTTTCTTTACAGGTGCTGCCTTTTTCGAACTCTCGGAACCTTCCATCCTTCCACTTTTGATGGCATTTTCTATAAGTTCCCCGGATATTAGAATATCTGCAAAGTCTTTCGTGGCACTTCCTACCAACTTATCATAAAACGGTGTTTTAAAAGTGTTGATGAAGAGGACCATTATTTTAGTTTTAGTTAATAGGGGTTCTACTTTGGGCCGAGATATCCCTCCATCTTTGCACGTATTGCCTAAAAGTCTCCATTGGCTTCTTTTCCATCATCTGCAGAGTTAGCCGATCAGGCACCATTTCAGATACATGCTTGTATTGTTCACAAAATGCTGATGCCAAGTCTTTCCATGATCGGATCATTTCTCTACTAAGTTGATTATACCATCGAAGAGTCGATCCGACCAAGCTATCTTGAAAACAGTGTATTAGTAATTTATCTTCATTCACGTAACCAGTCATCTTCCTGTAGAATATGATAAGATGCGCTTTTGGACATCTCGTGCCATCATATTTTTCGAAATCCGGTACTTTGAATTTCGGAGGTAGAACCAGATCAGACACCAAACTGAGCTTTTTAGCACTCAATGCAGAGAAGGATTCAGTACCTTCTATCACTTTGAGTTTTTCTTCCAAACTCTTATACTTATCCTGAACATCATGATCATCCATTTTCAATCTGGCTATTTCTACTGGATCATCCAAATCTAAAACATTAGGATCAGCAGGATTAGCTCCAGGGTTCGATACGAATATACCTTACCCTAGATGAGTAGGGGGTACAATTCATTACTCGAGGCTTGCAGGTTCCCTTTGAGGATATTATCTTTGCGTTGTATGTGTATGAGGTAGAGTGAATCCTGGAAGATAGAACAGATCCTGATCATGATTAGTTCTTGGCTGAGGCTCCATAGCGTCAGGGCCCTGCATAGGTTCCTTTCCTTTGACCAAAGCTGTTATCATCTCTATTATTTTGGCCATCTGATCTCTTTGCTCAAGCGATTCCTCTCGAGATCTTAACATCAAATCTCTTGCTTCCTGTTGTGACTTGGTCAACTGCTCTTGCAATTCTCTTTGGGCCCTTTCTATCTTTTCAATTCTTTCATTGAACTCGACTTCGATAGTTCTAACTTTTTGACGCGTCCTATAAAAATAGCGTGATTCCAGATTTGTAGTGTTGCAACTGCGGATTATACAGTTTTAGCCTCAGTGAATGATTATGGTGATATGTACATGCAATGAATGAATGAATGAATGAATGAATGACAAATGAATGTTGAATAAATGACGAATGAATGTAGTCATGAATAAATATGCAAGAATTTGGTGTTGATTTCAAGATAGCCCTATACTTAGGCATTTCATTTATCAAAAGAGTCTATTACAAAACGTTTCACTATCTTTGATTTAACAGTTACATAAATTTTCTAGCCACATCGCCTTATTTCTTTACTTGTTCTAAAAATTCTGATATGCTTGATCTTTGACTCGGAGGGAATTGGCAACTGAGAGCCTCGGCTTCATCTGATAACTGCACAACTTGCATAGCCGCCTTATGAATTTCATTGATCAAAAAGCCAAGTTGCATTTCTTTTTCTTGGAGAGCTCTTTCATAAGTCCGAGTGTCTCTGTTGTACTGATCATTCATTTCTTCTAGAGCTTTTAAAAGAGTATCTAACTGTTGCTGACGAGATTGCAACATCTTTTCTAGATCTCGTATTTTCCTTCTTAGCTCTTGACGTTCGGACTGACTAGTCATAAATTCTGCAGTCACAGTTTCATACTCAGCATTCTTCTTTCTTAACTCTATCGTAGCACATGCAGCTTTTTCCTCTTCTTTTTTTACTTTTCCTTTTCAGAATTCCATCCCACTTTTAATGTTGCTAATTTCTTCCTTCAATTCTGCCTACGATTTGCCCAGACCAATATTTTTTATGGTGCTTCTTAATTTCTTATTTTCCAAATGAAGGTCCCTTAAGTCATTTCTCATGATCTTAGCTTCTCTTTGGATTTTCACGGTTTGGGACTTTTTAATCTAAACATCGATCTTTAGCTGGTAGTTTTGCTCTTGAAGAGAGCTGATATCCCGCAACAACTTAGCCTTTTCACGTTCAAATTCGTGTCTTGTTACTTCCAGCTCAGATGGCATTTCTTTTGAGAAAAGATTCTGGAAAGTGTAATTCGTTGATGAGACTTGTTGACTATTCACTCGTCGCTTTCTCTATATGTCATAATCTTGAGTGAGAGTATCAGCATAGAGAGCTAACTCCATTAGGTGAATTTCTTTCCAAGCCTTTACAGTATCCCAGACTCTTTTCATGTAACCTTCACCTGTAAAGGCAAACTCTGACTGTGCCAACCCTCCGGTGGCAGGTATAAACTGTCGTAAAGCAAACTGCCTTTGAACCATTAATAGAGCATATCCAACCCCTCCCCATAATCCAAGTAAAGGCACCCAATCTTGGATTCTGCATTTATATATCAGAACTGAAGGACGAATCCATGGTGCTCTCCAGGTTACCTCTTTAGTGCGAAGGTTTTAAAAAATCGAAACCTAGTGCTGTTCGGTGACATCTTTCGGCCAATCTTTCCCAAAGTAACCCTTTAATGGGGCGAATGTTTTTGAGAACATGTGGAAAAGTGTGCACTCTATTTTCCAGAAATGGCTCAGAATCCAGATATTAAGCAACTGCGCGCATCCGATAAAACGTCCTTCCCCTTTTCTCCTACAACTACTCAGAGATCTAAAAGTCTCGGCCAAGATAGTTGGGATGGGGTTGATCCTTTGCCCCAACCTTTCGAAGAAATCCACTACCGCGACTTCTATATACCCCAAAACCTTTGGGAAGACGACCAATCCGTAAATGGCCAAAGCAAACAAATTCTTTCTCTTCGTAATATCTGGATGGTTTTAAACTAAGTCTCGCAGAGAAAACCATGGAACACAACTGACTTCATTCTTTTTCTTTATCTATTTTTTAGCCCATATATCGATCATTCAGGTCAACCTCACTAGCTTTTTCTTGAAAGTCATTAGTTTAGGCTCTTTCACATATATATTGTTGAATTGTATATTGTCAACACGAAGCAAAGCAGCATATTCTTCTATGGTCGGAGTCATATCTTCATGATTGAAAGTGAAACATTAGTACGTTGGGTCCCAAAATCGAATCATAGCTTGAATCAATTGACATTGACGGCGATCAAGTGAGCTATATCCCCGTACTTTTCAATGAAAATCCCCTTAGTATCTGAGTCCCACTGTTTCCAAATCTGAATCAAGTCTTCGAGGTTACTCTAACGAACGTTCGAAGTTACATTTTCGGGAAGATTGGAGATACATCCTTCCGTTAAACTGTCCCCTTTTACTTTCTAGGTTTTCAAATACCAGTCTCGAACCACGACATTTTTCTCGGTTACTTGCGTAATTGACTCCTCAATCAGAAACCCGTTTTTTGCAACCAATCTCTAATCAACACCTTCATAATCAAGATGCGTACGATGCGTGATGAAAAATAAAAATAAAGACAAACAACCTTGGTTACTAATCACAACAAATATAAACTGAGAAAAACTATGGAAACTTCAACAAATTAAGCTATCCGGATCAATTCTTTTGTATAAACAGTTGTAAATTTAAAGGAAATGAATGGCAAGAGGCGTTTCTCCCTGTACTTATTTTGGTGATTATTAACGGACGGAGGTTCGGTAAGGCTCTAGTTAGGTGGCTCGTATGGTTCACTATATGCGATTTCGGTTCTAAACAGGTACTCGAATTGTTCGCACTATCGTATACTAAGACTAGTACGAAGCCTCGGTCGTAGCCCATCATAGGCTCACGAGTTCAATTCAAGGGATTACATTCACTTATGCCTGCGGAGGGACAAGTTAACTCACGAAAGCATAAGTCATATGTAACCCGGAAGTATTCACTAGCCTGTGCGAAGGGACGAGTTAATTCACAAAGGCATAGCGTTTACTTCCACTTAAGCGGACGGAGCCCGGGTAGAGAGCTCATGTTATGCAAAAATACAAGTGCTCCGTGTGTGGGGAGAAACTCACAAACCTTTTCGTTTTTATTTAAAACTAAAAGAAGCTAAAACTAAAAAGACTTAGAGCTGAAAAGCAAAAGGATAAAACAAGTTAGAAAAAAATATTTACAACATGATGCAAATGCATGATTTTTCGAGAACAAAATTTTGAGGATCACGACTAATTATTAATTTGAACAAGAAAATTCAAAAAATTTGACAACACGCGTTTAATTCGACTCGACTCTCAAAAATAAGTCCCCAGTGGAGTCGCCAGCTGTAGCGGCGTAAAAATTTGCTCTCAGTCACTAGTTAAGTCAATTTATTGAAAATTTGAAAACCGACTTTACATTTTAAAAAAGGGGACTCGCCACCGATCCTTTTTCCTAGGTGTAATTGGACACCTAATAAATCCTCTTCTTTTAAAAGAAAATTCATTTTTTAAACAAAAAGAAGGCTGAATTCAGGTCTACGTAAAAAATCAAAGTAAAGTTGGGTTCGGGAGTCGGTTACATGCGAGGAAGGTATTAGCACCCTCACGACGCCCAAAATTGGTATCTTTATTAAACAGGTGTTGTCTTGATTTTCAAAAATACGAATTTCAATTTGACATTTAATCGTGATCCGATTGAAAATGAGAATTTTAGTTTTCGATTTTTAGAAGGGTGTCCTGCTTTTTAACACGAGCCGACAAATTTCACCCAATATAGCGATGAAATCGATGACTTAATGTTAAATCGGTTCATTGCCTTGTTTATTGAAATTAGTAAAAACATGAATAAAAATCTTTAAAGTATTGAACAGCAAAATGATATAAAATGGCGGAAACAAAAATAAAAGAGTTAGAAATACATCAAGCAAATAATAAATATGACAATAATATTAAAAACAATGACAATATATGCGATATTAAACATGATAATAATATTATTAAACACGAAATAGAGACGAATATAAGTGAAGTGACGTAAACATAATATTAAAATACTAATAGTGCCATATATATATATATTAAAGTATATACATAACAATAGGAATGAGAAGTGTCTACATAATAATACTAAATATATATATACATGATATATATATACATAATATATATAAAATATATTAGAAATACTAATAACATAAAATATATATATATTAATAATACTACATAAATATATACATATATGTATTAAAGCTATATACATATATAATAAACATATACTACTACTAATAATAATTATAATAATAATAAAAAGATGTATGTACACCAAATAACACATAATAATATTAAAATAAAATGATAAGTGACAATAGTGAAAATAGTAGGTATAATAATAAATATAACGATATATGAAAATAATACTATATACAAAAGTATATATATTCCCATATAATAAAATATATGTACTAATATTAGTAATAAATATAATAGGGATAAAATAGATATAATAATAACATGTACATAATACGGTATTTTAAAAATATATATATAATATAGTATTTAAAAAATGTATACATACTAGGAATAATAATAATAGTAAAAATAACCATTAATAATGCTACATAAATAGATATATAGTAATGGTATATACATAATATAGTTATTAAAAATATGTACGTAAGATAATATGAAAAATAAAAATATATAAATAATATAGTATTAAAGATGTATACATAACATATAAAAATACAATATTAAAAGATATATATACGTAATATATAAAAATATGTATACATAATATAATATTAAAGATATTTACATAATATATACATATTAGAAGTAATAATAATGTTTAAAAACAACTATTAATAATATTACATAAATATATACATATATTCATTAAAGATATATACATATAATAAAACACATGCTAATATTAATAATGATAATAAGGATAATATAAAATATGTTCATGAAATAGGATAAAAACATATAACTAATAATACTAACGATATATACATAATATATATAAAAGCATATACGATACACATATATATTAGAAATGATAATAGTGTTAAAAAACAATTATTAATAATATTACATAAATATATATATTAAAGATATATACATATGTAATAAAATATATACTAATATTTATAACAAATATAATAAGGGTAAAAATAGATATAATAATAATAATAATATGTATACAACGTGATATTAAAATATGTGTATAATATAGTATTTAAATATGTATACATACATTTATTAGGAATAATAATAATATTGAAAACAACTATAAATATATACATAAAATATACAAATATATAAGTATTAATTGAAACTAAAAAAAATTCAAATAATAGTAAAATATACTAATAATAATAATAATAATAACGATAATGGTAAATATAATAATAAAAAACAATAAAAATGGTAAAAGTAATATAAAAACTAAGTTAAATCTGAAAAAAGGACTAAATTCGAAACAAAAATGAAGTTTTGTGGCCAATTTAAAAAGAACTAAAGGGAAAAGGACCAAAATACAATATGCGCGTAACCTAGAAGGACCAAAACAGAAATTATTCCTTGCATCAAAACGCAGCGTATCAGTGGGGATTAAATTGAAAAGCGCAAAAAATTACGGGCCAAATTGAAAATAAATTGAAACTTAATTGCAAAGTAATAAAAAGCGGAAGCACTACGCGCATAAATAGCCCATTAAACAAAAACACGCGGATCCTCTAGCGGGTCGGGTCGAATCGGGTCGGATGGGCATGAAACGACATCGTTTTAGGGTTAAAGGGCAACCTCCAAAACGACGTCGTTTTGGGAGGCTATAAAAGGCCAAAATTTTCTAAAAAATTTCATTTGCAACATAGAAGAGAGAAAAAAATAGAGAGGAAGCTGAGGGAGGAGATTTTTGGCCGCAGGGCCAGTCACTGTCCGGTCGTCAAACCGTCGCCGGCGCCACGGTGGCCGAAAAAGGTAAAAAAAATTTCTCTTTTTTTTATTATTTATTATTTATTATTTTTATTTATCTATACACAAATGTAAAAAAAAAAAAGCGGAACTATAAAAAAAAGGGATTTCGAAATATATAAAGAAATAAAAAAATCACCTTTTGCTCCTGATTTGATTTTGTTTTTGGATCGTTTTTGTTATTTTGATTATGTTCTCTTGATCTTTTTGATGCTTAGATCACGATTTATGAGTATTTGTATTTTGAACTATTTCTATTTTTTATTGATGTTAAAAAGAACCGACCCTTAAATGGTTTGTTCATTCGGCTTTTATAGCCTGTTTACAAGCTGTGTTTCTATTATTTTTACTGTCTTTTCCTGTTTATTGCTTGCAGGTACCACTTGAGGCGCGAGGGCGGTGGACGTGACCTTGGCAGAGGCAGGTGGGGATGTTCGACGCTGCAGTCAATGCAAGTGGTTAGGGTTAGGTATTTTTGTTTTTTTATGTTTTGGGTTTGGGTTGTGGGTTATTTGTAATTAAATGGCTTAGAGGTTTGTTTTAGGTAATTGGGTTTGATGTATGTTGGGCTGATAAGTGGGTTGTATTGGGTTAATGGTTTTGAAAGGGGGTTTTGGTATGTTTTAGGTTTTATTTTATTTGTAATGGCTTATTTTTGTAAGAGGCCCGGGCTAATTTGGGCTTCTACATTGGGATTGAACTCATGTTTAATAGATTTATAAACAAATATTTTACCATTGCACAGATAATAATTCTTGAGTAAACTTTAAAAAATTAAAATTTAACATAAAATGTTTTCTTTTATCAAATTTGTGTATTTATCTATACTATTATTTAAACTCTTTGACTGAGTTGGTGTCACCCTTAACCGGGTCACCAACTCGATTAGAAAAATTACAAAAATACCCTTTTGTAATTAAAATAAGGGTAAATTACACCAACAGTCACTTAACTTTGAGGTAGCAAACAAAACAGTCACCTAGGTTTCATTTCAGTCACTCAACTTTTGAAAAATAACAAAACAGTCATTAATGTTATAAAAAAGTGACAAAAGAGTCATCAATTAATAGTTTTCGTTAGTGTTTTAACAGGACAACTGATGTGGCAAGTTAATTAGCTGATGTGGCCAGTTAACTTGCCACGTTGGATGTCCAGTGGAAACCCACCCAATTTAAGAAGAAATTGAAAACCCTTAATAACAGAAAAGAGAAGAAGAAGAAGAAGAAGTAGAAGAGAAAAAATGGAGATGCCTGGAGTGATTTCAGTTTGCTATTGTGGAAACCTAATCGGATTCCACCCAAGATCCGATTCTGATATCGTCCAATGGCAAAAATTTTCCCGTAACCGCTATCATAAAACCTCTTTTGCTTCGTTGGAGCTCCCCGGCCGCCATCAAGAATTATTTTAAAGGCTTACTCCTGAACCATTGCAACAACGCTTCGGGTTCATGTAAAGCTATGGATTGCACCGACAGTCGTTGTTCCAATGACCCCTCAATCATCCTCCAGACATTTTTAGATTCTGATTTTTGTCTCTAACCCAGAGGCGACAACTTCACCCGCCGGTCCGTCTTCGACTGTATGATCGTCGGCTCGATCCTAGTCTTTTTCTGGCATCAAACAACTTACCTTTAATACCAATGGTTCTTACCTAATGATCCCAAATCTTACTCTATTTTCATCCACTGTAACTTAGTAAAAAACAGTCCTTCCTCCATTAAAATTATACTTCAGAGTTACCGCAAACAAGAAATAAACCAAATGAGGGAGAAAATGATTCAATACATTCCCAAATTAGTTTATGCAAAACCCAAAAAAGGGTTTAAACAATGTAAATCATGCATTTGATATCGCCATTGATGGAGTTTTAAAGAGAATTAAAGAACAAGAGCAGTCAAATGGAAATGATTATATACATATATATGTACGTATATTGTTTCTTTTACATTATTATTTTTTTGAAGAATAGAGCAGGGGAAGACATGATTTGTAACAACCCGATAGCCAGGGGTGTCGAAAAGTGCATTCCCGAGACTCTGTTCCCGTAAATCAGACTATAAATAAATATTTACGAGGCTAGTTGTGTAGTTAATTAGGTTTCGGTTAAGTGAATTTGCATGAATTAAGAGTTATTATAGTTTACAGGCTAAATAGCGTATAAGGTAAAAGTTAATTTATGATTTAAAAATAATTAAAGGGACTAAAGAAGCAATTACACCATTTTTTTAAGTGGGACGATTAGTGAATTATATATATATAAATTATATGTAAATTTATTTTATATATTATAATAATTAAAGATAAAATATGTTATCTTAATTATTAAGTAAATATATATTATATAATATTAATAA
The DNA here is from genome assembly GCF_025698485.1 of Gossypium arboreum. Classification (NCBI taxonomy): domain Eukaryota; kingdom Viridiplantae; phylum Streptophyta; class Magnoliopsida; order Malvales; family Malvaceae; genus Gossypium; species Gossypium arboreum. The sequence goes on along the minus strand of NC_069074.1, from coordinate 28,008,367 downwards.
AACAAATAGGTAAAAGAAAAGGAAAGAAACCCATACAAAATTTAGAAAGAAAGAAAGAAAATAAAGAAGAAAAGAAAAAGACGTACGGTCAAGGGCTCCAAATTGTTCAAAGTTCAATTGGTTAGTCAATTTAGTCCCTTTTCTTGTAATTTTTATATTTTTGGAATCCTGTTACCTAGGGTTACACAACCCATGTTGAAATTTTAGCATTGATTGAGTTTTTAAATGTTGTTAATGTTGAATAATTTTAGTATTAGGGATTAAATTGATAGATTTTTAAGCTAGAAATGAAAAAGAATTAAATTGTAAATTTTGAGTAATAGGAACTAAATTGTGAAGAATTAAAAATTTAGGGGTTTAAGTGAAAATAGGGAGTTAAATTTAGTTTAAAGTGGAATTTGTATGAAAATATAGAATTAAATGTGAAGAACAAAATTAGTCTCGGTTTAGGGACTAAATTGGAATTTAGACAAATATTGAGTAAAAATTTAAATATTTAGTATTCACTATGAAATTGAAATTTTATTGTATTGATGAATTTTAATTGTTTTAATTCCGTAGCTAATGTCGTACCGGAATTCTCCACTAAAAAGTGGAAAGATAAAATTGACGTGAAATAGCTCGGAATTCCTAGTTTGTATTTCTATAATTCGAACTTAGTTGTTAATTGTTATAATTCAATTTTGATGCATATGGTAAGTGTTGAGGTGAGTAATTAAAATTTTGATAATTGATTGAAATGGATTGAATTAGTAGATACATATTGAATGTATTGATTATTAAATTGAAATAAATATATGTGTTAATGTGAAAGTTGGATATTGATTATTATAGATTGAATTTAATTTAAGTGTATATATGTGATTATATGAAAATTTAATATTGGATATTGGTTATATTTGAAATATGAAATTAAACCCTATTAATTGTATTGGGCTGAGTTGGATATAAATGGCATGCCATAGGATAGGAAGAGTTCAGGGATTTCTTTGACTTCGAGTAGATGAGGCACTAGGTGTCAATTTACTTCGGTTTAACCGATGAGACACTAAGTGTCAAATTTATATAGCGCTGGGCGCAGTTATTACTTCATATTTATCCGATGAGACAGTGGGTGCCAAACTGGTGTGTTGATTGGATCTATGTATTCGTCCGAGTTCGAGTCATGTTAATAGGGGTAATTAAATAAAACGGTACTATGATTGATATTGGATGATATTGTATGTGAATTAAAGATGGGATAGTGATTTGAAACATGAAAATGAGATACACGAGTTATGTACTCATGAATTGGATATGGAATGGATAATGTTATTGTTTAAGTGATATGTGGATCAAATTGTGAAGAGTTGTTATATAGCAAGTGATGAGAATTGAGTATGGTATGAAATGATGTATTCATGAGTTGAGTATTGAATGGCTATGCCATTGTACAAATAAATGTGGTTTGATATGTGAATAACTATTTATATAGCAATTGTGTGAATTGGGACACTGTTTAACAAATGAAATATGATAGCATATGATAGTCATGATACTAGACATTAATATGTGCTTAAAATTCAATTGTGCATTTTATATTATCTTGTCTTTAAATATTCGGATTATAGAAATACCACTGAGTTTTACTCAGCGTACGGTTTTGTTTTTCCATGCACAGATTAGGTACTTCACTTTTGATCGCCGGTTCAGCATCCAACAACGATCCCGAACTCAAATGTGGTGATGTTTATCTTTTGTGTCAGCATATACCTAGGATGTCTAAATGATAGTTATTTTGTGGATGTATTGTAAATGAGGTTATAAATGTAATGTTGGTTTGGTATATACATATAAACATGTGTTTCTGTTTGAAGCCATATTATGGCATGGTAAATTGAACCAAAGCTTGGTATATGCATGTGAATTTAAGTTAATGTTTTAGGTAGTTTTGAGTTGGGCCAAATTGATGAATTTTGACATGTTTATAATTTTAATTTGGTTGATGTTTTGATGATATAAATGTGGTACCAATGAGGGTACACTGGTTAGGCACCTAGGATGATTATTTTAGCATGTTTTGAATGTGTTTGATCGTGTTTTGGACAGGTTAAACGAATGATTTTTGAGTTGTTTAATGCCCAAGCATGTAGGAATTGGTAAATTTGTTGGTAAAGGCACATTTTAGGTCCACATGGGCGTGTAACTTGGCCGTGTGAGACACACGGCTAGCACACGGGCGTGCGAGGCAATTTCAAAGGGTACACGGCCTGGCGCACGAGCGTGTGGCTTAGCCGTATGACCCAAGTCAGAGAGTTACACTGGCTGGGACACGACCGTGTGTCCTTACTTCGAATGCCCACACGGCTAGACACACGGGCGTATGACTTGGCCGTATGAACTCTGCAGTTAAAAATTTTCTAACTTTTTCCAAAAATTTTCAAATGTTCTCGATTTAGTCTCAAATCATTTCTAAAGTGTTTTCAAACTCTCAAAAGTTTAATAAAGGACTCTATGCATGTTAATGATGAATCATTTTATTATTTTTGAAATGTTTGAAATGAATGATTAGATTACAATTACTTGATAATGTCCCAAAATCCTATTTCTGCAAGGAATACGGATTAGGGGTGTTACATTATTGTATTTTTATTTTTCTATATAAAATAATAATATATAACATAGTATATCGTTATTTATAAGTAATAATAATATTACACAAATGTAAAATTTTTGTTGGGGAAGATAATGTATCAAGAGTTGCAGAGCAGGTAAAAAAATTTCATCAAACATATGTGTTTTTCTTTGAAAAAAATGGTGGATTATGTTTCAGGGGCTGTGTATATTTGTGCAGATGACATAATTTGTCTATAGTTTCAGTCACAGCAATGAGAGTCCATAAGCCTCACTAGAGGCATCTCTATTTTTTCTCATTCTCCTTCTCCTATTCTTCTCTCCTTCTCCTATTCTTCTCCTTATTCTCTTTTTTTTTTCTTTTCTTAAACCCTAAATTGGTACTGATAGGGCTGTTAAATTGGTGGTAATCGGCCAACTGAAAGGTTTTCACGCCATCATCTGTCATGTCACTATGTCGTGATGTTTGTGACGAAAAACGGCAAAAAAGACTATTTTGTCACTTTTCTAAAGTTGAGTGACTGAAAGGAAACCAAGGTGACTTTTTTGTCAGCTACCCCAAAGTTAAGTGACTATTGGTGTAATTTACCCTTAAAATAAATTATATTATTAGAGGGTATTTTATTCTTTTTATTTAAAAAACCAATAAAATATACTTATGTGATTTGATCCCAGGCCAATTGATAAATTAGTAAAACTTTAGATTTACCACTAAACTAAAAACTTAATATTAATATATTGTTAACATTTTTGTTGTAATATGCTCAATTTATTACCTCCACTAGTTGTATATTTATACTATTATTTAAGCTCCTAATTAAGTTGGTGTCACGAGTCAACCAGGCACCAACTCGGATAGGGAAACTACGAAAATGTCCTTCCATAATTAAAACGTGTTACATTATTTAATGGTACTTTAGTCTTTTTATTTTAACAAAAAATAATAAAAAATAAAATATGCATATGATGGGATTTGAATCTATGCCAATTAGATTAGTAAAACTTTAAATTTACCACTTAATCAAAGTTTCATTTTAATTTATACTATTATTTAAGCCCGTAACTAAGTTTTTGTTATGAATCAACCGAGTATCAACTCGTTAGGGAAATTATGAAAATATTCTATCGTAATTAAAACAAATTATATTATTTGAGGTACTTTAGTCTTTTATTTTAACAAAAATAAAAAAATATACATCTGGTAGAATTTGAACCCACACAAATTAGATTGGTATAACCTTAAATTTACCAATTAGATTGGTATCAACCAAAGCTTCATTTTAATGTATTTTATATATTTTATTTTAATATGCATAATTTATTATCTCCATCAGTTGTATATTTATATCTATAATAATATTATTAATTGGATTGGTATCACAAGCTAACTCCGACACTAACTTGCAATTAATGACAACACCATAATAAACAATTGTAGTGCATTTGGTGTTGTAAATATGATGTATTTATCTATTTAAATTTTGTTTTACTCACAATTTAATCTAACTTTTATTTTAACATTGTGTATATTTCATATATTATTATGACTAATTTGTTTCAAGCCATACATTTCATTGTTTATTTTATATTATTTTTAAACACACATTTGTGTTTTAAATTTGTGATATTTGCACATGTATTAATAACGTATTTGATTGAGTTAATGCTACAAGTTAACTTGACACGGATTCAAGATTGATAATAATATCGTGATAAATAATTTAATCTATTTTTATTTTAATATTATACATATTTAATATGTTGTTATTATTAATTAATTTCAAGTTATAAGTTTTATTATTTTAAACATATATATATATGTATATTTAAAATTTATAGTTTTTACACGTGATAAAATTTCTATTTTTTTTATTTTTAAACTATAAAACTATTTTTCTTCCATTCAATTGATGTTGTAAAAGAAACACCCTTTGTATTGATGAACGTGCGTAGGAACCAACCGAAAGGATGCTTTATACTTTTTCCCCTAATTTATTTTATCCGTAGATCATGATAAAAATATAGTTAACCTTAGTGCGATCAATTAGTATACTATAAAGTAAGATATTATTTCATTGAGGATTTGAGTTTTCCTTCATTTTAATTAATGTATTAAAATCTCATGTAATATGATATAAAAACATGAACGCAGAGGTGGGGATTATGTCATTTGGAATCAAATTTATTTTATAACGTAATACTTTTATTATTATGTTAAGATTTTGTTGAAATACAAGCTCTATTAATTTATTTCACTCTCCAACTTTAAAAAGAAAATTATTTTACACATTCATTTAATTTTTGAACTTATATTTTTGTCAAATCACTTCAAAATAAATGAAAAATTAATATTTGTTAACTTTGTTAATGTGACATACACATGAATTGCCATGTGAATGACATGTCAACATTTAATTAATTTTTAAAATTTAAAATATTCATTTTATGTTATATATATTAATAATTTAATGATTTTAATTTTAAAATAATTTTTGAATTTTTAAAATTTAAAAATTAATTAAATAATGACTTTGTCATCCACTTAAATGTCACGTTAACAAAATTAAAAATACTAACTTTTTCATCAATTTTGAGGTGATTTAACAAGAAACGCGTGTTTAAGGATTAAAAAGGACGAAAAATTAAATGAAAAGCTAAAATAATTTTTTCGTAAATTATTATTCTAATTATTAAAACATTAAATTTTATGTAACTATTCAAATACAATTATTAAAGAATAAAAATAACTAATACGAATAAATGATTAAAACTAATGTGAAACAGTGGTTTAACATGAATTCTAATCATATAAATCACCCAATATTATATGAAAAACACAACACAAGGAATTGAAAAATTTATTGGTTGGTATAATAGAGTCGTGGGATTGGACTTATGAGAATAGGTGAAGTGGGATGTTTGAAAGTTCAACCTACCTAATAATAATTCAATTTTTTTCTTTTACCTGTAATTTTGTTAATAATAATGAAATTATTTAATTACAACATAAAATTACATAAAATAGAAATTAGAAACCACGTACTAAAGGAAAAACACTTGAAACTAAAATGTAACATAAAAGGCCCAGTACTCAAAAAGCACGTAACAAACCCCAATATCCAAGAAATTCAGAACAGCCCACCGGCGATCCAACTTAATTTAATGCCATTTTAAAAAAAATCCTTATATAAAATAAATTTAATTCTAAATGAAATATTTTATATAAACTAATCCTTATATGTTGCAGATTCAAATTTTAACTAGCCTACATACAAAATCGATATAAATATATTAGCTCTATTATCAACACATTAAATAAAAGGTCTAAATGCTACAAAATCATCTTAAAAAATTAAAAATCAATTAAACTTTTAACTAAATCGGTTATCTAATCAAAATTCAATTCAAAAGTTAGCAATCAATTGAGTCCTGGATCGTTAACTGTTGGCATGACAACTAACATGAAAAAAGGATGAGGTGGTGGTGACATGACATTTGTCGTGAAAAATTACTAATGTGGAGGGTTTAATTGATTTTTAATTATTATATAAGGGTTTAATTAACTTTTATTTATCTAAGTTTAAAATTATTTAAATTAGAAAAAGTGATTAAATTTTATAAAATATTATTAATATATTAAGAAAAACATGAAAAGAAATAAAAATATTATAATTCTTTTAGAAATTTTAGAAAAATATTAAAATTATAAAATTTATTAAATATTATAATATATTATGAAAAATACAAGAAAATTGTAAGATATATACATCATGAAAAATTATAAATGAAACTATAAAAATTTATAAAATTTATTAAAATAGTTAAAACTATTAAAAATATAAAATATAATATTTTAAAATTTTCTTATTTTAAAGGTTTTAAATCTTCAATTTTGTATGAGGAGTTAATGCAGACTTTAAGTGATAATAAGTTAAATGTTTGGTGGCTAAATGTGAGTGTTTGAGTGATGAGTAATGATTTTGATTGAAAAGTAGTAAAATTTTTATTAAAAGTTCTAAAAAGTTTTTAAAAACTATTAAATTATTTTAAAATTTGAATTTTTTAAATATATAAATTATTAACAAAAATTAAAAATTTAAAATTACTAATACAATAATTGTTTAAATTTCAACAATTTTTATATTTTTATAAAATTTTAATTTTTTTGTCATGTGAATAATTCTTATATAGTTTTCTATAAATTTTTTTATAATTTTTAAAATTAATTAAGGCTTTGTAGAATAATTCAAAAATCATTTCAATCTTTTTCTTAATCTTTCTTTACAATCATTCACTAATTTAAGTACCTAAACAAAATACACATATATCATTATGTTCACCAAACTTTTAAGATGCTTTCATTTTAGTCGTTCAAAATGAAATCGTTACAATTTCATCACTTAACTTTTAGGTGCTTTCATTTTAGTTACCCAACCGTTAAGTTTTTAACGTTGATTAACTATACACCCCATATCATGTTTATATTTTTATTTTAGTCACCCAACATTTATATTGCTTTCATTTTGGTCACTAGAAAAAAAGCCTTTTAGTACAAATCATGGTAAAAAAAAAAATTTAAAATTACAGTGAAAAAACAGAGAAACTAAAATAACATATTAAAAAATTTCAAATTGTATTTATTTATCACATTGCCAAGAATTCAAAAATTTTCCAATATTCAAAATTTAAATTTCAAAATATAAAAATTAATTAAATAATTTGTTGAAAATTTTTATCCCTTAATAATGTTAACCGATTTATTATTGTAATTTTGAAATTAATTAAAATAATCTCCTTCTAAATTTTATTTCATGTTTCCATATTATTTTTAATCAAAATCAACTTGATAACTCATATTTAATATTTGTCTGTGAAACTTAAATTTATTTTGATTATATAATTTTGAATCTTCCATACTAAGTTAAAAAGCAAAGAAAAATCATTACAATTAATTAAATTAATTACTTGTTCTTTATTTGGGTAAAGAAGTGATGAAAATTTTGGGTTTTGTTTGACATGGAATATAAAATTAATTAAATTAATTATAAGGGTTTTTCTTTATTTTTAGCTTAGTATGAAAGACTCGAGCTCAGATAATTAAAAGAAATTTTGGTTTCATGTACCATTATTAAAGATGATTTATTTGAGTTGATTTTAATTTGGAAACATAAAAAAAATTAAGATATAAAAGGAGACTAAATTAATTAATTTCAATATTACAATAACAAATTTGTTGACATTATTAAGGGATAAAAAATTCAATAACTTATTTAGTTGATTTTATGTTTTGAAATTTAAAATTTTAATATTGAAAAAAATGAAATTTAAAGCTTTCAAAATGGGGAAAACAAGTACAATTTGATAATTTTAAAGCGTTATTTTAGTTTCTACTGTTTTTTCACTTTAATCTTTAATTTTTTACCGGATCAATATTAAAAAAATTAGATAACCAAAATGAAAGTGTGAGCATGATGTGATGTGTATAAGTTAATTTCCGTTATAGATTAATGATTGGGTGACTAAAATGAAAGCACCTGAAAATTGAATTGGGTGAGCAACTAGATAATTTACCCTTTCCTTTTTCTCTTTATAATTATTTACATAAATATAGGTTATCTAAAAAATGTAGAGAATAAAAATTATTTAGAGTTAAAAAATTTCTTCCCTTTTCTTATTCCAAAATTAAGTCGATTATTAATATTTTTGAGACTCTAGACGAAATAATAAATTTGATCCGTTTTTAAAAATATATATAAATATAATACAATAAAATTTTTGGGCCCTAGAAGATAAAACATTTATGATAAAAATTAAAACCTTAAATATTTAATTAATTTATTTTAGTCTAATTTTTTAACATTAAAAACTGAAAAATATTTTTGGGCCTTTTCAATCTTGGGCCTAAATAATTGTACTCTCAAATAATCCTAAAATCCGACTTGCCTAATAAAAACAAAGTAATTTAAAGAAAAGAAGAAATATTCAATTCTATTTTTTTTTTACTTTCATTTTATTTCTTTTGTTATAATGCAATTAAGCATACGGTAAATTATTTTATAAAAAGTCATAATTATAAAACCTATCATAATAAACCACTGCATTTCATTTTCACGGTTTAATCAAATAAAATTGTTAAGATTATTTTACTTTCTTTCGTTTAATAATTTTAATTATCTAAGTAAAATAATGGATAAATTATATTAGTAGTCATCTAATTATTAATAAATTTTATTTTTAGTCACTAAATTATGAAAAGTTACAAAATGATTACTCACCCTCAAATTTGTCTTTTTGGTCATCATTAATGGACTATAGTGATAACTTTTAAAATTATTATAATAACAACTTTAACCATCAACAATTATATATTGTGTTAATTTAGTCTTAATTCTTAAAAGAATCTAATCCTCAATATTTACCCATTGTGTAATTTGGTCTTTTGCTGCAGTTTTATTTTTCTTCATGATCTTTTCACCTAAAGCTAAAAAACAAATTTATTAGTTAAATTTGATTGAAAATATACAAAAATAGAAATACTAAAAAGTTCAAGATAATAATTTTAATCATTTTCTTATTCTTTTAAAATTAGCTCTCTATGTTACAGAGAAAAGCAAAACTACAAAATGAAAATATCAAATTTGTAATATTGAGGATTAAATATTTTAAAAGTAAGACTAAATTCACATAATTTAGTAATAATGGATGAAAATAAAAATTGAATAACTAATAATTCGTCAACTATTACTGTGGTTTACCCTAAAATAATATGCCTAGTTACTTTCCATTAGTGTTGATAATCCAAACAAAGGGCTCTATGACTATGGCTTTCTTTCTGTCGTTCCGACAATAGTTTAGGACCGCTCCCGAATTTTCTCTTCTTGACCGTAACTAAAAAACCCAGCGAGGGCACCCTCAAAAGCAGCCACGTGCGAAACATAGTGGTCGATTCAGTGCAAACGCGTCACTTTCTCGTTTGCTTGCTACATGCAACGTGGATTGTGGTACACTATCCTCAAACCTCCATTCATTTTGCAGCCAACACCTTCTCATAAGTAGGAAGATAAAGAGAGATGATCAACATTTTGGCCTTGAGTCTTGTACTCGGTTCTTTGGCGGCTGCTGGAATATGGTCGCCAACCCCACAAAGGGAACGTGTTAGACTGAAAGAAGGACATACAGTTATTGTCCCTGATCATGATGAAGACGACAAACGTAAAACCGATGTCTCAATCTCATCGCCCCCACCGCCACAGCGGCAACCGAAACTGGCTGAATATTTTGGCAAGGAGGCTCTCAAAGAAGCAGCCTCCGTGCTTCCCAACCGTGGCCAAGGCATCTCACCCGAAGGAAAAGCCGTCTCCGGAAGACAATCCCCGGGGGAACTTATCTGTGATGCTCTTGGGAAATGCACTCGAACAATCGGCACTGTTTTGGGTAAAGCCAAAGTCATGTACAAGAATAAATTTTGAGCGTTAGTAAAATAGTAATATTTAGGTTAAATTATTGTATTGGTCTCTGTCTTATAGTGTGAAAATGTGAGAAATGTAAGTTTGAAAAATGAGCAAAATGTTGGATTTCTTTGTATAAGTTTGAAAAATGAGCAAAATGTTGGATTTCTTTGTATCAGTTGAGAAAAATTACTAATTTTATGAGGTGAATTTAATTAATTGATCTGATATATATAAAAAAATGATGTTACATTTTTAATTGATGTAAGATATTCACTTGATTCATTGTAGCTTAATTCGAACCAATGTTTTTTAACGTGGTCAGGATATGAAATTGGGTTGAGTTAAACCGTTTGAATTAGTCTAAAATAGACTGAGTGAACATTTTATGTCACTTAAAAATGCCAGACCAAATTTTAAATTAATCCTACAACATTTAATTATCACCTCATAAAATTAATAGTTTCTTCTTCTTCTTTTTTACTATTATAAGAAATATTATTTTGCTCGTTTTTCTGACATATATATAGACTTTTTTTGTTTATTTTAAAAATATAGTGTTGTTGATACAATACACAATAAGGAAGGAGACAAGAAAGAGTACGTGGTCGCGAGTCGGTTCACCTAAAGAGGCGGAGAGTCGAAAATGGACAAGAAAATAGGCTAATTGCTAGAAGAGAGAATAATTGCCCAGAGTATACCTAAGGCTTTAGAGGTCTATCCCTTCTTCATCGTTAGAAAAATATTTATAGAAGAGGTCCCCTTATCCATTAGTAGAATGTGACAAGACGTTATGAAAGATGCTACCATCATACAATATGCAAAGGACGTGCATTAGTGGAGTCTATTATGTTATTCAATACAAGGTTGTTCTGCCCAAGTGAATCCCAATGTGCTTGAAGGTGCATTCATACTTGACGAGTATTCACACTTAAAAGGCAAATGCTCACCTCATTTCTAGAAGTGGAGGGGTTGGCTAAAAAGGCTTTCCAAGCTGGCGACTATAAGAACGGGAGCTTTATACTCCTTTAACCAGGACAAATGGTCGAGTAGGTCGTAACTCCAGATGGAGTCAAAAGAAAAATCAAAGCCATCTATCCTACTAATACGTGTATAAATTGGGAAGAGATAAAAACAAATGCACAGTACTTTTAAAAGTAAGATAAATTTAGAAGAAAAAGTTAATGCATGAATAAAGTACATTTAAATTTGTTGTTACAAGATTAGTATTATATTAGGATTAGAAATTATAATGTCAATAGTATTTTTTTAATGGAAGAACATTTACTCAATGGAGAGAAGAAAGCGTTACAAAAAGCAAACGAAACCAAAAATCAACCAAAAAAAAGGGCAGCACGGCTGATCAGTAACCTCTATCAACAATATGGCTAAGGGTGAGTATTCGATCGAGTCAAGTCAAATCAAGTCAAAAAATTTTAAATTAGTTGAGTTGACGAATCCTAATTTAGCGCAACTAAATTTAATTTGAATTTTTTTCGAATCGAATCGAAATTGAGTAAAAAAAATTCGAGTTAAGTCGAGTTGAGTTAACGAATCCTATTATTTATACTCAATATTACGTTTAAATGGACCGATTATTTAACTAGTAGACGAAGTATAAGATTATTTAACTACATAAACAATATAATGATTTTACCTTTTAACTTAATGAGTAAATATTTATCAAAATGACATAATTTTACTTTTTAACTTAATGGTTTTGATCACTTTTAACTTTAGAAAGGTAAACATTTATTAAAACAATGTAGTTTTACCTTTTCTTATTTGGATTTTCGAATAACTCGAATTGTGTAATTCATATTTGAGTTAAACAAAAAAATTTGATTTTTTTATTCGAATTGATTCGAATAAGTTGATTAACTTAAATAACTCGAATTACTTAATTCAAAATTTAAATTTTTTATCTAATTTTTTGAATCGAATCGAATTTTGCTCACCCCTAATTGTAGGCATGCCAGAGTTCCAACTAGGGCAGGGAATAGGGATGTTATATCATTGCAAGGGACTCAACAGCAGGCTCCGATAACCACCTTGAAAGTCATGGAAAGGGCAAAGTGAAGCCATCCATCATACATGGTTTCAACCACCAGAAAACCAAGGAATGCCCTGCAACAAAAACATCAACAAATGGCCCCCGAAACAGAATCCTAAGCAACAAAGCTACATCAAAACCTGGGAAGCTCTCACAACGCACTCATAGATTAATTATTAGTAAATTATTACATAATGTGTTAACATTGAGGAATTAAAATTACATAATGTATAAATATTGATAATTAAAGTTACAATTATGCCAATTCTAAAAACTGTCATGTTATCTTTCAATTAATTATTTAACGGCTGATGACAAAAAAATATAAAATAAAATAATTAGCAGACTGTTTTATAATTTTTCATAATTGAGACAAAAGAATAAATTATTACCATTAATCGGAGACTCTACCTTTTTTCAAAAATATTTTTACCAAAATGCTTAGAAAAACATTTTTTTCTTAAAATAAATTTCATTTTAATGTATTTATAAGTTTTTATTTATCAAATATTTGATGCCATGGTAAGATAATAAATTCTAAAGAAGAGATCGCAGGGTCAAACCCTGAAGATCATATTGTTTAAAAAGACAGTCACAAATCTTGAAAAGAATTAATCTTTCGGAACAGGGTTCGAGGTGTTGCCGACTTAAACTCAGTCAATCACACAAAAACAGTGCCGAAAAATTTCAGTCAATTTAAAACTTTTCTTTTCACATGCAATCTGTCCCATATATGGGCTTACAAGGCCCAAAACATCACTAGCCAACACCTTTGGCTAAATTATAGTATCACATACTCAACATTAAAATCCTATACATGCCATAGACTCGAAATACTAGGATTTACTTACACCAATAGCGTGAGCTTAATAAATGTGATAATATCTCCGCGAACTCCAACCCGAAAGGTGTAACCAAGTCGACAATCTATAAAACAGAGGAATGTAACAACGAGTAAGCTTTCATAAGCTTAGTAAGTCTTAAGCAATGCAAACAAATAAACGCAATTATACTTGATTATTCAATTTCTTAAGTGGCCATATTCTAGGTATATTGCCATCCGTCGAATACACACAAACACATAATGCACGTTCAGCATTCTTATCACACTTAATCAATTCAGTATAACATAATTAAATCGAATACTTTCACATACTTTCACATCCTGACCCGGTGTATCATGATCATAGATATAGTTATAACATTTATTCACGTATGTATCACAATGCACGCTTATGATTCATTGCAGATCAAACTCACATATGAGTACATAATGCGCACCTTGCCCACTTAACATACTGAATGTATTCATTTGTCAACCTAACACGAGGTACCTTAGTCATGGACTTTTCTCAAATCACCGGCATTTCGCCTGTTAGGCTCGAGGCCCGATATCAGTTCACCGGCATTATAGCCTGCCAGGCTCGAAGGCCCGAATAGTATCTCACCGGTATTATAGTTTGCTAAGCTCAAAGGCCCGAATAATCAAGTCAACAAGTTCCATATAACATATTCATATCAATTAAGTACTAACATCATTCGAACGTATATAATTATACATCTCAAACACTTTTCTTTCATCTCATTTTCACACTTAGCATTTGATAGCTTATGCATAACATTTCACTCACGTTCATTTCAAACTTATCATTCGATTATAAAAGCATATTGCATTTTTACCAACATGTTATACTTGCCATTAGGCCATATAAGCATGATACAATACACTATCATTTCATCTTTAACATTCGGCTAAACCCTTATCTTACAAGGAACACCGAATTCACATAACATATCATTTCACCGGCATTACGCCTGCTAGGCACGAAGGCCAGAATACACATCACCGGCACGAAGCCTGCTAGGCACGAAGGCCCGAATACACATCACCGGCACTAAGCCTGCTAGGCAAGAAGGCCAAAATACACATCACCGGCACCAAGCCTGCTAAGCACGAAGGCCCGAATATAATACCAGCACTAGGCCTGCGGGATTTATCCCGGATATAATACCAGCACGAAGCCTGCGGGATTTAACCCGAATACACATCAAATATCATGCATGTTTAATCATATATTAATACATCTCATTCAACATATCACATTCGTAGTCATTTGCATCATTCGGGTATAAGCTCCATATGAACACCATCGTTTACATTTCGGTTCAAAAGTCATTCATAAATATCACATATCCATTTTACCATTCAAACTTAACCCATAGTGACCATTCGACTATAAGTCATATACATAAATTATTTATCGCACAACTTAATTCAAGTAGAACCAAAAGGTCACGATTCATCTAATATATACATATTGCTCACTGATTCACACACAACCTTTCAAATTAGCAATTATAAGATGGTTCCGCACATAGCCCATCCTTATCGATAATTTACGATGGTTTTACCCTTACTCACATATATGTCATAGGCATTTTTACCTATGCTTCGCAATTCACATTCATGATTCAATTCCAATCGATTTAACATGCATAAGTACATATCACATACCTTAATAATTTACTTTACGGAACGAATCCACATATCGTATTAGCCCATAGTCTTATAGCACCACACTTTTAATAGTTTACCTTATCGAAGTTCACATTTAATCACTTTAGTGCCAAGCCATATTCGGCTACCACAAAGGACTAATAATAATAATTTTATACACATCATGGTTTCCTTTAGGTATTTAATAATCACAAATCATGATATCTCCACCAGCACATATACGGCACAGTTTATTCATTGTAACACTCATTTAGTGCATCAAATTTCCAAATCCAATTCAACTTAAGCATAATAGCCATAATCGGCTTATAGCCTTAAATCATTACATATTCGGCACATTAACTAAATAAAATTTACATTCCCTTTTCCATATTAATTTAACTCTTGAGCATATAAAAAGGAATCAAGCTTAAACACTTAAGAACTTACCTTGAATGTTGCCGAACGATTACAACGGCTATTCAATTACTTTCTCTTTTCCCTTATACGAATTTTGCCCCTCTATGCTATTAAGCTTAAATTCAAAGATTTTAAACTAGTCATTATTCGACTATTCAAGCATCACTTTCAAAATATAATATATACATATATATATATTCGACTTTCACACCTACTGATCATAGTAAGCTTATAAGAAATCAATAAGCAACTCATTAACAAATTTTTGTCAATATTTACCACATAATCATAATTTTACTGCAAGCTGTCTTCCTGAGCAACAGTCACTAAATCATTTATAACTGGAGCTACGAAACTCAAAATCAAGTGTTGTTAATTTTACCTGAAGATAGACTCATATATATTTCATCCATAAAATTTTTAGAATTTTTGGTTTGGCCAATCAATACCAGATTTTTCTTAAAGTTTCCCTTGTTTCACTGTTTGACTAATCTGAACACTCCTCACTACGAATCAAATTTCTTATTGTACAAAATTCAAAATATGTTATCGTTTATTTCATTTGAAACTAGACTCATTAAGGAGTCTAAGCATATAAATTTAATCTTATGAACATTTTTGTACAATTTATAATGATTTTATAAAGACAGAACAGAGGATCTAGAAGTCATTCTGACCCTATCCCACATCACTTAAAATATCTCTTTATCGGAAATTCTTTTACTTACACGGTTTGTTTTATAAGAAACTAGACTCATTAAGCTTTAATTAAATAATTTATTCAGCTTCTAAATCATCTCCCACAATTTATGGTGATTTTCCAAAATCACGTTACTGCTACTATCCTAAACAGATTTATTACCAAATCACTCTTTCACACATACCTTGCATGCATGTTATTTAAACATGCATATCACCAATCACTCATCACATATCTATAATTTTACTTAAGCATAATCTTCATTTCATCATTTTAAAGCACAACATGTTAGCCGATTTTTCCCTTAGCATCTAAGGCACATGCATGCTCATTTGCTTGGCTCAACTTCACCTATCTTCCATTTTTCATCAAAAGGATATGAAACAACAACCATTTCCTTCATTTTAATTCATGACCGAATGCTCACAACACAACCAAAAATCAAAATATGCTTCATGAGTTAGGGTAGAATCAAGAAGAACCCATGAACATCAAGATAGAAGCAAACTACCATGAACTTACCTTGGATTTTTCTTCCCCAAGTGACCGAACATTCAAGAGCTCTTTTCCTCTCCTTTCTCTTCTATTTTCAGCTTTCATGAACAAAATGAACAAAACCTTCCTTTTCTTCCTTTTGTTATTCTATTACTAAACATTTTATGACACAAAATAACATATATTATTTGTGCCATACTTATGTCATAACTTCAATAAAAAAAAATTTGCACATGTTGTCTACCATTAACACCATGGCCGACCACTACACAAAAAATGGGGAGTTTGACATGCAAATCCTCCTATTTTGCACTACTATTTATTAGGCCACTACATATTAGCCTATAGCATTTTCAAAAATTTTCACATAGGTCCTATTTCATAATTTCACTCACAAATGGCAGAATCAAAGCATGGGATTTTCACACATGCACTTTCACATGAAATAAACACATAATATAACATTTGATTATTTTTGGGACTCGATTTTGTGATCCCGAAACCACTTTCTGACTAGGGCCAAATTAGGGCTGTCACAACCTTCCTGGACTGTAAAATAAATATCAAGGATATATTGTTCATAAATTTTTTTAATCTTCTAATTTATAAATATTTTTTTCAGAAAAAAATCAAAAGATTATAACTAAAAGAGGGGTTACTATACTCTTTGGTACTCGAGTTTAACATTAATATTTAATCCGATCCTTGAGCTTCTTTTTTGAATTTGATATTTAAGTTTGACTTCAATGTGTAATTTAATATTTGCATTTTTTTGTCCCAATTAAGTACCTGCATTTTTTTATTAGAGCACACGTGTTAAATATTCAGTGCAGGACATGATGCCATTTGGTCAAGGTACCAATTTAAATATTGAAGTCAACTTAGCTATTAAATTAAACATTAAAACTGAACTCATGTACCAAATGATATATTAATTCTTAAAAGAAAAAAATTAAAAAGATAAAGAATAAAAAACCCTTAAAATAATATAGGAAATAGATAATTAATTTTGCATTATTTAGTATCTGAGTTTGAGATATTTTTTAGTTTGATTCATGTGTTTGTTTTTGAGTCAATATAGTATTTGTATTTGGCAAACCTTAAGATAATGTTATAAATTATAATTAAATAATAATTAACTTTTATCAAATCAATCTTAAAATTTGAAAAAGAATCACAACCTTCAAACTTTATTTAACCAAATAAGCACAAAATTAAACAAATTACAATCCACACTAAATTTATTCTATTATTATATTTTATTAAATTAACTCTAAATCTTAAATTAAGCATTAAAAATTAGCACAATTATTTTTTTAAGTACTAAAATATATAATTTTTGGTAAATACAAGCATCCCATTAAACAACTAAATTATAGATTAATAGAATTTTAAAGATAATGATTAATTTAAACAATTATCTTAATTAGAGTAATTATATAAATTAAAATAAAAATCCTTAATCTTATATACATTAAAAATTAAAAAAAAGCCATAGAAAATGGATAAACTTTTAAATGAAAGAAATAGTACTTAATTTTATAAAATTTTATTACAGAATTAAATCAAAAAAAAATTGAAAAATCAACGAGATATTTTAACTTTCCTTTTTTTGTTCTTTGTGTTTAGAAAGTTTTAAGGTAGAAAAAAGATTGACATTATTCTTATTTACTGACATTAGCAAAAGCAAAGAGCGAATCCGACATGAATCTGTTTTTTTACTGCTGACGGAGATAAGTACATCCAAATTGCAAAGGCTTTGGCAAAAGCGATGGCGATCTCCAATCTCTCCACTGCTCAAACTCCACTTTTAGATGACACCATTGACGCCTCCCTTGATTACAAAGGCCGTCCCGTCCGCCGCTCTAACTCCGGCGGCTGGAGATCCGCTTCTTTCATCATTGCCGTTGAAATTGCTGAGAGGTTTGCTTATTATGGCATCTCCTCAAATCTCATAACTTACTTGACGGGGCCTCTCGGCGAATCCACTGCCGCCGCCGCCGCTCAAGTCAACGCCTGGTCTGGTGCGGCGTCACTTCTGCCACTCTTGGGTGCTTTCATTGCTGATTCTTTTCTTGGCCGATATCGCACCATCATTCTTGCTTCCCTTCTTTACACCTTGGTAAAACAATTTCCCTTTCTTTTATTAAGAGAGTTCATAATTCCTGGAATTTGGTGTTCAAGATTATTTTAATTGTTCCAGTAATTGATTAGAGTACTTGCTAGACGTTTTCTGTGCTGACTTGATGTGGAATGATTTAACAGGGTCTAGGCTTGTTGAGTCTGTCAGCCGCACTTCCTTCTGTCAGCAATTCTGGTGACCAAAGTACAGATAATACCATATTAAGTTCTTCTGCTCAATTTCAAGTCATACTATTCTTCTTCTCACTGTATCTAGTAGCATTTGGACAAGGTGGGCACAAGCCATGTGTTCAAGCTTTTGGTGCAGATCAGTTTGATAGACAAGACCCAGAGGAGTGTAAAGCCCAAAGTTCATTCTTTAATTGGTGGTATTTTGGTATATGTGCTGGCACCTTCATAACCCTTTGGATTTTAACCTACATCCAAGACAATCTTAGTTGGACTCTTGGATTTGGGATACCCGCTATTGTAATGGTTGTTGGTCTGCTTGCTTTTGTGCTTGGAACCACAACTTACAGATATAGTATCAAAGGTGATGAAGAAAACCCATTTCTGAGAATTGGTAGAGTGTTCATTTTGGCTGTTAGGAATTGGAAGACAACATCTTCAGCAATTGCTGCAGAGGAAGAGGCACGAGGAACTCTTCCAACTGAAAGTTCCAAGCAATTCAAGTAAGTGAGATATTTTTGCATACGAGAGAATTAGGATATGATTTACGAAAACAATGTTCCTATTTACATTTTCCCGTCACAGACATCTCTTAAATGACGATATGGTTTTTGTAACGCATAGGTTCCTCAATAAAGCTTTGCTTGCTCCTGATGGTTCAAAAGAACAAGGAAAGGTGTGTAGCACCGGAGAGGTTGAAGAAGCGAAGACGGTTATAAGGCTTGCACCAATATGGGCTGCAAGCTTGTTTTATGCCATTGTCTATGCGCAAACGATAACTTTCTTTACCAAGCAAGGGGCTACCATGGACAGATCAATAACAGCTGGGTTTAAAATACCTGCTGCTTCACTTCTGTCATTTATTAGCCTTACGATCATGATCTTCATTCCTATATATGACCGCATTTTTGTTCCTTTAGCAAGAGCCTTGACTGGGAAACCGGCTGGAATTACAATGCTGCAAAGAATCGGAACTGGAATGCTTCTATCTGCCATATCAATGTTAATTGCTGCTTTAGTAGAGATGAGGAGGCTTAAAACTGCTGAAGAATATGGGTTAGTAGACAAGCCAAATGTAACAGTTCCAATGAGCATCTGGTGGCTGCTCCCTCAGTACATACTGTCTGGATTGTCTGATGTGTTTGCGATGGTTGGTCTTCAAGAATTTTTTTATCATCAGGTGCCGAAGGAATTAAGGAGTGTCGGCCTTGCACTCTACCTTAGCATCTTTGGTGTTGGAAGCTTTTTGAGTAGTTTTCTCATCTCAGCCATTGAGAAGATGACTGGTGAGGGTGGCCAAGATAGCTGGTTTGCAAATAACCTTAATAGGGCACATCTTGATTACTTCTATTGGCTGCTGGCTGCACTTAGTGCCATGGGATTGGCGCTCTTTTTATCTTCTGCAAAATCTTACATTTATGTTCGGGGAAGTACCTTGTAGGTGGAACTCGAGGCTTGGCTCTGGTGGTTCGTATGGTCATCCTTAAAAAGTAGCATTCAGCAAATCTACAGTGTTGTTCCCGTCTCAGCATGACATCGCTTATGCGGTAAACGGTTATTCACGTTACTTTTCTTGTGTATATTTATGCAAACTTTGTATCATTATGATGTAAATTTTGATATAATTTAGTGTTTGCTTTATGTTTATATATATATATTTTCATGTTGTATCATATTATAATTATTTTGTTTGGTAACATGTTCAAAATGATCTGTTGTGCAAACAATTGAAAAGGAAGCATGAAAGAATAAAAGCAAAATAAACGAAGAGGGTTATTTGATGCATTCTAATAAACACAAATCAAGTTCCAGTTAGCAATTGATGTAACAAACACATTGATAACCCTGTTTGACATTAGCCAAGCAAACTCCATTCCCATTCTTGAGTTGAAGGCATTGCTGTTTGCAAGAAACCAGATTACATCCCTTTGGGTCCATCACTTCAATGCACCTCCCTCCACTCTTTCCCACCAGCAATTCCCTCGCCTCTCCTGCTATTTCATTCATTCCTTCCAAAAAGAAAAATCTTATTACAGAGATGATAAAATTCGAGTTTTTTACATCGATCTACTTCAAATGGAGAGTTTTTTTTTTTTAAAGAAAAAAAGCGTGCATATATCAAACTATACCATTATGTATAACTAAAACATAAATATATATTTCTTTGTATCATATTGAAAAATCATTAAAAAGAAAGTACAGTGAAGCAATGTATTAGTGTATGAAATGCTTATGAAAATAACTAGGATGGGATGGATGATTTCAACATTCATACAAGAGTGGGTGAAACGGTTATGGACATGGCAATCTGTTCCTTATTCCATTCCACTGCAATCCCTAAATACAAGGGTTAAGAAAATGTACCCGATGATGCCAATAGAAGCATAGCTAAGAATATGCAACAAATGAAGCTGGAATTCTTCATCCTCACAGCTACCAATTAAAACAATATTTGTTGATGTATGTTATCACATTTCAACCAATGTGTGCTAGGTTTTACATGCGTTAGGAGAAATAAAAGACAAAAAAAAGCTTGTTGCAATAGAGGACCACCAAAGAGGCATAAGAGGTAACCCCAAGCTAAGTGGTTCATTAATTAATCAAGTAGTTCATTATTTTTTGTAAAAATTGGTGAAAATGCTTGCGCATGGTTCTTCTGAATACAGAATTTTGTATGGCAACTTGAAATTTATTAACAACAAATCAAGTGTTTAAATGGCAGTGAACGGCAACAAATAAAAGCAGGTTGGAATAGGGTCCCCAATAGCTTAGGCCTCCCACTATCACCATGTATTGGTTGAGTCACTTAGGGACTACAATTATGCATGACATTGGAATATTGATGACCTTTTTTTTCTCAAATATCGATTCATTTCAAATTGCACAGGGCACATTCAAAAGGAGGTCATAATAACTCTTACAACAACAAAAGCAACATCAAATAGAATATTTGAATCAACGAAGAAACTGGAACTTGAAGTGTGTTTATGTATAGTTCATCTGTACTCTAGAGATTTCACTACAAATCTCATAGAAGCAGCTTTGTTATACACTCATATAGATTAATTCATCAAGTGAACACTGCAAATTAATACACCATCTATAAAGAATATGAATTTGATGAAGAGTTTTTATCTTATTTTCTTTTCAATTTTAGCACTACTTAAATCATAGGAAGGACATCACTCATAGTGTTCAATGAATCAACTAATGACTGGTTATTACCCATATAAAAATAATTCATGGGATTACCAATCACATATGTCATGTTGCCATTAATATTGATATCTCAAGTTGATAGTAATCCCATTTCCCACGATGTTTTTTTTTTTTTTTAATGTTCTTCTTAGAGGTTTAGCTAGAGAATTGACCAACTTTACTTCTGCCTTATAGATATGATTCTATCTTTTTGAAGTTATTTTATCATACTATATCTTAGATGAGTTTATCTATTTTTACCATTAAAAGTCTTATTCTTTACCATCTAAGTTTTCCCACCACAAAACTTCATTACTAACCAACTAAACTCTAACTCAATGGTAGATTTAACAATAAGAGTTTATTTGGTTGCTTTTCAAGTAATTGCACCACCGAACACATAACTATTAGTGGATTTTGTCTTATCTAAATATGAAATCTAGTGTCACCATAACCTTCTAATACAACGAGAATTCCACTAAAAAAAATACCATAAATCATAGTACCTTTCAAGTATCTCATGAGTCTAACTATAGCAACCCAATGCTCCTGATTTTGAGTTATGTGTATATCTGCTCAATTTACATACAACATATGCTATATTGGGTCAAGAAAATATTATTAAATGCATCAGACTCCCAATAATCTATGTACTTACCCCTATTTTCTTTAATTAAGTATTAGCATCTTAAGGAGTACTCACAAATTTAATTTTACAGTGTTCAAACTTCTTTAAAAATTTCTCGATATAATATTATTGTGATATAGCATTATATTATTATCTTTTCCTATGAATTTAACACTTAATATAATATTTGTTTTACCTATATCTTTCAGATCAAATTTAGAAGCAAGAAAACTCTTTACTCATTACTAGTATTAAAAATAAAGATGTAGCATGTGACTTTTCAACATAAATGCAACGCTATGTTCAAAATAACTCATGCAATCAGGAAAAAAATTATTTTTCTTAAGTTTACCTAGCTGCTCCCACAACTTTAAATATTTTAAGTTAAGAGGATAATCATTCCATAAATTTATAAGGTATTTTATATGGAACCCAATTACAAGGGACATGCAAATAAAATAATTTCTCCAAAAAGATTTTCAAGTACATTTACTTTTCTATATCTTTTATACAGAAAAGGTTTTATGCAGTTTCAATTTTTGTATACAAATATTACTAGTATTAGAAAATAAAGTAAGTTGTTGTGTTGTAATCTTAGCCATAAATCATTCATTTCAAATCATACTTACATAAAAAGGAATACATGTAACTCACATACTCGTGCATATATCTATAAGTAAAGGAAAAAAAATTCACACTATATTTACAACTCAATTCAATTTAACAATTAGAACAAGTAAGTAATTTGTGCAATCTCCAAATTAGTCACACCTTTAATGTAAAAAACATGCTTCAATTAACATCTTTTCCATGCGATTAATCATGTAATTACATTCAATTTTAACATTTCAAAGATTTAAGTAAAAAGGTTAATTTGGAATAGCTGTAATATTCTATGATGCCTGTCGAAACCATTTTTTGAAAAGGTCGACTTTTTATTTTGAAAAATGAAAATTGGGAGTCGCCACCAATAATTTTTGTGAGATGTGATCGGTCACCTCGTAATTTGCTTGTTTTAATAAAGGGTTTGATTTACTAAAACAATGATTTTTGGTATACAAAATTTAGAAAAATGGGTTCAGGAGTCAGTTACGTACGAGGAAGGATTAGCACCCTCGTAACGTCCAAAATTGGTACCTCATCGATTAATTAATGTCTTAATGTTGAAAGTTGAAAATTTGAAAATAATTTAAAAATACAATCCCTCTTTGTATTATGTTATTTTTACTTAAAAATTTGCTTGAATAAGTCGAAAATTATGGAAGACCTTCTTATCTCGAGACAACAAAACGTCACGTCCCGTAAGTTAGGACATGACACTTCAAATTTTTTAGAATAAGTTATTTTTGAGCTTTCACGTGTTTCAATTTTAAAAGAATATTTAGTTATTTAGATCCAACGAGAAAAATCGAAACCCCGTAAGTTAGGGTACGACTTTCTCAAGTCCCCAAACACAAAATATTGCCTTACTTTGAAAAACCTTCCCTCTTTTGAATAACATCGAACGTAGTATTTAAATTATATGTATTTAGTTTATTTAGGCTTAATGAACAAATGGATGATTTTAAAACCTAATGTTTGACATAGGAATACTATAAATAGATAAAAAATACCATAATAATATAATTTTGGTCAGTATTAATAATCGCATCATAATAAAATAAATGAGTAAATTTAAAATATAAAAAATAGAAGTGAAAGATACTAAGTAATAATGATAAATGTAAATAACACGTAAAAATATAAATAAGGAATGAAATATGTACAAATAATGAATAAGGAATGTGTAAATATGACCAATATAAACCTTAAAATAAAAATAAAGCGATAATAAATGCATAAATAATGAGTAAATAATAGCGAAATAAAAAGTATGAGAAGTTCAGATCGCAATAGTAAATATATAAATGACTAATTAAATGACAACACAAAAAAATAATGAAAAGTTGAAAATAAATAAATAAAGAATTAAGAAAAAACAAATTATAAATCACAAAATGATTGGGAAAATAATTTATAAAATATTGAAGATAAAGGACTAAATTAAAATATAAATAGAATTAAGGGTGCAATTTGTAAATAAAATACATGAATGGTCAATAATAATAATAATAATAATATGTGTAAACAAAGGAATAAAGAATCATATAAATTCTAAGTACAAGAAGAGTAAAAAAATTAAATGAACGAATGAATGTAAAAATAAATAAATCAAATAAAACAAATCAAGATGCATATATAAAAGATAAAGTTAAGTGAATAAAGGATTAAATTGAGATTTAAATAAAATTGCGAGTCTAAATTATAATAAAATAGATGAATAAACATAAAAAGGGACTAAATTGAAAATTAAATGGAATTTAAGGGCGTAAATCAGAATAAAATAAAATAAAATAGGGGACCGCATTGAAAAGTGCGAATAACATGGAGGGGCCAAATGGGGAAATATTCTCTGTCCTCCAAAACACACCATTTCATAAAGGGTCGAAATGAAAAGAGAGTAAACTTATGTGGAAAAATTATAAATACATAAAACATAGACAGGGCTAGATTGAAAAATATAAAAATACGAAAGGACTAAAGTAGCAAATAGCCTATTCGCCCCAAAACATGCGGATCCTCTGAACGGGTCGGGTTGACACGCGAATCCTAGGGTGGAAATGCCGTCATTTTAGGGCTTCAGGAGTCTGCCCTAAACGATGTCGTATAGGGGCTATATAAATACAAAAAAAAATCCATCATACCCTCATTTCAGCAACAGTTCTTAAAAAAAAATTCTTTTCTTTGTTCTATCACAGTTTTCGGCCCCGGTTTCGACCATCGACCACCGTGGCGACTGCTGGTCGCGGCGACGGCGCCACCGTCCACGGTGGCCGGAAAACAAAAAAGGTCTTTTTTTTTATTTTTTTCGACTTCCCAAGGCTAAAGACATTGTTTTTCATCGAAAACGACAGACCTCGGCCGCCTATAGCAACGGGACGCAAGGCGTTAGGTAATTTCGATCCCCTCTCTTGATGTTTTCGTTTATTATTTACAAAATAAAAATACAGTAAAATAAACTAGAATACATAGAAGAAAAAATCACATCTTTTTTAACTAAGTTTTGTTTTTGATTAATTGTCTATGTATTTACAATCATTTTTTCGGTGGCTTTATAACTGAATACAAAATGTTTGCTATTATTTTCTACTGTTTATTTTGCTTTGTTTTTGCTTTCCCTTTTTTTTCTCATTTGCAGGCGTTGGCGGAGGTGGAGGAGGGGTTTTTCCATCTTGGTGCAAGGTTACAGACGGGCCTAGGGACGAGGAACCTCAGAAAAGGCGTGGGTGATGTGGCCAAGGAGAAACGGTGCCAGAAACCCTAAGGTTTTTGGCTTTCTGAAATTTTTTTAAAGTTTTAGGCCTGTTGGGCCGTGTAATTCTGTTGGGCTAGTCCTTTGTACTTGGGCTTGTATTTGTAAATTGGGTTTGGCATTGGTTGTAAATGGACTGGACTTTAATGGATTTTATTATTTATTTTTGGTTTTGTGTATCTAATTTTGTTTGGGCCTTTTATTTGTTTGTAATTCGGGCTCGGGCAAATTGGGTTATTACAGCTGCCCCTCTTTGCTCATTGTCGTGTAACTGGAATAAAGTAAAGACTTTTAAGAAGGACCAATTTTGCCCGGTCTTGTCGAATCTTGACTTCTTTAGTGTTCATCTTCTCCAAGTCACCTCTTTCCAAAACACTGAAACTTCAAAGGTATATAATTTGTCGCTTTAACCTGCTCCACTGCAACTTCAAGTAGATAAGATTTGTAGCCTCAATTTGCTCCACTGTATCTTCAAGGAGATAAGATTAGTAACTTTATCCTGCTCCACTGCATCTTCAAGAAGATAAAGTTTATAGCTTTAATCTATTCTACTACTATTTCAGGGATATAAGATTCGCTTTAATGATTTTAATCCATCCCACTGCAACTTCAGGGAGATAGGATTTGTGGTTTCAATCTGCTTCAGATAAGATTCGTCTTAATAATTTCAATCCATCCCACTACAACTTTGGGAGATAAGTTTTGTGGTTTCAATCTGCTCCACTGCAACTTCAAGGAGATAAGATTTGCTGTGATAACTTCAATAAGCTCTATTGTAACTTTAAGAGATAAGATTTGTGGCTTCAATTTGCTCCATTGCAACTTCAGGGAGATAAGATTTGTGGCTTTAACCTACTCCACTGCAACTTCAAAGAGATAAGATTCACCATGATAACTTCAATCTACTCCACTGCAACTTTAGGGAGATGAGATTAGTGGCTTTAATATGCTCCAATGCAACTTCAGGGAGATAAGATTCGCCATGATAACTTCAATATGCTCTACTACAACTTTAGGAAGATAAGATTTGCCATTATAACTTCAATCCGTCCCACTACAATTTCAGGGGTACAAGATTTATGGTTTTAATGATCTGTTACACCCTTCTTTAGGTAACATGACCTGTAAAATCCAATTCATAGGTCTCTATTTATGCTGAATGATAGGATGTTATAATCAGAATGAATCAAATGCTCCTAACTAGATGTGTATGAATGATGTTTGCATGAATGCATAATGTCATTTTTCGAGAATAATCCCTTTTTAATGCTTAAGTTGTCATTGCTCGCTGTTTATCAAGATTCTATCACTGATGTGTTACCAAGCCTTCTTGTTCAGCTGGTATCTTTAATAGTCACAATTTAGACTATTCTTTCTCAAATGTTTCCAACTCTTAAGTTCGGTTAGTTCTAAATAGTGGTCATATTTTCAGATTCTCGTACTATTAGAAAACTTTTCAGAGCAATATGTAGAACTCCTTTTTGAATGTTATTGGTCCATTAATCGTTATTTTAATGAAAAATTCTTGAAAAAGATTATCACGATGGACAAAAGGAATTTTATTGAGAATAAATCTTGAAATGAATAAATTAACCAAAGATAGAAAATATTGCTAAAATACAAAGTGAATAAGATACAAATAGGTGCCCTAGATATTGTAGCATGAGCTTCTTCGCGTTAATTTCTCAAGGACCCTTTTAAGCTTAATTTGTGTTTTAGGAGATCTAAAATATTGTTGATGCTCCCAAGATGTAACATCTCTCTTTCTTGTTAGTTATGATAGGACAGGACTTCCATATGGCTCAGCTTTGATCAAAATTTGAATTGCCCTTTTTTGGGTTTTCAACTTAAAACCCCTTTGGTCTTAATGCGCCATTTGCAAGTTTTCACCTTCGCCTCTCCCTTTTTTTTAGTTGAAGTATTTCTTGACTGAATCTGAATTCACAGGATTGGAAAAGCTTTTGTCATCCATCTTAGTCAAAATCAATGCTTCTCTAGAAAAGAATTTTTTTACCACATAAGGTCTTTCCCAATTTGGCATCCATTTGCCTTTGAAATCTTTTTGTATGGGCAAGATCTTTTTCAATACTAAGTCTCCCTCATAGAATTCTCTAGGGCAAACCTTTTTATTGTAAGCTCGCATTATTCTCTTTTGGTACATCTGACCATGAAAGATGGCTTTCAACCTTTTCTCTTCAATCAAGTTTAGCTAATCATACCGGGATTGGATCCATACTGCTTCATCCAATTTCAAGTCTGTCAAAACTTAGAGAAAAAGAAATCCCGACTTCAATGGGTAAAACTGCCTCTATTTCATAAACTAGAGAGAAAGGTGTTGCCCCGATTGAGGTCCTGACAGATGTTCGATAAGCATAGATGGCAAATGGTAGTTTCTAATGCCAACATTTATAAGTCTCAGTCACTTTCCCCATGATCTTCTTAATGTTCTTATTGGCTGCCTCTACTGCACTGTTTATTTTTAGGCGATATAGTGACGAGTTGTGGTGTTTGATCTTGAATTGACTACAAACCCCCGCTATCGTACTATTGTTTAAGTTCAATTTATTGTCAGATATGATCCTTTATGGCATTCCATACCGATATATGATCTCTTTCTTCAAGAATTTGCTGACTGCCGACTTTGTGACATTGGTATATGAAATGGCTTCTACCCACTTGGCGAAGTAATAGATGATCACGAAGATGAATCGATGCCCATTAGAAGCTTTAGGTGAGATTGGTCTAATGACATCTATACCCCACATAGAGAAAGGTCATGGAGAAGTCATAACATGAAAAGGTGAGGGAGGTACATGAATTTTATCTCCATAAATTTGACACTTATGGCATTTCTTGACATAATTGATGCAATCCCTTTCCATGGTGGACCAATAATACCTGAATCTCATGATTTGTCTGGCCATGGTAAAACCATTGGCATGTGTCCCGCAGACCCCCTCATGGACTTCTTCCAAGATTTTCTTAGCCTCGACAGCATCTACACATCTTAGTAGCACCTGATCCTTTCTTCTTTTATATAGGATCTCTCCATCTAAAACATAATTACTGGCCAGTCTTCTTAGCGTCCTTTTATCATTCTCATTCGCTTGGTTAGGGTACTCACGATTCTTCATATATCGTAGTATATTGTGGTACCAAAAGGTGATCATCATTTTCTTCTTTTTCTTCGATGTTGTAACAATGAGCCGAAGCCTGATAAATACTCATCTGGATAGGTTTTACATCCTCTCATTTGTTCACTTTGATCATGGAAGCCAAAGTAAGCAAGGCATCAGCCATCTAATTTTCATCTCGTGGGAGGTAATAGAAGGTGATATTATCAAACTCTTCAATTAGCTCTAGAACAAGCCTTCGATAATTGATCAACTTGGGGTCTCTCGTCTCCCATTCACCTTTGAGTTGATAAATTACTAGTGCAGAATCTTCGTCTACCTCCAGCACTTTGTTCTCGCGTTCTATGGTTGCATGGATTGTAACACTTCTTACCCGAGACTATTGTCAGAATCGAGCACGAGGCATTACTAAATTTAATCTATCACTTAAATAGTTATAAATTGTTTATTTAAGCATTTTGGAATGTGCTGCCATTCTGCGTCGTAGTAGCCTAAAAATTCATATCTTGAGTTCCGAAACTCGAAATTAAGATCCGTAAATTTTTTCTGAAACTAGACTCATATATCTATCTACTAATTTTTTTCATAGATTTTTGACTTGGCCAATTAGTACAGTTTATTAGTTAAAGTTTCCCCTATTTCAAAACTCGACTACACTAACCTCTTCTTATTACGAACCATGTTTCTCCCTGTACAAAATTCATATCACTAAGCTGTTTGTTTTTCTTAAAACTAGACTCAACAAGGATTATAACCATATAAAGTATACCTTCTAATTAGTTTTGTACAGTTTATGGTGAATTTCCAAAGTTGAAACAAGGGATCCAAAAATCGCTCTGACCCTGTTTCACTAAAACTCAAATATATCATAAAATATAACACCTTTACCTATTTTTCTTATTCCATAAGAAAATAGACATAATAAGCTTTAATTTAATATATTATTCATCTTTAAAATATGTTTCTAAAATTTTTAGTGATTTTTCAAATTTATGTCATTTCTGTTACTTGAATCTGTGTTTAGGTTACTTTCACATTTTTCATAATTTTCATGTGATAATCACCATTCAATCATACATATTAATAAACATGCATATCATCGGCCATTTTTATTAGCTAATCACTAGCAAGTATTTAAACATCATTCATTGTTCATATTATACCAAAAGTAGCTAAGTTTCTATACATGCCATACACAAAACAAAACATCTAATTATACCGAGTTATTTCTTTGATAGTGTGATCGGCCTCGGACGTTTCCTTCGATCCCCAAGTGGCTAGATAAGTACTATAAGAAGAAGAAAATAAAGAGATTAAGCACTAGGCTTAGTAAGCTTACAAGCAAATAAATCACAACATTCAACATAATGGATAATTATGCATAATATCATCTAACATCATAAATTTCTTTACTTCTCAATTTCTATCTTCTTCTTTATTCCCTTACCTTCTTTCTTACCTGACCTTTCATTTTTCATAAATATAATCTACTTTCCTTTGCTGTTAATTCACTGTAATTTAACTCGTATCCTGACCCGTTGAACCACTCGGAATACTAAGGATACTAGGGTCGCTTCTGCTCATCAATATTATCTCGCCAATGCCATGTCTTTGACATGGACTTACATGAATTATTCTGTCTCCAATGCCATATATAATATGGACTTACATGGCTCAATCCTGTCTCCAAAGCCATATTTCTAATATGGGCTTACATGGCTCATTTCATTACGTCTGTCAACCCTAATATCCTAACATTCCTAGGGTTCAACAGGGCTTTCTAACACTTTTCTTCGTCACTTCACCTTAAATTCGACTTTAAATATTTTCATAACATAAATATATAAATGCTGAAATTGACAATAATAATGTAAAATAAAAGAATATTGCATTTATTTCTGTAAACTTACCTCGATACAAAATGTGACTAAACTTTACAATTTAGTCCTTTACTTTTTCTTTTCCCCGATCTACTCCCGAATTTCGCTCTTCTTTATCTATAATAGCAAATTTAGCTTATTTAATATCAACAGTTATCAAAACAACCCTTTACTCAAACTTTGGCAAAATTACATTTTTGCCCCTAAACTTTCACATATTTGCACTTTTGCCCCAAGGCTCGTAAATTAAACTTCATCCTATTTTCTTATGTTTTATGACATGCTGATCATTTTTCCCTTCTATGACAACATCAAATTCACACACTAACATGTACTTATGACTATTAGGTATTTTTACCGATTGAGCCTTTTTACTCGTTTTCACTTAAAACCAAGTAGCACAAGTTGTCTAACATAATTTAAAACCTCATATTCCATCATAAAACATCAAAATACACAAATTTCACCTATGGGTATTTTTCCAAATTTGATTCCTAACTTAAATTATTGCTAGCATAAGCTTTATCGAGCTACCGGAACTTCAAAAACGTAAATATCATTAAAAACGGGGCTTGGAATCACTTACTATGAAGCTTGAAAGTTGAAGAAACCCCAGCTATGGAGAGAGGTAAGGTTCGGCTGGTAACTTGAAGAAGATGATACAATTTTATCATCTTTTATCTTTTATTAATGTTAATAACCAAATGACCAAAATACCCTCCTTACTAAACTTTCAAAATTCCTTCCATGTCCTAATTTTGTCCATGAACTTAAAATTGGTCAAATTACCATTTAAGATCTCCTAATTAATATTCCAAAATAATTTCATACTAAAAACTTCTAGAATGCAAGTTTTGCAAATTATTCGATTTAGTCCCTAACCTCAATTTAAGCAATTTATGCATAGAATTTTATCACGAAATTTTCGCACAATCATGTAATCATACCATGAACCTCAAAATAATAATAAAATAAATTTTTTCTACCCTGAATTTGTGGTTTCGCAACCACTATTCTGTTTAAGCCCTATTTCGGAATGTTACATTTCTCCCCCCCTTTAGGGATTTTCGTCCCGAAAATCTTACCTGTGAAGAGATATGGGTACTGTTTTCGCATAGCCTCTTCGGGTTCCCATGTAGTCTCGTCTACCCCATGTCTATTCCATAGTACTTTCACAAGTACAATACTTTTGTTCCTTAGTTGCTTTACCTCTCGAGCTAAAATCTTTACCGGTTCTTCACCGTAAGTCATGTCTGGCTGAATCTTAACCTCTGTTTGATAAATCACATGTGACGGATCTGAACGATAACGACGTAGCATAGACACATGAAATACATTATGAATCTTCTCTAACTCAATCGGCAAAGCTAACCGATATGCAAATGGTCCGACTCTCTCAATCACTTCAAACGGTCCAATAAAACGTGGACTTAGTTTGCCTTTCTTGCCAAATCTGAGAACTTTCTTCCACGGGGATACTTTCAAAAAAACTTTGTCACCAACTTGATATTCGATCTCTTTTCTTTTTAAATTTGCATACGACTTCTGCCTGTCTGAAGCTGCTTTTAAACAATTTCTGATAACTTTCACTTTTTATTCTGTTTCTTTAACTAGATCAACCCCGTAAATCTGGCTTTCTTTAAGCTCTATCCAATATAAAGGTGTGCGGCATTTACGTCCATACAAAGCTTCATAAGGTGCCATCTTCAAACTTGACTGATAACTATTATTGTAGGCAAACTCTACCAATAGTAAGTATTTTTCCCAACTACCTTGAAATTCTAATACACAACATCTAAGCATATCTTCAAGTACCTGAATAACTCTCTCTGACTGACCATCGGTCTGAGGGTGAAAAGCCATACTAAAACTCAACTTCGTACCTAAAGCCTCTTGTAACTTCTTCCGAACCGTGAAGTAAATCTTGGATCTCATCGAAATGATCGATAATGGTACTCCATGTAGTCTAACTATCTACGAAATGTATAACTCGGCCAACTTGTCAAGTGAATAATCCATACAATTGGGATAAAATGAGCGAGACTTAGTTAGCTTATCAATCACAACCCATACTGCATCTTTCTTTTTCGATTGTTAACGCAATCCTGTCACAAAATCCATAGTAACTCTCTCCCATTTCCATTCCTAACTAGCACAGGTTGCAATAATCCTGAGGGTACCTGATGTTCGGCCTTTACCTGTTGACAAATCAAGCATCTAGAAACAAATGACAAATCAAGCATCTAGAAACAAACTCTGAAATATCTCTTTTCATTCCTACCCACCAATACAATTTCTTCAAATCATTATACATTTTTGTACTGCCTGGATGAATAGATAAAGAACTGCTATGTGCTTCCTGTAAAATCTTCCGAATAAGCTCATCATTCTTTGGTACACAAATTCTGTCTCTAAACATCAAACAACCATCAGAACCAATCCAGAAATCTGATTCTATGCCTGACTCACATTGAACTCTTTTAGCTTGTAACTCATTGTCATCTTTTTGAGCTTCACAAATATCTTCAAGAAATACCGGTTTAGCTCTAAATTCAGCTAAAATAGAACCATCATCTGACATGGCTAAATTGGTATTCAAAGCTCGCAATGTAAATAAAAGTTTCCCGCTTAAAGCGTCAACAACTACATTTGCCTTACCTGGGTGATAATCAATTACTAACTCATAATCTTTAAGCAATTCCAACCATCTTCTTTGCCTCAAATTCAAATCTTTTGAGTCATCAAGTATTTCAAGCTTTTATGATCGGTAAATATCCAAGCACCTTTCACCATACAAATAATGTCTCCAAATCTTCAATGCAAATACAATAGCAGCTAGCTCTAAATCATGTGTCGGATAATTTTTCTCATGTGGCTTCAATTGTCTAGAGGCATATGCAATTACCTTTCCTTCATGCATGAGTACACAACCGAGCCCATTCAAGGATGCATCACTGTAAATCACAAATTCTTTACCCGGTTCTGGCTGTACTAAGATAGGAGCTTCCGTCAACAATACCTTTAACTTGTCAAAACTTTGTTGGCACTTCTCAGTCCATTCAAACTTAACATCCTTCCGTAGCAGTCTCATCAACGGGGTAGCTATCATGGAAAATCCCTTCACAAATCATCTATAATATCCGGCAAGACCAAGAAAACTTCTAACTTCTGATACATTTCTAGGAGGCTTCCAATCAACAATGGCTGAAATCTTACTCGTATCAACCTTAATACCTTCACCTGAGACAATATGTCCAAGAAAACCAACTTCTCGTAACCAGAACTCACTTTTGCTGAACTTGGCATACAACTGATTATCTCTTAGAATTTGTAAAACTGTTCTCAAATGCTCTGCATGCTCAGTCTCATCATGAGAATAAATCAAAATATCATCAATGAACACAACTACAAACTTATCTAAGTATGGTCTAAAAATTCGGTTCATTAAGTCCATGAAAATGGCAGGAGCATTAGTCAAGCCAAATGGCATCACAAGGAGCTCATAATGACCATACCTAGTCCGGAAAGCGTCTTGGGACATCGACTCTTTAACTCATGAATCGATAGTATCCGAATCTCAAATCTATCTTGGAAAACACAGTAGCTCCTTCAATTGATCAAACAAATCATCAATTCTACGCAATGGATACTTGTTCTTTCTTGTTACCTTGTTAAGTTGCCGATAATCTATGCACAATCTCATTGATCCGTCTTTTTTTCACAAATAGCACTGGTGCACCCATGGTGAACTCTTGGGTCTTACAAAGCCTTTATCTGTTAATTCACATGAATCGAGCTTTCAATTCTTTCAATTCCAATAGAGCCATTCTATAAGGAGCAATAGAAATGGGCGTGGTACCGGAATCAACTCAATACCAAACTCAACTTCTCTAACAGAGGCAAACACGGTAGTTCTTAGGAAACACATCGGAAACTCACATACCACAAGCATCGATTCAATTTTCAATTCGGATCTTTAGTGTTCAACACAAAAGCAAGATAAGCTTCATACCCTTTTCTCAAGTATTTACGGCGGACATAACGAAATTATGGAAATGAACTATCGACTTTTCCGAATTAACCGAAGAATTTCACCATTTTCACACTTCAACTCAATGAATTTCTTTCCACAATTCACTATCACATCATGTGTAGTCAACCAATCAATACCAAGAATCACATCAAACTCATCAAATGGCAATAGCATGAGATCGGTAGGAAAAGCAAGAGCCTCTAATCATTAAAGGACAATTTCTACATACTTTATCTACTAATACATGCTTGCCTAATGGATTTGATACTTTAATCACAAATTCTGTAGATTCTATAGGCATACTTATACTAGGCATCAATTTCATACAAACATAAGAATGAGTCGAACCCGGATCAATCAAAGCAATGACATTAATATCATGTAGAGAAAATGTACCCGTAATCACATCGGGGGAGGATGCCTCTTCGCGTGCACGAATAGCATAAGTCCTTGCAGGGCTCTAACATCCGGTCTCACAGTAGAATCTCTAGAGGTACCTCACATTTGCTCCTACTCCGGTTGCCTCGGTGATCGCCTCTAGTAGGAGCATTTAGGATCTAGCACTGTGTTACCTCTCGGCTAGCCACTTCGGACATTCTCGTACAAAATGATCTGGAGCACCACATTTATAGCAAACATTTTACCGCCCGACAAGGACCATAATGAAGTCTACCACATCGTGGACACCACGATCTACCCCGTTCGACATTACCTACACTCGTAGTCGAGGTGGTCCGAGCCTTCGGATCCTTAAATCTGCTACCTCTATTCTGACTAGATTGCCCTGCCGAAAAGCTAGATCTGGTAGAAAACTCTCTAGGCCTCTTAGATGTAGCCTGAAATGATCTGCTTATCTGTCTCTTCTTTGTATCTTGTGTCTCTGTCTCAACTTTGCCTTTTCTTTTTAATAGCTCATCTGCCTTACAGGCTCTCTCAACTAAAATAACGAACTCTTTTATTTCTAGGACACCCACTGACAGTCGGATATCATCATTTAACCCATCCTCAAACCTTTTACACATGATAGCCTCTGTGGACACACATTCTTGAGCATATTTACTGAGCCTGACAAATTCACGCTCATAATCGGTCACCGTCATATTGCCTTGTTTCAATTCCAGGAATTCCTTTCTCTTCTGGTCAATAAACCTCTGACTGATGTACTTTTTACGAAATTCTTCCTGAAAGAAATCCCAAGTGACCCTCTCTTTCGGTACAACTGATACAAGTGTCTTCCACCAATAGTAGGCTGAGTCTCTAAGAAGTGATACTACACATTTCATACATTCCTTGGGTGTACAAGATAATTCGTCAAAGACTCTGATAGTATTTTCTAACCAAAATTCGCTCTTCTGCATCATCATCTTTTGTTGCTCGGAACTCTTACGCCTTGTTTCTGATTCTATCAACTGGTGGTTTTCTCTTACCATTGCACTGTGGATCGGGGAAGCTTGAGCTACATGGGTAGCTCGAGAATCATGAGGGGTGGAGGTCTAGCGCCAATTCAACGAACGAACTCGGCAAACAAACCATTCAAAGCTCAAGAGAGCTTTCGAGTCACTCCTCCTTGATCAACTATTATCGCCTATTCTCGATGGCGCGCCTTACGTGGAAGCAAAGCATTACTTTCTACTTCATCATCACCGGCGCCCGGATCCATTACTATAAAACAAAATATTTAAAAAAATCGTCAGAGTCGTCACACTATCAAAATACAAGTATGGCATGTATAGCTAGACTTTTCTCACACTAATGCTCCGAGAACCGACTAAACCTGCTCGATACCAATAAATGTAACACTTCTTACCGAGATCTGTTGTCGAATCGAGCACGAGGCATTACTAAACTTAACCTATCACTTAAATAGTTTTAAATTGTTTATTTAAGCATTTGAATGTCTTTGCCATTCTGCGTCGTACTAGCCTAAAACTTCATATCTTGAGTTCCGAAACTCGAAATTAAGATCCGTAAATTTTTTCTGAAACTAGACTCATATATCTATCTAATAGATTTTTGACTTGGCCAATTAGTACAGTTTATTAGTTAAAGTTTCCCCTGTTTCAAAACTTGACTACACTAACCTCTTCTTATTACGAACCATGTTTCTCCCTGTACAAAATTCATATCACTAAGACGTTTGTTTTTCTTAAAACTAGACTCAACAAGGATTATAACCATATAAAGTATACCTTCTAATTAGTTTTGTACAATTTATGGTGAATTTCCAAAGTTGAAACAGGGA
Source organism: Gossypium arboreum (assembly GCF_025698485.1). Classification (NCBI taxonomy): domain Eukaryota; kingdom Viridiplantae; phylum Streptophyta; class Magnoliopsida; order Malvales; family Malvaceae; genus Gossypium; species Gossypium arboreum. The sequence continues at coordinate 27,971,364 of NC_069074.1, read as the reverse complement.
TCCAAAATTGCTCGACCTGTTTCACTAAAACTCAAATATATCATAAAATATAACACCTTTACCAGCTTTTCTTATTCCATAAGAAAATAGACATAATAAGCTTTAATTTAATATATTATTAATCTTTAAACTATGTTTCTACAATTTTTAGTGATTTTTAAAGTTACGTCATTTCATTACTTGAATCTGTGTTTAGGTTACTTTCACATTTTTCATAATTTTCATGTGATAATCACCATTCAATCATACATATTAATAAACATGCATAACATCGGCCATTTTTATTAGCTAATCACTAGCAAGTATTTGCACATCATTCATTGTTCATATTATACCAAAAGTAGCTAAGTTTCTATACATGCCATACACAAAACAAAACATCTAATTATACCGAGTTATTTCTTTGATAGTGTAATCGGCCTCCGACGTTTCCTTCGATCCCCAAGTGGCTAGATAAGTACTATAAGAAGAAGAAAATAAAGAGATTAAGCACTAGGCTTAGTAAGCTTACGAGCAAATAAATCACAACATTCAACATAATGGATAATTATGCATAATATCATCTAACATCATAAATTTCTTTACTTCTCAATTTCTATCTTCTTCTTTATTCCCTTACCTTCTTTCTTACCTGACCTTTCATTTTTCATAAATATAATCTACTTTCCTTTGCTGTTAATTCATTGTAATTTAACTCGTATCCTGACCCGTTGAACCACTCGGAATACTAAGGATACTAGGGTCGTTCCTGTCTATCAATATTATCCTGCCAATGCCATGTCTTTGACATGGACTTACATGAATTATTCCTGTCTCCAATGCCATATATAATATGGACTTACATGGCTCAATCCTGTCTCCAAAGCCATATTTCTAATATGGGCTTACATGGCTCATTTCTATTCTGTCCTGTCAACCCTAATATCCTAACATTCCTAGGGTACAACCGGGGCTTTCTAACACTTTTCCTCTGTCACTTCACCTTAAATTCGACTTTAAATATTTTCATAACATAAATATATAAATGCTGGAAATTGAAAATAATAATGTAAAATAAAAGAATATTGCATTTATTTCTGTAAACTTACCTCGATACAAAATGTGACTAAACTTTACAATTTAGTCCTTTACTTTTCTTTTCCCGATCTACTCCCAATTTCGCTCTTCTTTATCTATAATAGCAAATTTAGCTTATTTAATATCAACATTTATCAAAACAACCCTTTACTCAAACTTTGGAAAAATTACATTTTGCCCCTAAACTTTCACATATTTGCACTTTTGCCCCAAGGCTCGTAAATTAAACTTCATCCTATTTTCTTATGTTTTATGACATGCTGATCATTTTTCCTTCTATGACAACATCAAATTCACACACTAACATGTACTTATGACTATTAGGTATTTTTACCGATTGAGCCTTTTACTCGTTTTCACTTAAAACCAAGTAGCACAAGTTGTCTAACATAATTTAAAACCTCATATTCCATCATAAAACATCAAAATACACAAATTTCACCTATGGTTATTTTTCCAAATTTGATTCCTAACTTAAATTATTGCTAGCATAAGCTTTATCGAGCTACCGGGACTTCAAAAACGTAAATATCATTAAAAACGGGGCTTGGAATCACTTACTATGAAGCTTGAAAGTTGAAGAAACCCCAGCTATGGAGAGAGGTAAGGTTCAGCTGGTAACTTGAAGAAGATGATACAATTTTATCATCTTTTTATCTTTTTATTAATGTTAATAACCAAATGACCAAAATACCGCTCCTTACTAAACTTTCAAAAATTCCTTCCATGTCCTAATTTTGTCCATGAACTTAAAATTGGTCAAATTACCATTTAAGATCTCCTAATTAATATTCCAAAATAATTTCATACTAAAAACTTCTAGAATGCAAGTTTTGCAAATTATTCGATTTAGTCCCTAACCTCAATTTAAGCAATTTATGCATAGAATTTTATCACGAAATTTTTGCACAATCATGTAATCATACCATGAACCTCAAAATAATAATAAAATAAATTTTTTTTCTACCCTGAATTTGTGGTTTCGCAACCACTATTCCGTTTAGGCCCTATTTCAGAATGTTACATGGATGCCCATTATGCATGCTTCGTATTTTGCCATATTATTCGTGCAATCAAAATTCAATTTATTAGTGAATGAATAATGATCTCCGTTTGGGGATACCAGGATTGCCCCAATTCTGTTTCTCACGGCATTTGAGGCTCCGTCGAAATTTAGCTTCCAAGGATGACCTTCTTAAGAATATTCGTCAGTATTTGTCACATACATTAATTCTTCATTCGGGAAATCAAAGTTTTAATGCTCGTAATCTTCTAGAGCTATACTGGCTAGAAAATCTACTATTGCGCTTCCTTTTATAGCCTTTTGATTCGCATACCCTATGTCAAATTCAGAAAGCAAGATTTACCACTAGGTCATTTTTCCATTCAAAGCAGTTGACTCCATCATGTACTTTAGGGGATCTGGTTTTGATATGAGCCAAGTTATATAATACAACATATACTATTTCAACCTTCGAGTTGTCCAGATCAAGGCACAATACTACTTCTCAATTAGTGAATATCTTGTCTCACATTCAGTGAATTTCTTACTGAGATAGTATATCGCTCTTTCTTTTCTCCCTGATTCATTATGTTACCCAAGCACGCATCCCATTGAATTCTTAAATACTGCTAAGTACAATATTAATGGCCGATCTGGGTTAGGAAGCATCAGTATTGGGGCATTGGATAGGTAATGTTTGACCTTGTCGAAAGTTTTCTAACACTTCTCATCCCAAACACCAGGATTGTGTTTCTTAAGGAGACGAAATATGGGGTCGCATTTCTCAGTTAATTGTGAAATGAACTGGGCGTGTAATTTAATCTTCCTAGGAAACCTCAAACTTCTTTTTAAGTGCGCGGCGGAGGTAATTCCTGTATAGCCTTTACTTTATCTAGGTCGATCTCGATCCCCTTTTTACTGACTACAAATCTTAGTAATTTTCCCGACCTAGCCCCGAAAGTATATTTTGCTGGATTGAGCTTCAACTGGAATTTCCTCAATCTCAAGAACAATCTCCTCGATACTTGTACATGCTATTTCTTTATTTAGGACTTTGCAATTATATCATCAACATAAACCTTGATTTCTTTGTGCATCATGTCATGAAACAAAGTCACCATAGCTCTTTGATACGTAGCTCCCGTATTTTTTAATCCAAATGGCATAACCTTATAGCAAAATGTTCCCTACATAGTTACGAATGTGGTTTTTTCCATGTCTTCAGTATAAATCTTTATCTGGTTATATCCCAAAAAGCCATCCATCAAGGAGAACAGTGAGTAACCTGTCGTGTTGTCCACTAAGGTGTCGATATGAGGCAATGGAAAATTATCTTTCGGGCTGGCTTTATTCAAGTCCCTATAGTCTACTCACATTCATATTTTTCCATCTTTTTTAGGGACAGAGACGATATTGGCTACCCATTCTGAGTATTTAACCACTTTTAAAAAGCCAGCATCGAATTGCTTCTTGACCTCCTCTTTTATTTTCAACAAAATGTCGGGCTTCATCCTCCAGAACTTCTGTTGAACTGGCTTACATTCTTCCTTTATAGGGAGTCGGTCTATACGATATCAGTATTTAACTCGGGCATGTTTTGATATGACCATGCGAAGACATCCTTGAATTCTTAGAGTAACTCAATGAGGTCTCGTTTCGTCTCTACGGTAATGCAAGCTCAAATCTTCACCTCTTTTTCCTCTACTAAGCTCACAATTTCCACTAACTCCTTGTGAGGCAGGATTTGTTTCTCATTTTGTTCTACCATCCTCAAAAAATCAAGAGATAGGTTACATTCTCGATCATCTTTAGAATCTTAAGAATCATCTGTACACATCTCTTTCTCAAAAGGAGATTCTGAGTCAGTAGCAGCGTCGTTCATATCATTGATATTTGGAGACCTGTTATAGCGATGGAGGAAGATACAAAAAATAAAGAATCTAAGAATAATTATTTGTATGGTATAGAAAGAATAAAATAATATTTGCTCAAGATGATACGCAAAATTGTATTTTTATTGAAATAATGATGTTAAACATAAGCCTATTTCACAAAAGGATTCTTATTGCTCCTAGGTTTAGAGTAATAAGCGTGTGTTCTGAACATTATTCTGAATTGGCTCTAAAAACTATAGGAATCTCTTCTATAGTCTAGTTGTTCAGAATACTTCCTTTCTTTGGATATGGCGTTGATGTTCAAATTTCTCAACATTTCTTTAGTGGTCTTCTTTCTTGACATCTTCCGCTCAGGGTGAATAATTTCTCCTGACACGAAAGTCCTAGATATATGGGGAAAGGTCATCAGTTCCCACTTGACTTTTTCCTCGCTCAATCACGCTCTCCTCCTTTCTTATCTTTTCTCTAGTTCTCTCTTATTTTGCCTCGCATCTGGTTTGTATCCTAAGCCAAAGTGATCTCATTTGTCTATGAGCATGCATGTCTCGACCCTTCCTTGTAGGTGTCTTCCAAGTCTTCTCCCAATCGTTAGTTGCAGGTCAATCCTTATAGTTTTGGATATTTTGGGCACTAAGATCTTGTTCCCTTCGATAATGAAGGTTGCGTTCACAAATTCCAGCTATCGAAAGGATCATTCTATCGCTTCATCGTCTGCCCCTATGTATGGCGCGTCGCTAGTAATTGATGCGATGATGTCATCTTCCGTGTTTATGGTTACTAACCGACCTTCAGTTACCAATTTTAGCTTTTGATACAGTGATGACGGCATTGCCCCTGCTGAGTGAATCCATGGCCTCCTAGTAAGCAATTGTAAGAAGGCTTGATATCCATCACCAAGAAATCTACCTCGTACGTGCTTGGACCGATCAAAAAGGGTATTTCAATCCTCCCCATTTCATGCCCCCACTATATTTTGGCATGTCTTCATATGGGAACTATCCACTGGCAGCCTATTTAGTATAGATAGAGGCAGGACATTCAGTGCAAATCCATTATTAATCAATACCCCCAGCAATGAATATCCCTTACAGCGGATGGTGATATGTAGAGCCTTTGTGGACCCCATTCTGCTCAGCAATATTTCATCGTCATTGAAAAATATAAAACTATCGGTGCATGTATTATTGAAAAGATGGTCCAGCTTGTTCACAGAGATATCATCAGCTACATAGATTTCATTTAACACTTTTATCAATGTGCTACAATGAGTCTCCGAGCTCAAGAGTAAAGCTAGCACTGATATGCGAACTGGTTGTTTGTATAGTTGCTCCACAACGCTATACTCACGTACTTTAAGAATTTTAAGAATTCTCTAGCCTCTTTTTTAGTCACCGGCTCATTAATAGGTGATTCAACTCTAACCATCTTTTTTTTCTCGTTCTACCACCAAGGTCTTTCCTTTTACGGGTTCCGCTCTTGAATTCACTGGATTGTAGCATTTCCCACTACGCGTGTAAAAACTCACATTTTGACCCTCCTCTGAAGCGTTAACCGGGTTCTTCTCTCTCGGGATTGTCACTTTATAGTCATAATTCCAAGGAACCCTTTTTGCTATCCTTGTAGGGAAAGGATATAGGTTTTTGGATTATAACTCCCGGTGCCATTCGTATTCCTGCTTCATTGTTTCTTGGTTGCGAAATGATCATTACCAGGTGGTTAACTTTCTGGACCATTTCTATTGATCCTTCCTCTGAAGCATAAACCTCTCCTTCTTCTGAACCCTTTACCTCTTCATAAAATTCCATCTCTTTACTGTCCATCAGATTTTGAACTGTGGTCCTGAACTTAGTGTATTCTTGGATGTCATGGCCCTCCTTGGCATGGAACTCACAATATTTTCTTACTCCTCTAGGCCTTTTCTCTAAGTCTTGTATGATTAAACCTCCATCTATCATTTATTTCCAAACTCATTTCAGTGGGGTTTTCACTTCTGCCATGTCAATATTGATTCTTTTACCCCCACTCTCGATTATCGTATTTACTACTTTATCAGAATGATTGGGTAACGAATTTCCTGTTATGTTAGGTCCTGATAGGTCGGTGAACTTTACGATCCTTATCTTAATGAATCTTTCGATCAACTTTTTAAACGCAGTGCAATTCTCGATCGAGTGCCCCGTTATTCCCATATGGTACTCACATTGAGCATTTGCGTCATACCATTTAGAGAATGGAGGTTGCATAGGTATCAGGTAGAATGAGGATACCATATGTACACCGAATAGACTTTGGTACAGTTCTCTATATGTCATTGAGATGGACGTAAGCATTGAAATATTGCCTTGGAGGGCCCTGATTGTTAGTGGTTACTGTCCTTGGCAGGCCAATGATAATTGGTTTCGAATAACCTTTGTTATATGTGCTTACATTATTCACCTCATTTTCTTTCTTTCTCGGGGTTGATCTTTTAGAGTTTTCCCCCGTGTCTATCTTATCACTTCTCACCGCATTTTCGATCATTTCACCGGACATCAATATATCCGAGAAGCTCTTAGTAGCGCTTCTCAACATATGATTGATGAACGGGGCTTTTAAACTATTGATGAAAAGCATTATGGTTTCTTTCTCCAGAAGAGGTGGCTGGACTTGCATTGCCACCTTCTCTATCTTTGGGCATATTGCTTGAAGCTCTCATTTTACTTCTTCTCCATATTCTGTAACGTGATTCTTTCGGGTGTCATATTCGTCACTTGACTATATTACTTCATAAAAGTTTGTGCTAGGTCTTTCCACAAATTGATTTTGGTATAACTCAATTGGTTATATTATTTAGCTGCTAACCCGATCAGACTGCCTTGACAGTAGTGGATTAACAGTTGATCATTAAAAACGTGTCTTGTCATCCTTCGACAAAACATGATGATGTGAGCTTCCGAACAACTAGTCCCATTATATTTTTCAAACTCTGGAGTTTTGAACTTCAGGGGGAGCAGTAAATCTAGGACCAAACTCAGATCCTTGGCATCAATTTCGTAATGATAATCAGCGTTTTCCATTACTTTGAATTTTTCTTCTAGCCATCTGCATCGATCCTTAAGTTGCTTTGGTAGTTCGACTCTTGTTTTTTCCATTTGCCATATCATCTACATCAAGAACGATGGGATTGGTTGGGTTATCCCTCGAATTGGAACCTGAGCCTATTTGGTAGTTTATCGGTACTGAGTTACCGATTTGATACTGTTGGGGTTTGATTGTAACAAGTACCCTTCGTGGGTACACCTCTAGCTGTGCCTTTGCGTTTATCAGGGTAAAAATCGGGGGATAAATAGGATCCTTATTATCATCCCCTCAGTTGATCACTGTGCTCTTCTCTTTTTCACGTTCTCCAGTCAGTAACTGCGCCAATTGGCTCATCATGTTTTTTTGGGATTCCAGTATCTGATCCCTCATCTCCTGTTTTACTTTTACTAATTGTTCTTGCAGTTGCGTTTGCAATTGGTCTTGCATCTCTTTTTGAAACTGTTCCAATCTTTGGTCTATTTCTTTGGTTTTGGAATGAATACTATAACGATATTCGGTTGGTTGACTCTTGTTGATTTCCAGATTAACTGAAATAATTTTTTATAATCAGGGTCTTTTCGTGAAATTTAATGCATATGATGCAATGTAATGCAAATAAATGAAATGAATATAAAAAGAGGCATTGATTTTAATTCAATTCTGTTAGAACAACTTTATTAGAAAACAAATTTCTTTACATAAAACGGATTCCATATATGACTTTGCCCTAATGCTCAAAGCTTTAACTTTCCTAAAAAGCCAAGCTAGCTCTCGGCCCCGGTCTGATTCTAATTCATATTTCACACTTAGCACGTCAACCTGAACTGCTAGGGTCTGTAAATGATCGGTCACCTTTCGTATCTAAGCCACAGCTTCACCCATAATATAATCTGTCCCTAACTTGATCCTGAGAACAGTGGGGTTGCTCTTTCCAATGCTCATCATTTGCTTCAAGAAGTTCAACCCGAATTTTGCAGTTTTGTAACATAGTCTGGAGTTCTTCTATCTTCCTTTTCAGCTCTTCAATCTTGTTTAAGCTCACCTTCAGCTCGATTGTAGAGTTGCGACTACGATACTGATTAAACGACTTTTCTAGTTCTGCTACTCTAGCCTTTAATTCGATTTTTTCACTTCGGCTTTCTGACAAACTCTTTTCTGAGACCACTTTTCGAACCTGAGCATCTTGGAATTTTCTCTCCCATCGATCGACTCTAATCTTTTCTTCTTGAATCTCTTTCCGTTATTGTTCTGACGTTTTTCCCAATCCGGCGATTCTCAATGATAAACGCAACTTCTTATAATCCGTTTTCAAGCTATCCAAATCTTCTTCGGCCTTATTCTTTCCCTTTCTCAATTTCTCGGCCTCTAGCTTCTGAACGTCAACATCTAATCTCAAATGCATTTTTTCCTCCTCCAGTTGTTCTATCCTCTTTCCTAACTCCGAATTACTCTTTTCAAAATCTTGCTTTATGATCTCTAGCTCGGATGGAACCACTTGCAGGTATGTTTTGAAAAGGTCGACTTTTTATTTTGAAAAACAAAAATTGAAAGGCGCCACCAATAATTTTTGTAAAGTGTGATCAATCGCCTCGTAATTTTCTTGTTTTAATAAAGGGTTTGATTTACTAAAACAATAATTTTTGGTCTACGAAATTTAGAAAAATGGGTTCGGGAGTCGGTTACGTACGAGGAAAGATTAGCACCCTCGTAACGCCCAAAATTGGTACCTCATCGATTAATTAATGTCTTAATGTCGAAAGATGAAATTTTGAAAATAATTTAAAAATACGATCCTTTTTTGTATTATGTTATTTTTACTTAAAAATTTGCTTGAATAAGTCGAAAAATATGGAAGACCTTCTTATCTTGAGGCAACAAAACTTCACGTCCCGTAAGTTAGGACATGACACTTCGAATTTTTGAAAATAAGTTTGCCTTGTCTTTTTTATTTTTAAACTTTCACGTATTTCAATTTTAAAAGGATATTTAGTTATTTAGATCCAACGAAAAAAATAGAAACCCCGTAAGTTAGGGTATGACTTTCTCGAGTCCCCAAACACAGAATATTGCCTTACTTTGAAAACCTTCCCTCTTTTGAATAACATCGAACGTAATATTTAAATTATATGTATTTAGTTTATTCAGACTTAATGTACAAATGGATGATTTTAAAACCTAATGTTTGACATAAGAATACTATAAATAGATTAAAAACCATATAATTTTGGTTTGTATTAATAATCGCACCATAATAAAATAAATGAGTAAATTTAAAATATAAAAAATAGAAGTGAAAGATACTAAGTAATAATGATAAATGTAAGTAACACATAAAAATATAAATAAATAAGGAATGAAATATGTACAAATAATGAATAAGGAATGTAAATATGAATAATATAAACCTTAAAATAAAAAAAGATAATAAATGCATAAATAATGAGTAAATAATAGCGAAATAAAAAGTATGAGAAGTTGAGATAACAATAGTAAATATATAAATGACTAATTAAATGACAACACAAAAAAATTAATGAAAAGTTGAAAATAAAAAATTAAGAATTAAGAAAATTAAAAAAACAAATTATAAATCGCAAAATGATTGGGGAAAATAATTTATAAAATATTGAAGATAAAGGACTAAATTAAAATATAAATAGAATTAAGGGTACATTTTGTAAATAAAATATATGAATGGTCAATAATAATGATGATGATGATGATGATGATGATGATAATAATAATAATATGTGTAAATAAAGGAATAAAGAATCATATAAATTCTAAGTACAAAAGAGTAAAAAAATTAAATGAATGCATGAATGTAAAAATAAATAAATAAATAAATAAATAAACAGATCAAGATGCATATATAAAAGATAAAGTGAATAAAGGATTAAGTTGAGATTTAAATAAAATTAGAGTCTAAATTATAATAAAATAGATGAATAAACATAAAAGGACTAAATTAAAACTTAAATGGAATTTAAGGGCGTAAATCGAAATAAAATAAAATAGGAGACCGCATTGAAAAGCGCAAATAAAATGGAGGGGCCAAATGGGGAAATATTCCCCGTCCTCCAAAACGCACCATCTCATAAAGGGTCAAAATGAAAAGAGAGTAAACTTATGTGGAAAAATTATAAATACATAAAACATATACAAGACTAGATTTAAAAATATAAAAATGCGGAAGGACTAAAGTAGCAAATAGCCCATTCGCCCCAAAACTGCAAATCCTCTGAACGGGTCGGGTCGACACGCGGATCCTAGAGGGAAAACGACGTCGTATAGGGCCTATATAAATACCAAAAAAATCTTTCATACCCTCATTTTAGCCACAGTTCTTCAAAAATAAAATAAAAATAACATCTCTTTTCTCTGTTCTCTCTCCCTTTCCGGCCCCGGTTCTGATCATCGGCCACCGTGGCGACTGTTGGTCGCCGACGACGGTGCCGCCGACCTCGGTGGCCGAAAAATAAAAAGGTCTATTTTTTTGTTTTTTGTACTTCCCGAGGCTAAATACATTGTTTTTCATCGGAAACGAGAAACCTCGGCCGCCTATAGCGACTGGACGTAAGACGTTAGGTAATTTCGAACCCCTCTCTTGATGTTTTCGTTTATTATTTACAAAATAAAAATACAATAAAATAAACTAGAATACTTAGAAGAAAAAATCACCTCTTTTTTAACTGAGTTCTGTTTTTGATTAATTGTCTATGTGTTTACAATCATTTTTTCGGTGGCTTTATAGCAGAATACAAAAGGTTTGCTACTATTTTCTGCTGTTTATTTTGCTTTGTTTCTGCTTTCCCTTTTTTTGCTCGTTTGCAGGTGTTGACAGAGGCTTATGAAGGATTTTTCCATCTTGGTGCAAGGTTGCAGACAAGCCTCGGGGCGAGGGACCCCAGGATGAGGCGTGGGTGATATGGCCGAGGAGAAACTGTGCCAGAAACCCTAGGGTTTCTGGCTTTCTGAAATTTTTTTAAAGTTTTGGGCCTATTGGGTCGTGTAATTCTGTTGGGCTAGTCCTTTGTACTTGGGCTTGTATTTGTAAATTGGGTTTGGCATTGGTTGTAAATGGACTGGACTTTAATGGATTTTATTATTTATTTTTGGTTTTATTTATCTGATTTTGTTTAGGCCTTTTGTTTGTTTGTAATTCAGGCTCGGACAAATTGGGTTATTACAATGCCTTTGTTGTTTATATTGAAACATTAATTTGGAACAGCAGGTCTTTGATTCATGTTACAGCACTCGCGCGGGTGAACTATACAATTAGTCACTTAATTATTAGCATAATCACTTTTAATTTTGTTACTAACAATATCATTCATTTTTGTGTTGGTCACTCCTAATTAAATTATTAACAGCAATGGTGAGGTGACTTTTTTAGAAAATTAGGGTTAATTTGATAAAATGTGCAAGTATTGAGGACTAAATATGTTATCATATCAGGTTAAAAATGATCACCTCACCATCTCTGTTAATAAATTTAACCAATGAGTTACCAAAACAAAAATGAATAAAAACGTTAGTAATGAGATTAATTTTTTTTTATAATTTGGTGATCAAAACAAAAATAAATTAATAATTGAGAGGCTAATTGGATAAATTAGTCTATTTGAATTTAGTCCTCCCACTATGCCATTGGTTCAGAAAACAATGGTATCCACGTTTTGAGGTGGTGTAAAAATTTATAAAAAAAGTAAAATAGGAACCATTAGTTCATAGAATGAGAGAATATTTAAAATTAGTTGAGAAAATGAGTTTTATTTTGTTAAAAAAAAAATACAGTGCTTAGATGATTCTTCTCACGATGGGCCTTAGGTTGTTGGGGTTTTAGATATAGAGATGTCCATTGGGCCTTTCCATCTATATGTAGAATACAAAATCAGCTAGATTCTCTCAACCTTTCTAAATAAAATTAAAACCATAATTTCTCATTTAAATCTGTTCAATCATCCAATTAATTAAATCTTACTTAGATTAAATTGGATTTAGTATAGAATATGCGCTCCCAGTGTTATTTTTTTAAAAGAGTTTTTGAGAATAAGTGTTGATACAGGAGAAAAATAAAGCGGAGAAAGCAGGAGATCAAAATGGTGTAGTGAAGATTAGTTCATCTATAGAGGTTAAGAGTCGGAATAAGGATTATGGGACAAGCTGATTGATAAGATAAATGCTCAAAGTAACTCTATAGTATAAAAATGGTTGATCCTTTGCCCATAATTTTCTAAGATATTTATAGGAAAAAGTCTCATTTGCCACTTGTATAATATTGGCTAGATAAGCATTTAATCTCTTTAAATACATAATGGATAATCACGAGCACATATTATGTGATTCTTCCAGTATGAAGTAATTAAGCTTAAATGGTCTCATTATTTTGGAAGTGTGTTCACATTAGAATAACATTCGCATGTGAACACAGATGGTAGGTTTCGTTTGAAGTGAGTCAACAATGTCCTTTGGACTTGACATGTGTCTTTCTGGCGGAGGTGTATACCAATAAGTAACATACAAATTACAATTAATATATCTTCAATCCATTAGGATTAGAATTATAATCAATCTAATACAAAATATAACAAAATGAAAACTAAAATATTTCTAGACTTAGACCAAAATAAATTCAAAAAGAGCTCAGTCGTGGTAGAACATATATCCAAAATATTACCAAGGAGAGCTCATACATAGCATTTGTACACGGCGAAACTCAAACCTTTTGTACACGGTGAAACTCAAACCTAAACTATTAAAGCCTATAAACTTCAACTTTTCTAAACATTGTCAAAGCCTCATTGGGGTTTAAGTATTATTTTACTCCATGAAAATATTTTTATTTACTTTTAATTATCAAAATATATAAATATCATCATAGAAATATTTATAATATTTAATATATCATAAATAATGAAAAGAATTTAAGAGTCTGTTGTGATGAGTTGGAACTTGGACAAATATATTTAATATTAAAATTTGATGTAACTCAATTTGATTCATATTTTTTTGTTTGTTTATGAGTATGAGAGTGAGACTTCTTAGTATTTGATAGTCATTTTGAGGTTTGATTAAATTTAGAGTCAGAACCGAATTGGATCTCTAGCTAGAGGATAAGCTTTCTATATCTACAAGAATTAAACTCAAAAATTTCCTTTATTTTATTATTACTAGTTGAAGGCACTTTTAGTTACTCTCTCCAAAATAAATTTATTTTTCTAAATTAAAAAATAACTATTTGACCAAATATTTTTTCCAGTTATTTTGAGAAGGAAGCTAGAGCCTAGAAGTATAATTTCTTTTCGCATAAATAATTAAATCAAAGACTTATCTTTATTAAATTAAAACACAACTAAAAAGACAGTGTAAGAATAAAACAAATGTACAACCATTTCTGGTTTTGTGCGGAAGCAATTTAGAAAGCATAAGGTGAAAGAGATTAAAACTGGAATGAAAAATGAGCATATTCAAAATTGAGACTTCAATACATGATTAATTACTTAATTGAAGTTCATGGATTATGTCCGATCGGATGAATTTTGCATGGGAATCCCAAATTGACATAACGGTTGATGATTTGGGGTGATTATGAGGTAATGATTTTGTTAAATATAGATATAGAATCCTTGTAATCTCAAATCAGTAATCGATATGTGGATTTCGGTTCTAATGGCTAGTTATGTTGAAATATTAATATTTTTAAAATTTTAAAATTTTATGTTTTTATTTAAAATATGAAAATTAATATTTAAAATTTATTAAAATAATTATGTACTTTTAAAAGATAAAAGACCAAATTAACAAAAATTATACAAATAATATTTATTTTAGACAGAAAAATTTAATAAACTTAGACTCTCACGTGAACAAATAGTAATTTAAAGTTTGAATTCCATTGTACATTAATTTTAATCCAAATAATAATATCTACTAAAACTTTATATATATACAAGGAAAGTATTCATTGCGAGTGGAAATAATAATATCTATTTCAGACCAAAAAAAAAAAAAATTAAATGAGCTTGGATTCCTAGATATAGTAAATAGATCAGGTATGGTTGCACTTTTATTTTAATAGTATTGTTTTCAAAGTTTAAATTTAAATTTTACTTTCGAGAGTACAAAATATTTTACCATTGCACTTAACACTTGTTAATTATTAATGCAACTCAAATATTATATATCATATCATAGGCTTTATGTAGATCTATGACATCTTTAATCTTAATTATTTATTAAAACTTGGAAGTAAAAAAAAAATATAAAATATAAAAAAGGATTATTTATTGTGAAACAAAGGTAATGGGTGTGGTGTTCCATAAACAGTTGAAGTAAGTAGGTTGTGTGTTGAGTATGTATGTATAATGGAGGTCTATATTTCTCATACCCAGCTGTATTCCTTCAACTCTTAACATGCAAAACATTGCGTTCTTAGAACTTTATACCAACATACTTGCAGTTTTGACAACAAAACAAATAAAAACCAAAATCGGTGGATTCTTGTGATTACAATGATTTATGATTACGTATTTGACCATTTTGATGTTAGTTGGATCCTACCTGTCTCACTATTATTCTTTATTTATATATAAAACAATATAAGTAGCTTTCAATCTCGATATTATTTTCATTCATAAACTATAATGCATGGAGCAATTCATTTCGTCTTTATAATATTTAAAATTGAGTAAATAAAAAATTTAATGTGATGTTAACAATTTTCGCTAATAAAAATTTTGGTTTGAAAAGTTTTATCCTGTTCTTTTATAGAATTTTTTTTTACAATTTGAATTATTCAATTTAGACATTAATATTTTAATATTGTTTGAAGTGAGTTCTGATATTTTCTAAAACCTACTAGGTGGGAGGAAGAGCTTCTTGTTTTCATTAGATTTGAAGACCAAGCCCTTCGTCTTCCCCATGAATCCATATTTGATTTTCATTCAAGTAACTAATTTTTGTGTTAATAAAAACTTAAGTTCCGAAGAAAAGATAAGAGGTTTGAAAAGGTAAAAGGCATATGTAAAAACATGGTCGTGGAAATGAGCAATTGATTGAATTTTAAAAAGAAATAAAATTTTTTAATAAAATATATATATATATATATATATATATATATAACTTCATAAAATTATAGAATATTCTAAAAATTAAATAAAAATTCATTAATTGTTTTTTTTTATGAATGTTTTGAAATATTATTAATTATAATAATTTTAAAAATTTAAAGTAAACCAAGCACTATAAGTATATTTATAGATGATTTTTACAATGTTTACAAAAGTAAATAATTGAACAAAATTGGTTTATTTGAAAGGGAGCAAATTGCTCTTAACTTAAATAGATTATGAATCAATTGTCTTTTTCTTTTGTTCTCTCTCGATATATGGACTAAATTAATTCCCACCTTATAGTAGAAACACATATGAAATCTTTATTCCTAAAATTTAATACAAGACTCCATTCAATTAAACGACCCCAACAACCTTTTATAATCACTCAATTCAACATACTTTCATTTTGATTCCATTGTGTTCCATTATGATGATGACAAACTCAACATTGATTTTTTAAATCTTTACAAATAGATTTAAACTAACAATAAAGATAGATTAAAAATTGGAACAATGTGTACAACCCAAACAAATAAATAATTGGAACAATTTATTTTTACATGAATATATTACACATATATTTGTACATAATAAATCTCTAACTTAATTTAAAACTTCTAAATTTAGGATTTGTGTCAAGTCCTTATTGGTCAAAAATGACTATGGATTCCATGAGAGGGATGAATTTTAATCGAGAAAAGTAAAGTTATGATGTTAATTTTCTTTAAATGGAAGAGTTTTACTTTTTAGGATTTTAGGAGTTCTTTTTTCTTTTTTCTATATTCATTTTTGTTGAAAATAATTTTTTGTATTTTTAATTTAAAATTTGATTAATAAGTTTGATTGGATGAAGAAGTTAAAAAAAAAATTGAAGGTGCTTGGTAGGAAATAAAAAAGTAAAAGGAAAGAAAATGAGGATGAACATTTTTGGTCATGGTAGTTAATAGGCCTGAAATTTCATTTAATATGAGAAAAATGAATTAAGGAATGCCTGCTCTTTCTATTTATATATTCATTTATTTATGAATGCGTTATCTAAAGTCTAAACTCCACTATGATTCCATCAATAATTTACACCTAACGAATATCCAAATTTAAATGAAAACTACTCTAGTATTTATAGGCTTCCAAATCAAAATTCACACAAAACCAACCACCCAATTTATAAATATATATAGCTGGAATTAAATTAAATTAAGTTAAAATTAGAAATATATCATACAGTTTGAATTCATATTAAATAGATATTTAGTTATTGTTATTTACAAGTCAAGACGGGTATAATAATTTTCAACATACAACATTTTATACATCAAAGACATTAATTAATTAATCAATTAAAGTGATATATATATATATGAATGTAATTAATAAATATTTTAAAATTGATAAAATAATAGGTTTAATATAATATTTGGTATTTGAACTTAACATTTTTTCTATTTTAGTACCTAAACTTTTTTTGTCTTATTTGGTACCTAAACTTGACAATTTTTTCTAATTTGATACCTAAACTTGACAATTTTTCTTAAGTTGGAACTTAAACTTTTTTGGGGTCCAATCTGGTGCTTGAATTCGACTCTTTCCTAATTTGATACCTACTCCTTTTTTTTTTGTTCGATTTGGTACTTGCCAAACGTTTTACGAATTATTCTAATATGCTAGCAACATTGTTTTATTTATGAGGTAGCAAAAATAATCAATGTATGACTGACATGTGACAGATTATATGATTTTTTTGTATTTTATATGCTCAATTAATTTCAGTTTTATTAATTGAAAATAATGAATTTCTTTTAATTTGGGTTTTTTAAAATCTTATTTAATATTAATTGTTAAACATAGCTCAATACTTATTTTTTAACATGAATTTTCTCTAATATTGACAATATTTTGTAGCATAACAAAAAAAAACAATGTTAATATTTTGCATCATTTGTATAATATTTAATAAATTTAAATACTAAATTGAATTTAAAAACTTATCTATCCACTTAAAAAATACTAAATTTATACACTGAATTGGGCTCAAAAATTTTAGGTACAAAATTAAGAAAAGATAATAAATATTGTATTAAGCAAAAGAATATAATAAAATTAATTATAAAGCAATAAGACAATAACTATAAATAAGAATAAAAACAAAGGTAGTAATAATGCAAACAAGTGCAGAGCAGAGCCAAATCGAACATTTAGCCTTCCTGTTGTGGGTCCCGACACAACAATCAGCCCTGGCACGTTCCTCTGTTCTCTACTCAATTTCGCTGTCTTTTGTCTTTTCTTTATTTCAAACGGTCCATTAATTATTATTGTTATTTTAACTGAAACAAATAAAAAATATATAAAACAATTTTGAATTTTTAAAATTCGAAAAACTATGGAAAGGGACCCTCAAAAGGACAGCAAAGAAAAACCAGACAGCTTTGGGTTTGCTTTAAGAAGCAAAGGAAATAAAAAACCACTTGCCCAATTGGCGTGGGTCCCAACTATTTCAATCTGTTTGTTTTTTCTTTCTTTTTTTTACCAAAGATATCATGAGATTTCTCAAATTTTAAAAGAAAGAATTGCGGTTTTGATAAAATAACAGCCTGTTTCTAGGGATTAGACACGTGGCAGAACAAGGGTCATCGTTATAACACGGGCCGGAAATCATTGCCATGAAATATATATTCCGGTAAATTTAAAACTATATTCTCAGCATATAAAATAAATCAAAATAAGAAATAGTATAAAAATATATAAATTCATTCAAAACTAATAGATAATAACACTCCAACTCTTTAAATGGAACAGCATATAGAGTCTTAGTTCAATTGATATTGACATTGACATTGTTATTATTATAAGAGGATATGAGTTTGAGTATATTAAAGTATATTATTTTTTTATTTATAGGTTAGAGAGGTTATTGATAATTTTAAATATTATATAAAAAATAGATATTATTAGAATCTATAATGAAATTGTTCAAAAAAAACCTCATTTTAAGTGAAAGGAGAAAAATAGAGTTAGTTGTACCAAAGATCTCAAATTACCATTTATATTTTAAATTGAGTTTCAAATTTTAAAAATATCCTAATTACATTTTAAATTATCAATATTTTATCAAGTAGGACTTTTCATTATTAAAACTGTTGATTTAACAATTAAATGATACGTAAAATATTATATGATGTAATTTGAAATAATTTAAAATGAAAATTTTAAAGAAAAGTAAAATGTTGACGATAACTTTTAAAAGTAAAATTAAAAATTAAAAATAAAGTAAAACCAAAAAGAAAGAGAATGAACTATAATTTTGTAAAAGCTTCAAAACTTAAAAATTAAGATTTTTACCATATCTATTTTACAGCATTCAATTTTTTTAAAATTTTTATTTTAAATTATGTCACATAAAATCTAAATAATTAAATTAAGTAGATAACTTTATTATTATAACATTGATAGTTTAAAGATATAACAAAGTATTTTAAAATTTAAAGACTAATTTAAAAGAATATTTAATTTAAAAATATTTGATGCAATTAACTGAAGATAGTATTATGTAAATAATATATGCTATTACTACTATATATAAGGAAATCGTAACGCCCTCCTTGACACACCTGTTCATTATATTTCTCTTCTTCTTTTCTTGAAATTATAAAACGATATTAATTTTCAATTCTAATTTCTTTACTTTTTAAGATTATATAATAATGATTCAGTTTTAATTTTAGTTCTTATTCTATTCTTAAATTTAATATTTAATTTTTAACATAATTTCGGTAACTTAATATTTGTAATATTATTAGTTAATTTAGATACTTTATTCGATTTAAATACTTGTGTGAATTTTAATAATTGCTAATATGGTTTAAATTTTCTATTTAATTAAAATTTATTACAATATTATTTTTGTTATATAATTATCAAGTGAGTTATTTTATTTTTTCAAAACATCATATCAACGAATGTAACAAAAAAATTTAACGGTTTCAATCATTAAAATGAATTTTAAATTTGAAAAAATAAAGAGATTAAATTTTAAAAATAAAAACATGGTAACTAAATTTTAAAGATTTGAAAACACAAAACTTAGAACATATTCTACATTTAAAATTGTTACTCTATAATTTAACTTTAAAAGTAATTAACCCAACATAAAATGTAAAAATCAAACTTATAAAATGTAAAAATAGTTGATGAGAAAAGAAAATTGAGTATATTAGATTTTAGGAAAACTAGATGAATAATGTTATTTCTTTCTAAATATTTAAATTGCTTTTTATCAAGTGAGATGTTAAGAAAGTTGTCAACAAAACAATGTTGTAATAACATCACTGTTTTAGTGAATTTGTCTTGTCTTGGTAGACATCGTGCAATGAAGGATTTGACATTATCTTAAGCTTATACCGCACATTGTTTCCAAGATTAAAAAAAGCATACCCCCGTTTCAGTTACATTCATCAATTAATTTGACATTTCCCTAATTACCAATCAATATCATTTTGAATTATTATTTGCTTCATTCTAGTTTTCAAATCAATTTGAGTGATATTTGATCAGATTTGTACCTAGTCTTTTTGTCTTTAAACTCTTCTATTGCCCCATGTAAAGTTCTCTTCTTCTTTTTTCCCTATAAAAAAAAAAATGTTAGAATTAATATTTTAATCCACGTTATTGTAATTTTTTTTCACAATTTCCTGGTTTTATTTTGTCCACAATTTTATACTTGTCTATATTTTTTTTGGTTTTGTTTTGTCAATTTTTTTTGAAATTAGGTGTGATTTTATTTTACTTTTAAATTTTAATTATATATATGTCAATATAAAAATGTCACTTGATCTATTAGGGTTTGGGGTTTTCTCAAGAGGGTTAGTTAGTATAGATTATGTGTGTGCTTAAACCACTAAGATGACAACCTTAGGAAACTATCATAGGCTAGACAAAATTCGGGAGATAAGCGAGTATCAACCAATCGATTAGTTCATTAGAGGTCGGTAGGTAATAATTGATTAATCGTTAGCTAATCCACCCTAAAACCCTGACCAAAGTTAATTACAAATCCTGAAGTGAGTCAATCTTCTTAATTGGTTATTTGATTTAAATTGTTTATTTATTTTTCCTTGTTTATTTATTTTAGTTAATTGATTTATCTCTTTAATCTACTTTATGCTTTATCATAATATAGGAATTAATTACTACTACTTAGATTTGTTATTGCAAAAAAGTTTTCATAATTTTTTCCATCCTACCTTGGGTACAATTTTAGGAATACTTCCCAAGTATTTCATTGTACTAAATTATATTACAATTTGACCCATACACTTGCAAACACCATCGTTTTAATCTCTTATATTTTTGGTGTTATATTTTACTAACTCATTTATAGGAGGTCAATTATGTAGAATGGTTGGTTTGACAGGTTTCTACAATCATGTGCATTTCACCTGATTCTCAATGTATTTTTTCTTTTCTTGGTTGGCATAACACCCAACAACGGATAACATAATAACTCTAGGTCTATGTTACTATCTTTGATTATCGTCTGCCCACCAATTAGAAGGTTGGTTATTAAAGTGACATCCTCTAACGTTATAGTTGTTTCCTTGCGTAAAAAATGAAATTTATGCATTTCAAATCCCATCTTTCTAAAAAAGTGACAAACAACTTTTGTATCATTTTAAACTTGATTATTTTATATTTCACTAATAAATTTCCCCATAGGTCTCGCATACATCTATATAATTTTTAAATTATAAAATAAAGTTTTATAATAATAAAATACAATTGTAATAAAATCTAATAAGAACAAAATTGAAAAAGAAGGAAGAGAAATTTTTCCATATTTAAGATTTAATATATTACAAGCTATTTTTGAAACCTTAAAGTAGCCATTTTCTGACAAGTAGAAAAACTAGAAAAATTAAGGCTTTTTGTCCAGTAAGATGCTTTTAAGGTTTTAATTTTTAAAAGAGGATTGTAACTCAAGACAGAAGAGAATAGGGTAAGAACTTCCAATCTTCTTTATATCTACACTAAAACAGATCCCATAATCAAATAAAATTTATTAATCCTAAAATAATATAAAAATAGGAAATAAGAGATCATTTTGGACTCTGAAGTTTCTATTTTAAATTTATTTTCAAGAAATTAAAAAATTATCATTCTTTTTTTTGAAATCTTTTTAAAATTCGTTTTCTAGATATTAACAATCAGCTATTATTTTTAAAATAAAAATATTTGGATGCAATATGATTTTATAAAGAGTTAATAATTTTAATATTATTTAATTTTGACATAGATGTTAATTTAGATAAAAATGTTAAATATAACCAAACAAGAAATGATTTATTAATTTAAACTAAAATAAATATATAAATATATTTGTGATGTGCTTAAGGAATATAATTTTAAATTTGGTAATATAATATTATTTTTTTTTTTGGTAGAAAAGGCAAGGGTGAAAGGAAATAATATTTGTAATTAGAATTTTAAATCCCAAGTAAGATTTGCAAATTGCATACCTCACGATGAGGTGGCTTCACTCTCATTTTTCCTGTTTTAGTTTGAATTAATTTCAACAAATTAAGCACAATGTTTAAAATTCAAATCTTGATAACTTTCAACTTTATAAACAAAATGATTACAACTCCTTGTGTCATAAGTGGGTCACCTCAAAATTTTTTTATTTTTATTTTTATTTTGCTTTTCCACCTCAACTTATTTAAATTTAAATAAAAATGATAATTTTAAATGGATAGTGAAAATAAATAAAGGTTTGCCAGAGGTGTGACAAGAAATCCCCTCAGTTATTAGTATTTTTGTTCTTCCATTATTGGCTGACACACTACACGTAGAGTTTTTTGAGTAAAAAAATCTATTTGTAATTGACAGTAAAAAATGTTATACGCAAGAGTAATTTTTTAATTAAAATATTGAGCTGAATGTATTTGGACTTGAAACTTAACCGTATGTAGGGATTGATTACCAAAATAAGCGCAGATGTAACGCCAAGTGAAAAAAAGGGAAAATGGCAGCGCATAAGAAGTGGCAAAGATAGCGGTTTGGAAATGGAAGAGGAACAATGTCGGGGGTCCACTCCTTAACTCACTCCTATTAGATAAGCTAGCTGTCATTCCACTCTCACACTCTTGTTTCTTCCATTTTTAAGCCCCCTCTTCTTCCTTCCCCCTCTTCATTCTTCTCCCTTTCTTACGACTTTCATTCTTCCTCTCTTACTTACCCATGGCCCAGGAGACTCTTGACTCTGAATCTGCACCTGCTGCCCCCGCCCAGGAGGTGTCTGTGGTTGTCGAGAAGCCTCAAGTTACTGAGAAAGAGCCACAACCCTCCGCACCTGCTCCCCTGCCGGAACCTGAGGTGCCCGAGAAGCCGGCTGTTGTTGCTGTTGAAGAAGAAGCTGTTGAAGTTGAGAAGCCCAAGGTTGAAGAAAAGGAAGAAACTAAGATAACCCAGTCTGTTTCTTTCAAAGAGGAAACTAATATCGCAGGTGAACTTCCTGAGCCTCAAAAGAAGGCCCTTGATGAGCTTAAGCAGCTTATTCAAGAAGCCCTTAACAACCACGAGTTCACTGCCAAACCCAAAGCAGAAGAAAAACCTGTAGCTGAGCCTGAGCCTGAGCCAAAGAAAGAAGAAGAAGAAAACAAGGAAGAGAAAAAAGAAGAAAAAGAGGAAGAGACACCTGCTGCTGAAATTTCAGAAGAACCCAAGGTAGAAACGGATGCACCCGCCGCTGTTGAAGTCAAGGAAGAAGAGAATACTCCTCCTCCACCACCACCAGCCGATGCTCCTGCGGCCGAAGTGGTTGTAGTGGAAACAGAGGTAGCTGAAAAAGCGAAAGCCGTAGACGATGATGGCGCCAAGACAGTGGAGGCGATTGAGGAGTCTGTAGTCGCTGTTGCCGCTCCTCCGGCAGAGAAAGAAAAGGAGGAGCCCTCCGCCGAAGTGGCTCCTCAATCCGAAGAGACCAAAGAAGCCCAAGTTCCTCCACCTCCACCCGAGAAGGTGTCCATATGGGGGATCCCACTTCTCGCAGACGAGAAAAGCGACGTGATCTTGTTGAAATTCTTGAGGGCAAGAGATTTCAAGGTGAAGGACGCATTCACTATGATCAAAAACACTGTCAGCTGGCGAAAAGAATTCGGAATCGAAACCTTGCTCGATGAAGATCTAGGGAACGAACTAGAAAAGGTTGTTTTTATGCAGGGGTTCGATAAAGAAGGTCATCCCGTCTGTTACAACGTCTATGGAGAATTCCAAAACAAAGAGCTGTATCAAAACACTTTCGCTGATGAAGAAAAACGATCCAAGTTCTTGAGATGGAGGATTCAGTTCCTGGAAAAGAGCATCCGAAAACTCGACTTCAATCCTACTGGTATCAATACCATGGTTCAAGTGAACGACCTCAAGAATTCACCTGGACCTGGTAAAAAGGAACTCAGACAAGCTACCAACCAAGCCCTTAACTTGCTTCAAGATAACTATCCCGAATTTGTGGCCAAACAAGTATGATTTTTTAACTTTGTCAGATCATTTCTGTTTGTTTGTTAAAGTTTGAACTGATATAGATGTTGGTGCTGGATTTTTGAAGGTGTTCATCAACGTTCCATGGTGGTACTTGGCTTTCAATAGGATGATCAGTCCTTTCCTGACTCAGAGAACCAAGAGCAAGTTCGTATTTGCAAGTCCAGCCAAATCTGCTGAGACCCTCTTCAAGTAAGTGGATTTCATTCATTTCCTCCTTTTAATTTTGCTTGTTTCATCAAATGGTAATCCAAGACCTTCTCATATAGGAATCTATTTATGAACATTGGTATCATTTCATCTATGACCATAAAAAGGGCCCTTGAACAAGTGTTTATATTTATTACTCTAGACATTAATTTGCCGTTTATTGCAATATGTTTGATTAATATGAATGGATCTTTAATCATAAATAGATAATTAGTTTGTGCATAGTGTTTCATATAACTTCAAAATTTTTTTGGGGTAAATATTAGATATATTGCTCCGGAGCAAGTACCAGTTCAATATGGTGGACTGAGCAGAGAAGGTGAACAAGAATTTAGCGTGGCCGATGCCGTCACAGAGGTTACAATCAAGCCAGCAGCGAAGCACAGTGTTGAATTCCCTATAACTGAGGTATCATTTGTATCATTTTACTAAAATTGTCAATTCAGTATGCCATTCATGTAATAACAATATATGGTATTTGAATTAGCAGAATTGTAATCTGGTTTGGGAACTCCGAGTAGTGGGATGGGAAGTCAATTACGGAGCCGAATTCGTGCCGACCGCCGAAGATGGGTATACCGTGATCGTATCGAAAACAAGGAAAGTTTCTTCGGCCGATGAAACCGTGATCTCCGATAGCTTCAAGACCGGTGAGCCTGGAAAGGTTGTTCTCACCATTGATAATCAAACATCAAAGAAGAAGAAACTCCTTTACCGGTCCAAGACCAAGCCTTATTCTGATTGAAGCTTTGAAATGATCAATGGGGTTGGATTTTGTTTTCTTTATTGGAAAAATTATTTTTATAAATTTAGAATCTTTGGGGATTTATTTTTATTTATATATATTTTTTTATTAGTTAATTGGGATTGTGGTTTTTTATTTTGATTAAAAATGAATCTGGGATGGAACTGTGTGTTATGTGGAAAAAGGAACTGTTTTGTTATTGTGAAAACTCTTTGTTTCTAAAGTTTGTGTAAATGTCTTTCTTTTTTGTGCATTAATCATTTATTATCCTCTTTTTTTTTTTTTTTTGGTTTTGTCATCAGAGATCCAAGGATTCATTTTCTGAATTTGATGCATGCTTTTACATGGATCTAATCAACCTGGAAAGTACAGATTCTGTTTTATCATTTACTCAATATTAATTATAAAATCTTAATGAAACTTGCTTGCATTATTAAGAAAACTCAAATTTTGATGAAATTTTCAGGCTTCACAATTAAAACTTTAATGTAATTGATTCAAAATATGTATAGATTGTAATTATGGAAACGATTTTAGGATGAGAGTAAGGATGGAAGAAGACGAAAGCGTGGAGGGCGAGAGAGTTACGTGTGAATAGTGAATCATTAATGGGGGCGGGATTTGGCATCTTTCCATCAATTCCATCCGTCTCCTTATTTAAACCATGGAATTGATTTGAATTAAAATAGACATTCATTCATTTGAAAAATTTTAAACATAATTTGATGCATTCAAGAATCAAGTTTTGTATCAAGCTCGACCCCTAATTCAGATGCAATAAATTTCATTTTTACAAACCCCTTCTACCTATCCATTCCTACATTCAACTTTCAAAAGTAAAACAACTTGCATATTCATGTTATATTTATGTATTTATATTATATGTGTTATAATCTATCCTATATATAATGATTTTGATTGAATTGAATTGATGTTACTTATATCTAGATTCTAATTTAATAAAATAATAAATATTAATTTAAAAGATTTTTTAACCTTTTAAATTAAATCCAAAGAAAATACATTTTATGATGAGCTCAACTTTAATAATTTGTATATCTTTGATAACTTTTAAATTTGAAGCATTTTTGGTAAACTTGGATTGTATCATTTATACTATTATTTAAGTTATTAATTGAGTTGGTTTTATGAGTCAATTAAGCATTAATTCGATTAAGAAAATTACGAAAATATCATTCCATAATTAAACTAAATTATATTATTTGATGATACTTTAGTCTTTTATTTTAACAAAGCCTATAAAATATTCAAATAGTGGGATTTGAACCCATGATGATTAAATTAATAAAACCTTAAATTTATCACCAACCAAAGTTTTATTTTAATTTTTTTATATATATTTTTATTTTAATATGCAAAATTTATTATCTCTATTAATTGTATATCTATACTATTTATAAAATCTCTGACTGAGCTAGTGTCACGAGTTATCCAGGCACAACTCGATTAGGGAAATCACGAAAATATTCTTCCGTAATTAAAATAAGTTATATTATTTGAAGATACTTTCACCTTTTTAATATCGTATATATTTCATATGTTATTATTAATCGCTTTTAAACCTTATGTTTTATTATATATTATATGTTATACTTAAGCTAATATCTATGTTCTAAACACATAGTTTCCTCATATATGCGTGTGATATAATTTCTAATATATTTATAAATGTTTAGTTTGTTGTCATGAGTAATTTTATTCTATTTGTGATATAATCTTTAAAAAATAATATTAATTTAAAAGATAAATATAGAGTTTACCAAATTTGCTATAATCTAATGTTATATATATTATATAAAAAAGTATTCTCTTTTATAGAATTGTTAAATTATTTTGAAGATAGTATTTGAAATAATGAAAAATAATTTGTGAGCATGGCTGTCTGTATGGGGCCCAACCCCAAGTCTGAATTGAATCTTTCTTTTCCAAAGTGCTTTATGGAAGGATGAATTGAGAATAATACAGTTGGGTTTGTAATAATACCACATTCCCCACCACCACCTTAATTTAAAACATTCATAATTCATCCCATTTCATGATTAATCATATATTCTTTTTACATATAATTCATAAAATTAATCTTTATATCTTTCAAATATCAACAAAATTAATATTTATTGTTTAAAAAATCAGCTTAACCTATAAATTGGTATCTAAATTATATTGATACAATTAAATGGTTACTCACACCACACACGCACTAATTACGCTCAAAGGGAGCTGTCCAAATAAAGACTTACCACTTGTTCTCTTAAAAGTTTGAATTCGAGTGGGTTCTATGGGTGAACAACCCTTTACCACCAAGCCAATCACGAGAGTTCCTATTAGTTCAATCGTTAGTTAAATAATTAAATCTATTTAAAAAAAAGATAACCAATTAAAAATTGACATGTGAAAAATGTCAAAAAATATTATTTTCTTTTTATATATTCTTTGTAATTTTTATTTTCTTCTTTCTTCAAAACCAAATTAATGGTCAAACTCATTAGGCCACCAGTTTCCAATTTGATCAAATTTTTCAGTTTGATTAAATAAATTATTAAAAAATTTATAATTTTTTTAAAAACAAAAAAAAAATCGGTTCAATTGATTTTTTTGTTGGTTCAATGGCTTGAATACTCATTTGACCCTTGAATTTGACTCCCAACTTGGTACTTATTATTTTTAGGTAAACTACCAAAATAGTCACTTTTATTTACTTCAAGTTACATTTTAGACACTTATGTTTGAAATGTTACGTTTTAGTCACTTACGTTATCATCTTGTAACATTTTAGTCATTGAGCCATTAGTTACCGTTAACAGTGTAACAATAAACTGACATGGCACGTTAAATCATCATTTCAAATAAATTTTTTTTATGTTAAATTCTATAATTGGTCCTCATATTTTTTCGTTTTAAGTAATTTAATTTTTTTTTATCTTTTAGCTTTCCTTTTATTTTTTTTATTTTTCATTCTCTTCTTCTTCTCCTTTTGTTTCCTTCATTTCATTTCCTTTAACATAGTTTTTCTATATTTTTTATTTATTAAAACTAGTTTCTATACTTTATAAAGGTGGTTCCCACTATTTTCTTTTTGAAATAAAAAGAAAGTGGAAACATGTCATAGGAAGGAAGCAACAAAGAAACCCCACCGATGGTATATTTGGAAGATTATTGAGCGAGCGACAAACCTTAGGGAACAATAGAGGAGTTAAGGAATATATTGGGATGGGTTCTCCAACTAAATATCACTTCTTTATCGAATGAATCACGAGACCATCTTTCGGTGTTAAAAAAGGAGAAAAGCCAAGCAAGCTAAAAAGGCTCCAAATTAGGCACAAAATCTGAGACTATTGACTTTTCCCAACATTATATATCGAGGCGAAGATACATCTATCCGATATAATAATAAATGGGGATGAAAATATGTATATTTCATGCCAAAAGATTTCTAAATCCTTAGGAAGGATTCTTTCTCTCCCGGAGTATAACTTGTCCTCTTTTGGTAGCCTCGGGAGGAACCCGAATCTAGTTTATAACTGCACAGATGAGATTTATTGGCTGGGAAATATTTTAGAATGTGAATGAAAATTATCAGCAAAACTTTGTCAGCCATCTAAGTCAAGTAACAGTAGAGGAATCAGAGAACTAACTTTGCTTTTCGGATAACAAAACTAGTGATGAAGTCCAAAGTGATAATGAAATTTTGAACAAACCGACACTTCTCTGAATTATGACAAAGAAGATCAAACTTATTGTTCTACTAAAAACGAAATGCGTTCCCTTATTTTATGATGAAATCATGAATTTATATTTAGCCTTCATAAAATGTATGTAGGTGGTGGCCCTGATCAGTGTCTTGATTTTGATGGCGATGCAAGGTTTGGGGTTTTTGATTAGGGTTCTAGGTCTGACTTATTTTTTTTAGAATTTTCCTGCGTAGATTAAAATATTTATAGGTATTGATTAGTTTATCTTTATTGTAGTTTTCATTTTTTGTTGGGGGTGAGAAAGAAAATAAAATAGTGGATGAAAGGGGTGTAAAAAAAATTTCACTCTTCTTTATAAACCTAGTGTCACGGACTTAGGATTTTTGCCTCACAATCCATGCGGCCTTAGGTAGTTTCTTGCTCCAAAAACACCTAAGTCAGCCTAACTCCCACAATATGAGGATTCAACAGAATTCCTCCACAAAAACCCAACTCAAACGAAAGCAACTTGAAGCCAAACAAGATGAATGAAGAACGAAACAAGAATAAGCCACAGAAAAATAAGAACACAATAGAGAGAAATTTGAGTGAATGCTCTCAAGAATTCTTATTGATCAAAAACTCAATGATTTACAATGAGGGGAGAGGCCTCTATTTATAGTTTAGCCTCCCCAAATCCGACAGTACAGATCAAATACATCAACGGCTAAGATTAAATGATATCTACAAATCAAATCTCTAAGATTACAAAATCTCATATTCTAAGATTACATATCATATCTAAGATTGCATATCCTCGAAGATTATGTTTCCATATGTGTCAAGCTTGTAGATGAACCTTCACTCTTCAAGCAACGGGCCAGATCGGGCCAAATGACCTCCTTCCCACTTGATGGATCACACAAATGTGTCATGGTTGCAGGCTCCCATGTGCAACTCATGACATTATCCCCCACCTAATCTAGCGACGCCCTTGTCGCGTCTTCCGCATGGTACCAATCTATCTCGTCATGGAATTGCCATAAGACTTCAGTGGGTTCCCAACTAGACTCACTATCGGGAAATCCCTTCCATCGGACCAGGTATTCATGCTGCGGTCGATAATGCTTCTGCCAGACTACACGATCTGCTTCGATGTTTTTAACCTCTCGATCATAGGCGACTTTTACCCTCATTGGTGCTTGTTCAGACTTGCTTCGATTTGGGTCTTCCCCATCTTCATGGAATGGCTTAAGCATATTCACATAAAATACTGGATGGACTTTGAGCTTTTCCGGCAACTCAAGTTTGTAGGCCACCTTGCCTACCTTCTTCACAACTCGAATTGGCCCCTCATATCGTCGCACAAGTCCCTTATGCAAACCATCATGTCGCAAAAGTAGGTGTAGTTTAGCAAGAACTGGGTCACCAACCTAAAATTGCACATCCCTTCGATTCTGATCCGCCCACTTCTTGTTGCGCTTACTTGCCTTATGTAAACAAGCTCTAGCTAGATCATTTTGCTCTTGCCAATCTCTTACAAATCGATAAGCTGCTGGATTCAGTCCTGCATAACGAGTTGTAATAGCATTAGGTGAAAGTGGCTGTTGCCCCGTCATTATCTCGAATGGACTCTTGTTCGTTGCCTCACTTCGTTGTTAGTTGTACGAGAATTGAGCCACATCCAAAAAATTTGGCCAATCCTTTTGTGTCGCACTCACATAGTGCCTAAGATACGTCTCCAACAACGCATTCACTCATTCAGTTTGCCCATCAATTTGTGGGTGCATACTTGTAACACCCTTTAACCCTAGACTGTCACCGGAACAGGGTTATGAAGCATTACAGAACATATCAAACAATTTACAATTAATTCAAAATAAATGACATACTTATCTTGATTCAATCATAAAGTCCCTATAATGGACCCTCAAGGTCCAAATCACGCGTTAGAATCGAATCGGGACTTGTTCGAGTATTTTTTTAACTCAATATAACCCTTTTATAAATATCTAACATTCCCTGCAAGTTTCAAATCGAGACCAATCCAAAACAAATCATTATTCAAACCAATTTCTATAGTTATAGCACTATTACTTCAAAACTACCTATTTCATACTCATATGTTCTTAAACTTAAACATGCCATTAATATTTTCAGGAATATATATAGTTTGTATGATTTTAAAACACCATTTACAAACATTTCCCAAAATAACAAAATTTGACATCCTAGGTACATGCCATTACCAAAATGAAACATACATCACCAAGTCTTGGGATCGGGATCAGCTTTGGATGCTGATTCAACTATTTGTCTTTTACCTAACCTGAGCATGGAAACAAACCGTATGCTGAGTATGCACTCAGTGGTATTTCTTTAACCGAACACTTAATGAATACAAAACATATGTAAATATATATATTCAAACTTTTCAAAATAATAAATATTCAATCATTCACTTTTCAATTTATATACCATTCTAATCCAAACTCAATATCAGTCAATATATTTTAGTAGCCATCAACCAATCAATGGTATTTAATACAATCAGTTCGTCAGTAACAATAAACCATTCAAAAATATTCAGTCGTTTAGTGCAATTAGTTACCCCTATTAACATGACTCGGACAATGACGGATACATGGATCCAACCAACACACCAGTACAGCACTTAGTGCCTTATCGACTTTGCCGAAGTAAACAGTAACAGTAAGGTACTCAGTACCTCATCGGATTAAACTGAAGTAACAGTAATAGTACGCCATTTATAATGCCTCATCGACTCAAGGTCAAAGTATCCCTGAACGCTTCCAATCTTATGGCATGCCAACTATATCCGACTTAGCCTGATACTGTTAATAGGGTATTCAATTCACTTTTGATTTTTCAACCAATACACATTTCAATTAATCACATGTATCCATATAAATTCAATTCAATAACAATTACTAATACTTACGTTAATTACTTACCATAACATATAAACCTAATTATAACAATTAATAATTAAGTTTTGATTAAATACCAATTCAATTTAAATTCAATACCAATGCTCAAATATCACATAAATCATAATTTCCCAAACACTCAATTCCAATAATCATAGATAGTAATAATAATGTATCAAATTAATTATTGAGTTCGGTTATAGAAATACAAATTGAAATTCTCGAATCACTGCTCGTCAACCTTCTCTTTTCCTTTCTTTGTCGAAGTCTCTGGTACGATATTAGCTACGTAATTAAACAATTAAAAATCATCAATCACATAATTCCATCTAATATTTCCTTTTATACATAAATTTTATCTAAGTTCCAATTTAATCCCATAATCAATTCTAATTTTATTTTACTAAAACTATTCCATATTCTCATTAAATTTCTTCTATAAACTCATTTTAACTCTTCAATGTTGCCATAAATCCCTAATTTTTAAATTCTTTCAATTTAGTCCCTACTATTCAAAAACTTACACTTTATTTTACAATTTAATCCTTTACTAACTTCTAACTTGAAATTCAATTAATTTAACCCCTAATTCATCAATTAATTCAACATAACTCATGTTTAAAATCTATCAACTAACAAAATTTCAACATAAACCATGACATATTTTGTTCTAGGTTTCTAAAACTCAAAATTATAAGAAAATGACTTAATTTGACTTACCAATTTGAAATTGAACCTTAAAACCCTAAATTTCTTCTTTTCTTTCTGCTTTTATTCACTATTCTGTTTCTATTTCCTTTCTTTTATTTCTTTAGTTTATATATATATAAAATAAAATAAAATAATATATTATAATTAAAACATAAAATATCTTTATTATATAATAATATAATAATATACTAAACATAAAAATCTTAGATTTTCCTCACGATAAACCGCCTCAATTTATACTTTTGGTATAATTGCACTTTTAGTCCTTTTTATTTTATTTTAATATATAATTCAACTTTTACCCTTTATTCAATTTAGTGTTTTTATTAATTGCTCCTAATTAAGTCAAATTCACCTATTTAAAACTTAATTAAACACACAACTAGCTTCGTAAATATTTTTAATAAATATTGAAGAAATTGTTTTTCAAAAACGGAGATCCAAAAATATACTTTTCCGATATCCTTAAATTTCGAGTCGTTACATTTCTCCCCCTTAATAAATTTCGTCCTCGAAATTTACTTGAAAAGAGGTGGGAATATTGTGATCTCATAGTCTCTTCCGGTTCCCATGTTGCTTCTTCAACACTATGACTTCGCCACAACACTTTCACTAAAGGAACTCATTTATTCCGCAATTCTTTCACCTCTCGAGCTAATATTCTAACCGGTTTCTCTTCGTATGTCAAATCGGGTCGAATTTCAATTGTAGAAGGCCCATTTTGCCCGTGCCTTTAGACTTATAAACCAAATGTAAAAAACCAAAACAAAAAATAAAAAAAAATCATAAAACAGTCCAGTCCATTTACATTTACACTGGTAGCCCAATTTATAAACCCACTTTACAATAAGGTCCAAACCCGAGACCCAAATTGAAACCCAAAATAAAACTTAAATTTATTGACCTAAACCATAACCCAAAATCCCATTACACCCAAAACCCCCAACTTAATCCCTAGCCTAAGTTTCAATAGCCCACTACTAAAACAAGCCCAAAATGGCCCAAAGGGGCCCAACAATTTAAGAATACCAAAAGCCCTAGAGGTTTCTGGAACATGCTAGCACCACAGCCAGCCAAAGAATCAGGCTTTCATGAGTGGTTTCCTATGAACTGCCTCTCCACGTTAGCTTCTCCACCCCATACATGCCTGCAACAGACTAACAAACAAAAAGAGCAAGCAGCAAATAACAACAAAATGACAGCAATGAAATTTGTATTTTTTATTTATTTTCTTTTTTATTTTTTCGGCTATAAAACTGAATGGAACGTAATCTGTAAAAAGGGGATGAAAATCAATACAAAAAGTTTGAAAACAGGAAAAAGTTTTCAAAAGGTGATTTTAGATTTTATTTTTTCTTTTGATTCTGCTTCTATTTCTTTTTGATTTTTGTTATTGCATGTAAAAACAAAAAAAAAAAAAGGAATGTAGATACTTATCTTTTTAAGGGCTTCGAATCCTTGTTTACTTCGTGATAATCGAAGTTTAGATGAGGGTTGAGGTTAAGCATAGCAAAAATCTTGATTTTGTCGTCAAATAAGGCCAGATTAAGCCCTCGTGTGATGCCGTTTGCCGAATATGGAGGCAAAATGGCGGTTGAGCGGTGCCTTTTGGTTCAGCCGAATGAATTAGGAGAGATTTTAGGTTTTTTTTTTTATTATTATTTTGATTTTGTTAAAGTAATTGAATGTTTAGTTTTAGGGTTTCTTAATTTTGTTTTGTAAAGAGTAAGGAACGACGCCGTTTTGTTTGAGGCTAGGTCTGCGCGTCGACTTGATCAGCAAAGAGGGTCCATGCGTTTTCGTCTTGAGTGGGCGAATTGCGCATCTGGTCCCTTCTTGTTTCGCTGCCATTTGATTGAGTCCTATTTATGGTTCTTTTGTATCTTTGATTTTTCCCTAGACTTTGTGCATTATTTCAATTTAGTCCGCGCCCGAGCGCTACCTTTTGGGGATTTGGATCATTCACGCTTTCAATCCTCGTATATTTGCGTGCATTGCGCTTTAGTCCTTAATTCTAATTCAATGTTTTATTTTATTTATTAATTATCCCATTAAATTTGATTTTATTTCAATTGAGTCTTTCTTTCATTTCAATATGTAATTCTTTTATTTTTTATTTTACTTAGTATTCATTTATTTTAAAAATTATTTAAATATATATTTTGAATTACTTTAATAATTTTTATCTCATTTAAATTTAGTATTTTACTTGTATTTGTTTTTTAATTTTTTAAGTTATATCATTATTATTTTAAAACATTCTTATATATCATATTGTTTTAAAATTTTGTGTAATATTTCATTTAAATACCCTTATATATTATTATACATATATAGTTTATGATACAATTAAGTTTTATTCTATATACATTATTAATCCCATGTTATTTTATATATATAATTTCTTTAGTATTTCCTTTTAAATCCATTATTCATTCTATATACATTATTAATCCGTTGTTATTTTTTATATAAAATTTCTTTTAAATTTATTTATATGTATTTCCTTTCAAATCTATTATGTATATAGTTTATTCTTCAAAAACATATTTTATCATATTTTTGTTATTTAAAATTCTTTCATGTACTATTACCCCATTATATAATATTTATGTTTTATTATTATTATATGTACATTATCAACTTCAAGTAGACATGTTTTGTTTTAAAATATTTCGTACATTATTTGCTCCAAATTTCTTCTTTCTTAATATTTATTTAAATAATCATTTATATATTATTATTTTATTCTTCTTTTATCATGTGTTGTTCATTTGTAAATTTTCATATATTCAATAGTTTTCAAATTGTTTTATATCATATTGACTCCTAATTTCCTTATTGTTTTGTATTTTATGTGTTATTTTTAGTTTTCATATTATTTCACGTATTATTGTTTCATATCATTTATTAGTCTTTTGTATTATTATTTCAATTTTTGTTCATCTATGTTCAAACTTGTTATATTCTATTCTAATATATTTTTTGGATGTGAGCTCATTGCTATTGAGTATATGTTAATTTGTTTTTTTGTTCATTTGTATAATATTTCATCTATGATATTGTTCCATGTTTGTAACTTTGATTTTTCTACATTATTGCATCGTGATTCAAATTTCAATATTTTTATTGATATTGGTCATCTCATTTTTCATTTCAAGTAAATCAACAAATGCATTTTGGGCAAGTTTTATAATTGTTTATTTGAAAATTTCCCAAAGCAAAGGCAATGTTTGACGTTTGGAAATTCTGGAACTCGTGCCCTAACGTGCTGGATTTCGATTTTTCGTTTGTCTAAATAATCAAATATCCTTTAAAATCTCGATCGTGTTTTCTAAACTTCAAAACAAGGCAATGTTCTATGTTTGGAATTCGAGAAATCGTGCCCTAACGTATTGGGTTTCAGTTTTTCACTGGACCAAATAATCGAATATCTTTTTGTAATTTTCAAATGTATGCGCTCTTGGAGATCAAGAATGGATCATGGTTTCTAGGGTTTAAAAGATCATGTCCTAACGTGCTAGATGTGATATTTTATTCCTTCGAAACAAGAAAATTTTAACATCCAATTCGAGTTATTCAAATGTTTTAAAAGAAACCGTATTTCAAAATCTTTTTAAATTTTAGACATAAGGACACTATTTAATCAATTAGGAACCAATTCTGGGCGTAACGAGGGTGCTAATCCTTCCTCGTACGTAATCGACTCTCGAACCTGTTTTTTCAAATTTCGTAGACCAAAGTCATTGTTTTAATAAATCAAAATGCTTTATTTACATGACTAATCTTAAGGTGACCCAATCACATCTTGAATAAAGGTTGGT
Source organism: Gossypium arboreum (assembly GCF_025698485.1). NCBI lineage: Eukaryota > Viridiplantae > Streptophyta > Magnoliopsida > Malvales > Malvaceae > Gossypium > Gossypium arboreum. The sequence goes on along the minus strand of NC_069074.1, from coordinate 27,935,550 downwards.
GGTGACTTCATGTTTCATTTTTAAAGTCGATCCCCATTTTTCAAATAAAAAAATGGTTTCGACATCAATATCTTCTATTGAAATCACATGAGAGGGATCAGATCCGTATCTTCTCAACATAGAAACTTGAAAAACATCGTGAATCTTCTGTAAATCTGGAGACAAAGCTAATCGATAAGCAACTGATCCAACTCTTTCCACAATCTTATACGGCCTAATGAAACGATGACTTAGCTTTCCTTTTCGTCCAAATCTTAAAATTTTCTTCCAAGGTGAAACTTTAAGGAATGCCTTATCACTGACAGAATATTCGATATCTTGACGTTTTAAATCTGCATATGATTTTTATCGGGCGAAAGATGCTTTTAGTCTTTCTCGAATCTTTTTAACAGTATCTTCTGTTTCTTAGATTAATTTCGGTCCAATCATTTTTCTTTCATTCATTTCTGCCCAACATACAGGCGATCGACACCTTTGACCATATAAAGCTTCATAATGAGCCATCTGAATACGAGATTGGAAACTATTATTATAAACAAACTTGGCCAATGGTAAATACCGTTCCCAACTAGATTCAAAGTCAATGATACAAGCACGAAGCATGTCTTCTAAAATCTGAATAAGCCGTTCAAATTGCCCATCAGTTTGTGGATGAAAAGTTGTACTAAAATTGAGCTGAGTACCAAGATACTAATGCAATTGTCTCCAAAAACTCCATGTAAACCGTGGATCCCGATTAGAAATTATTGATACTGGAATACCATGCAATCTCACGATATCCCGGATGTATGTTTTCGCAAGTTTCTGAAGTAACCAATCAATTCTAACAGCTATAAAATGAGCCGATTTAGTAAGCCGATCAACAATAACCAAAATTGCATTTTTCTTACTTGCTGACAATGGCAACCCCGTTACAAAATTCATCGTAATACAATCCCATTTCCATTCAGGAATATTAATAGGCTGAAGTAGTCCTATCGGACCTTGATGTTCAGCTTTAACTCGTTGACAAGTTAAACATTTAGCCACATATTCCACTATATCTTTCTTCATACCTAGCCACCAATAAGACTCTCGTAGATTACGGTACATTTTTGTTCCTCCTGGATGTATTGAAAAAGGACTGTCATGTGCCTCACGAAGTATCGACTCCTTCAGGTCTAAAATAGCTGGAACACAAATTCGATTACGAAATCTCAGACAATCATGCTCATCAATGCTAAAATTTTCTATCATACCATTCTAAACCATCTCTCTTTTCTTAATCAACTTACTATCTTCCAACTGTGCTAACTTAATTTGATCAAACATCACTGATTTAACTCTCAATTCAGCCAATAGACTTCCATCGTCATTAATACTGAACTGTGCAAACATTGCTCGTAATTCACTCATTGCTTTCCTGCTTAATGTATTAGCCATAACATTTGCCTTCCCTAGATAATAATTAATAACACAGTCATAATCTTTCAGAAGTTCTATCCACCAACGCTGTCTCAAATTTTAATTCCTTCTGCAATAAAAGATACTTGAGACTTTTATGATCAGTGTACATGTAGCATTTTTAACCATACAGATAGTGTCTCCATATCTTCAAAGCAAAGATCACAACTGCTAGTTCTAGATCTTGTGTCAGATAGTTACATTCATGTGGTTTCAATTGCCAAAAAGCATAAGCTATTACCTTCCCATTTTGTATCAGAACACACCCAAGTCCATTTAAGGAAGCATCACTATATACAACAAAATCTTTTCCTGATTTTGGTAAAGTTAGAACATGTGCCTCATCTGCTTCAATTTCTTAAAGCTTTCTTGGCACTGATTATCCCAAACAAATGAAACATTCTTTTGCAATAACTTTGTCATTGGTAAGGCTATATTTGAAAATCCATTCATGAACCTTCGATGATACCCAACCAGTCCTAGAAAACTACGTACGTCTGACACATTTTTAGGAGCTTTCCACTGAACAATTGCTTCAATCTTCTTTGGATCAACTTTAATTCCATCTGTTGATACCACGTGATGAAGAAATACAACCTTTGATAACCAAAATTCACATTTACTTAATTTCCCATACAATTACTTCTCCTGTAATATTTGCAAAACAATTCGGAGATGTTGTTCATGTTTAGATTCAGACTTTGAATAAACTAAAATATCATCAATAAAAACTACCACGAACTGATCCAAATACGACTGAAAGATTCGATTTATAAGATCCATAAAAGCAGCTGGGGCATTTGTTAATCCAAATGGCATCACTAAGAATTCATAATGACTATACATCGTACGAATTACTGTCTTCAGTACACCACTTTCTTTTACTTTTAACTGGTAGTAACCCGATCTTAAATTAATCTTCGAAAACACAGAAGCTCCTTTCAACTGATCAAATAAATCGTCAATATGAGGTAACATATATTTTTTCTTAATTGTTATCTTGTTCAGTTGCCTATAATTAATACACAATCGTATTGAACCATCTTTCTTTTTAACATATAGTACTGGAGTTCCCCAAGGTGAAGTACTCGGACGTATAAAACCACGATCCAACAAATCTTGTAACTGTACTTTTAATTCTTTCATCTCTGTAGGTGACATATGATACGGAGGTATTGACACTAGATATGTACTCGGGTAAACTTCAATTACGAACTCAACCTCCCAGTTAGGTGGTAATCCCGATAATTTTCAAGAAAAAAATCAGAAAATTCACAAACTGTCCGGATTTCACTGCATTGACTTTCAATTGCATCCGAATTAATAACATATGCCAGAAAAGCTGTACATCCCTGATGAAGAAGTTTATTAGCTTGAATTGCCAAAATAATACGGGCTGACACACTAGTCTGAATACCGTTTACCTCAATCTGATCACTACTCTCATTCTGAACAGTGAACTTCTTTTTGCAGCAATCTAAAATCACCTCATGCTCAGATAACCAATCCATACCCAGTATAATATTGAAATCACCAAATGGCATAATCAACAAATCAACAGAAATTTTTTTATCCTGAATCATTAGCAGATATCTTCGACATACTCGATTCACTAACATAGTTTGCCCCAAAGGACTAGATACCTCTATAATTACTCTAGACATTTTAGGTTTTATATTTTCCGACTCAACCAGTTTTGTATTAACATATGAATGTGATAATCCTGGATCTATTAAAGCATAAACAGGTTCTAAGTGCAATAAAAATATACCTATCACTACATTGTATGCATCATCTTTTTCACAAGTTCTTACTACATATGCTTAGGCTGATGCTCTAGCCTCTGATTGCTAAGTAGTAACATTACTTGATCTTCTAGCTCCACCTGTACTAACTGAACCACCTCGACCTAACCCTCGACCTCTGGAAGCAGATTCAGATCTCTGTGATACTTCCGGTGCTATACTTTTAATCCTTGGACAGCCTTTTACAAAATGATCGGTGGATCCACAACAGAAACAACCTCCAGTTAAGTTCCAACACTCTCCCCGATGTTTATTTCCACAATGTTGACATTCCAGAATTTCAATATTACAGTTTCTATCACTTTTATTTAATCTAGAACCAAATCTCCAACTACCTCGAGATTCTTTTGATCTATTGGGTTGTGGATTAGAACTTGTAGTTCCGGGACGTTTCCCAAGTGAACAAAAAATTTTAGGCTTTTTATCCAATCCCAACACTTGTTCAACCATTTTGGCTCTCTTAATTAAATCTGCAAATTCAGTAATTCGGAGAGACACCAATTGTAGTTGTAATTCATCATGCAATCCTCATAGAAATCGTCTACATTTATCAGCTTTAGCTGATACAAATTCAGTTGCATATCTGCTAAGTCTCAAGAATTCTCGTTCATAATCCACTACGAACATCTCACCCTGTTTTAGCATTAAAAACTCTTGTTTCTTATTTTCCATAAACAACTCTCCCATATACTTTTTCTGAAATTCTCTCTAGAAGAAGTCCCAGATTATCTGTTCTTCTAACAGATGTTGCGTTACTAATTCCCACCATATGCATGCTTCTCCTTATAATAAAGATACGGCACACAATAAACTTTCTTGGGGGGTGCATTCAAGTTGTTTTAGAATCCTCTTTTAGCCTCTATCCAGTTTTCAGCTATAGTCGGATTAACTCCCTTTGAACCCAAAAATTCGGTAGCACCATATTTACGCATTTCTTTAATCAGGGCTCGTTGCACTGTAGGTGTAGAGGTCATAGTAGGTATAGTTCCCACTGCTCATTGAAGAGCATCAACTATCACTCTAAGTATTTTTGAATTATCTCTTTCTCGGGTTTTACCCCTTCTAACATTTGGTGGTTGATTACCTACAGCATTTACACTTGGTGTTGTAGATTTTAATTCATTTGTATCATATGATTCATCGTCTTCACTATACATTTCTCGATCAGTATCTTCAATGTGTTCATCAGACATCTTTAACTATAAAACAGAAACAATCAATATATCAGTATCCAATCCCTACTCAAATTTGACTTAATTATGACATTTACCTCTAGACTCAATTCTATACTCAATTTAATCTTAGAATCGACTAAACCTGAATAGGTCTAATACCACTAAATGTAACACCCCTTAACCCTAGACCGTCACCTAAACAGGGTTACGAAGCATTACAGAATATATCAGACAATTTACAATTAATTCAAAAGAAAAGACATACTTATCTTGATTTAATCATAAAGTCCCTATAATGGACCCTCGAGGTCCAAATCACGCGTTAGAATCGAATCGGGACTTGTTCGGGTATTTTTTTTTAAACTCAATATAACCTCTTTATAAATATCTAACCTTCCCTGCAAGTTTCAAATCGAGACCAACCCAAAATAAATCATTATTCAAACCAGTTTCTATATTTATAGCATTATTACTCCAAAACTACCTATTTCATACTCATGTTCTTAAACTTAAACATGCCATTCATATTTTCAGTAATATATATATAGTTTGTATCATTTTAAAACACTATTTAAAAACATTTTCCAAAATAACAAAATTTGACATCCTAGGTACATGCCATTACCAAAATGAAACATACATCACCAAGTCTTGAGATTGGGATCAGCTTTGGATGCTAATTCAACGCTTTGTCTTTTACCTAACCTGTGCACGAAAACAAACCGTACGCTGAGTATGCACTCAGTGGTATTTCTTTAACTGAACACTTAATGAATACAAAACATATGTAAATATATATATATATATATATTCAAACTTTTCAAAATAATAAATATTCAATCATTCACTTTTCAATTTATATACCATTCTAATCCAAACTCAGTATCAGTCAATATATTTTAGTAGCCATCAACCAATCAATGATATTCAATACAATCAGTTCGTCAGTAACAATAAACCATTCAGAAATATTCAGTCGTTTAGTGCAATTGGTTACCCCTATTAACATGACTCGGACAATGACGGATACACGGATCCAACCAACACACTAGTACAGCACTTAGTGCCCCATCGGCTTTACCGAAGTAAACAGTAACAGTACGATACTCAGTACCTCATCGAATTAAATTGAAGTAACAATAACAGTAAAACACTTATAGTGCCTCATCGACTCAAGGCCGAAGTATCCCTGAACGCTTCCAATCCTATGGCATGCCAACTATATCCGACTTAGCCCGATACTGTTAATAGGGTGTTCAATTCACTTTTAATTTTTCAACCAATACACGTTTCAATTAATCACATGTATCTATATAAATTCAATTTAATAACAATTACTAATACTTACCTTAATTATTTACCATAGCATATAAACCAAATTAAAACAATTAATAATTAAATTCGGATTAAATACTAATTCAATTTAAATTCAATACCAATGCTCAAATATCACATAAATCATAATTTCACAAACACTCAATTCCAATAATCATACATAGTAATAATAATGTATCAAAATAATTATTAAGTTCGGTTATAGAAATACAAACCGAAATTCTCGAATTAATGCTCGTCAACCTTCTCTTTTTCTTTCTTTGTCGAAGTCTCTGGTACGATATTAGCTACGTAATTAAACAATTAAAAATCATCAATCACACAATTCCATCTAATATTTCCTTTTATACATAAATTTTATCTAAGTTCCAATTTAATCCCAAAATCAAATTTTTACTAAAACTATTCCATATTCTCATTAAATTTCTTCTATAAACTCATTTTAACTCTTCAATTTTGCCATAAATCCCTAATCTTTAAATTCTTTCAATTCGGTCCCTACTATTCAAAAACTTACACTTTATTTTACAATTTAATCCTTTACTAACTTCTAACTTGAAATTCAATTAATTTAACCCCTAATTCATCAATTAATTCAACATAACTCATGTTTAAAAATCTATCAACTAACAAAATTTCAACATAAACCTAGACATATTTTGTTCTAGGTTTCTAAAAACTCAAAAATTATAAGAAAAAGGACTTAATTTGACTTACCAATTTGAAATTGAACCTTGAAAACCCTAAATTTCTTATTTTTTTCTTATCTTTCTATTTCGTCCCCTATTTTGTTTCTATTTCCTTTCTTTTATTTCCTTAGTTTATATATATAATAATATTATATAATATATTATAATTAAAATATAAAATATCTTTATTATATAATAATATAATAATATATTAAACATAAAAGTCTTAGATTTTCCTCACGATAAACCTTCTCAATTTATACTTTTGGTATAGTTGCCCTTTTAGTCCTTTTTATTTTCTTTTAATCTATAATTCAACTTTTACCCTTTATTCAATTTAGTCCTTTTTATTAATTACTCCTAATTAAGTCAAATTCACTTATTTAAAACCTAATTAAACACAAAACTAGCTTCGTAAATATTTTTAATAAATATTTATGAAACTATTTTTCAAAAACGAAGACCCAAAAATATACTTTTTCGGTACCCTTAAATTTCAGGTTGTTACAATACTAGTTGAGAAGTTCAAGTCTGAGCCCATCAACTTGATCAACTTCGTCTAAAAACGGCCTGTGAATCGCCCATCTCGATCACTAATGTTAGATTATGGTACTCCCCAATATTTTACCACATGTCTAAGGAACAAATGAGGTACCTCCTCAGCAGGACACTCTTTGGTTGCGGGGATAAAAGTTGCATACTTCGAAAACCTGTCCACCACAACAAAAATACATGAAAATCCATCAGATTTAGGCAAACCCGCAATAAAATCCATGGATAAACTCTCCCATGGGCGCTCCGGAATGGGCAAAGGTTGTAACAAACCAGTAGGAGCCTTCAACTCAACTTTATCTTATTGGCACACCAAACAAGATTTCACATAGGTCTCCACATCATCACCCATGTGAGGCTAATAAAACCGATCCTCTAACAAAGACAAAGTGCGGTGTATACCTGGATGGCCAGCCCATTTTGAATCATGACATTCCTTCATGACTTCCTTTCACAAATTCCCATGTTGAGGTAGATATAAACGTTGTCCATGCGTGTATAGCAAATTTTCCTTGAGCCAAAACTGCCTCATTTTTCCATATTTGGCAAGCTTAATCAGATTCCTGGCTGTGGGATCGTGGGACAATCCTTCTTGAATGCGCTCCAATAACGGGCTCTCGGGTTGGCTTATCATTGCAAATTCCATTTTTCGGCTAAATGCATCAGCCACAGTGTTGGCACTCCCCGACTTGTATTCTATGCTAAAATCAAACTCCGCTAGGAAAACCTGCCAACGAGCCTGCTTGGGGGACAAATTTTTTTGGGTTAAGAAATAATTAATTGCAACATTATCAGTGAATACCACGAACCTAGAACCCAGCAAATAGTGTCTCCATGTGTGTAAACAATGCACCACCGCAGTCATCTCTTTTTTCTTAGACCGTGTATCTTTGTTCCGTCTCATTAAGCTTTCGACTCTCGAAAGAAATTGGAATGCCCTTCTTGCATCAACACTCCTCCAATCGCATAATTTGAAGCATCTGTGCGTACCTCATACTCCTTTGAAAAGTTTGGTTGTAACACCCCAAACCCGGCCCAGACGTTATGACCGAATCCGGCGTGTCACATTAAAGCGTTGCTAAAAAATTCATGTTTTATCTAAAGTCTTTCTTAGTGTTTAAAGAATATCCTCGTTATAGATTAAAGTGAATGGAAGCTGTGCACCAGGTAGGTAGCCAGAAAAGAGGAGGTGAGTCTATTAGACTGCTTAAGTACCTAGCTCTCCACGGATCCAATCCTAGACATGCACACCACCATTGCCACACTTTAACTGAGTGTTTGTTCAGGTAAAACCATTTCATTTTAAGCCTCTGAAAGCACTTATTAATTTTTGAAAATGTTTTCGTTACGGAAGCTTTGTCTTGTTTCACGATATTTTGAAATCAGGTAATTTCTTTTAAAAACGCGTCCTAGAGCTATTCAATTTCAAACAATTGAAACAATATCATATCTAAGCTAACAAAACATACTAAAAATAATTAAAAATAATTAAAAATAATTAAAACGGCCTTATTACAAATTAAAAACCTGAAAACATAAAGGAAATAATCTAAAATAAAAGTGAAGGTATAAACACTTATTTTAAACAGTCCACATGGCCACTCTAAATCCCTCCAGCTCCAAGTCCACCGATCTAAGGCTCATCTGCAAAGATGGGAAAAAGGAGGGTGAGTTTGGAAAACTCAGTATGTAAAGTATCCCAACCTGAGCCCAAATCAGTTCAAGCTTTACTGGGCCTAAGCCCTATTCAGAAATCAGAGTTAACTGGGCCTTAGCCCATATCAATATTAATCTGGGCCATAGCCTCTTACAGTATCAGAGAATACTAGGCCTAGCCCATGTCAGTATCAATCTGGGCCGTAGCCCTATTACAAGTCGAGATATATTGGGCCTTGCCCATATTAACACAGTTGGGCCCATTTCAATCATGTTGGCCCATAACAAAACATCTCATATGATTAATGCATGATAACCCCATCCAACCTCAGACTTGCCTCCGTCCATCCCTACACTTCCTGTGGGAATAAATCACCCACGCCATCCCTACACTTACGGTGTTAGCACCGATTCTGGACTAACTATAATCCGCAAGAAAGTCGCTTATATCGTAATATGTGGCATGACCACCGAAGCAGTTCTTCCTCCATAACAAAACCCAACCCCATGCAAGATGACATGTATGCGAATATATATAATTAACAAGGCATGCTTCAGAAAGACAGTCAGATTATAGCGTAAGAACAGTTATTTACCCTCGAGGGGCGTAATCGTAAACTTACCCCTTTAAGGGTAATACGGTAATTCTACCTTACAAAGGTATTTCAGTAATTTTATCAGTCTTTTTAGGGTTTCATGCTCATTACAGGTATTAACGTGTCTTCAGAATACTTACCAGACGTTTTTACCAAAATGGGCCCGTTAGCCCATTACCTAATTTCGGCCCATCGAAGCCCAAATTTACCGAGGTGCATGAAATTGCGTACTTTGCAATCTTACCGTTAAAGTTACCAAAATTATCAATACAAACAATCCCACGAGCGTTTGCACGCTCGCCAGTTCTCAAAATGCCGGCTTTTCGGTATTTCGGCTTTTGCCGATCTAGTCTACTAGTGGGTGTCGTTTACACACTTATTTTACGACTAAACATTGACGAGTTCCACACACGAGCAACCTACAATCAATTACTATAACATTAGATTAAAACTCGAAAACAACTTAACACATCAAACCTTTACCATATTCGGCCATAGTCCATATCTTTAACGCTTATCTTTATCGATCTTCAACTACCAGATCTAGATGCTCCAACAGTGTCAACCCTCTATGCTACTTGATTGCTTGACCTTAAATCCAAACTAAATACATAACAGTATAATAAACAAAACCAATAACCCTTTAGTCTCAGTCGATAGCCACCCTATGCGTATAGGGGTTTTGAATTTTTTAAAACCCAAAATAAAGAATAGATCTGAGTACCTACCACAGGTTCTTTCAACCAAAACGATTCCACTTTAGTTTTTACTCAGATCTGATATAGATTCAACCTTTAAACACTAGCAGAAATCGAATCTTAGAGATCTAAAGATTCGACTATATGTCCTTAAAAACTATAGTGTTTTCGGCTTTTGGAATTGTGAAGAGGAAGATGATTTGGTATGGTGGTTTTGTAGTGGTATTGCTGATAGGGGTTGAGGTTTAGAGGATGTGAAAATCGGTCAAAAGAGATGAAGAAAATAGGAGGATTTTAGCTAGAAGAAATCGACACAAGAAACAACTTTCGGAATTTCGGTTTTTATGGCAATGGGCTATAGAGGTTTAGAAAAGAATGGGAATGAAAGAGGAGATGAGTAGAATGGTAGGAATGTTTCAACTAGAGAAGAAAAGAAGGAGAAAATAAAATAGAAGAAGAGAGGAGAAGAGAAGGAAGAATTCGGCACTCAAGAGATCTAACTTTGCGTTTTCAGCTTTTTGGATACTGAGAAGAGAATTGAATGAAAGGGAAGGCTCTAGGTGGCTAACCTTAATTCGGCAAAACAAAAAGAAAATAAAGCTTGCCCTAATGGCCATTCAGACCCACGGCCCAACCTTCCTAAAGCCCTAGCCGAATTTCCACTTAAGCTCTATCACATGCCTGGCACATGCACACAAAAAATAAAAGTAACAACACGCTTACCTTGTGACTTGAACTCTAGCTCCCCCTAAACATCCATACGTCACTCCCCAAACACCTAGGTGGAGCCACATGCCACTTTACCACAGATCTTTTTGTGTCCTATTTTACCATTTCAATTTTAAAAGCCCATATCACCAGAACCCTCTCTCTCCAAAATTAAAAATTCAGGAATTGCCTCGAATTAAATTTACTCTTGGGCTTTTTAAAGGCCCACCAACATACTCAGACCCACAACAGACAGTCAAAACACAGTATTTCTAAAATTTATTTGAAATTACAAGAATCCCGAAAATTGGGGCGTTACATTGGTAACGCAAGTACAGGCTCACTCAGCATTGCTTGCTTCACTTGGTTGAAGGCTTTCTCACACTGAGGGTCTTAATCCCACACTGTACCCTTTTTCAACAAGTCCGTCAAGGGTGCAGTGATCTCGGAATAGCCTTCAATGAAGCGACGGTAATAATTTACTAATCCAAGAAAAGACCGTAACTCCGTCACCTTGGTTGGTGGCTCTCAATTGGCAATTGCTCGAACTTTACTTTCATCCATTCAAATCGTGCCACCTCTCACAATATGGCCTAGAAATGAGACCTCTTGTTTCGGCAAATGAACATTTCTCCTCTTTGACATATAGCTCATTTTTTCGTAGAGTTTGGAATACCTCCCTCAAATGTCCCACATGCTCCTCAAGCGTCTTACCATACACAACTATACTTACTTTTATTGGTTCATTAGGGTGCAAAATAGAAAAAAACAAAAAAAATCGGTTCAATTGGTTTTTTTGTTGGTTCAATGGCTTAAATGCTCATTTGACCCTTGTATTTGACTCCCAACTTGGTACTTATTATTTTTTGGGTAAACTACCAAAATACTCACTTTTATTTACTTCAGGTTACATTTTAGTCACTTATGTTTGAAATGTTATGTTTAAGCCACTTACGTTATCATCTTGTAACATTTTAGTCATTGAGCCGTTAATTACCGTTAACGATGTAACAGTAAACTGACATGACACATTAAATCATCATTTCAAACAAAATATTTTATGTTAAATTATATAATTGATCCTTATATTTTTTTGTTTTGAGTAATTTAATTTTTTTTATCTTTTAACTTTCCTTTTATTTTTATTTTTTATTTTTATTTTCATTCTCTTCGCTTCTCCTTTTGTTTCCCTCATTTCATTTCTTTTAACATAGTTTTTCTATATTTTTTATTTATTAAAACTAGTATATATACTTTATAAAGATGGCTCCCACTATTTTCTTTTTGAAATAAAAAGAAAGTGGAAACATGTCATTGGAAGGAAACAAAAAAGAAACCCCATTGATGGTATTTCTGAAAGATTATGGAACGAGCGATAAAGCTTAAGGAACGATAGAGGAGTTAAGGAATATATTGGGATGAGTTCTCCAACTAAAGATCACTTCTTTATCGAATGAATCACGAGGCCATCTTTCGGTGTCAAAAAAGGAGAAAAGCGAAGCAAGCTAAAAAGGCTCCAAATTAGGCACAAAATCTGAGACTATCGACTTTTCCCGACATTATATATCGAGGTGAAGAAACATCTATCGGAGATGATAATAAATAGGGATGAAAATGTGGATCTTTCGTGCCAAATGGTTTCTAAATCCTTAGGGAGGATTCTTTCTCTCCTGGAGTATAACTTGTCCCCTTTTGGTAGCCCCGGGAGGAACTTAGAATCTAGTTTATAACTGCATGGATGAGATTTACTGGTTGTGACAAAATTTAGAATGTGAATGAAAATTATCAGCAAAACTATGTCAGCCATCTAAGTCAAGTAACAGCAGACAAATCGGAGAACCAACTTTGCTTTTCGGATAGCAAAACCAGTGATGAAGTCCAAGGTGATAATGTAATTTTGAACAAACTGACACTTCTCTGAATGATGACAAAGAATATCAAACTTATTTTTCTATTAAAAATGAAATTTGCTCTATTATTTTATGATGCAATCATGAATTTATATTTAGCCTTCATAAAATGTATGTAGGTGATGGCCCTAATCAGTGTCTTGATTTTGATGGCGATGCAAGGTTAGGGGTTTTCGATTAGGGTTCTAGGTCTGACCCATTTTTTTAAAATTTTCCTGCGTGGATTAAAATATTTGTAGGTATTGATTAGTTTATCTTTATTGTAGTTTTCATTTTTTGTTGGGGATGAAAAAGAAACTAAAATAGTGGATGAAAGGGGTGTCAAAAAAATTTCACTCTTCTTCATAAACCTAGCACAACCTTACAAACACCATAAACGATTTAATGGTTTTCTAAGGTAGAAATAATAATTTTTTAAGTTTTGATTTTGAAGTTTGAGGCTTTGAAAAATTTTAGTTTAATCTTTTAAAAATTAGTTTGAATGAGAGATTGTGAAGGAGATTTTGAAAGCACCGAAGATTAAAAACAAGGTTTTAAATTTTTTATTTAAAATGTCTTTCTTAAAAATTTTGTTTTGAGATTTGATTTTTTGAAAATCAGTAAAGAAAAAAATTGTGAAAAAAAGTTGAAGAAATTGAAAGAAAAATGGAAAATCAATCAATCAACCTAGATGAAGTCGTGAAAAACATTGATTTAGAATAATTGTAAAAATTTAATCTTAGAAATCATATTTTTAATTTATATATTTTTTGGATTTTTTAAAGATTTATTAGACGATGACATCATTAGTGACACGTGTTATAGTTGTAGAGTGACATGTGTCCAGACTTAACGGTGCTACAAAAGTACTAGAATGGTGGACGGAAAAAATAATCTAGGTACCAAGTTGGGATAAAAAAAATGCATAAGTACCAAGTTGAGAGAAAGTGTCAAATTCAAGGGCTAAATGAGTATTTAAGGCTAGTTCAATTGGTCTGTATCGATTCATGGATTGTCGGTTTAACCTTTATCTCTAGACCAGTACCTAGAATAGTTTCGGGTCCAACCGATCCTATTCTGAAAACATTGATTTTGTTTGATGAAATAACTTTCGATCTTGTTAGGTCGAGCAAGCAAGCGATGAAGTTCTAAAATAGATTTAATTGTCAGTGTCTTGATTTTTGAAGGGCAAATTTCGAGCATTGTTGGTATTGCTAGACATTATAAAAGAAGAAAACAAGAAAAAAAAAAGGAAAAAGTAAGAAAAATAAAGAGAGAAAATAATGTAAAAGAAAATAAAGAATTAAAAAATATTTTTTATGTTTATATGACATGATGGTTTATTATTGGCTGGAAGTTTTTAATGGATATAATATTTTGGAGTAAAATGGGTAATAAAATAATAATTTAAGTACCACTTGTAACAAAAAAAGTTTAGGTACCAACTTGGAAAAATGATATGACTTAGGTACTAATTTGTGAGTTAAGCCCTTTTTAAAATAAATTTAATAGTTGGACTAATTGAGGTACCAACTTGAAAAAAAAAAGGTTTAGGTATCAAGATGAGAAAAAAATGTAAAATTTAAGTACCAATTTGTGGATTAATCCTAAAAAAATGTTATTTACTGTTAACGAAGTAAATACTTTAAAATCCTTTTATGGTTCTACAAATGAAATTTTTTGCTTAAAATTAAACTGCAAATAAAAAAATCATGTCATTTTAACAATAAATGTTAAATTTTTATAATTTGGATATATTTTATATTGTTAATATTATAGAGATTAAATTAAAACATTTAATAATAGAAGAATTAATTTAATTAAACCCTATAATATAAAGATTTTATAAGTTAGTAAATTTTTAAAAATAAATATAATGGAGTTCATAGGATTTATTTTTTAAACAAATGTTTAAAGTACTTTTTTAAAATTAATAAAATAGATATTAAAAGACATAAACATTCCAATAAGGTAGTTTTGTATGTTGTTCGGAGACTAGTCATTGCTAATAGAAACAACACATACATTTTTTTTCTGTAGGTAATTAGTTTCTTATATCAAGCAAGTACAAAGGCTTTGTTTGGAAGATTAGAAAGAAAATTGGAAAAATGAAATATTGAATGGTGGAAAGTTAGAATGATATAAAACATAATATTTTTTTCATAGGTGTATTTAATAGGAGAGATGGAAAAATGGAAAGAATTCTTTTTATTTGTTGCTTGGTAGAATTAAAAATAGAAGGAAAGAAAATAAAACATTTAAAAATATATAATTTTAAACTAATATACACATATTTCTTATTTTCTCTCCCTTATTATTCTAATATGAAAAGATTGAATTTTATGTAGTAAGATGGAAAATGATTATTCATAAAGTTTGAAAAGGTAGAAAATAAGAATGCAGAAGGCATGCTTAATGCCGTCTATTGTTTCATTATGTATGAAGTCGTGTGTTTGATAAAATAGATCAAACATTTCTAAACTTGATTGGCTACAAGTGAAATACATGACAAAATCTTTCACCCCAATGTCGCATGAATATTGTAGTTGATGAGGGAAAAAGGGATTTGAGATAATTGTAAAATATTTTTAAATCACAAAAGTTGAAAACTAGATTATTTAGGATTACAAATAAAAAATTCTTCATTTCAATTAGTTTTTTTCCCTTAATATTTAATATTTCTAAGGTTTAAACTTAATGGAACAGAAATCCTATAAATTTGGAATGCAATGTGCCATAACCTTACTTCATCTTGCTTTTCCTTTCAACATGAATGATTTAAGCATGAGAGGTGGGTGTCATGATAAACAACATATCTAAACTTCCTTTGTACACCTCACTATCACATGGGCTAATACTAATACACAGCATTTTATGCACTGTAAATACATAAAATATTATTCCATTTTTTTTTATATGTGAACAACGTTTTGTTTAATTTAATTTGGGTTGTTGACAAAAGTCTAAGTCTTTTTGAAATTATTTCTCAAATATTGCTTCATTCCCAAATTTAATATCTTAAACAACAAAACCTCGTCAATCTTATTGAAAAAATTTCATTTATACTTGCACTGGATTCAATGTATTTTTGACAAAGCTAATTATGCTTTCACTATTTATATCATCTCTCTACTTTTAATTTTGTTAAATCAATTTATGTAATATTTTTAAGATACCACTTAGAATCTATGTCTAAAGCAAATAAAAAAATCAGCTTTCTTTAAAGTAATTTTAAAAACGTTTTATTTGCTTATTCCACTTTAATTTTAAAAATAACATAATCTAATTTACCATAATATTTTTAATGCTATTATTATTTAAATTACGATCATTAAATTAAAATAATAGAGAAACTAAATAAAAATTAAAGAAATTAAAATTTAAATATTTAAAAATAAAAACGAAGTCATAATTAAACTTTCGATAAATTAGCAAATTCCAGCAGAGGATCTCAGTCACGCAATAAAGGATGGAAAAAGAAAAGCACTTGAGACTTTGCATTTAATTTTTCACATTAAAAAAATATTATCAGTGCGAAGAAAATTATTGTAACACAAAACCAGGCAGGTCCCTCTAGGCTACAAAAGCCAACTTTTTTTCTTTTTCTACTTTTGAAATAAATTAAACAAGGTTAATTATAATATTCAGAATTAGTTTCTAAATTTTAATAATATTACAAATTCTATTACACGCCATTTATTTAGAATATCGATTTTTATTTTAAAATAACATACAATAAATAATAAAATATATGATTTGAAATAAATTAACAATAACAAATGAAATATGTACAATGTTAATTTCTTTTTATGAAATTTAAACATATGAATTCATCATTTTAATAATACTAAATGAATACAATTATTTATCATGGTATTTTCATCAATCCTAGGTTGGTTGTCGAGTTAATTTATGACACTATCTCAATCAATAATATTATTAATAAAATAAAATTTTGATTCAATGGTGAACTTAAGGTTTTATCAATGTAATTGGCGTGGGCTAAAATCTCTTTAAAAAAAAATTAAAGCACCCTTGAATAATATAACTTATTTTAAATACAAAAAATATTTTGTAATTTTTCTAATTGAGTTGGTGTATTATTAACTCATGACACCAACTCGAGGGGCTTAAATAATAGTATAGATACATAAATCAAAATCTATATAAAAATAAGATTTTTATCAATTTTTCACAAATACTTAACCTAATAAAAATATACAAATAAGAAATTTAATTATGATACCAAATTTAAAAATAATAATCTTAAAATTTAAAATATAAAATCTAGAATATAAGTGTTGGTTGAAGTAATATAAAAAAATTATTTATTCTAGAGATTTTATCTTAAACACTGCAAAGATCAATCTATAATCTAAATATTATTGGGAGATAATAGATTGTGATGTGATAAAAGAGAAATAAAGGAGAAGTTTTAAATGAAAGATGTTGAGAAGCTCACTTCAATTGCAAAAGAAAGAAATATAGTGCCTCCCCACCCAACCAAATTCACCTAAAAATTGAATGCTCAACAAACCCATTCTTTACCATCAATGTAGGGTGCGTGTTGGCTTGAATTAGACCTAATTAAGCACAAGTAATCATGATGACTTCAATATCATAATTCATTGTGGAGACCCGCATCAACGGTTTTGTTTGCATTGCTCCCAAAATGTCAAGCTATCATCGACACAAATAATTATAGATATATTTATGCAACAAATGAATGGTAAAAGATGGAGTAACATTATCTTAGGAAGGTCAAGAGAATTGAAAGTTGAATCTAGCCTTTTTATTGATATATGTATATATATAAAGAAACTAACACAACACTTTTTTAATCGTCCAATCACAATAGAATGACAGACAAGTTTAGGGAGAAGTCAAGAGTTGGGCAAGAATGGCAACCATAATTTATACTTTTTTTTTTGTTTTTTTTTTTTTAGTTACAAAAGAAGGCAGAGCCCTTACGACTATACCTCAAATTATCCCAAGTAGTAGCGTCCATAGATTATTCCAATTGCATCTCTAGCTAGTTGCTGCAATGGTTGCCATGCGATCAGCTATGAAATTTGCCTCCAGCTCGACATGTTTAAACCAAATATCCCATGCCCTCTTGGCAGCTCAAGAACACTTCTTACAAGGGCCAGTTAACTTTCTTCTCCATGCCATCGTTCAGCATTTGAACAACTCCTTCATTTGTCACATTCAACCACCACCTTCTTATAACCCTTGTCCCCTGCAATCAAGAAGCCATTATATATCGCCTATAGCTCACCCTGGTTGACACTGCAGATGCCGACATTCTTACAAAAATCCAACTAGACAGTTTCCAAATTCATCACTAATGGCCCCTCTAGCACATATGCCCTTTGTGACCCCGTCGTCCTAGCTCCAACTCCCCCACTAGTGCAATCCATCCTATCTGTCTCAGGATTTTTTTTATCAAATAACCAAAGGTTACAAGGTTTGGAAAAGAAACCCGCCTGATCCCTTGACTTGCGTCACAAAGATCTGTTGGAACATTTTCAAATATTTATAGTGTTCTAATAACTATAAATGAATAAGTGTAATTAATCAAAAGATTATATTGTTTGATTTTTGAAAAGAATTATAACTATTTAAATAATTTTATTTGAATAGTTATTATGTGTTTATTTTAAAGACATTATTATTCAGAAAGACACCTATTGATGAAAGATGTCTTTATGAAGAGACATGAAAATAGATTATTCTATAAAGTATTACTACAGAAATCATACCAACAAATTCTAATATTCTTTCTTTCATTCCTTCATGTTCTAGTATTATTAGATTATTCTATAAAGTATTATTGCAGAAATCCTTTATAGAAATTGAGTTCCTTGTCATACATTGCTTAGTGTGTAGTGGGCTATTCTCGTTAGTGCAAAATGCAAATAGCCATTGGCTTCATTGTATCTTCGAGGTTAATTTATTTGAAACTCGTTTGTATACCGAAGATAGGTGGGGGCGAATATAACCTTAAAGATAGTGGCTTGATACACGCCTTGGAGCCTTGTCCTATTTATTCTTCTGTTCGAGTTCCATTCGTGTGCTCAAGATTTTCCTCACCGGAGATTTGTACTAACAATTTTAAGATTATACTTCATGATGACTACCACAACACATGAAAGTGAAACACTAAGGGAGTTGGCTTCCAATTTTGTCAAACTTGATCAATTTGATGGTGGCAATTTTTGACGATGGCAGAAAAAGATGCACTTCTTATTATCAACTTTGAAGATTGCTTATGTTTTGGATACTCCAAGACTTGAAGAAACTGAAAATGAACCTGTTACTGCAACCCGAGAAAGACAAAAATGGGACAATGTTGATAACATGTGCATGGGCCACATATTGAATGGTTTATCAGATGGTTTGTTCGACACCTATCAAAATGAGGTCACTGCTAAAGAATTATGGGACAAATTGGAGACAAGATACATGTAACACCCCTTACCCATTTTCGAGACTGGGGTCAGGCACGAGGCATTACCAGACACATGCTCGGACATTTTCGAAAAATATAGGTTATAAAATTTCGTTCCAAATTAAAACCAATCAAACAACATCTTAGTGTCCCTATTATGGGCCTACAAGGCTCTAAACATACATTGAGAACGGTCCAGAATTAAACCGAAAACTTGAGAAAGTTCCTAGAAAATTTTCTAGGTTAAGCCTTACATGCCCGTGTGGAGGCAATGCACACGCCCGTGTGCTTTGGGACACGCCCGTGTCCCCTACCCGTGTGGAATTTATTGAATTTATTTCTCATTTTGAACCTACAGGGGTTTTCACACAGCCGAGCACACGCCCATGTCCTTGGCTTGTGTCCCTCACACGACTTAGACACGCCCGTGTCCAAGAACTTGGACATTTTGTATATGACGTCAACATGCATTTTAGGGGCACACAGCCAAGACACACGCCCGTGTGCTAGGCTGTGCCCTCCACACAGTTGAGACACACGGTCGTGTCTCTACCCGTTTGTTTCCTACCATGCATCCTGACTTAAAAAATTTAGGTGTAAGGGACACACGGACGGGCTACACGCCCATGGGGTTATCCGTGTGTCACATACGGCCTAGACACACGCCCGTGTGTCTACTCGTGTGGACCTTGTTGGGCTATTTTCCAAGCCTTTGGTCACCCTCTAATATTCATATCCACTTATAGTTTTCAATAACACTCAACATGGTCTAATTATACTCTTAAATGATCTTAATATACCTCATTGCATGTAAACCTCATCTCATCGGTTTTCATACATGCTAGGTTATCCCCTTTATATTAAGGATTTCTATGACTTGTAACTCAATTAAGCTTGGCTAGTTATCTTAACTCATTGCCAAATTGTCGCCTAACCACTTCGTGTGATTTGGTCATAATATATATGACTAATTGTAACACACCATATTTAATCATCGCAAGAACATTGGAACATAACATGCACAATTTGGTAGGTCATAACCTACACCAAAATGAACCAATTCTCATGGCCATATACAAGTGAATATGTATACTTTTATAAGCCTTCATATTGGCTAATCAAATGACACATATAACAAAATAGCAAAATCCTTCTACATGCCATTGAACAAAATAAGAGTATCTATATACCAACGCTAGACAAGATGATGGTGTGTTGATTCGCCAACCGTCTCCCAATCTTTGAGAGTCCACGAGCTCTGTAAGACAGGGAAAAGAGAGGGGTAACCATTTACATGATTAGTAAGCCCGAATAACTGGAAAGTAAACTTACCGATTGATTAGCATGCCTCCATATTAGGCAATAAAACCAACAAGCATGAAATAGTTCCCCTATCACATGCACTCAATCAACAAGTTAGTCCCATAACAATACACCATGTAATTTGTCTTAGATGAGCTCATCATCTAACATTTTCATTTTTCTATCCCATGTTAATCCCGTTGAGTTTCTCAAAAATCTCGATGGATTATCCATTTATCGTCGAGTTAAAAGAGCAATCATCTCAAGTACGTGCTTCCGCGAACCTCACATCTTATGGCGAGATTACCAGTCCATGCTAAATCTCCCGCAATGTAAACTCATAGGGTGATGTCGGGATTACCAGTCTAAGCTAAATCCCTTATAGCGACAAACAACCTTAATGAGCTCGGATCTGAATTACCAGTCCAGGCTAAATTTAGACCCTAATCGGATTACCCGTCCGGGCTAAATCCACAATGCACATATATTCTTCGAGAGGCTTGATCGCTCAAGGAACACCCGTTCAGGCTAGCTCCTTTCTATATTTGAGATCAACGGATTACCCGTTCGGGCTAAATACTTTTCTGCAACACATGCAAGATCTCAAGTCATGTAAGCCATGGTTTATCCATCGAATTTCCCTTTTGACTTCAACTGGGACATTTATTATCATATCATTATTATTAACACATTTCATGGATTTTCATGCCATCATTATAACGAATTATCATACATTCACAACACATGCAATTAGGCATATTAATAGTTTACTTAAAGTTATTCGAACTTACCTGGTACTTGTTTCGGTTATTCTAAAACTTTTCGTTTTCCTCGATCGACCTCCAGAATTTGTTCCTCGGGGTCTATAAAAATAAAAATAAAAATGAATCATTAATACCTCACATCATTCTTTTCGAGTCTAAATTTAACCCCGGACAAAACGATCGTTTTGCCCCTAACCTTTTACATTATTTACGATTTAGTCCCTAGGCTTGTATGATGAAATGCATGAAATTTCTACATTACCCAAGCCTAGACAAAAGTTTTTCCCTCTTATGGAAGCTCATATTTTCATTATTTCACATTTCTACTACATATTTTGTACCTTTTGTAAAAAGGTCCTTTTAGGGATTTTTCATGAAAATCACCTAGGAAAAGATGTTTAACATACATCCAACTTTTATATTCCTCCATAAATCATCAAAGAATAAACATGTCACACATGGGTCACTTTACATACATGAAATCTAACTCAAAATATGGGTAGAAATGGAGAGAGTAAGCTATCGGGATTTCAAAAATACGAAGAATATTAAAAACGGGGCTAGAGAGCACTTACTATTGAGCTTGGAAAGCTTGAAAACCCTAGCTATGGAGAACCCCAATTTTTTGCAGCAACATGGAGAGAATGGGCTAATTTTTGGCTTATTTTCCAATTTTATTTCATTAACTAGCCAAATGACCAAAATGTCCATAAGCCATTTCTTTAAAATTTTATCCATACATGCCCATTTTTGTCCAAAAACTTAGAAGTTGGGAAAATTGCTCTTTAATACCTTCTAATTAATAATATAAAACAATTTCATACAAATTTCTTCTAGAATCTAAGTTTTGCAATTTATTCAATTTGGTCCTTATTTTCCAATTAGACACCTTACTCATAGAATTTCTTCATGAAACTTTAGCACATGCATATTTTCATATTATAGACCTCATAATAATCATAAAACAAATGTTTCAACGATGGATTTGTTTTCTCCAAAACCACTATTTTGACTAGGCCCTATTCTGGGATGTTACAATACATGACCGAAGATGTTACAAGTAAGAAATTTCTTGTCAGTCATTTCAATAATTATCAAATGGTTGATGGTCATTCTGTTATGGAACAATTCCGTGATATTGAAAAGATGCGGAATCAATTCAAGCAATATGATATGAAAATGGATGAAATGATTGTTGTATCCTCCATAATAGACAAACTTCCTCCATCTTGGAAAGACTTTAAAAGAAGTCTAAAACATAAGAAAGAGGAAATATCTCTTGAGGCTTTGGAAAATCATCTTCGTATTGAAGAAGAATATCGAAAGCAAGATCAGAATCTAAATTCTGAAAATGTCAAAGTGCATGTTACGGAGGAAGTACAGACTACTAAACCATTCAAGAGAAAGTTCAAACAGACCGATAGAGCACCTAAGTTTAAAAAGAAACAAAAGGGCTCATGCTATCATTGTGGTAAGCCGGAACATTTCAAGAATAAATGTTGATTTTTAAAGAAGAAATCATTTTCTAAGGCTGATAACATTTTCTTAGGCTGATAATAAAGAAATGTTTGTTGCAATGATATCTGAAATTAATATGGCACAAGATGATAATTCATGGTGGATTGATACCGGAGCAACCAAACATGTGTGCAAAGGCAAAAAGCATATTTACAAACTTCACACAATGTGAAAATGACAATGTCTTGTACATGGGAAATTCTTCCACAATAGGAATCAAAGGCAAAGGGTCTGTTGAACTACAATTCACTTCTAGAAAGGTTTTAACCTTAAATGATATATATTATGTACCAGAAGTTAGAAAGAATTTAGTGTCTGGAAGTCTGTTAAATAAGTTTGGTTTCAAACTTGTTTTTGAGGCAGATAAGTTTATTTTGTCTAAGGGAGGAATTTTTGTAGGGAAAAGGTATATGTATGAAAGTATGTTCAAACTGAATATTATTAATAAGAATAAAAATACTATTTCTGCTTATATGGTTGAATCTTTTTGTTTATGGCATTATAGATTAGGTCATTTGAATTATAGGAAATTGAATGACATGTATAAGTTAGATTTAATTCCTGTTTTTAATAATAATATTGAAAAATGAAATACATGTTTGTTGACTAAAATTACAAGAAACCCTTTCCCTAAGGTTAAAAGAAAAATAAAATTGCTTTATTTGATACATAGTGATTTATGTGACATGCATAATACTCCTACATTAGGTCGAAAGAAATATTTTGTTACTTTTATTGATGATTATTCCAAATATTGTTATGTATATTTATTGCATTCAAAAGATGAAGCGCTTGATAAATTTAAAGTTTATAAATCTAAAGTTGAACTTCAGTGTGAATCATTTATCAAGTGCTTAAGATCGGATAGAGATGGAGAATACTATAATTCAAGTTATTTTGAATCCACTGGGATTATCCATCAAGTTTCAGCCCCTTACACACCACAACAAAATGGTGTAGCTGAAAGGAAAAATAGACTCTTGACTGAAATGGTAAATTCAATGTTATCATATTTAGGTCTTGGACAAGGTTTTTAGGGAGAAGCTGTTCTAACAGCTTGTCATATATTGAATAGAATTCCTAATAAGAAAACTAAAATAACCCCTATGAACAATGGAAGAAAAGGAAACCAAACCTTAATTACTTGAAGGTTTGGGGCTGTAGAGCTATTGTCAAAGTTCCAACACCTAAACGTAAAAAGTTAGGTGAAAGAGGAATTGAATGCATATTTATAGGATATGCACATAATAGCAAGGCATATAGGTTAATGGTAATTGAACCAAATGATTCAATTTCAATTAATATTGTTATTGAATCAAGAGATGCTATTTTTGATGAAAATAGATTTAATTCTATATCAAGACAATTATAGCCACAACAATTGATTCATTCTTCAAATGAGAATGAAATTTCATTAGAACAAATTGATAATAATGATGAATCTTGTCAAGAATTAATAAGAAGTAAGAGGATTAAAAATGTCAAAGATTTTGGACCAGATTTCATTATGTTTCTTGTAGAAGGAAAAGGTGAAAGTATATACAATAAGACACCTTATTGTTATAATACAAAATTTGATCCTATTACATTTGAAGAAACAATGAAATCTTAAGATTCTTTTTTTTTGGAAAGAAGCAATAAATGATGAGATGGATTCAATAATTGGAAATCAAACTTGTATCTTAGTTGATCTTTCACCGGGTTCCAAAACAATAGGTTGTAAATGGATCTTCAAAAAGAAAATGAAGATCGATGGAACCATTGATAAGTTTAAAGCAAGGTTGGTAGCCAAAGGTTTTACACAAAAACAAGGTATGGATTACTTTAATACCTATGTTCCAGTAGCAAGAATTGCTACAATTAGACTCTTAATATCACTTACCTCTATATATAATTTGGTTGTTCACCAAATGGATGTTAAAACTTCATTTTTAAATGGTGAATTGGAAGAGGAAGTGTACATGGAACAACTGAAAGGATTTGTTGTTCCAGGACAAGAGCATAAGGTTTGTAAGCTTGTTAAATCTTTATATGAACTTAAACAAGCACCAACACAATGGCACCAAAAGTTTGACAATGTTGTTGTAGCTAATGATTATAAAATAAATGAATCCGATAAGTATATATATAGCAAATTTGAAAATGGAAAAGGTGTCATAATTTGCTTATATGTAGATGACATGCTCATTTTTTGCACGGATTTGGAACAAATAGAAAACACAAAGAAATTTTTGTCAAACAACTTAGCTATGAAGGATATGGGTGTAGCAGATGTTATTCTTGGGATTAAAATAACCCGAGATGAAAGCACTATAGCTTTATCACAATCATATTACATTGAAAAGGTGTTTAAAATTTTTGATCTTTTCAATTGTATACCAAGATCTATACCCATGGATCCTCAAATAAAATTAATATCTAAGGAAAATTAATCAATTGAAATATGCAAGTCTAATTGGTTGTCTTATGTACATAATAACTTGTACAAGACCAGATATTGCATATGCTGTTGGGAAATTGAGTAGGTACACAAGTAATCCAAGTAGTTTGCATTGGCAAGCTTTGAATCAAGTACTTAGGTACTTAAAGAAAACTATTAACTATGGATTGTGTTATAATGGATATCCTCTAGTTTTAGAAGGGTATTTGGATGCTAGTTGGATTACAAGTTTGGAAGATCATGCATTTACTAGTGGATGAATTTTCATTCTTGATGGATGAGTCATTTCTTGGAGTTCCAAGAAACAAATATGTATTACTGATTCCACCGTGGCAGCAGAATTTATTACATTAGCCACTACATCTAAAGAAGAAGAATGGTTAAAAAATTTGCTTTATGATGTACCTTTATGGCCTAAACCAATTTCACCTATTTCTATCCATTGTGATAGTGAGGCTACTCTAGCAAAGGCATATAGCCAAGTATAAAATGGAAAGTCTAGATGTAACAGCCCGATTTTGGGGCTAGTCGGAATAGTGGTTTTGAGACCACAAATTCGAAGTAAGAAAAATTATTTTATTGTTATTTTGGAGTCATAGCATGTTTATATTAGTGCATGAAAAATTTGGTGAATTAATTTTGACGTTTGTGAGCCCAATTGTGACAAAGGACTAAATCGCATAAAGTACAAAAGTCTTAAATTGATAGATAAGGGTATCAAATTTGCCATGTATCATAAATTTGGGGTCTTTAAAGTGAAATTAGGCCAGTAAATAGGTGATGGTCGGTCATGAGATAAGGAAAATCAAAATAGTCAAATATTAGGTGAAGTTGGTGACTTATTTTGACCAATAAAAGAAATATGATATCATCCTATTTCCCCATTTCTTCTCCACCAATTTTTTCAGCCATTTTTAGGGGTTTTGAGCTTCAAAAATCTCAGCAACCTATTCCTCTTGCAAGTAAGTGATTCACATACTTTTTGTTGATGATTTTTGCATTTTTTGACCCCTTGAAGCATGAGCTTTCAAATGAGTGGAGTATTTTGTAAAATGGTTGAAAGTATAGGGTTTTGAGATAAGATAAAATAGGTTGTTTTCTGAAATTTTATGGAAGAATATGAGTCTTAGTTGTGAAATAAACAATTTTTGTGAAGGGATTTCTTATGAAAACTCTAATAGGACCATTTTGTAAAGTTTATAAAATTGATAGTAATATTGTGAAATATTGGAAATTTGGAGTTGTCATAAGAGAGATAATTGGTAGGTTAGGCTTTGATGATAAGGAAATTCGATAAAAATCAATTTTCAGACCTAGGGGTAAAATGGTCATTTTACAAAAGTCTAGGGACAAAATGGTCATTTTGCCTAATTATATATTTATTGAATGCCTAGATCAATAAAATGATTAAATGTATGAATTTCGTTATTATAGATCAAGAAATTCAAAATCTAAACTTAGACCGGGGGAAGGCTAAGCAAATTGATTAGACCGACTAGTCGACATATTTTGTAACCCGAGGTAAGTTGTATGCAAATAACACAACTACATTGTCATTATGTGTTGAATTGATTTAGCATGAATTGCTTGATTGTGGAAATGAGAATGTATGATGACAATTGAGATAGTAAAATTCCCGGTTGAACCATAAGAAATAAATCAAATATTCATGCCATGACATACGAGTTATTGTGAGCTAGTGTAAGACATGTCTGGGACATGGAATCGGCATTGAGACGAGAGCTAGTGTAAGACATATCTAGGACATGCATTGGCCTCGAGATGTAAGCTAGTGTAAGACGTGTCTTGGACATGCATCGGCTACGAGATGAGCCAGTTTAAGACCATGTCTAGGACATGGCATCGGCATCCTACCCCATGTTTGAGGCTTAATGAATATTCGGTAGTGTTTCGAATGGTTGAATGGCGAGAGTTATGGTTTAAGATCATGAGAAAAGTATAACCGTGTTGTGAGTGATACAGGTACCTATTTGTTATATATATATATAAGATGAGAGTTCGATATATGCTATATGATGGGTATTGGATAGTGATGAGTAAGTTATGCTTACGCTTACTTTTGTATT
Organism: Gossypium arboreum; assembly: GCF_025698485.1. Classification (NCBI taxonomy): domain Eukaryota; kingdom Viridiplantae; phylum Streptophyta; class Magnoliopsida; order Malvales; family Malvaceae; genus Gossypium; species Gossypium arboreum. The sequence continues at coordinate 27,908,442 of NC_069074.1, read as the reverse complement.
AAGAGCATGTTGTTAAATGATAAAGTTGTTGTTATGTATTTGTATGCTTCTTACTAAGCTTTATGCTGACTCCCTCTCCTTTCCTATTTTCTTATAGTGACGCTTAAATAGCTCGAGGATTCAACGGACGTCAGAGGCTATGATCACACTATCATTTGAAGCACTCGGTATAGTTAGACTTCTTGTTTTTTAGTATGTAATGTATATTGCTTAGACTTTATTGTTTTGTGTCCTTGAGAAATTAGCCAAATGTGTGGCTTGGGTTAAATCCTTTCATTTTGTATAAGGACATGAATAATGGTCAATATTCATTTTGATATTGCGTAGAAGATGTTACTTTTTATGGACGAGTAAATTTGCACAATGGAAATGTTGTCTATTGTGGTTGTTTTGGCCATATGATGTGCCCTTGTATTAGTATAGAGTGATCTTATGCAAGTTATGTAAGTAAGGGCGGCAAAGAGGCTTGGTAAATAGCCTTATTTTATCCACACGGATAGGCACACGAGCGTGTATCTAGGTTGTGTGTGACACACGGCTAGCCCCATGGACGTGCTATCTGGCCGTGTGTCCCCTGCACGTAAAATATGCAAGTTAGTATGTATGGTAGTAAACACACAGGCAAAGACACGGTCGTGTGTTTCAGTCGTGTGAAGGGCACGGCCTAACACACGGTCGTGTGCCTTAGCCGTGTAGCCCTTAAGGATTGCTGATGTCAGAAACAGAATGTCCAAGTTTTTACACACGGCTTAGGACACGGTAATGTCATGGCCGTGTGAGGGACACGGGCCAGACACCACGGCCATGACACACGGGCATGTGCCAAGCCATGTGAAAACCCTTGTAGGTGTGACTCTAGAATTAATTCCACACGGGTGGAGGACACGGGCATGTCCCTAGGTGCTTAGGCCGTGTGGACCACACGAGCCAACAACACGACCATGTTGAAATGGTTACACGGACGTGTTGCCCCTCCCATACGAGCTTGTGCCATTGTATTTAGTAATATTTTTCAGAGTTCGTGGGAGGATTCAAAACATTCCCGAATGGTTTTAAATGAATGTTTAAAGCCTCGTAGGCCTTTATTATGGAGTTTTGATAGAGATCGGAAAAATTTTAAATTTGACCTAATTATGGTGACCCGGAATCATGTGAATTTATGTGTTCAAGTTAAGTAACGCCTCGTATTTCTTCCCGGCATAGGGTACGGGTGTAAGGTGTTACACTCGACACATTAGATTAAGACATAGTTATGTCCGACAATTAATTTCTGATAGAGTGATCACTATTAATTATGTGAGGTCAAGCAAAAATTTGGCGGATCCTTTGACAAAAAATCTTGCTAGAGATGCAATAAAAAGGACTTAAAAAGGGATGGGACTCAAGCCCATTAATTAGAGCCACCCATGATGGAAACTCGACTCAATGCTTGATATAACATCAAGTCTTAAGTTCAATGAGACAAAGTACATCATTAGTATGTGACTGTTAGCACTATAAATAAATCCATCCTAAGATTAAAGTGCTAGGTACCCGTAATGATAAGGGAAGGATGAGTAATGTACTCTTAATGAACCCATAACATAAATATGTTAGAGTGTTATAATTACGGGAACACTCTTGATGGGATCTACCTATGTGAGTGGAAGTGTGGCGGCATCTAAGAGCTCAAGGGCTTGGTTCTGACAGCACTCATGAAAAGAGGACACAAACATATGGCCATAATAGTGTCCCTAGATACTATGCATTGACCGATGTCGAAATCATTGTGTGAGATGTGTTCGGTTAATCAAATGAAATAGTTGGTTCAAAGCTTAGTCTACCATGAAATTTCGATTAAATTTAACATCTTTTCACTAAGTGAAGGTTCAATTGTAAGATACCTTCATTTATGCAAATTGATTTCCAAGAATATCAAAATCTAAAATATTTTGAAAATGGGGGGAGATTATTGAAACATTTTCAAATATTTATAGTGTTCTAATAACTATAAATGAATGGGTGTAATTAATCAAAAGATTATATTGTCGATTTTTGAAAAAAATTATAACTATTTAAATAATTTTGTTTGATTAGTTATTATGTGTTTATTTTAAAGACATTATTATTAGAAAGACACTTATTGATGAAAGATGTCTCTATGAAGAGATATGACAATTCTTATAAATAAGAATGAGATTAATTTGGAAATCATACCAACAAATTCTAATATTCTTTCTTTCATTCCTTCATTTTCTAATATTATTAGATTCTTCTATAAAGTATTACTGTAGAAATCCTTTATAGAAATTGAGTTCTTTGTCATACATTGCTCAGTGTGTAGTGGGCTATTCTCGTCAATGCAAAACACAAATAGCCATTGTCTTAATTGTATCCTCGAGGTTAATTTGCTTGAAACTCGTTTGCACACCGAAGATAGGTGGGGGCGAATATAACCTTAAAGATAGTGGTTTGATACACGACTTAGATCCTTGTCCTATTTATTCTTCTGTTCGAGTTCCGTTCGTGTGTTCAAGATTTTTCTCATCGGAGATTTGTACTAACAAGATCGACTCACATAACAATCTCTAAGTACATGAATCATAGTCTCTTATGCGAATCCCCAAACATCAAAAGAAGGGTCATTGGACATTTCCCTTTTGAACTTCTCCATGTTTGTCAAGAGCTTATCCTGTAAAGCAATCCATAAGAATTGCCTAATCCTTTGCGGTCCTCGAAAGAGACACACATCAAACAATATAAGAACCAAGCTTGTCAGCAAAGAACAAATGTGTTATAAGCGAACCATGTTTGGACAATTTAATCAGTTTCTACCAGTTTTCCGTCACTCTCATTGAATAGAAAAATTTTTAATTTTGGTCTCTCTTACAAATTAAAGTATACAATTTAAGTTCTTTTAGAATACAATTTTTATCTTCAACCCTTCAAAATTTTAAAATTTTTATCTTTTTAACCCCTAAATAAAATTTTTGACTTTATCCTTATTCATAACACGATAAATGTTGTGGAAAGCATAGTTAACGTTTTCTAACTTTAAAATAAGTTTGGTTAAAATATCTAAGGTTGATTATAGTTAGTGCAAAAAAGAAAAAAAGTAACCTATCTATAATAGTGGCACCGAAATTCTTGACGTAATTGTCACCTTGGTACATATATCTCAAGATTAATTTATTTGTTTTCAGTGATTAAAATATGCAGGGCATCTTTGATTAATACGCTAAAAGTATAGTTTAACTCATATATTATAAAATTGGGTGTGTATACGTTTGTTATGGATACAAACAAGTAAAATTTATGTACTAAAATATTAAATTATTAGTGGTATAAAATATGGGGTTTTTGACAATAGCACTACCACTACCTACATGCTTTAACCAATATTTATTTGGTTGATATGAATTATGAAAAGGTTATCTGCAGTTTGAACAAAGGCTTTTGGAAATGCATGTACCTAAATTAAAAAAACATACCATTGATAAGAGGAATCTCAATCATTACCAAACCGAAAAGAATGAAGAAAAGCACATTGAACCTTATCCCACATTTTATTTTCCACCACTTTTCTACTTTCTCCACCCTCTAAATATTTGTTTGGTGCTTCATATTTTTACAACTCCTAAACAATATAATGTTGACCATTCATGGTCAGGTAAAGCTAAGCTGTGGCTTCAATAATTTTTGAGCTTGTTGAGGTGAATTTACTTTACAACCCCGTATTCTATATAAAAATGGATAAATTAATTTATGTAAATTAGATTAAAGAATAAATTAATTTTTTAGTTGAATTTTCATTCTTTTATAGATTAAAACAGACGTGATTAATAAAATAATCAAACAATAATAAGTAATTTGCTATGTGTATCTCATGCTGACATATAAATATACATTTTTAACAGTAAAAATAAATAAAATTTTAATTGAAAAATCATTTTACCCGTTGATCCAATATAAATATTATTTCGCTTATTTTTTAATAAATGAGATAAAATGTAATTTAACTTTTAATACGGTACGTATTTCACTTAGCTAAAGCATATGCATAATTTCTTTTATCGATGCCCTTTCTATTTAATTTTACTTTTGGGGGAAAAAGTTAAAAAGAAGGAAAGAAAAAAAAGAAAGTGTTCTTGAATATGGAATTAATAATTATTTTAAAAGATTATATATGCAAATATAATTATCTCTTACCTTTTGCTTTTACTTGGGGAAATGGGGAATGATTACTCATCTATGGCAACTCTACGTATCCAAGTCAACAACAATAATAACACAACTTAAAAGGTAAGAAAAGTCAGAAATTTGTAGAATTATGGGTACTCAAAGCTATGTTACCTGAACTTTTTCATTTTTATGAAAATATTTGTATATGACACAAACTATGAAGTTTTAAAAACTTTTACAAATTGAACATATTCATACGCCATACCCAATGAGTGCATGTCCTATAAAAGTCCAGCATGTTATGGTTTTCATAAAAAAGTTAGAAACCATGATTGAGCTGGATGGTCAAAGATGAAACTTGAAGAGGTAGAAACAAGGAGACTAAGCTAATACCAAAGACCAGACACCAAATAAGAAGGCAACATATCAATATTCTCAACTTAAAAAGTATTTCAAATGATTATAGGTCCAAAAATTAATATCAAATTGAAATTATGGAATCTGAAAAATAGATTACATAAACCAAACAATCCCTCGTGTTCTTACAAATCTATAACAGTGTAAAAGGTTCCACAATATAGACATGATACACCAGAGAAATGTACAATGCACAACACCAGGGTAACCCAACATGCCAAGAACAACTTTCAAAACCATGAGCAACTTGCTGTCAACCATGCTCCTCACAAAGATGCAAAAACAAAGAAAAATGAACAAGTGATTTGCCCAAAATTTAGACAAGAATAAATTAAATCATAGTACGAGTAATACCCTCAGTCGCAGAAGGGTTTAACCTTAAACCTGTAGAGAAGCTTCTTCTTTTTTGAAGTTGGGTTGTCAACAGTTAGCAATACTTTACCCAGTTCACCAACTTTAAAGCTTTGAGACACAACTGGTTCATCTTTTGCAGTCATCTTGGTCGGTTTTTGAATGATAACCGCGTAGCTATCTTTCGCATCAGGCACAAATTCAGCTCCATAGCTCACCTCCCATCCAACTACCCTGATTTCCCAAACAAGAATACATTTCTGCAATGAAAAGTTTTTCCCATTAGACCTTACATTCATGATTGGCACAAAACTGAAAAGCTTACTAGCCAAATATGTTCAGTTAAAAAAAGTAAATAAGAAAAGGAGGACATGGACCAGCATGTATCATGAAGAAATAGCATGAAGAAGCAATGAAATTTGCACCTCAAAGATTGTTATTTCGACAGTTTGCTTTGTCCCTGGTTTCACAGTCATCTCAGTGGCAGGATCAGCATCACTGAATTCTGGATTGCAATCACAATAATCCACACTCAAACCACCATATTGAATTGGCACTTGCTCAGGTGGTATGTATCTGTTTTACACATCGTATAGTTTAGGATATTAATCACTAAGGACTATAAGTACTCGGAATATGCACTTTGATAACTCGAATTCATCAAAAACATTCACTCACTTGAAAAGTGTTTCAGCAGATTTAGATGGCAGTGCAATGACAAACTTGCTCTTAGTTCTTTGGGTCATAAATGGACTAATCATTGTATAGAATGCCAGATACCACCAAGGAACATTAATAAACACCTGACAGAACATGAAACCCAAATCAATGCATCTCCCAAAGAATCTAATAAACAATCAAATTTTCACACTATATATATAGGATAGTTAAATATGGATACACATAGAACACACCTGTTTTGCAACAAACTCTGGATAATTATCTTGAAGAACCTGAAGAGCCTGTTTTGTTGCCAATCTAAGCTCCTTTTTCCCAGGTCCAGGCGAGTTTTTGAGATCACTAACCTGGAAAATGGTGGAAACACCACCAGGACTGAAATCAAGCTTCCTTATACTCTTCTCCAAGAGCTGAATTCGCCATCGCAGGAACTTCATTCGCTTTTCCTCATCCGAAAACGCTTTCTGGTACAATTCTTTATTCTGGAACTCGCCATAAACGTTGTAACAAACGGGATGGCCTTCCTTATCTTGTCCATGCATGAACACAACTTTCTCCATATCATCACCAAGATCTTCATCCAAAAGCTCATCGATCCCAAACTCCTTCCTCCACCTGATCGTGTTTTTGATCATTACGAAGGCATCTTTGGCTTTGAAATCCCTTGCCCTTAAGAACTTCAAAAGGATAACATCGCTCCTTTCATCTTTTAAGAGAGGAATACCCCAAATGGATACCTCTTTTGATTCTTGTTTCTTTTCCTTTTCTGGGTTTTCTTCAGTTTTGGATTCTGAATTGAAAAGGTTAGAGTCTATTGCTTCTCTAACAAGCTGCTTCAGTTCTTCCAAAGCTTTCCTTTCGGAATCGGATAGATCAGCTTCCTTGTTGCTTTCCTCTTTGAAAGAACCCAGATTTTGAGGAACCTTTTTCTCTTCAACAGCAGCAGCCACCTCTTCTTGAGCACTAGTTGTTGTTGTTGTTGTTGTTGTAGTAGTAGTACCCGCCGCGGTAGGCTCTGCTGGTGCCCCCGTCTCTTCTTTCTCCATCATCGCCGCCAGTGACTCCGACTCCGTAACCACCTCCTGCTGCGGTGGAGCAGGCGGTAGCTGCGACTCGGATTCCGATATCACTACAGTTTCTGCTGCTGGAGCTGGTGGGTTTTCTTCCTTTAGTGCCTCGGTTACAGCAGGTGGCTCAGATTCTAGCTCCACTGCTTGCGGCGGTGGCGTCGGAGGCAGCTCCTCTTTCCCTGGCCCTTTATCCGATGAATCAGGTTCCAATGCCGCCGGTTCTGGTGGCGGAGCCTGCTCTTCTTTTTCAGCTATAGTCGTAGAAACAGATTCGGTAACAGAAACAGACACAGCTGGTACATGAGACGTCGGGGAAGGGTCTTGTTTTTCTAAAACAGCAGGTGAGTCGGAGTCGGACACCGTGGCAGAGGATGGAGGCGGCGGCGCTGCTGCCATAGGGGGATTCTGGGCTGGAGTTTCATCGGCCATGTTTGTTGGTTTGTCTGTTAGTTGTATTGTATGAGAGAGTTAAGGAGAGTGAAGTGAAGCAGAGAGAAGGGTCATAAGGGCAAGGGAAATATCTGGAACGGTAATATTTGGAAACGGAATCCTATGCTCCAATGTCTATTCTAACATTAAGACAAGACATGATCTCAGTGGACAATAAAAATATCATGATTTAATTTGATTAAACAAAAAAAAAAAATCAACACAGGACATCAAGATTTGTTCCGATTAAAGTTTTTGTCTGATAATACTCACTTAATTTTTGAATATTATAATATTTAATTTTATACATAGAAAATGTTTGAAATATAGAAATCAGAATAAAAATGAAAAGGTTATCATTTATGAATTGGTGCGTTAGTGTCAAACAAAGAAAGAAGCACCGCTTCTATCTTGCGGCCGTTTGTTTCCCACACCTTCCTATCTTCTCTTCAAATGAGAGTGTCAAACTTATGTATGGAACAAGATGCTCCGTAAAGTTTTTTTTTTCTTTATGATCAAATTATTTACCTTAATTTTGTTTTTAAAGTATAAATTTATGGTTTTTTAAGTACAGTATATCTTATTATGACACTCAATATTTATTGATGATGTTTAACAATATTATAAATATAATATAAATACTTCAAATTTTATATAATATAAAGTATTAATATATTAAAAACACATGAATATTACTTTAAAACACACATCAACGTAAAATATTTTAAATGTGATTGTGATTTGATAAAATATATTCACAATCATCTAAAATAATATTTATATTATCATAAAAAAATTATTGAGATGATTTCACGAGTTAATCAAAAGATCTAAAAGATTTATATTTTTTAATAAAAACTTTATTTTAAATGATAGTAAATATTATTATAATGATATTTTTGTTTTAATATTTTATGTAAAATCTTTAGATAAACAACTAAAACTCTTACTAAAAATAAATTGAGTGAACAAGATCAAACCCAAATTGATAGAGACTTACATAAAAATCTTTACTACATCACCTATGATTCATTTAATGAATAAAGTTTTATAAATATATATATATATATATATTTTTATGTAAACTTTATTTTCTTTCACCCACATTTGACATAACCTAATATTATAAAATATAATTAAAAATAATACAAATTGTTATGTGAATACATAAATGAATTAATATTGATATATCTTGCTCCACTACAACTCTTAGAGAACTTTTATAACAACTTTAAAGAGTAGTACATTCTTCCAAAGGACCTATGTAAAGTTTCTCCTCTTTTATATAAGCTCTTTCCATTGCCAAAAGGCTTCCAAGGGCTCTTTCCATATATCAGTACTTTTGTGCAAATCTAAGCTCAACACCTCCATTTTCAATAAACACTACTGGTGACTCTTGCCACCACTATGGTGCGAACCATCCGCAACCTCCATCACTAAGATGTAAGATAACAATCCTTTTAGATAACAAAGCAAATTTACCTCCAAGTCTACAATAATAAGGTATTAACTATTACTCACATTAAATCTTTTCTTTTAGGCTTGCCTCCAAGGCTATTTGCCTCTTTATATCTACTTCGCCAAATTCACCTATAAGTTTACAACAATAATGTATTCGTGTAGCCATAAATAGGAGACACACATCAACAAGCATTATCGCGAGAAAGGTGACTTTATAACCTTCACCTTGACTAAAGGAGGGACTATTGTTATACCTAACTTCATTACCACCCTAAGTCCCAAAAAAAAAAAATCTTATTAGGAAGTGCCCTTCATCACATCCTAATGAAGCCCTCTATACCTACATAATCATCTTATGTAGTAGAGGATTGTATCATTCCAAGAGGATCCACATCAAGCTCATCATTCTCTATATAAGCTTTTCTCATCACCAAAATGCTTTAAAGTGCTCTCTTTTCATATACCAATACTTTGCCCCTATCTCAACTCAATAAATCCAATCTTTATAAACATTACTAGTGGCTCTTGGACCCACTATGGTGTGAACTGTTTGCAACCTTCATCACCAAACCTTCCATCAATAATTAGTTATGTTTGTGGAAAAAGAGCAAAAATCTAAGGCTTAACCCCTCAATATTATTCCATTAGTCCTTCGGGTTCCATCTCTCTTATTTTTATTTAGAGTGTCTCCCTTACATTATTTTTGATGGTTCATATATCTCATTTTATTATTTGGGTTCTTTATATTGTTATGTCTCTTTTTTTTTTTGAGCTTCTTAAGCTTTCTTCATTTTTGGGTTTCGAACCCTTCCTACCAAGTGGCATTCACCACTCCTTAAAAGGCTTTCGATGCACTATAAGGGGCCACTAGTGCACCCACCAATGGGTCACCCTTGTATCTACCATGGGGCTATTCCAATGCCACTAAAAGACCACCCTGCCCGTCGAAGGGGCTACTTTGCCAACTGAGGAGCTTGGGGTCATTCTCACCCATTAAAAGGGGTCATACTCGTCTACTAAAGCCACTTTACCCATCAATAGGTCATTTTGCCCACTAAGAAGGCCAACCTCGCCCACCAAAGAGGGCACCCTCCACACTAAGTGATCGCCACCAAAAGGTATGCACACAAAATGCTTGCCATTAGAGGGTCACCCTCACACATCAAATGCCCACCACCAAATGGTTACCCTCGCATATAATGACTTCCATTCGCCCAAACTTATATCAATATCTAAGCATTGGACCTCCAATTATTCTTATTACAGTAATTTTTATTCACTATTAAACATGTTGGCTAAGGAAATGGAGGTTATCATGTAAATACTTGATTTTCAGTGGTGTAGGAAATAGTGATTTTGAAACCTTGTTCTTTGATGGTCGAGTCCGTAAATATTATTTATCAATATTTATGTAGTCATTAAAATATTATATTGAATTCTGGTCTATTAATTTTGGTTTTTTAAAAAGTTAGTCAACGTATAAGTGTATTGGTTCAAAAGTCATTGGTTTTGGAAAATGAGGTATCGAGACCTCGTTTCCATAAACTGAGCTTATAAATGTTTTAATTAAATATTTATGGAGCTATTTTATAGGTGAATTAAATTTTGGTCTGGATATTTTAGCAATTGGATGGCTAATTGAAGTACAATGACTAAACCGTAAAAATCATAAAAGTTAATCGTTATTAATTTTTATTAACTAAATGAGTCAAATAGTATTATTGAAGGGATTTAAATGGAAATTGTGCCATATTATATTATAGTTGATGTTGTTTTAAGTGGAAATATGTTAAATATAATAACTAATTAATAATAATAAAAGATAAAACATAAAAGAAAAACAAATACTCATCATCTTTTTTCATTTTTCTTCTACCAACTGAATTCACCAGGTTTGAACTAAGGAAACATTCAACCATCTTCTTCTCCTTGCATGGTAATTAATTCAAAGCTGGCTTTTCGTAAATTTTATGTTTTAGAGATCGTTGCAGCTTAATCTATCTAACTCGAGTACTAAATCGTAAAAATGTTAAAGTTTTAAATGTTTTAATTAATTTTTTTTATGTTTTTGCTGTTAAATAGTTTGGTTATAAGCTTAAATTTGATTATGGACAATTTTGTAAAGTGAAATTTGTTAAATTATAAGTATAAGGACTAAAGTCTAAATAATTTGAAATTGGCATGAAATTTTTGTAATTATTGATAATAGAGGGTGTAGATGGATGAATTTGAATTGGGTTTAAAAATTGGAGCTCAAATGTGAAAGTTGTGCTAGTTTTAGTTTTAGGGACTAACTTGAATAAAATGTAAAAGTTTAGGAAAAATTGAAAATGAAATTAATAGGTCGTATGCATGTATTTGAGTGTTGTAATATATTTAAATTGATAAATTGAAGTTAATTATCATATTAATCAAGGATTGAGCAAATCAGAGCTTAACCGTAGAAAGAGGAAAAAATTATGAAATAGTCTTTAGTGTTGTATTTGTTGTACGTTTGGTTAGGTAAGTTCATATGAGACTTAATTTATTAATTGATGATATATTTGTATTATATTGTTTTATTTTATAGTTGAATTGTTATTATATAATATCTTTGGCATCAAAATGATTAAATTGAAAAATATAAAATATCTATATGTGAAATAGATCTTGTTGGGTAGAAATTGATTAATGGTATGAAGTAAATACTATGGAATTGAATGGATTATAAAAGGGTGAATGTTATATAATATAGGTTAGATTAGTAAAAATTGAATTGGTATAATTTGGGTACCATATTGATTATGAAATTAATATGTATATAATGATATTACATAGTTTAAATGTATATAATGAAATTAGTTTAACTGGAGTTTATGGTTTGTAACTTCATAAATTAATTCATTTAAATTTCTATATACTTTCATTGCTTAGCATGATCAAAGGTAAAAGTAAGTTGAAAATAATTGATGGAATCAAGTTGTTGTGAAATGTTGATTCTCTCGATGAAGAACTAAACTGTATTAGATTGAAAAATGTTATGTTGTGAGATGACTTATTGAATTGAGTTATGAATTTTAGTTGTTGGGACATAATTAAAATTTTATGGAGAATTCGTTACTTAGTAAATGTGCAAGTAATGCTTCGGTTTATCTGATGAGGCACTGGATGTCAAATTAAATCGATGAGCACTAGGCGTAATTGATTTACTTTGGTTGTCCGATGAGGCACTGGGACCCCAAATGTATCGATGAGAGTCGGGAGTAAATTATTCACTTTGAAAGATTGGTATGAAATTTGGAGTATGGTATGTTAATACGTTATAAATAGTACATTTGGTATAATGTTATGTTTTAATAAAACCTTAAAAGTTCTTTTAAAATATTTTCATATTGATATTGCTTATAGTGATGTCTCTGTATGGATTACTCAATGTTCAGTTGTTTCCGTGAATAGGCTAGATTTAGTACGTGATCTTGTACATCGACTTCAGCATCTAGTGAAGATCTCAAACTCAATAATGTTGGTGAAGTTTTGTTTAGCTTAATGACATGTACCTAGGGAGTCTTATGTTTATGCTATGTTATATCTTTGGATGAATTTGACATATTAAATATCATATGTATATATATACATATAAGTAAAGTGTTGATAATGATCTTATTGTTGGTGATCTTGTTGAATAGTTTAGACATATGGACTTAGTTTCTTATATGATAATTAGGTATTGTGCTTGAAATGTGTAACACCTCTAACCCATTTCCGTCGCTGAATTAAGGTTACGTAGCATTATGACACATATCAAAACAATTTATATCATTAAATCATTCATTTATTAATTTAAATGAAAACATTCGAATCTACATCATTCATAGCATAATCACATTTACGAGCCTTAAAACGAGCTTACGGGGCCCTGAAATTAGTTTGGGAATAATCAGGAACTAATTTGAACCAAAACAAAAATATGGAAAAACTTGAAAATTTTGAAAATAGGGGTCACATGGCTGTGTGGCCAGGCCATATGACAGAACCCAGACCGTGTGGCTCAGAAACATGGTCGTGTGGTCAAACCATGTATAATTCAAAATATGAGTCACACGGTCGTGTCTCAGCCGTGTGCTCGCCTGTCACACATTCATGTCATAAACCGTATGCCAGACCGTGTGTGTATTCGAAATAAGGTCACATGACCGTGTCGCCAGACTGTGTAACTCTCTGAGACCATGTGAACAATCCTACACTTAAAATCAAAATGACATACGGTCATTTGGTATGACTGTGTGTGGCACATGCTCGTGTGACAACCCATGTCCTAAGTCATGAGCACCTAAATTAGCTTCCAAAAGAAGGTAAAACAACACTAATTCCTTAGGTACCAAGCCAAACCAAATCAGCCATAAACATGCTTTCAGAACACTTATAATCAAACCTAAAACATACCAAAACATCCCAGCCTAAGTACCTAACCAATATGCCTTCATTGGCACCACATATAAACAACATTTATCAACCAATTCAATTTATTCATTCAAACCATCTAACTAGCAATAAACATACCAAATTTGTTACCAAATAGTCATCCACAAATACCATTAAACATGCCTTAAATACACATTACCAAGATGTTAAACATGCCATATATATACTAACTTTGCACAATAGTATATTTACAACCAAAGTACTAAAACATGCCCAAATATTTTCAAAATAAGCATCCTATATAGAAGCCACAATTAACAACATTTCAAGACTTCAAAAACTATTGATGTTAGATGATGTTAGGTGTGAGCTCCGCTGATCCGATCAACACATTCCACATATTCAAAATCTATAGAAATTAATAACATAAATAAGTATAAGATCTACTTAGTAGGTTCATACATTTCAATTCACTAACTCACCATGCACGTTTAGTTGCTAATTGCATATAACCATTCAAGTAAAAACCTTATCACAACATACATCAACAACTTCGAGTCAGTAATCAATAAATATACATGTACTCAGATTTATAAAACCTTATCATGTTCACATTTATAAAACCATTTAACAATGTATATTCAGTAGTTTTTCAATGGAACTTCATAAAAGAATTCAATATACAAGCTTAGAAAATAGATAAAACTCGTATGAGCTAATATGGCACAAATATATATGTGTTAGGTTACTCGTCTGGGCTATACTAATGACAACACAAAAGAAATATAGCCTAGCCAAGGCTATGTATACATGTAAGGTTACCAGTCTAAGCTAAACTTTTAAAACGAAAATAGATTACCAGTCCAGGCTAAATCTGTGTCACATGTATATTCGAGTCTGCAACAAATGCTGAAGCACGGTCCAGAACAAGAATCTTTCAGAAACCTTGTATACAATACTTTTACTTGTTCCATTGAAAATATTTCAAAAATCCAATTTATTACTATAAGTCAAATTTTCAATTCAACAATATATATGTATAATTTAAAACATTTAATATCAATTTGTAAATTTAGAAAGTAGTATGAACTTACTTGTTAGATGATTCAGCTATCAGAGATTAATCGACAATTTTCCTTTTCTACGTATGTCCTCTATTCGTTGAGTTTCTTGATCTAAAACATAGTTTAGTTTAATTAAATCAATTAAAACCAAATAAACAATCAATTTATGCATTTAAGTCCATTTATTCATATTTACAAATTTACCCCTAACTTTACCCTTTATACAATTTAGTCCCTAAACCTGAAACTATCAAATAGAACATAATTAAGCTTAAATCAAGCTAGTCGATTTTCCTATAACCCATGAACAACTCATATATTTCTCTATTTCACAATATTTTCATGAGATTTTACAACTTTAACAATTTAGTCCTAAAACATCAAATCACTAAAAACCACTTTACAAAATAATCATATTTAGCTATCAAACTTACAAAACTATCATAAAACTTCAAAAATCTCACAATTTCAATAATGGAACATTTCAAAACATTCAATAATTTAATGAATTAACACATGGGTTAGCTAGATTAAGCTATAATGATCACAAAAACATTAAAATTACTAAAAACTAGAATCAAAATTACTTACATGCAAGCTAAGGCATGAACCTAATATTATAAGCCCTACTTCAATAGTGTTTTCAGTGGTGAAGCATAATGGAGAAAAAGATGTTCTTCTTTTTCTTTTGTTATTTACTAGACTGCCCTTATTATAGCTTTAATAATCAACATAACAATTGTCCATAATCGTCCACCATAAATACTTATGGTATAAATTCATATTACTTTAACCATTTAACACCTTTAGCTAATAGAAACTAACTTTTGCAACTTTTATGAATTAGTCTTTTTTACTTAATTAACTATCTAAACGTTAAAATTTCTTAACCAAATTTTAATATGATATTGTAGAAACTCTATAAATATTAAATAAAAATAAAAAACTGACATACTAGTCAGAATTTATGGTCCCAAGACCACTGTTCCTGACCCCACTGAAAAATAAGATGTTACAAAAAAGGTTTGGTAAATGAATGGTGTGCTTGTGTTAAGTTTGGATGAAATTGGTAAGTTTAGTACATATTGGTAAGATTGATTTTGAGATTGCTTGAATGATTAAATTTAGGTATGTTTTGTTGATTGAGTTAAGGTGCCATTTGAGGCATATTGGTATGGTTTTGAATGTGGTATTTTTGGTGAATTATATACAGGTTATAAGTATGTTTCATGATGTTTTGACCATGCCTTTATATGGGTAAATGTTGAGCTTGATTTTAGGGACTTATAGGTCACTTTTGGTTCCATAAGGTCATGTGCCACACATGGTTCCATGACACGACATCAGGTTGTTACACGGGTTGGGACACGCCTGTGTGACCTGTTGTTTTTATGCCTGCATAATCGCACTCAGTCATAGCCTGTTACACAGCCTAACAACATAGTCGTGTGACAATTTTGAATAATTTCACTTTTGACCCACATGACCTCGACCTTTCACACGGTCAAGGGACACGATCGTATGACCTCTATTTACAAAATTTTCTCATCTTTTTGTATTAGTTTCAAATTGATCCTTGATTGATGTCGAGTTAATTTAAAGCTTTCGTAAGCTTGATTTAAACTCTAATTTGGTAAACGTTTTGTATTTGTCTGGAGCATTCTATTACTAGGGCTCAGTGACTGGATTGGGTAAGGGGTGTTACATATCATCCTTATTATATGCCAAAAAAGCTATCCTTAATGGAATGAAAAAGTCTTCAAAGTAATCAAGACCCACTCAAATAAATGAAAGATAAAATGGAAACCACACCAAAATAACATATGAATAACAAGAAAATCAAGCTCTCTTCACTAAATTTGCTTTTACAACCATCTTATTTTGGCTCCATTCATCTCTTAAGTAGAATGGAAATACGTATTATTTCCAAAATTGTGTGCATCTATTTGACTACCTTTTCAAGTACTCGTCAAAACTCATTTGTGTTTATCTAAGAAACATCTTTAAAAAGTTTACAAGTATCTCTTAAGTAGAATGAATTGCGTGTTATTGCCAAAACTATTAAAAATTTGTTTTGTAATGCCCCAAAAAATTTTATTTTGGTTTTGTGAAATTGTGATACAAATATTTGTATCTGCTTCAGTAGTTAAGTATTCTGGGTGTGTGTGTGAGGTCCCAGGTTCAAGCCTTACTTGGGATTAATTTTGGTATTTTGAAGAATAAAGCCCTATCCATGGTTAATAGACTTTTAAGTAATGGTTGGTAAATTTATGACGGAATGGGCCTATTGGTTTGATGGTTAAGTGGTGTGTTGGTGTGCTATAGGTTTTGTGTTTGAGTTTGGGTAGGAGCTTTATTTTTGTTACTTATGTTGTATGGGAGTTTGAAGGGGGTAAAATACTGTAGTGGTTGAGTGAAGTTTGAATTTGGTTGTTGAGGGATAGTAGGAGTGTGCTGGATAGTTTTTAGGAGAAAAATAAGAGATTAAGGGTGGTTATCATATGTTCTGCCAGTCTTTTCTTTTTTCCCAAAAATCTGTACGTTTTTCCTGCCGAAATTCTCCTCTCTACTTCACTATCATTATCGTTTCTTTTATTTTTTATTCATTCTTTATGCAAGCAAGTGTCTGAGGATCATTATTTTCGTGCTTTTGAGCCTTGTTGGTAAGTTGTTTAAATGTGTTTCATAATGGTAACAAATATTCTGTTAATAGGGGTTGATTTTTGGTATTTAAGTGGAAGATAGGATGCGGTGGTTAGACAACCAGAGCTTGAGTGTTACGAAATTACCGCTATTTGCGTGAGGTAAGGACTTCATTAGATTAAAGGGAGTGTTCCTTCTAATGGTAGCTTTTAGAATCGTGAATTAAGTGATTAATTAAATGGTATTTTGGTCAAATATAGGTTCTGGAGTGCTCGGGGTTCATTTCAGCATCAAACCGTAATAAGTGTGTACCCGAAATAAAGAAAATGAGATTCAGCGAAAAGCTAAAAAAGTGTTTTGTCGATGCCACATGAGCTTGTGGTCGCCTTTGTGGTAGGTCGTGTGAGGGGACATGACCGTGTAACTAACGAGGCCAAGTCGTGCATGCAGGACACGACCGTGTGGTGGCAAGGCAGGCCGTGTGCAACACACGGGCTAGACTGATTTGGGCAGTGTGGGCCACACAGGAGTGTGGGCCTACACGGGCAGGCCACATAGGCGTGTGAGCCCATTTTTCTGGAATATTCTATAATGTTGCACGGGTCACCCTAATTGACTGTGGACCTACTGTTGGGTTGGTAAGCTTTACTTAGACCCCTAATTATGTGATATAATTGTATGGTGTCTGACTGAGCATGATATCTGTATTGAACTGAATGAATGTTCTGTTATTAGCATGTTTGCATGTCATTTATGGTATGTTGCATTACATCGGGGTGGGATGATGATATTTGGAAGAAGTATCTGAAAGGATCTTAAGCTTGTTATCTGGCAGCTCAGCTGCAAACTTTTGATTATATGCCGCATTTCAGTACCGTATAGTGTGATGGGTGGGTTGATTTAATCCCCATATGGTGTGTAGGGCTGGACGGAGATAGTGTGTAGAGGTTGGTGGGTAGGATTTTGATTTACTGTATCTGCATTCTGTATCTGATATGGGTCAAGACCCTAATATAATTCTGAGATTGTATCTGAATGGGCTAAGGCCCAAATTGATTCTGTAATGGGCTCAGGTCTGGACTGTAAATGATTGTATCTTGATATATATCTATGTGCCTAACTTTTTGTGGGGATTACACATTAAGTTTGCAAAAACTCACCCATTTCTGTTTAATCTGTTCAGGTAACCCTCAGACTTAGGTGGATAGGTGCAACGGAGGACTCAACGGTGACCACCACTATGTTGAACTGCCTTATTTTGTTTATTGGTTTTATACGATTTCCCTTCTATTATTATGGGTATTGGTTATGTAAATTTTGGACTTGGACTGTTTGGTTTTTAATTTGGGACTTTATACAGTTTTTATGGATCTTTAAACTGCAAGTCAACAAATCAAGTTTTTCCTAAAAACTAAGGTTTTCGTAAATAATGAAGGTTTTTCCTAAACTAATTGGTTACAAAAGCTTCTACTTAATAGACAAGTTTTGAGGCAAATCATTTAGTGCACTTTTTTTCAAGTTAAATAAAAGCTATGTAACTGGATGGTTTTAACTTGATAAGCGTTTTCAAAATCCATTCCATGTGACATTGTCAGATTAGGCCATAACGTCTAGGCCGAGTTTGGGATGTTATATGTTTTGTAAGAAAAGCCTTTACATATCAACCTAGTCTCTTAAGACATGTAGCACCCCTAACCTGTATCCATCGCCAGAACAGGGTTACGAGGCATTATCGAACAATACACATCGTTCACATACATAACATATACATTTATGCATTCATATATAAAATCCAATCAAATCATTCATATTGTCCCTTATAAGGCTTTACGAGACCTTAAAACATACTTAGAAGTGGTTCGGGACTAAACCGATAACATTTGTAATCTTTGAGAAACTTAGAAAATTTTTCAACATTTAAGGGTCACACGCTCGTGTTAACAGGCCGTGTGCCTCACATGGCTATCAGACACGCCCCTGTCATAGGCCGTGTGAAAACAAGACATACATGCTGACTTGCACCACACGGCCGAGGACACGCCTATGTGCCAGCCCGTGTGCCACACACGACCAATAGACACGCCCGTGTGTCTAGGCCGTGTCAAACCTGTAGGGTATACTGACTTTAATTCAAAGGGTTACCCTAAGGGACACAAGGTTGTGTAGCATGACTGTGTGTCGCACACGGCTGAGACACATGCCCGTGTCTCTGCCCATGTGGACAAAAATAGGCCATTTGTAAAGTCAATTTGCCACTCTTCTTTTATGCACACAAAGCAACCTATATGGTACCATTTCAATACATATTTTAGCAACCAAAACATGTTATTCCATTCACATATCATGCTATCTATCCACAGTCATTTCAACAACTAAATTTCATATTAAAAAACATACCAAATTAATATGCCAAAATCATCAAGACTTACTTAAGTTCTATATGCATTTCCTCATCAAATTATCATCTATATCATGACACAAATTGCACCATAACATCATCTCAAAATGCATTAATACATCATCTAATAATTAACCAAATGAACATCCATTTAGCTATATCAACAACTATTTCAAACATACCAAAACAAGCCAACATATAAAGCATTATATACATCACATATATCACTTATCAAACATATAATTCAAGCCAACTTAAATGGCCACACACACCAACATTTGCAAGCCAAATCTCATGGCTAATACATAACTCAAAACATACCAAGATGACACTAGCCTACACATGTCATACACCAAATATACAAAGCTTCAAAAGTACCAATAAAATGATCGATAGTGTGATGACACTTCTCGACGATCCTCGAGTCCAAGTTAGCTTTGATTTTCTATAAAACATAAACAAATAACATACAGAAAGCTTCATAGCTTAGTAAGTTCATACTAAATATACTCAACAGTTCATAATATACAAATCATCAATTTGTAATAATTAATATCTAAATCATAGTGACCAACAAACTTTCCTCGTACTTATTCAAGTGTTTATGAACAAGTTCATAACTTCTTTTATTTGAATTTCTTGCTTTATATGTACATACCTATACAAATTCATATCGACTCATACCTTTACGTGATAATGTTGAATACTCGATATCTCACACACTAAGTGCCAAAACATAACTGAAGTTATTATAATTTAACACACTAAGTGCCTTTCACAGTCGAAGCTATCTCAGTCTCGCACACTAAGTGCCATATATAGCTGAAGCTATTCCGATTCGCACACTAAGTGCTTTATATAGCTGCAGCTATCTCGATACGTACATTAAGTGCTTTATATAGCCGAAGTTATCTCAATACGCACACTAAGTGCCAAACATAATTGATTCATCGTCGTACACAACCATCGCCTCATATATATATATATAATTTATAAAATATTAAAGCATTAAAAACATAATTGTAACAAATTTTATCATATACGAACTTACCTCGGACGTAAAAACGACGAAACTAGTCGATTAGTCGATTAGTCGAGTACTTTATTCTTGCCTCGATCTAAGTTCGGGTTCCTCTTTTCTTGATCTATATTATAACAAATTCAACTCATTTAATCACACAATCTTTCAATTTAGTCCACAAGACACATTTGGGCATTTTTACACATTAGCCCCTAGACTTTCACATTTAATCAATTTAGTCCCTATTTCTCAAATACATCAAATTCACATAATTCAATTTAATCCATGCTTAGTCAAATTA
This sequence comes from Gossypium arboreum, assembly GCF_025698485.1. NCBI lineage: Eukaryota > Viridiplantae > Streptophyta > Magnoliopsida > Malvales > Malvaceae > Gossypium > Gossypium arboreum. Next base: position 27,888,047 of record NC_069074.1, on the reverse strand, counting down.
CCATAATACCCCTAGCAGCCCATATTTCACATTTATTCACACTTTAACCCCATATTTTCATCTTTTCACAATTTAATCCCTAATTTGTATTTTTACCAAAAATCACTTAACAAAACATATTAATCTGTCAACAATTATTCATTTTCCATCATCAACACTCAAAAAATATTTCAAAAATTGAGGTATGGGCTAGCTAGTACTCAAAGCAACAATTACAAAAACATAAAAATCATCAAAAACAGATCAAAAATCGTACCTTAATGAGCTAGAAATGCTTGGCCGAATGAAAACCTAACCTTAGCTATTCCTCTCTTCAAGTTTCGGCTAATGAAGATGATAATCTAACAAATTTTAGCTTTTGTTTTATTTATTATATCATTTATTAACCATTTACCAATTTAACCTTAAAATTAATTCAATATTTCAATAATGCCAAACCAAATATCATCGACTAACTCACGATAGGGCTATTTACCACATAAGGACTTTAGCTTTAAAGTTCTATAGCTATTAGACATCTTTAGTTAATAGAACAACACTTTTACACTTTACGCGATTTAGTCTTTTTTTCTCAAATTGAGCAATTAAACAATAAAATTAGCTTACGAAATTTTCACACATACATACTAGTATGCTGCAAATGCTAAAAATAATATTAAAATAACTTTCTAACATCAGATTTGTGGTTCCAAAACTACTATTCTAATTTAACTAAAATCGGGTTGTTACAAAACATGCATTTTTAAAAGGGAGCCTTTAAAAGACATCAATCTAACCTCTTCAAGTGCGCCCTCTTAAAGGAGAGCCTTCAAAAGGCATTAATTTAGCCCTTTCAAGTGTGTTCTCCCTTAACATCTTTAGGTGTGTGCTTTAAAAGGAGAGCTTCTGGAAGGCATCAATCTGGTCTCTTTAGGCATGCCCTCTTAAAAGAGACCCTTTGAAAAGCATCAATTTAGTATAAACGTCTTATTTCACTTAATTAAATTAAGCTTGCCTTTCAAGTTGTCTTATTTTACTTTACCAAATTAGGCTCACTTTTAAATGAGTCTTATTTCACTTCGTGAAATTCACCTCTAAGATGTCAAATAGCAACACTTTCAAATAACAAAATGAATTGAAAATACAAGAAGAGAAGAACACGTAAAGGGTTGCAATCCTAAAAGATATTAACTATTACTTGGCATTAACTCTTATTCTTTTAGGCTCACCTAAAGTGTCTTATTTTGCCTTTTCAGTCGTACTTCGCTAAATTTTTCTTTAAGACTACAACAAGGTATTCTTATCATCATAAAAAAGAAATACTTCACCAAGAAGCATTGTTTTGGGAAATGTCACTTTATAACCTTTCTTCAATTGGGAGGGACTACTGTTATACTTATCTCCACTTCTATCCTAAGTCTCAATAGGACTTATTCAGAAACCACTTCCATCACATGTTAACGGAGCCTTCCATATTTTGTAGGCACCCTATGTAGTTGGGCATCATTCAAAAAGGACCTACGTCAAGCTTCTCCTCCTCCTCCATATAAGCTTTTAGAATGACCAAAAAGACAAGATACGAGGGTGTATTTGTATTTATATATATATATACATATTACATTTAGCTCATAAAATGTTCCTTAAAAATATATCAATAAAATAAAAAATTGAAAAAGTTGTAAATTAAATTTTAATCTTAAAACAATAAAACTAGTACTTCACCAAGAAGCATTGTTTTGGGAAATGTCACTTTATAACCTTTCTTCAATTGGGAGGGACTACTGTTATACTTATCTCCACTTCTATCCTATGTCTCAATAGAACTTATTCAAAAACCACTTCCATCACATGTTAACGGAGCCTTCCATATTTTGTAGGCACCCTATGTAGTTGGGCATCATTAGAAAAGGACCTACGTCAAGCTTCTTCTCCTCCTCCATATAAGCTTTTAGAATGACCAAAAAGACAAGATACGAGGGTGTATTTGTATTTATATATATATATATATATACATATTACATTTAGCTCATAAAATGTAACACCCCAAACCCGGCCTAGACGTTATGACCGGATCCGACGTGCCACATCAAAAACGTTAAAAACATTTTTCCATTCTAAGTTCAGAAAATCGTACTTGATGTTCAAAGGTTTAATTCATTAAGGGTTAAAGTGAATGGAAACTGTGCACCAGGTAGGAATCCAGAAAAGAGGAGGTGAGTCCTTCGGACTGCTTAAGTACCAAGCTCTTTCGGATCCAATCCTAGACATGCACACCGCCATTGCCACACTCCAACATCGTGTATTTCCTTAAGTTACCTTTGTAATTATGTTCATTTTAAACTAAAATATATTTAATTTTGGGAAAACGTTATCACAGTAGAAGCCTTGTTCGAGATCGTGTTACTTTGAAATCAATTTATGGTTTTTGAAAACGAACCCTAGATCTAGCCCATTTTGATAGTTAATATAATTTAAGATCATCATGATAAGTTATAAATCAAAACCCCCCAAAAAAAATCATAAGCGACCTTATTACATAAAAAAACCCAAATCATCAAAGTAAAGAAAATTGAAGTCCAAATCACCAGAAGAAATCCATATTGCGAGCAGTGGCCACTCCGAATCCTCGCAGACTCCAAGTCCACTATGGTGGGATTACTGCATGGATGAAAATAGGGGATGAGTTTGGGGAAACTCAGTGTGTAAAATTAACCCAACCATAGCCCATATCAGCTCTAACCATAGAAACAGAATAGATTGGCCTTAGCCCAGAACAGTATACAGAATTAAGCCCATAGGCCCATAACAGATCAGATCAGATATTTCATGTATAATGCAGAACCCAACCCATAACCAACCACATACACCCCTTTACCAACCTTTCACCATGTGGGGAGACTACTCGACCCACCCAACCGCTACACGCCACAAAATTATGCAGCATGGCTGCCAGAACAGATAACGTGACAGAGTCACCAGATAGAGATAATCGTGGCAGAACTACCAGAACAGATATATGTGGCAGAGCCACCAGATCAGATAATTTGTGGCATAGCCACCAGGACGCTTCCTCCATAATATAACCCATGTCCCCATGCAACAAATATTCATTCATGGCATACATCATACAGATTTAAGTCAACATGCTTTTCGAACAAAATTAACCCTAGGGGCATATTGGTCATTTACACCTAGGGGTATCATGGTAATTTTCCATACATAAGGGTATTGTAGTAATTTAGCTACTTTTAGGGTTTTCATGCACATCCTATCCATTTACGTACTATCAGAATACTTACCGCGCATACTTACCAAATTGAGCCCGTTGGTCCATGAACCCGATTTTTGGCCCATTAAGCCCAAGTTATCAAAATGCACGAAATCGCACGTCTGCATGATTTATTACCTTCGAATACCAAACATACAAACCCAACTATCTTACGAGCATTCGACACTTTTCGCAAATTCTCAAAATACCAACTTTTGGCATTTTGACTTTTCGCTTTTGCCGATCTAGTCTATGAGAGGTGTCGATTACACACCTATTTTATGACGATTCACGACGAGATCCACGCATCGAACGCCTACAATTATAGTACTACCACGTTAATCTTACTACCAAACGAACTACATATTAACTTCTTACCATATTCGCCAACAACACCTTAGGCCTTAGCGTTCCTACCTTTGCAGAAAATAGTGTCTCGATCCGATCCGTTCGCTCCACTTGTCCAAGCCCTTGATCGTGACCTCTTAATCACACTATTACCAAAATAATACTATTATCACAACCCCTTAGGGCTACAAGTCCAAAAACGACAACCTCCCTAACCTTTTAGGGATTCCGCTTTTCTTAAAATATGCAAGATAGACTAAGTTGGAAAGACTTACCACCGATTCTTCCATCAACGTTCCCCTTAGTTCCTACTTGATTCGATGCGTTCTAAGCCCTCAAACGATAACAAAAGTCGAGCCCTCGGCGATCTCGATGATTCGGCTATGTCCCTAGGATAGTGTGGGAGTTTGACTTTTGCAAAAGTGTGAGAAAGATAAAATATGAGGGTTTTTACTTGTGGTATTGTCGACTGAAACCTGGGGTTTAGAGGTTGAGAGAATCGGCCAAAGATAATGAGAAAAATAAGAGATTTGGCTAGGGAAAAATCGGTACAAAAGGAGTTAAGTTTTCGGGATTTCGGGATTTGAGGCAATCGGCTATAGTCTTAAAAATAATGGAAGGAAGGTGGTATAGAGTAGGGTGGATGAAGGATTCGGCTATGGGGAAAAGAAGAAGAAAAGAATAAGTAGATGGAGAGAAGAGAAAAAGAAAAGAAGAGGAGAATGGTCAGGAAACGACACCACTTACCACTAATGCCGAATTTATACTGGCACTAACCCTAGCCGAAATTCCCATGCTAAAGTCCCTTGGCCGGCCACCTCTTGTTTCTTGATCAGCTCCTAGATTTCCTCCCTTATCTGCTCCTAAATCCTATCCCTTATCAACTCCTAAATCCTATCCCTTATCAACTCGACTTTCACTTCAGGTCCACTGCTTACCTTTTCTGAACATAAAAATAATAATTCCCTTAATATGTTGTCATTGTGACTTGAACCTCAGCTCTCCCTATCATCCACACACCACTTTTATAGCCTTGCCAGTGGCGTCACATGCCACTTTGCCACTTGCTTCCTTATGTCTTATTTTACCCAAATAATATTTAAGACCCTTGTTAACAAGAACCCCTTTTTCCTCTTATGGATTAAAATCACCTAAAATTACCGGGTTTTAGCTTAAGCTTGGGCCTTCTAGAGCCCACTAACATAATTAAACCTACGCCAAACAGTCAAAACACAAAAATTCCAAAATTCACCAAAATTAACAGAAGTCCCAAAAATTAGGGCGTTACATAAAATGTTCCTTAAAAATATATCAATAAAATAAAAAATTGAAAAAGTTGTAAATTAAATTTTAATCTTAAAACAATAAAACTAGTAATAAATTTAAACTGGAATATGAAATATTTACCTAGATGAAAAAAGGAACTCATTAGAATTGTTTGAATTTGGAAGTAGTAAATATTTTATACGAAATTACGTTGTAGCATACGACAATAAATATCCTTAAAATTACTTTCTTATAAAATAACCTTATAAGAAATTATACTGTACCATACAATAGCAAAATTACTTTTGAAACAAGAAAAGAACTTTCATATATATTCAAAGAAAAGAACTTCCTTAAAAAACACTTTATAGGAAATTACACTATACCATGCAATAGTAAAATTTATTTTTAAATGATAAGTTTCTAGAATTATATATATACTAGAATATGTAGTGGGATATACATGATTTTTATTCAATCATATACACTAAACTCCCAAAAAAAAAAAAAAACACCCAAAACACTTGCATCAATTTAAATGCGAATTTGTATTAAATGTTATAACTATAACTTTATTCTTTTATTTAATTAATATTTGTATACTATTTATATTTAGATTTAGATATTGCAATTATTAAATTTTATTTTTACAAAATTAATATTTAGATATTATTTTGTATTAATTTTCTGAATCAAACTAAAAATGTTATTAAATTTATCATAAAGAAAATTATCCTATAAAAATTAAATTAAAAAACTTTAAAAGGACCAAACACAAATTTATCCTTTTTAAACACTAACTATAATATTAAAATTTTTAAAACTTAAAACTTAAAGGACTTCAAAAATAATGTTACAAAATTTGCTTCTGTCGCCTATAATTTGTGCTAGTTATTACTTTTATGCCTTTTTTTTTTTTTTTTTTTTTGTTTTGTTTTGTTTTGTAATTATGTGCGTATTTTATGATGATATTAGCTTGTATGCGACTAAGTAGACTAAAAGGTGATATCCGTTTGATTTAGTTGTTGAGTATTTTTATAAATGGTTCATAATTTGGTTTAGTTTGGTTAGATTTTTATTTTTCATGTTAATTTTAGTTTTGAATCTTTGATTTATTTTAATAAAATGAGTTTTTTTATAATTTTAAATATTATTTGACATAATTTTTAAGCTTTTTCATAAAGATTTCTAAAAACAATAATTTTCAAAAACTTTTAAATTGTTTGCACTATTTTAAATATAAAATATTTATTTTTCTATCATAAATAATTACAATTAATTATATATTAAATAAAAATAAAATTTTAATTTTGTGCCGAGTAACTATAGTGTTTAAACTTGTATTTTATAAATTAATTCAAGTAAATTATTCTTGCTCAGCCTTAAGGTACTCATGTATGCTCTGCGTTATATATATATATTGCAATTATGTGCATAATTAACGATATTGGCTCATGTCCGATTAGGTAGCTCATCTTTTTGGTAAAGCAGGTTGATCATCTTTCAAATAACTTGTTTTTTTGCAATTGTGTGAATGGTTATGATATTGGGTGGTGTGCGAACATGTTGACCATATTGCAATAATGACTTGTGTTATTTGCTTCTATGTACTTCTCGAAACTAAGTAGCGTAAAGTTTTATGTATTTGGTATTGTGTCTTTTGTCTTGTTTTTTAAAATTTGAAGCTCCGTAGTGAATCATCTGGGAAACTTCCTACTAACTCTCATAATGTACTCAACAAGAATGCCACATGCTACACGTGCCTAATTCTAAATAGGGGATGCCACAAATTATCTAGCCTATTTATTCCAATTATAATCACCTAACTTTAAACTTTATTTTTTAAAATTCAGTTATGCTTAGGGAAGGATAAGCATTCTTAACATATTTATATATTAAGATAATACTTTTTTTAAATTAAAAATCAAATCTAATTAAAATAAGTCCGAATAAGAGAAAAATAAGAATGAGGGTGAACCACGCTATATCCAAGCTAATAGGCTTACTTCATATAATCAATCCTAAATGGCTCATCCCCACTTGAAGAAGTAACAACATCAACATGTTAGATTTGTAAAATAAATCTGAAATAAAACTTAATAAACCAGGATCTATCATGTCAAACCATCAAGAATAGATTAAGAACAAATCAAGAACAAAACTAGATGCGGAAGCGTACATAAATCCATGAATTTCTTGAAGTTTTACCGGATCTTGGGGATTTGATCTTCCAAATTAGCACACAAGAAATTCAGAGAATATTTGTTCACTCTTTCCTAATGATGGGATATTAGAAAACATATCTTGTGTATAATTTAGGGACCATAACCCTTATATTTATAACCTTGGCATATTAGTTCTAATCAAATTCTAATTAGCCCATCATTAATTAGAATTTGATTAGAATTCAATTACTAGAGTATCTACTGATATTTGATCGATACTTTATTTAATAATTAAAGCCCAATAAAATTTTAACCAAATTAGATCACTTTTAATTTGGGTTAACCTATTATGATAGTAAATAATAACATGTAATTACCCTTATTATATATGTAATGTCCATATTTTCCTACAATCTCCCACTTGGACCACATATATATACTAATTACTCTATATTTACATGTCATTATATAATCTTATGAGCTCAAAATTTTACTATCATATCCAAAAGGTATTCTGAACAATCTCGTCCATTAATTATGTTAACATAGAACCAAGGCAACTTTCATTACATATATCGTAACTAAATCCATCCACGATCACGTATATTAACACAACCAAATGACATAGATCAAATATGGATGTGTAGCATGAAAATTATATGCAATATGATCTAAACATGTCTATTTCCAACTGGTCCTCCTTAAACTTAAGTGAGGTTAGTACCAAAATAATAAACATAATGAATAAACTGAATACTTTATTTCTGATCAGAAAATAACCAAATACATAAATGTCTAAAAACAAACATAAAACAAATAAAATATAAACTCCCACTAAATCATCATATCCTCAAACAATGTAACACCTATATGAGCAGTGTGCTCATGAAAGACCTTGGGTGGTAAATCTTTTGTGAGCGGATTCACTATCATGGAGTTTGTCCCAATGTGCTCTATAGATATTTGACCATTTTACACTCTTTCTTTTACAATTAGGAACTTTATGTCAATATGTTTTAACTTAGATGAACTCCTGTTGTTATTGGAATATAGCACTACTGACTTATTGTCACAAAATAATTTGAGTGGTCTTTCTATATTCTCTAAAATGCACAGCCCTGTGACAAAGTTCTGCAACCATATTTCATGGTTTGATGCCTCATAGCATGCTGCAAACTTTACTGCCATAGTGGACGAAGCTACAAGTTTCTGTTTGACACTTTTTCAAGATATAGCTCCTCTAGCTAACAGGTAAATATAATCTGATGTAGATTTCCTACTATCTTGTCATCCAATGAAATTAGAATTAGAATACCCTATGACCTCCAAAAGAATTGATCTCTTATAAGTAAGCATGTAATTTTTTGTTCTCTGAAGATATCTTATAATCGTTTTAGCTGCTATCCAATGGTCTATACTAGGGTTGCTTAAATATATGCCTAACATCCTAACAATATACGCAATGTCCGGACGCGTACAAACTTGAGCATACATTAAACTCCTAACAGCTGATGCATAGGGAATCTTTTGCATTTCCTAAATTTCAAGGTTACTTTTAGGGCATTGAGTAAGACTAAATTTGTTTCCTTTAGTGATAGGGGTGTCACCTGGTCTACAACTCTGCATGCCAAACCTTTTGAGTACTTTATTGATATAGCTCTTTTGTGATAATCCAAGAATACCTCGAGATCAATCTCGATGTATCTGAATTCCTAAAACAAAATAGGCGTCCCCAAGATCTTTCATCTCAAACTGCTTAGATAAAAATCTCTTTGTTTCGTGCAATAAGCCTATATCATTAGCGGCAAGCAAAATGTCATCAACATATAGAACCAAAAATATGTACTTACTTCCATTAAATTTGCGATACGCACAATCATCAACAATATTCATCTCAAAACCGAATGAAACAATTATTTGATGAAACTTGTGATACCATTGACGGGAAGCTTGTTTGAGTCCATAGATGGATTTTGTCAATTTGCAAACCATATTTTTTGAGTTTTCCGACTCAAAATTTTCTTGTTGCACCATATAAATTGTTTCTTCAATATCGTTATAAAGAAACACAGTCTTAACATCGATCTGATGTAACTTAAGATCAAAATGAGCAACAAGCGCCATGATTATCCTGAATGAGTCTTTCGCTAAAACTAGAGAGAAAGTCTCTGTAAAATCAATACATTCTTTTTAAGTATATCCTTTAGCTACAAGACGCGCCTTATACCTCTTCACATTACCATTTGCATCCCTCTTAGTTTTAAATATCTATTTACAATCAATTGGTTTTGCACCTTCAAGTAATGATACAAGTTCTCAAACTTTATTGTCTTGTATAGATTTATACTCATCTTTCATGGCATCAATCCACTTTTGAGAATTAGAAATTTTCATTGCTTGATGAAAGTTGATTGGATCATCTTCCATCATTCCATTATCATCCTCATGTTCTTGGAGAAATATAACATAATCATCTAGATTAGCATTTCTCCTTTCTCTTGTGGACCTCCTTAATGGCACTTGTTCTTGAGGTTGTTCAGTTTGTTCTTCTGAAACAATTACCTCATTTTGAATTGGGAGTTGTTCAACATTGTCTTATAGAGGTGTTGTATTCACTTCTTGATCAATAATAGGTATAAGAACCTAAACATCATCAAAAGTGATAGTAGGAATTGAGTTAGAATCCAATTATAATTCCTCTTCAAAAGTAATGTCTCTAACCTTATTTCTCCCCCCAAACTCAACATTCTCAAAAAATGTTGTAGTTCCTGTCTCAAAAATATTCTTTATTATGGGATCATAAAATTTATACCGCCTAGATCACTCAGAATAACCAATAAAGTAGCTGCTTACTGTTTTGGAGTCCAATTTCTTTTTATGTGACCTATAAGGCCTTGCATCAGCTGGACATCCCCAAATGTGAAAGTGCTTTAGACAAGGCTTTTGACCAGTCCAAAGCTCATAAGGTGTTTTTGCAACTGCTTTATTGGGTACTCTATTCAGAATGTAAGCTGCTGTCTTTAATGCTTCTCCCCAGAGAAACTCAGGTAAGGCAAAATGAGTAATCATGCTCCTCATCATATCCTTAGGAGTTCTGTTTCGTCTTTCAGCTACACCATTCATACTAGGTGATTCTGGCATGGTGTACTGTGGGACAATACCGCATTCTTTTAGAAACTTTGCAAATGGTCCTGGACATTGTTCACCTGAGCCATCATATCTACCGTAGTACTCACCACCACAATCAGATTTGACATTTTTTAATCTTTTTGTTGAGTTGATTCTCAACTTCAACTTTATAAGCTTTGAACATATCCAAAGATTGAGATTTCTTATGAATGAGATATAGGTACCCATAACGTGAGTAATCGTTTATGAATGTTATGAAATATTGTTGATCATTCCAGGATGCCATAGGGAATGACCTACAAACATCTGTATGAATTAATTCTAAGACGTTTGAAAATCTGTTGGCACCTAATCTCTTGGTTTTGGTCTGTTTTCCCTTAATGCAATCGACACAAACATCAAAGTCTGTGAAGTCAAGAGACTCTAAAATACCATCAGACACAAGGCATTCAACTCTAACTTTTGAGATATGACCTAAGCGCCTATGTCATAATGATGTTAAATTTTTCTTATTTAATTTTCGTTTAATACCACGTGATTCCACATGCAAGGTTTCATTATAGGATGCAACTGTTTCTAGCAAATAAAGGTTGTCATAAGTATTTAAATAACCAATTCCAATAATATTTGAATTTAAAGAGAAATTAAATTGATTGTTTTCGAATGAAAAATAATATCCAAATTTGTCCAATGAAGAAACAGAAACTCAATTCCGTCTAAATGACAGTACAATAAAAGTGGCTTTTAAATCCAAATAAAAACTAGTTCCTAATAACAACCTAAAATGCCCAATCGCTTCCACTTCTATCGATTTTCCATCGCCCATAAAGATGTGTCTTTCACCATCACTTGGCTTTCGGTAACTCAGGCAACCCTTTATAGAAACACTTATGTAAGTAGTAGCACCAGAATCTATCCACCAACTGTTTATATGTACTGAAGCTAAATTAATCTCAGAACAAACTAAACTAAGAATTGTACCTTTCTTTGCACGCCAAGCATGATATTTGGTACAATCTTTCTTTACGTGTCCAGACTTGTTACAAAAGAAACAACTCCCTGTAGCTTGTTGTTGTTTCTTTGAGCTAGACTTTTAGCAGCTTCATTCTGATATTTTCTTTTCTTGCCCTTGTCTTTAGGGGCATTGGCCAAATGAGCACTTTCAGACTTATCACGCTTCAACCTTTCTTCCTCTTACACATAATGAGAAATGAGCTCATTTAGGGTCTATTTCTCCTTTTGACAGTTATAACTATTTTTAAATTGATTAAACTGTGCAGGAAGCCATACCAAAACCATAAGAACAAACAATTCTTCAGAAAGCTCGATCTTAAGTGCCTTAAGTCTTAAAGCAATATGGAACATCTCCATAATGTACCCCCTTACGTTTCCTTGACCTTTATACTTCATAGACATCAAAGAAGTCAGAAATGCTGTCATCTCAACCTTATCATTTTTAGCAAAATGTTTTTCAATTTCATCAAGGAAACCCTTGGCCTGAGTAATCTCTTCAGATTCTGTGCCCCTAAAGGCTTCTGGAATGCTGTGTTTCATAATCATTAGACTCATGCGATTTGAACGATCCCACCTCCCAAAATTCCTCTTAACATCAGGGGTGCTTTCCGCAGTGAGAGGCACAGGTTGTTCTTCCTTTAATGTAAGGTCTATGTCTATATAGCCAAGCACTATAAACAAGTGTCTTTTCCATTCCTTAAAATTAGTCCCATTAAGCATGGGTATAGAATTTATATTAGCAGATATTGTGGCAGCAGAAGAAAGATGAATTAGCTGAATATAGAACAAAAATAAGCTTAAATTAATATTCATAAGTAAACAATAAATTCAAGGTAATGACTAGTCACATCTCAAGATACCAAACACAACATTAATATCAAGTCTTTGGATAGTAATATTAACCGTAAGCGGTACTCTTGTTGTAGCAATCAAACATTGACAATAAATTATGTCAAATAATGAATTAATCTTTGGACTAACTTATTGCTCACATAAAATACCTTATAATTGTCACACATTTATCACCACAGATGTCGTTGAAATTCTGTCAAATATTAACTTACCTTTGGGTCAATTAATAAACACATGAATCACAAAAACATGTAATTATTTTAATATTTCAAATAAACTAATCTACACAAAAGAGGTCACTTTGGCGGTATTTTGTTTCAACTAATTTATTTAAAATATTAGATATCCTTAATCAAAAGTCAAAATCAATTTATTTGTTTCAAAATATTTACCTTAATTTCACCTTTCAATTAAATTAAAAGATAATTATATATATTTATATAAATTTCCAAAATAACAGGCATTTATTATATATGTATATAATCAAAATATATATATGAATTAAGTTATGCTTATTTACTGTTAATTTTTTTAATCCATCGAAACTTTAATCAATTCCCAATGATTTAACATGACGAGGCTCTGATACCACTTATTATATTTATAACATAAATCTAAAATAAAACTTAATAAACCGGGATCTATCATGTCAAATCATCAAGAATAAATTAAGAACAAATCAAGAACAAAACTAGATGCGGAAGCATACTTGAATCCATGAATTTCTTGAAGTTTTATCGGATCTTGGGGATTTGATCTTCCAAATTAGCACACAAGAAATTCAGAGAATATCTGCTCTCTCTTTCCTAATGATGGATATTAGAAAACATATCTTGTGTATAATTTGGGGACCATAACCCTAATATTTATAACATTGGCATATTAGTTCTAATCAAATTCTAATTAGCCCATCATTAATCAGAATTTGATTAGAATTCAATTACAAGAGTATCTACACATATTTGACCCATACTTTATTTAATAATTAAAGCCCAATAAAATTTTAACCAAATTAGATCACTTTTAATTTAGGTTAACCTATTATGATAGTAAATAATAATATGTAATTACCCTTATTATATATGTGATGTCTATATTTTCTAACACAACATCAATAATAGAAGATAAAGTATCCAACACTTCGACAAAATCATGAGAAGGCGCGAACGATAAAAGCCATCATCACTAGATGATGAGTTACTTTATTAGCCTCACTTTTCGTCGGTGAAAAATGATTGAAGATACAAATAGCCCTAAACCAGGAAAGTAAGCTCGATCATATTACTACGTTTCTCCCTTTGAGCATTAACTGCAAGCAAGCAATTCAACTCCACAAGCAGAGCATTGTAAGGCCTCTTGAATAGCATAAATTTCAGCTAAATGAGGGTCTCAAACAACTGTTACATAACTCGACAAGTCATTTATTAATCGACCATCGTGATCTTCACCACTGCTACGAAATTATCCTTATCAATTAGATACAAATTTTTAAAATTTTTGGTTTTAATATTTTTAATGATGTTTATTCTTAACAAAACTTACTTACTTTATTAATGTATCAAAAAAAACTTAATTTATCATTAACAAATATGTGAATTTAATATTTTTAAAATAATCTTGATTTGTTTATTAAAAAATAAATTAGTACATTTACCTCAATTAATAGATGCTTAAATCGAAATTTTTTGAAATATTTAATATGTATTTGAATTAAACATAAATTAAAATTTAATTTGATAGTAATTAAAATATCAATTATCTAAAAATTATAAGAGATAAAATATTAATGTAAAAATAGTTTTTAAAATAATGATAATAGATTCCAAATAAATTTAAAAACACTATAAATTTTTTTTATATTCAACCATATACTTATATCTAGAGGTGCTATGGGCCAGGTCCAACTAAAAATTTAGGCCTGCATTGATTCGACCCAAAAAATGAGCCTAAAATTTTGCCCAAACATAGCTCGGATTTTACGATAAGAATATACATTCGGCCCAACTCAGCCCGTATTATTTTTTATATTATTTTAAAATATATATAATATATCAAAATACTAAAAATATTAAAATAAATGTTTTCTAACAAATTGAAAATAATTTTTAAAAAATATGTATACTTAAATAATAGTAAGATAAGTGCAACTTAACAAGCAAATGTCTCTAAAATAGTAACAAAATTAACAATAAAACAAGAGTTATACAATAACAACAAAATAGTAACATAATAGTGAAATGATAGCAAAATAATGAAAAAAAAAATAGCAAAAAAGAGAGTAAAAAGAAAACAATTTTTTTTACATATTTGGGCCGAGCAAAATAAGCCTTACATGAGGCTCAGCTCGTTTTCTAAACGAGCCTTATTTTTTTCTCAAGCTCATTTTTCGAACATATATTTTTACCAAAACTCTCTCACTTTTCGAGCTTTGCCTGACCCATGATCAAGTGAACTTATCTATGAGAATTTCGAATTACAAATGTCAAAAGAATTATAAGAGGGAAATAACAACTCGTTTGGGCCAGGTATAACCCACATAACAGGCCTGTTACTAATAACAAAGGCTAAAAGAAAAAGCCCAAGTCTTGAACTGATTAATTTAACTCTTCTTATTAACCATCCAACCTTTTTCTACCCTCATCATGTTAAGCTTGGGGTCCAGCTAAAATTTTCAAAAATTTAGAGGATATAATTAAAATATTTAAATATTTTACTAAATATAATTAAAATTTTTAAAGGCATAATGAAGATTTAATTAAAATTTTGAAAAGTTTAATGAAAAATTCCAAATTTTGGGACAATAAAAATTTAGAATTTTTTAAAGGTCTAAAGAAAATTTTCAAAAATGGGGGCAAGGCCCCTAGGCCCTCATTACCGTCCCCAATGCCTTGTCCGTCGATCAGGGGTTTGGTCTCTCCAGTGGAGCTCTTCCCACGGTGGCTGGTTTTGATTTTTTGGGCCTTTGTTTTGTAGTCTTTGTATGTTACCGAGTTTGGAATTGAAGACTTTAGGTAAGAGAGAGCATACACATTTACTCAACTTCTCTAAATAAATGGCTAATGATCGATGATCCCTCTACCATTTCATTTTTTCTCGTAAAATTAATTTTTTGAGACTTTAGGTACTATTCTATGATATAACGAATTCTTTATTTCTAACTTGAATAAGAAATAAAAGAAACACTATTATTATAAACAATTGTTAGTATCGGTATTTTTTACCATCATCATCGACTGTCACTTAATATTATTAGCATGTTTTTATTATTTAAGTAGGAATTATGAATTATTTTAAGTATTATATAAAAAATCAGTTTAACACAAAAATTAAACACGTTACACTAGTATAGGTTTTCAGACAATATAACAGAACAAAACAAGTAACAAATTACATGACAGCTTCATAATATATGTAGAGTACATATGGTTGAAATGCATCCTTATTTAATCTCATAATATCACAACACCCTTTTCAGATTTGTTCTCTCCAACTCTCTCTACCTGCAATCAGTGTTGTTCAGAAAGATTAAAATATATATATATATATATATATATATATATATATTAACCCCCTGATTGGTTTCATAATATTGGAAGCAAAGACATTAGAAAAAGGCAATTACCCAAGATGGAGAATCTTCTTGTCATGGTGGGAGTAGGGAGTGGGAGTTCCTCTCTCAATCACATTTGGAGTGAAGAAATTGCGAGATGCCAAGGCTTGAATAGCATTCAGCTCTGCTCCTGTTACCATGTTTGCTTCCTCAACCCTCTCTATCTCTGCAATCTATTCTTAAACATAACTCCCATTCAGTGTCTCTTAAGATATTATGAAGCTAGAAATTTTATATTTCCAAGGTTATAATAAAATATGATCAGATAATCATTTTTTCCATAAACATGTATTCACAAAAAAAAAAAAAATTATGAATTAGTATTCAAGACTTTGTATCCCCATATCATAAATCTTATTAATCTGGGATTAAAATGTTTTTTTTTTTTTTTTTGAAATTGGGCCGACCATCAACCTTCTATATCTTTGGGTATGTTTGATACTAGCACTTTAAAAAGTTAAAATGTGTCATCAGTATCTCTACTCTTCCTAATTTCGCACTTTAGTTTTAGATTTTTTTATTTTTAAAACTTAATCTCTCTATTTTAAAATTTCAAAAGTTAAGTTACACTGTCAATTTTTTAAAAAATTGTTGGTGTGATATTTTGAAATAAAAAAAATACTCACTTGATAATTATGTAGCTAAAAAATAATGTTGTAAGAAATATGAATTTAACATAATAATTTTAACCATTGAATCTAAATTATGAAATCTGAAAAAGTAGAAAAACTAGTTCACGACTAAATTCCAAATTGAAAAGATTTGAGATATTGTTAAATCTCACTTAATATTTGAGTAGGTGTGGATGGGCAGACTTAACTAAACTAAAATTGCATGACAAAAACAAATTGGTTGATGTGTTAGAAAATATGAATGTAATTACCTTAGCTCGGAGACATACACTTTCATTTTCCAGCTCAACTTCCTACAATATATAAAATTTAAGGTAGGTGTGTTAAAGAGTTAAATTTGGAAGTGGGGAAAAACAAGTAAAGTAAATAAGAAAGTAAGCATTCACCCTTTTCTGAAAATATTCAATTTCAGCTAGCAGCATTTCGTGCTGTTGCATCACCAACAACCAAACTCAGATAAGACACAGATATAAATATATAAACATTAAGTAGGAGAGAAAGCTGAGTTAAGTGATTTCAAGTCAAAGAAAATCCCCATTATTTTATATTAAATGAAAATGAATCATTGGGATGTAAATATTTACCTTCTTTGATCTGATTCTAGTAATCCCTCGTTCAAGTCTATTCTCTAGCTGCTTTAACTCCTTCACTGTCAAGGAACTCAACGAATCTCCCATTAGATGCCTTGAAAGAAAGCAAGTTAAAAAGAAATAGGGTATTAGCCTTTAAAGAACAAAATGTAAAAGGAGGAAAAGCAGGCAATGCAATCCTCTGAAAGAACAAGTAAAGTTCTTTTAACTTTTGAAAATTAAGACTGCATTTTTCTTTTTCTTTTGTTCATCTCATAATTTCAAAGGATTTTATAGTTTACCTGCTAGAATTCTGTAGCATTTGAATCTGCTGCCTCAACTTGGCTGATTCTTGTTGATAATACTACATTGTAAAATAAATATTTCTTTTGTCATGCAAAATACTAAACTCCATTTATCTTATCCCGAAAAATAATTAATTACCTGAGCATTGATTTCCGTGACGGTATTTGTGTTTGAGGTACCGGAACATGCCTTCTTGTACCTCTCTATTGTTGATCTTATGCTGCACCCAAGAAATCAAATCAACAGGGATATAGGAAATGGACGTAAAAAGAAAAAGCACAAATATTATATTTACTATAAGAATGCTTAGTTTTATAGAATCCATAAAGTAGCACCATAATTAACTCCTTGTTCATTTGAGTTTAGGTAATCCAAGTACAAAATCAGTGATTCCATGGTGCATTAGGGACTGGAAGTGATGCATATAAGCCCTATCCTGAGCATTTTAGTTTGGACTTGAAACACGCCCCATGGAATATATTGGATTAATAAAAGTTGGATTGAATTAAAGGAAGAGTAATTTGTTTCCCAAAATGACTTTACAAAATCTCCACCATGTGTTTTAATACTATTTTCGAAAAAGAAACCCATCTTATAAATATGTGTTTAATCATAATTCGCAAGTTAATTTTTAAAGTTAGTGAATAAAATAACTGGGTCAAGAGTAGTGATATTGAAGTTAGCTCACTCGGAAATATAACAGGTGGGAGAAGAAAACTCTCTACTTTGTTTTTGCATGGATTTAGCTATGGAAGTGAAAGGAGACATATAAATTGAAATGGCTGTATTTAGCAATGAAGCAAATAAAAGCTTACAAACATGGGTTGCCAAATCTTCAGTGAAGAGAATGATAAGCAATCAAAAGATTGGAGTTGGAGAGTTTGATAGTTTTTAGCTTGAAAATAGAAGCAGACAAAAGGAAGTAGCAGAGATGTCCAAAACAACCCAACTGGAAAGTATTGGAACTCAAACTCCAATTTGACATTAAGTGTTTAAACCAAATGGGATCTATGTCAAATCTTCAACATCGGATGAAATTTTGCTTTGACTTCCGATTCTAAAATCACATGCACCTCTTTACCATCTAATTACACCAAACACTTCCATTGGAGAGCCTCTTCTATATTGGAATTCCCCCTTTCCATCATACTTAAAAAATGCTTTTACTTCTATTTGTCTGGCAATCAATTTTAATTAACTCAAAGTAATTGAAATTAGAATAAATCTTAAATCTGATCTTAAAGTTCCTAAGATGTTAATATTGCCATTGAGAGAAGTCCTCATTTGCATGGCTAAGAAATTTGTTTATATCACAAGTTTATCAGTGGTATTACATTTTAGTTTATGGTGCAAGATGTAATTTTTTTATCAATATGATGATTGTATTATCTATGTGTTGGAATGCTTAATTTATCCATCGTCTTTCTCACTCATTTCCATTGTCTGTGTTTACCCAGAAATAAAATGGATCATTCATGAATTAAATAGCGTATAGTGCAGATATTTGATTTGTTTTTGTGTAAATTCATATAATATTTAAACTAGTATGTATGTGCAACAGATTTGAAGCAGAAGTCAATATTAACATTCAGACTTTTATGGATAATAAATTTAAATTGAGATACTCATCGACTTTATTTTTGTGGATACGAATTTAGATATTTAACTTATTAAATTGGGGTATTTAGCCTAATCGAAAATAATTTCTTTCATTTTGATTCATGTTATGGTACAATAAAATTGATTTAAGTTTTAAAACAAGATTTGGAAGCAAGCGAGGGAAAAATGTTTAAAAATCAAGTAATTTGGCCCAAAAGAAAAGAATATTCAAGGAATGGGATTGAGAAGGTAATTTACTTGTTGTTGGAGTACTCGTAGAGGCGGCCACGGGTGGAGAAGACGATAAGAGCAACTTCTGCATCACAAAGGACTGACAGCTCGTATGCTTTCTTCAGCAGCCCATTCCTGCGCTTGCAAAACGTAACCTGACGATTCGTGGTGTTCTCGATCCTCTTTATCTCTATCTTTCCTCTTCCCATCTTCACCCTTTTATATATTCCTACTTTTAGGTTTTGGAAGATGAAAAGATCGTGTCAGATTTAGTTTATGAACAACTTTGCCAAAAGAAAAAAAGATATTCAGAAGAAAAAAAACATGAGTGTAAAAGCAGATCCATGCAAAACCCAGGGAAATAGGGAGTGGAAAAAAAGTTAGCTATACTTAAACCCTAGCTATCTATCTTCCAAGAAACTTTCAAAGGAAACATGCATAATCTCTTTTGGCTGATAAAATGAAAACAGTAGGTTATCAGCATGAAAGAAAGTGTGAAGTTGAAGGAGATTTAAAACATCTGTACATGACATATAGGGAAATTCAAAGCATAATAAAACATAGCGAAAACCTATTATAGTTATCAGAGAAAAGAAGAACCAACATCCTCTGAAGAAGTTAGTTTGAAATATGAAGAAAACCCCATCATATGTTTTTTTGTTGTTGTTGGAAGAGGAGTTTTGTGAGTGATTATGCTGAGAAAAGAGATCTTTTTCATGGAAGGAGTAGAAGATTCCCTTGTTCTGACACCAGATCTAAGCTAGCTAGCTGATACTATAAACCTCTTAACAAATAAACAAACCATGCATTTAGATGAATAGGGTAGTGTTATAAAAAGTATATAATCCAGACCCCTTATTTTCCTTTTCCTTTCTTTTTTATATTTTTCTAAAGAGAAGATGAAAAAAGGGGCACAGACCTGAGGTTAGGCCACAGTTCCGGCCACTTCAGCTTTCGGAAAATTACAAATTCCAAAGAAGGCCAAAGTGTTTGGATTTTTGTTTCACAATGCTTGCTTTGAGAGAGTTGAGGGAGGTATATAAAAGCAAGAGAGAGAGAGAGAGAGAGAAAAAGACATTGGAATTGTAGTTAGCGGAAAGGGAAGAGAGGAAATGTAGTTTTAGGTAAAAAAGAAAGAGGATCGGAGCAGGGTGCGAATTCACACCCTTTTTGGCAACCATGTTTCCATTTTCTAATCCCTTATTTAAAGCTCCTGAACTCACTAACGTGCTCTCCCATCAAAGAATCTTTTTCTAGGGTTATACATTATGTGTGACATTGATACGGGATACTATTACCAATACATTCAATCTTTTCTATTTCAATTTTACTATTATCATTACTATCATTATTAAACTATTAGATGTGATTCCACTGGTTATTATGATTAAAGATTTAATTTTCATTTATAAGAATGGAGTATATTTCACTGTCTGTTATTTATCTCTTCGGAGAGCATCCACGGTGAAAAGACTAATCATTGTTACCGACGGTGAATATCCTAGTTACAACTATTTTTTTTTTTCAGTATCACTATTATGAATGCATTAAATTTATAGCTATTTGAATTCACAAACTTGTTATATGTATATTAGAAATTTTACCACATGTGCATGCATGTGAAACTCACATATGTAAAACTCATATGTTTGTTTTAAAAATAACATGCAATAAATAACAAAATATATGGTTTAGAATTAATTAATAATAACACACAAAATATAGTGATGGATCTTGGGACTAAGTTTTGGAGGCTAGTAAAATTTTAAAAATTTTAGGAGTTTAATGAGATTTAAAAAAAAATTGGGGTTTAATTAAAATATTTGAATTTTTAAGATTAATCGAATTTTCAAATATTTTAAGTGAACTTAATTAAAATTATCAAAAAAATTAAAAGGTATAATGGGAATTTTCTAAAATTTGAAGCGGTCTAATTAAATTTTTTTTAAAACTTTCAAGGAGAAATGAAAATTTTCAAAAATTTTGGAGGCTTAATTAAGAGAAAAATCATAATTTCTTAAAAAAAATTTTTGGGGGAGGCCATTGTATACCCTTTAAATGGTCCACCTCTAGTGAAATATGCACAAATTTTTATACAAATATAAAAATTTAAAAATACCCACAAAATTATATATCTTACTTTGTAAATAAAATGGTTTTCTCATAATTCCTTAAAAGACCCGGATGATGGGTGACACTAACTTAGCAAAAGGGTTATAAATAGTATAGATAACAAATTTATATTACAAATATACTTATTAATTTAATGTAAAAACTAAAATTGTTTAGTTCAAATGGTAAAAGAAAAAATTATATGCATAGCGTCACTGGTTTAAATTTGATTATAAACTAATTTTGATTGATTTATAAAATATAAAAAATAAAAAATCTACATAATCATATAATTTTGTTTGCAAATAAAATAATTTTAGTAATTTTTAATTAAGCTAAGACTCGATTGATGAATGACACCAACTCAATAAAGGTCTTTACAAATAGTATAGATAATAACATAATTTTGGATAACAAATTAGAATATTTTTATCCTATACTTGTCAATTGGGTCGATTAATTTAGATTAGTTAACTTAGAGTTTCAAATTTTCAATTAATTTGAGTTCAGATTAATTTTAGCTTGAATATTTTAAATTTGGATTATTTTAAGTTTAAGCCACTCATGTTTGATATTTAAGTTTTTGAGTTTAATCATTTTAGGTTTTATCATTCTAACACTTAGATCATTTGAGTTTAATAAGTTGATTTTAGCCTAACTTAGTTTGTTTTCTAATTTTATAATATGTTATTTTTATTTATATATTATATATTTATTGAGAGAATATTAAATATATTATATATATACATATTTTTCAAAATATTTACGAGAGTGAGTCTAGTAATTAATCTTCCGCATCTTGTAAACTCATTAAATAAAATATTTATTAGTAAATGTATAGTTCAAATATAAAATATATATTTTTATAATAAATAAAAATGAGATTTTTAAACTTGTTTAGTAAAGATTCAACTTATTATTTATTATTTTATCAGTCATATCGCTAATGCCCAAATTGTAACATGTTTTTGGGGTTTTACTTTTTACTAAAAATGGAAGAATGATTAGAATTTTCAAACCCAAATGTACATAATAATGCATGAATGAAAAAGAAACTGTGGTCCAGCAATGGAAACGAAACTTTGAAAAAATTAATTATTAATTTATGGATCAAATTTACCATTTTTGCCTTTTAACATATTAACAAATGATTGTATGCTTTCTTTTCAAGTTTTCAATAAAGCTTTATAATTTAAAAACAAACATCTCTATTAACTTTAAAACCCTGCTTAAAATGGATTTATCTGATATAAATAAGATTAAAAATATTTACCAAAAAAGTTATTAAAATATTTTTAAATATAAAAGAAATTATATTAACATCAAAGGTGTCCAATGACTCAAGTCTTGTTCAAACAAGTTATTTTAAATGCACAAATATTTTAAATATGCGTGTTATATAATTATTAATAATATGATAATTTTGTTGATGAGTTTGAGTAGTTTTAACGAAAATATGAATCCAATTTGTAAAACTGGAAAGATTGAACTCTATTAGTTGCGAAAATTGTAGATTTAGTTATTATACTTTAATTTAATTATTTTTAGTTTATGTATTTTTAAAATTTTAAGATTTCAGTCTTTACCATATGATGATGGTTAAATTTATTAAGTTTTGTTACCTTTAAAATTTGATCGTCAAACATATTATTATATGTGTAATGTTATATCACATTATTATTTCTATATATTACTCATTAAAAATTCATTTAATAGATTAACGGCTACTATTTATATCAAGACTAAAATTTTAAAATATGAACTGAATCTACAACTGTAGGTATACATGACTAGTAATTGAATTTAAACAAATAGAGTTAATAATTACTGTTTGGGTTAAAACTAAAATTTCAAAATTCAAAAAAGTATAGAGATTAAAACTGATCAAGTCGAAAAGTACAAGAACTAAATTTGATCAAATTAAAAGACAGGAACTAAATCCATAATTGTTGAAAAGTACAGGGACTAATTTCAGAATTTAACCAAATGAAAAAAAGATTGTTAGCAAGGCTGCAAGGTGAAGTTGAGGAGTAAGAATACCATAGTTGAGTATGATGAGATAAAAGTAAGTGGATTCCAAGCAAACTCAAGGAGGGTAAGATGAAAGGAGTTAGGCTTTGAGGTGCTGGATCCAATCAAATGATCACCTTCCAACTTACCTTTGGTTGCCTCCCTCCACCGGCACCTTCAGATGTGGGTTCTTCACCATTGGTTAGGGGGCAGCTTAAAGAGGCTAGGGATGGTATTTGGGCAGCGATACCGTTCACCGGGCGGCACCTTTTAGGTCTTGAATCCATCGTATGTTTCGCTGAGAAGGCTTTGCTCACCTTGCCTCCGTTGGGTGGAGGCCCCAAAACAAAATCATCCTCCATATCGCCAACACTGTCCACATCACATACCTTTAATGTTTCCCAATAAAATAATATGCAAATAAATGGCTGCAATAAAAAACAAAAAAACAAAGTGCTACGGTCAACTTTTTATTTTATTTTTATTTTATCGAGAAATAATGCATGCATCAATTAATTATTCATAGATATCCTTTTTTGACCTTCTCCTTCCCCTTCTCCTTGCTTTAAGTTTTAGTTGGAGTTGGGCAAATTCAAAATGAAACCTTATTGGAAGAAATAATCATAACTTCATAATGAATATATGGAAATAAATATTCAAGGATTACACCTTTTATACAACAAATTCTTTTCTATTTTTTAGCTACTACACCCGCCATCATTTTTTCCCACTTAAAAGATCTAGACAACCCCTCTATATTTTAGATATTTACATTTTAATCCTTATATTATTGATTTTAGTGAGTTGATAACATGGACTTCTAAAATTTATACGAATGATGATTAAACATGTATCAAAGAGGAAGGAAAACTAAATCACAATTTTTAAAATTTCAACTAATTATTTGATAGTTTTAATCAAAACAATCATTACAAATAATTAATTAACTAATTAAACTCCACTCAATCTAAAATTTTTACAAGAAACATGCAAGCATCGACTTTCCTAGCACAATCAAAATCAAGACTAAAATTCCAATTGAATCAACAGAGAAGAAAAAGAATTTGGAGGGAGCAATCTGGACTGGTTACATACAAGTCTTGAATAATTGAATTTAAGATAATTTAAAACTAACAAATAAATGGTTTAAAATGGAATGAGAATTTTAATAACCTAAATATCAAAATCATCTATATACAGCATATCTTCCGCTCCAAGTGACTAATACCACATAATTAGCAAAACCCTTTTTTTAACAATTATCTCGGTTACATAATAACAACGTTTAACCTTTAATTATGAAAAAAAAAAAGCTTACCCTAAACAAACAATAATAATTAATGTTTAACCTCTTATATTATGCGGGTTTACCTCATAATTTTGTATCTGATTACTACGGATAATACAAATACAAATTCAATGAAAATACAAACGTAAAAATAAATTGTGGGTTCATAATGAGAAACTATGCATGCATGTTTTAATTATTCAAAAGTTGTTTTATTGAGAAAAAGTCGTAATGAATATGTCAAACTCGAACGACACCTTGTGGAAAACTCTCTTTGATTTTTTTCTACGCAATTTGATGCACTAAAAGTCCAGAATTAAATAATCTATTTTTTATATGTTTGATATTCGAATTATTTACTTAATTAAATAAATTTATCTGTGTAGTAATCTTTAGCAAATATAATTACACCAGGAATCAGAGTTAAATATTTTCAATTAAAATTTAATTCAATATTGAACAAAAATGAATCAACAAACAAGAAAAATGTGAAAGAACGAATATAGTGGAATGAATTAGAGGGATTCTGTACTTCGCTATACAAAATGTGAGGTCAGTTATGTTGAGGATTCTGTACTGGATCGAGAGAAAGTTGGGGGAAGCAAACGGTCAGTCAAAGCCTTCTCCAAGCTCTTTACAATCTCCAACATTGAAGGTCTGTGTCGACCTTCTGCTCTGACACAAGCAGCTGCTACCCATCCTACACTTGCCACTCCCTCTATTTCGAAAGGGGTTGGTGCTGGGACTCGGCTGTCCAATATTCTATGAATTTCATTACGCCCGATATATGGAACCGTAAAATCAACCACATTCCTTGGTGCCCCATTTTCATTGTGGTGGATTGCCTTGAGTCCTGTTAATAATTCCAGCAATACTATACCGAAACTGTAAACATCACTCTTATTGGTCAGCTGTTGAAACCTGTAGTACTCAGGGTCCACGTATCCGACTGTGCCGGCTGCTTGCAGCGAGAGGTGAGACTCCTCACCCTCCGGACCAATCAATGATAATCCGAAATCAGATACCTTTGCTGTCCAAGTTGCATCGAGAAGAATGTTGGAGGTTTTTATGTCACGGTGTATGATGGGTGGTACCGCGTATTCGTGCAAGTATTCGATCCCTCTGGCGGCATCTAATGCGATCCTAAGCCGTGTAGCCCATGACATGAAGGGTGAAGACTGGAGCTTGTGGAGATGGTCATGGAGTGTGCCATTTCTCATGTACTCGTATACCAATACACGCTCATCCGATGTTTCACAAAATCCCAGTAGTCGGACAAGGTTTTTGTGGTGAAGGCGAGACAAATACTGCAGCTCATTAACGAAAGCATTGCCTTTATCTTCTGGACGCACGGTACCAACAGCATACGATGAAGTGCTCGTCATCGTTTCAGCACGTTTGATGGCCACTTCACGCCCATCGTCCATCGTGGCCCGGTAGACAGAACCGAAGCTACCGGTCCCGATTTTATGATCCTCAGAGAAATTGTTGGTGGCTTGAATCAGGACTTCTAAAGAAAATTCCTCCAAACCACCTGTATTTGCCAAGCTTGTCAATTGGCTCGGACGCTTCTCCAGAACTGCGTGTGCTAACGAGGCTTGGGGCTGATTGGAATCGCGGTTAGTCGGACTTGGGGACACGGTTTCCTCCAGGCGACCTGAATCATGAACACGGCAACCTCTACCTTTGCAATATCTGAAGACAAAGAAACCGACGACTAGTAACAAAGAGAAGGATCCTACACAACCAACAACTAGGAAAGCTATCATTCTGCCATTCCAATCACTGCTTGTGGATCTGTTTTGAGGTTGCGGCGAGGGAGCTGATGGCAGGGACGGCGCAATTGACACACAAGCTTCGCATATAGATCCACCATTGCTGCAAAATGAGCCTGATCCGGACACTGAACCACATGGACATGTATTCCTACATGGCCCCGGTAAAACTTGAGAGAAAACCATAGAGGTGGAGTTAAACCTTGCGTCACCCCAACAAAACAAGGAAAAATCCAATGTTGAAACTCCACAAAAAACATTTCTCTTTGCTTTGATTGCAATAAAGCTACGCCTTTCCAGTTCCTGTGGCAGACTGAAGTTATTTTGGCCCCAACAGACCACAGTTCTATTAGTCCTTAATGCACAGCTCCGGTTCAGTCCCAAAGCCAGTGCGTTGAATTTTCCCCGTGGCGTATCGTCGACCACCGTATTCCCCCAACACTGTAAATCATTACCTCTACTGATGGCACAAGCATGCCTAAAGCCCGCAGCAATCACCTGATAATTCCCTTTAGGCTCTTCGCCAGTGACACCAGCACCGTTTCCACGGCAGCTAATTTTTCCATCTTCCGATAATCCACACACAAATCCTTCGCCAACAGCGATTTCAGAGAAGTTTTGATCCCCGGTTGGGTTGAATTCGGGCCATTGCCAACAGTCAAGAGCGTTGGTCGCATTAAGACCACAAATGTGAGAGTTTCCAGCTTCGAGTTGGTTGAGAGCTGGACCCCTGTAAATCCTTTTGAACTCCATAGTAGTGCCATTGTTGAAGAATCTCCAACAATGCATGACCGAAACATTTGATGAGGAAAACGAAGGTCTGAAACCGCATAAAAACCCATCCCCAGAGACAATCCCAGTGAAGGAATCATTAGGATGGAAAGGGGTTTGAATCCCAGGACTTGGAAGGCTAGAACAATTTAGTGAGGATCGGTTGAGTTCAGGAGAAGGCACTAAAGCACACACTAATGTGAGGTTAGAAGTTTCAGATATAGAGACTGTGGAGAAGGAAGAACTGAAAGAAAAAAAACAAAGAAAGGAAGAAATCAAGAGAGAAAAGGGGTGGGATTTGCAGAAGAAACAACCCATTGAACTTGTTTCGACACCTAATTTGATGGTGAGAGGGAGAAAGATTATATATTTGGCAATTAAAGAATGCCAACATTGTTGGAGTAATGGAGCATGAGGGAAATTACACGCGGTTTACAGAGTTTGATGGAGTTTCAAGTGTGCAACTGAGACCCAGTCCTGTGAAAATGTAATACTTTATTTCAAGGATTTTTCAGAAGCAGCAAGCACTGTGGTCTGGTCAACATTTGACGCCCACAGACACCCTCCAACCACAACAACTCCAACCAAATTGGCTCCACACCTTCATATCAAAACTCTTGCGTATATATAACCTGGTTAGGCTGCTCAAGTCGAGTAAAGCTTAGTACATCTTTATAAATTTGAATCCTTTCACAAATTATTTAATAATTTTTTTTTTGTTTAAATTTAATTTTGGAAGGATATTTACATGAGTTTTTCTATATAAATGTCTTGTTTGGCAGAGTTGGTAGTTAAATCATTATATATGCGTTTGACGAATTGTTCTAACATAATTTAATATTTCTACATATAAGAGATGAATGTTAATTAGTGATTTAACGTAGACTTGATAATTATATATCATTTGACAGAATGAGCCTCCTACTTTTTGTTTTATTTCAAAGCTAGCCCTTCTTTTCTTAATATTTTTTATGCTCACTCGTTTTTGTTCATTGTTAAACCGTTTCAATTTTCAACCGCGTTCAGTAGGATGTTAGGTTGCGCTTTGGATTGAATAATTTATTCCAATATTTTCCATTATTCAAATTTCAATTAATTTGGTTGAAATAGAAACATTCCAAAAATTGTGGGGTTTTTACCCAATTAATTTTAAAAAAATTAAATATTTACAAGAATACTCATTTTTTAAAACAATGACAGCATGAATAGTGACCAGTACTGTGTTGGCTGACACCCATGTCAGGTAAATTTTTTTTTTTAGATCCCGTGTTTCTAGTGGTTAGCATCTAGTAAAAAAATAATTTTTTTTCTATATTTTTGGTGATGGCACCATGGTGACTGGCACTCATGTTAGTAAAATTTTGTTTTTTTGATCCCGTGTTTTTAATGGCTGGCACCCTAGTAAAAATATAATTTCTTTTGCCTTGGCCTTCCATTTGTCAGCACCCATGTTTGAAAAATATGATTTTTTAGGTGCCGGCTATCTTCTTGTCGTGCACTCTCACACAGAAGATGGAATGCGTGGGTCTTTGGGTGCATCATTCCACCAGGGTAGATATTAAATCCGACCTTAAACATTTGAATGAATGCTGTTGTGCCAAACCTGGCGGCATCCAAGTACGGTATAATCTTATGGTCAGGAAAATATATTGGAACATGAAGTTGAGTTCTCAAGATCTGATACTCATTCTGTACATATAATAAAATCGATATTTGTTAATGTTTTCAAGTTTAATTTTCACAACTAATGAATGATTATTTTTTAAAGAGTACGACTTCAAAAACATTTCTAAAAAAAAAATTATATGATTTTATTTAAAACTGACTCAGACCACATTTATCGGCTCCTTTATCATAAACGTTGTGTGGTCGGTAGCTCGGATAAGAGAATCCATTACAATTTCTGCATAAATATCAATTAAATTATCAATTACCATACAAAAAAACAACAAATAATTTAACAAATCATTCAAATTAACAACATGCTAAAATACCTTAAAATTTTAATCTTATTACAAAAAAAATGCAAAAAAAAAAAAAACCTCCAGTGAATGCTTTTTGGCCTGGTGGAATATGGTGGTGGATGGGTGGGGAGGAGACCATTGAGACATATAGTGGAGAAGAAAGAAGAAGAAAAAAAAAGAGAAAAAAGAAGTCTGGATAAAAAGTAGTTGTGTAACCATTGGGTCACGTCAGCATTAAGTGGCACGTTGGTGCCGGACAGTAGATCGTCAGCACCGACCTGCCACCTAATGCCGGTGTGACTCGACGATCACACGATTACTGTTC
Organism: Gossypium arboreum; assembly: GCF_025698485.1. Taxonomy (NCBI): domain Eukaryota; kingdom Viridiplantae; phylum Streptophyta; class Magnoliopsida; order Malvales; family Malvaceae; genus Gossypium; species Gossypium arboreum. Next base: position 27,858,834 of record NC_069074.1, on the reverse strand, counting down.
ATTCAGACTTTTTTTTTTTCCTTTCTCCTTTTTTTTAAAAAAAAATATAACACTAACAAAATTTTTGTATTCAATTAATAGATTTGTTTAGCATCATTTAATACATTCTTTTTCGTTACTTGAATATTTGTTTAGTAGTATATTTCGTATTTATAAAAAATAACAAAATTTGGTACAATATTAGTTTTTAACCTTTTCATATTTTTAAAAACATTATATCATGACTTCTTTTATTATTCTTGATTTTATATCGGTTCATTACGGACAAAATTTACGAACTTATGGACAATAAATTTTTTCTAACTTAAAAATAACTCCTTTCATTTTTATCTTACTATTATTTACATTAAAATTTACTCAACAATTTATTAACCTCTACTATTGTCTTTTTTTTACAAAATTTACCTAACTAATTTCATAATTTGTGAAAATTCTCCAAGTGCAATAATACTAACTAATTTTGGATTAATCAAACTACACAGTTTACTAATGTATTTTGAAAAGTATTTTCTCCAGCAAATTCATCTTCTTCTTAAATTAGGCCTATCGTTCATTTAGTAAGATTAGATTCGGCCGCCCTCAATCAAATACACCGGTGTTGCTTAATTTTATTATTAATTGCGCAGAAATCACAATGACTTTTTGCATTCGAGCTTCAGACCAAACAATACTAAGCCGAGTTTCAAATGACTCCATCGAGAATCTCATGGCCCAAGTTTAGGGTTCTCGCGATACAAGGTTTGGTCCGTGAAGATTGTCACCTACTTGTGTAAATTGTAATTTATACTTTCGCTCCTTAACAACATAACCTTTTTAGTTCTCATGATAGTATATAATTCAACCTTGTTAACGCATTACTACCAATACATAATAGAAATCTCCAGTTGATGGTACACTCCCCAAACAGATAAAATATTTTTTCAATCTCTCGACCCACTTTTTTTCTCTTCAGCAGTACAATCTCAATAATTTTTTTTCCCACTCCTTGTTTTATCAGAACCCAAAGTGCAACCATGGCTAGTATATATAGCCTATTGGTGCTAGTAAAGAAAAAGTCGGCACAAAAAAATTATTTTTTTTATTTCTTAAGGTATCTATTGGAGCGAGCCCAATAACTAATCCTCGGCATTCTGTAGGTCCATTAAGGGGTAGATGCTAGCCATGAGTTTTAAAGCTGCTCCATAAAAAAATAAATTTTTTACTTGGGTGCTAACCATTGGAAACACGGGATCAATAACAAATTACCTAACATGGGTGTCGGCACAAAAAAATCGAAAAAATTAATTTTATTTTTGGCAGTGTCGACGTTTGAACCGAAGAATACCTGTATTTATAAAATACAAGAGAAAAAAATACATGCAGGTATCGCCCATTACAGCACCGACACCAATTTTTTTTTAAACCCCTAGGCAATCAACAGGTAATGATGAGGGATGATTGGCGTAATGCTGGCTCTTGAAATATCGACACCATCCTACACCATTCATTTTAGGTTACTTCCGTTATTGTTTTTAAAATTGAATTATTCCTATATATATATATATATATATATATATATATATATATATATATATATATATATATATATATATATAGTTAGTTGGGTAAATAGCCCCAAATGTGGCTAAGAGTAGTTTAATAAGTCTACCTGCTACAGATTCGTCATATTTGATTTCTTTAGACACTAGAAATGTAATTATAACTCTATAACTAAAATCAACTCATAAAATATATTCCAATAACATCCGTAAATAAAAGCAGCACATATAATAAAATTTAAATATAATATTTCAAAGTAATCATACATATAATAAAAATCCGTAAATATTATATTTAAAAATAGTGAATCTCATTCAATATTTATAAATATATTTATATATTTAAAAATAATGATAAAATTGAAATTAAATAAGTAATCATACTTACACAGATTGTTAAAAGGTAATGTGAGAAATTAGTAATTCAAACTTACTGTTTTATTTTATTTTTTTATGCAATTGTTATTCAAACTCAAATTAATTTTGAAAAAATAAACTACAATTCACCAATCAACCATTCATGAAAAGAAAAACATTTAATCCCGGATTCTATAACTTTTCTCTTTCATTTCTAAATATTTTTTATTCATATTAGTTTAAAACTTAACTTTTCTCAATTAATAACATAAATGTCTAATTATCACTTGATTTTTTTAATTTATAATTTTAATTTACATTCTTTTTGTACTTTCTTAGATTTTAAAAATTTTAAAATGGTAACATGACATGAATCTCACGACATCACACCGTAATAAAAATCCAACTTGAAGAGTTAAATTGACAAAAATTGTCAAATTCACCTTTACCAAAAAAATAATATTAACAAGCTTGCATCAGATTTTAAGAAAAATGGTTTCCACTTCCAGAAACCCCATCAAGGGAGGCAAAGCTTTAAGCCTTTAACTGCTTCAACAACTACAACCTGATTAATTCTCAATACAAGAGTTTTTATATATTTATCCAATTTTAACCCATTAGAGTAACCCTTGATAGATGTCTGTACAAACATTATATATATATAATATATATATAAACAACTAGAGAAAACTGTTACCAGTTTTGTCTGATTTGATATCTGCAGAAATGGAAGTGCAAGTTTCAGCATCCATGAGCATATTAACCACTTCCCTCATTGTAGGGCGCAAATTGGGAAGCTTGGCTGCGCAGAGGATGCCAATCTTCAACACCTTAATCATGTCATCTTGAACAGTTTCAACGGCCACCCGATCGTCTAGAACCTTGACGACATTTTCACCATCACCGAGATGAGTTAAAACCCAATAAACTATATCTTTCCCTTCACCATACTCCTCTTCAATTGATGCTTTACCAGTAACTAATTCTAATAGTACCACTCCGAAACTATACACATCACTCTTTTCTGTGACTTTTAGAGTATATGCCAGCTCTGCCAATGAAAATCATACAGTTTAACATTAGATACACACACATATATATCAGAAATATGTGAAATATTGCTAAAAAGAGAGGTGTTTTGAAACTCACCAGGAGCAATATAACCATGGGTGCCAGCAAAACTGCTGTACTCAGATCCCTCGAGAGATTTTTCAGCAATCTTTGCAACACCAAAATCAGCAATTTTTGGCTCATAGTTGTCGTCAAGTAAAATGTTGCATGATTTTATATCCCTATGAATGATAGGAGGGGAACAATCATGATGCAGATAAGAGATTCCTTTAGCAGCTCCTAACGCAATTTTGTATCTTTGGTACCAGTTCAATTCTGGCTTTCCACCTTTGTTCTCACGTCTAAGTGCTTGAAACAGATTCCCGTTCGACATGTATTCGAATACCAAATAGTTCAATCCTCCTCTCATTAAGCAAGCATAGAGTTTAAGTATGTTTCTATGCCTGATTTGCCCCAAAATGTCCATTTCTGCTGCCAAAACCTTCATTCCATTCCCCTTCCATAGTTGTTTTACAGCTACCACATTACCCTTTTCCTTCAAATCCAGCCGATAAACTCGTCCGGTACCGCCACTCCCGATCAGATTTTCTTCCTCCAGGTTACATATTTCATCTGGATCAATATCCATGTGGTGAAAAGATGCAAGTTTCCATTTTGAATTCACTCCCTTCTCACCTTCCAAACCGTTTTCGACATCAGATTCACCAAGCTTGAAGTTCTTGTAACTCACAAGCAGCAGGCCAGCTAAAACAAGCAGCAAAGCTACTGCCATGATAATGAAAACAACCAATTTACCCCCCAACACCCTCTTTTTCCCTTGCCCTTCCTTGCAGACATTCAACAAAGTATCCTTCACAAGCGTTTTCGAATATTGGTCAATGCAAAGTCCGTTCCCGACAAATGCTTCATCTCCACCTATAGTCAAAAGATCAGAAGGAACATTTCCAGACAACTGGTTCCGAGATAAATCAATGGAACTTAGCCTCAAATTTTCTAGATTCTTTGGAATTGGACCTGTAAGTTGGTTTCCAGAAAGATTCAAAGAATTCAAAGAGCTCATCAATGAAACTGTTGATGGGATATTACCACTGAAACCATTATCAGCAAGATTCAAGTCCACCAGCCTAAAACAGTCGCTTATTTCCACTGGTATCAATCCAATCAGTGAATTTTGCTCAAGATGCAAGGAAGATAACTGCTTCAAAGCACCAATTTCAGCTGGTAGATTGCCAGAAAAGCTATTATTATTCAAAAGAAGCCTCTCTAGGTTTGCCAACTTGCCAAGTACTGATGGGACATTACCTGAAAACCTATTGTTCTTCAAAACCAACTGATTTAAGCTAATGGAAAATACAATCATGGGGGATATCTCTCCCTCAAAGTCATTATCACCAAAATCAATCATGGTTGCACGTGGAAGTGCCCAAACTCCATCAGGAATTTTCCCAGAAAGATGATTCTTATTGATCCTCGACCTTTCCAGTGATTTGCAATAGACATACGAATCAGGAAACTCTCCTGAAAAGTTGTTGTCAAGAGCCAATAACAGCCTTAGTTTCCTGTTTTCACACAAGAACCTGGGAAATTCACCTGAAAATTGATTCTCCGATATGTCAATGCTGTCCAGCGGTGAGAATCGACCAAAATTTGCAGGAAATACCCCGGAAAAATTGTTTCTATAAACAGAGAAGCCTATAAGATTACGCATATCACCAAAACCTGCAGGGACTTCTCCAGAAAATTTGTTATTATAACATTGAAAGACCACCAAATTCTTCAGATTTCCCATCTTTTCCGGCAATCTCCCGTGCATCTGATTCGACGAGATGTCGATTTCCCGCAACAGAGAAAGATCAGCAATCCCTGGTGGCAACTCGCCAGTAAAGTTGTTGAAAAATAACTCAATCTTGGTAAGGTTCTTCAATTTGGAAATCGAACTCGGAAAATCCCCAGAAATCTTGTTCCTTGAAATATCCAACGTCTGTAAAGCATTCAACTCAAAAATGGACTCTGGAATCTGTCCTCTAAGATTGGACCTAGCAAGAAATAGCCAAGTCAAGTTCTTCAAGCTCCCAATACTCTCTGGAATTTCACCTTCATCGTAATGGTTACTGGCTAAACCAAGATAAGCCAGACCTGTTAAGTTCCCGACCCAATTTGGGAACCTGCCTGAAAAGAAGTTAACCGATAAATCAAGAACCTTCAAGTTTTGAAGCCCAGAAAGATCTGGTATGGTTCCAATCATTCCATTCCAGGAAAGATTCAAAACCCTGAGATTGGAACAATGGTTTAGCTGAGGAGGAAGCTTCCCAGAAATTAAATTTTGAGGCAAATAAATGGTTTTAAGATTTCCAAGTGTTGAAATGGAAGGTGAAATTTCGCCAGACAGGGATTTGTTCGCAAGTGAAATCTCGATCACATTGCCTGAAACCGGATCGCAGCTAACTCCGAAGAATTCGCATGGAGATTCCGATTCTTTCCAGGAATCCAACACGTTCAAAGGGTCTTTCAGCATGTTTTTGAAGTCGAGAAGAGCTTGGGTTTCAATGGTGAGTGACAAAGAAGGCGGGAAAACAACTAAAAACAAGATTGAAACAAGGGAAAGAGATCGAAGGGAGAAGAAAAGTGGGTGTTGAGCCATTGTTGAATTCTTGATGATAAATTAATAATACCAAACCCAGGATCTTAAAAGCATTTTGAAAAATTAGAATTTGGAAGCTGAATTATTGACATATGCCGATAATTCCAATACCGTCCTGGGCAAGTGGCAAAAGCTGAAAGAGAAAGACAAACAATTACATGAACAAAAATACTGAATTATTATTTTATTCAGACAAACATTAAAATAAACATAAAACATTAATACAAATAAACAATCTGTGAGTGAAGTAGGTTCAAATTTTGCTGATAAAGAGAGAGAGAGAGAACGGATGTGACGTTGAGACGTCAATTTTGTTTGTAGCTGTGGATTACTATCGGTATCCATAATTAATTATTAATAATTATTATTACAGGAAAGAATATTAGAGACTTAAGCAGGCTTTGAAGTTACTCATTATTACACATATTCTTTTGTTAGAATGGATTTTCATTTGTTCACTAAGTAAAGCAAAGAAATGATTAAAAAAAAGAGGATTCTTGAATTAGTTGAAATTATGATAAATTTCTTTGAAATATATTAAAAAGCAGCCCTTTTTTTAAGGTCGGAAAGTCTGGAATGTTAAGACTCAAATCTAACTTTTAGGTCCTTTAGAGCTATTATTCAATGGATTAAAGCACTAATCATAAACAAAACTTTTTCAACGCAAAATATGAAGAAAATAATCCATAACAACCAATCTTTTTCATCTTCAAACATAAGAACAAATTGGGGTAACGTACCGATAGAAAATTCAGGGTGAAATCCAAAATTTCTCGTTTCGTTGTTTGGCCACTGAGAATGTTGAGCTTAGCTCCCCAAGAAAATAACTCAGTTTCCCAGAAAAGGAAAAAGGCTGGTCTTTTAAGTTTGACTATCTAAAAGCGTTACTTTTCTCCAAAATGTCACTTCTTTTTCCCTTTTTGACACTGTCACTGAAACTCAGTTTTTCCCTAAGAAACTGAGAATAAATCAGAGTAAAAAGGGAAATAATAATAGTAAATAAAAACCCAGTGGAATGATAATAGTTTGAGGGTGAATAAACAGACAAAATGCTACGAGAAGAAGATTGGGTTAGTGGGGCAGAAAGGCAAACATCATTCATTGTATCGATGATGCGTACATGATTTGAGATTTAGATTTGGGAAATGGTGTAGGTGGAAGCCCCTCTAAAACATAAGATTTAATAATAGAAATAATATTTATATATATGATGCAGCCCAAACAAATTTAACTCCAAGTAGTCGCTTGGATTTTACTTCTTGTGCTAAGTAAAGATGAAATTTTCTTTTGGAAATTTTAGTAACCAGAACTCAATTAGAAGAAGAAAGATCCTTAGGATTAATGGAAGAATTTGAAGTTTCTTGGATGCGTGACAAAGGACTTCAAGCTGAAATTTTTAATTAAGAAAATAATTTATAAAATTGAAATAAAACAAGAATATCTGAAAAGGGATAGAATATAGGATTGTGGAACGGTAACGTGTGAATGATAGTTGATCAAGTCTCATTTGACACCGAAAACACCAACAAACAACCTTAATGCTCCTTAATTAACTCCCCCCTAAGTAAATTATTATGGCAAATTAAAGTATTAAGAATCCCACCCCCAATTTGTATTGGAATTATCATAACAAAAAATATTAAAAAATAATTACGATAAATTATAGACTCTTCTCACCACATTATTTTTATTCTTTTCAATTAGTTAATGATATTTTAATATTTTTTAGATATCATTGACATATAATCTGGGTAATTTTTTTACCTTGAACTCAAACTCAAACTCAAACTCAAATCCTGAATCTTAAATTCGAACATAAATATGATCTAAACCCTGAACCCGTTCATTATGTAGGATTCAAGGTTTGGAATTTGAGTTTCGAGATTCAGGATAACAAAATTACTAAAATTATGTGTCAATGACATGAAAAAAATTGTTAATGTCATTAAATAATTGAAAAAAGACCATGAATGATGTAGTGGAGAGGGTCTACAAATTAATTTCTCCAATGTTAATTCTTGATGGATGTTGAATCCACCAAAAATAATATTCTTACACCTGATCCTTAAATATAAGGAGTAAGGTCAATTCCACAAAGATTGTTTTAATTGGCTACGCGCTTAGCTCCGGTTTCAAACCAATCCTTAATAACAAGTCTTCCACTTGAACCAATAAATTAGTTATATTGATCGGTAAAGCCTCAGGTCACTAACCCTATGATAGACTTGTGAACTAGAAGTGCCTAACTTGAACCAACAACCTCAATCGTGTGGATCGTTTAGATCTGATTGCCATTTTTCTTGATGGATCTAACTAACTACTTAATTGAACATGTCAATATACTTTTTGGTAAATTAAATATAACAGACGATTAATTCAGTATTTTCATTTGTATATTTATCAACACTGAATTAACAAAAATTCAGTGTCAATATAATTTTATGAGATGATAGTATCTATTTTCTTAACCGAAAAAATAACAAAAAAAAAAAAACAGAATGAAGATTTTGAATTGCGGCTTCTAATTTCATGGCTCTCCTCAAATTGTCCATCCACTGGATTGGGGTTGAGCTATTCCCAAGATTAAGTTTATTGGATGAGCAAGGCGCAAGAATGTAGTGGTGAAACAGAACTGAAAACGAAAGAAAGGAAAAGTTGAATTGGAATTCATTTCTGATTTCGTACTACAGAGGCGCACCCTTCCCCACGCATATATATTATATAAGAAATAAAATCTTAATTCTAGTTACATTCAATAATTTAGAATAAAAGATAATAGAGGAGAAAGTAAAAATAAAAATATCATCTTTTAAATAAATCCCAAAATAAAATAAAAATATCTAAACTCTTGTGCTGTTTATTATTATTTGAGGGCCCATATTTTTTTTTATTTTTTTTCTAGACTTTCTCGACTTTACTCCACAACTTCATAAAAATGAAATAATAAATTCAAAGTTAATGACATTTTATTAAAAAAGTATATCAAATAATCATAATAAATATGTTAATTACTCACATTATCACTCTTAATAGCCAATCATCCCAAACTTAAAAAAAAGCATGTCTAAAGAACTTGCAAAACAATGAAAGTCTACAGCCTAAAAGAAACTCAATTGAATTCAGCTATGCAATGTTCATTAAAGTAAGGTATAATCAACATCTTCCTTCAACTTTACCAAAAAAATTTATTTTAGTCAATCATTTTTTTCCCTTTTTTTCAATTTTTCAATTTGTATTTTTTATTAAATCGTCTGAAAATTTAAGAAAAAGTTAACATTTTTTAACTTTCTTGGCATACATGTAGATTGACATGTGGATGACACATAAGCATTTAACTAATTTTTAAAATTTTAAAATTAAAAAATTAAAAATGATGTTTAAATTATCAAAATTATTAAAAAGTATAAAAAATATTTTTAAAATATTTTAAAATTTTAAAAATAATTAAATATTAACGTGTATGCCATGTTAGTAAAGTTAACGTTGATATAAAAAGTACAAATTCAAATACTAAAAAGGTCAAAATTTTAAATGAATAGCTAAAATGATTTTTTTTGTAAGGTTAAAGGCCAAAACCTTAAAATAATACCAATTGAATTCTTGATATAAGAAACTAGTAAAATTTGGAGATTTATTTCAAGTAAAACTCTTCAAAATTCTAAAAAAGATTTAAATAAACTTACTTTACTTGATAATACAAAAAACTAGTAAAATTTGTTAGAATTTGATCCTCATGTTTCATAAAAGTTGAGAAGTTAGATCAATTGTATTATACTATTAAATCTTGTCATAAATTAATAATTTAAAATTAACAGTTTAACAATTTATATGTAATAAATTAGTAAAATTAACCATTATAATTCTTATGCTTACTAATGACTAGATTAAATTCTTAATTTTCATAGAATATAAATAAGGAAACTAAATCCTCAAAGTTAAAAATAATAAAAATCTACCATCGTAATTCATATCCTTACTAATGGCTAAATTAAATTCTTCGTTTTCGTAGAATATAAACAAGGAGTCAAAGCCATTTTTTGACTAACTGTCAATTTATAGATTTATAGCAATTCATTTTTAATACCTTTATTTATATATATATATATATATATATATATATATATATAGATAGATAGCTTCATCCTCGATACATAATTCATTGCATTTAATAATTAAAAATATATTTTTCAAAAAGAAATAATTAAAATATATTAAATGATTTCATATTAAATTTTAAATAAGTTAAAAGTATTTATAAGTAATATAAGTAATTTTTTTAAAAATAACAAGTAAAAATAATATATCAAATTAAAGTATTGTAAGAAACAAAGTTTCTATTTTAATAAAAAAGTTTGAAGAAATTTTCAATTATAAACGGAATTTTTAAATAAAAGGCTTAAAAAGTGAAATTTAACTAAACCTTCTTTCCAATTTAAGAGAATTGATTCTAAATACAAAAGAATTATTCATATTCATTCTTAAATTAAATGAAATATTACCAAAGGTGAAGCAAAAGATAATAAGAAAAAATTGAAGACGATATTAAATTATATATTTTTACGATAATAAAATATAATTTTATTATTTTAACAGTCGATATTTTTATAATTTTTAAAAATTAAATCAAATTTTATCATATTTGAAGAATTAAAATGTAATTTCACCATTATTAATTTAAAATTTTATAAATTATAGAAGAGTTAAAATTAAAATTTTCATTTTAGAAAGCCAAGTCTCTGCAAAGCCCAGCTCCGCCCTAAATATTATATATTAATTAAAACATGGGTCCAATAATTATATATGGATAAATGCTAAGTAATAAATGTGTTCATTTATTATAATTCTGTGTTATTTTTACGTACCTTATTTTATATAATATATATGATATTATAATTAATTTATAATTTTAATTAAATAAACATAATGTAATAAATGTTATTTTTAATATATAAATATTTTTATCAGAAAATAAATAATATTTAACCAGTCTTTAGAGAAGCACCGTGGCACAAAGAAAGATCCCAAATATATATATTAAGAGTGAGAAACTTTGGTTTGAAGCATTTGTTGTCGACCTCTGACTTTTGTCCACTCCTATTTCGACTTATATGAAATGGTGCAACAAATTTTAACCATAATCATAAATTACAAATAATTATTGGTGTTGGAATATGTATGGAAATGGAATCATGTGCATTTAATTATTATTACTACCTACGTGTTTTCTTGATTTCTTGTATGAGTTAGTTGTGATTTCTTAAGAATTTTATGTCTGTACCTTTTTTTCTTTTAAGGAATTTACGTGTATGTTTTTAACAAGTAAAAATTTAAACTTTAATATTTATACTATTTATTAAGTGTTTTATTGAGTTGGAATCACCTTTAATTAGGTCACCGTCTCGATTAGTTATAACACCTTAATACCTGACTCAATCTTCAGGTCCGGGCTACAAAGTGTCACATTCGTTGTTGGAGCAACTATAATATTTAACTGATAACATGTTAATTTGCATTTTTTTTGTGTTTAATTTGATTTATTTTTGAACTAAACCCTGCTAATTAAGTGCTTTTATGATTTAATCTTGTCAGGAATGCAATTAGTCAAAAACAAGCTAAAAAGGGCTAATTTGAAAGACAATCATTGAAATGGGGCTAAATGAAAAAGGTGGAGGAAGCCAAGGACACATCAAATATTTTGACTTCGTAAAAGCCAAAAATAAGAAAACCTTATTTTATTTTATTTTTGATTTTATATTAAATTAGTTTAGGCTAAATTTAGTAAACTTTATGTATATAAATAGGGACTTTATGTTATTAAGAAATCATCCATTAATTCTATATTCCTACTTCAAATTGGAATAGAATTGCTCTTCCCTTTTCTTTCAAGTTGACGTGAGCTACTGCCATTTTCATTTGAATTTTGCTTGCTTTTATAAAATTTGGCTAATTGCCTTCCAAGTCTTTTCCATTCCCCAAATTCTTCCATTATCATCAACCTACCTTTCTAAACATACAAAGCATGATTAATTTCATGCTTAACTAAATATCATCTTAGCTTTAGGTCGGTGTTCTTTCTGGTCGAGAATCGTAAGATATGAATTCGTGCTAAAATTCGTACAATTGATATTCATTCTTTTCCCAAGTATCGGGATTGACAACTCATCCCTTAAGGTTAACTCGATTACAAGTAAAAAAGTGCACGTTTGGTTGGAGTCATGTTAGCTGACAGTTGGAGAAATGAGTCAGCCGTGCTATATTCGGATCTCCAAGAACAAATTGAGGAAGAAGTGATCGGATTTAAACGATCCATGTAGTTGAGGCTGTTAATTCGAGTTGGGTTCTTCAGAACTCAAGACTACCGGAATCTTGAATCGGGAACACGTGTTTCTTGGTTAGATAATAGGTAAGGGTTGGTTTGTATATTGTACCGGAACCAGCTACGAGAGGAAGAATTGGTGGTTAGGACGTTCTTAATTGCTATAACCAACTTATTGTTTGAAGGAGAAGATAAATTTTCAAGGATCGATTCTTGATACGAAATTTACTGAGTCTAAGGCTAAGGCTTATTTTTTCTGCTTACACAAATCTTAATTTATTTCCAGTTTACATTTATTTTTAATAGTAGTCAATTGTTTATTTAAGCTGACTAGATTATTTACTTTCTTAAATATTTTCAAACTCCCCCGATTTAATTGTTTATTTTTCACAGGTACGTTTAGAGTCGTGGGCACGACTCTTGACACGACGCTTGATGCAACGAATATTCTGTTCATAAGTGAACACAGAAGTTGATTACGATATCCAATCCCTGTGGACTCGACCTTACTACCACTCTTTGCTACAATTTAGAGTTTTTTTTGTAGGAATTATTTTTGGTGGTTTCGATGCCCATTAAATTTTGGTGCCGTTGTCGGGGACTGGATATATTTTTCTAATTTTTGTTTGTTAGAGTTTGAACCAAAAATTGAGAAATTGGCCAGAAAACTGTGAAAAGAAGCCATATGACGTGGTAAACAGCCAAATCCCGAATTCGAAGCCATATCATACACCGAAGAAATTTTCTCGTTTGACGAACCAAACGAGATGGCTGAGCAGACGATACGCCAACTCGCGGCAGCTTCGGATGAAAAACAACCTTTATGTATAACCCATCCGGTAGGAGGAACGCTGTTCGAGTTAAAATCTGGTTTGATTCATTTATTACCCACCTTCCGTGGACTAAAGAACGAAAACCCACACACCCACCTTAAGGAATTCCATATGGTGTGCACAAGCATGAAACCTCAGGGAGTAACCGAAGACCAAATCAAACTTTGTGCTTTTCCTTTCTCACTAGCCGACTTTGCTAGAGAGTGGCTATTTTATTTGCCTTCAGGATCTGTCAATACATGGTCTGACATGTCTCGTTTATTTCTTGGCAGGTTTTTCCCTGCAGCTCGAGCGGCAGAACTAAGGAGAGACATTATGGGAATCCGTCAGAAATGGACTAAATTGCTCTACGATTACTGGAAGCGATACAAAAAGTTGTATGCAAGTTGCCCACAACATGGACTGATTGAACAATCATTCTTGCAGTATTTTTATGAAGGATTGCTCCCGATGGAAATGAAAATGATAGATGCTGCAAGTAGGGGGCACTCGTTAATATGACGCCTCAAAGAGCGAGAGAGTTGATTTCAACCATGGCTACTAACTCTCAACAATTCCGATCAGCCACAGAACCCACGAGACAGGTTCATAGGTTAAGTTCTCTATCTTTAGAAGATAAAATTGATAAGCTGACTAACGTTGTTCAAACTTTTCTTACAGATAAAACGGGCCCAGCATAGTTGTGCGAAATTTACACTAAGCCAGATCATCTGACGGACTCCTGTCCGATTCTACATGAGGATTCGATAGAACAAGTGAATGTTGTTGGGAACTTTCCAGGACCGCCCCAGAGGCAGTATGACCCCTACTCAAACTCGTATAATGTGGGGTGAAAAGATCACCCAAATCTAAGTTATGGGTCGGATCCTCAGTCAATCAACCTTACCAACAAAGGTTGCCTCCGAATCAACAATTACCGCCCCCAAAGTCATCTTTGGAAGCCATAGTGGAAAGGCTAGTCAATAGTACTGAGAAGTTTCAGCTAAAAACTGAAATGCATTTGCAGGAGTTAGATAAGTAAGTGAGTAAGCTTGCGCTCACGGTTAGCCGTTTGGAGTCCCAAAGTAAGCTACTGTCCCAAACTGAGCCTAATCCAAGACACAATGTAAGTGCTATGATGTCAAGGAATGGGAAGGTTTTGGAGCCCGTACCTAGCATGAGTCGTGCCGACAATGCTGGTCGAGATGAGAAGAAACTTGACACAGAGGCTCTAATAGAGTTAGCACCACAAAAATCATTTGTAGTACCACTTCCGTTTCCTGGAAGACTTGTCCAATGCAAGAAGGAGCGAGAAGAGAAGGAGATCCTTAACACCTTTCGAAAGGTAGAAGTCAACACACCTCTTCTTGATACGATTAAACAAATTCCACGATATGCAAAATTCTTTAAAAAATTACGCATAAGTAAAAGAAGCTCCTAGGCAATGAAAATGTGAATGTCGGAGAAAATTTCTCTGCCGTTTTACAAAGGAAAATACCACCTAAATATAAGGATCAATGTATGTTTTCCATATCTTGCAAAATAAGTAGTGTCATTATTAAAAAAGCCATGTCTGACTTAGGCGCATCAATTAATGTTATGCATTTGTCAATTTATATACTACTTAATGAGAGTCATTTGAAGGAAACAGGTGTAATTATTCAGCTTGCAGATAGATCTGTAGTGCATCTGGAAGGAGTGCTGGAGGACGTTCTTGTTAAGGTAAACGAGCTAATATTTCCTGCAAATTCTACATTATAGACATGAAGGATGAAAACTCGGCCAATTCATCTGAGATACTTCTTGGGAGACCATTCTTGAGTACCGTACGAACGAAAATTGATGTTTAGAGTGGAACACTCACCATGGAATTTAACGGTGAAGTGGTTAGGTTTAGTGTTTATGAGGATATGAAACATCCCAATGATAAGTTACAAATCGTACCTTGCAGAAATGTAGATCTCGATATTAAGCAAAAAGAATTATCGATGATCCAAAAACCAATACGTGAAGCTATCATGAAAGCCTCGAAATTAGATCTGAAACCATTTCTAGAACGTACAAGGATTTCGACAGAGAATAATGCAAACTTGAACTGAGAAGCTCAAAGACACCTCAACCTACTAATGATAGGAGAATTCGGGAAGGGCTTCAAGGATAGTGGGCAAAGGTCGAAACTTTTCTACAAGAACATTCACATGCACAAGATGGAAAAATTAATTCTCAATGAGCCAAACGGATAACATTTATGGTAGTCGAGCTAACGACGTTAAAAAAAAGCGCTTTTTTGGGAGGCAACCCAAAATTATTTTCATTTATTAAATTTTGAGTTTTAGTAAGATTTAGGGTGTAAATAAATAAATTTTTATTTAATCCAGTGAATTTCCTATTTTCAAGAACGTAATAGAGGTTATGAATTTTTCCAAAAGTCGGATAATGATTGTCACGTGGGCACGTCGTGCTAAATGCTAACAATTATTTCCCAACGCCGACAACATCGTTAGAAATACATGGGGAGTATTCTCAACCTTTCTCTTTGCTTGTTGCTTAAGTTACTGTCCTTTATTTCATATAACACATGCTTGAGCACAAGCATAGATTAAGTAGAGGGGTTGAATTGGTAAGTAAATATGCATGATTTTTGCTGTATGTCTCTCTTTTGCTTGTTTTCAATTTTACGTTGAGTTCATTCGATAGTTTATTTGACATTGAGCCTTTAATCTCACACTTAGTCAATTTGGACAATTGGGCAAATTTTTTATTTTAAATGTTCAAGTGTATAGATTAGTCAACATTTGTGTTTTAAGGTTGATATATGTAGCTAGATTTTTCGTATAAATTGAATGTTTGGAAAAATATTTGCTTGTGCATAAATAAATTAATAAAATAAAAAATTAAGGCTTAAGTTATGAGTGAAGTTTCGAAAATGTGACCGAATTTAGTAACCGGGATAAGTTGTTTGGGTTGTCATCTTATCTTGTGTAAAAAGGTTCGAGTGACAAGTAGATAACTTACAAACATTCCGCTAACCGAGCCTTCAAAAGTTAAATAAAAAAATATTGATAAAAAATAATAATAATAAAGACTGTTTGAACTGAGTAATTGGGATAGGGTGTTTGGGTTGTCATCCTAGTTCGCGTAAATAGGTTTGACCATGTCTAAAATTTTTTACTAATGTGTAGTTAATTAACAATGCCTTGCAAATTATTAGATTCAAACTCAATTTGATGAAATTGTTTAGTCCACATATTTCAGTTTTATGACACTTGTTGATCAAACTATATATTCTGAATATTCATTTATTTTTTGCCTACGTTGTTTGCATTGATTGAGGATGCGGAAAAGATGTTCAATTTTTAATAAATTATAGAATGAATTCAAATGTTTGAAGGAGCAATATGCTTGAGGACAAGCATAAGTTAAGTAGGGGGATTTGATAAACATGTTAATTTGCATATTTTTTGTGTTTAATTTGGTTTATTTTTGAACTGAACCCTGCAAATTAAGTGATTTTATGATTTAATCTTGTCAGGGATGCAATTAGTCAAAAATAAGCTAAAAAGGACCAATTTGAAAGACAATCATTGAAATGAGGCCAAATCAATAAGGTGGAGGAAGCCAAGGACACATAAAATATTTTGACTTTGTAAAAGCCAAAAATAGGAAAATCTTATTTTATTTTATTTATTTTTATTTTTGATTTTTGATTTTATATTAAATTAGTTTAGGCTAAATTTAGTAAACCCCATGTATATAAATATGGGCTTTATGTTCTTAGGAAATCATCCATTAATTTTGTATTCCTACTTCAAATTGGAATAGAATTGTTCTTCCTTTTTCTTTCAAGTTGACGTGAGCTACTGCCATTTTCATTTGAATTTTGCTTGCTTTTATAAAATTGGGCTAATTGCCTTCCAAGTCCTTTTCATTCCTCAAATTCCTCCATTATCATCAGCCTACCTTTTTAAACATACAAAGCATGATTAATTGCATGCTTAACTAAATTTTATCTTAGCTTTAAGCCAATGTTCTTTTCGATCGAGAAACGTGAGATACGAATTCGTGCTAAAATCCATCCAATTTGTATTCATTCTTTTCCTAAGTATCGAGATTGACAACTCATCCTTTAAGGTTAACTCGATTACAAGTCAAAAAGTGCACATTGAGTTGGAGTCGTGTTAGCTGACAGTTAGAGAAACGAGTTGGCCGTGCTGTATTCGGATCTCCAAGAACAAATCGAGGAAGAAGTGATTGGATTTAAACGACCCACGCGACTGAGGCCGTTAATTCGAGTTAAGTTCTTCAGAACATAAGGTTGTCAGAATCTTGAATCGGGAACACGTATATCTCGGTTAGATAATCGATAAGGGTTGGTTTGTAGGTCGTGCCAGAACCAACTACGAGAGGAAGAATTGGTGGTTAGGACGTTCTTAACAGCCATAACCAATCGTTTGGAGGAGAAGATAAATTTTCAAGGATCGATTCTTGATACGAAATTTATCGAGTCTAAGGCTAAGGCTTATTTTATCTGTTTACACAAGTATTAATTTATTTCCAGTTTACATTTATTTTTAATAGTAGTCAATCGTTTATTTATTTTTAATACTAGTCAATCGTTTATTTAAGCTGACTAGATTATTTACTTTCTTAAATATTCTCAAACTCCTCTGATTTAATTGTTTATTTTTTGCAGGTACGTTTGGAGTCATGGGCACGACTTTTGACACGACGCTTGACGTGACGAATATTCTGTTCATAAGTAAACATAGAAGTTGATTACGATATCTAATCCCTGTGGACTCGACCCTACTACCACTCTTTGCTACAATTTAGAGTTATTTTTGTAGAAATTATTTTTGGTGGTTTCGACGTCCATCATTAACATTCAATTCGAAAATCAATATACATTCAATTACAAATAAAAAAAATATGTATTAAACTTTATATAGTCATATTCGAGTCTTATATAAGCTTACGAAAAGCTCGTTTGCTAACTCAAGGTCGATGTGGACTAAAATGTAAAAAAATACAAAGTTTCGAGTCAACATCGGGACGTGACTCTTTGTAATGGCTTGCCGTGACCTTGAAGTAACAACATCACCGTGAGAATCTTGCATTGGTCCTCATCATAATGCCAAGAGTTTGTCGTTGGAACGTGATATTCTGTTACTACCAACTTTAACATGTTACAAGCTAAAAGAGACTTGGAATCACGTATATATTCTCATACAAACACTTCATAGTTTACCAATATTCTCAAGTGAAAATACACCAATTTATAAACTCCAAAATAACAACTAATCAATCCAATTTCAACCATTCATATATCCAAAACCAATTCAAGATTTATTCAAGTGCATAACCATTAATCTTAGGCCTAAACCAAATATTTGAACACAACCAAACACAAATTCAATCATTAGCAAAAGACCATATCATATACAACTTAAACATTAAAGACACTTAACCAAAAGTGTAACACCCTTATAACCCGTGTCCGTCGCCGGGGTGGGTTATGAAGAGTTACTGATCCAAAATTTAATATTTTAAAAACATACACAATAAAAATAAAATAAAAATATACATCGCCAAACTCAGTTAAAGATCGAAATTCAAACTTGTATCGACATTCAAAAGTAGCCATATTCACATGGCTTATATATAAGTACATCTCAAAATATCATTCGCTTAAGTCTATTCCATACATGCCATACTAGCTCCAAAATATAGTAGTACCCCAAAATGATAGATAGTGTGACGAGTAGCTGACGATTCCCTTTCCGAACAGGTAACTGGAATCAACAATCTATAAAACAGAGAACGTAACAAACGAAGTAAGCTTTCAAAGCTTAGTAAGTTTTAAGCATCACAAATAATTAAAACTTATCGAAAATCAAAACATTCATTTAAACAGACTTATTCTCAATTCAAATTGCTTCACGGCCGAATACACATAAACATAAACATAGATTCTCAGCACATATTTTTCTTTTACTAAAAGTTCATGCGATGCTTTTAAATCAAATAATCTCATATAATAACAACATTTGACCGAATAGGTCATTGTTTTACTCGTAGATATAACAATCATTCATACTTAAGTATCATTCTTTGATACTAATAATTTACAAAAATCATTGACTGAATGTACATGAGTACATAAAGAAATTTTAACATATAATTCATATACAAATATACCATGATCGATTAAATCATTCTCATATTCGTAAATATAACCATCAATCATATTTATATATATATTCTTCTTTGATGCTAATGATTCACTTCGAAATCAGTTCACTGATGAGTAAGTAATATGTACCTGAACATATTAAATGTATAGTACTTATTCGACGATGGTTTACTGCGAACATTCAATATCGTAATCTTACTTAACTTACTGGCATTAAGCCTGTCAGATCTTAGGACTTGAAACGAATTACCAGCACAAGCCTGTAGGAATTTAAACCCGGTATAATACCAGCTTGAAGCCTGTGGGACTTTAGCCCGGACATATTTCCAGCACTTAGCCTGCGGACCTTAAGTCCATATATAATTCCAGCACATAGCATGCGGACCCTAAGTCCGGATATAATTCCAGCACATAGCCTGCGGACCCTAAGTCCGGATACACATCAAATATCATGCATATTTAATCATATATTAACACAACTTATTCAACATATCACATTAGTAGTCATTTGCTACGTTCGGATATAAGCTCCATATGAATACCATCATTTACATTTCGATTCGAAAGTCATACATAAATATCACATATCCATTTCACCATTCAAGCTTAACACATAGTGACCATTCGACTATAAGTCATATACATAAATTATTTATCACACAACTTAATTCAAGTAGAATCGAAAGGTCACAATTCATCTAATATACACATATCAAGGCATCATCAATTATATACTAAAGGTGACTACTCAAAACTTACCTCGAATATTTTCAAACAGTCTCGGATCGGCTATTCAACTACTTTCTCTTTTCCCTTGTCCAACCTTGGTTCTCTATGCTCTTGAGCTTAAATTCAACAATTTTAAACTAGTCATTGTTTGACTATTCAAGCATTACTTTCAGAATATAATATATATATATATATATATATATATATATATACTAATTTCACACATATAGATCATAGTAAGTTTATAAGAAAACATTAAGCAACTCGTTAACAAATTTTTATCAATATTTACCACATAATCACAAATTCACAATAAGTCGTCTTCCGAACAACAAATACTAAATTATTTATAATTGAGCTACTGAAACTCCAAATCAATTGCTGTAAAATTTCTCTGAAAATAGACTCATATATATTTTATCCATAGAATTTTAAAATTTTAGCTTGGCCAATCAATACCAGATTTTTCTTAAAGTTTCCCCTGTTTCACTGTTTGACTAATCTGACCACTCTTCACTACGAATCAAATTTCTCATTATACAGAATTCAAAATATGTCCTCATTTATTTAATTTGAAACTAGACTCATTAATGAGTCTAAGCATATAAACTCAATCATATAACCATTTTTGTACAATTTATCATGATTTTATAAAAACAGAACAGGGGATCTAGAAGTGATTTTGACCTTGTCCTACATCACTTCAAATATCTCATTATCGGAAATTATTTTGCTTTCACAGTTTCTTTTATAAGAAAATAGACTCATTAAGCTTTAATTACATAATTTATTTAGCTTCTAACTCAACTCCCACAATTTGTGGTGATTTTCCAAAATCACGTTACTGTTGCTGTCCCAAGCAGATTTATTACCAATTCATTCTTTCACACATTCTTTGCATGCATGTTATTTAAACATGCATATCACCAATTTATCATCACATATCTATAATTTCACTTAAGCATAATCTCTATTTCATTATTTTACATTCAACACCAACTAGTCATGCTTACAAGCCTAAGCCGAATATCATTTTAGACATTTGAGAAATCATTTCTCACTCAACTTATCACTTCATACCATATTATCAAAATGAACTAATTATACTTATATAAACACTATCAAAGCCGAAACCTATGCATAACATTACTCATATCATTCAAAATCACATTCAAAAAAAATCATGAACAATGCCGAATCCTTAAGTGTTCCAACATCTAATTTACTCAATTCAACACATCAAAACAACATTTGTTCAAGACATCAAATATAAAATGCATAATACTTGAACATTTATACCGAATTTGCTAGCACACAAGACCTTTGGCCGAATGTCATTAAACTCTAGTCACCTAAATTTTTATTCTTTAAAACACATCCAAAACCACATTCGGCACCTCCAAACAATAATTTAGATATTCTCAAGTTCATTCACAAGTACAATTATATAACATATAAAGCATTAAATATTTTTCAACATGAATCTATAACATGACCGAATACTCATACATATATATATATAAAAAGAACTCAAATAACACAAAAATCTCCTTTCCAAAGTGCATATATACGCATACATATGGCAACTTCCATTCTTACCTCCCAACAATGAATTCAACTTATTCAATTAAGCTACATTAACATATAAAAACATCTTCCAAAAAAAACTCATCAAATTATCACAAATTTATCTACTTGCCGAATGGTTTTATTTATTCAAGAATTCATGAATCTAAACTATGGGTTAACTAGACTATACACTTATCAACTTAATCTCAATATCAATTAGAATAAAATCACAATGCATACCTTTCAATTGAAATAGCCATGGCCGAATGCCTTGGTTTCTTTTTCAATCTTTTCTTTCTTAATTTCGGCAATGAAGAAGAAAGATGAGCATTCTTTAAATTATGTTTTATTTACCTTATTTTACTAATTATTATTTTATTTCAAAATAATGCAAATTCTTATTATAATATTTAATTAAACATATATATTGCCCATCAACAATCATTATGGCGCCACCATAATCAAAATTGATATTTGACATGCAAGTCCAAACTTTTGTGACATGCATTAATAGACCCTTTTAAAATTACCTATCACCTTCCACAATTATTTCACATAAGTCCTATTTAATAATTTCACATACAAATGACAAAATTAGAGAATGAAACTTTCACATATGCATGTACACATATAATAAGCATAGAATATAACAATTAATTATTTTTATAACTCGGTTTTGTGGTCCCGAAACCACTTCCCGAATAGGGTCAAATTAACTTGGTTTTGTGGTCCCGAAACCACTTCCCGAATAGGGTCAAATTAGGGCTGTCACAAAAAGTCCCTAGGTACATGCCACAAAACTAAAACAAACAAACTTTGATAAGTAAAAAATGTCGGTTTGGACGCTAACTTCAATTCCCAAGGCTTCAAGAGGTACCTAAACCTATACATTGAGAAAACAAACTCTATGTTGAGTAATAGACTTAGTGATACATTTATAATTCAAGATATAAACATTAACAATGAGCTTCAACACAAATTATGCATCTATGTACTCAAAATTTAACGAAAACATATACCAAATGATCAATTATAGTTCATTATCTCTCTCTCTCTCTCTCTCTCTCTCTCTCTCTATATATATATATATATGAGCTTACCAACATGTTATTAACTAACCTATTTAACAATATTTATATATTTTCAATTTTAACTTGTTCACTAATTATCAATATTTATATATGTTCAATTTTAACTTGTTCACTAATTATCAATCATACAATACTTTTAAGAATTAAACACAAATATTTATATAACCATGCCATTAAATTCTAGAGTCTACTGACTCATCCATATTTGTTTCAGGCCCTATGCCTCATTTCGACTAATTTCCAAGTTGGATTACGAACTTTTTCAAATTACAAACCATATTTGATTATTCCATTAATTTCATAACATTACCAATTTCATTTTTAGCATTATAATCATACTTATCATTTATAACTCTTATTAACCTGACTCGAACGGATACTTAAATCGTCCAACCAACATACTAGACTGGCATCAAAGTGCATTATCATAAAAGTCGAAATAATGAAACTGACACGTAAGTACGTATAGCGCATAAAGCGCATCCTGGTGCACAAACACATACCAACACACGAAGTGCATCCTGACGCATAAGTGTATAAACCCATACACAATCCAATCCAATCTTATGGCTTGCCAACTATATTCGACACAACCCAAACAACTAATAAGGTACCAGTGTTCAATTTCATTTTACAATTCAATCCATGTTATATCTCATACTGTAATGGCCTAAATTCAAGGTTATCGGAACAATGGTTTTGTAACCATAGATCCGATTTAAAGAGAAATTTATTTCAATATTTTTGCTTGAAAATTGATATGATAGGAAAATCGTATGAAAATATTGATAGAAAAATTTTACCAATTTAGTGATTAGATAGAAAAAGAAATTATTGAAGAAATTGTGTAAAAATAAGATATCGAGACCTCTATCTCGTAAAACCGAGTCAAAAATAATTTTATAAATATTTATGAAATGTTATTAATGTGGTATTAAAATTTCGTTAGGAAATTTTAATGTTTGGGTAGTCAATTAATTGAAAAGGACTAAATTGTAATAAGTGTAAAAGTTGCTAGAGTGATTAAATAGCTTAAGAGTCTAATGAGAAAGGATTTAAAAGGAATTAGACCCAAAATTTATTTGGGCTGGATGGCAAGGGTATGAAATCAGCAGAAAAATTGATAAATTAAGGGTAAAATTGGAATATTGCAAAATTAACTAAATAAAGCTAGGACTAAATAGGAAGTATCTAGATTTCTCTTCATTTCTCTTCAATTCCAGCAGCTAAAAACGCCATAGGAGGGTTCTCTAAGCTGATATTTCATAATTTTTGCACCAAGTGAGTTAATCCTTGCCTTTTTCTTGTAATTTTTGTGTTTCTAAGACTTTTACAACTAGGTCCTACTATTAAATTCATTAGTTTTTGATTTCATGGATGAAATTGAAAGTCACCATGGTTGAGTGCTGTAAGTTTATGATGAAATAGAATTAAATTAAAGCTTTAATTTGTTTATGAGATGATTTTATTAGGTAATTTCAATAGAAATTGATTTTAGGACCTAATTGTGAAAATGCTTGGAATTAAAGTCTATTGCTGAAATTCTGATTCCTAAAGGTTGTAAACTAGTTTAAGGTGATAGAATAAAATGTTAATTGAGAAAAATCAGCTCAATTGAGAGGCTAATTGAGTAGGGACGAAATTATCATTTATTAAAAGCTTAGGGGAAAAATGGTAATAAACAGCTTGCACAAAAACAGTTTGGACAGCAGCAGTATACTAACTTTGAAAAATCACCATAAATTTTAGAAATCGAATTAGAAGATGAAAAAAATATAGAATTAAAGCTTATTGAGCCTAGTTTCTCATAGAAGAAATAGTGTAAGCAATGGATTTGTAAATTTTGAGATATAATGAATTTTGTGAGACAAGGTCAGAATGAATTCGGGTTCCCCTGTTCTGACTTTGAAAAATCATAAAAAATTTAATAAAAACAATTATGGGCTAAAATTTATATGTATAGAATCCTTAGTGAGTCTATTTTTAAGAGAAACAAACTAGAACATTATTTGAATTCTGTATGAAGAGATAATTAATTTTTAGTGAAGAAGGGTCAGAACTGTCGACAGCAGAACAGGGGTGACTTTAAAGAATAAAATGTACTTATTGGCTAAACCAAAAATTTTGAAAATGTTTTGGTAAAAATATATATAAGTCTAGTTTCAAGGAAAATTAACGGATCTTAATTTGGAGTTCCGTAGATCAAGTTATAAATAATTTAGTGACTATGACTCAAGTGGACAGCTTTGAATGAACTATAAATAATAGTTGAATTATAGAGAATGTTGCATATGAACATGAAATGTATTAAATTGATAATTAAATTTATTTATTTAGATCCGGAAAATTCAAATACGAAGCTAGATCGAGGAAAGGAAAAAGTTCGGGATTAGTAGATTTTTATTGTTTACAAACAAGTATCAAGGTAAGTTCGTGTAACTCAAATTATATTCTTAAATGCTTGAAATGCATGTTTTTATATGAATATGATTTGAATGTTCATTATATGGAAATTTATGAAACATTGATATATTTGATAAAATGGGAAGAAATCCGTTTGAATGAAAGGAAAATTCGATGGATCTCTCGAAAAGGAATTGACGGTAAAAGGATCTAGCCGGACGGGTGATCCTATCTGATATAGTCCTCCGAAGAATATGTGTAAAATGGATTTAGCCGGACGGGTAATCCGAATTAGGGTCTCAATTTAGCTCGGATGGTAATTCAGATCCAAGCTCATTAGAGTAATTGTCGTTGCAGGGGATTTAGCCTGGACTGGTAATCCCGACAATACTCTATGAGTTTATATTGCAGGGGATTTAGCTTGGACTGGTAATCCCACTGCAAGGTTGAGGTTCACGGGAGTGTTCTCTCTGAAATGGAAATGTGCGCACATGAATATGAATTGACGGACCCGGAATTGTACACTAAAAGTTTTCCTCTGAAAATCCATCGAAATCCCGATAAATTCAACGGGATAAATATGGAAAAATAACAAGGAAATGGAAATCATGGTATTGACGAGCTCATCAATCATGGTATATATATTATTGATACATGGAAATTGTTGTACTAACTTGAATGTTGAGTTTGTGCATGTTAGGGTAATAATGCATTGAATGGATATATGAATGTTTATTATATTGTATTGAAAATATTAGGTAAGTATAATTCTTGTTACATGAGCTTACTAAGCACAAAGTGCTTACCCGCTTCCTTTTTCCCTGCTTTTGTAGTGTTAAGAGCTCGGAGGTTGGATTTGGTGAGACACATCACAATCGTCAACCTCGTGGATTTCGGTATATAAAGAAACTTTATTTTGGAAATCAATGGCATGTATAAGCTAACAAAGTAAATGTTAACGTGAAATGAATGTAAAGTTAGCCATTAGTATGGTTAACAAACCTGGTTTTAGATATGTGATGACGTTATCTTATAAATATGCATGAATTTATCTTGAAAATATGTTGAATTGATTTGGTTGATGTGGATTGGTCTCGATTTAATATTGCAGGGAAGGTTATATTTATAAAGGGGCTATATTGAATATAAAAAAAAATTTAATTCGTAAACTCCGGTAATGCCTCGTACCCTATTCCGACAATGAATACGGGTAGGGGTATTACACATACCATTTGCATAATCACAATCTCATTTTATCATGAAATACATATATTTCATATTGTAGAACATATTTCATTTCAATTTCTGTATCACATATCACAATTTAAGTTTTTCATGCCATTTTCCATTTTATCCATTTTAGACCCTTATCCGATAATCCATACCAAAATCAATCAAAACATGTTATACTATCAACATATACTTATCTTGATACTCTCGGATATAGTTGGCATGCCATAGGATAGATTGAGTATGAGATTACTTCGAGTATATATCGAAGAACGTTGGGAACAATTTTTTTACTTCAGATGTTCTAAAGAGGCAATGGGTGCCAAATTAGTGTGTTTGGATGGGATCCATGTATTCATTTGAGTTTAGGTTAGGTTAATATGGATATAATATGTGAAATTGATAAATGATATGTGAATTGGATCGACAATGTCATTTGGTGTTACAAAGATGAATTACGATATATGAATATGGATAACATGTGAAAGATCATGCGAACCGAATATACGAGCCTGAAGGACTGATATGAAAATATGGAAAATCAATTTATTCAATTCGAAATGGCATGTTGATATGATCAAATGCTATAAGTTGAGTAGAAATGTAAAATCAATGATGCTAATATGTTAATATGGTATAATCTTTAAGTTGGTTAATTGAAATGTGTATAGATTGATTCATATGGTATATTTGGTGCTTGTAGTTGCCTATGTAGACTAATACGTTGATTAAAAATTAGTATGATAACATAATAGTTGGATGGAAATGGAATTTGATTTGAATGTTTGAAATTGATTTAACTTATGTTATATTGACTTGAATCATGGAAATACCACTGAGCGTTATCACTCAATGTATGGTTTGTTTTTCCTATACCCAACAAGTGATTCCAACACCCAGTCTGAGCTCCCAAGAAGTGATTCCAACATCCGGTCTGAGATCCCTGACTCATAAATGTTTGTAAAGTCTCATTTGTTCGTTATATGACATGTACCTAGGTTGTGTTAGTTTTTGCATAAGGTGTAAATACGGTAATAATTGAAGCTTGAAAATGGTCAAATGGTTGAATTGCATATATGGATTCAGTACTTATTTAGTTTGTATGAATGGTTGCAATATTGAGATTATATGTGAATATATATATGTCAATTTGGTAAATCAATGGTAATTGTATAAGTGTTTTTGTTAATATGTGAGTTTAGGTAATATAAAGGTATATATGATGAGATATGCTAATATTGAACATTGAGAATGGCATATTTGGCTAAATTGGTGATTGATTGTGATGAATTTGTTTTCTAAGTGATGCAAGTTAATGCTATTTTGGCCATTTTCAAAACAGAGAGTCATGTCGCGATGACATACTTTTAATATTGTGACGAGACCTAGTCAATGAGTTGAGTTGCAACGAGGGATCTCTGAAGTCGTGATGTTAACCCAACATTTTGAATTCTTACAATTTAATCCTAATTTGACCTCGGGTTAGCAAAAAAGGCTTTCGTAAGCTCCTATAAGACCCGAGAATGATTACATGTCATATTATACATGTGTATTACTCATATTTGGATGTTTAATGATTCTAATTGAATGTAATTGTTTATAGTTGCTCCAGAAATAAATGTGACATTATATATAGCTTGAAATAGGTGATCGGGTCGAGTATCAAGGTGTTATAGCATCAATATCTTTTCTTGTGAAATCCACTACTTACTATTACTGTTGGAGGTTGCAAAAACTGGTGAATGTCCATTTTATTGTTTTTTAGTTGACTTTCCATCGCATCAATTGCTACATTCGACTAAAAAATATGCCAAAAAGAAATAATCCATTATATGCTATGAAGCATTTAAATCTATCTTGCCAGAGCTCAATTAGCAGTGCTATGTAAGAGACCATTACAAACTAGCACTGCCCAAAAACAATCAATTTTGATAATCACTCGACAAAAGCCTTTATCCTAAAGCATCTTGAGATCATCGTAAATCACCTAGAGTTTCTTTTGCTCCACATTACAATTACCAATACCATGACTATAGCTAAAAAGCCATCTCCCATCATTTTCCCTAACAAGGCCCCCTGAAGATGCCAAACCTGCACTACCTTTTACTGCTTCATCGGTATTCTGTTTGACCCAATTAGATTCTTAGTTTAATGCCTTTAATGATTTCAATATCATCATTGAACGTTTACGTCCTACCTAAATAAGGCAATAAACTTAAGAAATAATTTACTTTTATCTAAAAAAGGAAGAAGCTAGAATCTTTTGAAATATTTTCGAGGGGAAAATTTTTTTGAAAAAGTTTTAGCCAATGAAAAAATAATGCGGAATATATAGTGGAAAACCCATTTTCATTTTATGTTTTAAAATTTAAATTGACTTGCATGAGTGTGACCACGCCCCAACGTACGTGCATCAAGGCTATAAATCAACACAAATACAATTATAACTATAGCGGTGTATTGCAAGTGTGACAGATCAGTTGTAATATTTTTAAGTGTTAAAATAGAACACTTTGGAGTATATCAAGGATCGAATCCAAGGGATTGCCAAATT
The DNA here is from genome assembly GCF_025698485.1 of Gossypium arboreum. NCBI lineage: Eukaryota > Viridiplantae > Streptophyta > Magnoliopsida > Malvales > Malvaceae > Gossypium > Gossypium arboreum. The sequence continues at coordinate 27,830,330 of NC_069074.1, read as the reverse complement.
GGTAAATGTGTTAATCGAGTTAATTACAAATTAAACAATTACTAATCTAATCGAATCGAAAATTATTAGTGCAAATTCAAATATAAGTTATTTATAAACTAAACTTAAATTATCAATTAAACAAATTAATCTAATTTTCTTCCCTATTGTTTTAGCCAATGTAAATAATAAAATGATGGTCGATTGATTCGTTAATCGATAACTAGATAACTAAGCTAATAAACCTATACTGATTATATTTTTTGTCACTCTTAGCTAAGAATCTCCTTTCAATCTCATCCTAAACTAAAAGATACCACATAGGTTTTCCTCTCGGTCTCACTATTTGACACAATTATATTGAACTATATAATAAAAAACTCTTCTTTCAGTCTCGTTTATCTAGGTTTTCCACTAGAGGTATCAATTCTAGCGTATTAAGTATTTCGATGTAATCAAACAATCAATTAATCAAGAATAAATATTAACTTAATAAATAACCAATCAAACAACCATCAACCAATTTAGCATATAATCAAACTTAAATTTCAAACAAGTATTTTATCAAGCACATAGTTGGCATAAAATAAAAATGAATAGTTTAACACAATGCTCATTTAATTGATGGAAATCCAATGAAGCCCAAAAGTTTGATCATCTCTCTTTTGTAAAGTCTTCAACAAGAAGGAAGAAATAAAACCACAAAAATAAAATATATTCTAAAAGGAAAAGAAAAAATCTAATCTAAAAATGGAAAGAAATGAAAACCTAACCTAAAACTATGAAAAACTAAGGGGAAAAATGTTCAGCCACTAACAATCTTCTCTCAAAAGCTTATAAGATAATATATTTACAACCTACTAACATTTAGCCTAACATTGACAATTATGCCCTTAAATGAGAAACAACTTAAGCTTGTTTGGACACAAAATTGCCCCTGTAGTGTTTCATCCATCAAGCTTCGGTGTCACGAGACCTAGGCTTTGGTATTGCGACAATTTTGGCTTTGGAGGATCTCAGTGTCACGACAACCCTGGTCGGTGTCGGTTGTGACATCATTGGGGATGGCTCCAATTTTTTCACTTTAACACCTTCAAGACTATCATGACTTTGAAAGCTCGGTGTCACAATTTTGGCTTGATGCCACGACATTCTACCCTCGGTATCGCGACTCACTCGGCAGTAGGCTCTATGTTGATTTTATGTTGAAGTTTTTGCATCCTCAAGGTGAAAGGATTCGGTGTCAACATCTTGACATCAGTGTCGTGACACCCACATTAGATGCAACTTTACTCAATGTTTGACCGTTGTTGTCTCCCTACACAAGTTCAAATAAACCATTAGACTCCCAGTGACATAGTTTTGCCAATTTAGGTCTCAAAAGATGTAAAATATAAGAAAAACTATCATTAACACTAGAATTTAAGAATTGGTAAAAAGCATTAAAAGATTCATAAACTACTTGAAAACAAGTTCTTTAAGCACTTGAGAGAATCTAATTTGACATATCAAACTAAGGTGGATCAGCGTATTTCTTGATTCAAAATTTGGATTAATGTTTCTTAAAACCAGTTTTGAAAAGTTAGAAAACGGTAGATTTAAATGTAGAAAAATCTATACATTTTTTAAAAAATCGAAAAAGTAATTTTTTTAATTTTAACTACACATAATATATTTTTCTTGAGTTATAGAAATTAAACCTGCAAAAATAAAACTTAATATTTTATTTTAAAAATAGATAGATATATGTAATTTTTATTTTAAATATGAGATAAATGTAGTTTTAAGTAAATTTAATTTATTTTTAATTAAAGCATGAGAGAAATGTAGTTTTCGAAGTAAATTAAACACTTGGTCATATTTTGTTTTACTCTACAGGATCATGGACACTTTTTGTCTACCATGAAGAACATTTACAAACGTTAATAATGAATAAACTATTATATATTCTTTACAACAATGTCAAGAATTGTGCATAAGATGTGACTAATGTTCACTCAAGAATTTCTAAATTTATTAACTATAGTCTTCTACACATCATTTATATATTTTTTTCACTTTACCCTTTTATAATTTTATATATATTTTAATTTTCGCATAATAATGCAAAATATATATATATATATATATTTAATCTTTTACGTTTTTACCTTTACAAACTAACTTTAAAATATCATGTATTTGTAATTTCAAAATATGATATAAATTTATAAAATCTAAAATTTTAGTTTTGAAATATGAGATAAATATAGTTTTGAGGTAAATTTATTCTTATTTTAATTAAAAACTGTGTCCTGCAATTTTATCATTTATATTTAGTTTTTCCCATTTAACTAGTGTATATATGATTTTATTTTTGTATTAATGCTCAAATTTTACTACTTATTTACTTTTCTTTTTCAAATTTCAAATATTTTAAATTTTCCGGCAAATAAAGGTTGTACAAGCTAAATTTAACCAACCCAATACCCAAAAACCACTAAATCCCTAGCCCAAAACCCATCTACTAACCCACTAAGCCCAACAGTAACCTGAAAATACCACAAACAAAGAAACAGGAACCCTAGCCGCCACCGACGCCAGCATGTGCTCCCCTCTGCTCCACCACCGTTTACCTGCAGCAATAAAGGAAAAAGAGACAGACAACAAAGAAAAATGCCTATAAGAGGCTAAATCCAAAACCATTGTAAAGATCGGCATCAGTGAAATAAGAACAACATTTTTTGGTTTTAATACAAACACAAAAACAGATCCCAGCAACATCATAAAGCATAAACAGTCCAAATCGAAGAAAAAGGTTAATAACCTAAGGTGATTGTGTTATCATTTTCGTTTTTTTTTTATTTTTATTTTATTTTCTTTATTTTTTTTCTTTTCGAATATATTGACAGACCAATACATATATACATATTATAGATATATATAACATAGATAATAATAATAAAAAAAAGGGACGAACTTTACCTTTTCCGGCCACCGTGCGAGGTGGCCGGCGCCGACGACGACGGTGGCGCGTGGAGGCTCTCCTGGCCGGACCCCCTGACCAGCTCAAATTTTCTCCAGAGAGAAAATCCCTCTCTCTCTTCTTTTTTAAAAAAATCCCAGTAAGAATGAGAAAACCAAAAATTTTTGATTTTTATAGGGCTTGCATACGACGCTGTTTTGGGCATCAACCTTCAGCCCTAAAAACGACGCCGTTTAGGCGCGACCCGAAGACCCGACCCATCTTACCCTGGGATCCGCGTGTTTTTGCTCTTAAGGGCTAATTGCATGCCCGGTCCTTCCGCTTTCCATATGTTTTGCAATCAGGTTTTAATTTCTTTTAAATTGGCCTCAAAATTCATCATGTTTCGTGATTTAACCCTACCTCCTGCGACGTCGTTTTAAAGGTTCGGGTAAATTACCCTTTTGATCCTCTACAGTTGCACACGCATTCAAAGGGGTCCCTTCTTTGGTATCTATTTTAAAATCGGCCCCAAAACTTAATATTTGTTCCGAATTTAGTCCCTTTTTTTATATTTAATACTGTTCCCATATTATTTTTACTCTTTGTTATTTTAATATTATTTATTATTCTATTTTACCTTTCTTGTATTCTTATTTTTAGTATATTTTATTATTATTTAGACATTTTAGATTAATATTACATATATATATATTATGGTTGTTTTATATATATTATTATTGTTCCTAATATATGTTTTATGTATACATATTCAAGTACTCTATTATGTACATTTTGTTATGCGATTCTTACCTCCATGTTTATTGTTAATATCAATATATATTTTATTATATATCTTTAACATATATACGTACACATTTACATATTACTATTATTAGTTTTCGATATTATTGTTTTGTTAATACATTTGTGTCATAGATACATACTTTTAATATATACTTGTATATTATATTCCATATTATGTTCTACCATGTATATTATGTATATACTTTTATATCTTTATAAATATTATATATATTTTTAACATATTATGTATTGTGTACGTACTATCATGTACTCATTTTAACATAAATGTATATATCTAGGTAATATCATTAATATTTATTTTAAACATTATTATCATTTTTTAGTATGTATACATTATGTAAATATTTTAAATATTGTATTTTATTATGTATACATATACGGACATTTTTTTATATATTATGTGTATATATGTATTTTAATATATATGTTTTTATTGTTATACATATACCTTAATACTATATCAATTATATATTTTCATTTCTCATGTTATCTTACGTTTATGTTTTAAACTATATCTTATATATTAATATCATGCACATCATTTTCATTATGCTTTATATACATATATTGTAAATATCATATTATTCATATTTTTATAATTATTAGGCGCTTATTTCGCATATGTATTCCTTACATATATTTTTAGTGTTATATATACTTTTATTTCTATTATTACGCATGTATTTTAGTACCATATATATTATTATCATTCTATGCTATTATTATTTATATTATTATTTTTGTTATCGTTTTCGTTATTATTGCCATTTTATTTTTATTTTGCTATGTTCTATTTATTTTTATTTGATCATTTGCCTTATGCTCGTGTCTTACGTTTTATATTGCTAGCCTCGTTTTCATCTTTTTATAATTGCTTATACCATTGTTATTGATACTGTCGCACTTATTATTGTGTATTAGCACCATGATTTGGTTTTATGTTTTACAATAAATCATATCATATTTTTTACTCAACACTTTAAAATAATCCCTTCATAAAAGTGATATTCCGTATTTGGTAATCCGAGATAATCGTGCCCTAACTTACTGGGTTTCGATTTTTCTCATTTAATTTAAATGACGGAATACTCTTTTAAATTGCTATACGAGTCTAAAAATGCTTATTTTCGGAGCTTCGAGGTGTGGTGCCCTAACTTACCGGGTATGACATTTTGATAATTTCGAAATAAGATCTTTTGCAAATAAGGGCAATGTTCGGGGTTCGAAAATTCGAGGAAACGCGCCCTAACTTACTGGGTTTCGATTTTCCTCGTCCACCCTAACTAACCGAATATCCTTTTAAGAGAGGTTAAAATACATCGATTTTAAATAAAAGGCGAGCTCATTCTCAAAAGTTCGAGATGTCGTATCCTAACTCACTGGATATGACGTATCGTTGCCTCGAGACGAGAATGTCTTTAACATTTTAATGTTTTACAAAGAAGGATCATATTTCAAAATTGTTTCAAGTTTTTAAATTTTCGACACTAAGACACTAATTAATCAACTAGGTACCAATTTTGGGCGTATCGAGGGTGCTAACCCTTCCTCGTGCGTAACCGACTCCCGAACTCACTTTTTAATTTTCGCAGACCAAAAATCATCGTTTTAGTAAACCTTAAACTTTATTAAAATGATTAATCAAAGGTGATCCGATCACACCTCATCAAAAAAGATCGGTGGCGACTCCCTTTTTTTGTGTTCATTTTCAAAATCCAAGTCGATTCCCGTTTTTAAAAAAAAATGGTTACGACAAAGGTATTAATACTATTTTTCCCCCAAATTTATAAAAAAAATCATGTTATTTCTTTTGTTTTAAAGTTCAAAATATTGATATATTTTTTCTAAATAAAAGGTTTTAAACTACAAAATAAAATATAAATTATTAAAATTTAAATAAATTAGGCAAGTTTAAAACATTTTTTCTAATAAATAAAAATTTTATAAAATATACAAACGAAAAACTAGTCATAAATAAATTATAGGTAACATATTAATTTTTTTAAAAATAAACGAAATAATTTTATTGATTTGGCAAAACAGTTCAAAAGTATACAAAAGAGTAAAACATTATATTAATATGAGATTCGAATTAAACAAGTATAATTTTTTAAAATTTAATTTAATTTTAGATTAATGTATGGTCATAACGACAACTTAGCTTTTAGGTTGACCCACAGCATAATGATCTGCCTTTAAATTCAAATAAAATGCAAGTAGAAGCAAAGAAAAGATGAAAGGAGGTTTGAAATTTTTCTCCAAACTTTCCGTCATTATCTTTTATCTCTTTTCAATGGAAAATGAAGGTTAAAGAATTGTTGCATATCATATTAAAAGAAGCATAAATAAAATGGGATATATGATCATCTTTTAATTTTAATTAGTGGCGGCTCATGTATTAAATGCAAAACTTATATTCAATTTAAGTATTATTTATAAATTTGTTTATGAGAAGCTTCCTTGTTTAATCATATATTTCAATAATTGTTGCTTTTTGGCAAGATAAATTTGTGTTTTCCATATGTCACACCCGTTGAGTATTCATGTCATTAAGAAAGAAATTAACGGATTATAAGGCTGAGCTAAAAGTTAAGTACTTCAACTCCAATAATTAAGATTAGTTGTTGTAAAACAAACCTCTGAATGTTCTTACAGATCAATGGCCTACTTTGTTATTGGTTTAAGAGCCTCCCCTGTGAGTTATTGAAGAGTATTGCAGTCTGCATCAAGTTTTTTTCTCGAATTTCCTGTAGAAGCTTTAGAATGCAATGCTAAGTTCAGAGTGAGGGAGGATTGGAAGTAGTGGTTTACTAAGTTGCATGATGAAAGATGATATTGAAGGTTTGGGGTCAAAGTTAACAAGGAACACGTACCGATCAACATTCGAGGATGGACAGAAACCATGGTTAGTAGGATGTTTATGGACGAGTATGCAATTTAACAAATAAGCAATGGTGGCATTGTTTAAGGTGGTATGGAAACTAGCATATAAACCTAGTATTAGTTTCATTGATGTGGAAACACATTACTATTTAAATTTATCACTGAAAGCACAAAGGTAGGGTTATAGAAGCTAGCTCTTTGAACTTTCATTTGGCTTGATGCCTTAGAAAATGTAGTGCAAGCCTCAAATCATGTCTTGTAAGCATATGGACTTTGACAATATTTCTTTATAGTGAAAAGGCTTAAATGCTTTCAGCAACGGATGTAATTAATGATTGACACATCTTCCATTAACTATGTTAATTATACATTGCATTTTGTGAATAAGTTGAGAAATTTTAGGTCAAGTTGTTCAAATTGATAATCATCTCAAGAATGTATTAATTGAAGAAATTTCTTTTTAATAATTAGACAAATTTTTTCGTTAAGAGGTTTCCATCAGTGTCAACGCTATTGCAGGTTTTCATAAAGTGTGCATCACGTTGATATAGATATCTTTTGTCATTAACCTGTTAGAACTTGGAGGTTGATAATTTTCAGGTATCTTCGAACCATTAATCATTTGAGTGTATGACTTCACAGTATACGAAGGGAGAGCAATATCTTCAACTTCATCTTTGATTACTTCAAATCTTAAAAATTTTAAAATATAAATTTAATTATGTTTTATTAATTTAAACTTGTATTTCTATTTATGTGTCATTATAAATAAAATTGATTTTAATTAAAATTTAATTTTTATAAAATTAAAACTTAAATTTAAAAATGAGACATATGATAAATGTCATTTTCCATAGCAACTCCTCGTAAACTCTAAATTTTCCAAAATACTACAAAACTTATTTTAGATTGATTAAGATTTTTTTTTGTTTCCCAAGATATCCACTAAAGTAAGCCTGATGACTAATCATTCGAGTTCTATAGATTCATTAAAGAAGTAGATGTCGGGCAAGCTACTCCATACCCAAAACGAGGATCAAACCTTTGACTACTGATGAAAATAAGAAAGGTTCTTACCATCTCACCTAACTCCGTAGCTAATATGATTAAGATATTAAAATATAATAACATATTTTCTTATTTTTAAAATTTTGATAATTGATGTTAGAACGAAAATTCAACTACAAATTAATTGAAAAAATTAAATTTTTATTTTTTAACTATTTCCTAAATCTTTATTATTTACACAATTATAATTGTTTGACTTGGTTTTCTTTTATGATATAAAAATTAAACATACAAGTTTTATAAAATAATGGGGTCACATTAATTTAAAATGAAAAATGTTGGCTATAAAATTATTCACAAAATAGTCATACAATATAAAAAATTCTTTAAATATTTGTGATTTATACATATGATATGATACAATACACACTCAGGTCCTTTCTTGATATTTTTGGGGCTTAGACAAGACAATAAATTGGAATCCCTTTTAAAAAGTATAAAATTTAATACAATAAAATAAAATATATACTAGTAATTTTATTAAAATAATACATTTTATTATCTTAAGCAAATAAGATATTTTCTAACAAAAAAAAACATTTTTCATTCAATCTACTCCCATGTCATCAACTACAAAAACACAAGAAATCATAAAAAAAAAGGGTTCTACGAGCATTCTGAGATGCAAAATCATTAATTATAACATCAACATCTATGTTTTTCAAAAATATCCTTCTCGATTGATAAAATTGCCAGACCATTCAACCGTTCTTCTGACATTGACAACCTCAAATAGGTTTTGATTAATTTTAGCTTTCAAAAACTTCTTTCAAATGATGCCACAGTCACAGGGGCCATTAAAAAAAATTCTATAAGCAACTGAAACATTCGGATAACAATCTGCAGATTTGACAAACACAAGAATTTCTGTGGCTGACATTAATTCATTAGGTAAAATAAATTGCAACACTTTTAATTTAGAGAAAAGATCATTTAAGTCAACATCTGATGAATCACCATGAAAAAAGGTAGAGTGAAAAGTAGTACAGCATTCTCTCAATTAATTCATTTTCATCCAATAACTTTGACTTGTTTGAATCAAGCAAAAACCCAAAAATACTTTCAAATATTTTTAGTCGCTAAATCTGCTCTTCAAAGAAGTAATTGTCATGTCTACAATAACTAAAAAATAATCAACTCTAAATAATTCATCACCCAACTGAATTTCTTCATCCTCTTGGTTATTCTTATCAAATTGTTTTGTCTAATAACATGACGCTTTGTTGAAAGGGTAGGCTCTACATTCATATCAAGTGCAATACTTTTAGCAATATTCATACTAGAAGTAAAGGCTTCATTTCTATACTTTTCAAAATATGACAATACACCTTCTAATTGCTTTATGGTGATGTGATGCACATAGACTTAGATTGCAATTTCTTGCTCACCATATTTACAGCAAATAAAATTTCATACCAAATTACCATACCAAGCAAAAAGTCAAAACTCCCAAGTACATTGATCGAACTTTCTGCTTCACTCTTTGACTTTGCATCATCACAAGATTCATATAATTCTGACAAAGCCAATCTTATTTGGGGAGTTTGAAATCTAATAGTTTTAACACTTTTAATTTGTCTCTCTCAACATGTATTAGATAGAAATTTCACAGTTAATTCAGGGACATTGTTAAGCAAAATTTTCCATCTTTTTGTAGAACCCAAAAATAATGAATATTGTGTTGAACAATTCCAAAAAATGAAATAGCTCTAATGCAAGAAAGTGCCATATCACTAAAAGTAAGATTCAAACTATGACAAGAGCAAGGCATATATAATGCTCTTGAGTTTATTTCAAGAAATCGCTTTTGAACACCTTGGTGCTTCCCTTTCATATTGGACCCATTATCATAACCCTGGCCCCTTACATCATCAACATTAAGATCATGAGACTTCAAAACATCTTGTAATTTATTTTATTAGTTGACATATTCACACATCGTATTATTAGAATCATTTGTTCTTGATGACCAATATTAGGGGTATAATAAAGAATTAGAGAAAAATATTTCACCTCTTTGATGATTTTAATTATAGACTTTTTAACACTATCAGCCAAAAGGGAAATCAACTTATTTTGAATTTTTTGCCCAAGATAATGATAATGAATTTCACGGTTTGGAATGTGTCTAACATAATCTTGGATTGTCACATCGAATCCCACAATCATTTCAATCAATCCCAGGAAATTACCATTGCTATCTTGATAGATTTTTTCATTGGATCCTCGAAAAGTCAAATTATGAGTAGCAAGACATTTCACAGATGAAAATCTTCTAAGTAAAACTTGCATCCATCTCTCTTTCATAATTTGTTCTTGCAAGATTTTATCAATTGTTTCATTTTTATTCAACCTTATTCTCATTTCATTCCAAGTATTCATATTAGTCATATGTTCAGCACTGTTTTCATGTTGTTTGATCCTCTTACTAATATGCTAACAAAATTTTATTACTAATAGATTTGCACAACTTACAACAAAAACAAAACACTTTGTCAACATGTTTGGAATAAACCGACCATTTTCTATTGCTAATCTCACCATTGCTCAACTTCCTAAAAAAATAAGCATCTGAAAAATGGCTATTATTACTATCTAGAGGAAAATCAAGATTCATTTATTTTAATATAGGTCTCTTTTAAACTAAAATGTTACTTGTTTTGTTATCAAGATTAACCTAATTTCTAGGATTATAAATATCCAAAGAAGGAATTGTTTGTTTTTCATCAATGCCAATATTAGGAGAAATTGTTTGTTCTTCATTAAGACCAGTATTTTCAATATTAGATACATTTAGCACATGATACGAGTAACTCAGCCCAATTCAAAGGCCATAATAGAGATGAGTTTAGTTTTCCTCAAGGCCCAATTACGAGATCCAAATCCAAACAAATAAAGTCAAAACTCAACTTAGTGGTTCAAGACTTTATCACGAAAAAAATTCAAAAAGAAGAGTTGAAGTTTCAAGACAATAAATTCTGGAGTAATGATGAATTAGAAGAGACTAATTATGTTTGTGGGCCTAAACTCTCAATCTATGACGACAAGCCCATGTGGAAAATGCTAACAAGTTTAAGCATTTCACTTCAAGAACCCCAATTAATCTTACAAGCTTAGACATTTCATATTGGGTTTAAGTTTTAGGCTTAATTTTTATTATATATAAGCACAATATTTTGTTTATTAGCTCTTATTATTTTATTATTATTTTATTCCGAATTTTTATAATTATTAAGTATTTTAAGTTATTTAGAATTTTATGTTAACAAGAAAGTTTAGTTTAAAACTACTTCTTGTTTAGATTAAATTAGAGTTCTAGTATACTTAGGAGTTTTATTTAGATTTATTTATCTAGCCTATATATAGGCCTTTGCATTGTACATGTGGGGACAATTGATTATTATTCTATTTCTCTTTTGAGTTAATAAATTCTCTTTGAGTTTTTTCTTTTCAAGAATTTATCTTGAGTTTCTTTTAGAAGAGTTTTAACAATCTTTTTAGATTGTGGGGATCATCTTCAAACTTTTTCTTGCCAAGGTTTTTATCTTGGAGGGGAAATTAGAGCCGCTTGAAGGGGGTTGTGGATTCTTCGTGTTTCCAAGGCTTCTTAGGACTTCTACACGCCACGTTCTATCTTTCCATTTATCTTCTTTATTCACTTCCTGAATCCTTGATTTATTATTTGTTTTAATTATTTTATCTAACTTGGATTTAATTTCGTTTCAGGTTGTGTCAAGAAAAATCCAAGTTTCTTTCCGAACGTCTAGAGCCCTAAGTCAAATCCGCGACTTTGACAAACTTTACGATCCGCTTTCATGTTCATCCTTCTCAACCTTTATCATTTGGTATCAGATTTGGGCGTTTTAGGTGTTCTTTCTTTAAATTGATTTTTCGAAAACAGCTTCAAAACAAATTTTACCCCTACAGTTTTCAGAAAAAAATATTTTTCAGTGGGTAAACAATTTTCAAATGATCTAAAATTTTGCATACTATTTCTTGGCACTATTTTAAAGTATAAAAAAATATTTCCCACAAAAAAAGTGATAAAAAAAGTACAAAAAAATACGAAAAAAATAAAAAAATTTCTGTGGGTTGAATTTTGTGCCGAAACTTTCCAGATCAAATCTACATTATTTGAGGAGGCTTCAGTTTAAATTTTGTGATTTTTGGAAATCGGGAACACCTTGAACGAAGTTTGTCAAGTTGCTTCGCAGTTTTTCGGGTTTTCGGGTTTCAACAATTTTCATTGACTCTTAACTTTAAGTATTCATTTGTTTTCCTTTTTATTTGTTCCTTACGCATTCTAACACTTTCTTGTTTCTTGTGTTAGTAGGTTCAAGCACGTTGCATATTCTTTCATCCGTGCAACAAAATTCTTTGATGTCTAAGCAAATTTTGGACTCATAGTGCTATTAGGTTTGCTTTGATAGTTTGATTCTTAAACATCTTGATTGATTGATATAGACACTTTTAAAAGACTCACAAGATTAATTCTTACCTCATTGAGAATTTTTTTTTTTGAGTGCATATAGGTGAGGTTTGCTTAATTTTTTCTTTTGAAGTGTTGTGCTTTTCCAGGCTTTCACTATGACTCGTGACACTCGTGCCCGTAAAAACCATGATGAGATACCATCTGATGACAAAGAACAAGATGTTACATTGGAGAATATTGTGGGGATGGTAAAATTGCAACATCACCAATTGAATGAGGTACGTGATACATTTGAGGCCAATTTGACTACGTGTCGAATGTAACTACAAGAGAACATTAATCGCCTTTCCAATCATATTCAATTGCTCACTCAAGTCGTTGCTCGTTTGGAGACTTCTTCAATCGACGATCTCGTGCTTATGATAGTGATCATGATAGGGATAATGAACAACTTCGTATTCGTTCTAATCCTGGTAGACACGAATATCGTCACATTGATGAAACTTTGGGTATTTCTAATCAAGGCCATCCTTCTGTCGCTAAACCAAAGTTCAACATTCCACCATTCCAAGGAAAGTATGATCCAGATGCATATTGCGATTGGGAGGATAAAATGGAGATCATGTTCTGTTGTTATAAGTGTCCGGAGGAGGAGAAAGTTCCCTTAGCTATATTGGCATTTTCTGATTATGCATTGAGTTCCTAAGCCACTTTTGGAAAGTATTGTGGCGTAAGCTTGGTACTAAATTATTATATTCTACTACATGTCACCCCCAAACAGATGGACAAACTGAGGTAGTCAATCGAGTCTTAGGTGCTTTACTATGAACTGTTGTGGGTAAGAACCTTAAAAGTTAGGAAGAATATTTGCCATTTGTTGAGTTTGCATATAACCGATCTATTCACTCTACAACTGCATATTCCCCATTTGAACTTGTTTATGGTTTTAATCCACTAACTGTACTTGATCTTGCACCATTGCCTATAGAAAACATTTCTAGTTTAGACGGTGAGAAGAAAGCTGAATTGGTGAAATCCATGCATGCGAAAGCAAGACAACGAATCGCCAAAACAAATGAAACAACTGCCAACAAAGCTAACAAGGGCGACATAAATTATCTTTGAGCCGGTGGATCGGGTTTGGGTCCACATGAGAAAAGAGCGATTTCCAACTAAACATAAAACAAAATTGGACCCACGTGGCGATGGACCTTTTCAAGTACTCAAGCGCATTAATGACAATGCATATCAAATCGACCTTCCCAGTGAGTATAATGTTAGTGCCACTTTTAATGTCGCTGACCTTTCTCCTTTTGATATTGCAGATTCGAGGGCGAATCCTTTTGTGGAAGAGGGGAATGATACGAGTAACTCAGCCCAATTCAAAGGCCATAATAAAGATGAGTTTAGTTTTCCTCAAGGCCCAATTACGATATCCAAATCCAAACAAATAAAGTCAAAACTCAACTTAGTGGTTCAAGACTTTATCACGAAAAAAATTCAAGAAGAAGAGTTGAAGTTTCAAGACAATAAATTCTGGAGTAATGATGAATTAGAAGAGACTAATTATGTTTGTGGGCCTAAACTCTCAATCTATGACGACAAGCCCATGTGGAAAATGCTAACAAGCTTAAGCATTTCACTTCAAGAACCCCAATTGATCTTACAAGCTTAGACATTTCATATTGGGTTTAAGTTTTAGGCTTAATTTTTATTATATATAAGCACAATATTTTGTTTATTAGCTCTTATTATTTTATTATTATTTTATTCCGAATTTTTGATAATTATTAAGTATTTTAAGTTATTTAGGAATTTTATGTTAACAAGAAAGTTTAGTTTAAAACTACTTCATGTTTAGATTAAATTAGAGTTCTAGTATACTTAGGAGTTTTATTTAGATTTATTTATCTAGCCTATATATAGGCCTTTGCATTGTACACAGGGGAACAATTGATTATTATTCTATTTCTCTTTTGAGTTAATAAATTCTCTTTGAGTTTTTTCTTTTCAAGAATTTCTCTTGAGTTTCTTTTAGAAGAGTTTTAACAATCTTTTTAGATTGTGGGGATCATCTTCAAACTTTTTCTTGCCAAGGTTTTTATCTTGGAGGGGAAATTAGAGCCGCTTGAAGGGGGTTGTGGATTCTTCGTGTTTCCAAGGCTTCTTAGGACTTCTACACGCCACGTTCTATCTTTCCATTTATCTTCTTTATTCACTTCCTGAATCCTTGATTTATTATTTGTTTTAATTATTTTATCTAACTTGGATTTAATTTCGTTTCAGGTTGTGTCAAGAAAAATCCAAGTTTCTTTCCGAACGTCTAGAGCCCTAAGTCAAATCCGCGACTTTGACAAACTTTACGATCCGCTTTCACGTTCATCCTTCTCAACCTTTATCAGCACATCATTAGGCTCATTTGGATCATTAATTTCATCATTCTCATTGACATAATAATGCAAACTTTTATTTGATTGATCCAAATTTTCATTAGAAACTACTTTTTTAAAAATAAATTTATCAATAGTACCTTATTGTAATTTTTTTAACTCTTCAGCACATTTTCTCTTTTTCCTTTTTTCATTTCCAAATAAATGCATTTTAGGTAATATTGTATATAAAGTATAAATCGATACTCAAGTAACATAGGAAAATAAAACAATAACACTTGATAGAAGAATTCCAAGTTAAATATTTGCTTTCACATTTGCTAATTCCAAAAGTCAAATCGAGTCTTTGGAATTCTATGAATATAATTATAATAATCAATTACAAATAGACATGATAATTAACAATATCCAATTATTTGTGAGGGAAATGCAACTAAGGAATTAAAAATGAGTAACAAAAATAATTAAAATTTCAATCGCATAAAGTCATAAAGAAATGGTGTGCAATAGTATACTATACTATGGTTCATCAAAAAAGGAATTAGAGGGAGAAGTTAAATATAAGGCTGACTTAATGCCTCTATTAGTTAAAACCCAAATATATCATCAGATTAAGAATGAAAAGATTACAAGAAAGAAAAGGAAAAAGGGAGAATCATACCTATAACAATGGTAGATTTAGCAGACCATAAATGGGAGGCACCATTGGCAGCAAGCAGGTGCAACGACTAGTTGAATAATGGCAGTCTGGCACAGCCACACAGAACGGTAGGAGAAAGAAGGACTACCGCACCAAAGTCGCCATCAATCACCGAAAAAATTATTTTAGAATCTCAAACTCTGAATCTCTCAAATATAAAGTAAAAATTAATAACTTCAATTGATTGGTGCTGATGAATGATGTATTACTCAAATGAAATTTGGCCCTATTTAACTTATAGAAAATTTCTCTGGTTGCTATGGTTATGGGAAAATAGATAAGGTTGAATGCTAGTAACCGTTGATCTTTTTGGGGAAAATTGAAATTCTCCGTTAGCTTTAATAGTAGGATTTGGAATTTGGGAACTAAATGAGGTTTAGAGAAGCCAAGGAGTTGGAGATGAAGCGTTTATGGCAAAGAATTGAAGGCCCCTTTTCTTTTTTTTTTTCCTGCCTACAATGAAACGTCGATCAAAAGACTTAAAAGGTTGAAGATTTTTTTCTCACGTTAAAAGCTGAAGAAAAGAATTTTTTTGGGCCTTTTCCAGTATTGAGCCCAGGCGACAACACTCCCAAACTACCTCTAAAGGCAGCCCTGTACACATGACCAGTCTTTAGCCCATTGAAATATGTTTGACAGCGTAGGGACAATTAAGTGTAATGTAAGGGTGCTTTGTTTTTGTTTAAATATTTTTACCAAATTAATCCATTACTTGCTTTTAATTTAATTTAAATTTTTGTATATGATCACTTAATTTTTAAAATAATATTATGATAATTAACTCTTAATCACTCGAGATTAAAAGAAAAACAATGACCTTTAACCTAACACTAAATGTTAAAATGCCGGATCAGGAGTAATATATATCCATGCCACCCTGATTGATTGAATTGTTCCATTTGATCTTTATTGGTATAACTTGTACTTACTCATTCCAGTAATTCCCATTAACTACTTATTAAGCAATTGAATTTAATCACACATTCATTATTCTACTTGTAACGTCCCAAAATTTATAGGGTTAGAATTAGTAAAATAATTAAGAAATAAGTCTTAGTCTTGATGGTTAAGAACTTAGGATATTGCTTAGAGAACCAAGGTTCAAATCTTATTATTTTCTTTTTACCTCTTTTATTTTTTCATTTTTATTAATTTTGGCAGAATAGTTTAATTACCAAATCAACCCTTTAAAGTTTGTTTAACCTAACCATTTAGTCTCTTCCTAATCATAATAGAATTTTGATTATCTTTTCCAACCTTATTTAGAATTTCTTTTCTCTCTTCTTTAAATACATCTTTTTCTTTTATTTTTTCACTTTTCTTTTTCATAAAATTTTCAGATTCTTTTGCTGGAAATTTATTGTTGATATCTCAGACATGAATTCCACCTCGTTCAATTTGTTTTTCGTATTGTTTTAGCATAACACTATCAAATTTCATTTCTAACTTGCAAAGATCAGTAAGAATTCATGTTTTGAATTCCGTAGAACCTTAGAAATATGGTATAATATTATTCTTGACAATTTTCCAAAATCAATTTCGAACCTTTTATGAGTTTTTGTAGAAAATCTTGTTAAATTCGATAAATCTTGAACTTCGATAATAATTCTTGCCTTCTTATCAATCGAAAGACCTATTGTGGGTATCCCAAATCAAATTTGGATGAGGATCGTTGCTCGAGACCCCAGAAGTCAGGTATGTGTCCTTTTATAAGAAAATCAATGCAAAACCGAACCAGCCCAGACCACACGACTTACCAGATGGGTGTGTGGGCCGCCTGTGTGGACTGCACGGCTACATACATGATCATGTCCCCCTTGAAACCCTAGGTTTTTCTTTTCTCACACGGTCTGCCACATAGTCATGTCCCCCTTATAGGTTGCTTTTTCGAACACCACACGGTCATAGTCTCTCCACACGGCCTAGCCACACGGTCGTGTACCCTTCCACACAGTCGAGGGCTTCCCACACGGTTCGGTCACATGACCACAAAATTTACAATTTTGGCCCAAAATTTTATTATTTATGCATATTAGTTCTTGATTGGTCCCTGAACTATTTTAGTGTTTAATTTATGCAATTAAGTCCCTGATAATATGAATAATGCCTGAATCCATGATTTAATTTACTATAATAATATTAAATATATACCCAGTTGCATGAACTGTGAGTAGTCATGTTAATTATATTTGTATTTACGATTTTCATATAACATACCTTATGACACCACTAAATTAAACCTTTGAGGAATATACGATTTCGCTACTGAATTAATTCTTTGAAAACATATTTATTGTTGCAATATTTGATTATTTTTAATCATAATATTTGTTCTATTATGATATGTTTTAAGCATGTCTTATTTTGTTGCATAGGTTGGGACGCTCTAGAAAGGAGGAAGTTCTGGCAGATTATTAATCTGGAACTTTGGTAGTTTATCCACATACATCTAGCAACTTCATCTGCAATTATGTTGTGTACTCACAACTATATAACAACATATTAACCTGCAACACTGATGGTCCGTCCACCCATTATTTAGCAATAATGTATGCATTTACAACCATCTAGTAGCGTATTTTCTTATAATTTGTAATTTGACACCGAAAATGTGTTTGTCATCCAAACGAATAAGCAGAATTTTCATTATAAAAATCAATTAAAATTAAAGAAATTACGAAATATAAAATTAAAACAACAAGATTTGAGAGAAATTGAATGAAAAATTGAGAACTAAATAGTTGAGATAATAGATGAACTAAGAGAATTGAGAAAATGAGATTTGAATGCAAAAGAAACAAAATGACTTGGGTTTATATAGCAAATAAACTAGTCATTAGAAAAAAAAAATTTCTATTGGATTTTTTGACTGTCAGGGGAAATTTACTGTTGGACAAAAATGTGTCCAGTAAGACACGTTTTCAGCTAAGGTGGCAATAGAGACGTTGAAAGTGCGTTTTATATGACGCGTTTTTTGCCATCTCAAATAAAAACATGTTGTATTATACGCATTTTTTGTTTTTTTTTCTAAAATCAACGTATTTATCAAAGTATAGAAAAAATCCAACTATTACTCCATTATCTTTCAAAATCCATATATTTTGGTAATTTACTTGAAATCAAAATTTCAATTAAAAGAAGTCTTATATAAAAGAAGTTCTGAGAGGATGTATCGTAAGTAGTTTTGTATCTTTTCTATGGTCAGTCAATTTTCACGAATTTGGATTTAAAATGATGTGATGGTTCTTCCAGAAGAACTTTCATGTCTTCCACTTATACGAATAAACTTTTAAATAGTCTTTTTTTTTTTCGATTTGAAATATTTTATCTATTGTATCTTTTGGGTTAATTGACATCTTTAAACTATAATCCATTCTTAATTAGGTTCTCTTTAATTTAATCACGAATGTATCAATATTATATTTAATTATGTCTCTCTATTTGTTGACCTAATAAATTAGATATTGAATATTAGCTCAAATCCAATGAAGAGAATATTTAAAACGTAAGAATTAAATTGTAAAAAATTAATCTTCCTATTTTTTTGTCATTGTGAATTTTCAAACCTATTATATCGAAATTTTATATTTTTTTGAATACATATATAATTTGATTTATATTTTTTAAATATATTTTATATATATATATATATTTATATTTATATTTAATGTTTAAATTAACAGCACAATTGATAGAACTTTATTAATATAAAATTAATATTTAGATAATTCAATTAAACATTTTAAAATAGTGTAACATTGATTGGAGAATACCCAATCTTTTATCATTTTCCAAGTTACAATGAAATAAATACACTGATGCACAATAATTTGAGAAACACTCTTTATAAAAGAAAACACAGTAGCTCGTTAGAAAGTACATCTTATTCGATTAATCAATTAATATTTATTCATGATTATATATAAAAAACGATAGTATTTATTCGTTGTTTTTGTTTACCTTCAATACTGAGTTATTTTATTTTTAATTTATTTTTCCTTTTTATTCATATTTTTGTTTGAGTTAATTACACTAAACATCTCCAAAGTTCTCATTTTAAATTAGTATTCAAATTTTAAAATATTTTAATTATATCCTTAAATTATTGATATTATATCAATATGGTCCTTCAAATCGTTAATTTAATCGTTAAATGAGATATCAAATCTTATGTGTCGTAATTTAAAATGAAAATTTTAAAGAAATATGTATATTGTAAAAATGAATGTTATAAAAATCTTGGTTATAATGTTTTAGAATTTTTCCGAAACTATCATCCACTCGCTCCTTTTTAGTTCTACTTTATTGGTAGTTTTAATTTTAAAATTTATGCGGCAACATTTTACTTTTCATTAAAATTTTCATTTTAAATTATGTCACATAAGATTTTGTGTGTCATTTAATGGTTAAATTAATGGTTTCAATAATGAAAGGACCTTTTAATATAATATTGATGATTTGGAGGTGTCATTGGAATGTTTTGAAGTTTGAAAAACAATTTAAAATAAAAGTTATAATTTGGACATGAATGGTGCGATTAACTCTATTTATTTATTTATTTTGTTTAATCAACTCATTTATTGTTGAATTTTGTTTTAACGGTCATTAAAATAAATTATTTTAATGGGTAAATGTTTTTCGGTTTGAATTTGACAATTTTTTCACACTGAAGCTTAATTTTTTATCTAAGTTAAGCCCTAAACTTAATAATTATTCTCACATTAAAACTTAAACTTTTTTATTATCCATATTAATCTTTAAAATCCTAAAATTCAAACCCAATATGAAAATATTTACCAAATTCAAATCTGATCTAAACAATCTCAAATTTTATATATATTTTTATTGAGAGGGAATAGGAAATGTTTAGATATTTAACACAAGATTTTATGTTTCATTTTATGGTTACACCATTTGGATTATAATAATGAGTTAGGGATGTGAAAAGACAGGTAGCTTCCCCATTGATCTTGTTACATCTATAATATCCATTTTGCATCTATTCATTTGGGCTTGAAGGTACTTAATGTAAGGCCCATTTACACCTTATGAAAAGTGAGAGCATAGCCAAAAATCATACAACAATTGGAGAAATGTCTTCATTAATGATAGTTGAAGTTTATTATTAATACTAATAAACTTATCCACCCCTCCATTTGTTAAAATTTATCACAACATCATTAAACTTCATGATTTGCATTTTAATTTCTTAAAATTTTAAAAGAAAATTTAAAAAGAATACAAGTAAAATTTAAAATATATAAAAATCAAATTTATATTATAAATATAACATCAACTCACCATTAATTAAAATTTCATCTCTCTTATACTATTATAATTCTCATATAATCTATTCCCCTCTTTGAAGAATCAATACTTTAATATTACATTATTTTTTGAGAAGCTTCTAACTTATTAACATTAACGATCTCCATAATAGAAGCAAAACTTAACAACAATG
This sequence comes from Gossypium arboreum, assembly GCF_025698485.1. Classification (NCBI taxonomy): domain Eukaryota; kingdom Viridiplantae; phylum Streptophyta; class Magnoliopsida; order Malvales; family Malvaceae; genus Gossypium; species Gossypium arboreum. The sequence continues at coordinate 27,809,645 of NC_069074.1, read as the reverse complement.
GCGAGCTTGAAACTTTTTTTGGGAGTTCAGAATTAAATTATATATTTTTACAATATTAAAATGTAATTTCATATTTTAATAGCTTATATCTTTATAATTTTTAAAGGGTTAAATTAATTTTTATCATTTTAGAGGATTAAAGTGTAATTTTACCATTATTAATTTAAAATTTTATAAATTATAAAGAGTCTAAATTAATTTTTACCATTTTAGGGATACCAAGACTGCTCCACCACTGCTTAACAAATAATAGTAAAAATAATTTTATTTTCTAATTTTCTTTAAATGCTATTTGGAAGTGTTGGCCTTGATGCATCTCTTTACAATGCTAAGTTTATTTTTAATTAGCATATAATTATAACACTAATTAAATAATAATTATTAACATAAAATAATAAGAAGAAATCGATCACTTAAAAATCTCTAAATAACTATGTTGCTTGTTTAATATAAGAATATTAAATAAAATTAAGTATGCTACTTGTTTATTTATTATTATTTTGCGGAATTAATTCGATTGAGTTTTAACTTGATTGATATGGACATTGTTGCTAATGCAATAGGATATGAATTCGAGTGCATTGAAGCGCATTATCTTCCTATTTATGGGTTGAGAAGGAGCTATCGATAATTCTAGGTATTATCTCAAAAAGAGTAGATATAATCGAAAATTAAAGTTTTAAATTGATACAATTTTATTTTCACTTTAATTTTTTGTCAAAACTATATTCTTTAATTTTTAAACAAGAAAATACTACCTAAATTATAATAAATAGAAAAAATAAAAGCATAAATAAATAAAATAAAATATAATAATTACAATAATTAATTATCTTTTGTTAATATATTTAAATTGTTCTTTAACTTTTAATATCTAAATTACCCTATTTCCTCTTAGTGATTTTCAAAAGAATTGGTTTTTATATTGTTTACTTATGGACACAATATTAATTTTTAACATTATGGTTTATACTATAAGAGTACTAAATTAAATTAATTACGTAGCTTATTCTTTTATCATTGTAATTTTTAATTATTAAATTAATCCACTATTAAATTTTTTGAGCTGGAATTACTACTAATTAAGTGTTGTAAGAGTTCTTCAAATGCTATAAGACTTGCTATATGAATTTGTTTAATTATTAATTTTTAATATATTGTTATGATTTTATCAAAATATTATTATTTTAACTATAAAAATTAATATATATTAATTTTATTTAAAATTATTATTTAAATATTAATTTAATAGTACTAGCTTCTAATGTAACATATGCTGTAAATGATTTTACACCTTTAATATTTAATTAATTTTTAAATATTGTATTATAATTTCAGTAATTAGTGTAAATAATATTTTTATTTGAATTATTGAATTTAATTAAAATATATTAATTTAACAATTCAAATATTATAATAGAAAAAATAAGAACCAATTAACATAATTAACTCTAATATTAGTTAAGTGATAATTAAAATGCTTATTATACTATTCAAATAATAAATATATTTTAAAATATTTTAAAATTAGCATAATTTTTACTAATAATTGTAAAATAAATTATAATTATTTTTAAATGTATAATTATCTCAACTTCTATTTTATTTTAATTTTTATTAATAACTCTAATTTAAATATTATAATTATTTTAAAATGTAAATTTAGGAATAAATATGATAGAAAATAAATAGTATTCTCATTAGTTAAAAAATTTTCCAATCTCATGCTTTAATGTATATTATAGATAATGAAGAGTAATTTTGTTCTCTCTTAAACTTGTACTACTATATAAACCGGTCAGGCCACCTGCTAAGGTCGGAAGGTTCACTTGAAAAGTGGGAGGGTTTAGATAAAAATATATGCTTGAAAATGAGTTTGGACAAAAAATAAGGCTCGTTTTCTAAACGGTCCGGACCAAGCGGGAATTTGGTTCAAAAAATTCTTTTGCTGCTGTTTTACTGTTGTTTTGTTGTCATTTTGCTATTATATTGTTACTATATTATTGTTATTGTTTGGATATTATATATCTCTTATTTTATTGTTACGTTTGCTTCCATTTTAGAGGCATTTACTTGTTAAGTTGTAACTATACTAGTGTTATTTAAGTATAAATATATTTTAATATATTTTTAATTTATTAGGAAACATTTATTTTAATAATTTTAGTTCATTTGTATTATAATTTTAAATTTATTTTTATAAAAATTTAAGATATAACTTAAATATAACACCACCTTCGCAAGAGCAGAAGTTGCTAATTGCTAGCTTGGAAATGGAGTATTGAACGAAAGGAAGTTGATTATTAGAGTGTAGGGGACAAAGATTTTGTAGGGTATGCACCCTCCTAGGAACCCTGTTCACAATTTCATAAAAAGCTCGGCCCGACCCACATCTTTTTGGAAAGTTTTAAAGAGGACCTTAATTTAAATTTATTCGTGTTTGATTAAGGTCGAAATATACAATCCCCACAAGTAGAAGAAAGTCATGGGAAACGATATACATACATGTGAAGCTTGGAAATGTAACTTAAAGTTGGGCAAGTTGATTAACATTAATGGGATAAACTTCGGTTTTACGTTTAGAAGTGAAAGCCTTGATTGCTATTTCCACGTTCACTTTTTCAGTGGGATGAAGCCCATTGAAGAACACATGAGCACTCCTGTCCATACATATCCTCCCACCTTTCTTGCATGAAATTCCATTGCCTGCTAATTGTCTCAATGGCACCACTTCACAACATGGACTGTTAGCATCTTTGAAACCTGTAAACACAATATCATCATATATTAAATCAAACTGATTCAGTCTCCTACTTAATTATTATTTTCTTACCTCTGGAATAAAGGTTTTGGATGATATCAGTTACAATATTGTAAGAGTTGACCAAAACAAGATTAGAACTTGGCATGTCGGATTTAGCCCCGCCTATTATTGATTTCAACTCATTATTGAAGAGAACCGCCGCCTCGTTCATAACTTCGATGCACCCATTTTTACGCATTGCATTCAACATTGGAGAACATCCAATTGGATATATTGATATCAATACAAACTTCCTTGCTCCTAATCTGTACAACCTCTGTAATAATCCAACAATTATCGGATTTGTTAATCATATGTTATATTTGAGAGTAGAAATTGTAATTACTTAACTACATAAATTTAAATTATAAAAAAACATTTTCTAAACAAATAACAAAGTTTAAAAATCAAATCATTGAATGTAATATGTTAGTTTAAGAAAGTATTTAACAATAAAGCTATTAATAAATAATAATATTATATCTAATTTAATCTAATTACTCTAGCATTCTATATTTATTGAGTTCTTCTCAATCTAACATTATACATATACTCTTTGTCATTATCGGTTGATCTTTGACCAAATATAATTAATTAATAATAAATCCTACATACTTTAGTTAAATATTTAGTAGATCAAAATGAACAAAATTATCTTTTGTTAATAAAATTTGAAGATTATTTAAATGAGATTAGTAATATAATATTTAATTACATTTACAAATATCAAATATATGTCCTAAAAAATAAAATATTCTATCATTATTGTATAAAATAGCTTCTTAAATTTAAATATGTACAGTGTACTTGAAAAGTCTTATGGTAATTGAATTTGACTGTAATTACTTGTAACTACTCATAATTACTTCAATTCTTAACTCCCCATAAGAATTGAAGAGTGTAACTGAAATCCATGGAATGTACTAATTAGAATGATTATTCAAATATGTCAGACATTTATATTTACATGTAATTATACTCAAATTTAATTATTAGTTAATTTTCCTAAAATAATATACTTAATAAATAAAATTTGGCTTGTAAGGCCCAATTTTGGCCCGGGCCCGTACAAACAAAAAAAAAGAATAAGTTATAATAAAAATATTATAACAGTCCAAATATTATAACCCATTTACAACAAAGACAGTCCATCGGCCCAAAATAATTACAAGGACCCAAATTAATCCTAGCCCAATATTACACAACAAAGCAGGCCCAAATGGCCCAAGAGTTTGACATTCACAGAAACCCTAGGGTCCCCCTCGATGCGCCATAGCAGCCTTCAGCCTCCAAGCGCCGTACGACCTCTAGCACACCTCCGTACGCCCCACGCCGAGTGCCACGTACCACCACAGCTAGCCCCGTACCTCCATACCTGCAAACATACAAGAGAACGACAGCAAACACGAAGGAAAAATTTGTATTTTTTTATTCTTTCGAATTTCGACTATAAAGCCAAGAACTTCTTCATTTATTTTTTTTTACGCATACTGAATAGAAAGAAAGCATTCAAAAATTTGAAGGTGATTTCTGTTTAAGTTTCTTCAAGTTCTAGCATTCCCTTGCGATTTATTTTCCTTCAAATCTTTCGTCATTGTGTTAGAAAACAAAGAAAAAGTGAAGGAGGGTCTTACCTTGCGAATAGGCCATAGATTTCTTTTTTTTTTTCTTCATTGAAATCGATGTCGAAAGAGGGATCTCAAGGCTGAAAAACCATCTCCCAAAGCTCGAATACGCTGGTCGTCGACTGTGGTGGTGGATCGGTGTTTACGCAAAAGGGGATTAGGGTTCGCCGACTGTGTTAGGATTTAGTTTAAATGTTGTTTTTGGTAAGTTTTTGTTCAATTTTGAATAAATAGTTAATTTCCTTCATATATGGACTTAAAAGTGTGCAAAGGGCATTATAGAGCTTAATCGAGTGAGTTTAATAGAGGAACACAAGGAAAGCACTTCCTTGTCACGACCATGAGATGTCTTTTCACGACTACGACCTTGTCGACTTGCCAAAGAGTTTCCTCAACTAAACCATTGTTGCGACCATTACAAGTTCTTCTTGTGACCACCAAGGCTCTAACTGGAGCTAAGAGGCAATCAGAGAGATTGTTGTTGCAACCATGAAACTTCAGTGTTGCAATAATGATCAACTAATTAGAGCAAGTTTTGGGGAACAGACAGTCCATTTTCGCGACCATGGATCCCATTGTCGCAACAACGCCTTTCGTAACTGCAGAATCTGATATCATTATTTGGGGTAGTCAATGGAAAATTGAATAAAAAATGCCTTAATTTGATAATTATATTGAGGGCATTAATGTAATTGAATTATTAATTAGGGTTTTATTATAAATATCACTTTATAATCAACAAAAGAAAGACATCAAAGTAGAGATAATTTCCGTCAACAAATTTTATTTTTAGTTTTTGCTTATTGCATTTCTAGGGTAGAATTTATAGTCAATTGACAGATTTTTCCATTTTCTACCCTCAATTGGTGTTTAATGTTATTGGGCATCAAGACTTTGCGTGGATTGAATACAATTGGACTTCTCAAGCCAAGGATTTCTCATTTTAACGAGCATTTCTTAAACTTTTTTTTTTATTTTCCTTTAAATTTTTTTTTGGTGAATGAAACAATGATTACATAGGACATGAGGGAATTATCAACAAAATTATCTTCCTGCAAAATATCTTTAATCCTGATAGGAGGAGACTCGATAATACGCAATGAATTACCATTTGACAAGGCCTTTTTAGCCAAAGCGTCAGCGACCCGATTGGTTTCTCTGGGAACATAATTCAAGAACTAATTTTCTTTTAATTTCATTATATTGAATTAAATGGAATTTTATCGTACGATTGTAATTGCCTTGGATATGAACTAAATCCTTTAGGTGATTGGTTGTCTTGATTACTGTTGATTTGATTGTATGCATTTTGTTAATTTGAATGCATGGATTAGATTAAATCAATTGTGTTTATCACTCAAAATTGACAAAGTTTGAGTGAAATTTTAGATGGAATAGGATGAGAGGACATCCTATCAAGTATGTATTGATTTGATTAGGTTTAAATGAATGAGATTGAGAGGAGATTTTATTTTAGCACTTCAATTAATTATTTGAGATCGAAAGGTGAAAGTGACTTAGCGAAGAATTGTTTGTTTGAATTCTGTAGGTATCAATCCATCATTAGCGAGAGAGGACTAATCATTATTTGTTGCAATTAGTAATTCTTACCAATTGAAACCATTAGCTTTAGAACTTTAAGTGTAGTTAGTACTACTATCATTTTCCATTTCATGCATTGTCGTACTAATTTAAGATTTTAATAAATCGATGGACTTCTTTTAGCATAAAGACCATCTAGTGTAGAAATTAACACATCTCTTTATCATACAACTCATTGTTAATAGCTACATTTTTCTTAACTCTCTCGGTCCATTTTGTCCGGACATCAATAACTCTTTATCATATTTGTCCAATATATCTTTACATCTTTGTATAATCAAGCGTGTTAGAATATAAATATTTGTAAAGACTTGTCTCTACAGTCACTTCTTGAATTATTTCTCAAGATTATTTGCTTGAAAGTTATTTATAGTCACATGTTAATAAACTATATTAAATATAATATTAAACAAAACAAATATAAAACATATGTTAAATACATTATAGTTTTTATAATATTTAGATAAATAAAATTTTAAAATGGTCGTACTTTCTATTTGTGAAAATATAGAGAAGAATTTTGAAAGGAATAAGAAAGTAATGGTAATAATTACTACAACATTAATTTGTTAGAAAAGGAATTAATTGAAGGTGTATGAAACAAAAGGTATTTCTAGAAATATATAGAAAAAAGCTTTAACATAAAAGTTAAAACTGATGAAGGATTCGAATGTGAAATAACCCAATAATACAAATATATGTGGATCTAAAGATGGCAACAGAGTGGAAGGAGATGTTTTTTTGCTTGCGTCAATCCCAATATAATATAATATAATCCTAACACAATCTGATCTGACTTAAATATAATTTTACCCACTTCGAACTCAACCCTGAAAATTAAGATATAACTTAAATATAACACTATCTTCGCAAGAGTATTGAAAGAAAAGAAGTCGATTATTAAAGTGTGGGGGACAAAGATTTTGTAGTGTATGACCCTGTTCACAATTTCATAAAAAGCTCAGCCCAACCCACATCTTTTTGGATGGTTTTTAAGAGGAGCTTAATTTTACTTTATTCGTGTTTGATAAAGGTCGAAAGATAAAATCCCCACAAATAGAAGAAAGTTATGGAAAACGATATACATACATGTGAAGCTTGGAAATGTAACTTAAAGTTGGGCAAGTTGATTAACATTAATGGGATAAACTTCGGTTTTAAGATCAGAAGTGAAAGCCTTGGCTGCTATTTCCACATTCACTTTTTCAGTGGGATGAAGCCCGTCAAAGAACACATGAGCACTCCTGTCCATACATATCCTCCCACCTTTCTTGCATGAAACTCCATTGCCTGCTAATTGTGTCAATGGCACCACTTCACAACATGGATTGTTAGCATCTTTGAAACCTGTCAACACAATATCATCATATTTTAAATCAAAGCGGTCCAGTCTCGTACTAAATTATCATTTTCTTACCTTTGGAACTAGGGTTTTGAATGATATCAGTTACAATATTGTAAGAGTTGACCAAAACAAGATTAGAAGTTGGCATGTCAGATTTAGCCGCGTCTATTATTGATTTCAACCCATCATTGAAAAGAATCGCCGCCTGGTTCATAACTTCGATGCACCCATCTTTACGCAATGCATTCAACATTGGAGAACATCCAAGTGGATATACTGACATCAAGACAAACTTCCTTGCTCCTAATCTGTACAACTTCTGCAATAATCCAACAATTATCAGATTTAGTTAATTATGTTTGTTATATTTGAGAGTATAAATTGTAATTACATAATTAAATAAATTTAAATTATAAAAAAAATATTTTCTAAACAAATAACAAAGCTTAAAAATCAAATCATTGTATGTAACATGTTAGTTTAAGAAAGTATTGGACAATACTATTAATAAATAATAATATTATATCTAATTTAATCTAATTACTCTAGCATATTATATTTGTTGAGTTATTCTCTCTCTAACATTATACATATACTCTTTGTTATTATCGGTTGATCATTGACCAAATATAATTAATTAATAATAAATACTATATACTCTAGTTAAATATTTAGTAGGTCAAAATGCACGGAGTTATCTCTTGTTAATAAAATTTGAAGATTATTTAAATGAGATTAGTAATATAACATTTAGTTACATTCACAAATATAAATATATGTCCTAAAAATTAAAATATTCTATCATTATTGTATAAAAATAACTTTTAAATTTAAATCATGTACGGGTGTTAGGGGCGAAACTAGGGGGTTGGCAGGGGTTAGCGCCCCTTAAAATGGAAAATTTTTCATTTAGTCCCTTTAAAATTTTTTAAATTTTAAACTAGTAAAGGTAAAATTTCACTTTGCCCCCCTAAAATATAAAAATTTGATTTAATCCTTCAAAAATTATAAAGATACGGGTTATTAAAATAGTAATATTATATTTTTGTTATCGTAAAAATTACAATATAATTTCGACCACTCTAAAAGAATTTTCTAGTTTCACTCCTCACAGGTGTACTTGAAAAATCCTATGATAATTGATTTTGTTTGTAATTACTTGTAATTACTCACATAATTACTTCAATTCTCAACGCCCCATAAGAATTGAAGAGTGTAAATGAATCCATGAAACCTACTGATTAGAATAATTACTCAAATATATCACATATTTGTATTTACAAGTAATTACACTCAAATTCAATTATTAATTAACTTTCTTAAAATAATGTATTTAATAAATAAAATATGACTTATTTAACCTAAATGACTCAAGATCAATTGTCCAAACCTAAAATTGATATTTAGGTTATCTGAATAAAAATATTGAAAAATAAGTTAAAAGTAAAAAGTTTGGCTTTTAAAATTTATAATATGCTATTATTTATTTTATATATTATATGTTTATATTGCATGGAAAACAAATATAAATGCTTATAATAAATATATATTTGTTGTTAAAATGAAAATTACTAAGTTGTCTTTGTTTAGAAATTTAATAAATAAAATTTTAAAATTATTAAATATTAAAAATAATATAAAGAATAAGGTAAAAGATTTATTTGGTTTCTCTCGATTTGAAATTGAACAAATTAATCTCCTAAAAAAATTGAAGCAATTTAATCTATGTCTATCTTGAAAGTTAGCAATGAAGGAAATTAATCATGACATTAATTTCTTTTGTCAATTGTGTATATTTTTTATTAGTACAATAATAAATATAACTCACAATATTTACATATTTTATTAACTTAGATCTTGATTCTAAAAATTCAATAAATTTTAGTTCAACATTTATAAAAAATATTGTGAGTTAAATATATTAAATCATAATCAAATTGATACAATATGTAAATTATGAAATATATTAATGATGTAATTAAATATCTTTAGTTACTATTTTTAAAATTAATAAAGATTAATTTACTTGATTTTTTAGATATAAAAAATGAAAAAAACTAAAGAGAACCGATAGAAGCGTAAAAAGAAAATAGAGGGGAAAAAGGAATGCACCTTGAGTTGATGGGAAAGAGAGGTGGTGAGATTGACAGTGAAAGTTTCAAGGCTAACATTGTACTCCCCTTTTCTCACAAAGTAGTTGAATAAATAGTCGTTGCCTCCTGTTCCCATTATGAACATGTACTTTTTCATCGCTTTCCTATTCTCTCTTCTATTAACCCCCAATTGTTTTTTCACTTCCGGCAACGTCACCGTCTCGAAGTTCCTTATTTGTTGATTTAGGCTTATCACTTGCCCCTGCAATTTCCATTCCTCCTCAAACTTATTTGCTGTCATGCCACAAACTCTCAAGGGCTAAGGCAATTAATATAAAAGAACCAAAAACAAAGCTTCATACTGTATTTTCAAGTGAATCATAATTAAAGTAATAAAATATTTGTATTCACGTTATTTCATTCTAAAGTAACCCTTACTCTTATTTTTAAAAAATCTCATATCATATTAGATATTTAAATAAAATCACACAATTTAATAAATATAACATACTATCTTTTAAAGAAATAGTTTATTTATCTTAAAATTTTTTATCTTTAGATAAAAAGATAAATACGATTATATGTACTCAAATTTATGTTTAATATAAACAAAATATTATTATCAATCAAGTCTAAATTTATTAAATATATATTAAAAATTTTAAATATAGAAAATAATCTATTTAATTTCTAATTAACAATTCGTTTTCCTGGTCAAACAATGTGAATTCACGGGCAAGTAGGGTGTGGGTACATCCAAAATAGAAAATTTTCTTTTACTCTAAAATTTTAAAATTGGAAGTTAATGTTGATAAAATTATATTTTGGTTTTCAAAATAAAAAAAATCATGGAATCCTTTCAAAATTAATAAAATCATATATAATAAAATTATATTTTGATTTTTAAAATTTATAATTTAATTGTGTAAAATTTTTGCCCTTGTTATCCAATACCTATATTCTATATTTGACTATCCCAAAGTCTTCTTTCCGAAAAAGGAGAAAACTATTCCAAAGTGAAGTTGAATTCTACATAAATATGGAAAAATTCTCTCTGCACAATTTTTTTTGCAAGATTGGGTTTGGGATTGAAGAAAGGAACCCTTGGGAGAAGACTATTTTAAAGGAAAAAACAGACAAGAGGACGAAGATATAGTGAATGTAAAACTGCAAGCGGTGCTTGGTGAAAAAGGTAGTAAAAAACAGAATATGTCTTACAGCTAGAAAACCAGTATCATCCAAAATACCAGAAGCACCAGAGGCAAAGTTGACACCATGAACCACTTTGCTTCCCTTTGTTGAAGGGTCAGAAAAGGGTGGAATAAGGCAGGGAAGCTTCAGCATTTCACCTAATAAATCGATCACATTTTTTCCATTTGTAAATCGGCCAGATGGTCCCTTTGGAAAGTCTATCCCATAGGGTAAGAAATCAGCTTTAGCCGTCGAGTTTTCAAGGTAGTTGTTGTTGCCATTGTCCACCAAAGAGCTCCCAAATACAAACATACCTTTGATCTCATCATCACTTCCATCCTCCCCTTTAGCTCTTATGCAATTGAGTTGAGAGAAACAGAGCAAGAGTTGAAGGCATACAAGGATAAACCCTTTTCCTGCTTTTTTAGCCATTATTTTTCCCAGTATATAGGATTATTTGATTGCTATTTGTGTGGAAAGATAGGAGAGGGGCTTGTTATTTATAGAACAACAAAGCTAGTGAGTCCTAATTATCCAGATGTTTGGTAATAGTTACCAAGTATCAACTTCTCTATATTCTCTAATCTATCTTTGTTTAACTTAGAATTATTACTAAAAAAATATTTTGGGTGTTATATATTTACTAATGTTGAGTGCGGACGGACTCTTTTAAAAGAAGTTTTTGAAGTGTCGTTTTCAGGGATGCCAACCTTTTTAACAACGAAAGGTATTTTCTCTCAAGGAGGGTTTTGTCTCTTACTCCAAGGAGAGCTATGTACAATTCAATGAGGGGAGCCAAAGTGATATTTTATACCAGGAGCGAAGCCAGAATAATTTTTTAGGGGCGGCTGAATGAAATTTTAATTTTTTATAGTATATATATTTATAATTGTTAAATGATTAAATCAAATTTTTATAATTTTAAGGGACAAAATACAATTTTAATTTTATTAATTTAAAATTTTAAAAAAATTTAAAGAGCTTAAATGGTATTTTTTCCATTTTAGGGGGGCTGGCAGGGATTTGCCTGTGCCTTATACCCCAACAATTGACCTATATGGCATAGGTAAAGGGTTTGAATCCCAATAAGGGTGACATGCTAATGTCGTCTCTTGGTGGATGGTCGTACGTCCACGTATGGTTGAAGTGCTTTTTTTCATGAACTGTACATGGCTCTCCGTAGAGTGGGAGACAAAACTCTCTTTTGGAGAACAATACCTTCTGTTATTGAAAAATGAAATCGACATACTTGAAGATGACACTTCAAATATTTCTCTAGAAAAATCCGATCCCTTTAACAAATAATATTTTAATAATGGATGTAAAGGAAGTCAACCAAACGTTTGGGCATTTATTTATTTTTTAACACCTTACTAAATGTAGTAATTTGGAATCATCAATAATTTATAATATTATATAAATACAAGAATTTAAAATCAATAGTGATGATCATGGTAATCTTATATCACCGAAATATATAAAAATATCATCATTTAATGTATTAAAAGATGGATAAAGTTTTATTTTAGTACAGGTGATTTTTAAGAATGATGTCAAAGTCAGTCAATTTCCTAAACCATTTTTAGTTCTAAGTTGTATTTAAAATACTCTTGCAAGCATTAATTAATAGTATACCTTAGAAAATTACTTTTCATTCAATGCCCTCACATTCTCAACAAATTCAACTAAACACAATGCGTTGGTTCTAAAATTAATGTCAACATAATATATTATTTAAAATTAGTATAAAATTATTTGAATACTTAATTCAATAATGTATGCATGATGCATTCATTATACAAAATATTAGATTTTAGATATACATGTAAACTCGAACTCATGGCCCCGATTGTAACAATAGTAATGGTGTCAACTGAGTTAAGGTTCAATTGGAAAAATATTGAATTTAACATATACCTTTTTCATACATTAATATATGTTATACGCCCTACTAGCATAAACACGTGGCACCACGAGAAGATACTTGTGAGGCATTCGTAGATGAACCTCCTCTTTGCATCACTTGGCAAGTTCCCCATCTGAAGATGACCCGGGCAGCCCTCCATCTTACATTACCCGAGTGGTCATATCTAGACACCTTGTCCTCTAACCACTTGTTTTTAGTGGGAACGCACTCACCTCCAAGAAGGGACTATTGAGGTATAACAACCTCATACTACCTTAGTAAGAAGAATGTCAGAGCAATACCACCATCGACGACAACCCAAGTCCAATCAATGGACAACTAGAGAGTTCCATATCATCTCCCTATAGCTTACAGAGGAGAGTTCGTCCCTTCCCATCCTTCGACGTGTTGCAGTGTTCATTCCAAGTCTCCAGTAAGGGTCAATATGATAAGGAAAACAACGATGAACCTAGATAGTTTGGATGTATAGTCTGAAGCTAAACTCTTCAAGGCTAAAGCAACAAATCAAATCGGAGTTGTCTTGTTATGTGACAATGACCCGAAAAAGATCACATGAATAGATCACACAAATAGTTGTTAAGTTCCTTGTTAGTGGAGTGCATGGATGTTTTTTCCTGGTCAACAGTAGACATGCCAAGAATCTACTTGTCCATCATCAATCATTCCCTATGGGTGGATTTTAAAGCTAAGCCTACAAAACAAAAGAAGAAGAAATTCCCTGTTGTAACAGTCAACACTACAAGATAGGAAGTTAATAAATTGTTGGCTACAAGATTTATCCTAGAGGCCACGTATCCAGATTGAGTTTCGAATGTTGTGATGGTACCCATGCCAATCAATAAGTGGCGAATATGTGTTGATTTCACCAATCCCAATAAAGTCTACCCCAAAGCCAACTTTCCTCTTTCTTCCATTGATTGGTTGGTAGATGCTTCCATAGGGAATCAGTATATGAGTTTTATGGATGCCTTCTTCGAGTACAATCAGATTTTTCTATTGAAGAAGACCAGGAGCAAACAACTTTCATTACTGATGATGGGCTATTTTGCTACAAGGCCATGATCTTTGGTCTTAAGAATACGAGGGCCACATATAAATGGTTGGTTAATAAATTTTTCAACAACTAGATTAGGAGATGCATGGAGGTCTGTGTTGATAGTGCAACGATTGAACTTCTTGTCGACAACCTATGGGAGATGTTCATAGTTCTCCGAAGATATAACATGAAGTTAAATCCCACTAAGTGTACCTTTGGAGTCAGCACCGACAAGTTTCTAGGGTTTATGATGTGTAACTTGGGAAGTGAGGCTAATTGAGAAAAGATCAATGCCATTTTGGAGATGAACCCACTAGCCAGATAATATCCTTGAATTGGTGATGATGTGCTTATTGAAATGTTTTAGTGATTTATTCTAATTAATTTTGGACATGGATGCTACTAATTTGGCACTTTATTGACTATTTTTTATATAGGTATGACGCATGTTCGAAATGTTATAATACAAGCTAAAAACATGAATTTACTGTGGAATCGAAAAGTTGGCGTAAAAGGCATTTAGAATTTAGGATTATTTTATTTTATTTTTCATCTGGTACATATCTCTTTTGGAGATTAATTAAGATTAGATTTATATTTAGGAGCAAGTGATGATTTTTTACCTGGCTTTTATAATTTAAGGTTAAATATAAATTTAGTACCTGAACTTGTCCACTCCTCCTGGATTGGTACTTAAAGTTTTTTGTCTTAGATTGATACTCGAACTTTTTTCCTTTCAACTAATCTGATTTTTTAACACATTTAAGTCTGAGACATGTGGCAGCACCAGACAATAGCACGTGTCATTAGTGACATTACAATAATGTCATAATTTAAAATATATTCTAAAAATTAATAAAAAAAAGTTTAAATGTCATAATTTAATTTTTTTTTAATTTTACAAATCTAAAAAATATATAAAAAATGATAAATTAAAAAGATCTTTCTCAGATTTTCTAAATATCTCCATGGAATTGTTCCAATGCCTGCATTGTCTTTCATCTCCTGCTTCCATTTCTTTGTCTTTTTTATCGATTTTATTTTTATCGAAGGTTTCTTTTTCACGTTAAAGGAGTGCATGTTCTGAAAATTTATAAGATTTTACAAATAAATTTGAAGAACATTGAAGAACATTCATCAATAACCCAATAATACCTTGATTCAAGATAATAGACAAACATTTAGAAAATTAATATTAACTAGTTTTCTATGCAATGTTCTGAAAAAAGCAATGTTGATTCAAGATAACAGATAGACAAAAATTCAGAAAATGTTGAAAACTTAGCAATATTACATTCGCTTGCTAAGAATTTGAAATGGATATTCAACAAAACTAATTAGAATATGAAGAAAAAAAAACTCAAATTTGAAATTGTGAAAAAAAAAACCCAAATTTGCAATAATTTTGTTTGCTTACAAACAACTACAACAATGGGACCTAAGGTGTAACGCCCCCACGCCCGAGACCGTCGCCGGAGTTGAGCTTGAGGTGTTACCAAACATAATTTATCGAATTAAGAACTTCGAATCATTTATTTCTACATTCACAGCTTTCTAGCTACCTGCGTCACAGTTACAAGAAAAATCATATCTCAAGTTACAAAACTCGAAATAAAGATCCGTAAATTTTCCTTAAATCTAGACTCATATATCTATTTACTAATTTTTTTCTAGAATTTTTGGTTGGGCCAATTAATACAGTTTATTAGTTAAAGTTACCCCTGTTTCAGGACTTGACTGGACTGACCTCTGTTTACTACAAACCATATTTCTCTCTGTGAAAAGTTTATATGACTATGCCGTTTATTTATTCTGAAACTAGACTCAATAAGAATTCCAAGAATATAAAATACACTACCTAATTATTTTTGTACAATTTATGGTAAATTTATAAAGTAGGAACAGGGGATCTAGAAATCGCTCTAGCCCTGTTTCACTAAAATTCAAGTATCTTATAACATATAATTCCTTTACTTGTTTCATTTGTTTTATATGAAACTAGACATACTAGGCTTCAATGTCATATTTAATCCATCACCAAATTCAATTTCTATGATTTTTAGTAAATTTTCAAACTCATGTCAGTGTTGCTGCAATATTCTGTTTATGGCAAATTTCATCTTTTCATGAGTTTTTATGATCTAGATAACATATTAAACTTCCATGACATCAAACATGATCTAACTTAGCATTTTCCATGACTTATCATTATTAAGCATTTTCTCAACCAAATCATGGCCATATCACAAAATTATTTACACAAAATAGGTGCATTGCTATACATGCCATACTTAAGTTTTACAAGCCATTTACCAAAAAGAGTCCTTCGGATAGTGTGATCGAACCTTTGACCTGTCCCGATTCCTAAGCCGGCTTGTTCAAAACTACAGTGAATGAAAAGGAGAGAGTAAGCATAAATGCTTAGTAAGTCATATGCAAATAACAAGTAACATAACAATACAATTATACCAAACAACCTTAGCATGGTATCACCAAAACATATATCACATTTCTAAACATCATTAATCATCTTACCACCTTATCGTTGTTGTATCTATTTTCAACCCGAAGGTTAAGTACATACCTGTCCAAAGTGTCCATTTCACAATACTTACCAATACGTCACCTGCATCTTAAGTGTTCTTCCATTTCACTAGAAATTTTACCCGTTGAACACATCGGAATATAACTCGAATACATGGATAATTTGCACATAAGTGCCACATTTGTAGCCAAGCTACCATGTAACCCGCCCATAAGTGAACTCGGACTCAACTCAACGAGCTCGGGCGTTCGAATCTATAAGTGAACTCGGACTCAACTCAACGAGTTCGGATGCCTAGTTACATCTCACGAACTCGGACTCAACTCAACGAGTTCAGACATTTCACATCCATAAGTGAACTCGGACTCAACTCAACGAGTTCGGATGTTCAACCATCCTAGTGACATGTCACTTGTATCCTAATCTATTCCTAAGGTTCAAACGGGATTTTTCTCGAACACATCTCCTTGCCATCTTCCGTAAAATACCGAAACCAATACTCGGTAGCACTTTATATTTAACAAATAATACACTTAATTTGCATTTTATTCAAAATAACCACAAAGCATATATTTCATGATAAAATCAGCATATCATATATTTAACATCAATAACTTAAAAATAACAATTATGCTACCTTATTTACACATGAACTTACCTCGGTACAAATTTTTAACAATCGAGCCTATTCCTCGTAAACTTTGTTTTTCCCTCGATCACGACTTGAATCTCGTTTCTCTTGATCTATAATACCAAATTAATCTTATTTAATACATACATTCATTAAAACAGTCCTTAATACAAACTTTGGCAAAATTACCATTTTGCCCCTAAACTTTTGCAGAATTACAATTTTGCCCCTAGGCTCGAGAATTAAACTTCATCCCTTATTATTATATTTTATGACATTCTGATCATTTTTCCCTTCTATGGCAACATCAAATTCTCACTCTAACATGTATTTATGACTACTAAATATTTTTACCGATTAAGCTTTTTTACTCATTTTTTACTCAAAACCAAGTAGCACAAATTGTCTAACAAAATTTAAAACCTCATATTCTGTCATAAAACACCAAAATACATAAATTTCACCTATGGGTATTTTTCCAAATATGAACCATAGGTTGAATTGTTGTTAACATAAGCTAAATCGAGCTACGGGATTTCAAAACATAAAATCATTAAAAGCAGGGCTTGAAATCACTTACTATGAAGTTTGAAAGTTGAAGAAACCCCAGCTATGGAGGAGAGCAAAATCGGCAGAACAATATGGAGAAGATGATCATTTTGGGTTATTTTTCCTATTTTATTTCATTTAATATCCAAATGACCAAAATGCCCTTACTACTAAACTTTCCAAAAATTCCTTCCATGTCCTAATTTTGTCCATGAACTTAAAATTGGTCAAATTACCATTTAAGACCTCCTAATTAATATTTCAAAGCAATTTCATACTAAAAATTTCTAGAATGCAAGTTTTGCAACTTATTCGATTTAGTCCCTAACTTTAAATTAAACTCGTTATGCCAAAAATTTCTTCACGAAATTTTCACACAATTATGCAATCATATCATAAACCTCAAAATAATTATAAAATAATTATTTCTATCTCGGATTTGTGGTCACGAAACCATTATTCCGATTAGGCCTTAATTCGGGATATTACATAAGGTACGTAAACCATAAACTCCTAAGCCCCATCAATCAACCCTTTAATCCTTTATAACACCAAGACCCTCAAACCCCATAACTGTAGAAAATGATTCGGGAAAGGATCAAATACCGACCACCATGGTTGGAACAACCAACCCATCTGAGCGATGAAACCTATTTGAGAGATCTGAGCGATGAAGAAGTTCATCATACCAAGGAGAAGTTGTGGTCAAAGTTACAAGATGGTTCAATGGCTAGATCTTTAGATCGACGCTAGAGAAGTTCAAAAGTTGAAGGCATTTTTGTGGCTTTTGGGAAGTTTTCCAAGAAATCTAATTGGAGCATTCAAAAGAGGGAATGGAGAGCAACAATTAGGTGCCACTTTCAGGCCAAAAAAACGGCCAATCATGATGGCATAGGCTAGTTCCTGGTTAGGGTTGAGGGAGGAAGAAGGAGAAAAGAAGAAGATGATGAGAAATAGGGAAATGAAAGAAATAAGAAAAGAAACGAGGCAGTATATTTTTATTATTTTTGTATATATTTTAAAATTTCTTAATAATTTTTAAATTAATTTTTAGATGGGAGCATTATCATGATGTCACTAATAACACGTGTCATTGTCTGGTGTTGCCACCTATTCCAGACATAACAATGTTAAAAAAAAGTACCAAACTAGTTTACGGAGAAAAAGTTAGGTACCAATCTGGGACAAAAAAACCTTAAACACCAATTTGGGAGAAGTGGACAAGTTCAGATGCCAAATTTGTATTTAACCTTATATTTTATCTTCACATTTATTTTAAGATTTTATTTTGAATATTTTTATTTGGCCTCAAAATTAAGGAGGCGATAAACTATTAGGGAGAGTTAATAATAATATATTATATATAGGTGTAGGCATAAGTTTAAGGTAGTTAATTAGGTATAAGTTTGAGGGAGTTAATATTATGTTAGATTATCATCGTCATTATCATCATATAGGTGTAGGTATAAGTTTGAGGGGAAGCACTACAACCATCAAAACATTCTTGTTAACTTTATTTTATATTATTTTAATAAAGTTTCTCTTTTAGTTATTTTCTTCTTTTTCTTCTTCTTCAATTTATGAGCAGTTTGATTTAATCTAACTTTAGCTTGATAATTAATTCGAGAGAGAACCATGAAACTTCTAATCATACCCAAAGTCTTTCATTTCGGTATTCTTATTTTCTTGATTTAGGAGATAGGCTTAGTTGTCTCACAGAGTCGTAACAACATCAAGCCAAAAATGGCTTGTTGATTCGGTGTTGTACGGTGTATACTTGGAAGAACTGATACAATTTGTAATTGTCATAATCGATTTACCGAAGAAAAATTTGATGTGAGAAATTGAGTGAGTAGTTGGATCCATAAAGGGAAGTAACCATCGAGTTTAAATAACTTGTTGGGTCCTTCTAGAACTAGCTACATACGAACAGTTGGTGAACAAGCTATTTTAGAATCGAATAGGAAGATATATAAAAATGTAAGTGTGATATACTAGTCAAAAGTGCTACCATCGAAAAAAACATATAAATGACCTTCTAAAGGTATTCATAGTGTTGTGCAAATACAACATAAAGCTCAATCCAAGTAAATGTACCTTCGGAGTCAGCACCGAGAAGTTTTTAGGTTTCATGATATCCAGCGGAGCGATTGAGGCCAACATGTAGAAAATCAAGGGAAACCTTGAAATGAATCCTCCCTAGAAACCAAGGAAATTCAACGGCCAACTAGGTAGATAGTAACGCTGAATCGATTTGTCTCAATTATGGTCAATAGATGCCTTTCATTTTTCAAGGCCTTGAAGGGTAATTTCCAATGGATAGAAAGATGTTACCAATCTTTTGGGCAACTGAAGCAGGCTAAAGTACATTTTCGCTCCTAGAATCCCCCTCGCTTGGAAACTTATTATATGTCTATTTTGTTGCATCTGATGAAACAGTTGCAATAGTATTGGTCAAAGAAGATGAAATACAATAACATCTAGTCTACTACGTTAGCATGGTCCTGCAATATGGAGAACTGAATTAATCTCGGGTGGAGAAAATTGTCTTTACTTTGCTAGTGGCTATAAGGAAACTCTGCCCCTATTTCCAAGTTCATCCCATTATATTATTTTATTAAATCAACCACTTAAAGATATCTTGGAAAAAGTTGACATCTCTAGAAAGATGATGAAATGGAGTGTCTAGTTGAGTGAATTTGGGTTAGAATACTCGCCACAAAAGGTAGTCAAAGCCTAGGCCTTGGCAAACTTTGTAGACAAATGTTCATTTTCCCAACCATTTGAAAGTTTTGAAGAAAACAACCCTACCAACAGTCCAACAAAAACTTCTTAAGAATTTTTCAAAAAAAAACTTCTTAAGAAGTTCCTTCCATAACTGTAATGCCCCGATTTTTGGGTTTGAAAGTATTGGGCCTTGAGTCTAGGTTCGGGTAGAAGACGTCCCGAATAATTTGGATGTTTTAATTATTATTATTATTATTATTATTATTTAGTATGTTTAGTCTAGTAATTAAATAAATTACGATGGATTTATTCTGTGGGAAAAGGCTTGGGTTCGATTTAAGACTCTAGAAAAATTTTAATTTTATGCTACCTTAGGAAATCTGGGCAGTAGGCCTTACTAATAATTTGGGCTACGTTTTAGCATAAAGGAGCACTTGGCCCAGTGGCTAAGCACGTTAGGAAGGCATGGGAGGTGCCTGGGTTTAAGGCACGACGTGCGCAAATGGTTGTTTTTTTTTACAACCAAGAATTTCCGCAAGGAGGCCTTATAAATATTTCGAGAGGAAAGGTGACACAAAAGAGGCACGTGGTCAAGTGGCAAGGAGGCGTTAAGAGTGTGCATGTGGTTAGGGGTTCAAGTCTGGTAAGTAGCATATTTTGTTTTTAAACGAATCGGGACTGTAGCAGATAAGTCTTAAGATTAATTGTGAGCAGATTATTTCATGAGAAGGGCTTCAGTGCAGTGGCAGTAGCGTGCTAGGCCTGTCGAGAGGTTATGGGTTCGATTCCAGGGGAAGGCGAATTATGTTTTATTTTTAAACGGGCCAGAACTGAAGCAGGTAAGGTTTATAAATAATTATGATAAGATCGTGACATGAAAGGAACTTCGGTGCAGTGGCAAGAAGCGTGGGTGTGGGGTTATAAGGTTGCGAGTTCAAGAAGTATAGCAGGCGAAATTTCATTTTTATTTCGTAAGTGTAACGCCCCAATTTTCGGGAATTCTGTAAAAGTTGTAAAATTTAAAATTTTGTGTTTTGTTTGTTATGTGTAGGATTAATCATATTGGTGGGCCTCTAGAAGGCCCAAGCTTAGAATAAAACCCGGTAGTTTTAATTAAATTTAATTCTATAAGAGAAAGGGGTTCTGATAAATTGGGCTTTTAAGAATTATTTGTGAAAAATAGATCACAAGGAAGCAAGTGGTAAAGTGGCATGTGACGCCACTGGGAAGGATGTAATGGCGTGTGGAAGCTTGGGGAGGACCCAGGTTCAAGTCACAATGACAGCAAATTAAGTGATTAATTTTTATGTACAGGAAAGGGAAGTAGTGGAACTGAAATAAAAGTCTGTCAGGAAGAGTTTAAGAGGGTAAGGGGATTGAATAAGGATAGAGATAAGGGAGGAAATCTAGGAGCTGATTGGGGTGAGTGTGTTGGATTAATTTTGGACTCTTGAGGAGCAAGAGGTGGCCGCCAAGGGTTTCTTTAAGGGTAAATTCGGCTAGGTTAAAGTGCCAGATAAATTCGGCAATAGGGAGGAGTTGTGCCGCTTGTCGCTTTTCTCACCTTCTCCCTTTAGCCATTTTGCTTTCTTCTTATTCTCTTTCTCCATAGCCGAACCTTTCAAACCTTTTGTCCATCTCCACCCTACTCTACATCACTTTCCTCCATTAATTTTCTTAGACCAAAGCCGAACCTCAAATCTCAAAATCCCGAAAGCTATATTCTTGTGTCGTTTTTCCAAAGCCATATTACTCAATATGTTTTCCTTTTTGACCAACATTCCTCTCCTCTAAACCCCTAGCATCTGTCGACAACATTACCCAGGGTTATAGCCTCAAATTATTATTTTCTATATCACCTAGAAAAGCCGAAACTACTATAGAGTTAGGGACTTGTAGCTGAAACTTCAAAGCTTCTAGATTTAAGTTTTACCGTCGTTTAAAGGTTGAATCTGCATCAGATCTATGTGGAAAGCAGGAAGGAATAAGTGGTAAGTGCTCATCACTCCAAATCTAGTCTTATTTTTCAAGTTAGGAAAAGTCAAGTCCCCAAAATCTAGGAGGCTATCGATTTGGCCATAGGGCATAAAGGGTCTTTAACCGATGATTTATTTTGATGATTAGTGTCTTCTCAAGGTTTGGATCGAAGGCTTGGATCTTTGGAGTGATCAGACTTGGATCTAGCCATCGGATTTCGGCAAGAAGGTAAAGTTTTAAAGGCTTTTGGGACGAGTCGAATATGGGTAAGTAATTATGGAGATTAGTGTTGTGATTTGCAATCTAAGAATTGTAGCAACGTAATTGTAGGCGTTCGTATGCGTCGATCTTGTCGACAAGTCGTCACAAATCGTGTGCAATCGACACCCTTTCATAGGCTAGATCAAAAAGCCGAAAAGCCGAAATACCGAAAAACTAGTATTTTGGGCGCTTGCGAGTGTGCGAATGCTCGTGAGACGTATGGGTAATTATTACTGGTAATCAGAAGTGATAAAACTGCAGTACACGCGATTTCGTGCGTTTTGATATTTTGGGCTTAATGGGCCAAAACTAGGTTAATGGGCCAACGGGCCCAATTCGGTAAGAACGCTCGGTAAGTGTTTCTGGCTAAATGTAATAGCTACGATATGCATGAAAACCTTAGAAATAGTTAGATTTACTAGAATACCCCTATGTATGCAAAATTACCATTATACCCCTATGTATGCTAAATGACCTTTATACCCCTAGGGTTAATTTTGTCTGAAAAGCATGATGAATTAAATCTGTATGATGCATGCCATGAATGTATATCTGTTACATGGGGACATGGGTTATATTATGGAGGAAGCGTCCCGGTGGTTATGCCACAAATTATTCATTACGGTGGCCCCGCCACAAATTATTCTGTCTAGTGGCACCGCCACAAAATATCAGTATCTAGTGACTCTGTCACATTTTTCAGATCCGCACCATGCTACATATTTCTGTGGCGTGTAGCGGTTGGGTGGGTCGAGTAGTCTCCCCACATGGTGAAAGGATGGTATGGGGGTGTATGTGGTTGGATATGGTTGGGTTTCTACATAAGCATGATATATCTGTTCTGGTCTATTCTGGGCCTACGGGCTTTATTCTGATATCTGTTCTGGGCTGAGGCCAACTTATTCTGTCTCTATGGTTTGAACTGATTTAGGCTATGGTTGGGTTGAATTACACACTGAGTTTTCCAAAACTCATCCCTTATTTTCATCCTCGCAGGTAATCCTCAACCATAGTGGGTTTGGAACTGTGAGGGATTTGGACTGGCCACATGTTTCTACGAACCTGGTTTCTTTCTGGTGAACTGGACGTCCTTTTAATTTCATCTATGGTTTTGGGTTTTAAGTGTAATAAGGCCTTTAAATTATTTTTATAGTTTTAATTACTTTTATTATTTTATTTTACTATGATGAAGAAAACTATGATGACTAAGGAAAATGGGTTAGCTTTAGGACGCGTTTTCAAAAACATTAAGGGATTTCAAAATAACACGATTACAAGTAAGACTTCCGCTAAGCAAACGTTTTCAAACTTAATCATTTTCTTAAGATAGACATAACCAGACGGTTTTTTCAAAATTATACGAGTCGTTAAGGTGTGGCAATGGTGGTGTGCATGTCTAGGATTGGATCCGAAGGAGCTTAGTACTTAGCGGTCCGACGGACTCACCTCCTCTTCTTCCGGTTTCCTACCGGTGCATGACTTCTATTCACCTTAACTTGCTTTAAAAGTATCTTTACAACCCCAACTAAGTTTTCCAAACTAAGTAAAATGGAACGTTTTGAACGCATCGATGTGGCGCACCGGATCCGGTCATAACGTCTAGGCCGGGTTTGGGGTGTTACAGCAAGTAACTGAGGCTTCAGCAGGTAAAGGTTAACTTTAATTGTGACCCTATATTAGTAAAGAAAGAAGCATGGTGCAGTGGCCAGCAGCTCAAGTGAAGGTGCATGGACGGACGAGGTCTGGAGTTCGAGCCTCATCTCGTGCAGGAAAGGCTGGGTTTTTGCTGCACGCATGGAGAAGGAGTTGGGGTCTGACCAGGACTCTTGGCAGCATGCTGAAGCAGTGCAAGCAGTGGATAAGGCTGCTGATCGGTTGGGAGTTTGAATGAAATTCAAACTTCGAATTTGGCCAAAAATCAAGAAGTAAATTAGGGAATTGGAATTTAAAAAGAATTACTATGGTGAAATACATTCATTCAGCCATATCTAGTAAGTGCTGTATATCATTGGCCCTTAGGATTCTTTTTTTTCTTTTTGGGTTAGTTGGGGTATTTTAATTTGGCTAATTCTTCTTCCCTTTCAATCGGTTCTTGTTTTGTTAAGTTGCAAATTTATATTTTTTTTTTCTTTTTTTTTTCATTTTTTCTTCTTCTATTTTTCTTCTTCTTGTTTTTCTTTTCTCCCCTATAGCTGAATCTTTTTACTATTCTACTCATCTCCACTTTCTTATCATTTATTCCTAAGCTTTATACACAAAAGCCGAAATCCCGAAAGACTATATTTCTTCTGTGCTGATTTCTCCTAGCCAAAACCCTCTGATTCTCCTCCATCTTTGTGACCAATTCTCTAATCCTCTGAATCCCAAGTTTCTGTCGACAAGACTACAGCAAAACTCCCATATTCCATCTTTCTTTACACAGTTACAAAAAGCCGAAAACACATAGTCAAAGGGGCATAGCCGAATTCTTAAGATCACTAAAGGCTCGATTTTTGTTAACATTTGCGGGGTTAGATCTACATCAGAATCAAGTAGGAATAACTGGAATCATTAACCGAAGGAACCGGTGGTAAGTTTTTGAACCTATTCTTTATTTCAGGTTTTAGAAAAACCGAAACCCCTAAAGGTTTAGAGAGGCTCTCGATTTGGGCTCTGTGGCTCTAAGGGTTGTGACAACTATTTTATTCTGATAATAGTGTGATTTAGAGACTGTTGATCAAAGGCTTGGGCAAGTGGAACGACTGGATCTAAACCTAGTCGCTAATTTCGGCAAATGTAGGATTGCTAGTGCCTAAGGTGTTAATGGCCGAATTTTTTGGTAAGGGATTATGTATATAAGTTGCGATTGGATTCATAGTTAACATATTAGTGATTGACTGTAGGCAACTCGTGTGTGGAACTCGTCAGCATATCGTCGCAAACAGACACCCACTCATAAACTAGATCGGCAAAAGCCGAAAAGCCGAAATGCCGAAAAGCCAAAGATTTTAGAACTTACTGACGTCTGGCCTTCGTGAGATGGTTGTTTGTTAATTTTGGTAATCTAAAGCGGTATGATTGCAGAGTACGCAATTTCATGCACTTCGGTATATTTGGGCTTAATGGGTCGAAAATGGGTTAATGGGCCAACGGGCCCAATTCAGTAAAGACGCTCAGCAAGTATTTCTGTTGATGCGTTAACGATTGTAGGATGTATGTAAACCCTAAAATAGTGAATTTTACTAAAACACCCCTAGGTGCAAAAAGACCGTTATACCCCTAGGGTTAATTTTGACTGAAATGCATGATATTCTGATTCTGTTTGTTGTATGCCATGACATATATATACATTGCATGGGATCCGGGTTATGTTATGGAGGAAGAACTGTTCGGTGGTCATGCCACATATTACGATATAAGCGACTTCTTTGCAGATTATAGTTAGTCAAGAACCTATGCTAACACTATAAGTGTAGGGATGGCGTGGGTGATTTATGTAATACCACGAAAATCTTTACAAGAATACATTATCCTTGATATAATAAAATAAGGAAATAAAGTGATAAAAGGGAAGTTTTGAGTTATGGCAACATTGGGAAGTAAATTATGATATCTTGATTTAGGAAAGGACTAAATTGTAAAAGTTAGAAAAGTTTTGTTGCCTAAGAGTAAATACTCAAGACTTAAAGGGTTAAAGTGTAAATATGAAAAGTTGAAGGACCAATAGTGTAAATATTTTAAGGGTAGAATGATCTAGAAACTAAGGAAAATGGATGAATTAGGACCAAATTGAATAAGTGAAGAACTATGAGGGACTAAATTGCAATTTTACCAAATTAAATGATGACTCAAGGATGGAATTCTAAAAGATCATGAAGGGCAAAATGGTCAATTAGTAAGAGAGAATTCTAGAATGTAATGATTATGTTAATGATATTTTAAATTAATTAATTAGATAAATATTATTTTATTAATATTTTATGAGATATTTAATATTATTTTATTATTATTTATTTAGTGTATAAGGAAAGAAAGATGAAGAATTTTCATCATCTTTCCTTTCCATGCAAACTAACGTGAGAGAAAGAGAGGAAGAAAGAAAGTTTTACTTTCTTTACAATTTGGTCCTTTACCAAAAATTCACCATTTTCACCCAAAAATCAAATGAATTTCCATAGCTACCAAGAGAGAAATGTTAAGGAGAACATGGGGAGTTAGAATATCAAGTTGGATTCAAGAAATAGAAGCTGGAGGAGAGAGAAAATCAAGTTAAAGATTGGTATCAAGAGAATAAGGTAAGTACATCAAGATTTCAATATGTTTTAAGTTTGTTATTGTTGATAAATCATGGAAATAATGTTATAGTAGAGTTTTATTACATAAGGTCCTATGTTCTTGATATGTTAGTGAAGAGAAAATAAGAGAAAGTGATGAGAAATGGTGTAGAAAAAGAAAATAAGGGTGTTATAACATGGTAATTAATATCTTGCACTAAAACAGTTATGGACAGCAGCAGTAGTCTAACTTTAAAAATCACCATAAATTGTATAAATTGAATTAGAAGATGAAAAAAATATGGAATTAAATCTTAATGAGTCTAGTTTCTCATAGAAGAAACAGTGTAAGCAATGAATTTGTAAATTTTTATATATAATGAATTTTGTGAGACAAGGTCAGAATGAATTCAGGTTCCCCTGTTCAGACTTTGAAAAATAATAAAAAAATGAATAAAAATAATTAGAGGCTTAAATTTATATTTATAGAATTCTGAATGAGTCTAGTTTTATTAGAAACAAACTAGAACATCATTTGAATTCTGTAAAAGGAGATAACTAATTTTTAGTGAAGAAGGGTCAGAACTGTCAGACAGCAGAACAGGGGTGACTTTAATGAATAAACTGTACTAATTGGCTAAACCAAAATTCTGAAAATTTTATGATAAGAATACATGTGAGTCTAGTTTTAGGAAAAATTAACGGATCTTAATTTCGAGTTCTGTAGCTTAATATATAAATAATTTAGTGACTATGACGCAAATGGACAGTTTTGAATGTACATATAAGTAAATAGTGAAATTATTGATAATGTTACTTGTTGTATGTTATATAAATTCAGGATGTGGAATGGAGAGGAGGAGGAGGAAAATATGTATGAATATTCATCTAGCATGGCTAATTTGCATGTTTTAGGCTCAGGGACTAAATTGAATAAAAGTAAAATTTTATGGGCAATTTTGTAAAAATGTCAGAAATGACTAAATTGCATGAAATAGATTATTTTATTATTTAAATTACAAAAATTTAACAAAATTATCAATTTAGTTCAAGATCGGGGGAAAACATGTTTTAGGGATTAAATTGAAAAGTGTTGAAATTATGGAAAATTTTGATATTTTATAGAATTCATGGACTGTTATCAATATATATGAGAATAATAGTTGGAAATAAGGATTAAATTGCAAGAATTTTACTTTCCTGTCCCTAAGGATGAAATCGTCATTAATTAAAAGTTTAGGGGCAAAATGGTAATTTTACCTAGAGCATTAATTAAATGTATTAGAATATGAAATGAATGAAAATGATGATCAAATTTATTTATAAAGATCCGGACGACACAAATACGAGACTTGATCATGGAAAAGAAAATATATCAGAATAATGAAATAATAAACACGAGCAATCAATGAGGTAAGTTCGTGTAACTTGAATTATATTCTGAAATGCTTGAGATTGTATGTTATTGATGTGAATATGATTTGAATGTTCATTGTATGAAAATTTATAAAACATTGATATATTTGATAAAATGGGAAGAAATCCCGGTTGAATGAAAGGAAAATTCGATGGATCTCTGAAAAGGAATTGACGGTAAAAAGGATCTAGCCCGGACGGGTGATCCTATCTGATATAGTCCTCCGAAGAATACGTGTAAAATGGATTTAGCCGGACGGTAATCCGAATTAGGGTCTGAATTTAGCTCTGGATGGTAATTCAGATCCAATCTCATTAGAGTAATTGTCGTTGCGAGGATTTAGCCCGGATGGTAATCCCGACAATACTCTATGAGTTTATATTGCGAGGATTTAGCTTCGACCGGTAATCCCATTGCAAGGATGAGGTTCATGGAGTGTGCTCTCGATATGAAATGTGTAAGACCATGGTTGAAAGATACCATGGCAACTTTGAGTGTAAGACCATGGTTGAAAGATACCATGGCAACTCGATATAAAATGTGTAAGACCATGGTTGAAAGATACCATGGCAACTGATATAAAATGTGTAAGACCATGGTTGAAAGATACCATGGCAACCTGATATGAAATGTGTAAGACCATGGTTGAAAGATACCATGGCAATGTGATATGAAATGAACAAGACCATGGTTGAAAGATACCATGGCAACATGACGAGAAAATGAGTAAGACCATAGTTGAAAGACACTATGGCATCATGTCAAAGATAAATAAGACCGTGGACGGAGACGCTCTAGCATCTTTTGAACAATTGATATTCGTGTAATATGTATCGGATGACGAATGGTTATATGAAATAATTATGAAGATAGATAAACGAAATAAGTATAAGTACATGAAATATAATTTATGTTAAGTTTGATATAAGCTATTACTGGAATAAATATACATAAAATATATGGAAATGATGGAGCATGAAATATTGATATAATGAAATGAATGATATATGCTTATGAAGAAAGCGGTAAGAGCATGATATGTTTCATGACATGTACATATAGGATTATCTTTGATATGTTGATACAAGGAAATTATGTAATTGAGACTATTATTAAACTCAAGTGCGATATGTCGAGAAAATAGATATATCGATGTTGAATTTATATGAGATATGTGCAAGTATACTAACAATGTTGTTGTTTGATGCTTATACAACTGTCAAACTGTTGATTGAATGGTAATATATTTATTTATATGATGCATTGAATCGGTAAGTATTTAAATTTTTTAGTGATCGTAAATGGTAGTAATGCTCAAACCCTGCTCGGCAATGGATACGGGTTAGGGTGTTACATTTAGTGGTATCGAGCTATGGTTTAGTCGATTCTCGGACCAAACGTAGTACATGTGAAGTCTAAAACACATGTCATTATAATATGTGATAGTGTGATATCTTTCGACTCGATGAGATTTGTTTTATTTATAGAAAGAGATGTTTTTCAACCAAGCTAATTCGATAATGTTAAAAGTGATACTCAAGTATATGAGTAGAAAGTTGATTATGATGAATCGGTATAAAAAAAATGGTATGAATAAATGTTTTATAATACATGTCGATGATGAATATGATGCTATATGTATTATTAAAAGCAAATTATATTACTACATGAAATATTGTCTTGATGACTAAATTACAAAATATATAAAAGTAATATATGAAGTACATGATAAGGATTATTAGAGAATTATGAATAAATAGTGAATTTTGAAATATATTACATGTATTGAAGATACGAAGATATAAGTATATGAATTATTGGTACAAGGATTAAATTGTAAAGCATGTAAAAGTATCATGCGAAAGGTGTAAAAGTGATATGCGTGCATGAAATAATTTGCCCAAGTAGACAAGATTAGAACTACTAGTATATTAAGGGACCTCAAGATGCTTTTCGATTATTAGCACATTCAAGACATTTGTACTTTCGTATAGCACTTCAAGTGTTTTACATTTAATAGTGCATAATAATGCACCTCTATATAAGTCCCATATATCCAAGTGTTCTATCTAGTCTCTTGGGCCTCTGCTAAGTAAAAAGTAAACAATTTTAGATTCTAAGTAAAGGATTATCTCGAGTAAAAATGTTAGTTATGATGAAGTAGAACTTGTAAAAGTACGAATAAATGTTTTATAGTACTTGAGAAAGATAAATGTTATATGAGTAAATATATGACAATTAAATTATGAGACTTTACGATCTATACCCTTTACTAGTATAATTATATGCAATGAAATTCATGAGATTTATATTGATTAAGTTCGAAGCGGAAAGTGAAAAACTCAATGGTTGAACAATTGATAATGCAATGGGCGAGAATGAGTTAATAAGTAAAGATGGGTTCGAATAAAGATATCGATTTTTCTTAAACTAGTTGAGATATACTGATATCACCGTTAAAGAAAGAAGTTATTTATGGGAAAATCGATTTATTTAAATATGATATTTACGAATAGTTAATGAAAATTTCTTCCGAATTAGTTTTTTTTGAGTGGAGTAAATGATGTGAAATTATTGATGACTATACTAGTCAGTAGATTGGTGAATAGATTGCAAAAATATTTGAATATAGCCGTTATAACTAGGTATATTATAGTAAATTTTTGGGATTTTATATGGGTATCTTATATATATTGATATTTTCAGAGGCATATGGAACTGCTCATGTTTGGATGCTATAATCAATATATGAAAAGGTTGGATAAATATGCTAATAGACGAAATTATCGCAAGTCGATTGATTCACAAGTGGTACTACTCTATCTTTCTTTGGTTTTCAAGCCAATATATGTGATAGAACACTTGATAATAAGATTCATATGATATTATTTTCTATTTCTATTGGTAGAAGCTTTGAAAGGTAAATGTGAAATATTGTATTGAAAATAAATTATAAAATGAAAAGATAGAGAATGGATATAAATGATAAACTGGGTAAATATGTACAGAAAGAAACTATAGAACTATAGAAATAATGAAATTCATGATCAAAGAAAACAAGAAAATTTCGAGGACGAAATTTATTTTAAGGGAGAGAAATGTAATACCTCGAAAATCTTTACGAAGAATACATTATCCTTGATATAATAAAATAAGGAAATAAAGTGATAAAAAGGAAGTTTTGAGTTATGGCAACATTGGGAAGTAAATTATGATATCTTGATTTAGGAAAGGACTAAATTGTAAAAGTTAGAAAAGTTTTGTTGCCTAAGAGTAAATACTCAAGACTTAAAGGGTTAAAGTGTAAATATGAAAAGTTGAAGGACCAATAGTGTAAATATTTTAAGGGTAGAATGATCTAGAAACTAAGGAAAATGGATGAATTAGGACCAAATTGAATAAGTGAAGAACTATAAGGGACTAAATTGCAATTTTACCAAATTAAATGATGACTCAAGGATGGAATTCTAAAAGATCATGAAGGGCAAAATGGTCAATTAGTAAGAGAGAGAATTCTAGAATGTAATGATTATGTTAATGATATTTTAAATTAATTAATTAGATAAATATTATTTTATTAATATTTTATGAGATATTTAATATTATTTTATTATTATTTATTTAGTATATAAGGAAAGAAAGATGAAGAATTTTCATCATCTTTCCTTTCCATGCAAACTAACGTGAGAGAAAGAGAGGAAGAAAGAAAGTTTTACTTTCTTTACAATTTGGTCCTTTTACCAAAAATTCACCATTTTCACCCAAAAATCAAATGAATTTCCATAGCTACCAAGAGAGAGAAATGTTAAGGAGAACATGGGGAGTTAGAATATCAAGTTGGATTCAAGAAATAGAAGCTGGAGGAGAGAAAATCAAGTTAAAGATTGGTATCAAGAGAATAAGGTAAGTACATCAAGATTTCAATATGTTTTAAGTTTGTTATTGTTGATAAATCATGGAAATAATGTTATAGTAGAGTTTTATTACATAAGGTCCTATGTTCTTGATATGTTAGTGAAGAGAAAATAAGAGAAAGTGATGAGAAATGGTGTAGAAAAAGAAAATAAGGGTGTTATAACATGGTAATTAATATCTTGCACTAAAACAGTTATGGACAGCAGCAGTAGTCTAACTTTAAAAATCACCATAAATTGTATAAATTGAATTAGAAGATGAAAAAAATATGGAATTAAATCTTAATGAGTCTAGTTTCTCATAGAAGAAACAGTGTAAGCAATGAATTTGTAAATTTTATATATAATGAATTTTGTGAGACAAGGTCAGAATGAATTCGGGTTCCCCTGTTCAGACTTTGAAAAATAATAAAAAAATGAAGAAAAATAATTAGAGGCTTAAATTTATATTTATAGAATCCTGAATGAGTCTAGTTTTATTAGAAATAAACTATAACATCATTTGAATTCTGTAAAAGGAGATAACTAATTTTTAGTGAAGAAGGGTCAGAACTGTCAGACAGCAGAACAGGGGTGACTTTAATGAATAAACTGTACTAATTTGCTAAACCAAAAATTCTGAAAATTTTATGATAAGAATACATGTGAGTCTAGTTTTAGGAAAAATTAACGGATCTTAATTTCGAGTTCTGTAGCTTAATATATAAATAATTTAGTGACTATGACGCAAATGGACAGTTTTGAATGTACATATAAGTAAATAGTGAAATTATTGATAATGTTACTTGTTGTATGTTATATAAATTAAGGATGTGGAATGGAGAGGAGGAGGAGGAAAATATGTATGAATATTCATCTAGCATGGCTAATTTGCATGTTTTAGGCTCGGGGACTAAATTGAATAAAAGTAAAATTTTATGGGCAATTTTGTAAAAATGTCGAAATGACTAAATTGCATGAAATAGATTATTTTATTATTTAAATTACAAAATTTAACAAAATTATCAATTTAGTTCAAGATCGGGAAAACATGTTTTAGGGATTAAATTGAAAAGTGTTGAAATTATGGAAAATTTTGATATTTTATAGAATTCATGGACTGTTATCAATATATATGAGAATAATAGTTGGAAATAAGGATTAAATTGCAAGAATTTTACTTTCCGTCCCTAAGGATGAAATCGTCATTAATTAAAGTTTAGGGGCAAAATGGTAATTTTACCTAGAGCATTAATTAAATGTATTAGAATATGAAATGAATGAAAATGATGATCAAATTTATTTATAAAGATCCGGACGACACAAATACGAGACTTGATCATGGAAAGAAAATATATCGAATAATGAAATAATAAACACGAGCAATCAATGAGGTAAGTTCGTAACTTGAATTATATTCGAAATGCTTGAGATTGTATGTTATTGATGTGAATATGATTTGAATGTTCATTGTATGAAAATTTATAAAACATTGATATATTTGATAAAATGGGAAGAAATCCAGTTGAATGAAAGGAAAATTCGATGGATCTCGAAAAGGAATTGACGGTAAAAAGGATCTAGCCGGACGGGTGATCCTATCTGATATAGTCCTCCGAAGAATACGTGTAAAATGGATTTAGCCGGACGGGTAATCCGAATTAGGTCTGAATTTAGCTTCGGTGGTAATTCGGATCCAATCTCATTAGAGTAATTGTCGTTCTGGGATTTAGCTCGACCGGTAATCCCGACAATACTCTATGAGTTTATATTGCGAGGATTTAGCTGGGTGGTAATCCCATTGCAAGGATGAGGTTCATGGAGTGTGCTCTCGATATGAAATGTGTAAGACCATGGTTGAAAGATACCATGGCAACTTTGAGTGTAAGACCATGGTTGAAAGATACCATGGCAACGATATAAAATGTGTAAGACCATGGTTGAAAGATACCATGGCAACTGATATAAAATGTGTAAGACCATGGTTGAAAGATACCATGGCAACCTGATATGAAATGTGTAAGACCATGGTTGAAAGATACCATGGCAATGTGATATGAAATGAACAAGACCATGGTTGAAAGATACCATGGCAACATGATGAAAATGAGTAAGACCATAGTTGAAAGACACTATGGCATCATGTCAAAGATAAATAAGACCGTGGACGGAGACGCTCTAGCATCTTTTGAACAATTGATATTCGTGTAATATGTATCGGATGACGAATGGTTATATGAAATAATTATGAAGATAGATAAACGAAATAAGTATAAGTACATGAAATATAATTTATGTTAAGTTTGATATAAGCTATTACTGGAATAAATATACATAAAATATATGGAAATGATGGAGCATGAAATATTGATATAATGAAATGAATGATATATGCTTATGAAGAAAGCGGTAAGAGCATGATATGTTTCATGACATGTACATATAGGATTATCTTTGATATGTTGATACAAGGAAATTATGTAATTGAGACTATTATTAAACTCAAGTGCGATATGTCGAGAAAATAGATATATCAGTGTTGAATTTATATGAGATATGTGCAAGTATACTAACAATGTTGCTGTTTGATGCTTATACAACTGTCAAACTGTTGATTGAATGGTAATATATTTATTTATATGATGCATTGAATCGGTAAGTATTTAAATTTTTTAGTGATCGTAAATGGTAGTAATGCTCAAACCTGCTCGGCGGCGGATACGGGTTAGGGTGTTACATTTAGTGGTATCGAGCTATGGTTTAGTCGATTCTCGGACCAAACGTAGTACATGTGAAGTCTAAAACACATGTCATTATAATATGTGATAGTGTGATATCTTTCGACTCGATGAGATTTGTTTTATTTATAGAAAGAGATGTTTTCAACCAAGCTAATTCCGATAATGTTAAAAGCGATACTCAAGTATATGAGTAGAAAGTTGATTATGATGAATCGGTATAAAAAAAATGGTATGAATAAATGTTTTATAATACATGTCGATGATGAATATGATGCTATATGTATTATTAAAAGCAAATTATATTACTACATGAAATATTGTCTGATGACTAAATTACAAAATATATAAAAGTAATATATGAAGTACATGATAAGGATTATTAGAGAATTATGAATAAATAGTGAATTTTGAAATATATTACATGTATTGAAGATAGAAGATATAAGTATATGAATTATTGGTACAAGGATTAAATTGTAAAGCATGTAAAAGTATCATGCGAAAGGTGTAAAAGTGATATGCGTGCATGAAATAATTTGCCCAAGTAGACAAGATTAGAACTACTAGTATATTAAGGGACCTCAAAGATGCTTTTCGATTATTAGCACATTCAAAGACATTTGTACTTTCAGTATAGCACTTGATGTTTTCATTTAATAGTGCATAATAATGCACCTCTATATAAGTCCCATATATCCAAGTGTTCTATCTAGTCTCTTGGGCCTCTGCTAAGTAAAAAGTAAACAATTTTAGATTCTAAGTAAAGGATTATCTCGAGTAAAAATGTTAGTTATGATGAAGTAGAACTTGTAAAAGTACGAATAAATGTTTTATAGTACTTGAGAAAGATAAATGTTATATGAGTAAATATATGACAATTAAATTATGAGACTTTACGATCTATACCCTTTACTAGTATAATTATATGCAATGAAATTCATGAGATTTATATTGATTAAGTTCGAAGCGGAAAGTGAAAAACTCAATGGTTGAACAATTGATAATGCAATCGGGCGAGAATGAGTTAATAAGTAAAGATGGGTTACGAATAAAGATATCGATTTTTCTTAAACTAGTTGAGATATCTGATATCCTTTGTTAAAGAAAGAAGTTATTTATGGGAAAATCGATTTATTTAAATATGATATTTACGAATAGTTAACTGAAAATTTCTTCCGAATTAGTTTTTTTTGAGTGGAGTAAATGATGTGAAATTATTGATGACTATACTAGTCAGTAGATTGGTGAATAGATTGCAAAAATATTTGAATATAGCCGTTATAACTAGGTATATTATAGTAAATTTTTGGGATTTTATATGGGTATCTTATATATATTGATATTTTCAGAGGCATATGGAACTGTTCATGTTTGGATGCTATAATCAATATATGAAAAGGTTGGATAAATATGCTAATAGACAGAAATTATCGCAAGTCTGATTGATTCACAAGTGGTACTACTCTATCTTTCTTTGGTTTTTCAAGCCAATATATGTGATAGAACACTTGATAATAAGATTCATATGATATTATTTTCTATTTCTATTGGTAGAAGCTTTGAAAGGTAAATGTGAAATATTGTATTGAAAATAAATTATAAAATGAAAAGATAGAGAATGGATATAAATGATAAACTGGGTAAATATGTACAGAAAGAAACTATAGAACTATAGAAATAATGAAATTCATGATCAAAAGAAAACAAGAAAATTTCGAGGACGAAATTTATTTTAAGGGGGAGAGAAATGTAATACCCTGAAAATCTTTACAGTAATACATTATCCTTGATATAATAAAATAAGGAAATAAAGTGATAAAAAAGGAAGTTTTGAGTTATGGCAACATTGGGAAGTAAATTATGATATCTTGATTTAGGAAAGGACTAAATTGTAAAAGTTAGAAAAGTTTTGTTGCCTAAGAGTAAATACTCAAGACTTAAAGGGTTAAAGTGTAAATATGAAAAAGTTGAAGGACCAATAGTGTAAATATTTTAAGGGTAGAATGATCTAGAAACTAAGGAAAATGGATGAATTAGGACCAAATTGAATAAGTGAAGAACTATAAGGGACTAAATTGCAATTTTACCAAATTAAATGATGACTCAAGGATGGAATTCTAAAAGATCATGAAGGGCAAAATGGTCAATTAGTAAGAGAGAGAATTCTAGAATGTAATGATTATGTTAATGATATTTTAAATTAATTAATTAGATAAATATTATTTTATTAATATTTTATGAGATATTTAATATTATTTTATTATTATTTATTTAGTATATAAGGAAAGAAAGATGAAGAATTTTCATCATCTTTCCTTTCCATGCAAACTAACGTGAGAGAAAGAGAGGAAGAAAGAAAGTTTTACTTTCTTTACAATTTGTCCTTTTACCAAAAATTCACCATTTTCACCCAAAAATCAAATGAATTTCCATAGCTACCAAGAGAGAGAAATGTTAAGGAGAACATGGGGAGTTAGAATATCAAGTTGGATTCAAGAAATAGAAGCTGGAGGAGAGAAAATCAAGTTAAAGATTGGTATCAAGAGAATAAGGTAAGTACATCAAGATTTCAATATGTTTTAAGTTTGTTATTGTTGATAAATCATGGAAATAATGTTATAGTAGAGTTTTATTACATAAGGTCCTATGTTCTTGATATGTTAGTGAAGAGAAAATAAGAGAAAGTGATGAGAAATGGTGTAGAAAAAGAAAATAAGGGTGTTATAACATGGTAATTAATATCTTGCACTAAAACAGTTATGGACAGCAGCAGTAGTCTAACTTTAAAAATCACCATAAATTGTATAAATTGAATTAGAAGATGAAAAAATATGGAATTAAATCTTAATGAGTCTAGTTTCTCATAGAAGAAACAGTGTAAGCAATGAATTTGTAAATTTTATATATAATGAATTTTGTGAGACAAGGTCAGAATGAATTCAGGTTCCCTGTTCAGACTTTGAAAAATAATAAAAAATGAAGAAAAATAATTAGAGGCTTAAATTTATATTTATAGAATCCTGAATGAGTCTAGTTTTATTAGAAATAAACTATAACATCATTTGAATTCTGTAAAAGGAGATAACTAATTTTAGTGAAGAAGGGTCAGAACTGTCAGACAGCAGAACAGGGGTGACTTTAATGAATAAACTGTACTAATTTGCTAAACCAAAATTCTGAAAATTTTATGATAAGAATACATGTGAGTCTAGTTTTAGGAAAAATTAACGGATCTTAATTTCGAGTTCTGTAGCTTAATATATAAATAATTTAGTGACTATGACGCAAATGGACAGTTTTGAATGTACATATAAGTAAATAGTGAAATTATTGATAATGTTACTTGTTGTATGTTATATAAATTAAGGATGTGGAATGGAGAGGAGGAGGAGGAAAATATGTATGAATATTCATCTAGCATGGCTAATTTGCATGTTTTAGGCTCGTGGACTAAATTGAATAAAAGTAAAATTTTATGGGCAATTTTGTAAAAATGTCGAAATGACTAAATTGCATGAAATAGATTATTTTATTATTTAAATTACAAAAATTTAACAAAATTATCAATTTAGTTCAAGATCGGGAAAACATGTTTTAGGGATTAAATTGAAAAGTGTTGAAATTATGGAAAATTTTGATATTTTATAGAATTCATGGACTGTTATCAATATATATGAGAATAATAGTTGGAAATAAGGATTAAATTGCAAGAATTTTACTTTCCTGTCCCTAAGGATGAAATCGTCATTAATTAAAAGTTTAGGGAAAAATGGTAATTTTACCTAGAGCATTAATTAAATGTATTAGAATATGAAATGAATGAAAATGATGATCAAATTTATTTATAAAGATCCGGACGACACAAATACGAGACTTGATCATGGAAAAGAAAATATATCAGAATAATGAAATAATAAACACGAGCAATCAATGAGGTAAGTTCGTAACTTGAATTATATTCGAAATGCTTGAGATTGTATGTTATTGATGTGAATATGATTTGAATGTTCATTGTATGAAAATTTATAAAACATTGATATATTTGATAAAATGGGAAGAAATCCAGTTGAATGAAAGGAAAATTCGATGGATCTCTCGAAAAGGAATTGACGGTAAAAGGATCTAGCCGGACGGGTGATCCTATCTGATATAGCCCTCCGAAGAATACGTGTAAAATGGATTTAGCCGGACGGGTAATCCAATTAGGGTCTGAATTTAGCCTGGATGGTAATTGGATCCAATCTCATTAGAGTAATTGTCGTTGCGAGGATTTAGCTTTGGACCGGTAATCCCGACAATACTCTATGAGTTTATATTGCGAGGATTTAGCTTTGACTGGTAATCCCATTGCAAGGATGAGGTTCGCGGGAGTGTGCTCTCTGATATGAAATGTGTAAGACCATGGTTGAAAGATACCATGGCAACCTGAGTGTAAGACCATGGTTGAAAGATACCATGGCAACCTGATATAAAATGTGTAAGACCATGGTTGAAAGATACCATGGCAACCTGATATAAAATGTGTAAGACCATGGTTGAAAGATACCATGGCAACCTAATATGAAATGTGTAAGACCATGGTTGAAAGATACCATGGCAATGTGATATGAAATGAACAAGACCATGGTTGAAAGATACCATGGCAACATGACAGAAAATGAGTAAGACCATAGTTGAAAGACACTATGGCATCATGTCAAAGATAAATAAGACCGTGGACGGAGACGCTCTAGCATCTGTTGAACAATTGATATTCGTGTAATATGTATCGATGACGAATGGTTATATGAAATAATTATGAAGATAGATAAAGCGAAATAAGTATAAGTACATGAAATATAATTTATGTTAAGTTTGATATAAGCTATTCTGGAATAAATATACATAAAATATATGGAAATGATGGAGCATGAAATATTGATATAATGAAATGAATGATATATGCTTATGAAGAAAGCGGTAAGAACATGATATGTTTCATGACATGTACATATATGATTATCTTTGATATGTTGATACAAGGAAATTATGTAATTGAGACTATTATTAAACTCAAGTGCGATATGTCGAGAAAATAGATATATCGGTGTTGAATTTATATGAGATATGTGCAAGTATACTAACAATGTTGTTGTTTGATGCTTATACAAGCATCAAACTGTTGATTGAATGGTAATATATTTATTTATATGATGCATTGAATCGGTAAGTATTTAAATTTTTTAGTGATCGTAAATGGTAGTAATGCTCAAACCCTGCATTTCGGCAATGGATACGGGTTAGGGGTGTTACAATTTATTCCCCACAGGAAGTGTAGGGATGGACGGAGGCAAGTGCAGGGTTGGATGGGGTTATCATGCATTAATCACATGAGACTGTATTGAAATGGGCCCAATTATGTTAATATGGGCAAGGCCCAATATATCTCGACTTGTAATAGGGCTACGGCCAGATTGATCTTGATATGGGCTAGGCCCAATATACTCGACATCTTGTAGGGGCTATGGCCCGATTAATATTGATATGGGCTAAGGGCCGATTAACACGATTTTGAATAGGGCTTAGGCCCAAGAAAGCTTGAACTGATTTGGGCTCTGGTTGGGATACTTTACACACTGAGTTTTCCAAACTCACCCTCTTTCTCTTCCATCCTTGCAGGTGAGCCCTAGTTGGTGGACTTGGAGCTGGACGGGATTCAGAGTGGCCACGAAGATTAAGTTTCTGTTTTCTTTAAAATTAGTTTCGCATTTATTATTTTGATTATTTTTATTCTGGTTTAAGTTGTAATAAGGCCGCTCTTTTTATTATTTTTAATATTTTGGGTTATTAAATTGGTTAGCTCTAGGGCTATAAAAGTTGCTTATTTTTAAAATATCACGATTACCGAGCAAAGCTTCGGCAACGTAACTGTTTTCAAAGGAAATAAATATTTTAAATGGACTTAAACTTAATTTGTTGTTTGTGGACAAGTAATATGCTTTAAGTGTGACAATGGATGTGTGCATGTCTAGGATTGGATCCATGAAGAGCTTGGTACTTAAGCAGTCTAATAGACTCACCTCCTCTTTTCTAGCTTCCTACCTGGTGCACAGCTTCCATTCACTTTAATCTATAACGAAAATATTCTTTTCAAAGATTTTTAATTAAAACATGAGTTTTACAATAATGCTCCAATGAGTTTTACATCAAGAAGGGTTTTCAATGAAAACATGGTTTTCGAAAAACACTTTAATGTGACACGCCGAATTCGGCCATAAAGTCTGGGCCGGGTTTGGGGTGTTGCAATAACCTTTATTTTGCCGCAAGAAAAGCCTTAGGTGCTTCACATTGATGGCTTCACAGTAAAATGAGGATTTGAGACTAGAGTTTTACTTATTGGTCCCGAAAAGGAAGAATGGCAATATAGCTTATCTTTTGCTTTCCACACCTCCTATAATATCATCAAGTATGAAGCTCTAATTACATTATTAGAACTAGCCTAGAAGTTGAGCATCCAAAACCTTCAAGCCCATACAAATTCCTAGGTGGTTGCAAAACAAATCTAAAGAGAGTATGGGGTCAAAGAGCCAACCCTAGTCAAATACTACCCTCTGGAGATGAACCTGTTGAAAAAGTTCCTTAAAGTTCAAGTGAATTAAATTCTCAATACAAAGAATGTTAGAATCGACACCCTATCAAACTAGTTGCCACCATTAACATCATTGAGAGGAGGAAAATTCTTAGAACATAAATAGTATCCAAGTTATAAAGTAATAAGGCAAGTTCTCACCATTGATATAGATGATTCTTGGGTCGCCTCCATCTAGAGTTTCTTATTAGGAGAAAATATACCTGAAGATTAGAAAGAGTATAATAAGATGACATTAGTAGCCTCCTGCTACTCTTTGATTGATGTAGTTTTGTATAAGAAGGGTTTATTGCATCCACTTCTTAAATGTTTGAGACCGTCTAAAACAAAATATGTCCTAGTAGAGGTGTATAAAGGAATCTATAGACACCATCTAGGCGGAAAGGCCCTCACACAATGAATCCTGCAACAATGGTATTATTGGCCTTTGATGCAGAAGGATGCAATAGAGTATGTGGCCAAGTGCAAACCCTGCTAGAAGTTTTCATCAATACCCCAACAACTAATAAAACCTCTTCACAATAACTCTAGTCATTGGCCTTTCGACACTTGGGGAATATATATTATTGGCTCATTCCCACTTGTTGTAGCGTAGAAGAAATACATTGTGGTGGTCATCAAATACTTCACCAAATGGATGGAAGAAGAAGCTTTAGCCATCATCATTGACAAGTAAATTAAAAATTTTGTGTAGACGGTCATTATTTATTGATATGGGATCCTTTGCTTGATAATTGCAAACAACGAGACCTAATTTCAAGGGACTTTTAAGGATTTTCATGGGACTCTTCACTTTTCCTTAGCTCATAACTCAGTCAAAACACTATAGACTAATGGTCAAGTTGAAGCTACCAATAAAAAGACCCTTCTAATGATTTTGCATTCCAGAATCGGGGAAACTCCTTTCAGCCTTATGTTTAGGGCTAAAGCAGTAATACTAGCAGAGATTATGTAACGCCCTAAATCCACAAAATCCCAAAAACTCTGTTAAAATTTATTTTGTATGATAGTGATGTGGTTGTATACTTACCTTAGTGGTTTAGTGCTCTGGGAGAGTCTGGGAAGTCATGGGTTCAAGCCCTGGCTTGAACAAAATTTTTGGCTTCTTATTGAATAAACCCTTGATTCCTGCTAATAGACTTTTAAATTAATGAGAATGTTGCATGACATAAAAGGCTTACTAGTCAGGTGGCAAGGGGCGTGTGGAGTGTTGCTGGAGGTCTGAGGTTTGAAGCCTGTCAACGCAAAAGAGAATTTTGGTTTTGTTTTGCTCCTGACGTTGGGAAGGTGTTGTAGTGAGATTAAAATTGGAGTGTTGAAGGAGTAAGAGGTGTTGTGGCCGAATTTTAGGGAGTGGTTGGAGCGATTTTAGGTTGCTAGGGAGTTGGGTGAGTGGGATAAGGATTGAATGATTTTAGGAGCGATATTTGAAGTAAAAGTAGGGATTTGAATGGAGTAGTAATGGGTGTGCCCATTGTGGACTCTCACTTTTGGAATTTCTGGCTTTTGGGAAAAAGCTGAGCATTTGGTCATTGTGTCATTTCGGCTCTTTTCTTTTTGTTGAATTTCAACCTCTCTGTTTTATTCGTTTTGCTTTTGGTCATTTTAGGTCTTTTCGAATTGTTTCTCTTAACGTTTTGATTTTCTTTGCTCCTCTTCTCTCTAGCATCAAGATTCTTTGGTCAAATATCCATTGTCTGCCTACCTCCCTATCTCATTCGATTTTGACCTGTTGTGAATGATTCATTCTTTTTCTTTCTTCTTCCTCCTTCTCTCCAGTACAATCTAATCTTTGTTGGCTGAATAGTGCTCATGTATTGACCCTCAGTGAACTGATTCTTTCTTTTGTTCTTCTCTATCGATCGAGGGGTAAGTGTTGTTTTATTGGATTTTGTTTCAGTTCATCCCTTTTCTCTTTTACCATATTTATGGTTCTCGTTTAACACATTCTTTCTGATCGACGATTGATAGAGGAGTGATAACACTAGTTCTGCCTCGTTGTAGCAGCTATCTTTTAGGGATTTCAAACCTATTGCTCTCAATCTCTAGTGTCGGTTTACACTTCGGTAAGTGGGTGTGCGCCTAGTTCAATTTATGGGCATGTACTATGTTAGTTATATGATCGTTTTGGAATGCAGGTAATCTCTAAAGGAGGTTGTAGTCGGCTTCGTGTTTCGGTTTAAAAGAGGAATCTTCAGTAGTTCATCAATGGCAAGTATTAGTGGACTTTTAGCATTAAGTATAAGAGTGAAATGTTTTTTCATTTGTTATTGGTTGATGGTGTATCTTAGTTGAATGTAGGCATTGGGCTTTGGGCTTGTGAAGTAACCGCACATCTTCATTTAAGGTGTGTAATCACACTACTTCAATTGTGAAACGGCAAAAGCCGAAAAACTGTTACATCGATGCCACACGGGCGTGCGCTCGCTCGTGTGGTTATTCAAACACATAAGTA
Source organism: Gossypium arboreum (assembly GCF_025698485.1). NCBI lineage: Eukaryota > Viridiplantae > Streptophyta > Magnoliopsida > Malvales > Malvaceae > Gossypium > Gossypium arboreum. The sequence continues at coordinate 27,765,946 of NC_069074.1, read as the reverse complement.
TGAGCATGTACCTGTAGAGACCGCTACGAGCGATTTCATGGGCTTAGGTTGTTTTAAGCTGCGATGGGCCGAAATGGGTTGTGTGGGCCTCACGAACTCGTGGGCCCCATATAGGGAAACCAAACGGATGTGTGGAGTTTTGTCGGCTAGGTTGTGTAGTTCACATGGGCAAGGTCATCATTGGGCTTAATGGGCCGCACAAGCGTGTGGGCCCACATGGGTCGTATTATGGGTTTTGGGCTCATTTTCACTGTTTGATTGTTTAGGTCGCTTAAGTCGCCTAAGATGACTGTGGGCCTACTGATGGGCTAGTAAGTACAGTTAGACTCATACTGATGAAATGACTGATATACCCTTATGTCGTATTTGATTGTATTCAAGCATGACATTTTGTATACACATATATATTATGACACGACATGTTACATCGGGTGGGTTTGATACATATATTGGAGGAAGTGTACTGTACTGGTAGCTCTTTTGCAATTATTGGCAGCTCTGCTGCAACTAACTGAATAGTGTTGCAACCGCTGCTATATTTGGAGTGTAGGGATAGGTGGGTCGATTTTATCCCCATATGGAGTGTAGGGCTAGACGGAGTGGAGTGTAAAAGATGGATGGGTAGGACTTCTATTGCATTTCTGATATTGTTACTGTAATGGGCTAAGGCCCACACTGATACTATTTTTGTAATGGGCTAAGGCCCACACTGATACTAGACTGTCACTGAAACGGCTAATTTTCCTACTGGCTGTTTGATTATTAGAAAACAAGATTGCACACTGGGTTTTCATAAAATCACCTTTCTGTGTTACTGTGCAGGTAACCCTTAGGCGGGACGGTGCTGCGAGGGACTCGATGAAGGTCACACGACCATTTTGAGACTTTTTGATCTTTTACTTCTTAAGCTATTTTATTGGGTAATTAAAATGTAATAAGGCCTCTTAAAGTATTGTATTTTGGGATTTCTAATTGTTTTGATTATATCTGCTAGCTTTAGGATGCGAGTTTTCAAAAAGATAACTGTTTTCAAAAAATCACGTTTATGCAATACATTTTCTAAGCTTCCACAAGAGACAACATTTTAAAAATCAAAATCGTTTTAAACATAGTAACGAGGTGTTTTAAAGTCCTCACTGAAAACAAGTAATAAAGATAATTATGTAAAAAGGGTTTTCTTCCAATATCACACTTTGCGAAAAACACTTCCATGTGACATCGCTAGATACGACCATAATATCTAGACCGGGTCTGGGGTGTTACAGATTGGCCTCAACACTCTTCGTGTGTTAAATCATACCTCTCTAGGCAATGAGATAATACTTCATAAGAACTTGGACTTTTTAGAAAAAAACTAGAAATCAAGTAGCCTTTCGCTTAGGAATTAGAGCTCAGGAAGAGGCCAAGTTGTTATCAAGCAACCTGTCGCTTGGACCATATTGGGTGGCAGTTGTTATTAGATTCGAAACATATCAGCCAGAGTGAATGGTTGAGACAGTTATGCCATGGACTTGGAATGTTCGTATCCTGCGAAGATTCTATGTATAAATGACATATATGTAGTCTTAAATTGTAAGTTATTTTTGCTATTTTCCTCTGTATAATTTTGAATAACATGAATAAAATTAAGCAGATTGTTATTTAGATATCTTACATACATCATTAAGCATCTGTATCCTCTTGTAAGCCTTCCCCCATGCGTGGAAAGATGACTCTTTATAGGTTTTTACAACACAAAACAATTGAACAAGTTATCTTTATCACAAGCAACATTTCAAAGTTCCAAAAATAATCTATCGACAAGGTTATTCAAGGAGTAAGAACAAGGTTATTCAAGGAATCTTACTCAACATAAGTAATTGCAACAAGTTTCGATCAAGAAATGATGAGAAACAATATAAGACCTTCTAAACAATTATCTTCAGATTTTGCAAGTTTTATTAAATCAAAAGGTTTACAAGTTTTTATTAAGTGAATTTACAAGTCTATATCAAGCCAATAATGTAAATTAATGGTGGAAGGTTGCAATTATCTCCAGTTTACTTAAACTAAAAGCTTTGTTACAAATAAATAGAACAAAAAAGCGAAAAGGAAAGAAAGCAATATGAAATTTTGGCGAAGTCAAAGTCCATTGCTTCAAAATCTTCTCCCAAAAAAGGTGTCAAGATTATTTGGAAAAAATCAAAAGGACCATAAATAACTTACAGGGAAGACATTTGTAACACCCCTTAACCCCGAACTGTCACTGAAACAGGGTTACAAGGCATTACTAGACATATCAGACAACTTAGAATAATTCACAAATAAAATAACATTCATAATATAATTTAATAACTAAGTCCCTATAATGAACTTTCAAAGTCTAGAACATGTATTAAAAGTGAAACGGGACTCATTCAAGTACTCCAAAACTTTTTTTTTATTATAAATTTCGACAGCATTTCTGCTTATTTTTACATAAAACCCACTGCAATTAAAACCGTATCCAGTTCAAACATACCCAATTCAACCAACTCATTTCACATACTCATTTTCTATTCTAAATACCTTCTAATCAAACTCAATGAATATAATATCAATCTAAATTTATCAATGTACTAATTAAATTGAAATAGATAAACTTTTTTCATTATAATTCTTAGACTTGTAATACTAACATTTTAACCATTTATATTCAAAACATAATAATCTTTATACACATCCTATGTACATGCCACATTACCAAAAGAAAATATACATCACCAAAAGTTTTTGAAGTCGATTCGGCTTTGGATCTTTGGTTTAGTACGACTTCTACAACTGCTACGGAAACAACCGTTCGCTGAGTATGCATATATTCAGTGGTATCACTATAAATTCAATTTATAATTAAATACATTAAATCACACACATACTTTTACATTATAATTATCATTACTTAATGAACAATTCAATCTTTTTATGTTATCATTTGAATATATATGTATACCATTCTTATTTCTTTATTTCAATTTTCACCTTTCACATATGCCATATCATTCAAATTTAGTTTTATCAGTAAATTTATTTTATTTATCCCTATTAACTTGACTCGGACTCGGTGGATATACGGATTCCAACCATCACACCAGTACGGCACATTGTGCCTTAATGGTATCTGATGACTGAACAATAATCGATAAGGGTAGCAAGATAAGATATGATATTCAACACACAAAGTGCTGAATCAGTAATGGTAATAGTAATAGTATTCGACACACAAAGTGCTGAATCGGTAATAGTAACGATAACAGTAACAGTTGTCGACACATAAGTGCCTGATCAGTAAGCCGGCAAAAACCCGTACTTTTCCATATCATATGGCATGCCAACTATATCCGACTACCCCGACTAGTTAATAGGGTATTTTATTCATTTTTAAGTACAATTTCCATCTAAGTTTGGTATCAAATATAATTCTTTATTTCAATCAGCTTCACAGTATTACAGTAATTCATTACTTCAGTAATTTCACAGTTCAATGCAGTATACATAACAATATTCAGTAACTTCACAATTCAATTCAGTAATCAAAACAATATTCAGTATTCCATAATTCAGTTCAGTATAAGTCTCAATTTTAGTGCCCAATCATAAATTTATCATTTTACTAAACACTTACCTTAAAATACTTACCACACATAATTAGGAAATTAAACACATAATAATAATAAATTTTGAATTATAGTGATACAAACCAGAATTCTCTTCGGATTTAATCCTCGACGATCTTTTCTTTTCCTTTTTGGGCCAATGCTTTAGGCTCGATATTAGCTACGAACAATTAAAATAATTTCACAATCATTAAACAACACAATTTAATTGCTGAAATTTTTATCTAAGTTTTACTTTAATTCCAATTTAATCCTAACTAAACCTATATGTTTTTCTTTCTCAATTCATACCTTTTTGCTACTCAACTTCTTGCCAAACTCACATTTAGCTATTTAATTTTTATAATATTTTCATAATTTCAAATTTATTTCAATTTAATCCCTAAAACTCAAAACTTATAGTTTAGTTTACAATTCAATCCTTTATTCAATTCCAATCAAAATTTCTATCAAATAATCCCCAATTCCATCATTTGTTCAACATAAACCCTACTCAAAAATATATTAACTTTCAAAATTTCAACTTAAATTCAAGAGTATTTCACTCTAGGATTCCAAAAACATCAAATTTATAAGAAAATGACTTGATTAAACTTACCAATTAAACTTCAAGCTTTTAAACCTGAATTTCTCCTCTCTTTTTTTTCTTTCTTTCTTTCCTTTCCCACTTTCGAATGGCTTTCTCTGTTTCTTTTTTTTTGTTTTGTTTATTTATTTATACTTCCGTGCTTTATTTTGTATTTATATTTAAGTTAATTTAATAATTATAAAATATTTATTAAATAAAAATATAATTAATACATTTGTATACATGTGTCTTTGTACATTTGTACACTATTATTACCATCTATTTGTATTTCTTTTATTTATTTAACAAATAAAAATCTTATAATATCAATATTTAATTAATAAATATCTTTAACTTAAAATTGAAGTAAATACATAATTATAATACAAATGTATATATTCATATTATTTGAAATGTCATTATCTAATTTGTTTTCATACCAAAAATCTTATAATTTTAATTATTTATCTAATAAATATCTTTAACTTATTAATAATAAATAATAAATATCTACTTAATAAATAATACTTTTATTACAATTGTATTATACATATTATTACACATGTATCATCTCATGATCCTACATTTGTCAACTTATTAATTTATTCACTAATATAATATCAATTAAATAATAATAATCAATAGATATCTTTTACTTATTATTTAAGAAAATATACAAATATATTACAAGTGTATTTTCTTGTATTTTACACATATATTTAATTATAACCATACAATTGGCATGTTTTGGTTTATTTACTTACTCAAGTTATAAATCCACGAGGAATATCCATCAAGTGTGAGTCTGTAAAGACTATTTGTAAGTATGAATTCATATATTCGGGCTAAGGTATGAATCCATAGGTACAAGTCTACAGGTATGAGCCTACAGATATAAAGTTATAAGTATGAATTCACATACATGTGTCTGGTGCAGTAGCCAAGTATGTTTTCGCAAATATTTTACACTTTGTATAAGTCTACAGGGGTAAATCCACCTAGACTTTCCATAACACATATGTTCGCAGAGGGTGAAGGCGAACTGTTTATATGAGCAAAGTGTATTGTATGCGTGTTGCATGTATTCATACTTGAACTGTTGAACGTATTAGTTGTCCTTATGTGTAAACTATATTCCACGTAAGTTGTATGTATGGGCAAGAAAACATCATGTGAACTCACTAAGTTCATCTTAAACTTACCATGTTTCTTGATTTTTTTCCAAGTAACAAAATCTATTTTGAACTTTGGGGAGGGGCTAAGGTAGAATCTGTTGTTTCTAACGTGAGCCTAGTAACTTTTGGGGTTTTAACATGTACATACTGGGGTGACCTATATGTTTAGCTTATGAGGTTGTAAAATTTGAAGGACTTGTTTCAACTATGATGTGTATGTAATTAATATAGTACACATGAATGAGGAGATATTTATAAGAATAACATTCATTTTGGTTTGAAGCGTTGTGAACAACACACAAAGTGATAAAAGATCTAAAACTTAAGCAATAAGTACACCAAGTCTAAAGTCTAGTCGAGTAGTACCTCGGCATGGTCAGTCATTCAACTAATCGACTTGAGGTGTTACAAGGGTAAAAGAAACTTCATCAATGGCGCGAGATTCCTTTTCCTTCACTAGCTCAGTTGTGAAACTTCTAGTTGGTTATTTTTATCTTCAAGCTCCTTGCCATTCTCCTTCAACTGGTGGTCCTTTGCTTCAATCTTCTTCTTTATCTAACTTTTAAAGCTCACACCTCTTCAATCATACTTTTAATTTTCCCCTTTAGATTGGAGGCTTTTTTACTGGCTTCAGTAATATCCTTCTTCTTTTCTTTTTTAAAGGACTAGGTTGTAACACCCCTCACCTGATCCAATAACAAATCCGAGCAAAAAATGTTATGTAACGCCCCAAAAATGTAAATGTCTAATTGTTGAATTCCATTATAATTAAGTTTTTGTATTTGTGGCTAAGTGCTCTGTTTGCGCGATTGAGGTCAGGGGTTTGAGTCGAATTTTTGGAAAATTTTGCTATTTTACTATAAGTTAACCTCTATCTTTGAACCATCAACATAAGTTTAATTCTGTGTGAATCGGTGTTATTAATGAGCCTGCTGGTTCACTGGTTAAGCATCTGTATGCCTACTGGTCATGTGTTAAAGTCGTTTTGTATGCGTTAAAGGAATATTTTTATATGCCTAGGGAAAGTGTTAGTTTCGAGTTAATTTAAAATCTTTATACGTTTTTTTCTTTCTTCTTTCCCTACCGTCGTTTCTTTTCTTTTTGCTTTTTGCTTACCTCGTGAATTGTTATTGATTAGATTTGGAAGTTATACTTTATCATTATGTCGTTCGGAAGGTAAATTTGTCAGTTTAATTGTTGGATTTTGTTAGCATTTGTTGTTTTTTGTCCCTGTCGAAAACGTGGGTTATCTAATTATCTTGCTTGAATTCTCTGTTTATGTGTACGATTGGCGCTCTCTAGGAGAAGGCCTCGAGGATGATGACTCGCCAATCATCTTAGGGCCTTAAATTTCTGAGTCATGCGCAGGTAATCGCCATTTTGATTTTGGGTAGTTTTGCTGTTGATGTTGTAACAGCCCATTTTCATTGAAATCGGAACAGTGGTTTCGGGACCAGAAAACCAATCCGAAAAGAAAATTTATTATAATATTATTGTATGATCCGTATTATGATAGGAATGTCATATGAAAATTATGATAAGAAAATTTTACTGATTATGTTCTTAATTACGGAAAGGACCAAATTGTATAAAATGTAAAAGTTGAATTCTAGTAGCTAGATAGATTAAATAGCTACGGAATTCAAAAGTTGAGGTCCTTATATGGTAATTCGACCATTAAAGAAAAGTTAGTAGATATTTTTGGTGAATCATCCATGGAAAATTTAAAAAAGGCTAAGGACTAAATTGGAAATAGAAATAATTAAAAGATGATAAATAATTAATAAGAAATAACAATCATTTCATATCATCTTCTTCCCCAAATATTCCATGGAAACCCTAGGAAAGGGAAAACAAGCTTTCTTGGCATAATTGGGTAAGTATTCAAGTCCCGTTTTTAGTAATTTTTATATTTTTGAAACCGAGATACTCTAATCTATCTATTTGGGAGATTAATTTGAAAAGTTATCAAAGTATAGACGTTATGGCATGGATGAATATTCTGAAAATTTTAAATTTATGGTAGAAAATGAAAGGTTGTTGATAGATAAAAGTAAAGTGAATTTTGATGAAAACTTGATTTAGGGACTAAATTATAAAGTTGTCAAAATTGAAGAAAAATTTTGAATTTTATAGAATACATGTGCTGTAAATTTTATACTGAAATTTTTGTTATTGCATGAATTTTATTTTCCGAGCCTAGGGATGAAATTGAAATTTATGAAAAGTTTAGGGGCAAAATGGTAATTTTTTCTAGGATGTAAATTGAGTTCAATTGAATGTGAAATGTGATAATTTATGATTAAATTCATTTATATATGTTCGGATAATTCAAATTCTAAGCTAGATCGAGGAAAAAAGAAAGTTTCAGATTAGTAGATTTTCTTAAACGAACTATTATTGAGGTAAGTTAATGTAACTTTATTATACATGTTAATTTGTTTTAATTGAGTGTTGTATTTGAATGTGGTAGATGTTTATGTGATTTATATGAAAATTATAAATTCCGTTGGAATAATAAAAATCGGTGGATACGTATGATTTCCCCTATATGAATGAGATTCTGCATATGCTGCAAACGGGATTTAGCTTGGATGAGTAATCCCAATAGAACTCTCAAGCATGTTGATATATATATAGTTCCTGCGAGCATCCTGATCGGTAATGATTTTACATTTGTTGTACATTACCGCAGCTCTTTGTGAGCGTCCTGTTACATGTTTTGACCGGTTGTGATCTGACATATAATGCGGACACAAACGCAGCTCTTCATGGGCATTTTGTTAGGCTCACTTGAACGCTCTACTACCTTATCCGAAGCTCCCTGATATTATCTCCTCAGAGATATCAGAAAGGCTCTATGAGTTTCCTGAGTAAAAACTCTTATGAGTTTATTGATTAACTCGAGTAAGTGTCCTGTTACATGATTACATGGTTTGTTTGAGTATCTTGAAATGTGGCTCAAGAGTATGCGCCTTGAATAAGAATTGACGGTTTATAGATATGTACACCTTGAGGTACTATTTAAGTATTCATCGATAGTTTCGTAATTCAACGGATAAAACTCCTGAAAAGAGAAAACGATGAGATAAATAAAATTATATTGTGAATGATTCTGAGTAATCTGATGAATTGTTTTATGATGAGCTCATCTATGCTTATTTGATATACATGAAACTTATGTAACTAACTTGTTTGATTGAGTGTATGTGTTTACGTAATTTACCAAGTTGATGGAAAAATATGTTATTGTATGCTTAATTTTAATAAATGAGATGGGTAATTTTGTTTCCTGTTATAGGAACTTACTAAGCATATAATGCTTACTAGGTTTTATTTTCTCTATTTTATAATGCTCGGAAGCTCGCAAAGGTTGAAGATCAATTGGAGCATCATCACACTATCCACTAACTTGTTTTAGTATAAATCGTAAACTTATTTTGGTATAATGGCATGTATAAGCAACTTGATCTTTGTTGGTATATGAATGTGATTTTTAAACTAGCTATTGGAATGGCTAGTAATTTTTTGTTTTGATATACTTATAAGGTTATATTATGGCAAATACCTATGTGTTAAGTATACTGAATATGGTTAGTGAAGTTATGCTTAACATATAAATTAAACAAAGGTAAGATTATAATCATGAATGTATATGATAAAATATCATATTAGATGTTATAATTGGTTTGGATTTAATGCTTGAATTGGCTGGTATATACTTGTAAGTTTTGGTGTAGGTTATTGGAAAATTTTGTGTGAGAAATAAAGCTAGGAAATGGCTTTATTTTGTCCATATGGGTAGACACAGGAGCGTGTGTCATGACCGTGTGTGATACACGGTTTGGCACATGGGCGTGTGGTTTGGCCGTATGCCCCCTACATCTTAAAATTGAGAAACAGAATGCTCAGAATTGAGCACACGGGCGTGTGTCTTAGCCATGTGTGCTACACGACCTAAAACACCGGCGTGTGTCTCGGCCGTGTGAACCCTGCATTTAATTTTTGAAAATTAAATTGATCACACGGGCTACTCACACTCACATAGGCATGTGGCTAGCCGTGTGATACAAATTAGAGAGCTACATGATTTCAAACACGGCCTATATCACGGGTGTGTCTTAAGGTCACACGGGCGTGCACCTGGACCACACGAAGGGTGAGCACTGTAACTAGGAAAATTTTGAGAAATTTTGAGAAAAATTCTCTAAATTCTCGATTTAGTCCGAACTCGATTCTAATACTCATATTGAGCCTCAAGGGTCCATTCAAGGGATGTTGTGAATAATCTCAGAAAATGAATAGTAATTGACATGAATTATCTGTAAATGTTTTGAAAAATCTACGAATGTTTCGCAACCCTGTTCCGGCAATGGACATGGGTTAGGGGTGTTACAAAAGTTGTCGACTTCATTCAATTTCTAAGAGATTATTCTAGCATTACGCAGGGTTTAATTGGTCTCTGGTTTATCGTTTTAGGTTCTGGAATCATTCTTATTGCTTTTACGTTGAATATGTACCAAGTGAGTACCGAAACCCTGTCAACGCCACACAGTCGTGTGCCAAGCCGTATGATAGGCTGTGTCAGGCTGATATTCTTGGGCCACCCGGTCACATGCTCGCTTCAAAACCAGTATAGGATCAATAGAGCCTACATAAACATTCAAAATTAGCCAAAATAAACACAATTTAACTAAACAAACAAAGTTTATGGAAATTACCCAAGGTAACAACAATCGCGAAAGGAAGTACCACGGTAGGAAGCATAGGAGAGATCTCTTCAAAAAAAGGATCAATGCTCATAAAATGGTCTGAGCAGGAGACCTACCTGAAGTGGAAAGGGTAGCACCTAAACCGACAGCTATAATTAGCGAGAGGGTAAATGTGTTACCACCTATATCGTTTTAAGGACCAAGCTCAACAGTCAGATCTTCAATATGAGAAAGAGCAATTTCCTACTGTTGATCCCCATCATTAGTTGCCTTCGAAGGATCTCACGTCTTTTTTTTTGTTGGCTAGCCTCTTTTAGGCAAAAAGGGATGTTGATACTCCCTTGCGCATACTCTTTGGCACAACATTGGCCTTATGTTGAATAATCTCATTGTCCATGCTTGACCTTACACAAACAAAAAAAAAAATTAGAAATTAGAAACTTAATGAAGACAAAAAATGAAAAAATCTCTTACGAAGTTTTCTTTGCGATCGAGCAGGAGGAAAAATAAAATATGTGTTCTCTAAGAACTTCTTAATAGAATCTCAAGTGTCGTCTCGTAAAGACCCCTACTTGGGGGTCGAGAGGTAAAGGATCCACCACTGCTAATCTAGGCACAAACCATTTTCGAACAAAATAGGCCCCTATAGTTACCAAATGATTCCAAGGTTTTGGAGCCCTCCCTGTTAACATTTGAACAATGAGAGAACTTCAATTGAAAGGATATGATTCAGTTTATGGTTTCCAACGATCTCCCCGATTAACCCTTTCGTAAGATTTGCTTTAGTGTACATACAACCATCCGCATCAAATAAGCAGTACTTAAAAACCCTCCAGACAGTGATATCTCGAGAAATGACGAGCAAAACCCACGCGGTCAATGATCTTAAACTGCTATTGAGCCTTAATATCTTCAGCTAAAGAAAGCTTGAAGTTGGGTATATCCCTAAGGGCCAAAACCCATTTAGTAGGAAAATTAAAGTCATCCCCAAAGTTCAACTGAATGGAAACATATTTGCAATGATCAATCTTGATGTTATTGGTCTTTCCATCCAATGTATTTTTAACTGAAGGATTCCCTACCAACAAAAAAACCATAATAAACCTAATTACTTCTTTTTGGTTCCCCTTGGATAGTTAATACAAGTTCTGAAAAAATTAAAGCTATTAGTTTTTCCTGCTTTTTTGCCAGAAAATAATAAATCTAGTCAATATCCACCAAAAAGTCTTACATAGTTGCCCAAGAGCTATTTGATAAAAAATTAACTCCTCTTGTGCAACAAGATGCAATGAAAGGGTAAAGCCTTCCTCTAAGGAATGCAAAGAAATGAGAAAACTAGGAGGATCATTGTAAGTCTTGTTCCCACTATACTTCCTTTCAACCTACAAAATGTCCTACTTTCTTATCAGAAAATAATAAATCCAGTCAATATCTACCAGGAAGTCTTACATAGTTGCCCAGGGCTATTCGATAAAAAATTAAAACCTATTGTGCAACAAGATGCAATGAAAGGGTAAAGCCTTCCTCTAAGGAATACAAAGAAAGGAGAAAACTAGGAGGATCCTTGTAAGTCTTATTCCCACTATACTTTCTTTCAATCTACAAAATGTCGTATTTTTCCATTTTGTGATGAAGCAATTAGACTTATAGCAATACTGTAGATTCTTTTGGATGGTGGTCCATCGAAAACATCCATTAACAACAACCTCCCACTTTGTTTGAGCGAGTTTCTCTTCTTCACCACCGTGAGCATCCTTGGAAAACCTTGCCTCACCCCTATGATTTTTGGTCATTGAAGAACTAAAAACCTCCGTTGAACTCAACTGAGTCTAAGTAGAAGACATTGTGATAGACAAAAAAATAAAAATAAAAACCAAGAAAATAACTATTCTTACCTTAAATATAAACTTGAAGAAGATGAGAAAAACAACAACACGAAATCAAGAAGACTCAAACAAAAGAAAACAAAAATGAAAGCAAAGTAACAAAATACTAATGTAAGAAACAAATGGTTAAAGAAGAAATAAAAGGGATTTTATAGACTTTATTACCCAAACAGTGTATTTCAAGTGAAAGAAATAATGTCCCAGCAACATCCAATGCTGAGGTTGAATGGGACATTCTAGGTGAAGCACCATCATTGGTACCAGTTTCCAACCGTTATCATCAGGTCCCAACTTAAATGCCGATGAATGTGCTTTATGTCCTTCCAAAATGCTTATGCAACACATAAAATTTTTATGATTGACATGTTAAAAGTTGACCCCTTTCAAATGATAAATGAAAATAGCCAAACATTTAAGCATGGACAGTTAAAATTGTTTCACAGAAAGATACATAAAGTGTTTCACAACATAAAAGATGGTCCGAAGATAGAAAATATCTTCCAAAAATTACATTCCGTCAATGCAATTTCATGTTACCAACAAATGTGATTAAATAAAAGAAAAAGGCAAAGATGCAAAAGAAAAGAATATCATATATATTTTATTAAAATTGGATAGTCTCAAAGAAGAAATTATACAAGTTTATTCTACAGTATGACATTTTCCCTTGTCACGGGAAGCATTTTGAGCTATGGAACCCTTCCCTTTGTCACGAAAGGCACTAGGACCAATGCCGCCATCACCAAAAGAGCTAAAAGTATCCTCATTGGCAACACAATTCATAGTCGTCTTCTTGGATAGTTCTGTTTGAGTTGCAATATCCTTAGAGTGAAGAAATATATTAGAGCACTAAATGTAGTACACTTGCCTCTCGAAATAATTACGAAACTTCTCTCATTCAGGTCTGTAAGGGCGGTATACGTCAAAACCAAGATGATGAATATCTTGAAGCATGTCAAAAATAAGGTTGGAAGTTCAACACAACAAGGTTCAGCATGTCAAAAGATGTTTGCATAGCGACAAGTACCATTTCCATTATATCTAGAACTTTTTTTTTATCTTAACCTACTTCTCCACCTCTTCTTTTCGGCGAACCCTTTCTTCCTTCAAAGACTGATTCTGTATTTCTAACCTTCCATTAAAAACGTTAAAATGTGCCTCTAACAAATGAATCATTCTTTCTTACTCATGAATCTGCCATGTCTTGATTCGTGAAAGGGATATGGATATAATATTCCCCCTGAATTTGATGTGAAAGGGAAATGTATATGATGCTATGGGTATAGTCCCATTGTTCCGAAAACCATCCGCCATTCTTAGGTCATGTACTCATAAACAATTTTCTCCCTAAGAGAATACCTTAAGGCACCTCTCAAAGTGATTTTAAGAGAGACCACTAATATTCCTTTTTAGTTTATCATCTTAAATTGGTCGGAACCCCCAAGAATGTCATATAAATATTGGCGATGTAGCATTTTCTCAAAGAGGGTCGTGTCCATTCGGTGGAAAAGTTTAATATCCTACCAAATTGTAACTCTATAAGGATATACTTACCATAGTTAACATTCATTGTCATTGCCTCGCCATAAAACAAGTTTTATATCTAAGGAGAACTTGCTCGAAGGGCAAACTCAAATAACTCAAAAGTCTATCTTCATTCAATTCCTATAGAAAGTACATATACTGAAACATCCAATTGAAATGGTATATGTCCTTCTTGCAAAACATGATGAAAAATCCAACAAATAGTCACCAAGAAAGCCTTTTCAATTACACCGGTGCTATGTCAAAGCCATACAAGACATACTAGATGAAATTTGGGAAGGGAAGAGTGGAACCCTCCTTTAAAAGAAACAATAGGAGGTAAAATCTTGGCCTCCTGCCAATAAAGTTTAGGCCAAACACTTTGCTGACATGATCCGACCCTTTGGGGATATTAAATTCGTACTTGTGATATTTTACGAGTAAACCATGACATAATAGTAGGCCTTTCATATCTAAATGGGTCATAGAACATTGGTAACTAAGGTTAATAGCAAGCTCATAACTCCTCTTTAGGATTTTGTTGTAGTAGCTTGATCAAACTTTGTCAACATTATTTTCTAGATCTTTACCATCTCTTTCAGTGGAGCACGATTAGTACAATCACCACATTTTCTGTAAGATTTACCAGATCGTTTGTCTCCCCTAGCAATTTTTTTAGAAAAATGTTAAAAATAAATTTGATAACAATAAAGAACAAGAACCGCAAAGCGAATCAAATAAAAAAAAACTCTGAAAATGAAGAAATCATTTCAGAAAACCAATGACTAGAAAATTGCCAATGATAGTTGCAAAAATTTCAAAAAGAAAAGGAGGCAAAACAACTTCAAAGAAAAAAACCTAGAATATATAGGTCTATTTCCTAAAACACACCTTTTCAAAGGATAAGCAACATCCAATGACATCTTGCCATCTGTTTCAAAAAGTTTTTATTCATCATTATTATGACTTCCCAGAAATGCAGTCCTCATAATACATTTATAAAAAAATCTCAAAGATTATGATATAACATTTCACTATAAAACTAAGTCACCATTTGGAGTAACCTGTAATACAGAAAGTTAACGAATTAGAGCGTTTCGAGGAAGGCCACTTTATAACCCTTCTCTTGACTCGAATGGGGGATATTGTTATACCCTCAACTGTGTCATGACACATGGCAGGTGAAGAGAATGCCCAAATAGTAAGACAATTGTTAATAAGTTGAAAGGTCATCTGTAAGCCCCTTTCCAAGATAACCATCTAAACAAGCACATACCATCTATCGTCTGGGTCCCAAAACTTTATCTAGAACATGAAGTTGTTGGTCACCAAATACTTGTGGGTTCAACTACTCTATACCAGTGAGTCAGAATAAATGATAGGATTTGTCCCATCAAATATATTTTCGTTCCATCGAAGACATCCACCCTATGCGTTCTGTAATGATGGCTTAATGGTAAGTCCAACACATTAACGTGACTTTACATGGAGCCCTCACTTATAAATACTTTCAAGAACAAGGAAGAAATGATCGACTCTATAAGTTATTAAGCCTTGTAATGCCCTGAATAATTTAATTTTGTTTATGTGAAACTTAACACAAATATGTATCTGCTTTAGTGGTTAAGTGTTTTGGGTGTGTTTGAGAGGTCTTGGGTTCAAGTCTCACATTTGCAAATTCTATTTTTTTTATCCTAGCTTAATCCCTACTAGGTGGGCTTTTGTAATATTGTTTGTAAATTCATATCAGAATGAGTCTGCTGGTTCGAGAAGTAATAAGTTAGCTTGCTGGAGGTCTTGTGTTCGAATCCCATCGTAAGCGTGGGTGATTATTTTTACTTCGGTTGTCTGATAGAGGTCTGTCGAAACCGAAATTCTGTGGTAGTTGAGAGTTAGTGGGTTAGTGGGGAGTGGGACGAAAATTAGGGATATGTTGTCACATTTTTTTTCCTTTTCTTTAATTTTTATTTTTATCTTCTTTTTCTCTTTCTCCTTAAAAAATCCCCAAGTTTAACTTTTTTTCCTGTTAATTGGAAAAATTCCCTTTTCCCTTACCTTATGAATTCTGTCGCAATCTTGTCGTTCAATCTTGGTATTCCAGTTCATCGGTGTTGTAGTGCGACTTGGTAATTGTAAGGGGTGAATTTTCGTGTAGGTTAGGGAATGATTTTTCTTTAGCTTTTCTAAATTGATTCTATCCTTTTCTTTTTGATAATATGGTTTTGGGTTGTTGAAGGTTGATCGTGAAGAATGAAATTCTCCTTTTGCAGAATCATAGTCGGGTTTGTTCAAGAAGTTGGGTAAGTATCGAACACTTGAATTTTATTGTTGTTGATTTCGTTGGTTCGATTTAGTTATGGATTAAAACTTATTTTGGGGAGCATGAGATGTCGATTTTTAGGTTCTGGTGGGCTCGAGTTTGCAGTAGCATCAAAACCAAAAAAGGGGGCTGTCAACGCCACACGGGCGTGTGCCTGACCATGTGGCTGGACGTGTGCAGGACACGGTTGTATGAATGTCGTAGATGTGGCTGTGCGCGAGACATTGCCGTGTGAAGACAGTGTTGTGGTCGTGTAGGCCACACGGGCTAGGCCAAACTAGGCGTGTGGGTTTTGGGTACACTCCGTGTGGGCCACACGAGCAGTGCCAATTTAAGCGTGTGAGCCAAACAGGCATGTGGGCCCAAAATTCTTAAATTTTCCCTGGGTCGCACGAGTCTTTCTGATCGATTGTAGACCTATCGTAGGGTTGGTAAAGGCTAACCAAACCCTAATTCATGTGATCTGATATTCTGATAGTTTGATCTAAATAGGAAACTGATATGTATGCCTGACTGTTCTGTTTGAGTATATATGTTATTTTTATACGAGCATGTTAAACAAGATAATTCTGTTAATTTTGTATTGTGTATCTATGATTGGGGTGGGAATTGCATATGTGGAGAAAGTGATTTGTAGGACAACCTTTCACCTATTATCTAGCAGCTTGGTTGCTTATTATTCTGTTATGTGTCTCACCAACACTATATGGTGTGAAGGGATGGGTGATTGTTTTTAACCCCACATGGTGTAATGGGATGGTTAGCGATGATGTGTAGAGGATGGGGGTAGAATTCTATATATTTGTTCTATACATCTGATTTTGATATCTGTATCTGTTAAAGACTTAGGTCCAATTCTATTTCTGTTTGCATATGAGATTCTATGAATGTTGCATGATTATCTCTGTTGGGTTACACACTAAATTTACGAAAACTCACATCTATTTGTTTGATTTGTACAATTAACCCTCAGTTATAGGCGGGTCGGTGCGACGGAGGCTCAGCGGTGACCACTCGTTGGGAAACTATTTCCCCATTGCCATTAGTTTCAAAATTTTAAATTCTGGATTTATTTGAGATTTTATAATTTTTTTGGAACTCCCTGGATTGTATGGTTTTAACTGTTGGTTTTGGTTTAGTTGCGTTTAAGTTTTTTTTTTCTTTTAAATATGATGATTGACAAATTGTGGTTGTATGTGAATAAATGCTTTGAAAACATAAGCTTGGTTTCGAATAAAACTATTTTCAAACTTCTGCTGCAAATTATTGATTAGTTAAAATAGTTTCAAATAAGACTATAAACACAAGTTTGTTTTTTCCAGATATTAAGACTCCTATTGGTAAACTAATAAAACGATACATTTTAACTTAAAAGATGTAATTTAAAACCCTTCTTCGTAACACTCCCAGATTCGGCCATAATGTCTAGGCCAAGTTAGGGGTGTTACAAGCCTACATTTTGATAGCTCACCTTCAACCCTTAGCCTTCATACTCTCCTCACTTTCACTCTCTACAGCCTTCTGATCTCTACTGCGACTGGGTGAACCAGCCTCTGTAGCAACCACTATTACGTATCACTGTATCAACTATTATATAAATTTCGTATACCATATATTTAAATTGTATTTAACCCTAGTATCGGACTCATTGGTCAAAAGGGTGTTTATCCGTTCCCAAGGGTTTGATATGTAGGTTCACCCATGCATAGTAGTGTACTTTGATACACTTTGAGATTGTCCTTGTGCTTAAAAAGGTAAAAATTAAGTCATTTTACTTTTTTGATTTAAAAATATCAATCTGCTCATTAGCATTGTTAGTATTTCTCGTCAAAAATTTTTAACTTGGCATGTGGATTAGTGTAACAACCTTATTTTTAGTGGTGATGGAACAGTAGTTTTAGGACCACAAATTTACATTGTATTTACTCATAAATATTATTTTTAGAATATTTTTAGAGTCATTATAGTTGTATTGAAAAAGATGCAAAACTTGCTAATTATAGCAATTAGGTGATGAAATGGTATAATTATTGATTGAGGAAGGACTTAAGTGATAATTAAGCCCTAAATAATATAGTGGGACAGCAAATTGATGGATAAGGAAAAAACAATGAAATTATAATGGCAAACTTGTAATTTAGTTGAAATTAAAACAAAATTAAGTAAGAAGAAATAGATTTTTTCTTCATTTTCTTTTGTCACTGTCGAAACACCATAGAAATAGCTTGGAGAATCAATTGAGCATAGGAGCTTCCATGTGAGTTCAATTCTTACCCGTTTCTTGTAATTTTTATGTTTTTAAGATTGTTGCAATTAGGTCCAACAAACTCGTATCTTCGTTTCTGATTCTATTAAAAAATTTGGAAGTTGTTATTGATAAATATTAGATTTTTCTTATGAATAATATGGATTTTGAGCTTTGATTGTGTTGTGTGATGATTTTCTAAAGTAATTTTTGTTAAATATTGATTTTAGGATTAAATTATGAAAATGTCAAAATATTAGGGTTTGGTAGTAAATTTTAGGTTTATTAAGGGCTATATGAGGGCCTAGAATATTTGGATAGATTATTGATTTGAGAAAATTAGTTCATTTGATAGATTAATTAATTAAGGGATTAAATTGAAAAAGTTAAAAAGTTTGGGGTAATTGCATAAATTTGAAAAATAAAAGGGTATTAATTGTAAAGTGGATTGGAAATGAAATATAATCTAATAAATGAGTAATTTTATATTTTAGATCAAGATCTCGTAGATACTCGTGGAGAAGGAAAATAAAAAAATAGTTCTTGAACTTCTGCAATTGCTACAATTCAGTCCAGGTAAGTTTTTACGGTTAAAATTTAACATTTGTATAAATTGATGATTGGTATTATGCATATATTCTATTGTTGGAAATAGATTATTGTTTAAATTATAATATTGAATTAGATATTAGGTTTGAATTGAACGCAAGATTTGAGTACATTCGTGATTTGGTGTATGACAGGGGTTTGGAGTGGAGATGGTATTGGAGGGAGATATCGACATTTTACCGAAGTAAAACAGGGTTTAGCATTTGTTGCAAAATCTCGCGTTTTACTTCCTGTTTGGCGTGATTGGGTGGATCAGCTCTTATGAGCTTCTGTTGGTGTATTCGGAAGGACCAGCTCTTATGAGCTTTTCTTGACGATGTAATCTTACCCGTAAGTCGTTCTTCGAATGGAGAAATCTCGGTAAGGTGATTTATTTAATGAATTTGAAAGACATGTTATCTATTTTTGTATTGATTTGAATACAGATGTATTTATCGATTGAAGTTATGAATGACAGTGAATTGTTTTAGATGATTTTTATTATTTGATTTATTATAGTTAGTTCGGTAAGATTTTTGTTTATCTCGTCAAACTTACTAAGCTTCATTAAGCTTACTTGTCTTGTTTAATGCCATTGTAGATTTTTAGAAGGTTGGACGATCGGGTTAGCACTCAAGTCACACTATCCAGTTTATCTCGGTTGTTTTTGAAACGTTAAATTCAGATTATATGGCACGTATAGGTTCTTGTGTTATTTTGGTTAATGTTTGGCTTATGTAAATGTTATGAATGATATTTTGTACAAATAATTAATTTGCAAAGGGTATGAGAATGAGGTATAGTTGTTATACTAGTATGTGTAACACCCCAAACCCGGCCTAGATGTTATGACCGGATCCGACGTGCCACATCAAAACGTTAAAACATTTTTTCATTCTAAGTCCAGAAAATCGTACTTGATGTTCAAAGGATTAATTCATTAAGGGTTAAAGTGAATGGAAGCTGTGCACCAGGTAGGAAACCGGAAAAGAGGAGGTGAGTCCATCGGACTGCGTAAGTACCAAGCTCTTTTGGATACAATCCTAGACATGCACACCGCCATTGCCACACTCTAACATCGCTTATTTTTTAGGTTACCATTGTAATTATGTCTATTTTAGAATAAAACATATTTAAATTTGGAAAACGTTATCATAGCAGAAGCCTTGTTTGTAATCGTGTTACTTTGAAATCAGTTTATGTTTTTGGAAAACAAACCCTAGATCTAGCCCATTTTGATAGTTAATATAATTTAAGATCATCATGATAAGTAATAAATCAAAACCCAAAAAAAAAAAATCATAAGCGGCCTTATTACATAACAAAACCCAAATCATCAAAGTAAAGAAAATTGAAGTCCAAATCACCAGAAGAAATCCATATTGCAGAACGAGTTGCCACTCCGAATCCCTCGCAGCTCCAAGCCCACTATGGTTGGGGATTACCTGTATGGATGAAAATAGGGGATGAGTTTGGGGAAACTCAGTGTGTAAAATTAACCCAACCATAGCCCATATCAGTTCAAACCATAGAAACAGAATAAATTGGCCTTAGCCTGAATGAATCTGAAATTAAGCCCATAGGCCCGAGCATGATCGGATCGGATATTTCATGTATATGCAAACCCAACACATAACCAACCACATACACCCCTTACCAACCTTTCACCATGTGGGAGACTACTCGACCCACCCAACCGCTACACGCCACGTAATTATGCAAAGATGGCGGCAAAGCAGATAATGTGACAGAGTCACCAGATACAGATAATCGTGGCAGAACCACCAGAACAGATATATGTGGCAGAGCCACCAGATCAGATAATTGTGGCATAGCCACCAGGACGCTTCCTTCATAATATAACCCATGTCCCAATGCAACAAATATTCATTCATGGCATACATCATACAGATTTAAATCAACATGCTTTTCAGACAAAATTATCCCTAAGGGCATATTGTCATTTACACTTAGGGGTATCATGGTAATTTTCCATACATAAGGGTATTGTAGTAATTTAGCTACTTTTAGGGTTTTCATGCATATCCTATCCATTTACGTACTATCAGAATACTTACCACGCATACTTACCAAATTGAGCCCGTTGGCCCATGAACCCGATTTTTGGCCCATTAAGCCCAAGTTATCAAAATGCACGAAATCGCACGTACTGCAGTTCATTACCTTCAGAATACCAAACATACAAACCCAACTATCTTATAAGCATTCGCACACTCGCAAATTCCCAAAATACCAACTTTCCGACATTTTGGCTTTTCGACTTTTGCCGATCTAGTCTATGAGAGTGTGTTAGTTACACACTTGCTTTATGACGATTCGCTGACGAGATCTAC
Organism: Gossypium arboreum; assembly: GCF_025698485.1. Classification (NCBI taxonomy): domain Eukaryota; kingdom Viridiplantae; phylum Streptophyta; class Magnoliopsida; order Malvales; family Malvaceae; genus Gossypium; species Gossypium arboreum. The sequence goes on along the minus strand of NC_069074.1, from coordinate 27,744,942 downwards.
GTACGAACTGCCTACAATTATAATACTACCACGTTAATCTTACTACTGAAATGAACTACATATTAACTTCTTACCATATTCGGCCAACAACACCTTAGGCCTTAGCGTTCCTACATTTGCCGAAAATAGCGTCTCGATCCAGATCCGCTCGCTCCACTTGTCCAAGCCCTTGATCAACAGCCTCTTAATCACACTATTACCAAAATAATACTATTATCACAACCCCTTAGGGCTACAAGTCCAAAAAACGACAACCTCCCTAACCTTTTAGGGATTCCGGCTTTTCTTAAAATATGAAAGATAGACTAAGTTGGAAAGACTTACCACCGATTCTTTCAGTCAACATTCCCCCTTAGTTCCTACTTGATTCTGGTGCAGTTCTAAGCCCTCAAACGATAACAAAATTTGAGCCTTCAGTGATCTCAGTATTCGGCTATGTCCCTAGGATAGTGTGGGAGTTTCGGCTTTTTGCAAAAGTATAGAGAAAGATAAAATATGAGGGTTTTTACTTGTAGTATTGTCGACAGAAACATGGGGTTTAAAGGTTGAGAGAATCGGCCAAAGATGATGAGAAAAATAAGAGATTTGGCTAGGGAAAAATCGGTAAAAAAGGAGTCAAGTTTTCAGGATTTCGGGATTTGAGGCAATCGGCTGTAGTCTTAAAAATAATGGAAGGAAGGTGGTATAGAGTAGGGTGGCTGAAGGATTCGGCTATGGGGAAAAGAAAAAGAAAATAATAAGTGGATGGAGAGAAGAGAAAAAGAAAAGAAGAGGAGAATAGTCAGGAAACGGCACCACTTACCACTAATGCCGAATTTATACTGGCACTAACCCTAGCCGAAATTTACCCCCCTTAAGCATCCCTTGGCCGGCCAACTCTTGCTCTTCAAGAGTCCACCATTCGGCCAACACAGTTCACCCTAATCAGCTCCTAAATCCTCTCCCTGATCAGCTCCTAAATCTTCTCCAGACAGACTTTCACTTCAGTTCCACTGCTTACCTTTTCTGTACATAAAAATTAATATCATTAATTTGCTTACCTTGTGACTCGAACCTTAGCCCTCCTTGGTCATCCACACGCCACCTCTAAAGCCCCTAAGTGGCGTCACATGCCAACTTACCATAGGCTTCCTTTTGTCCTCTTTTACCCAGTTAATACTTAAAAGCCCAGTTAACCAGAACCCATTTTTCCCTATGGATTAAAATCACCTAAAATTACTGGATTTTAACCTAAGCTTGGGCCTTCTAGAGGCCCCCTATCATAATTAAACCTTCATCAAGCAGACAGAACACAAAATTTTAAATTTTACCAATCATTCACAGAATTCTCGAAAATTGGGGCGTTACAGTATGTGTGACTTACATATATTTGATTTGTTGTGGTAACTTTGTTAGGTATTTTGATTTGGTATTGCTTGAATGAGTTGATGAATTGAATTAATGTGTATTTTGAGATTAAATTGTATATAATTGTGGTACTAATGAGGTTACATTGGTTAGGCACATATTAGGTTGGTTTTGATGTGTTTTTGACCCGGTTAATGTCATTTTGATTTTGTATTTTGGTTAGTATTTTGAGTTTCTTAAGGTCCAACAAATTAATTGTGTTTGTATTAATGTATGATTTGAATGATTTACTATTTTGTTGTCCTGTAATACTCCATAACCTTGTTTCGGCGACGGATACGGGTTGATTGGATTAGGATTTTTTAAATTAAAAATATAAGAAGGTTAAAATTTAGGGTTTAAGGTTTTAACTTTTAAAGAATATGGATTAAATCTCAAATTCTATAGAATTACAGAGACTAATAACATATTCTAGCTAATAAACTTTTCAATCTGTACCTACTTGGTACCTAACTTTTTTTAGAGTTAACTATTACCTAAACTTAGAAACTGTAAGCCAAGTTGGTAGTTTCTATTGGTACCTAACTAACGCAATTAGATTTTAGGTCGACAACTAATAAAATGTTGACACGTGTCATAAAAATAATAAAAATATTTTTCAAAAATTTAAAAATAATAATATTGGAGATATTTTTTAATTTTACATGCATAATGAACCTAGACAAATAGTTGTCTAATCACTTTAAATGTTTTTAGTAACTTTATATTTTTATAATTTAAAATAATAATATTTTTGAAAAGCGAACTCCTTTATTTTAATTCTTTTTTCTATTTTTAAATTTTTGTAAATTTTAGTTTATTTTTATTTTATTTTATTTCAAGTGCACAAAAATTTAGACATATGTTTGTCTAGATACAAATTAGTCTCGGACAACAGATATTTAAGTTCATTCTAAACGTGTATGCCTCTAGTAATTTTATATTTCTTTATAATTTCAAATTTTAATATAAAATGCTTTAAAATAAGTTCAAGAATTAAAATAAATTTAATTTTCACTCTACATTTAAAAAAATAGTAATGACTATAAATCATTTAAAATATTTTTTCTTACTTAAGTAATAAATTCCAGATTTTAAAATGATTATAAATGATTTAATTAATAAAATTGTAATTTATATTTTTTAAAAACTATATTATTATTTTTAAAATTTTAGAAATATATATAAAAAATTACTAGAAAAATGTATGTCCGAATAAACCTCGACAAATAATTATTCAAATTTAATTATATTTGGACAACAATTAATCCAAATTCGTTATCCACTTCAAAATTGTAGAATTTTAAAAATTATATATAAAAAATTAAAAACAATATAAAATACATATATTACTTTAAAAACATTGTTATTTTTGTTTTGAAATTATAAAATTATTAAAATTCATAACAAACCTAGACAAATAGTTACGCATATAAGGGATTTTTTACCCCAATATATTAAAAAAATTATATACGAAAATGAGTTGTCAGCCAAATTAATTACGAAAATGGTATACTTTTTGGGTCACGCCTATCTAACAGGCACAACCCGTTTTTCTAGTATTATTTTTTTCATTTAAAAAAAACGCATTATTAATTTTTTTAATATTTATATTAATATATGGGTAAAAATATGAGTTTTATACAGGTAAAAAATACCCGAAACGGGTCGAGCCTGTCAGGTAGGCGCGACTAGTCGCGCCTGACAGGTAGGCGCAACACCTCTGTTGCTGCTGCTCCTGCTTGCCCATGCTGCTGCTGCTGTTGCTGCCCCTGTTTTCACCATGCATGAGTCATATCATCATGGGAAAAAAATCTAATGGGGGACCTTATAAGCATGGTCCTCCAAGTTGAAGCAGGCACCACCGAATGTGAAAAAGAAAGGAGAGAGGAGAGACAGGAGAAGGAGAAGAAGAAGGAAGAAGAAAAAAAAAGGTAATGTATTATTTTAGTAATTTATTATAAAATTATTGTGTTTTGTGAGTTTAGTAATGTAAATTTTTTTAAAAAAATAATTGTATAGTTATTTTGTTAGTAGTATGATTAGGTTATAAATTGTTAGTTTTTGTATTTTGTTATAGTTATTTATTTTGTTAATAATTTATGGGATTAGGTTACAAATTGTTAGTGTTTAGTGGTTTAGAGTATTGTGATTTTTAGTAATGTAATTTAAAAAAATAATTTTATAGTTATTTTGTTAGTAATTTATGATTAGGTTATAAAATTGTTAGTGTTTTGTGGTTTAGTATATTAGTGTATTGTGGTTTTTAGTAATATGTTTTAAAAAATAATTTTATAGCTATTTTATTAGTAATTTATGATTAGTTTACATAAATTGCTAGTGTTTAGTGGTTTAGTGTATTATGATTTTTAGTAATGTATTTAAAAATAATAATTTTTAGTTATTTTGTGTTAGTAATTTATGATTATAAATTGTTAGTGTTTCTAGTTTAGTGTTTTGTGATTTTTTAATGTAATTTTTATATAATGTAATTTTATATTATTATTATTTATTTGATAATTTTTATTGATTTATTAAAATGTTGATTAAATTTGTTGTTATATAATTTTATAGGTTATTTGAAAGAAACTAATTAGGTATGTTTCTATTCTCTCTCTTTTTTTAATTCATATGTTTTTATATTTAGATAGTTTATTTTTTAATTATATTATTATTGTTATCTAACATAAATTTTTTTATTGTAGGTAAATAATGAGAAATTATGAGATATTTACCGTATTTGTTTCTAAATTTTGAAATAATTTATTGTGTTTTTGAAATAAATTAAATAAATTCAATTTTTTAATTACAGATTTGCAACAAATGAGTTCTTTGATTGATAATAAAAATCACATATCAAGTACCATTAATGAGATGGTAATAAATTTTTTTTTTGATAGTCATGTTATTTGTTGAATTAAATTATATTGTATTAACTATTTCGCTAATATAATAATGTCAGGGCCCGTACTGCGTATTGAGGGGCCGTGTTAATAGTGTAGGGTTTCAGCCAGATGAATGCCTAATACCGTTCTTGGAGTTAGTCGGGTTTGGATCAGCGGCATTGATCCAGACTTTTGATCTGCGATATGACTTGCTTTCCGCTTTAGTCGAGCGATGGCGTTTGGAGACCCACACATTTCATTTGTCGTGTGGGGAGTGCACCATCACTCTAGAGGACATTGCACTACAGCTCGGGCTCCCCATCGATGGAAACGGGGTCACGGGCGTAAATTCGATCTCCAGGTCGGCTAACCTTTGCTATGAATTACTTGGATGTTCGCCAAATGAGGGAAAATTTGCCAGTTTGAGGTTTTCATGGCTAAAGGCCAATTTTGAATATTTGCCGAGTACTTCCAATGAATAGGAGGTGATGCAGGCCGTTCGAGCTTATATTATGCACCTTATAAGGGGTGTACTTATGCCGGATTCAAACGGCAGTACGGTCCACTTGATGTACTTACTCCTATTATCTAATTTGCATAACACCTGTTCATACAGTTGGGGGTCCGCAGTGTTAGCCATGTTGTATCACGAACTTTTTCAGATGACAGATCCTTCTGCGATGGACATAGGCGGATGCCTCATACTGCTGTAGTCGTAGGCACTTTACCGGATGCCATTCTTGGCATCCATTAGTCACCAATCATATATATTTCCACTCATTAATAGGTGATAAATTTTTATGCGTTATAACAATTAGTTGACTTTTTTTTCAAATTATGTTGTTCTAACAATTTGTTTTCGTAGATGGAGCACAAATCCGGGTATCGGGAGGTCATACACAGTTCCAATATACCGTCTGATGATCGAGAATCATTCTGGAGAGGGGGTAAGTTTTTCCAATATCAATTTAATTTTATTATTTTATTTCACTCGACCTGCGTTAATATAAAAATGTAATTAACTGTGCAGTTCATTTGGATGTCATATTCTGTTCTGGAAATTATGGCAGTTATTCCCTTGTATGCCCACGTCCACTCAAACTTATAGTACACTAGCGCACCTGTTATCAATTTTCAGATAGTGGAGTGGTATCATGGGGATCGAGTTCTTCGGCAGTTCAATTGCATACAATAAATCCTGACACTACAAGTATGATTGGAGGATATCTGTGGGATGAATAGAAGGGGGAAGCATGGGCTTGATTGGGGAGATGTGCATGAAGAATATATTACGGTGTGAAACAACCGATTTGGGATGGTACCTCAGATGGATTGTGGTTTGGATCTTCAGCCCTCGTTAGAGTACCTACAATAGTACTGTGAGATAGGGAAACCTTTTTTGTTTGGTGGGCGGTCGATGGTAATCCCCCCACATACGACACGAATTGGGCAACATCTTCCAGATCCGCTTCATGCACTAGACCCGTTGCTAGAGTAGAAGCCAAGCAGGAGCTAGAACCGGAACTACACTCTGGGGGTAGTTCTTATCATTGAGATTTGGGGGCGATGACTATTCCCCAGGCTCCTCAGGCCACAGATATCATTCAGAGTTTGATATCTTCAGCCCACTACCACCTTAGTACTCCAGTCATCCCGACTCATATCTACCTCAGTACTCCGGCCGATATCCACCACCGTACTCCACTCTTCCAGAGCCGTATCCACTGCCGTACTCTACTCCTCCTGGCCTATATCCACCGTCGTATTCTACTCCACCCGGCTCAAGTTCATCGATGGCGTTTGAGACATAATTTTTCGTCTATATTTCACACACATCTAGATACGGATGAAGAGAACGTTGATCGCCTCAGTCGCCCGCAACATGAATGTCGAGCTCCACAAAAATATATCCCTAGAACTACACCTTCAAACCATCAATTTTAAGGGGTTTTGTAATATAAATAACTTTATTTTTATGTAATAAATTTTTTGGCATTTTATTTATCAATTTAATTTATTTTTATGGCAAATTAAATAGTTAATGATGGCTATTTATGTAATGAATTTTTTGCCATTTTATTACAAAGGATAGTTATCTTTCCCCCGGTTGAATAACGTAATTATAATAGTAAATGAAATACATAATAAATCTGGGTTAAGCATGTATGAACACGAATAGTCATACTTCACCCAGAGTAAGTATGTAAATTGTATGTAAACATGTGTTTTGAAGGTGAATTTTGGAATTGCTTGGGTTGAAGTACATAATAGAAAAAAAGAGAAGGAGTATTAAAAACAATAAATTTTAAAATACTTAAAAATTAAAGAGAATGATAGAAATGCAAATCAATCAATCAATCAATCCATTTAATGAACAACCTCTCAATTTCTATCTGATCGTGACGATTATCCAATATGGTAGTTTCGGAGTGGGCATTTACTCCGATTATAACCGGCTAATCTGCATACTCCACACAGCTTCCCATCAGATTTCTTTCTAATGTCTATTTCGTTACAGATTCTGGATGATTGCGGACGACTTTTCAAGTTCTTACGCAACCCTTTGTTTGGGACAAGCTCGAAGGTCGTCGGAGGAACCTCCCAAGTAAATAGGTCAGGAAGCACAGGAAACTCATTCTCCTATACACGCAATGTGCATTTGAGGGTATACACTTCATTGATAAATTGATCTACATTGAGCGAGACTTTAGCACAAGCTGGCACGACATGTGCACAAGGATAATGAAGTGTCTGGAACCTCATGCAATCGCACCGTCTATTTCAGAGATCAACTCCGTAGGACCTAGGTGGTATACCGAGTCGACGACTGATGGCTTCTGTAACGCGAAACATTTCATTACGTCGTGAATATACTTCTACATTCATCGACCTTACCATCCAACGATTTGCAACCATTGCATCCCTAACATCTTCGACAAGCATGTGTCTTGCCTCCATCTGGTTGACTTGTTGCTGACCCATTCTTGGCATCAAGGTAGCCAACCTGTAGAATGTAGCCGAAAAGACAGATGAAATCAAAAGATTTCGTGTTTTCAACAACATAGCATTGATGCCTTCCACCAAGTTTGTGGTCATTTGAACGTAACGAAAGCCCTCGTCAAAACTTTGAGCCCATTGTCATGGCTCCATGGTACCCAACCATTGTCAGAAAGATGTGTTCGTCTGACCTTCCATGTCACTCTCAAGTTGAGTCATCTTTTGCCGAAAAATGTATGGCTCAAGCTCTTACGGTATGTATGTATTAAGAAAATATAAGTTACAGTCTCGCCACAAAACATTAGGTTATATATTAAAAGGATAAGGTTATTATTTACCCATTTTCACAAATTGTATCTTTCAGTCTGCAGTCTTATAATATCGATGAAAGTTAGCCACAATGTACCGTATGCAGTAAACGGATCTCCATGGTACACTGGAACACCTAATGGCGGTAATTAATTATTTCCCTCTATCGGAGATGATGCAAATATTATCATTACTAATAACATACCTCCGCAAGTTTGTAAGGAACAATTCTCACGACTCCATGTTCTCCTTATTTACGATGGAAAACGCAATTAGGAGCACGTTCTTGTTCCCGTCCTGAGCAATCGCAAGAAGTAAGATCTGTGTATATTTACCATATAGCCATGTCTCATCCACTTGCACAAACGGCTTGCAGTGGGGAAATGCACGCACACATGGATCAAACGTCCAAAACATCCATTGGAAAATTCTTTTTCCCTGTTGTAGTTGTTCATCTTGGCCGTAATAAGGTCGTGTTTGCAACTCAATGATAGTCCCCGGTACATACTCCCTAATAGCAACAATACATCCCTGCAACTCATTGTATGATGCATCAAAATCTCCGTACAATTGCTCCATTGCCATTTGTTTAGCTATCCATACCTTCCGGTATGATACTCGATATTGGAATCATGCCTGCATTTTGACAATCAGTACCGAAACTTTAATAGTCGGCATGTCTTCAACCGTTAGCATGATGCACGTACAGATAGTTTTGGAATCAAGTTTCTGATGATCTTCTGTCATACGTGTTGAAGTACATGTGTGAGGCTTAACAAATTTTCGTATCTCTCATATTTGCGATTTCTGGATAAACGTAGATCGTATCCGCCAATTGTAGCCTTCCGCCGACTTCCAACACTATCCAATATATAATGTCAGTTTAGGCACGACGACTTTGTAGTCTACTAATATATTCATACTATACCGCTTAATGGCAAATACGCACTCTTCTTTACTTTTGAATCTCTGGCCCACAAACAACTTCTCAGAATCAGAATATACGGCCATCCGGTGAGCAGGTAATATTTCAAGGTACTCTGGGAACTCGGCTGTATGCGCCGCATCGGGGTCTATCCGAGACATGTGTGCCCCAGGATTATTGTGTATCATAATACGACGAATCTAGTTTCCGACTGAAGACGCGTTAACATTTCCATCTTCATTCACGCCTTCATCGTCAATATCATCCGGGACCTCATCCACTTCTGGATCACTATCACTATCGACTTCATGATCAGAAGGATCACTACTATGGTATACATCATCACCAACTACAGCAGTCTCGGGTGTAGCATTAAGATCAATGTCGATCCCATGTATAGTTGATTGACTACCAACGTATGATACCAGAACCACCATACACAGTTCTTGAGCTCTAGCTTTTTCACCTAATGCAGTGGGATCTTCGGTTGCCTCCACACCAGCTAACTCAGCAAATAACTGAATCAGTGTATTTTGGTTGTTCCAAGTCCCACAATAAAGAGCGACCATTGTCTCCACGTCTTCATCGTCTACAAGTTCCATTTCAGTGAATTTTATGGGATCCGTCAAAACTGGAAACTTGTAGAAAAGTTTCGAGATCCTTCTCCCACAATGTCTATAAATTTTTTCACTAATTTTTTCCTTCATATCATTAAACGAGATATTTCTATTAAATCTCATTGCTACTTGTTTGCGACATTCAAATATACATCCCATGCTTGTTGTCAAAATTTCTCCATCAAAATAAATGCATACGAAAAACTGATTCTCTATCTTCAATACTAGATCTGTTAAAAAAATTTTAAAATTCTCAAAATAGTTTCAAATAGCAAAAAAGTTACATAAAATTTGTAATACAAAATTTTTCATTCAGAAGCTAACAAAATTAATAATCTAACAAAATAGCTTTTAAATAATAAAATTTCTAACAAAATTCTATATTCTATTTAAAAATAAATAAACTAAAATACCTTATCCTTCTTATTTTTCTTTCTTTCCTTATTCTCCCTCTCTTCTTACTTCTGTTTTGTTAAATTTTGTGTCTATTGCTCTGCTAAATTTTCTGTATGTTGCTCATCTGATTTTCGGGAGAATATATAAGGGAAAAATGAAGCTTGTGGGCCCATTAGTTGTGCCTACCAAGAAGGCTCAACAAGTCGTGCCTGTCAGATAGGCTCAACTAGTTGAGCTTGTCATGTAAGCGCAACCTGTATGTATATTGTTCTCGTACATATACACGAGTTTGATATTGATCTGAAAAAAATAAAAATAATAATTTTTTTAAACGAAAAAAAATTAATATTAAAAAAATAAGTTGCGCCTATCAGGTAGGCCCGACTCAAAAAAACATATCATTTTCGTAATTAATCTGACTGACAACTTATTTTTGTATATAATTTTTTAATATATTAAGATAAAACCCGCATATAAGATAAAAATAAATAAATCTCTTTTTTCTTTTTAATTTTTAAAATTTTATTATTTTTATGACACATAACAATAATTTCTTTATTTTGATAAAAATCTAGTAATATTAGTCAGATACGAATTAAAAACATCAACTTAAATTATAATTATTAAGTTTAAATTGTAAGGAACTTCGTATATATTAAACCTTAATTTTTTTATTTCATTGTATCATATTTTAAATTATCTTTCTTCGTAAAGTCAAGGAGGAAAGAAAGATCCGAATCCCGAGGAATGTTGATGACAAAACATTAATTGAGATCACTGTTTGTTCGTCCAAATTAGTAAAGTCTCCATTGCACAGTGGCCTCTGCAGCCTGTTGAAAAGTCACACCCTCTTAAATGCTCAACTATAAATTATATTGTCAATTTTTTATTAACAAGTAGCCTTAGCAACTTTCAACGCATTGGTAAATGGGTTTAGAATGACTGAAATATATAAAGTTTTGAAATGTGATAGAAGCAGTGCATTCATTGGTTAAATTGATCAAAGAAAGGGCTCATGAGATTGAGACTGAAACACCATTTGTTGGGCAATGCAATGCTTGCCACTATTAGAAACGAGGTGAAGGACTGGTGTTGATTGCTGGCAGATTCAAAGAAGGAAAGAAGATGCAGCGATCGATGCCGACTTCAAAAGCATACTAGATGTTATAGAATTTCAGCTATTTCACTAAATATCTATTTTTACAAATTTTTTTCTCCCAAGAAAAAAACTTAGCGCATAAAATAATAAATAAATACGAATAGTAAAGTTAAAAATATTAATTTATAATATTTTGCTTATAATTATGTCAGTACAAAATAATTTTCTATTCTTCAAAGTCAAAATTTATAATTTATTTTATACTTCTTCTGTGTAGTATAATAATTTCAACATAAAAAAATTATAGATTCAAGTGGGTTTAAATAATTTTTTCGATTAAGGGTTTGAAAGCTTATATAAAAAACAAAATAATTGAGAAAAAAGGAAAATATTGATTTTTTTTTTAATATAAAGAGAGGAAGGTGGCGGTTGAAGTATACGATGGCCCATTATGGAAGAGAATTTATTTCGAACAGAATTGTTCATGGAATTCACGATGGAGATGTGAAAAGAAACAAATATTGCGCGATAAATGATGTTGAAAATGAAAGATTTGTAGGGATGGATTCAGATGTATCTATTTTTGTTTGAATTATTTTAAGTTTATAAAGTTTTGAATTTTAAATTTTTATTTGATTATTTTATATTATTTTTATTTTGGATATAAATATATTCTTTTTATTTTGAACCGATTTAATTTCGGATTCGTTTATAGATGAACTCAAATTTTAGAATTTATATTTATTTAATTCCACCGTATTGAATAATTTTGGTTTTACAAATTAGCAAAAATACTAGAATTTAAATTTTAAATAAATATAAAATTTTTAAAGAATTTTTATATGGAATATTGATATATTCTATTGAGTATGAAGGTGTTCATAAATTGAGTCGAGTTTAAGCATGATATCGATATATTTTATGATTTTCAAACCCGATTCAATCTAAAATATAAGTTTAAAATTTTACTCAAACTCGTTTATATTTGTAAATTACTAACCCAAACTCATTTTAGGCCCACTCATATTATTATTTTTAATTTTAAAAATATATTTATTTTATTTTAATACTTAATAATTTTATATATTTTTATTTATTAAGGTTTTATATATGGCTATCTTAACTGCTTTTAATGTTTACATAATAATAGTATTATATATTTCTATATATTTAAGTTTTATATGTTATACATTACATAATATATAAATATAATATAACATAATATATTACAAACTTAAAAAATTGGTCGGTTCAAGTTCGAGCATTGAATGTTCAAGTCAGATCTAATTTTTTTTGCCCAAACTCATTTTTTGGACTTAATATTTTCGCTCAAGCCCTTTAAAATTTTAAACTGACTTTCAGACTTAGACAAATAATCCGACTAATGAATAGATGTAATTGAGTACTATTGATTGTTTTTAGTATAAACACAATTAATCCTCACTGGTTAGGGGCTTTAATTTTTCTAATATACTTTTCATATTTTTAATTTTTTATTGTGGCCGATTAAGTTTTAATTTGGTTGGCCTTAACATTGTTGCAAGTAAAAAAGAATGTAAGTTCGAATGTATTGAAACATGTTTATTCTTTTATTTAAAAAGTAAGGAGAAATTATGAATAATTTTAAGTATTATATATATATATATATATATATATATATGTATAAAATAAAAAAATAAAAAACATTTTATCCTATAAATTTGGGTTAGATATTTTTCTCTAAAAGACATTTTTAGAGATAATGAATTTAACATAATATGATTTTTATGCTTTGATGATATAGAAATTTATAAATAAATATACAAATGTCCAATAAAATGTTTCAATTTTGAGTAAGTGATGAATTGTTTAAGATTTGTATATAGAAATTGAAATTGTTTAAGACCTTAACTTACAAAGAGAGTATCTAAAATGTTCATTTAGGCACCCAATTAATTATGCCATTTCTCTTTTATCTTTTTGTCAAATAATGTAACATGTTGTAAACATTTTAATCCAAAACTATAAATCCTTAACTTAATTATAAATTCAAAAAATATTTACTCTAAACTTGAAATTATAATCTTTAAGGTAGTGTTCGAAAAGCCACTTAGTAACTGAATTTGGGTGTAACTGTTTGTAATTATATAGGTGTGGCATGTTTGAGTGTCCATTATAACAAGTGAGTTCCACTAAATTGGATGTAATTGGAGCACCCCAATTACACTTTCTAATTGACTTAGAGATATTTTCATAGAAACCAAAAATAACTCTCTAGAAGTCCTTTTGCTTTTCTCTCTCATTTTGTAAGTTCGAGGTAAGTGTTTTTTTTCGGTTGCTATTGCCGGAGGTAGCCTTTTGGTTGGTTGTCGGTCCCTTTCTTTTCTTCCTCCCTCCTTCCCTTCTTTTTCTGTCTTCTTTCCTCCTCCCTCCTATCATTCCTTTTGTTATCTCTTTTTTTTCCCATTTTGTTTCTTTCCCCATTGTTTCTCTACCTCCCCTTATTGGTGGGTCATGCATTGGTAGGATCCCCTTTCCTCATTGGCCTTTCGAGTATTGACACCCACCTTTCTCTTCTCCACCTCCTTCCGTTTCTTCCGTCCTTCCCCACTGTTTTATTTCTTTTTCTTTTTTCCCTCTTTTTGTTTCTCTCTGTTGTTGACTCCTCCTTTACTAGTTGTGAAGGTCAGCTTTCCCTTTTCTTGACATAATAAAGGTTCCTTTGGTCTTCCCTCGTGGAGGTTTTCTCGTGCCCTAAAGGCTCGTATTTCTAAGATCTTATGTGTTCCGATTTCTCGACTCCTTCATGGCTCGTTTTGACTGTTTTTATTTTCTAGCAACTGCACATATGTTATTCTTAGGTTCGTTATATTGTGTCCATTGCCATTGGAACAAGGTTATGGAAAGGGGCTCAATGGTTCAAAGTGACGTGTTCACTTTATTTGCTAGTAGCCTTTTATCTAAGTGTGTTAGATTCCTTCAAAGAGTGGCTTGAATCCTGCTTTGCTCACTCTCATGTGGTGGAGGCCTGTTACACATAGTTTGCTTTGTTTGGTATGGCTTGACTTTATGTTAAACGTGCATACTGTACCTTTGGTTGTAATATCTTCTAAGCTTCCAATGTGTCTCGGATGAATCATATCCCTTTCTTTGTACTGATGTTACAATCAATGATATTATCCTTAAAAAAGGGATAGATCTCAAAACCATACATGAAATTCAGTTTAAGGTGCAATTTTACACAATTTTACGCATGAACTTTGATTTTGTACATTTTTATACATGAAATTTTGAGTTGATTTGATTCTAAAAAATTATTAACACAATTATTAAAATACCATCATTTTATGTTTATATATTGCATATAGAAATAATTATATTTATCCAATATAAAAATAAATTGATGTATTTATTTCTTCAAATGTGTATGATTGAATCAAAATTAAGGTTTTATGTATACATCTGAACCACGATAAAAGTTTCATGTTTATAATTGAACTAAATTAAAGTTCACGTGTCAAATTGCACATTGAATCAAATTTCATGTGTAATTTTGAGATTTATCTCCCCAAAAAAAAGAACAAAAAAAAATTATACTTTTCAATTATTAAGGGGGAGGGAGAAAATTCGAGTAATTATATTGGCAATTACCCTCAAATCCAATTATTTTATTACTTTCCAAACACTCATACTATCATCGATGTTTTTTAATTTAGATCAGTGGCTGAATCAATTAGATTACCAATTCCCTGATCCAATCAGTTTGATTAAAAAATTATAAAATTTATAAAAATCTTGGTTCAACCAATTTTTTGGTTGGTTCAACCGATTTGTACCAATTCTTGATCTAACCAGTTCAAAGTCACTCTTTGGACTGATACCCCAATCGATTCCCAGTCCAATCGGTCTGTTCGGTCGGTCTAGTCTAGTTCCAACAACATTGATTGTCATACATGGTTTAATTTTAAGAAATATATTTTTTACAAGTCTAAGTTTTAAATTTTATATTATAAGCATGAACACGTATGAGTATTTGAGATGATTATGACAAAAATTCTAAGGTTACATTATAAATCTTAAAATTTATATTATAAAATTAATTTATGTGTATTTTGTAAAACTACAAAAAATTATATTATTTAAATTCTAAAAATTTAAAATTATGGCTGAAAAATATATTATAAAAATAAGTTTTGTGTTATAAAAGACTAAAAGTGTTATAATATACATATTTATAATAAATGTTGGAAAAGTTATTGAACATTTTATAAACTTTTTTTATAAAGGTTATATGTTATAAATTTTATATCATTTTTACCTAATTTATGTATTATAAAAGAGTTATAACCTATTATAAGTCTTTTTTTCTTTTCAAATCAGTTTATTTAAGTTTTTATAAACAAAGCTATAGATTGTTTATGCTATGTGTTTGAAGATCAAGTTTGTTAAATGTAGTGGAAAATAGGTTTAAGGGAAAACCATAGCTTGAAAAAAATTTCAAACACAAGAACTTGGTTGTGTTATCTAAAATAATAAACACTTAATCAAACTCGTACCTTTATGATTCATCTAGCATGAATGCTTCGACCGAGTACTCTTCTTCGCTATCCTCAAGCTCATGTTCGCTGAGTGTGAGCTCACTTCGAATCAGAAAATTTTTCACAAAATTATCAGTAAGGTAATTTTGTAATTTCTCTAAACTTCTATGGTCAAGTTCTAAATGTTAAAAATATCTCTAGAAATTTTCTTGAATAATTTCTTCGGAAAATTTTATCTCTACAACTTTTCTTTTATGTAAGCGTGTGTGAATAAATGACCGAGACTCTTTTTATATAGAGTGTAACGCCCCCAAATCCAGCCTAGACGTTATAGCCGAATCTAGCTACGTCACATGAAATATAATTTTGAAATCAAATTACCAAGTCAAAACCATTCTCGTTTATTATCTTCTATTTATTGCTCGTCAAATTCCCAATCGTTTTCTCATTAATTTAGTTAGTTCAAAACCTATTTTGTAGCTGAAGCTTTAAAAACCGTGATGTATACAGAAAATCATTTGCTTTTAGGAAAAATGTCACGTTTAATAAAACCGAGTTTCGATGCAGTTCACTAGTTCGTGAAGAACAGTTAAAATCCCAAAACAATGGTAAACAGTCCAAAAAGTCCCAAATTACATAAAAAAATACCCGAAAAAACAAGAAGGAATTAAAACCATTAAAAGATAAGAACTATTCAATAAACTTGTGGTCACCGCTGAGTCTTCCGTTGCACCGGACCGTCTAAGTCTGGGGATTACCTGTACAAATAAAACAAAAAGGGGTGAGTTTACATAAAATCAGATTGCAATCCCCACAGAAAACATACATACAGTTAAACAACAGTATCAGTCAAATGCAATCTGGGCCTATGCCCATTTCAGTCTCAGTAGCAGTTCGGCCCTTAGCCCATTTCAGTTTCAGTATCAAATATGCATCAATTAGTAAACAAAATTCTACCCAACCAGCCTCTATACACCATCTCCGTCCATCCCCACACTCTATGTGGGGTTTAAAACACCCACCCATCCTTATACTTCAAGTAGTACCGAATGCGACACATAATCAGTAATTTGCAGCTGAGCTGCCAGGTAATAAGCTTAAGAGCCTTTCAGTACACTTTCTCAAAATATCAACATCCCAACGCAATAAAATGCAACATACAGTATATGATATACAAATACACGAATTCCAGTTACAGATACAATTTAGTATTCATGCATATAATCATCATACATACAATTCACGCATTTAGGGTCGAAGTAGTGCTTACCGACCCTACAGTAGGTTTACAGTCGACTTGGGCGACCCGTGCAACCTTAGAACACATTTCAGTTAAATGGGCTCACACTCCCATATGGCCTGCCGTATGGGCCCATACGCCCGTGTGGCCCATACATCCCAATTTGACCTTGGCCTTGTGGATCACACAACTTGGCCCAGAATTTTACACGCTCATGTGGACTATCTGTGTGGACCCACACGCCCGTGTGGTCGACACGGCCCAAATCAGTCTATCCCGTATGTCGCACACGGCCTACCTGGCCATCACACGGTCGTGTCCCGCGCACACGACCTGGCCTCGTTAATCACACGCCCATGTTATGGCACATGACCTACCACACGGGCAACCACACGCCCATGTAGCATTGGCAGTAGGGTTTTTAGTTTTCGCTGAAACCCTGTTTTCTGTGTTTTCAGATACACACATGGTATTGGTTCGATGTGAAACTACCCCTAAGCCACTCGAAACCTAAAAACCAAATTAACCAACATTGATTTAGTAATTGATGAACGGATTCCGATAAAAGTGTACTAACAGAAACCTGACTTACTACTGACGAAGAACCTTCGTTAACCTTTACCAAACTGAAACAGCGAATCTCACTGCTCACAACCTTCTCTACACTATCAATTGTAATAGAAGCCAGATTCCTAATCGATCATAATGCAACCACTACAATGACAGAAATAGAAGACTTACCAATCTCGCACCAATACAAACCACTTTACTAAGCGAAAAGATGAATCTAGGGAAACAAAAAAACAAAAAAAGAATGGAAGATTCCAAAGGAAAAAACAGCAAAAAGATAGGGAGCAGAACGTCAGAAGGCGAGAGATTTGTTTTCAAAAAGAAACAAAATGAGGATAACTCTCAACTCCTCATATCCCTCAAATCTCTCTACTACTCCCACTACTCAGACTTTTGGTCCAACTCAAACACCCTCTCAACCACCCAAATAAAAATATAAACATCAAAGCTTGCGTAAGAACTCAAACACAGGATAGGACTTCTATCTATCAGAAGTCGCCTTCAGACAATCCCTGATCAATCGAACCTTATCCTCAGTCTCAGAAACCAACTCAGGACCCAAAACTCGCTATTCATCAAACTCAGTCCAACATAAGGGAGTGCGACACTTACGACCATACAAGGTTTTGTAAGGCACCATCTGAATACTAGACTAGAAGCTGTTATTATAGGTGAATTCTACCAACGGCAGATAATCCTCCCAACTACCTTTAAAATCAATAACACAACTCCTCAACATATCCTCCAGTATCTGAATCACCCTCTCAGATTGACCATCGGTCTGAAGATAGAACGCAGTACTGAAGTCTAACCTGAAATCCAGAGCCTCATGTAGCTTCTTCCAAAATTAAGACGTGAAGCGAGGATCCCTATCAGAGATAATCGAAACCGGTACCCCATGCAGTTTCACTATCTTAGAAATATAAAGCTTTGCCAGCTTCTGTAGAGAATAATCTGTCCTAACCGGTATGAAGTGCGCAGACTTGGTCAATTAATCCACGATGACCCACACTAAATCCTTCTTAGTGGGTGTTAAAGGTAACCCACTAACGAAATCCATCGTTACTCGCTCTCATTTCCATAACAAAATCTTAACCAGCTGTAGGAAACCCTAAAGCAACTGATGCTCAACCTTAACCTATTGGTAAGTCAGACATCTAGCCATAAAATTAGTAACCTCTCGCTTCAATTTTAGCAACCAATACGACCCTCGAAGATCTCGGTACATCTTATTCCCACCAGAGTACATAGCGTAAGGGCTACTATGCGCCTCTCTCAATATAGGATGTCTCAAATTAGAACATTCAGTACACATATCTGCCCTCAAAAACACAACACACCCTCAGAGTTCAACCCAAAGTCTGTTGTGCTACCACTTTCAATCTGACGGAACCATAAACCCAAAGACTTATCCTCCAGCTATTTACCCTTAATCTGCTTGATCCAAGTTGGTTTGACTTGCAGCTCAGCCAGCAAACGCCCATCGTTGAACAAGTTAAATCGAGCAAACATCGTTCTCAGATCTGTCATAACCCTACGGCTCAACATATCGGCCACCACATTGGCTGTGCCAAAATGGTTCTCAATAGTACAGTCATAATCCTTAAGTAGCTCAATCTATTTACGCTGCCTAAGATTCAACTCCTTCTGAGTCAGATGTACTTGAGGCTCTTGTAATCAGTGTAGATGACACACTTCTCACCATACACAGAGTGACTCTAGATTTTCAAAGTGAATTCCATGGTGGCCAATTAAAAATCATGCATCGGGTAGTTCATCTCATGCGTCTTAAGCTGATGTGACGCATATGCTACCATCTTACGATCCTGCATTAACATACATTCCAAACCGACATGTGATGTATCACTATAAACCGTGAATCCCTTTCCAAGTTCAGGATGTATCAGAACAGGAGCTTCAGTCAGTATAATCTTGAGCTTCTCGAAGCTCTCTTGCTGTACATCAGTCTAGACAAACGGTACACCCTTACGTAGTAGCTTAGTTAAGGGTGCTGCAATCAATGAGAAACCTTCCACAAATCGTCGGTAATAACCTGTCAGCCCCAGAAAGCTGTGGATCTCATACACATTCTTAGGCTGCTTCCAATCTAATATAACCTCAATCTTTCGAGGATCCACACGAATCCCCTCAGTAGAAACCATGTGTCCCAGAAAAGTTACTTCACGTAACCAGAACTCGCACTTGCTGAACTTAGCATAGAGTTTTTTTTCCTTAAAAATCTGAAGAGCAATCCTAAGATGCTCGTGGCACTCATCCTAATAAACCAATGTGTCATCAATGAACACTACCACAAACCGGTCCAGATAGGGCTCAAATACTTTGTTCATCAGATCTATGAAAGTTGCCGGTGCATTAGTCAGTCCAAATAGCATCACTAGGAACTCGTAGTGACCATAATGAGTCCTAAACACCGTTTTATGTACGTCAGCCTCTTTAACCCTCAACTGATGGTACCCAGACTAGAGATCAATCTTAGAGAATACTGAAGCTCCTCGAAACTGGTCAAACAGGTCATCGATCCTCGATAACAGATACTTATTATTTATGGTCAGCTTATTCAGTTGCCGGTAGTTAATAGACATCCTCATGGATCTATCTTTCTTCTTAACAAATAGTATCAGTGCTCTTCACAGAGACACACTAGGGCAGATGAACCCACGATCTGACAACTCCTAAATCTAAACCTTAAGCTCCTTAAGCTCTTTCGGTGCCATTCAATAGGGAGCGATAGACATCAATGCTGTACCAGGGAAAAGCTCAATCCTAAACTCCACTTCCCAATTCGAAGGTAAACCCAGTAGCTCCTCAGGGAAGTCGTTCTGAAAATACCTTACAGCGTGGATATCCTTTAAAGTAGAGTCCACAGAAGCGGAACACTTACGTAGGCCAGGTACGCGTCACATCCCTTGCGAACTAGTTTCTCAGCTACTAGTGTAGTGATCACATTAGTAAATAATTCTGAAGTTCTCTAATCATGACTACCTCATTATCCTCCTCAGTTCTCAATACGACCCTCTTAGTCGCACAATCCAGACTGACACGGTGCTTGACCAATCAGTCCATACCCAGAATTATATCGAACTCCACAAACGGAAGCTTGTTCAGATCCCCCAGAAAGACAGTTCCTTGCACCCCTAAGGATACATCCCTATAGAGTTTACTAACCTGAATAGATTGTCCTAATGGACTCAGTACGGTGACCTCACTCATAGTGCTCTCAACCGATAACCCCAAATTTTCAAAAACAGAATAGGCTATATAGGAATGAGTAGATCCTATGTCTATTAGAGCGAGATATGGTACATAAAAAATAAGGAACATACCAGTGATGAAATCAGAAGTATCTCTGTCCTCATGATGATGAGCAGTATAAACAAGAGCAGACTGCCTCCCCTCAGTCTGTCCAAGTCCAACACCTCTTCCAGATGCTCTCTATCTATGGCCCATACCTGTTACCACCCCTAGCCTAACCACGGCCCCTCGGTGGCTGCTGAACTACCTTCAGTGGCTGTATAGTACTAGAACCCATAACTTACATCTGATCTGCTCTCAGCGGACACTCTCGAATACGGTATTCAGCGACCCACACCTCAAACATGCCTCAGTCCTCCTCCATCACTCGCCCTGATTGTGTCTACCACAATCTCCACATAGCTGCAACCTAGTAGGAGCAATAGGGGGCCCAGCTCTAATTTGCCCATCAGTCCTGGCCTTTTTCTTAGGCCTCTTCGATGATCTTCGCCTTCTCGACCAGAATAGAAAAATCTCGCTCCCGCTACGAAGCTATCAGAACCCTCAAACTATCTTTGAGGTCATCCTCAAAGCGGACACACCTCTCATACTTCGATGCCACTATACCTCGCGCATAGCGGCTTAATATTAGGAACTTGGCCTTATACTCGGCCATAGATCGATCCCTCTGAGTGAGATTCAGAAACTCTCTCCTACGAGTGTCCACATAACTGGCTTCCATATATTTCCCTTAGAAGGTGGTCTTAACGAATTACCATGTTAGACGTTCGGGTTTAGTGCCCTCCTTAACAGTCAGCCACCATTGATAAGCCTCGTCTCGTAACAAAGAGACCGCACACTTCAGTTTCTGCTCAGGGGTGCAATCCAAGTCATCCATAATCCACTTCGTGGCCTCAATCCAGTACTCAGCCACATTAGGGGTGACTCTAGTGACACCCTTAAAAAGTTCAGCTCCATTAGACCGGAGTCGTTCTATAATCGACCCTCAGCCCCCAGATCCAGTGTTGATCCCAACGACCTTCTCCAATATCCTTAACATACCCTGGGACAATACGTCGTCCCCAGCCATGCGATCTTGAGACCTAGTCTTAGTAGTAGGCAACACTGGCATCTCACTCGTGTCCAGATTTAGCGTACTGCCCAGTGAATAGGACTCTGATCGAGCCTCTCTACGGCCTCTACCTCGGCCTCTGGTACCTCGTTCGTGGATACCTTGTGCGCTCATGTCTAGTCTGATTTATCTGGTATTACAAATTTTGTGGATCAATTACGGTTTCAGTATTTATTAGCAGATATTTATTGTAAACAATTCTAGTAATTAAGAGTGATTTTTTGTAAATCGTAGTCTCTATCAGTTTTGCTACAGTTTCAGTATATACTATCTAGAGGGTTTTCACAGTAGAGTACTTATAGTAGTTTCAGAAGGTACTATCTACAGTATTTTTAGTTTAAGCTTATCACAGTTTCAGAATACTTACAGGATCGGCACTAGAGACTCGATGTACCACATACTAAGTCAAGTTAGTTCAAAAAAAATTTGAAATTAATTCCTTAGAATCCAATTTTTGAAACCCAAAATCTACAGCTGAGTTTTGCAACCTTGCTCTGATACTACTAAATGTAATGCCCTAAATCCGGCCTAGACTTTTTGGCCGAATCTGGCGATGTCACATGGGATGGAATTTTGAAATCGAATTACCAAGTCAAAATCGTTCTCGTTTATTATCTTTTATTTATCTTTCGTCAAATTCACAATTTTTTTCTCATTAATTTAGTTCGTTTAAAACCTATTTTGTAGCGGAAACTTTAAAAACCGTGATGTTTATTGAAAACATTTGCTTTTAGGAAAAACATCAATAAAACTGAGTTTCGATGTAGTTCAACAGTTCATGAAGAACAGTTAAAATCCCAAAACAATGGTAACTAGTCCAAAAAGTCCCAAGTTAAATAAAAAATACCCAGAAAAATAAATAGGAATTAAAACCATTAAAAAGATAAGAACCATTCAATAAACTTGTGGTCACATTGAGTCTCAGCTGTAATCGAACTGCCTAAGCCGGGATTACCTGCAGATAAAATGAAGGGGTGAGTTTACGTAAACTCAGTGTGCAATCTCTACAGAAAACATACATACAGTCAAACAATAGTTATTAGTCAAATGCAATCTGGGTCTAAGCCCATTTCGGCCTCAAGAGCGATTCAGCCTTAGCCCATTTCGGGCCAAGATCGATATGCATCAATCAAGAAATGAGTCCTACCCAACTAGCCGCTACACGCCATCCCTATCCATCCTTACACTCCATGTGAGATTTAAAATACCCACCCATCCCTACACTCCAAATAGTACTGAATTTGGCACATAATCAGTAATTTGCATCTGAGCTGCCAGATAATAAGCTTAAGAGCCTTTTAGTACACTTCCTCCAAACATCAACATCCCAACCCAATGTAATACAACATACAATATATGATATGCTAATACACGAATTCTAGTTACACATACAGTTCAGTATTCATGCATATAATCATCATACATACAATTCACGCATTTACAGTCTAAGTAGTGCTTACCGACCCTACAGTAGGTCTATAGTCGACTTGGGCGACCCGCGCAACCTTAGAACACATTTCAGTTAAATGGGTTCACACGCCTATGTGGCCTGCCCGTGCGAGCCCACACCCTCGTGTGGCCTACACGGCCCAATTTGGCCTTGGCCTCGTGGATCACACGGCTTGGTCCAGAATTTCACACACCTGTGTGGACTACCCGTGTGGGCTCATACGCCCGTGTGGCCCACACGACCCAAATTAGTCTAGCCTGTATGTCACACACGACCTACCTGGCCATCACACAGTCGTGTCTAGACCTGCTCATGAGTTGGACTATACTGCCCAACCCTAAGGCCTGCCCGCCCGAAATGTGGGAGGGTTTAGGCAAAAATATAGTCCCAAAATATGGGTTGGGCAAAAAAATAAGGCCCGTTTAAAAAATGGGTTGGGCCCCGAGTAAGGTATTTTTGGCTCAAGCCCGGCCCGACCCGACCCGAATTCACTAAATGACAAAAAAATCTAATTTTTTTTATTTTTGAATGTTATTTTCTTGTTGTTTTCTCCCTATTTTGCTACCATATTACTATTATGTTGCTACTATTTTGTTGTTATTATTTGGATATTGTATAAAACTTATTTTATTTTTAATTTTGTTATTATTTTAAAGGCATTTGTTAATTTTGTTATTATTTTAGAGGTATTTGCTTGTTAAGTTGCATCTATCTTAATGCTATTTTAAGTCTACATATTTTTAAGATTTATTTTCAATTTATTGGAAAATATTTATTTTGATTTTTTAGTATTTTTGATGTATATATATATATATATATATATTTAAAATTATATAAAATAATTTAAAATTAATACTGGTATGTCGGGCCGAAATGGGTCAGCCTGTGTTTTAGCATTTTTATTTGGGTTGGGCTTAGACTAAATTTTAAGCCCATTTTTTGGGCCCAACTCGGCCTGAGCCCAATGAATCGGCCTAAATTTTTAGTTTAGCCTGGCCTGAACCTGGCCCGGCCTGGCCCATGAGCACCTCTAGTTGTGTCCCGCGCATACGGTCTGGCCTCATCAATCAAATGGTCGTGTTATGGTACACAGCCTACCACACGGGCAACCACATGCCGGAGTGGTGTTGATAGTGAGGTTTTCAGTTTTTGATGAAACCTCGTTTTCTGCGTTTTCAGGTACACACCTAGTATTGGTTCGATGTGAAACCACTCCTAAGCCTCTCGAAACCTAAAAACTAGATTAACCAACATTGATTTAGCAATTGATTAACCGATTCCGACATAAGTGAACTAACAGAAACCCGACTTACCACCGATGAAAAACCTTCGTTAACCCTTACCAAACCGAAACTGTGAGTCTCACTGCTCACGACTTTCGTTTACACCATTAATTGTAATAGAAATCAGATTCCTAATCAATCATAATGTAACCACTACAACGACAGAAATAGAAGACTTACCAATCTCGCACCAATGCAAACCACTTTACTAAGCGAAAAGATAAATTTAGGGAAACAAAAAAACAAAGAAAGAAAAGAAGATTTCAAAGGAAAAATCTGCAAAAAGATGGGGAGGAAAATGTCAGAAGGTGAGAGATTTTTTTTCAAAAAGAACCAAAAAGAAACAAAATGAGGATAAGTCTCAACTTCCCATATCCCTCAAATCTCTCTACTACTCCCACTACTCAAACTTTTAGTCTAACTCAAACACCCTCTCAACCATCCGAGTAAAAATATAAACATCAAAGCTTACGCAAGGACTCGAACACAGGACCTCCAGCAAACTTACACTCCCCTTAACCACCAGACCAGCAGGCTCATTCTGTTATGGTTTCACCCACAATTAACCTTAAAGCCACTTAGCAAGGGTAAGGCTTAAATTAGAAAAATTCCAAAATTTGCCAAAACGAAGGCTTGAACTTGGGACCTCACACACACACCCAGAACACTTAACCTCTGATGCAGATACAAATTTGTGATACAATTTAACAGAAACAAAAATAAGAATTTTGGGGTGTTACATAGAGAGAGTTTAGAGAGGGTTCAATTAAAATTAGAATGATTCACATTAATATTAAATTAATAAAATTCTATCAAGATAAATATTAAATTAAATTAAATATAATTTTTTAAAATAATATTATTTTTAAAAAAATTTAATTTGAAACCAAGTTACCTGGTAGAGTCTCGCTAGGAGTATAATTTCCCATTGCTCTATCATCGAAGAACCATCACCACTATAACAGTGTGGAATCAGAACAGTGGTTTCGAGACCATAAATTTGATGTGAAAATATTTACTTTATTAATATTTTAATGTCTACAGCATGATAGTATAGGCATATGAAAATTTCGTTAAGAAATTTTACCCTTTTTATGCTTAATTCGATAAAAAGGACTAAATTGTAAAAATGTGCAAAACTTGAGTTCTATAAGCTAAAGGGAATTAATAGCTATGAAATTAATTTATTGGAGGGTTTATTTTGTAATTAAACCATTGACATGTTGAGTGGACAAATATGGACATTTATTATGTGATTTTAAAGGTTATATATCAAGGTTAATTAAGTAAATTAGTAAATAAAAGTAAAATAAAATAAAATAAAAGGTTGTATCATCTTCAACCTTGAGCATTAAAATAAAAAATTGAAGAAAAATAAATAAAATTACAGCTTTGAGGTATCCGTTTTTAATGATTTTTATGTTTTTAGAGTCGTTGTAGCTTAATCTAGCTAGCCCAAGGACTAATTTGCAAAACTATTGAGTTTTTTTGAATTTTTATATTGATTTATAGGTTAGGGTTTTGCAGTTTAATGGTATAAAATGAATGGTTTTTGTTAGATAAACAAGTTTTGTAAAGTAATTTTGGTTGAAAATGTCAAATAGGGATTAAATTGAGAAAAGTGAAATTTATGTGGTGAAATGTATGAGCTGCTATAAGCTTGTATAAAATTCGGTTAGTATGGGTGTGGATTACATTGTATGAATTTGCCTTTTTGTGAGATAGGGACTAAATTGTAAAGAAGTTAAATGTTTAAGGGTAAAATAGTAATTTTTCCATAATATAAAGTTTTGGATTGAGTTGAATAAAATGAGACTTAAATAAGTTAAATTTGATTATATAGATCAAGAAAAGCCACGTCCAGAATTAGATCGAGACAAAGATAAAGTAGTGGATTGATCGGTAGATTTTCTCTAAACTAATTTGAGGTAAGTTCGTATGTTAATAAGTATTAAAGTAATGTGTTTTAAATGCCTTATTATTGCATTCTTGATAAATACGACTTCACAGAAATACTCAACGAAGATTTGGCGAAGTATGAGACCCCGGTTGAACCTTAGGAATAGATATGATACAAAAGACATGTCATTAGGGGTTACCGTGTTTTGGGTGCTAGTCCCTTACGTTCTACTGGTGGCTGAGTTTTTCGGCATGTGTTATGGTTACTCATCAGCTTGTGTGAGCAACACCGTGTAGCTACGTCTCGACTGTCAGCTTGTGTGAGCAGACTAGTGATAGCTCGAGATTGAGCATCTATATGATATATGAGATAGAGATGGTTTTGACCATGTAATTGTGTAATACCCCAAACCCGGCCTAGAAGTTAGGCCCAGATCTGGCATGTCACATTGAAGTATTTTTCGAAAACCATGTTCTTATTGAAAACCCTTTTTACTATTCAAAACCTCTGGCTATTTTAAAACTTGTGAAACATTAATTCCCTTAAAACCTTACTTGCTGCGAAAGCTTACTTTTAAACAGTTACGGAAACGTGATATTTTGAAAACCAGTTGTTGTTTTGGAAAACCGCGCCCTACTTCTAATAGATATTAAGCATACTAAATAAATTTCCAAAATAAAAAGTTAAGAAAATAAAGAGGCCTTAATACAACCCAAATCAAAAACCAAATTGCTTAACTAAATAAACGAAATAGAAAAAAACATGTACAGTTGTGTGGTTGTCTCCGAGTCCCTCTGCGACACCAATCCACCTAACGCTAGGGATTACCTGCATAGTTAATAAATGGGGTGAGTTTACGAAAACTCAGTGTGTAATCCCCTTACTAGAGTAACAACAAGATACGTAAATGTAAATACCCGGGCGAGCCCTTTAATAGTAACAGTACAGTCCAATTCAGAGCATACGTGGGCCAAAGCCCATTACAATATCATTTGGGTCACAGCCCATAACAGAATCAATTGGGCCTAGCCCATATCAGTAACAAAACAGAATGTGTGAATGCATGGATGCATGCTATCCCATCCAACCCTGCACACCATCTCCATCCAACCCAACACACGATGTGGGGATAGAATCGACTCACCTAGCCCTACACACCAAGTATGGGTATAAAATCAACCCATCCAACCCTACACACCAAATGGTACCGTAAAACGACACATATCTGATACATGCAGCATAGCTTCCAGATAGCAGGCTAAAAGCCTTTCAGTCTCCCTTCTCTTCACAACAATCCAACCTAATGCAATGCAATGACATACTCGTATGTAGATATCAAATCATAACATCATCATCACATTACAACAGATACACATGCTTTAATTATCATGCTTTTACATGCATCTTAGTATTAGATTAGAGTAATGGATCTAGGTAACGCTTACTGACCCTACAATCAGGTCATAGTCGGCTTGGGTGGCCCGCGCAACCTTGCAGAATATTTCAAGCAATTCAGGCTCATACGCCCGTGTACTCTGCCCGTGTGGCCCATACGGCCCAAATTTAGATACGGCTATGTGACCTACATAGCCCAGTCTAATAATTATCACAAGTTGCAAATTCAATCCGTGTGGGGCCCACGAGCCCATTGGGTTCACACGGCCCATCTAGGCCCAACGTGGCCCAGAACTACCTAAGTCGTGTGCGCGACATGACAAGTCTATCTACATCCCACTTATCAGTGAAGTTTCACAAGCGAGCCTATAAGGCCCATTTGGCCCATTTGGCCCTTCGAGGCCCAGAACAGCCCCAGCACACGAGAATGCTCGTGGCGGCCTCTACAGTCTATTGCTTATGACTTATGGGCTTGGCTCACCCCACGTGCGTTTGCACGCTCATGAGGCCCCGAATGTCGAGGTTTCGACTTTTCGACTTTTGTCGACTTCTAACAAAGAAGGGTGTGAATGCACACCTGTTTATGAGAATGCGCCGAAGTAGTCCACAATCACCAACCTTGGCACATCCTACATTGGGTCTTAATCCCTTTTTTTTCACCAACTCATCTGGTTCGCTCTATTTAAAGCCAGCTTCTCACCAATTCCCATGTTAGTTTCCCGATGTGGGATTACTTTCAACCATTAGGAAAATTCCTTATTTTCTTATGACCATTTAACCACAGAGTTCCAGTCCAACTCCACCTCCTACACGGTTCAAACAGCAAAATAAATACTCCCTTGCGTATCCCAAGACTTGAACCTCAAACCTCACATTTACTCAACACGCCACCTTACCACTCCACCACAAGCTCTTTCTGTGTCATATTTTATCCTCAATTAATTATAAGGTCTATAGGCCAAAGTCCAAGTTCCTTTAAAACAAAATCCAAAATAAATTGCAAGACAAGACTTGAACCTAGGCTCCCTTGCAAGACGCCACAACCACTAGACCACAAGCTTCCTTGTGTCATTTATTTACCATGATAATTTAAAAGGCCTTCATCCAAGCACCCAGGGTTTTATTCACTTATTACCAAAATTTTTGCTAAAGCCCAGGTTTGAACCCAAGATTTCTCCAACACTTCTCAAGGCCATTAACCACTAAAGCAGACATTTAGTTGTGTCATTTCCTTGTACAATTAAATACTTATATACAACCTCCTTACGGACCCATACTTAAGGCCCAATACTTCTAGGCCCAAATTCTGGGCATTACAAATTGGCACTTAGTGTGTGACATACCCGAGTATCTGATATTATTCCAAATGGTTCTACAAGCATATTGATGTTACGAGAGTATGAGAATTCAATATAAACCAGTATAGATATGTATGTGAATCATGCGAGAATTGAATCTATGAGATTTGTGATTTCATGTCTAACTTTGTGGATGAATATGTGTTAAGTTTGTGGACTAAATTGAGTTTTTTTATATTATGTTTATTTACTTAAATTGTGATTAAATGGTAGGCTGAGTTTTATGCTATACGAACTTACTAATTTTAATTGCTTACCCTGTTTACTTTTCTGTGTTTTATAGTGATTCGGAAGCTCGCTCGTTTTGGAAGTTGTCGGATATTGCATCACACTTTGAACTCTCATTTTGGTACTTTTGAACTGTATGTATTTTGGTTATATGGCATGTACAAGTCATTTGGCTAATGGAAGCCTATATGTTTTGTTATGTAACTAGCCATTTAATGTGGCTTGATTTGGTATATGTTGGTATGTATATATATGTGAGGCTAGCCTCATCTTGTATGAAATATGATTGCCATGGGAATGCTTTGATTGTGTATTAGTAGATTTTTACTTAATAGGTGAACTTGATACACGGTATGCATATTATGTTTAGGCAAGATAGTGCATATATGTAATTGACCATTTAGGTTGTTTTTGGAGGTGATTTTGGCATGTTTTTAAAATGATCATTTGAGATGCCTATGAGCTTATGATTGTTTGTAATGAAATTGTATGATTTAGACTTTGTTGTAATTGGTTTGAATGCCTATTCATGATATGATCACATGTTATTTGGTATGTGTAGGTTGGTACCACATTAGGTAAGAAATAATGCTTGAAAAATGGCCTATTTTTGTCCACATGGGCAGAGACACGGGCGTGTGTCTCAGCCGTATGTGACACACGGCCAGGCGACATGACCGTATGTCCTCTGATACTTCTTTAGAAAAAAATTTAGTAGCTTCACACGGCCTAGCACATGGGCGTGTGTGTGATACAAGTTAGTATACTCTTTAGTTTTTGCACGGCTTAGCACATGGCCTGGCAGACAGACGTGTGAGGCTACATCGAAGGGTACACGGCCTGGCACACGGGCATATGGTCTGGCTGTGTGGCCCATGTCAGTGAGTTACATGGGGTCAGACACGGGCTGGGACACGGCCATGTGATCCCATTTCGAATATCTACATGGCCTGTGACACGGGAGTGTGCCCCTTGTACTTTGAAAATTTTCAATGTTTTCTCAAAAATTCTCCTAAGTTCACGTTTGAGTCCTGAATTGTGTTAATGCTTGTTTTAGGCCTTGAGAGCTCGTGTTAGGGACTATATGCCTGAATTTGAATGGCTTTTTTTTGGAAATGAGAAATGAATATAAAATGTATGATTGTTTTAAAGATAAGTTTGGTAATGCTCCGTAACCCTAATCCAGCGACAGATACGGGTTATGGGTGTTACAGCCGCCGACCATCAACCACCCGCTAGATCAATACCATCACAGACGCCATTCCCAATGATGCCGTTGTAGGTACAACCCTTCGACACCCCGAACCGTTGTTGTTTTACCCAAAAGGGTCTGGTTGGTTCGATGCCTCCTTGCAAGGTCACTAGTGTCTTGGCTGGGGCAGGGCTGGTCGTTCGAAAAACGTGCTGCCATGGTCGGTGCACCAACTACTAGGCATTCGCATGCCTAGCTGGTGTGACAACCAGTTTGACTGCTGCTGGTTCAGTTCGGTCTAGCAATTAGTTAGACCGTCGGCCCAGTTTCATACACCTAGCCTGATTCAACTAGTTTTGGGTCTTAGTCTCGATTTATGGTTCTCGGGTCCAATTTTTCAAGTTCAATTATCCATTAGGCCAGTTGTCTGACTTGAAATTTAATTTCCAAAAATATCATATTTATTTTAATTAATTATAATTTGCTTGATAAAAATCAAATTTTTGAAAAATCACTAAGATTTTTCAAATTGAATTTTCAATAAAATTCTTTAATCAAATTCTCTAATTGAGAAAATTTTCACGACTTCCTAAGTTAATTCTACATAGAATAAATCGACTCAATTAAATTATTTCTGAAGTCGTAAAATTTTCTTTTGATTCAAATGAAATCTGATCAAGCTTTTGTTGAGCTAGCGAAGAGACCCATCGAACATATATACTTAGGCTCAAGTAATTGCAATTATGTCCTGAAGAATTGTTCTGATAGTTCGCAATTTACTTGATCATAGAGTCAGTCTACAAGAAATACCATAATTTAAAATTTCTTATTGTATTCTTTTAATGAAAGCAATATGTCCAATTGTCTTGTCCAATGACCTCGTCATATATGTATTACCCTCATATGATATCCTTGATTCCTTTGGGCTAAATTCGTTCACTCAATACAATCCTATTTTATCTCATTGTCATCATTGTGTCTTTTTAATGATTAATATGATCACTTTCAACTAATGACTATGATAAATTGCTCATTCGAGAATGAACAACCTGTGACCACGTTCCATATTTATCAATCCACACAATACCAATGAAAAGATATCGTTAACTTGTTAATCGAGCTATGAATTTCACTATTGCTAGTAAAGCCATGCCATATACAAGTCACGTAACCTCTCCAACTCGGCTTAGACATTAGACCCAAATTCGAAATATTACATTGGCCACCAAAATGACCCAGTATGCTAACGGAGTTTATAAAATAATCATTTTAAAGCATTTGTTTATCTTAGAAGAAAACTTAGCCAATTTTCAGAAAAACTCACGAGTTAACAAAAACTAATTAAGTTTAACATTTTTCTTGTAACGGGTATTACTTTTGAAAACTCAATTAATTTCTAATTTCTTTATTACTCAAAATTTATTTATAATTTAGCAAAAGTTATATTCAACTTAATTTTAGTTAAGTAAAATCAGAATTATTTTATGCATAGTTAATTTAAATTCAATGTTTCAATCTCCTAAATTCAAATTAAATATCATGCATACTAAATAAATCCAAAAATTGTAGTCCCATGCCACAATTCAAAGAAATCGATACAGTTCCAAAATAACAAAAATTTCAAATAGTAAATCTAAAATACTTTTTAATAAAAAAGATCAATCCGATTTGGGCCCTTCATATGTCGAGTCCGCATCCTAACGTAGTAGGTTATCTATAAAGATGGAAATAATTTGGGAGGTTAGATTAAGAAGTTGAATGTGAGTTCAATCACAAGAAAATCTATGGAAACAATAGACAAGTCATATAGGATAATAACTCATAGAATAATCACAATTGAATAGCAATTCAAAATATCGATATTTCAAATATTTCAGAATAATATCTCAGTATTCACAGCCATGTAAATGCTTATTAATGCAATGCAATTTAAATTTATCAGAAAATGTCCTACCTAATTCTGTTACACACCACAGTAAGAGTTTCCTAAAACTCATCCATCCTTGCACACCGCGTTTTGGATAAACTACCAGTAATTTCCAAATAAACTTCCAGTATTAAAAATTATGGATGAACCACTAGTATTTTCAGATAAAAAATATGTAGATAAACTATCACTTGTTGTGGATGTGCAACATATTTCCAGAAAAAAGCTGCTAGTAATTTGTGGATGAACTACCAGTATAGTAGATTATTAAACTGCCATTACTTTCTCTTTTCATATCGTCCCCCACATGCAATGCAGTATGACATGCTTGTAACAATATCATGTAAAAAAAAAAGTAAAAATGCTTAACATGTTCTTTGTTCAACAATAGCAGTAGACATATATAACATTTATTTGGTTCATTAGTGGACCTGATCATGGGTTGAGCCACCCAACTAGGACCGAAGGCCCGTCCAAAAGATAGGAGTGTTTGGGTAAAAATAAAGGCCTGAAAAATGGGTTTGGAAAAACAAGAGGCCCGTTTAGAAAACGGGTTGGG
The DNA here is from genome assembly GCF_025698485.1 of Gossypium arboreum. Taxonomy (NCBI): domain Eukaryota; kingdom Viridiplantae; phylum Streptophyta; class Magnoliopsida; order Malvales; family Malvaceae; genus Gossypium; species Gossypium arboreum. The sequence goes on along the minus strand of NC_069074.1, from coordinate 27,712,325 downwards.
CCTCGGGTAAGACTTTTTTGGCTTTCGGCTCGGCCCAAATTATATACTAAATATTTCATTTTATTTTTAATCATTTTTAATTTTTAACTTTACTTTTAGTTTTAGTTACACTTTCGTACCCTCCTCCACTTAATTCCCAATTCTAGAATCAAAATCTCTAACTTACCACCTCCATCAATGCAGCAGTGTTGTCTGTCAGTACTACTCAACAATCAGCACCTTCAGCTCCACCTCTCACCTGCTTCCTCTATCACTGGCACCTATTCGATTTCCTCAACTGACTCCGGTAAGAAATCTCGTTTTCACTTTCTTTTTGTTTGGTCATTGTGAAAATGAAGGAAAGTTTTGATTCTGTTTTATTATGTCTGTTTCATCTCTTCCAAAAGTTCATAAGCTTTATCTAATAGGCCAACGATACAACAGTGGTTTATCAGAACACTATACGTGATGAAATTTGGAGCAACACCCTTGGAACCTATTTGTTCTAAAAGTTCAAGGCTTTTGTCGATTTTACTTGCTTTGCCGAAGCCATCTATCATCGCAATATAAGTCACCACATTAGGAGAGCACCCCTTTTCTTCTATCATAAACATAAGCTTATAGGCCTCATCTGTTTTATCAGCCTTACATAGGCCATCAATCATTTCTGTGTATGTAACAACATTAGAAGCGCAAGAATTTTCAAGCATTTTGGATAAGACTTTTAAAGCAAGGTCTAGTCGTTTATCTTTAAACAACCTGTCAATTAATGAACTGTACGTATAAATATTTGGACTATAACCATGCTCAGACATCTTGGAAAACACCTCTTATGCTTCTTCTAGCTTTCCGACCTTGCAAAATCCATCAATAAGAGCATCATACACGACTTGGTTTGGCTTACAACCAACTACTAACATGGCTTCCAATAAATCGTATGCCTCTTTGACCTTGTGAGCATTGAATAAACCATCCAATAAAGCTCCATATGTGAATACATCTGGTGTTTTGGCATCACTGTCAACCACTTTAAAATATAAATCTACATCCAGGATTTCTGCATTAGTGCACATTCTAGTATAAATTTGACAGGCTTTCTCAATCTGCCCAGCTTTAAAATGACCATCAATCAAAGCTTTATAAGTAACAACATTTGGAATGCAACCTTTAGACAACATCATCTCGAAGAGTTCATCAGCCTTGGACACCCTCCTTACTTTATGATAAGCATGTACTAGAGTAGTGTACGTCACCACATCAGGGGCACAACCACCCTTTACCATCTAATCAAACCAATTATATGCTTGTTCAATAAGATTAGCTTTACAAAAACTATCAATTAAAATAGTGTATTTGCAACACCCCTCACCCGTGTTCAATGCCAAAATAGGGTTAAGGAGCATTACCAGACTTACAACACAATTATACATACTTTTAGCATACATTTTCTTAATTCAAACATTCATCATTCAAACTCATTCAAAATGTCCCTAATACAAGCCTACGAGGCCCTAAACATGCGTTGGGATTGGTTCGGGACTAAACCGATAACCTTTAAAAAATTTGGAACACTTAGAATATTTTTCTCAAAACAGGGGACATACGCCCGTGTACACAAGGCCACCAGACATGCCCATGTCACAGGCCATGTGAACATTCAAAATGGAAGCACATGGCCGTGTCCCAGCCCTTGTCCTACCCCGTGTCAAAACAAGTGAGCTTGCTGACCTGGATTACACGGCCAACCACAAGCTCGTGTGTCTAGCCCGTGTGCCCTTCAAAATGGCTATAAACACCCGTGTGCCAGGCTGTGCCAAACCAGTAGAGTATACTGTCTTATGCAACACGGCCAATTCGCACGCTCGTGTGCTAGGCCATGTGCAAATTAAGGGGAATATTGACTTATGCCACACAGTCGATCACACGCCCGTGTGTGAGACCGTGTGGAGCATACTAACTTTATTTCAATTTCAACACCAGGGAACACACGACCATGTAACATGACCGTGTGTCACACATGGCTGAGACACATGCTTGTGTCTCTACTCGTGTGGACAAAAATAGGCTATTTACCAAGCCATTTTGCTACCCAATTTTTGTGCATACCTACACAATTCAAATGGTACTCACTCATAGCATAAATGGTCATCCAATTCAACCAAAATCAAGACTAAAACATACCATTTCAATTCCAACAACTAGCATGCTTACTATCTCATGTTTTACTCATTCAAATCATACCAACTTTACATTTTCAAATCATCTAATTAAACATTTTCCAAACATGCATCATCATACATCAATCCAAAAGCACATAGCTTCTCAATTATCAACCATTTGACATCTATAATACCAACTATCAATAACATTGCAAACCAACCTCAATCAATCAATATAAACCATATGCACACTTATATAAACATAACCAAACTAGCCCAATTAAGCCAAGTCTCATGGCTATATATACAAACCAAAACATAACCATTCATAAGCCATCTCAAATGGAAAAACTCACTACCAAGATACATATCAAAATAACCATAATCCTATACATGCCATATGACCAAACCATAAGCTCAAAAGTACTAAAGTGATGGTTGGATAGTGTGACGTAGTCTCCGATGATCCCCGAATCTGAGCTAGCTTTGAAATCACTATACAACATGGGAAAAATAAACAAAGTAAGTTTTAGCTTAGTAAGCTCGTATGAAATAAACTCAACTAGTCATAAATATACAATTCATCAATTTGAACTTGTTAATTTGTAATTCATAAATACTAACAAACCTTCCACATGCTTAATCATTTACTTATATTCAAACTTCATAACTTCTTCACTTTAAAGCTCGTATGATTCATATACATACCTGAGCCAATCCGTAACAAACTCATACCCAAACGGAAGAATGTCGAATACTCGAATTCTCGCACACTAAGTGCCAATACATAACTGAAGCTATTTTAATCTCGCACACTAAGTGTCATACATAGTCGAAGCTATCTCGAATTGCACACTAAATGCCATACATAGCCGAAGCTATCTCGAATCGCACACTAAGTGCCATACATAGCCGAATTGTCGTCAAATATGACTGTAGTCTTGTATACACAATTTATGCAATATCAAAGTATTTAAAGCATAATTATAACAATACTTATTACATACAAACTTACCTCGATTCAAAAATGATGAAATTGTCGATTAATCGAGTACTTTATCTTTTCCCCGATCCAAGTCCGTATTTCTCCTTTTTTGATCTAAATATATTCAAAATTAACTTATTTTATCAATTATTTATTCAATTCAATTCAAAATATACATTAGGGCTATTTTACACATTTGCCCCTAAACTTTTACATTTTTCACAATTTAGTCCTTATTTCATAAAATCACAAATTAATGAAATTTCAAATATATCCAATGTAGCCAAATTACTATTATGACCCTAGAAGCCTATATTTTTCATTTATTTTACATTTTAACCACTAACTTTACACATTTCTCAATTTAATCCCTATTTTGCATTTTAACTAAAAATCACTTAACAAAACTTGTATATCTATCAAATAACATTCAAAATCTATCATCAATCATAAAAAATCATACATATTCAATGGAAACATTCAAAATCTTTAACATTTTGTAAATTAGTCCCTGGGCTAGCTAGACCTAGTTGCAACGATTTCAAAAATATAAAAATCATTGAAACGGGATGAAAAATCATACCAATGCAAGATAATTAGCTTGGCCGAATACCCTAACATGCTCCCATGGTTTTTCTCCTTTAAAAATAGGTGAAAGAGATGACAATGGTTGATAAAAATGATTTTGTTTTAATTTAATTAACTTATAATTACTAATTACTAGTTTAACCTTTATAGTAAACCATTAATACACATGTCAATATGTCCATAAATGACCACTCAAATGAGTAATGGTATAATTACCACATAAGGAACTTAACTTTAAGGTTCTATAGCTATTAGATACTTTTAACTAATAGAACTCCACTTTTACACCTTACGCGACTTAGTCCTTTTCATCAAATTGAACAACCAAATGCTAAAATTTCTTAACAAAAATTTCACATCATCATATATTCATAATATAAACATTAAAATAATAATAAAATAAATATTTTTACCTCATATTTGTGGTTCCGAAACCACTATTCTGATTTAACTAAAAATGGGTTGTTACAGTATGTATATACATCAGGTACGACACCATTCTTTTTCATTTCCCTGAACAATAGAAAAGCCTTTTCTACTTTAGAGGCATTACACAAATAAGCAATCACTTTGGAGTATGTACTAGTATCAGGTATAAAGCCTTTACGCATCATTTCACTAGTATCAGGTATAAAGCCTTTACGCATCATTTCATGAATAATGTTACATTCTTTTTCAAATTTCCCAACACTACATAGACACATGGAAAAATTGCTGATATTGATCTTATTTAGTATAAATCCAACAGCAAGCATTTCATTATAAGCATTCTTAGCCAATTGTAGCACATCTGAGCTTGGTAACTCCGTATTCTCGCAAATGTTTGTGATTGTTGTGATCGTTGTTGACCGAATGTGCTTCGAATGTTTGTGATTGTTGTTGATCGGAATGGAGGCCTCATTGCTGACTGTTTGTTTTTTGTGTACATAAACTAGCTGCATTTGGTTTGCATTCATTGTATCTTCAATGCTAGAGGGACTTTGCATTCTAACTGGTTACTATTTACGACTAAAAATTTTCTATTTAGTTTATAACATCTTGTTTTGTCTTACATCAATAGTAATTTATTTTTAACACGATAAGTTAAAATTTTGATCAACACAAGTTGAAATGAGTTTCTTAAACACTAATATTTTCATTAAGTAAACAATGTAATACTTTATATTAATGTTATTTTTATAAAATTTCAAAACTTAGAGTTGTTTTGGCATTATTTTTGTTATATATAATGTTTATTTTTATAAATAATAATTTATTTTTAATATGATAAGTTAAAATTTCGACCAACACAAGTTATGAATTCTTAAACACTAATATTTTCGTTAAGTAAACAATCTAATATTTAAATTAACGTTATTTTTATAAAATTTCAAACATTAGAGTTGTTTTTGCATTATTTTTTTATATATAATGTTTATTTTTATAAATAATAGTTTATTTTTAACATGATAAGTTAAAATTTTGATCAACACAAGTTGAAACCTAATATTTTTTTAAGTAAACAATCTAATATTTAAATTAACGATATTTTTATAAAATTTTGATACTTAGAGTTGTTTTGGCAATATTTAAATTAGTGTTCGAATTTGACTCAATCAATAGTTCAAGTTGCTCGAGTTCGAGCTCAACTTGATAATTACCAATCAAATTTAAAGTTTTTATTTCGAATCAAATTTTAATAGCTCTTGCAAACACCAATATCTTATTTACACCCTTAAGCTCTTTTTATATAGTAAGGTAAAAACATAATTCATAATATAAAAATTATTAAAATGAAAAGCTTAATTAAGCTCACAAACTAATTGAATCAAGTACTAAAGTACTCGAATTCTGCTTGATCGTACTTGAGCTCAACTCAATAATTATTGTATCGAATTCGAGTTTTTCCGAATCAAATTGGAATAATACATGAACACCAATATCTCATTTGCGTCTCTAATTATATTACTTTTCAAAATTTCCATTATTTAATTTATTTGAAATAAAGTTATATATAAAAGACAAAACCAACTTGACGTAATGTTATCTCTTTTTTTGTCGAACATATTCAAATGTAAGGTTGAATATCTCTGGTTATGTTACTGTTTACTTCAATGTCATAACATCTTCAATGCCAAGATCTTCATCTATGGCTTTTACTAATGTCAAGGGACACTTCACATTATTTCCTTAAGTTGAATGGATGGGGGAAATGGATCTAGGAACTTCATTGGCACATTCCCTCCCTTAAAAAACCTCATTTATCTGATTTGGTTTTTATTTTTTATTTTTATGAATGTATTTATATTTGGTATTTATGTCTAAGTCATTTTTTAACATGAATATAGAATACGACATCTTTATATATTAATATTTGTTATGTCATATACTTCATCTGATAATTGAAGTCCAGTTAATCTTAACTACTCTAGATTAGTTTTAATTTAAGCTAACATTTTATGATAGTAAATAATAACATGGAATAATTCATATATTATATAAAATTGTTGAACAATTATATAATCTTTTGGTTTATTTGGATATCAGGACTTGTGATTTTATGACTATGGCTAGTTCGAACACTTTTATACTTGTGGACGATGGGTTTAATGAGTATGAAAGTGCTCTCAAATGTCAAAAGTCTACCACTTCAAAGGTGTGGAATGAAATGACAAAGCTTGAATACGAGAACAAAAATGAATTGAAAGCACAAGGTAATCACTGTAAGAGTATCTTCTCTGCTAAATCTTCTAGTGGAACCTCTCATTTAAGACGTCATCTAAATAATTGTTTGAAAGAAGCTAATAAGGACATCACTCAATACACCATAGCCACTCAACCATCATTAGGAGGTGGTCCATCTATAAAAAAACTACAAGTTTGATGCTGATGAGTGTCGTCGAGCTGTTTCTACTTTTCTTGTGTGTAGCAAGAATTCATTTAGGGTAGTTGAAGAATCGGGATTTAGATACATGATGAGAATTGCTAGTCCTAATTTCAAGAATATAAGTAGATATACCACTACTAGGGATGTCCTAATGTATTATGCAAAAGAGAGAGATCATGTTAAAGAAGAGTTAGCTAAAGCACCTGGTTTAATTTGTCTAACTTTCAATAATTGGAACTCAGAGCATACTAATGATGAATATATTTGCATTACTGCTCATTGGATTAACAAAGATTGGAAGCTACAAAAGAGAATCATAAGGTTTAGAGCTTTATTTCCTCCGTATGAGGTTTTGAACATAGCGGATAAGCTTGTTTTATGTTTATCTCAATAGGGTATAGACAAGAAAATTTTTAGCATCACTTTGAATAATGCTTCTTATAATGATGTTATGGTTTCTTGTCTTAAAAATCATTTTCGTGCGACCCGAGCTATTTAGTGTGATGGTGCTTTTTTTCAAGTTATATGTTTTGCACATATATTGAATCTTATAGTTAAAGTTGGTTTGGAACTTGCTAATGATGTTGTTGATAAGATTTGAAATAGAATTAAGTACATAAAAAAGTCGAGAATTCGTAGGAAAAGATTTTATGATGTAGTTGTAACATCCCAAAATAAGGCCTAGTCAGAATAGTGGTTTCGGGACCACAAATTTGACATCAAAATATTTATTTTATGGTTATTATGGGGCCTAGAATACGAGTATATGCATGTGTTAAAGTTTCATGAAGAAATTCTTTGAGTAAGGTGTTCAATTGGAAATTAGGGACTAAATTGAAAAACTTGAATTCTAGAATAAATTTGTATAAAATTGCTTTGGGTTATGAATTAGAAGGTCTTAGATAGTAATTTGCCCAATTTCTAAATTTTTGGACAAAAATGGGCTTACATAGATGAAATTTTAAAGAAAGGGCATAGGGCATTTTGGTCATTTGGCTTTTTAACGAAATAAAATGGGAAAAATCAAGCCAAAATCAGTCATCTTCTTCCCCATAGCTGCCGAAATTCTCTTGTCACCATAGCTAGGGTTTTCAAACATTTCAAGCTTAATAGTAAGTTCTCCTAAGCCCCGTTTTTAATGTTCTTTGTATGTTTAAAAATTTACCCATGCATAAGTTGCTTGTATTTTGATGGATTATGGAGAAATATGAAAGTTGAACGTGTGTTAAACATCTTTTCCTAGGTGATTTTGATGAAAAACCCTTATAGGGACCATTTTGCAAAAGTTGTAAAATGTGTGGGAGAAATGAGAAAATAATGGGAAATGTGGGCTTCCGTAAGAGAGAAAAGTGTTCGACTAGGCTTGGGAAAGATAGAAAGTGCATGTGTTTCATTATACGAGCCTAGGGACTAAATCGTAAAAATGTCAAAGGTTAGGGGCAAAACGGTCATTTAGATCAGGGGTGAGAATTAGAGTTTTAATGTATAATATGGGGTATTAATGATAAATTTTGTTGTTATAGACCCCGAGGAACAAATTTCGGAGGTCAATCGAGGTAAACGCAAGGTTTCGGAATAACCGAAACACAGCTCAGAAACAAATATCAGGTAAGTTCAGATAACACGAGTAAACTTGTAGTATGCATAATTGTATGATTTATGAACGTATGATAACTACATATCTTGATAGTATGAATATTCATGAAATACATTCTTAATAAAAAATTGTGGTTAAAAGTCTCGGTTGAGGGTGAAAAAGGGAATTAGATGGCTAACCCGTAATTATAGGTGATTTGAGATCCTGCATGTGTTACAGTAAGGATTTAGCCCAGACGGGTAATCTGTTGATCTCAATTATATTAAGGATCGGAGGGGTGTTCCTTTGAATGATCAAGCCTCCCGAAGAATATGTGTGCATTATGGATTTAGCCTGGACGAGTAATCTGATTAGGGTCTGAATTTAGCCTAGACTGGTAATTCAGATTCAAGCTCATTAAGAGTGTTTGTCATAATAAGGGATTTAGCCTAGCCTGGTAATCCCGACATCACCTTATGAGTTCATAAAATGGGGGATTTAGCCTGGACTAGTAATCCTGCATAGGATGTGAAGTTCGCGAGAGTGCATATATGTGAAATGATTATTCGTATGAATTGACGGTTAATAGGTATTCCACCGAGATTTTCTAGAAACTCAACGAGATTAACATGAGATGTTTGTGTAAATGAGACGTTGAATGATGAGCTCATCTAGTTAAATTATGGGATGCTTGATTATGTTACTAACTTATTGATTGAGTGCATGTAATAGGGAACCATTTCATAATTGTTGGTTTTCTTATCTATCATGGATGCATGTTAAATGTTTGGAAAGTCTACTTTCCTATTATTCGAGCTTACAAAGCATGTAAATGCTTACCCCCTTACTTTTCCCTATTTTTTAGAGCTCAAGGACTCGTAAAGATTGGAAGACGATAGGAGAGTCAGCACACTATCAACAAGCCCAGCCTTGGTATATAGACATTTCTATTTTGTTCAATGGCATGTATAGGGTTTTGAGTATTTTTTTATATGTGTCATTTGCTTTGCCAAATGAAGGCATGTAAAAATATGTTTATTTCTTTGTATATGGCCATGGAAATTGGCTTAATTGAAATAGGCTATAACCTACGAATCTATGCATGATTTTATTTACGTGTGATGGATTGTTACCAATTGGCAATGAGTCGCATGAACGAGCCAATTTCGGACAAATTTAAAGTGACATGGAAACCCATAAACACTAAATGGGAAATAGCCTTTCATGTATGAAACCAATGATATGAGGTTCTCATACAATAAGATTTATCAAAGATTTACAAATGCGTAGTTATGTTTGGTTTCAAAAATTTATAACCATTGAGTATAGATGGTAGAAAGGGTGACCAAAAGCTTGGAAAATAGCCTATTAGGGTCCACATGGTTAGGCACACGGGCGTGTGTCTAGGCCGTGTGTGACACACGGTTCCTTCCCATGGGTATGGGCTATGGCCGTGTGTCCCCAGCACTTAAAATTCTAAATCAATAGTGCACACGGGTAGGCCGAATAGGCATGTATACTTGCCGTGTCTAAAAGACAGTGTTGTCCACAGGCAGCACGGGCGTGTGCTATGGCCGTGTTGATAAGTCAGTGTTGCCCACGGTCGAAGGGCATGGGCGTGTCCCAAGTCACACGGGCGTATGTGACCACACGGCCCGTTTACATGGGCGTGTGACACTTTAAGATAAGAAAAATTTTCTAAGGAGCCCAAGGTTTTTTGAATGTGCACGAATTAGTCCCGCACTGCCTCTAAGTATGTTATAGGCCTTGAAGGCCTATGTAAGGGACGAGATATTCATAGCTAAAAGGTTTTAAATTTGAGCAAAAATTTACCATCCCAAATAGTGTGATACAAATGTAAAGTCCTGGTAACGCCTCGAACTCTATCCCGGTGTCGGATACGAGTGAGGGGTGTTACAGTAGTCGACAAAAGTTTTCATTTTAATGTGACCAAAAAGTTTCGTTAAGATGTATGTGTATGATGGAATTCTACTTATTTGATGCTTGAATCTTCTCTTTACTATAAAGATGTGCTAGATTATTAGGGTCAATGGGATAAAGATTATCAAATATTTGCACTTTCTAACGAGGAGTGGAGAAATGTTGCTATTTTTTGCAATTTTTTTAAAGTCTTTTATGATGTGACTTGTGTTTTTTCTGGTTCTAATTATCTAATGGCTAATCTTTATTTTAAAGGGGTTTTGAAGGTTCACAAGGCCTTACTTGATACAGTTAAAGGTCCTTATTCTTTTTTAACTCCAATGGTTAAGCAAATGCAAGAGAAATTGAATAAATATTGGGCTGAGAATTCGTTGATATTGTCATATTTTGCAATTTTAGATCTTTGTTACAATTGAATTATGTGCAGTATTGCTTTGCTGCAATCTATGGTATTCATGCTTCAGATTTTGTTGAAACCATTCTTAGCAATCTTAGACTCTTGTATAAAATCCAAATTCATGTCTTCCTCTTTGGCTGGAAGTTTTAATGTTTTGGATAAAAATCTTGTTGATTCTAGTTTGTATCAACACAATGTTAATAGTGCTGATTTTGGGGGAGATTTTGATGAGAGTGATGATTATAAAAGGTATTTAAATGAATCTAGAACTAAGAATGAAAAGTCACAGTTGAACATTTATTTAGAAGACCTAGAGCTTGCGTTGAATAGTCAAATAGATGTTTTAGATTATTGGAGCAAAAGTTCAGTTTGATATAACGAGCTTTCATTATTGGCTTGTGATCTTTTGGAAATTCCAATATCAACTGTAGCTTCCGAATCGACTTTTAGCATGGGTACGAAAGTTATTACACCTAAGAGGAGTTCACTTAAGCCAGAAAAGGTTCAAGTCGTTGTTTGCTTTGATGATTGGATGCGAGTTAAGGGATTTTCAATGAGTAATTATTATTCTCGTTTTATTGTTGTAATTTTATAATTTCTTTTTATCAGTTTGCTTATCTAATTATTTATTCTTATTTCATGTTAGAAATTGGTTGCAATAATGATGATGACAATGAAGATGTTTTTTTTCGATTGCTTTTTACGTTACCTTCCTTTCTAATTATTGACAATTTATAGTTTGTTATAAAATTAATTATGTTGATTGGTTAATTTATAAATATTTTGTAGGTTGATTATATTTTACAGGTTTTTGGTGTTGTTTTGGTGTTGTTGGTTGATCGCGATTTTTGTGTGACAGGATTTAAATATTTATAATGAATCGTTCTTGAAACTAACTATTATCACGATGTAGGCAAGTGTACCTATCGAACAGTAGTATAGTTTTAGCAAGACCAAATTGTCAAACCCAAAGGAACTAAAAGTACTAGTAATGACTGTCTTTTTATTATCTAGCCTAAGAATAAGGGGGTTTGTTTTAACTAACTAATTAACTAAATTAAAAATTCATAGAAAATAGATTTAAGGGATTACTTTTGGAAAACGATTGAATTAAGACAATACCTAAGGAAAAATCCACCTAGACTTCACTTGTTATTCTGACTCCGAATCAGACGATTTATTCATTTAACTTGTTCCGTAGAGATCCCTAAGTTATGTTATTATCCCTATTCAAGACTAATAACGTCTAATCCCTAGATTGAATAATTGAGACTTTTCTCTAGTTAACACCCTAGGGTTGCATTAACTCGATCTATGGATTTCCTTATTAGGTTTCACCCTAATCCGACAAAATCTTGTCACCCTATCTCTAGGCGCGCAATCAACTCCGCTTAATTATGACAATTGTACTCTTAGACAAGATCTATTCCTCCTCTGAATAAGAGCTTAACTTGAATCAATATCCTGGAATATCAAAACAAGAATTAAGAACACATAATTAAGAACAAGCCAAATATTTATCATACAATTCAGAAAATAATAACAAGATTCGTCTTAGGTTTCATTTCCCTTAGGTATTTAGGGGATTTAGTTCATAACTAAAAAGGAAAACATATCAGAAGAATAATGAATACAAAACATAAAGAAAACCCAAAACTCTTGAAGGGAAATTAAGGGGAGATCTTCAGTTTTGAAGATGAATCTGACTTCTGAGATGGATCAATCGGCTTCCCTTGAGCAATTCCCTACCTCCTTCTCTCTGTCTCTTTTCCGCCTCCTCTAGGGTGTATTTATGCCCGTGTGGCACACCCGTGTGCGATTACTTCATGCCGTGGTCGAGCCTGTTAAAGAGGCACAGGCGTGTGGTCTACCCGTGTGAGTCGTGCTTCGATTCTGGCAAATTGACAAGGCCATGTGGTCTACCCGTGTGAGGAGGTTCAGGCCGTGTTGATTTCATACGTTGGCCCATTTTCTCCGTTTTTGGCCGTTTCTCATTCCTTTTGCTAGAAAACATGAAATTAAGGCATTAGGAGCATCAAATTCACCAATTTCAAGAAAAAAATCATCTATAAAATATGTTAAGCATGGGGTAAAAATATGTATAAATTACGGTTTATCAAATACCCCCACACTTAAGCATTTGCTTGTGCACAAGAAAAATTCTCAACTCATAATCAAAATAAATTCTTCTCAACTTATAATCTCTATCGAAAATATCTCAAACTAATTCATGAGTATTCGTACATTGAGAATTCAATTAAAAGAACATTAGAGCTTCAAACATTCCAAGTTGAGTATTTAATCATGTAAAACTTTGGCATCTCCCCTTATCTAAGTGGTTACCTCGATTCGAAATCTCACGGAGTTTAACATCCTCATTAAGATTCACTCAAATCACTCGAAGTGTTTAAGGACAAGGGGGTTCGCTAAGGGTTAATTATGAAAGTAGGCTTTTCATGACATGAGTGGGTTAATCCTAAGTTTCATTATCATCTTGACATATCAGATCAAATGGTGTGGTCTTGACATGCATAATCAAGCAAGTTCTAGAATAACAATTCAATACTGACGCACTCATAATGAAAGTGAGAATGAAAGAAATAATAGATGCTCTAAAGGCTCAAGATCTCACAAAAATTTTGGCTTTTTGATGTTTAAACTTGTGGATTCCAACTCAAGATAATACCTAGACTTGGGGAATCAACCTAAAATTTTGAATTCTTAAAAATTAACTTATCATGCTAATTTTCTAATGTCTTCAAAGTTTAAATAATCGATGCATGAATGTCTATGTTTTAATTTAAGAAATATCAATAAAAATCATAAATCAATCAAAATTTATCCTAAACATGATATGAGAGCTTTTTAAGAGAACAAGGTAATCATTCAGGGATTTTTTTTATAGTGAAATGAATTCCCCCTACACTTAAGATGTACATTGCCCTCAATGTACAAAGATAGATATATTGATAAATATAAATATAGGTTCATAAGATAGGGAGAGAAGTGAAACTTCCTGAATTAAAAATGGATGAAATTTCTGGATTAGCGAGAGTGAGTTATTGGAAATAAAGCTGGAGGGTAAACATGATTCTGAAGGACAAAAGGAGAATTGAGGGAATAATCTGATAGTAATCATAAAGATAAGCCGAGCTTAAAAATGAATCTTTAAAAAAAATAAAATAAGAGAAATAATCTATATTTATTTATATATATATTTTTTCAAGTGGCACGGTCGGAGCACACAACCGTGTGGCTCGTGTCCCGCCCGTGCTTGTCGCAATTTGAGATATCGTCACACGGTCTTCTGGCATGCCCGAGTGTCTAGGTCGTGTGGCTACATGATCGTGCCACACGACCATATGTGATGTGGTTCATTTCTCCCACAGTCGTGTACCTATGCGCACGCCCGTGTTCTTTTGACAGTGTCGTCCACTGAAAATCTAGAGGGATTATTTGTATGGTGAGAAGTGTATCATTTACACTGATCACAAAAGCCTTAGATATCTCCTCACCTAGAAGGAGCTGAATCTTAGATAGCATAGATGGATCAAGCTGCTTAAGGATTATGACTGCACCATCGAGGACCATCCTAGCAAGGCCAATGTGGTGGCTGATGCACTAAGCTGTAGAGTTATGACAGATCTGAAGGCGATGTTTGCTTGCCTTAGTCTATTTGATGATGGTAGCTTATTAGCCAAATTTCAGGTTAAGCCGACATGGGTTAAGTAGATTAAGGGTAAACAGTTGGAGGATGAATTTTTGGGTCTTCGATTTCGACAGATTGAGAGTGGTAGCAGTACAGATTTTGGGTTTAACTCTGAGGGTGTGTTGTGTTTCCGAGGCAGGGTATGTGTGCTGAACGATTCTGGTCTGAGGCAGTCTGTATTGAGAGAGGTGCATAGTAGCCCTTACGCTATGCATCTTGGTGGGAATAAGATGTATCGAGATCTTCGAGAGTTGTATTGCTGGCTAGGATTGAAACAGGAGGTTACCGATTTTGTGGCTAGATGTTTGACATGCCAGCAGGTTAAAGCTAAGCACCAATCGCCTTCAAGTTTGCTACAGTCGATTAAGATTCCTCTATAGAAGTGGGAATGTGTAACGATGGACTTCGTTAGTGCGCTACCCTTGACACTATCATGGATCGGTTGACCAAGTCAGTGCACTTTATACCGGTTTGTACGGACTATGCATTACAGAAGCTGGCTAAGCTTTACATTTCTAAGATAGTGAGACTACATAGGGTACCGGTTTCTATTATCTCTAATAGGAATCCTTGCTTCACGTCTCGATTTTAGGGGAAGTTGCATGAGGCTTTGGGTTAGATTGGACTTCAGTACTGCGTTCCATCCTCAGACTGATGGTCAATCTGAGAGGGTGATTCAAATACTGGAGGATATGTTAAGGAGCTGTGTTATTGATTTCTGAGGCAGTTGGAAGGAGTTTGCCTATAATAACAGCTTCTAGTCTAGCATCCAGATGGCACCTTACGAGGCACTGTATGGTCGTAAGTGTCACACTCTTTTATGTTGGACTGAGTTGGGCGAGCGACATGTTCTGGGTCTTGAATTGGTTTTTGAGGCAGAGGATAAAGTTAGACTGATTAGGGATCATTTGAAAGCGGCTACTGACAAGCAGAAGTCTTATGCGGATCTGAAGAGATACGAGATTGAGTATTCTGTGGGGGACTTCGTGATTCTGAAGGTCTTGCCATGAAAGAAAGTTCTGAGGTTCGGTCGAAAAGACAAGTTGAACATAAGGTTTATTGGGCCGTACCAGATTTCAACCTTATGGGCCACATGGGTGTGTGGGCCCACACGAGCAGGCCACATGGTCGTGTTGGCCCATGTTTCTGAAAAGTTGTCTAAGGTTGCACGGGTCATCCAAGTCGACTGTGGATCTACTAGAGGGTCGATAAGCACTACTTAGACCCCTATACGAGTGATCTGTTTGTCTGATTTTTGTACCGAGCATAAATTATGATATCTGATTGTATGAACTATAACTGTATAATAGCATGACATTTTTTTATGTTGCATTGCATCGGTGTAGGTAATTGCCGATATTTAGAGGAAGTGTCTGAAAGGCTATTAAGCCTGTTATCTGGCAGCTTTTCTGCAAATATCTGATTATGTGCCGCATTTCGGTACAGCATAGTGTGTGGGGATGGGTGGGTTGATTTAATCCCCACATGGTGTGTAGGGATGGACGGAAATGGTGTGTAGAGGTTGGTGGGTAAAACTCTAATTTTCTGTTATTACATACTGTATCTGATTGAGTTAAGGCCCAAACTGAATTTGTAATGGGCTCCGGCCCAGTCTATATCTGATTGTATTCTGATGTGTATCTGTATGCATGTTTCGATAGTGATTACACACTAAGTTTGCGAAAACTCACCCTTTCTGTTTAATCTGTACAGGTAATCCCCAGACTTGACGGATCAGCACAGTGGAGGACTCGACGGTGGCCGCACGTAAATTTTAGACTGTTTTTCACCAATTTTTAGATTATATTACTTATTTGGGGTTTTAATGTAACTTAAGGACTTTGGACGGTCTGGCTTTAAGTTTTCGGTTTCTTAATTGTTTTACGATTTATTACTATTAAGCATGATAAAACTCGGTTTTCACTAAGAGCAAATGATACTTTTTTTAAATAAGTGTTTTCAAAGTTTCTGCTAAAAAGATATGATTTTATACATATCGAATAACATGTGTTATACTTCGAACTAAGATAAAGGCTAATTTAACTGGAACAGTTTTAACTCGACAAACTCGTTTTCGACTTCCATTCCATGTAACATCGCCAGATTCGGGCGTAACGTCTAGCCGAGTTTGGGGTGTTACATTTGTTGTTGTTTTTTATGTTGTTTAGGTGCTACTTTTTGAGGTGTTTTATTATTCTTTCGCAGCTATTTATTATGCTCTTCTGTTGTCGTTTTTAATATTATTTGGATATTATAGAGCTTTTGTTTTATTATTAATTTTGTTATTATTTTAGTTCTAACTTGTTTCAATTTTAATATAACCACTTTTATTATATTTTCAATTTGTGTATTGTTTTAAGAATTGTTTTAGTATCATTTTTTATTTGTTTTTTGTTTTAATATTTGTTTTATGTTTTAAATGTATTTGATTTATTATATTTTAAAACATTTTATTTAATAAAATAAGATAAAAAAATTTAACATGGGTCTGGTCGGGTAGGGCTCGGGCTTAGCAATTATATTTTGGGCTGAGCTTGGACAAATTTTTAGGCCTATATTTCGGGTCAGGTCAGGCCCAGGCCTAGAATTTTGTTTAGGCCCAGCCCGTCCATGAACACCTCTATTCATCAGTGTCAGTAGGCATGCTGATCATGCAATTGGTAATACAATGGCAAGAGTAACAGTAACAATTTTTCAAAAATATAGTGACAGTAGACATATAACATTCTAATATCATGCATATACAGTATTAATTTAGTCACTCAGATCATGGATTCCAACATTATTCATATTGTTAAGGACTCGAGTGAATGAAATAAAATACTAAAAATAGTTTGGGGACTATACAAAGACTAAAGTGGACAATTCAAAAAATTCTGGACAAAACCGTAAAACAAGGGTCACATAGCCGTGTGAGAAGCTATAAGCCGTGTGGAAGGGTTACACGATCATGTATGTAACACCCTGAAAGTTAGGGTTGGAAGTTTTGAGATTTGTAGGTAGGGTCAGTGGCTAGATCGAACAATTGGGTTTGTTGCTGTGTTTTATGTTAGAATGGGTATGCTGGTTTGGTGGTTGGATGTGTGTTAGTTTACCTTTGGGTTTTGGGTTCGAATCCTCATGTGTGTTGAGGAATTAATTTTATTTGAGTTTTGTTTTTTTTTTGTTTTATATATATATATTTATGTGGTTATTATTATTATTATTATTTTTATTTTTGGAAAAAGAAAATGTTTCTAAATCACTTCTCATGTTCTTCTCTTCCCTCCACTTTTTTCTTCTTTTTCTTTTAATCTTTGATTTTTGTTCCACATTCATGGTATGTAAGGTTGGATTGGTCCTATGTGGTGTGTAGGGCTGGTTGAGTTTCTTATAGCTCTTTTGTGGTGTGAATGGGGGATGAATAGGTGTTTGGCTGGATGGGTGGGTGTCACGTTGATGCATTTGTTCCGCATTTTGTCTTTGTCTGTCTGATTGCAAGATTAACGGTATATAGATTGATTTGTTCAGTACTGATGGTTCTGTTTTGGTTGTGATGAGTATTTGGATCTCGGATTGCCATTGTGATATTTTGTTTTTATTGTAGTGCTTAATTTTCATTTTTCTATCGTTTTGAACTCACACTGGGCTCGTGTAGCTCACCACCTCAGTTTTCTTTTTTTTTTCAAGTATTTTCGTATGTTGTTGCTGGACTCGGCACGCAAGAGGTCTTGGACAGCCACGTTTTGTAATTTACTTTAAAAGTATTTTTCATATTCCACATTTATAAATAAGCAATTAGAATTGTAAGTTTAATTTTGAATATTGTGGTACGAAATATTGTGTTATATGTACGTAAGCGTCTTTTGAACTAAAATTTTTATAATATCAGGATTTTACAACGGAGAGTTTTACGTAACTCAAATACCGTTTGTTTTCTAGCTGGTCAAAATAAAATTTTTCCTACGATCACTTCGGTGATCAATGTGACCTCCGAAATCCGGCCTAAACTTCTAGGTCAGGTTTTGGGGTGTTACAATGTAACAGACTGTAGCCGTGTGACAAATATAAAAATTACCCTACAGGAGAGACATGACTGTATGGTAGGCAGTGTGAGCGGTTCTTTGCCGTGTGAAAATCGAGAGTACTCTAACATAATAGAAGCACATGGCCGTGTGGTCCACACGCCCGTGTGGGAGGCCGTTTAGCCTTAATCCTACATACGGTTTACTTCGATTCACATATAAAAAACACACCTTTTACTGGGAGACCAATTGATGTTCCTCATGCCCGATTCTGATATGGTTCACTTAAATCAAGTTCTTTAAATGACATTTGCTCATAAATTAACGATTGATTTTAGGATTTGTCAAGATTATCAAAGAATTTGGCAAGAACCGTAAAAAATTGATTAGACTACATGAAATATTAGCTTTGGATAATCAAATTACGGAAAAATGAAATTGAACCCTTTGAAATGAGGTGTACTTACCGATTATTGACAAGAAAAGGGATGCTATTGACGACAAAAATAAACCCAATGGAAAGAACGATCGAATGTAGGATGTTTTAATCCTGAAAAACAAATTAATCAATAGAAAAAAAATGAAAATCTGATGTAAAGGAAGGAAATGAAAAGAAAAAGGAAAAAAAATAGGGAAATGAAGATAAAATTCTAATTGGAATTGAAAAAGGGGAAAGTGAAAACCAATTAGGAAATAAATTGCTTAAATAGCCAGGGTTTGTAAACCCTAAGGGTGGCATGGATAATTTACCCAAAATTTTTAAATGAGAAATAAAAATGATGCATTTGGGGAAGGAGTGACTCGAACCTAAGATTATAAGGCAGTGAAGCCCAATAGGCCTAAAGCCTATTTCTTATTAAGTACCAACTCCTGACCATATACATTTTAGATATAGCTTTTACCTTACATTGTAGAAAATAAACGGAAGAGAAATGGGAGGAAGGAAGTACGAACCTAGGATTTCTTAGATGAATGCATTATCACTTAACCACTGAGCCTATAGCTCATTTCTTTTCTATCCATTACAACTAGCCCCCTATATTTTGGTGCATGACTAACATACTGACTATCAGCTCGATCATGTTTAGAGCATAAGCTTCCACTTATATCAAAGCACATGAGTTACATACACAGGATTAGTAACTAACTCGGGGTTTAGGTGAGTCACAATATGAACGCCACATGTGAATTAATTCACAAACGGATTCAGAATTAATTCAACTTGAGTCCAGTCCAATGTATTATTCTTCCAATGAATACATCTTTGTCTCTACCCGTGGAGTCAATTACTTTGATAGCCAAGACTAGCCATCTCCCTAATTGGAATTGTAGATGACATGGTAATCCTTCTAAGTATCTGAATCAAATATTCGTTTTGATTCCTTTACGGGATTACAGACTTGTTTAAATTACCTACTGAAATAAGTTGTCTTTCTCACAATGTAAACATTATTACAGTGCAAAACATGAAGACAAAAACACAAGAGACAATAATGAAATGTCAAATTAACTTTATTTATTCATGGTTCAAATATATAGAAAATAGTTACATGTTTACTATAACACCCCTGACCCACATCCATCACCAAAATGAGGTTTCAAAGCATTACCGATCAAACAGACATAATTTCAAAACACAATCAAACGCATCCAAAATATGTCGTAACAATCATCTTCGGTGTCTAACCAATGTACCCTCATAGGAACACAATTATATCAATAAAACATATCAATAGAACATCATTCAAATCCAACTTGTAAACATGTCAAATTTAATTTATTCTACCTAAATCATGTTCATTTTAGCATTAACTTAAAACATGCATAATATAACCTCAAACATAAACACATATTATATATATATAACCAACCAATATTAAACTTATAATTCCATTTACTTTACAACCAAACTACAAAATAGTTATTATTTAGGCACCCCCTGGTACATGCAGACAAAAAGGATAAAACATCACCATGTTTGAGTTCGGGACCGTTGTTGGATGCTAAATCAGCAATCAAAATTTAATATCTAACCTGATCATGAAAAACAAAACCATATGCTGAGTAAAACTCAGTGGTATTTATATAATCTGAATATAAAAAAATATATGAAATCACAAATATACAATCTAAATATTTCAATAATCCTATCACATTTCATTTGTTTCACAATATCTCAATTCTCATATTTGCTATATAAATAGCTTTTCACAATATAATACACATATCATTTAAATAATAATTTTGTTCATTCCATATCCAATTCATGAATACACAAGTCATGTCTCTTGATCTATATTTCAATTCACTATCCCATTTTCATTTCACATACAATATCATCTAACATCAATCATAATGCAATTTTAATTAATTACCCCTATTAACACGACTCGGACGGATACACAGATCCAACCAAACACACAAGTCTGGCACCTAGTGCCTCATCAGATAATTCGAAGTAATAATTTGACACCCAGTGTCTCATCGGCTAAACCGAATTAAATTGGCACCCAGTGCATCAAATATATCTAAAGTAATAAATTGAAACCCAGTGTCTCATCGACGCAAAGTCGAAGAAATCCCTAAACTCTTCCAATCCTATGGCATGCCATCTATATCCGACTCAATCCAATATAGTTAATAGGGTTTAATTTCACAATTCAGATATAATCAATATCCAACACTGATTTTTCATATAATCACATAATTATACATATATTCATTTCAATTCAAAAATTATCAATCCATTCATAATATTTATATCAATTCAATCAATTGCCATCAATTTAAAATCATTTCAAAATTAAAATACCAAATACTCACCTCAACTACTTACCATAAACATTAAATTAAAATTTAATAATTAATAACTAGATTCGGATTATAGAAATACAAACCCAAAATTCTGAGCTATTCCTCGTCGACTTTATCTTTTCCCTTTTTATTCAAGGGTTCCGGTACAACGTTGGTTATGGAATTAAAACAATTAAAATTCATCAATACAACACAATTCAATCTCATATTTAATATTTTAAAATTTTACTCTATATTTACTTAAATTCTAATTTAGTCCCTAAACCAAGACTAACTTTATTTCTTTACAATTAATCCAATATTGTAACGCCCCAATTTTCGGGAATTCTGTGAATGATTGGTAAAATTTAAAATTTTGTGTTCATCATTCGCTTGATGAAGGTTTAATTATGATAGGGGCCTCTAGAAGGCCCAAGCTTAGGTTAAAATCCAGTAATTTTAGGTGATTTTAATCCATAGGGAAAAAGGGGTTCTGGTTAACTAGGCTTTTAAGTATTAACTGGGTAACAGAGGACACAAGGAAGCCTGTGGTAAGTTGGCATGTGACACCACTTAGGGGCTTTAGAGGTGGCGTGTGGATGACCAAGGAGGGCTAAGGTTCGAGTCACAAGGTAAGCAAATTAATGATATTAATTTTTATGTACAGAAAAGGTAAATAGTGGAACTGAAGTGAAAGTCTGTCTGGAGAAGATTTAGGAGCTGATTAGGGTGAACTGTGTTGGCCGAATGGTGGACTCTTGAAGAGCAAGAGTTGGCCGGCCAAGGGATGCTTAAGGGGGGCAAATTTTGGCTAGGGTTAGTGCCAGTATAAATTTGGCATTAGTGGTAAGTGGTGCCGTTTCCTGACTATTCTCCTCTTCTTTTCTTTTTCTCTTCTCTCCATCCACTTATTCTTTTCTTATTCTTTTCCCGATAGCCGAATTCTTCAGCCACCCTACTCTATACCACCTTCCTTCCATTATTTTTAAGACTATAGCCGATTGCCTCAAATCTCGAAATCCTGAAAACTTGACTCCTTTTTTACCGATTTTTCCCTAGCCAAATCTCTTATTTTTCTCATCATCTTTGGCCAATTCTCTCAACCTTCAAACCCCAGGTTTTTGTCAACAATACCACAAGTAAAAACCCTCATATTTTATCTTTCTCTACACTTTTGCAAAAAGCCGAAACTCCTACACTATCCTAGGGACATAGCCGAATACTGAGATCACTGAAGGCTCGAATTTTGTTATCGTTTGAGGGCTTAGAACTGCATCAGAATCAAGTAGGAACTAAAGGGGAATGTTGACTGAAAGAATCAGTGGTAAGTCTTTCCAACTTAGTCTATCTTTCATATTTTAAGAAAAGCCAGAATCCCTAAAAGGTTAGGGAGGTTGTAGGTTTTTGGACTTGTAGCCCTAAGGGGTTGTGATAATAGTATTATTTTGATAATAGTGTGATTAAGATGCTGTTGATCAAGGGCTTGGACAAGTGGAGCGAATGGATCTGGATCGAGACGCTATTTTCGGCAAAGGTAGGAACGCTAAGGCCTAAAGTATTGTTGGCCGAATATTGTAAGAAGTTAATATGTAGTTCGTTTCGGTAGTAAGATTAATGTGGTTGTATTATAATTGTAGCCAGTTCGTGCGTGGATCTCATCAGTGAATAGTCATAAAGCAGGTGTGTAACTGACACCCTCTCATAGACTAGATCGGTAAAAGCCGAAAAGCCGAAATGCCGGAAAGTTGGTATTTTGGGAATTTGCGAGTGTGCGAATGCTCGTAAGATAGTTGGGTTTGTATGTTTGGTATTCTGAAGGTAATGAACTGCAGTACGTACGATTTCGTGCATTTTGATAACTTGGGCTTAATGGGCCAAAAATCGGGTTCATGGGCCAACGGGCTCAATTTGGTAAGTATGCGCGGTAAGTATTCTGATAGTGCGTAAACGGATAGGATATGCATGAAAACCCTAAAAGTAGCTAAATTACTACAATACCCTTATGTATGGAAAATTACAATGATACCCCTAGGTGTAAATGACCAATATGCCCCTAGGGATAATTTTGTCTGAAAAGCATGTTGATTTAAATCTGTATGATGTATGCCATGAATGAATATTTGTTGCATGGGGACATGGGTTATATTATGAAGGAAGCGTCCTGGTGGCTATGCCACAATTATCTGATCTGGTGGCTCTGCCACATATATCTGTCCTGGTGGTTCTGCCACGATTATCTGTATCTGGTGACTCTGTCACATTATCTGTTCTGGCAGTCATGCTGCATAATTCTGTGGTGTGTAGCGGTTGGGTGGGTCGAGTAGTCTCCCCACATGGTGAAAGGTTGGTAAGGGGGTGTATGTGGTTGGTTATGTGTTGGGTTTTGCATATACATGAAATATCTGATCTGATCTATTCTGGGCCTATGGGCTTAATTCTGTATTCTGTTCTGGGCTAAGGCCAATTTATTCTATTTCTGTGGTTTGAACTGATATGGGCTATGGTTGGATTAATTTTACACACTGAGTTTCCCCAAACTTATCCCCTATTTTCATCCATGTAGGTAATCCCTAACCATAGTGGGCTTGGAGCCGCGAGGGATTCGGAGTGGCAACTCGTTCTGCAATATGGATTTCTTCTGGTGATTTGGACTTCAATTTTCTTTACTTTGATGATTTGGGTTTTGATTTATAACTTCTCATGATGATCTTAAATTATATTAACTATCAAAATGGGCTAGATCTAGGGTTCGTTTTCCAAAAACATAAACTGATTTCAAAGTAACACGATTACAAACAAGGCTTCTGCTATGATAACATTTTCCAAATTTAAATATGTTTTATTCTAAAATAGACATAATTACAATGGTAACCTAAAAATATACGCGATGTTAGAGTGTGGCAATGGCGGTGTGCATGTCTAGGATTGGATCCGAAAGAGCTTGGTACTTAAGCAGTCCGATGGACTCACCTCCTCTTTTTCGATTTCCTACCTGGTGCACAGCTTCCATTCACTTTAACCCTTAATGAATTAATCCTTTGAACATCGAGTACGATTTTCTGGACTTAGAATGAAAAAAATGTTTTAACGTTTTGATGTGGCACGTCGGATCCGGTCATAACGTCTAGGCAGGGTTTGGGGTGTTACAAATATTTTCATACAAATTCCACTTTAAACTAAATTTAACTTCCTAATTTCACTTAATCCCTAAATTTTTCATTTTCATAATTTAGTCCCTATTACTCAAAATTTATAATTTATTATACAATTCAATCCTCTTTCATTTCTAACTTAAAAATCTATCAATTTAATCCCCAATGCAAAAATTATTCAACATAGACAACCCTTAAAAACTCAATAATTTCTAAAATTTTGACATGGGTCGGGTAATATTTAATACCGAGATTCCAAAAACATAAAATTACAAGAAAAATATACAAACTTGACAAACCAATTGAGCTTTGAACAATTGAAAACCCTAGCTTGTCTTTCTCCTTCTTTCTTTCCTTTTTCTTTCTTTTTCCGTTCTGTTTCATTTTCTTTCTTTCTTTTCTACTTCTTTTTCTTTTATTTCTTTGTTTTATATTATAACATAATATACAATATATATACTTAAACATTAAGTTTTAATATTATATAATATTATAATATATATTTACTTTAAATTTTATAAAAATATACTTATGTCGCCTCATTTATGAGTAATGGCATAATTGCCTCTTTAGTCCCATTAATGTTTCTTTAATCTATAATTCAACTTTTACCCTTTATGCAATTTAGTTCTTTTACCTAATTACTCATAATTCATGCAAATTCACCTAACCAAAACCTACTTAAGCACACAACTAACTTCATAAATATTTTTACAAGTCTAATTTATGAAAACGGAGCCTCATAAATGCATTTTTCGACATCCATGACTATCGAGTTGTTACAATTCTTCCCCCTAAATAAATTTAATCCCTGGAATTTACCTGAAAAGAAGTGGGGGTACTAGGATCTCATAGTTTTTTCTGGTTCCCAAGCCGCTTCCTCAACACTATGACTACGCCACAACACTTTCACTAACGAAACTCGCTTATTACATAACTCTTTCACCTTACGTGCTAAAATTTCAATATCCTCTGTTGAAATAACATGAGATGGATCTGATCGATACCTTCTAATCATTGAAACGTGAAAAACATCATCTATTTTCTGTAATTCAGTAGGCAAAGCTAAACGATATACAATTGGTCTCATTCTTTCTGTATTCTCATATGGTCCAATAAAACGAGGACTCAGTTTTCCTTTTCGGCCAAATCTCAAAATTTTCTTCTAAGGTGAAACTTTAAGAAATACTTTATTGCCAACAGAATATTCAATATCTTGATATTTCAAATCTGCATATGATTTTTGTTTGTCAAAAGCTGTTTTCAATCTCTCTCAAATTTTCTTAACAATGTCTTCCGTTTCTTGGATTAATTCCTGCCCGATCATTTTTCTTTCACTCAGTTCCATCCAACAGACAGGTGATCGACACTTACGACCATATAAAGCTTTATACAAAGCTATTTGAATACTTGATTGAAAACTATTATTGTATACAAATTCAGTCAAAGGTAAGTAACGCTCCCAACCTGATTCAAAATCAATAATACAAGCATGAAGCATATCTTCCAAAATCTAAATAATTCGCTCAGACTGTCCATCAGTCTGTGGGTGAAAAGTTGTGCTAAAATTAAGTAGTGTTGTAAAGCCCCAATTTTCGCGAATTCTGTGAATGTTGGCATAGGTTTAATTATGTTAGTGGGCCTCTAGAAGGCCCAAGCTTAAGATAGAACCCGGTAATTTTAGTTAATTTTTGTTCCATAAGAAAAAGGGAGTGAAATTATGAAATAGGACCTATGTGAAAATGTTTGAAAATGCTATAGGCTAATTTGTAGTGGCCAAATAAATAGTAGTGCAAAATAGGAGGATTTGCATGTCAAATTCCCCACTTTTAATGTAGTGGCCGGCCAAGGTGATGGATAGTTGATAATGTATGCATTTTAGCATTTTAATAGTTAATGGATGATGGGCATGGTAAGCATTATGGGCATATTTTTATTG
Source organism: Gossypium arboreum (assembly GCF_025698485.1). Classification (NCBI taxonomy): domain Eukaryota; kingdom Viridiplantae; phylum Streptophyta; class Magnoliopsida; order Malvales; family Malvaceae; genus Gossypium; species Gossypium arboreum. Next base: position 27,686,237 of record NC_069074.1, on the reverse strand, counting down.
GAATTATGGCATGAGTATGGCACAAATATTAGTATATCATTTATGTGTCATAAAATGTTGAGTGATAAGAATAACAAAAGGAAGTAAAGGAAGGTTTTGTTCATTTTTGTTCTTCATAGCCGAATTTGAGAGAGAGCAAATAGGGGAGGAAACCCTTGAATATTCGGTCACTAGGAGGGGGAAAAATTGAAGGTAAGTTCTTGGTACTTTGCTTCTATCTTGATGTTCATGAGTTCTTCTTGATTCTACCCTAACTCATGAAGCATATTTTGGTTTTTGGTTGTTGTTTCATGTTCTTTTGATGAAAAATGGAAGATAGGTGAAGTTGAGCCAAACAAATGAGCATGCATGTGCCTTAGATGCTAAGGGGAAAAATCGGCTAACATGTTGTGCTTTAAAATGATGAAATGGAGATTATACTTAAGTAAAATAATAGATATGTGATGATTGATTGGTGATATACATGTTTAAATAACAAGCATGCAAGTTAGGTGTGAAAGAGTGATTTGGTAATAAATCTGCTTGGGACAGCAGCAGTAATGTGACTTTGGCAAATCACCATAAATTGTGAGAGATGAGTTAGAAGCTGTATAAATTATGTAATTAAAGCTTAATGAGTCTAGTTTCAAATGAAATAAATGAGAACATATTTTGAATTCTGTACAATGAGAAATTTGATTCGTAATGAAGAGTGGTCAGATTAGTCAAACAGTGAAACATGGGAAACTTTAAGAAAAATCTGGTATTGATTGGCCATACCAAAAATTCTGGAAATTTTATGGATAGAAGATATATGAGTCTATTTTCAGGGAAAATTAACGGCACTTGATTTGGAGTTTCATATCTCCAGTTACAAATGATTTAGTGACTGTTGCTCAGGAAGACAGCTTGCAGTGAAATTTTGATTATGTGGTAAACATTGACAAAAATTTGTTAATAAGTTGCTTATTGATTTCTTATAAGCTTATTATGATCTGTAGGTGTGGTTGGCCGAATATTGTAAGGGGTTAATACGTAGTTTGTATTTGAATAGTTAGATTAACGTGTTAGTAATCCAATTGTAGGCGGTTCGTGTGTGGATCTCGTCAGCATATCGTCGCAAACAGGTGTGTAACTAACACCCTCTTTCTTAGTCTAGATCGGCAAAAGTCGAAAAGCAGAAATGCCGAAAACCGGTATTTTGTAGATTGGCGAGTGTGCGAATGCTCATGAGGTAAATCGATTAATGTTTTTGGTAAGCTGCAATGTTTGGACTGCAAAGTGCATGATTTCTGTGCCCTCGATATTTTTGGGCTTAATGGGCCAAAATTAGAATGATGGGCCAACGGGCCCAATTCGGTAAGAACCCTCGGTAGTGATTCTGTTAGTACGTGAAAGGTAGGAATATGCATGAAAAACTCTAAAATAGATAAATTACTGAAATACCTTTAAAAGTGAAAAATTTACGTTTACCCTAGGAGATAAATTAGAAATACCCCTAGGGTTAAATTGACCTAAATGCATGTTTGATGTTGTTATTTATTGCATGCCATGTTGTTATTATCTTATGCATAGGATGGGATATTGACGGAGGAAGTCTTGAAAGTGGCTTGTCCACGTCTTGGAGGCTTTGCCTCAATTCTATCGTTAAGCCGAGTGGGTTGAGCTATTCCCCACATGGAGTGTATGGTGGTATGGGTGGAGTGTAGTGGTTGGTGGGTTGAGTAGTCTCCCAAATGGGCTTGCATATGTTTCTTGATGTTGCATGTATTTTGAAATGGGCCTATGGGCCATCTTGTTATCTGAATAAAGGGCTAAGGCCCAGTTTATTGTAATCTAAAAGGGCTCGGCCCAGTACCACTATTACTGATTGGCTTAGGCCCAATGGGCTTGAGTGACTTGGGCTTTGAATGGGTTTTCCTTACACTGAGTTTCCCCAAACTCACCCTTCTTTAACCTTGCAGGTGAGCCTTGATGTGGGTGACTTGGAGCCGGAGGGATTCAGTGGCCATGGTGAGTACTTATGGGTTTGAAAAGAGTGATTTTCTTAAGTTATTTTTAATTACTATTTAATTTTTGGGTTGTAATAAGGCTATTTTAACTTTATTTTCTTCTTTGATTTTTCTGGGATTATATTATTAAAAACAACTTTAAATTGATGGATACTAATTCAAATGGGCTAGACTTAGGGCGTGATTTCAAAACGATACTTATTTTTTTTAAAAATAACACGATGTCACGAATATTCGATTTACCAAAGATAATCACTCAAAGAAATTTCAACTTGTTATAACCAAGTGTGGCAATGGATGTGGGCATGTCTAGGATTGGATCCAATCGGAGAGCTTGGTACTTAAGCAGCCTTCATGGCTCACCTCCTCTGTTATGGATACCTACCTGGTGCCCAGCTTCCATTCACTTGGTTAGTTTGACAAAAGTCGGCTTTTTAAAACACTAAAAAGGGAACACGGGTTTTTGACTTCAGAGTGGCACGTCAGATTCGGCCTTAACGTCTGGGCCGGGTTTGGGGTGCTACAAGTGTACCAAGAGATTCATGTAACTCTTTCCAAAATCTCGACGTGAATCACGGATCCCAATAAAAAATTATCGACATAGAAACACTGTGCAATCTCACAATTTCTTGAATATAAACTTCAGCAAGCTTCTAATGTGACCAATCAGTCATGACTGTAATGGAATGAGTCGATTTCCTAATTCGATCAACAATTACCTAAATAGCATTTTTCTTACTTGCTGTTAACGGTAATCCTGTTACAAAATCCATCGTGATACAATCCCATTTCCATTCAGGAATAGTAATAGGCTGGAGTAATCTGGTAGGAACCTAATGTTTTGCCTTAACTTGCTAACAAGTTAAACATTTTGCCACATACTCGACCATATCTCTTTTTATTCCCGGCCACCAATAAGATTCTCGTTGATCATGTTACATTTTCGTTCCTCTATGATGTAAAGCAAAAGGACTATTGTGAGCTTCGCAAAGTATCAACTCTTTCAATTTAGAAACATCTAGAACACAGATTTGATTATGAAATCTTAAGCAATCATAATCATCAATACTGAAATTTTCTAAAGTACCATTCTGAACCATTTTTCTTTCTTCACCAACTTGTCATCCTTTAACTGAGCTGACTTGATCCGATCAAACATCACCAGTTTAATTTTTAATTCAGCCAATAAGCTTCCATTGTCATTGATACTGAGCTGAGGAAACATTCCTCGCAATTCAATCGCTGCTTTGTTACTCAACGCATCAGCTACGACATTAGCTTTACCAGGATGGTAATTAATAAAATAGTCAAAATCTTTTAGAAGCTCTATCCAACGGCGCTGTCTTAAATTCAACTCCATTTGAGATAGAAGATACTTGAGATTCTTATGATCAATATAAATATAACACTTTTCACATTACAAAGTAGTGTCTCGTTCATGTGTTTTCAGCTAATGAGATGCATAAGCAATCACTTTCTCGTCTTGCATCAAAACACAACAAAGACCGCTTAAGAAAGTATCACTATAAACAAAAAAATCTTTTCCCGATTTCAGTAAAGTCAAAACCGGCTCTTCAATCAATATCTGCCACAATTTCTCAAAACTTTATTGACACTAATCATCCCAAACGAATTGAACATTTTTAAGCAACAACTTTGTTATCGGCAAGGCTATCTTCTAAAATCCATTTACAAATCTTCGGTAATAACTAGCTAATCCAAGGAAACTACGAACCTCTAACACATTCCTCGATGTTTTCCACTGAACAATTGCCTCGATCTTTTTTGGATCAATTTTAATTCCATCTGTTGAGATAACATGACCCAAAAATACAACCTCTGATAACCAGAATTCATACTTACTAAACTTCCCGTATAACTGTTTCTCCCGTAACACTTGCAAAATAATTCTGAGGTGTTGTTCATGCTCGGACTCGGATTTCGAATAGACCAAAATATCATTAATAAATACTACCACAAACTGATCCAAATACGATTGGAAAATACGATTCATAAAATCCATAAATGTTGATGGAGCATTTGTTAATCCAAAAGGCATCACTAATAATTCATAATCACCATACCGTGTTTGAAATGTCGTCTTTGGTACATCACTTTCTTTCACTTTCAACTGACAATAACCCGATCTCAAATCAATATTTGAAAAGACAAGCTCATTTTAGTTGATCAAATAAATCATGAATACGGGGTAGAGGATATCGATTCTTAATCGTCAACTTATTCAATTGCTGATAACCAATACAAGCCACATCAAACCATCTTTCTTTTTGACAAAAAGCACTGGAGCTCCCCAAGACAATACACTAAGGCGTTTAAAAACACGATCCAATAAGTCCTTCAATTATACTTTTAATTCTTTCAACTCCGTAGGTGACATACGATAGGGGGCATTGACACCGGAGCCGTACCAGGAAATACTTCAATTGTAAACTCAACCTCTCAATCCGGTGGTAATCCAGGTAATTCATCAAAAAACACATCAGAGAATTGAAAAACAGTTCAAATTTTACTCCACTGGCTATCAATAGAATTCGAATTGATAACATAGGCTAAAAAAGCTTTACATAGGCTAAAAAAGCTTTACAACCTTGATGAAGAAGTTTATTAGCTCGAATTGCTAAAATAATACGAGTTGAACTACTTGCTCGAATACCATTCACCTCAATCTTGTCACCACTTTCACTTTGAAAAACAAAATTCTTTTTACAACAATCCAGAATCACCCCCTACTCCATAAGCCAATCTATACCCAAAATCATATAAAAATCACCAAACTACATTATCAACAAATCAACAGGGAAGGTCATATTATGTATTACTAACAAACATCTCCTACACACCTGATCCACTAACACAGATTGTCCCAATACGCTAGACACCACTATTGATACTATAGATGTCTCAGATTTTAAACTTCTCGACTCAACCAATTTATTATTAACATATGAATGTGAAGATCCTTAATCTGTCAAAGCATAAATAGGATTTTAATATAATAAAAGCATACATGTCACCACATCATTAGCATAACCATCCTCACAAGTCCGCACAACATAAGCTTGAGCTGGCGTTCTGGCCTCCGATTGTTGAACAACAACATTATTTCCCTTTCTAGCACCACCTCTCGAGATTGAACCACTTTGACTCGACTCGCGACCTCTAGAAGTAGGCATAAATCTCTGTGAAGTAACGAATGTAGCATTCTCATTCTTCGGACAATCTTTAACAAAATGTTCTGTAGATCCATAGTGAAAACAACCTCAAGTTAATTTTTAGCATTCACCACGGTGCTTTTTCCCAAAGTGTTCACAATTCAGAATATCAGTATCCCTGGATGGACCTCATACACTACCCGTAGATATAGTCAGTTGTCTATCATGGTTTCTATCAGTTCTATCTGATTTAAAAATTGATTTCCAGCTACTACATAATTCTTTTGATCTCTTCGGTGGTGGGTTTGAACTAGCAACTCCAAGACACTTTCCAACAGTATGAATATTCTCAGTCTTTTTATCAAAACCCAAAACTTATTCTACCATTCTTGCCTGTTCCACCAAATCTGCAAACTCAGTAATTCTGTGTGATACAAATTGTACTCGTAACTCATCGCGTAAACTACGCAAAAATCGCTTACAATTGTTAATTTTAGTAGACACAAACTCAGCAGCATACCTACTAAGTTGCAAAAATTCGCGATCATAATCAACCACAGACATTTCACCTTGTTTTAGCATAAAAAACTCTTGTTTTTTGTCTTTACTATACTATTTACCCACATATTTATTTTGAAATTCCTTTTGAAAAAATTCCTAATTTACTTGATCTGCGGGTACATGACATTTTACTGACTGCCACTAAGTATATGCTTCTCTTTGCAGTAGAGACATTAAACTTTCACATGGGTTGCTCTCAAGTTGTTGCAAAATAGTAGATTCAATCCAAATTTCAGCTGTAGAAGGATCAACTCATTTCAATCCCAAAAATTCTATTGCACCATATTTACGTAATTCTTTTATCAGAGCTCAACGAACAGTAGGGGTAGATGTCTTAGCGGATGTAGTTCTCGCCACTCACTGAAAAGCATCAGCAATAGTCTAAATAACTGTGAATAATCTCTTTCCTCAATATTACCTCGTTCAACATTAGGTTGTTGAGTACTAACTGGATTAACATTAAGTGTTGCTGATTCAGTTTCATCTAATTCATTGGAAACATCATCTTCGATATACATCCCTTGATCAACATCATCATTATAATCATCCAACATTTTCAACTATAAAACAAAAACAAATATATATCAGCATCCAAATCCTGACTCAATTCAACTCAATTATGGCATGTACCTCTAGACTCAATTTCGAGCTTGATTTAGTTCGAGAATCGGCTAAACCTTCAAAGTTCTGATACCACTAAATTGTAACACCCCTGACCCACATCCATCGCCAGAATGGGGTTTCAGAGTATTACCGATCAAACAGATATAATTTCACAGCACAATCAAACGCATCCAAAACATGTCACAACAATCATCCTAGGTGCCTAACCAATGTACCCTCATAGGTACACAATTATATCAATAAAACATATCAATAGAATATCATTCAAATCCAACTTGTAGACATGCCAAATTTAATCTATTTTACCTAAATCATGTTCATTTAGCATTTACTTAAAATATGCCATAATATGACCTCAAACATAAACACATATTATATGTATATAACCAACCAATATTAAACTTATAATTCCATTTACTTTACAACCAAACTACAAAATAGTTATTATTTAGGCACCCCTTGGTACATGCAGACAAAAAGGATAAAACATCACCATGTTTGAGTTCGGGACCGTTGTTGGATGCTAAATCAGCAATCAAAATTTAATATCTAACCTGATCATGAAAAACAAAACCGTATGCTGAGTAAAACTCAGTGATATTTATATAATCTGAATATAAAAAAATATATGAAATCACAAATATACAATCTAAATATTTCAATAACCCTATCACATTTCATTTGTTTCACAATATCTCAATTCTCATATTTGCTATATAAATAGCTTTTCACAATATAATACACATATCATTTAAATAATAATTTTGTTCATTCCATATCCAATTCATGAATACACAATTCATGTCTCTCAATCTATATTTCAATTCACTATCCCATTTTCATTTCACATACAATATCATCTAACATCAATCATAATGCAATTTTAATTAATTACCCCTATTAACACGACTCGGACGGATACACAGATCCAACCAAACACACCAGTCTGGCACCTAGTGCCTCATCAGATAATTCAAAGTAATAATTTGACACCCAGTGTCTCATCGGCTAAACCGAATAAAATTGGCACCCAGTGCCTCATCAAATATATCTAAAGTAATAAATTGAAACCCAGTGTCTCATCGACTCAAAGTCGAAGAAATCCCTAAACTCTTCCAATCCTATGGCATGCCATCTATATCCGACTCAATCCGATATAATTAATATGGTTTAATTTTACATTTCAGATATAATCAATATCCAATACTGATTTTTTATATAATCACATAATTACACATATATTCAATTCAAGTAAAAAAATCAATCCATTCATAATATATATATATATATATATATATATATATATATATCATATATATATATATATCAATTCAATCAATTCCTATCAATTTAAAATCAATTCAATATCAAAATACCAAATACTCACTTCAACTACTTACCATAAACATTAAATCAAAATTTAATAATTAATAACTAGATTCGGATTATAGAAATACAAACCGGAAATTCCGAGCTATTCTTCGTCGACTTTATTTTTTCCCTTTTTAGTCGAGGGTTCCAATACGACGTTAGCTACGGAATTAAAACAATTAAAATTCATCAATACAACACAATTCAATCTCATATTTAATATTTTAAATTTTTACTCAATATTTTAAATTTTTACTCAATATTTTCTTAAATTCCAATTCAGGTCTCTAAACCGAGACTAACTTTATTTCTTTACAATTAATCCTATATTTTTCATACAAACTCCACTTTAAACTAAATTTAACTCCTTAATTTTACTTAAATCCCTAAATTTTAAATTTTCACAATTTAGTCCCTATTACTCAAATTTTACAATTTTCTACAATTCAATCCATTTTCATTTCTAACTTAAAATCTATCAATTTAATCCTTAATACTAAAATTATTCAACAAGAGAATACTTAAAAACTCAATAATTTCTAAAATTTTGACATAGGTCGGATAATATTTAATACCGAGATTCTAAAAATATAAAATTACAACAAAAATAGACTAAATTGACTAACCAATTGAGCTTTGAACAATTGAATACGCTAGCTTGTCTTTCTCCTTCTTTATTTCCTTTTTCTTTCTTTTTCCCTTCTGTTTTGTTTTCTTTCTTTCTTTTCTATTTCTTTTCTTTTATTTCTTTGTTTTATATTATAATATAATATATAATATATATACTTAAATATTAAGTTTTAATATTATATAATATTATAATATATATATTTACTTTAAATTTTATAATAATATACTTATGCGGCCTCATTTATGAGCAATGACATAATTGCTTCTTTAGTCTCTTTAATTTTTATTCGATCTATAATTTAACTTTCACCCTTTCTGCAATTTAGTCTTTTTATCTAATTACTCTTAATTCATGCAAATTCACCTAATCAAAACGTAATTAACCAGACAACTAACTTCGTAAATATTTCTAATAAATATTTACGAGTCTAATTTATAAAAACGGAGCCTCAATCTAATTTATAAAAACGGAGCCTCAAAAATACATTTTCCGACACCCATGACTATCGGGTTGTTACATTTACTACAACATGAGCACATTTTCTAATATCGTGAATCCAAATATTATGTGGTAATTGCTAATTATGCAAATACAAAAAGGTTTACTTGCACCAAGTCGTGGGGTATGATATCATTTGAGAGAATGGAGTTAGACACAAGCACTAAATATGACTCAAACTTCTTAATTTGAGACATTCAAAACTTCAAAATGTGATTGAGAGGATATTTGTTGTCCTAAAAAAGAAATTCTCATATTAACAACATTACCTCAGTATAACATAAAAAAATAAGGTTAGATCATATTGTTATGTTGCATACTTGATAACCTTATTCATATGTGGAATTGAGATGATTCAGACTTTGAAAAATACTTGGAAGAAGATGATTTTGATAATCTTAATGACACAAATATAAATTCAGATTTTGGCAATGGTGAATTCGATTAAGGACCAATAGATGATGATAAGGAGTAATGAACGATATGGAATGTTAAATGTTAAAGAGGTAATAACTAACAATATGGAATGCTTGAGCAATTAGATAGAACTGCATATAATGCTTATTCTTTTGTTATTTTTATTAGTAATCATATTATCAACTCCTTTTTTGGACTAGCATATTAAATATGATTATTTAATTTTAATTTTTATTACTCATTTAGAAATTATTTTATCGTACTAATAATTTTTATAGTAATTAATATTTTTTAAAATATAAATTATGTAACTATGTAATTACAATTTATACTATTAAACATAATATAAAAATTATAATGTAATTACACTATATCAACCAAACATATCTAAAGAATTATAATTCTTTATATTATCTAAACAAATCCTAAATTTTATTTTAAGCTAAATGTTAAGCCTTGAATCATGGATACTAATTTTGATCCTAAACTTAAAAATCATTTATTACGAAACCCAGGTAGATGAATATCAAATCTAACCCTCCTATTGTGCAATTAATATAGGACAGTTTTTAATGTAAACTTTCTTATAGGATAATTAATGTTAAACATGATTTCCGATGTATGCTAGCTGCTTATAATTAAGTTTCACTTTTCACAGTTCAAACTTCTCTTTATTCTTTATGATCATATTTGTTTTTCCTTCTATAATTATCAAAATTAAAAAGACAAGGAAATAGAAAATTCGAACGAAAATAAAAACCATGATGTAAGACAAATATTTAATGATTTGTTTGAATTCTATAGCATAATGAATAGTAAAAGAACCATCGTTTGATTGAATCTATGAATCAAATAAAATGAATAAAGATTCTAATCTTTGATGAGGTTGATGATCTTAGAATTTTTATAATACTAACGTGGAAGATTCATCAGGACCCAGAGTGATATGCAATAATTTGAATTTACGCTTCACAAGTATTTATGCATTGACATGCCAAGATTTTATAACATTAACGCATTAGAATATTTAGCTAAAGTGATAAATGATAGCCTAGATATTTATTTCCTTATACATACATTTATTTTTATGAGTGAAGTTCCTAGATATTATTTACTTATTCATGCAGTCATTTTTAGGTATTATAGAAAAAGTTATTATACTCCTGCATTTAAGTTTTCCTCTATTTTCATTTTTAAATTTATATTTTTATTAAATCATCCAAAATAGATAGAATTGTTGACATGACATACACATAAATTATATGTTAATATTTAATTAAATTTTAAAATTAAAAAAATATTAAATATATATTTTAAATAATTTTAATTTTTAGAAATATTTTTGAATTCTTTAAAAATTAAATTTAATTAAATATTAACGTGTTATTCAAATGATGATTTACGTGTATGTCACATCATTAAAGTTGAAAATATTAACCTTTCATTAACTAAAAGGACAATTAAATAAGGCTTCAATTTTTTTATAAAGTTCAAAGGATTAAATAAGAAATTATGTCTTATTTTATGAGTGAAGTTATGAGTTCCAATAATTTTGGGCAGCAGAAGTGAAGTTCATGATCCAGAAAATAATAAATGGGAGGACAATGGTAGATATGGTCATTGATTAGGGTAATTAAAAACATTTGCTACTGAGGCAGAGCCATCCACTTGGGAGATTTTGCATGGGCTTTCCATTCTCTGTGTCAGTCATATTTTGATTTTTTTCCCCAAAAAGCATCACGTCGTACCATGACTGCAGCCAGTGTCAGCCATTTTTGTCCCGAATTTATAAATGGTGTTCTGCTTGAAACATGCTTTAATTAAAAACTCTAATCAACATTGTTGAAAATTCATCCCACCTACACTTCTTTACTTGTTAAATGTTAATGTTTTCTGCAGCAGGCAATCCCCATATTTCCCGCAGGCACGGTGAAGTGAGATGGGCATATGGTTTAAAAATTCTACTCAATTTTATTGTTAAAATTTAGTATGATTAATTACATATGAAATATTATGTGTATTTTATATTGATATATATAAATTAATTTTAAAAGTAAAAATAAATTAAATTTTTAATAAAATAATTAATTTACTCTTTAATCTAATGTATATGAATTAATTTATTTATTTTAAATAAAATAATTAAAATATAATTCGACTTTTAATATAATAATCTTTATAATACTTTTACCATTCAAATATTAATGTTAAATTAAAATTGATGAACCAATCTATTCTGAAAGTTTTATGATTTTTTTTCCATTATGACTTTTTCAAAAAGAAATTAATGTACATGAATGGCAATTGTTTTTTTTAAAGAAAACTCTTTTATTGGATGCCATAGGCGACTGCTCGGACACTTTATTAATAGATTTCTTTTTGGTACGTGCACTTTATTAGTAGATACATACGTGGGAAATTCTGTCTAAATTCTAGGACGTTAATATATGAAAGGATTTGAAACAATAGAAATATATATAAAAATCTTTCATGTTGTCTAAATTCTGTTTAAATATTTATAATAAAGAGTATTATTGAATCAGATGAAGTTATTTCATTAAAAACATTTAAAATGAGGGAATGATTTGATTATATAAACTCTTAAATATTTCCCATGCAACTAATATTTTATCTTTGCAATATTCTGATTGTTAAATAATATTATTCTATGAAAAAAAAAAGATAAATCTTAAAACTATACTTGAATTTATATTTAATGTATAATTTTATAAATAAATTTTAATTTTGTGCATTTTAGATATAAAATTTTGAATAGATTTGATTCTAAAAATTATTAACACAATTTTGAATCACCATTGTTTTATGTTTATATATTGCATATATAAATAATTATATTTATCTAATATAAAAAGATAATTTGAAGTATTTATTTTTCAAATGTGTATGATTGAATTAAAATAAAAATTCATATATAAATTTATGAGATATAATTTTAAGATTTTAGAAACAATTCTTCTAAACCAAGGATTTTATTTTTCCTTTGTTGGGTATGCATGGAAATTGATTAATATTGTGAATTCAGGCAGGCCTTTAAAAAGGCTAATATGGACTTCCTTAGTCCTCGCAGTGCAAATTTTGGCCTATGAGGCTTTGACTAAGAGATAATACCCAATGAAAAGTTTGAAATTATTACTCTAAATAGTGTCTGAAAAAATTTGATTTTTGAAATTTTAAAATAATTTAAATTGTGTTAATATATATATATATATATATAAGTATAATATTCATAATTAATTTTTCAAGCTTTTGATTGATTGTCTCATATCGAACAAAAACAATAGTTTGTAACAGTGTTAAATAAATTTGTTTTGTTGGCAAGTTTAACTTGTATAAAATTAACGTTGGTTATTTATATTTGATTAAGCAAGAAATGTCTGAAGTGTTATAATGTATAAGAGAAGTTTTGAGTACTCTTCTATGTGGCAGCATTGTTGAAGGAATTAAGAGTGAAGTTTTGACTAAGATTTTATCTTATTTTCTTGAAATAAAGTTGAGAGAATTTATCCAAAACCTATTTATAAGTCGTTATACACACATAATAATGTGTCTTTTTTTCAAATATTGTCTTATCTTTTACTTAATATTTTGACACTCTTCTTAGGTATTCTTTTAAAGATTTATATTGATTGTAAAGTGAGGTTTTGAGGAGATTGATTGTAGCAATTGTAAGACAATTTTGAAGCTGCAATTATCCATTGATGTGAAGGTAAGGCATAAATCAAGAGTTGTACTAGTTTAATTGTTAAATAAAATCATTCTTTAAGTGATGTATTGTAAAAATATAATTATTGAATTTAAATCGTGTTAACAATTTTGTAATTTTCATATTTTTCTTGCAAAATTATCTTATTTCATTTTTTTTGTCCTAACTCTTTTTACACCAATGAAAGTAACATTAACTTGAAACAAAAGTAACCCAAAGGTAAATTCACTATGAATTAATTAAATGTCTATCAAAAATTAATTTTGTAATTCTTATAGTATTTATGAATTTGATTTAACTTGTTTTTATACTTTTGAAACTCAATTAATGTATTTATAAGGTTTAATTTATTGATTAGTTCTTCAATTTGACAACTTTTCTCACATTGGTCCTTAAATTTTATTTCAGATCATGTTGGCCCCTAAAGTTGGTATTCGTTACACAAATAAGGACCTCAGACTAACGATGTTAAATTTTTACATGGCTAGCAGAATGGACCACTAGAGTCGTGACATGTGTCAATAAAATATTTTTTAAGTCATTTAAATTTAATTTTTATTTTGAATTAAACTAAATAAATATTTAATAAAATACAATTAGAAAAGTTTTCATTCTCCTAAAATTCCACATTTAGAAAAGAAAAAAAAACATATAAAGTATTATAAAATAAAGAGAGATGGGGAGAATAAAGAACAAAGAAAATATGAAAACAGCAGAGAATGTAAGAAGCAATAGAGAATGTATTTTATTGATCAATTGGGATGATAACAATGCTTCATCAGAGTCTCTATTTATAGGCATAAGAAGTATAAAAGAAGTAGAGATCTAATTCTAATAACTATTAGAATTTAAAGTATATTAAAACTTAATCTTGATCATGATGGACATCCACTTAATAAGATATTCATAACACTCCCCCTTGAATGTCTATTGGTAGATAATGTGCCTCGTTAAAACCTTATTAGAAAAAACCCTGTGGGATAAAAACCTAATGAAAGAAAATAGTACACGATCTATAATACGCATAATATGCTGCCTCATTAAAAACCTTACCAGGAAAACCCAATGGGATAAAAACTCGATTAAGGGAAAAAGAGTACAATGCGTATTTACTCCCCCTCATGAAAACATAACATACTTTCTCATATTTTATGTATTCAATCTTGATTACTAGTTTTTCATATGACTATTTGAATGTATTGCTAAGCATTTATACCACTATTCTTTTGAAAATCATGAGTGAGGGAAAATTTTGGGGAAACATATTTTGATCTCTTTAGGAATTTCAACAATAATCATAGCAAACTTTAATCATGATCCTTCTATAAAAATACAAATAGGTATTTTGGATCATTTTATAACCCTCTTTCAACTACTATTGACTAAGTCAAATTTACCACATATGTTCAATTATTTCAATTCATATAAATGAAAAATTTCCGGAGAATTTCAATATGCTTCTAGCATTTTAAATTTTTCAAGGATTTTAATATAAAATTTATATATAGTGATTCATAAAAGGTTGTAACAATATCCATTAGGCGCAAGTTAAATCTTTTATGAATTGTCAATTTAATAATATATCTAAAGATTATTACATTCACCACAAAAGAATATTATATCTTTTCATAATCAATGTCAGGACTTAGCCAAAAAATTCATATTTTTATTCTGCTTTTGTAAAACTACTTTAATTGCACATTCACTAGTTTTATACCTTTAGATATTTGGACTACTGGTCCAAAAACTCCATAAATTTAATTGTACTTGAGTTACGTCTTTCTGTTTTGATCAATTTATTCTATATCTATATTTCTCAATAGATTTATTCAGGATCCTCCTTTTATTTCATTATAATAATACTGCATGCAAAATCATTGTCGACCACTTTTATTATTCGGTTCCACATTTTCTTGAATTGACATAACTTATCAAGATCTCTTATTTTCATTATTTTAAAATTCAATTTCAGGTACTTGAATCTCTTCTGAAGTTTTGCTTATTAGTTATGTCTTGGGTCTCTTCTAGAGCACCCGCCTCCACTATATGACCATCTAGAATAATTTTTGTCTAAACTATTTTAAGTTTGAAAAACGGGAATCGACTTTGAAACAAAATATGGAGTCGTCACCAAACCTTTTTGCTTAGGTGTGATCGGATCACCTAATAAAACGTTTTGATTAAAATATTAATTTTGGCCTACGAAAGTCAAGAAAACGGGTTTGGGAGTCGGTTACGTACGAGGAAGGATTAGCACCCCCGCAACGCCCAAAATTGGTACCTAATCGATTAATTAATGTCCTAATTTCGAAAATTTGAAATGATTTTAAAAATACAATCCCATTTAAAAGTGTTTGAATATACTCGAATTGGATGCTAGGATTTTCTTGTTCCGAAGGAATAAAATATCACGTCCAGTACGTTAGGATACAACAATTCAAACCCTCGAAACCAATATCATCTCATGATTTCTAAAATTCATGCATTGAAATTTCAAAAGGATATTCGGTTATTTGGTCAAACGGTAAATTCGAAACCCAGCATGTTAGGGCACGATTTCTCGAATTTCCATACACAAAATATTGCCTTATTTTCGAAAACTTTTGAATAATAATATTAAGTGCAAGAGGTGTATTTTTTACATTGAAACCATGATATGCGAATGCAATTGCCACGTAAACAAGATCGAATGTGCTAATAAAACAATTGTATGGTCACCTAATATACATTATTTACAAACTAACATGATAATTAAAGACAAATAAATTAAAAGACATATATAATAAATTAAAAATAAAGCAAATCGAAATAGAGGATAAAAACAATTTGAAAATGATAATAAATGAATTCAAAATAATAATGTGAGAAAAGAATCGAAAATCAATAATATACAAAATGATTTTTTTAAAATAATATATGACAAAATCTAAAATAAGTAATGTATATACATATATAAAAAGGCGAAATAAATCACATGAAGAAAAGTTCAAAATAAACAATAAGTACATTTAAAATAAATAATTTGTATAAGAGTTGGAAATAGATATTATGTAAAAATCTGAAATAAATAAATAAAATAGAGATTTGTAAAAAAATGAAAATAAAATGAATAAATAAATACAAAAAGAAAAATATAATAATAATAATAATAATAATAATATAAATTGATTAGTTTGGTAATAGGACAGTAGTAATAGTAATAATACAGTAATAAAGTAGAAAATAATAATGGAATATTAATAAGCATGATAATATATTAATGATAAAAATAGAAATGATATGTTAACAGTGATAATAAAATAAAAGAAAATAACACTATATTAATAAAAATAAAAATAAGAGGTTAATAATAATAGTAATAAAAAGGTGAAAATAATAATAAAATAATAAAAACACTATTACGTTACTACTAAAAATAATAAAAAGAAAACAGTAATAGTATATAGAATAATAATAATAATAATAACAATAATAATAATAATAATAATATTATTATTATTATTATTATTATTATTATTATTTAAAATAATACTCTCCCCCTCCCTTCTAAAATATCGGTCCGGATTTGCTCCGGTCATTGGACCTCCACGCACCGTCGTCGGCGCAATCGTACACTACTGTCGGACCTAAAAAAAAAATCCTTTTTTCGGCAATTTCAAAATGGGTAAGTTTCTTCCCCTTTATTTTTACTTTTGTATGTAAAATAAAAAATAAAAAAAAATTGAAAGATAAAATAAAATAAACAAAGAACTTAAAACTAGAATAGACGAAAAAAACCTCTTTCGCTTTGATTTTTGATTAATCTCCTTTTTTATCCAAAAACTAGCACCCCTTTACAATAGTTTTGAATGGCTTTTATAGCCAAATCTTACAACTGATTCCTCTTTCTTTTTACAATCAAGTGGGGTGATGGAGTTAGTGAGGTGGTTTAGTTGGGTGGTTTAGTGGTCGGTTTAGTGGGGTGTTGGAGTTAGTGGGGTGGTTTAGTGGGGTGGTATTTGGGTTGTAAATGAGCTTTGTTTCTTGGATTGTTTTTTATTGGGCCTGGGCTAAAATTGGGCTCTACAATCGCCCTTTTTGCTCATTGTCGTAACGAGAATGGAGCAAAGACTTTAAAAGGGCCAATTTTGCCCAATCTTGCTAAGTCTTGACTTCTTGACGTTCCTTTCTTAAGGTAGCCTCGCTTTAACCCCTTGCATCTCCGGAGGTATAGGAGTTTCGTTTCAATCTACTCCGCTACTGCTTATGATTTGTAATCTTCAGCCTGTTTCCCTACTGCTTAGGAGGATAAGGCTCACCATCTTCGATCTGCTCCACTGCTGCTTAGGGAGATAAGATCTGTAATTTTTGGCATGTTTCTCTACTGCTTAGGGGGATAAGGCTCACCGTCTTCGATCCACTCCACTATTGCTTAGGGAGATAAGATCTGTAATTTTTAGCCTGTTTCCCTACTGTTTAGGGGAATAAGGCTCACCGTCTTCAATCTGCTTCACTACTGCTTAGGGAGATAAGATCTGTAATTTCCAGCCTGTTTCCCTACTGCTTAGGGGGATAAGGTTCACCTCCTTCGATTTGCTCCACTACTGCTTAGGAGATAAGATCTATAATCTTCAGCCTGTTTCCCTACTGCTTAGGGGGTTAAAGCTCACCGTCTTCGACCCGCTCCACTACTGCTCAGGGAGATAAGATCTGTAATCTTCATCCTGTTGGCCTACTGCTTAGGGGGTTAAGGTTCACAGTCTTCGATCTGCTCCACTACTGCTTAGGGAGATAAGATCTGTAATTTTCAGCCTGTTTCCCTACTACTTAGGGGCATAAGGCTCACCGTCTTCGATCTGCTCCACTACTGCTTAAGGAGATAAGATCTTTAATTTCCAGCCTGTTGCCTTATTGTTTAGGGAGTTAAGGCTAGTGGAGATTTGTCATTTCAGCCAAACTTGCTACATCATCCTCTAGGGGACACATCTGTAGAATCAATTTCATAGGCCTATGTTTATGTCTAATGATGATGACTAGGATACTATGATCAGAATGAGTCAAATGCTCCTAGCTAAATGTGCTATGAATGATATATTTATAAATGTAGAATGTCATGAGAACGCCCTTTTTTAACGTTTGAGCTATTATTGCTTGCTACTTGTCTAGATTGTATCACTAACGTATGTCTTCTTGTTCAACTGACAAAAAATCTAGAATTTTCTTCTCAGGTATTTTCAATTCCTAGGCTTGGTGAGTTCTAAATAATTGTCCTACTTCAGGTTCTTGCATATTTTTAGAAGCTTCCAGAGTAATGTGCAGAACTCATTTTGTGAAAGTGTTATTAATCCTTTAATCATTATTTCAATATGAAATGCTTGAAAAAGATTATAAAAATAGATAAAAACTAAAATTTATTAGAACAAAATCTGAAAAGAACGAATTAATCGAAAAGAACAAAAATTGCCAGTATTCAAGAATAAGTAAGGGGAAACAAATAAGTGCCCCAAATATCGCAGCCTGAGCTTCTCTGTACCAACTTCTTGAGAACCATTTTGAGTTCAATTTGTGTTTAGGGAATCAAGAGTACTTTTTCGATGCCCCAAGACGTAGGATACTTCTTCATTTTTAATTCAGACATAGCAACACTATTGTATGCCCCACTTTGATCCAAATTTGAGTCGCCTTTTTTGGGTCTTCAACTCAAATCCTCTTTGGTCTTAAGGCGCCTTTTGTAGGTTTTCGCCTTGGCCTCTCCAGTTTATTTTTCTTTTCTTTTTTGTGTTTTTTTTTAAATTATTAACTGTGACTGAATCTGAGTTCATCGAATTGGGCAGGTCCTTGCCATCCATCTCGGACAATATCAATGCTCTTCCAGAACAGGCCTTAGTACTACATAAAGTCCTTCCTAGTTTGGCATCCACTTTCCTCTAAAGCCCTTTTGTATAAAAAGGATCTTCTTCAATACCAGGTCCTCAATTCTTTAGGATGAACCCCCTTTATCGTAAGCCCGCATCATCTGACCGTACTAAATATCCTTCAAATTTGACTGATCATATCAGGATTGGATCCATTCTACCTCATCCAACTTTAGTTCTGGCAAGACTCAGAGAAAAGAAATAATAGACAAAACGTTTCCATTCCACAAACTAATCAGAAAGGCATTACCCCGATGAAGGTCTTAGTCGATGTTTGATAAGTATAGAGGGTAAATGGTAACTTATTTATGTTAATCTTTACAAGTCTCGGTCACCTTCCACAATCTTCTTTGTTTCTTTCTTTTTGGCTGCCTTTGCTGCATTGTGATATGGTATCTGATCTTTGAACTGACTGCAAGCTTTTGACATTGTGCAGTTGTATTAGTCATGATATTTTTTGATATTACTTGTCGGCACCTGATCTTTCTCTTTTGTTTTTGAAATTTGATGACTATCGACCTTGTAATATTTTCATATGAAGTGACCTTCACCCTCTTTTTGAAACCATCGATAACTACCAAGATGAATCGATTACACGAGAATGGCCTGATAACACCCATGCCCCCCGTAGAGAAAGTCTGTGAAGAAATAAATAAGGCACATGGATCTTATCTACCTAAATACTACCTAACTGATACAATCCTCCTCTATGGTGGACCAATAGTACCCAAACCTCATGATTAATATGGCTACTGTGAAACTATTAACATGTGTCCTTCTAACACAGTATAGACATTAGCACCCACAGGTCTTAATATACCAGGCATATCCTGACATGATTATGCGAAAACATCTTTGAATTCTTAGAGTAACTCAATAATGATTCGCTTTGTCTTCATGGCAATGTAGGCTCTGATCTTTACTTCTTGCTCACAATGTCCACTGACCTTTTATAGAGTAGGATCATGTTCTACCATCCTTAACAAAATCAGGACATAGGCTACAATCTCTGTCATCTTCAAAGTCTTGAGATCCGCTTAAGCACATATCTCACCCCAAAAGGGAGTCAGTTACAGCGTTGTTCATGTTGTTGATATCTGGGGACCTATTGTAGGTACAAAGGCATATTTCCAAAGAATAAATGATTCTAAGAATGATTATTTGTATGATATGATCATGAATGAAGAATGAAAGAATATTTAAAAGACAGTTCAAAGAACAAAAGAATGTATACTATGAAATGGAAAAAAAAATGAAAGAATATTTGCTTAAAAAGATGCATTTTATTGAAATAAAAATTTTGGACACAAGCCTATGTCACAAAAGGGATTCTTATTGCCTTTAGGCCTAAAGCAACAAGCGTGTTTTGAATATTACTCTAGATTAGCTAAAAATATAGGGATCTCTTCCACAGTCCCATTGTTCAAAACACTCCCAAGTATGCAAGGATTTGGAAACTTTTATTCCCCGATTCTCTCTTCGGATATGTTATTCAGATTCCCCGATGTTCCTTTTCCTTCTGACTTGTTCAAGGCATCTCAGTCTTTTTGCCCCTACTTTCAAATATCCCATTTACTCCATTGTCAGAGCGATTAGGTTCTGAGGAATCGTTGAACTTCATAATTCCCATTTCAATGAACCTTTCGACCAACTTTTTAAAAGAGAAGCAATTCTCTATCGAGTGTCCCGCTATTCCCGCATGGTATTCACATTGAGTACTTGCGTTGTATCATTTGGGATATGGGGGCTGCAACGGTTTTAAGTAGACATGGGATACAACGTGCGCATCAAATAGACATTTGTAAAGCTCCCGGTACGATATTGGAATGGGAGTAAACTGAAGCTTCTCCATGTTTTGCTTTGTATTGGGCTCTTGT
This sequence comes from Gossypium arboreum, assembly GCF_025698485.1. Classification (NCBI taxonomy): domain Eukaryota; kingdom Viridiplantae; phylum Streptophyta; class Magnoliopsida; order Malvales; family Malvaceae; genus Gossypium; species Gossypium arboreum. The sequence goes on along the minus strand of NC_069074.1, from coordinate 27,665,476 downwards.
CTTGGTGAAGCTTGCTGGCTCGTAGCCATCGTTCTCAGTTGTTTTACTGTGATTGGTTTTGCATAACCCACGCTCACATTGCTAACCTCGTTTTCTCTCTTTTTCGGAGCTGACCTCCTGGTGCTTTCCTCAGCCTCTATCTTTCCACACCTTATCGCATTCTCTATCATTTTACCGGACATCACAATGTCCGCGAAACTCTTAGTTGCACTACCCAGCATGTGATTAATGAAGGATACTTTTAAAGCATTAATGAAGAGCATGGTTGTTTCTTTTTCCAACAGTAGGGGTTAGACTTGTGTAGCAACTTCTCTCCACCTCTGAGCGTACTGCTTGAGACTTTCATTCGAATTTTTCTCCATGTTCTGTATTGTGATCCTATCAGACACTATATCCGTCACATGGCCATATTACTTCATGAATGCCTGTGTTAAGTCCTTTCATGATTTTATTTGGGCGTGATTCAGCTGATTGTACCATTTGGCTACAGTCCCAGTCAAACTGTCCTGGAAACAGTGAACTAACAACTGATCATTATTAACATGACCAGTCATTCTCTGAAAAAACATCGTGATGTGGGCCTCAGGGTAGTTGGTTCACTTGTATTTCTCAAACTCTGGCATTTTAAACTTTGGAGGGAGCACTAGATCCGGAACCAAACTTAACTCCTCAGCATCCATACCACACTGATAATCAGCACTTTCCAGCACCTTGAACTTCTCTTCTAGCCATTTGTATTGGTCTTCCAACTACTTTGAGAGTTATCCTTTTGCCCTTTCCACCTCTACCATGTCATCCAGATTAGGGACCTCGGGATTTTTTGGATTGTCTCTAGTGCCTAAGCCTGTCGGAAAGTGTGTTAATGCCGAAACGCCGGCTTGATGGTGAGGACTAGTATTGACAGACACCGTTGGTGGATATGTGTTGGGCTGCACTGAGGTATTTGTTGAGGCAAAACCCGGTGGGTAGGCAGGGTCTTCACTATCATCCCCAGGGTTGACCATAAGGCTCTTCCCTTTTTCCTGGCCCTTCAAGTAGTAGCTGGGTTAACTGATTCATCATGTTCTTCTGCGATTCTAGCATCTAATCTTTCATATCCTGCTGAATCTTGGCCAGTTGCTCTTGCATCTGTACTTGCAGCCGATCCTATATTTCTTTCTACATTTGTTCCAGTTTTTTCCAACTTTTGATCCATAACTCTAGTTTTTCTCCGTGTGTAGTAGTGATGTTCCAGGTAACTATAACACGATTTCTAACTAATTAGGGTTCTTTTGTGAAGTTTAATGCACATGATGCAATGCAATGCAAATGCATGGAATGAATGCAAAAGAAAGTAAGGCGTTAATTCTAAATTCAATTCTATTAAAACAACTTTTCTAGAAAACAAATTCCTTTACATAAAACGGATTACATATGCGGCATTTCCCTCATATTCCAAGAAAAGACACAGATCTCTTTTATTCGTAAAAGTCAAATCTCGCAAACTTCTAATAGATGCCTCCTCTAGCTCCTTTTTGCTTGATCCGAGACGTGACTTATTACTCACTTATCCTCGCGATGTTTGTTAACTCCTTTAAGAAAGTCGGGACGTGACGGCTCTCGAATAATCTTATCGGCTTGAATCCTCAGCAATAAAACAAAGTCTTGTTTTTCTCCTCGAACTATCAACCTTATTTCATTGTGCTTACTTGGTCCATGTTCAAACAACAGTATTATAATCCACTTTATCAAGAAATTCATTTTCCCATAACAAACAGTTCTATTTAACAATCGAATATGAATCAACACCTCCTTTCTATGATGATGTAATGCAATGCAGTCATAAACAAAACAAAACAAGTTAGCACAGGAGGAAAAAAACAATATAGGACACCTACTTGGGTAACCGCTAGGGTTTGGAGTGGCTCTACCTAGGATTGGGCTCTTAAGGCTCGCTATGTGCGGTTTGGTTCTAGAGAAAGGATACCTGAACTAGCAGATTCCTCAATCCTCACCCATTATAGGCTCATGTGGATCGAGTTCAGTTCAGAGGAATACATTTCCTTATGGCCATGCGAAGATGAAAATCTCACGAAGATATAAGTACAGATGTATTCCAGAAGTAATCCACTAGACCATGTGGAGGTGAAAACCTCACGAAGGCATAGTTTCTCACTCTCACTTAAAAGGTGTGACCACAACGTTCATACAATGTAATGCAAGAGTATTTTAGAAAACATAAGGATCACAAACAAATGCAACAGAAGAATCATGATTTTCAAATCAGATTTTCAATTTTCGACAAAAGGACAAAAAATAATCAATTTTACGGCTTGACTCTCTTATTGGTCCCCAGTGCAGTCGCCAAGCTGTCGAAACCATTTTTAAGTTTGAAAAACGGGAATCGACTTTGAAACAAAATATGGAGTCGCCACCAATCTTTTTTGCTTAGGTGTGATTGGATCACCTAATAAAACGTTTTGATTTAAAATATTAATTTTGGCCTACGAAAGTCAAGAAAACGGGTTCGGGAGTCAGTTACGTACGAGGAAGGATTCGCACCCTCGCAACACCAAAAATTAGTACCTAATCAGTTAATTAACGTCCTAATGTCGAAAATTTAAAATGATTTTAAAAATACAATCTCGTTTAAAAGTGTTTGAATATACTCGAATTGGATGTTAGGATTCTTTTGTTCCGAAGGAATAAAATATCACATCTAGTACGTTAGGATACAACAATTCAAACCCTCGAAACCAATATCATCTCGTGATTTCTAAAATTCATGCATTGAAATTTCAAAAGGATATTTGGTTATTTGGTCAAACGGTAAATTCGAAACCCAGCACGTTAGGGCACGATTTCTCGAATATCTAAAAACGAAATATTGCCTTATTTTCGAAAACTTTTGAATAATAATATCAAGTGCAAGAGGTGTACTTTTTACTTTGAAACCATGATATGCGAATGCAATTGCCACGTAAACAAAATCGAATGCACTAATAAAACAATTTGTGATGGTCACATAATATACATTATTTACAAACTAACATGATAATCAAAGACAAATGAATTAAAAGACATATATAATAAATTAAAAACAAAGCAAATCGAAATAGAGGTAAAAACAATTTGAAAATGATAATAAATGAATTCAAAATAATAATGTAAGAAAAGAATCGAAAATCAATAATATACAAAATGATTTTTTTAAAAATAATATATGACAAAATCTAAAATAATAAATCACAAGAAAAGTTCAAAATAAACAATGAGTACATTTAAAATAAATAATTTGTATAAAAGTTGGAAATAGATATTATGTAAAAATCAAATAAATAAATAAAATAGAGATTTGTAAAAAAATAAAGTAACATGAATAAATAAATACAAAAGGAAAAAAAATAATAATATAAATTGATTAGTTTGGTAATAGGACAGTAGTAATAGTAATAATACAGTAATAAAGTAGAAAATAATAATGGAATATTAATAAGCATGATAATATATTAATGATAAAAATAGAAATGATATGTTAACAATGATAATAAAATAAAAGAAAATAACACTATATTAATAAAAATAAAAATAAGAGGTTAATAATAATAGTAATAAAAGGTGAAAATAATAATAAAATAATAAAAACACTATTACGTTACTACTAAAAATAATAAAAAAGAAAAGCAGTAATAGTATATAGAATAATAATAATAATAATAATAATAATAATAATAATAATAATAATAATAATAATAATATTATTATTATTATTATTATTATTATTATTATTTTTAAAATAATACTCTCCCTCCCTTCTAAAATACGGTCGGATTTGCTCGGTCATTGGACCTCCACAAGACCGTCGTCGGTATAATCGTACTTCTTCTTGGGACCTCAAAAAAAATCATTTTTCGGCAATTTCAAAATGGGTAAGCTTCTTCCCTTTATTTTTACTTTTGTATGTAAAATAAAAAATAAAAAAAAATTGAAAGATAAAATAAAATAAACAAAGAACTTAAAACTAGAATAGACGAAAAAAACCTCTTTCGCTTTGATTTTTGATTAATCTCCTTTTTTATCCAAAAACTAGCACCCCTTTACAATAGTTTTGAATGGCTTTTATAGCCAAATCTTACAACTGATTCCTCTTTCTTTTTACAATCAAGTGGGGTGATGGAGTTAGTGAGGTGGTTTAGTGGGGTGGTTTAGTGGTCGGTTTAGTGGGGTGTTGGAGTTAGTGGGGTGGTTTAGTGGGGTGGTATTTGGGTTGTAAATGGGCTTTGTTTCTTGGATTGTTTTTTATTGGGCCCTAGGCTAAAATTGGGCTCTACAACTGCCCATTTTTGCTTATTGTCGTGTAACGAGAATGGAGCAAAGACTTTAAAAGGGCCAATTTTGCCCAATCTTGCTAAGTCTTGACTTCTTGACGTTCCCTTTCTTAAGGTAGCCTCGCTTTAACCCACTGCATCTCCAGAGGTATAGGAGTTTCGTTTCAATCTACTCCGCTACTGCTTATGATTTGTAATCTTCAGCCTGTTTCCCTACTGCTTAGGAGGATAAGGCTCACCATCTTCGATCTGCTCCACTGCTGCTTAGGGAGATAAGATCTGTAATTTTTGGCATGTTTCCCTACTGCTTAGGGGGATAAGGCTCACCGTCTTCGATCCACTCCACTATTGCTTAGGGAGATAAGATCTGTAATTTTTAGCCTGTTTCCCTACTGTTTAGGGGAATAAGGCTCACCGTCTTCAATCTGCTTCACTACTGCTTAGGGAGATAAGATCTGTAATTTCCAGCCTGTTTCCCTACTGCTTAGGGGGATAAGGCTCACCTCCTTCGATTTGCTCCATTACTGCTTAGGAGATAAGATCTGTAATCTTCAGCCTGTTTCCCTACTGCTTAGGGGGTTAAAGCTCACCGTCTTCGACCCGCTCCACTACTGCTCAGGGAGATAAGATCTGTAATCTTCATCCTGTTGCCCTACTGGTTAGGGGGTTAAGGTTCACTGTCTTCGATCTACTCCACTACTACTTAGGGAGATAAGATCTGTAATTTTCAGCCTGTTTCCCTACTACTTAGGGGCATAAGGCTCACCGTCTTCGATCTGCTCCACTACTGCTTAAGGAGATAAGATCTGTAATTTCCAGCCCGTTGCCTTACTGTTTAGGGAGTTAAGGCTAGTGGAGATTTGTCATTTCAACCAAACTTGCTACATCATCCTCTAGGGGACACATCTGTAGAATCAATTTCATAGGCCTATGTTTATGTCTAATGGTGATGACTAGGATACTATGATCAGAATGAGTCAAATGCTCCTAGCTAAATGTGCTATGAATGATATATTTATAAATGTAGAATGTCATGAGAACGCCCTTTTTTAACGTTTGAGCTATTATTGCTTGCTACTTGTCTAGATTGTATCACTAGCGTATGTCTTCTTGTTCAACTGACAAAAAATCTGGAATTTTCTTCTCAGGTATTTTCAATTCCTAGGCTTGGTGAGTTCTAACTAATTGTCCTATTTCAGGTTCTTGCATATTTTTAGAAGCTTCCAGAGTAATGTGCAGAACTCATTTTGTGAAAGTGTTATTAATCCTTTAATCATTATTTCAATATGAAATGCTTGAAAAAGATTATAAAAATAGATAAAAACTAAAATTTATTAGAACAAAATCTGAAAAGAACGAATTAATCGAAAGAACAAAAATTGCCAGTATACAAGAATAAGTAAGGGGAAACAAATAAGTGCCCCAAATATCGCAGCCTGAGCTTCTCTGTACCAACTTCTTGAGAACCATTTTGAGTTCAATTTGTGTTTAGGGAATCAAGAGTACTTTGTCGATGCCCCAAGACGTAGGATACTTCTTCATTTTTAATTCAGACATAGTAACACTATTGTATGCCCCACTTTGATCCAAATTTGAGTCGCCTTTTTTGGGTCTTCAACTCAAATCCTCTTTGGTCTTAAGGCGCCTTTTGTAGGTTTTCGCCTTGGCCTCTCCAGTTTATTTTTCTTTTCTTTTTTGTGTTTTTTTTTTAAATTATTAACTGTGACTGAATCTGAGTTCATCGAATTAGGCAAGTCCTTGCCATCCATCTCGGACAATATCAATGCTCTTCCAGAACAGGCCTTAGTACTACATAAAGTCCTTCCTAGTTTGGCATCCACTTTCCTCTAAAGCCCTTTTGTATAAAAAGGATCTTCTTCAATACCAGGTCCTCAATTCTTTAGGATGAACCCCCTTTATCGTAAGCCCGCATCATCTGACTATACTAAATATCCTTCAAATTTGACTGATCATATCAGGATTGGATCCATTCTACCTCATCCAACTTTAGTTCTGGCAAGACTCAGAGAAAAGAAATAATAGACAAAACGTTTCCATTCCACAAACTAATCATAAAGGCATTACCCCGATGAAGGTCTTAGCCGATGTTTGATAAGTATAGAGGGTAAACGGTAACTTATTTATGTCAATCTTTACAAGTCTCGGTCACCTTCCACAATCTTCTTTGTTTCTTTCTTTTTGGCTGCCTTTGCTGCATTGTGATATGGTATCTGATCTTTGAACAGACTGCAAGCTTTTGACATTGTGCAGTTGTATTAGTCATGATCTTTTCTGATATTACTTGTCGGCACCTGATCTTTCTCTTTTTTTTTTTAAATTTGATGACTATCGACCTTGTAATATTTTCATATGAAGTGACCTTCACCCTCTTTTTGAAACCATCGATGACTACCAAGATGAATCGATTAGACAAGAATGGCCTGATAACACCCATGCCCCCCGTAGAGAAAGTCTGTGAAGAAATAAATAAGGCACATGGATCTTATCTACCTAAATACTACCTAACTGATACAATCCCCCTATATGGTGGACCAGTAGTACCCAAACCTCATGATTAGTGTGGCTACTGTGAAACTATTAACATGTGTCCTTCTAACACAGTATAGACATTAGCGCCCACAGGTCTTAATATCCCAGGCATATCCTGACATGATTATGCGAAAACATCTTTGAATTCTTGGAGTAACTCAATGATGATTCGCTTTGTCTTCATGGCAATGTAGGCTCTGATCTTTACTTCTTGCTCACAATGTCCACTGACCTTTTATAGAGTAGGATCATGTTCTACCATCCTTAACAAAATCAGGACATAGGCTACAATCTCTGTCATCTTCAAAGTCTTGAGATCCGCTTAAGCACATATCTCACCCCAAAAGAGAGTCAGTTACAGCGTTGTTCATGTTGTTAATATCTGGGGACCTATTGTAGGTACAAAGGCATATTTCCAAAGAATAAATGATTCTAAGAATGATTATTTGTATGATATGATCATGAATGAAGAATGAAAGAATATTTAAAAGACAGTTCAAAGAACAAAAGAATGTATACTATGAAATGGAAAAAAAATGAAAGAATATTTGCTTAAAAAGATGCATTTTATTGAAATAAAAATTCTGGACACAAGCCTATGTCACAAAAGGGATTCTTATTGCCTTTAAGCCTAAAGCAACAAGCGTGTTTTGAATATTACTCTAGATTAGCTAAAAATATAGGGATCTCTTCCACAGTCCCGTTGTTCAAAACACTCCCAAGTATGCAAGGATTTGGAAACTTTTATTCCCTGATTCTCTCTTCGGATATGTTATTCAGATTCCCCGATGTTCCTTTTCCTTCTGACTTGTTCAAGGCATCTCAGTCTTTTTGCCCCTACTTTCAAATATCGCATTTACTCCATTGTCAGAGCGATTAGGTTCTGAGGAATCATTGAACTTCATAATTCCCATTTCAATGAACCTTTCGACCAACTTTTTAAAAGAGAAGCAATTCTCTATCGAGTGTCCCGCTATTCCCGCATGGTATTCACATTGAGTACTTGCGTTGTATCATTTGGGATATGGGGGCTGCAACGGTTTTAAGGAGACATGGGATACAACTGCGCATCAAATAGACATTTGTAAAGCTCCCGGTACGATATTAGAATGGGAGTAAACTGAAGCTTCTCCATGTTTTGCTTTGTATTGGGCTCTTCTCTTGGTGAAGCTTGCTAGCTCGTAGCCATCGTTCTCAGTTGTTTTACTGTGATTGGTTTTGCATAACCTACACTCACATTGCTAACCTCGTTTTCTCTCTTTTTCGGAGCTGACCTCCTAGTGCTTTCCTCAGCCTCTATCTTTCCACACCTTATCGCATTCTCTATCATTTTATCGGACATCACAATGTCCGCGAAACTCTTAGTTGCACTACCCAGCATGTGATTAATGAAGGGTACTTTTAAAGCATTAATGAAGAGCATGGTTGTTTCTTTTTCCAACAGTAGGGGTTAGACTTGTGTAGCAACTTCTCTCCACCTCTGAGCGTACTGCCTGAGACTTTCATTCGAATTTTTCTCCATGTTCTGTAATGTGATCCTATCAGACGCTATATCCGTTACATGGCCATATTACTTCATGAATGCCTGTGTTAAGTCCTTTCATGATTTGATTTGGGCGTGATTCAGCTGATTGTACCATTTGGCTATAGTCTCAGTCAAACTGTCCTGGAAACAGTGAACTAACAACTGATCATTATTAACATGACCAGTCATTCTCTGAAAAAACATCGTGATGTGGGCCTCAAGGTAGTTGGTTCATTTATATTTCTCAAACTCTGGCATTTTAAACTTCGGAGGGAGCACTAGATCCGGAACCAAACTTAACTCCTTAGCATCCATACCACACTGATAATCAGCACTTTCCAGCACCTTGAACTTCTCTTCTAGCCATTTGTATTGGTCTTCCAACTACTTTGAGAGTTATCCTTTTGCCCTTTCCACCTCTACCATGTCATCCAGATCAGGGACCCCGGGATTTTTTGGATTGTCTCTAGTGCCTAAGCCTGTCGGAAAGTGTGTTAATGCCGAAACGCCGGCTTGATGGTGAGGACTAGTATTGACAGACACCGTTGGTGGATATGTGTTGGGCTGCACTGAGGTATTTGTTGAGGCAAAACCCGGTGGGTAGGCAGGGTCTTCACTATCATCCCCAGGGTTGACCATAAGGCTCTTCCCTTTTTCCTGGCCCTTCAAGTAGTAGCTTGGTTAACTGATTCATCATGTTCTTCTACTATTCTAGCATCTAATCTTTCATATCTTGCTGAATCTTGGCCAGTTGCTCTTGCATCTGTACTTGCAGCCGATCCTACATTTCTTTCTACATTTGTTCCAGTTTTTTCCAACTTTTGATCCATAACTCTAGTTTTTCTCCGTGTGTAGTAGTGATGTTTCAGGTAACTATAACACGATTTCTAACTAATTAGGGTTCTTTTGTGAAGTTTAATGCACATGATGCAATGCAATGCAAATACATGGAATGAATGCAAAAGAAAGTAAGCCGTTGATTCTGAATTCAATTCTATTAAAAGTTGACTTTTCTAGAAAACAAATTCCTTTACATAAAACGGATTACATATGCGGCATTTCCCTCATATTCCAAGAAAAGACACAGATCTCTTTTCTTCGTAAAAGTCAAATCTCGCAAACTTCTAATAGATGCCTCCTCTAGCTCCTTTTTGCTTGATCCGAGACGTGACTTATTACTCACTTATCCTCGCGATGTTTGTTAACTCCTTTAAGAAAGTCGGGACGTGACGGCTCTCGAATAATCTTATCGGCTTGAATCCTCAGCAATAAAACAAAGTCTTATTTTTCTCCGCGAACTATCAACCTTCTTTCATTGTGCTTACTTGGTCCATGTTCAAACAACAGTATTATAATCCACTTTATCAAGAAATTCATTTTCCCATAACAAACAGTTCTATTTAACAATCGAATATGAATCAACACCTCCTTTGTATGATGATGTAATGCAATGCAGTCATAAACAAAACAAAACAAGTTAGCACAGGATGAAAAAAACAATATAGGACACCTACTTGGGTAACCGCTAGGGTTTGGAGTGGCTCTACCTAGGATTGGGCTCTTAAGGCTCGCTATGTGCGGTTTGGTTCTAGAGAAAGGATACCTGAACTAGCAGATTCCTCAATCCTCACCCATTATAGGCTCATGTGGATCGAGTTCAGTTCAGAGGAATACATTTCCTTATGGCCATGCGAAGATGAAAATCTCACGAAGATATAAGTACAGATGTATTCCAGAAGTAATCCACTAGACCATGTGGAGGTGAAAACCTCACGAAGGCATAGTTTCTCACTCCCACTTAAAAGGTGTGACCACAACGTTCATACAATGTAATGCAAGAGTATTTTAGAAAACATAAGGATCACAAACAAATGCAACAGAAGAATCATGATTTTCAAATCAGATTTTCAATTTTCGACAAAAGGACAAAAAATAATCAATTTTACGGCTTGACTCTATTATTGGTCCCCAGTGCAGTCGCCAAGCTGTCGAAACCATTTTTAAGTTTGAAAAACGGGAATCGACTTTGAAACAAAATATGGAGTCGCCACCAATCTTTTTTGCTTAGGTGTGATTGGATCACCTAATAAAATGTTTTGATTTAAAATATTAATTTTGCCCTACGAAAGTCAAGAAAACGGGTTCGGGAGTCGGTTACGTACGAGGAAGGATTAGCACCCTCGCAACACCCAAAATTAGTACCTAATCAATTAATTAATGTCCTAATGACGAAAATTTAAAATGATTTTTAAAATACAATCTCGTTTAAAAGTGTTTGAATATACTCGAATTGGATGTTAGGATTCTTTTGTTCCGAAGGAATAAAATATCACATCCAGTACGTTAGGATACAACAATTCAAACCCTCGAAACCAATATCATCTCGTGATTTCTAAAATTCATGCATTGAAATTTCAAAAGGATATTTGGTTATTTGGTCAAACGGTAAATTCGAAACCCAGCACGTTAGGGCACGATTTCTCGAATACCTAAAAACGAAATATTGCCTTATTTTCGAAAACTTTTGAATAATAATATCAAGTGCAAGAGGTGTACTTTTTACTTTGAAACCATGATATGCGAATGCAATTGCCACGTAAACAAAATCGAATGCACTAATAAAACAATTTGTGATGGTCACATAATATACATTATTTACAAACTAACATGATAATCAAAGACAAATGAATTAAAAGACATATATAATAAATTAAAAACAAAGCAAATCGAAATAGAGGGTAAAAACAATTTGAAAATGATAATAAATGAATTCAAAATAATAATGTAAGAAAAGAATCCGAAAATCAATAATATACAAAATGATTTTTTTAAAAATAATATATGACAAAATCTAAAATAATAAATCACATGAAGAAAAGTTCAAAATAAACAATGAGTACATTTAAAATAAATAATTTGTATAAAAGTTGGAAATAGATATTATGTAAAAATCTAAAATAAATAAATAAAATAGAGATTTGTAAAAAAATAAAGTAAAATGAATAAATAAATACAAAAAGGAAAAAAATAATAATAATAATAATATAAATTGATTAGTTTGGTAATAGGACAGTAGTAATAGTAATAATACAGTAATAAAGTAGAAAATAATAATGGAATATTGATAAGCATGATAATATATTAATGATAAAAATAGAAATGATATGTTAATAATGATAATAAAAAGAGAAAATAACACTATATTAATAAAAATAATAATAATAGATTAATAATAATAGTAATAAAAAGGTAAAAATAATAAAAATAATAAAAATACTATTACGTTACTACTAATAATAAAAAAAAGAAAACAATAATAGTATATTGAATAATAGTAAAAGTATTAAAAATAATAATAATAATAATAATAATAATAATAATATTATTATTATTATTATATTTTATTTTATTTTATTATTATTATTATTATTAAAATAATACTCTCCCTCTCCCTTCTAAAACATCGGTCCGGATTTGCTCCAGTCACTGGACCTCCACGCGTCGTTGTCGGCGCCATCGTACACGGCGGCCAGACCTAAAAAAAAAATCTTTTTTTCGGCAATTTCAAAATGGGTAAGCTTCTTCCCTTTTATTTTTACTTTCGTATGTAAAAATAAAATTGAAAGATAAAATAAAATAAACAAAGAACTTAAAACTAGAATAGACGAAAAAAACCTCTTTCACTTTGATTTTTGATTAATCTCCTTTTTTCTCCAAAAACTAGCACCCCTTTACAATAGTTTTGAATGGTTTTTATAGCCAAATTTTACAACTGATTCCTCTTTCTTTTTGCAGGCAAGTGGGGTGATGGAGTTAGTGGGGTGGTTTAGTGGTCGGTTTAGTGGGGTGTTAGAGTTAGTGGCGTGGTTTAGTGGGGGTGGTATTTGGGTTGTAAATGGGCTTTGTATCTTGAGTTGTTGTTTATTGGGCCCCGGGCTAAAATTGGGCCCTACAATTTTCATATTTGGAACTGATCAATCTATTATTTATTCCAATTGATTGTTCTACTAGGACTTTGAATCAAATTAAAATATTAGATGATATATAACATTTGGTTATTCTTATTAAGTTTGTAAATACATCTAACAGTTAACTTGTAATGAGTTATCCTTATTGAACTTCTGGTTCAAATTATTCTCCTCCTAACTCATTACAAGTTATTATTTTTCTCCCCTTAATGTCGGGAAAACTATAGAATCAAAATTGTAATCACAAATAAACTTGTAATTAATATATATTCTCAACTTTCTTTCAGGATTCACTCATCTTTGTGCATTGTGGTGGAGCAATTGGAGCATATACGACATACAAAAATTCAAAGATGAGAAATATTTAGGTATTGATCAAAAACCAATTGTAATGGGGAGTATTTATAACTTATTGGCTTGATACGTACAACACATAAATCAACATAATCTCATGTTGAAATAAAAAGTTTAGTTCTCATAAATAATGGTTTAGCTATTAGTTGGAGGCATTTAATAAACAATTCAGCTAAATCATTTTGACTATGAACATGAGCTACAATATGTTCAACTTTTATCCCAATTGACATGCAATAATCATTAAAAACTTGGGATGTAAGCTCACCAACATTAGCAAGATGAATTGTTTTAATTGCATAATCATAAATTAATCATTTAAATAAGCAATCTCGCAAACGACATGTTGCGAGTTGATAATGCATGTGATCATTTTGTAGATCCATCTTCAAAAATCATATAATATCAAAACCATCCACATGGTGAAAGAATGGGCCCATATTCATTTCAGAAATGCAAAACATTAAATCTCAACTTTAGCTAGTGAATTTTTAATAATCAATTTTCATTGAGAACAAACAACAAATGAGAATTCTTTAAATTAAAGAATCTTTTGGTTCTTTAATTGAATGTCCATATGAATTCTCAATTAATTTTCGCATCATTTATGATCCATGATGGTCTAACTGGTCACGCTAAGTAGTAAACGCATTTGTATTATTAAACATCTGGCATGTGTTTCAATTGTACTAAATTGTAACAAATTGATAATTTTATTATCATTCATTTTAATTTGTTTCCACATATAACTACTATTGTGACATTTACTACTGGAAATGTCTAAATCAATGTGAAGTCTATAATGCCACCAAGTCAATAAATATAATTTCCAAATAATTGTATGCAATATTCACTTCAGGGAATATGCCAAAATCTTCAAATGCCCAAAAATCTATTAATAGCAAACTTTGAGAGTGAACCTTATTTTCCATGTGTATAACAAGTACATAACCAATGACTTTTCATACATAAGTTTTCTTTCTTGCAAGTTCTCATCAGTAATATTTTACCACGTAATTTTAATTGAAAACTTATTCTGAATACTGTAGAGTTATACTCACAGTTTTTAAAAAATACTTACAACTTTAGATGCATCACTACAGCAAAATAGGTTTTTAGCGGCGTTTTTAGTGGCGTTTGAATGAAAAACGCCGCTAAAAAAAGAGCATTAGCGGCGCTTTTTAAAAAACGCCGCTAATGCTTGATCTTTAGCGGCGTTTTTTTGAAAAACGCCGCAAAAAATTAACAAAACGTCGTCGTCTGTATTGAGCCTTTAATGGCTTTAGCGGTAGCTTTTTAAAAACGCCGCTAAAGATCAAGCATTAGCGGCGTTTTTTAAAAGCGCCGCTATATTTACATCTGTAGCGGCGCTTTTTAAAAAACGCCGCTAATGCTTGACCTTTAGCGGCGTTTTCAAAAAACGCCGCAAACGAATTTTACAAAATGTCGTCGTTTTGTATTGACCTTTTAGTGGATTTAGAGGCGCTTTTTTAAGAAACGCCGTTATAAGTACACTTTTAGCGGCGCTTTTTTAAAAACGCCGCTATAGATCTAAACTACTTTACGGTTTATGGGTTATGGGTTTAAGGGTTGGTGTTTAAGGTTGATGGTTTATGTTTTATGATTTAGGGTTTAAAGAACTATAGTTAAGGGTTTAGATTAATTAGTGTTTTTAATTTATATATTAAATAGTCTCTTATATAATTATAAAGAGATAATTTTAATTTTAATATTTTAAAATTATAATAAATTATTTATTGAAAAATAAATAAAAAAAGTAATGATTGATATGGATGGGTAATTATCTATTTTGGATAGGGCCAAATTATAACAAATTAAATAAGGTCTTATTTTTATTTTGAATTCGATTTTATTTTGATCATATCTAAAACCGACTTTATAAACAATATAAATTAACTACACCATTCACTTAGCTATGGAAAAGTTAATTTCATTTTAGTTACTTAATTATGAAAAGTTACATTTTGATAACTAAACTATTTAATTAGAAGTTTTCATTTAATTAAGTTACGAAGCTGTTAAAATCAATATTATGGCTTTCTCTAAACCCTAACCCCTAACCCCTTAAATCAACAACCCTTTAAACGTTAGACCCTAAATCTCTAATCATAAACCCCTAAAACTATAAACACTAATCATTAACTCTTTAAACACTAGTCCCTAAATCTCAAATCATAAGCCCTTAAAACTCTAAACAATAAACCTTAATCCCAACCCCCAACCCCTAAATCTCAAACAATAAACCCTTAAAACTCTAACCCCAAAACGCCAACCCTTAAACCCCAAGCCTTAAAACTAACCTCTAAACCATAAATTATAGATCGTAAATCCCAAAACATTGCCGTTTTTAAGCTTTGTTTTAGTGGCATCTTGGGTTTAGGGTTTATGTTCATAGTCTAAGATTTAGGGTTTATGGTTTAGAATTTAAGGTTTGGGGTTTAATTTTTAATGTTTAGGGGTAAATATGGTGAACTACTTAACTTGTGTATCTTGGATTTTTTTATAATATAAATCTAAATAAGATAAATATAAATTATTATTTTAAAAAATATATATCAAAATGGGTTAAATCCCAAAAGCATTCATGAACAATGGTTTAATGTGCAATTGTATACATGCATGAACTTTAATTTGATCAAGTTCTTGTAAATTATTAACACAATTATTTATATAACATCATTTTATATTTATATATTGCATACATAAATATTTATATTTATTAAATATAAAAATATATTGATGTATTTATTTTTAAAATGTGTATGATTAAATCAAAATTAAAGCTTCAACTATACATTTAAACCACAATTAGAATTTCACATTTACAATTACACATTAAACTGAAATTCATATATAATTTCGAGATGTATCTCTATCAAAATTTAGGTGTATACATATAATTAAATGCCATTTATATAAAAATCTAAACAACTAATGTAGACCATACTTAAAAGAATAATACTTGTATTACTTTGTCATTTTGTATTTTTAATTAAATCGATTCCATTTTATTTCTATTAAAGTTTCCTTTTGTATTTTATATGTTAATTTAAAATTATAAAAATTTCAAAAAATTAAGATTTAAAAATAAAATAAAAATTTAAAAATAAAAACTTAAATATTTAATATTTTAGTCCATATTTCAGTTAAAAGTTTAATATTCAAAATTTAAAAAATTCCAAAAATAATAAACTCAATACAAAAATTTGAAAAAATAAAAAAATTAAAATTGAGGAATAATGGCGTTTTTAGTAAAAACATCGCGAAAAGTTAGCTATAGTGGCATTTTTAATGAAAACGCCGCAAAAGACCAATAATTTTTGGTTACCCGCTCATTCTCATCTCTATCGCGTGCCTAAATCCCTTTGTACTTCTTTCTTTTTCCCTTTTACTCTGAAAACTTGCCCCCAAATTTCCCATTTTCAACAACACCAAGTCAATACGCCTACACCAATCACACTTCATTTTCCTTTTCATTTTGCTGCACTGAATTCACCCACCATAGCTACTCCTTTTCTCTCTATCTGTAAGGGTTTCTTTTAATTCTAGGCTTTCATTTGTCTTCCTTTCGTTGTTTGTCGTGTGAGACAACAGGACGAAGCAAATGTTTGAGGACGACGAAAGGCAGCAATCTCAACCGTCGGATCTTGAGTTCGTTGTAATGGTGTTTGCTTTTTTTTCCGACGCTTGATGGCCTTCTTCTCTGAATCTATACGTTCTCTCTCCTTCCCCCCTTTTCTTTTCTTTTTTTTTTTTTTTGCTTTGTTTTCTTCCAAACATTTCATATCCTTAAAATTAAGGTTTTAAATCTATCGATCTATTACATTGATGTTGTTTTGTTTGACTTATTGTATTTTCTTCTGGTTATGAACAGTTTCTAGTAGATCTGAAGCGATTCTCTTCTTTTGATTTTTTTCTTCTTTTTCTTTTCCCTTTTAGTGAAGTACATATAAACATTACGTACAATGTTGTTTTGTTGATTGCATATTATGACTGTAAGATTCCCAACTTATGTTTTCTGAGATTTAGTTGCAGATTTGCTTATAGGTGTGGTTTTTGCTGTTTGCTTGCGTACATTTGTTAATTCCGTTAAAATGAAGTAGCTATTATTCTGGTGTCAACTACAAAACCTTATTTTATCGTACATTTCTCAAGTTTACTTTTGGTGCAAAGGCAATTACTGTTATTATATATAGTCTGATATACTCTTAAGAACATGGTTCCTAACTACAAATATTGCTCATTTATTTGGTTTATAGCTTGAAGGGTGTTTGAGATTTGAAGCTGTTCAGTAAAAAGACGGCATCTTGGGTATGGAGAATGATCACAGCATTCTAAAATTCAAGAGAGACAGTAAGATGGGTGTTTTTCCTTTTGCCAGCAGCATTCATGTAGAAGTGAAACTCATGCTTTTTATTTATTTATTTATTTTTATTTTTGCTTCTCCCATTTTATGTTTTAGTTAATTAGCACTCGAATGAAACTAAATCCGAAACCAATGCTGTGTATGATGATATTTATGGCTTGAAATTGCTTTAAGTCCTCTGATTTCTGAGGAGAAAAAGAAAAAAAAAGACTGAATGTGATGTAATAGGGATTTATGCTGCTGATGTGCATTTTCTGATGTTCTTGTATCATCTTTTACCCTTTTTCTTATTTTTCCCTTTTGGAGTTAGTTTTAGTTTTTACCACTCTGTTGTTTTTTGTTGAAGAGATATGTAGAATATTAGTCATTTGATTTGAGAGATGCCGTTGTTAAAGCCCTGAGAATTGTACAAAAGGCAATAGGACTTTGTATTTATGTAGGGAAATACCATTTTTATTTAAAGTATTTATGTAGACAAACTTTCGTCCCTTTGTTACCAGAATTCAAGTTTAAAATGTAGAACATTCAATATATATTTTCTTGCATTTGTGTTGTAAAATAGGTTGAATATTTTCAAATTTTCCATTAATTACCAAGTACGAAGAATGTGATATTGAAAATTGTAAAAGGATTGATAATGCTTGATACAAATGTATAAGGAACTGTTCTGACCAGTTTCCTATGTACATGGTTGAGTAGTTATTATTGATAGGTAATAGGTCGTTAAATATGTGGATTATTTAGTTCATGCGTGTAATAGTGTGATTTAGTTGCTATAGAGGAGGAAAAACTCAAATTTTATCTCGAGTCGCCACAAAGCAAGAAACTACTTAGAAGCTCTCTTGGTGTCCATAGGCATTTTAATTGACATAATATGTTATTTGAATAGAAGTCCTAAGAAGTTTTATTGAAGATTTATTGATTTTGTCATATGTGATTCAAGATTTCATATTTTATTCTTTTGACTATTTTCAATTATTGTCGTGTATTGTTCTTAGTATGATTACCATTGTCGAATACCGGTGTGCAAAGTCGCACTTTGCAAAGAACTATTAAATACCCGGACGACTTGGAGATGATCGACCAGTTCGAGTTTGATGGGTGACCTTATCAAAGGTATATAATAAATGTGAAATTGACCCATAATGCTTTCGTATTTGTAACCTTTGGTGGTTCAAAAACATTCCTCTTTAGTTAACATGAATTTCTTACTTGAACATTTTATGCCTATGTCTATCTAGGAACTTTCTCTCTGTTCTTTCTTCTCTGATAATGCTGAAGTGGTTGGGCTGTTGGCAGTATTAACTTTTGTATGTCAATGGTTGTTCGGGATCAACATATCAATTATTGGTTAATAGTGTTGTTGCATTGAATGTGACTTTCATGGATGACCCTTTGTTAACTAATTCTTCCGTAGAGCTTGAAAGTAATGGTTTATTCAACAGAGCGGATGAAATTTCAGTTTCAAACTATTACGAAGAAAAGAGCACGAATTTCCTTTCCGCAATGGTTTTCGCTTGGATTGTGCTATTTCTTTTGTCTCTTGGCATTTGTTGTGTTTAACAGTTTCTTATGATGTTCGTAAGTTTTATTTGCCCTTAACTGCATGATTTGTATTGATGATGTAGCGGGTAAAGCATAAGTTCTTGGTTTATTGAAGTTGAGAACTCAAGGCTTCTCTTCTTGCTTGTAGTGCATTTCTTGAATTAATCTTGAGTGTATGATATGTATTTGTCAGGCATGGTTATTGTTCCTTTACACTGGTTTGGCTATGCGAGAGAACATATTGCGAGCAAATGGAAATGATATTCGTCCATGGTAATTGCATCCTTTTTTTTTTTCAAATGTTTTCTAAAAGCAAACTTGTACATGTTTATACTAACAAATTATACTTTTTTTTTTTTTAATTCCAAAAAACTTAAGAGGCTAACTCGAAATCATTCAAATTTAAAAATTTGGACGTACTGATAGATGTAGGATATTGTTAAGTACTCTAGTTTTGTAGAAACCCCATCGAGGATATAGCCAAGAGTCTCTTACGGTCTGATAATTTAAAAATTTGAAGACACCAAATTTGGTTTCATTTTTGAAGAGTCAAGTCCCTGCTTGCCTTTAAATTTGCCCCTTTAGTTAAATTTTTTTAATTAACTCAAAATTCGAATATCAAATCTTACTTTTGTACGAGAAGTTATGCATGCATGCATATAATTTTGCTTATAATTCTGCAGCAACATAACTTGGTTGTTGATAATGTTTAACTTGCAGAATCAACTTATTGTTGAATCAATTTCTGAGCTTCAGAAAAAGGTATGCCATGGTTTCTCTTATAATATATATCTATGTGAATATTAATATGGCCTGGAATTTTTTCTAGTTGTATTGCTTTGCAGTTATCTGTAATATATCTATGCGGTTTGTTTTATCTTTGTAGGGCAATGAGATTGAATGAAAGTGATCTTTTAAGAGAGTACACTGGACAACGATATGAAATTGAGACGCCCATGACGGTGATAAACCATTTAACCATTCTTTGATTCTCTAGCTATACATGAAATCGCTGCTTATGAGTATTTTATAGAATAACTATGAGGTGGTTGTAAAGTTGCTTTATTTAGATAGCCATGGATTAGTTCACTTTGTACATGTGTTTTGATGTATATGCTCTGGTTTTGAGAAAACTATAGTCCAAAGTATCCACTTAATAATTGAATTAACCGTAAATGATGAGGTTTATGTCAACTTAGCAAGATCATAGTTCCTGTTGTAAGAATTGCTTTGATCACTTGAATCTTATATAATATTAGTATGTGGAGTTTTGTTAGTAATATATTTGATTAAATATTAAGATTATACCTTTCCTTGATGTTCTGAGAAAAAAAAGTGAATAGAGACCATTGCGCATGTCATAGGCATTGAAGCATGTTTGGTACTTTGGTGTTGGGTAATCTGTATGTTTTGGTTCCTTATTAATCTCCTTTACTGTTTAAACTTGTGATGCAGTCTTGGGTGGGTAAAATACCAGAGGATCCTCATCCAGTGGCACCTTCCATATCCAGCAGAGTGATGGTAGAGCTTGGAATGGTGATCGCTGTAATTATTGCCGTAGCAGCTCTTGTTGTAGGGTTTCTAGCAGTTGCTGCATTTGTTGTCACCAGTTTTAAATTTAAATGTATTAAATTACATATTAAATTACATATTGAATTAATGTTTATGTATTAAATTTAAATTCATTAATTTTTATATTTAAAGTTAAAATTTTAATAGAAAATTTAATTTAATTAATATTTTTATTTATTCTTAAAAGTATATAGTTTAAAGTTTAAATTTCAAAAATTAAACATAATATAATATTTATCATAGAAATAAATAATAAATATTATTTAATTAAAATAGTTTTTTAATGTATTGTTCTTTAGCGGCGTTTGTGGAAAAAGCGCCGCTAAAAGTCATTGTTTTTAGTTGCGTTTGTGGAAAAAGCGCCGCTAAAAGTCATTGTTTTTAGCGGCGTTTTTTGAAAAAGTGCCGCTAAAAGTCATTGTTTTTAGCTGCGTTTGTGGAAAAAGCGCCGCTAAAAGTCATTGTTTTTAGCGGCGTTTGTTGAAAAAGCGCCGCTAAAAGCCATTGTTTTTAGCTGCGTTTGTGGAAAAAGCGCCGCTAAAAGCCATGGTTTTTAGCAGCGTTTGTGGGAAAGCGCCGCTAAAAGCCACGACTTTTAGCGGCGTTTGTGCTAAAAGCGCCACTAAAAGTCATGGCTTTTAGCGGCGTTTTTTTTCATAAACGCCACAAAATGTTAGCGGCGTTTTTTGCATAGTTTTAGTGGCATTTAAAAGCGCCGCTATAGGCGTAAAAAAACGCGCTAAAAGTCAGTTTTGCTGTAGTGCATCCAACCATAATAAGCTTTAGATAAAATTATCATATTCTATTGCTCATGAGTATATCTTCCACAATCAAATATTTTGCTTTCAACCCTTTAATAGGGATGATGACAAAATAATATCATAAAGATTATAAATTAATAACTCAATCCCTTTTTATTCATATGAAATATAATATTTTTCTCATTCACAATCTCAATATGAGATCTATTACAAATAACTTTTAAAAAGTATGCATTAACCATCACAAATTTTGTGCTTTTTAGATAGTGAGATATTAGCTCTTGTGGAGCTTTCAACTAATTTTGTATTATCAAATATTGGAATAATATTTAGTTGTTTCAACACCAAATAAGATAAATATTTTTATCTATGATTATAGAATGATGATATAATTTATTACTACATTCTCATATCCTTCCTCAAAGAATATTAATGAAACAAAATATTTAGGCTATGTCATATATGTGACCAATAATCTTTCATATTACATTGATAACATTAGTTATCTTTACCCTTTGAAGAGTTATCTTGAGAACTCTCATTGTTCTCTTATTCATTACTATGTTCCCACTTTTAGTAGTCCATGAGTATATCTTTTATTTTCTTTATGTTTATATTTACTTCGGGTAATGCAACAAATCTAGTAGGACAGACTTATAAACATCCCAATAGATTCTTTATTTCATAATTACCATAGCAAACATGCGTGAGATTTCAAATCAAAATCTATCTATACATGTTGTCATGATTAGTCTCGAATTATAATAAACAATAAATAAAACATAGTAAAATATATTTGAAGATCTTTAACATCATCATCATCACTAGAAGGTATGAGATAGTTCCAAAATATTCTTGATTTCATATGGATAATGATATCAAATCTTTCACCATCCTTAAGAAAAAAAAGTAAAATAAGTTAATCAAAACAATGATAACATATAATGAAAGAAGAATGAAAAATAATAATCAAATATGAAACATTAAATAAAAGAAACTTCCTGTAAAAATTTTCCATATTACCGTTAAAGAAGTTGAAAATCTTGGAGGATAAATTTGATCATCGATAAAAGGAACTATCACTTTGAGCAAGATCGTGCTGATAACGTATTATAAAATAAATAGAGATGTGGAGAATAAAAAACAAAGAAAATATGAAAGCAATAGAGAATGTAAGAAGCAATAGAGAATGAACTTTATTGATCAATTGGGATAATTACAATACTTGATCAGAGTCTCTATTTATAGGCATAAGAAGTATAAAAGAAGTAGAGATCTAATTCTAATAACTATTAAAATTTAAAGTACATTAAAACTTTATCTTGATCATGATAGACATCCATTTAATAAGATATTTAAAACATAAAGTAATATATAATAAATTATAAAAATATATTTAAATTAATTAATAAAATCGTAATTATTATTAAAAATTAAATCATTAAAAAGTATTTATATGATATTTATACTAAATAACATATATAATAAAATTATATTATATTTACTAATACTTAAATTATTTTTATATGATTATATCAAAAATAAAATGAATAATACAATAATGAATGAAAGGGGTAAAACAATAATTATCCCCACTTAACTAGGATTCCGGTGTAATCATTGGAGCTAAAAGTTCCGGCCAAAATTTTGGCAACCAGTGAAACAATTTCACCGGATTGATGGTGTGTCTAACAACACCATAACAAACACTACAATAAAAAAAATTGAGACTTAAGTGATGAAATAAAAAAAATCGAAAAAGTCAAGAAGAATAGAAGATGGTCTGGTGTCAAGCAGCGCCCGCCCAGACTTTGTTTTGAGTTTGGCAGTGAAAAAAAAATTTAAGGCTTCTTTCTTTTACTTTTTATTTATTATTTTAGTTCAAAAATATGTAAATCTATTATGATTTTAAGCCCATTACAATATTTTGTATAAATCCAATTAATTTTAAATCCATCCTTTAATTTTTATATTTTGGGCATACATAATATATACGTTCTATCTAATATATTGGGCCTATAATATTTTATTATTAATATTTTTATTAATCAATTAATTCAATTAATTATTAAGTTTTGAACTGAATTAACTATTAATCAAAATATTTAAAAATCCTTAATTAATCTTTAACAGAGTTAGATTGAATAATCAACTAATTAACCGAAATAACTTGATTTAATGGATTAATTCAATTAAAACTGAATTATATACGCACTACGTACGTACTGATAAAACTTTTCCTATTGAATCTTTAAGCTCAGATGAAAATTTTGTATATCCACTATTTTTTTACATTTATAACCTTACTCTTTTACTTATTACCATGTTCCTTACTTTTTATTGTTACTCTTTTTCCTTTTACATTCTTTTATACTTTTAAATTTAAAATACTGAATAAATTTTATTATTATATTATAAACAATTTTACTTCCTTAAATTTTGAAAGCTTTTAAATTAGGTATAATATTTTTATAATTATATAGTAATTAAGTAAAATATTTTAATAAATATATTGAATAAGTATCAATATTTTGATAAGATTTAGTAATTTATTAAAATTTTAAATAAGTTATATGTTGAATTAGATAAAAGGTTTAATTTAATATTTTTAATGGTTATTTTATATTTGTACTACCATAAGCTCATCACTACCACCGCATTTACATACAAACTCACGTTTTATTATAAATTTTAATCACATCATTATAGTAATTAATTTATGGTCATTACTCATTACTATTTGTAATCTCATCAAAACTAAATTCACCGTGTTCGAAATCTACCCTAAGTCCTCTTGTGGGTCCCTGCCCACAAGGTGTCGAGTTTATTATCAACTGCCATTACTGCCTTCACCAACCTTGGAGAAGAAAGTTGTGAAGTGACAAGAGAGGAGAGGAAAGCTGGGAAAGAAAAATGATAGTTTGGTGGTAAGCTTCTTTTGGAGTGAAGGAGAGAAATTTTTACCCAGAGGAAAACCATTTTTTCCCTTGTTGTGTTTAAATCAAATTTAACATATTTATTATGGAAGTGGAATTGGCAGATCTGCATATTTATGACAAGTATTTTGCAGTGTTAAGGTTGTAATCAGAGCCTTCCAATTTCGTTTCTAATTAAATCTGATTGATGAGAAAAAAATCCATTTTTCCTAAGATTTATATTTTAAGCATTAACTATGTACTAAATATAGATAGCTGATATTAAAAAGGAAAAGATCACAGTACAGTTGCTAAAGCAAATTGCTAAAACACTAGGAATTTCATATTCTACTGACTATGTAAGAAAAAAGAAAGGCTTAAATGCTACAAGGAGTACAAAAATAAATATCAGTCTACTAACTGATTAAATGAACTAGAACAACCAAAACACTCAATTCCACAATTTACAAGCTTTCCCTTTCTGAATTTCATCTTCAAATGCAACAAAAAGAGCATCAACTAGTCATCATTAATCCTTGATTGATCTCCAATTTCTTCATCACTAAACAAATTGCATGCATACCCGCAGATTAATATATGTAGTCCGTCAGTTGGAAGGCACATGGTAGTATTTGCCTTTACACATGCATCTATAAACAACCGGGCAGGACTCAGCCATGGAGCACTTGAAGCTAACCATCACCCTCTTGCATGGAAAGCAAGGCCCACAAGCGTGGGAACAATCCGGCAAGCTCGACCCTGTCGGGTATAACTCCATCCCTAACTCTTCCTTTACCCCTCCTTCCTGCAAACCCATCAGCTCATAAATCACTCTTTTATTAAACTAATCTCCATATATATATAGTTTATGAGATTAGACAAAGGAGATAAGGGTCACTTGGAGGAAAACAGACCTTAGAGTTCATTTGTGTTTCATCTCCAAACTTGGTAGCTTCCCCATGGATGCCGGCTGCTGCACATGCAAGAAATGATTTAAGCAATCAAAAAAAAGGAAAAAAGAAAAAAAAGACAATGACATTATTTACCGTCAAACGTTACTCCAACGGGTCATCTGGTCAATCTAAATTAAATTTTATTTTTTGTAAAAAAAATTGAGTTATGACCCAACATAATGACAAGTCTAAGGCAACACTGACCATGATGAGGTGGCACCCGAAGGCTTTCAGAGGATAGGCAAAACATGAACAAGATAACAACGGCCAATAGACGTGCAACAACTCCAAGAGACAGGATCTTCATGTTTCTTTTGTTATTATTGGTACATGAAACTACACAAATTTGAGAAACTTACAAGGAAAGACAAAACATAAAAAGACCATGCAAAGAAACAAAATATGTTTTTTTTTTTTTGGGGAGATTTGGTGGTTGGTTTAGGGTAGTAATATAAGGTTGGTGATGAAAGGGAGGGAGGCATTTGTTTTAAATGTAGGAAGAGGGTACACCTGATACACTTCACATGATATCCATGGCTATCTTTTCAAAGGGTTTCACATGATTTGATAAGTCATCCACTATTAAACATATAATAATAGTGGTACTTATAACTACGTTTAAACCTAAAAGTTCAAACCAAAATTTGGACTATAAAAATTTCAAAAAAAAAAAGTAAAGAAATCACATCCAAAGAATTTCAACATTTTTTTAGCTAAAATGAACTATAAGATTAGGGGTCATAAGATTGGCTGAAACATGTTCAGAGATGGACTAGCTATAATTTAATTTAGATTAGGTCTGATAAAATTGTAATAATCCAAGTCAAATGGGTGCCCTTCAGCCGCTACTATTTAAAATTTATTTTGTAAATATTATAAACGAAAAACAAACATTTTGAATCAACAATTTAACTTTTGTAGATTGATATGACTCATGAACTTCATTGGTGAAAGTTTCAAATTGAAAATTAAAAAATGTAATTAATAATGTTCAGAGAACATTAAATTCAAAGAAGAATCTTACTGCGAATTTTGAATACATGAAGAGTTTAATCCTAATAATAAAAGTCATGAGAAATTCTCCATGCAAAAGATATGCCCTCCAAAAATTCATGAAGAAGGCCTGTTGCCTGCCTGCCATAAACGTGAAGTTCAGACCCTTCACTTAATGAACTATTGATTCACTTCGATGCAACACTATTCCTTTTCTCATTAATGCTCCCATTTATCACCCCTTTTTCACCGCAGAGCGGTGAATTCTCATTGCCTATATTTTCCGGTTTTAGAATATATATACACGTAAATATACTCGATATATATTATGAGGCCGTAGTTTGAGGAAAGCGAAAGAGGTTACCGAGGATGTTTGAATCTAAATTTTTTAAATGTCACCATTTAAATTCTAGTAATGTATTAATGGATCTTATGACATTTTACTTTGAAGAAACGAAAAGTACTAATTTTGCAAAACAAAAATTGTGGTTGTAATAGTGATTCGAAATATGGCTTTAATTTTAATCACGAAACTAAAAGCGTATAGAAAATAAAGAAGAACATCAAGATTGTTTACGTAGTTCGATTTTAGTCGACATCTGCAAGGCCTTACCCAGAACAATGATTCACTATCTTTCTCATAGTACAACCAATGATTTAAGTCCTAATACTGGTCCAACACTAAACAATTTAACGACCTCACCGTTGTACAAAGACTAGATCACTCTTCTACTAAGCTTTCCCCTTGAAAGTTTAGTTTTGTAACTCAAGAGATTCTCTTGATTGCTTACAAAACAGTGCACACATACACGTTCCCAACTTGAACAAATTTTTGCTCTATCAAGCTCTTAATCTCTCGGTTATTTTTAATCCATCTTTAACCTAGGCAAAACTTAAGTTTATATGCTATTACATAAGAGTTATATTCTAATCACTTATCTATAAAGTGAAGCTAAAAATCAACATAAGATAACACTTCTATAAAGTGCCTTGATATAATCCAAAGTCTTCAACTATAGAAAGTGCCTTGTTCCGCAAGTAACCAATCCTAATATGCAAGAAACCAATCTTCAAATCTTCCATTTCAACTCAATTGGCATTCATGTTTTAGGCTCTAGTTCGTCCAAATATCTTTAAAACAAATAGCCCAATGTTTTTGTTCTAAAAATTTCCAAGTTTGACAATGAAATAATGCTTGAAATTGTGGCCACTATTTCAGCCACAGAAACAACTATAGAATCTTTGTTGCCATCAATTGTGTCAACACACTTGAAATATGAGTGTATTTCTTTTCATGCTTGTCTTATATAAATAAAATATGGTTTAGATTTCGTGTTGAATGTAATGTTAGTTTACTGGTTAAATAATTTTGTAATTGTTAGTTGTTTTCTTATTTTTATCAGATTTGTAGTTATCTTTTGAAAATCAATCATGAACCTTTTAGTAGATTTTAGATAAAGTTTAGAACAAGGATTATGACTAGGATTTAGACAAGGATTTTGCTTTGGATAAGGATGATGATGTTGATAAAAATGATTGGTTAATAACCATGCTTATAATATAGTTTGGATAAGGTTACATTTATAAATATGTGTAAAGCTTTGGCTAAAAGTAATCGAAGTGAACGTTTAGTTTGTTCTAAAACAAGTTTTGTTCGAACGGGCATGGTTCAAGTGCGCTCGATTGCGTTTTATCCTCCTATTTAAGCATTGAGAATAGGTTATGGTAGTTTTAGGCATTGTATGAAAAAGTTTTATTCTTTTTTGTAATGACCCAAAAGTTAGTGGTGTCAGAAAATACGGTTTCAGAACCCCATTACCGATGATTGTGTCTGTAGATATTATTAATTGATATTTAGAAGTCTAGTATAGTATCATATTAAATTTTTATTTAGAAATTCTATCAAACGAATAATTAATTAAGGTATAAGGACTAAATCGCAAAAGTGGTAAAAATTACTCGCTATAGAGTTTTAGTTGCTAAAAGGCTTAATCAATAATTGAAAAGGGCTTAAATGGAAAATAAGCCATTTTGGTTTGTGATGGATGGTTGGAGGAGTTTTATTAAGTAAATAATGATAAAATTATATTATTAAAACTGTTAAACAAAAGTTAAAACATAAAAACTAAAGAGAGAAAAAAAAAGAAAGAGAGAAAAGTATCATATTCTCCTACCTCTCTCTACCATTTCTCCATAGCTAAAGAACAAAAAAAAAATTGTTCAAGCTTTGAGCTCTCAATTGGTAAGGTTTTCTAAGCTCGTTTCTTGTAATTTTTATGTTTTTGAGATTGTGGTAGCTCAATTTAGCTAAATCATAAGTTATTTTTTCAAAATTGTTAAAGTTTTCAAAGGTTTCCATTGTTGATTTCTTGAATATTTGGATGTTCAATTGTTAGTTTTTAAGGTTAGAAGTGAAAAATGACCAATTTGTAAAGTGAATTTGTTAGTTTTGTTAAAAAGGACTAAGTTGTAAAAATTGTAAACAATGATGTGAAATTTCTATGTTAATAGATAGTAGAG
The DNA here is from genome assembly GCF_025698485.1 of Gossypium arboreum. Classification (NCBI taxonomy): domain Eukaryota; kingdom Viridiplantae; phylum Streptophyta; class Magnoliopsida; order Malvales; family Malvaceae; genus Gossypium; species Gossypium arboreum. Next base: position 27,637,126 of record NC_069074.1, on the reverse strand, counting down.
AGTCATAGAAGAATGTAATCCAAATTGGATCATAAAATGAAGTTTCAAATTAAAAGTTATGCTTGTTTTGATTTTAGGGATGAAATTGAATAAATTACGAAAAATGTACCATTTTGTAATTAATTGTGAATTGAGCTTGAAATTAATGCCATACATTTTTGAATTACTAATTGTAGCTAAAGAAGATGCGGGAACATTAAAAGAAAAAGGAATGGCAAGGATTGATGACTAGTAATTTGAGTTTTCTGTAAGTGTTCTAAGATTTAACGCTTATTTAATTTCTATATCTTTGTGATATTATACATCGTACACTGTTGTAGTAGACTCTAAAAGTGAATTAAAATGAATTTAAGTAATTAAGATTGAATATCAACTCAAGGACTAGAATGAATATATTGATAATTATGGAATTGATTTATATTTGTTAATTCGTATGAAATTAGATTGAAACATATTGAGTTATATAAAACGAAATTTGAAGATGGTTGACTTATAGGCATACAAAGTGTGGCGAAGATGATTGATGAGCCATTGGGTCAAATTTGATAAACCATCGTTACCAGGCAATCTGGAGTGGTAGGTCATCATTGACGAGCAATCCGGGATGACATAAGTGAACTGGTAATGTAACACCCCAAACTTGTATCCGTCGCCGAAACAGGGTTACGGAGCATTACCAAATAAACAAAACAGTGAACCATTCAATTTATACATCAATGCAATACATATTCTAAATTTCATTCAAATACATTCATAACATCCTTTAAGCGAGCCTTCGAGGCCCCAAAAAAATGCAATAGAAATAGTCCGGGACTAAATCAAAAACATTTAGAAAGTTCAGGAAAAAGTTAGAAAAAATTATACTGCAGGGGTCACACGGCTGTGTAACATTCGAAATAATGACACACGGCCGTGTCCCAGCCCATGTCCGTGCCTATGTGAGTCACTGACTTAGGTTATACGACCAAGCCACATGTCCATGTGCTAGGCCATGCAACTCTCAAAAAGCAACCATTAACAACCTACAGGGGACATACGATCGTGTCGTCTAACCGTATGTCACACATGGCTGAGACACACGGCCTATGTATTAGGCCGTGTGGACAAGAAATATGCTAAAATCAAGCATTTTCTTTCACCTAATTTCAACAAGTACCATTACACCAAATGAACCTATGATCAAGGCACAAAACATGCCAAAATATACATAATAAGATCATTTCAATATATACCATAAGGCCATTCAACCAATATGCCATTTAGGCACCTCAATCACAACCAAGCATTCATACTTATATTTGCATCAAAATGATCATGTTTCATCCAAACAACCTTAACTAAATTCCATATCAACACATAACCTAATTAACCACATTTCAACCATGCCAACACATACCACTTTGGCCATTTAACCCATGCATCAATTTGACAATAAAAACACCAATCATCAAGACATCAAATGCCAAAAGCATACCAACTATATTACTATATTTACAAGCCAAACATAACAACTAGTTCATCAAACACAAGTCTACCTATACATGCCATTATAACTTTGATCAAGATATCAAATTTATCAATATAATCATTGGATAGTGTGATGGTTCTCCGACTAGCTTCCAACCTTATCGAGCTTCCAATAATTTGTAAAGTAAAGGAAAATGACTATGTAAGCAATGAATGCTTAGTAAGCTTGTATAAACTTTAAACATAACATTCCATTTCAACAATGAACTTTATAGATTAAATATAAACTTATACAATGCCTCGAGATTTATCAACTATATAACCATCAACTCATAAATGAGTATGTAACACCCCAAACCCGGCCTAGACGTTATGCCTGAATATAAAATGTCACATGAATTGAATTTTGACAACTAAGTCGCAGAAAATACTTTCAGTTCATTTATTCTTATTTACCTCTTATTAATATCAAAAACACTTATTCTTCTATTTGATTTGTCTTAAACACATTTAATCGCGGAAGCATTTGAAATTGTTGAATTTAAGTAAAAATAGTTCATGTTTAAGGAAAAACCTTTGTTTTGTCGAGTTTTGCAGTTATAAATCCATAAAAGTAGTTAAACTCAAAAATAAGGAAACGGTCCAAAAGTCCTAAAATTACATCAAAATTCCCTAAAAAAATAATATAAAACCATAGAATAGAAATAAACAGTTTAAACCAGTGATCACCGTGGAGTCCTCCGCTGCACCGATCCTCCTAAGTCTGGGGATTACCTGTACAGATAAAACAGAAAGAGGTGAATTTACGTAAACTCAGTGTGTAATCCTCACAGAAAGTAAGCACACAGTAAAACAACAGTTATCAGTCAAATGTAGTCTGGGCCTAAGCCCATTTCAGTTTCAGTAGCAGTTTGGGCCTTAGCCCATTCTAATTTCAGTATCAGATATATATTAGCAGTATACAGAATTCTATCCAACTAGTCTCTACACACCATCTCCGTCTATCCCTACGCTCCATGTGAGTTTTAAAACACCCACCCATCCTTACACTCCAAGTAGTACCGAGTGCAGCACATAATCAGTAAATTGCAGCTGAGCTGCCAGATAATAGGCTTAAAGCCTTTCAGTACACTTCCTCCAAATATCATCATCCCAACCCAATGCAATGCAACATACAATATGTCATGCTTTTAAGCAACCATCAGTCATATATGCATACATATATCAGTCATCATGCATAATTTATCATGCATACATACACTCAGGTCATACATTTAGTGGTCTAGGTAATGCTTACCAACCCTACAGTAGGTTCACAGTCGACTTGGGAGACCCATGCAACCCTAAGAATCATTTCAGATAATTGGGCTCATACGTCCTTGTGGCTTTCCCGTGTAGCCCATACAGCCCAATTTGGCCTTGGCCCAGAATCCCACACGTCCGTGTAGACTATCCGTGTGGGCCCACACGACCATGTGGCCCACACGGCCTAGATTAGTCTAGCCCGTGTGTCGCACACAGCCTATTTGGCCATCACATACTGTGTCTTGAGTGCACGGCCTAGACTCATCAATCACAAGCTCGTGTTAAGGCACACGGCCTACCACACGGACGACCATACGCCCATGTGGCATCGACAATGGATTTTTTGACTTTCGCTGAAACTCCATTTTATGAGTTTTCGGGTACACACCTGGTACGATTTTACTGCTATCGCAACTACGAACACTCCAGAACCTAAAAAATTGATATTTTAAAGCCCAATTTAGTACACTAGTGAAAATTCAAAATCAAAATTTGTCTCAATCAAAGTTAAAAGTGAACCCAAGCACTTACTGACAACGAACCGAACCCTACAATCAGATATCTGCAGAAATACTAACCGATTATTAACCTCCACCTAATCCATAAGAACCACAACAACCTCCTTTTAGAAAACTATCCACTAAATAAGATGTTGGCAAACAGTCACTTATCAAACTACTGCAAACAAACATTGAACGAAAAGGAGTTGATTTGGAAAACTGAAAAGAAGAGGAGAAGGCTAGATACGTTCGTCTGATGAGAGGGAAAACAATACGTCAGAAATAATGGCAGAATTTGGGGAATTGGACAAGGAGAGAAGCAAAGGATACGTTAGAAGTCCAAAAAGAAAAAAATAAAATAAATTTGGATAATTGTTTCCCCTAAAATACTCTCTCACTAACCCCCTCAATCACAACTACTTCAGATTTTTAGTCCAACTCAAACACCCTCTCAACTGACCAAGCAAAAATATAAACATTCAAGCCTAGGCAATGACTCGAACACAAGACCTCCAACACACCAACACTCCACTTAGCCACTAGACCAGCAAGCCCCTTCTAATATGAAATTAAAAATAATTAAATATAAGCCCACTGCTTAAGTATCAGGCTTAATTAAAAAAAAAATACCAAAATTTGCCAAATGCAAGGCTTGAACTTGGGACCTCACACGTACACCCAGAATACTAAATCACTAAAGAAGATACACAGTTGTGTCAAATTTTCACAAAAGCCGAAACAAAAATTTTGGGACATTACAGAGTAAGTCTATCAACATCATATATATATTTTTCATTCCTAACATCATAGGCTTTTATAAATCATTATACACCATCATAAACTTTTTCATAAAACTATGAATTACTTCCTTTACTTAATTTCTATTTCATTTACTAAGCATAAACTTAAATAACAACATCAATTCATTAGTTAGTATATTTATTCACCTCATAGGTAAGTTCATCCATAACATACGTAATTTCTTATGTATATAAATACATCATTCAACTCATCAATCCCTTTTTTATCATATCACATTTCAATAATGAACTTATCGTTTCATTTCCTTTTCTTACCCGTTTCATTTGTATAAAACTAGACGTAAGCATAAACATCAATCATAATCTCAAGCTTGACATAAGCCTAATCACTATCATCAATACACAAGTTAGTGCATTTATGTATATAACTCATTTGGGGTCAATCACATGATAAATCATTTTATAAGAAAATATACCTTTGGATCTTACCACCTTTTCATGAACATAAGTATATTTCCATTTGGCCACTTACCATTTCAATGTATATCATTAATATTAAACATGACATAATGCAACCATAAGCTTAGCACAAACCTGAGCATCATCTACAATCTCAATTGATGAATTTCTTTATATTCAGATCAATATTCAGTAAATAACAAATCCTTCAAATTCATTGAACAGATTATCTTACCGAGATTTTCCATTCGAAGAAAGACTTACAGATAAGAGTATATTTTCAGATAGACCGAACACACCACCAAACAGAAGATCATAAGAGTTGGTCCACCCGAAACACACCAACAGAAGCTCATAAGAGCTGAACAAGAGCTCATAAGAGTTGATCCACCCGAAACACACCAACAGAAAGTATAACGTGAGAGTTCGTAACAAATGCTGAACATCAGTTTACTTGGGTAATATGCCGATATCTCCCTCCAATACCATCTCCACTCCAACCCCCATAATACACCAAAACACGAATGTACTCTATCCTGCGTTCAATTCAAACCGGACATCAAATTCAAAATTATAACTCAGATAATGATTCATTTCCAACAATGGAATATATATTATATCATGTAATACCAATTACCAATTTATATAAATGTTAAATTTTAACCGTATGAACTTACCTGACTAAATTGCAGAAATGTCAAAGTATATGGGCATTTTGGTAATTTTTATTTTCCTTGATTTTTTACTCAATCTTGATATAAATTAATAATTTCATTCAATCTATTAATTTAGACAGTAAAACAATGCATTTTATGCAATTCAATCATTTTTTTACATTTTTACAAAATTACCCCTAAAGTTTAACTTTTATTCAATTTAGTTTCTGAGTTTAAAACATGAAAATTAGTCATTTTTACCCAAAATTTAGCCTAGCCGAATACTCATGGCATCCAATACAGCCCACTATTTCAACAATTTCCCATCAAAACCTTGTTTACTATTTTAATAATTTAGTCCCTAATCATAAAATTTATCAAAAATCACTTAATAAAATACTTTTAAATAACAACTAATATCTCAAATTCATAATTTAACATATAAAATCACAAGTTTCATTAATGGAAACATTCAAAATCTTTAACAGTTTCAAAATCGAAGGTACGGGCTAATTAGACTAGTTGCAATGATATCAAAAACATAAAAATTATTAGAAACGGGGCTAAAACGGACTTACATGCAAGAAGTTAAACCAACTGATGCTTCTCCTCACCCTAGCTATGGCTTTCAATCATTTGAAGAAGAAAATGAAAGTGATTTTGTTTCTTTCATTAATTAGATTTGTTTTAATTTAGTTTAATTTACAAATTTGCCATTATAAACACTTTATTTTATCATTTTACCTTATTTAACTATCCAACTAAATCCTTTAATGGTTTAATTACCATTTAAGTCCGTTTTCCTTTAATCAATAAACCATTTAATCATTCAAATCAAATAGTGATCAAATTTTACTTCTTTTACGATTTAGTCCTTTTTAATTAATTAACTACTAAAACATTAAAATTTTTCAACGAAAATTTAATATAGCCTTTATAACACTCCGTAAAAATTTATAAAAATATTTACCGCTCAGTTTGTAAAAACGAGGTCCCGATACCTCATTTTCTAAAACCACTTAACTTTAGGGTCTTACTTCTCGCACTTAATAAATCATTTATATAAAAAATATCACTACATCAAAAACCTTTTTAAAACCATGTTTGACTTGAAAATATTAAATAATAATATTTACAAACTTATTGTCAGAATTGTGGCCCCGAAACTACTATTTTCGACACCACTAAAAAATAAGTTGTTATATGTAAGCTATTGTTGCTAGGTAATTCAAGGTGGCAGGTTATCGTTGCTGGGTAATCCGGGATGATAAATTTGAATGAGTAAAAAAATGGGCTTACGAGCTCGGAATTTCATTAGTAGGATAATACGAAACAATATCCCTAGGTAGGGAAAGTGCATAACCAATGATGGATTCAAGTTTGAAACTTAAATGACATGAATTTTAAACATTAATTCAAGTGTATATATGTAACGCCCCAAAATTTCCTAATTCCGGCTTATGTAAACTTGTAACACAAATTATCTGTATATGTGTTTCTGTAATTATTTGACACAAATATATGTCTGCTTCAGTGGTTAAGTGTTCTGGGTGTGTGTATGAGGTCCTAAGTTCAAGCCACAACTTGGGTAAATTTTGGCATTTTTATGAATAAAGCCTTAATTGGGTTCAATAGGCTTATATTTTATTGTTTGTAAAACATATCAGAATGGGCTTGCTAGTCTGGTGGTCAAGTGGAGTGTTAGTATGCGAGAGGTCTTGTGTTCGAATCTCTGCTGTGACAAGGGTATTATTTTTGCTACGAAATTTTGGCTAGAGATTGTGTTTGACCGAAAAACTGAGTAGTGGTGAGTTAGTGGGAGTGAAATTAGGGGTTTTTTTAGGGTAAAATCACAATTGGATTGTATTTTTGTTTTTTGTTTCCAAAATTCAGTTTCCTAAGACTCTATCAGAAAAGAACTGACGTCAATTCTTGGGTTTTTCCCTCTACCGAAATTCTCTTTCCCTTTCTCCACTCTATTGACAATTTGCTCCTCCATTGTCGAAATTTCCTGGAATATTTTTCTTTCCCATTGGTTTCATCTTTTAATTTGCTCAATTTTTTATTAGAGGTTAGATTTGGACGCGTGTGGTAAGTTTCGTTTCACTAACTTAAATACTGATTTTATTAAGTGTTTAAATGGGGTTTTGGTTGCTGTTTAGGAGTCATTCGAGAGGTTGGTGTTAACGTTTCGTCGGCTTGAACCTGCGTTGTGCTCGTTTCTGTAGCTGTAAGATGGTTCTACAATTTTTCTATTGGTTTTTAAGGTTTTAAAAAGATGAAATACTCTGATTATAGGTTTTGGTAGTTTCGGGATAGCGTATCCAGAAATTGAACCAGGTGTGTGCTCGATTACACGAAAAATGAGAATCGAAAAAAGCTAAAAAATGAATCTGTCGACGTCACACGGGTGTATGGTAGGCTGTGTGGTGGTACACGGGCGTATGATCGACGAGCCAGGCTGTGCGCACAAGACATGAGCATATGACATAGCATTGTGATGGCTGATGAGGCCGTGTGCAAAGCATAGGCTCGACTAATTGGGTCGTATGGGCCCAAACGGGCGTGTAAAATTCTGGGCCAGGTTGTGTGATCCACACGGCCAAGGCCAATTTGGGCCGTGTGGACCACACGAGCAGGCGGCATGGGCGTGTGATCCCATTTTTCTAGAATATTTTGTAAGGTTGCACAGGTTGCCCAAGTCGACTATGCATTTACTGTAGGGTCGAAAAGAATTACTTTGACCCCTAACTACATGATCTAGTTGTGTGATAAATGTGTTTAGCGTGTTACACTTAGCATGTATACCGATTTGAATGTACGATCTGATAAATTGCATATTAGCATGTCATATTTGTATGTTGCATTGCATCGGGGTTGGGTTGGTAATATTTTTAGGAAGTATTCTGGAAGGCTCTTAAGCTTGATGTTTGGCAGCTCCGCTGCAATTATTTGATTAGGTGTCGCACTGCGGTACAGTATGGTGTGTAGGGATGGGTAGGTTGATTTTATCCCCCACATGATGTGTAGGGTTGGACGGAGTTGGTATGCAGAGGCTGGCGGGTAGGACTCTATTATTCAGTTCTGTTCTGTATGGTATATCTGAGATGGGCTAAAGCCCTACTTTGTATCTGAGTGGGCTAAGGCTCACACCGATTCTGTAATGGGCTCTGGCCCCAGACTGTAGTCTGATGTATGTTTGTATGCATGTTTTATCTGTGGGGATTACACACTGAGTTTGCGAAAACTCACCCTTTTTTTTGTTTTATTTGTTCAGGCAATCCCCAGCATTAGACAAATCGGAGCAGCGGAGGACTCAGCGGTGGCCACACAATTTTCCACTTAGACTATTTTCTGTTTACTTATAATTTAATATTTATTTAGGGAAAATTTGATGTAATTAAGGTCATTACGGATTTTTGATTAATTTGGGATTTTTGAATGTTTAACGGTTTTTACTACTAGTGGTAGAAAAATCAGGTTTTCAAAAATATCAAATTTTTTACTAAACTACCACGTATACGAAAATGGTTTTAAAGCTTTCGCAAAGTATGATGTTTTGGAAAACAGTTAATGGTTTGGAAATAAATGACACGATTTGGAAATTAACATAAGATATTAAAAAGTTGTTTAAACGGAGAAAGGGTTTATTCTTTTAGCTTCGTTACGATTTCAAAAGCACTATCATGTGATATCGTCAGATTTGTCCATAACGTCTAGGCTGGGTTTGGGGTGTTACATTTAATGGTATTAGAGCTAAGTTACAAAACTCGGCTGTGGATTGGGTTTTAAATTTGGTTTTAAAGAAATTACTTTCAATGGGTTGAAATATTTTTTACTGAGAATGTCGTACACCGATTGAGTCTCTGGCACCGATCCTGTCAGTGTTCTGAAATTTTGTTTATATTTGTTTAAAAATACTACTAGCATGCTTGAAACAACCAATAGGTAGTATACTGTACTGAAAACACCCTAGGTAATGTAAACTGAAAACCGTAGTGAAACTGATACTCATGATAACGAACTCTAAACTTCTGATACTGTTTTGCATAAAATATCTGTTAATAAAATATCAGAACTGTTAACTAATGCATAAAAATATTAATACAGATAAAACTCTGAATTTACGATAAGCACACGTAGTACTCGTAGACGGGGTACAAGAGGCCATGGTAGAGGCCGTAGAGGGGCTCGAGCTAAGTCTTCATCATCAGGCAACCTGCCTAATTTGGATACTAATGAGACACATGTTTCACCTATGACTAAGACTGGACCTGGGTTCTATGATCGTGCGACTGAGGACGACACACTGTCCCAAGTCATGTTATGGGCTCTGGAGAAGGTTGTTGAGCCCAATACTAGAGCTGGTCACCGAACGTTGATTACAGAATGACTCTGGTCCAATGGGGCTGAGTTATTCAAGGGTGTTACTAGAGTTGCCCCTAGCGTGACCGAATATTGAATGAAGGCTACGGAGAGGATCATGGATGATCTAGATTTTTCCTCTGAACAGAAACTGAAGGGGGTTGTTTCTCTGCTTCGCGACGAAACATATCAATGGTGGTTGACGGTTAAGGAGGGCACTCAGCCATACTGATTGAGTTGGGACTATTTTAAGACTGTGTTCCAGAGTAAGTATGTGAGAGCCAGCTACATTGATGTTAGGAGATGTGAGTTCCTTAATCTCACCCAGGGAGACTATACAGTGGACGAGTATGAGGCTGAATTTTTGAGATTGAGTCGGTATGCGCGAGGCATGGTGGCAACTGAGTATGAACGTTTTGTATGTTTCGAGAAGGGTCTCAGGGACAGTTTGAGAGTTCTGATAGCTCCACAGAGGGAGCATGATTTTTTAGCTGTAATTGAGAAGGCGAAGATCATCGTAGAGGTTAAGTGCGTTGAGCTCCAAAATTGAGAGAGGAAAGAATAAGAGGGAATCGGAGCCCTCGAGTTTTGGGATGAGGCCTAAGAAAAAGGCTAGATCAATGGGTCAGTGAGAGTCGGGCCTCTTATTGCACCTACTGGGTGGCACTTTGTAGGCACTGTGGTAGATGCCATCCGGGCGAGTGTTAGAGGACTATTGGGGCATGTTTAAGATGTAGGTCGACTGAGCACCAAGTTCAGGATTGTCCATTGAGAATCGATCAAATGCAAGCTTCGATTATTGGTACTACACAGCCGTCGAGGGTAGTCCAGCAACCACCTTGGGGTCGGGGTCAGGCTAGGGGTGGTAACAGCATGGAAAGAGGGCAGAGAGTACCGAGCAGAGGTGCTGGATCGACTGAGGAGAGGCAGCTTGCACTGGTTTATGTTCTTGTCACCGTAAGGACTGAGATGCTTTGGACGTCGTCACGGGTACGTTTTTAATATTTGATGTACCTTATCTTGCACTGATAGACATAGGCTCTACACACTCATATGTAGCTAGTACCGTGTCTGAAACTTTGGGAATTCTAGTTGAGAGTACTGATAGTAAGGTAACCGTGTTAAGTCTTTTGGGGCAATTCATCCGAGTGAGTAAACTATATAGAAACGTTCTGCTAGAGATACAAAGAACGATATTCTTAGCTAATCTGATGGAGCTTCCATTTAGGGAGTTTGATTTGATTTTGTGCATGGACTGGCTGGTTAAACATCGAGTGAGTCTAGACTGCGCTACAAAAAAGATTATCTTGAGGACCGAGGAGGACAATGAAGCAGTGGTAATTGGGGAACGACATAACTATTTAACTAATGTGATCTCAGCTTTGGTGTTAGAAAAGTTAGTAAGAAAAGGATGTGAGGCATTCTTGGCCTACATTAGTATTTCTGACTTTAGGAACTCTTCGGTTAAGGACATCAGAACTGTAAAGGACTTTCCAGATGTTTTTTCTGAGGAACTACTAGGTTTGCCTCTGAGCCGAGAGGTGGAGTTTGGGATTGAGTTGATCCCTGGTACAACTCTGGTATTTATCGCGCCCTATCGAATGGCACCAAAAGAGCTAACAGAGCTTAAGGTTCAAATTCAGAAGCTGTTAAATCGTAGGTTCATTCGTCTCAGTATATCTTTGTAGGGAGCACCTGTTTTATTTGTGAAAAAAGAAAGAAGGGACAATGAGGATGTGTATCGACTATCGTCAGCTGAACAAGCTAACGATTAAGAATAAGTACCACTTCCGAGGATACATCTTATTTGACCAGTTCAGAGGGGCTTCTATGTTCTCTAAGATCGATCTGCGTTCGGGATATCACCAGTTGAAAGTTAAGAAGGCTGATGTGTATAAGACGACATTTAGGACTTGTTATAGACATTACGAGTTCTTGGTTATGCCTTTTGGGTTGACCAATGCACCAGCGACATTTATGGATTTGATGAATAGTGTGTTCTAGCCTTATCTGGACCAATTTGTAATGGTATTTATTGATGAAATTTTGGTGTACTCTAAGACTGAGGACGAGCACAATGAGCATCTTAGAGTGGTACTATAGACTCTTTGTGAGAAACAACTGTATGCGAAGTTCAGTAAGTGTGAGTTCTGGCTCTAAGAAGTAACTTTTTTGGGATATGTGGTTTCTGTTGAGGGGATTCGTGTTGATTCTCGTAAGATTGAGGCTATGTTAGATTGGAAATAGCCGAAGAATTTTTCTGAAATCTGTAGCTTTTTAGAGCTAGCAGGATATTATCGACGTTTCGTAGAAGGGTTCTTCTTAATCGCAGCTTCATTGACTAAGATTCTGCGTAAGAGAGTTCCTTTTGTTTGGACTAATGCACAACAGGAGAGCTTTGATAAGCTCACAATCATTTTAACTCAAGCTCCTATTCTGATATAGCCTGAGCCTAGTAAAGACTTTATGGTATACAGTGATGCATCACATGTGGTTTTGGGTTGTGTTCTGATACAAGACGGAAAGGTGGTTTCTTATGCGTCTCGTTAGCTTAAGACTTATTAAGCTAATTATCCGAAGCACGATTTGGAGTTGGCAGCGGTAGTCTTAGCTCTAAAAATCTGGAGGCACGATTTGTACAGTGAGAAGTGTACTATCTACACTGATCATAAAAGCTTCAAGTATCTCGTCACTCAGAAGGAATTAAACCCTAGGCAGCATAGATGGGTTGAATTGCTTAAGGACTGTGACTGCACTATCAAGTACCACTCCGGCAAGGCCAATGTGGTGACTGATGCTTTAAGCCGTAGGGCAATGACCGATCTGAGAGCAATGTTCGCTTGACTTAGTTTTTTTTACGATGGGAGTCTGTTGGCAGAACTTCGGGTTAAACTGACATGGATTGATCAGATTAGGAAGCAACAGACAGGGAATAAGTCTCTTGAGTTGCATTTCCGTCAGGTTGAGAGTGGGGTTACTATTGATTTTGGGATTAATAATGATGGGATATTGTGTTTCCGCAGTCAGATTTGGGTACCGAATGATGAGGATTTGAGACAATCGATTCTGAAGGAAGCGCATAGTAGCCCTTATGCTATGCATCTTGGCGGGAATAAAATGTACTGAGATCTTCGAGAGTTATACTAGTGGCTAGGGTTGAAGCGTGAGGTTACTGACTTCGTTGCTTGTTGTTTGACTTGTCTGCAGGTTAAAGCTGAGCATCCGTTACCTTCTTGTTTACTACAGTCAGTTAAGATACCGATATAGAAATATGAGTGAGTAACAATGACTTCATTAGTAGGTTGCCTCTAACGCCCACTAAGAAAGATTCTGTCTGGGTCATCGTGGATGGATTAACCAAGTCTACTCACTTCATCATGGTTAGGACAGACTTCTCTCCACAGAAATTAGCTAAACTCTACATCTCTGAAATAGTAAGACAACACGGGGCGTCTGTTTCTATCATCTCTAATAGGGATCCTCGTTTCATGTCTCGGTTCTAGAAGAAACTTCATGAGGCTTTGGGTTCAAGATTAGACTTCAATATTACTTTTCATCCTCAGATAGATGGTCAGTCGGAGAGGGTGATTCAGATACTGGAAGACATGTTGAGGAGCTGTGTTATTGATTTTCGAGCCAGTTGGGAAGAGTACTTGCCATTTGCAGAGTTTGCCTACAATAACAGCTACCAGACTAGTATACAGATGGCACCTTTCGAGGCACTTTATGGTCGTAAGTGTTGCACTCCCTTATGCTGGACTAAGTTGGGTGAACAACGTATTTTGGGTTTGGAATTGGTTTTTGAGACTAAGGACAAGGTCCGTTTGATTTGAGATCGACTGAAAGCGGCTTCCGATAGGCAAAAATCTTATGCAGATCTGAAATGATGAGAGATAGAGTATTCTGTGAGAGACTTCATTTTTCTCAAGGTCTTGCCATGGAAGAAGGTATTGAGGTTCAGTCGTAAGGGCAAGCTAAGCCCTCGGTTATTGGGCCATACCGGATTCTGAGGCGAGTTGGACCAGTTGCATATAAGTTAGAACTACCTCCGAAGTTAGATCACATTCATGATGTTATCCACGTCTAGATGTTGAGACGCTGCCGCTCTAATCCCACACACATTGTTCTTGTGGAGGGGATTGAGGTTAGGCCAGATTTAACATTTGAGGAGGAGCCGACTCAGATTTTAGATCGCTATGTTAAGGTTCTACGAAGAAAGTCTATCCCTTTAGTGAAGGTGCTGTGGCGAAATCATAGCATTGAGAAGGCCACTTGGGAGCTAAAGGAATCGATGCGGTAGTAGTATCCTCACATTTTCTAATCAGGTAAAATTTCGAGGCTGAAATTTTCTTTTAGAGGGTAGAATTGTATCGCCCCAAAATAACCTAATTCTGGCTTGTGTAAACTCGTAACACAAATTATCTGTATATGTGTTTCAGTAATTATTTGATAGAAATATCTGTCTGCTTCAGTGGTTAAGTGTTCTGGGTATGTGTATGAGGTCCTAAGTTCAAGCCACAACTTGGGTAAATTTTGGCATTTTTATGAATAAAGCCTTAACTGGGTTCAGTAGGCTTATATTTTATTGTTTGTAAAACATATTAGAATGGGCCTGTTGCTCTGGTGATCAAGTGGAGTGTTAGTATGCGAGAGGTCTTGTGTTCGAATCTCTGTTGTGATAGGGGTATTATTTTTGTTAAGAAATTTCGGCTAGAGTTTATGTTTGACCGAAAAACTAAGTAGTAGTGAGTTAGTGGGAGTGAAATTAGAGGATTTTTTAGGGAAAAATCAAAATTGGATTGTATTTTTGTTTTTTGTTTCCAAAATTTGGTTTTCTAAGACTCTATCAGAAAAGAACTGACGTAAATTCTTGGGTTTTTCCCTCTGCCAAAATTCTCTTTCCTCCTCTCTTTTCTTTCGACAATTTGCTCCCCTCCCTTGCCGAAATTTTCTAGAATATTTTTCTTTCCCATCGGTTTCATCTTTTAATTTGCTCAATTTTCTATCCGAGGTTAGATTTGGACGCGTGTGGTAAGTTCCGTTTCACTAACTCGAATACTACTTTTATTAAGTGTTTAAATGGGGTTTTGGTTGCTGTTTAGGAGTCATTCGGGAGGCTGGTGTTAACGTTTTGTCAGGTTGAACCAGCGTTGTGCTCGTTTCTGTAGCGGTAAGATAGTTCTACGATTTTTGTATTGGTTTTTAAAATCTGTTTTTGGGTTATAAAAAGATGGAATACTCTGATTATAGGTTTTAGTAGTCTCGGGATAACGTATCCAGTGAAATCGAACCAGGTGTGTGCTCGAGTACACAAAAAATGAGAATCGAAAAAAGCCTAAAAATGAATTTATTGACGCCACATAGGCGTGTGGTCGCTCGTGTAGTAGGCCGTGTGGCGGTACACGGGCGTGTGATCGATGAGCCAGGCCGTGCGCACAAGACACGTACGCATGACACGGCCATGTGATGGCTGATGAAGACGTGTGCGAGACATGAGCTCGACCAATTGGGCCGTATAGGCCATATGGGTGTGTGAGCCCATTTTTTTTAGGATATTCTATAAGGTTACACGGGTCGCCCAAGTCGACTGTGGACCTACTGTAGGGTCGGTAAGAATTACTTTGACCCCTAACTACGTGATCTGATTATGTGATAAATGTGTTTAGCATGTTACACTTAGCATGTATACCGATTTGAATGTACGATCTGATAAATGGCATATTAGCATGTCATATTTGTATGGTACATTGCATCGGGTTAGGTTGGTATTATTTGGAGGAAGTATTTTGAAAGGCTCTTAAGCCTGATGTCTGGCAACTCTGCTGCAATTATCTGGTTACGTGCCGCACTACGATACATCATGGTGTGTAAGGATGAGTGGGTTGATTTTATCCCCCACATGGTGTGTAGAGGCTGATGGGTAGGACTCTGTTATTTTGTTCTATTCTACATGGTATATCTGAGATGAGCTAAGGCCCTACTTTGTATCTAATTCTGTATCTGAGTGGGCTAAGGCTCACATCGATTCTGTAATGGTCTCCGGCCCCAGACTATATTCTGATGTATGTTTGTATGCATGTTTTATCTGTGGGGATTACACACTGAATTTGCGAAAACTCACCATTTTCTGTTTTATTTGTTTAGGTAATCCCCAGCATTAGACGGATCGGAGCAGCGGAGGACTCAGCGGTGGCCTCACGATTTTCCACTTGGATCGTTTTCTATTTACTTATGATTTAATTTTTATTTGGGGAAAATTTTATGTAATTAAGACCATTACGAATTTTTGATTAATTTTAGATTTTAGAATGTTTAACGGTTTTTACTGCTGGTGGTAGGAAAACTTGGGTTTTCCAAAGGATTGAATGTTTTACTAAACTACCACGTATACGAAAATGGTTTTAAAGCTTCCGCAAGGTATGATTTTTTGGAAAACGGTTAACAGTTTGGAAATAATTAACACAATTTGAAAATTAACATAAGATATTGAAAAGTTGTTTAAACGAAGAAAGGGTTTATTCTTTTAGCTTCATTACGATTTCAAAAGCACTATCACCTGACATCGTCAGATTCAGCCATAACGACTAGGTTGGGTTTGGGCTGTTACAATATGGATTATGACATTTTCTTATACCATCTTGTTTTAAAGGAATACGTTGAATTACCTACTCATTGTGTAATTCATTTTTCGTGAGCAGGATAGGTTCATAGCTACGTTTCAGGTTCCACTTCAGCATCCAGCCGAGACCCTAGACTCCTTAATGTTTGTGCCCCTTTTTTATATATAATTTAGCATGTACCTAAGGTTGTCATTTTGAAATTTTGGATTGTCAATGTTGGTTTGAATTTGTTAATATGTACTCTAGTGAATAGTTAACATCTAGTTAAGTAAAATATGCATATATTGCAATCGATGTTGTTGTGAGACTTTGGGTGATGTTGAGCATATGTAAAATTGAGTTTGGTAGGAAGATTTGGATGAAATGGTGAATGCTTAATGTTAATAGTATGTTTGACATGGAATTGGTTGAATGCATATACCTTATGAAATGGCATTTGGAATGTTTTGTTTGTGAAGTGCTGCCAATTTGTGGCATATTGGTTAGATTGTTATTAGGATTTGATAAGTGAATGCTACAGTGTATGTTTTGACATAAAAGTTTGATATATTAATTGATAAAATTTGCATGATTAATTTGGTATGATATGTACATGTATATGTGTTGTATTTGTGGAAATTGTTAATTGTGGAATGGTTGAATTATGGCTTTTGGTATGTTTTGAATTGGTTGAATGTAGCTTGGAAGTGTTCCCAAAGAACCAGTGAGTTCTTTTTGGTTTGAGCATGAAAAGGTACTAAAATGTTAAAATTTTTAGTCTTTTGGCAAAAATTATCGATACCACATGTAAAGGTATCAGTACTTTACCAAATTACCAAATTATAGAATGTCAATTTAGTATTGATACCATTATAAAGTATCGATACTAATTCCCAAGGATCGATCCTTTATAAAGGTATCGAGTAAAATTAACTTGTGTTCAGATTTTGAAAAATGCTAGAATGTCAAAATGATATCAATATTGAATTTTGTATCAATACTTCTTAACAGGGTTATCGATACCTTATTTCAAGTATCAATACTTGCATATTTTACCTTGATCTTTTTGGAACATCTAAGCTAAAAACGGTATCAGTACTTGCTCCGGTCATTGAAAAGTTTTCAGAATGGTCATTCTTCATGCTCGGGTCAACTTAAGAGCTTTCGTAAACTCGATTGAGATTCGATTTTGATTTTCTATCACATTGTGCATACTTTTATGATATAAATAGAGGTTGAGTAAATCAATTGTTATAAATTTCTTTGGATTGTTCCGGTAATAGTAGTAGCATTCTGTAACTCGGGTTGTGCAATTGGTATCAAGTCTATTACCTTAGAAGACTTGAGCTCTTTAATATTTTTATGATATATTTTGAAAAAAAAATTATATTTTTTGTTAGCACATGACTAAAACTATCAATTCTAAAACTATGAGCTCAAATAGTTTTTCTCAACCTCTTATTTTTGCCAGTGAAAATTGTCACATTTTGGTGGTAAAAATAAAGACATGTTTGCAAGCATATGACTTTTAGGAAATAGTGGAAATGGGTAGTGATCTATCACTATTGAGGACTAACCTAACTATAGCTCAAATCAAGCAATATAGTGAGGAGTGTACTAAAAAATATAAGGCAATGTCATGACATCAAAAACTGCATTTTTTGGGAATGACATTGCTTTATATTTTTTAGCACACTCCTCACTATGTTGCTTGATTTGATCCATAATTAGGTTAGCCCTCAATAGTAGTGGATAGATATAGTAACATCTTAAAAATTGAGGGTTAGTAGAATCGAGTTTGTGAATTGAGAGAGAGTGGTCATGCCTTAATTTTTTAGATTATCTATGCGTTTTTAGGAATAAATGAGTATTGGTTTGTTGAATAAGCGTTAGTGAAACTTTGCTTGAAACCCAAATTCAAATCCCTTCTCTCTTACCAATTTTTATTATTTTTCTAATTTTGCCTCAAACCCTTGTATGTAACACGCCTTATTTTTAAAATAAATATTGAAAATTATTTCAAAAATAAGGAAATAGCCTAGTGGTTAATTGATAAGTGCAAAAGCATGAAAATTAAATTAAGGTCCCAAGTTTGAATCTTTTCCCATGCAAAATAACCTTTTTTTTAATACAAAATCCTTTGTTTTTAATGTGTGTGCCATCCGTACCCTTGTAACCTAGGTATAAATGTTAATTTTACACAAAATAATCAGCCTTTACTCTATTTTTACTCACCCTAGTCATTCCTCCCCTCTCCTTACCTCATTGATCTTTTATTTATTTTCTTTCTTCCTCCATTGTTGCCGTCGCCTACACCTAGTTTTACCATCTTTTTCTTTTTCTTTTTGTCTCAAGATTTGTTAACATCTTCTGCCCCATCCTGTTGGTATTTTTTCCTCATTAAAATCAGCCCCAAATCTAAAATCTTGAACTCTAGGATCGATCCTGAACATTGCCAAGAAAGTGTCATTGTTGTTTCTCTCAACTACCTTGTGTAGGATCTTTTCTTTCTTCAATTTGTTGATTAATCTTATCAATTAAAAACCTAAATTTCCAAATCTGAAATTTATGGGAATTTTAAATATTTTAAAGGTATTTTTCCATATTTTTTGTAACGCTCCAAAATTCTTATTCGGCTTTTATGAAAGTTTGACACAAATCTCTATCTGCTTCAATCGTTAAGTGTTCTGGGTGTGTGTGAGAAGTCCTAAGTTCAAGCCTTGCATTTGGCAAATTTTGGTATTTTTCTGACTTAAGCCTTTATCTTGCTCAGTGGGCTTATATTAAATTATTTGTAACACCATATTAGAATGAGTTTGCTGGTTTGAGTGGTAAGGGAGTCTCTGTGTTGTGTGGAGGTCCTGTGTTAGAATCCCTGCGTGAGCGTAGAACGTTATTTTTGCTCGTTTGACCAAAACTCTTCGGTCAAACAAGAATTCTGAGGAGGTTGGGTAGTGGGTTAGTGAAAGTAAATTGAGGGATTATGCTATCTGCTGGGATTTTATTTTGTTTCAAATTCTATTTTCTTTTTCCCCAAAATTCTGAGGTGAACTTTTATTTTCCAGTTCTCTGTCGTTTTTCCTATCCTCTCTTCTTGTCATCGATTTTGTTTCTTCTTCCTACATCCTATCAATTTGTCCTGCTTCATTATTTAGGTTTTTTGGTGTATTATCGGTAAGAATGGAGAGTACGGTTTGTGTTTTGGCTAATGAATCCTGGATTAATGGAGTTCGTTTTGTATTAGGGGAATATTTAGGGGCTGAAAGAGTTCAATCGACGCTCTAATCTTTCGTAAGCACCGTTGTTCTATTGAAGGTAAGGTTTGGTTGCTCAATCTACTGAATAACTCATTTGGGATTAGTGTAGTTATCGTTTTAAGTAGTTAATTCAGAGGCTTTTTGGATTTTTTAGGTCTTGAAGTACTCGTAGTTGTAGTAGCATCAAAACCTTACTAGGTGTGTACTCAAAAACTTAAAAAATAGGGTTTCTAAGAAAGCCGAAAACCGCATTGTCGACGCCACACGGGTGTGTGGTCGCCCGTATGGTAGGCCGTGTGCCATAACACAGGCGTGTGATTGACGAGGCCAAGCTGTGCGCATAAGACACTGTCGTGTGACGGTGAGGTAGGTCGTGTACATCACACGGGCTAGACTAATTTGGTTCGTGTGGGCCACACGGGCGTGTGGGATTTTGGACCAAGGCTAATTTGGACCGTATGGTCACACTGACGTGTGGGCCCACACGGGCAAACCACATGGGCGTGTGAGCCCATTTATCTGAAATGATTCCTAGGGTTGCACGGTTCACCCAAGTCAGCTGTGAACCTACTGTAGGGTCGGTAAGTATTACCTAGACCTTCAAATGTATTATCTGAATGCATGTGATGCATGATAGATTATGCATGACTACTGATAAATATATGTATACGTATGACTAATGGTTGCATAAAAGCATGACATATTGTATGTTTGCATTGCATTGGGTTAGGATGATGATATTTGGAGGAAGTGTACGAAAAGGCTTTAAGCCTATTATCTAGTAGCTCAGCTGCAATATACTGAATATGTGTCGCATTCGGTACTACTTGGAGTGTAGAGATAGGTGGGCGTTTTAAACTCCACATGGAGTGTAGGGATGGACGGAGATGGTGTGTAGAAGCTAGTGGGTAGGACTCTGTTACTAATTACTATGTGCGTTGTTGATACTGTGATGGGCTAAAGCCCTAATGCATATCTAATACTTGATTGAAATGGGCGAAGGCCCAAACTACTATTGAAAATGTAATAGGCTTAGGCCCCAGACTGCATTTGACTGTTTACTGCCAATTACATGTATGCATATTTTCTATGGGGATTACGCACTGAGTTTACGTAAACTCACCCCTTTCAGTTTTATCTGTACAGGAAATCCTAGACTTAACGGATCGGTATGGCAGAGGACTCTACGGTGACCACACGTTTATTGGACTGATTTAATTCTTATTATTTTGGGATTATTTTTTTGTAAATTAGACTTTTGGACTGTTTCTCTTTCATTTTGGTTTATTTTACTGTTTTCTTGAACTTTTTAATTGCAACGAAAACTTGTTTTAATAAACACAATGTTTTCTTAAACGCGAAGGATTTTCACTAAATAACACGTTTTCAAAAGCTTCTTCGGAAGCATATGTTTTTAAATGAATTAAACTTAACAAGAAAATGCTTTTGAAATTGTCTATAGATAAATAGAAGCTAATAAACGGAAACGATTTTAACGGGATAAATTCATTTTCAAATTCCATTCCATGTGACATCACCAGATTTGTCCATAACGTCTAGGCCGAGTTTGGGGTGTTACATTTTTAATGGATCTTTAAATCATTTTTAAATTAGCCCCGAATTTGGCCACCACGGGTGGTGGTGCGTACGCCTATGTGCAAGAAAGGGGGTTGTTTTGTTTCTTGGTTCTTGCCCATCTTTTCCCAATATTAATTTGAGTTCTTGAACCCTTCTAATCATCCTTTAATCAAATGTTAATTAGGGAAAGACGTTCTTGATCAATTAGTTATTCGAATCTCACAATTCGAGAAGTGTAAGTGCGATTAATTGTAAACTAGTTTGTTGTTTCGAAAAAGTTGTTGGGAAAAGGTTATGTATTGATTAAATGAGGGATCTCAATCAATATTAGCTATCTATTTTACTGTATGTAATTTTGTTAGGTGTTGACTGAAACGCCCCAAATCAACCGTAAAGTCGAAAGGTATTCGCACGCACGATTCGCAACAAAATAGTGTAAGAAATCTAACTAGTTTGGATTCGTAAAATAGTAGTAATTTTGACGATTGATTGGAACCCATAAGTGGGTGTTTAAGGGCTGGTTAAGAGATGAATTGATAGAATTTATATTTATTTTTTACTTAGGTTCGTTTTAAGGTTTATTAAAGAAAATTAGAAGATTTGCTAGTATGCTATGAGAAAGCAAAAAATAAGGTATGGATCCTAAACTCAAAAACTTAACTAAAAATGATTTTTTTTTTATATATGTGATGATTTAGCTTGCTGATTGAATTGGCTTAATAGCCAAATAATTAATTTTGTAAATGGTCGAACCAAGTACATTTCAAGCCCTAAAAGATTGATATGTTAGCAAAGTTGCTAGTTTGATAATGTGACTGTGTGAATGGTGTTGTGATGCACGATTGTGTTATTTGGTATGAGATTGATTGTATATATAACATGATTTGCTGAGATATGAGTTTATGCATGATATAATTGCATGGATAGTTTGCTATGTTATATTGGAAAGGTTGCTATACATGCACATTGGAAAATCGTAAAAGTAAGTGAAATTGTGTAATGTTGAATGATATCATCTTAATGGTAAGTTGAAAGTTTGGAACACTGTTTCCATTTACTGAAAGTATGTGATTATTGAGGGTATGTTGAACATGTCAAATAAATGTGAAATGTATTGAGATATGAATATGTATGAGTTTGTGTGACATATTGTATTTGCATTGGGATGAGATATCTTATGGTTGACGAAGGAGTTTTGTGGAGTACCGACGGTATATTAAGTCTGCATTTATATGTAGTCAGTGCACTGCACCTGGAGTACCGAGGGGATTGGCAATTTTATTGCATATTATACGTTATTGGCGATTGTATCATACTATTTGATATCTGTCAAATTTTTTGCATTATTTATTATTCGATGTTTTACCACATTGAGCTATGATCACATTTGTTGGAGTTTGGCAGATGGGTTCTGGGGAACTCGTGGTGTATAGTATATGGTATGGGTAGAAACCCTTTTGCATTGCATCATTCTCACGGCATATTCGAATGTTATTGATTTATGCTACGTATTATATTCTGTTGTATTGAATGGTATCGAAATTAATGATTGTTACTCGAACGAATGATGATCCATGCTTATACACCGTTTGACATCAATTTGATAATGACTGTGTAATGATATGAAATTCCAATGTTGGTTCCGTGTTCTTCTGTTAAAGCTAATATGTTTCACTGTATTCGATATTTATGTTCGTTTAAATATTTGTTCCACTCACACTAAGCTTGCATAAGCTCACCCCCCAATAGTGTTTAACTTTTCAGGTAAACCTCAAAATTAGGATTGAACTCGGCATTCGGAGAATCACCTTGGATCTCAGACTATTCTTAATAAGTATTATGAATTCTTTATTGTTTTGGCTTGTAATTTTTAATTATTTCTAGTTTGTGGCTTGGTAACTTTTCTTTTGGGGATTTTTGCATGCATGGATTACTCAAGCATAATAACCGAAAAATGCATGAATTGGGCTTAAGTAAAATTTGACATTGTTCCCTAATTTCCACTGTGTTGCAAATGAACCGTTTTTGAAAAACAAATCGATAAGGCAACTAAGTTTCCAAAATAACTTGAAAAATGGTTTTTCTATTGCATTAATTTAACATCGAGTTTTTACAAAGAAAAGTGACAAGCAAACAATTTTTTTTCTTAAACAACACTATAAATAATAAAATGAGTCTTAAGTATAGATTATCTAAGAAATGAACTCTTTTAAACTAACTCAAAGTGTAAATACGAATTTTCTCTAAAATGAGTTTATTTAAAGTCTTCAAAAGTAACGTAAGTTAACTTAGCCATTTCAATGGCTAATGTAGCCTTCTCAATCTGCCCTAATGTCTACGCCGGATTAGGGATGTTACAGCTACCCATTTCCACTATTTTTATTTTTAAAGAGTTTTTATGCAATTTTTAATTTTTATGCTTTTTATTTAAAATATAAAAAAAAGTTTAATTATCCATGTACTTTTAAAGGGTAATGACCAAATTTTAAAAAAAATTGTAAATATTGAGGACTAAAAAGGTAAATTTACCTCTGACATTATTAACTTTATCATCATAATTAAACAGAGAGATCAATATTTTACATGGACTTAATATCTCAAAACTAAAGCAAAGAAACTAAGTTTTAAATTTTGAAAGAGTATGGGGACTTTTAGCATATTTGAACTATTCCATTATAAGTTTATTCAACTATTTCATTATAACTTGTCAACGATCTCTTAACCAAGTGAGAAGAACAATATTATAGACATAAAAGTTTGACTTAGATTCCAAACAACCTTATTACCCTCCTCAAATAAAAAAATAAAAAAACTATTTCATTGTAACTTTATTCTATTCCAACCAACAAAACCTATTATCAGTATTGCTCTACCCCTTTTGCCTTTTGTTGATGGTCGGTGTATAAGGTATATTTGGGTATTGGGCTGTTTGGTAATACAAACGTGGATGGTATGAAAGATATTTATGTTTGGTACTTAGGATTTAAGCCTTAATTTTTATAGTAAATATACAATAATTATTTAGTTTCTATATTAAAGACTTGATTGATTTGGTATGGACATCAATTTAATTAAAAGTTAAAATAAAAATTAATTTAAAAATCATTAAACAAAGATATTTTTGTCTTTTAAATGTAAAACTAACAACTTTAACATTTTAACCAAAATTTTAATTAGTTGTTAGATAAATTTTAATAAATATTCTTTTACATATTTTTGGCATAGTATATTATATAAACCATAAAATTTGGGTAGGGTTGAACATGGCGGGTGCTTGAAAACTTACTCAAATACAGGCTGGATTGAAGACGAGTTTTTTTTCTTTTAAAGTTAATTATTTTGGTTTAATTTTTATTTAATTTCTTTGTTGGATGAATAACGTGCTTTATGAACAAATTTACTAGATTAAACTTTAAATTTGATATTCAAACTAGTGTTAAGTGTTGGGAAAGTTGTTGCTTGTTCCATGTCTTATTATAATGAAATTGTTGTTGAATACGATGTCCTGAATATAGTATATTCATTTGAAAACTTATAATTTTCTTCAAATAGATTGATTAATAAAACAAATTCATTAATTACATTAATACACTTTGAATGATTATCCTCAAATTATTTTTGCACGGAAAGCAAAATGAAAGCAAATGTTGCTCATTGGTTGTCTAATGTTTAAACTAATACTGAACGGTATTACGTGATCGAATCGTGATACGGAAAGATATCTTGTATTCGTAGACAAACCTAAACATGTCCTTAGTATAATTGGAAATAAACAAACTGATTGAAAGACTAATATGTCATCTATCAAGTCCAATTGGGGATATGCTTTATCTTGGGCACCGGAGCGGATAACTTTCAGAAGATAGAGACATAGATGTGACTGATTGGACTGATAGCACATTAGGATGGACCTAAGAAAAATAGATCATGAACTTATTTATGGATTTATTCACTTGTGATGTTCATGGTGTGACATACCTAAATCTTGAGTGGATGACAAACTATGTATGCGTGACTCGTCACTTTGATGTAAGTAAAAGCCTGAGTTTGAATAGATAATGAACCGAAAGCTAATGTGTTGGGTGTATAACTTCTACAGTATGTAGCGTCATTCACAACAGTGGAATTCATAGTCCGAGATATGGGTAAATAGCTTACCAAATTTACGAATTCATCCTAAAACTCCTTCCCTAGACTTGTGTTTCAAAGCATGTACCAGGAATTTTCCAATAAGGTTCTGTTCATTCTTTCTACAACTCTATTCTATTGTGGAGTACTTACAACGGTGTAATGTCTTTCTATCCTTTCACATTTTTAGTAGTCATTAAACTCGGATGAACAAAACTCAAGTCCATTATCTATTCTCAACCACTTCACGAACTTCTCGGTCTATTTTTCTATCAACGTTTTCCACTCTTTGAAGATTTCAAAAACTTCATTTTCTGTTTCAGGAAGTAAACCTAAACTTTTCTAGAATGGTTATCAATAAAAGTTAAGAAATATTTATTACCTTTTTTTGAG
This sequence comes from Gossypium arboreum, assembly GCF_025698485.1. Classification (NCBI taxonomy): domain Eukaryota; kingdom Viridiplantae; phylum Streptophyta; class Magnoliopsida; order Malvales; family Malvaceae; genus Gossypium; species Gossypium arboreum. The sequence continues at coordinate 27,611,658 of NC_069074.1, read as the reverse complement.
ATGTCAGGAGTCGAACCCCATAAATCAAAATGGACGTAGTCAAGAATCCTTTTTGCTCTGTGTAATGTTGAAACAAAACTTACTCACATCTGCTTCCCGTAAGTGCAACATTCTTAGAAACTTAACTTATCAATTCCAATGTCTCTAAGAAGACCTTGTTTACGCAATGTTTTCATACCTTTCTTGCTTATATGACCGAGTTGCTTGTGCTAGAGTTTGGTTGAATCATAATCTATAGGGAAATAATCACATCAAATTGTCGCAATGTCGGGTTAGTTTTCATCACCATGATTTTGACTCTTCTTCAGTAACTACAGTCACACCAGTAACTGTCGACCTTTATAGAACGTATAGGCTGCCTCTTTTCTATCCTCTCATTACAATGAGAGCTCTATAAGAAACTTTTAAGTTGACTCAATGGCAATTCTACAACCACTAAAATCCAAAATTCCCAATAAGATAAGATTTCTCTTTAAGGCGGGTACATACTTGACATCTAACAGTGTTCAAATTATTACGTCGTGCGTCCTTATTTGTACTGTTCCTATACCAATTATCTTACATGAAAAATTATTCCCCATCAACACTACTCCACCTTCAACTGAATTGTATGTGGAGAACCAATCCTTTTGGGGACACATGTGATAGGAGTATCCTAAATCTAGAATCTATTCGGAAGTAAGCTTGAATTTTTCACTCGTCAACACTAACAAGAAATCATCACATCTATCTTCGGCTACATTAGCCTCAACAACTTTAACTTTCTGCTTATCTTTCTCTTTGTTTTTGGCATCCCTTTTAATCTTATTTGAAGTTTGTAACATTTCGATTTGATGTGACCCTTCTTCTTGCAATAGCCATATTCCTTGTCTCAATTTCTGGATTTAGATCTCGCCCTACACCTACTTCAATCTGGCTTTCTGGGTTGTTGTCTGCCCATTGCAGCTAAAATTGAGACTTGCCCATCTGTCCTGTTGTTTAGGCCTAAATCATTATCGAGTTTATCCTTACTCAGTAGATTCCCCTTCACGTCCTCAAATGAGAGATTATCTCTCCTATAAATCAGAGTTTCTCTAAAAGTTTCATAAGAAGAAGACAAATAACATAATAATAACATAGCTTGATCCTCATCGCTAATCTCTACTTTGACATTCTTCAAGTCATTTAGAAGGGTAATAAACTCACTAATATGCTCTCTTAATAGACTTACCTTCAATCATTCTGAGCGTGTAAAGACATTGTTTTAACATTAACCTGTTGGCCAATAATTTCGTCATATACAAGGCTTCTAGTTTTTTCCATAATGCATATGTTGTTTTCTCCTTCAAAACCTTTTGTAACACATTATTTGTTAGATTGTTTATCTAACCTATCTTATTTTGATTGGTCCATGTCTATGGGCTTCTTCTCTGTAACTATCCTCTCAAAATCGCTTTGAATCATTATTGTTGACAAACGAACTTGTCATAGATTGAAATTTGTGATACCGTCGAACTTATCAATATCAAACCTTGATGTTGCCATCTATGAATGGGTTAAATACGAAAACTGAACTAGCTTTGATACTAGTTTGTAAGGAATTAACCCGTGTATGCAACGAACAAGAAAAATAACTAAGAGATTGAAAAGATCAACAAATAAATTTAACGTGGAATAATTTCTCAAAAGAGGATAAAAAAAACATGGGAAAAATGAGATTTCACTATAATAATAAAATAGTACAAGAGAATAAGAGAATCAAAACAAAAATCGAAACCCCCCAAAAAAAGTGTAATGCCCCAAACCTTCCTTAGACATTATGGCCAAATTCGATGATGTCACAAGGTAGGGTTTTTGAAAACGGAGTCATTTCGTCAAATCATTCCATTTTCAAAACTCATATTCATTTACGTTTATTTTCGAAAGCGTTTGTTTAATTTATTATTTGCCAAAACGTAATACAGCGGAAGTCACAAAATGTTTAATTTGGTAATCCTGTTCGTGTTTTCAGAAAACCGTTGTTCTAGTAAAAACCATCCCAAATAAATAGTCAGGTCATAATTCAAATCCCAAAAATAAAGTCTAACAGTTTGGAGAGTCCATAAATTAAAAAAATCTAGAAATAACCTTTAAAATTAATATAAAATCTGATCATTAACCGTTTATAAACTCGTGGTCACCAAGAGGCTCCGTCGCACTTATTCGCCTAAATCTGTTAATAGAACAGACAAACAGATGTGAGTTTTCGTAAACTCAGTATGTAACCCAACAGAATTAAGCATGCAAACATACAGAGATCTCATATACAATCAGATACAGATTCGAGCTTTTTCCATTTCAGATACAGTCAATAAAATCAGATATATAGATTAGATATACAGAATCCTATCCCCATCCTCTACACACCATCTCTGACCATCCTAACACACCATGTGGGGTTAAAAACACCCACCCATCCCTACACACCATGTTGTGCCATTACGACACATATCAGATAAAGTGCAGCCAAGCTGTTAGAATAGAGGCGAAGGTCACATTTCAAATCACTTCCTCCACATATACAAATCCCACCTCAATAATAGATGCAGAAGTTAGATACAGAAATAACATAGTAAACATGCTCAACATGCTTATATACAGATAACAGATATAGCTAAAGTAGATCGTCAACCATGCATAACAGTATCATACTCAAAACAAAATTTTAGACTATCAGATCACATAGTTTTAGGGTTTGGTTAGCCCTTACCGACCCTATAGTAGGCTCATAGTCAATCAGAACGGCCTGTGCGACCCCAGGGAAAATTTCAGAAATATGGGTCTACATGCTCGTATAGCCCATACGCCGAGATTGGCCTTGCCCGTGTGGCCCACATGGCCTGTCCCAGAACCCACACGCCCAACTTAGCCTAGCCCGTATGGCCTACACGGTCACACACAGAGCACCACACGACCGTGTCTTGCGCATAGCTATGCCTTCGTCGACCACACAGTCGTGTCTCACACACGGCCTGTAACACCCTCACCTGTATTCAACGTTGGAATAGGGTTACAGAGTATTACCGAACTTACGAAACAATTAAACAACCATTTAGCATACAAAATAACATTTCATACATTTAACATTCAAACTCAATCAATTTGTTCCTAATACGAGCCTACAAGGCCCTAAACATACATTAGAAGTAGTTTGGGACTAAACCGATAGCTCAATAAATTTTTACGAAAATTTGCAAATTTTCTTTCCTCAAACAAGGAGATGCACGCCCGTGTGACCAGGCCGTGTGTCTCACACGGCCACCAGACATGCCCGTGTTACAGGCCGTGTGGACATTCGAAATGAGAGCACATGGCCGTGTCCCAACCCGTGACTGACCCCGTGTAACTCTCTAACTTGGGTCACACGACCAACACACATGTTCGTGTGGCTAGCCCGTGTGCCCTAAAAATGTCCACACACGCCCGTGTGCTAGGCGGTGCCAAACTTGTAGAGTATATTGACTTATGTCACACGGCCAAGCCACATGCCCGTGTGTGAGCCCGTGTGAAGCATACTGACTTAATTTCTAAAACCACACCAGGGGACGTACGACCGTGTAACGCAACTGTGTGTCACACACGGTGGAGACACACCCCGTGTCTCTGCCTGTGTGGACAAAAATAGGCTATTTACTAAGCCATTTAGCCACCCTAATTGTACACACCTTCACCTACACATATGGCACCAAAATAAAACATAAAAATGCAATCCAAAACAACCAAATCAAGCCTAAATCATACCATTTCAATACTAACCAATTCAAGCACATACATACCACAATATGCTATCTCAAATTCATACCAATTCTTATTTTCCCAAATCAACAAAATGACCATTTACAAATATGCATTATTTGGCCTACTTCCACTAGCATACCAACATCCATAAATCATCAATTTAACTTCCTTAATGCCTATCATCAACATGTATCACAATTTCATCCATCAATTCATAATATAAGTATTTGCACAATTATAAACACAACCAAAATATGCCAACTTCCTTGGCTAAATACAAACCAAATATAGATATTTTTAAGCCAACTCAAATAGCTACATCATTTACCCGAAATTAACTTAAAGTCTCTATAAATCATAGTAAAATAAACAATGTAAGCTATACAACTTAGTAAGTTCATATGAAAAACGATAAGAAAATCTCATCAATTATTTACCAATCAAATAATTGAAATTAATGAACAACAATTCAATTAAACCTCAAGGCTATCAATATATTATTCACATAATTTACCAAAGAATTCATCAACTCCATAATTTCGATATTCGAATAGTTTCTGTACATACCTGTACCACCTCATACTAATCTCTTACTCAGTCACATCTTTCATCCACTCGTTGAACAATTCGGAATAGGAATCGGGTACCTAAGGGTCTCTTACAATAAGTACCTATACCATGGCCCAAAGCCGAATCAAGGTAACTCATCCCTGAAATACCTATACCATGGCTCGAAACCAAATCAAGGTATAACTCGCACCCGAAGTGTCGATATCATGGCCCAAAGCCAACACAATACCCTAATGACATGTCACTAGTATCCTCAACTATTCCTAAGCTTCAACCATGATTTCTAAATGGCAAATCATAGTTGAATTCTTTTTCGAATTACTGTCGGATCATTGTCGAACATGTCTGCAATCTCAAATACACAATTTATGCAAAATCAATGCATTTAGATACAATTTTAAATAAGCTCATTGCATACAAACTTACCTCAGATGTTAAAACGACGAATCGAGTCAATTAGTCGATAACTTTAACTTTTCCCCGATCCAAATCTGTATTTCTCCTTTCTTGGTTTAAATATATTTAAAATTAACTTATTTAACCATATATTCATTCAATTTAGTCCAAAACACACTTTAAAACATATTTACAAATTTTCTTTACATATTTCACATTTATCACAATTTAGTCCTTATTTCATAAAATCACAAATTAATGAATTCATAATAAGCCCATACTATTAGAATTACCATAATGCCCCTAGAAGATCATATTTTTCATTTATTTCACATTTTAACCACTAACTTTACACATTTCTAATCCCTATTTTGCATTTTCACTAAAAATCACTTAACAAAACTTGTTTAACTAACATCAAATATTCATAATCTATCATCAAACATCAAAACTCATACATATTCATCAATGGAATCTTTCAAAATCCTCAACAGTTTTGCAAAATAGTCTCTGGGCTAGCTAGTACTAGATGCAACGATCACAAAAATATAAAAATCATCAAAAATCAAGCAAAAACGGACTTACAATTGAAGATCAAAGTGACCGAAACTTTCAAGCCCTAAAATGGATTTTCTCCATGCTTCATTCAGTCAACAAAAATGAATGAAACAAAGTATTTTGGTTTTTTTTTAATTAAATTAACTTAAATAACTAAATTACAATATTAACCTTTAATATAAACCATTAAAATTCATTTAATACATGTCCATATATGTCCATTCATGCTATTAATGGTCTAATTGCAACATAAGGACCATTACTTTAAGGTTCTATAGCTATTAGATACTTTTAGCTAATAGAACTCCACTTTTGCACTTTACACGATTTAGTCCTTTTTATCAAAGTAACTATTCAAACGATAAAATTTCTGCATGAAACTTTCACACATACATACTATCATGCTATAAATATTAAAATAATAATAAAATAAATATTTTGACTTTAGATTTGTGGTCCCAAAACCACTATTCTGATTTGACTAAAATCAGGCTCTTACACGACCAACCACACGGGCGACCACACGTCGGTGTGGCATCGGCAGAACAAATTTTTAGCTTTTACTAAAGTTTTATTTTCTGTGTTTCGAGTACAGACTTGGTTCGATTTTGATACTACTGCAAACACGAGCCCTCTAGAACCTAAAAATCAACATTCCAAAGTTCAAATTTAGTAACACTTAAGAAAACTCAATCGAGATTGTTTCACAATCGAAGTTTTACAACATCAATCAACATATGTGATTACTCAACGTTAACGAACACAAACCCCAAACACTCAAATCACTGTAGAAGCCCAAGTCGATTCCTGTCCTTCGCCTAAACCGAGAGCAACAAAACAACCATCTCGTTAAACACTTAGCCAAAAAGCGTTAAGATTCTAACAATACAAAACCTATCAAATGATCGAAAGAAAACAGATCAGCAAGATGTTAGGCTTAGTCAGCAGTTCAACAGACTAAGAAAATGAACGAAATACAAAGAAGAAAAAAAAAAGGAGAAGAACTGACATCAATTTTTTCTAGGAAGAGAGGGAAAATTTTGAACAAAAGAAAAATAAAAAGATATTACCAACATCCCTTATCTTTCTCCCACTAACACCTCAATCTCAACCACTTTAGAATTTTAGTTCAACCGAGACTCTACAAGTCAACTAAGCAAAAATTAATACCCACGCTCGCGTAGGGATTCAAACATAGGACCTCCAACATACTAACCCCTTTACTACTCGAAGCAATAGGCTCATTCTATTATGGATTAACAGACAATCTTATATAAGCCTACTCAACAAGGGTAAAGCTTGGATAAAAATAACAAAATTTACTAATATGAGACTTGAACCCAAGACCTCACACACACACCTAGAACATTTAACCACTGAAGCAAATACACATTTGTGTTAAATATTTACAAAAACAGGAATAAGTTACTCAGGGCGTTACAGAAAGACCTTTCAAAACAAAGAACAAAATTCTCTCAATCTAAAAATTTATGTTGTGTAAAACCTAAAGTAACTAAGGCCTATTTATAGGCTAAAATTCGTAGCTCTTATGACTAGAATATCCCTAGGTTAATCAAAGTTTAAGTGAGAAACTGAAACAGAGTTTAACTAAGAGAAGAAAGTCGAGAAACTTGGGGAACACGACATGGCGTTTATGCTTTGGGACGAAGAAGGATCATGTAGTCGGGACAAAAAGCTTCTTCTCGTTACGACATTACACACTATTTTGGTCGAAATGCGAGACATACTTTCACATATCCTAAAATTATAATTTGGAGTCAATTTGAGCTAGACAACTAAACATAGGTATGCTTTTTAGTTTTATTTCTTTATTCATAAGACTTAAACTTGAAATTTTGTTTAAAAAAATTAGACTTTTTATTATTTAACTCAAACATCGAAAATCGATTTTTTTAAAAGAATCAAGATATTGAAAATGAATTACATAGGGTTACATTGGATCATCAATCATCTTGCTCTATACATCTGACGAGAAATTAATACCCAAAGTTGAAGGAAAAGAGAGTTAGAATAAAAAGACTCAATGGCTTCGCTTCTATTGATCCTATTGTAAACTATAAATGAGAAACAAACAAACAAGAACTACTTTGCAAGTTTCATTAGGAAAATATTTAAAAACATTTTTAAATAAATATATATTTAATTTTATAACTTTTTTATATTTTTAAAACTTTTACGTATTTTTGTTTATCAAAAGTGAATTATTAACTACTTTTTAGGTTTTTTATATAAAAATAATATTAAAAATTAATTAATTATAAAATAGGGTGGAGAATAAATTAATTATGAAAATAGAGTGTTTACTACAATAATTTTAAATGTTACCAGACAAATTAGCAGCATCAATGAATTTAATTTTTAAAAAATATACAAGAAAAAAAAGTTGAAAAAAAATTAGTTGGTGCTGCCAATACATCAGGAACACCCCTTGATTAAATAAAAAAAAACTGTTGTTTTACGGATTAAATGCAGAGAAAAAAAGTTAAATGTAGGGAAAATGCATTAAATGCATGAATATAATGCATGGAAAAGCCATTAAGTCATTAAATGCAGGGAAAAAACTACTATTGTGTTGGAACCACAAACCAACTTTTTTAATTTTTACTTTTTCATTTTTATTTTGCTAATTTTTTTTTAAATTTGATGTGTGAAGTCTCATTAAATTTTTTTCACTTTTTCAGTTTTTTTATTTTTTTGTGTTGCCAATGTGTCAAGCGATAATTAAAGGTGTGCATGGGTCGGGTTGGGCTGGGCTCAACTAAAAATTTAAGCTCGTTTACTAAGCTTGGGTCCAACTCGAAAAATGAGTCTAAAATTTTTGCCCAAAGCCAAACCCGAATAAAAATGTTAAAACCCAAGCCTGACCCGACCGTCTATATTAATTTTATATAATTTTAAAATATATATAATACATCAAAATATTAAAACATCAAGATAAATATTTCCCAACAAATTGAAAATAAATTTTAAAAATATGTATACTTAAATAACATTAAGATAGATGCAACTTAACAAGTAAATATCTCTAAAATAATAACAAAATTAACAAATATCTTTAAAATAATAACAAAATTAACAATAAAATAAGTTTTATACAAGATCTAAATAATAACAATAAAATAATAGCAACATAATAGTAAATTGGTAGCAAAACAATAAGAAAATAATATTAAAACAAAAAAATTATCTTTTGTGAATTAACTGGGCTAGGCCCGTTTTTTAAATATACCTTATTTTTTTATCCAAGCTCATTTTTCGGGCCTATATTTTTGTCCAAATCCTCCCACATTTTAGGCAGGCCGACCCATGAATAGGTCTAGCGACACGCAAAGCTCTTGTAATAAACATTACATTTTGTAATTAATTTGTTCTTCATTTCATTTTTTAATTAATTAATTTTTAAATATTATTTTTATAAGAGGCCTATTTTTTATTTTATTTATTTAAAAAATTAAAATCAAGATTAAATTGGTAGAATATATAAAGTTAAGGATTAAATTTATTTAGTTTTATAGAATTAGGATCAAATTAATAGAATTCATAAATATTTAAAGACTAAATTTACTATTATACTAATAACAAAATACCATGTTAGCATTTTGTTAATAATTTTATCGAAAATTTAAATAAAAAATAATTTCATAAGAAGAGCGACTAAAATATCAAATGTAGATAACATTAATAATTAAATAATTTTTAAACTAAATGAATAAAACAAAACACATAATAATTAAATGACTACGTAAATAATTTACCCAACTTAACTAATCATATATCTTACTACTAATATAATCTCACAGTTACCCTTATAATATCAATATCGCCGTCTCGAAATATAATGGATCAGGCGGTTCTGAAAAACGAGGTACGGTCGATGATTGATGTGTACTGAGCCATTTGTACACCGCTGTTGTGCCCTATAAAATCCATATATACAATCAACCAGCCGTAATAATCTCCGAACTTTTTTAAAAGTAAAATAAAAGGAAAATATAACGAGGGCAGTAGAGAAAGGGAAAATCGCAAAATCCCCAGATTTTCTTTCCATCCAAACACACCTCTTTCTCTATGTCTTTGGTTTATTATCTTCACTGTTTCATTTGTATCTATTATAATTATTATCCTAAAAAAATCTCTCTTCCCTAATTTTCTCTCACTTTCCTGGAAAAAAATAAAGAACAACTTCTGTAATCGTTCTCTAACAAAGGTATGTTTATCAGTTACATGTATCTCATTTAAGCTCTAGAATTTTACAGGGCTTTGACTTTGCTTCTTTATTTTGCTTTAGCTATTAAAAGAATGATACCTGTTGTGAACGACGATGCTGAATTTGATAAACGATCGGATAAAATCGAAGAGAAAGCTAGGGTTTCTACCGATGAAGCTATTGGTAGCCGTAATGAAGACAATAGATTGAGCTTAGGAGTTTCTGATGAAGAAGCTAGGGTTTCTCCAATGGAGCTCGATTTGAAAGATTTTAGGGTTTCAGAGAATAATAGATCTGAGGAGGTTAGGGAGAGTAATGCCAATAGTGCAGATAGAAGAATAGGCGACGAATCTAGGGTTTTTGATGTAAATGATCGAGTGGAACAGAATGATATGATAAACGACGATGAGAATGATAGAATAGAGAATTCAGAGAAGCTGGAGAAGGATACTGGTTCAGACTATAAGTCCTTGTTATCTGAGTTCGATGATTATGTAGCCAATGATAGAATTGGTGGAGGGACTTCAAGGGCGTTGAGTTATGGGTTTGAAGTGGGTGATATGGTTTGGGGAAAGGTGAAATCTCATCCTTGGTGGCCTGGGCATATATTTAACGAAGCATTTGCATCTTCATCTGTACGGCGGACAAGGAGAGAGGGACATGTGTTAGTTGCGTTCTTTGGGGATAGTAGTTATGGATGGTTCGACCCAGCTGAGCTTGTCCCTTTTGATCGTCATTTTATGGAGAAATCACAGCAGACAAACTCGAGGACTTTTGTCAAGGCTGTGGAAGAGGCCATGGATGAGGCAAGTCGGAGGCGTGGTCTTGGTTTGGCTTGTAAATGTAGGAACCCATATAATTTTCGGCCCACAAATGTCCAAGGGTACTTTGTAGTTGATGTGCCTGATTATGAACCAAATGGGGTTTATTCAGTGAATCAGATTAGGAATGCAAGAAATAGTTTTAAGCCTAGTGAGACCCTTTCATTTGTGAAACAATTGGCATCAGACACTGGAGCTTTTGACCAGCAAAGCATTGAGTTTCTTAAGAATAAGGCTACTGTTTGTTCTTTCCGGAAGGCTGTGTTTGAGGAGTATGATGAGACGTATGCACAGGCTTTTGGGGTGCGGCCATCACGCCCTTCTAATTCGGCTGTTGATGCTCCAACACGACTTTCTAAAGAGGCACCGCGAGGTACTTGTCTAATCTGCATTGCTGATTCTTGAAAACTGTTTCAGGTTTTGATTTCATGGATTTCTTTGCAATCTGTTCTGCCTTCTCTGTTACATTAAAATTCAAATGTTGTGTTGTTTTTGAATGCAGTATTGCCTGCACTCATGAGACTTTAGGCTGAAATAGTTACAAGTTTCACATGGCTAAAGCTGGTATTTTATTGCATTCATTTCATGGCTTCTAATTCTTTTTTTTTTTTTAATTTCTACAGTATCTCTTTTGATATCACATTTTTTTTATTGAATGATGCTTGGTTAAAGTCAGATGTGCGTTTCTAATGACTTTGTTGCGTTAGTAGTGATATTCAATGCATGCAGGTTTGTGCCAGTATGATATCTGTCATACGTGTCTTAATACAATCATGAAATGAGTTTCTTTTATGATTTTGATCTCTCAAAAACTGTCTTTTAACTGTAGATTTTGGTTTTTATCAAAACATTTCTTCTTTCTCTTTTTCCATCATAAAAAATTTTCTTTTATGTTGACTATTCTGGAGAAGGTCTCTACCACTTCTCATTGGAGGGGTCAGAACACTATAATGACTCTGGCTTCCATGTGAACGGTAAAATGTGACTTGATTTTGTGATATTGCGACTGCAACAACTTGTATTTGGATTTGTAGCCTTGTGATTGATCTTTAAGTCTCTCTTTTACACATTTCCTGTTAATGAACAACTGCCAAAAGTAACAGAAAAGTTGCTTATCAGGTTTGCAATATCATTGTTGAGTATCACACAGCACTGAAAGGATGGAAGCAATCTTTGTGCCCCTCTGCATCTTGCATCCTGCGATAATATTTGCATGCATTTTTCTTGGTTATTGATTTAATCGTGAACACTGTCATGCCTTGTTCTTATTAGATTATTGCCTTCTTTGTTTCCATTTCCAGCTCCTTTGAGTGGACCACTGGTGATCGCAGAAGCCTTAGGTGGTGGGAAGAGTTCTAAAAAACCTGTAAAAGCTAAGGACCATTTAAAGAAAGACAGATACCTATTCAAACGAAGAGACGAAGCAGCTAGTCCAACAATGCCATCAACTTTCAGAGAGGGATCACCAACATTTGTAGCTGGAGATTATGTGTTGCAGAAGAGGGCTCCAGTTTCTCAGATTCCAGTAAAACAAGAGCAGACTGTTGTTATGAGCAAGGATGGTGTAAGTTCTAGTGGAGATTTATCTGGAAATGCAGTTCCATCTGCAAACCAGACTTCAGCCCCCGCTGCTGCTATAGATGAAAAGCCGTCTTTGAATAAAAGTGATGGTGTGTCTGCAACTTTTCAGTCCGAAGGTGATGTTATATTTGACCCAAAATCTGAGGGTGGAAAATTGTCCAGATCATATGAAGTAGTTCAGAAACCTGATATGGATTCCACTGCAAAACTGGAAGGAGGCCAGGGATTAGATCAAGTTCGAGATGGTCTTACCAGTGGGCATCCTTACCCAGTTGATATAAAGCGCCCTGGTGGCATGACTGCTGAGGGTGGGGTGAAGAAAGTGAAAAAGCGCTCCTCAGCTGATATAGGTGTTGAGAACTCTGCTTCGGTGGAGAAAAAGAAGAAGAAAAAGAAGAAGGAGACTGGTTCAGAAACAAACTCTGATAAACCAAAGAAGCCTTCTCTCCTTGGAAAAGATGGGGCCAAATCCGCACAGATTGGTTTGGGTCCTAGAGAAGAGTCTCAGGCGAATCAGCTGAAGAAAGATGTTGATCCTACTCATTCCTCATTCAATTCTGTTGGGGCTTCCACAACCATTGGTGTGGGAAATTCTGGATTTGAACTTGCACAACTACTGAGTGATTTGCATGCTCTGGCTCTTGATCCCTTTCATGGTGTGGAAAGGAATAGCCCAACAATCGTTAGGCAATGCTTTTTGCGATACCGGTCACTTGTTTATCAGAAAAGTTTGGTTGTGTTACCAACATCAGAGATGGATTCTACTGAGCTTCGTGCTGGTAAACCTCCTTTGGTTGGAGGCTCTGACAACACCAAGGAGAATGTTAGAGACTCGACTCCTTCAAAACCAGTGAGACCCCTTGCAAGACCTGATGATCCAACAAAAGCTGGACTGAAGCGTCTCCCATCTGATCGTCTAGAAGAAATTGCTGCAAAGAGGTTGAAAAAACTTAGTCAGTTGAAATCATTAGCTGCAGAGAAGAAGGGCAATCTGAGGGCTTCGGAAGCTCCAAAAGTTGAAGTTAAAGAACAGCCAACTACAGGGCTCCCAGCAAGACCACCTAAAAAACCAGATTCTGCAAGGAAAGTGGAGTCTCTACCTAGGGCTGTTGAGCCTACAATGCTGGTTATGAAGTTTCCTCCTCAGGTATCACTTCCATCAGTTGCAGAATTGAAGGCAAGATTTGGACGCTTCGGCTCATTAGATCAGTCAGCTATCCGTGTGTTTTGGAAGTCCTCAACATGCCGTGTTGTCTTCAGACACAAGATTGATGCTCAGGCTGCATATAGATATGCTAATGGAACCAACTCCCTATTTGGCAATGTGAACGTGAGATACCATCTTCGAAGTGTGGAAGCTCCTACAGCTGAAGCACTAGATTCTGACAAGGCACGAGGAGACGAGACTGGCAGTGAAACCATACGAGTTAAGGATCCTGTGGTTGAAAGACCAGCAGCACCGGTGGTTGCACACCAGCCACTTCCACAAACGACGGTCCAGCTGAAGTCCTGCTTGAAGAAATCAACAAGTGAAGAGGCAGGGCAGGCAAGTGGAGGTAATGGAGGTAGAGGTACAGCGCGTGTAAAATTCATGTTGGGTGGGGAAGAAACTAGTAGGGGAGATCAATTGATGGTTGGTAATAGAAACAACTTCAACAACAATCCCAGTTTTGGTGATACTGCTGCACCTTCTGTTGCAATGGAATTTAATACTAAGAACATTCAAAAGGTCATTCCTCAATCTTCGTCTTCGTTTCCTGTTAATCCCCCTATTCCTCAATTTGGGAAAGCCCCCACCGAAGTGGCTCCCAGAAATGTTCACAATCTTAATACTCAAACCACCACCCTACCAGCTAGTAGTACAACAAGCATGGATATTTCACAGCAGATGCTAAGCCTCCTGACAAAGTGCAACGATGTCGTAACAAACGTAACGAGCATGTTGGGCTATGTGCCTTATCATCCTCTTTGATTAAACAAAGGGCGACCCAAATAAATGTTGGATCAAAATCGAAGAGATGATACCGTTTCTCCCCAATGCTGCTGCGACGAAAGCATGATTCTGATTTTCGCAGCAAATGTACCACAAGTGCGACGGGGTTTAAAGAGAGTGCAATCGAGAAAATCCCATTTGTGGGTTTATAATTTTATGTACTCTTTGTTGGAAAATGTATTGCTGGGTGCTTCCAGTTTGTACCGGTTTTCAAAGTCCCCTGTGCTGTCTTTTTATAGCCTTTCTACTTCCCCCTCCCCCCAATTGAACTGCTTGTCTGTGTTTTCTTTTTTTTGTGACGAGTAATGAATTAGTAAACGTGTCTTTCTTGTGTTCTAATTTCGTAGGTGATTTCATTCAACTCGTACAACAGATAAATTACGAAAGTAAATGGACACAAATATCTATATGTACTGTCCAGTGGTTAAATTCGAAATCAAATGACAATTGGCCAACCCGATTTTCAATATTGATTCTTGCATTTATTCAAATTTTTTTATCAGCTTGCTTTTATTTTGAAATCTTCCTTACCAGAAAAAGCATTATCCAAACTAGAAATGGTGGGACTATATTTCTTATAGTTTGGTGCATTTTCTTAAAATCCAAAAACATAGATTTAGATAGGAAAAGACGAATCACCTCATGTCCCACCAAACAAGAGTAGACAATGATGTGAATCCATCTTATTCCATGCTTTCAGCATTGTTGATATGCTGGTTTGGGTTAGGTAGGCTGGGCTTTGCTGGACAATGCTCTTACAAGAAACTAGGATTCGGAATTGGGACGGATAATGGTAAGGCAAAAGCAAAGAGCACAGCTATTAAAGGTTAAAGGGGGGTGATGTAACGTACTTATAAGATCTTTATACCTGGTTCCAGGGCCAGTTTTTCACTTGGCAATCTCAGACTGCTTGGTAGCGTTATGTCAGAGGGCTTACTCTAATGATGACACTTGATCATACACTGGTTGCTTGGCCCTTTTAGAATTGGATTGTGGCCTGCTTATATTGTTCTAACACCTTTATCTGTTTAATTCTTTTTGGAATCAGTCCATAAGCTCAAGCCGTGGAGAATTCAATATTATTGGGCAATCAAAATAGGCACTGAGCAAAATTTTAAAAAGTTTTATTCTTTTCATTAAAACAAGGTTTACGCCCAGTGTTCTTGAACACTTACATCGTTATAAAAAGTAAACAAAAAATGAAATCTAAAAATTAGAGCACTAAAATTTAAGGTGTGTAGAACAGTAACGAGTATTCTTCAGTATCCAATAAGCTCTTCTATTTTAACAAAAAATAGTAACGAACTAACACTCATCAAGTAATGCACGAGGGAGGAGTTATTGTTCGGTACAGTTTTAAAATGTTGCCAGTGCATGATATACATAGCCCTCAAAGTAAGGTTAGTCAAAATGTTGCTGAGCCCAGTTCTCGTGCACGCGAACCCTCCTTTCCATAAGGTCGTACAAACCCAATAAATTATTATCATATAGACAAAAGGCAAAAAGGTTTATCTAATGGATGCGACATAAAGTTATTTTGAAATACCCTTAATTTTCAACAATTCTCCATATATTTCATAAAAAAAAAAAATGGAAAGCCTATTGTAGAGTTCTTTGTTGATTATGGTGTCTTCAATGAATAAAAATTCTATCATCTAAGTTAAAATTCTCATTAATCATATTATATTCATAATTTTGTTCTTCAATACAGTTGTGCACTAATAAACCATGTATGCACCTAGATTTTAATGATTACTTTAAAGACTTTTTTAAAAAATATCATAAAAGCGAGCTCACTTCACACTCATATAAATCAATTCATCAAATGTATATTGTAGATTAATGTGCTACCTATAAAAGATACGAATTTTAGTAAGAGTTTATTCATCCTCACTTTCTTTGCAATTTTAACACTATTTACACTATAGGAATAACATGATTTTGTAGTGCTCAAAGAATAAACTAATGACTTGTTAGTCATATGAACCTAATTCATAGTAGTGCTCAAAGAATAAACTAATGACTTGTTAGTCATATGAACCTAATTCATAGGATCACAATCTCATAACCTAATTCATAGGATCACAATCTCATAGATTAGGTTACCAACATTGTTGTTTCCCTTAATGTTTCATTTATTAGTTTTTCTTCCTACATGTATAGTTAGAGGATGGTCCAAATTCACTTTTCACTTCACATAATCAAGGGATATGACTTCATTTTTTTGCAATTATTTTATCACATTATGTCTCATAGAAATATGTCTATTTTTACCATTGAAACTTTTATTCTTGCAATGATTACTGTCAATTAGCAATCACAATGTAATGACACAAAAGGTATTGGTTTTGTACCAAATGAAATATTTTTTAAGAATTTTTTAACCATTCAACCTCCTTACCCACCAACTCTAAAGTAGTAAATTATTATTTCATGATAGAATTAGTTGCCACTACTAAGGGTGAACAAATCACCACTAGTAGATTTTGCCTAATTTGAATTTAGATCTAATTAGCATCACTTTATCCTTCCAATATAGTAGGAAATCCACTAAACTAAATAACATAATTCATAGTACCTTTTAAATATCTCATTAGCTAGACTAATGCTCATGATTTGGACTATGTATGTATCTGTTCAATCTACGTACAATATATGTTATATTATGTCGAGTAAAATTTATTAAATGCATCTAACTTTTAATGATATGCTCATATTTAGATAGAGCAATAGGGTCACCTCTATTTTTTAATTGAGTATTAGCATCATAAGCATTCACTAATTTGACATCAAAATGTCTAATTTTTCTAAAAGTTTCTCAACATAATATTTTTGTGATAACATTATATTATCACTTTTCCTTATGATTTTAGCACTCAATATAACATTTGTCTTACTCATATTGTTCATGTCAAATTTAGAAGCAAGAAAACACTTTATTTCAAATATTAACTCATAACTAGTACTGAAAACAAGCATATCATTTGCATACAAGCATATGATCACACAGTCACTACCAATAAATTTTGTATGAACATATTTATCTGCTTCAACGAAAAAGAAATGATGGCTTGCCATGTAGCACCCCAAACCCGGCCCAGAAGTTATGGCCGGATCCGGCATGCCACATCAAAAACGTTAAAAAAAAAAATCCATTCTAAGTCCAGAAAATCGTACTTAATGTTCAAAAGATTAATTCATTAAGGGTTAAAGTGAATGGAAGTCATGCACCGGTAGGAAACCGGAAAAGAGGTGGTGAGTCCATCGGACCGCTTAATACCAAGCTCCTTCGGATCCAATCCTAGACATGCATCCGCCATTGCCACACCTTAACGTCATGGATATTTCTAGAAACCGATTTGATTAAGCCATTTTAGGAAAAGTGATTAATTTTGGAAAATACTTTCATTGCGAAGCTTTGCTTGTTGTCGTGTTATTTTGAAATCAACTGTTGTTTTTGAAAATGCGCCTAAAGCTATCCAGTTTCAACAGTTAAAATAAGTAATACCTATCTTAGTAATACATATTAAAACCATCAAAAATAAATAAGCGGCCTTATTACATTTAAAAGCCCAAAACCTCAAACGTAATTAAAAGGATGTCCATTCACGGAAGAAAATCAAACTTTCAAAGCGGGTGGCCACTCAATTCCCTCACGACTCCAAGCCCACTATGGTTGGGGATTTCTGCGTGGATGAAAATAAAATGGTGAGTTTGGGGAAACTCGGTGTGTAAGGAAACCCCTTCAAAGCCCAAGTCAGCTCAAGCCTATTGGGCCTAAGCCCATTCAGTAACAATGGTAATCTTGGGCGAGCCCTTTCAAATTACAATAAACGGGCCTTAGCCCTTATTCAGATAACAATGATGGCCCATAGGCCCATTTCAAAATACATGCAACATCAAGTAAACATATGCAAGCCCATTTGGGAGACTACTCAACCCACCAACCACTACACTCCACCCGTACCAGCCATACACTCCATGTGGGGAATAGCTCAACCCACCCATTTAACACTCCACAGATGCGACCTTGTTTGCTCGGTTATCGATAGAATTGAGGCAAAGCCTCCAAGACGTGGACAAGCCACTTTCGATACTTCCTCGTCAATATCCCGGTCCCATGCACCAGATAATAAGAACATGGCATGCAATAAATAACAAATCAAACATGCATTTAGGTCAATTTAACCCTAGGGGTATTTGGTAATTTATCTACTAGGGGTAAACTGTAAATTTTCCACTTTTAAAGGTATTTCAATAATTTATCTATTTTAGGGTTTTCATGTATATTCCTACCTTTCACGTACTAACGAGAATCACGCATCGAGGGTTCTTACCGAATTGGGCCGTTAGCCCATCATTTCAATTTTGGCCCATTAAGCCCAAAAATATCGAGGCACGAAATCATGCACTTTGCAATCCAAACATTGCAGCTTACCAAAAACATTAATCGATTTACCTCACGAGCATTCGCACACTCGCAAATCTACAAAATACCGGTTTTCGACATTTTGGCTTTTACCGATCTAGACTAAGAAAGAGGGTGTTAGTTACACACCTGTTTGCGACGATATGCTGACGAGATCCACACACGAACCACCTACAATTGGATTACTAACACGTTAATCTAACTATTCAAATACGAACTACGTATTAATCCCTTACAATATTCGGCCAACCACACCTACAGATCATAGTAAGCTTATAAGAAATCAATAAGCAACTCATTAACAAATTTTTGTCAATGTTTACCACATAATCATAATTTCACTGCAAGCTGTCTTCCTGAGCAACAGTCACTAAATCATTTATAACTGGAGCTACGAAACTCCAAATCAAGTGCCGTTAATTTTCCCTGAAAATAGACTCATATATCTTTTATCCATAAAATTTTCAGAATTTTTGGTTTAGCCAATCAATACCAGATTTTTCTCAAAGTTTCCCATGTTTCACTGTTTGACTAATCTGACCACTCTTCATTACGAATCAAATTTCTCATTGTACAGAATTCAAAATATGTTCTTGTTTATTTCATTAGAAACTAGACTCAATAAGCTTTAATTAAATAATTTATTCAGCTTCTAATTCATCTCCTACAATTTATGGTGATTTTCCAAAGTCACATTACTGCTGCTGTCCCAAGCAGATTTATTACCAAATCACTCTTTCATACACCTATCTTGCATGCATGTTATTTAAACATGTATATCACCAATCAATCATCACATATCTATGATTTTTACTTAAGCATAATCTCCATTTCATCATTTTAAAGTACAACATGTTAGCCGATTTTTCCTTTAGCATCTAAGGCACATGCATGCTCATTTGTTTGGCTCAACTTCACATATCTTCCATTTTTCATCAAAAGAACATGAAACAACAACCATTTCCTTCATTTTAATTCATGACTAAATGCTCACAACACAACTAAAAATCAAAATATACTTCAAGAGTTAAGGTAGAATCAAGAAGAACTCATGAACCTCAAAATAGAAGCAAGGTACCAAGAACTTACCTTCAATTTTCCTCCTTCTAATGACCGAATACTCAAGAGCTTTCTCCTCTCCTTTCTCTTCTCTAACTTTCAGCTATGATGAACAAAGATGGACAAAACTTTGTTCTTTTCACCCCTTTTTCTTTTAATAAAACTTCATATTTCATCCATTTAATTCTTTAATACAAAAGACATGATATTCTTATCATGAAACATTTACCTAACCCATTATCATGAAACATTTACCTAACCCATTATCATGGAACATTTACCTAACCTATTATCATGAAACATTTACCTAACCCATTATCATGGAACATTTACCTAACCTATTATCAATTTGTATCAATTTGTACCATAAATTATGGATATCAAGTGTACATTTTGTCTACAACAACATGATGGTTGGCCACTTCATGTAAAATAGGAGGTTTGTCATGCAAATCCTCCTATTTTGCAGTCCTATTTATTTGGCCACTTCAATTTAGCCTATAGCATTTTCAAACATTTTCACATAGGTCCTATTTCATAATTTCACTCCATTTTTCTTATGGAACAAAGATTAACTAAAATTACTGGGTTCTATCTTAAGCTTGGGCCTTCTAGAGGCCCACTAACATAATTAAACCTATGCCAACATTCACAGGATTCCCGAAAATTGGGGCGTTACAACTCTACCCTCCTTAAAGAAATTTCGTCCTCGAAATTTACCTAATCCAAACAGATAAGGGTATTGCTGTTGCATCGTCTCTTCTGGCTCCCAAACTCAGAAGTTTCCCCTTCCTTAACTTGTTGAAAACGAGCGACCAAAGACTCATCTTTCAACTGTTTTTCCTTAATCTGATCAACCCAGGTTGGCCTCACTTGCAACTCAGCCAACAGACTTCCATCATAATATAGACTCAGACGAGCAAACATTGCTCTCAGATCAGATACAGCTCTACGACTTAGAGCATCGGCTACCACATTAGCCTTGCTTGGGTGATACTCGATCGAACAGTCATAATCCTTAAGCAACTCAATCCATCTCCTTTGCCTAAGGTTCAGCTCCTTCTGAGTCAACAAATACTTAAGACTCTTATGGTCAGTGTATATAATACACCTTTCTCCGTACAAGTAATGTCTCCAAATCTTAAGTGCAAATATCACTGCTGCCACTCTAAATCATGAGTCAAATAGTTTCCCTCATGAGGATTAAGCTATCGTGATGCATATGCAACCATCTTACCCTCTTGCATTAACACGCAGCCCAAACCTACGTGTGATGCGTCCTTTATACTGATAAAATCATTCCCAGACTCATTTGAATTAACACAAGTGCTTGATCGAACTTTCTTCAACTTCTCAAAAGCTTCCTGCTGTTTCTTAGTCCATACAAAGCGGTACTCCTTTCCTTATGTGTTTTGTCGAGGTGCTGCCATCACGAAAAACCTTCCACAAACCTTCAGAGTATCATGCCGCCCTAGAAAACTCCGTATTTCGACACCGACCTAGGCGGCTTCCACTCCAAAATCGCTTCAATTTTCCGAGGTCCACCTTAATCCCCTCGGCAGAGACCACATGTCCTAAGAAGGTTACCTCCTTCAACCAAAATTCACACTTGCTAAAGTTCGCACAGAGTTCCTTCTCCCTTAATACTCGCAGCACTATACGGAGATACTCATCATGTTTCGTTTCATTTTCAGAATATACCAGGATATCGTCAATAAAGACGACTACGAACTGATCTAAAAATGGTTGGAACACACGATTCATCGATCGATAAACGCCGCAGAGCGTTAAATCGATCCAAATGGCATAACCGAAACTCGTAATGACCATACCGAGTCCTGAATGCCGTCTTATGTATATCTGCCTCCTTGACCCTTAACTGATGATATCCAGATCGAAGGTCGATCTTGGAAAATACAGAAGCTCCTCTAAGCTGGTCGAACAGATCATCAATCCTTGGCAGTGGATACTTATTCTTAATCGTCAGTTTGTTCAACTGGCGATAATCAATGCACATCCGCATTACCATCCTTCTTTTTCACGAATAGCACCGGTACTCCCCATGGAGACACGCTTGGCCTAATAAAGTCCCTATCCAACAACTCTTGAATTTGAGCCTTTAACTCCACTAACTCCTTCGATGCCATCCTATACGGTGCGATGGACACGGGCGCCGTTCCAGGCAACAAATCTATTCCAAACTCAACTTCTCGGTTCGGAGGCAATCCTGGAAGCTCCTCCGGAAAAACATCTTGGAACTCCTTTACGGTCCTAACCTTATCCACTGTCAGCCCCTCCTTTTCTAACTGACTTACAAATGCCAAATAGACCTCACAACCTTTCCGAATCCACTTTTCGGCTCTTAATGCCGACACCACATTGGACAAATAATCCCTTCGCTCACCTATCACTATAACCTCCTCATCCTTTGTGGTCCTTAACACCATTCGTTTAGTAGTACAATCCAGAGTCGCTTTATGCTTAACAAGCCAGTCCATTCCCAAAATGAGATCAAACTCTCCGAACGGTAACTCCATCAGATCTCCAGGGAAAATCTTACCTTGAGTTTCTAAGGGTACATCCCTATACAGTTTGTCTACCCTAACCGAGTGACCTAAATGACTTAGTACAGATACCCCACTCACAATCTCCTCAGAGCAGTCCAAGTTGTCCATAATCCGTTCTGTGGCCTCCAACCAATATTTCGCCACATTCGGGGCTATACCAGACACGCCCCTAACGATCTCGCTCTGTTAGCCCAGAGTCATTCAGAAATCGATCCTCGAATTTCGTTGCCCGAACTTGTTCCGGCAACCCTTTCCAGAACACGAAGCATTGCCTGTGACAGGGCATCATCCTCGGTGGCCCTATCATACGGCCCATTCTCATCCGTCGGTGGTGGTCGTGCTACTCCAGTGGGTATGTGTTCAGAAGATGAAGATCCAGCTTGAGTACTACCTCGGCCTCGACCACGGCCTCTTTCCCGAGTAGCTCTCGTACTCATATCGATTTATCTTGATTATGAATTTTATGCATCAATTCAATATTCCGGTGTTTATTACGGATGTTTTATGAATCGACGGTGAGTTCGAGTTTGTTTTCGCAGAATCAAGTCTAGCTACGATTTCGATCTCTTATCGATTTTCCTATGCTTTCGGTATCATCCTATCTAGAGTGTCCTAGTAGGGTTTGATGAGACAGATAATTCAGAAAATATTGAGAAAAGTTCGAGTAATACTTACAGACTTGGTAGGAGATTTGAATGTCACCTTCTAAAGATCTAAATTTTGAAAATCGAGTTTTCGCATTCTTTATAAAATTTTCGCTTTCGAAAATCTTTGTTTTGTAAACCCATTCCACAGTACCGAGTTGTTGCAACCTAGGCTCGATACCACTAAATGTAGCACCCCAAACCCGGCCCGAAGTTATGGCGGATCCGCATGCCACATCAAAACGTTAAAAAATCCATTCTAAGTCCGGAAAATCGTACTTAATGTTCAAAAGATTAATTCATTAAGGGTTAAAGTGAATGGAAGTCATGCACCGGTAGGAAACCGGAAAAGAGGTGGTGAGTCCATCGGATCGCTAAGTACCAAGCTCCTTCGGATCCAATCCTAGACATGCATACTACCATTGCCACACCTTAACGTCATGGATATTTCTAGGAAACCGATTTGATTAAGTCATTTTTAGGAAAAGTGATTAATTTTGGAAAATACTTTCATTGCGGAAGCTTTGCTTGTTGTCGTGTTATTTTGAAATCAACTGTTGTTTTTGAAACGCGCCCTAAAGCTATCCAGTTTCAACAGTTAAAATAAGTAATACCTATCTTAGTAATACATATTAAAACCATCAAAATAAATAAGCGGCCTTATTACATTTAAAAGCCCAAAACCTCAAACGTAATTAAAAGGATGTCCAGTTCACGGAAGAAAATCAAACTTTCGAATGGGTGGCCACTCGAATTCCCTCACGACTCCAAGCCCACTATGGTTGGGGATTTCTGCGTGGATGAAAATAAAATGGTGAGTTTGGGGAAACTCGGTGTAAGGAAACCCCTTCAAAGCCAAGTTAGCTCAAGCCTATTGGGCCTAAGCCCATTCAGAACCTTGTGGTCTGGGCGAGCCCTTTCAAATTACAATAACCGGGCCTTAGCCCCTTATTCAGATAATGAGATGGCCCATAGGCCCATTTCAAAATACATGCAACATCAAGAAACATATGCAAGCCCATTTGGGAGACTACTCAACCCACCAACCACTACACTCCACCGTGCCAGCCATACACTCCATGTGGGAATAGCTCAACCCACCCATTTAACACTCCACAGATGCAAACCTTTGCGCTCATTATGATAAATTGAGGCAAAGCCTCCAAGACGTGGACAAGCCACTTTCAAGATTTCCTTCGTCAATATCCCAGTCCATGCACCAGATAATAAGAACATGGCATGCATAAATAACAACAATCAAACATGCATTTAGGTCAATTTAACCCTAGGGGTATTTGGTAATTTATCTACTAGGGGTAAAGCGTAAATTTTCCACTTTTAAAGGTATTTTAATAATTTATCTATTTTAGGGTTTTTCATGTATATTCCTACCTTTCACGTACTAATGTAATCACGCATCGAGGGTTCTTACCGAATTGGGCCGTTAGCCCATCATTTCAATTTTGGCCCATTAAGCCCAAAAATATCGAGGCACGAAATCATGCACTTTGCAATCCAAACATTGCAGCTTACCAAAAACATTAATCGATTTACCTCACGAGCATTCGACACTCGCAAATCTACAAAATACCGGTTTTCGACATTTTGGCTTTTACCGATCTAGACTAAGAAAGAAGGTGTTAGTTACACACCTGTTTGCGACGATATGCTGACGAGATCCACACACGAACCGCTTACAATTGGATTACTAACACGTTAATCTAACTATTCAAATACGAACTACGATTAATCCCTTACAATATTCGCCAACCACACCTACAGATCATAGTAAGCTTATAAGAAATCAATAAGCAACTCATTAACAAATTTTGTCAATGTTTACCACATAATCATAATTTCACTGCAAGCTGTCTTCCTGAGCAACAGTCACTAAATCATTTATAACTGGAGCTACGAAACTCCAAATCAAGTGCCGTTAATTTTCCTGAAAATAGACTCATATATCTTTTATCCATAAAATTTTCAGAATTTTGGTTTAGCCAATCAATACCAGATTTTTCTCAAAGTTTCCCATGTTTCACTGTTTGACTAATCTGACCACTCTTCATTACGAATCAAATTTCTCATTGTACAGAATTCAAAATATGTTCTTGTTTATTTCATTAGAAACTAGACTCAATAAGCTTTAATTACATAATTTATTCAGCTTCTAATTCATCTCCCACAATTTATGGTGATTTTCCAAAGTCACATTACTGCTGCTGTCCCAAGCAGATTTATTACCAAATCACTCTTTTATACACCTATCTTGCATGCATGTTATTTAAACATGTATATCACCAATCAATCATCACATATCTATGATTTTTACTTAAGCATAATCTCCATTTCATCATTTTAAAGTACAACATGTTAGCCGATTTTTCCTTTAGCATCTAAGGCACATGCATGCTCATTTGTTTGGCTCAACTTCACATATCTTCCATTTTTCATCAAAAGAACATGAAACAACAACCATTTCCTTCATTTTAATTCATGACTAAATGCTCACAACACAACTAAAAATCAAAATATACTTCAAGAGTTAAGGTAGAATCAAGAAGAACTCATGAACCTCAAAATAGAAGCAAGGTACCAAGAACTTACCTTCAATTTTCCTCCTTCTAATGACCGAATACTCAAGAGCTTTCTCCTCTCCTTTCTCTTCTCTAACTTTCAGCTATGATGAACAAAGATGGACAAAACTTTGTTCTTTTCACCCCTTTTTCTTTTAATAAAACTTCATATTTCATCCATTTAATTCTTTAATACAAAAGACACGATATTCTTATCATGAAACATTTACCTAACCCATTATCATGAAACATTTACCTAACCCATTATCATGGAACATTTACCTAACCCATTATCATGAAACATTTACCTAACCCATTATCATGGAACATTTACCTAACCTATTATCATGAAACATTTACCTAACCCATTATCATGGAACATTTACCTAACCTATTATCAATTTGTATCAATTTGTACCATAAATTATGGATATCAAGTGTACATTTTGTCTACAACAACATGATGGTTGGCCACTTCATGTAAAATGGGAGGTTTGTCATGCAAATCCTCCTATTTTGAAGTCCTATTTATTTGGCCACTTCAATTTAGCCTATAGCATTTTCAAACATTTTCACATAGGTCCTATTTCATAATTTCACTCCCTTTTTCTTATGGAACAAAAATTAACTAAAATTACCGGGTTCTATCTTAAGCTTGGGCCTTCTAGAGGCCCACTAACATAATTAAACCTATGCCAACATTCACAGGATTCCCGAAAATTGGGGCGTTACATGCCAATACTTGATCTAATTTCTCATGCCAATATTTAGGTGTTTGTTTCAAGCCATACAAGGATTTGAGGAGTTTACAAACTTTGGTTTCTTGAATTGAAATAACAACCTTCAAGTTATTCAATTGAAATTTCTTCTTTCAATTCGTTTAACCATGCTATTTTAACATCCACTTGATGTATAAAAAATTTGTGTATAAGCCAAAGCAATTAAAATACAAATAGAAGGAATTCTAATTATAGGAGCAATAGTGTTAAAATAGTTTATGTTTTGTTTTAGAGTAAAACCCTGTTGCAACTAGTCTAGCTTTATATTTATCAATAGAACCATCAAGATTAGATTTCCTTTTAAAAATATATTTACAACCATTAGTTTTTTTTTTCTAAATGAGGTAAATCAACTAATTTCCTAAGTACCATTTTGTAAAATAAAATCAAGTTCTACTTTAATGACAGTTTTCAAATGAAGCATTAAGAGAAGAAATTATATATGAATAAGCTAATGGATTATTTTTCACCATTTAAGTGTAAGAGTAATAATGTGCCTACATACCTTATTAGTATGACCTCATAAGTTAAATCGTTTAACAAAAGAATTTGTAAGTTTACATTTAGGAAGCGTGAAGGCAACACCATGCATATCTAACATTGAGAAGATGTGCTCTTACCATCTTTTGAAATTGTCCTCATCGAACACTTCAATTCTTGAGATGTTAAGGAAAGGCTTAGTGTATGAAACAAGAAGTAGCATCGGCATCACAACATCATTAGTAGTAGTATTAACAACAGGACTGGTAGCATTGGTAGTAGTAGGAGGGATGAAAGCATCCACAGTAGCAACGAGATCTATAGTTATGATTGTTAAACTTAATACCATTGAAAAAATTAAACAAAAAATAGAATTCGAAAATTTGAGCACTAAAACTTGAGGTGTGTAGAACACTATCTTTAAGGATAATTCACCCACAGCATATCCTCCAATATTCAACCCGCTCTTTTGTTTCAATAAAGAACATGAACAAGAAGAACAAAACTAAAAATAACACTAAACAAGTAATGTACATGGAGGAGTTTCTTTCTGGTGTGTTTACAAAAGGCTGCCAATGCATAGCGTTGGAAAAAATGGTTTAGAAAATAGTGTTTTTAGGCACAACGAAAGTTTAAAACTTTTATTAAAACCAAGCCTTGCGATATTTATAGTATTTAACCCTTAATTGAATTATTGCATGTTCTTTGTATGAGGCCGTTAAGGTTATTTCTCGACTTTCTATCGAACAATCTTCCCGTTATTCTTGAACCTTGTATTTCTTTGAGTGTAGGCTCAATCAAAACGAACCAAGTACACAAAATGAAAACTTTTATTAATATAGAATCAAAAACTTTAAGCTTTTTCGAAAAATAGAATTTATTCTAAAAATAAATTGCAACTATTTTTCAACTGAATACTCAAAACTTATGTAATTAGGTTAGCTCATAGTTTTACTGGGTAATTAAATAATAATGTTTTAATTAAAATATGGTATTTTACGTTACAAGGGGCGGCGACAATCCAAAATAATACTAGGGTTTGCCCTCCCTCATTCTTTGAAATGGGATTTCAGGCCCAACTTACGTATTGGGTACAATTATATGTGTTATTCGAGTTTTTATTTAACACTTATGATTTATCCAACCCAATAGCTATTTTCTATGTTTTTCAAAAATATTAATTAATTAATTAATTTAATTTTCTCAATTAAATTATTTTCTTAATACAATTCCAATTCCATCAAAGTCATTATAATTTTACCATTTTAGAATTTATAAGGAAATAGGTTTAATTGCCTCATTCAATAAATCTACAATGACTAATTAATTTAATTCTCATCAGTAAACTTCAATTATTTAATTACAATCAATTAAATAATAAATAATAATTCAAGAAATTATATTAATTTCTAAGTCATCTTTTGTACTTAGTGAGAAAATTCATTCATTGCGGATATTAATACATGTGATGAATTTCTCTTACTTATCATTTCCGTTCATTCCACAATTATCGCTTCTACATGCAATCCGTTTTGGGCTATTCTGAGCTAGCAGAGGAACCAATTGAACATATATAATTAGAGCTTAAATAATTTGCAATTAAGTTCCTACTATTCATCTATTAGTTACAACATTATTTAATCATTGAGTCATTTCACTATAGTACCTTGATTGAACTCTCTCTTATTATATACCATTACAAAAGATACTTATCAAGTGCTCACCCAATGACCTTATCATAAGTGTGTTACCCTTAATCTCTTCGGGATAAAATTTGTTTTCTCAATATGATCCTATTTTATCTCATGGTTTTCATTACGTCTTCCGATATGAAAAAGTCAATTACTAACACATAGTAATTAAATCATTTGTCTTATGACAAATGACCTGTGGTCACGTTCCTTTTTATCAATCATGTAATGTCAATGAGATGATATCATTTACCTTATAAGGTTATGATTCTATTGTTGTGGGTTGATGCTACATCATAAAAAAGTCGTATACCCAACGTATCAGCTTATGGTTCCATATCTATTTGAGCTCAGGCTTTCAATACATCAAAGTATACGAGTCAAGTATATATAGTTCATCATCCATTCAAGATTAAGTTGAATAAATTTATAAACAGATCTAGGATAAATTCAACTTGAGTCATGTCTGATGTATTGTCAATTCAAACAATCACATCTCTGTCTCTGTCTTTTGGGATTCATCCATTCCAATACCAAGACAAGGTATCTTCTCAATTGGACTTGATAGACGATATAATAGTCTTTTAATCGATTTTCTCAATTTCTATTAGACTACGGGTTGTTTAGATTATCTACTAATATAAGTTGTCTTCTCACATTATGATCCAACCACATAATGGAATTTAATATTAATTAAATATTAGATAATAAATGAGTTAATATTTGCTTACATTTTTCTTTGCGTGAAAAAATCATTGAAGACAAATACAAATGATATTAATAAGTAATAGAATTTTATTTAGGGCAAATACACTTAGGGCACTAAATCTCAACAATCTTCCACTTGTCCTAGTGAAGTAGATGAGTCATATTTCACATTCTCATACATTTTACATGTTTATCGAAACTCCTAACCATTAAAATCTTGGTAAACGGATCTACAAGGTAGTCTTCAAATCTAATTTTGACTACATCCACTATTTCGTCAACCATCGCTTCTCAAATAATATGACATTTTCAACCAATGTGTTTTGTGATTTTGTGATTTCATGTTTCCTTACTATCAGCTATTGTCGCACTATTATCACAATCCAGTATAATAGCTTTCACCATGCTAGGAATGGCTTTGAGACCTATAAAAACTTTTGAAGCTAGATTTCTTTTGTTGCTTTAGTAGTAGCCACAGATTTGGCCTCCATAGTGGAGTCAGCAATATAACCTTGCTTGACACCTCTCCACACTATAGAGCCACTGCCTAGGATAAAGACACAGCTCAATATCGATTTCCTCGATTCTCAACACATTTGGAAGTTAAAATTTATAAATCTGAGAGAAGTTAAATCTCCTTCAAAATATCCAAGCATGTAATCATTCGTTCTTCGTAAATACTTGAGTACATGCTTAACTTCTTGTTAATGTCTTAGATTGAGATTCACATGATATCTACTTACTATCCCTTTTGC
Source organism: Gossypium arboreum (assembly GCF_025698485.1). Classification (NCBI taxonomy): domain Eukaryota; kingdom Viridiplantae; phylum Streptophyta; class Magnoliopsida; order Malvales; family Malvaceae; genus Gossypium; species Gossypium arboreum. The sequence goes on along the minus strand of NC_069074.1, from coordinate 27,582,067 downwards.
ATAATAAATATCTGGACATGTGCACAAGATAACATATATGAAACATTCTACTGTTGAGCCATAAGGAACCTTTCTCATATGCTCTCTTTCTTTTTCTATCTTAGGACAATCCTTTAAAGAAAGATGAAAGCCTGAAATAGAAGGTCGTGTCCCTTCTTTAAGTCGACCATCACAAAATGTTCTAATTTCTTATCTATGTATGAAGGTTGAGACAAAGTTATCACTTTGATCTTTCGATCATTAAGAATTTGAATTCCTAAAACATATTTAGCTTCACCCAAATCTTACATGCTAGACTGTTGGGTTAACCACAATTTAATCGATGACAATGTCCTTACATCATTCCGAATGAGTAGAATGTCATCAACATATAAAATTACTTCATTCCCAATGAGTAGAATATCATCAACATATAAAATTACGAAGATCACCTTTCCATCCACAATACGTTTATAAGCACAAGGTTCATCAATGTTTTACTCAAATCCAGGACTTTTTATCACTTGATCAAATATTTGATTTCATGAGCGGGTTGCTTACTTAAGTCCATTTATGGATCTTGGCAACTTACAAACTTTATACTTGTTTCCATAAACTATATATCTCGTGAGTTGCATCATACAAACATTTTCTTCAAGATAGTCATTCAAAAACGGTATCTTGACATCCATTTACCAAAAAATCGAAAGTCACCCCAATGGACAAAAGAATGCGAATTGGCTTTAGCATGGCTACTAGAAAGAAGGTTTCCTCATAATTGATACATTTTTTCTGTGTCTAGCCTTTTGCTACGAGTCTGGCCTTGTAGGTTTCAACCTTTCCTTCCACATTTCTTTTCCTCTTGTAGATTCACTTTACACCCTATGAGTTTTATCCTTTCTGGTAAGTCTATAAGTTCTCACACTGAATTGGATTTCATTAAATCCATTTTAACTTTCATAGTTACTTCCTAAAGCTTGGAATCGACACTCTATATAGCTTCATCATATGTGAGAGGATCATTATCTTCGAGTTCAATAGTTTCCCTATTAAAAACACTACTACCACTTACAAATAAATCATTCCTTTTGGGGACCCTCCCATTGCGACGAGGCTTCCTATTCTACAGACTGTTTGATGGTTTACTATTCAGAACAGAATCTAGAATCATAGCTGACGGGTTTTCATTATTTCCTGAAAGTTCCTCAAGTAACAATCTACTACAAGGTTTAAAGTTGTTAACTTTCCTCAAGGAAAGTAGCACGAGTCGACACCTTAATTGTTTGATCTTTTAGGTTATAAAATACCCTTCATCATAGGCAATTGCGATGTGTGGATCTTTAGTTCCAATATATGTTTGTCATGGATGAGTTTTATATGGTTATTTATGGTTATAACATGAATGTAAAACAAATACTTAAGTGACTTGAAATCGTTTTTTAATTTGTATAACCAAGCTATCCTTAATGTTCATTTTACAATCTATAGAAACTAATATTTTTGGGATTTATGGCTACTTCTCTCAACAATATCGTCTTCAAAATTTAAATTTAAATTCTCTTACTAAAATTACAATATATCTTATTACTGTAACCATTATTGATAAATCTATTTAATTTTTATATCAAACATATCAAAATGTATATTAGTTTAAGATAACCCTTTTTATTTGAGTTGTATGTTTTATTTTATTCATGAGACTCTTCTTAGATTGGACCTGAAATCTCAGAAAGGACAAATTAAAAATCCAAAATGGAGGAATTTTCTATTTATTTGTCATTTGTTGATAATACCATATATTTAATTTAAGCCTTTAATATGTGGGTTAGGTGTGAAAGATAACTGCCATGAATTAATTACCTGTCATCTGACATCTGGAGTAGGTACCAAACTTGGTCACTGTCTTTAATATTATTAATTATCTCCCACAAACTTCTTTTTATTTGTTTTTTCAACCTCTTTCTTAACTTGTCCCTTACATTTGAACTCTTAATATGCGTTTAAGAGTTTTTCATTATAATTCTTATTAATCAGAGGATAATACGCCTGATTTCACATTTCCATTTTTTGGTGGATTTTTTAAGAAATAATATATCTACATTGGAGCAAAATTATAAATATTAAAATTTGAGTTTTAAATTTATGGATAAACTGTATCCATATTATTAAATTATTATAAGTTAATATTTCAATCGTTCAATTTTAAAAGTTACAAAATTGTTATTGAACTTTTAAAAGTTTCCATTTAAATCATCAGATTGAGAATGTTAAAATTGATATTATATAACTTTTTTGTTCGTACCATCTATATCAATAGAAATATATATATATATATATATATATATATATATATATCTCATTATTGTCTAAACTTCAGTCGTTTTTCATAAAACAATTTTGAATGTCACGAATATGTGAACCAAAATCTAAACAGTTTTCTTCTCCGATCTCCAACACTAATAATCAGATTGACTTGGATTTAGGATATCTTCTTCTACTTGTCGATGGGTATTCATCCACTGTATCAATTACCAAATAGTTAATTGGAGCTAGTTATCTAGACTTAAAAAAAAAAAAAAACCTTAATAGTCCAATGACTTAAATAAAAACTTTCAAATAGTTTAGTGACTTAAATGAAAACTTTCGAATAGCTCAATTATCATTTTGTAATTTTTAGAAGTTGAGTGACCAAAACGTAAATTTATTAATAATTTAGTGACCTTAAGTATAATTTACCCTATTTAATTAGTATTTAGATATATATATTTCCAAATAAATAGATTAAAAATAAATTTTTTTAAGAGAATATTTAATTTCAATTTTTAAACTTCAGAAGCGGTGATGACACATGGTAACTTTTTAAATATGGTTGTAAAAAAAATGAGGTTTATGGTTCTTTCTTTTATGCTGCCGGTCGCTTGCCAGCCACCCTTTCTCTTCCTCTTTCAATGGGAAACCTTCCCTTTCCGATATATGTTTCTCTCCTCTATTTTTCTACCATGCATTTTCAAGGGTGTTGTTCGTACAAAATGTTTTCAAAAGTTCTTAATGGTTGAACATAGTCAATATATATGATTTTATTTAACAATTTAAATCATAATTAAAATATTTGTATCATATTAAAAATAAATACAATGTAGATCAAAATTTTTAATAATATTAAAAATTCAAATTATAGTTGGAGGATTTGTACTTAAAATATAATTTTACTTTATGTAATTAATATAAAATAATATTATTCAAAATAATTATTAATAAATATAATTAAAATATATTAATTATTTTATTAATTTAGATATAGTGTTAATAACAAATCATTAATTTTTATTGTAAATTAAACTATAAAAGGGATTGTAAATTATTAAAGGGATTGTATAAACTATAAAAGTTTGATATATTTTAAATTAAACTCTTCACTATTTAATTTTTATTTTCCTTCTTTTTCAATAATAAAAAATTGACCATAATAATTCACAAATAATATATATTAAATTATATAGATATATTTTTATGTGAAATGTAAAGTTACTTATTACATAAATAATTAAATATCAATATTTAAAAGCAAAGTTGTATAATTTTTCTTTTTATTTATTATATAAATCCCTTTAGTAAGAGTCCTTTAATAGAATTGGAATTATTATATATAAATATGATAAATTTTCTTATGAAATAAATTTATTAAACCATATATTTTAGTAAAATTAAAATTATTCATAAATGAGATAAATTTTATAAAAATAAAATATATATTTAAAATGAAAAATCCAATAGTATAATGAAAACAAAAGTTATATTAGCAAGTCAAAAATAAATATAATAAATCTTATAAATAATATATATATTTATATATATATATATATATATATATATATAATGACAATATAATGAACACCCAAATTAATATTAATCAATTCAAAAGTTTCTCTAAACTTATATTTTTATATTTTTTCTGAAATGAAATATAATAATTTAAACATACAGTAATTCAATATAAAATGTAACTTTATTTATTATTATATATATTCATTCAATAAAAGTTTTTAATACAGTCAAAATCCATATTTATAAAATGATAATTTTTTATCAAGTAAATTTAGTTAACTAAATATTTTAATAAAATTAAAAATCTTATTTACAATTATGATAAATATTATTTCCTTCATCCAACTAAACTGTCATATTTTGAATTTTAATGGTCAAAATGTTTCAACTTTAACCTCTTATTTTTAAATTATTGCGGATAAATATTTAAATATATATTATAAAATTTAATGAAATAGTTTTTAAATAGATTTTATAAATTTTAATTAAATAAAAACAGTTAAAATAATTGAGGTCAAAGTCTAAAATTTTGGTACCAAAAGATCTACTGTGACAGGAAGTATAAATAATAAAATGATTATTTAAAATGAAAAATTCAATAATATAATAAATAACACTTGCTATATTGGTATAAATGTAATAAATCTTATAAATAAAGGTATAAATGTAATAAATTTTATAAATAAAAGTCTTGACTTATATGAAGTAGTGGTTAAAGCTCTTGTCGATACTTATTTGATATAAGTTCAAATTGAGTTACTCAAGTTTCAATCCTATTATTTTATCAAAAATAAAATAATTAAAAGAATATTTAAAATAACAAATTCAATCAGGTCAAAGTTTCTTCAAATTCATACTTAGTGTCACGCTTCAAATCTATAAAAGGTACAAAGATAAAAATAATATAACTTATTTTGTACATATAAGAAGGTATTTTAGTAATTTCTCAATTGAATTAGTACTTAATTGATTCATGAGACCAACTCAATTAAGAGTTTAATATAAGTATAGTAAACAATAAATTTGATTCTCTAAATTTGATATCAATTTAAATATTTACTTCTTATTTAATTTTATTATGGCTTAATATACATTATGCACCTAAATTTAACACTTTTTTCTTAATTTGATACCTAAATTTTTTTTTACTCAATTTGGCTTCTGGACTTGACACTTTTTTTCTAAGTTCGTACCTAAGCTTTTTTTTGTCCAATTTGGTATCTAAACTTGGCAACTTTTTTTTATAATTTGATCCTATGCTTTTTTAAGGTTAAATTTGGGGTCTAAACTTGTCAAATGTTATACAAATTACCTCCTAAACACTAATGATGTTAGTTTTTTTAGAAATAGCTAATGTATGACCAATATGCGATACATGACAAGAATCTAATGGCAGGAATTATTTCATTCATTTGGAGTTTCCTATGTTTCACTAAACATTATGCTTGAAATTTACTTTTTATTAGGGTTGAGCTTATTTTGACCATTAATAGCAAGAATGATATAAGAGGGGTTGGATACTTAAAATATAGTTCGGTCTTCATAAAGCCCTTAATTCCACATAAATATCACTATTGGAGAAAATTTGTGTTAAAAATTATACATTAAATTATGCTTAATTAATTAATATTGAATAAGAAAATAAGAGTTTTAAAAACTCAAAATAAAATAAAATAATTATTATAAATTAAAAAATAAAATAAATAAATAAAATTGAACATTTAAAATAAAAAATGAAATTTCATGTGATCTCGCAACATATTGATCATAATTAATTATTTTTACTAAGGCATAAAAATAACATTTTTAAGTACTAAATTAAGAATAATTGTCAAGTTTAAATATAAAATTAAGAAAAAACTTAAGTTCAAATATTAAATTGAACAAAAATTCTAAATACCAAATTAGCAAAAAGTCGAAGTTCAGATATTGAATATTACTGAAGCCTTTTATTATTTATATTTAAAAAAATTCATCATATACTTAACGATATTGTCAACTAAACCACATATATAATGAGAGAATGATTTAATATTATAATCATCGAAAATATTGATATTCTTTAAATAAAATGCAAAAAGTAAAAAAAAGAAAAAATCAAATCTCGAATAAAGTTTGTTTTATACAAAATGTTGAATAAGGTTAAACAGATTGCAATTGTTAAAGAAATTTATAGTCCCATTAGTTTGCATCACTGAATAAATAAAAAGACAAAGGGAGGGGATAATTTTGCACTTTCGTCAATAGTATTGCTGGTCCACCGAACCAGGCATTTATGAAGACTAATAAAAACCAGCAGCAGTACAAGGAAGAAGCTATCTCTCTCGTCTCAAAAAGCAATGGAAGATACTTCATCAGCAAAGGAAGTAACGTTGCAAGGAACTCCAGCTAATTACTTCCCCAGGTCCTTCCATGAAGTTGTAGGTGCCATTCTCAGGTGTTTGGGACTTGAAACTGGATTCCAACAAAACCCTAATCCATGTCCAAAGAAAGAAGATGACAGTAAAGCCAATCATAATCAATCTGTTTCTCAGAAGGAAAGTCCAGATCCACCTTCATCAACAGACAATTCAGATCCATCAACCACTGTGATCGACCCACCAGCTGATCCTCCTCCTTCCACCACTGTAAGATATGTTGCTTTGCTTGCTAGCTAATTTCTTTGATATCTTTGAAACTGTCCCAGCAGTGGGTCACATTCGGTCTCCACTATTTCGGAATCAAGTCCTTGACTTAAGATGCATGTTTCAGTTGTGCATGTAATTTTAAGATGCAAGTTTTCAATTATGTGGGCGTTGTTTTCGTTGTATCTTTAATGCAGGGAGACACGAACGATGGCGAACTTCCCATGGTTTCTCTCTTTACTCCTAAAAGGCCAGGGACAAGCGCCGGCAGTGGACCTCAGATTAATTAACTTGAGTTGTCAAGATCGACGCTTTGTGGGCAAAAACAAGCTTTGGCAACTGCAGCGATATTCAAGAGAGGTTTATATGGGGTCCTTGACTGTTGTTTTCATCTTGTTCTTGGATGTTTTTTTTTTAGGAGAATGGAAAATCGAGTGAGTTGTGAATAATTTGTATAAAATATCATAAACCCATGTATTTTAAGAGTATATTAATTTCAATAACGTTGCAGAAAATGTGCTTATGAATTAGTGTTTGAGTTTATAGTTTAGATTTCAATTCCACAGGGTGCTTTAGAGTTTAGGACTGTACTATTCATTTATGGCCGGGTCACTGCTTCAGTCAACGACATGAAATTTCGAGGAAAAAAAAAATCATAGATGAATTTCTAACAATGGCAAAAAATAAATAAATAAAAAAGAAGGTGATTTCAGAGAATTTCAAACAATTTCATCTCATGCCTTTCATCTTCATTTTATTTATTTCTTTTAAACAAATTCTCCATTTCTATTAAATCCATTGTTTAATTTAAAAGGATTTTTTTTATTTGAGTTTGATTTTTATTTAATTTTGGTATATAAATTTTTTGTCTAATGTGATATTTGTATTTAACAATAATTATAATAGTGTTTACCTTTTAATATTTAATTTGAGTTGAAATTGACTTGATGAAACTTAAATACTAATATTATTAGGTTTGAATTTTGACTATCTTAATGACAAAGTTGAGACTTTAGAAATTTTGAAATCTCAAGTTCTAATATCAAGCTGTCTAAATATTACTTGTAACTTCAAAAAAGAAAAAAGAAAAAGAAAAAGAAAAAGAAAAAGAAAAAGAAAAAGAAAAAGAAAGTACCGCCCTAAAATGGAAATATTTTTATTTAAATTCTTTTATAATTTATAAAATTTTAAATTAATAATGGTAAAATTGTACATGAGTTCCTAAAAATGATAAAATTTGATTTAATCCTTTAAAATTATACAGATATAAATTATTAAAATAATGAAATTACATTTTTACTTTCATATATATAATTTAATTTGGATCCCAAAAATTTTTCTAACTTTACCCTAAAGAAAAGAAATCAGATAACATGATATATATTATATTGAGGTTACTAAACACTTACCCATATTCAAATAACATAGAGCCATAGGGGTTAAATTTTTTATTTACACCTTAAATATTAAGGTTTAAACCCTGCCATATCATTTTCTTTCCCCTATGCATCAAAAAGATTTTGATATACATTGTAAAACTACTAAGAGTGTAACATTAAATATATTTGCAATCTATACTCGAAATTCCAGATTTAAAAAATAAAAGAAGAGGTAGTTGTGGAGCCAAATCACTGTAAAAAATTTCAAAAGCAATTTAAAAATGTGGGGTAAAATTTACAAATTTATACATCACCTTTGTTGCGAATTGGACATTGAGTTAAGCTTATTTATAATTCCAAGAAAATCATATGACGGTGCAAATACAGACACTCCGTCGTCCATAGTTGTTGACCTTTTCTACTTACCGCTTTCACTGCGTGCTCTTCTACTTGTTCCCATATAGCTAAGAATCATCTGTGAAATATGAGAAGATATTTAATATAAAGTTCAAAATCAATTATAAATACTTAAAAATATTTATTAAAAGTTAATGAAAAATAAAATTTAATTTTGGTTGAAATAATAAAGTTAAGGTAAATTTTTGTATTGGTTATTTCATTAAAAATGTTACAATTTAATTATTAATATTTTTGAATTTTTTTACTCAACTGTTTAGTGGTTAATGGTGATATTTTTAATTAATATTGACAATTTTAATTCTCAATTTTATACTTTCTCTTCATTTTACCTTAATTCTATATAAAAATATTTAAAGAACCCAAAATTGTTTTTTTTAAATTCAAATAAAATCTATGTAAAAATCAAGTTATTGCTAGATTATTGTAACAAAAAATCTTCATCATTGCCATAAAATCATGAAGACAAATAAAAACTAGATCAATGTCAATCTCTTAATACATTATTAATCTGGTATAAATCTTAAATATAATTAAAACTAATGTTCATTCAAGAAAACTCAATATTATATTGCAATAAAGCTCAAAATTGATTAATATTGAGGTAGAAGAACAAAATGGTTATTCACTAAAATCCAATAACAAATTAAAAATAAATCAGAACCAAATTAGTAATATTTTCAAGTTAAGTTTCATGTTATTGAAGAACTTTCAAAACTGATATTATAAAGACTTGTGAAAATGACTCTAATGCCATTTTTAACAAAATAAAAACAAAAACAAAATATATCACAACATTTTCTTTTTCAAACTCAATTAAAATTTCAAATCATTTAAATTATTTTTCAAAACTCAAATTGTAAAAATAAGTTATATTCGAATATTTTCTATTTTCTTTTCTTGAACAACAATTTCCCTCATTTTCTCACTCTTATCTCTTTCTAAAATTTTTATCTATTTTGATTTAATTTTTGAATTTTCTAAGTTTTTAGAAAGTTTTAAATTTTAAAAGAATTTCAAATTTTATATAGAATCAAGGGTGAAGAGAGGAATTTTTATGGGGCCAAAATTAAATTGTAATTTTTACGATAGTAAAAATACAACTTCACCATTTTAATAGCCTCTATTTTTATAATTTTTAAAGGATTAAATCAAATTTTTATTATTTTTAGGGGGCCAAAATACACTTTTACCTTTAATAATTTAAAATTTTAAAAATTTCAAAGGGCCTAAATGGAAAATTTTTCATTTTAGGGTGGTCGAGGCCCTTGCCAACCCCCCTAGTTTCATCCCTGTATAAAATCAAGGTCAAATTGACAGAAAGTATAAAAGCTGAGGACTATAATTATTATTATACCAATTAAAAAAGTGCCACTGCTAGCCACTTAATGTTGGGTGACCAAAAAACAATTTCGAAAAATGTTAATGATCAAATTGTATTTTTTTTTAGTTAAGTGACCCAAAGAAAAAATTACTCATAATTGAGTGACTAATAATATAATTTACCCTAAAAGCTATGATGACTTGGGTTCAAATCCTATTTTCTTTTATTATGTGTATCTATTTTTTTAGATTTATCAAAATAAAAAAAAAGATATAAATACTCTCAAAATAACATTTCTTAGTTTATAGAAAAAAACTTTTAGTAATTTCTTAACTAAGTTAAAATATAGTTGATGGGTTGATAACAACTCAGCTAACACATCAATAATATGTTCAAAATTAAATTTATAACCATATACAAGCTGTACAAGCCCAATTTTTGGGCCCAAAATCCTCTAACCCATTTGACCTAAACCCAAAACCACTAAATCCCTAGCCCAATACATTAAAAAAAAGAAGAAGGGAGACCTAAAACCCTAGCCGTTCAGCCACTCGCCCCTGTCCCATCCACTACCGCCTCTGCTCCACCACCGTTTGTCTGCAGCAACAATGGAAAATAGATAGATATTGAAAAAAAAGGGAAATGAAATGGCTATAAAAAGCCAAGCAAAACCATTGTATAAGGGGAAATTTTTAAAATACAAAAATACAAGATTCAATCTTTCTAGCAAAAAACGCAATACTAGTCACAAAACAATAAGAGAATCGACATCAAAATAAAGCCAAAGCCCTCTAAATCAAAACCCAAATTTAAGGTGATTTTCCTTTCTTTTCCATTTTTTAGAGTTTCTTTATAAACATAAACATATAATATAAGTAAAATAACATACATATATTAAACATAAATAAAATAAATAAAAAAAGGGGGAAAATCTACCCATGGGTGATTTCCGGCCACCGTGTCTGGTGGTCGAGCGACGGCCACGCCGTGAGGAGGCACGACAGACGACGAGGTCTTGGCCGAGTACACACCTGCAGAGAAAAAAGAAGAATTTTTTTTTTCTTTAGAATGGTTGACAAATGACTTTTTTTTCATTAATTTTTTATTTATATAGGCCGTATAAAACGACGTCGTTTTGGCCAGCGTCCATAAGCCCCAAAACGATGTCGTTTCGAAGCAACCCGACCCGATTCGACCCGCTCCACTCAGGATCCGCGTGTTTTTGCTCTTAGGGGCTAATTGCGCGAGCGATCCTTCCGCTTTTTCTATGATTTTCAATAAGGTTTTTTTTGTACTTTAAATTGGCCCTATAATTCATTGCGCTTTCCAATTTAGTCCTATTTGGTGTGCTGTGCATTCGATCGAAGGAATAATTGCTTTCACGGTCCCTCCATGTTGTGCGCACTCAATTGGGTCCTTTTATATTTTAAATTCCTCTAACTTCATTGTTAATTCAATTTTTCCATTTTGTTACTTTTCTTCATTATTTCATTTTAACCTTAATATTATTCATATTATATTTTATTACTGCTATCATTATTATATTTTATTTATTAGCATGACGTTATTATTGTTATTACTTAGTATTATATACATATATATTATATAGTATTATTAATATTTTTAATATCATTATTTTCGTTAATGTATTTGATGACCACATATGTATTCTTTTACTATATATACATATATATATATTATACTCCATATTACACACATCTACATTAATATTGTATTATGCCTATTCTTTAAGTATTATTTATATATATTTCTCTTTTATATATTATGTATATATTTTATGTACATACTTTTAATATTATCATATATTCATTTTTAAAATATACGTGTATGTTTACGTAATATTCATAGTTTTTTTGTATTATTATTATTTCTAATATGTATATACTTTTAATATCACCATTTATAATATATGTGTATATCGTATATATATACATATATATCTTCTAATATTATATTTTATACCTCTATATTGTACCATTTATGTACTTTTTATTTCTCATATTATCTTATGTACACTTTTAAAAAAACTACATTATGTATATACCATTACTACACCTATTTATTTCTTAACAGTTATTTTATTATTATTATTATTCCTAACATATATTGTGTATACATTTTTAATATCATATAATATATATGTATATATATATCAATACCATATCCTTGTTATATCTATTTTCACCCTATTATATTTTTTTATATGTAGTATTATTTTTTATATATACCATTATATTTATTATTATACTTATTATTTTCACTATTGTTGTTCATTACTTTATTTTAATACCATTATTTATATCATTATTATTACTACATTTTCACCTATTACTTTTAAAATACACTCATTTCATTCTTTCCTCACTCACATCATATATTATTTATTTATATATACACATGCATATATACACTTTCATACATCATTCTAAATTATTATCGGTATTATTACTATTAACGTTATTATTACCATTACTATATTATGATTCTTCAGTTTTATAATGATTATTTATTACTAGTTCCTTTTTAATTTGAATGTTTCTAGCTTACTCATTATTTTCATTTTTCAAAAAAGCGATACTCGTGTTTGGAATTTCGAGAAAATCGCCCTAACTTACTGGGTTTCGATTTTCTCATTTAACCTAAATAACGGAATATTCTTTTAAATCACGATGCAAGTCTTAAAATGCTTATTCTCGGAGATACGAGGTGTGGTGCCCTAACTTACTGGGTATGACATTTTGTTACCTCGAAATAAGATTTTTGCAAGTAAAGGCAATATTCGGTGTTTGGGAATTCGAGGAAACGTGCCCTAACTTACTGGGTTTCGACTTTCCTCGTTCACCTTAACTAACCGAATATCCTTTTGAAATACACGAATTTTTATATAAAAGGCAAGCTCGCTCTCGAAAATTCAAGATGTCGTGTTCTAACTTACTGGATGTGACATTTTATATTTTGAGACGAGAAGGTCTTTAACATTTGAGCATTTTCTTTACAAAGAGGGATCGTATTTTAAATTCTTTCAAGTTTTCAAATTCTCGACACTAAGACACTAATTAATCAACTAGGTACCAATTTTGGGCGTATCGAGGATGCTAATCCTTCCTCGCGCGTAACCGACTCCCGAACTCATTTTCTGATTTTCGTAGACCAAAAATTATCGTTTTAGTAAATCTTAACTTTTATTAAAATGATTAACTTAAGGTGATCCGATGACACCTAAAAAGATTGGTGGCGACTCCTGTTTTTATTTTTTTTCTTCTCCAAGTCGATACCCGTTGTTTTTTTTCAAAAAAATGGTTACGACACAAGCCTTCATAATATGTTCAAAATTAAATTTATAACCATATACAAGCATTTCATTGTAAATACAAATAATTTTATCACCTTGACTATCATAGAATTTGAATGCTTAGAAAACTTTAAATAAATCACAAACATCATGAAAGTGAAACTATTGAAGATTTGTGTATTTAAAAGATGATTGAGCATTTTCATAAACTTAGCATGCTCCCTAATTGCTATGTAACGCCCCTAACCTGGATCCATCACCGGAATAGAGTTATGGAGCATTACCGGAGTTATCGATTTATTTATCAGATATTTTATTTCATCTAACGTTCATATTTGGAACCAATTAAAATCAAACATATTGTCCCTTAAACGTACGTATTTTTTTCTCGACATGTTTTACTTGAATTTATTACTCGTCTCAATATATTTAATTTCCTTATATCAACGTATTAAAGATAATCACATATTTACATGTCATGATAAATATCATTCTCTTGCCATTTGTTCATAAACATAAATCAGATAATTCATTATATCGATATTTCATGCATTTAAAAATACAATTCAAGTTACACTAACTTACCTCGTTGCTTGTTCATGTTTATAATTTCATTAATCCGATATCTTTTCTTTTCCACGTTCAAGTCTCGTATTCGAGTCATACAGATCTTTATAAATAAATTTGATCATCGTTTTCATTTATTTCATATTCTAATACATTCAATTAATGCTTTAAACAAAATTATCATTTTACACATTTTGCTCCTAAACTTTTAATTAATGACGATTTTATCCTTAGACTCAAAAAAAATAAAATTCTTGCAATTTAATCCTTATTTCTAGCCGTTATTCTCATACAAATTGATAACAACCCATGAATTCTATAAAATATCAAAAATTTCCATAATTTCAACACTTTTCAATTTAATCCTTAAAACATGTTTTTCCCCAATCTTGAACTAAATTAATAATTTCATTCAATTTTGCAATTTCAAATAATAAAATAATCAATTTCTTTCAAATTGGTCATTTCTAACATTTTTACAAAATTTTCCATAAAATTTTACTTTTATTCAATTTAGTCCCTGAGCCTAAAATATGCAAATTAGTCATACTAGCTGAATATTCGTACATATTTTCCTCCTCATCCTCTCCACTCCACATCCTTTATTTATATAACATGCTATAAGTAACATTATCAATAATTTCACTATTTACTTATATGTATATTCAAAACTGTCCATTTGCGTCATAGTCACTAAATTATTTATATCTTGAGCTGAAGAACTCGAAATTAAGATCTTCTAATTTTCCATGAAACTAGACTTAAGTATCTTCTTACCATAAAATTTTCAAAATTTTTGGTACAGCCAATAAGTACAGTTTATTCTTTAAAATCACCTTTTTTCTGTTGTCTAACAGTTCCGACCCTTTTTTACTAAAAATTAATTATCTCATTGTACAAGATTCGGATGATGTTCTCGTTTGTTTATATTGAAAATAGACTCATTTGGTATTTTAAACATATAACTTTAAGAACCTAATTATTTTTCTCCAATGTTTTATGATTTTCGAAATTCAGAACAGGGGATCCCGAAATCATTCTGACCTTGTCTTATAAAATTTATTATATCTCACAATTTAAAATTTCATTGCTTACACTGTTTCTTCTGTGAAAAACTAGACTCAATAGAATTTAATTTAATATTTTATTAAACTTATAATTCAATTTCCAAAATTTTTGGTGATTTTTCAAAGTTAGACCACTGCTACTGTCTAGAACTGTTTTAGTGCAAGATATAAATTACCATGTTTATAACACCCTTATCATCTTTCTCTACACTATTTCTCTTCACTTTCTCTTATTTTCTCTTTACAAACATATCAAGAACATAGGAACATATGTAAGGAAACTCTACATTAACATCAATCCCATGCTTTTTCAATAATATCAAACTTAAAAATATATTGAAATCATGATGTTCTTACCTTGTTATATTGATTTCAATCTTCATCTTGATTTTCTCTCTCCTTCAGCTTCTATTTCTTAAATCCAACTTGATATTCTAACTTCCCATAGTCTCCTTAACATTTTTCTCTCTTGGTAGCTATGGAAATTCTTTTGATTTTTGGGTGAAAATGGTAAATTTTTGGTAAAAGGACAAATTGTAAAGAAATGAAAACTTCTTTTCTTCTTCTTCTTCTTCTCACGTTGGTTTTGCATGGGAAAGACGGATGCTGTGTGTGTGTGTTTCCCCCACACACACACATATATATATATATATAGACTAAATAAATAATAAAATATCTTATTAAAATATTAAATAAATAATAATTATTTAATTAAATAATTATAAAATATCACCAACATCATAATTACTTTCTAGATTTCTCTCTCTTTCAATTGGCCATTTTGCCCTTTGTGATCTTTTAAAATTCCATTCTTGAGTCATCACTTAATTTAGTAAAATTACAATTTAGTCCCTCATAATTCTTCACCTATTCAATTTGGTCCTAATTCATCAATTTTCCTTGGTTTCTAGATCATTCCACCCTTAAAATATTTGCACTATTAGTCTTTAAACTTTTTTATATTTACACTTTCTCCTTCAAATTTTGAGTATTTATTTTGGGCCACAAAACTTTTCTCATTTTTACAATTTAGTCCTTTCTTGAATCAATATGTCATAATATACTTCCTAGTGACATAACTCAATTTTCCTCTTCTTGTCACTTTATAACTCAATTTTCCTCTTCTTGTCACTTTATTTCCTTTTTTTACTATATCAAGGATAATATATTACTGTAGAAATTTTCAGGGTGTTATATTTCTCTCCTCGTTAAAAGAATTTTCGTCCTCAAAATTTCCTTATTTTCTTTTGATCATGAACTTCATTATTTCCATAATTCTATAGCTCCTTTGTGTAAATATTTATCTAGTTTATCATTTATATCCATTCCTTATCCTTTCATTTCACAATTTATTTTTAATTCAATATTGCGAATATACCTTATAACGAAAATTGCTTCCCTTTTTATCCTTTCATTTCACAATTTATTTTTAATTCAATATTGCGAACATGCCTTATAACGAAAATTTCCCTTTTTATAAGAGGCCCAATAGACTAAATAGAACACTTAGGATATACGGAACAGATATAGAAGTGTATTATTATGCACTATTAATCAGAGAGCACTTGGTGAGTACCAATGTGCTATTATCGGATAATGCGCTAGAGTCTCTTAATGGTATACCACTAATATCTCAGTAGATCTAATCTCATCTACTTGGGCAAATTACATTATGCACGCATATCACTTTTACACTTTTTGCATAATGCTTTTACATACTTTACAATTTAAACATTGTGCTAATAACTTGTATGTTTATATCTTCTCTTTCTTTAATATATGTAATATATTTCAAAATTCACTAATAATCTTTATCATGTACTTCATATATCACTTTCTAATTCCAATTTCACTTTCAATTCATTCACAACTCAATTTAATTTCCATTCAATTCAACAACAACACTACCTCATACTTCTCTTACCATCTACATAATTTAAATTTAACTTTTAATAATAATAAATAATTTAAATTATATTAATACAATCATCTGTTGAGTATTTCTATACTTAATGGTATTACCATAATTCAAATTATAAAAACTATAATAAATAATAGACATCAAACATGTAACAATATGAGTCATATGTGTTAATTTATGCTTTAATTTCATATCTCAACAATAGTCTTTCATCATATGGCATCATATATCATCTATATTATCTTTCATCAATTCATGAACCTTTGGTTCAAGCTTTTAATCTTATATCTCAATTTCAATTCACATTTCAATTCTTAATTCCACTTTTTTTCTTCTTTTTTTTCATACTTTCAATAGTTCAATCGATCAAATTTATTCGATGTTCTCATTTCATTTATTCAATTGATTTCAATATTAATAATCCGATATTTTAGCAAATTCATGAACCTTAAGTTCAAGCTCCAAATCTCACATTTCAATTCAATTGAGAATTCAACTCATAATTTCTTTATCATATATTTTTTTAATAGTACGATCAATCAAATTTATTTAATTTTCTCATTTCAGTTATTCACCCTATTAACAATCTAGACTTTGACGGATACACAGATTCCAACCCAAACACACCAGTACGACACATTGTGCCTACAACGGTATATAGTACCGAGCAAGTAATCAATAACGATGGCGATAATAATGCTTGATATGATATTGAACACACAAAGTCTTGAATCAAACGATATGATATGATCTTGACACACAAAGTGTCGAATCGATAATGATAATGATAACAATATTTTACGAAAGTGCGAATCGGTAATGATGGCGAGAGCGATAACGGTAACAATATTCGACACACAAAATGCGAATCGATACTTGATAATGATGGCGATAATGATAACAATATTCGACACACAAAGTGCCGAATCGATGATGATAACTTGATGGCGATAGCGATGGCGATAATAATAACAGTAACAATATTCAACACACAAAGTGCCGAATCTATAACAGTAGCAGTAGCAGTAGCAGTAACAATATTCGACACACAAAGTGCCGAATCGGTCACAGTAGCAGTAGCGGTAATAGTAACCAGCATATAAGTGCCTAAAATACAGCACATAAAGTGTCTGATCGGTAAAGCCAATAAATCCCGTACTCTTTCAATCCTATAACATGCTAATTATATCCGACTAGCCCGACAAGTTAATAGGGAATTTAATTCTCATTTCAATTTTACTTAATATTCATATTTACCCCTATTAACAAGACTCGGACTTTGGCAAATATACGGATTCCAACCAAACACACTAGTATGGTACGCAGTACCTGAACACTTCCAAACCTATGACATGCCAACTATATCCGACTCATTCCGACTCATTCCGACTAGTTAATAGGGTATTCAAATCATTTTTCTATTTCAAATTCGCTTTCAATTTAATCACAATTTCTCATATTTCAATATCGAACCAATACACATTTCAATTTATCATAATTCCATTCCATTCCATTCAATTCAATTCAATTCAATTCAATTCAATTCATGTTCACTTTTTCACTTTCTAATCAGTATACAATTCAATACCAATACATATTTCAGATATTCACATATAATCATACTTGATTCAATTCCAACCACTTTTTAATCAATACACAATTCACATATTTACATATATTCATAATTTAATTTATTTTTACTCAATTCATATTTTTAATTTATTGTCCAATCAAATTTAAAATCACTAATTACTTTTCAATCAATATACATTTCAAATATTCACATATTTTCTTTCTTTAATTCAATTTGATTCAATTCAAATCACTTTTAGTTTCAATCAATATACCTTCAAATATTCACATAATTCATAACTCAATTACGTAATTTAAATAACTTTTAATTTCCAATTTGTTCAATTCAATTTCAATAGCCATAAACATTTTTGAATCAATTTCATTCAAATCAATACCATCATTTCAATTGCTTACCTAATTTAACTTACTATGCATTTTAATTAAAATATAACAATTAATAAAATTGAATTTTAGTAATACAAATCTCATCAGAGTCTGAAGACATCACACTATCACAGGTTATGTAATGTATTTCTAGACTTCACATGTGCTACATTCAGTCCGAAAATCGACTAAACCTTAGCTCTGATACCACTAAATGTAACGCCCCTAACCTGAATCCGTCACCGGAATAGAGTTACGAAGCATTACTAGAGTTACCGATTTATTTATCAGATATTTTATTTCATCTAACATTCATATTTGGAACCAATTAAAATCAAACATATTATCCCTTAAACGTACTTATTTTTTTCTCGACATGTTTTACTTAAATTTATTACTCGTCTCAATATATTTAATTTCCTTGTATCAACGTATCAAAGATAATCACATATTTACATGTCATGATAAATATCATTCTCTTGCCATTTCTTCATAAACATAAATCAGGTAATTCATTATATCGATATTTCATGTATTTAAAAATACAATTCAAGTTACACTAACTTACCTCGTTGCTTGTTCATGTTTATAATTTCATTAATCTGATATCTTTTCTTTTCCACATTCAAGTCTCGTATTCGAGTCATCCGGATCTTTATAAATAAATTTGATTGTCGTTTTCATTTATTTCATGTTCTAATACATTCAAATAATGCTCTAACATTTTACACATTTTACTCCTAAACTTTTAATTAATGATGATTTTATCCTTAGACTCAAAAAAAAAAAATCTTGCAATTTAATCCTTATTTCCAGCCGTTATTCTCATACAAATTGATAACAACCCATGAATTCTATAAAATATCAAAATTTTCCATAATTTCATCACTTTTCAATTTAATTCTTAAAACATGTTTTTCCCCGATCTTGAACTAAATTAATAATTTCATTCAATTTTGCAATTTCAAATAATAAAATAATTCATTTCTTTCAAATTGGTCATTTCTAACATTTTTACAAAATTATCCATAAAATTTTACTTTTATTCAATTTAGTCCCTGAGCCTAAAACATGCAAATTAGCCATACTAGCTGAATATTCATACATATTTTCCTCCTCTCCTCTCCATTCCACATCCTTTATTTATATAACATGCTATAAGTAACATTATCAATAATTTTACTATTTACTTATATGTATATTTAAAACTATCCGTTTGCGTCATAGTCACTAAATTACTTATATCTTGAGATGAAGAACTCAAAATTAAGATCCGCTAATTTTCCATGAAACTAGACTTATGTATCTTCTTACCATAAAATTTTCAGAATTTTTGGTATATCCAATAAGTACAATTTATTCTTTAAAATAACCCTTGTTCTGCTGTCTGACAGTTCCGACCCTTCTTTACTAAAAATTAATTATCTCATTGTACAGGATTTAGATGATGTTCTTGTTTGTTTATATTGAAAATAGGATCATTTGGGATTTTAAACATATAACTTTAAGAACCTAATTATTTTTCTCCAAATTTTTATAATTTTCCAAATTCAGAACAGGGGAACCCGAAATCATTTTGACCTTGTCTCATAAAATTTATTATATCTCACAATTTAAAATTTCATTGCTTACACCATTTCTTCTATGAAAAACTACACTCAATAGAATTTAATTTCATATTTTATTCAACTTATAATTCAATTTCGACAATTTTTGGTGATTTTTCAAAATTAGACCACTACTACTGTCCAGAACTGTTTTAGTGCAAGATATTAATTACCATGTTTATAACACCTTTATTATCTTTCTCTACACTATTTCTCATCATTTTCTCTTATTGTCTCTTCACTAACATATCAAGAACATAGGAACATATGTAAGGAAACTCTACATTAACATCAATTCCATGCTTTTTTAATAATACCAAACTTAAAAATATATTGAAATCATGATGTTCTTACCTTGTTCTATTGATTTCAATCTTCATCTTGATTTTCTCTCTCTTTCAGCTTCCATTTCTTGAATCCAAATTGATATTATAACTTCCCGTAGTCTCCTTAACATTTTTCTCTCTTGGTAGCTATGGAAATTCTTTTGATTTTTGGGTGAAAATGGTGAATTTTTGGTAAAAGGACCAAATTGTAAAGAAATGAAAACTTCTTTTCTTCTTCTTCTTCTCACGTTGGTTTTGCATGGGAAAGATGGATGGTGTGTGTATGTGTGTTTTTTTTTCCACACACACACACACACACATATATATATATAGACTAAATAAAATAATAAAATAATAAAATATCTTATTAAAATATTAGATAAATAATAATTATTTAAGTAAATAATTGTAAAATATCACCAACATCATAATTACTTTCTAGATTCCTCTCTCTTTCAATTGACCATTTTTCCCTTTGTGATCTTTTAAAATTCCATTCTTGAGTCATCACTTAATTTGGTAAAATTACAGTTTAGTCCCTCATAATTCTTCACCTATTCAATTTGGTCCTAATTCATCAATTTTCCTTGGTTTCTAGATCATTCCACCCTGAAAATATTTTCACTATTAGTCCTTCAACTTTTTTCATATTTACACTTTACCCCTTCAAATTTTAAGTATTTACTCTTGGGTCACAAAACTTTTCTCACTTTTACAATTTAGTCCTTTCTTGAATCAGTATGTCATAATATACTTCTTAGTGACATGACTCAATTTTCTTCTTCTTGTCACTTTATTTCCTTATTTTACTATATTAAGGATAATATCTTACTATAGAAATTTTCAGGGTGTTACATGCTAAGTATTTATGTAACACCCCTAACCCGTATTCATAGTCAGAATAGGGTTACAAGGCATTACTGATCAATCACAACACAAATCATACATTTTCACATAAACATCAATCAAATATAATCTCAATGTCCCTTATAAGGCTCTACAAGACATTAAAACATGCTTAGAAGTGGTTCGGGACTAAACCGATTACATTTGCAAACTTTGGGAAACTTATAAAATTTTCAAGTATTTAGGGGTCACACGCCCGTGTGCCTCACATGGCCACCAGACACGCCCATGTCACAGACCGTGTGAAAACAAGGCATACATACTGACTTGCACCACACGACCGAGGACACACCCGTGTGCCATGATTGTGGGAAATCTGGAGAGTTTATTGACTTAGGTCATACGGCCAACCACACGCCCATGTGCCAGCTCGTGTACCACACACGGCTAGTAGACACGCCCATGTGTCTAGGTCGTGCCAATTCTGTAAGGTATACTGACTTAAATTCGAAGGACTACCCCAGGGGACACACAACCGTGTACCAAGGCCGTGTGTCACACACGGTTGAGCCATACATCCGTGTGCTTAGCCGTGTGGAGTGAAAATAGGCTTGGTTTAAGCCACATTTCTGACCTTCCTCATGCATACCTAAAACACAACATTTTGCACCATTTCAATACATTAATAGATAGCCAAAACATGTTATTTTATGCACCAAACATTTTATAACAATTCCCTCCATTTTATCGACTCAAATCATAACCATTTCCTGTACAAAACACATATCACATTCATCAATACAACCTATTTCAAATATGTATTTTATCATCATTAATCACACAATAATCTTGACTCATAAATCATCTACTAACCATTCACTGATCAAGTTTAAAATCGTGCATTATATAAGCAAATATTCATCACTTATCAAATAATCAAATAAAAAACTTGAACCATCACCAAGTATACTAAAATTATGCCATAACATAATGCATCCTTTACACATCAAAATAACAACATTTTCAAGCCACATCTCATGGCTAATTGCATCAAACACATAGGCATTAGTTACCAAATTGATTGTACTCATCAAATAACCATAAAGGCTATACATGTCATATAACCAAGTCACAAGTGTATAAATACCGAAATAAAAAATTGGATAGTGTGATGCGATCTCCGCCGACTTCCAACCCGAGCGAAACGTCGGAATCACTATAAAACATAGAAAAATAACACAAAGTAAGCTATAAAGCTTAGTAAGCTCGTATGGTAATAAACTCATATTATTAAATAGTTGCATTAAAAACCAGTATTCAAAACATGATATAATTTATATGATTGCACAATTCTATCTCGAATTCATGCACGTAGTTAATCAAGATTTTCATGAGTTTATTCATTCAAAACACATATGGTTTGAATACTTCTTATCAATTCATTCACATCTTCATATGCATAAGTAATTATATATAAACTTTATACAATTTAATTTCCATCACCTTTTCTTTAGCCAAGCGAATTATGTGAAATATCATCAAATAACGGTATTTCGCACACTATATGCCATATGTATATTTAGTTAAAACAACTATAACTTATATCTCACATATCATTCAATTCTTACCTCATTATAGCCAAATAAACACATTTTGGCATGAAACATACTTATACATAATTCTTTTTCATTTCACATACATGATACACTAAGAACTTACCAAATTACCTTCATTTGATTCTCATATAGGTTCTGTACGTACCTGTATCACTTAATTCGATTGTACTTTCATTTTTATCTTAACTTTTCCCGTTGAACCATTCAGAATCGTTAAGGACACTCGAAAATCACAATAGCTCGTACAATGCCATATCCCGGATATGGTCTTACATGTTATCATGTATCGATGCCACTGTCCCAGACAGGGTCTTATACGAAATCATATATTGATGCCAATGTCCCAGACATGGTCTTACATGTAATCACCTCTCGATAATCCTAATGTCATGACATTTGTATCCTATACTATTCCTAGGTTCGTACGGGACTTTCAGATGTCATAACTTTGTTGATTCTTGCTCGTAATCATGATCATTCATCATTCAATTCAATAATAAATAAGCATTTATAACACAATTTAAGTACGTTTATTAGCATACGAACTTACCTCGTTCGCTGTAACGACGAATTAGGTCGACTAATTTGATACTTTTTTTTTCCCCATTCTAGATCCGAATCTCATTTTTCTCAATCTATATAATAACAAAATTTATTTATTTAATCATTAATTCATTCAATTTAACACAATTTACACATTTTGGCTAAACTACACTTTTGCCCCTATTTTTCACTTTTTTGCAATTTAGTCCTTATCACATAAAATCACAATTTCATGAAATTAAACACAAACCCAAGCTAGCAAAATTTTCCATATATTACTATCAATCCATATTTTTCATTTGTTCACACTTTTAACCACCACATTTCACATTGTCTCAATTTAGCCCCTTTTTGCCATTTTCTCTAAAAATCACTTTATAAAACTTGTGTATCTAACAACAAGATTTCATATTTCATCATCAAACATCAAAGAATACATATTTTCATCAATTGAAACTTGCAAAATCTTTAACAGTTTTGAAATCGAAGATACGGGCTAGCTAGATTAAGCTATAACGTGTAATGACCCAAAATTCATGGGCACCAAAAAAGTGAGTTATAGGGCCTCCGTCTTAGTAAACTGAGTTATAAATAATTCTTAAAAGTAATTATGAGTTTAGTTGAGTGCTTAATTAGGATTTAATTAGGTGAATTTAGTCTAATTAAGTTAGGAAAAAGAACTAAATAGAATAAGGTGTAAAAGTTGAATTATAAATTAAAAGAAATTATAAAGGATCAAATGGAAAATTAAGCCACATTTGGTATATGAGGCGGAAAACATTAAAACAAAAAAATCTAAAACTTTTTAAGTTATAAATTATAAATATATTATTTTAGTTATAAATTGTATTAAATTAATTTAAAATAATTATATTATAAGATTTTATATGATCAATAAGTTATGATTTTGACAAATGGATGGTGATAAAATAATACATGTGTAATTAAAATATGTATATAATTGTAGTTTATAGATTTAATTTGCTTATTAATTAAGCATAAGATATTTATTATTTATTATCTATTATTATTAAATTAAAAATATTTAATAATTATGATTTTTCCAAGTGTATGGTAAAGATAAAATACAAGTGTATGAATTTAAGTATGTACATTTGTAATATTTTTATTTAATTAGTAAATAGATATTTATTATTTATTATTATTAAGTTAAAAGATAATTATTAATTAAATCATTATATTATAATATTTTTATTAATAATAAATTAAATGGTGACAATTGTAATTTAAATATTTGTTATTAAATAGATATTTATTATAATTATTAATTAAATTAATAATAATATAAAGTAAATGAAATAAAATAAACAAAAGTATAAAACAAAAGAAACAAAGCTAAAAAGAAACAGAGAGCATTCGAACAGTGGAAGGGAAGAAAGAAGAAAAGAAAGAAAAAGAAAAAAATTAGGGTTTGGAAGCTTTAAGCTTTAATTGGTAAGTCAATTAAGTTATTTCTCTTAATTTTGATGTTTTAAAAGTTTTAGAACAAAGTTTTGTTGAAATTTAGTTGAGGTTTTGGAAGTTTTTAGGTTTTTTAACATAGTTCATGTTGAACAAAATAATGAATTAGGGATTTAATTAAATGAATTTTAGGTTAGAATTGATTAAAGGATTAAATTAGGCTATAAGTTTTATGTTGTAGGGATTAAATTCAAAGAAGTTTTAAATGAGGGTTTTATTATGAACATTAGATAGTTAAGTAGAATATGGAAGGAAATTGAATAGAAATAAAGTATGAATTGAGTTAGAAAAGTAAATGAGTTAATTAGGATTAAATTGGAATTAAGGTATAAATTGGATAGAAATTCAGTTATTATTATTAATTAGTGCTGTAATTAATAGTGTAAATTATTATTATTTTAAGTAGATAGCAAAGAACCCGAGGCATTGACACAAAAAGGAAAGAAGAAAGTTATCAGGAGTAATCGTGAAATCTGGGTTTGTATTACTACAATTCAAGTTATTCATTATTTAATGTTTATTTTGATATTTATATTTAATAAGTGAATATGAGGTAAGTGTTAATATTGAGATGACTGAAAGTTGATATTGAATTGTATATTAATGAAAAGTGATATTGAATTGAGAAAGTGAACTGAATACCCTATTAACTAGTCGGGCCGAGTCAGATATAGTTGGCATGCCATAGGATTGGAAGAGTTCAGGGATTCTTCGACCTCGAGTTGATAAGACACTGGGTGTCACTATTTTACTTCGGATAGATTCGATGAGGTACTGGGTACCAACTTTACTTCGACTAGACCGATGAAACACTAGGTGTCAAATATTACTTCGAACTATCCGATGAGGCACTGAGTGCCAATTTGGTGTGTTTGGTTGGATCTGTGTATCCGTCAAAGTCCAAGTCTGTTAATAGGGGTAATTAAATGAAAGTTAAATTGAATGAAATGAATCAGTTGAGCCGTTGAAAAGAAATGTGAATGTGGAATATGATTTGAAAATGTTAATAGAAAGTATGAACTAAAAGTTCATGAGATAAATAATGGCTCAATGTGATAGTATATGATGCTAACAAATGAAAAACCAAATTGAATTGTAAATATTGAGAAATGGAAGTTATATAAGAATTAGTTTGGTAAAATTTAAAGTTAAATGATTTAATTTACTTGGTTATTATATTATAATTTAAATTATAGGAATACCACTGAGTATAAAATACTCAACGTATGGTTGTTTCCATGTGCAGGTTAATAGGTATTCAGAGTCTCGGTTCAGAATCCAAGCGATCCCGACTCCAGTACAAAACTCGGTGATGTATTTTTCTTTTGGCAAAAGTGGCATGTACATAGGTGTTAATTTGGTCACTTTAAAATGCTATATAATTTTTGTTCTAAAGAATGGTATTTGGTATTTTGGTGTTTAAACTAATGAAATGGTATGAAAATTTACATGATATGCATGGTATAATTGGTGCTAAATTTAGAATGGATGAATGAAATTCTAATTTAATTTTTAATCGTAACATAAATGTTCATAGAGTAAATTCTCAAATTATTGTTATAGGCATGATTTTAATACGATTAAACATGAAATTGCATTGGTTGAAATATTGATTTTGGATTGGTCCCGGTTTGAAATTGTAGGGAAGGTTATATATTTATAAAAGGGTTATATTGAGTTTAAAAAAAAAAGAGTCAATTAGCAAAAGTTTTATATGAATTTATGATTATATTATAATATGTTCGATAATTATTTGAATATTAATCGTAAATTGTCCAATTATCCGGTAATACCTCGTAACCCTATTTCGACGATGATTTAGGATTAGGGGGTGTTACATAACGATCTTAAAAACGTAAAAATTATTAAAAACGGGACAAAAACGAGCCTTCAATTGAGCATCAACATGGTCGAAACCTAGCAAGCTTTCTTCCATAGTTTTTCATTTCCATATTCGCTTGATGATGAATTAATGAAGATAATAATTTGGCTTTATTTTAATTATTTTATCATTTTAACCATTTTACCTTTTTAACCTTTAATAACATTTAAAATTTCCATTATACCAAGCCATAGAATTCCACTATCAACATTTATAGGATAATTACCACTTAAGGACTTGCACTATTTAATTTCATATCCATTTAATACATTTAACTTATAGAATTGAAATTTTACGCTTTACGCGATTTAGTCCTTTTTACCTAATTAACCACTCAAACGGTAAAATTTCTTTACAAAATTTTTACACAAACATTCTATCATACTGTAAATCTTATTAAAATAATAAAATAAATATTTTGACTTCGAATTATGGTCCCAAAACCACTGTTCCGATTAACCCTAAAAACGGGCTGTTACAATTTAGTGTCGATGTATCTACTTTAACTTACATCTTTTTTATTTATTTATTAGCAAATGACACAACTATTATATTGTCACCATATATTATCAGCTTAGAAATACAAACAATAACTCAAGCCCCCACAATGAAACTTATCAATCAAATACCTTGTGAATTACTTTTAAAATAGGAAACAAACTCAGCTTCCATAGTAGAACTTTTAACCAACGTTTGTATGACATTTTTTTAAGATATTGATATCCTAACAAACACAAAACATATTTGATCATTGATTTTTAAGAATCAACATAGCTAATGAAGTCAGTTTGAATACCTGACCAATTTTAAATTATCAGATCATATATATGCTGTAACACCCCTAACCTGTATCTGTCGCTGGAATAGGGTTATAAAGCATTACCGAACTTATGACACAATCGAACATACACTTGACATACATTTTTTTCCATTTCAAATATAAAACATTCACAATCATTCATAACGTCCCTAATATGAGCCTACGATGCCCAAAACATGCTTTAGGAGTGGTACGGGACTAAACCGGTAACTCAAGAAATTTGTAACACCCCAAACCCGGCCTAGACGTTATGACCAGATCTGGTGCGCCACATTGAATCGTTCAAAACGTTCCGTTTTACTTAGTTTGGAAAACTTAGTTGGGGTTGTAAAAGATACCTTTTAAAGCAGGTTAAGGTGAATAGAAGCTGTGCACCAGGTAGGAAACCAGGAAGAAGAGGAGGTGAGTCCGTCGGACTGCTTAAGTACCAAGCTCCGTTCGGATCCAATCCTAGACATGCACACCACCATTGCCACACCTTAACGACTCGTATAATTTTGAAAAACCGTCTGGTTATGTCTATCTTAAGAAAATGATTAAATTTGAAAACGTTTGCTTAGTGGAAGTCTTACTTGTAATCGTGTTATTTTGAAATCCCTTGATGTTTTTGAAAACGCGTCCTAAAGCTAATCCATTTTCCTTAGTTATCATAGTTTTTTTCATCATAATAAAATAAAATAATAAAAGTAAAACAAAACCATAAAAAAAATAATTAAAAGGCCTTATTACACTTAAAACCCAAAACCATAAATGAAATTAAAGGGCGTCAGTTCACGAGAAAGAAACGAGTTTGTAGAAACATGTGGCGGTCCGAATCCTCATGACTCCAAGCCTACTACGGTTGTGGATTACCTGCGAGGATGAAAATAAGGGGTGAGTTTTGGGAAACTCAGTGTGTAATCCAACCCAACCATAGCCTAAATCAGTTCAAACCACAGAGATAGAATAAGTTGGCCTCAGCCCAGAACAGATATCAGAATAAAGCCCGTAGGCCCAGAACAGACCAAAACAGATATATCATGCTTATGTAGAAACCCAACCATATCCAACCACATACACCCCCATACCATCCTTTCACCATGTGGGGAGACTACTCGACCCACCCAACCGCTACACACCACAGAAATATGCAGCATGGCTGCCAGATACAGAAAATGTGACAGAGTCACCAGATACAGATATTTTGTGGCAGTGCCACCAGAACAGATAATTTGTAGCAGGGCCACCAGAACAGATAATTTGTGGCATAGGCACTAGGACGCTTCTTCCATAATATAACCCATGTCCCCATGCAATAGATATACATTCATGGCATACATCATACAGATTTAATTCATCATGGTTTTTCAGACAAAATTAACCCTATTGGGTATAAAGGTCATTTTGCACACATAGGGGTATAATGGTAATTTTGCATACATAGGGGTATTCTAGTAAATCTAACTATTTCTAAGGTTTTCATGCATATCGTAGCCATTATGTTTAGCGAAACACTTACCGAAGCGTTCTTCTAGAATTGGGCCGTTGGCCCATTAACCCGATTTTGGCCCATTAAGCCCAAAATATCAAAACGCATACGAAATCGCGCGTCTGCAGTTTATCACTTTTAATTACCAGTAATAATTACCCATCGTCTTACGAGCATTCACTTTTCGCAAGTGCCCAAAATCTGGTTTTTGGCATTTGACTTTTCGACTTTTTTTGATCTAGCCTATGAAAGGGTGTCGATTACACACTGTTTTCGGGATTTCCTCGTCGAGATCTACACACGAAGCGCCTACAATTGAATCACTTAATATTACTCCAAATATCAAAATAAAATTGAGTATATAGTCCTTACCACATTCGCCAAACATGCCTAAAACCCTTATTGCTCTTACCTTCTTGCGAAATATGGTTAACTCCAAAGATCCGATCGTTCCACTGTCCAAGCCCTTGATCAACCGCCTCTAAATCATGCTATTACCAAAACAAAATAGTTATTACGACCCTCGTGGTTACAAGTCCAAATCGACAACCTCCCTAACTTTTAGGGATTTGACTTTCTAAAATATGTAAGAAGACTAAGTTTTGGCGAAGACTTACCACCGATTCATAGTGGTGATTCAATAAGTTTCCACTCGATCCCGATGTAGATCTAAGCCTCGATGATAACAAAAGTCGATATTTGGTGACTTGATATTCGCCAAGTCCCTTTTAATGTGGGGTTTTCGACTTTTTTGCAACTTGTGTTTAGAAAGGTGAAACGAGAGGGTCTTGCTATGGTCTTGTCATCAAAACTTGAGGTTTTAGAGGGCTGGTGAATCGGCCACAAATGATGAAGGGAAGAGATGTGGTTTTGGTTATAAGAAATCGGCACAAAAAGAATAAGCTTTCAGGATTTCGGCTTTTTATGATGTTCGGCTTATAAGGCTAAAAATAAAAAGATTAAGGATGTGATGAAGAGTAAAGAGATAGAAGGGTTCGGCTATGGAGAAGGAAGAGGAGAAGGTAGATGGAGAAAAAGAAATAAAGAAAAGAGGAGAAGAAAAGATGATCAGAATTTCAGCACAACACACCCCAAATGCCGAAATTCCCACTACTACAATACCTAGCCGAATTTCCTATGCTAGAGTCCCTTGGCTGGCCACCTCTTGCTCCTTGATCAGCTCCTAGATTTCTTCCCTTATCTTTATCCTTATTCAATCCCCTTACCTTCTTAAACTCTTCTTGACAGACTTTTATTTCAGTTCCATTACTTCCCTTTCCTGTACATAAAAAATTAATCACTTAATTTGCTGTCATTGTGACTTGAACCTGGGTCCTCCCCAAGCTTCCACACGCCACTAACATCCTTCCTAGTGGCGTCACTTAGCCATTTTACCACATGCTTCCTTGTGATCTATTTTTCACAAATAATTCCTAAAAGCCCAATTTATCGAACCCTTTCCCTACAGATTTAAAATTAATTAAAACTACGGGTTTTATCGTAGCTTGGGCCTTCTAGAGGCCCACCAACATGATTAATCCTACACATAACAAGCGAGAACACGAATTTTAAATTTTACAACCTTTCTGAATTCTCGAAATTTGGGCGTTACAACTCTACCCTCCTTAAAGAAATTTAGTCCTCGAAATTTACGATCCGAACAGATGAGGGTATTGTTCTTTGCATTGCCTCCTCTGGCTCCCAAGTAGCTTCTTCTACGCCATGGTTACGCGTAAAGCACTTTCACTAAGGGTACCGATTTCCTCCTCAGAACCTTAATGTCTCGATCTAATATTTGTACAGGCTCCTTCTCAAAGGTCAAATCAGTTCGCACCTTAATTTCTGCAGCTGGCACGACATAAGTAGAGTCAGAACGATAGCGCCTTAACATAGAGACGTGAAAAACATCGTGAATCCTGTCTAGCTCTAGAGGCAATTCCAACTGATAAGCCACTGGGCCTACTCGCTTCAAAACCCGGTAAGGCCCAATGAACCGCGGACTCAACTTGCCCTTCTTGCCAAACCTTAGTATCTTCTTCCAAGGTGAAATCTTCAAGAAGACCATATCGGCCACTGAGTATTCAATCTCCTTACGCTTCAGATCTGCATATGACTTTTGCCTATCAGACGCTTCCTTTAACCGATCTCTAATTAACTGACCTTATCCTCGATTCGCCACCAACTCGGGTCCAAGAACTTGTCGCTCCCCCAGTTCAGTCCAACAACTAGGTGTTCGACACCTTTGCCCATACAGTGCTTCATAAGGTGCCATTCGAATACTCGACTGATAACTATTGTTGTATGCAAACTCTGCCAAAGGCAAGTAATCCTCCCAACTACCTCGGAAATCAATAACACATCCCCTCAACATGTCTTCCAGAATCTGGATAACTCTTTCCGACTGACCATCAGTTTGGGGATGGAAAGCTGTACTAAAATTCAATCACGTTCCCAACGCCTCATGCAACTTTTGCCAAAACCGAGATGTGAATCTAGGATCCCGATCAGAGATAATCGAAACCGGAACTCCATGCAGTCGTACAATCTCCGCCACATACAACTTGGCTAACTTCTGAAGAGAAAAGTGCATGCGGACGGTATAAAATGAGCCGACTTGGTCAACCTATCCACAATCACCCATATCGAGTCTTTCTTCGATGGTGACAAGGGTGATCCACTCACAAAGTCCATGGTTACCCTCTCCCATTTCCAAAATGGTATTTTCTTGGTGCAATAATCCGAAGGTAGCGATGCTCGACTTTCACTTGCGGCATGTCGGACATTTCCCACAAATTGATTACCTCTCGCTTAAGTCCGAGCCAACAATACAGTTCTCATAAGTCATGGTACAACTTATTCCCTCCAGGATGCATGGCACAAAGTCCCCATGAGCTTCCTTCAAAATTGGTATCTCAAGTCGAGTTCTTCGGAACACAAATTCTTCCTCAAAAACACAGAACCCCACCATCATTTATCCCAAACTCAGAAGTTCCCCCTTCCTTAACTTGTTGAAAACGAGGGACCAAAGACTCATCTTTCAACTATTTTTCCTTAATTTGATCCACCCAGGTTGGCCTTGCTTGCAATTCAACCAACAGACTTCCATCATCATCTGAGACTTAGGCGAGCAAACATTGCTCTCGGATCGAATCTGACTCTACGACTTAGAGCATCGGCCACCACATTAGCCTTGCACGGGTGATATTCGATTGAACAATCATAATCCTTAAGCAACTCGATCCATCTCCTTTGCGAAGGTTCGGTTCCTTCGAGTCGGCAAATACTTGAGACTCTTATGGTGCGTGTATATAATACACCTTTCCCCATACAAGTAGTGTCTCCAAATTTTAAGCGCAAAGATCATCTTTGCTAACTCCAAATCATGAGTAGGATAGTTCCTTCGTGAGGCTTAAGTTGTCGAGACGCATAAGCAACTACCTTACCCTCTTGCATCAACACACAACCCAAACCTACGTATGATGCATCCTTTGTACGATAAAATCTTTCCGGACTACGGTTGAATTAACACAGTGCTTGATCGAACTTTCTTCAACCTCTGAAAAGCTTCTTCGCTTCTCCGTCCATACAAACAGTACTCCTTTCCTTATGAGTTTTGTGAGAGGTGCTGCCATCACCGAAAAACCTTCCACAAACCTTCTGTAGTAACCTACCAATCCTAGGAAATTTTGAATTTCTGAAACCGACCTAGGTGGCTTCCATTCCAAAATTGCTTCAATCTTTCGAGGATCCACTCTAATCCCCTCTGCAGAGACCACATGCCCCAAAAAGGTTACCTCCCTCAACCAGAACTCACACTTGCTGAACTTCGCATAAAGTTCCTTCTCCCTTAACCCTTGCAACACAGTGCTGAGATGCTCATCATGTTTTGCTTCGGTCTCAGAATATACCAGAATATCGTCAATAAAGACGACCACGAACCGATCCAGAAATGGTTGGAACACACGATTTATCAGATCCATAAACGCTGCAGGAGCGTTTGTTAGTCCAAATGGCATAACCAGAAACTCATAATGACCATAACGAGTCACGAATCTTTGTCTTATGAATATCTGCCTCCTTGACCCTTAACTGATGATATCCAGATCGAAGATCGATCTTGGAAAATACAATAGCTCCTTTAAGCTGTTCGAACAGATCGTCAATCCTCGGCAGAGGGTACTTATTCTTAATCGTCAGTTTGTTCAACTGGCGATAGTCAATGCACATGCGCATCGTCCCATCCTTCTTCTTCACGAATAGCACCGGTGCTTCCCATGGAGATACACTTGGCCTAATAAAGCCCCTATCCAACAATTCCTAAATTTGCGCCTTTAACTCCACTAACTCCCTCGGTGCCATCCTATATGGTGCAACGGACACTGGTGCTGTCCCAGGCAACAAGTCGATTCCAAATTCAACTTCTCAGTTTAGAGGCAATCCCGGAAGCTCCTCTAGAAAGACATCTTGGAACTCTTTTACAGTTCTAACCTTATCCACTGTTAGCCCCTCTACATCTGTTTGACTTACAAATGCCAAATAGGCCTCACAA
Organism: Gossypium arboreum; assembly: GCF_025698485.1. Classification (NCBI taxonomy): domain Eukaryota; kingdom Viridiplantae; phylum Streptophyta; class Magnoliopsida; order Malvales; family Malvaceae; genus Gossypium; species Gossypium arboreum. The sequence goes on along the minus strand of NC_069074.1, from coordinate 27,548,553 downwards.
CCTTTTCGAATCCACTTTTCAACCCTCAATGCCGATATCACATTAGACAAATAGTCCCTTCGCTCACCTATCACCATAACCTCATCCCCTTTTGTGGTCCTTAGCACCATTAGCTTAGCAGCACAATCCAGAGTCGCCTTATGCTTAACAAGCCAGTCCATTCCCAGAATGAGATCAAACTCTCCAAACGGCAACTCCATTAGATCGCCAGGAAAGATCCTACCTTGAGTTTCTAAGGGTACATCCTTATACCACTTGTCTACTCTAACCGAGTGACCCAAAGGACTTCACACAGATACCCCACTCACTATCTCCTCAGAATGCACTCCCAAAGACCCAGATATGGCACACGCAACATAAGAATGAGTAGATCCAATATCCACCAAGGTAGTATACGGCATATCAGAAACTAAGAACGTACCAGTTATGACATCAGGTGCGTCGCCCTCCTCTCGACGACGAGCTGCATACACCAACGCTGGCTGTCAAGCCTCAGTATTTCCGGCTCCCCTTCCAGGCGCTCCTCGACCTTGACCATTTCCATTTCTGCCCCTACCTTGTCCACGTCCTCTCGGTGGTTGTGGTCCACCACTCATGGGTTGAACAACCCTCTATCTGACAACTGAGCTCGATCTCTCGTGGGCGGTCCTTAACTCAGTGCTCCATAGATCCGCGCCGAAACAAGCACCGAACGTTTCCTACACTCACCCAAGTGTACCTTACCACAGTCCCCCAGATTGGCGGTCTAACCACATTCATCGGAAGCTTAAAGCTGGCTCCTCCACTCTCGCCCTTTTGACATTCTTGTTTGCTCCACCGAAGGTCCGAATCCCTCGAAGCGGTTCCGATCTTTCTCACGGTTACGCCTCTCGATCGCTTTACCTCCTCGGCGATCTTAGCTTTTCCACGAACCGCGAAGTCACGCTCCCTCTACGGAGCAATCAGCACCTTAAGGTCATCCACAGTCCATCCTCAAACCGAGCAGTGCGCTCATACTCGTAGCAACTATTCCCACAAAGCATACCTACTCACCTCGAAATTCACCTCGTACTCGACAGCAGTTTTGCCTCCTTGGACCAGATTCAGGAATTCTTTCCTACGGGCGTCCACATAACTTGCCCCGACGTACTTTCCTTTAAAGGCTGTCTTAAATAGCTCCTAAGTAACCCTATCAGCTGGGGTTCCATCCCTCACGGTGAGCCACCACTGATAAGCCTCATCTCGCAAACAACGATCGGACCCCTTGACACGCTCCACGAGCAGTCCAAGTCATCCATAATTCGTTCCGTGGCCTCCAACCAATATTCTGCCACATTTGGGGCTACACTAGATACACCCCTAAAGATCTCCGCTCCATTAGCCCGGAGTAATTCAGAAATCGATCCTCGAATTTTGTTGCCCGAACTTGCCCTGGCAACCCTTTCCAGAACTCGAAGCATTGCTTGCGACAGGGCATCATCCCCGGCACTACGATCATGTGATTCTACTTCCATTGCTGATGGTACTGGTGCTTCTACCGCTGGCATATGTCCCGAAGATGAAGATCCCGCTCGGGCTCTTCCTCGGCCTCGTCCACGGCCTCTACCTCAGCTGCTCGCGTACTCATATCGTATTATCTGATTACGAATTTTATGCATTAATTTTAGCATTCCAGTGATTATTACAAATGTTTTATGATTAAAACAGTAATTCAGATATGGTTTTCATAGAATCAACGTCTAGCTACAGTTTTAGTCTTTTAGCAAGCTTTTCTAGGGTTTCAGTAGCATCCTATCTAGAGTATTCTAGTAAAGTTTGATCTGAGACGGATAATTGAATATATTGGAAAAATTGAATACTTACAAGCTTGGGTGGAGATTGAATGCCACCTTGAAGTCCAGATTTTAAAACTGATTTTTTTGAAAATCTTCATTTTGAAAACCCATTCCACGTACCGAGTTGTTGCAACTTGGCTCTAATACCACTAAATGTAACACCCTAAACCCGGCCTAGACGTTATTACGGATCAGTGCGCCACATCGATGCGTTCAAAAGCGTTCCGTTTTACTTAGTTTGGAAAACTTAGTTGGGGTTGTAAAGATACCTTTTAAAGCGAGGTTAAGGTGAATAGAAGTCATGCACCGGTAGGAAACCGAAAGAAGAGGAGGTGAGTCCGTCGAACTGCTTAAGTACCAAGCTCCCTTCGGATCCAATCCTAGACATGCACACCACCATTGCCACACCTTAACGACTCGTATAATTTTGAAAAACCGTCTGGTTATGTCTATCTTAAGAAGATGATTAAGTTTGAAAATGTTTGCTTAGCGGAAGTCTTACTTGTAATCATGTTATTTTGAAATCTCTTGATGTTTTTGAAAACGCATCCTAAAGCTAATCCACTTTCCTTAGTTATCATAGTTTTTTTCATCATAATAAAATAAAATAATAAAAGTAAAACAAAACCATAAAAAAATAATTAAAAGGCCTTATTACACTTAAAACCCAAAACCATAAATGAAATTAAAAAGACATCCAATTCACCAGAAAGAAACCAGGTTCGCAGAAACATGTGGCCAGTCCGAATCCCTCGCAGCTCCAAGCCCACTATGGTTGTGGATTACCTGCGAGGATGAAAATAAGGGTGAGTTTTGGGAAATTCAGTGTGTAATCCAACCCAACCATAGCCTAAATCAGTTCAAACCACGAGAGGCAGAATAAGTTGGCCTCGGCCGAGCAGATATCGAATAAAGCCCGTAGGCCCGGCAGACGAGCATCGGATATATCATGCTTATGCGAAACCCAACCATATCCAACCACATACACCCCCATACCATCCTTTCACCATGTGGGAGACTACTCGACCCACCCAACCGCTACGCCACGAAATATGCGGCATGGTCGCGGATCTGAAAATGTGACAGAGTCACCAGATCTGAATATTTTGTGGCGGTGCCACCGAATCAGATAATTTGTGGCATAGCCACTAGGACGCTTCCTCCATAATATAACCCATGTCCCCATGCAATAGATATACATTCATGGCATACATCATACAGATTTAATTCATCATGCTTTTCAGACAAAATTAACCCTATGGGGTATAAAGGTCATTTTGCACACATAGGGGTATAATGGTAATTTTGCATACATAGGGGTATTCTAGTAAATCTAACTATTTCTAAGGTTTTCATGCATATCGTAGCCATTACATTTAGCCAGAAACACTTACCGAGCGTTCTTATCGAATTGGGCCCGTTGGCCCATTAACCCAGTTTTGGCCCATTAAGCCCAAAATATCAAAACGCACGAAATCGCGCGTACTACAGTTTTATCACTTTTGATTACCAGTAATAATTACCCATACGTCTTACGAGCATTCGCACACTCGCAAGTGCCTAAAATAACAGTTTTTCGGTATTTCGGCTTTTCGACTTTTGCCGATCTAGCCTATGAAAGGGTGTCAGTTACACACCTGTTTTCGGGATTTCCTCGTCGAGATCTACACACGAACTGCCTACAATTAAATCACTTAATATTACTCCAAATATCGAAATAAAATTGAGTATATAGTCCCTTACCACATTCGGCCAAACATGCCTAAAACCCTTATTGCTCTTACCTTACTGCCGAAATATGGTTAACTCCAAAGATCCGATCGTTCCACCTCTCCAAGCCCTTGATCAACCGCCTCTAAATCACGCTATTACCAAAACAAAATAGTTATTACGACCCCTCAGGGTTACAAATCCAAATCGACAACCTCCCTAACTTTTAGGGATTTCGGCTTTTCCTAAAATATGTAAGAAGACTAAGTTTTGGCGAAGACTTACCACCGATTCCTTAGTGGTGATTCCAATGAGTTTCCCACTCGATCCTAATGTAGATCTAAGCCTCGGATGATAAAAAAGTCGATATTTCGGTGACTTGATGATTCGCCAAGTCCCTTTTAATGTGGGGTTTTTGGCTTTTTGCAACTTGTGTTTAGAAAGGTAAAAGAGAGGGTCTTGCTATGGTATTGTCGTCAAAACTTGAGGTTTTAGAGGGCTGGTGAATCGCCACAAATGATGAAGGGAAGAGATGTGGTTTTGGTTATAAGAAATCGGCACAAAAAGAATAAGCTTTCGGGATTTCGGCTTTTTATGATGTTCGGCTTATAAGGCTAAAAATAAAAAGATTAAAGATGTGATGAAGAGTAAAGAGATAGAAGGGTTTGGCTATGGAGAAGGAAGATGAGAAGGTAGATGGAGAAAAAGAGATAAAGAAAAGAGGAGAATAAAAGATGATCAGAATTTCGGCACAACACACCCCAAATGCCGAAATTCCCACTACTACAATACCTAGCCGAATTTCCCATGCTAGAGTCCTTTGGTCGGCCACCTCTTGCTCCTTGATCAGCTCCTAGATTTCCTCCTTATCTTTATCCTTATTCAATCCCTTACCTTCTTAAACTCTTCCTGACAGACTTTTATTTCAGTTCCATTACTTCCTTTTCGTACATAAAAATTAATCACTTAATTTCTTTGTCATTGTGACTTGAACCTGGGTCCTCCCCAAGCTTCCACATGCCACTAACATCCTTCCCAGTGGCGTCACTTAGCCAGTTTACCACATGCTTCCTTGTGATCCATTTTTCACAAATAATTCCAAAAAAGCCCAATTTATCAGAACCCCTTTCCCTTACAGATTTAAAATTAATTAAAACTACCGGGTTTTATCCTAAGCTTGGGCCTTCTAGAGGCCCACCAACATGATTAATCCTACACATAACAAGCAGAACACAGAATTTTAAATTTTATAACCTTTACTGAATTCCCGAAAATTTGGGGCGTTACAAAATTTTTCAGAAAACATAGAAAAATTTTCAAAATACAGTGGACACACGCCCATGTGGCTCGACTGTGTGTCTTACACAGCCAAATATACGCCTGTGTCACAGACCGTATGGACATTCAAAATAAAATCACATGGCCGTGTCCCAGCTCATGTCCGACCCTTTGTAACTCTTTAACTTGGGTCGCATGGCCAATCACACACCTGTGTGACCAACCTGTATGGCCTTTGAAATGGTCTCACACGCCCGTGTGCCAGGCTGTGTGCTAGGCCGTGCCAATCCTGTAGGGTATTCTAACTTATGCCACATAGCCAAGTCACACGCCCGTGAGCTGGGCTGTGTGGAGCTTTTTGACTTGGTTTCTAATTAAACACTAGGGGACACACAACCGTGTCACCAGACCGTGTGTCACACACGGCTGAGACATATGCTCGTGTTTCTGCCCGTGTGGACAAAAATAGGCTATTTACCAAGCCATCTTCTCACCCAAATTTGCATATACCTATACAATCCAATTAGCACATAATATGGCATAAATAGGCATTCAACCAACCTCAACCAAACATAATTCATACCATTTCCATACCAAAAACAACAAGGCACACAAGTACCACATTAGGCTATTCAATTTTATGCCAAACTCACATTCTCAATTTACTTAACTAGCTAACTTCATATATGGTCTTTCATTTAAACATCACTTTACCTAAATCACAAGCATTCACCACTAGCATTTATATATCAATTACCAAATGCATAACTAAGGCTATTTGCTCATATATATACATTACCAAATATACCAAATTAATCCAACTCTCATGGCTATACACAAAACCAAACACTTAACATTTACAAGCCAATTCAAATGGCTAAATTCATTACCAAACCATAAACTAAAATGACCATAATTCCTATACATGCCATATAACCAAAACATAAGTTCAAAAGTACCAAAGTGATAGCTTGAGAGTGTGATGAGATCTCTGACGATTCCTAAATCCGAGCAAGCTTCGATTACATTATAAAACACGGAAAAGTAAACAGAGTAAACTATAAAGCTTAGTTCGTATAGTTAATAAGTACACTCACCATTTAATCACCATTCAAGTAATATAACATAATATACCTCAAAATCATGTAATTATAAGGTTAACATATATTCAATCACATAATTAATCAAGATCTCACAACTTTCATAGTTTCAATGCTCATATAATTTTCGTACATACATGTACTGATACGTATCTACTTCTCACCATTTCATATCTTTGATATACCCGTTGAATCATTCGGAATACTATCAAATACTCGGGAATCTCTCACCTTAAATGCCAATACATAGTCGAAGCTATCTCAATCTCATATAACATATAATACTGTAACGCCCCAACTTTCTGTAATTTCGGCTTTTGTGATTGTTGAGCATGGAAGTATCGAAACTTTTGTTTTGATTCTTTTTGGTATATATATATATATATATGGTTTAATAGGTTATGTACTTTAGGGTGTGTTTGGGAGGTCACAAGTTCAAGTTTTAACTTGGGCTAAATTTTGGGTTTTATTTGAGTAAAACCTGACTCTAGGTCAGTGGGCTTATAAGGAATTGATGGTAAAAACTTAACAGGATGGGCCTATTGGTCTAATGGTTAAGAGTAGTGTCAGGCTGCTCAAGGTCCTGAGTTCGAATCCTTGCAGTGGCTTTGGATTTATTTTGCTACAAGTTTTGGTTGAGCGTTGGGTATTATTAAAATTCTGAGTTGAGGGCTTTAGGAAAAATTAGGAGTTTTCTTATTTCCTTCTTTTTGGAAAAATATTTTCTCTGCCATTCTTCCTCTTCCAAGCCCTAGTTGACGAACTTTTCTTCATTTTCCCTTCTTCTCCGTTTTTCTTCTCCTTCGTTTTCTTCTTTTTCGATTAGTTGTGGCGTGTTGCTAGTGATTTCGTCAGTTCGGTAAGTTTGGTTTTTAATAAAAGTTAAGGGATTTCCTTGGAGATTGTTTAAGAGGGATTTTGGTTACTGTTTAGGGAATATTCTAGGGTCTGTGGATCATTAACCGAGCTCTTAAAAGCGAGGAGTCACCGTTATTCGTTGAAAGTAAGTAGATCCCTAGTTTTGGGATTTACTTATTCTTAACAATCTGGCTTAAGAGACTAATTTTAGGCTCAGTATTGTCAATTTTAGGCTTTGGAGTGCTCGTGGTTGGATTAGCAGCGAAAATGAACCAGGTGTGTACTCCCATTACGTAGAAAATGAGTTTCGACGAAAGCCGAAAAGTGGCCTGTCGATGCCAAACGAGAGTGTGGTTTACCCGTGCGGTAACTTGTGTCGCGAGACACGGGCGTGTCACTGATGACCTAGGTCATGCGCGCGCTAGCCGGGCACGACAGACATGGGCGTGTGATGGCTTGAAGGTCATTTGCAAGGCACAGCCTCAGGCAAAGGGGCCGTGTGGGCCACACAGGGGTGTGAGCCTACACGGGTGAACCACACGGGCGTGTCGAAATTTGGGCCAGGCCGTGTGAACCACACGGGCAAGGCACACGGGCGTGTGAGCCCTTTTAATCTGAAATGTCCTGTAAGGTTGCACGGGTCGCCCAAGTCGACTGTGACCTGTAGTAGTGTAGCACCCCAAACCCGGCCCAGACGTTAAACCCGAATCCAACGTGCCACATTGAAGTCAAAAACCCGTGTTCCCTTTTCAGTGTTTTAAAAGCCGACTTTTGTCAAACTAACCAAGTGAATGGAAGCTGGGCACTAGGTAGGTATCCATAACAGAGGAGGTGAGCCATGAAGGCTGCTTAAGTACCAAGCTCTTCGATTGGATCTAATCCTAGACATGCCCACATCCATTGCCACACTTGGTTATAACAAGTTGAAATTTCTTTGAGTGATTATCTTTGGCAAATCGAATATTCGTGACGTCGTGTTATTTTAAAAAAAAAACAAGTATCGTTTTGAAATCACGCCCTAAGTCTAGCCCATTTGAATTAGTATCCATCAATTTAAAGTTGTTTAAAATAATATAATCCCAGAAAATCAAAGAAGAAAATAAAGTTAAAATGGCCTTTTTACAACCCAAAAATTAAATAGTAATTAAAAATAACTTAAGAAAACCAGTCTCTTTTTCAAACCCAAAGTATTCACCGTGGCCACTGAATCCCCTCGGCTCCAAGTCACCCACATCAAGGCTCACCTACAAGGTTAAAGAAGGGGTGAGTTTGGGGAAACTCAGTGTAAGGAAAACCCATTCAAAGCCCAAGTCGGCTCAAGCCCATTAGGCCTAAGCCCATTCAGTGCAGTGATCTTGGGCGAGCCCTTTTGATTACAATAAACGGGCCTTAGCCCTTATTCAGATAACAGTATGGCCCATAGGCCCATTTCAAAATACATGCAACATCAATAAACATATGCAAGCCCATTTGGGAGACTACTCAACCCACCAACCACTACACTCCACCCGTACCAGCCATACACTCCATGTGGGAATAGCTCAACCCACCCACCCAACACTCCACGACGACGACCTTGCTGCTCGATTAACGATAAATTGAGGCAAAGCCTCCAATCGTGGACAAGCCACTTTCAATACTTCCTCCGTCAATATCCCGGTCCATGCATCGATAATAACAACATGACATGCGATAAATAACAACAATCAAACATGCATTTAGGTCAATTTAACCCTAGGGGTATTTGGTAATTTATCTCTTAGGGTAAAAGCGTAAATTTTCCACTTTTAAAGGTATTTCAGTAATTTATCTATTTTAGGGTTTTTCATGCGTATTCCTACCTTTCACGTACTAACAGAATCACGTACCGAGAGTTCTTACCGAATTGGGCCAGTTGGCCCATCATTCCAATTTTGGCCCATTAAGCCCAAAATATCGAGGGCACAGAAATCATGCACTTTGCAGTCCAAACATTGCAGCTTATCAACAACATTAATCGATTTACCTCACGAGCATTCGCACACTCGCAAATCTACAAAATACCGGTTTCGGCATTTCTGATTTTTGACTTTTGCCGATCTAGACTAAGAAAAAGGGTGTTAGTTACACATCTGTTTGAGACGATATGCTGACGAAATCCACACACGAACCGCCTACAATTGGATTACTAACACGTTAATCTAACTATTCAAATACAAACTACGTATTAACCCCTTACAATATTTAGCCAACCACACCTACAGATCATAGTAAGCTTATAAGAAAACAATAAGCAATTCATTAACAAATTTTTGTCAATGTTTACCACATAATCATAATTTCACTGCAAGCTGTCTTCCTGAGCAATAGTCACTAAATCATTTATAACTGGAGCTACGAAACTCCAAATCAAGTTCCGTTAATTTTCCTTGAAAATAGACTCATATATCTTCTATCCATAAAATTTTCAGAATTTTTGGTTTATCCAATCAATACCATATTTTTCTCAAAGTTTCCCATGTTTCACTATTTGACTAATCTAACCACTCTTCATTACAAATCAAATTTCTCATTGTACAGAATTCAAAATATGTTCTTGTTTATTCCATTTGAAACTACACTCATTAAGCTTTAATTACATAATTTATACAGCTTCTAACTCATCTCCCACAATTTATGGTGATTTTCCAAAGTCACATTACTGCTGCTGTCCCAAGCAGATTTATTACCAAATCACTCTTTCACACCTAACTTGCATGCTTGTTATTTAAACATGTATATCACCATTCAATCATCACATATCTATGATTTTACTTAAGTATAATCTCCATTTCATCATTTTAAAGCACAACATGTTAGCCGATTTTTCCCTTTAACATTTAAGGCACATGCATGCTCATTTGTTTGGCTCAACTTCACCTATCTTCCATTTTTCATCAAAAGAACATGAAACAACAACCATTTCCTTCATTTTAATTCATGACTAAATGCTCACAACACAACTAAAAACCAAAATATGCTTCAAGAGTTAAGGTAGAATCAAGAAGAACTCATGAACCTCAAAATAAAAGCAAACTACCATGAACTTACCTTCAATTTTCTTCCCCAAGTGACCGAACTTTCAAGAGCTTTCTCCTCTCCTTTCTCTTCTCTAACTTTAGGCTATGATGAACAAAGATGGACAAAACTTTGTTCTTTTCACCCTTTTTTTTAATAAAATTTCATATTTCATCCATTTAATTCTTTAATACAAAAGACATGAAATTCCCATCATCGAACATTTACCTAACCCATTATCATGAAACATTTACCTAACCCATTATCAATTTGTATCAATTTGTACCATAAATTATGGATATCAAGTGCACATTTTGTCTACTACAACATGATGGCTGGCCACTTCATGTAAAATGGGAGGTTTGTCATGCAAATCCTCCTATTTTGCACTCCTATTTATTTGGCCACTTCAATTTAGCCTATAGCATTTTCAAACATTTTCACATAGGTCCTATTTCATAATTTCACTCACAAATGACAAAATCAAAGCATGAAATTTTGCAAACATTCACAGAATTCCTGAAAATTGGGGCGTTACAAGTAGGGTTGGTAAGCCTTATCTAGACTCTTAATTTTGTGATGTATGTGTTCGCATGATATAGTTAGCATGATTATCTGATCTGTACTATAAATAAATGTATGACCTATTTGACTGCATTACAACATGCCATATTTGTATGATGCATTGCATCGGAGTGGGTCTGAAGAAGTGAAAGGAGTATTTGAAAGGCTTCATAAGCCCGTTATCTGGCAGTTAAGCTGCATACTTATGATATGTGCTGCGATGCGGTACTTTATGGTGTGTAGGGTTGGATGGGTCGATTATATCCCTATATACGGTGTGAAGGGATGGGTGGGTTGATTTTATCCCCACATGGTGTGTAGGGTTGGACGGAGATAGTGTGTAGGGTTGGTGGGCATGATACTTCTGATATCCGATCTGTTATGCATGCGATATCTGTATGGCTAAGGCTGAATAACTGTATTCTATTATCTATTTGTATGCATGGTGGTTGTGGGGATGTACACACTGAGTTGTGAAAACTCACCCCTTTATTTATTTATCTATTTAGGTAATCCCCAGCAGTAGATGGATCGGTGTGACGGAGGGCTCGATGGTGACCACTGGTAGACATTTACGAATTTTTGAGTAACACTTTATTTTGTCTGCTTTATTTAAATATTTATTTTGGGTTTATTTTGGGGATTTTAATTTGTTAAATTATTGATTTATGAATTGATAATGTTTTAGCTTCCGTGTTAATGAAATGTTTTCACTTAATATTTGGAATAGAGATTTCACGACTTAAGTAAAGATAACAAATTGGACGACTTTTAACTTGCTAAGGTTTTTTTCTAAAAAGCACTCACTTGTGACGCCGCCAGATTCGGCCATAGCGTCTAGGCCAGGTTTGGGGGTGTTACAAATACTCATTCTCGAGCTATCAACAGGCCTGTTCACACAAGCTAACGGTCATGACGTAGCTACACAATGCTGCTCACACAAGTTGACGAGAATCCGCAACACACGCTGGATAACCCAGCCATCGGTAGGACGTACGGACCAGCACCTAAATCACATAACCCCTAATGACATGTCATTCGTATCCTAATCTATTCCTAAGGTTTAACCGGGATTTCACATTTTCCGAATCGTCATCGAACATTTTCGTACAATCATATTCATCAACAATTCAATTATAAAGCATTTAAAACATAATTACAATAATGCTTATTAACATACAAACTTACCTCGATTCACAAAAATAACGAGGTAGATCGACTAATCCAGAACTTTGTTTTCCCCCGATCTAAATCCGAACTTCGCTTTTCTTGATCTATATGTAATCAAAATAAACTTATTTAATTATCATTCTATTCAATTTAGCCCATAAAGCATTTTATGGAAACTTTACACTTTTGCCCCTAATATTTCAACATTTTTACAATTTAGTCCTTAGCTTATAAAAATACAAATTCATGAAATTCAATTTCAACCCATTACATCTGAATATCAATTAAGTCCCTAGCAGCTCAAAATTTTCATTTATTTCACATTTCTACCACAAAATTAACATATTTCTCAATTTAATCCCTAATTGAGAATTTTACCAAAAATCACTTTACAAATGTTGTTTATCTAACAACAAGCATCAAAATACACCTATATTCATCAATGGAAAAACCCTAAACCTTTAATTTTTTTTCAAATTAGTCCCTGGGCTAGCTAGATTAAACTGCAACGATCTTAAAAATATAGAAATTATTAAAAATGGGACAAAAATGAACTTACATGCACCTAGGATAGTTGGACAAACCTTGAAGCTCTTTTAATGGAGTTTCATATCTCAATATTCAGTGAAAGATGATAGAAAATTAAAGATGATAATAGGTTTCTATTATTTTTACTAAGTTATTTAATAATTTACTATTTTAACCTTGTTAATTCATCACTTAAAACACTTAATTCATGCCCAAGAATGTCAAATAACTTTATAAATGGGTTAATTACCATGTAAGGACTTCCAATTTAAGATTCCATAGCTATTAGACACCTTTAGCTAATAGAACTCCACTTTTACACTTTATGTGATTTAGTCCTTTTTATCAAATTGAACATTCAAATGATAAAATTTCTTAACGAAATTTTCAAAAAACCATAATATCATGCTGTATACATTAAAATAATAATAAAATAATTATTTTGACTTCAGATTTATGGTCCCAGAACCACTATTCTGATTTGACTAAAAACGGGTTGTTACATATGTAAGCATGTAATTTTTTATTCCTTAAAGATACCTTATTACTTTACTTGAAACTTTTTGATGGTCTAAGTTAAGATTACTTTGTTATCTTCCTAATATTCCCCCTACAAATTGCAATATTAAGTTTGGTATAGACTTCGAGCACAAATCAAACTTCAAATAACTTAAACATATGAAATATTTTCCCCTTATTACTTCTCTATTCAAGCTTTGGACATTGGTTCAAGGAATTTATAGCCTTTAACAATAGGTGTAATGCTTTGTGCCCTCATCTAAAACTTTTAAAAATTTTATTAATATAAGCTTCCTAGTATAATCCTAACATGTGTTAAAATCTATCCCTATGGATTTAAATGGCAATAGCACAAAATACCTCATCCATATCTTTTATACTAAAATTTTGAAGAGTAATTATTTTATCACATGTAGGAAACCTATATAATTGATTATAAACAAAATTCTATCATCTATAATTAACATACAAAAAAAAAAGATGACTTTGCTCTAACTAACATTGTGATATACACACTAATCCACAAGATTCTCTATAAGACCAAAGGAAGAAATAACACTATGGGATTGTAAATAACATTGGTGGGAGACTTTCTTGAGTTCATAAATAAATCTCTTAGAGCTTGCAAAGCAAATGCTCACCACCACTTGAGATGAACCTATCAAGTTGCTTTCTATATACCTTTTCGTCTAAATCTCATTAAGGAAAGTTGTTTTCACATGCACTTGAAATTTAAGTTAAAATGGATAAGTAGTTCCATAATGATATGGAAAGAGTTTTTCTAGAGGTATGAAAAAATATCTCTTTATAATCAATCCCCTCCCTATGAGTGAATTCTTTAAGAACAAGGCTAGACTTGTATCTCACAATATAGCCTAACTAATCCTGTTTTGTCTTAAAAATCTACTTTCAACCAATTGGTTTTTTTTTTTCTTGCGGCAACTCAACAAGATCCCAAACTTGATTATCCAACATGGATTTCGTCTTATCATGCATAACATCGTACCAATTTAGATTTGCTAATTTGCATATCTTGTGGAAACATATATAGGTTATCTTCGAAAACTATGTCATGGACTAACTCATGTAGGTACATTATATAATTAATAAAAATTGAAGACTGTAGACACCATATTTTGTTTGGACTTAATGATAATTTTAAAGTTGTTTCCATTTGATTCATTTTTAAAATGCTATCATTTCAATTATTTTGTATGGATAAATAATTTCTTAGTTTATTTTCAAGTTCAAGGATTAACTTGAACAAAAGAAAAGTTGGCCTCAATGTGGGAACAATTGTGAAGTTTAGGGCCTAACTTGGACAAAAAAAGTTTAGGCCCCAATGTAGGAATAGTTGTCAAGTTTAGGCCCAAAATAGTGATTTAACCTTTTATCTAAATTTCTCCCACTATTATTATAATATCATTAATTAGTCTGAATAATTAACATCCTTAATGATTTTAGTAGCTATCGTAGATTTTTTAAAACACTTGTTCCAACTCATAATGTCAAAATATAACTTTTCTTGTTAAAATAGTATTTTTATCGAATTTATATCATTGTTTTAATCTAAATAATTAATTATGTTAATTATTTGGATTAACTAATAATATTACAAAAGGATTAAAGTATAGTAACTAATTTATGTTAGAAATTAATATAAGAATCAAAATTGAAATATGAGGCACATATCAGCAGAGAATGTTTTAGAACTTCTACTTATATATAGTTTATAGATTAAGTTCTTAAAAGATAATTTTAAATCATTTTCTAATTAATAACATCTACTGAATTAAGCATGATGAAATGTTAAATAAGCTTCATTGCTCAAAATAATAAAAAAAGTAATCTGAAAATTGATAGTTTAGTCATCAAAGTTAAATAGATACTAAAATTAAAAATTGATCTGTAACACCCTAAAAATTTGAATGTTTGATTGTTGAATTTTGTCATAATTAAGTCTTTGTATTTGTGGTAATGTGCTTTGTATATGTGTTTGAGGTTAGGGGTTTAAGTAGTGTTTTTAGGAAGTTTTTCTACTTTATTTTAGATTAACCTCTAATCTTGAGCCGCTGACTTCAGTTTAATTCTATGCAAATCTATGTTAAGAATGAGTTTGTTAATTCAATGGTTAGGCTTCTGTAATTTCTTTGGTCTTGTGTTCAAGTCTTGATGTATGCGTTACAAATATCTTACTAAATGTTAGAAGTCTAATGGGTGGTTAAAATAAGAGTTAACGTATTCCTTTCCTTCTCCATTTCTCTTCTCTTTCTTTTTCTTTCCTATTTCACCTTTCTTTTAATTTTTTTTTTAAATTTCATTGGTGAAGTGGCTATCAGAGCTAATTGAGGGTTTAAGTTGTTCATTATGTCATTGGAAGATCTCTATGTAAGTTCTGTCATGAATTCTTGTGGTTCCGTGAAGTTTCTGTTGATTTTTTATTTATGTGTGTAAAAATGGGGTTTCTATGTTTGTTTTACTTGAATTCTTTGCTAAGTGATCATTGATCTATTTTCTTTAGGCGAGAATACCGAGGGAGGTAATCCTCCTTGCACTATTTCGAGATAGTTTCGTCGAGTTGTCAGTAAGTGTTGGTTTTGTTGGAAGTTCACGTCAAAGTTTTGACATAAGTGGTTGAGTATTAAATTATGTGATTTTTGTCATTTTATTCGTTTGATTGGTTATTTAATGTTCATTTTAGGTCTCATGAGTACTCCACCTTGACCCAACTTCAAAACTACTTCAGGTGTGTACCGAAAACCCGACCTCTTATGAATTTCGAACGTCAAAAAGTATGACTGTCGATGCCACACGACCGTGTGGCAGGCCTGTGAACTACACGGCCGTGTGGCAAACTATATAACTTATTGTTCATGAATTATAGACACACAGGCTAAGGACATAAGCATCTGTTCAGGCCATGTGTAGAAATGTTTAGTACAAGGTTCACACGAGCCAGGGGTACAAGCGTGTGTCTAAGCCGTGTAACTTACTAATTCATGACTTAGAGACACAAGTGCAAGAGACACGGGTGGGTTGTAACACCTCAGATTTGGGGTTAGAAGTTTTGAGATTTGTAGGTAGGGTCAGTGGCTAGATCAGATATTTGGGTTTGTCTTCGCGTTTTGTTGTTAGAATGGGCCTGCCAGTCTGATAGTTGAATGAGTGGTGGTGTACCTTTGGGTTCTAGGTTCGAATCCTCATGTGTGTATTTTGAGGGATTATTTATTTCTTTTTGTCTTAAATTTGTTTTAAGTTTGAAATATTTATTTATCACTTTTTTTATTTTATTTTTGGGGGATAATAAAAAGCTCAACAAATCCACGTTTTCCAATGGTTTGAGTTCTCTGTAAACCATTTTTTATTTTTTTGTTTTACTTTTTTTCCCAAAAATAAATCATTGCTTTTAATTCGTTGTTTCTTCTGTTAATTGCTGTCTGTTGAGGGAGTTTTTCTATGTGTATTCAATTTTTTAGAAGTGGAAGAGGTAAGTTTCGTTTTTGGGTTTACATAGAATTCCTTTCATTTTCTTTTACTGTTAAACTAAAGTTTTTATAAATTGATATGTTAAATTATGGTTTTTAAATCGGTTTGGAGGAGCGAATCAAACGATTTTGGTGGTTGTTATCGCGAATTAAGGTGTGGGTTCAAAAAATTTTCCTTTTTGTTATTGCCAAAATTCTGATTTGGTTTTGTAAATTTCGACATGGTTTGTGGGTTTTAGTTTGAAGTGTCAATTGTTGTTGTTTTGCGTAAAAATTCTACTGGTTAAGGTGTGTTTTTGCACTGTTAGAGGTTAAAGATCATTTGATGTCAGAATTCATGTTTTCCAAGCTGTTTAAATTGGTTTCGTGGCCATATGGGTGGCCACACGAGCGTGTGGAATTAGGAATTAGGGTTTTCGGGTAACATTAGGTGCCACACAGCTTGGCCACACGGCCATATGGTAGATTTGGGAAAATTAGTCGATTTTTACATGACAGTGTCCCCTGGACACACGGGCATGTGTGTTTGGGAATTTAAGGTTTTTGATAATTTTTGGTGTCATACGGGCATGTGTCCCACACGGGGGTATGAGGCTCCACATGGCCGTGTTGCCTCTACTCTTAATTTTTAGCACTTTTAGAGAGTGAATTACACTCTGCTCACACGGGCGTGTGGGGCCTTCACATGGGCGTGTGTGGCCTCCACATGGGCCTGTAGACCCCCATACAGCTTGGGCAATTCCATACGGCCATGTGGTCTTGCCTTGCCAAATTTTTGTATTATGTTGATTTCTAACTTGTTTATGGTTCTGTGTCTTCTGACCCTTGGCTAGGTCTTAGTAAGGGTAGTCAGAACTCTGTTTTAACTCGGAATTATCTGGTTTATACAATCATTGCAATAGTTAAGTGGTTCGTTAATGTGATATTGCCTAACAAATATCTGTCTGCTTTAGTGGTTAAGTGATGTGGGTGTGTGTGACTGTTTGGAAATTGTGTACATCGATTCTATAACTGACTGATTAATTGCGAGCTTCTGCGTCTGTGTAATTGATAGTATTTGGTGTGCATTCTTACATTTGCATTATGATTTTGGGTTTAGGATATGAAGAGAAGGAAGTCTGATCTGATTTGGCAGTTTTAACTGCAATATGTCTGTATAGCGATTTACCGCACAGTACGATACTTTTGGCAGCTCAGCTCCATACTGCTATTTGCGTGGCTTAGTTCCACATTCATGGTGTGTAGGGTTGGATAGGCCTTTCGAGGTCCTATGTGGTGTGCAGGGTTGGTTGAGTTTCTTATAGCTCATTTGTGGTGTGAATGGGAGATGGTGAGGTGTTTGGTTGGATGGGTGGGTGGGTTTCATGTTGTTGCATTTGTTCCGCATTTTATCTGTCTGATTGCGAGATTAACTGTATATAGATCGATGTGTTTAGTACTGATGGTTCTATTTTGGTTGTAATGATTATTTGGATATCAAATTGCCAATGTGATATTTTGTTTTTATTGTAGCGCTTAATGTTTGTTTTTCTAAAGTTTCGATCTCACACTGGGCTTGTGTAGCTCATCCCCCTCAGTTTCCCTTTTTCAGGTACTTTCATATGTTGTTGCTGAACTCGGCACACCAGAGGTCTCGGACAGCCACGTTTTATTATTGACTTTAAAAGTATTTTACATAAATTCCGCATTTATAAATAAACGGTTTGAATTGTAAGTTTAATTTTGAATATTGTGGTAAGAAATATTGAGTTATACGCACGTAAGCATATTTTGGGATTAAAATTTTTGTAATATCGGGATTTTACAACGGAGAGTTTTACGTAACTTAAATACCGTTTGTTTTCTAGTTGATTAAACTAAAATTTCTCCCACGATCACTTCGGTGATCAACGTGACCTTCGGAATCCGGCCTAAACTTTTAGATCGGGTTTTGGGGTGTTACACGGGTGTCCAAGCCATGTAACTCACTGTTTGCATAGTAGGGCCACACGGGCAGATGACACAGACGTGTGTCAGGCCGTGTAAAGTCACATGGGCCAGCTATCTAGGCCGTGTTGAACCACATAGGCGTGTGGATCAAGAACTAAACTTCACCCTCAGGCTGCGTGCGTCGTTTGAAACTAATGTCGGTCTTTTGTAAGGTTCGTATAAACTGAAATAGATTGTATAAACTGTTATTCTATTATATGAGGCTGAAGATTGAATATCTGTATGCGGGTTGAATGTAACAATCATTAATAATTTTGATATATTCTATCTGGGTATAAACTGTATCTGAATGATCATATAAGCATCCTTATCAATCGTCTTTTGAAATCTACATATGCATTGGGGTGAATTGTGTAAAGGAGGAAGTGTTCTGCTCTGAATTAGTGGCTAAGCCACCAGTATCCGTAATCTGATCTGGCATCTAGTCTGCAGTTATCGAAATGTGTCATACTGACACTATGTGGTGTGTAGGGTTGGATGAGTATTAAATACTTAATTTGGTGTGTTAGGTTGGTTGAAGATGGTGTGTAGCGAATGAGGGTAGGAAATTTCGTCTGTTTGATCTGTTTTGTGTCTAGGAATAAGCTAACTTGTTATCTGAGTTAGCTGTTCTGATCTGTTAAATTAGACAGATTATCTTTTGTATCTGATTTCGAATATGAATTTGGGACCTTATTGGTTTAATTTTAACTTTATTTGAATATATATATATATATATATATATATAATTGTTTCCTTATTGAGTTATTAATTCACTTTGTCTGTTAATTGAATTACAAATAACCCACAAACTTGATTGGGTCGACGGATCGTGAGCTTAGTCACATTTTTTATTATTAGTTTTAGTGGTTTCGAGATATTTGACTTTCTAAATGATAAATTTCGAAGTAAATGTTATGTTTGTTAAAATTCTTCTGGTTTGGAAGACTTTGAAACCAAGTTTTAGAAATTATGTTTTGAAAAATATTTGACGTGGCTCTCCAGACTTAGTTTTGTCATCTAGGCTGGGTTTGGAGCATTACATGATGATTGTTATATAGTCTCAAAAAATATAAAAGGTTATGTATTTGGACATGTATAAGTCAACATATTCAAAAATAAAATATTTTGACTAAAAATAGTATTATAAAATTGATGTACTAAAATAAATTTTAAAAAATAAATTTAAAGATTAAATTTCAAATTAAGTATAATATACAAACCAAAATTAAAAATTGATCATTATTATATAATCTCAAATAAAAGAAGTAAAAGATTATGTAATTAGACACGTATATATTAACATTTTAATCATAATAAAATATTCAAACTGTCAAATTATTTCAAAATTAAATTTAAAATTCAAACCATTCGTATAAAATCTAAAAAGAATTGCTTGTTTAATTGGACAACTGTCAAAAAGAAAGAAATGCATATCTAGATATAGATAACATGTCGACATAATTTCCTAATGTACTTCTTTACCAAAAAAATGTCGACATAATTTGTAATTTAATTAATATATTGAATTAAGAAAGTAATATGGTACAATCTGTGTGGTATAAATATCCCATTCTATTAAGAAAGCCTTTGCCAATTTCCTTCGAAAATTGAAAGATACATCTTTACTTTCTTCTCTTTAGATTCATTGGCTGAGTTAAAACAGCAGCACTTTTTTTTTTTTTTTTAAATTTCGGGGTCAAGAATTTTATATGCATTCTATATTAAGGTGAAAAACCACTTTTAACTTAAAAGTATATTTTTTACCGCAAAAATAACGGAAAACGCAAGTGTTTTAAAGTTAAAAATGCGATTAAAAAAAACCTTTTTACCCAAATATTGTTTCATTTTTTTTATTTTGGAATTTAATTTATTGTTTTTCTTTTGTCTATTTTTAGAAGTTAGTTAAAGAATTTTAAACTCGACTTCGAGTCGAATTCATCGAGATTTTGTGTCATATTTTTAAGACATAGAACCAAATAACTGAATATTATAACTCAGCTAATGAATCAAAAGAGAAGAAAGAAATGAATAAATAATAGTCAGTCTCTTTTGTTTTATTTTGTTTATTTTAAAATTTTAAAGGTTGATAAGGTGAATAACTTTCTATCGGATACCCAAATTCATAATTATATTTTATTTTGTTTAACCTTGTTATTTTTATTCAATAAACAAAACATTTCCATATTTTTTTTTGGTATAATGTAACTTTTTCATTTTAGTTTTATAGGATTCGGTTTTCCTAAACAATAAATTTTATTGAATTTTATTACTTAATTTTAATTTATGATTAAATGAAAATTTTAAATGTTTTAATGTGTTAAGGATTGAATTGCAGCAGTTGAGCTGTTCGCAAGCCTCAGTAGCAGCAGCCAAAAGGTACGGTGAATGTCAAGAAATAAGCTGCAACAGCAATTAAGCATAATGAACTGCTGCAACAATTAGGTTGTTAATAAGTTATTGACTTACTTGATTCATTTTGTTACTCATCTTCTTTGTTAAAACTTAGTATAAATATTGTAGGTTCTTTGTATTCATGTTGAACTTAGTGAAGAAATCATTCTTTCTTTCTTCTCTTTGATATTCTCTCTTCTTTGATTTTTTGAGGTTCATGTATTCTTTCTAATCTCATGAGATGGCAGTAGTCACCAACAATCTGCTAATGATGGTAATGGTGCTAGACAAGTATCTTCTTGTCATTTGGATCCTGGGTACAATTCTTGCATAGATAGTAAACGTGTTTCTCAATTTTCTAAGCATGATACTATTAAGCTCAGTGAAACAAAATTTCTTCTGTGGAAACATCAAATTATGTTGATTTTTGAAGGTTGTAATTTGCAAGATTTTGTTTTAGGCACTATCAATGTTCCATCTTTGTTTCTTGATAACAACAATGGTCAATTGGTGGAAAATGCCGCATCCTTGGAACATAATCAACAAGACAAACTCTTGGCAACTTGGCTTTTGTCTACTATGTGTGATGAGATTCTTGTTTATCTCACTAGTGCTCACACGAGTCTAGATGTCTGGCTCGCAATTGAAATACAGTTTGTTGCTAATTAAGTCAAGTATGAAGATTTCTAGTCTAAGATATAGTCTTTATTCTCAGAAAAAAGGGTACTTGTCCATTAAAGAATATTTGACTAAGATAAGGAACATATGTGATGTTCTCACTGCAGTTGGTATATTGGTACCTGATCTTAGACAAGTCAGTATTATTTTGGCAGGATTACCAGTAGAGTATGAGTAAGTGTTGAAATATGTGAAACCCATATGTCGAAACCTTTTTTTTTGAAGTCGACTTTTTATAAAAAATGAAAATAGGAGTCGCCATCAATCCTTTTTTATGAGGTGTGATTGGGTCACCTCGTAATTTGATTGTTTCAGTAAACGGTTTGATTTACTAAAACAACGATTTTTGATATTTAAACTTAGAGAAATGAGTTCGGGAGTCGATTACACATGAGGAAGGATTAGCACCCTCGTAACGCCCAAAATTGGTACCTAGTTGATTAATTAATGTCTTAGTGTCAAAAGTTGAAAACTTGAAAAGAGTTTAAAATACGATCCCTCTTTGCATTAATGTTATTTTTACTTAAAATTTTCTTGGATAAATCGAAACGTATGTTAACGACCCTTTCATCTCGATGTAACAGAATGTCACATCCCGAAAGTTAGGACACGACACCTCGAATCTTTGAGAATAAGCTTGCCTTTTATTTTTTATTTAAATCTCATGTATTTTAATTTTAAAATGATATTTGGTCATTTAGGTTCAACGAGAAAATCGAAACCTCATAAGTTAGGGTATGAGTTCTCGAATCTCCAAGTACTAAACATTGCCTATTTTTAAAAATTTCTTTTTATGCATTGAGCAAATATTAACGTAACACTTAAAACGGTATATATTTAGTTTATTCGGTATGATATAAAAACGATAAAAAGTAAAAAAAAAAGTCATGCTTAGCGAATAATAATGTGACATAAATTAATAGTAATAATGGCATGATATGCTTAATAAAGTATAAAAATATACGATAATAATGAATCATGATGCTAATATGCGTAAATAAAAATAAAAATGATAATAACAACAATAATAATAATAGAAAAAAATAATAATAAAATCTAAATTTTGAAATATATTCAAAGTAGTAAATAAATAAATAAATAAAAGGCACAATAAAAGAAAATTATAAAAAGCCAATTGTAAAAATAAAATAAAGGAAATATTAAGTAAATAAATAAATAAGTGAATATCAATAAAAATTAATTAAAAATTGAAAATAAATAAATAAATAAATAAATAATAAAATAACAAATGACACAGTTTATAAAAAAAATTGAAGTTAAATAAACCAATGATCGAATTAAAATTGAAATAAAAATAAGGGTATAAATTATAAATAATAAAGTAGATTAATAAGGATTAAAATATAACTCGCTAAAAGTGACAGGGATCGAATAGGAAAATAACCCTGGTCCATATGCGCACCGTTTCTCAGAGGACTAAAATGAAATAAAATTAAAATTTCATGGTAAAATTAAAAGAAAAAAAGACTGATACGTGAATCTTCCAAAAAGTAGAATGACCTATCGCGCAAATAGACCATTAGTTAAAAACACACGGATCCTTTGGGAGGATCGGGTCAGACGCTGGTCAAAGGCCAAAACGACGCCGTTTTGGGCTATTGAAATCAGCCCCTAAACGATGTCGTTTTACAGGGCCAATAAAAGTTAAATTTTTTTTAAAAAAAACATTCTGCACCATTTCTAAAAAAAAATAATTCTGAGAGCTCTCTCCTTAATCTCTCACCCTCTAGATCAGGTCGTTGGTCCGGCTAGTCATCGCCGTACCGGCCATCGACCACCGATGACGGTGCCGCCGTCCACGGTGGTCAAAAAATCACCCGAACCCTTTTTTTTTATATTTTTTCATGTAGAACCCCCTTTTTGGACTTGAAATCACCAAAAAAATAAAGCCAAAATAATAATAAAAAAAAACAACAAAAAACCCCTCGACTCTTGCCGTCCTTCGCCGCGGCCTTTTGTCGAATCCTGAGGGATCCGACGACCTCGCGAATTGACGGTGGCTCCAACGATGAAGCAACAGGTGAAAAAGTTCCCTTTTTCTGTTTTTATTTTTTTTATTTGTTTATTTGTTTGTTTATTTCGAAAAGAGAAAAATATAACTGAAAATACAACACCTTTTTTTCTTTGAATCGATTTCAAAATCTCTGCTTTTGTATATATTTTCTCTATATATTTCTTCTTTTTCTTTAAATAAATAACAGATTAAAATAATCACCTTTGAAGTTTTGATTTATGTTTTTTGATTACTCTAGTGTGTGTAAAAAATTACATGTAGCTTTTATGGCCTTTTTTTATAGCCGAAATACAAAACTGTCCGTTACAAATCTTTTATTTTTTCTTTGTTGTCTCTTCTGCTTTGCGTGTCTGTTCTTCTTTGCAGGCGACGGTGGCAGAGGGCGTAGTCAACAGTGGTGGCAGAAGGGTGTCGACGGCACGCCTGTTGACGTGGAGAAGCAGCACGGCTGGATGTTAGGGTTTTTTTACTGAAAATTTGTTTATGTGTTGTGGGCTAGGGCTTGTAACTTTAGGGGTTTTTTTTTGTTTTTGTTTTGGGCTTGTAATTTTGTATTTAAGTCTGCTGTTGTAAATGGACTCTTAATATTTGGACCATTAATATTATTTTTGTTTTATTTTTTTTTGGGGTTTCTGGTTTGGGTCCGGGCAAAATAGGCCCACTACACCATCTATTTTGAGGATATATTTTAAAGCTATTTAGGTAGATAAATTTTAGAATAAATCATTTGAGATATTCAAGGATTATTCTATTTTATCTTTTATTAGTTTATTAGAATAAGGGAATTATTTTCCCAATTAGGTTATAACTATTTTCTCTATTTAAATTCAGTTCTTTAGTTAATAAAAACAGAACTTTTATTAAAAACTCACTTAAAAACTTTCATGGCATCTGAGCTAGGTTAAATCTCTAGTAACATCATGGTTAAAACAACCTTCACTGGAGATAAGAGATCCAGCAATCAAACAGAGGTAGAAAGTTTTACCGTTGAAACAACTATCGAGAGTATAATGACTCAAAGGGCAGAGGCGTCTCACCTCTCTTTTCAGCTGACATCTCACAAGCTGAATGACAAGAATTATCTAGAATGGTCAGAATTAGTAAAGTTAGCAATTGATGGGCACGACAAGCTAGGTCATTTAACTAGAGAAGTCAAGCAATCACAAGTGGGCGATCCAAAGATGAACAAGTGGATGTTAGAAAATTCTATGATAATTGCGTGGCTTATTACTTCCATGGAAGCATCTATAGGTAAACCTTTTCCTTTTCTCCCGACTGTTAAAGATGTTTGGAACACTGTGAAAGACACCTAGTCAGATTTAGAAATAGTATTTTCAAAGCCAATATTTTTTCAATGGCTCTTAATGAGTGTGAATTTGTGACCATTGAATAAGCATTTGACAATCCTAAATGGACAAAGGTGATTTAGGACGAATATGAGGCCCTTATGAAAAACACTTGGAATTAGTCCATTTACTTGCTAATAGACGAGCTGTAGAATGTAACTGGGTATTTAAGCTCAAACAACATGTTGATGGTACTATAGCTTGACACAAAGGACTGTTGGTGGTTAAAGGTTATTCACAAGAGGCTGGTGTGGATTTTCATGAAACTTTCAGTCTAGTGGTTAAGTCACAGACGATTCACGTAGTGCTTTCCTTGGCTATAAGTTTTGGCTGGTAGTTGAGGCAGGTGGATATTAACAATGCTTTTTTTAATAGAGATCTTTTAAAAGAGATCTACATGCATGAACCTCCTAGTTTTGAGTAACAAAGAGGCAATGTGTCGTTAGTATGCATGTAACGCCCCCTTAACCTTGTCCCGTCGCTGGAACAGGATTACGGAGCATTACCAGTCTTTACAATACTTTTATGCATTAAACGGGGATAATTATGAAACATAAATTAAAATTATGTCAATTTGTATCTTAAATGGGCATATATTGATTACTCTAAACATTTGAATCCAACCGAGGTTCGATCGGAAGCTTATAAAAATTTTCGTGAAAACTTAAAAATTCCCTTTTGTGAACAGTGTCACACACCCGTGTGACCTAGGGGACACGCCCGTGTACCTTTCTTACATGTCTGTGTGGGAGCACCGTGTTGTTTTTCTTTAGAATCTGTTAACTTCGCACGGCCAAAGCACATGTCCGTGCGCGAGCCGTGTGTCTCACACAATCTGATCACACGCCCGTGTGACCTGACCGTGTGGACCTATGATGAGCTTTGATTTGCAAGTTACTAACCCTGTAAAAACTTAAGCTTTAAGATAACATTTATACTGACTTTCAACATGATTAAAACTCGATTAAACATATTTAATGCTAACCTAACTTGACAATAAGACATTCAACCAATGTACTCTTAATGGTACCACAATCTAGATTGACTTAAAATTTTTGTGTACAATCTTAAACAACTTACTTATATTAACTTTCAAGCATGCATATTTCATTTTATGACCTAACATCTTTAAACCATTCTTGAACATTTTTACTCTATTAACTTAATAGCCTAGGTACATGCCATTATTAACAAATAACATATTTTACCTTGTTGAGTTCGGGATCGGCTTAGGATGCTGATTCGACGATCTTTCTTTAGCTTAACCTATGCACGGAAACAACCGTACGCTGAGTATAAACTCAGTGGTATTTCTATAAGCAGATGTACTGAATAGTGTAAGAAATTTAACATTTACTTAAGTCATATAATAATTATAGTAAACTTGTAAATCACTAAATAATAATACTCGTCATTCATATATACTTTTGAGCTTTAAACTTTAACTTCATAGTCTCTATACTTCAGTCATTTAACTTAATGTCATAACATATAAACCTTACCATTTGAATCGGTCTACCTTCATTGCCCATTTGTACCTTTCATTTCATTATTCAACAATTAATATAACATTTACTTTCATTAGCAGTCAACATTCATGTATTCTTAAACTTTAAGCATTACTTTAGAATCTTAATACTTCAACCATTTACTCTTCATTATTTAGCTTTAAAACCTTATTAATCGGTTTTCAATATACTTTTATTACTATACAGTAATCTTCATCTGTCATGCAATCAAACAGTCTTTTTAGACATAACAGTCAATAAATAATAAATTAGTAACATTCATTCTTTGATATCCTTGATTATTCACCTTTCATTCAATATTCTGTACTATCTTATTTCAATAATAGTCAATATTTTTTGGTAACAACCAATTGATCTTTTCGTTCAATACCAGTCAGTCAACAGTAATAATCGGTTAATCAGTAATATTCAATTATTCAGTATCAGTCGTTTATTCTGTAATAGTCAATTATTCAGTAACAGACAGTCTATAATACTTTTCATTACCCCTATTAATATGACTCGGACCTGGACTGATACTGTAACACCCCAAACTCGGCCTAGACATTATGGTCGAATCTGGTGCGTCACATCAAACCATTTTCAATTTTGATCTTTCCAGTGAAAATCCATTACTGAATCTAAATTCTTTTATTATTATTAAACTAAAGTTCTCATAAAAATGTTTACCAATTTGTTTGCCTTTGGTATAGTACCTCATTAAAACCGCTGAAGCATTTTGAAAACTTTGTTGTTAGAAGCTCGTGTTCCTTAGAAAAATCATGCCATTTTGAAATCTCGAGTTTTCCTAGACTAGCAGTTTAGTATAAGAAATCACAATCCAAATTAAAACTTAAAACCCACCTACGGCCTTATTACATAATTTAAAAACCCAAAACGAAATCTAATTGTAATTAAAAGAAACAGAAATAGTAGTGAGGCCATCTTCGATCCCTCGCAGCTCCAAACCATCTAAGCTTAGGGATTACCTGCACAGTTAGAAACGGGGTGAGTTTACGAAAACTCAGTGTGTAATCCCAATAACAAAAAAAATAGTAAATAACACAGTATTAGTACAATCTAGGCCAAAGCCCTATTCAGTCTTGACATATACTGGGCCGAAACCTTTCGTTTAACGGTTACTGGGCCGAAGCCTTTACTGTAAACGATATGGCCCATAGGCCCATTTCAATATCACATGAAATACCAATGAATGTATACAAGCCCATTTGAGGAGACTACTCAACCCACCATCCGCTACTCTCCACCCGTACCAACCAAGCTCTCCATGTGGGGAATAACTCAACCCACCCAACCAAACTCTCCACTGGCAGCATAGCTGCTTTATCATATAACTGGAGGCCTAGCCTCTTTTAATAACTGGGGCAAAGCCCTTTTTGATAAACTGGGGCAAAGCCTTTTTCGGTAAACTGGGGCATAGCCCTTTTAGCACTTCCTCCATTTATAAAACCCAACCTATGCAACATGTCATGTATGCAGAATGTCATGCCCATATTTGAATCAAACAATCACAGTCAAGTCATTCATATCACCAACATATATTCACAATCAAATCCGTCAACCACACAGTCCAAGTCAGTCACTTGCCCACAAGGGCAAAACAGTCATTTAGCACCCTAGGGCAAAATGGTAATTTTACCCCACAAGGGTATCTCGGTAATTCTACCCTACAGGGGTATTTTGATATTTCTACCCTACAAGGGTATTTTGATATTTCTACCCTACAAGGGTATTTCAGTAATTCTACCCTACAGGGTTATTTCAGTAATTCTACCCTACAGGGGTATTTTGGTAATTTTACAAACCAGGGGTATTTTGGTAATTTTACAAGTCGAGGGTATATCAATAATTTCACAAATCAGGAGTATTTTGGTAATTTCACAAACTAGGGGTATTTTGGTAATTTTACAAACCAGGGGTATTTTGGTAATTTTTCTAATCGAGGGTAAAATGGTAATTCTGTGAATCGAGGGTAAAATGATAATTCTATAAATTGATGGTAAAATGGTAATTCTATAAATCGAGGGAAAAACGGTAATTCTATAAATCGAGGGTAAAATAGTAATTCTATAAATCGAGGGTACTTTGGTAATTTTACAAATTGAGGGCATTTCAGTAATTTGGTAAACTAAAGTATTCTAAACAGGGATAACAATACGAATGGGCCTAAAGCCTATTCTCATTTAAATAGGCCCTGCGTTAGTGTGGCCCTTTTAGCCCAAATCTAGCTACAAATATGAGATTCACCTAGCCTAGTCCAATATTTACTACACAATCAAACAACTTATCCAATTAGGCCCATAGGCCCATTGGGCCCACATGACCCCTTTTGGCCCATCGCGGCCTGAAGTAGCCATCCTATAGTTAGAGTAGTGAGAAATACACACCTGATAGGAGACTGGAGTTAATCCGCGCTCCAAGCACTCTTAGCAGACGCCCAACCCAAACAAGCACGCTATAAAGCGAAAGGGATCAGCCAAGAAAGGTACCTTTACTCTCCTCATGGTTCTCTCTATTTAAAGCCAGCTTCGCAACCACTCTTATGTTAGCTTCCCAATGTGGGATTACTCCCAACCAATAGGAAAATTCCTCATTCTTATGATCACTTCAACTACAGAGTTTCAGTCCAACTCCACCTCCTACGTCGCTCAAATAGCAAAATAAATACTCCATTGCGCATCCCAAGACTTGAACCTTAGACCTCACAATTGCACAACACGCCACCTTGCCACTCCACCACAGGCTCTTTCTGTGTTAAAAACGTCCATAATTAACTTTAAGACATATGTGCCAGCGTCTAGATTCACTTAAGAGAAAAACCAAAATGAATTGTAAGAGCCAAGACTTGAACCCAGGCTCCCTTGCAACTTTAATGACACCATAACCACTAGACTACATGCTTCCTTGTGTCATTCATTTAACACAATAATTTAAAAGGCCATCATCCAACCAGGGTTTTATTCACTTAATACCAATTTTTTTGCTAAAGCCCAGGTTTGAACCCAAGATTTCTCCAATACTTTTCAGAGCCATAAACCACCAAAGCAGACATTTAATTGTTTCATTTCATTGCACAATTAAATACCTATATACAACCTCCTTACGGACCCACACTCAAGGCTCAATACTTCTAGGCCCAAATTCGGGGTGGTACAGATACACGGATCCAACCCACACACCGGGGATAGTATACAATGTTTCATCAGCTGAAGCTGGAATACACCGTTAGGGTAACAGTAACAGTAACAGTAACAGTAGCGGTACACAAAGTACATAATCGGAACAAATCCGAAACAGTAACAGTCACAATTAGGTATCCGGAACAGTCACAGTAGTCGACACATGTAGTGTCTCATCGACACACATAGTGTCTCATCGACACACAGTTGGAATATCCCTGAAAACTTCCAATCCTATGGCATGCCAACTATATCCAACTAGCCCGATACAGTTAATAGGGTATTCAGTAAACTTTCAAATTTCAATTTCATTCGTAATTTAATTTCAATTCAATTTATACATTTTTCCATATCAATCCACATGCAAATCAATTTCAATGCAATATACAATTTTTAATTTTCCACTTAATATTCACATATTCTATTCAATATCAATAATTACTAACAATTCATAAATTTTTATTCAATTCAATATCATAATAATAATACTTACTATTCATATAAATAATAAATTCAACAAATAATTATTAGATTCGGTTTATAGAAATACAAACCGTAATTCTTGAGTCCACTCGATATCCTCGTCCATTTTCTTTTTCCCTTTCCTCGATGACACTTTCGGCGCTATATTAGCTACGAAAAAATTAACACAACATTTAAGATCATTAATATCATATTCTCTAATTTTCTATGTAACTTTTTCATAAATTCCATTTTAGTCCTATCACCATAACCTTTCTTTTTCTTCAAAATTAACCTAGTTTTCATCTTTATACTTATTTTAAAGTAATTTCCAGCTTTTCATATTCAACATAAAACTTCAATTTTGAATTCCCTTTAATTTAATCCTTACTATGTTAAAACTTATGAATTACTTTACAATTCAATCCTTCTCCTACTTCTAACTTAAATTCCTATCATTTAACTCATAATTCTTCAATTTTTTTTAACTTAATCAATACATAAAAATTCATTAACTTCCTAGCTTTTGACATAATTCATGTAGTACTCTTCTTTAGGATTCCATAAACATTAAAATTACAAAGAAAATGATCAAATTGACTTACCAATTAAACTTGAAACATTAAAACCTTAATTTTTCCTTTTTCTTTTTCTTTCCTTTTTTCTTCTTTCTTTCCCCTACTACCCGTGCCTTCTTTTCTTCCTTTTTCTTCATTTGTGACAGCCCTAATTTGACCCTAGTCGGAAAGTGGTTTCAGGACCACAAAATCGAGTCATAAAAATAATTAACTGTTAAATTATGTGTTTATTATATGTGTAAATGCATGTGTGAAAGTTTCATGCTTTGATCTGGTCATTTATATGTGAAATTTATAAGATAGGACTCATGTGATAAAACATGAAAGTGTGATAGGTAAATTTTAAAGTATCAAATAATGCATGAAATGATGACATGAGGGATTTTTATGTCAAATGGACCAATTTTCTTTAGTGGCCGGCCATAAATGATGGTTGATGTATAATATATGTTTTATTATACTATTATAATAAGTGATGGCCTTATTTTTTTAAAGAAATTAATTAGTAAAACAATAAAAGTTGATAAAAAAAATAGATTTTCATCTTTCTTCTTGATTGCCGAATTTGGGAAAGAAAATATTGAAGAAAGAAAAGGGGGAAGACTTTCGGTCATTTGAATGCTTAAGAAGGTTAGTATATTGTGTTAAAGTTGTGAAATTTTAGCTTGTTTTAGGTTAATTATCATGGTTCTTACTTAGCCCATGCTAAATTTTTAAATTTTGATGGATGGATGGAGCATTTAGCTATTGTTATTAAAGAAGGAATTTGATTATTTCCTTTAAGTTTTGATGAAGAATGTGTTGAGGAAAGAAATTGATCTTGCTAAAAATATGAATTTTTAATGCTCATATATGTAATAGCGGAAAATAAAAATGCTTGATGTCTTGAACAAATGTTGTTTCGATGCGTTGAATTGAGTAAATTAGATGTTTGAAGACTTAAGGATTCGGCATTGTTCATGATTTTTTTTAGAATGTGATTTTGAATGATATGAGTAATGTTATGCATAGGTTTCGGCTTTGATAAGTAAAAATATAATGGTGGCTTAAGTTGAATAACACTCGGCTAAGGATTATAAATGTTAGCTAATTCGGCATAAGAGTATAGGTGACAACTACTTTGTATTTGAAGTTTTGAAGAATAGGTAGGGTTTAATTAAGTGATGAAGGTTAAATTTTTAAGTTTGGTTAAATTGGGCATTCGGCATTACTTATGACATCGGATATGAGTGTATGAAAGATTAAGTTTGAGTAGTTAAGTACATTAAAATAGTTGATGATTTGAGTACTACCTATGGTTGATTCGATTATGGTCTTTGCATAAGTAAAGTGTTATTATGTGCATATATGCTAAGGAATATTCAACTATGTTATAAATTTTATAAAATGAAATGATGTATATGGAATTATGATAAGAGATATATTTTGATTTTGTTACAAATTATAATCCAGCACTTACTCCATGATAAAATACATGAAATTGTATGCAAATTTAGTTTATGAAATTCGAATATGCAAGGTAATAAGTTAGTAAAATGTTCCTTGATAGTTTAGTTTATTAATTGGGAATAAATGTGATTGTCGATTGTAGCCTAGTAATATGTTCGATTATGCATGAGTAGGGCATATGAATGATGTTTAAATAGCTAGTTTAGTAAGGTCATTTGTACCTTAAATATATGATATATATATATATATATATGTATTAAATTAAATTGATTAATTGATAAGTAATTGAACAAAATTCATTTGTTTAAATTAAGCTCAAGAGCAAAAAGGAACTAATTCAGATAGGGGAAAGGAGAAAGCAATCGAGTAGCCTATCTGCAACTATTCAAAACATCCGAGGTAAGTTTTTGAGTAATGGAACTTAGCTTATGATTTGATAAAATCATGATATATAAGCATAATATATAAATTGTAACCTAATGTTTCTACTTGAATTAAATAGTGAGATAAATAATTTGTACATATGACTTGTATCCGAATGCTTATAGAGATCATGTTGAATATTGAAATGAAATCGGGTTCTTTGTATGTGGCTATTGAGTCGAAACTAAAATTATTGATAAGCATGTTGTGCTTGTGTTCTAGTAAGGTAAATGAAATGCTAATATATTAAGATATATATATGTGCACGATAATTGAGGATTTTAACCGGGCTAAGACCCGCAGGCCTTGTGTGAGATTTATATCCGGGCTAAGTCCCGAAGGCATTCGTGCTAATATTATATCTGGGCTAAGTCCCGAAGGCATTCGTGCTGATATTATATTCGGGTTAAGTCCCGAAGGCATTCGTGCTGGTATTATATCCGGGCTAAGTCCCGAAGGCATTCGTGCTGATATTATATCCGGGCTAAGTCCCGAAGGCATTCATGCTGATGTTATATCCGGGCTAAGTTCCGAAGGCATTTGGGTTGGAAATGTGTGATCTTGCTGTAATAATTCAAATAAATGGGCTCACAAACCTAAGATGGTCAGGTATGTACCATATATATGTTATAAAATTGATTCGGTTTAAATTGTGATTATTCATTTGGATAGTGTTCTTTCGGCCATTGCATATGGTTGTATGAAGTATATATATAACTTATTCAGGATATATGAATTTTGATTCAAGTGAAAATATGTTAAGATTGGCTCTGAGTATGTAAGTATATTGGTTGAAGTATGAAGTAACATGAACATGTGAATATGCGTATATGTATTTATTTAGCCTTGAAATTGGATGAGATGTATTCGGCTAAATAATGAAGTTGGTTGAATAAAAAGAAGTTATCTATGTGATATGAATTGATGTTTAAGGAATAAATTAAAATGACAGGCATGAACAATAGTAGTATATTTAGACATGTTTATATTAGGTCAAAGAAAAGATGATAAGCATTATGAATGCTATGCCTTAATTTTTAATGATTTCATTACTTAAAACTTACTAAGCATAGAAATGCTTACTATGTTGCTTTAATCCTCTGTTTTATAGATCTTGTTCGTTAGCTACGGTCTCGGGGATCCCAAAGTCGAAGTCGTCCACACTATCTAAGCCCATTCGGTACTCTAGTAGTTAAACTTCGATAATGGCATGTATAGGCTTGTCTTTTTGTTGTTAAATAAGTATCTTTTTGATGATGTATATATGTATAGCCATGCAAAAATGGCTTGTTAAGTTACTAGTATTCCATATAGTTAATGTGAATGTCTGTTTGATATTTGATTAATGTTTTCAATGTTTTGATGTGAATTGAACTTAAGAATGAATCAATATGCCCATTATCTTAAGATGACTCTTTTGTATATTGTATAATTGAAAAAAAAAACAATTTGGAATTCGGTTTTATAAGTGTGAGATCGGGAGTTATTCAAATATATTTAAATGAAATTTCGTGCTTGTTTGGTAATACTCTTTAACCCTCCGGCGACGGGTACGGGTTAGAGGTGTTACACTTTTCATCAAGCAGACAAGAGATATGGTCATCTATGTTCTTGTCTATGTAGATGACATAATTATCACTGGTAGTAGTCAGACTGGTATTGATGAGTTTGTTCAAAACTTGAAAAATTAAGTTACTTATTAGGTATAGAGGTATCTTATACTTTTATTGGTTTGTTTCTTTCTCAAAGGAAATACATAGATGATTTATTGAGGAAGAATCATATCAATCAGGCAAAAGGTTCCCCCACCCTATAGACATGTCTTACAGTTTGGCTGCACATGTAGACAGCTCCATGGAGGATGAATTTGTGTACAGAAGTATCGTGGGATCTCTTCAATATATAGTTATCATAAGGCCTGATATTTCTTTTCTTGTCAACAAGGTTTGTCAGTTCATGCACAAACCTTTAGATTAACATTTTAAGGTTGTAAAACATATTCTAAGGTATCTTTGTGCTACTTTAGATTATGGAATCTCATTCACTATTGGTTCTCGTTTGTCCTTTGTTGGTTATTCTGATGCAAATTGAGGGTACTAATTCGGGTGATAGGAGGTCTACTATGGGGTTTTGTGTTTCTAAGAGCCAATCCAATCTCTTGGGCGTCTAAAAAGAAACAAGTTGTTTCGTGGTCCATAGTAGAAGCTGAGTATAGGAGTCTTGTACATGAAACTACTGAAATAGCATGGTTAGAATCTTTGTTGTCTGAGTTGCAGGATCCAATTGTGGCAAAGGCAGTTTGCTTGGTGTGATAACTTTGGGGCAGTAGTTTTTGT
Source organism: Gossypium arboreum (assembly GCF_025698485.1). NCBI lineage: Eukaryota > Viridiplantae > Streptophyta > Magnoliopsida > Malvales > Malvaceae > Gossypium > Gossypium arboreum. Next base: position 27,514,114 of record NC_069074.1, on the reverse strand, counting down.
AATAGCTCGAATTTCAGTGATGCCGAAAACTATGGTTTGAGGCCATTAAATTCGATAAATGAACTCGTAAATTTTATTATTTAATACTTATGAGTTAAATGTGGTTTTTAAAAGATTTTTGAATTAGTAAATTTGTGTTTATAAAAAATTATTAGGTCAATTAATTCAGAAAAAGAGATATCGAGACCTTGGTGTTATAAAACGAGCTATAAATATTTTTATAAATATTTACAGAGTGTCAATATGGTAGTATTAAAGTTTCATTAGAAAATTTTAACGTTTCAGTAGTCAATTAATTAAAAAGGACTAAATTTTAAAAAAAAGGTGCAAAACTTGCTAAAGTAATTAAATAGCTTAATAGTAAATAAAGGAGGACTAAAAGGGAAAATATACCATCTTAAATGGCTGAGGTGGCATAACGTGAAAAAAATCAAATATATTTATGCGATTAGGGACAAAATTGGAATTAAAATAAAGTTTATATGGCCAAATGTTATTTTAATAGTTTCTAGACATTTTCTTCATCAATTTTCTGTCAAAAATGGCCATTGAAGAGGGTTTGAGCTGGTATTTCATATTTTAGCTTCAAGTAAGTTCAATTCTTTCTTTTTCCTTGAAATTTTTATGTTTTTGGACTTTTACAATTAGGTCCAACTTGTTATTTCATTAGTTTTTTATTTTTTGGAATTTTTGGAAGATACCATTGATAAGTTCATATTATTTTAGTTATTTGATGATGAAATTGAGATGTTAATGGATATGTAAAGGTATTTTATTAAAGAATTTTAAGTGAAATCATGATTTAGGGATTAAATTGTAAAGTTGTTGAATTTATGGAAAATTATGAAATTTCATGGAATTCAAGGGCTGATATTGATATATATATATAAATATTTAGGCTAGGAACAAGGAATAAATTGCATGAATTTTATTTTCCGAGCTTAGGGATGAAATCGTTATTTATTAAAAAGTTAGGGTCAAAATGGTAATTTTTATAAAGATATAAATTGAATTGAAATAAACATGAATTTATGTTGAATTTATTAATATAGATTCGGGAAGATCAAATTTGGAGTTAGAACAAGGAAAAGAGAAAAATAAAGGTTTAGTAGATATTATGTACACGAACATTTGTCGAGGTAAGTTCGTTTAACTAAATTGAGAATATTTTATGCTTGAAAAATGTTGTATGTGTGAATTGTATGAATGCCTTATGTATAAATTGATCACATGCCCGACTATACTTGATAAATGTTAAACCTTGTTTAAATGAAAAATGTTATAAATATATGTTTGAATTAAGTGTTGTGTATGTGATTGTATTATTGTCATGTGTCTGAAAATAATTACATATCCAATGATGATTTATAAGTATTAGTTCGATTAAATGAAAAAAGTTATAAATATATACTTGAAATAGGTGTTTTGAATATTTAATATATAAAAATATATGATCGTATGTTCGACATGACTTAAGAAAAGGAATAAGTCCCGGTTGAATGAAGGAAATTTCGATGGATTAGTGTAAAGGTGATTCTGCATGTGTTGCAGACAGGATTTAGCTCGGACGAGTAATCCTGATAAGTCTCTCAAGCATTATGATATAAAGTTTTACAAATATAGTGATTGGTAGTAATTCCACATATGTTGGGGACTACCGTAGCTCTGTGTGAGCATCGAGGTATAAGTGTGGAGATTGGTAGTAATTCTACATATGTTGTGGACTACCGTAGCTCTGTGTGAGCATCGAAGTATGTGATTTTCCCGAATGACTTGAAAAGGTGGCTCGAGAGTTTTGTACACTTAAAGTGTACTACATGAGAGTATCCATCGATATTTCTACTAAATTCAACAGGCAAAATCTTGATATGAGAAAAATATGAACATGAAATGAATTAGTACGTGTACCTACCTGAAAATACATGAAAATGATAATAAATGATATATGGAAATATGAGATGATGATATACAAACATGGAAGTTGTTTGATCAAAGTATTCATTCATGAGTATAGAATTGTAAGCCTCAAGCATATTAATCATATGATAAAGATATTTCATATGGCAAAGTTTCGACACGAAATAATCTGAATTCAAGGCAAATTATTATAAAAACATACTTGAATTACAAGGGTATGTCTTGAATATGTTATATGAACACATGCATATTGAAATCTAATGAATGATGTGCCCATATATGTTTCCTGATATATATATATTAATTATATGACTAACAAAGGTGGTGAGGATGTGTGGTAGGGCTCGTGATCAAATTGACTGAATATGTTTTACATGTTTATTGTGAGTAATAATGAATGGTGAGTTAATTACCAAGTTATACAGGCTTACTAAACATAATTATTTTCCTTTGCTCTATAATTATTCGGAAGCTCGAGGGATTGGAAGTATTAGAGGAGATCACTCACACTATCCGTCGGCCCATCTTGGTATGAATGGTAAATCAATTACGGTTATAATGGCATGTATAGGTTAATTAACCAATGTTGGTATATAACATGTTATGAATGTAACTAGCCATTGATATGGCTTGTTTTTGATATATTGAGACGTACATCTATATACAGTCTTAATATGTTAATGATATGAGAGTGTTAATAGTAAATAGAGGTAAACACATGGATGAGTTGAATGATATAACTAAGTTGATAAATTATGCTTATCTATGAAATGGAGGAAATAAGTAAACTTGCATATATATGAATATAGGTGAAGATATATGAAACATAAAACTTGATTAGGGCTTGGTTAAATGTCTTGAATTGGACCTTGAATGTGTTTAAGTGTTGGTGTAGATAGAAGACTAAATAGGTGAGAAATAAGGCTTGGAAAATAGCCTTATTTTGTCCACACGGGTAGACACATGGCGTGTGTCTTGACCGTGTGTTACACACGGCCTGACACACGGGCATGTGACTTGGCTATGTAACCCCTGCGCCTAAAATAAATTATAAGACAGAGAATTACACGGGCTAGGGACATGGGCGTGTGCCCTACTCAAGTAGCATATGGCCTAAGACACGAGCATGTCATTCGGCTGTGTGAGCCACACGGCTTGACCACATGGGCGTGTGTGCCCTGTACCTAAGAAAATTTTAAAATTTCAGGAAAATTTCTCAGAGTTTCTGGTTTAGTCCCAATTCATTTCTAATGCATGTTTTTGGCCTCGAAGGTCCATTCAAGGGACGTTATGATTATTCTCGAAAAATTAATAGTAAATGACTTCAGTTCATCTGGAAATGTTCTGTAAACTTTGGTAATTCTTTGTAACCCTATTTCGGAGACAGTTACAGGTTAAGGGTGTTACATTTTCCGCAAATCCTGTTTTACACTCAAAGTTCAAACATGAGGAACTTGATTTGTATTTTGTTCGAGCTAGACTTAAGATGGTTTACAAGAGTGACTAGTTGCTTGTTCATGAGCCAGGTATTCACAGTTTCAACAGTCAGAATGTGTAGTGCATGTTAAGGATTAAATTGTAGCAATCAAGGTGTTCGTAATTGAGTTGTTCGCAAGCTTCAATAGCAACCAGGAGGTTCAATGAATGTTAAGGAATGAGCAGCAGTAGAAGTTAAGCAGAATGAACTCCTGTAATAATTAGGTTGTTAGTAAGTTATTGAGTTAGTTGGTTCAAGTTGTTACTCAATCTTGTCGGGAAGTGGTTTCGGGACCACTAAATCGAATTGTAAAAATAATTGAATGTTAAATTTCGTGCTTAATTTGTGTGAAAATGCATATGTGAATTTGTGGTGCTTTGATTGAAATTTATTGAAAGGGACTTGTGTGAGAATTTTGAAAATGTGCTAGGTATTTATGTGATGGCTTATTACTATATAGTTTAAAAATCATAAGGATGTGCATGTCAAATTGCCATTTTTTTTTTTCATAGTGGCCGGCCATGTGGTTTAGTAGTTGAAAAAGTATAAATTTTATATGTATTTATATATATAAATGTATTATAATATGTAATAACAATTTTATATTATAATAAAATAAGTAAATGGGTGAAAAGAACAAGGTTAATTACTTTTGTTCTTCATTGCTGATTTCTTAAAAAAAAAAAGGAGGGGATAGGAGAGATCAAACTTTCGGCTATTTTAGCATCCAAATTAAGGTATGTTTCATGTGCTATCTTCAAATTCGTGTGAAAATTTAGTTAATTACATAGTTTCCTACGTAGCCCATGTTAAGACTTTAGTTTTGGTTGAGGATATAGCATTCAGCCATTTACATGAGTTTTGCTAAATTATTGATAGTTGAATGTTGGTTTTAAGGAATGAATAATTGTGATTGTAATGGAGTTTCATGTTGCTTAGGTGATGAATTAAGCAATTTTGCAATTAGACATATTGACGAGATGCAAGGATTTTGTTTTATTATAAATGCAAATTCGGTCATGGAATTTGATTTATTTTCTTATTAAATTTTGATGAATTTCGTTATAGGAGAAATTAAGGATGAATTTGAGTTGGCTATTAGTGATTTGTGTGAATCATTTAGCTAAGTGGGGTATTCGGCTAGGTCCATTTGAACAAATGTTTTGGTGTTGGCTGTTTAAATGATATTATTTTTGTATTAAGTTGAATTAGAAGATTGATAAATGTGTTAAAGATGACTCAAGACTTATATAAGCATTCGGTAATAGCTAAGGAGTGGGAATTTTTTATAGTTGATGTATATGTGTAATGAGTAGTGTTATATATATGTGATTTATTTGGTAATAGAAAATTTGGCTAAAATGATTAGGGTGTTTAAGGATAAAATATTTGCGATAGTTAAATTTGTGTATAAGAAAGCAAGATAAGCTATGTGAGTTTTGCTTGTGTATGCGAACCAGGTATAAGTTGGATAATCGGTCATTAGGGTTATATGATCATTTTGTGTTTGAGCTATAAGTGATTTTCATGGCTTGATAAGTTCTTGCCATTTTCGGTTATAAATAAATATGAAATTTGAATCATGGCATATTTATATAAATTATAATACATATTGAATTTGATATGTGATTGCCGAATGTGATTAATAAGTAAATAATATTGGTTAAGTAATTAAACAAATCTATTTGTTTTAATTAAGCTCAAGAGCAAAGAGGGTCGAAGTTGGGTAGGGGAAAACAGAAAGTAATTGAGTAGCCTTTCTGTAATCGTTCAAGTATATCCGAGGTAAGTTTTGAATAGTCACATTTAGTACGTAATTGATAATGTCTTGATATGTGTATGATAACTGTACTGTGATCTATTAATTCTATTTGAATATAGTTGAGTGACAAATAATTTATGTTTAAGGCTTAAAGCCGAATAGACATTAGAAGTTAAGCTTAGAAAGTAAAATGGACATATATTCTTATGTATGTTATTGAGCCAAAAGTTATATGAATGGTGCCCATGTTATGCTATTATTCGAATGGAATAAATGAACTATGATTGTGAGATGTTATGTGAATTGAGTTTTCTTGCGAATAAGTATGCATGACATTCGATGATGTTTATCCGGACTTAGGGTCCATGAGCTATGTCTTTGGAATTATATCCGGACTTAAGGTCTGCAGGCTATGTCTTTGGAATTATAACCGGACTTAAGGTCCGCAGCTATGTCTTTGGAAATATGTCAAGGCTAAAGTCCCGCAGGCTTTGAGCTGGTATTATACCGGGTTTAAATTCTCGCAGGCTTGTGCTGGTAATTGGTTTCAAGTTCTAAGACTTGACAAGCTTAATGCCAGTAAGTTAAGTAAGATTACGATATTGAATGTTCGCAGTAAACCATCGTCGAGTAAGTACTATACATTTAAGATGTTCAGGTACGTATTACTTACTCATCGGTGAATTGATTTCGAAGTGAATCATTAACATCAAAGAAGAATATATATATATAAATATGATTGATGGTTATATTTGCGAATATGAGAATGATTTAATCGGTCATGGTATATTTGTATATGAATTATATGTTAAAATTGCTTTATGTACTCATGTACGTTCAGTCAATGATTTTGTGAATTATTAGCATTAAAGAATGATACTTAAGTGTGAATGATTGTGTAACATCCTGATTTTCGGGTTTTTCGCGATTCTTGATATTTTAAGTAAATTTCTAAAATTTGGTATGTGATTATAGAATTCATAATTTGGGTATGTTAATGGGCTTATGGAAGGCCCATGAGTTGGCCAAAACCCGGTAGAATTTTTAAATTTTGGACTTAGGAGTTAGGGGTTCTGGCTAGGTGCCCTTATATTAAGTTGTGGGTAAAATGTATCACACAAAGAGCTTTGGTAAAGTGGCAAGGGTGACGCCACTAAGCTCCTAAAAAGGTGGCGTGTGGAGCATAAGGGAAGACCTGGGTTCGATTTCTTGTGTTGGCAAATAAGAGGATTTATTTTTATGTGCAGGAAGGGTAAGTGTTGGAACTTAAGTGGATTCTGTAAAGAGGAGAGTTGGATCAAGTCGAATGCATGAATTAAGGAGGGATAAGGGGAGAGATTTTAGGGATATGATATGGAGATAGAGTTGGCCGAATAAGGGAGATTTGAGAGGGGATTTTCAGCAGAGGGGTATTAGGTTAGTAATTTCGGCATTAGGGTCTTAGTGTGCCGATTTCTTTTTTGGTATGTAGCCTTCTTCTCTTTTCTTTCTCCTCTTGCCGATTGTTCTTAAGCTAATCCCTCTCTTTTCTCTTCCGTTATTTCTTCCACAAACTCTCTACCTCTCATTCTTCCTCTCTTTCATTTATAGTAAAAATTTGAACCGATCATTCTTTTCATTGCTAACCGAATATCAACAAGCCAAATCCAGAAGGAGTCAAGGGAAGTCGATTGCTTTATAAAGGTATACACTTGTTCTTTTCTTTTAGCCGATTCTTGTTATTTTAAAAGCCTTTCAACTCTTGTGTCAACACCCTTTTGGTTCATAACCACTTTTCTTGATGACCCAAAAGCCAAAAGCACAAAGACCCTTAGGTGACTTGGTGGCGATTCGTAGGATCCTTGTGGTACGGGTTCGCTAGTGTTTTAGAGCTGCATTGCGTTGAATCGGAGTTAATACGGGATTGAAACCATTTGGGTAAGTGAACCTTGGTAAGTGCTCGTAGCTTTAATCAATTCAATATTAGGGAGTTTAAGAAAAGCCGAAACCTCTCTAATTTAGGGAGATGGCCGAATATGGGCATAGACTTTATTGGGTCTTCTTTTAATATTTTTGGTTTATTTATTGAAGGAGCAACAAGGTGTAGTGTCGATTTGGAGTAGCTTGGATCACCGGAGTAGCTAGGCCCAATCATCAATCGCGACAAAGGTAAGGTGCCTAAGGCCAATTTGGAGGGTGGCCGAATGTGTAAGTGTTAGTATTGGATAGTTCTTGATTTGGTTCAATTATTGCGAGCTGACATATTTAACAAATGATTATAGGAGAAATCGTGTAGGAAATCTCGTCGAGGAATATCGCAAATCAGGTGTGTAAACGAACCCTTTCATAGCTTAAAGCGATAAATGCCGAAAAGCCGAAATGTCGAAATTCGGGCATTTCGAGGACTTGTGGGCAAGCGAACGCTCACTAGTTAGTTAGAATCGATGAGATTATGATCGGGAACATTGGAAACTGTAAGAACGTGATTTTGGCATTCACGGTAAGTTGGGCCTCGAGGGGCTGCAATAGGGCCCAATAGGCTTTCGAGCCCATTTGGGTAAAATTGGTAGAAAACGTTAAATTGAATGTTAAGATTGTTAATACTATTATGGATATAGGCTAAATGGGTCTAGATGACGAAATTGGCAAAATAGGGCCCATTAGGGGTTTTTGGCCCAATAACTCGTTTTCGCTAAAAATGGGCCAGAATCACTGTTTGCACCCATGAATTGTTTGTAACCGTTAATGAACGTGGAAACCCTAATTTTTGGTAAAATTACAAGATTACCGTTATAATATGGAAATGACCGTTTTGCCCCTAGGTAAAAATGACCATTATACCCCTAGGGTTTATATATGAACTTAATGCATGGGATTTTGATAAACATGATATGTATGATATGCACATGAAATGTATGATATGCACATGATATGTATGATATGCACATGAGATGTTCATAAATGCATTGGGTTGGGTTTTATATGGATGGAGGAAGTGAAAAGGGCTTATGCCCTGAGTTATCAAAAGGGCTTATGCCCCGCTTATTAAAGGGCTTATGCCCGGTGATCAAAAGGGCTTACGCCCAGATTATTAAAGGGCTTTTGCCCGATTATTAAAAGAGGCAAGGCCTCCGGTTATATGATAATGACTATCTTTGCCGGTGGAGAGTTATGGTGGGGTGGGTCGAGTTAATCCCCACATGGTGTGCTAGTTGGTACGGGTGGAGAGTAGCGGATGGTGGGTTGAGTAGTCTCCCCAAATGGGTTGCATTCTTTCATTTGACATTACATGTGTTATAAAAATGGGCCTATGGGCCATACCGTTTACAGTAAGGCTTCGGCCCAGTAATATGAAACTTGAAAAGGCTTCGGCCCAGTGTTATGAGATATGAGATATGAAAAGGGCTATGGCCCAGTACATGCTTTGATATTGGATTTGGGCTTAGACCCAACAGGCTGCTATTGTTTTGGGCTCTGAAAGGGGCTTGTTGCACACTGAGTTTCCAAACTCACCCCCTTTCCTTAACCTTGCAGGTGAGCCTTGATGTGGAGACTTGGGCCGGAGGGGATTCATAGTGGCCACGGTGATCGCTTTTGGATCTTTAAATAAGAGTTGGTTTTCATTTAATTTCCTTTAATTATTATTTATTTTTGGGTTGTAATAAGGTCATTTCTAACTTTTCTTTTATTTCTTCTCGAGATTATTTTATTCTTAATAACTTTAAAATAGGTTGATAATTATTCAAATGGGCTAGACTTAGGACGTGTTTTCAAAACGATATTTGTTTTCAAAAAGTTCAACACCACGATTAATCGATTTATCAAAGTCGTTCACTTAAACAAATTTAAACTCGATATAACAAAGTGTGGCTATGGTTGTGGGCATGTCTAGGATTGGATCCAATCAAAGAGCTTGGTACTTAAGCAGCCTTCATGGCTCACCTCCTCTGTCTCGGGTACGTACCTGGTGCCTAGCTTTCATACACTTTGTTAACTCAACAAAACATATGGTTTTTAAAACACTAAAACGAAACACGGATTTTTAACTCCAATATGGTACGTCAGATTTGGCCATAACGTCTAGGTCGGGTTTGGGGTGTTACAGATTGTTATATCTTCTTTGAGTAAAACAATGACCTATTCGGTCAAATGTTGTTAATATATGAGATTGTTTGATTTAAATGCATCGTATGAACTTTAAGTAGAAGAAAAATATGTGATGAGAAATCTATGTATATGTTTATGTGTATTCGGCCATGAAGCAATTTGAATTGAGAATAAGTCTGTTTAAATGAATGTTTCGATTTTTGATAAGTCTTTAATTGTTTGTGATGCTTAAAACTTACTAAGCTTTGAAAGCTTACTCTGTTCTTTATTTCCCTATTTTATAGATTGTTGATTTTGGCCACCGACTCGGGGATCATCAGCAGTTCATCACACTATCGATCTTTTTGGGTACAGTTATATTTTGGACTCGATATGGCATGTATAGGTTAGGCTGATGATAACGATGTTTTGAAATTGTAAATATTTTGGCCATACGAAAATGGCGTATAACTTAAATATCAGTATGTATTTCAGCTCGATCTCTGTTTATGTTTATTGACAATGTGAATAAGATAATTAAATGTTTAGTTCGGTAATACCTCTTAGCCTTAATCCGGCGATCAGATTCGGGTTAGGGGTGTTACATAAACCTCTTGTGTTAGCTTGGTGGTAAGGGTGTTGACCGCCTCAAGTGTAACCTGGGTTTAGGTCACGCTAAGTGCGTTGCTGTTAGGGCTTCCGCCCTTGTAATTCACCAAAAAAAACATCATCTTAAAGTTGCCAAAACATCTTACTCTCTACTAACCAAAACATCATTGAGAATAAATTTGAAAATTCAGTTATAAAAATGTTGAGAATTATTATTTTATATATAAAAATATTTAATTGACAAAATTTAAAAAATCTATTTGGAATAGCAAAGAAACCTAAATTTTTAAAAGATTTAGTAAGTAAAATAATTTGTAGTGTTCTTTCAAACAAGAAAAAGAAAATCATTGAAAACTTTTCTGGCAACACAATTATTAAAATTTATGAAGAATATATATAATAGAATACTAAAAAATTTATAAAAATATGTTTTAAAATTGTTAAAATTAATATATTTTCACACCTCCCTTCCCAAAAACCTACACTTTTCTTTCTCATTTTGCTCCATTAACGCCAACTTTTCATCCTTGTTCTCTTCAATATTTTATGTGCTTATCATTTTGAGCTTATATAAAATCGGTTTTAATTTTTCATGGTAAAAATGGATTAAATTTTCATTTAAGTTTCCATTGTCAATTTGGATTATTTATTCAAATCAAAATAATAACAAGGGAATTTCTGAATTTTTAGAATTTGAAAGGCAATTAATTAATTGGATAATGTTGCTAAAATGGAAATCAATTTCTACTGCAATCACTTAAAACAAATGCGCAGCAAGCATCTGTTAAAATGACAGACAAATAATATATTTTCCCAATCTAATTAATATAATTACACTCGCTGTCACATTCCAAAAATCGGGTTAGAAAAAACTGAGTTAGTGAAACCATGAGTGGTTGCATCCGAATTTTTAGTTAAGATTATGAAAATTATAACAAATGAATTGATTTGGTTTAGTAGTTAAGTGCACTGTTTGTGTGTGTGAGGTCTTGTGTTCAAATTTATTTCTTTAAAATTTTGCTATTTTTGCCTAAACCTCTATATTTGAACATATGGTTTATAAATTACTTTCACTTGATTGTGGATAAGAATTAGCTCGCTAGTTTTATGGAAAGGTTTTAGCTTACCTTTTGATCCCGTGTTTGAGTCCTTGTGTGTGCAAAATGAAAATTATTTTTGTTTTAAACTATGAGGGAATCTGGTGGGTGGTTAATTAGTGGGGTGTGGGTAGTTATGAATTATCTCTCCCACTTCCCACTCTCACATTTTTTCTCCCCTTCTTTTCAATTTTTTTCTCTTTTTCTTTCTTTTTTTTTTCTCATTCTTCTTTGATTTTTGCTTGCTGTCGTTCCATTTCTACCAGTGGTCATATGTGATATTTTCTCCTGGAGTGTAGTTTGTTCATAGTGTAAGTTTCGTCTAATTATCTTTTTCTGATATTCTATTTTTAGTTCATTCTTTTATTCAGGTGGAGTTGTGTTAGTATAATTTTCATTCCATGATGTGATTAGTATTTTTGTGTTCTTGTTAGGCGAAAGAGTTGTGAATCAAATCCTCTAGCGGTGTGGTTGTTGTTATGTTCGATGCTTTTGTGGAGTAAGTATTTGAATGTTGATTTTTGGGATGGTTTCTTTAAAGGAAAATGGGTGCTTTTGAATGAGATTATGATATTTAATTATATTGTCATCAGTCCATTTAAACGTTTATCATAGGTTTTGAAGTGTGTTAGTTGTATAGATTATCAACTCAACAATCAGGATTGTGATCTAACGTTAAAAACTCATTGGAAATTCAGAAAATGTGCATAACAGGGCTACTTTTTAGAGTTTCCTAATGACATACGACCATGTGGTAGGCCGTGTGGTGCACATGACCGTGTGTGATTTCATAGCTAGTATGATAGGCCATGTGGGACACACGACGATGTGAGATTTTTGCAGACCAAGTGGTAGACTGTGTGGACCACACGAGCTATTTTTTTGGGTCGTGTGGGCACTTTTAGCCAATTTTTGGGCTTAATTAAGGGCTATTTGAAGGATTCAATATTTGGGTCCGTAGGCATTGTATGTGCTCGGAAAGGTATAAGTTTTAGTATGTAAAGATATATGGATAAGCTTAGGAGGTATGTTAAGTAAGATTTGTTAACTCGGAACTAGACAGAATACAGACAGATGCTTAACCAGTGAAGCAGCAGGCTCATTCTGGTCACAATTTCACACTGAATCGAACTTAAGCTGGTAATGCATGCTTATGGGTTGATTTCAAAACGAACCAAAAACTTTTAATGATGCAATTCGAACTCCAGACCATAAACACAGAAGCAGAGCACATAAACATAGATACAGAAATTAATTACTACACAATCTTACAATTAAATTCTTAAAATTTTGGAGCGTTACAACTCTCTCCCCCGAAAAGAAATTTCGGCCTTGAAATTTTAATTGATTCAAACAGATACGGATATAGTGGTCGAATTGATTCTTCCAGTTCCTACGTGGCTTCCTCAGTACCGTCGTTTCGCCAAAGAACTTTCACTAGAGGAATAGATTTCTTCCTCAGCACCCTAATGTTCCGCTCCTCGAAAGTTAAGTCCGGTTGCAATTCAATCTCGTTGACAATAACAACATATGACGGATCCGACCTATACCATCTCAACATTGAAAAATGGAATACATCATGAATTTGTTCTAGTTTCGACGATAACTCCAACTGATATGCAACAGGTCCGACCTGCTTCAGAATGTGGTATGGTCCAATTAACCTCGAGCTCAGCTTACCCTTGCACCCAAATCAGAGAACCTTCTTCTAAGGTGATACTTTCAGAAACACCTGGTCACCTATCAAAAATTCAATATCCTTTCTTTTCAAGTATGCATAAGACTTTTGTCTATTAGAGGCTACTTTCAGATGATCACAAATCACTTTCACTGTGTTCTCAGTCTCAGGAACCTGTTCAGGACCCAATACTCGACGTTCACTTAATTCAGTCCAACATAACAGAATACGATTGATAAACCATAATATATACATATTTTTATCCTATGCTTGGCATATTTTTGAATGATTTAACATAAGATTTAATGAATTTGATGCTCCTAATCCTTTAAATTCAAGTTTTATACTTAGGTGAGCAAAGGAAGGTGAAAAGAGCAAGAAACGGGCCAAAAACGGACAAAATGGGCTTATCTCAGTATTTCACACGGCCTAGGCACTTCCACACGGGTAAACCACACACCCGTACGAGGCACACGGGCAGGCCACATGCCCGTGAGTCATGGCTGTGTCAACTAAAAACTAACTTAGAATTACATACGGTTTGAGCACCTTCATACAGGCGTGGCACACGGCCATGTCCCTATCGAGCCCAAGTCTAATTCTACTCGGAAAAGGATAATTTAAAGGGTTTTAAAGCATTCCAAAGTCTATATAAACACCGAAAAAGAGGATTAAAAGGGACATGGAGAGTAGAAGGCAGAAAATACTCAAGGATAGCCATTGGAAGCAGCTCGGAAGCAGGATCTACTTCAAGACTGAAGATCTCTATTCAATTTCCCTAAAAGTTCTTTGGGTTTCTTTATGTTTTGTTGTTTTCCCAACTTTGAGATGTTTTACCTTATTATGAACTAAACTCCCTAAATACCTAAGAGAGATGAAACCTAAGACGGATCTTATTATTATTTGCATTATATGATAAATATTTGTTCTTATTCTTAATTGTGAGTTTTAATCCTTGCTTTAATATTTCAGGATATTAATTTAGGTTTTGATGTGCTTATTCAGTGGAGCAAAAGTCCCTGTTTAAAAGTAGATCCCCCAAAATTAAGCGGAGTTGCATGCAATCTTAGAGATAGGACGACATAAATTTGTCGGATTATAGTCAAATCTAATAAGGGAATCATAGATCGAGTTAATGCGACAATAAGGGTTTTAATTAGAAAGAGATTTTGATTAATCAACCTAGAGTCAGTTGTTTTTAATCTCGAGAGAGATATTAACATAAATTAGAGATTTCTACGAATTAAGTCAAATGAATAAATCGTGTAATTCAGAAATAATAAGTGAAGTCTAGGTGGATTCTTTTTTGGGTATTGTCTTCTCCATCTGTTTTCTAAACAGTATTTTTCAACTTTTATCTCTGTCGTAATCTTAGTTAATTAGATAATTAGTCTTAATTAAAACATTCTTTTAATTGTTAGGCTAAATAATAAAAAGATAGTAATTACTAGTACTTTTAGTCCTTGTGGATACGATATTTTCGGTCTCACCATAACTATACTACTGTTTGATAGGTGCGCTTGCCTTAGTCGAATTTTTAGTTAGCTTAGCAACCATCAACGACACCTACAGCCATATAAGGCGTCGTAGGGTGCTGTGTGAATACTAGACTGGAAGTTGTTATTATATGCAAACTCGGCTAATGGCAGGTACTTCTTCTAACTACACTTGAAGTCTATCATGCAACCTCAGATCATATCCTCTAAGATCTGAATAAATCACTCCGACTGTCCATCAGTCTGGGGGTGATACGTAGTGCTCAAATTAAGTCGGGTGCCTAAGGTCTCATAGAGTTTCTTCTAGAATCGAGAAGTAAATTGTAGATCTCTGTTCGAGATGATTGAGACATGAATCCTTTGTAATCTCACAATTTCGGCGATATACAGTTTAGCTAACATTTGTAAGGAGTAATCTGTTTGAATAGGGAGGAAGTGGGCTGATTTGGTCAATCGATCAACGATGACCCAAGTTGAATCTTTGTTAGTTGGGGTTAAAGGCAACCTCGTAACAAAATTCATTGTTATCCGCTCTCACTTCCACTGAGGAATTTTAACTGGTTGAAGCAACTTGGATGGCAACTGATGTTCTGTCTTAACCTTTTGACACGTCAGGCAGTAGGACACAAAAGCTGCTACCTCCTATTTCATTCCGGGTCACCAGTAGAGTTCTCAGAGATTTTGATACATTTTGTTACCACCAGGATGCATAGCATAGGGATTGTTGTGCGCCTCTTGTAGGATTGGATGCCTTAACTCCTAATCATTGGGTACATAAATCTGCCCTTTGAAGCATAACACATTATCACTATTCAAGCTAAAATCGAAATTCTCGTTTGAACCCACATGTCACAATTGCTGCACTAAGGTCCCATCATTCAGCTGTTTAGCTCGAATCTGCTCTTCCCAACTCGATCTAACCTGTAATTCTGCCAACAGTCCTCTATCCCCAACCAAACTCAAACAAGCGAACATTGCTCTCAGGTGAGTCATTGCTCTATGGTTAAGGGCATCAGTTACCATATTAGCTTTCCCTAGATGGTATTCTATGGTGCAATCATAGTCTTTAAGTAACTCAACCCATCGGTGCTGACGAAGGTTTAACTCTTTTTGAGTAAACAAGTATTTGAGACTCTTGTGATCGGTATATATAACAACCTTTCACCATACAGATAGTGTCTCTAAATTTTCAAAGCAAACACAACTGCAACTAGTTCAAGATCGTGCGTAGGGTAGTTACCCTCGTGTGTCTTAAGTTGTCGTGATGCGTAAACGACCACCTTACCGTCTTATATAAGCACATATCCTAACTCGACATGTGAAGCATCACCGTAAACCACAAACTCCAAACTTCATTCCGGTTGAACTAAGATAGGAGCTTGTGTTAGAATGGACTTGAGTTTATCAAAACTAGATTGTTATGATTCAGACCACTCGAATGGAGTATTCTCACGTAACAGCTTCGTCAAATGTGACGTAATTAGGGAAAACCCTCCACAAACCTTCTGTAGTACCCAACTAAACCCAAGAAGCTACGAACCTCAGATGCATTTTTCAGCTGTTTCCACTCAACAACAGCTTAGGATTTTCTGGGATCAACTCGGATCACCTCCGCCGTCACCACATGACCCAAAAATACGACTTCTTGCAACTAAAACTCACACTTACTAAACTTGGCATACAACTATTTTTCTCGGAGTATCTGAAGTACAATACGAAGATGATAAACATATTCAGTTTCCATTTTAGAGTAGATCAAGATATCATCGATGAAAACCACTCGATTGAAACACTCGATTCATTAAATCCATAAACACCGCTGGGGCATTCGTTAATCTGAAAGGCATTATCAAAAACTCGTAATGTCCATAACGAGTCCTAAACACAGTTTTGTACACATCAGTCTCTTTGACCTTGAGCTGATGGTAACCCGAGTGTAGGTCAATTTTAAAAAAGACAGACACTACCCGAAACTGGTCGAACAAGTCATCAATCCTCAGTAACGGATACTTATTATTGATTGTCAACTTGTTCAACTGCTTATAGTCAATGCACATTCTCATCAACTCATCCATCTTCTTAACAAATAATACCGGTGCCCCCTACGGAGACATATTCGGTCAAATAAATCATTTATCAAAGAGTTCTTGAAGTTGTACTTTAATTCAGTCAGTTTCTTTGGTGCCATATGGTAAGGCATAATAAACACTGGAGCAGTACCTGGTAACAGGTCAATTCCAAACTCCACCATTCTCTTTGGGGGTACACCTAGCAATTCCTCTGGAAAAACATCTAGAAATTCCTTTACAGTGCAAATATCTCCTACTGGAAGCTTTTCGGGAGTAGAATTAGATACGTAAGCAATGTATGCCTCGCACACCTTTCGAACTAACTTATCAGCTACAAGAGTAGAGATTACATTAGAGAGATAATCTCGGCGCTCACCAACCATAACCACCTCGTCATTCTCAGTTGGTCTTAGAGTAACCCTCTTAGTTCCACAGTCTAGACTGACCCGATACTCAATAAGAAAATCCATTCCCAAAATCAAGTTAAACTCATTAAAAGGAAATTCCATTAAATTAACTGGAAATACCATGCCTTGAAGTTCTAGAGGTATCCGTCTGTATATTCTATCAACTCGGACTGACTAGTGGACTAATCATAAAAACCTCTTTAACAGTATTTTCAGCAGTTAAACCCAGATTTACACAAACAACACTAGCTATTTACGAGTAAGTAGAGCAAATATCAATGAGAGCATAATACGGAACTGAATGAATAAAGAAGGTACCTACAATGACATTAGCATCATCGCTCTCTTTACAGCATCTTGCCGCATAAACTAGAGTCAGCTGACGAGCCTCAGCCTGATCTGCACCTCTACCCAGTGTCATTTGTCCTCTTCTAGACCCATTACCACCCCTACCAGTGCCACAACCTCGGAATGGTTGCTGAACCTCTCTTAGAAGTCGAACAGAATTTGGAGCCGGAATCTGTACCGTAGTTGGCACTGAATCAAGTCGACGGGGGTAATCCCTAACTCGATGTTTCATCGAATCGCAATAGAAACATGCTCCCATTTTCCTCCAAACTCGCCCAGATGGTGTTTCCCACAATCACTGTACAGTTGAATCTCAATCGTCACCATTGATGTCTCGACCCTCAGGGGCCTATGAATTCTCGCCCGTTTCTTAGGGTGCTGACAAGGACCAGAGGGACACGAATCCCTCTTAATCTTATTCTGATCCTTCTCATGATCACGACGCTCACGCTCAGTGCGCTTCACTTCTTCCACTATCTTCACTTTGTCAATCAGAATCGTGAAAACTCACTTTCTCTGAGAAGCTATCAGGACTC
Organism: Gossypium arboreum; assembly: GCF_025698485.1. Classification (NCBI taxonomy): domain Eukaryota; kingdom Viridiplantae; phylum Streptophyta; class Magnoliopsida; order Malvales; family Malvaceae; genus Gossypium; species Gossypium arboreum. The sequence continues at coordinate 27,496,653 of NC_069074.1, read as the reverse complement.
GCAGGTCATACCTCAATTCCTCCTTAAATCGCACAAACTTATTATAGTCAGATGTTACTAAAGTCCGTGTATATCTACTCAGTCGCAGAAACTCAACTTCATATTCAGCCACAAACTGGTCACCCTAAACTAGACCCTTAAACTCACGTCAGCGAGCCTCGACATAACTCGCCCCCACATATTTACCCTGGAAGACGTTCTTGAAATAGTCCTAGTTCACTTGTTCAAGTTGAGCACCTGGCTCAACGGTTAACCACCATTGATAAGCTTCGTCTCGGAGTAGGGACACAGCACCCTTCAATTTCTAAGTAGGAGTACAATCAAGATCTGTCATAATACACTCGGTAGCCTCGAGCCAATACTCAAAAACAGTGGGAGCGACTCCTAAGACACCCCTGAATAATTCAACCCCATTTGATTGGAGTCGTTCAGTAACTGACCTGCAGCCTCCCGTATAATGACCCAAAATTCACGGGCATCGAAAAAGTACATTATCGGGCCTTTGTCTTAGCGAAATGGGTTCGTAAATATTTATTAGGAAAAAGGATTAAATTGAAAAGGGGGTAAAAGTTGAATTATAAATTAATAGAAAGTAAAAAGGACTAAAATGGCAAATAAGCCATTTAGCATAAGTTAAGGCGGCAAACATGTTAAAATCTAAGATATTTTTAGATTTTAATCATGTAAATATATATAATTTAATTATAAAATAAATTATTAAACTAATTAATTATAAATATCATATTATGAATTAAATTAAATTAAAGCCAAGCGTATGATGATAAAAATATACAAATGTAATAATAGTATGAATATATTTGTAAGATATTTATTTAATTACTTTTTATTTAAGTAAATAGATATTTATTATTTATCATTATTATTCTATCAAATTATAATTTATATTAATAAATTATGATTATTATTATTATTGAAAATAAATTAAAATAAAGACAGATGTATGGTGATTAAATTATACAAGTGTAATGCATATATTTATATATTTGTAATATATTTATTTAATTACTTTTTATTTAAGTAAAAAGATTTTTCTTATATTGATCTTGAACGGGTCCTAGCGACCCTATCCAGTGCTTGTATCATGGCCTGGTATAGTTCGTCATCCCCAGCCGTTGGAGTCTAGGACTCCATCTCCGCGGTGGGAGTACCAACAGTCTCGCTGGTCTCCAAATTGGGCGTACTACCCATAGAGGATGACTCTGCTCGAACTCCTCATCGGCGTCCTCGACGCCCCCGCATCCCACATCCACGACTACCGTACGAACTCATAATGCAATCTAGCTATAATATCAGAGTACACAGATTAGTTCAGATATCCAGTAGGATAATTTTACCAATTTACATCAGAACATTTTACCCACAACAGTATAAGGGTCATAATCTTTATAACAGAATAGAAATACTTACAGGGTCAGCATCGGAGGCTCGGTTGTTCTCTAGAGTTTCAGTGTTTCTATATTAGTTCAGATACTAATTATCACTAAACTACTTTTCTACCACATTATGAGCCCAAACACAGTCTGAATGCTGGCAAACCTGGCTCTGATACCACTAAATATAACACCCTAGATCCGGTCTAGACGTCCAGACCAAGTTTGGAGAGTTACATCATCCGTACTAAAATTCATACTATCATAACACAGTCGAACGACACCATTCATTATGCAACATTCGTGACAACAATAATTTAAAACATATAATCTCCATAGATTCCATAACACCATAGAATCTAAATCTCTAATAGTAGTGCTTAAAAGAAAAGATAAAAGTTTGACCGAGCTCCAGCGACACTGACTTGATCAAGACTAGGGTTCACCTGAAATCCAACCAAAACAAAATGAGTTGTAAACTCAGTGCGTAACCAAAGTTAAGTTATTCAATTCGTATTCATTTATAAAATAGTTATATTTATAGATTCAGCTCGATACAAGACTATTTACAATTCAGATTTAGAACAGATCAGTTGTACATAGATAGATATTTATATATACACAATTTCACATGTATATATATATCACAGATCAAATTTAAATGCAGATATTCCTAAATCTCATCCGCTACACACCATTTTTGACCATCCTAACACACCATTAAGGACATTCAATGCCCATCCATCCCTACACACTGCGAAGTGTCTATTTGACATGTTTACAGTAACACGGCTTAGCTATTGGATCATAATGCGTCATAGCGCCAGAATTAGAACTACTCATAAAGTGCCTCAACCGCTGATTCAGAGTAGGTTACTTCCTTCTTCACAACATCTCGGCCCATGCATATACAGAGTACATATATTCACAATACACTTGCAGTTATAACATTCTTGTGGCAGTTACAGAGTATTAGAGAGATCTCACTCAATCCAGTTCAGATCATTCATACAATGGTTAATCATTATCAATCATAGACCACAATTACGGCCTCAAAAACGGGTTTTGGGCCTCCTTTATACAGCCACATGACCTGGGCACACGGCCATGTCCTTGCCAGTGTGGCTCACACGACTTGGGCACACGCCCATGCCCTCTGCCTGTGTGGTTCCAACTTGTAAATAGAAAGTTGCACGATTTGGAAACATGGCCGTGTCTTTGCCCATGTGACTCACATGGCCTAGACACACATGCCCGTGTACCTACCCGTATGGTCCTAAGTCATAAACAGTGAGTTACATGGCCTAGACACATGCCTTTGTCTCATACCCGTGTGAACCCTGTACTATTTTGGCTACACACGACCTGGAAACACGCCCGTATGCCAGCCCGTGTGGCCCCAATTCGATGAACAGTGAGTCACACAGCTTACCACACGCCCGTGTGGCATCGACAGCCATCACTTTCTGACGACCAAAACTTGCAAAAACTGAGATTTTCGATACGCACCTAAAAAGATTTTGAAGCGACAACAACCCTAAAGATCCGCGAAGACTAAAACAAGCATCTAACAACACAATTTAGCCAACTAATCAACAGAACTTCCTATTACTCACTTAACACATACGTCGAAAGCTTCGACACGAAACCTTCAAATATCCCAAACTTACTGAAACTTCAGCAACAATCACAGAGATTGTCTCGTTGCTATTCCTTTTTGTTAATAGCCCTGACTGCTAAGTAAATACACACACGTTTAGAAAAGATTCTCGAAACTCACAAAAATCCACCGTTCCAAGTAATTTACAAAACGAAGGAAAATTTGCGGAGACACTCGCATTGACAGTTACTTACCGACAGCCTTCTGACCAGTGACCAACAACAGAACTTCCATTAATCCTGAATCCCCTCACCACTTCTGGTTAACAATAAAAATATAAAATGACAAGAAGAAGAACAAAAATAAAAATAAAAGGAAAGGAAGAAGAACTATCGTTAAAATTAATTCTTAACTTCCAAGCAAATTTCTGGAAAATAGCAAAAATATTTTCCTAGTGTAATTGTCCATAAATGCTTTATGTGCCACAAGATACAATTCAAAACCCACAAGTGCAAATGTTAAGATTTTCTTAATAGGTAGTTGTGAGACACATACAATCCATCTCTTTAAAGTTCAAACATCAACCAACTATTTTCACTCTATAAAACCTGTTGCCTCTTTAGGCAATCTCTTTAAACATTTGAATTTTGAATTCACAGCAAAATAGGGAAACAAATCTCTCATCGGGAACAACACTTCAATTTTTTTTTCCAAAAGAATAAAAATATATATAAAAGATAAAAGATATTTAACCTTTAACATCTTATATCCAAAACATGTTGACATAATTTCCATATGTGCGAAAAAATTGCAGTGTATCATAATTTCCATATGTCGACATAATTTGTAATCATGATTAATGCAGTTACCACAATTTGTGTTTACATATAAATATACGCATACCCATTCCCATCAAGGAAGGCATTGCGAATTTCCTCCTTAGAAATTTGAAAGCAGCTTCTTTGCTTTCTTCTTTTTAGATTCACTGGCTGGGTTAAATATCAAATACATTTTTTTTTATTTGTTTCGGTTTTCATTTTGCAATTTTATTTTATTTTATTTGTTTCTATAGCGTCATAAACATTTTAAAAGTATTTTGTATATATAAATTGTTGTACATTAATATCTTGTATTATTTAAATTTTAAAAATATTTATGTACTTATATTATTTTTATATGAGAAGGGATAGTGTAAAAATTAAAATGATTTTATACACTTTTAATATTTTAATATTTTAATTATGAATTTAAAATTTATTATGTATTTGTATGGTTTTGTTATATTTTAATTGTTTATCCTTTTTAAACCTAAAAACTAATCATTGGATATTAATCCAGGCAGTGAATCAAAAGTGAAGAAAGAAACGAATAAATCAGTGGCAGCGGCTTTTTGTTTTTTAATTTAAAAGATTAGAAGGTGAATTTGCTACTGCAGACAGCTATATTTTTATTATGGCTGATACAGCAAGTTGCAACTTAGATTAGCAATTGAGATGCTTAGATTTGTTAATTTTTATTGCCATCTTTTGATTATTTTTGTTTAATTATTTAAAGGATTTTGTGTAGTGAACATAGTAGTATAGTTGGAGAAGATATTTCATCAAGAAAAAATTTGAAGTGATTTGGCTTCCTTTAGTTGCCCGTTTGATCTTATTTCATTACGTTTGGAGTACTTTTTGGTTGAATCGCACCGTACCTATTCCTTTGGATTGTAAAGAACAGAACCATTGGAGTATTACTCAACACACTGGACACCAGTTTCTCCAATAGAGCTTTATGCTTCAGTCAAATGTTCCAACATCTCATTGGTGGTCATTTTTCCTTTTACATCCTTTCTCCTATTTTTTCTCCGTTCTCTTTTTTTTTTTCTCTTTCTTCATTTTACCTTCAACTTCAATAATATAATTTTGTATTTTCAATTGTAAGATAATTTTATTAATTTAAAATAATAAACATTTTTCCCATTATTTTATAACAAACTAATATACGTTATTATCAAAAGAAATTTTAATTTATCATTCCTTGAATTAACTACTTTTAGGTTGTTTATTTTAATTTTAAAATTTTAATTATTTTGATTTTAAAATGTTAAAATTCCATTTTATTTAATAAAAGATCGGAAGATACATTTTAATATTTTATTAAATAATTTTATAAATTCACGTATTTTTAATAATTTCGTAAAAGTAAAACAATTTAAAAACTTCTATTATATATTATTTTTAATCTAATGTTCTTAATAGTCATTTTCTATTCTTACCTCACTGCTACAATTATGTTTAAATTCAAACACACACCCCACCGTTGTTTTTAATCTCATCACTACAGTATTCAATCTCACCACCACTGCTGTCTTTAATCTCACCGGAGATAAACACACTGCCCATCCAAACTAAGCCAAAATGTGATTATTTTCATATTTAAGAGATACACGATCAAAGGTGTTTTTTGCTTATCTCAAGCAGACATTTAAGGTGATTGATATGAACCAGAACTCTTTAGATTTTGTTCTTATCATACTAGCTTAATTCATGAAGATTGAGACGCCAGAAAAACACATTTACGGATTTCGATGTAGATCAAGGGTGAAGTTAGAATTTTTTTGGCAGAATTTGATTGTATATTTTTATAATAGTAAAAATGTAATTTTACCATTTTAATAATCTATATCTTTATAATTTTCAAAAGATTAAATCAAAATTTTATCATTTTAGAGGGGACCAAAGTGTAATTTTTCTATTACTAATTTAAAATTTTATAAATTATAAATGACCTAAATGTAAAATTTTCCAATATTTTAGGGGGGTCGAGGCCCTGCCATCCCCCATGGATATGCCTCTGGTGCAAATTGGGAAAAACTCGACATCTTCATTGTAAGGAACATTAGTGAGTGATTTTGTGATGTATTCAAATAGTTTTATCATTATAATTGCACGGGAGTGAGGTTGCAACGAATTTGAGTGAAATAAAGCTTAAATCATCTCTTATACTAATGACATTATAGTGGATTATTCTCTGGATAAAAAGCCCCACAACCCAAAGAATTATATTTGAATTGCATAATCAAGTGGTTGTATTCTTCATTTTAATTTTCCATTTTTAAGTTGTGTCTAATAGTTGCAACTAACAACTTCACCAACAACTCAATACTTAGAATTGATATAGAATGACAACATACAAAATTGGTAAAGATCCTATTGTTAATTTTTCTCTTGATTTTTAGCAATTTTAGTTGGATTTGAATTTTTTCAAGAGGAAAAAGCTAAAAATTAGGAGGAAAAATTTAATTTGTCATTCTTCTATTAGAAAGAGATAGAAATAACGTGAAACTACAGTTTCATACAATCTTTCTCTAAATCAAATCATACTCGTAAATGTGAAAGCATGAAAAGTTATTATTATCGGTTAGTAACCACCCATAGTTGTAGTAAATGGTGTTAGCACTCTTAAAGACTACTAAATACAACAATGCTACAAGTTATGATTACAATGCTCTAAATGCGATCTCTTCAATAATGTAGATTTTCAAAAATTTAGGAAAACTTGTAAGTGCACAACCGCCGATAAGGCATGGATCATTTTCAAAAGAAGTAACTACAGTGTAAAACAAAGGAATTTCCAAACACATTGGGTTCAAATATAAACTCATTAGAGTTTAATCAAGATATAACATTTTAGAAACTAGGTTGTTAGGCTCCTAGTATTGCTACAACTCCTAGCTTTGATGTTTCACAAGAAAACCCATGTGAAGTCACTCTTCATGGGCTAACACCATGCAATTATCTCATTGGCCGCTTCTTCCATTACAACCAGAACTATTATTTGCACCAAAATTAGAAAATTAAAACAATCCTTTATACATGGAGTAGACGATGAAGTAACCATGTTAAAAATGAACAACTCTTTCAAAGAATTTTCGAAGAACGAACAGGAGCTAAAGAATGAAACAATATGCAAGAACACAACTTTTTTAACCTAAGGGGGCAAAGGAATAAATTTTGTGTTAAAAGAAGACTTAAATTGAATTGTAACTTATTTAAAGGATTAAAAGAACGATTTAATCATTTGAACCTAAGGGTCAAGGCCCTACCTTACCTAGAAGTCCCCCCTGTCAATGATAGATGAAGCAGAAGGTACCTAAATTGAAATTTTAAGCACTTCAATTTTGTAGGGACAAAACATGTCAGTTGTATTACTGTATGTCTCTCTACAAATTCCTGTATTATTCTCTCATTTTGTAATCGCGAGGGGAGCTTGTGATGTTGGGCGGCGGTCTTAAGGTCGATCGCTGGCTTTCTGATTCTTCCTGCTCCTTTTCTCTGCTCCACTATGCCGGCTGTCAAACTTAGGGTCGGTGTCGATCACCCTTTTCCTCCACCATCCTCCACTTTCTTTTCTCATCCCTTCCTCTTTCCCCCTCCTCCTTTTTTCTCCTTTCCCCTTCCTTGCTGCCTCTCGTGGTTGCTTTCGGTGTGGTCTTTTAATGGGTTGCCGTTGCTGACCTCGCCGGAAACAGCTCTCTCGCTTTCTCCCCCTTCACTTTTTCCTTTTTCCTTCTCCTTCCTTACCTCCACTCCTACCTCCTCCTCTTGCCGACCATCCTCTGTTTTTCCAGTAAGTTTGTTCAGAGTAATATATCTAGCCTAGGGTCTCCCGTGGCTCCTCCCTAAGGAGTTCTCTCGAGTCGGTTTGTACTCGCTTCTTCCTTGACGCAAGCTTTCAAGCCTTGTGTGTGAAGGATTTTCTCGGGCATCCCTGGATTGCTTGTTTTGCTAGAGGTAAGAGTATAAATGAGACACAGGCCGAATCTTGGGGATGGTCATTTTCGCCTTTTAAATTTTTAAAATTTTAAGTTAGTTACATTTAATTTCTTTAAAAATATTAAAATTTTAATTCAATCTTTCAAAAGTTACATTTTTATTATAAAAAAAATTATAATTTAATTTTAGCCCCTTTAAAAAAAATTCGAGCTTCATCCCTGTTGGTGCTCACAAGTTATTCATCTTAGTATATATTATTAATCCTAAGTTTAATTATTGAGTTGAGCTCGAGCTTAGTATAAAATTTAGTAAATGAGCTTAATTGAGCTCGAATTCGAGCTTAAGTATAAAAATTGATAAAGAACTTAATTGAGCTCGAGCTCAAATAGCTCGATTATATTTTGAGTCAATCTCAAACTTAAAAATAAATGTTTCATCGAGCTTCAGTTGAATATCAAACTTCAAATTTCAAGTCGAGCTTGACAATATTTAAACTCAATTTGACTCAGATTACACCCCTAACTAAAGCTGCTCGCATCCATTGGATTAGGTTAGCTTGAAGCATGTCCATTGCAACGAAGGTGAGGACATGACGAGGGTTCTATGCATAATGGCGACTTCTCTATTCTAATGGTTGAACACGGACATATAGATGCAGGTTTTCGTCTTTGCTTCCTTTTGTTAGGCAATTGTGGTTTGATCTAAGCGTAGTATGCTGTTTTTCCATAATCGAATTGTAAACCTTTGAATCTTGTCTTGTTCTGCTTGTACAGTTTGTATTAGACTTTCTATAATTTGTTTTTTTTTTTTTTATCATTGTTTGCTTATTATCCTTTTCTTTGAATGGATTATCTCATGTTCATCAAAAAAATTACATTTTACATTAATAATTTGATTGAAATACAAAATTATTTATCACCATGTCCATCATAAAATGGATCATATCAGTTCAACTTTTTAATCATTATCGCTAACGATATTATGTTATGGTCTCATATAAGATATATTAAATATTATTTTGTCACTTAATAAAAGAAGAAGTATCATATTAATTATTTTTAAAATTTAAGTATGACAGAGAAAAAATAAAGAATGCAATATAACACATTAATCATTCAAAGAACAAATACATATGTTACAACCAACGAACAACCTTTTAATGAAAAAACACAAAATTTTTCCACCAGCATAGATTGTTGAAAGGGCATCGAAATTATTATATATATATAGTGGTCTGCCCTACTGAATGTCTTATTTCATAAACAAACTATAACAATGGAATCCCAAAAACCAAGTAACTAAACTAAACACCAGTGCTGGTGAGATACTGTAGAACTCCGGTGGTATTATGCCTGCCAGAGGAAGGTTGAGCAGTGATGTAATACTGGCCGACGTTTTGGTTTGCGCCGAGCAAAACGTCGAGCGTCTGGCCCGGTGCTAACGTAAGAGAAGTTGAGAAAGAGCGTTGGGCATATGTCGCGTTTTGTCCGACGGTCGTGAAACTGTGCTGCCCGATGGCGAACACCATTGTTTCGTTGGCAACGGCATTTATTAAACGAAGAAGGTAAAGACCCTCGTAAGCCACTTCTAGCAGATATGTTGTATCTATTCTCAAACACAAAATTATGAATATTATTATTACAAAGATGGCTTAACAATGAAATTATATTATTCGGATTCGGGCGTGAGTATCGAGTATGTACCATTACTGCATCCATATGTTTCTCCAAGATGGCCATTGATTGTGTAACCGTCTGCTTGGCCAGCAGCAATGGTTTCATTAGCTTCCGTTAACTCTTGTCTAAACCATTCTCCTGAAAGAATAATTTGCCATGCAATTGCCGATTCGAAAGCCTTAAATATATATAATAAACAAAAAGTTGCAACCATAAATGGAAGAATTAAAAACCATGTTACCGAATATAATGATTTGATCTGACGTAGGTGTAGGGAAAGGATACTCTTCATCGGCTGCCGGTAAAATGACAAAGGCGCCATGGACGGTAGCTTTAGCCCAAGCACTCCTTGCATGCCACCATAAAGTTCCGATTTCATCGTCTAATTCGATCTCGTAAGTGAAGTTTTTACCAGGCTGGATCAACTCGTTTGAACCATCAACCGGATCCTCAACCCCTTGCCTAATAAATTTCTCATAAAACAAAGAAAAATCCCACAAAATTAAGTCATCTCATCAACAAATCTGTTTATGTCATTTACATATTATTTGAAAAGTAAATATATATATAGTATGATAATATAAATATATGAAATGAATTTAATAGTATGTATACCAATCAAAGGAAACAGCAGATCTTCCTTGATTGTGCACATTGACATAAACAGTGTCGCCTCTTCGAACCCGAATTTGAGGCCCTGGAAAACTGCCGTTCACTGTCAATATGGTTTTTGTGCTGCATAGCTTCGTAATCTCTGTTTCTTGCAACTGCAAATTAAAAACAATAATCCAAAATAAATACCCAAAAATCTGATTAAACATGGACGAAAAGGGGACAAAAAAGGTTACAAAAGTTACAATAAATTCGTAATAGTGATCTTCATCGGCACCGGAAAAGAGAAGGGAATTGAGAATAAAAAGCACTGATAACAAAAGAAAGACGTGTTTTTGGGAACCCATTTTGATGTTTATCTGTTTCAGCTGTGTGTCCCCCCTCTCTTTGTAATCTTTTGGTTTGATTTTCTCTTTAATTTATAAAAGAAGAAGCCATCATGGATGCTCAAAGTCAATTTGGTAGAAAAAGGAAGTCCTTGAAACACTGTACCTATCACAAATTCAAAATCTACAGCCCAGCCAACTTTCTAGACCTCTGATCTACAACCAAATTCATTGTCAAATTTTAACATATATAATATTAATATAGGAAAGAAATATAACTTTATTTTAATTTTGTGCATTTTAATAGTTTTCTGTAACATTATTTTAGCAATCCAAGTATACTAATTTATGTTCTCTTTGAATTTTAATAAATTAAAATATCCACTTGATTTTTCCCTTTTCTTTTTCTAGAGTTTTTTTTTTTCTTTTCCTTTGTTTTGTTCAATGAAGATGTCGGCTTTCTTGTTCCTCATCTTTTTCTCCAACTTCTAATCTTTTCAATTTCTTTTCTTCATTCAATCTTTGTGCATTCTTTCTTTTCGGTTTGCAAATTTGATATGAATTTGATATGAGTATCTTTGTTATTATTATAATAAACATCGATAATGACGTTAGAATAATAGTAAAGCAATAAGAAAAGAAAAATAAGAACAAATAGATTTTACATTGAAACCTTTTCAAAAAAAAACTACGGGCAAATAAGAAGAAATTCACTAATATTAAAAAATGAATGATACAAAGTAGTCTACATCTATTTAAGGGTTAAAAAACCATGTTATAATTAAAGTCAAATATTAGAAGTATAGTTCTATATGAATTATGGCCCTCGGCCTCTCGCCCCCACAGATCCCTTTATTTTGTCAATGTATTTATTTCTTCAACAAGTGATGGGGTTCGGGTCACACAAACTCTAACAATTACCTTTATGAGTTGTGATGGGTAGATGATACTACCTATCGTCGCTAAAGCTTCTTCGGTCACCAATAATTTCCCTTAGAATGTGAGTTGGTTGTAGATACTAAAATGATGACTCTTCAATCAATTTTTTTATCTATTTTTGCTATGACATTATTTTGGAATAATAATTGATTTCACGAGTCGGTTTAGATTCGTATTGTTCTTAAATGTGTTTTTTTATGTTTAATAGTTTTCTATTTTTGAAGTTTTTATCTTTTCTTGTACAAGTTTTTAGTCTTGCTTATTTATGTCGTCTTGTTTTTGCAAATGTTTTTAGAGATGGATTTATTGTTGTTCTTTCCATTTTAATGGATGTTCAATTCTTTTACTAATTTTGCATGTCCCTTTGGACTATCTAGGGTTGGTTCCCTTATCATGATAAGTGTTTGCAATTAACTTAGATATGTTATCCTTGAGCTGTGACTAGAGATGATCATGAGTCAGGCTAGGCCTAGCCGAACCTAACCATGATATTAACACACTTTACGTTTGCTCAAGCCCAACCCGACTAGAAATATGGGCCTAAAATTTTGTCTAAGTCTGGTCATATTTGTAAATAGTTAACTCAAACCCATTTTAGGCCCGCATATATTATTTTTTTCAAAAAGAATATATTTATGTTAGTTTTAATATAATATTAAATATTTTAATTTTTTTTATTTATTAAAATTTTATATATAGTCATCTTAATATTTTTAATGTTTATATTATAGATTAAATTTTTATGTGATATAAATTACATAATATATAAAAATAATATAATATAAAACATTACATGGCCCGAGCCGGACCTATATTTTAAATTGCCTTAAATTTTTTACTCAAGCTCATTTTTTTGGGCCTAATATTTTTACCCAAACCTTTCCTAATTTTGAGCGAGCCTTATGACTTGGGCGGGTAGCTCAACCTATAAGCAAGTCAAGCTGTGATAAAACTAGTTGTCAACATGCAAAAATGTTCTATTGTGAACGAGGCTAAAGCCTTTATCATGTTGGTGGAGCTTGTCTTTTACCGCCGATGTTGGAATTTTTTTTTTTCAAATTTTATGATCTCTTTCATGGAAAGGATGGATTACTTTTTCATTTTAAAAATGTTACTTTTTTACTCAATGCAAAAAAAAATATCATTAACTATACGAGAAATCCTATCACACTCCTATACATGTGGAAATCATAAATTTAAAACATAATTTAAAAATAGCATACAATAAACAATGAAACGTATGGATTTCAACTAATTAATCATAATAATATATGAAATATGTACAATATTAAAATAAACAATTAGATTAAATTCTGAATAAAACAAAATTGAAACACATAACTAAATCATATTAACAATACTAAATGCACTACAATTATTTATTATGGAATTGTCATCAATTGGGAGTTAGGGCCCCTTTGGATGGGCGGTGTGTTTACCTACAATTAGTGAAAAAACAATGGTGGCGGTGAGGTTAGATACCTTAGCGATACTGTAGCTTGAGATAAAAAGAAAGCTAAACGCATCGCACTGGAGGTAAACGCCCATCCAAAAGGGCCCTTAGTGTCAAGTTGACTTGTGACATCAACTTAACTAACAACATTATTAATATATTAGAAATCCTATCACACGTGTATACGTGTGAAAACCACAAATTTAGAATACAAATGTGTGTTAATAGAGATAATAAATTATGCATATTAAAGTAAAAATGTATAAAATATATTAATATGAAACTTTGGTCGAGTGACAATTTTAAGGTAATACCCTTGAATAGTTTAACTTATTTTAATTACTGAAAGACAAATCCATAATCTTTCTAATTGAGCTAGTGATTTGATTGAGGATGAGACCTAATCGGTAAAACATTTAATAAATAGTATAGATACAACTGAAAAGAGAATAAGTTATGCCAATTAAAAAATCTATAAAATCATTAAAATTATTATGAAGATCTTATTAAGTGGATGTCTATCATGATCAAGATAAAGTTTTGGTATACTTTAAATTCTAATTATAGTTATTAGAATTAGATCTCTACTTCTTTTATACTTCTTATGATTATAAATAGAGACTCTGATGAAGTATTGTAACCACCCATTTTGATCAATAAAGTACATTCTCTGTTGCTTTTATATTTTCTTTATTATTTATTCTCCCTATCTCTTTTTTATTTTATAACACGTTATCAGCACAATCTTGCTCAAAGTGATAGTTCCTTTTATCGACGATCAAATTTATCCTCCATGATTTTAAATTTCTTTGATGGCAACATGCAAAGTTTTTACAGGAAGTTTCTTTTATTTAATGTTTCATGTCTGATTATTGTTTTTCATTCTTATTTCATTATATGTTATCATTATTTTGACTAACTTATTTTATTTTTTGTTCTTAAGGATGGTGAAAGATTTGATATCGTTATCCATATGAAATCAAGAATATTTTCGAACTATCTCATACCTTCTAGTAATGACGATGATGTTAAAGATCTTCAAGTATATTTTACTATGTTTTATTTATTGTTTATTATAATTGGAGACTAATCATGACAACATGCATAGATAGATTTTGATTTTAAATCTCATGCATGTTTACGATGGTAATTATGAAATAAAGAATCTACTGGAATGTTTATAAGTTCGTCCTACTAGATTTGTTGCATTCCTCAAAGTGAATGTAAACATAAAGAAAATAAAAGAGATACTCATGGACCACTAAAAGTGGGAATATAGTAATAAATAAGAGAACAATGAGAGTTCTCAAGATAATTTTTCAAAGGGAAAAGATAACTTATGTTATCAGTGTGATATGAAAAATTATTGACCACATATGTGGCGTATGCCCAAATATTTTGTTTCTGTTAATATTCTTTGAGAAATGATATGAAAATGTAGTAATGAATTCTATCATTACAGGTAGAAAATATTTATCTTATTTGGTACTGAAACAAACAAATATTATTTCAATATTTGATAATACAAAATTAGTTAAAAGCTCCAGAAGAACTAATATATCACCATCTAAAAAGCTCAAAATTTGTGATGGTTAATGTATTACTTTTAAAAGTTATTTGTAATAGATCTCATATTGAGATTGTGAATAAGAAAAAATTATATTTCATATGAATAAAAAAGGGATTGAGTTATTAATTTATAATATTTATGATATTCTTTTGTCATCATCCCTATTAAAGGGTTGAAAGCAAAATATTTGACTGTGAAAGATCTACTCATGAGCAATAAAATATGATAATTCTATCTAAAGCTTATTATGGTTGGATGCATCTAAAGTTGCAAGTATTTTTTAAAAACTGTGAGTATAACTTTACAGTATTCAAAATAAGTTCTCAATTAAAATTACGTAGTAAAATATTACTGAAGAGAACTTGCAAGAGAGAAAACTTATGTATGAAAAGTCATTGGTTATGTACCTGTTATACACATGAAATATAATATCCACTCTCAAAGTTTGTTGTTAATAGATTTTTGGGTATTTGAAGATTTTAGCATATTCCCTGAAGCGAATACTGCATATAATTATTTGGAAATTATATTTATTGACTTGGTAGCATTATAGACTTCACATTGATTTAGACATTTTTAGTAGTAAATTTCACAATAGTACTTATATGTGGATACAATTAAAAGGAATGATAATAAAGTTATCAATTTGTTACAATTTACTACAATTGAAACACATGTTAAAGTAAACCAGAAATTTACTAATACAAATGTGTTTACTACTTGGCGTGACCAACTATCCTGGATCGTTTATGATGCAAAAATTAATTGAGAATTCATATGGACATCCATTAAAGAACCAGAAGATTCTTTAATTTAAAAAATTCTCATTTGTTGCTTGTTCTCAATAAAAATTGGTTCTTAAAAACTTACTAGCTAAAGTTGAGATTTAATTCTTGCATTTCTAAAATGAATATGGGTCCATTCATCCACCATGTGGATGGTTTTGATATTATATGATTTTGGTAGATGCATCTACAAAATAATCACATGCGTTATCAACTCGCAACCTGTCATTTGCAAAATTACTTATTTAAATGATTAATTTTAGATTATGCAATTAAAACAATTCATCTTGCTAACGTTGGTAAGTTTACATCCCAAGTTTTCAATGATTATTGCATGTCAATTGGGATAAAAGTTGAACATCTTATAACTCATGTTCACACACAAAATGATTTAGTTGAATTGTTTATAAAATGGATCCAACTAATAGGTAAACCATTACTTATGAGAACAAAACTTTCTATTTCAGCATGAGATTCATGATTATATTGATTTACATGTTGTACGCATCAAGCCAATAAATTATAAATACTCCCTATTACAATTGATTTTTGGTCAAGAGCCAAATATTTCCCATCTTACAATTTTTGGATATGTGGTATATGTTCCAACTACTCCACCACAACGTACAGGTCATAATAAGAGATTGGGAATGTATATTTATATGAGTCTCCTTATAATATTTTTGAACAATTAATTCGAGATTTAATTGTGACATGAGTTATCAGTTTTCCCAACATTAGGGGGAGAGAAACAATAACATGTAATGAGTTAAGGAGAGAGTAATTGAACTAGAAGTTCAATAAGAATAATTCATTACAAGTTAACTGTTAGATGTATTTACAATCTTATTAAGAATAATCAAGTGTTATGTATCATCTAATATTTTAATTTGAATCAAAGTCCTAGTAGGACAATCAGTTAGAATAAATAATAGATTGATTGGTTCCAAAGATAAAAATTATTCTAGATGGTCATATAGTGGAGGCGGGTGATAAACCTCAAAAGTAACATATTTTAATCCCATGCTTGGCATATTTTTGGATGATTTATCATAAGATTTAGTGAATTTGATGCTCCTAATCCTTTAATTTCATGTTTTATATCCAGATGAGCATAGGAAAGTGAAAAATGCAAGAAAAAGGCCAAAAACGGACAAAATAGGTTTATTTCAGCGCTGCACACGGCCCAGACACTTCCACACGGGAAAACCACACACCTGTGTATAATGGCCGTGTCGACTTAAAACCATATCAGAAGTGCACAAGGCTTGAGCACCACCACATGGGTGTGTCACACGGCCGTGTCCCTGTCGAGACTTATTTTAATTCTACTCGGAAAAAGTTAATTTTGGGCTATTTTGGGCATTCCAAAGTCTATTTAAACACACGAGAAGAGGATCAAGCGGGACACAGAAAGTAGAAGGAAGAAAATACTTGAAGACAGACATTGGAATCAGCTCGAAAGTAGGAATTACTTCTAGATTGAAGATTTCCATTCAATTTCTACCGAAGTTTTTGGGTTTCTTATGTTTTGTTATTTTCTCAATTTTGAGATATTTTCCCTTAGCATTATGAACTAAACTCCCTAAATACCTAAGGGAGATGAAACCTAAGATAGATCTTATTATTATTCGAATTATATGATAAATACTTTTCTTATTCTTAATTATGAGTTTTAATCCTTACGTTAATATTCCAGGATATTAATTCAAGTTTTGATGTGCTTATTCAGTGGAGCAAAAGTCCCTGTTTAAGAGTAGATCTTCCATAATTAAGCGGAGTTGCATGCAATCCTAGAGATAGGACTACATAAATCTGTCAGAATAGAGTCAAATCTAACAAGGGAGTCCATAGATCGAGTTAATGCCACAATAGGGGGTTTAATTAGAAAGAAATTTCGATTAATCAACCTAGAGTCAGTTGTTTTTAGTCTCGAGAGAGATATTAACATAAGCTAGGAATTCCTACGGATCAATTCAAGTGAATAAATCGTCTAATTCAGAAGAATAAGTGAAGTCTAGGAGGATTCTTCCTTGGGTATTGTTTTCTCCATCGGTTTTCCAAAAGTATTTTCCAAATTTAATCTCTGTCGTGTTATTAATTAATTAGACAATTAATCTTAGTTTAAAAACATCCCTTTAATTCTTAGGCTAGATAATAAAAAGATAGTAATTACTAGTACTTTTAGTCCTTGTGGATACGATATTTCCGGTCTTACCATAACTATACTACTATTCGATAGGTTGCTTGCCTTAGTCGAATTTTTAGTTAGTTTAGCGATCATCAGTGGGTGCTCCAGAGGAGACCCAAGACATAACTAATAAGTAAAACTTCAAAAGAAATTCAGGTACCTAAAACTGAATTTTAAAATAATGAAAATAAGATATCTCGATAAGTTATGTCAATTCGAGAAAATGTAGAACCGAATAATAACAGTGGTTGACATTTTGCATGCAATATTATTATTGAAATAATGAAATAAAAGGAGGATCTTGAATAAATCTATTGAGAAATATAGATATGGAATAAATTGATAAAAATAGAAAGACGCAACTTAAGTACAATTAAATTCGTGGATTTTTTGGACTAGTAGTCCAAATATCTAAAGGTATAAAGCCAATAAGGGTGCAAATGAAGTAGTTTTGCAAGAGCGGAATAAAAATATAAAGTTTTTCGCTAAGTGCTGGTATTGATTATGAAAAAATATAATATTATTTTGTACTGGATGCAATAATCTTTAGCTATATTATTAAATTGACAATTCATAAAAGATTTAACTTGCGTCTAATGGTTGTTGTTACAACCTTTATAAATCACTATATAGTAAAGTTTATATTAAAATCCTTGAAGGATTTAGAATGCTAGAAGCATATTGAAATTCTTGGAAAGTTATTCATTTATATGAATTGAAATAATTTGAACATATGTGGTAAATTTGAGTAGTTGAAGGAGGATTATAAAATAATCCAAAATACATATTTGTGTTTTATATAAGAATCATGATTAAAGTTGTTATAATTATTGTTGAATCTCCTGAAGAGATCAAAATATATTTCCCCAAATTTCCCTCACTCATGACTTTTAAAAAAATAGTAATATAAATGCTTAGCAAATACATTCAAACAGTCATTTGAAAAACTATTATTCAAGATTGAATACGTAGAATATGAGAAAATATGTGATATTTTCATGAGGGAGAGTAAATACGCGTTGTACTCTTTTTCCTTTAACCGATGTTTTGTCCCATTGGGTTTTCCTGGTAATGTTTTTAATGAGGCAACATATTATGCGTATTATAGATTGTGTACTCTTTTTCTCTCTCTTTAGGTTTTTATCCCACAGGGTTTTTCTTAATAAGGTTTTAATGAGGTATATTATCTACCAATGGACATTCAAGAGGGAGTGTTGTGACAGCCCTAATTTGACCCTAGTCGGGAAGTGGTTTCGGGACCACTAAACCGAATTGTGAAAATAATTGAATGTTAAATTTCATGCTTAATTTGTGTGAAAATGCATATGTGAATTTGTGGTGCTTTGATTGAAAATTATTGAAAGGGACTTGTGTGAGAATTTTGAAAATGTGCTAGGTATTTATGTGATGGCTTATTACTATATGGTTTAAAAATCATAAGGATGTGAATGTCAAATTGCCATTTTTTTTATAGTGGCCGGCCATGTGGTTTAGTAGTTGAAAAAGTATAAATTTTATATGTATTTATATATATAAATGTATTATAATATGTAATAACAATTTTATATTATAATAAAATAAGTAAATGGGTGAAAAAAACAAGGTTAATTACTTTTGTTCTTCATTGCCGATTTCTTAAAAAAAAAAGAGGGGATAAGAGAGATCAAACTTTCGGCTATTTTAGCATCCAAATTAAGGTTTGTTTCATGTACTATCTTCAAATTCTTGTGAAAATTTAGTTAATTACATAGTTTCCTACGTAGCCCATGTTAAAACTTTAGTTTTGGTTGAGGATATAACATTCGGCCATTTACACGAGTTTTGCTAAATTATTGATAGTTGAATGTTGGTTTTAAGGAATGAATAATTGTGATTGTAATGGAGTTTCATGTTGCTTAGGTGATGAATTAAGCAATTTTTGCAATTGGACATATTGACGAGATACAAGGATATTTATTTTATGATAAATGCAAATTCGGTCATGGAATTTGATGTATTTTCTTATTAAATTTTGATGAATTTCGTTATAAGAGAAATTAAGGATGAATTTGAGTTGGCTATTAGTGATTTGTGTGAATCATTTAGCTATGTGGGGTATTCGGCTAGGTCCATTTGAACAAACGTTTTGGTGTTGGCTGTTTAAATGATATTATTTTTGTATTAAGTTGAATTAGAAGATTGATAAATTTGTTAAAGATGACTCAAGACTTATATAAGCATTCGGCAATAGCTAAGGAGTGGGAATTTTTGATAGTTGATGTATATGTGTAATGAGTATTGTTATATATATGTGATTTATTTGGTAATAGAAAATTTGGCTAAAATGATTAGGGTGTTTCTTGATAAAATATTTGCGATGGTTAAATTTGTGTATAAGAAAGCAAGATAAGCTATGTGAGTTTTTCTTGTGTATGCGAACTAGGTATAAGTTGAATAATCGGCCATTAGGGTTATATGATCATTTTGTGTTTGAGCTATAAGTGATTTTCATGGCTTGATAAGTTCTTGCCATTTTCGGTTATAAATAAATATGAAATTTGAATCATGGCATATTTATATAAATTATAATACATATTGAATTTGATATGTGATTGCGAATGTGATTAATAAGTAAATAATATTGGTTAAGTAATTAAACAAATCTATTTGTTTTAATTAAGCTCAAGAGCAAAGAGGGTCAAGTTGGATAAGGAAAAGAGAAAGTAATTGAGTAGCCTTTCCGCAACCGTTCAAGTATATCTGAGGTAAGTTTTGAATAGTCACATTTAGTACGTAATTGATAATGTCTTGATATGTGTATGATAACTGTACTGCGATCTATTAATTCTATTTGAATATAGTTGAGTGACAAATAATTTATGTTTAAGGCTTAAAGTCGAATAGACATTAGAAGTTAAGCTTGAAAAGTAAAATGGACATATATTCTTATGTATTTTATTGAGCCAAAAGTTATATGAATAGTGCCCATGTTATGCTATTATTCGAATGGAATAAATGAACTATGATTGTGAGATGTTATGTGAATTGAATTTTCTTGCGAATAAGTATGCATGACATTCAGTGATGTTTATCCGGACTTAGGGTCCGCAGGCTATGTGCTGGAATTATATCCGGACTTAAGGTCCACAGGCTATGTGCTAGAATTATAATGGACTTAAGGTCCATGAGTTACGTCTTTGGAAATATGTCCGGCTAAAGTCCCGAGCTTCGAGTGGTATTATACGGGTTTAAATTCCCGAGCTTGTGCTTTGGTAATTGGTTTCAAGTTCTAAGACCGGCGGGCTTAATGCCAGTAAGTTAAGTAAGATTACGATATTAAATGTTCGCAGTAAACCATCGTCAAGTAAGTACTATACATTTAAGATGTTCAGGTACGTATTACTTACTCATCGGTGAATTGATTTTGAAGTGAATCATTAACATCAAAGAAGAATATATATATAAATATGATTGATGGTTATATTTGCGAATATGAGAATGATTTAATCGGTCATGGTATATTTGTATATGAATTATATGTTAAAATTGCTTTATGTACTCATGTACGTTCAGTCAATGATTTTGTGAATTATTAGCATTAAAGAATGATACTTAAGTGTGAATGATTGTTATATCTTCTTCAAGTAAAACAATGACCTATTCGGTCAAATGTTGTTAATATATGAGATTGTTTGATTTAAATGCATCGTATGAGCTTTAAGTAGAAGAAAAATATGTGCTGAGAAATCTATGTATATGTTTATGTGTATTCGGTCATGAAGCAATTTGAATTGAGAATAAGTCTGTTTAAATGAATGTTTCGATTTTCGATAAGTTTTTAATTGTTTGTGATGCTTAAAACTTACTAAGCTTTGAAAGCTTACTCTGTTCATTATTTCTCTGTTTAATAGATTGTTGATTTTGGCCATCGACTCGGGGATCGTCAGCAGTTCATCACACTATCGATCTTTTTGGGTACAGTTATATTTTGGACTCGATATGGCATGTATAAGTTAGGCTGATGATAACGATGTTTTGAAATTGTAAATATTTTGGCCATACGAAAATGGCGTATAACTTAAATATCAGTATGTATTTCAGCTCGATCTCTGTTTATGTTTATTGACAATGTGAATGAGATAATTAAATGTTTAGTTCGGTAATACCTCTTAGCCTTAATCCGACGATCGGATTCGGGTTAGGGGTGTTACAAGTGTTATGAATATCTTATTAAGTGGATGCCCATCATGATCAAGATAAAGTTCTGGAATTCTTTAAATAATTTAATAGTTATTAGAATTAGATCTCTACTTCTTTTATACTTCTTATGCCTATAAATAGAGAATCTGCTGAGACATTATAACCACCCCTTTTGATCAATAAAATATATTCTCTGTTGCTTTCATATTTTCTTTATTCTTTATTCTTCCCATCTCTCTTTATTTTATAACAAAAATGAAGTAGTTTTAATTCTCGAGAAATGTAATACTATTAATTCTAACTATTAGAATATTATTAAAATATTATTATCACAAAACCTTCCTAAAAGAATGTTAAACCTTTCCTTTATCTCGAATATTCGATTTGTCAATTTTGCATTTCAAATTCGTGAGCTATATAAGAATTTGAGAAAATTCAAAAATAAAACTAGAAATTAACGAGTTTAAATCTTAATTTAAAATTTGTAAAACCTTAATCTGTATTTAAGATCCATCTGATACAATATATATAAAGATTAATTCTATTTAAATAAAAGAAATAAAGAATAATTCTATAAAAGAACGTTGAGCAATAATTATATGAATTTATTTAAAACATAAATAATAATTAAAAATACTTTTATAATTGTTGTAACAAAAAAAATTTTAATAGTGAGCAATTGTAAAATACTAAAAGTTATCACAATTAACAATTATTTTATTAATGCTTATGTGATAAAGAGAGGTCAACATCACGTCCACTAAATTTTTATATATTAATGGTCAACATAGATTTAGTCAATATTCAAAATTTTAACTTAAATAATATACGAGTAGATCCTACATAAATTAATAATTGAAAATTAGACGGATTATAAAGTAAGACAAGTTAGGTACAAAAAAGACTTCGTTTTCACAAAAATGTACGAAAGTAAAATGGGAAATGTACGAATCTTCTATGACAATTTCTTTTCTGCAATATTTAACAGAAAGGACGCCTAAGTCTTTGGCTGCCCTAAAATTTAGTTTCTTTATTTCCAAGTTTATCAAATTGAATAAAATAACTGACTAACCCACAATTCTTAATATCAAGGTTTAAAAGATAAATTTGGACAAAAAATTATGATCTATTTAGAAAATGAATCAAACCTTCTATAAGAGTTTTTGACCACAAATACATGCCTAAAAGTATCAATACCTAATTTGATGTTGATATCATTTTAACGCTCAAAGTTTTAAAAAGTTAAAAGAAAAATTATCCTCCTTAAGGTGTTGATACATCACAGTAAGTATCGATATATTCCCTATTATATCGATACTATAAGTTTTAATACAAGCCGAGTTGGTCTATGCTCGAATTTAGCATCTATAATATGGATCGGAATTGGGCAAAAATTTAAGCCCATTTCTCATACCTATCAATCGGATCTAAAATTTTGTTGGAGTCCGACCCGAAATCAATCCAACCCGTGCACAACTCTAAATACATTAAAATATAATATAATATATAGTATGATTTAAAATTTAAAAATTGAAAATAATGCAAATACATGATCGATGGCGGTCTTTATCACGTGTCGATGGCTTAACGCTTATCTGCGAGTGCATGGTCAGTAATGTTAAGCAGTTTTCCTCCTACACGACCCATCATTTTCTCCTATTGGCGTTTAAACATCTTTAAATGTTTCCTGTTATATATATTATTTAAAGTAAAATCATATCATAAATATCTATTTAATATAATAAACTACATATACTAAATTTGGCTTCCTCATTTTCTTTAATTGTTTATTAAATTTATTTTAAGAAAATAAAATTATAGATATATAATTAAAATTTATATAAAAATAAATTCAAAATAATTTATCTTTTAAAAAAACCCTAAATCTTAAAACTATTGTTATGGATGGAAATGATTATATGAAACAGTGACGCCACGTCATCTGTATCCCTTTCCAATAATTTTATGCCATATCAGTACTTTTATCTTGAATTTCAAGATTTTATCCTGAAAAAAATCAAATCCAAATTAAAATACTAAAATTTAGGATAAAATCTTGAAATTCAGAATAAGAATACTGATTTGGCATAAAACTATTGGGAAGGGATATAGATGACGATAAGCGTCACTATTCATAATCCTTTCTTGTTAAAAATTATACAAAATTTTAATTTTTTTCAAATACCGCTAAAAAGTCATTAAGGAAAAAGAATATAGTAGGTATAAAGAAAATTTTAAAAATAAATATTGTTAATTATTTAATTAAAAAATCAATAGTGTTTAAAAATAAAATATTAGATTTTATAAAATTAATAATTCTAAAAATTTATTAAAAAATTTAAAATTTATACAAAATTTTAAAAAATAAACAAATACTACTAAAAAACCTTTAAAAACGAAATATTATTTAATTAGTCATTTTTAAAATATTTATATGTATTTTATTTTTATAAACACTATTAAAAATTTTAAAAATAAAAACGAAAACTTTATTAAAAATAAAAATTATATGAAATTTGAAAATCCTAAAACAATCAATAAAAATATATTTAAAATTTTATATGAAGTTTAAATGTTTTCAATAGTAATATATTTTAAAATTATAATAATGTTATAAACTTGAAAAAATTATATTTATTAATTTTATATATATTTTTCTAACATATCATTATTTGCAACCTGGTATATTAGAGAATTGATGATTCATTTTAGTAGTTAGCCTTTTTACAAAAGAATTATATTTTAAGCAGCAGTGGAGGATTATTGAATAATATTTTATCACTGATTTAAGTATTTATTTATGCGGATTGAATTCTAAAGCTCGATTAGTATGGGCATTATTGTCAATGTAGGAGGATGTGAACTCGAATGCGTTGAAATGTATTGCTGAAGCACTATGATCGAACTTGTAATGAGATAGTTAAAAATAAGTATTTATTTATAGAATAAAATAATCGTATCCTTTTATATTATATTCAAATATCTATTTTGCTTCTTTCATAATAATATAGCTTATTAATTTTTTTTACATTATTCATAAAATTATAACAAACACAGAAAATGATTTAATAATATTTAATTATTAATGGGTAAAAATTATACTATTTATCGTATATATTGTATCTCTATATATAGATTCTAAATCATTAATTATATATCTATATATTATAACGGTTTTATCTTTAAAATTTCATTATAATAAATTATAAATAAATTATATACACAATTAATTCATGCAACTCACGGGATATATAAGATAACAAAATATAGCACTAAAATTGCAAAAGGGCACAACCAACTTTTTTCTGTGTTTTTTAGTTTTAATTATTCATTAGTTTTAGTTTTAAAATATGATGTGACAAATATTACAATTTAATGCTTCAATCATCATTTTTAATTAAAGGTCAAATTTAACTTCAAAAAAAATAACAATCAGAAAATATAAACGTTGTTGAGGGCAAAATTTTAAATAACTAAAATAAATGGTTTGGAGTAAATCACTAAAATTAAGTTCAAATTTCATGCTACAAAGCAAATGCACAACATGCAGTCTCGTGGGGAAACAGATAATTCAAACAAGCATAGATAAAGCTCAAATAAATGATAAAAACATATTAACCCACAATTTCAACAGGTTGAAAATCTTTCTCCATCGACGCCTTCACTGCATCCAGAACCAACTGTGTCTTCCGGCTGATTGTCGGCCACTTTTTATCCGGTTGTGCTCCGTTCTTTTTAATATTTGCAACCAAGCTGGCAAACTCTCTCACCATGCAGGCTTCCTGAGGTAGATCTACAGTGACAGTGTGCTCACTCGGAAGTTGCACCCATCCGGTTACAAGTTCGTTAAATCCAGGTTTTGCGGATGTAGTATATGATGCCTGGTGTTCTTGGTAAGGAATGATGAAATCTGTAAGATGTAGTGTTCCCAATGTTCCTATAGCAGTGAGATTCATTGTCAAATTTGATAAGAAAGAACAATGGAAGGTTGCAATTTTGCCATCTGCCCAAAGTAGTGACGCTCCACACTCTAGTAGTACACCTGCTTCATTTAGAACTGGATTTCTGAAGGCTGTAACAGTTTTCGGTAGCTCATAGTCAGCTGCCCACAAGATTGACCTGATGCCATACCACCCGGCATCACCGAGAGCTCCAAGAGCATCAAGATCTGGCTTCACACGAATATCATTCTTGAGAAAATCCGGATCGGCAAAAAATGTGAAGCAACTGTTTACCTGAGAAAGTCAAAGGTAAAAAATACATAAATTTAGAATGCAAGGACACCAAATCAATATAGCATCTTATCATAAAATCATAGACCGCATCAAAAGGCAATTAGATAACATTCTGAAGAAGCACAAATTTATGAAGAGATAAGAGGCGCATACACTCAACATTGTGTCCTGTATCTCTCTTCAAAACCCGTCAGATATGCCATTTTACCACATATTTATGCCTTATTCAGGCATACTTTGTGGAAGTGTACCAATCTTTGGACATTAATAGCAACAATTGAAATAAAATATATCACTGCAAGTCTATCTCAAACAGGCTTTACCATGAACTAGGTTCTTTCAAAAATCTAGCTGAAGGGAACCACAAAAGTTTTGAATTCACTCCAGATAAATTTTATCATTGTATAAGTAATAGTTCATGTGAAACAGCAGCAACTAATCTCACAAATGGCGATAAACATTAATGCTCCGTTTGGCTACTAGTGTAATAACATTAGTAAAAATCTTATTTATTACATATGTATTACAATAGTTAAACATAAAATAAAAAATAGTTAATACAAATTTAAACTTGAAATCAGAAAGATAAGTAAAAACTCTTGTAAAAAATAAGACTTCTTCAAAATAAACGAAATATTTTCCATTCCCTTTACTAAAAAGAATTCATGGGAGTGGATAACTAGTACCAATTGAATTAGTTTACTGCTAACTCATATGCTAAAACATATGTAAAAAATAATACTCCTACCAAACGTAGGATAAGAGTGCTAAAGGAGTAGGTTCAGACATTGGAAGGCTGAGTGTTTTGCAAACATCCAAATGCAAGCATACAAACAATACTTCTCTTTTTCATACACAAACAAAATGCATACACATATATATGTGCATATATAACTATAAGGCTTCTGTGAATTTATAGGAACTTATGAAAATGCTAAGCAACTGTATCTTAAAGGTTGTGCTCTTGAGCCATTATTGTAAGCTCTACTTCAGAATGAAATATTATCTCCATTCATTTATTTTATCCTTTACAAAACCCTTAGTACAAAGACAAGCAAGCTTATTTCCAGTGGCTATAAAAACTCAAAACTTCATATCACTTCGTTGGTAAAGGAAAGTTCATATCACTGGGTACAATGAACATTCACATATCTAGATCATCGGTACTGTTTTGTTTTTCTTCTCCATCTAAAACCAACAAGTTTTTAGATTTTCCATCCCGAAACAATCCAAACAACCCGCAACAGAAATAAACGAATCACAGTCCAACAAGGAACTAGGCTCTGATTCATTGAGGACAAGTGTTTCATGTTTTAACAATAACAAGCTCAGTTGAAGAGGAGTTCAAGAAAAGCACTAGGTTCTGGACGAACAATAATATAGGATCTATGACATCAACTCATTCACACAAGAGGCTATATTTAATGGGCTTAATTAATTGCCTACATACATGGATGACAGAGAAACATATACTATAATCATAAAGATGACAAATAGCACAAAGCACCGATAGACAAATATTAAACCCGAGCCCTAAAACAAAACCCAATTTCTATGCTTCCTTTGTCTCATTAACCCCATATCTTACCAAACTCTTCTTCACATCTCTACAGAACCCATTTTAAATTGAGTAAAAAAAAAAAACAATATCTAACAGGATCATCCAAACAAAGACATACAATTTCTAAAGTAAAACAAGCTGCTAATATTTAGAAAGGCAAGATACACCTACAGAATCGGATATTCATAGATATTAAGAAGATGACGCCATTCCATTGCCTAACATATTAAAATGATAAGGCATATGACACCTTAAATTGAGCTTTAAACTATCTCCTATGGCCTAGCAGGAAAGTGGTGAACTACATAAACAAAAGAAAAAACCTTAAAATGAGCAGAACCCCGTAATGTATTTACCGTTCTAAGCTGACCAAACTGCTCCTTGTCGTTTAAAAACTGCTTCATTTTATGGGTTCTGGGATTATGCACCCACATGGTACCGTCCATAATCTGAACCCCGTTTTCTTCACAAGCCTTTAGAATCTGATCAAACTCGGCCACGCTCAAGGCGACGGGCTTCTCCGTGAGCAGATGCTTCTTTTTCTGAGCCGTCAAAACAGCCCATTTGAGGTGGAGGCTAGTGGGTAAAGGCAAATAAACGGCGTCGATGTCGGGGTCGTCAAGAAGGGACTCGTAGGAGCCGTAGATCTTGGTGTCAGGTGGGAAGCCATTAGCCTTGGCGAAATTGGCGGCTTTGTCGAAGGAGCGGCTGGCAACGGCGGAGACAGTGGCGTTAGGAGCAAGCTGGATAGCTCGAGAAACTTTGCGGGCTATCTCGGCACACCCAATGATTCCGAATCTGATCGGAATACCAGCCATCGTTTGGCTCTCAGGAAGAGAGAGATGATCAGAAGGATACTATTTGTAGTCAGTGTACCGCAACACCGATATTGTTATCCGACTTCGTATTCGAGTTTTTTCGCCAATAAATAGTGATATTTAAATACTAGAATGTTGTAAATTATCTTTTAAAAGGAAAATATAAAATTAAATTAGAGTAATATAAATAGACATTAGTCTTTGATACTAGGTGTATTTTTTATTTCCCATTTATAGAAAATTATTTGGTTGTATAATAAAATATAAAAAATAAATTTTTTAAAATTATTTGTGAAATAAAAATATAATAATTCTTTTTATTATTTTTAATTTATGAAAGATATATTTCCATGAGCCGAACCCTCAAATGCTTTTTTTTTCTTCTGAAATATTATTTTTCCTTGTTTAACCAAGCTTAATAAGCAACTAGTTGGTGGTATGTTTTGATTGGAGGGTAGATTGTTTATAATGTCATTGTATTAAGGGTAGTGCATATGATGCCATGGAAGCATTATGTATGGGTGATTAAGAACTTGTACAGAACAGGTTCATTGTCTATCCAATCCCACTGATCACAAATTTGTTTTATTAGGCTGGAGATACAGCATCTGCAAGGCGGTATGATTTGTTTGAGCTGCATGCTCCCGGCTGAATTTAGAATTTCTTCAACGAGCGACAAGATTTTAATTATAATTTTTCATTAAAAAATTATAAATTTATCATGTATTCATCATCTTTTAAGGTATTAAATAGAAATTTTTTATTTTTAGGAGGGTTAAAATGTAATTTTTTATATATTAATTTATAATTTTCTATTTATAAGAGGATTGAATTGAAAATTTTTCAATTTAAGAAGACCAAAATATAATTTCACTAAAATTAATTTATAAATTTTCTATTTATAATAAGACTAAATTGATTTTTATTTTATTTTTGAGAGGCCAAAATCTTTGTCTCCCCATCCTAAAATTAGTCTCTAGACATATGATTGTTTAAATTAGATTAGATCAATCGATCAGATTAAAAATTAAAAATTGTAAGGAATTAATTCAAAATTGATATTAAATTAATTAAATTAAATTTTTAAACATCTTTTATTTTATAATCTTCAATAATTTATTAAATTAAACCATACAAAATCACTAATTTTCTCATGAGCTTACCCGAACCATATTAAGGCTCTAGTGGCATAATTCTATTTAAAGTTTACAAACATATATTACAAGAAGTACAATTATAATAGTTATTATGTGTTTTGAAAATTGAAATTATGGTTATTAAAATAGTTATCGTTATTAAATTATTTTAAAGATTATAAAAGGAATTCCACAGTAGCCGATTAACAAAACTTTTTAATAATTTCAGTGATTTAAATAAAATTTACTATAAATAATTAGATTATATTACATGGGTGAAAAAATGATATAATAAATTTATAAAAATTTGAAAAATTTTAATTAAAATGGTAAATTTGAGATAATGAATATAATGATGTTTTAGACTTTATTTTTATTATGTGCATGTATTTTTAAAGATATAATTACTTATTTGGTGTTTCCAACTTTTTAAAAAAATTAGTTTTCAATTTAATTTTGTATCTGTTTTAGTGTTTAAATTTATCTGTTTGTCAAATTCTTTAAAAATAGATAAAAAATATTTACATTTGTTAATTTTATACATGGATTGTCAAGTAAATGTCAAATCAATAATTAATTAATTTTTAAAATTAATTAATTTTAAATATATAAAAATATTTAAAATATATATAAAAATACATTTTGATATTTTAATTTTAAAACATTAATTAATTACTAACATAGCATACAAGTAGATTGCCACATGAATGCTACATCAGTAAAATCAACAAATATTAGATTTTTTTTATTATCTATTTTAGATAATTTGATAAACAATACAAGTTTAATAGCTAAAAAATTAAATAAATGATTAAAATAATTTTTTCATAAAATTGAATAAAAGAATGCTTAAGGATTTTTAGCATTGTGAGTCAAATAAATCATTATAAATTTTTAAACTTAGTATAAAAATATAAACAAACAAAAATATCTTCAAAATAATATTCCTTAAATATTAAAAATAAACATTTTTGTTAATTTCATAAAAGAATAAATTATTTTAAATTAAATATAAAAACTAAATTAAATACAATATGCAGAAAAAAAAACCATAATTTCACCTAGTAATATGGAAAAAGAAATGGAAATTTGGCGCTTCTTTTCAGCCAAAAGGAAAAAAAATTTTCTAGTGCAGAAAAGGGAGCAAAGTAAAGAAGGAAAAAAAAAAGGAAATTTCTTTTCAATAGCTTTTACAAATATATTAGGTAAATCCATAGAGCTGTACCAATAAATTTAAAGCACCCCAAAAGAATTCAAAGGCGTGATAATTAAGTTTTTTTTTTTTATAAAAAAAAAGGTAAATCAAATCTAATAAATCAAAACCAAATTGTTGCCGTTAATTTTACCGCCATGGCAATGCGAAGACGAACCTTGCTCAAGGTCATTGTTCTCGGCGATAGCGGGTATGTCGTTCTCAATTTCAATTTCTATGGCTTTTTCTTTTTACAACTAAAACGATGAATTTTTGGATTTCTTAAAATTTGTTTGATTAATGGGTTATTATCAATTTCAGGGTGGGTAAGACGTCATTGATGAATCAGTATCCTTTCAACAGTAATTGAATTTTAATCTTCGCATAGTCCTTTTTTTTTTTGTAAATTTTCTGTTCTTTGTTTAGGGATAATTTTAGATCTTAAACTTTGTGTTAAGGTCGTTAGTTTTTTTGTTTATTTATTTAAATGTTGATTTTATAAGTTACGTCGTTGTCAGAATTAACTTCTTGAATTTAGATATGTTCATAAGAAGTTCAGTCAGCAATATAAAGCAACAATAGGTGCTGATTTTGTCACTAAGGAACTCCAGATTGAAGATCGCCTTGTCACTCTGCAAGTAGGGTTTTAATCTTTGAGTATTTCTATACTCTTCTTAACATAATTTTGAAGTTTCCATGGATAGTATGTTTATGTATTTTATTTTATTTTTCCTTTCTTTTGTGGCATTGCATTGGATAGATATAGGATACTGCAGGGCAGGAGCGGTTTCAGAGTCTCGGAGTTGCCTTCTATAGGGGTGCAGATTGTTGTGTGCTAGTTTATGATGTTAATGTGATGAAATCATTTGATAGCCTTGATAATTGGCATGATGAGTTTCTTAAGCAGGTTTTTCTTTGCCCCTTTCTCTATTTGTTCATTTTACTTTCCTTGATCGTTTCAGTTCTTTAGTGAATTATGTTTTGGCGTGTCTTGATGAATGGCGCTTTTAATTTAAGTTGTTTTATGCCTCTATAACATTATCACGATTATGATAATGTCAATAAGAATGTGCAGTGTTTTAGATTTATTGGCTCGTACAGCTTTTATTACCCCTTCCATGATAAATCTAGCGTAGAGATATTTTTTTGGTCAAAGGAATGTAGGCAAGTAATGCATACAATTCCAAGTTAACTTTGCCAACCTCACTAAATATGGAATTCATCCTGCAACACTGCAAGTTATTTATAAGCTATCAAGTAACTATTTATTTATAATTTTGATTTTCTTGTAAGGCTTCTCTCTCTCTTTGTCTCTTTGGCATGCATGTTCTTCATTCACATCAATGCTGACAACCATCCTTTTCTACTAGATTTTTTTTTATTTGAAACTCTAATGGTTTTGTAGTTGATTTTGAATTTGAATTTGTTCGTTTTCTTTATGGCCTTAATTTCTCCAATATCATTATCTATGTAGCCTACTTAAGTGATTTACTCTAGACTAGTGGATTGCTGGAGTTTGAGATAGCTGCTTCAGTTTAGCCATAAATATCTAGAGAGTTCAGAAAAATGTGGAACCTGAGATGTTTATTCTTATTTTCACCTTAAAATTTTCTTTACATCGTTAAGCTCTTGTTGAAGCAATGGCTTGTGGATACACTCAAAGGTTGAAACCGCTCTAATAGATTTTGCCATAGACATTCTTGCCAATCTGTTACAAAGAAGGAAATTTGTTTTGAAAATTTGTTTTCTTAGGGTAAAGGGTGGTATTTATTCAAAGCGCACATGACATGAAGTAAATTTAAAAGAAACATGAGATTTTTCTTGTTAGGGGTGTATGCTTCCAAATTCTTGCTTATACTGACACTGGAATTATTATTGGTTGCACAAATTCAAATACGCTATTCAACCTAGTTTTTCAGATTGTGGTTGTGGACTCACTGATTCTTTTTTTTCACTTTCTTTTTTCTATAATTTTGACCTCACTCATGTTGTCATAACTGATTTTATCTTTGCCTTTTCAGTTCGCCTTCTTTTGGTTCATTTCAGGATTATTAACTTTTACACTTTTTGAACAGGAAAGAAACAGAGAATTTTTAATTGCTTACCCAATCTTTAGGTGGAAAATTGCCTCTTTTCAGTGGAGTGAGTTTTATAAACTGAAATGTTCATATTGGTTTTCTTATTGATATTGTTTGTTGCCATTCGGCTGTTCTGTTGGTCATCAATTCCTGTTTTTCAAACATTTCTGTGTCAACTAGTCAGAACAGTTTTGTAGAAGTATAGGTTTACTATAAACAGATCAGAAGAAGTATGTAGGTAATTTTGTAATAGAATCTCCAATAAATGCTGATTCTTATGGGAATGTGAAATTTCTTTTCTTGATGCCTTGTTCCATCATGTTAAACCTAGAAATTGGATAAAACATTTATTGCTGATGCTACAGTTAAGTGCTCAACTTGACCTACTTTCCTTTCAATGCACGTGATCTTTCCTAACAGCCAATTTAATTTCTGAGGTTGATTAATCTTTTGTGTAAATTGTTTTCATCCCTCTAAAACTTTATATGAATTTCTTTGGAAGTGATTACCATCTGTTTTAAATGTTTCCATTTTCATTTCATGCCAGGCCAATCCAACAGATCCCAGGACGTTTCCGTTTATGTTGCTTGGAAACAAAATAGATATTGATGGTGGTAATAGTCGAGTGGTAAGGGTATATGGTTTTATACGACCTAATTTTCCTTTATCCTCACACCTCAGCCTAATGGGTGGCATCTTGAGCCCATGTAGGTATCCGAGAAGAAAGCAAAAGATTGGTGTGCTTCAAAAGGAAACATACCTTACTTTGAAACATCAGCAAAAGAAGATATCAATGTTGATGCTGCATTCCTTTCTATTTCCAAATCTGCTCTAGCAAATGAGCTCGAGCAGGACATGTAAGTTTATCTTGAAGCATATTCTGTTTTTTTTTTTCCAGTGAACATTGGCATATAAATTAGTATTTTTCCAGCATGGTGTTGTTGGCCCAGAAAGGAGTATGGTTTTCTTCAGCACTGCAGATTCAGACCTTCATATCTCTAGCAATTTTACGGCATAGCTGTGATCTTTATATACTTTTGTGACATTAAATAGTTAATAGTAGGGAAACAGAGGATATCTCCAACATTGTATTGTGAATCAGACTACATTAAGGGTGTACAAATTACGCTATCACCTAGAAATCCTGTTTGGATGCTGATTGATTTGCCTTGCCATATCAAATTCATTGTGTGGGAGTGACAATATTATGTATTTCATAATGACATGCCTCAGGTAGACCCATATTTCCTAACTTTAATGAGTTGCTGATCTGGACATGGTTCAATAATACCGCGGAAATATGTTACTATAATCCTATCTCTAAGTAGATCAATATATATATATATATATTGCTTCATTAGGAAAGATGTACTAGAGTATGTAGTCAAATGGTAAGGTGCTTATGGACAGAATAATGGGGGTAAGTGATTGGGGAAATAACAATAAACAAAATTTGAAGGTAATAGTTTCATGAGAATCATGATGAGGTGTATTTTCTTTGGCCAAGGTTAAAAATTTTGATATTGATTCAAAGAAATGTGTCTTTAATCATATAGCTGATTTCATTATTTTCCACAGTACTCATTCAATTAAATATGACTTAATTTTACAGCCATATAGATCGTATAACAATTATCAGAGTTCTTACCTACAACCTACTTCTTCTGTTATATTTTTCTTAATTATTTGATTGTGTGTGGATGTTCATAAGCTTTCTTCTCATGGTGCTGTTCTACCATGCTTAATTTGGGCTGTGGTGTTTGTTTGTTTTTTTTTTTTAACAGTTTAGATGCTGTTGTTACTTTTATTGCTTCTTTTTAAAGTCTTTTTAGTACATATGTTATAGCTCATTGGCATATTCTTGTGTAATCGTCACAACCAATTTACTATTTATTTCTGTAGGATATAGATTTTATTTTTAAAATATTGATATCATGTCGTGGGTAATTTTTTATTTTATTGTAACTACAGGAAAACTGTTTTCTTCTTCCACTTCACCTTAATATATTTGGTGTCTGTGTACTTCGTCTTAGCATAGATGTTTTCAAGTTTTTAAAGATATTTGACCAGGCTATGCAGAAAATAACTTTTTTTCTTTGACCTATTTTCCTATTTGTGTATGAATGCAGATATTTCCAGGGCATCCCAGAGGCCATGACAGAGACCGAGCAAAGAAGTGGTTGTGCATGTTGATTACAAGCCAAACTATGTTCTCTGGTTTTATCATTCTTACCCTTTTTTTGGTATACATTGCATTCTAAACTCCCATGATCAAAGCATTATTTGTCATTGCTTTGTTTTGTTTTCGGTTGGTAGAGATGAACTCTGCAGAGTTCCCGGTCATTCTTCTTACGGTAGTGTACTGATAAAATGGTTCAGATGGCATTGAAGTTAGACATGAATAAGGCATATGACAGGATTGAGTGAGATTACCTAGAAGGATTGATTAAATTATGACATGTGATAGCGTTACATATTGGATGGTTTTTAATAGCGAGTAGCATAGTAGGATTGGTCCAACCAAATCCATTGTGCTTAGGCAAGGAGATCCAGTATTGCCTTATTTACTCAACGTTGAAGACATAGATGTTGTTTGTTGGACAAAGAAGTGCTCAGGAAGGCCATGCTATTTTGATTTCCACGAATGTAGCACGTGTTGCAGCAATGTTTAAATTTCCTGTTTTAAGTTGACTCTTGATCTTGGAGGGTCCATTTGGGTAAGATTAAAAGTAACAGGGATGATGAGGTTATTAGTTAGTTGTTGTGATATTCTATACTGTAGCAGTGGAAAATACATTAGTTCTAGTGCATTGGATAACTTACTTTTATATTTTTATAATATTTAAGATTTGTTTTATATATTTATTTAATTATTTTAATTGATTAACTAATTATATAATTTATAAATCTGTTTATTTTATTAAATAAATGTCGAGTATTTAGTACATGGGCGCAGTATACTTTTCTTTTTTATTTCACAAGCATTTTAAAATTTTGACTTGTGTTTCTTTTTAAAAGAATATTTTATTTAATATTTTACTATACTTTTAGACACTTGTCAACTTCAAATTTTATTGGTAGTGTATTAAATATTTTCTCTTAAATAAATAGCTTAAAAACTTGTAAATAAAAATTTATTGAAATAATTAAAAGTAAAGGTTAATATATTATTGGAAAGGTAATCACAAATTTTAAAACATGAATAGTAAAATGGATATAAAAATATTTATAAAATATTTAAAATTTTTAGGCATATCAATTGTATTGGTTATAAATGATTTAACTTAAAATTTTCAGCATGATTAAACTTATTTTAACCAATTAATTTTTTTAAAACTAAATCTAAATATTGAAAATTTAATATTCCAAGAATGTTATTTGCAATTTGAGTATTTGGGTCATCTGAAAGTAATTTTTTACGTTTAGTTGATGGAAGGATTTCATGAGTAAAAGCGAGAGAATAAGATTTATTTGGTTAAAAAAGTATAACAGCTTATTTGAATGGCATGTACTTAGTTTAATGGCTTTTGAGTAAATTAATCAAAATAATTTAACCAAATAAAATGTAAAATAACTAATTTAAAATAATTTTAAGAAAAAATGAATAAAATTAAAATGGTTAAAGATTGCAAAAGTAGCAAAAGATTTGCTAATTGTTTCTTTTCGGGAAAAGTGACTTTAGTGTGCACGGCAGCTGTGGAGCTGGTTTGGTCTGTTTTACTATTATTTATATTAATATTTATTTATTGTTATTATTAAATTTAAATAAAAAGGTTTTTAATTATTTTTTAACAATGAAATACACCATTTGAATAGGTCTTGGAAAATTTCTGGAACCAAATCTAAAAAGTTTTTGTGTACAATGCATCCAAACTAAATTGTTAATGAAATTTTATTTTTCAATAAATATTTGGTGTCTGAATTTAGAATTAAACGTCAAGTGATAATTTAAATCGTGTCTAATGCATCCAAACTAGATTGTTAATAAAATTTTATTTGTCAATAAATATTTGGTGTCTGAATTTAGAATTAGACGTCAATTTGCACGAGTTTTTATTTTTATCTTAATTTAGTTTAAATCATTTTGAGTTTAAAATATTTAAAATTTAGGTCACTTCGAAATAAATCATTTCGATTTTAAAATCAATTAAGGCATTAAGTACTTTGGATTTGAATAGTCTCTAAATTATTTAAATTGAATTCAATTAAATTAGAATTTGATTTGATTTTTGACTCACCAACTTGATACTAATTTTAGACAAACTTGGAATTCATAAGACGGTCCCAATGGAATGAATGCTTCTATATTACTTACATTTGATGCTATTGAGAAATGAGAGTAAAATCAATCAATAACATCATAATATAGAGTTATTGGCTTTGGTTAATTTGTTCACACAAAGAGAGGTGCCAACAACTTAACCCAAAATTAACCAAATAAGATTTTAGTTGGGGTCTCAAATAGTGTGGGGAAACGCCCCCATCATAATCCCACACTCGTATATAAATAATGCATGCTCTAATGTCTCACAGCAAATTACCAATCCAAATCCTATAAATGGTACCACCCTCCACTATGATAACAAAGATGAAGAGGTTTTCATATGTTGCCTTAAGTGCGGTACTGTCACTCATGGTGGTGGCGGCCGCAGCGTTTTCGGGTGAAACACGGTGGGCAGAGGCGGCAGTGACATGTAACCCCATAGAGCTCAGCCCATGCTTGGCGGCGGTCATGTCGTCCACGCCTCCATCTGAAACCTGTTGCAGCAGGCTGAGGGAGCAGACGCCATGCTTTTGTGGGTACCTTAACGACCCATCTTTAAGACAATTTGCTGATAACCCCATTATTAGAACTGTTGGGAACGCTTGTGGAGTTGCATATCCTCAGTGCTAAAACCTCTTCATTACAATACTATACATACATGCATACATACGTATACATACATAGGGCAGCATATAGGGCTGATTCTGCTGTCAACTATATACTGATCTGAATAAATGAATAATGATGATGAGATGTGGGATAATATTATTTTGTTTATCAATTAGTACATTACCCAAGTGAGTGATTGTTTATATTTTTATACTAATTTTTCAATCCTTTTTAAGATAAATTTGTTCTGATTTTTTGTTGTATGACGTGACAATATTAGCCACTGTATTAAAACAATTTTAAAAAATATAATATGAAAATTCATGTGTCTTAAAATTTATGTAATATATATTTTTCTTCGCATGCAATATAAATTATTGATATATTAATTAGGAAGATATAAGTTTAAATATACTTAAATATATTTTTTTTAATTTAAAAGTTGGAAAGTAATTATGTTTAAAAGAAAATGTTACTGATATATCAAATACATAAGTAACATAAATTTTGCTTTTTGGTTGCAGTTAGTATTAATTATCAGAGAGAATGTATGAACATAATTTTGGTTTCATGTTGAAGAGTGGTTACGATTCAGCTGCCTTAGAGAGATTTGTCTAGTATTTCACAAATTATAATGATGTCTTTTGACATGCTCTAATATTAAAGTCCATCCGTGTCAAAGGAAAAATAGGTTAACTGTGTTTGAATGGTTCAAATAGTAAATTAAATGGTTTTTGGAATGTAAATTTTTTTTAAAAAATTGTGATTATTTGAATCTAATTTAATTATATTTTATATTTAAAAAAAAAGAGTAAGAAATGAGTAAGAAATATTTGCCTACTAAATAGGGTGTATTAAACTCGTGATTTAGATAAGAAATATTTGCCTACTAAATAGGGTGTATTAAACTTGTGATTTAGATACTTTTTATGAATGTTAATTAATTAAGTATAGTAAGTAAAATGGAGATGATATTTGACATTAAATTTGTAGATTAATTGTGAGATGGTGAGTTACTGCACATATAATAAGTAGTAGGGTTCGGTTATATGTAAAGTTTTTGGAATCAGGCAGATCATTAGTTTTTGATCTATTTGGTTCAAATCAATAAATAATTAAAATTCATAAGAATTAAAATATTTTAAAAATAAGTATAAAATTTGATTCAATCATCAATTCAATTAATTTTAAATTTAATTTAATTGAGAGTAAATTAATTTTTTACCTTAATTCTAATTCAATATGTTGGTCACTAATCCAATTTAATTTTGAAAATGAGCGTTGTCGTGTAACTTGGCCTCGACAAGATTGTTTGGCTTTTTATGAAGAACATGGCATGGTGCTGCCACGAATGCCCCCTACTACTTATGAACCACACACAAGGGAGTGTGTCCAAGTGATTCCAACATAGCAATATACAAGTGAAAGTTCGTCAAAAAAGTACATATAAAATATCAACGTAATCAAAGCATGATCAACACACATTTCAACATACCTGAATTTTC
Source organism: Gossypium arboreum (assembly GCF_025698485.1). NCBI lineage: Eukaryota > Viridiplantae > Streptophyta > Magnoliopsida > Malvales > Malvaceae > Gossypium > Gossypium arboreum. Next base: position 27,457,773 of record NC_069074.1, on the reverse strand, counting down.
GATGATTTTTTTTCTCCAAATCAACAATAACAAACAAAAACCGAAAAAACAAAATATTCAAAAAGATTGATGGACCAAACTGAGAAAAAAAAAAAGAAGAGGGGACACAAATACATCCTAGGTCAAAAGCAAAAAAGAAAAGGAAAATAAATGAATTGATAAAGAATTTCAGATCTTTTAAGCAAAATCTTAGTTATAAACAGAGTTGCTCATGGGTCGCGTTGTGTCAGGCATAAGTATGATATTAATATATTTTATATTTGTTCAGGCTTGACTCGACTTAAAATATGGGTCTAAAATTTTACTCAAATCCATTAATATTTGCAAAAGACTAAGACAAGCTCATTTTAGACTCATCCATATTATTTTAAATTTTTTAAAAATATTTATTTTATTTTATTTTAATATTTAATAATTTTATATTTTTTATTTATTAAAATTTTTATATAATCATCTTAACATTATTTTAAAGTTTACATTAAAATAGTATTATATATTTAGCATAAGTTTATGTTTTTAATTTATTCTAAATTACATAATATATAAAAATAACATAATATAACATATTATAAACTTCAAAATGGGTCGAGCCCTGAATGTAAACCCGAACTCGATCTATATTTTAAATGGACTTAATTATTTTATCTAAATTCTTTTAAATTTCATGCGAGTTTTTGAATCTAGAGTTATAACCAATCATAAACCGGTCTAATGTAATTATGAAATATTGGAAAGTAAAATGAGACAGAGTGAGGTAAGGCAGGCATGTGGGTAAGAAGGGAGGGAAGCATGGCCTGTTTTTGCATGTCTGCTCTTTTGTTATATCATTGGGCCTACTTCCATTACATGCATGCATGTTATGGAGATTGAAGGATATCTCTTTGACTTCCTATCCCCTCTTCTGTCCTATATTCTTTAGTATTAAAGATTTTAACTGTGTGATCCTCTCAATTCGCAACTACATTTTCTCATGTTTTCATTTTTGGTAGTAACAATCCTTTACACCCCACCATAATGATTTGAGCAGTCACTTTTTTTAGCGTTTTCATTTTTATTAGTAACAATCAGTTATACCCCACCATGATGTTATGAGCAGTCAAGACTTTCGAATAATATGAATAAACCTTTCACAATAATCTTTTTTTAAGAACTCTTCAACTTATAATTTATTTGATTAGGTGTATTTTTTAATCATCTTATCAAGTTTCAATTATCATATCACATTTGATATTACTAAGATATATTATAACATTACTTTATTTAAATCTATGACATCAAGCCACTTCCTCTAACCTGTTAACCTGTCAATAACAATTCAACACATGATATCAAAATAGAAGACGCAAGCATATAAGGCCCGAAATCTAAGAAGAGACCTAAGCAATCAAGAAGCCTTTCTCTTTTCCTATCCAATCCTAGGTCTCTCTCTCCCTCAATTTCTCCTTATTACTCTAACCACACTATCTAACGACTTTCTGCCTTGTCCTAGTCAAGAAGAATCACTCGTCTCAACTACTTATCTATTCATGTATCAACAAAATCCTATTCACTCAATGGTTCAATATCTCATGCATTTTAACGGCCTACAATATTTGAACCTTGTACTTCAAAATTCAATTTCAATTTAAAGTTTAGTGAAGCATGATCCATTAGATCGAAAGGGAAAAAAGGAGAATAAAGATAGCAAAATCAAGAGAATTGATGTTCCTAAAACTGTACATCAGACTCCTCAACACCATCACTCAAATCCAACAATATCTCCACACAACTCTCTTTTTCTCATTGTTTTTAGATGTTCTTGGAATGTAAAAATGACAATACACAAGAAAAAGACAATTTTTAACTTTGATTTGATGACTGCTTTATTAGAGGTTGAGAAGTCTTTCCCCATTCTTCAGGTTGGGTTTTAACCTCCATTAACAACGCCACTACTTCCTTCATTGTTGGACGTTCTGCTGGTGAAGAATTCACACAAAACATTGCAATCCCAAGTGTTTGCAGCATTTCCTGAACCAGTTGGTCCGGCATTCCTCGAAGCTTAGCATCCAGAATCGATGCCGCCGGTTCGAAGCTTCCCATTTTCTTTTTCACCCACTCCACTATGTGCACTCCATCTCCTACTTGTGATTCCACTGCACTTCGTCCACTTAGTATCTCCAGAAGAACCACCCCGTAACTGTATACATCACTTTTCTCTGTTATGTTCATTGTGTATCCATATTCTGCATCCAAAACAATACTTCGTAAGCTGATGTTACGGTCCTAATGAAGAGCTATGAATCCTGAATCAACTATGTACTAATCCTATGAAGTTAAGTAGGGCGGAAGTAGGGAACTTACCTGGTGCAATATAACCATAAGAGCCGGCTACTCTAGACATTGCATGGTGATAATTTGGAGAGTTCATCAGTTTCGCCAACCCGAAATCCGCTAAATAAGCCTCGAACTTGGAATCAAGGAGTATGTTATTGCATTTCACATCTCTGTGAAGAATTGCCGGTTTACAATCATGGTGAAGATAAGCTAAGCCTTGAGCTGATCCTACAGCTATCTTGTACCTTACTTCCCAACTCAAGTTTCGATTACCTCGCAAAAGCTGTTGTAGATTACCATTCGGGATGTAGTTGTATAAGAGGAGCTTAACACTTTTGTTGGAACAATAACCTAAGAGCTTCACAATGTTCCTATGGCGAATGTGTCCTAGAATCTGAATTTCTGCTGCAAATGAGTCCACTGTTGGCTCTTCGTCGTCCTTTGTTCTCCAAAGCTTTTTCACTGCAATCAATTCCCCATTTGGCATTTCTGCTTTGTAGACGATCCCGGAACAGCCTTTTCCGATCACATTCTCGTCTTTTAGACAGTCCAAGATGTTATCAATGGTGAAATTGAGCCTTTGGAATGGAATGAAAGTCCATGGATATGAGAAATCTTCAGCTCCTGATGAAGATGATGAAGCTCCTGCTGATTTCTCCATCATGTACCTATGGTTCCTTGTAACTAAATACCATGAAGCAAGGACTGCAATGGTAACTGATGCAAGGATCACTGAGACTAAAGCAACAGTTTTGGCTGATCTTAATCGGGTTTTTCGCATTAGGCTCGATGAACAAGTGGAACCATCGACGGATTCACATAGATTCAGGTTTTGCAGATAAGAATTGTAGGAAAGAGTCCTAAAGAAAGGTGTTACAGGTATAGGACCTGAGAAATTATTGAATGAGATATTCAAAAAAGTGAGACTAGTAAGGGAACCTAATACCTTGATTCTTCCATGTAACATGTTATGAGACAGATCAAGTGACTGTAACTGTCTCAAACCAGACATTGATTCCGGTATTTCACCGGTAAACATATTGGAACTCAAATCCAAACTGATTGTTAAACTTGTTATATAACCAATCTCAGATGGAATTTCACCGGAGAGTCTATTGTAGCTTAAATCAAGCAGAGTAAGTTTCTGCAGATTCTGAAACGATTTCGGGATAGACCCTGTTAATAAATTGCTGTTGAGAATCAGCTTGTTCAAGTAACTAAAATTACCGAAACTCAACGGAATTTCTCCAGTGAAGCTGTTTCGACTAAGATCAAGCTGCTCTAAATTCACAAGCTCCCCAAGCTGAGATGGGATTTCTCCATTAATGTGGTTGTTGTGAACATCCAATAGCTCAAGAACTGTGATGTTGGCAATCTCAGAAGGAAGACTACCTGTGAAATGATTCATATATAAGTCGAGGAACACTAAGTTCTGCAGTTGGCCGATCTCCTTCGGAATCTGCCCTGAAAGCCGGTTTTCTCCAAGCCTTAACCTCACCAGTGACTGACAATTTGAAACACTACTCGGCAACTCCCCTGATAAAGAGTTTCCAAGAAGCAAAAGCTTGCTGAGCTTCTGCAAACTGAAAATCTCTTCTGGTATTGAACCAGTAAGCTTGTTCCTGGAAAGATCAATGGAGTAAAGTTCAGTGCAGTTCCCAAAAGAAGATGGGATTGTTCCTGAAACTGAATTGCCCCACAAGAAGAAACTCTGCAGTTGTTTCAAGTTACCAATCTGCCATGGAATTGCACCAGATAATTTATTCTTGTCGAGTTGAAGTGTAGTCAAACTCGAACAGTTGCTTATCTCAAAAGGAATCAACCCAGTTAAGGAATTATCAGACAAGTGAAGCTGCTCAAGAACACCAAGCTTTCCAATATCACTAGGTATTTTGCCAGAAAGATCATTAGCTGAAGCATCAAGCACAACAAGTGATGAACAGTTGGATATCTCAGCTGGGATTGAACCTGTCAATGCGTTACCCCATAAAAGCAAGCTAGTAACCTTTTGAAGCTTGCCCAACTGAGGTGGAATAGAACCAGTCAGCTTGTTCATATGTAAATACAGATTCCTCAACTCTGAACATAATCCCAGTTCAGGTGGTATCGAACCAGATACCTCAGTATCATAAAGAGACAGTGTTTGAAGGTTGATCAAGTTGCCAAATGTTGATGGAATGGAACCAGAAAGTCCAGTGGCGGCTGCCCCAAATGTGGTCAGATTGGTAAGTAAGCCTAACTGTGTAGGGATTTCTCCTGTTAGATCAGGATTGCCGCCAATTCTAAACTGTTGGAGAGAAACCAATGAACCCATTTGAGATGGTATTGAGCCGTTGAGGAGATTATCTTGTAGACAAAGAACTTGTAATGAAGTGAGGTTACCTAGCTGTGGAGGAATCCCTCCACTTAATCCATTTGAATTCAAGAAAAGGAACTGCAGTAAGGAAAGCTGACCGAGCTCTTGAGGAATGGATCCTGTGAGAGAGTTAGAGGAAAGGTCTAAAAGGCGAAGGTGAACTAGTTTGCCAAAAGAAGGAGGGATTGAGCCTGAAATATTGGTGGAAGAGAGATTGAGAAGTTGCAGGGAAGAAAGAGAGGAAAGCTGCGAGGGAAATGAAGAGATATTGAGGAATATGTTGGGCAATGAGAGGGAGATAACTCTATTTTGTGGAGAACACGTTATCCCTTGCCATAAACATGGGGTTGAGCTCTTTGGGTTCCATGAAGAGAGCACTGGTGAAGAAGCTTTTGCAGATGGGTCAGCAGCTGATAAAAGAGAAAGAAGCGCCTCTCCATCAGGTGACAACGAGGTGACCAAGAGTGTTCTAAAAACAAACAGATAGAAGAACAATAAATGGGTCCCTGCAAACAGGGTAGGCATTGCCATTTGAAGGTCTGAAAATGGCCTGAACCCAAGGTGGGGAAGACTAAGATCAAACAGGTTGAAACTTGAAAGAAAGAAAGAAAGGGTTTGTTGAGACTTTCAATGGAAACTGTGAAAAGCCACACTTGCAGGAGACAACATGCATGTGAGAGAGAAGGTTTCAACTTTCAATGGAGGTGTGTGTGAGGCTTGCTTACACTTTACACCAAACTGTTGAATATTTCTTTTGGTTTGATGAAACCATGCATGTGAACATCAAGGAAAAAGATAAATGGTGAAGAAATAAAATTTATGACAGAGATGGTGAAAAGCTTTTCTTAAGGCTGAGGTCATGCACCGTGAGCGGTGGCAGTTATGGTGGTGGTGGTGAGTTTTTCACAGTTGAAGCTTTGAGTGTTTTGCTTTTTTGGTTTTGTGTTTTTTTTGGGGGGGGGGGGGGGGGTTTCAAATGCTTTGAGGGTAATGCTTACAACTTAGAACATTGAAAGACTCCATTTTTCAGCTGCAAATGCTTATTTTAATGAAGCTTAGAATTATTTTAAATTAAGTAATCAAATTCGATAATAATTATATGAAGCTATTATGCGCCGAATGGGGGGCAGACCGCAGTACTACTGTTGACCACTTTGCAGTAAATGTTTGAAGCATCTATTGTTTTCTTCATCCCCGTCCGTACACGTGTCATTATTTCCATTTAGATGGGACCCTGTACCGTGGGCCCAGCTGATGAGTGGCCGAATCCAACGGTTGAGCCTTTAAACGCTAATGTTGTTGGCTAATGGTGACGTAATTAATCTTGCAATTTCTTTTATTTTCTATGTATCTATATTTTATAATTCTCTTACTGTTGATTTTAATAATGTGATTTTTAATATTTAATTTAAGAGGGTTTGATATATTGAAATTTTAAGTATTGTGTTGAAAATTTAAGTACAAAATTAAGTTATAATATTTGTTTGATGCATCATTTAAAAATAAAGTAATTAAATTGTTTGATAAATATAGATTTTAAATTATAAAAATTATATTTTATATTTAATTTTAAACATTTCACTTTATTTAAATTAAAATTAAAATTTTAAACCTAAAAGCTTTATAGGATAATATAACCTTAAAACAAAAAAGTAAAATTGAAATAATTGAAAATACAATTCATTAAGTGATAAGTAGCTCTTATCTATTTAATATTTTTACACTTTTTTAGAAAAAATTCTTTTAAATTGTTTTAATTTTGAATTATCAATCATGCATAAAATTTTAAATCATTGAAAATATAAATTTAATTTTTTCGATGATTTATCAAACAAAACTTTACATTCTTTCTTTAAAAATATAATATTCTTTATCATTATACCAACACACGGATCAATAATTAATCTTACATTTTGCACATTTAAATTATTAATTCAAACAGGAAATTTGCTTTATCAGCCCTAAAAACATGAAGCATAAAGTCAGGCACATCATCCCCAATTCAAGGGTTGTTTAATCATTGATTGAAAAATAATGTGATTAATTCGTTAAGTTTATTCAATTAAAAATCTTTTACATATCAGAGCAAGATATTAGATATTATGAATAAGTTTTTGTAGATTTTTAGCTCGATTGATATTGTTGTTAGTGTAGGAGAATATAAATTTGAGTGTGTTGAAACACATTATTTTCCTATTTAAGGATTAAGAAGAAACTATGAGTAATTCTATATATTGTATCAAAAGAACAAATATTTAAAATATGTATTAATTGTTTTAATAATATTAGGTTTAAACATTAATTAATTAATAAAATATGTATTCAAATTAGCATACCACCTTTATTGTGAAATTAAAATATTAAAGTTTTAATTTTCATCAATTATTAAAAATGTATAAAATAAAAAAATAAATTGAATTTTCATTACTGGTTAAACGAATCTTTGATTGTATAAACACATCAAACAAATAAAGTTTGAATTCTTAAATAATGGATCCAACCAAGGAATTCAATGGGATTTTTTATCCATGCTGTGTTGTATGTACGAAACTGGAGCAATTTTTTTTAATTTTACTTTGCTAATAATGATATTAATTAGGGTAACGCCGCAACCTCAACTCTTTTTTTTTTTTTTTTTTGAAATTTACCTACTCGAGGTTAGATTGATATGTTTGTTGGATATCATTTTTGTTTTTGGCTTTTTGAATTTACCACGAAATTTACTAAATAGATTTTTTTCCAAAAAATAAAAAATAAATTTAATTATTTTATTTTATTTTATTCTATTTCATTTAAGTTTATATTATTTTTATCAAACAATCTAATTATAATTAGTATTTAATTTTAAGTGATGCATCAAAAAAATTATAATTTAAAGTCAAAACTTATTTTTCAATTTATCAAACATAACTTTAATTCATATTTAAATAGTAATATTTAAATTTAATATAAAAATAAATGAACTTGAGTTTTATAAAATTATAAATATCCAACATGCAGCCTTCCTTAATTCTAAATAAATATCCAACATGCAGCCTTAGCCGAAATTATTAGTAAGTTTATATTTTAATCACTCAACTTTAAAAAATTACAAAACGATCATGGAACTATTTAAAAGTTTTAATTTAAGTTATTGGGCTATTAAAATCGTTATTGTATGGCTTTCTCTTTTGCAATGCCTGCACTGATCGAAAACACTAATTTTCCTTCTCTTTTGCAAATCAATTTCTTTTTATAGAATAGTTTTGAACTCATGAATATGATAACCAAAACCGAAATGATTTTCTTTTTCAATCTCTAACACTAGCCATCAGATCAACTTGGATTTAAGATATATTCTTCTACTCATTGATGGGTATTGATCTACCATACTGATTGCTGAATTGTCGCAACTTGGAGCTCGCTAACCGGACTTCAAAAGAAAAACCTTAATAGCCTAATGATATAAATAATTTTTTAAATAGTTTAGTGATTTAAATAAAAATTTTTCGATAATTCGTGACTGAAATATAAATATACTGATAGTTTAATGGTATTGGGTGAATTTACCCTAATGTATTTTACTATTAAAATAAAATAGATATATTTGTAAATAAATAGAAATAAGTAGGTGAAAAAGAAGACATAGGGAAAGGAAACGCAAGACATATTTGATGACAATAGGAGAGAGGCAGCTTTGGAGATTGTGAAACCCAGAATAGGGTTTTTAATTTTTTACAAACAAACAAACAAAGCAATTACAAGGTCTTTCTTTTTACTTGCTTCCTTCCTTTCTTACACACTAAATTATAACTAACGTATCCTTGAAACCTGAGTTATGTTTTTATTTTATTTAATAAGGTCTGAGTGGGTGGGTGGCGTGCTGATACAGGCAACTCTACTCCAGATTCTGGATTCCGCCTATCTCCTAACCCTAATTAAATTCCAAACTCACATATTTTTGGATATTTACCCGAATTAGATTGATGATAGAATAATTATTCAATTTGATTTCAGTCTAATTTTAGTTAAGCAAATTATTTAAAAAAATTATTAGATTCAATTCAATCTATTTTATCTCGATCCAACCGTTTTGTATTGGTTTATAAGTTAAATAGTTCTTTTCCTCACTTCAAAAATTATGCCAACCGATTTTTAATTTAATCGATTAGATCAACTGGTTCAATCAACTAATTTTAGTTTATTGTAAATTAAAAAATATTTGGTTTTGATGTTTTAATTATATCTATATCTAATTTAGAAAAGATTGAAAGGATATTTATTATTTAAATTTATATTAATTTTTATAAATAATGAATTTGGATATTAATTTATTATTTGCTTTAATTTGTAGTGAAATTAAGTAAGATTATAAACATAAGATTGATTTGAGTTTCCGAGGAAAGGGTGGTGGGTTCGTTTTGGGAGTGGGGCCAAAACAAAATTATAATTTGTGAAAGGCTCACACCACATGATAGAGATCAAGGGGAGTGAGAAAAATATCAAATTTTCATCATTGTGATACTTTTACGGTACCATTATATTTATTTAGTGATATAGAAATTTTTATTATTTAATTATTAATTGAGTTTTAGTTCGGTTGATATGAGTATCGTTGTAAATGTAAGAGCATGTGGATTTGAGTATTGAAACGCATTATTCTCCTACTTATGGATTGGGAAGAGACTATGAATGCCTCTAGATATTATGTCAAAAAGAACAAATATGATTAGAACCTATAATGATATTGTTAAAAATTTTATTTATTTCTTTCCTTTTATATTATTTTAATTACTTCAATCACATTATATTATATATAACATGATTTTTTAAACTTATGTTGTAGTGATACATTTTAAGAATCACTAAGTTGTTAACTTATAGTTTATAGAAATTATAACTAAAATGGTTTATGTAATTTTTTAAGATATTCAGTAATTACATTAATGTTCTACACTAACGGATGAAGTTAGATTATTATTTTAAGGGCAAAAATGATTAATAAATTTTAAAGGTTTAAAATATAATTTTATTATTATATAATTTTATAAATTTTGAAAGAGTTAAAAGATAAATTTATGATGACGAGGGCAATGGTCACTTAGGTCAAACTTTATATGAGAAAAAAGTCCTCGCTTTTTTTAGAGATAAAATATTAAAATTATGTATGAAATTTGTTTGATTAAATGTATAATTTGATATATGAACTTAGATTTTATATAATTATACATATTAAGCTATGACTTTGGTTCAAATGTATATATAAAATTTTTATTTTAATTTAACTGTACACATTTAAATAAATGTATTAATTTATTTTTATATTTGATAAATATAATTATCTATGTACATTATATGTAATGTTAAATCTATAGTGATATTAATTATTTATGAAAATTTAATCAAATCAAAATGTCGTGTATAAAATTATACAAAATCAAAAGCTGGTGTAAGGGTGGAGTTGGGGAGGCTAGGCCCAACCCTCCTAAAATATTTTTTTTCATTTAGGCCATTTTATAATTTATAAAATTTTAAATTAATGATAATAAAATTTTGATTTAATCCTTGTTAGGATTTTAACCCGATTAAGTAACGAACAAGAAAATAGCAGAATAAATTGAGAAATTGAACACACAAATTTAACGTAGAAAAACCCCTCTAAAGAGGATAAAAAACTACAGGCAAAGATAATTTTACTATAATGGCAAAAGAACGAAGAGTACAAAAGATGGAGATAAAAACTAAACCCCGAAAACCCGAAAACAAAGAACCCACAAAACGTAAACACAAAATTCTCTAAATGTGTTATGAGTTCTAATCTCTAATGGGTGTATTTTCTAAGGTTGTAAAAGAGTCTATTTATAGGCTAAATTCATAGATCAAATAATAATAAAATAATCCAAACTAATCAGTGTTTGATTGAAACAAGTAAACAGAGTTTAACTGAAAGATTATTTTTAAAATTTGACTGAAAATAGGAGTCATATTTAACAAATCTCCACCTTGACTCATATTTTCCATAACGCCATCTTTGCCAAAGCCCGCCACGAGCCTATCTTGAACTATACAGGGAATTAACTGAGTCGAATTTGTGCTTAGAAACTGGAAGACTTCTAGCCTTCTACTTGTACACTGCCAAATCAAAACTAACCCGGGTCTGATTTTCATGAACACAGTGCCCTAACTTTTCAAAACCTGCATCCAAAAGAAAACCTCTCTTCAACGAAATAGTCATACCTTTTTCCCTCATATGACCAAGTTGCCTCCACTCCAAACAAGTTGACTTCAACTCCGTAATGGACGAGGGACGTCCGATTTCACCGGTCACTGTATAACTTTCCAGAATATAAAGACTGCTGGTTCTTTTACCTTTTAACAAAACGAGAGCTCCACGAGATACTTTAATACCGCTCGACTCGATGTTGATTTTGCATCCTTTCAAGTCTAAAATACTTAAGGAGATGAGATTCTTTCGTAAATCAGATACATACCTGACATCTAAGAGTGTCTTAATCGTCCCATCGTGCATCTTAATTTTAACAGTATCAATACCAATTACCTTACTAGATGAAACGTTTCCCATGCGCACAACTCCACCTTCAATTGAACTGTATGTGGAGAACCATTCTCTATTGGGACACATGTGGAAAGAACATCCTGAATCTAGGATCCACTCGGACGTGAGCTTGGTGTTATCACTTGTTGACACTAACAAGAAATCATCCCCATTTTCATCGGCCAAATTAGCACCAGCTACATCTTCCTCATTACTCTCAGTAGCTTTTTTATTTCGTAGTTTATAACAATCTACTTTGACTTGACCTAACTTTTTACACTAGCGACACCTTTTATCTCGTTTCTTTGATGCTACCAAAACAGAAGCTTGCCTATCTGTCTTCCTATCCAAATGAAGCTCATTGTCGAGTTTGTCTCTACTCAACAAATGACCCTTCACATCTTCGAACGAGAGTTTGTCTCTACCATAAATTAGGGTCTCCTCGAAAGACTTGTATGAAGGGGGTAAAGAGCACAATAATAGCATAGCCTGATCTTCATCATCAATATGAACCTCAACATTCTTTAAATCATTTAAAATAGTAATGAATTGACTGATGTGATCTCTAAGAAGCTCACCTTCGTTCATGCGAAACGTAAATAGACATTGTTTCAACACTAAACGGTTAGCCAGAGACTTAGTCGCATAAAGAGTTTCTAACCTTTTCCACAAGGCAGATGAAGTCTTCTCCATCAATACCTCTTGCAATACCGTATTCATGAGGCACAACTGGATTGCAGATAAAGCCTTTTCATCAAGCTCTTCCCATTCTATTTTATTTAGATTATCAGCCTTTTTCCCGATAACAACCTTTTTCAAGCCTGATTGAACTAGAATTGCCATCATCCGAACTTGCCACAGATTGAAATTTGTCTCACCATCGAACTTCTCAATTTCAAACCTTGTTGTTGCCATCTTTGAACAGGCTGATCTATGAAAATTGAACTAGCTTTGATACCACTTGTTAGGATTTTAACCCGATTAAGTAACGAACAAGAAAATAGCAGAATAAATTGAGAAATTAAATACACAAATTTAACGTGAAAAAACCCCTCCAAGGAGGATAAAAAACCACAGGCAAAGATAATTTTACTATAATGGCAAAAGAACGATGAGTACAAAAGATGGAGATAAAAACTAAACCCCGAAAACCCGAAAACAAAGAACCCACAAAACGTAAACACAAAATTCTCTAAATGTATTATGAGTTCTAATCTCTAATGGGTGTATTTTCTAAGGTTGTAAAAGAGCCTATTTATAAGCTAAATTCATAGATCAAATAATAATAAAATAATCCAAACTAATCAGTGTTTGATTGAAACAAGTAAACAGAGTTTAACGGAAAGATTATTTTTCAAATTTGACTGAAAATAGAGTCATATTTAACAATCCTTTAACAATTACAAAGATATAGGCTATTAAAATGGTTTGTATTTTATTATCCTAAAATATATAATTTAATTCCACCCAAACAAATTTTTGACTTCATCTCTAAACTCATGTGTAACTTTACACATTAAATCAAAGTTGATATATAGGTTACTTACATTAAAAATAAATAAAATCAAAGTCTTCGTCATTTAACTCAGTTATAATTCTGATATATATACATGCAAACAAACTCGGCATTAATTTAAAGAATAGTCTTAACGGTTCGCTTCTTACTAGTGAAATTTCATAAAACAGAATACTGTTAACGAATGATATAAAACAATATTTAAATTTAGTCAATATATTACTTATAATATAACAATTTTATTCATCATTTATAATCTATTAAATGAATAAATGATATTATATAGGATAAGTAAGTTTACACTTTTCTCACTTGATTTTAAAAAGTTACAAATTGGTCACTAAATTGTCTAGACATGATTTTTTAATTTATTGAACTATTCAAACGTTATCGTTTAAGTCATTGGCAATTAACTTGATACCATATGTTCGGTATGGTCATTAAGTCACTATTCATCATAGGGTAAACTACACTAAGGGCACTCAACTATTGGTAGGTATGCACATTGGTTACTCAATTTAAAAAAGTTACAAGTTGGTCACTGGATTATTCAAAAGTTATGAAATGAGATTTTTGTATCTCCTTCATAGTTGTATCCAATAATCTTACGATTGTTTGCCCTCCACCTTCGGCGAAGAAACACATTGAACCAAATTTTTTTTCTTTTCATTTCAATTTTGCAGTTTAGTTTTCTTGAAATGGCTTGAAACATCCTAAACCTCCCCTAATTGAAACTCGAAGCCTTAATAAAGGAGCTCTTCGATCTTCAACCACTGTTGTCGGATCTTTACCTGACTCTGATATGTCCCTTTTCTCAGCGAGAGTGTTTCCTTGACTGTTTAGATTGACCATTCTCGATTGGAACTCTTGATCAAATTTAGTACATTTGACTCATTTTTTTACATTTTGATTCTATTTTCTCTGATTTTATTTTGTCCCTTTGCTTCTTTAGGTCTTATTTGTAGCCCGCTGAAATAAGAGACTTTCTTCCTTATTTTTATTTGCTTTTTTTTTAATATTTTTGTTTGCTTTGATTATGGTTGTGGTGATATTTGGTTGTTGGTTCAATGTAAAGGTGTGTGAATATCTTGACTTTGGATTTTCTCATGTTATGGTTTTGGTCAAAGGGGAAAAGTTGAGTGAGCTAAGCATGAAAGGTTGATAAGTTGGTAGGGTTAAAGGTGAGGCATAAGCTTGACAGTGGCTTTGCTAGGGTTTGAGGCTTGAGTTGTTGATACTGTTGGATATCAAGTTAGGGAGTATTGGTGCAAAAAGTAAGTGATCAAAGTCTAAACTTGTAAACTTACCAATAGTTCAATAGCTAACTTTGTTAGGGGTGAGTAAAATTTGATTCGATTTGAAAAACTCAATAAAAAATTTAAAATTTGAATTAAATAGTTCAAGTTATCCGAATCAACTTAAATAAAAAATTAATTTTTTTTGTTCAACTCGAATATGAATTACACAATTCGAGTTATCCGAGAATTCAAATAAGAAAAGATAAAACCACGTCATTTTTTATAAATGTTTACCCATTAAGTTAAAAGGCTAAACTATTATATTGTTTATGTAATTAAATAATCTTGTACTTTGTTTACTAGTTAAATAATCGGTTCATGTAAACATAACATTGAGTATAAATAATAGGATTTGTTAACCTAACTCGAAATTTTCTAACTCGATTTGAAAAAAAATTCAAATTGAGTTCGATTGCTAAAATAGGATTTGTTAGCTCGACTAACTCAAAATTTTTTTACTCGATTCGACTTGACTCGATCGAATGCTAACCCCTAAACCCTGTGATGAATAGTGACTTAAAGACTACATTAGACATCTGTTACCAAGTTAACAGGCCAATGGCTTAAAAGATAACGTTCGAATAATTTAGTAATCAACTTGATAATCTTTTGAAATCAAGTAACCAAAGTGTAAATTTACTATTAATTTAGTAACTTTTGAAGAAATTTATCCTTTTATTATGAAGATATAGCGTACGGTAACTTTAAAGAATGTTATTGAAGCACCCTAGCAAATTTTAATACAAAATTACTTAGTTCTTTTCTTTTTCTTTTTTTTTTTTAACTAAAAAAAATTTACTTAAGTCTTGAGAAACGGGGCTTTTGATGAATAAATTAGGGCACTGGTTTCAATTAAGGTTTTAATTTAAGGGGAGTTTTGGGAATTCTAAAAAATTTTCAGCTGCACGAGGCGTACTCCCACGTTCCTGTCATAAAAGTTTTTGAAGATTTTAAAGCAGGCTATAGATTAATTTAGGTGTGTAATAACTATTTTATCCTTCCTTAAATTAAAATGTCATGGGCATACTTGGAATTATACTTATTTTTAATATTTTAATTTATTGGATACTCAAATCTCAATCAATTGACAATTCGACACCCAAGGCCTAGTTGTTAGTTACTGTACTTGTGCTTGGGTCTTTAAAGTCAAAACAGATAATAATTGGGTTCGAATTTCCATCACAAGCCCAATAACCCTAACCTTCCATTTCCATGCTTCTCTTTTCTTTATTTATTTACTAGTTCTTTTACTCGATAATCCACAAATTTATGTACGTCTATCAATTAAAATATATTAATTTTATGATATATATTATAAATAAATTTAAGTAATTTTATAATTTCTTTTACATATTTTGTAATTCAATATTTTATTTGATAAAATTAATGTATTGAATTATTATATGTCTGTGATGTATACAATTTCCTACAAACATAAATGAAAAATGTTTATGGAATCCATTAATTTTCTATTTATGAAATCTATTTATAATAAATGTTTTAAATTTTTTATTTTATTTTTAAAAAAATTCTATCCTACAAATATTCCTTATTATAATCAAATCAAATTAACGTAAAAAAAATATAATATAAAAGTAAAAATTTAAATTCTAAATGTACGAAAATTTCAAAGATTTGAAACATATTTTAGCATTGCTTTAAATATACATATTTACTATAATCAAAGTAAAAGCTTTTAAATTATTTTTAATTTTAAACAATCTTTTTATTAGATTTAAAGCCTATTATATTAAGAGAATTTTAAATTCTTAAATTTAAAACATTTTATCATATTCTTAAAAAATGTTTTAATAAGTTTTTAGTTTTAAATTTATTTTAATACATTTTTAATTTTACGTAATACGTTAAATTAATATTTTTAAAGGAAAATTAACGTTGAAGTGATCAACACTTATATATTACTAATTAGGTTAAAATATGCTCTAGGTTATTATATATTTTAAATTTAAAATTTAATCCCTACATTTTTAAATTTTAAATTTCAAGTTTAATTGTTAATGCCACCTTAAATTTATTTTTCAATTTCCTAAGCGTGCCATTTTAAAATTAAAAAATATCCACTTAGTAGTCATATAATAAAAATAATAACACTTTTAATAAATTTCAATTTAACAAAAAACTTTAATGATGTTAATAATTGGACTTGTATAAATCTAAAAAGTAAATAAACTAAATTCATTGAAATAAAAGTAGAAGGATTAAATTCCAAATATAAGAGTATAACCTACTTGTTAAATTCAAATTTAAATATTTATAGGTTTTTATAACAATTTTAATTTATTTTTAAACACTTTAAACATTTAAATTTTTTATGGCATAATGCCAAAAATAACCTCTAACGTTTGACTGTTTGATCACTTTGACCTTTTATTTTTTTTTTAGAGGACTTCAACACCTAACTTTTTTTTGTCAAATTGGTCTATTTTTAACGAACATGCTGATGTGGTCGTTAGTTGACTAACTGTCAACACTAACTGTTGACGTGGCGGTCCAAATATAATTAAATGATGATGTGGCATTATTTTGTCTCATATGTCACGTTAACAGATAATTTTAAAATTATTTTAAAATCATCATCATCATTGTTTCTTCTTCTCCATTGTTTCTCTCCATGGTTCATTTCTTTAAAGGGAAAACAAATCAAAGGCATTTAGCTGGAGAGAAATACGCGAAAAAATAAAATCTCTTTGCATTAATGCAATCAAGATCTATATCTGCTTTTATTTCTTGAATTTTTTTTTATTTTTGAATTTAAATAGACTCCGATCAAGAAAAAAAAAGATAATACGAGCCAATTTTGGCTCTGAAATGTATATGAAATATTCACTTCATCTTCATATGTTTGTTGTTGTCGTTCAAGAAAGATTCCAAGAAAGGGAGTGGGAAAAAGAGAGATAAAACAAATTTCCTCATCTGGGTTTGAATAAAAATCAAAAACACATTTGCTTGATTATGACAAGTTCGAGTTTTTTTAGTTTTTTGCAGGTGAGCTTCAATATTGACGAAGATAATAGAGCCTTTTAAAAACAAAAACACCCAAATCGAAGTTGAGTTTGCTGAGTGGGATTGTTGTGGGCTAACAGAGGAGTGTACGTCAGCATACATTGCTCGTGTACATGAAAAATTTGAAGGGCAATGGCTTTGTGGGCTTTGTTCAGAGGCGGTGAAAGATGAGAGGATTAGATCATCGTTGTCGGAAGATATTATTACGATCAACGAAGAATTGGTTCGACACATGAAGTACTTTTGTGAACAATTTAAGTTGTCGAGTCCGCTGGTAAATCTTACTGAAGATTTGATCACTACGATGAAACATATGATTTTAAGCTATCATATTTGGTGAAAATATGTGTTTTGGATCTTTGAATTTGGAGGCTGTAACTTATTTTTGTTATAGGTATTCTATTGGGAAACATGCTTCGATGTTGCAGGATTTAAAGCCATTAGATTTAAGGAATAGGTACGGTAATGATGATGATGAACGATGGAGAGAAACAATGGAGAAGAAGAAACAATGATGATGATTTTAAAATAATTATAATAATTTTAAAATCATTTGCTGATGTGGTATATAAGATAAAATAGTGTCACATCAACATTTAATTATATTTAGATCGCCATGTCAGCGGTTAGTGTTGGCAGTTAGTCAATTAACGGCCACATCAGCATGTCTGTAAAAAATAGACAAATTTGACAGAAAAAAAGTTAGGTGTTAAAAGTGTTTCAAAAAAAACATAAAAGGCCAAAGTGACCAAACAGTCAAATGTCAAGGACTATTTTTAACATTATGCCTTTTTTTGTTTGAATTATCACAAATGTTAAAAAAAACATTTATTTTGTAATAGAAATATTTTTAAGAAGAATGAGGATTTTTAATAGTTAATCTTATCACATTTTATTTTGTGTCCTTATCACTTATATGGAATTCTTTTTAATTAAAAAATAAAATTATTAACTAACTTAAAATATGAATAATCCATGTGGCAAAAAAGTATGTCGTCCACGTCAATTGGGAGTATAATACCTTATAATATAATATATAGATTTTTTATTCATGCGACGTACAAATTAATTGTATGTATTAATAAAATATATTGTAATTTTTAAAAATTTACCACTAAATTTTAAAAGTATAATTTCATGAAGTACATCTATATTTTAGGTGAAATTGAAAATTGTCACTACATTTCACTTTAATTAATATTAATTATTGTGCTTATAAATTAAAAGTAAATTTACTCTATTTTAAAGTTTACCACTTTACATTTATTTGATTGAATTTTATCTCAAAGTTTAATTTCTTTTTAATTGTAATCTATTATTGATTCCTATCCTGTTTTATAATGAAAAGCTCGTTAAATCCTAAGGAATACCTATACGACGAAATATTTTTAAGGATAATGTGCAACATGCCTCAAATTATTTGTCAGCACTACATTCAATACATCATATATTATCAATTTATATTTGAAAGTTTATAAAATATTTTTAAAAACTAGTTTTTAATAAAAACTTTACAAGACCTTATTTATATTTTAAATAAGCAATATATTAGGAAAATAAAATATAATTACATTATAATTACTTATTTTTTATAATATTAAAGTTATGTTTATTCTATATATATACAATTTTTTTATTTTTATATAAAATTAATACTTACCTATTGAATATTTTAGAGTTAAATGCATTAAACATCTACAAAGTATGATATTAGTTATAAATTGTTTTTCAAACTTTAAAATATTCTAATTACATATTCAATTTTAACTTTTTATTAATAAGGTCTTTCTATTGCTAAAATCTTTAATTCAACCATTAAATAAAATATCATATCTTATGTAACATAACTTAAAATGAAAATTTGAAAAAAATGAATATTGTAAAATAGATATAAAATTCTAGTTTTAAGGTTTTTGAAGTTTTTACAGAAATTATTATTCGCTCTCTCTTTTCCCAATTTTACTTTATTTTTAATTTTAATTTTAAAATTATGCAATAACATTTACTTTTCTTTAAATTTTTATTTTAAATTATGTCACATAATATTTTACGTGACATTAAATGGTTAAATTAACGGTTTCAATAATGGAAGGATCGGGTTTATATAACGTCAATAGTTTGGGATGTAATTAGAGCGTTTTAAAGTTTGAGGATTGGTTTAAAATGAATGTAATAAATTAGGGATGTCTAGTGCAATTAACTCAACTTCGTATGTTTAATCATATTTCTGTGTATTCTATGAGTTTAAAATTAGATAGCGTTTGATGCTTTCCCATGTTATGATTCTGGTAGAATGTGATTCCTTGAAATGTGATTACTAGAAATGTAGTTACCATGAAAGTTACTTTGCAACGTTTGGTATACATAAGAAAGTATTAATTAAAATCATTGGAAAGTTTGATTATCATGTTTGGTTCACTAAATACCTCATTGAGAATGTAATGATAATTTAAAATTTTATTCTTATTAAATAAAAATAATATTCATGTATTTGATATTTTACAATAAAATTTATTACCAATAAATATTGGATGCAATAGTAAGGCACATTGCATTCTCAATGGGAGACATAGGTTCGAACCTTGGAGATAATATTTTGTTAGGAGGGACAGCCCATGTACCCTAAACATGGATCGTAAAACGGACATGAAGAATACAAAAAAAAATATTGGCAATAAATCTTTGGATTAAATACTTAATAATATTTTAATTGATAATTTTTAGAATTATTATTTTAATTTAAAATTTTAATTAAAAAAGTTATTTCCAATTTATCTTACATGTATTTTTTTTTGAATATTTCAACTGGATTTTGTTTATCTTAAAACGAATAACATAATGAATAAAAAATATTTAAAACTATGGATTGGCCATAAGTAAAAACAAATAAAAGAAAAGTGGCCCAAAAGGAGACAAGAGGCCCACGATAAAACAAATAACAAACAGAAAAAAAAATGGAAACGTCAAAACCAAACGTCAAATCCAGTTGATGTCAAAACAGTTGGTACCCACTTAATGTCAGACTTTCCGAGTTCCCATACTATCATTTCAAATGATAGCTATTTTCAAGGAAGCTTTCATTTCTGCTATCCTTATCTCTTCATATTTCCTCTAGATTTTCTTCAGTCTAGATTTCTCAGCCATCTCTCATCTCGTCTGCGCTGAAGACAAGTAAAGGTTGCTTCCTCCAAGTATTTTTCCTCTCCCTTTCTTAAAGCTTCTGTTGCAAGTTCATGGGCATGACCATTCTTTAATCTTTTAACAAACTGAAAGTTGATTTCTTGGAAGAGATGTTTCTTCTTTTGAATATCTCAGATGATTGCCCCTAAAACTGACTTGTCTGTTGCTGTTAAGTTGTATTTTTTATGACTGTTTTTGAGTCCCCTATTATATCAATTGATTGAAAGCCCAGTGAGATCCCTAACTTCATTGCTTGTAATCCTGCATATGCCTCCATCATGAACGGAAATGATATTGCGGAGTGGAGTATTGTTTTTGAGGCAAGAAACTCACCCATTTCCCCCCACACCACCAGACCTGAAGCCGATCTTGAGTATTTACTGTCGAATGTCGCATCAAAATAAATGGTTACTCTCGCATTTCTTGCAATCTGTCTCTGTCTTCTATTATCACCTAAGGTAAGTGGTTTTTCTTCCAATCCATCGATTTCTGCTATATAACTCTAGGCTCTATTTGATAAATCTCTTCTTGTTGTTATTTTCCCCTCATGAACAAACTGGTTTCTGGAACTCCAAATCATCCATGCAGCACAGCAAAAGAGGCGACATTGTTTACTGTTACTCATGGTGAAAACCCAGGTAAGCCATTCCCACAGATCTTGAATAGTATAATTTAAGACCCATGAGAGGTAAAGATTCTGCCATGTTTTTGTTGCTGTAAGGCATTGTCTAAACACATGGTTGCTATCTTCTTCTGCATTTCGACACCGAGGGCAGGAGATATCTGAAGCCACTCTTTTTAGTATTAAATTTTTTAAAGTAGGAATAAAGTTCCATGATAGACGCCAAATAGTGATGACAATTTTTTATGGGAGATGTAAATTCCATAGTTTTCTATATAAATTTTTTATTTCGGTCTGTATTAAATAAGCACTAGGACCCATATTTGCCTATTGTAATAGTTTATAGGCACTTCTGACTGAAAATTCGCTAGAATGTTCTCCTCACCAGACTTGAAAATCATTATGTTCTTCTTTCGCCAAAGGAATTTGCAGAATCTTCTGTGCCGTGTTTTCTGGAAAGGTATTATCAATTAGATCAGCTTTCTACTTTCTTATTGATGCATCAATTAAGTCCGAAACTAACTCAATTTCTATATTGTTGGTGCTATCATTGCTCCTATCAATGTCAACGCCTAGAATCTATTGATCATTCAAAATATAAATTTGGTCACCTTTATTGACTCACCAAACATAAGCCATCTTTCAGTAACCCTTTTGCTGCCCAAATGCTCTTCTAGGTAAGAGAAGGTCAATTCCCTAACTGTGCATGGATGAAATCTGAATTTGGATAATATTTAGCTTTTAAGGCTTTTGCTAATAATGAATTTTGGAAATTAATAAGGCGCCAACCTTGTTTGGCTAACAAAGAAATATTAAATTGATCAAGACTTTGAAATCCCAAACCACCCTTTTCTTTTGCGGTACATAGATCCTTCCAAGCACACCAATGAATACCCCTTTTACCTCGATCCTTCTACCATAAGAATTTCGCAATAATACTCTCAAGATCAGCATATAGAGATTTAGGAAGTAAAAAAAAGGCCATTGTATACGTCGGGATAGCTTGAAGAATAGCTTTAATAAAAATTTCTTTCCCACATTGAAAGAGTTGTCGATTCTCTGCTTAAATCTGTCTTTTAAGTTTTGAAAAGCCTCTTTTTTCCTTCTACCTACCATATTAGGTAAACCAAGATAACGTTCTGGCTTATTTGAACTTCATACGTCGAGTATACGAGTAACTAATATTTTTTCTTCCTCCTAGGTGTTAGAACTAAAGAAAACCGTAGACTTATCAAAATTGACATGTTGACCTGAACAGTTTCCATACTCGAGCAAATTTTTTTTAAGAAACCAACTCCCCTTTTCGTAGCCTCTCCAAACAAAATGCAATCATCTGTAAATAAAAAATATGATACCTATGGCCCTCTTCTGCTCGCCTTAACCCGTTTTAAATGCCCTTCTCGAAGTGCCATCTCATAAGGCAAGATAAGCCTTCTTCGCAAATCAAAAATAAAAACGGACTCAAAGGATCACCTTGTCGTAACCCTCTCGTCAGATGAAAAATATCCCCAGCTTGCCCATTAAGTACCACTAAATAGAAAACAGTAGATACGCATTTCATTATAGAATCGATCCAATTAGGGTCAGAACCCATTATTCCCATCATCTCCTATACAGAAGTTCATTCGACTCTATCATATACTTTACTCATATCCAGTTTAACCGCCATCAATCCCTTTTTTCGAATTTTTTCCTTTTTAGGGTGTGTAAAATTTCGTATGCTAGTAATACATTATCTGAAATTAACCTTCCTAGCACAAAAGCACTCTGTGCATCGTTAATGCACTTCTTCAAAACTCCTCTAAAACGATTAGCAATAGCCTTTGTCATTATTTTATAAATACCATTGCATAAGCTAATGGGACGAAAATGAGAGAGGTTGGTCGGGTTTACTTTTTTAAAAATAAGCACAATATGCGTAGTATTAATTAGACTAACCTCCATGCCTCCGTTCAGATGTTGAAGTAGAAAATTGAAACCTCCTCCCCAATAATATGCATCTTTGAAAAAATAAGGCCGGAAATCCATCTTCACTTGGTGCTTTTGTAGCACCCTTACTAGTTAACACCTCCCAAACCTCTTCCTTTGTATATTGCGTTGTGAGCCGTTGATTATCCTCTTCAGAAATACACCGTTCAACACTTGTTAAGAGATATTCATAATGACCCTTTTCACCAGTCTCAAATAAATCTTGAAAATAGGATTTAGCGATTTCTGCCATTTCTTGCATATCATTTGTCTCTCTACCATTCGTATTTTGTAATTTCTGAATACAATTTTTTTCTGTCTCTGTGTTGCTTGACTATAAAAAAAGCTGTATTCCTATCCCCAAATTTCAGCCAATTTACTCTAGCTCTTTGCTCTCAATATCTTTCATCCTTTTCAATCTCAAAATTCAATTGCAACTTTGTGTCAATTAGCTCTGCTAAATTATTATCATTCCTTTCAGCTTCCATTAATTCAGACAGCTTTGAAGTCAATAATTTTTTTTTTGTTTTCTAGATTGACAGATGCGTACAGCCCATCTCTCCAAGCCCTTTCTAAAGTAATCTAACTTTTGTAAAAGATCTCCTGATGTTGTTTCTCAAATAAGTTTAATTTTGGCTTTGAATAACTCCTTCAAGACCCACCATGCTTCAAATTTAAAAGTTTTCCAACTCCTATTATCTTCTTTTTTCGTGGTGATTAGAAGAAGACAATGATCAGAGATCAAGTGCACCAAAAGTTGAATGGTGGCTTCAGGAAACATAAACATCCAATTCTTGTTGGCCATGCCTCTGTCCAAACGCTTTTGAATAATTGTTTCTGGTAAATTCCCCCTTTCCCAAGTAAACCAATTACCAGAATAGCCCACATCCATCAGGTGACAATATTTTAGAACATTACGAAAAACTTCTATTCTTCTTTCATCTCTAGGTAACTCTCCCTTTTTTTCAAAACTATACATAATTTCATTAAAATCTTCACAAACAAACTACGGGAGTTCTTCATTACTCAATAGGTTTTTTAATAGGTTCCATGATTTATCCTTATCTTGTGCATAAGGGGAACCATAAAAGCTTGTAAATCTCCATTACTTTCCATTATTAAAGTCGTCAATGAATACGTCAATGTGTATTTTTAAGAAATTCTGAAGCATAACAGAAACATCGCCTCTCCAAGCCAGGCACAAACCTCCTCTTGAACCATTGGGATCCACATCGATGCCATTAGCAATACCAAAAATTCTTTGCACTCGTTCTATCTGAATTTTATTTTTCTTTGTCTTCATGAAGAAGACCATTTTGGGGTTATATGTCTTCAGCGTATACCAAAGCCTACGAATTGTTTGCGGGTTCGCTAAACCCCGGACATTCCATCTTAGGATTTTTAGTGTGATCGATCGGCTTGCCTTTTGGTAGCCGCCGATGATAAAAGGTTATTCTCCAACAATCTCTTACTTCTTGCTGTTGCAATATTGTCTTCTTCTCTTATTGTTTAGTCTTTACTTTCTCCTCAATGTCTTTTTTTCCCTTCCTCTCTAATTAGCACCCTTTCCTCCAAATCATGTTCTATTACTGAATGAGCCTCTTTGGCCAATAATTTTTTCCCCATTGTGAAGAAGATGGGCAAATACCTTCTAAATTAATCCCCAAAATGGGATCGATAGATACTCCAATTTTTGACTTATTCCTCATTCCTCATGGCCTATTTTCTAAGTTGTGTTCGGTGATGAGACTTTCACCCTTGTCATCTTCTCTATCTTCACGTAACCAAATATTATTTATTGCCAAGGCTCTTTTGGATTGCGCTCTCAACGATAGGTACCAGCCCATTACTGCCACTTCCACTCCTAGCGACATTTTCACTTCACAAAAGGAATCGTTGTGACCCAGCCGGCTACAATAGAAATAGAAAAAAGTCAGCTTTTCATATTTGAATCTAACATATGAACAGTTCCCTGGTAAAGAAACCTACTTTTTCCTTTTTAATGAGTGACAGACATCCAGTTGGGCTCGAATTCTCACAAAATTCATTCTACCTTTCACCAGATTTGAGCTATCATACTCCATAAATTTGCCCAAAAAATTACTCGATTACCTTGTCAAATTTTCAAAAAACACCCTATTGGAATATCATGGATCTGTTCCCAAAAAGTCATAAAAATTAAAGGAATTTTCAATGGATCCTCCCCTACTGTAGTGTATGTAGAATCAATATGTGATTATTAAAAGTTCATGGAGAGATCCTTTTAAAACTCTGTCCATATCCATAACATGAAAAAATTGAAACAGAAAACGTTTTTCCCCGGGATCTTAGATCTGCACACCTCTAACTGGGTTCCATAGATTTGCTATTGCACTTTTCATTATTGGAAAGTGAATAATGCTGGCTGTTAAAAAACATCCCACCAGACGAAAATTTCTTTCTTCCTTTTCCAGATTCGACTCTATTTGTGCTTGTAAAACTGTTTCATCATCATCATCAAGCGTTAATTCAGTGAATTCTCTTTCCATGATTGTAGGTCTTGAATGAAACCCCTTTATGTGTGATGTTCTGACGGATGAGAGTAGAACTCTGGTAGACAGTCGCCGCCAAGATTGACTTAAAACAAAAGAAAAACCAAAAAAACCTAAGTGCATGCTAGGGAGGCAGACGAATTTAGTGCTAAGGTAGCAGACCTCGACTGTACAATCTTTTTTTCAAGAAACTCGTTTAAAATCAATACTTACATGTATTTTTTAAATATAACAATGCATATAAAATCTTGCATATATAAAACTTACTTTAAAAAGAATACTATAATACAGTTCAAATTTCAATCAATATATCATAAAGGAAAGAAAGGAAAAAATAGAAAAATAAATATAATACATAAATGATATACTATGCAGGCGATTAAATATGCATATTAAAAATAAAATTAGAAAAAAATTATTTTAAAGAATCAGTTGAAATAACAAGGAGTTAGTAGTCAAAATGAAGTAATAACTACTTTTTACATTTAATAGATTAATACACTAAAATAAGATAAAATAGGGTTGATTTTGTGTTTAATATATATTTTTAACTTTCTAACCTATATAAGAAAGTAACTTTCTCACTTTTATCGTGGAAATTACATTGCTATGTTTATGAAAAATAATTCTCAATGAAAAGTTAAATTTTAAAGAAAGTTAAAAAAATTGACATACCTAATATTAGAATTACCTTCTAACGGATTAAATTCTAAAAAATTACTTTTTATCATACCAAACGCTATCTTAATTAAATTTAATTTTCAATAAAATGGATAAATATCAAAATTATACATGAATTACGATTTAATGTGCAATTGTATACATGAACTTTAATTTTATGCAATTTTATACATGAAATTTTGATGATCCAATTATTGTAAATTATAAACACAATTATTGATATGACATCATTTTATGTTTATATATTACATACATAAATAATTATATTTATCTAATATAAAAATAAATTGATATATTTATTTCTTTAAACGTGTATGATTAAATTAAAATTAAAATTTTAAATATACATTTGAACTACAATTAAAATTTTACTTATATAATTACAGCAAATTAAAATTCATATATATAATTACATACTAATTAATTCTTTGTCTAATGAACAATAAAAAAATAGTTTTGTCTTCCACGTGCATCAATTGGACCACAATCAAAATCCAACAATTATACTCAAAAGTCAATTATATTTGCCCTAATTGATTTTTGGATTTTGGTTCTCATCCTACTTTTTCATTTTTTAATTTTTCAGGCTAAAGATTGACGTGCCATAGGACCAGTTTCCTTAATTTGTGAAATTAGCTAATAAATTTGTTTTAGATGAAAATGTTATAAAAAATAAAACTATGAAAAATAATTAAAATAAAAAGGTATAGATGATAAGGATTAAGTTGTTATTATATTAATTTCAAAAGTTGTCGTCATTAGCTAATTGATTAATGATCAAAAGATAAATTTTAATAGTTGAGTGATTATTTTATAATTTTTGTAGTTAGAAGACAAAAAAATATTAATAGTTGAGTGATCATTTTATAATTTTTTATAATTAGGTAACCAAAAAAATATTTACTAATAATTGAGTGAATACCAATAAAATTTACAAGAATAAGTCCCAACTAGACCTACTCATTGGTCGAGCCACCTACTCAGAAAATGGGAGAGTTTAAATAAAAATACAAGGCTCGAAAAATGGGTTTGGGTAAAATTTAAGACTGATTTCTATATTTGGCCCGAGCTCAACCCGACCCGACCCAACCCGACTCGAATATATTATGTTATTAAAAATAATTATATTAATTATATATGTTAAATAATAATTATATATATTTATATTTATATTAAATCACTAACCCATAACAATTTAACTTATTACTCAAAACCTAAAAAAACTTACCCAACTAAATAACCTAACCCAAAATATAGCATTTTAAAATTATATTTAATACAATAAAACATTTATTATATTTATTTATATTTTTAATATAATAAAATAATTATTATATTTATGGTATTGTTTTTAATATAGATATTTTAATGTGTTAGAAAACTTTTATTTTAGCATTTTTAGTGTATTATATGTTTTATTTTTAAAAATAAAACTCTTCTACAAAAATTCAAATATGGGCGAGTTGAGCCGAGCCAAGTTTACCTTATTAAATTGAGTTGGGCTTAGAGAAAAAAATAAGACCATTTTTTAGGTCGGACTGAGGCAAGCTTGAAAAGTTGGCCTAAAAATCTTGTATGGGCCGGGATCAAACCCGACCTGACCTTACCCATGAGTACCTCCAATCCCAACTCTCAGAGATGATGTTGACCACAACAGTCAACTCCATCTCTTCTTCTGATCAACCCGACAAAGAGAAAAGTTAATTAAAATAATCATGAAAATATATAATATTAATATAAAATTATTTTAATATATTTTGAATAATAAAATAAAAGTTAAAATTATTATTAGTCATTGTATTATGCCATTTTTAATTTCTATATTATAATTTGATCATTTTAGTTTATTTACTTTCTACATTTTAAAATTTTAGTATTGATTAAATACTAAAAGTTAAATTTGTTTTTGCCTCCTTTCGAAGAAGGATCAACACAATAAACAGGCTGGAAACAGATGAGGGCAAGGAAATCTATGATAAAACTGAAATAAGCGAGGCAGTTTGAGCTTACTTCCAGAATCTTTTTTCATCTAATGGAGTGGGGAATTTATCCCAACTTTTATCAGGCATTAATAATAGCATTTCACATGATATCAATGCAGCTTTATTGGCAGAATATTCGGTAGAGGAAGTATATTCGGCTCTTAAAGACATGGGGCCCACTAAAGCACCAGGACATGATGGTTTTCCGGGTTTATTTTTTCAGAAATTCTGACACATTGTTGGTTGAGATGTCGAAGATTTTTGTTTGGGTGTCTTAAATGAGGGTAAGGATTTCGGTTCTTTAAATCTAACGGAATTGGTACTTATTCCAAAAATTTCTAATCCTACAAATCTTGTGAATTTTCGACCTATTAGCCTATGCACAGTTCTATATAAGCTTGTTGCCAAAACAATTGCAAATCGCCTCTAGGAATTTATTGGAAGATGCATTGATAATGCCCAAAGTATGTTTGTCCCGAGCCAATTAATATCGGACAACATGTTAATAGCCTATGAGCTTTTACACACATTACGCCAGAAAAGAACGGGAAAGAAGGGATTCATGGCAGTGAAACTAGACATGAGTAAAGCTTATGATAAAGTTGAATGGGTTTTTTTGAAGGAAGTAATGATTCGAATGGGATTCACAGAAGAATAGGTGGCCCTAATTATGAGGTGTATATCTACAGCATCGTATGTAGTGAACATTAATGGAAGTAGAGGAAATGTTTTCAAACCGAATAGAGGGCTTTGCCAAGGGGAGCCACTTAGCCCTTTTCTCTTTCTGATATGCAATGAAAGATTATCTTCTTTGATTAGGTTGGCTACAAAAGAGGGATTGTTAAAGGGTGTTAAGGCTAGCAGAAAAGGACCAGCGATTTCACATTTTCTATTTGCAAATGATTGTATTCTGTTTGATGAAGCCACAAAAATAGGATCAAGGATTCTAAAGGATATTTTAAAGGAGTGTGAGCGATGTTCCGGCCAGTGTGTTAACTTCAACAAATCAACAATTTTCTTCAACTCTAACATGACAGAGGGGGATAGGGCAGAAATTTCAAATGATATGGGAGTAAGGTGCTCGACAAATATGGAGAAATATTTAGTTCTCCCTAATGTGATGGGTAGACGAAAGAGGGAGTCGTTTCAGAATCTTAAGGATAGGATAAAGCAAATAATTGAAAACTAGAGTATATGACTCCTATCTCAAAGGGGAAATGAGGTGTTTATAAAATCCGTACTACAAGCCATACCAACCTATGTAATGACTTGTTTTCTTTTTCTTAAGTCACTTTGTGGGGATTTTGAGAACATCTTTGCTAGATTCTGGTGGCAAAAAGGAAAAAGGAAAAAGGAAAAAAGGAATCCACTGGTATCAATAGAAATTCAAGTGTTGTCCTAAAGTGGAGGGAGGAATAGGTTTCAGAGATATGGCCCATTTTAGCATTTCACTATTAGCTAAGCAAGGCTGGAGAATTGTTAATAATTAGAATTCTCTAGTTACACAAGTCTTTAAAGCCAAATATTTCCCAAATGATCATTTTTTAAACTCTCGGTTGGGGAATTCCAGTTCTTATGTGTGGAGAAGTATTTGGGCAGCTAAAGGCGTTTTGGAAAAAGGGCTTTGTTGGAGGGATGGTACAAATCTTAACATATGTATTAACCATGATGCTTGGATACTAGAGGCTCCAAATTTTAGATTATCCACAGTAGTTAATACTATGAGTGATTCTAAAGTATTTGATTTGATTGACAACAGTAATAGACTATGGAAAAATGAGTTAATTTATAATACCTTCTCAGAAGAAGATGTTGCAAGAATCCTCCGTATTCCGTTGGCACAGACACCTCATGATGATTTTCTCACTTGGGGGCAGAGTCTTCGGGCGAATTCTTAGTGCATAGTGCCTATAAACTGTTACAAGATTATGATGAAATTCCGAGAGCTTATGCTTTAAAGACCATCTATAGGAATTTTTACAAAAAACTCTGGCTCCTTAATTTACCAGAAAAAATAAAGATTACAGTTTGAAAATTTTCATGGAATTATTTGCCTACAAAGACTAATATGCAGAGCAGAAACCTTGCAAATTACACAAATTGCCCTCGATGTGGGGAAGGGGTTGAGACTATTGACCATTTATTCCGAGAGTGCCCTCTTACAATGGAAGTATGGACAGCATTATCCATTCAGAATAAAATTATGGCTCAAAACATGGATTTTATAAAGTGTCTTACATGGGTTTTTGAGCAGCTCACTCCTTGCGAATGTCGTCTTTTCTGCTGCGCGCTTTGGGCCATATGGGGAGATCAAAATAAAAGAATTCATGAAAGAAAGGTTAGAATTGGTAAGGAAATTGCAGACTTCATCAATAATTACATAAAAAGGGATTTCTGGTTTTGATAAAAGGAAATCAGAGAAAAGAGTAGATAATAGAAAATGGCAGCGCCCACCTAATAATTTTGTCAAGATCAACTTTGATGGTGCGTTTAATGAGAGGCAGAACCAGTCGGCCTCAGGTATAGTAGCCAGAAATAAGGATGGAAGAGTTCTATTATCACGTTCAGAGATTCATCACGGGATTACCTCAGCCTTTGCTGCTGAAGCAATAGCATGTTGGAAAGCAGTACAAACAAGGGTGGAAAAGGGCTGGCACTCAATTATTATCGAAGGAGATTCCCTCGCAATAATCACAAAATGTAAAATACAAAATCAGGATCGGTCATTAATAGCGACATACATTTATGATATACAGTAGGAGAGTAAAAAAACGAACATAATCAGATTCAATCACACACCGAGACAAACAAATACCTTCGCTCATACCATCGCAACTGAAACTCTAAAGATAAGAGAGGAAGTGTACCTGGAAATGGAAGTCCCTGCTTATGCCGAAGATCAGGAAAGGCTTGATTGGGAACAAGAACTAGATTGAGAAATCTGATGGGGAATAAAGTAGTAGGAGAAGGAAAGCTTCATGGAAAATAGAAATGTTTTGGGAAGATAAGCTTTCGGGTGACTAAAATCGTCAAAACTGAAAAGGAAATGTTGAAATGATGGGTCGACAGATTTCAGAGCATTTCTGATTGGGCACTGGTTTGGCGCTTTAATTGCTACTCCAGAATTCTCTATAAATATCTAGATATTTTGTTAGGATTTAGACTAGCAGTATACTTTATCGGGCTGGTTTTCTTTATAATTTTTATTTTGGACTGATTATTTTGGGCCGTGTGTTACTAGTTTCTTGGTTATTATTGTATTCCTTTTATTTTATTTATAAAAGCCCAATCTGAAATATTTTATCAAAAAAAAGTTAAATTTGTTGAGTTAAATTATGCTATTTCTAAAACATATATTAATCTTATTTTTATATAATATGAAAAAAAATCATACTATTTTAATTAATGGGTTTAATGGTAGACAAGAATAAAATAAAATAAGAAAGTCTAAATTTCAAAAGTTTTAAAGAAGTATAAAAATTCAAAACAATTGCCAATAATTTTTCCTAAATTTTAACAATTTACAAAAAAAAAAAAACTTTGTAGATGGTATATCATAATTTATTAACTTTTAGGAAATATCCGTCAAAAATACGTTTCAATCCAAAAATATTGAGAAATCTTAAAACTATACATGAATTATGGTTTAATGTGCAATTGTATACATAAATTTTGATTTTGTGTAATTTTATACATGAAATTTTAATTTGATCTAATTATTGTAATTTATTAACACATTTATTGATATATCATCATTTTATATTTATATATTACATACATAAATAATTATATTTATACAATATAAAAATAAATTGATGTATTTATTTATTTTAAATGTGTATAATTAAATCAAAATTAAAGTTTCAAATATATATTTAAACTACAATTAGAGTTTCATGTGTATAATTGCACCAAATTAAAATTCATATATACAATTATACATTAAATCAAATTTGATATATAATTTTGAAATTTATCACTATTTCATAATAACTTTATTTTGAAATCAAACATGTGTTGTAATTTATTATTTTGGAAAGAATTATCTTTTAAATTTTAATTAAGTTTAATTTAATCAATCGAAAAATATTTTCGAATTTTATTTTAGATAAAAAATTCAACTAATAACTGATGGAAACGTGTCCATTTTATAGTTGAATTTATTTATTTTCACAACGTAAACTTTTATAAACATAAATAATTAACGTTATATTTAATTGTTATTGAGAATAACACGATCTTCAATTATTTTGATTATATATTTTTAAAATTGTATATTATTTTCAGCCGTAGATCGTGTTGACTTTCAAGTATATATTATTAGTTCTTTTCTAGGCATATCTTTTTTTTTAAATAAGGTAATATCTTTTATATTTTAGATAGTTAATATTTTAGTTTTTATTTTATTTTATTATACATGCATGAAATTCATCATAAACTCATAACTCCAGAGAACGGTTGAAAATTTAGAGAGAACTTCATATGATTCAATGATTTGTTGTTCTTGTGTTGCTGAATCATATACATATTCCTCTGTCATCGGCAAAAACTCGGTTTAAATAAGCTCAAAAACACTGCCATCGGTAGTTACTGCAACACATTTCATTTTCTTTTTTCCTCTCAAAATCAATTTGCCTTCCATTTTTTCTCATCATCATCATCTTCTTCTTCTTCTTCTTTCTTCACATCCATTGTATATACAGCCATGAGGCAAGGCTTAAAGCAGAAACAAGAGGTACATTTTTCTTTCTCTAAGCCTCCCTCTCAGAACTACATTATTTGTTTTCTGGGTTTTTAATATTGTGGGAAAATTTGCAGAGAAAATTTGTTGAACTTGGCTGGTTTTTTTTTTCGGTTACTGCCTACAGATCTTTAGGCCTGGAACTGTGGTGCGGAAATTGTTCAACATCAGTCCTGTGGAGCCCGATTACGGTGCCGATTCTGATGATGGCGACGAGATTGATTCTGACTCCGAAACCCAAGGTCACTCACATTTATTTTCTTTGATCTTGTTCAAAGTTTTAGCTATTTGGCTAAAAATTATTAGGTCCTAACAATCAGTTTGAAAAAAATAATTAATTAGCCTCTTTAAAAATTGGACCAACTTAAGGCTTACAGGTTGAAGTCCAGCTTAACTCGTTTTTATGTTTGATAGAAGATATTCTTCTTTTTTATCAATATTAAGTTTTTGATTAGATTGGTATTACCCTTAGATTGCTATTACCTTTAACCGGGTTATTAACTTAGTAAGAAAATATCTTTTCATAATTAAAAAATGTTATAATATTTAAGAATATTTTAATATTTTTATTTTAATAAAAAAACTAATAAAAATATGTATATAGTAGGATTTAAACTAGATGTGTCAATGGGTTGGGTCAAACTCAATTAAAATTTTAGACCCATTTCTTAGGCCCAGGCCCAGCTCGACCAAAAAATGAGCTTGAAATTTTGCTTAAGCCCGGTCCTAATAAAAATGATAAAAACTTGGGCCGTGCCCGCCCGTATTATTTTTTATATAATTTTTTAAAAAATAAAATTCATTAAAAATACTAAAAACTAAAATAAATATTTCCTAACAAATCGAAAATAAATTTTAAAATATGTATACTTAAATAACACTTAAATATGTGCAACTTAATAAGCAAATGCCTCTAAAATAGTAAAAAATTAACAATAAAATAATAAGTTATACAATATCTAAACAATAACAACAAAATAGTAACAACATAATAATGAAATGGTAACAAAATAGTGAAAAACAAGAAAATAACAACAAAACGGTAAAAAAACAAGAAAATAGTAAAAAAAATCAACAATTTTTTTTTTGCATATTCGGGCTGAGTTGGGTCAAACTCGATTAAAAAAAGCATTACCTGAAGCCCAACCCATTTTCTAAACGAGCCTTATTTTTTTGACCAAACCCATTTTTTAAGCCTATATTTTTATCCAAATCCTCCTACTTCTTGAACGGGCCTAGTTCGGCCCATGGACAACCTAATTTAAGCCTTAACATTTGAATTATTAAAATTTTAAATTTACCATTCAATCGAAGTTTCATTTTAATATATTTTATATATTTTTATTTTAATATATAAAAATTATTATCTTCGTAAGTTGTATATATACATTAATAATGCTGTTCATTGAGTTAGTATCGGTTGGTGTCACAAGTCAACTCGACATTAACTCATAGTAATTAATTGTAGTGCATTTAATATTATTTATTTGATATATTTATGTGTCTAAATTTTGTTTTACCCATAATTTAATTTAAATTTTATTTTAATATTATACATATTTAATGTGTTATTAAGATTAATTAGTTTCAAACCATATGTTTCATTATTTATTGTATATTACTTTTAAACAAATATTTGTGTTTTAAATTTGTGGTTTTCATAAGCATATACGTGTGATAGGATTTCTAGTTTATATTATTTATTAAGCACCTGATTAAGTTGGTGTGACCCTTAGCCAGGTCATAGTGGGATTTGAACTTGCACTAATTGAATTGTTAAAACCTTAAATTTACTGCTCAATCAAAACTTTGTTTTAATATATTTTATACATTTTGTTTTAATATACACAATATATTATCTCCATCATATGTATATTTATACTTACTATTTATTAAGTGTTTTCTTGAGTTGGTGTCACAATCAGTTAGTAAAATTACGGAAATACCGTTTTGTATTTAAAAAAGTTAAAACTATTTGAGAGTATTTTAATCTTTTCATTTTAACAAAAACTAATAAAATATACATAAATCCACCTAATTGTTAAATTAGTAAAATCTTTAATTTACTATTCAATTAAAACTTAATTTTAATATATTTTATACATTATTTTTGTTTTAATATATAGAATTTATTATCTCCATCAGTTGTTTAATTAATTTCAACCATATGTTTAATTATTTATTGTATGTTACTTTTAAACAAATATCTCTATGTTAAATATGTAATTTTCACATGCATACACGTATCATAGAATTTCTTTGTATAATTTATATGAACAAAAATTAAATAATATATTTAATAATCATATCTAAAATACCCTTTCATTTTTGGTTCAGAGAATATCCTAAATGTGAAGTGGGGTTTTGCAGAGACACTTGACCGTGGCTGTTGCACAGAATTAACGTCAAGAAGGGACACTGAGGAAGGGCCTCACCCTGATTCTAACGGTAATCAGTTTTAATCCCTCATCAACGTTCATGTTTTAATCAATTTGAGTATTTATTTTGTGTAATCAAATCAATCTATATCTAAAATATTTTATACCCTATTTAATATGACTATTGTTTTATGTTATGTTTTAATTAACCTTTTTTGTCGTTTGTATTATCAAATTAATCTATATTTATACTTAAATTAAATTCCTCAGTACCACTAGTGAACTGAATACAAACTTAATTGTAAAATTATTAAAATACTATTTTATATTCAAAGTAACAAATATTAATATGAGAGTGTTTTTTTTCATTTTTAATAAAATAATACTACGACGAGATTTAAACTTGGACATTCAAATTATAAATTTTAATTTAATCATTTCAATCAAGACCTCAATTTTAACGTAATCTTTTCATAAATATGTTTTTTATGTAAATTTTTACTCATATTATGGATGTATCATAATTTAGTTATTATATAAGTTTTAACTAGATTGAGCTCATAAATTGACCAAACACTAAATAAAAAAATGACTAAAACCCTTTTACTTTTATAAAGTAATTAATATGGAGTATTTTAATATTCCTTTTCTATAATTATGGCTAGATTTGAGTTTAGGACACATTATCTTTAAAATTTCAACTAAAATATGGTTTAGTTTTAATAAAACTTATTATAATATATCTTTTGCATAAGTTTGTCAACTTTTCCTGCATTGTGGTTGTGTCATAAATTAATTATTTTAATTTTCTTAAAACTTTGAATTCTGAATAATATTTTTTTAAGATAAATATTAAAATTAAATATGAATTTTGATTTAATGAGCATTGCAATATATATTACATACAAAATATTTTGATTTCAAGTTTCAACCAAAATATCATTTAGTTTTAATTTTTTTAATTTGTATAATTATATAGATGAAATTTTAATTTTAATATATTTTTACATTTACATATTACATACACAATATTTATATTATTCAGCATGAAAACAAATGCATATATTAATCAAAGTTTGATGTTTAGAATTGAATTAAAATAAAAATTTCGTATATATTTATACAAAATATAAATCCATGAATCATATTACACTTTGAGTTAAAATTAATCTATAATTTGATATTTATTTACTCTATGTTGTTTACTTGTAAAGTTGAAAATAACTTTTGCATACGAGGGTTTATCTAGTCCAAAAATTTGGGTTGTCCCTGGCATTCGGGTTGTTTATGGAGTTCTAAATGAATTTTTCTGAACTTTGAATTTTTTTGTGCTTATTTTTTTGCATAATCAAAATTTGTTTTCCCTTATTTTGGGCTCAGATGATCTTCCAAGTTTAAGGAGAAGAAAGTCAGAGACATTTAGGGCACAGTACATAAACACAAAGGAAATAAGGTGCACTGCCTCTCCCTTGTTTGCTTGATTGTATTACTTTGATATAGTATATATATATATATATATATATATATGGTTATGCTTCCTATGGTTTGTAGCTGAAACATTGTTTTGAATAGAATATGCGTTGGTACCTGGAATGTTGGTGGAAAGGTTCCATCTGATGACCTTGATATTGATGATTGGATTGATATGAATGAGCCTGCTGACATCTATGTGCTTGGGTAAGTATGCATATCCAAACATCGTGTTTGATTTATATTGATCCATCTCTTAGTGTTATTCATGTTCATCTTAAAAGTATGACTATTGCTTTATGTTTGCAGTTTTCAGGAGATAGTACCATTGAATGCTGGGAATATTTTTGGTGCTGAAGATAGTCGCCCAGTTCCAAAATGGGAAAACATCATTTGTGACATACTCAATAGAATTCGACCTGCATTTACCAAAATAAAATCCTATTCTGATCCCTCATCCCCGTCGACGTTCAAGGCGTTCGACGATGTCCCAACCATAGAAGAAGATATAATTCTCGAAAGCGATAGCGATATCGGTGAAGAAATTCATACATTAGATGAAGAACCTAATGGTGTTGATGAAGCCAATAATGGTGCTAAACTTGATAGGCCAGTAGCAGAACATGATTTGCTGAGGCAATATTATTCTCCAAAGAGGTTAGATAGATTGAATTGCTTGCGGATGGAAGATTGTGGTGAAAATGCCAAGGCCTTAATGAGTAAAGTCCGTAGCGGGTTCGGACAAGGTCGAAAACTAAATAGAATGCTTATGAAGACCGAAAGGATCGGTTTCAAGTGGCCTGAACCTCCATTAAACTTGCTATCTCGGCGTGTTTCGGGGCGACCAAAGGCTTTGAAGCGGACCAACATCAAACGTTTGGAAGCAATCAAGTTTGTTCAACCAGAGAGTACATGCAAGTCCATAAATGATAATATTGCATCAGAGATAGCTGTGCTTGAAGAAGTGAACCTTGTATCCCTCATTAGTCGGAAACGAAGATCATCGTACGTAAAGATAGTAAGTAAGCAGAAGGTCGGAATTTTCCTCACGATATGGGTCCGTCGGAGTTTGCGCCGGCATATTTATAATCTGAAGGTGTCCACTGTCGGTGTTGGTGTCTTGGGCTACATTGGTAACAAGGTTTGTTCCTTCTTCCAGTAATGCTAGTTTCTTGGATATAAAGAAAATTGGAAAGATAAAAATTAAAAGGATAAAAAGTTAAAAAGGAAAAATATAATATTTTTTTTAGATGGATGTGCTTGAAAGGGAAGAAGAAAAATTGCAACAAAAAATGATCCTTTTTTTTTCATCAATTGGTTAGTAGAATTGAAAAATAAAAAATGCATAATTTTAAACTGATACACACTTCTCTTCTTTTCTCATTTTCTCTCCTCTCAACATTCCTATTTGGAATGATTGATTTTTAGGCATTAGAATAGAAAATTATCTTAGTTTAATAACTATTTTGTAATTTTTTGAAATTAAGTGATCAAAATGTAAATTTACTAATAGTTTAGCAACCTTGAGTACAATTTACCCCTAGATTCTTTTAAAGGTTTTCTATCTATTTGGAAGGCTCCACCTAATATACGTATGACTATGACGATTGAATTATGTTGCAGGGATCAGTATCAGTGAGCATGTCCATATATCAAACACTGTTTTGTTTCATATGTACTCACCTGACAGCTGGAGAAAAACAAGGAGACGAACTTAAAAGAAACGCTGATGTGCATGACATCCTAAGACGTACCCTTTTTCATTCCTATTCTACATTTGGACTTCCCAGAGGTATTCATGATCACGAGTGAGTTCTACTTTTAACATCTACTTTCACTGTGAATCAATGGTTATTAGATTACACCCTTACTCTTTATAAATGCTTTATTTTTTTTCCCTAAAGAAGAATAATTTGGTTGGGTGATTTAAATTACCGTATCAACCTATCATATGATGAAACATGCGATCTCATCTCCAACAAAAAGTGGTCCGAGTTAATAGAGCGAGATCAGGTAGTTTATTGCTGTTTCCTTATCAAAATATGAGCTTTGAAGCCTTATTTAAATCTAGTAATTTATGATGACAGCTTGTCCAAGAGCTGCAGAAAGGTGGAACATTCGAGGGATGGTCCGAGGGTGTACTGGATTTTGCACCAACATACAAATATGAGGTAAATTCAGAGAAATATTATGGAGAGGATCCTAAGATTGGGCGGCGAACTCCTTCATGGTAATGCTTAATTAATAACAAGATTTTATTTTATAAGATTTTATCCTTTGTTTGCCTTACGATTTCTTCTAATTTACCGTAGGTGTGATCGCATTCTTTCGTACGGTAAAGGAATGAGGCAACAAAGCTACGGTCGGACCGAGCTTAAAATTTCAGATCATCGCCCTGTTACCGCGACGTATATGGCCGAGGTTGAGGTATTTGATTCGAGGAGACTGCAGCGTGCTCTCACGTATACCGATGCTGAAATCAAGAACGAGGGAGATGCCGCTGAGGGTATCCAGAGACTGATGTCGAAACCAGTCCGTTGAGATGGATTTGTTATGTTTTTGATCAAGGAGCATAGATCAATCTCTGTTTCTGAAAGAAGCATTGATCGATGTATAGGTCGAGTTGTGGTTAATATTCTTTTTAACATTGAGAATTGGAACCTCTATAGGGATTAGGGATGTGAGAGATGAAGTTGGAGCTTGATTTAAAATAAAAGTTAAAAGAGCTTGTTCAGTAAACCATGTTTACTGATTATAAGATTATTTCGGTTCATTTTACTTCAGTTTGAGATTAAAAAAATAAATTAAACTAGTCAATTTAAGTTTCAAGTATCTGATTTATGCTCATATTAGAAACAGGCTTTATTGAAATACAATATCAGCAACAAAGACAAAAGATGCTGTCGAAACCATTTTTTGAAAAAAAAAAAACGGGGATCGACTTTGATTTTGAAAGTGAAAATTAAAACGGGAGTCGCCACCGACCTTTATTGGGTGTGATCGGATCACCCTTGTTTTAATAAAATATTTTAGTTTACTAAAACGACATTTTGGTCTACGAAATTTGAGAAAATAGGTTCGGGAGTCAGTTACGTACGAGGAAGGATTAGCACCCTCGTAACGCCCAAAATTGGTACCTAATTGATTAATTAATGTCTTAATATCGAAAATTGAAAAGATTTAAAACAAATTTGGAAATACGATCCCTTTTTATGAATGTTTAGCTAACTTGAAGTGGATATTAAGATTATCTTGTTTCGAAGGAGTAAAATATCACATCCAACACGTAGGACACGACATTTCCAACCTTCGATGCCCAAAATCATCTCATGATTTCCAAAACTCATGCATTGAAATTTTCACCCTCGTAACGCCCAAAATTGATACCTAATTGATTAATTAATGTCAAAATTGGTACCTAATTGATTAATTAATATCTTAATATCGAAAATTGAAAAGATTTAAAACAAATTTGGAAATACGATCCCTTTTTATGAATGTTTAGCTAACTTGAAGTGGATATTAAGATTCTTTTGTTTCGAAGGAGTAAAATATCACATCCAACAAGTAGGACACGACATTTCCAACCTTCGATGCCCAAAATCATCTCATGATTTCCAAAACTCATGCATTGAAATTTGCACCATCGTAATGCCCAAAATTGGTACCTAATTGATTAATTAATGTCTTAATATCGAAAATTGAAAAGATTTAAAACAAATTTGGAAATACAATCCCTTTTTATGAATGTTTAGCTAACTTGAAGTGGATATTAAGATTCTCTTGTTTCGAAGGAGTAAAATATCACATCCAACACGTAGGACACGACATTTCCAACCTTCGATGCCCAAAATCATCTCATGATTTCCAAAACTCATGCATTGAAATTTTAAAAAGGATATCCGTTTATTTGGTCAAATGATAAATCGAAACCCAACACGTAGGGCACGATTTCTCAAATTTTCAAATACGGAATATTGCTTTACTTTAGAGAATTTCTTTTTATGACGTGATAGCAAGTATGAAATTTAAAACGATGTGTATTTATTTTGTTTGGAATAAGGTAAAACGATCCGTATTGGATAAGTATGTTGAAGCTTAACACATGACGTGATGACACGAAATAAGAATATAGTAATGTTCATGGAATAATAATGCATGGGTACCATACTATACAAATGAGTGACAATAGTATGAAAATAAGTGAACAAATTATAGTACACACAATGACAATTATCACTCGACGTACATTATTTGAATATTAATAATTAAAGATAAATGAAACGAATAATACGAACAATTAAAAATAAGCAATAAGACGATTCTAGATGAATAACATGTAGGAAAAACGAGCTTGAAATAGACACTCTGAAAAATAACCTAAAGTGAATGACGGTAAACAATTAAGCTCTGAGAATAACGAAATAATATAAATAGAATAGCTTAAAATAATAATTCAAAAATAAAATAAAATTTAAAAGCGCATATAAAAGTTTAGAATGAATAATATTGTAAAACAAATCATTTAAAATAATTAACACATAGAAGATATGTACAAAAGTTTAACATATGAAATTTTTAGAATTAATGGTAGTAGAAAAATTTATGATAAATAATAAAAAGAAATTAACACAGTTATCATATGAAATGATAATACTAAATAAATATATAAGAATGCAAAAATGATACGTACATATACATATATTATTTTAGAATACAAAGATGTACATAAGAATTTCAAAATAATACATGTAATATTTTAAGAGAAATAACATTTATAAAATATTTAAAATTGATAATAATTTAAAAACTACGATATGTTAAAAAATAGAAATAATAATAATAGTAATAATGATGTAAATAAATACAAAAAGAAAATATATAATAAAACCAATATATGATTAATTAGTTTAATAATGCGATGATAGCAATAGTAATGATATTATGATAATAATAAAGTAGAAATAATAATAATAAATAATAATAATAATAATAATAATAATGAAAATGAAACATGATGACAATGCGAATAATGATAGAATTAGGAATAATAATAACCACAACAATGTAAATAATAATATGAAGAGAAAAAGATAGAAAATAGATCATGCATAATATATAAAAATGACAAAGCGTGAAAGTATCGAGAGAAAAAAGTGACAATGAAGAATATAATAATGATAATAGTAAATTTTGGACTAAATAAGAGATTATAAACAATTATATTTTAAAAGAACCTATATAATAATAATAAACAAGTAACTAGCTAAATAATAGATAAATGGAATAAGAGTATGCATATAAAAACATTTATAAAAGGATACCTATAAAACAAACTATAAAAGATAAATAATTAAGTAAATAAAAATATAAAAAATTAGTGTAGATTCGATTTTACAAATGAGATGAAACAGACATAAAAAAAAATAATACAACCCCTCTTTTTTTTTAAAAAAAAATTAAGACTAAAAATAAAGTAAAATAAAACAAGAATTAAGCTGACTAAGGATGAAAATAAAATCGAAATAAAATATGGAGTATAAATTGCACATGATTAAAAGAAATAAGGCCCAAAGTAAAGCGCGCTAAAAGGACAGGGCTTTAATAGGACAATATTCCTTTTGCCCACATGCCC
Organism: Gossypium arboreum; assembly: GCF_025698485.1. Lineage (NCBI taxonomy): Eukaryota > Viridiplantae > Streptophyta > Magnoliopsida > Malvales > Malvaceae > Gossypium > Gossypium arboreum. Next base: position 27,415,543 of record NC_069074.1, on the reverse strand, counting down.
ATGAATATTAGATGGACCGAAATGGAATAGAGACAAAATTAAAGGGATAAATTAAAAATAAGAAAGAATGAATTTAAAACATTTAAAAATGTGGAAGGACCCATAGTGCAAATGACCCACGTTAGCCTTGAAAATAATGCTGCCGTTTCTATGGCCATTTAAGCCATTCTTTTTTTTTTTTTCAGCTTATATTTTTTAAAAAAAAGAGGAAAACAGAGGGCCTTTGCCCCCTCTCCTTCTCCCTTTCCTATTTTTCTCCTTTGGCTAAGGTTAGGAAACTCATCATCGCCGCTGTTACCACGACAACACCACAAGCGACGGTCGACGACGCGAATGGATGAGGTCATTTAGCCCCTTTTCAAGGCGTCCCCGAAGGCTACGCCTTCTCGGTCTTCCCCCATTCGGTTCAACCCCGACAACGGAAGAGAAACCCCGACGACAAAACTTCAGACAATCCCGGTGAGGCCTTTTTCCTTTTTCTTTTTAATTGATCTTATGTCTGCCTCCTTTTCTTTTAAATGAGTTTGTATTCAAATATCAGTAAAAACAAAGTATGAATAGAACGCGAAAAAGTATATCGAGATCAACCTTAGATATTTGTTCTCTTCTTTGATTCAAAATGTACGTGCCCTCTTTCCCTTTTACAAATGATCGATTTTTATTTTTTAAAGCCGATCTCCCCAACACATTCGTTTCTTTTTTTGTTTTTGTTCCTTTTTTTTATTTCTTCTTGTCATTCGCATGCTTTCTTTTGATGTCGTGTTTGTTCTTGTTGCAGGTGCCATGCAACGCGTGGCAGGGGTGACGGTCAGGGGCGTGGTGGCCGAGGTGGCATGCGTGGTGGTGTGCAAGGCGGCCACTGGTTGGCCTGGTGTGCAGCTGAGGCTTGGGGGCTGAGTTTTTTTTTGCTGCTGAAAATGTTTAGTTTGTTGGGCTAGATGAGCTTTAGGTTTTTGTATTATTTGAGTCATTGTAATTGGGTTTGGGCTGTTCAATGTGAAAATTGAGCCTGCTGTTTTTTTTCTTTTTTTTTGTAAAATGGACTTTGTTTTGTGACTTTTATATTTTGGAATTAATTTGAGTTTTTATTTCTTGTTGGCCAGGCCAAAATTGGCTATAACAGATGCACTGCTCCATTGTTCTACAAAGCGAAAGCAAATAAGCAAAGACCCAAAAAGAAAGAAAAAATCCTTTTCTGAATAAGAATGGTTAAATTATTTTGATCTACTTTTGTATTAAGATGTTGGTATGTTAAGGACCTAATAAATTTAATGGAGCAAGTGGTTTATTAGCATTTCATTGGTCAGACAAATGAGTTTTTTCTTTCCCATTGTAAAGACAAATATATTTTATTACAAACAACTGAAAGGCAAGAAAGGGGCATGAAATGGAGGAGAGTAGAGTTAAGGCCTTAAGGATTATCAAATTCATGCAGTCTTTGAGGCTTAATCCATGGTGAGAGCTGCTAACTGCTCCGTTGAGGGTTCCGAGGCATGGCATACATGCGATTCAACACTAAAAATGCAACAGTCAACATACATCATTTGGTTGACAATTTGATTTGTGTTTTTATAAGAATTGATACTGTAATTTAAGGGATACGTATCAAACATAAGGAAAAATTTGTAAATAAGAAACTAACTAAAAATTTTGTTGCATTGCAGAAATTTAAAAATTTTCGTAAAATCGATCGTTTTGTTTTGTTTTGTTTTGTCTATGACAATAAATTTTGTCAAATATAATACTTAGGTTTTGGTTTAGCAGTAATTGTTGATTTCCACTAAAGGAGTGGACTCTTGTTGACAAGTAGGATCAATAAGGAGTAGACAACTTTGATGATGGCAGTTCACTCTGGATTCGGGTGGAGAATCACTGTTCTTGGTGGGTAGGGGAGCAGAAAGGAGTGATTGAGGTAAGTTGGAGAAGAAGGTTCTAAGTTTCTTAGTCTGAGCACTGAGGAGGTTGAGCAAACCATGAAGGTGGAAGAGGAAACTGGTAGTAGGGTGTATAAGTGTGAGTATCTCTGGAAAGAGAGGAGGAAATGTTTGGTGGAGGCTGAGACTGATGTTGGGTCGTCTTGTCAGGGTTGAAAGGTGATTGTTGGGTGCCTTGCACAGATTGCTAAGTTTGTACTTGGGATGAAAGAAGCTCTAGGTTAGGGTTTGATGGATTAATAGATTTGATGGATTAATAGAGTATCAGCTAAAGAATAAGTCTTGGTTTTTGATCTATACTCTCTGTATCAATTGTTGATACATGTAATCAACACAAAGAAGATAGAGGAGAAAGTGATGGTTGCTTAGAGGTCGGTTCATCTATGATAAGCAAAGAACCGGAGAAAGGAACAAGAAAGGACAGACTTAGGAGGATTTGAAGAGAAGGTTGTGTGAGTCTAGGTTATCAAGTAGAGTGCTTGAGGAAGAAGGAAAAGATTCCTTGCTCCTCATGAGCTGGGGTATATATAGGGGTATCTGTTCCATATTAATTGTCGTTGAGTGTAGTACTGTGTAACCCTACTCTAATATTTTCCTTACTGAAGTTATACGAGATTATAGTCTTTATGGTCCTTCAATGGTCCACTTAGTGGATAAAGAGTGGCCTATTGGAGACCAAAAGCGAGTGGTCTCCTTGCAGGTTCCGCAAAGTACACGGGTGGGTGAACATGCATGACTAGTCGGATGATCACCACCAAGGTACAAAACGGAGGGTCATCCACGAGTGCTCACTAAGCTATACCTCGCGCTACCACACGTCCAAGCTGAGGTAAGGATATAACAAATGTGTTTTACCATGCAAATTGAAATGTTCTAAATATTATGTAACAAGCAAACCCTTAGACTTGCATGTTCCTCACACGGATGCAAAAATCCTAAACCATCCTTAATGCTTTATGTATTTACAATACCGTATTCTATTAGGCTATGTTACTCAGAGTATCCAAACGTTTGGCACTTGTGACCAACACATTCAGACATGAGTACGAACATATGATCCTTTAAGCAAAGACCCTCTAAGTACATGAAAAAGCTTTAGAACAAATTTAGCATACTCGTATCTGATAGACGTGATCCGAGTCTGAGCAATAGGCCACCACCACCAGGCTAGGTTTATACTACACAACCTATATAAACCTATAGCTGCACTTGAAGGCTACAATGCCTCAAAAAGTCAGGAACTCAAGTGCAAGGGCTTTGTTAACCAGTACTGCTGAAACCTCTGCCGTGCATACTCCAGGTAGTTGAAGTCTATCTTGTTTAAATGACCCTGTACATACAATGCGTGGATTAGTCTGCAAAATCTCTCCCAGGAAGCTAATGGAACTACAGAAATATGAAGAAAGATTGCGTGCAGAAACACATACTGAGATGATTCCCCATAAGCCCCAAAACAGATGATTAGCAAGAGTGTATTTCTCGGCATCGCTAAGTAGCTGCTCCACTTTGGCATCACTGTATTCATTTCCTGCATGCATAGCAATCCAGCAAAACAGGTACTCTTAAACCAATTCAACATATTATTAAACTTTGTTTAAACAAATAACACACTTCAAAAGTACTCAAGACTCTATTTATGCTAGGTTCTCAACAAATACTTTTTCTATACAGTTGGCAGAGAATGATAAACTAACCCGAAGATACCAGATATGCAGAGATGAATCTTCGGCGCTCCTCCAGATCTGTTCAAATGCAAAAGGAATAGGTATAATTCGACCCAAAAATGCACGATATCTTTTAAACCATTTACAAGATGTTTTTAAAATTACAAGAGCTACTCACCAGGGTAAATGCTGTAGTCCAAAATATGGGGTGTCTCAGAATGATAATTTGCGGCCATCTCACAGAAGTGATTTGCGAGGTCATAAGCAACTGGATTGTAACTTGCATACTCATAGTCCTGGAGAAAATAATTCCTTGTATCATTCATAATTGGCACAAAATTTCATTTATCTATCCTGGAAATGCCATTTTTACTTGAAACATGAAGTGCGACATAAATCGTAAGCTAAAATGGCATGAAATATTTGCAACACAGAACATGTCTCAGGCAATGCAGAAGAGAATACATCAGAAAATTAGCATGGAACAAGAGAAACTTAATGAAAACATGGAAAGGTCATCAGTGATCAGACAATTAAATTCTATAAAAAAATGACAATTAGAGGTATGAATGAGCTGGGCCAAGCTGGTGTCGGGACAGACTTACAAATGGTATCTCAACACCATACATATTTGCCCAAACTCGGTTAGACTAGACTGAAATATGAGACTCAAATTTTGTTCAAACCCACCCATCTTTGCATATGACTAACCTAGGCCACTTAATATTTAATAGTTTCTAAACACAGACAAGCTAACATGTTTAAAAGATGTATACGTTATAATATGATATATTTACTTTTCATACTATTTCAAAAAGAAATTACTTTTCATAAAATATAAGTAACATACTATATAAAATAAACTAAAATTAATATACTATAAAATGGAAAACGAGGGGCCGGGTTCAGGTATTTAATGTTGGTGCCCAAGCCCCGTTAGACCAGCCTAATTTTTTTTCCAAACCCTTCTAACTATCGAATAGGGATTCGGGGCTTGGACAGGTCTAATCATCACATAGTCAAAGCCTAAAAATTAATGAAATCCTTATCTAATAAATAGGCTAATCAAGAGACAAATAGGAACTTCAGGAAGAGGCTGACCAGTCCCTTGGCTTATCATACACTCGGTGCAGTTGAAGCTTCGGCTACAATTTCTTATAAATGTGGTTGCCATACAGACCTTATCTGCAATTTCAGTTTACAAAAATCTAGAAATAAAGAATATTATTTGATATACATATTATCTTGTTATTTTGATAAAAATAAGAGTTAGATAAGTGCTGAAGCATGAAGTTAAGGAAGCAGATAAACAGCTCAATTGACATATTAGGATTTGGCTGACCATTAATGTACTTCAAGAGCACTCCACAGATTAATCAGTTTAGCCATTTAAACAAGCAGACAAATTGCTACAAGAATGCACATCCATTAACAAGTAGTTGTTCACTTTTTTACACATACTATGCTGATGTGTTGACTATTAACTTAAAGAGTGCAAGAGTTCTAGTCGGAAGAAAACAACTTTTGGATATGCGGATTGGAGGAAAAGTTGCAAATGTTTGTTTAACTAATTATTTCAAGGGAAGTTGATGCTAAACTCTAGAACTGAAAGAACTCTATAGAAACCATATTTGCAACAAAAAATAACTGAACCGAAAACTTACGATTAAGGTAATTACTCTTGTCTCTTCGTCCATCATTATGTTACCGTATTGCAAATCATTGTGACAAAACCCAATCTCTTGATAGCCCTGTGTTAACTCTTTCTCAAGGATGCTGATTTCTTCTTCGAGACCGTCCAAGCCAAATTCTTTAGCTGTGCTTGGGGAACAGAATCTTTTGGCTTGACTAAGCCAAGTTCTGTAAGAAGCAAAAAGGGATTAGATACTTTCAACTCGAAAGATAAAAGCAATAATATCACATATGCATATTAGTACCTCAATCGCTCCCAGAGAAGTACATTCTTCGGACCAGGCATGTCAAGATTGTTGAACTCTCTCAATTTTGCTGCTATAAGAGATGATATTTCAGGGACACGGAGGTCAGCAGCAGAGAGTGTCTGGTAAAAAGCCAAAAAGATAGAAATCAGTTATCAGAGCTGATAAAAAACTATGCAAATTGTTCATAGTCATGAACAAAGAACAGGGGATAATTTCTCCGTAAATGAGGCAGCATCCCAATTCAGTCGTCTTATCATGGCTCTAGAACAATGCTCAAGTTTCAAAAATCATTAAGCAAAGAAAGTAGCGACTCATAATAGAACATCATCCATGAACTGTTGTTAAGATGTGGCAATTCTAACCCATACTACAATATTACAAAAATTAGACACATCTAAGATAAGATTTTGAGAGACAGCTTTTACATACCCTGGCATGAATGAACTCCTCAATCCTTCCATCTGAAAACCGCCCAAGAAGCCTAGGTCCTTGACCTAGCTCGGACATGCACTCAAAAGTCCTAATCTCATCATCCCTGTTGAAAAACACTTCCACACCTTTGCCATAAACCCGGACCAACACTTTCTGATGCAGATCACCATGATTTGTAGGCCAGTTTATCTGGAAAACCTCGTTAGTCATAGCTCCCTTGAGTGGAAATACATGAAATTCTTCCATATCTTCTATCGTATCTCCCCAAACCGACGCCACTGCTACCAAAACCTTCTTCAGTTCTTCAGGTGCAGAACTTGGAATGAACCCGTTTTTCTTCAAAGCCATTTTGTCTATCTGTCGAAACAACTTGAGATTGACTAACCTTGAGCTGTAAATTAAAACCCCACAAAAGAACACAACACGATTAGACCATACTACACCAAGATGAACATGTATGCACACGAATGTTTCAAAATCTATATAACTGTAATCATTGACGTGTTGAAACTTAAACATAATTATGAAACGAAATTCACAAATACGACAGGGATGCAAAACTTTTTGTTAGATCTATTCGAGAAAGAGCTTCATAAAACTGATGAGATAATAAATTCAACCTGCAGGAAAGAATACAGAATTTACCAAGAACAGAACAAAACAAAACTCAGGCGAAAAGTGAATAAAAGCTATAAGGATTCAAAGCCTGTCAAAATATATTCATAAAAAGGGTTCTTTTCAACGAACCTTGGAACATAAACGCCATGCATGTACCAAATACAAACTCAAAAAAAAATAAAAAAATCAAAGAACTCATTTGATTCAAACCTTCTAGAATTCAAGATAACAAACAAACACCCAGAAAGAAAGAAACATCAGGATACAAGAATGTCGACAAAAGCTAAAAGGGTCAAAGCTTTTCACACTTAAATCAAATCCCAATCTTTAAATAGACCCTTAAAAGGAGTTCAGCATGTCAACCAACACCATGCATGTAATAGGAGGAACTCCATAATCAAACAACCCATTTCAGAAAAAGACGGCAAAGAACACTGAATTTCACCCAAGAGGAAACATAACACTAAAAGAATTCTCACCAGAAAGTAGAAGCTGGCACACCAAAACCAAAGCCTTTTTCTGTATTGCAGTTTTGAGCACAAGAATCTTTGAATAAAACAAAAGATTATGAACTATAAGAAGAAAAATAGAAAGACTAGACAAATGAAAGCTGTGATCGGTTGGTTAGCAAAGAGGCAAACAACAAAATGTTGGTTAACGTTTCCCTTTGCCGTTGAAATAAAGCTCAGCTCTTATTATCGGGTCATTTTCGATGAAAATTCTTCAAGCTATACGAAAGCAACCGCGTCGGTTAACTAAATTTTAACGAGAAAGAAAATGATTAAAAATAATGTTATATTTCAAAATATATACAAAAAAGGGTTTTATTCACATTTTTGCCCCAAAACTTCCTCATTTTCCAAAATAGATACTTAAACTTTTTTTTATCCTAAATAGGTACCTAAACTTTAAATCCACTAACTTTTTTAGTCCAATTGAGTAATACCGTTTGGAAAAAAATCCCTGACCAATCCAGCTTCAACACGTGTATTATTTTTTTCATTTCAGATTTTTAAAAGAAATAAGTAAATTATTTGTGAAAAGGTAGAAAAAATAAAATATACATAAATGTTTTATTTTATAAAAGTAAAACACTTATGTATATTAAATATTTTATTTTTATTTATCACTTCATAAATAACTTATTTCTTTCTTTTAAATATCTGACATGGAAAAATAATACATGTGTTGAAGCTGGATCCGTTAAGAAATTTTTTCTAAATGGCGTTACTCATTTGGACTAAAAAGTTAACAGAGTTAAAGTTTTGGTACCTATTTGGGATAAAAAAAATATTTTAAGTACCTATTTGAGTAAAGGAAAATATTTGGAGGCTAAAATGAGAATAAAGCCATTAAAAAATTTAAATTAAATAATTAAATATAAGTCACAACTCACACGAGGCCGGTAAACCTTTGACTTTAGACGCTGGCAACATCAACTCAAGTTCCAAAATTTAAGGCTTCAATTCTTTGCATATTTATTTTGGTTTTGGTTAATTTTATATATATATATATATATATATATATTATCCTGATTCTTATTTTATAGTTTATTAGTTATAACTTCAAATTTATTGTTTAATATGTTCATTTTTTTAATTTAGTTTTAATTTAATTTTTCGTTAAATGTAATTATTTTAATAAAATATTGATTCAAATGTTTATTTTTAATAATGGTAAGGTGGCATCTCGTATGATAGCCCACATATATTTTATGTTAATATGGCACTATTTATCATAATAAATAATTTAAAAATTATAAAAATTCAAAAGTAAAAAAATTATAAATTATAAAAGTTCATAAAATTTTTACAAAATTATCATGAAGTATCGCCATACGGGCTCCATGTCTAAAAATTTAACATTTCAATAAGGATTTTTTGTTAAAAATAATTCAACTCTTTTGAAAGTTAAATAGTTAAATATGACTTTTTAAAGGTTGAAGATCAAATTTAATTAAAAAGAATAAAGAGTCAAATTAACAAAAAAATATAAACGTCGGGTTTTAATTTTTCATTATACATTTATTGTAATTGTAATATTTTTAAAATTTTATATTTATATTGAAAATAAAAAATATATTTAAAAATGCAGGGAAATTGTACTTTACACTACGATTTTAGTTAACTAAACTTAGGATTAAGGAAACAAATTGAAAATAATCTGAACAGTAATGTTACTCAATTTTATTAAATTCACATTGATTTTGATTTTGTCATTATTTTTATGTAAGAATTTATTTTTCGAGAATAATTTAGATTTAAATTATCGTTGTAGTAAAATGTTATATTTATTTAATTTATTTTTTATAAATTAAAAATATAATTATTTGAGTAGAGTTGAGTTGTAATTTATATTTTATGTATAATTTTATATTTAAATTAAAAAATAACTTTAAAATATTAAAATTTTTATTTGACTTTATTAGGCTCAAATTCACTGTTCATTTAACATTAAATTTGTAAGAAAGTTAACACGGACGGTGCCAGGAATTGTGCTATTAGAGACCACACCGGTGCATGGACCATGGGGTTTGCTAAAAATATTGGCGCTTGCTCGATTGTTGACGTACAGCTTTGGGGTATTGTTTTCTAAATTTTAGATTATAAAATAATAAATTACAAAAAGAATCTAATCAGCATCTAATCCGTCACTTGCCCAGCCCACTTGCGCCACCATCATCATTCCATGCAGCCGACCACCTAGCTGCCAGTTGACACCAACTTGGCCAGGGTTTGATATGAAAAACAAGCACCGGCTCTCCTTTTTACCCAGAAATTATTTCATCGACTTTTCGTACCACATATATGATTGATGATTTTGAGCCAGTTCTAATCCAAACTGAAAAAGGAGAAAAAAAATGCTAATATTAATCGGATAAATGTCCATCGCCGAAGTAAAAGAAAGCGACGTAAAATAAAATAATTTGTGTACTTCCCATCCTACGTGGAAAATTTATGGGTCCATCAAAATTTCGGCTTGTCTAAGTCAAATCTTTTCCACCATTACTTTCTGTTAGCATAGGTGTTACTGACTCAGATTTTGCAAAATTAAAAGCCTGTGGGACAACCTAAAATTGTCGGGGTAGAGGAGAGGACTTGAAAGATTTTTTGTTCTTTTGTTTCTTGATAATAGTAACAGAACCATAGCAATATAATAAAAAAATATATTGATTTTACGTGAATTTTTTTAAAAAAAATTAAAGAAGAAATTTATTAATATTAAAAAATAAATAATATAAGTGAAGTTTCGACTATATCTATTTAAGATTCGAAAAATCATGTTCTATACAGATTCAACTTGTGCTGTATGATCCGTACTGCTCCAGTTTTGTGCTTAATAGGAACCAAAGATCCCCTTATTTTATCACTATATTTATTTTTTCAACAAATAATGAGATTTGAGTCACACAATCTCTAACAATTTTATTGTTTATTTTAGATTTTTTATACTTCTAGAATGGACTAGATTTAACATAATCTGATTAAAAATTAGAATTTCCAAATAATTACAAAATAGGAAATGAAACAATTTAAACTAAAACCAATTAATTGAACAATTGGATCAAGAATTAGAATGAACAAGTAATTACATACAGCACACTTACAAAGTAGAATCTAAATTAATAATTCAAATTGAAATTAACTGAGTGAATAACTGGACTAAAAATTAAAATATTCGAATAATTACGAACTAAAATCTAAACTAAAATTAATTGAATGATTAACTGAACTAAAACCCACAGTTTAATAACTCAATATTGAAAATCTCTTTAATTATTGTCCTTGGTTGAGAATATGGAATGGCCATTTACCGCGGAAGACTAAAGACTTTATTCGGAGATGATTGAAAGAATTTGTACCTTGCAAGACATCTTGCAGTTGGATTCGATTTGTCAAAGGTGTGGTATTATTGAGAGCCTTGATTGACAGCCACTGCGTGAAATAAGTTGGCAATTTAGTGGTCTTTACCGGTGGCCAATGGGGTGAAATGCAACATTGATGCTCCAGCAGGACGTTTGAGGACTGAATGGGGTTATGAAGCTATTGTTCGTAATGATAGGGGATGACTTCATTAAAGGTTTATCTGGGCACTTGACAATGGTTATTAATCCTAAACTTGCAGAAGCTTTGGCCATAAGGGAAGTGATCTCATGGTTTCGGTCCTTTACTTTTGACAAGGTGGAATCTGAGATTGATGGCTAGATATATTTGTTATATAAAGTGTCATAATTTAGTACTTATATTTAAATTTTTATTGAGTTGGTGTCACTCTTCACCTCTGTCCCAACTTAATGGAGAATTTATTAAAAATTCTTATTTTTCAAAACATAAGATATTATTTTAAGGATAATTTTTCTTTCATATACAATCTAAAAAATATTTACAAATGATGATATTCAAATAAAATATATTATAACTTTTAATAATTCAACTTTTCAACCAAAATCATATTTGATTGTTATATTAATTTTATTTTAATTTATTAAATAAAATTTTCACCCACATACTGACTATACCATAATCTAATATTATATAAAAAGCAACCATTTATATTAATTTATAATTAAATAATTTCTTTATAATTCTTATACAACTAATATTTTAACATTCCATAATATTTAATAATTGGTCAAAACTCAAAGGGGAATTTTTTTTTCAAACAGTCGATTATTACAATATTAATATTAATAGGATAAGGACTACTTTAATTTTATTTCTAGACATTAGTCACGCACAACTGATTGTCTGATGCCACAAATGTGCACAGAAACGAATAGGGAAAAGCATAATGCAATTATGGAGCTTCAGTATTCATCCAACATTCGAATCTTAACACATAAATATAAAAATATGAGCTCCGAAAATCCTTATTTACATGAAAATATTTTTTTTTAAATATTTAGCCCATGGCCGTGTTGGACACTAACTCCTATATGATATACTTAAGACCTGAGCTCAATAATAGGACTACCTTCCCTGCATATGTATATCTAGCTAAAGGACAACGTTTATGTTGGGCGTAGGTCACATGAGTGCCACTATGTGGGAGGCTCAATGCCCATGTGTGTGTGCCCTATTATAGATGTTTTGGAGTAGCAGAATACTGCTTCAATTTATTTTTATATGTGGGTGCCGCAAGTCAAGAACAAAAAAGGTTTTGTTCTCCAAAAGTGTGTTTTAGAGGTTTATTCGATGTCTATTTGAGCTGATTCTTGAGCTCTGACCAGTAGATTTAAGAATCTCAATTATAGATAGTAGAATTTTTCATAAAATTACTATAGCTTTGTGTTTTCGTTTTCAAAATCAATCCTTTTTGGGTAATGTTTTTAACTTTTTGCTTTAATTTGCTTGAGATTACTTGTTTATAGTCTTGGTTGAGTTATATGCTATTGTTGTGGTTTTATGTTGTAACCTTTTAGTAAGTTTTTTTTTTTATTTTTTTATATTATGGTAGAGCTTTTGGTGAACTTTCAAGTCTCATTGCTTTAAAGAGGCTTTTCATGTGTATGTCTCAATTTATTAGTTTTGTTTGTGATATTATGGATAATTTGCATTAATTGTTGATATATTGTGTTATTGGGTTTGTCATAGACCTACTCATGGGTCGGGCTACCCGGCTAGGCCCGAAGGCCCTCTTGAAATGTGGGAGGGTTTGGGAAAAAATATAGGTCTGAAAAATAGGCTTGGACAAAAAAATGAGGCCCGTTTAAAAATGGGCGGGACATGGTAAGGTTTTTAGCTGAGGCAGGCCCGGCCAACCGAATTCACTAAATGACAAAAAAATTCTGCTATTTCTTTTTTTGTTTTTGAATGTTATTTTCTTGTTGTTTTCTCCATATTTTACTACCATATTACTATTAGTTGCTCCTATTTTGTTGTTATTATTTGGATATTGTATAAAACTTATTTTATTATTAATTTTGTTATTATTTTAAAGGCATTTGTTAATTTTATTATTATTTTAAAGGTATTTGCTTGTTAAGTTGCATCTATCTTAGTGCTATTTAAGTCTACATATTTTTAAAATTTATTTTCAATTTGTTGGAAAATATTTATTTTGATTTTTTAGGATTTTTGATGTTTTATATATATTTAAAAATTATATAAAATAATATAAAAATAAATACGGACGGGCTGGGCCAGGATCGGGTTTTAGTATTTTTATTTGGGTCGGGCTTGGGCAAAATTTTAAGACCATTTTTTGGGCCTGGCCCGGCCCAAACCCAATGAATGGGCCTAAATTTTTAGTTGAGTCCGGCCCGAACCCAGCCCGGTTCGGCCCATGAGCACCTCTAGTTTGTCATAATTACCAAATTGATTTATTGAGAGTGAAAGAATACCAATTGTGCTTCTGTGGTGTTTCATCGGGTTCGATTTCATCCCAACATATCGATATTAGAGCTTGGTTCTTGTGTTTTGTAATCATAAAAATTAGCACTAGTAAGAGAAATATGTTGAATGACACAAATGATTAACTTTGGAGGAAAAAAATGAAAGATCTTCTATTTGTGAAATCTTTGCACCTTCTTGTTTTTACTACTCAAAATCTTGAGTCAAAACTGATAAAGAGTGGAAATTTGAGCATCAACAGATGTGTGATTTCATTCAACAATTTGTTAAGAGAATGTTTATAACCACATTGATCAAGAGACATATATGGGTACATTGTGGAACAAGCTTGAAAACTTGTATTCTTCAAAGTCTGGTAATAACAAGTTGTTCATGCTTAAGAGAATAATGGCATTAAGTTACAAGGAAGAGACGTCTATAGTCGGCCACTTGAATGAGTTTCAAGATTTGTTGATTCGACTATTTGGTATGGGACCTAAATTTGACAATAAGATTACGGGACTTTGGTTGCTTGCTACTCTATCGAACTCTTGGGAAACATTTCAAGTTTCACTCATTAATGTTGCTTTAAAGGGTGTTCTAACCTTGAAAATTGCTAAGAGTGGTGCGTTGAATGAAGAAGTGAGAAGAATGTTTCAAGGTTCTCCATCACAGTCTAAGGTTCTAGTTACCGAAAATAGGGGGACAAACAAAGATAAAGGTGAAAAGGTTAGAGAAAAAAGTTAAAGAAAGTCAAAGTCAAGATACAAAAATCTTGAGTGTCATCATTGTGTCATGGGCCGTGGTTCAAAGCTCGTGACCAAAACACAAAAAGCATCTAATGGAGGTCAATCTATTAAATAGAGCTCATTTAACCCACATGAATTGGCCCGATTTGAAGAATAAGTGACGAAGCCTATCTACTTGAAGTTTTGGTAGCCCACTGAAGAACTCATGGAAAATTAGAGCTACCTAGGTAAATAAGAAAGTAATCTTAGAAGATTTTTAATTTGATAATATTTGGTTTTGTAATCTTGGGGATTATATAAATCCCTTAATTGTAGACAGGCTTTGATCTCGTCTGTCAATGAAATTCAATCTATGCCGTTGGTTTTGGGGGAGTTCAACTATAAATAGAGGGTCTCCCTCTCATTTGTAATCATCCGTTGTATTCCATTCTTTAGTAATAAATATTAATCGAGAGCATTTACTTAAAAACTTGGCATGCTTTGTTTTTTTATGACTATTTTGTTCTTTTAAGCTTTATTTTGTCTTTGAGTTGCTTCTGCTAGCCTTAGAGATTTTTTATCGAGAATTCTCGCATTGCTAGAGTTAGGCCGACTTAAGTGCATTTGAAGTGAAGAAATTGCCTAAGGCCAAACGGATTGTAAGACTAAAGGTCAGCCCCGTGACAATTATGGCAAGAAAGGCCATATCAAGAAGTATTGCTACAAGTGGAATAGAGAGAATAGATGCGGTGGTGATAAATAATAAAGAAGAGATAATGAGAAATTCGAACATGTTACTACTGTTATTATTGATGATTTGTTAGTCCTTTGTAATGAGAATTTGATTAATCTATCATACGATGAGACTAGTTGGGTGATAGATACTGGTGTTACGCTTCATGTCACGTCACAGAAGTTCTTCACATATTATAATTTTGTCAATTTTAGGGTATTGAATATAGGTAGTGATAGCTTGGTGCAAGTTGTTGGTGTGGGAGATGTTAGTTTGGTCACTAACAATATGACACTTAAAATATTAGGTATGCAATGAATATTCATTTAGATTTGATTTCTGCAGAAAAGCTTGATGATGATGGTTTTTATAACACTTTCAATAAGGTCCGTGGAAATTATTAAATTCACATTGGTTGTGGCTTAAGGGAAGAAGAGTTGGGACTTATATTTGATGCAGGCTTTAACTTCTCGAGGTATGGTGAATATGACAGAAGATGATGACCCAACAAAATTGTGGCATAGACAACTTAGTCACATGAGTGAGAAGGGCTAAATTGTTTGGTCAAGAAGAATCAACTTTCAGGTTTGAAGAATACTATGGTGAGGAATTGTGTTCATTGTCTAGTTGAAAAACAGATAAGAGTTTCATTTAAGCATCACCCACCTTCAAGAAATTTAAATTTGCTTGAATTGGTTCATTCAAATGTTTGTGGTCCCTTGAAGGTTAGGTCACATGGTGGCACACTTTACTTCATGACTTTCATTGATGACTATTCAAGAAAAATTTGGGTTTATACTTTGAAAAGAAAGGACCATGTACTTAATGTATCCAAGCACTTTCAAGCTTCATCTGAGAGAGATTGGGAAGAAGTTAAAGTGTACTCGTATCGATAATGGTGGAAAGTATAGAAGACTATTTAATATTTACTATCGAAGACTCTAAAGTTGAATGGATTGTCGGAGAGAATGAACTGGACATTGATTGAGAAAGTCAAATGTTTACTTTCATATACAAAGTTGCCTAGATCTTTTGGGTTGAAGCTTTGTATACAGTTGTACATGTGATTAATCTATCTCCTAGTGTTCTTTTGCAGGATGATGTACTATATAGGGTTTGATTTGGTAAAGACGTGTCATATCACCTGCGTGTGTTTGAATGCGAAGAATTTGTCTATGTTCCAAAAGATGAGCAATCTAATTTAGATGCCAAGACTCGACAATGTATCTTTATTAGTTACTGTCATGATGTGTAATAGCTCATTTTTGGTAAAATTAGAATAGTGGTTTCGGGACCACAAATCTAATTTCGGAAGAAAAATTATTTTTATATTATTTTATGGTCTATAGTATGATAGTAATGTCGTATAAAAATTTCGTAAAGAAATTTTATCGATTACATGTTTAATTTGATAAAGGACCAAATTGCACAAAGTGTAAAAGTTGAGTCCTAATAACTAAAAGGATTAAATAGCTATGGAATTCAAAATTTGAGGTCTTTATATGACAAATAAACCATTAAAAATGCTTAGTGGTTAAGGATGATGATTCATCCATGGAAAATAAAATAAAAAAAAGGATGAAATTGGAAAGTGAAAAAAATAAAAGATGATAATTAATTAAATAATGAAAATATCATCTTTTTCATCATCTTTCCCCAATTATTTCCATAGAAACCTTAGCTAAGAGAAAGTAGCTCAAGCAAGCTTACTTTGATCAATTAGGTATGTTTTCTTGTCTCGGTTTTAATGATTTTTATATTTCTGAGATCGTAATAGCTTAATCTAGCTATCTCAGGGACTAATTTGTAAAGTTATCAAGGTACTAGGATTTTTTCATGGATGAACATAGATGAATTATGAAGTTTTATGGTAGAAAATGAAAGGTTATTAATAGATAACTTCTTTAAAGGGATTTTTGATGAAATTATGATTTAAGGACTAAATTGGGAAGATGTTAAATTCATGGAAAATTTTTGAATTTTACAAAATACATGGGCTGTAAATTTTACTTGTAAAAATCGGCTAGGCTTGGAATAAGAATTAAATTGCATGAAGTTCATTTTTCGAGCTTAAAGATGAAATCATCGTTAATTAAAAGATTAGAGGCAAAATGGTAATTTTTCCTAAGATGTGAATTGAATTGAAATGAACATTAATTAATGTTAAATTCTTTCATATAGATTCAGATAGATCAAATTTGAAGTTAGAACGAGGAAAGAGAAAATGTCGGATTAGTAGATTTTATGTACACGAACATTTGTCGAGGCAAGTTCGTGCAACTAAATTGTGTATATTTATATGCTTGAATTAAATGTTGTGTATGTGAATTGTGTAAATGCCAAATATATGAAATTGGTTACATATCCAACAAAGCCCGATAAATATTAAATCTCGTTTGAATAATGGAATTCGATGGATACAGGATTTCCCGATTGGTTGTGGTCCTGCATGTGTTGCGGACACACCACAGCTCCTACGAGCATCCCGTTATAAGCCCTTTCGAGCTTCTCGTTATATGGTTCCTGCGAGCATCCTGATCGGTGGTGATCTTGCATGTGTTGCGGACTACCGCAACTCTTTGCGAGCATCCTACTGTATGATCGGTTGTGATCCTGCATATATTATAGACACAAACGCAGCTCTTTGTGAGCGTCCTGATATAGCTAGCTTGAACTTCCCGATATATGGCTATTTAAAGCTCCTGATTAATGGCACTTTGTGAGCTTCCCGTTTAAAGGCTCTTTGTGAGCTTCCTAATTAAAAGTTCTATGTGAACTTCCTGATTATATCTCTGTATGAGCTTCCCGTTATATAACCCGGATAAGCTTCCTAAAAGGCTCTTTATGAGCTTCCCGATTAATGGCTCTTTGTGAGCTTCCTGTTATATGGCTCGAGAAAGGATTTCCCGATTATGTGCTTTAATGAGCACTCCCAAATATAAATTGACAGATTACTAATTTGTACACTTCGAGTGTACTACCTAGGTATCTATTGATATTTCAAATAAAATTCAACGGGAAAAATTCTGACATGAGAAGATATGAACACGAAATGAATTATTACAAGTATCTGCCTGAAATACATGAAAAGGATAATACATGATATATGGAAATATGAGATAATGCTATATGAACATGGAATTTGTTTGATGAATATGTTCATCTATGATTATATACTTGTACACCTCGATCGTACTACCCGTGTAACCATCGACATTTCGATTGATTTAATGAGCAAAGTTCCAACATGAAATAGTCTGAACTCGAGACGAATTATTATGAAAATGTACTTGAAATACATGGATATTATTTGTATATGTTATATGAATACATGATGTGGAAAGCATATTTATATGGAAATATGATTACTGTTGAGCCTATACATATTTCTTGATATTTGAATGAAATATATGACTAACAATGATGATAAAGACATGTTCTAGGGCTTGTGATCAAATTGGTTAATTACCATGTTATAAGAACTTACTAAGCATTTCATGCTTACTTTGTTTTATTTTCCCTTTTCTATAGTAATTCGAAGGCTCATTGGATTGGAAGCTTGGCGGAGATCACTCACACTATCCATCAGCTCATTTCGGTATATATATGGTAAATCAATTATGGTTATAATAGTATGTATAGGTTAATTGGCCAATATCAGCATATAAATGCTTTAATTGTAACTAGCCATTGGAATGGCTTGTGATGGATATGTTTGGTATGTGTTTGATATTGGTTTATTGATAGAAATTATATTGACATATTGATGATTGAGTTAAGTTAGCATATTTGATAAGATATGCATATATGTGAACTTGGAAATTTAAGTAGGTGTGTATACTTGATTATATGAGGTATTATATCATGTATAGGACTTGATTTTTAGTTGGCTGACCTATAATAGATTGTGAATGTGTTAAAGTGTTGGTGTAGGGGGATGACAAAATGAGGTGAGAAATATGGCTTGAAAAATAGCCTATTTTCGTCTACACGGCCAGAGACACAGTCTTGTGTCTTAGCATTGTGTGACA
This sequence comes from Gossypium arboreum, assembly GCF_025698485.1. Classification (NCBI taxonomy): domain Eukaryota; kingdom Viridiplantae; phylum Streptophyta; class Magnoliopsida; order Malvales; family Malvaceae; genus Gossypium; species Gossypium arboreum. The sequence continues at coordinate 27,397,131 of NC_069074.1, read as the reverse complement.
CACGGTCTAGCACATGGGCGTGTGATCTGGCCTTGTGTCCCTTGCATCTTTAAAATTTCAAAACAGAATGCCCATGTATTTACACACGACCTAGCACATAGGCGTGTGGCTTGGCCGTGTGACCCAAGTCAGAGAGTTACACGTCCTGAGACATGGGCGTGTTCCTTGGCCGTGTAAACCACACGGCCTGACCACACACGCATGTGACCCATGCACCTAGGAAAAATTTTGAGATTTTGCGAAAAATTCTCTAAGTACCCAGTTTAGTCCCGACTCGTTTCTAATGCATGTTTTGGACCTCGAAGGCTCATATAAAGGACTTTATGTTTGATTTCTGACATGAATACTATATAAAATAAAATACCTGTTTACTTAATCTGTATATTTCGGTAATGCTTCGTAACTCTATTCCAGCGATGGATACAGGGTAGGGGTGTTACATGATGAGTTTAGGTATAGGTCGTATGATTCGATTAAGAAGACTTGTAAGAAGCAAATATGTGGTTCTTTTTTAGGAACAAGAAATTGATAAGATGGAGAATATGAATCCACAAAATAGTGATGATTTGTTTGAAATGAATCTGATTCCTCTAGCTTCTTCATGAAATCCTATTTAGGATGATATGAAAGAAGTTAACATTTATGACTAACAAGGTATAGTTGATTTTAATGCTCCTATAGATGAGGTTGAAAATGATCAACACCAAGCACTTATAGCTCCACCGTTAGTTTCACGTTGGAGTTAATTAGAGATCGATGATTTTCGTAAGGTATTCTTCTGATGGGTATGTTCTTTTAACCGACGAGGAAGATCCAGAGTGTTATAAAGAGGCTACGGAGAGTGAATGCAAAGATCAGTTGGTTGAAGTGATGAAAGATAAACTCCAATCCTTGCATGACAATTATATCTTTGAGTTGGTGAAATTGCCAAAGGAAAAAGAGTTTTGAAAAATCAGTAAGTTTATAGGTTGAAGTAAGAAGACAATTGAATTCCACGATACAAAACTAGATTGGTCATTAAGGGTTATAGTAAAAAATGGGGATTGACTTTGAAATATTTTCTCCAGTTATAAAGATGTTCTTTATCAAAACTATATTGAGTTTGGCAACTTATTATAGCTTAGAGGTTGAACAGATGGATATGAAAACTGCTTTCTTTCATGGAGATGTAGAAGAAGAGCTTTACATGTAGTAACTAAAGGGTTTTGCTGTACAAGGCAAAGAGGAATATATGCAAATTGAGGAAGAGCTTGTATGGTTTAAAGCAAGCTCCGAGATAATGGTACAAAATGTTTGAGTTTGTTATAGGGGAGCATGGCTACAAGAAGACAATGACTTCTGACTATTGTGTTTTTGTTCAGAGATTCTTTACTGATGATTTCGTTATTTTATTGTTCTATATTGATGATATGCTTATTGTTGGTCATAATGCTTCTAGAATTGTCATGCTGAAACAAGAATTGAGTAAATCCTTTGAGACGAAGGATTTAAGGCCAGCAAAGTAAATTTTTAGCATTAGATTAACATGTGATAGAAAGGCCAAGAAGTTATGGTTATCACAAGAGAGGTACATTAAGAAAGTACTTTAAAGGTTTAATATGGATAGATAGAACAAAGATGGTGAGTACTCTCTTTACCATATAGTTCAAGTTGAGTGTCAAACAAAGTCCTTCCACATAGGAAGAGAAGAAAAACATGTGGAAAGTTCCTTACTCTTCAGCCGTGGGTAGTTTGATGTATGCACGAGACCAGACTTGGCCTATGCAGTTGCTACAGTTAGTCGGTTTATTTCTAATTCAGGGAGAGAGTATTGAAATGCAGTGAAGTGAATTATAAGATATTTCCAAGGCACCTTCAATTTTAAACTTTGTTTTGACAATGAGAAACTCATTCTAGTTGGTTACACAAATTTATGTGATCAGAGATATTGACTCGAGAAAATCCACTTTGGGTTACTTGATCATTTTTGCAGAAGGAGCAAAGGCTTGGCAATCTAGATTGCAAAAATGTGTTGCTTTATCCACTATTGAGTCTAAGTTTATTGCAACTACCGAGATGTGCAAAAAGTTTCTTTGGATAAAGAAATTTGTGTAAGAACTCGGCTTTGCTCAAGAGAGATATGTCTTGTTTTGTGGTAGTCAATGTGCTATTTGGTAAGAATTCAACTTTTCGTTCTTGGTCTAAAACATATTGATGTAAGGTATTAATGCATGCGGTAAATTCTCAAGCCAAATTTGTTAGAACTTGAAAAAAATTCACACTAATAATACTGGTGCAGATATGTTGACTAAAATCTTACTAAAAAGAAAGTTTAAAGCTTATTACTCAATCGTTTGTATGGCAAACATCCCCCCGTAAAGGGAAGGGGATATTTGTTGGACGTAGACCACATAGGTCCCACTATGTGTATGTGTATATATGTTTTAGGGGCAACAGAATAACGCTTTAGTTTATTTTTATATGTGGGTGTAACAAGTTGGAGAGAGTATTGTTTACCAAGTGTAATTTTAATCAACTCTTTAAGCTAGGGTTATCTGATGTCCATTTAAATCGATTAGTAGACTCAAGGATCTCAGTTGTCTCATACCCTTTGTTGAGTTATATTCTTTTGCACTAACCTTGTGTTGTAATTTTGTAACAAGAGTTTTTGAGCTTTTGGTGGACTCTCTCGCGATTTTTGCCCTGGATTTTCCATCTAAAAATTTGTACGTCTCAATTCATGATTTTTGTTTGCAATGCTATAAATGGCTTGAATTGATTGTTGATATATTGTGTTATTAAATTTATCATATTGATTTATTATAAGTGAAAAACACCAATTGTGCTTCTGAGATGTTTTACTGGGTTCAATTTTGGCCCAACAGTTTACTGACCCGAACTAAGGGTAGATATTGAATTGACTACTTAAGCCACGTTCTTATTCCGAGGATAATACTTCCCACTGTCATTTTGTCTATTTTTTAAATTTTCATATCCAAATAGAAGGAAGTGGACTTTAGTAATTGAAAGTAAATGGACAGACATAATAATGAATAGGGCATACTTGGCAAGTATGTTGACACTTCATGATTCTCCAAAGACGCTCCAGATATATGAACATTTTGGGGGAAGAAATGAACATACTCATGCCGAACATATCCATGCTTGACACTTACACTAGTTTGAGTAATATAGCTTGGCTAGACACATTATCACATTGCTTAACAACACAACACAACACAACACAAAAGTAACTGCTAAAAACCATACAGAACAAAAATGGAACTACAATAATCTTCAACAATACATTTCCTTTTGTCGGAAAAAAAGGGGATCACATTGATTATCATTATCCGTACAAATTATGTGCGGGTAGAAAATTGCAATATAAGTAATCTAAGGAATGGTTGATAGTAAACTCAAACAAGTAATATACTAGTTGCACAATCAAGCAAAAAGATATTCTATTTAATTTATCGATCATAATGCAAGAGTACAAGTTTTAAGTGAGGTCATACTGTCAATACTGACCTTTTAGGTGGCGATCGCTGTTTTAAAAGGTTGGATTTTATTCGCCGTGTCAGCAAAAAGCATAGAAATGCTAGGACAACAATCAAGACCAAATAAACTTCAAAGTGAGTTCCCCAGAAATACCCTATTGAAAGGAGCCGGCTTTTTCTGCCACAATCATAAATACTACGAAGTAAAGTTCCATCAGAAGAGACTTCTGGATCAAGAATAAAGTCTACATTTGTGGCTTCTTCTTTTTCCAACCAAATATGTGTGGCCTTTGATTTATACCCAGGCACAGTAGCCATAACTGCAAGCATATTCATCAGTTTAAAACATAGAGGTAGTTATTTGCTCAATTGAATGGGATATTTACAAAAAGGCCTGCCATCAAACCAATATCCCAGAAAAACGGCAAGGACTTATTGCTCAACAATCAGTAAAAGATGCATAAAACATTCGCAATATATATTTAACCTATATTGCTTTAACTCTTCGTTTTTCTTTTAAGTACCTATGATTGGCACTCATGTCCAACACTTACCAGGACATGAGTAAAGGGATATGATCCTTTGAAGACCCTCCAAGTACAAGAGAATCGTGGGAAAAATTTAACATACCCATGTCCAACACATTCAAGTCCAAGTAACATAGTATTCAACGAGCTCCAAAAACCAAATGCAAGCCTTATTTAAACCCTCTTCAGCAGCACCTTGCTATTCTCATGATTTAACCAACTACTCATTTTTCTTTTCTAATCATGCGTATGCGATCATTAGAAATTTCTTGCATTACTAACAATCACTGAAAAGAACAATGCACACTGAGACTAAAAAATTTCATACCTTCATATCTCTCTCCTGGAACGAGTAACCGATGATAATCTGCTAATGTCCCGCTAGTTTTAACCTGTCATGATCAGGGGCACCAAGATACAAGTTATTAAAAGAACGCTACAACTCAAGACCACCAGATTATTTAATCATGTCAAGATTTTATAAAAGCAGCGAGAATGAGTATTTTGTTTACGATGATCAAAGGAGAAAATAAAAACAAATATAAGCACAAGCAGCATGGATACTTCTATTACAAGTATCTCAGAAAAGAATAAAATCCAGGCATATCAAAAGCAATTGATGTTTCATATAGAAAGAGCAAAGAAAAAGCAATTGCTGTTTGGTAAAAAGGAGCTCCCTAACAAGAAGGGTGATAGAAGCTTAAGATGTGAAGCATGGATATGGAAGTAAGAAAATATCAAAACACATTTTCACTTTTCCTAAGATGATTGCTGCAAAGTATTAGGTGGTCTACTAAGCAAAACAGGTCCACAAATAAAGGAAAACAGAACTATGATTAATATCTTCAAGGTAAATCCAAGTTCTTTATGCACAAAATTCTTCAGAAATTACATCCTAAACCGGGAAAAAGTGAACTTCACAAATTCCAAAAATGCTCTATGTTCTCATATAACAGGTCGAATGTGAGCAGATTAAAATTTTCCATTCTAGGGAGAAATGATGAATTCTCAGTGATCATAGTATATACGAAATTCAAAGTGACTTCAACAAGACAGTTAATTGCTCTCCTTTAGTGCCAGTGAATAAACTGATACATTCCAAATCAGAATCCTTACACTATGATTTCTGTGACAATAATATGGTTAATAAGGAGATGTCTGTGTATTATGACAGCATATATATATATATGAACAAACCGTGTAATTTATTCCCTTGATTGTGATCAACCCAGGCAATGGCCTTCCACTGTCTGAAGAAAAGACCCTTCCATGAACTCCTGTCTAAAAATATACAAGTGGCATAGATCAATGATTCGTTTGTTGAATATTTAAGATTGTTATCCACAATGCCTCCAATAAGATAGATTTTTGAAAAATATTCTTTTACACAAAAAAGATGCAGAAAGAAAATGAAATCTATTTCAATTTTCAATACCGGACATTTTTAAAGCCAAACTGCAGAGTACCTTAACAAGGCTTGCAACAAGATTTAGCATGCTCATTTTGTTGTACTCCCAAATGGTAGGAAGCTGCACATTACAATTAGAAAAGAAGATGAAAAAAGGCAACAAGAAGTAGTAAAAACAAGAATGAACACTATCTAAATTAACTTTCCAAACAGGCTGATATCAAAATAAGTTAACGGAATGCTGCCAAGAGCCAAGAACTATATACTTGAGAAGATACAAAACCAACAAGGTTCATATATTAAGAGAGAGAAAATAAAAATGGAAAAATGATCATGCATATCCAAGAAAAGTTACTTAAAGCATCTGCAGAATAAGGCAACGATTTCAAGTAAAAAAAAAAAAAAAAAAGAACAGGGCAACAATAACTACTATAAGTGTTCCACTTCTATTTCATAGTTATTGTATTAGCATTTATTCTTGCTAATTAGTTTTTTGCCAATTACGAGAGAGCTGAAAAGAGGGACATTGACAAGACACTACAAAGACCAAAACACCTAATTTAATTCCATAGAGGCAGAGATAATTTGGCGAAATAATTTCTGATATTCTTCAGTATCAGCATAAAAGGGATTTGATATTTGACAACATCGTGATAAATAAAAGAACCAATAAGGCGCCAATTGAAAAGAATAAAGTAGAAGGCCACCATAATAAATTTCCTACAATTAAAACAATCTTATGAAAAATGAAGCAGTTTTAAAACTTTCTTTACCGCATCCAAAAAGCATGCTCCACAAAATAGCATCAAAACACCTTCAAAAAGTATTTAATTGCTTGGTTTTAAGAAAACCATGGGAAGAAACATTAAAGATTCTACATCTCAATGCCTAGGGTTCAAATTAAGAACAATCACTCCAAACAGCTTTGAAAAACACCACTATTACCTGAAATTTGAATTTTAAGAAAAACCAAAAAATAGACATAGATATTGTATGAAAAGACTAAGGCAAAGGGAATTCAGAAAAGGACAAAGGAGACATTGGCATAAAAGATATAAGAAATAACAAAATGTTGAAGAAAGTGATGAGGTCCTTTTTATCTAAAGCAACACATCTGCATACAATTTCTGAGCTAGAGCAAGTTTAAAATAACTAAATTTTAGGATTTAGCAGGATCTTGAGGGGAAAAAAAGAATTCATTACAAGATAAGCATAAAGAAGGGGCACTCTCCTGTGATGTGACCGAGTTAAGAAGCAAAGAACGCTAGGTGAAAAGTATGACTCCCTATCTTTCTATCACTAAACTTTTATAATAAAAAATAAGAAAACTAGAAAAGGCCTCCACCTTTTCAGAAGGTCAGTGCACTAAAGTATACAAATCAAGCTAACCATAATGAATGCTAAAGTGATTCCACTCCCGTTCAATTGGGTTTTCTCTTCTTTTTTTTTCTTTTATTTGGGGGTTAGATTTAAATTAAACATCATTCCTTAAAAATCAGTTCTATAAAGTACAGGTTAGAAAGTAAGGTTTATGAGTTACTTCAACAATCACATCAACAATGATTTCCTCCAAAAGAAGAAAAAACCAGAACTGGTATAGAATATAATTATACAGTGAAGCTTGATGCAAGCCCTAATCCAAGGTCATTTGTTATCAATTAAAAGATGGCTCAGACATTATTCTAACCTCCTTGGCATTAGGCCATTTGTTATCACTAATCTCCAAGGTCAACTCAAAACAACCGCCATATATGTAGTTCCAATCTTGCATGCCACCATATACAGGGTACCTGCATTAAGTTGAATCACTGGCTTACATAACAGGAGAAGTTATGAAAAGTGGACTAATATTACAGACTATAGAAAGCAAAACATAGATGAACAAAAGTTGCATGGTTTGTAAGGTAATCAATTTCTCTGATCATAATCAGCAAACAAATTGCTTACCAGGCTGCTCCATTGGTAATGCCTCCTTCAAATTCTTTGCTCAAAGACATGTTATAGTGAGATTTGCTATATATGCTTGCCAAGAATCTGAATGTTCCATCATCAGGACATGCATAATAGTTCTTCCTGATTTAATACATATAAATATCAGAAACTATGTCCAGCATTGCATTTGAAAGATTCAGTTTGCATTAATATAACAAAAGGAATTGATTTTATGTTGTTCCTAAGGTGCAGAGATGTAGAAGAGTCACATTACTAACAGTAACATTATGACAAATGAAACTCATTATGAATTAAACAAAAGATATGGGGATCCACAAGGCTACAACCATTCATTATTGCAGAAATGATCATGGTGAAGTCAACCAGGAAGTTATTAGAGATTGTATTACAATTTAAATAACTAACATATATGCTGACATTGGCAAAGAAAAAGAATTGAAGTGAAACAAGGCTCGTAAACCATGTCATGGAAATATGCAATCTATAATCATTTAACTGATGAAACATCCATTTATGAACATCTAATAACCAAATCAAGGAAATTAAATTGCTTGCTTAAAAAGGAATTAGACAAATATAACTTAAACATGAATTAAGCTGAAGCCTAAAATGCCTAGATATAACACCTGATAGTCTAGCATGCCTAAAAAAAATATTTAAATAACAGGCAGGAGCTACAAGGAGCTTGAATAATTTTGTAGGTGCAGCTTTGCAATTTTAAAGCTGATAATGAAGAAGGATCACCTTTTATCCAGAGAGGCGTCCCATGGATAGTTAGCAACAAGTGCACCCTGTAAAAAATGAATTGTTAATAGGCTCCTCCCCTTAAGTTTCTTGTATACCAAATAAGATCAGATTCATAGCCTCATTCCATCAATATCAGATATTTTGAAGTAATGAGACAGAACTACCATGTACATCATTAGAAGGTATAAACTTTTACTAGATCTGAATGCCAGCAATCTAAAATTGATAAGAAAACTTTAGAATTAAATCCTCACTCTCACTAGGGCTCTGTTTGGTTGATACTTTTCTATTCTATTTTTGCAAGAAGACAATACAGTAAAAAGAAAAAAAAATGAATAGGAAACAGCAAATAGAAAAAGCATTAATAAATCAGAGCCTAAATCAAAGATTAAAGTATAAGAATAGGCATATATTTACCAAACAATAAAACATAGATGGGCCACAGCATGTACATGAAGGGGCATCAGGCTTTAGTTTGCCATTTCTTCAGTTTTGCAAACATTATCTCCAGCCCTCAAAAATTTTACTACCAGTTTAGCTAAAATTTTCATATTGCCCTAACTTTGGGCACCTCACACAGAATTCTACCGTTGGATAAATACTCTAGTAAATTTATGTTACTCTGACTCGAGTTTGAGTGTTGGATATCGGTATGCGTCCGACATAGGTCTGTTCAATTTTTTCTTATTTTTTTCATGTTTTTGGAGGGTAATATCCCCATACCCATGTCTGAAATGTGTCGGACAAGGATGTTGGATAAGGGTACTTCAAGAAAAATGAAGAGTCGAATCAATATAGAGGTACACTCCATGCAACACTAACATTACCTGCGGAACGGAGTCTTTGCTCTTTATGCATTGACTTCCAATTAGTAGTTAATTTCTCTCACAAAGCAACTCACATATATATATATATTTGGGTGCTAGACAAGAGAATGTCAAGAAAATGAAGAGTCGGATCAATAAAGAGGTACATTGCATGCAACACTAATGTGATCTACAGAATGGAGTCTTGACTCTCTACGCATTTACTTCCAACTAGTTTAGCATTGCTTTTGAAAAGTTTGCTTTTTGATTTAAGTAGTCAGCAATGCTATCAAAAAGTGCTTTTGAAAAGATAAAATGTCTATTTAGAAATGATGTTATAAAGTTAAAATAAGTTTCTGAAAGCCAGGCTAGAGAATGAGCGGAAATAGATAATTTAGCTCAAACATGATTTTCCAAAAGCCAGGAGCTAGAAATTTTAGCTTTTTGAGTTGACTTAAAAACCTAGTTTTAAAAGCATGTTTAGCTTGAAAAACTATCTGCTTAGCATTGCTTATGGCTTCAAAAGCTGGTTTGGCTAGAAAAGTGCTTTTGAGAAACAATGCTAAACACACCCTTAAGTTATCTTTCAAAGCAACTCATACATACACATACATATATGTATGAGTTTACAAGATAGAGTTGGGTGACAGAAGCATCTTTGCATATTTCAAAAAGGGAAATAAAAGTGATGCCAAGAAAGATAAATGATGAAGTGAAGCTTCTCTTATCATTTGTAATTAAATCTTCTATGCCTATCATGTTTATCTTCAAATATAGTCATTTACAACGTTTTGCCAAGACATTGAAACAATCTAAAAACTGGCAGGGAAAAAGTAACAGCTATTGTCAATATCCAATAACAATAGCACTCTCTGAGTTTAATAAATACACAACAAGAGAAGTGAGAACAAAATATTACCCCATGCAAACTTGCAGATGCTGTAAAACGCATTTCTCTCAACCAACTCATAATTGCTTTTGTTTCAGGTTGTCGTGCATCCTCATTATTATTCCAAGGGAAGAACTGGCAGATTTTAATAGTCATGATCATTTAATATGGAGAATGGGAGTAAATCCAATAAAACCTAGGAATGAAGAGCAACTGAAGGCAATATACAATGATTATCAAACTAAAAGAATGCACATATGAACAACGGGATCCAATCAAATTTTGACCTTAAAAATGAATTCTTAGTTGGGATCATTTTCGATGAGTTGGATGAATAGAAATACAGAACATATCCCTTTCTAATGTTATAAACCAAACAAAATTTATGCTAGCAATAATAACACCACTCACAACTTTATTACCATGAAAAAGAAAAATTAAACACTGACCCTAAGAATTAGGATCTCAAATCAACCTTGGATTTCAAGTTTCTAACTCTGCCCAATCAATCCAATGATACCAAAATGTGCTTTCACATTTTAGATTCTTTCATGACAAAAAACCAAACAAATAATCATAGGAATGTGGATAATGCTGCCAATGCTATCTTTAATGAGAAAATGCAATCTGAATTTTTTATTAAATTCTACATGTTAGAAGATTATCTACGAATATGAAAGCACAAAGGTTTCCATAATTAAAAAAAACTGATATAACTATATCATATATTAAGGTCATAAGGAGCAACATAGAAATTTGTATTGTATTGTTAAAAGGAACTTTTACATTTCATTTATTATTATGTCAAGTTGAATAGAAAATGGGAGGTACTGAATGGAGTTTCAACAATCTTATTTACCATTGCATAGCTTTCCTAATTTAGTCTGCATACCACCTTCCTGCAAGACGTTATGGAACTATGATAAATCCTACAAATTATCAATTCTGATTTGGGAAGAGCATAATCCTTAACACCAAAGATTTAATTAGGATTTTTTTAACTTGAACTTGTTGATGAAGTTGAAGAAAACCAAAATACACCTTTCAACATTAGATATATACCAGTCTTAGAAGATCCATTTGTTTGTGATCTATAAGGTTCAACTTGAAATCAAATGCCTCAAACTTAAAATCAATATTGCAATAGAGTTACCTGATCTGGAAAATCTCGATTTAGATCAACTTTATTTGCATTACCACGTCTCCTAAAAGAAAATCCATCAGGATTCATTGATGGAAGTATGTGAAGGTGAACCTTGTCAACAATCAAGTCAACCTGTACCATCAACAAATACTATAGATTAGGCAATTTTATAAAATAATGTGACAAGGGTCATAAAATTACAGCAGCTGTGAAAAATGAATGTTATGTACATGCTTAACCAGACAAATATAAACAGAAAGCATACCTAATTGATAGAAATCATCAAATAGTATTATCAAAGTAATATTTGTAAATTGGGAAGGCCATAATAAAGAAGGCCAACATTTTATGGAATGAGTGAATGACGAATCAACTGTCTTTTTGACTGAGAAAAAGCAATCATTATAAATAGTGGGCTGGGCCTTATGGATCACTCACACGACTGCATATGTGTTTCTTTATGTATAAAGTGTGTATAGACATACCTGCAACCTTTCTATTGATTAAATATGTCAAAGACATCAGAATATATTACCCAATGCAAATACAAAATGTCTTATAGTTATTCAGATGTATGATTCAGTTCTCAAGCAAACCACTTCTTCCAATGTCCATGGAGTGAGGGGGGTGTCTCTAAAATGTCTCAGAAACAACTAGAAAATAAAATAAAATAAAGTATCTTAAAATAGCATTAAGCCTCAACAAATAACCCACGAATGAAGTATGATGATAAGTAAAAAAACCACAGTGCTTAAACCCAGGAATTATTACGGAGAAAACACTGAAAAAGGCACATAAATATTATTCACAACATCATGCAAGAAAAAAGAAGAAATACACTTACATGCAGTAAAAGGAATAGAAAAATACCAATGGGTCCCTCTTATAGTTGTCACATATCCAATTCGCAAGAAGCAAAAGAAGCTCACGACCAACAGGTTCATCACCATGCACATTACCAATGAACTGCAATTTCAAACAAATGAGGTGAGTTGACCCATGGAAAACATAATAATAGTTCCTTTAATAGCAGTTAATAAACTACATTTTGAACAAAAAATGAGTCATGATGATGAAATAGAAAGGAAAACAAACTCTAAGTCTCCAACCACCATTTGAGAAAATATGAAGAACGTAATATGCTGCTAGGGTGGAAAAGAATTGTCACAGAAATTCGCATTCTCCATAATTGTCACAAAAATAGGTGTAATACTTGATAAAAAAACAGGGTACATTTTAATAAAAATGAACAATAGAAAGCTGTTGAAGAGAGAAAAATACAATTTATCAGAGAATGTGAAATGTGAAAAGAAAGGTCTAAAATTTGGTGCACATTTTTTAAACCTTTACTATTGAAACTTTCTTCAAACATAATTCAATTTCAAATTAGATTCCAGAATTGCTATACCCAATACTTTTTCCTCCTTGAACACATATAAGATAACATGGTCCTTGAGAAGATTTACTGTAATTGTGTAACACTCTATTGATGCTAGTACTTTGTTTTCTAACTTCAGGTACTATACTACCAGGTTAACTATAAATCCTTTATCCTATAACTGCAAGATGTATATATATATATATATATATATTTGTTTCCCCTGATAAAAGCTTCTAATATTTCAACATCTCAAATTTCATTTTCCTCCATTTTTATTTTATTAGTTTCTTCAATTCAATTCCTAAGTCCTTAGCCATGTTAAAAGGGAAGCTTTTGTAAAACAATCATCATTTGATTTAAATATTCACAAAAACCCAATGAACTTCAAAATAGGAAACCAAATTAGCAATCACTAATTAAAACAGTGCATAACCATGCAGGTGCATAGGTAATAGAGCACTAAATCATTTACCTTGAATGCAGGTTCAGGCTCTTCCTGGCCTGGTTTGTCAGAAATCTCTATCACCCACTACACAAAAAGAATCACCAAACACTTACAAACACAAATGGTTCACAATAGTGTAACAAAAATCATTAGGAAATAATTGCGAACATGTATGTACAGAAAAAGAAGCAAGTTGAAACAAAACTATTACCAGTGGAAAACCACGCACACTTTCTCCAATACTGATCCCAAAATCAAAAATGCCCTCAAAGAGAGTAATAAAGAACCAATCAGTATATAACCTCCATGGAACACTAAACAGCTCCATTCATTCCACAAAACTATCCATTCCTTTAATGAGAAAATTCCTACTTAAATCCATCATAAAAATCGGAAAATATTATAGGCAAGAAAAGCAAAAAAACAGAAATAATCACCTGTATATTCTAGAAATGTGACTACATCTTCGCCCAAATTCCTTCACCGCCCTTTCTAGTTCCGAGTTAGTCATGTAGCCACGAGCAATATCAGTTCTGTAATAACAACACCTCAAATTACTCACAAAACACAAAAAGTTATTCAAACTTCAATTATTAGTGAAAAAGAAAAAAAAAACACCTCGGGTGGTGAGACTGGTTTTCCTCGATCAAATGCCTTCCAGAACCGGCATAACTCTCATTTTCAAACCCTAAATCTATATAAAAAATTGGGTTAGGAAAAAATCAATCGTTTGTAAATTAAACACAGAAAGAAAATCCCGGTCAAACCATGTAAAAATTCAAAAGATCATGGGGCTTACTTTTTTTCCTTAACAACGTAAATTTATTTACTTGTATATGCAACATAGATCAAAAAGAAAAGAACATTAGGAACCATAATTCTCAACTACTAAGCTGTAAAGAGAAGCAAAGAGAGAGAAGAGGACCTGCAGCTGAAGATAAAGAAGTGCTGCGATAGCCGCCTCTGGCGATTACATTGCGAACAAAGAATGAGAAAAGGATACAAAATTTGAGATTCATTTTTCCTTCTCTTTTTTCTCTTTATTCGGAATAATATTAACAAATAATGCGATGCGACATTAAGCTGAGCTTCAGCTTAGTTTTCGATCGCTTCCTTAACGCTCTTCAGAGAGAGACAAAAGACCGATGAACGCAAGTTAATGATTAATGGATTTGGATCATTGATTTGAGAGCTAAACCCATTTATTTTGTAATAACTTAAATGCATAATATCAGATTTAGCCCCGATGTTTACATTTTCATCAATTTGACTTTTATCTTTTAACTAAATTTTAACATAATATTTGGTGTACTGTTAGTAAATTTTAAACAAAGTAGGAGTTAACAAGTGTCTTATAATTATATAGTAAAATATATAAAATAAATATTTAAAAATAAATAGAAATATAATAATTTTTTAAGGTTAATTATGAAATAAAAAGAATACTATCAATATATCAAATATTAACCTTTTATTAAATATATTTTCAATATTAAAAATATGAATTTAATAAAAAATAATGTTTAATTATGTTTAATAATGTTTAAATTTTGTTGTTGATTATCGAGTAAATCAAGTAAAGTTAATCATCAATAAAATTGAAACATTGTTAATAATTCATAATTTTGAAATAATAATAATAATTTATAACTAAGATTTAAAAAATTCATTAAAAAAGTATGAAAAATATGAAAAATCTTTTATTTTTATGTTAAACCATTTAAATTTAATAGGAAATATACATTTTATTATGTTTTAAAACTTTTACTATTTTAAACTATTTTAATTTTGAAAATATTAGTCACAAAATTACGGAATATTTTTTATCATTTAATTAAAAATTATAATTTAATTGCTAAATTATTCAAAATTATTTTTTTACCACTCAATTATTAAGTGACACTTTTAATTAATAAAATAACGATTTCCGTCGTCAACTTTTATAATGGTTAAACTAGATTGGAACACAGGTTTTTCTATAATTGATAAAGGCATATGCCAAGTTTAATTTCTTCATTTGATTGTGCTACAAGAATTTAAATTCTTTTATGAGTTAATATACTATTTGCCCCTCAAAGTTGCATTTAATTATCACTTTAGTACCAAAATTTTTTGTATTAATTTAGTACATGAAGTTTTCAATCCGTTACCAGTTTACTCCCATCATTAATGGAGTTAAAAAATGTGACCTAAACTTTGTTTTCCAAAACATAAATTTAAAAATCAGAAAAATTAGAAAAGAATTCAATTTTTTACAAAAAAACAGAAATAGAATTATATAAAATTCATAAATTAAAAATATTTGTATGTTTATTTTTAAAAATACATAAAACACAAAGAAGAGAAAAAAATACAAAAAAAAGTGTCAAACACATCAGAAAAATCTCAAAAAATTTAACAAATTAGAAATGAAAATATATGGAAAGTTATATATTTCCAGAATCTAAAATATATATTTTCTGTTTAAAAATACATAAATTAGAAAAAAAAAGGTGAAATTACAAAATTATGAAAACAAATTCAGAAAAATCTCAAAAAATTAAAAATTCAGAAAAATATGAAAAGCTTTAAAATATGTGAATGAAAATATAAAATTAAAAAAAGTGTGCTTTTGGTTGTCCTTTTCTTTATTTTATATGGAAATCTTTAAAATCGATTACTATATTCAAAATCTTAAAAACTATATTACGCTATGAGCAAAGTGATAAAAATTGTATATTTTTCTGAGCAAAGTTTTGTATATTTTTTCTTATTTTATATTTTTTTATATTTTTCTGAATTTTTACACTTTTGTATTTTCGACTTTTTTAAAAAAATTATATTTTAACAGAAAAGTATTATTTTTTATTTCTAGAAACTTTATATAAGTTTCAATTTTTTCCTGATTTGTTATTTTTTAGATTTTTCTGAACTGGCTTAATAATTTTTGTATTTTATATCTTTTTGTGTTCTATGTATTTTCTTAAAAATAAAAATAAATATTTTTAAAATTATGGGACTCTTATATAATTCTATATATTTTAATGGTTTTAAGAAAATAAGAATTTTTCAGTTTTTTTTTTTGCTTTCTTTTATGGTTTTCCCATTTTCCCTTTTTTTTAATTTTATTTCTAGAAAATAAAGTTTGGGTGACGTGGCCCTTTTTTAAACGTCATTAACAACTGAGCAAACCGATAATGGATTGAAAACTTCAGGTATCAAAGTGATAAAAAATTTCTTTAAGTACTAAAGTGATAATTTGATGCAATTTTGGGAGGCAAATAGTACATTAACCCTTCTTTTATTTATTACTTATCCCTTATTAATTTTAGCTAATTAGATATAAAATAATCATTTAATATTATTATTTTATTATTTTATTATTAATTAGTGATCATATAAATTTTATTATTTACCCTTTAATTAATTTAAATTAATTAGAGAAAATATTTTTTGACAAAAATAGAGAAATTAATTATGATATAATATATAAAATTATTTTTTCCTCAAGGTAATTTTGGCTTGACCCATAATAATTTTAACTTGACACATAGCGTTTTGTAATTGAGTGAAAGTTCTTTCGTCTACAATCACATCATCATTTTCCCATGTTAGCCACCACGTCAACTTTCAGTTATCATGTCAGCTATTACTTATCTATTTATCAAGAGTTTTGATCGAAAACTATGTTTCAAGATTTAATGAAGTGAAATTATTGATTTAAATGATTTAATTAGATGTTATTTTGATAAAAAGTTTAATTGATTTTTAATTATTTTATGAGGATTTTTTATCAAGAGTTTAACTGATTTTTAATGAAGCCTCAAAACTTTTTTTATTAAAAAGGAATTCAATATTTTTATAATTCTATTTTGTTTGTTATGCAATTTTTAGAAGGTAAATTACAAGTTTAGTCACTTATGTATAGTTTAAATTATCTTTTAGTCAATAAATTTTAAAAACTATTATATGGTCACTAAAATTATTGATTTGTTACATTATGGTTATTGAAAGTGAGTCGCTATCTGTCATTAATGGTGTGATGACAATATGACAGGGTCATTACCAGTACATTTTATTAATGTGTTGACATATGTTGATATTTTGATAGATTTGAAATTGTTAAAAGAGAAAAGGAAACTTGATGATATGTTGATATTAATGTGTTGACATATGTTGATACTTTGGCCTCCAAGTTTATCGATGTTAGTGTTGATACAATGAGAAATTTGATTAAGGGCTAGTTAAGCAATAATTTTGAAAAATACTTTTGAAAAGTATTGTGGAAAAATGTTTTTAAAAGGTACTTTTAAAAAGTTTGGTTTAAGATTTGAGTGTTTAGAATTACTGTCAAAAAATGCTTTTGAAAAATAAAATGATTATTTTAAACATGTTATTATCAAATAACAAATATGCATTTAAATAATATTCAAATTAGTTAATTGTATTATATTTTAGTAAGAATATAAAAAATTATTATAACTTGTTAATATTTTAATATATGAAATATAAATTTTAAATATTTTAAACAATAAATATTAATTATTTATAAA
The DNA here is from genome assembly GCF_025698485.1 of Gossypium arboreum. Taxonomy (NCBI): domain Eukaryota; kingdom Viridiplantae; phylum Streptophyta; class Magnoliopsida; order Malvales; family Malvaceae; genus Gossypium; species Gossypium arboreum. The sequence goes on along the minus strand of NC_069074.1, from coordinate 27,379,820 downwards.
ATTTAATTAGAATATATAAACTATATTTTAAATATTTAAATATAACCATTAAATATTTATAATTAGATATTAACATATTTTTATTATTTCAAAAATATTTTTTATTTTTAATTAATAATTTTAATATATTTGTAATTAAGCACTAAGAAAAAAATAAAAGAAGGAAAGTACTATGTTATTGGAGGGTGAAAAATAATTAAATACCAAAATTGCTTTTGAGAGAGGAAAAGTTAAAATTTTAGCTTATTCTTTTTAAAAGTGTTTTTCAAAAATACTTTTCAAAAATAATTTTAAAAGTTAAAAATTTCAGCCAAAAAATATTTTTTTAAGCACTACTAAATAAGCCCTAAATATCCTTATATTAAAGATAGAGTATTGATTGAAATCAAATGTGTTGCGGAAGATTGTGTTAAAGAAATCAAGCAAGATAAGATGCTTTATTTGAAACTAGTGATTTTGGAAGGGCTAATAAGGCACCTATTAGCACACTTTGTGGTGCCTTACTGTGTGACAGAGAAGACATTGTCTTAGATATTTGATCTCCCTAATAATGGAGTTATTAATTTCATGGTGGCAAATATAAGTTATGATCCAAAGGTGTGAGAGAATCCAATGGCTTTTAAGTTTAAGAGGTTCATGGCAAGTAGAGGTGCTCATGGGCCGGGCCTGGCCGGGTTTGGGCTAGGCTCAACTAAAAATTTAGGCCTATTCATTGGGCTCGGGCCAGGTTGGGCCCAAAAAATGGGCCTAAAATTTTGCCCAATGTCGACCCAAATAAAAATACTAAAACCCAGGCCCGGCCTAGCCGTATTTATTTTTATATAATTTTTAAATATATATAATACATCAAAAATACTAAAAAAATCAAAATAAATATTTTTCAACAAATTGAAAATAAATTTTAAAAAATATGTAGACTTAAATAGCACTAAGATAGATGCAACTTAACAAGCAAATACCTCTAAAATAATAACAAAATTAACAAATGCCTTTAAAATAATAATAAAATTAATAATAAAATAAGTTTTATACAATATTCAAACAATAACAACAAAATAGTAGCAACAAGAAAATAGGGAGAAAACAACAAGAAAATAATATTCAAAAACAAAAAAAAATAGCATATTTTTTTTGTCATTTAGTGGATTCAGGCAGGGCCCGGGCCAAGAATACCTTACCCGAGGCTCGACCTATTTTTTAAACGGGCCTTATTTTTTTGTCCAAGCCCATTTTTCGGGCCTATATTTTTGCCCAAACCTCCCACATTTCGGGCGGGTCTTCGGGTCGGGCCGGGTAACCCAACCCATGAGCAGGTCTAATGGCAAGTGATGGCATTGATAATGGTAGTGGTAACTGCTTGATTTAACAATGAGTAGAGACATTAAAATGATATGTTCTATCAATAAATATTGGATGCAATGATAAAGTATATTGCACTCCAAAAAAGAGTGTATGTTCAAATATTGAAAATGACATTATTAAGAGGGATAATCATGAGCCACAAACATAATCTGTAAAATGGATATGAAATATACAAAAAAAAATGTTGTCTTTTAAAATTGGGAGAAGAAGAAAAGGGAAAAAAGGGAGAAAAAAAATACAAAGAAAAAAACTACCTAAAATTTCAACAAAAGCATCATATTACAATTTTCAACAATCAAGTTAGATTATTGTCACATTAACATTAAGTAACAGTTATCGATTGAGTCTTAACTCAATTAGCATAAATATTATCGCTGATGCAGGAGGATATGTGTTTGAGTGCGTTGAAACGCATTATCCTCCTATTTATGGGTTGAGAGAGATTATGGGTAGTTTTAAATATTGTATCAAAATAGCATATATTATCAAAACCATATTAAATCTCATTGCAAGTATTTTTCTAACTTTTATATGAAAAGATAAAATTACCTTCAAAATAATATATATTACTTTATAAAAATAAAGTGTTTTTGGTAAATTTACAACTAAGTTGGAATTCAATTGATTAGGGAGTTCAACTCTATATATAGTTTGATAGATATAAATAGGTAACAAATTGATAATTTAAGGGTTACTTATACAAATAATCACCGTAACAACAATTTTCATTTTAAGCACTCAAAAAAAAAGTTTACAATTTAAACACCCATATTGTATAGTTCATAGTTCGATCATTTTGGTCTTCAATAAAAGATCCCATTTGGCAATCATCTTTGCCTTTACCGGTACCCATTCTCACTCACTTGCATTCACCTTCACCATCTCCTAAAACCAAAGTGCCACCAACCAATCATCATCAACCCCTAAACCAGCCCCCTTTCGACTCTTTTTCAATTCTCACCTCCACTCATGCATACCATCTCCTGCACACTACCCTACTACCTTAATTCACTCCACCATTTTTCACCACCTCATCTAAGCCCTTTATTCCACCACCCTCGACTACCTTTCCCCTCATCACAATCAACCTCACCTATTACCGAAAAAATCATAACTTCATCCTATACACACTATCAACCATCAAACCACAAATTAAAATGAGCAAGTAAAAAAATAAAAAAGGCCTTAAACCTAAACCTATAGCAAAGGAATAATTAAAAAAAAAAAAGAAGATAAAGAGCAAGAAGCAAAGTAAAAAATCAGAGAAAGAATTAAAAAGGAAAAAAAAAACATAGAAAGGAGAACTCATCTTTTAAGGCTTCTCGGTAATTTGGGCACCAGAGCTCCGTTTAACAATCCAAACGGTGAAGGTAGAGAAAAGTTCGAGGAGAACAACATTTCTTGGGCTCATGACGGTCCAACGGTGGACACTAACGGATCGAGTTTTCAGCTTCAGACCTCTGCTTGGGGTTCTGGTGATGTACAGAGGGTCTGGAGACCTATCGTTTGGTGGTGGTTTTGTGTCAGTCGAAGCACCGGTGGTAGAGCTCTTTAACCTAGTAAGGCTAGGATTAGAGAAAATAAAAGAAAAAAAAGAAAACTGAAAAGAAAGAAAAAAGGAAAAAAAAAGAGAGTAAAAAATCAAATTTTAAAAAAATGTTATGTTATTTTTTTAGTAAACTACAAAAACAATCACTTCTGTTTGCCTCATATTACATTTTAATCACTTACGTTATTGTTTTGTTACGAAGTGGTTATTCTACTGTTAAATTCCATTACCTCCCTGATAAACATGTTAATTTGCATATTTTTTGCGTTTAAATTGGTTTATTTTTGAACTGAACCCTGCTAATTAAGTGCTTTTATGACTTAAACTTGTCAGGGATGCAATTGTAACATCCCGAAATAAGGCCTAAACGGAACAGTGGTTGCGAAACCATAAATCCGAGGTAGAAAAATTTATTTTATTATTATTTTGAGGTCTATGATATGTTTTCATGATTGTGTGAAAACTTCGTGAAGAAATTCTATGCATAAAGTGCTTAATTTGAAATTAGGGACTAAATTGAATAAATTGCAAAACTTGTGTTCTAGAAGTATTTTGCATAAAATTGAATTATATTATTAATTAGAGGTCCTTAAAGAGTAATTTTACCAATTTCTAAGTCTATGGACAAAAATTGGACATGGATGGAATTTTTGGAAAGTTTAGTAGTAAGGGCATTTTGGTCATTTAGGGGTAAAATGAATTAAAATATAAAATTAAAAGCCAATTTTGCTCATCTTCAACCCCATGGCCGAATATAGCAAGGAGAAACCATGGCTAGGGTTTTTCAAGCTTCCAAGCTCGATTGTAAGTCCGTTCTAGCCTCGTTTTTAATGATTTTTATGTTTTTAGAGTCCCGATAGCTCGATTAAGCTTATGCTAGCAATAATTCAACCTAGGGTTCATATTTGGAAAAATACCCATAGGTGAAATTTGTGTATTTTGGTGTTTTATGATAGAATATGAGGTTTTAAATTATGTTAGACAACTTGTACTACTCGGTTTTAAGCAAAAACGAGTAAAATGACTTAATCGGTAAAAATACCTAATAGTCATAAGTGCATGTTAGAGTGTGAATTTGATGCTGCCATAGAAGGGAAAAATGACCAGCATGTCATAAAACATAAGAAAATAGGCCGAAGTTTAATTTACGAGCTTTGGGGAAAAAGTGTAAATATGCGAAAGTTTAGGGGCAAAACTGTAATTTTTCCAAAATATGATTTTGGGTCAATTTGAATAATGTGAGTCCTAATTAGACTATATTTTAAAAGATAGAGCAAGGAAAACTGAAATTCAGGCTAAAATGGGGAAAATACCAAGTTGTGGACGAAATGGTAAAAGTAGCTATTTTTGCATACGAGGCAAGTTTACAGTAAATAAATGCAAAACTCTTTTATTTTACATTATTATTGTCAATTTCCAGCATTTATATATTTATGTTATGAAAATATTTAAAGTCGAATTTAAGGTGAAGTGACAGAGGAAAAGTGTTAGAAAGCCCCGATTGAACCCTAGGAATGTTAGGATATTAGGGTTGACAGGACAGAACAGAAATGAGTCATGTAAGTCCATATTAGAAATATGGCTTTGGAGACAGGATTGAGCCATGTAAGTCCATATTATATATGGCATTGGAGACAGAATAATTCTCGTAAGTCCATGTCAAAGACATGGCATTGGCGAGATATTGATAGCGAGAGCGACCCTAGTATCCTTAGTATTCCGAGTGGTTCAACGGGTCAGGATACGAGTTAAATTACAGTGAATTATCAGCAAAAGGGAAGGTAGATTATATTTATGAATAGTGAAAGGTCAGGTAAGAAAGAAGGTAAATGAGTAAAGAAGAAGGTAGAAAATGAGAAGTAAAGAAAGTTTATGAGGCTAGGTGACATTATGTATAATTATTCATTATGTTGAATGTTGTAATTTATTTGCTTGTAAGCTTACTAAGCCTAGTGCTTACTCTCTTCATTTTCTTTTTCTTATAGTTCTTATCAAGCCACTCGGGGATCGAAGGAAACGTCGGAGACCGATCACACTATCGAAGAAATTACATTGGTATAGTTAGACGTTTCGTTTTGTGTATGGCATGTATAGGAACTTGGTTTCTTTTGATATGATATGATCAATGAATGATGTGTAAATACTTGCTAGTGATTAACTAATAGAATGGCTGATGATATACATGTTTAATAGTATGTATGAATAAGTAGTAACTATCACATGAAAACTAAGAAAAATGTGAAAGTAACTTAAAAACAGATTCAAGTATCAGAAATAACGTGATTTTGAAAAATCACAAGGAATTGTAGAGACATGGGTTGATGGTGAATAATATATGAAATTAAAGCTCATTGTGTCTATTTTTATATGGATTAAGCAAAACAGGTAAAGGTTTTGTATTTTATAAGATATCTGAGTTTTAGTGAAATAGGGCCAGAGCGATTTCTGGATCCCCTATTTCAACTTTAGAAATTCACCATAAATTTTAAAAAAATAATTAGGTGGTGTACTTTATATGGTTAGAATCCTTATTGAATCTAGTTTTAATAGAAACAAACGCTATAGTCATATGATTTTTGTACAGAGATAAAAGTAGTTCGTAGTAAGTAGAGGCCAGTGCAGTCGAATTCTGAAACAGGGGTAACTTTAACTAATAAACTGTACTAATTGGCTAAGTCAAAAATTCTAGAAAAAAATTAATAGATATATATATGAGTCTAGTTTCATGAAAAATTTACGGATCTTAATTTTGAGTTTTGAAACTCGAGAAATGAATTTTTAAGTAACCATGATGCAAAAAAACAGTTTATTCCGAAAATTAAAATAAGTGGTTTAGAGTTGTTTAAAAGGTAAGATAAGTTTAGTAACACCTCGAGCTTGACTCCAGTGACGGTTTCGGGCGTGCGGGCGTTACAGCAATTGGTCAAAAACAAGCTAAAAGGGGGCCAAATTGAAACACAAACATTGAAATGGGGCCAAATCAAAAAGATGGAGGAAACCAAGGACACGTTAAATATTTTGACTTTGTAAAAGCCAAAATAGGAAAATCTTATTTTATTTTATTTATTTTTAGTTTATTTTATTTTTATTTTTATTTTATATTAAATTAGTTTAGGCTAAATTTAGTAAACCTCATGTATATAAATAGGGGCTTTTAGTTCTTAGGAAATCACCCCTTGTTTTACATTCCTATTTCAATTTGGAATTGAATTACTCTCTCTCTCTTGTATTTCCTTCTTCAATTTGGAATTGGAATATCATTTTTTTTTTCTCTTCAATTTGACGTTACATTTTGTAGCATTGTTCCCAATTTTTGTTTTTTTTCCATAATTGGGCCAATTGCTCTCCAAGTCCTTTCCATTCATTTCTTCGCCATAATCATTAATCTCCTTTCCAAGCTTATAAAGCATGAACAATTTCATGCTTAACTAAATTCTATCTTAGCTTTAGATAGGTTTTCTTTCCAGTCGAGAATCGTGAGATTTGTACTCGCGCTTAAAATCCTTCTAATCGGTATTCACCTTTTTTCTAAGTATCGGGATTGACAACTTGTGACAGCCCAAAATTGACCCTAGTCGGGAAGTGGTTTCGGGACCGCTAAACCGAGTCACCGAAATGTTTGAACGTAATATTTATTGTCTAGAATATGTAATTATGAATGTGTGAAAATTTCAAGCTTCGATTTAGCCGATAGCATGTGAATTCAGTTAGTAGGACTTGTGTGACACTTTTGAAAAGTGATAGGCTAATCTATAAGGACCTAATAGTGCATGTAGTCAAAGGGAGGACTTGCATGTCAAATTTCCCCCTAATAGTTAGTGGCCGGCCATGACAAGAGATTATGGGTAAAAACATGTCATAAAACATGTTGGGACAATGGTGTATGTAAGAAAAAATAAAATAGTGAGCATGGGAATTTAATAATGAAAGGAACAAAAAAAAAGAAAAAATGGTCTCATGCATGCCCATTGCCGTGAGTGTGGAGAAAGAAAGAAGAATTTTTGTTCATGATTTTCATTTCCTTTGGGCTGAAAATTCTAAGGAAGAAGGAAGGAATTCTTGTTTCATGTTGGTTTGGAAGAGGTTTAGGAGGAGGTTTGGCCATACTTGTACCTAGATTAAGGTAAGTTTGATGTTTTGCCATGAGATTCATGTATATTTTAGTTGCTAGCTTGATGTTCTTGTTAGCCCATGGTTCAAATCTTTGTTATGTCATGGGAATGAAATTCGGCCAAAGTGAATATGGTGTTAATGCCATTGCATGCTAAATATCAAGCTTGATAATGATTCATGTGATGGTGGATTGAGGATTCTTAGATTTTCTTTTAGCATTTTTGAATGAGATACTAAGCTCTTTGTTTAACCATGACCAAATTGAAACGGTATGGTGTTGTGGTATTCGGCCATGTTATATCCATAAGTATGATTCATGCATGTTGCATGGTAAGTAAGATTTAAGCTTTGGATATGTGTGTATATTTGGATATAAGCCACTTGAGAATTCGCCATTGCACCTACATGAATATATGTTTGCACATGATGAATTGGTATGACATGTATACTATTTTAAGGTGTCTATTTGCTTGTGATGTTGTTTGGTTATGAAATAAATGAGAGATGTGTATAGAACTACAATATGTAATGCGTTAATTAGGAAAATGTATGCTGTTTTTTTGTGTAGTATTAAGTGTAAAATTGGCCTCCACATAGACATGCATATTCGGCCAAAGGAAGTAGATTGGTGTGCATGTATTCGGTTAGAGGCAACCATATTGAAGCCTTATCTTGGCTTAGATTGTTGACCAAATGGGTAATAAGTGAGGATGGTTGCGAATATACAAACATACATATGCATGTGTAATTGAATTATGAATGTTTAGCAAGAGGGTTAAACTAGTTGATTTATTGATTAAGCTCAAGGAGTTAAAGAAGGAGAATCAAGCAAGGGAAAGACGAAGGTCATCGAGTAGCCGACTTGGACTGTTTTACCCAACACAAGGTAAGTCATTAAGCGTATATTTGGTGTTGATTTAAATGATCAATATATATATGCAAATGTGTTTAAATGAGTTGGTGTGTAAATGGAAATGTATGTGTATGGAATGATGCCATTGTTGAATGTATAAAGGCAGCAAAATACATAAGGTATTGGTCTCGGCACTAAGTGTGCGGGTATAAATGGACACGGTGACAAGATTGGCACTAAGTGTGCGGGTTTAAAATTGTACAGCACTAAGTGTGCGAGTTTGATTATATAGCACTAAGTGTGCGAGTTGAATACATATAGCACTAAGTGTGCGGATTCACTATATGCTCTTGCATTACAATTGGCACTGAGTGTGCGACATTTATCGAGCTAATCCCGGACAGCGGATCGGGTAAGTACCTCGAGCTCATGACGAATAGAAAATATGTTCATGCTCGGGGTTGAATTTGGTAAGCCTTAAATCTATGTGATGATTGAAATTGTATGGTTGTGCTGGAAAATGAGTTAATGTGTAAAAATGCTTCGATTACCTTGTTGTGTAGAATATGAAATGTGGATGTATGAATTGGTACGAGATTGGACCGGAAGGTCCAAGGTATTATGGTATAGATTCGATATGGACGAGTACCTAGCCTCATTTGTTGTACATGTAGTAGTAACTTTAGCAGTGGATTGACGAATGCTTATGACTTACTGAGTTGTAAACTCACTCGGTGTTTTCTTGTCACCCATTTTAGGTCTCTTGGACTCGTATTGTTGCGTGCTCGGAACCGTCGTTGAAGTCATCACACCGGCTGAAATCTTGTGGTATTGTTTTTTGTTGTTGAAGAACATTTGGCATGTATAGGCTATTATATTTTGTCGAATTGTGGGTTGTAAACTTTAAGCCATGTGAAAATGGCCTATGTGGTCGTCGAGTGGGATGCTAGAACCTATAGCCACGAGTCTTAGAAACTCAAATTTTGTTAAGGTGGCCATAATTTGTGTCATGTATGATGGATGATTAAGGCCAAGGAAAAATTCATGAAATTGGCATAGTCTACTGCAGTAACTGTTGCGGACAGCAGCAGTGAGATGAGATTGAAAAATCACTAAAAATAGTAGAAGTAGAATTAAATAGTGAGTAAATTATGGAACTGAACCTTGATGAATCTATTTTATATGGACGAAACGAAACGACCATATGAGCAGTATACTGGGAAATATTAAAGTTCTCGTGAGACAGGGCCAGAACGGTTTCTGGGTCCCCTGTCGCAACTTTGAAAATTTACCATAAATTATCCAGAAAGAATTAGGAGTCATGCCTTATATTTACAGATTCCATTTTGAGTCTATTTTCATTAGAAACAAACGGCACCAGTATTAAAGCCCTGTACAGAAAGATATTCAAGTTGTAACGCACGGAGGTCAGAGCAGTCGATCCCTGTAACATGGGTGACTTTAACTAATAAACTGTACCAATTGGCCCAACCAAAAATTCTAAAAATAAATCCATGGATGGGTATATGAGTCTAAATTCAGGGAAAATTTACGAAAGCAGTTTCCGAGTTTTGGAACTCGAGATATGATTTTTAAGGCGACGGTAACGCAGTTTTCCAGCCTGTCCAGAAATGCCAAATTGGTCGGTACTTTAAGAGGATTTGTCTCGTTAACCCCTCGTGTCCGACACCGGCGTCGGTCACGAGTTAGGGGTGTTACACAACTCATCTCTTAAGGATAATTCGATTTCAAGTCAAAAAGAGCTCGTTGGGTTGGAGTCGTGTTTTCTGACAGTTGGAGAAACGAATCGGCCGTGCTGTATTTGGATCTTCGAGAACAAATCGAGGAGGAGGTGATCGGGTTTAAACGACCCAGGGGGTTGAGGCCGTTAACTCTAATTGGGTTCTTCAGAACGTAAGGCTACTGAAATCTTGAATCGGGAACAGTGTATCTTGGTTAGACTATCGGTAAGGGATGGTTTGCAGGACGTATCGGGACCAGCTACGAGAGGAAGAATTGGTGGTTAGGACATTCTTAATCATTATAACCAGCTTATTAAGATCAATTTTTGAGGATCAATTCTCAACATGGAATTTACCGAGTCTAAGGCTAAGGCTTATTACGTTTGATTGCAAATCCCAATTTAATTTCTGATTTATTTAATTATTTATCTTAGCAGTTTTAATTATTTAGTTTCTAATTAATTTCAAAATCCCCCGCTTACTTATTTATTTGCTTATTTTTCAACTGGTATGTTTTGAGTCGTGGGCACGACTCTAGCCACGACCCTTGACACGACATTCTGTTCATAAGTCAAACTCAGAAGTTGATTAGAGTACCAATCCCTGTGGACTCGACCCTACTACCACTCTTACTATATTTAGAGTATTTAGTAGGAATTTTTTTTGGTGGATTCGACGTCCATCACTCCCTAACGATAGTCCTATGTGGCAGTCTAAATGTGTTTTAAATGTCAACTTGGATGTCCTACGTGGCGAGCCAAATTAAATTTATTTAATTAAAAACCTATTTTTATTGACATCTAAATTGGCACTTAAAATTCATTTAGGCTGCTACGTAGGACTACCGTTAGGGAGGTAACGAAGTTTAACGGTAGAGTAACGACTTCGTAACAAGACGATAACGTAAATAAGTAAAATGTAATATTTCAAACATAAATAATTAATATATAATCCGAGACAAACAAAAATAATTATTTTTATAGATTATATTTTTTTTATATTTTAACTAAGCTAACTAAAATAATTAAACAATTACAAAACTTTCTATTTTAAATATTTAAAATAAAAATATTTTATAATTAAGTAATTATTATTTAATCCTCTTGCCTTTTATTTTATTTTATATTTTGTGCACTAAACCCTAGTTAAAATTGGTCTCCATCGGTTATTCGCCTCACCTCATCAGCTTCAGTATCGCCAGAGCCTCATCTCTCATCTTCCAAAAGTCTCCTCGCCGCTCTCAAAAATGGTAATCCAAATCCCTAATTTCAAAGCTCTATTGTCGTTAATTGATTAGTTCATCTCTTTCTGCAGCTTTTTATATTCTTTATTGTACTTGATCTCACTATCAGCTTTAGAAAAAAAGTCAAAATCCGCTTCATATTTTTACGGTTTTTTGAGGAAAAGGATTGTTATGAGCGCTTGTAAAATGGGTTTCTCTTGATTTTGATTGTGTTCTTTCTTTTTTTTTCCCTAAAGATCGTTGGTTTTAATTCATTTTAACGTGTTTTTTTTGTGTGTCGTGTTTACAGTCTCTGGTGGCCAACGAAGATTTTCAGCACATTTTACGTGTATTGAACACCAACGTTGATGGAAAGCAGAAGATTATGTTTGCTTTGACTTCCATCAAGGGTATCGGAAGGCGTTTTGCTAACATTGTTTGCAAGAAGGCCGATGTCGATATGAACAAGAGGTCCATTTTTGTTTTGAAAATTTTAGATATATATGGACGTTCTTATTTTCATGCCAATGTTAGGTTTCATTGGGAATAACTAAGATGCTCTATGACTGAAAGTTTAGACAATGATATATGATATGATTTGAGGCATTTCATGCCGAAGTGATTACTTTTGATCTAGCTGCAAGTAGATTATGTGCGTGTAGAAGAAAATTATGAGTTTTTTTCTTTCTACTTTAGATAGACTAGAATCAACATCTCTTATGTCATGCAATGACAATATAAAAATGGAGTTGGGATTTGGATGAATATAATCAAATATAGTCACTTTGAGGTCAAATCCCAGGTCTCAGCCCTAGATGGGAGGTGGAAACTACCAAGCTTCAGCACGGTAGAGGTAGAGGGATTTTCTGGTAGGGTGGCGAAACATGTAGATAAAGCACGTATTGTGAAAAGGACTCTCTTGAGTGAGACATTTTGGTTCAAACCAAGGGAGGTGCACCTACGGGTTATAAAGAGGGTTTGGGGTGCTAAAAAAGGATGCTTCTTTTGATGCAAAGCATATGCAGAGGTGGTGACCAAAACCTATTGGTAATGTCCTGGTCATTATATTTCTAGTCCATAATCATGTAGGAAGCATAGGCTGTGGGGTTGATGAAGTTGTTCAATAGTATTTGGTTTTTGTAGTTATTCTGGGGAACTTATTTGATCTACTTCTTCCTGGTGTCAGGGCTGGTGAGTTGACTGCACAGGAACTGGACAATCTCATGACCATTGTTGCCAACCCCAGGCAGTTTAAAATTCCAGATTGGTTTCTGAATAGGCAAAAGGATTACAAGGATGGAAAGTATTCCCAGGTTGTTTCTAATGCTCTCGACATGAAGTTGAGAGATGACTTGGAGCGTTTGAAGAAAATCAGGTTAATTCTTTGTTTCTGCTCTTTACTGATTTGTCTTTGCGCATGTCTTATTTTATGTGCCAGTTATTATTTGATACATAACCTTAGGAAAGATACCATCAACATACCTGTTTCGGACACATACTCATATCCGACACTCAAACTGGAGTTTTGAGTATCATGATTTTCAGTCACATGACTAAATAATTTAGACAATTTATTTGAGGCATTCTCGTCTATAATTTGTAATTGGGACCGAATTAAGCACCCGTCCTGGCCTTTCTTTGTGCCTATATTATCCGGACTCAGGGTTAATGTTGGATAAGGGCATCTTTTTTTTTTTAAAGTTGTTCATATACCGAGGCTCATACATTCTTACCTACCTATGTCCGATTATTGAGTACTATAGAGAAAATACGAATTTAGAGTGTGTTAACTTGAGATTTCTTAAGAAGTAGATTGAATCCCAGTTGATTCAATTTCTATTAGTGGTTTTAGTTTAGGGTTTTGGGACATGGGATGGCAACTAACATTTTGAAACACCATCATGCAGGAACCACCGTGGGCTGAGGCACTACTGGGGCCTCCGTGTCCGCGGTCAGCACACCAAGACTACTGGTCGCAGAGGGAAGACTGTTGGTGTCTCTAAGAAGCGTTGAGTGCATATACATATATATCCTGAGGCAGAATTTATTTCCTTGCTTTTAGGTACTGTTTGCATGAAGACAAATTTTGGATGTGACTTTCTTCTTCAGTTTGTTTTGTTTTAATTAATAATTTTCTTCTATGAATATGGCAATGTTAGACATGACATTAGAATACGCAAATTTCAGGTCAATGAATTTCCCAACATTCATTAATTAATCATATTCAAATGGTTAATTATTTTTCTTCGATGGATGTGAAACTTTATTTCTCGTTTGGTCTAATTAGAGTTTTTGAAAGCATTGTAATTTAAGGAAAGTGTTAAATAAATTTTAATAAATTCTTATTGTAATTAAGTGATAGAATATTTTAAATATTTTCACAAAAAAATTGTTGAATGGTTTAAAGAAATGATTTTAATTATTACCTTTTATTCTTAGAATTACTCATAATGTTTTTCTTAAATGAAATGTTTTGTATTGATAATTATGTTGATGTCAAATAGATTAATATTTAATTCGTTTTTAAATATTGATTTTAAATAAATATTAGATATATGATATTAAATATTCTTATAAAAAGAAGAAGAAATTATTTGGTATTCACAATAATTATGATGATAATGATGATGGGAAAATACCAATTCAAATAAGTATTTGAAAAGCCTGTTTTAAACTGTTAAGTTCTAAATATTTTGCTACCGAGATCTGATTATGAGCTCTTAAAGGGTAAAATGATGAATAAAAATTCGCAATTTTGAGGCTGTTCTTAAAGGACCTAATAAATTCTTAATTGGAGTTAGTCTTAATTGTAGTTAGAGGATCTTTTTTAATTGATTGTTTTATCACATTGTGATATTTTACATGATTGAATGGGCCCATGCGAAAATAATTAGATGATAACAAAATTATCAAAGATTGGGATTGCCTATTTCTGTTCAAGAGCGTATAAATAGTTCACGGTTAGTGGAGCAAGAATAAGGGATTGATAAATGTAAAAAACAAGACACATGTCAATTTTTCATAATTATTTGTGGAGTAAAAAAATACATTACCAGTATATTAAATATTAATTCAAAAAATATTATATTTTTATCAATTTATTGAATGTGGTTATGATTAATAAATGTTAAAATATATTATAAGTTCTTACAAAGAATTAGCCCGTGTACATTTCGAAAGGTGCAAATTAGGGGTGAATTGTATTTCGGTTCCTCTATTGAAAAATGGATAAATTAACTCTTGTACATTTCGAAACGTACAAATTAGCCCATCCGTTAATATTTTTTGTTAAATAATGATGTGAAACATGCTAAAAAATAATTTTTATTGGTAAGCTATAAAAATGATCACCCAATTATGCTTTTCATTCTATTTTGGTCACCCAACTATTAATTTTTTCAATTTAGTCACTAAATTTTAAAATTAAATATTTTAATTACTCTGAGCTGATGCTTACACATTCTATCAATTTGATCCAAAAAATTCAAGAATTTTAGCTCTCAATATTTACAAAATTTGTCATTTTAATTCTAATTCTAAAAATTTAATACATTTGGTCATCAATATTTTCAAATTCTATCAATTTAATCCTAACTCTAAAATTTTAAAAATATTTAAAAAAATAATTTTTAGTCATTTGTAACCCATTGGCTAACTTGAGATGGCAACAGGGTGGAACGGTGTTTTGCCTGCCCCGACCCAATGCTCTACCACCATGCTTTGACCCAACCCAACCTCGACTTTAAAAAATTTAGCTCGCTCCAAACCCAAACGCGAAAATTAATAGTATACTAAACTCCAATCCGATCGAGTTTAATTAAATGATTTATCTCTATAGTTGTGTACTAATATATATTTACGCACATGCTTTGATTACAACACAAAAGAAAAAAAAAATAAAGATTCCTTTAATAAATTATTAAATTAAGAAGAAAGAAAATGAGGGAAATAAACTTAAAAGGGGGTGAAAGGAGACAATATAGAGGCAGTAGAATGAGACTAGTAGTGATAAATTTTAGGGATTTTTAATTTAATTAATATTAAATATGTATTGAGGGTGAATTTGTAAATATCTTGGCACGAGGTGGGCGGTTTCATTCTAAACCCGACCCAATTATTTTTAAAAATTAATGTGCCTTGACACCAACTTCAAAAAATAAATCGACCCTATCGGGTCAAATCAGCTCGAAACTCATTAAATTTTGGGCCTTTTTCTATCCCTACGGCTAACTCATGTGAAATATTAAAATAATTTTTTTTATCATATTTCAAGTCACTTGCAAAAAAACTTTAAAAAAGTGAGATAAAACAAAAAAAAAAATTAAGATCCAAAAGAAAATAAATACATTAAAAATATTATTTGTTCAGGTAACAATACAACCAATAATTCTAAAAAGGTTTCAAATCAATTGACTTAATCCAGTGTAAAACTTAAATTATAGTAAAAAAAAATTATTACAAGTGACTTGAAAATGAATAATGATATGACATGGATAATGTCTTCGGATAAATACATTGTAATGCTAATGTGATGTTGATTTAACTGGTTTAACGGTGTAAATTTAGATGCCCAATAATATTTATTTTGAGATATCAAACTAGATCATTAAAAACTATATTTTAGTTCTAAGTGGTAAGTTGTGACAAATTTGAAGAGTTCAAATATATTTAATTGTGTCGTATCTTTCGTTGTAGAAATTTTGGTTGTGTTAACAAAATTGAAACAGCTTGTTAGTTTCAGTGATTTTTCATTTCATTTTTAAAAGGTAAATTACATATATAATTATATGTATTACCTTTATGACTCAACACTAAAATTTGTATGTATTTCAAAAATAAATTAAACTAAGAAATATAATATTATTTTTAAAAGTTTTAAAATGGAATTAAATTAATAAGGCTTAATGACAAAATTGAGCATTAACATGTTTTGTCAAAACGCTTTATTTATATTTTTGAGCCTTTTTATCATTTTTATTCTTTTTTCAAATTGTTTTTTTAAACAAATTTGATGAGTACCGCTAAAAAGTTAACGAGATGATGTAAAATTTCATATGTAAAATATTTTTATGAGATATAATTTATTACTTAGATAACACAATAAAATAATAACATGTGAAAAATAATAAAATAAATAATTTATGAAGTTAATAAAATAACTCTTAATTTTTAAAAATAAATGTAACTATTTAAAAAAATTTAAAATAATTTATTAATCATCATTTTTAAACCTCTCAAGTAAACAACCGTATGCATTCATTTTAAAACTTATTTTTAGATAATTACATTTATTTTCTTTAAATTAAGAGTTATTTTTTAATTTCATGTATAATTTATTTATTTTATTATTTTTCACATATAATTATCTTATTAGATTACCTAATTAATAAATTAAGTCTCAATAAAATATTCCACATAATCCATTTTTAATGATACTTTCATCAAGTCTATTAAAAAACATTTTGAAAAAAAAAAAAATTGATGGCCAAAAAAGCTCAAAAAACAATTAGGGCCATTTTGACAAAATATGTAAACGTTAATGGTTAAATTTGACATTAAGTCAATTAAGAAACATATATTTAGAAAGTACGCCAAAAAGTGTGTGAAAAATTAACTGGGAATAAAATAGCACATGTTTTCAAACTAGTATTTAAGGTCTTTGATTTTACCAGGCATTTTTACTAGTACTTCAAATGATAAATTCAACGTGAAGAAAATGATTGGTTCTTATAGTAAATTGAACCCCCAAAAAGATGCATGACAAAAATTTATATAAATTATATTACTCAATATGAAAAGCAAATTTCAAAAGCATCTAAATCCTATCAGAAAATAATCCATACCCTCAAAGTGAACCCAATACCAAAGAATAAAGAGCTATAAAAATCATTAAAACTAAGGCTGTTTTTTTTCTTCTAATCATATCGATAAAACCAATAGCTTTCTGAAATCAGCTAACCTTGTATGCTTTTAACTTACCTACATGGAGGAGAATCAAACTTTCGAATCATGTTCATTAGAATCCGATAAATTGCTGGGCTTTTGTTGTCGGATTGTAGGAAGAGATAGGCTGCGACGCTCTTTCCCACCAGGCTTAGATGAAGCATTTCCGTACCAAATCATTCCAGCCACTGCTATGATCATGCCCAGAACCACATGTAGATTGAGGCCTTCTTTTCCGAAGAAAAAGAATCCCATAATCAATACGAGGATTGTCTTCATATGGCCAAGTACTTGGAAAGACACTGCAGTAAATCTGCCAATGCAGATGAATTGGCTGAGGTTGGTTCCAACTGCTATAGTACATGAAAGTAATATAAACATCTGCAACGACCATGAACCAAGAAAAATTGTTAGCAAATAATCCCGTAAAACTGAAAGTCACAGGAATAAACTACAATTGGAATTATGAACAGCTCAAAAATACTTCTACAGGCATACGCACAACTGCATACAGGAAAAGGCAGGCACCAAAAATAAGCAGCAGCTAAACCACATAAAAATGTACCAAAGTGAACTTATGACTTGAATAGTATAGGAAGTACATCTCTTATGTGCTGCATGCAACCGATGGTAACACTGGCTCTTCATTTTTCACGAAGTACCCATGTTTGACACCCATAAATGTCACATACTTGTATCTACACTCATACCCGAGTTCGAGTAACAAAACTAAATCACTAAAAATTAAATGCTTTTTTTAAATCAGAATAGAATAAGCACAAATACTTCCACTAAGCCTAAAATCATTTAGTAGACAGATGTTTTAAGAGATGTCAGGCACCATATGTCATGTAAGCAGTCTTTGAAATGAATGCAGATTGCAACATGATACGCAATGCAAATTAAATATAACCGTAGGTCGAAAGAAATACAAATAATTGCATGAATTACAGTGCACATTCATGAACACAAGCAATTTTCTTCATGAACACGATTCTGACAGCAACTCTGAAGTCTAAAACAAGTAAATCTAACCTCATTCTAAACTGATGGCAACAACTACCATGACACAAAAACCTCATAATGCAAAGAATACAAATAGATAGAACACTTACAATAGATACTATATTATAATTATAGGCATCAACTCTCTGGCTTGTCAACCAATAATCCAGAAATGGTCCTAATAGCAGCAGTGTTCCAGCCTGGGCAGGAGCAGTGTGTCCCAGTAGGTTGAAGGAACTAAGGTTGTACCTTCGCTGAAGGTGATGTACATACTGCACAAAAAAAAAAAACCACAAGAATAAATAAATCATGGCATATAAGTTCTACAAATGAAGCAGTTTAGAACATTGGAAGATTCAATTTATACATGCACAAGAAAGAACAACTTACATACTGCTGCAGAGACGTACTCCAAACTGCAATGAAGGCAGCTATGAAACCCTTGGTATTAACACTCACATCGGTCACAGTACAAACACCAACGCCCAGAAGAACAACAGCTATGCTCAGCTTTGTGTCTCTGGAGTACCGAATCTTGTCCATCACAACTTCCAAAAAACAGGATACAGGAATCATACTGAGCTTTGCAATCTGTCATTGAATTAGAGAATCTGTGATTTTGAAAACATCTAAAAAGCAAAACTAGTAAAATCTAGCAAATAATATACTTTACCTGATAAAATCCCACAGAGTTCCACATCAGACTAACGTTCATTCCAACAATAGAGAAGTTTGCAAATAAAACAAATTTCAAAAGCTCAGCCATGGGTAGGTGAGAAGATTGAATGTATCCTAACCATCTTAGAACAGCTGTCATCAAGGTTGTGGTAGCAAAATGCAAACCAGTTAATGTTGTGGCTGCAACAATTAGCAATCAAATACAAAGAAGTTAGTGACATTTTATTACATCCTTATTGAAGCAAAGCATAATGAGAACTTATTAGTAAAGGAAAAAGGAAAAACATAATCTTTAGCTTATTTACTTGAAGATAAGTATTACAAGAGCATCGCAATTGTCCTAAACTTAATATGAACTATTTCCAACATCCAAGTAAAGGCTTCCTTTCATCTTTTCTTACAATATCAGTGCAATTTTCTTCTTATTATTATTTTTCAAATGTTTTCAACAACTTCAACCCATTTCTTTTCCTTCTAGAATATGTAAGGGAAGAGAGTCATAGCCATGCATTTCATTCTCCACCATTTAAACCTACACCAAGCACATTCAAGGTTTGAACCTCAAAACTCATTTCTGTGTATGATAAGGCCAATTGCATAGCCTTTTTGCAGTATTGATTATCTGCTACCCAATTGTACCACTCACAATCTCAAATTTCAAATGTTTGTGGCATATGAAGAGGGGGGACGGAGGGAGCAATGAAAAGAGTTTAAAAGGAAGTTACCAAAACTGAAACCATAAGTAGCCATCAAGGCTTTATTGACAATAATAATTCCAACAGAAGTGACAACATTGAACATCCAGGCAGACGCATCTACAACTGCCTTTCTTTCAGCCTTGTTAGCTGGAGCCATTTTCTATGTGGTTGTAAGTGATAACCCCAAATCTTTGTATCACTCAAATTTTTATAAGTAATCCATCTTTGTGCATATGATATCCAAGAGTTTTCAACAACTTCAGCAATAATCCTACAAAATTAATAGTGACAAATAAGAACCAAAAAAAAAAGAATACTTGAACTGCAAGTTTATTGAAAAATATTCTGCAAAGACATGCTGAAAAGATACTCAGGCAAATACATTAACTACAATCAAGATATGAGTTGCTAACTCAGACTAACCATGAACACAGATATGAACTACACGAATTCCTTTAATTGCTACAGTAAAAATATGAGTTAGTGACTCAGACTAACCTCAAATCCATATGAATCTACTCAACTCAATGCCTAGACTTCGACTAAAACATCTTCTGCCTCTGAAGAATTATCCAATTTAACAACAGATCTACCTAATCATTAACGGAGTAAAGCTACCTCAAAATCCATTTAAATATCTAAGCATGGAGTGCAAAGCACATCCATAGACTTAAAAATCATTGTGCTCATTAGATCATCGTGACTATGGCCACCACTACATATGAAATCAACTCAACTCCAACTTACGATTTTTGAGTTCTACAATAACTAATCAAGAGTCAATGTTCTCCCTGATTGGATCAAACTCTCAACATAATTTCATGCAGAAAATAGTTCACGTCAAATTAAACATTTCGATTTACTGTCATCAAAGATAAATGTAGAATTCCAAATTAGTTAAACACAGTAAACATAGAACACTCGAACATTTAATCTAACTATAACTATTTTACTTTAGATTCCCTTGAGAGATCAATCAGAAAAAAGCAAAGTGAATCACATTGAACTGTTTAAACACTAAAAATCACAAAAAAAAAACCAAGATAATAAATAAACCTTATCAATGAATCTATGGATCCAGATCAAGTAAACAAGAAAACAATGACAAAAATTGTAAAATTAGATCTAAGAAATAAATAAACCAGTGTTGGATCTCAGAATTGAAATCAATGGAGAACACGAATAACAGATCTAACGCATCGAAAGGGAAAATGGAAAACGACGGGCCATCGTACCGTTTTGGAAAGGCAGTCGTGGTACGAGAGAGAGAGGGAAATGATGAGGACGGTAAGTGTAGCTCAGCAAGGGGAGGGTCTTAATTATTTTGTGTGGATCCCTAGAGAGTTGGAGAGAGAGAGTGAAGAAAATTTTCAGTTTTTTTTTATTTAAAATGTGAAAATTAGTTGGAAAATGAAGGGATCGTGGAAGGGAGAGGTAGTAGAACAAAATAAAAACCAGGCAGACAAGCCAGCAAATGAGATGTGAACATCAAATTGGCATTTCACACTTTATTCTCTTTCTTCTTCTTCTTTTTTTTTTTTTTAAAAAAAAATTCCTAATGTATTAATTTCAAGATTTATAATTCGAATTTGGCCCATGAGGCCCTCACTGTGTTTAAAAAGGCTCGATGATTCATGTTGAAGATCAATTATTTTTATTTGTAAACGTTATATTTGAATTTTCTTTCGGATTCTTTTAAGATTAAGATGTTTTTCTTGATAAACTGATAATTTAAATATTTTTATTATTAAAATTTTAATTACTGAATATCATATTGTTTGATAAAATTAAATATTAATTTTAAAAAATATTTAATTCTTAATTTTAAATTTATTAATATAGAAAAAATTTACAGACGAATATAAATTGAATGTAGACACAACGTCAAGAAATAAGAAAATTTTAATTGTTTTTCTTCTACTTCGTAGATGGAGTGAGATCATCTTTAAGGCATATATCACAGTTTTTTTTTTTTACTCAAGTTAGTATTTATTCCAAATGTAATTTATTAATATTATTGAATTTAGATAATATTTTTATTACTTCTAATTACTAATGTTTTTGCATGCATAAGATTATTTTATCTAAGTAACTTTTTTTTTGGAAAAGGACTTAAGAAATGAGAAAAATAAATAAACATAACATTTATACCATTTATATTTTCATAATAAGTGCTTTCGTATAAATTAAATTATATTTTACAGTATTAATTTTCTATATTTCACATATCTCACAATTTAATCTTATTAATTATTACTATTTCTAAATTTCATTTAATTTTTACAATTATTTTAAAACTGATACAAAATGTTATAATATTTGAATTAAAAGTGTATGAACATAATTATGAAATTTGAGTATATTAAAATTCATTAAATCTTAATATTAAAAAGTTTTTATTAAATCTTAATATTTTAGAATATAATTATTTACAAATAAAAATTTCATTGTACATTCAATTAATTTTAATTTGTACAACTTTAGAGCTTAAATGTATTAAACTATTATAAAATTAATATTTTCCTAAAAATATGTATACACACATTTGTCTAATTTATTTCCAGTGAATAATATTGTCCATATTTTTTAAAATTTCTATGGAGTGTAATATTTAATTATTTTAGTAAATATGCATAATTTCTATAATTAATTTTATATGAAATAATATTATTAATGATAATTTTTTATTTTTATATCAAAATAATATTCTTAAAATGTTACTAAATCATTACAGTTGATTTTCATATGAAAATAATAAATGCGATTTTGTAAAACTATAACAATATTTTATTTGCTATGTGATGACTTATAATATGTGAAATATGAATGTTATGAAACATTGAATGCCCTATTGACAGTCTCGGATTGAGTTGGGTATAGGTGGCATGTCATAGGATTAGTGTATGGAATTTACTTCGATTTATACCGATGAGGCGTAGAGCACATATTATACTTTAGATATACAGATGAGGTGCTAGACACATTTATATATATATATTACTTTAGTTAATACCAACGATGCACGAAGCACAATATACTTTGGACGTACCAATGATGCACCAAGTGCTAATTATTTTGGTGTGATGGTTGGTTAATCTATGTATCCATCTTAAGTTTGTATCCGGTTAATAGGGATTATAAAACATGTGAATTGGTTAATGATGCTAAATATTGAATGTTGATTTTTGAAATTGTATATGAACATCATAGAATTGATGATAGCATGTGAAAGACCATGCAATTTAGTTATTACGAGCCTTGAGAGTTGATATGAATATAATACGAACCAATGGATTCGATTGTGAGAAATGGGAAAATGAATATGTTATTATGAAATGCCATAAAATACATGTGATTATGATGGTAAGGTAAATGTTAAATAGATTAATATGTGCAATTGATATGCATCATGATTCTTGAAATTGAAATGATATAATAGTTAGAATTCAAAATAATGATATATGATACGTTAAACAAGCATGGAAGTATGATAAATAAAAGCATGAGATAAGAAAGATGGATATGGTTTATTTTATTGTTGAATCTTGTATATATATATATTGAATAAATTAAACTGTTATATATGTGTTCTATTGTTTTCAAATCATGTTAGCAACACTAAATTCTATTGTTTAGCGTGCAATTTTGTTTATTTCTGTGCTCGAGTAACATTAGATCTCAAGGACTCGAGAAGTACGATAACATCCAAGATTCAATTCTAGGCTCAGCAAAGTGTATATAGATTTTGATATGTTTTGTAGCAAGCGGCATGTATCTAGTCTCATAGTTTACTTTGAATTCATTTTGAATGTTTTGGTCACTTGATGTGTTAATGGTATGTAATATGAACATGTCCATATATGATTGTGTGTGTTGGATATAGGGATATGTGGTTATGCTTGTCTAATATGTTCTGTTTAGATCATATTTGATATGATGCTTGCGTGCTAAAAAAGTGAAATTGATGCTTGATGTTAATAAGATTGCGATCATACTTGTGAATAGGTGATTTAAGTTGTTAAACATGCTTAAAATTATATTTAGAACTTTATAAACATGTTTTTAATGTTTGGAAATGATATGGTATTGTTTTGGGTCAAACTAGGTATGTTTTGGGGTCCTTTTTAGGTCATGACAAACTTCTACCGATACAAGTTGTCAGATGTATTGGTACAAATAAGTCAGTAGCAAAAAATGAACAGTAGTAGTGTAATGACCCAAAATTCACGAGCATCAGAAAAGTGCATTTTTGGGCCTTCGTCTTAGCAAACCGAATTAGTAAATATTTATTAGAAATAATTATGAGCCTAGTTGTGTGTCTAATTAGGTTTTTATTAAGTGAATTTAGCTTAATTAAGAGTAATTAGGGAAAAAAAATGACTAAAGTGAATAAAGGGTAAAAATTGAATTGTAAATTAAAAGAAAAGAAAAAGGAATAAAAGAAACAAAGCATAAAAAGAAATAGAGAGTGAAACGAAACAGAGAAAGGAAGGGAGAAAAAGAAAACAAAAAGGAAAAACTAGGGTTTTAAAGCTTAGAGCTTATTTTAATTTGCTAGCAATGGACCAGAGGCATCGGCTCAAAAAGGAAAGAAAAAAGTTATCGAGGAGTAGACACGAGAAAATCACAGTTTGTATTACTATAATTCGAACTACTATTTATTAATGTTATATTTAAATTTATATGTATGATAAGTAAATTATAAGGTAAGTACTAGTATTGAAATGATTGAAATTGAGATGAAGTATGATTATGTATGAATATTTGATGATATATTGATTGGAAAGTGGAAAATTATATTGAATTGAACTCTGATTAAATTGAAAATTATTTGAATTGAAAATATAGAAAGTGATGGAACTAAAATATGAAAATTGAATACCTTATTAACTAGTCAAGCTGAGTCGGATATAGTTGGCATGCCATAGGATTGGAAGAATTTGGGGATTTTTCAGCTTGGCCGAGGAGACACTGATGTTACTATATTTCTTCGAACTATCCGAAGAGGCACTTAGTGCCATTCAGGTGTGTTTGGGTGGATTATTCTGGTGTGTTTGGTGGAATCATTCTGGTGTGTTTGGTTGGAATTCGTGTATCCGTCAAGGTCCGAGTTTTGTTAATAGGGTGAATAAATGAAATGAGAAAATCAAACGAATTTGATTAATCGTACTACTGAAAGTATGAAAAAGAAATTGTGAATCGAATTGTGAATTGAAATAGGATATGAGATTTGAAAGCCTGAACCTAAGGTTCATGAATTTGATAAAAGACCAAATTGTTGATATATGATATTAGTTGATGAAATGTTATAAATGATATATGAATTTGAATGTAAATTAGTTCTTATGATTTAAAATGTTATATGATTGATATATATATAATTTATTAATATTATATAGTTTGAATTATGGTAATAGCACTGAGTACAGACATACTCGGCGTACAGTTGTTTCTGTGCGCAAGTCGGTAGAAGTCAAAGGTCCTGGTTCAGCATCCAGATCAATCTCGACTTCATCACAACTTTGGTGATGTATTTTTTTCCTTTTGGTAAATGTGGCATGTACCTAGGTCTTATTTAAGAGTCTTGTGAGTTTTGGTTGTAAAGAATTGGTCTCTAATGTTTGAATGATAAATGAAATGTTAAGTTATAAAATGGTATGTTTGGTACTAAAGTTGAAATGAGATAAATGACGTTTATTAGTTAACTTTTATATAGTATCATGAATGTTGTTGATCAATTTGATAAGTCAATGTTTTAGGCATGATTTAAGTATGTTTGAATGTGAAAATGTGTTGGTTTCCATATTACCTGTAAATTGGTTGCGGTTTGAAATTATAGGGAAGGTTAGATATTTATAAAGGAGTTATATTGAGTTTAAAAAAATTTCGAAATTGGAGTACTCGAACAAGTCCCGTTCCACTTCTAATACGTGTTTTGGGCCTCGAAGGTCCATTATAGGGATTTAATGATTATATTATACTATATATGTTAATTTATTTATGAATTATTCGTAAATTGTCTGATATGTCCGGTAATGCTCTGTAACCCTATTTTGGCGGCAGTTTAGAGTTAGGGGGTGTTACAAGCAGGGACTTCTACCGATAGAATTCTAGAATTTTACTGGTACAAGCATGTCAAAACAAAATTCTTCCCTTATTTTGATTTTTTTTGACCCTCGGAGACCCAAATTAGATCATGATCGTCCTCGAACATCTAAAACTCGATTAAAAATAATTTGGTTAGTGTTTTGAATGACTTGAAGTTGATTCTAATCAATATGAATGTTTTGTAAAATGTGATAAAAGTTGGATATTTTGTTGATGTTGAATGAGAACTAGTTCTAGTTATTTTTAATTAATATTTTTGAACTCGTTTTCAAGTCATTCTAAAGTATTTGAATGCTTTAACTTGTTTATTGTTGGAATGAATAGGTTATATAATATGTCAAATGTTTGATGTTCTGAATTGATTGATATAAAAGGAAAGCTAGTTCATGTTGCTTCGACAATAAATGTGGAGCTTCGCATTCGAACTTAGTGATCAGTTTGAGTGTAGGATGCTACAAAAGAGGTGCCCACTAATTCAAGCACTAATTTAATTGTGTTGTTTTTGCTCTCAGCAACACCCTTTTTACTAACATGTTAAATACTTTCACATTATAATTAATTTAAAATTTGAATAACATGCACTATTAATTCTTACATAGCACATAAATGCAAATTAATTATAAAATAAGTTATTTAGCTATCTCAAAATTTATAGCTGTGAATCTCAATTATATGGTTTCTAATATTTTAACCTATGCTTTTCTAAATAAAATGTATCTTACCATTGACTTGTTGGTTAAACGAAACCTTTTTTAAGTTTTAACATATTTTATTTATTCTTTTAACAGTTAATAAAATTTAACAAACATAAGTTTCATCCTTTTTCTGTTGAAAAACGATCATACAAAATGACGTGATATTTTCCTTTTAACAAAAGAAAATAAAAGAATAAAAAATTCCTATTCCGCTCACGAAGTAACAGAACGCGAATCGCCGTCGCTAAGATCACCTCAACACACGCACTTTATCTTCTACAATAATTCCTTCTTTTTTTTTTAATATTGAATACGCAAAAGGAAACCAGGCCTTAACTCCGCACTCATCATTTAATCGCCATTCGATTGAGTATAATTTTCAGTCGGTTGACAAAGTTTTTGCAACGCAACGTGTTACGGTTTTTTTTCCCTTTAAAGAGAATGAAAATTTCGCATAAGTTTCAAATCTTGGACTCAGTTCCAACGTAGTCGAATAAAGCTATAAGAGGGGAAGATTTCTTTCATGGAAAAGCGTGTTTACGAAGTTTGGAAAGGAAGTAACGTAAGGATATCAATTCTTCGTTTGCATTCCCCCCCCCCCCCCCAAAAAAAAAATATATAAATGCTAGGTTTTGGCATCTAGGTATTTTTAGATTTGTTTGGTTTGAAGGACAATGAGTATGGTTTTGATTGGTATAGTAGGATTTTTGGCTTCGGTTTTCATTGTTTTTATTTTGCTATGATAGAAAATGGGAGAAAACATGTATAAAATGATGAATTTATTTTTGGTGCTTTGGACTGTTCATTGATTTGTTTTTACATTCTTGAGGTTAAAAAGAGAGTTATGGTTAAGGTCAATGAAGCATTCATATCAGTTATGGATTGTAAAGTTACAATGCAAATGACCTTACAATTTTTAGGTAGAATTGAGTGCTTTTGTGCTAAAATTGCTTTGATGCAATTAGGCCTAATTCATGCTTCACAAGTAGCTCATTTTATTTTATTTTTTGTGTGTATAGTGCTATGTGTGTGCTTTCTTCAAAGGAACTTGTATAGATTATGAGAACATCTGGTGATACTGTTGTGGCCTTTCCTAAGAGTATGAACTTATTCTAAATCTGCCAATTCTTTTAGAGAAACGTCCTTACTGAAGTACGATAATTATAATTTCACCATTTGGTGCAATTCCAAGCCATCATGATGATGATGATGATGATGATGATGATGATGATGATAAAGCCTTTTCTTTGTCTAGTTTGGTGATTATGTTGATATACTCGCTACTTTACTAGTGTGACAATGTTTGGATCAAAGGAATGATTTAGTGTAGGAATCGGTGCAAAAGTATTGTTTGAGTGGATCAACAATGTAGTATTAGATTGTGGTTAAGACTCAAGATTTAGATGAATGATCACATTTGTTGGAAGTGCCATGAAATCATAAAATATTGGTTGATATATATATTTTGCTATATTCACTATTTATTAGCACCAACATAGAATAAAAGGTGTGCTAGTTATGAAAAATATAGAGAATAATAGCTTTAGAATATTGGTAAAATATGAAAATGCTATAACACAATCTGATGTTCTTTGTTTTATCTTTTGATGTCTCCAGTCTGAATGGATCGTCCATGACTTTCATTCAGCATTTAATTCTCTTCTATATACGTTATGCAGAAGTTTTTCCTTGGTGGAAGGCTAATATTTGGTCCAGATGCTAGATCTTTGCCTGTTACCTTATTGCTGATCAGTGTTCCTTCTATAATCTTTTGCATATTTGTTGCAAGGCATCTTCGACATAGATTTTCTCCATACAATGCAGGATATGCAATTATGGTGGTAGCAGTTGTCTTTACTATCTATGTAAGTATCTTTACCCTTTATTTGTTGATTGAATTGTTTTTTAAGGTTTTAGAACAATTACTCTTGAAATTATCACCCTAGTTGCCAACAGTGTTAACAATTCTGTAAGAACTTTATGAACTCCAAGTTATGGATAAATACTAAGTGCCAATTTTTAACAGTTTAACTTTTATGTTTAAAGTCCCA
This sequence comes from Gossypium arboreum, assembly GCF_025698485.1. Lineage (NCBI taxonomy): Eukaryota > Viridiplantae > Streptophyta > Magnoliopsida > Malvales > Malvaceae > Gossypium > Gossypium arboreum. The sequence continues at coordinate 27,351,801 of NC_069074.1, read as the reverse complement.
AAGACAGTTTATCTAAAATTTGAAATATTTGTTTGGTGGAATATATGTAGTGCAACCCTTTCATTTGATCTAGATTACTTGCCGAGTTTGTACTGAAAATGAATTTCTCATAGAAGTTTGGCCTTCTCTAATCTAAGATAAGACTAGGACAGCTATAGCCCCTGTTAGATTTTAAATTACATATATAACTTTTTATCTTTTATTTTTGTCAACTTTGTCTTTTTGATATTGCATTCTTTATTTTGATAGGTGTTGATTATTCTTTTCCTCACATCAGCCCGGGACCCAGGAATCATTCCTCGCAATTCACGTCCCCCAGAGGAGGAGCCTCACCATGATTCTTCTGTTCCAGCTCAGGCTGGGAATCGGCATACACCTGGCCGTCAGTTTCCTCGAACTAAAGAAGTTATGGTTAATGGAATGCAGGTGCGGGTGAAGTATTGTAGCACATGCATGCTTTATCGACCTCCTCGGTGCTCCCACTGTTCCATTTGCAACAATTGTGTTGAGAGATTTGATCACCATTGCCCTTGGGTAGGGCAATGCATCGGACTGGTATGTTTTATCTGATAAACCTATCTATTCATACAAGTCCGGATGTTTCATGCTCCCCTTGAGCAGTGTTTTGTTAAGAGGCTGACTATTCTGTATATGAGCAGCGCAATTATCGGTTCTTCTTTATGTTCGTTTCTTCAACAACTCTTCTCTGCATCTATGTGTTCTCCATGTCAGCATTGTACATTAAGGTTCTGATGGATGATAACCATAGAACAGTTTGGGAAGCAATGAAAGAATCTCCTCCATCTGTCGTACTAATGGCGTATTGTTTCATTGCTCTATGGTTTGTTGGTGGGCTCACAGGGTTTCACTTGTACCTCATCGGAACAAACCAGGTATGATATTGTTTTTGCGCCCTCTTAACTTGTGAGAGTTGGGTAAACAAATATGGAAAGAAATCAACCAATGAATACAAGTTTTAGGCCGTGATTTGCTTATTGTGGTGCAGCCTGCAAGGAAAAAAGATGCTCTTTCTATGTTGTTTTAATTCGATAAGTTTATTTCGGAGTTTAACTAACCTAAATTCCTGTCTTCCAGACTACCTATGAAAATTTTCGACATAGGGCTGACAACAGAATCAACATTTTCGATCGAGGTTGTCCGAGTAATTTTGATGAAATATTTTGCACAAAGCTAAACCGCTCAAAGAATAATTTCCGGGCTTTAGTTCAAGAGGAGGTGCCAAGGCCTACTGAGGAAGCGAAAGCAGAAGATGTAGGTGGAGATACGCATCCGAAAATCGAGGTAGATCTAGAGAACTGCCAAGATCTATTGAAGATATCCGAGCAGCATAATATAGAGGAAGGTATAGACCTATCGAAGATCTCCCAACGACAAAACGACGAGGAAAATGATAGTAGAGAGAGTACTGATCCTCTTCGTAGTACCTTGGAGGCTGATTCTATTATGGGTATAAATCATCGAGCTTCTGTGAATATGACTATGATTCGATCCGACCCCGAACCCTCGAGTTATGGTAACAGTAGTTCAGAAATCGCAGCTGATTCCCATACCAATTCCAGAGTTATAATAAAAGAAGCTGGTCGTTTATTTGAGTAATTTGTACAGTAGCCATTGCATTCTTTTGGTTAGTGTTTTTACTGTATGAAGGGGATATTTCTTTGATTTACAAATGAGAAAGTTTCGATTGGGGAGGGAAATTTACTCCCTTTCAGGCATAAAAATGTATTACCATCGAACACGATGGCAATCAAAACAACGAAAAAGACAATTGTCCACAAGAAATGTACCAAGAAATAGATTCAGAGGGAAAAGAATCCACTTGGTCAGATGATTGATTTTTAGCTTTAATTCCGCTGGCCTAATTAAGGCATTCAATCATCGTCCGTACAATTGGTTTATAAATATATTGAAAAAGCTTTTTAAAATTTTTTTACATTTTCATTCGTGCAATCGTACACCTCAAGCAGGAAGCACCATCTGAACCATTTAACCTCCGAGGGATACCCACAAGGTTATTACTAATTATTTTTCTTAAAATACATTTAGATATAAGCATAAAATTTAATCTTCCAAATATATCGAACAACTTTTAAATTCTACCAAAGGGAAAGAAGGCAAATTTAATCAAATCAAAAGGAAAACTCTGTTAAAAAGTAAAACATTGGGTATAATTGGTTTTCTAACTGGTGCAAAACCCCAGTTATCCACACATTCAAAAAGAGTTGATAAAACAAAATTAATCCAACCAATGCATTTCAAAACATAATAGAGAATCAACATAAACTAAGCTCAGAGAATAACAAAACCTAAACATACGATAGACGGAAATTCCTGACAAATTTGCAGATTTATGCCTTGAGCCGACCATAGAATTTCTGTTTTTCTTGTGTAGTCTGGAAACGTCCATGCCCAAATTTTGATGAGGTGTCGATGAACTTGAGCTTGATTTCCTCTAGAGCTACACGAGATGTCTGGTTAATCAAAGACTGGCGGAGTGTAACCACCCTCTTCTTAGGTCCAACACAGCCACCTTTGATCATCAGATAATCACTCTTCACAACACCATAGTGAGGGAAGCCACCAATTGGAGTGATATCTTTCTCAGTCCTGATGACCATACACATTCCACAATTATATCAACCAAAATAAACAAAACCCATTGAAAGTCTATACAATACCTTCAAAATACTCCCAATCTGATCAAAGCAAAGATTTAAGTATATTCAACTAACCTGTCATAGTCGGTAATAGCAGAGTGGGTCTCGTCACCAACCTTGCCAACCCGGTAAACCTTCTTGTTCATCTCAGTACGATGATGGTATCCATTCTGACCTGCCCTAGCAACTGTAAAGGAGACTCTAGCAGGATGCCAGGCACCGATACAAGCAACCTTACGCAAACCTCTGTGGGTCTTACGGGGCAGGCGTGTGACACCCCAACGAGTCACAACACCTTCATAACCTTTACCCTTAGTGACACCGATGATATCAATCATTTCATCCTTCTGGAAAACAGCATCAATCGGGACTTGCTTCTCAAAGAACTTGTATGCAAAATCAACCTTGTCTGCAATAGTTCCACCATTAACTTGGATCTCCATTAGGTGTGCTTTCTTCTGCTTCAATCCCTTCATTTTCCTAATCTGTAAAAGCACAAATTAACCAGAAACAGTACTATTAAAACAAAGCATTTGAAAACTACCACTTATGAACAATCAAAATAAAACAAAACCAAGGCATAGATTAAATCATGTATTGGTAAAAACCTGAGTGTGGGCCAAAACCCTAACAACAGTGGCATACTTCTTGATCTTTTCCAGCTGAGCCTCGATACTCTTTTTCCCTTCTTCACTCTCGTACCGCTTTGAGTACTTGGTGAAAGCCTTCTTCTTGGACTTGCACCAATGCTTGTAGAACCTACGTTTGACTTCCTCGCTCAGATGCTGAGCCCAAACGGTGTTCAAGCTGCGAAGACCACATGGTGTCTTGACATAACCAACAACCCCAACAATCACCATAGGAGGGGTTTCAATGATCGTAACAGCTTCACATGTCTCTTTCTTGTGAAGCTCTATGCAGAAACAAAGAACGCAAATTAGCTTGAAATTCAAATAAATTTATGGGTGAAGCATAATAAATTTAAAAAGTCCAAACTCCAAATAACCAATGCCTACTAACCCTAGTTCCAGGATAACTTCTAAATTCAATGCACTATTTTCACAAATGTCAATAATAGTTAACACATTACTTGTAAATTCCTTTCATAAAAATCATCTTAACCAATGCATTAACATTCAAAATAAGCTCAGCAAATCTTAAGGCAAGAGTTTATAAAGCTCAAAGAAAGAACAATTTAGTAGTCTATATATCAAACAAGTGGCACAAGTATCAGAGTTATGTCATCAAAGTCAACTTACTAGATCCAGGTTTTTCGACCTCTCGGACAATGTGTGTCATGCCTGCCTTGTAGCCCAAAAAGGCAGTGAGCTTGCAAGGTTTGCTTGGGTCATCCTTAGGAAATGCCTTCACTGCACCAACCCACAGTAACACCATCACATACGTATATATAGTCATTTAAATACTGCATTTGGGATACAAAAACTGTAGTTTTCTACAGCCATATAATAAACAAAAGAAAAAAGAAAAAAAAAAAAACAATGTAACCTTTCCCTCTGTGACGAGAAGCTCGCTTCCTCGGAAGAAATCCAAGGGAACCATGCCTTGGGTGTTCAAACTTCCTGTGAGACATTCTTCCCCGCCTTCATCACCACCAAGAGTAAATTAAATAAATAAACCCATTGATAACACCAAATTAAAAACGCGTAACCAAAGACCAAAATGAATATTTCAGCATCTAAGACTAAAAACTAAACAAAAGAAAAAGATTTTCACAGCGACATCAAGTCATATTCTAACAAAAAGGGGAAAAAAAAAAGTAGAGAACACAGTTTATATTTTCTTTCATTTCCGACCAATTTCTATGTATATGTAGCTGAAAGAAACGAAGATGGAGAGATTAGATAGAAGAGAAAGGCAACCTGCTGAGACTGATGCCGTGCGGCGAATGCTGTGGCTGGCTGCTGCTAACCTCCTAAATGGCTAAAACCCTAGCTGATGCTTTTTTATTTATAAACAAATGCTTAGATATATTAATTTCCATAAACACCTCCTGTTTTCTTCACTCAAATTTAATTTTGTCCCCCACCTTTCGGTTTTATGACAAAATGGGGAATCCCTCTTTTTTATTGGGCTTACAAATTAGAGCCCAGAGTTATTGGTTAGTGTGGACTAGAACTTATTATGAGTCGCCTCATGATGAGATCAGCCCAACCATTATACTCATTTATACAATTTATTTTTCTGAGTTTAATTGGATTAGAAATACAAGGTTTAAATTTTTGTTTATGTTGGTTAAATAAATATTTTGTAACTTTGCACGTTTTATGTTTTAAAAATATAACCCTAATTCTTGAATTATATTTTAATAAGTTTAAATAAGTTATTAATTTAAATTCGACTTCACCCCAAAAGTATGAGTTTTAATGAATGTAATAATAAGTTATTTGGCTTTTTAATTTTATAAAAAATATTTTTTTAGTTTTTATTTAATTTTTAACTCTTTTAGTATTTAAACTTGCATTATTTGTTAAGTCACCCAAAATAGATGAAAAAGTTAATTTATGTTAATTTTGTTGATGTATCAACGATTAAATTTTTAAATTTTAAAAATTCAAAAAATATAAAATTATTTTTAAAATTAATTTTTTAAAAATAAATATATAAATATATAAAAATAGTTTTTAAAGCTTTTAATTTTTAAATAATTATTTGCTTTCGTGGCATACACGTGAATGCCATGTCGGTAAAGTTAACATTTGTTAGCTTTTCCATCTATTTTGGAGTGATTTGACAAACAATGTAAGTTCAAGAGCTAAAAGATGTGAAATTTTAAATAAATAACTAAAATGAATTTTTTTATAAAGTTAGAGGTCAAATAAATTATTATACAAATTTATTTGTATTTTTTTGTGAAAAAAAGAAATTACAGGTCAAAGATCAAATATTGAGAAAACTCATTACATAATCTTTATCAAATAACTGCAAACCAGGTTCCCTATCTTTCCTGAGCTTGATTATCTTATCAGCAAGGCTATTCTCTTCTCTTAGAATATGTTGAAGATTCCAATTACTTAATTGCTTCAAAATCAGTAGGATTCTCATAACTGAAGTAGAATTAGAACCTTTACGAACTCCTTCGTGAATGAGGTTAACTGCTTCAAGATTGTCAATCTGTGTGATAATTATCCGAAAGCCACGATCAAAGGCAATTTGCAACCCATCAAGGATGCCCTATAATTCTGAATCGATAACTTCACAACTACTCAAATACCTTGTGAAGCCAACAATCCAAGTGCCTTGATGATCTCGCAAAAGTCCTCCAGCTGCAGCAAACATATCCTCATATTTGACCGAACCATCTATGTTCAAGTAGACCCAACCATCGGGATAGCCAGGATCAAAAACCATGCTTGAGAGTTTAGAGCCATTTGGTTTGGACATCGAAACATATTGCTTCGCCCAGTAGAGGGAGTTTTTTATAACCTCATCAGTACTCCAAGAAAGACCTTGAAATATGCCAAGATTCTGATTTTTCCACATTCGCTAGATGATAATCCCGAATAAACTAGACCAATTAACTTTGGCCACTAGATTTATGTCCTGCTGATTTCTTAAATTGAGCTCGATCCACTCATGAAGGAACCTTGCAAAAAAAATAAAATGTTTACCTGTAGGAATTAGTTGCATCCGTATCTCATTTTCCGTTTTGCAATCCCGAATCACATGCAGAATATTTTCAAAATTATGGCAGCAAGTACCACAAGCAGTATACGAACCCAAACCTCTTCGAATTCTTTCAACATTAGTCAGTAAATGCTGTTTCAAAACAAGCCAAATGAACACCCTAACCTTTTGTGGCCCATGATACTTCCAAGATAACTTCCAAACTTCCTCTTTCGTATTCCAAGAATCTTCCTTAATTTTCTTATGTTCACTTTTAACTGAAAAAGTACCAGACGTGTTTCCCCCCCAAATAATTCTATCCACACCAGAATTAGGATAAGGTGGCGGAATTTCAACAATCCGTTAGATGGTATCTTCAGATAGCCAAAGGTGAAAAAAGTCCAAATTCCAATCCCCATTCTCCGTGACCATATTACTAAGGGAAAGATCCATGTCTAAGCTAGAATTGCAGACTTTCTTTTTGGATAATGGCCCAACGGTAGGAATCCAAGGATCCTTCCAACAATTAATATTCCGCCCATCTCCAAGAGACCAGAGCAAATTCTTCCGTACGAGCGTCCAAATCTTCGATAGTGATCTTCATAAGAAAGAACGTCTTCCCCTCGATAAAGACTCTGGTATTCCACATTGGACCCTATACTTGGACCGAAGCACTTTGACCCATAAAGAAGAATGATTAGTCACTAATTTGGATCCCAACTTCTTAATGAAAGAAGTACTATGGTCCCGAAGAGCCCTTAGACCAAGGCCACCATACGATTTAGGCTGACATATCGCATTCCAGCTTATCAAAGCCATTTTTTTAGTACCACTAGTGAACCCCCAAATGAATTGTCTAACCATATTTTCGATCTTATCGTACAAACCTTTGGGGATTAGTATCGATTGCATAAAGTGGCTTGAAATTGATAATAAGACTGCTTGAGCTAGAGTAAGTCTGCCCGCAAGAGAAAGTTGTCGAGTGTCCTAACTGCAAAGTTTACTTTTCACCTTATCCATGACAAAACGCAGAGTATTATTCGTAACCTTTTCATGAAAAAGTGGAACCCCTAAGTACGAACTAAAATTCTGCACTACTTGGAATCCAAAAAACCACTAATACACCTTTAAATGTCCTCATCCACTCCTTTAGAGAAAACCATATTTGACTTCTAAAGATTAACATTATGCCCCGAAACCCCACAAAAAGTGTCTAAAACTTCCTTAATAACTCGTGTCTGCTTCACTTCTGCCTGACCAAAAAGAATCAAATCATGTGCAAAAAAGAGATGATAGAGAAACAGAGTGATCTATTCAGCCGAATGGGCAACCATCTTCCATATACAATAACTGGGTGAATACCATGCCTTAGCCACTCCATACACAAAATGAAAATGTATGGTGAAAGAGGGCACCCTTGACGAACTCCTATTGACGGTTTGAACTTTTGCGAAGGCACTCCATTCCAAAGTACCTGCATCGTGGAACTAGAAATGGCTGAGATAATTACATTACGAAGAAAGTCAGGAATACCTGCGGCCTATAAAGAGGCATCAATGAAATCCCACCGAACACGATCATAGGCCTTTTCGAGGTCGATTTTAATGGTCATCCATTTTTTGTTTTTTTGCTTGCTCTTCATGGAATGAATGACTTCCTGCGCGATGATGATATTGTCATTTATGTTCCTTCTTGTGACAAATCTGGCTTGTTTTGGTCCTATAAGCTTTGGAAAGACCATTTTAAATCTATTAGCAATGACCTTTATCACGAGCTTGTATAGGACCGAACAAAGGCTAATAGGGCGAAATTACGAGAGACATTTCGGGTGCTGTACTTTAGGAATCAGGATAATAAGGGAATTATTAAGGTCTGATTCAATGGCATCACCAGAGAAAATCTTCTTGGCCTATTCACAAATCGAAGGGCCAACAAACTCCAATTAACTTTGATAGAAGATAGCGTGTAATCCATCACTGTCGGGTGCTTTTAAAGGCACCATGTCAAAAAGTGCCTTTTTAATCTCTTCATTAGAAACGGGCATACTAAGGAGTTGAATTTCTTCCGGCTCAAGACGCGGGAAAACACCATCCCTAAGACTGCCTATTTTCCTATATTGCTCCCCATAAAGATTTTTATAGAAATTTACCGCTTCCTGCTCCAATTCTTCTTCATCCATAACCTACTCTTCCGCTTGATTTTTTAGAGCTAGAATACGATTCTGTTTCCTTCTCTGTAGAGTTTGCTTATAGAAAAATCTTATGTTACGATCCCTAAAAACTAACCAATCACACTTAGCCTTCTGCCTCCACAAGAGTTTCTCATGATGTAACACTGATTCAAACTCCTCAAGGATTTCTAGCTCAACCTGATGTAAAAAGGTCGAGCTTCTTTAATCAATCACCTTTTGGACATTATCCAATTTTTTCTTCAAAAAAATCTTCCGCTGCATAATGTGACCATAAACCTCCTTATTCAATAATTTCACTTTATCAGTGAAAGTAGTATGAGCAGTCGTCATATCTCCCATAAAACTCCAATTATCTTTAACAAACTCGAAAAACCCCAGATGTTCAACCCAACCAGCCAAGAAACGAAAGGGTCTCCTACAGGAAGGCTGAACTTCCGGCATAATAGATAATTTGAGTGACTATGATCAGATTTTAGCTTTTGTAGATGTAGTACTTTGGATAAGGGGAATTTTAGGCTCCAAGCATCATTACAAATTGCCCTATCCAATCTCTCAAAAACTCCCCTTCTATTTCAAGTAAAGTTGGGACCATTAAACCCCAAATCATGTAAACCCATGGAATCTATGAACTCACTAAAGAGAGCACACCTTTTCTCTATGATCCAACCACCTATTTTTTCACTCGAATCTAAAATAACATTGAAATCACCAATCGCTAACCATGGAGTCTCATCCATCAGTACTGTATGCTTAAAAGCATCCTATAATTGTTTCCGCTTTTGACTATTATGACTGCCATAAACAAAAGTGACCAACACCGGTTGCCGATATGACTTTCCAGAAATTTTAAGAATAATGAATTAGGAATGGTTACCCAAAATATCAACAGAAATGGTATCCTTCCATCCTATCCAAATTCCTCCTAAGAAACCTATAGCGTCCACACGATTCGAAAATTCGAAACTAAGCTTAGAAATAACAGAATCCACTTTAAAACCACTTACTCTTGTTTCTAAGAGGCCAACTAAATCATGTTTATGCTCTCTATTATACTCCCAAAAAATACGAGGACATTTCAAACCAGCACAACCTTGACAATTCCAACAAAAAATAGTAAAATTCATATTTAAAATCATAATTTTAAAAGTAACAAAATTAAGAATATCACCAACTCATGCAGATGTGGACCCAAGACCAGCAGTCTGTCCCTCAGCATTGCCTCCCATCCTTTCTGCTCCATGCCCAACTTGCGAGTTGTTAAGATTCACCATAGAACTAATAGCTTCTGTCAAAGGAATTCGAGAAATTCCAGCATTTTTTAGTCTACCTCATTTTTCCTTGAACGGGCGACTAAGGGAAGTTCTACCACGATTATTACCTATTTTATTCTCCGAACTACGTCCTCTGGAAACAGAAAAAGATTTATTAGTATTAACTAAAATATTTTTCTTATTACCTTTTAGCATTTGTCGCATTATTATCATTAAAACTAACAACCGAATAGTACTTTGGGTCTAAAATTGACGCTTCTAATTTAACCACCGATTCATTAGGGCCTTCAAACATAGGATTATTGAGAACTAAATTATTCTCCATATTTTCAGAAGAACCCGAATACACCTCTACAATTTCCTGTTCAAATAAACCATTAGTAGAAAAACCATTTAAACATTGTTTATCTAAACTAGAATTTTGTCTATTTAATGAAGGCTTATTAAGACCACCAAGGGATAACCCATTAAACAATAATGGACCATCTGGTCCAGTCCTTTCTTTACTTGGCCCACCACGCTGAAAATTTATTGGTCCACTTGTCTGCGCCTCACCCCCCAACAAACGCGTTGAACCTGCAGTCGGCAATAAAGAAATTGAATTAGAGTTGGAAAATTTATTGGACTAATCCTTGTCCTTTTGCAGTAAATCATCTGACCCTACAGGCTTTTTCCCCAAAGACATAGAAATTTTGTCTCCCTTCAATTGACTTAGCCCAGCAAAACTCGACTCACTCTCTCCTGAGCCCACAATAGGCCTAGCCAACTTATTAAACCCCCCCTCAACTCCATGACCCAAATCAACTAAAATGCCCAAATCACCTTTAGAAAAAACCTTATTTTCATAATACTTTTTACCTCTAGCTGCGTGACCGTTCTCCTTTTCACTCAAAATCCCCCCATTATCTCCATTAAATCTCCCCCTAAGCCACCATCCACCATTAGCGGTGTAAACCTAGAACCCAAAAAGTCCTTTCCAGATTTTGCACCTCCACTAGCCTGAGAATCCCTTTTACCCCGCCGTGACTTTCTCTTGACCAACATCCAAGGTTCGTAATCGACTCCCTTTCCATCATTGTCTTCTCCCACGCCATCACTGGAAGCCACCACTTCCTCAGTCATCGGCCTTTTCAAAGCCACCTTAACCCTCACCGACAGGCATATTTCCTTAACATGTCCATACTTCTCGCAACTGAAACAAATCGTCAGGAGTGCCTCGTATTCAACCCGTTGGATTACTCCATCCACCAAGACTTTGGAGGTAAGTGGTTCGTCAAGATTAATGAACACTACTAAATGGGCAAAACGTCCCCGGGTTCTGTTATTGGTTTGTAGGTCTAGTTTAACAACTTTCCCTATTAATCCGCCAATTGCTTCAATGATTTGTCTCTTGTACAGATAACCTGGGAGACCCGGCAGATGAATCCAAGCCAACACCACACTGGGATAGGGTTGCTCTGGATTAAAATTTTTCGTCCATGGTTGCACAGTGAGGTATTGCCTGAATATAATCTATGCTCCCTGGGTTAAAACTTTATTGTAATCTTCCATTTCCTGAAATTTCACCAAAAAATATCCATTAGTAATATCCATTAAGTGAAAAGAATTGACCGGTTTCCATAGATTAAGGATACGGTTTTATAGCATGTTATAACCAATGTTACGCCCGAGCAATTTAAAATAACAGTCGATTCGATCTCTTTGAACAGTATGTCTTTAATGCGATCTAAAAAAGCGATTACCGGAATCCCATTAACCATTGACGTGTTAACATCCCCATCCTGTAAAACAAGATCACATTCGTTTCTTGTAAGGTACCTATCGGGAGAAGTCAGTCCACCCCCAAAAAGTTTATCTTTGAAAGACATCATCGACTGTTGATCTGAGCCAACAACCATGTTAGTCTCTTCTCCATCAACTGCTTCTTTGAAACGAACTTTTTTGGTGTTCCGATCCCCATCGTCGCAAGGATCGCTAATTGCACCAATACTAGGATTTTCCATTCGAGAGAGTCTCAAAATTGTAATCTTAACATAGTATAATAGAAAATGTTTTTCATTGTAAATGTTCTGCCCTTTAATTTGTTTATATTTTCATACTCTTTAAGTTGACACTACTTATTGTTTAGAAAAAAAATGAATATACATTAAACCCCTCGTTTTCTTCCTTAGATTTAATTTTGTCCCCATCTTTTGGATTTATGACAAAATGGGGGCTCTCCCTTTTTTATTGGGCTTGCATGTTACTACCAAAAAGTTAGTGAGGACTAGAATTGATAAATGGGTTGGATTAGGTTTAAGCATATATTAATATTAGTTTTAACTTTTAAGCCCTGTTTTATGTAAGGATAATTATTTCAAAAAAAATATAAATCACATAAAATTTTAGTATTTTTTAATTATTGGGTAGTAAATATAATTAGAGGTGTTTATAGGTCTAACCAAGTTGGATTTCGATCAAGTCCATATATATATGATATCGATGTCATACATAATTACTAGTTTAGTTTGACTTGAAATATGAGTCTCAACTTTTATTCAAACTTGATTATATTTATAACGTACTAACTCAAACCTATTTATATTCACCAATATTATTTTATTATTTAAAATTATTTTATTAATATTTATTAATTATATATATTTATTTCACTATCATTATATATATTTTCTTCTTATTAAAAGTTTAAGTATTATTTATAATATAGTATAGTGTATTTAATTTTCATATGACATAAATTACATAAACTTGAAAGTGAGTGGGGTCGGTATGTTTTGAATATTGGAGATTAAGCCCAACGTAAATTTTAATTGAGTTTAACTTTTTCGTTCAAATTTATTTTTAAACTTAATATTTTGTCCAAATCATTCCAAATATTATATAGGCCTTTTAATTTAAATAAATGTCCCCAGTTCTAACTATATATATATATATATATATATATAAAATCTAATTTTAAAATATTAAAATATTGAGATACAAAACAAATTGCAATATATGTTCTAAAGCTTTGTTTTTAATGCATACATGTAATTAAATTTTAAATAATTAGTATGGTTGAACGTTTCACATTAAGTTGATTATTTGTTTGGATTAAATTATGGTGTAAAAATTTGAAGGTTAAATATACTCTAATTTTTATACATTTTATACATTTAGAATTCAGCCACTACTTTTATTTTCAGGAATTTAATCCATTTAATTTGAATTTAAAAATTTAGGTCAAGTTGTTATCACTATTAAAAATTTTCTATTAAATTTATTTCAATGACATTTTGAAAAAAAAACTTGATAATTATGCAACAATAAAAATAATGTTGAAAATACTAATAAGGTTTGACGAAAAATACAAACTCTTTAAGGTTTATTTATTAAATAAATTTTACCCTTAATTAATTATTATTCTATTTTTATTTTTAATATTTTGTATTAAATAATTATAAACATAAAATAATAAAACCTATTTAATTATAAAAATACGTTAACTATTAAATTAAATTATAAATCGCTTTATATTTTAAAAATCCATAGGTTAAATATAATTTATTTTCAGTGTGTATTTTTTAAGTTAAATTACAATTGTAATTATGAAAAATAAAATCTAATAATAATAATAATAATAATAATAATATATTTAAACCTAAATCAAAATAAATAAATTTATAGAGTAGAATCAGTTGTAGCAAATAATTGCTTGAGGTAATTAGCGGCTGTTGACGAACCTTATCACTGAAATACAGTAACATGCTGCTTCACAACTCAACTCTTCATCTGCACTTAATTATATTCCATGCTAGCTTGAAATTAAACCAATATTTAATCCCCAATTAACACCCATTTACGCAAAATCCCATCAACTTCCATAGTAATTATACAATTAATCATATTAACTCTTTCATGAACTGTTGATAGAGTTGAATTCCTATATAAACCTACCATATGCTATCTCCACCAACATCTCATCCAATCTTGTTCTGCATTATCATCAAGCTTCTAAAAATGGCCAACACTTTCAAGCTTTTTTCAACACTCACTCTTCTGTTTTTAGCCCTGCCAATGGCATCTTCATTGGAAACCTCGAAGCTAACCCTTCAATCTCGACTCAATGCCGACTCCCCGAGTTGCTGGGAATCACTGACCCAGATTCAATCGTGCACTGGAGAAGTCATCTTGTTTTTCCTCAACGGTGAAACCTACCTCGGGGATTCATGCTGCCACGCTATTCATACGGTTAGCCACCAGTGCTGGCCGAACATGCTTGAAACACTAGGGTATACCACGGAAGAAGGTGACATACTTGAAGGATACTGTGATCATGAAACTTACAAGTCTCCGCCGTCTGTGAAGGCTAGCGTGGTTGCTCCGGCGAATGATATGCTTCCTTGAATGGATGGCTTTCTCATTCGTGAATAAATTTTACCATGTTTTATGTGTCTTTTTCTGCAATGGTTTCAGGGTGTCTTTGTTCTCTCTTCTTTTCACGTTGTTTGTAAGTCGGGAGCTATTAATGAAATAGTTTTTCATTACCAAATACGAGTACCACATGACAAATATAATACCAATATATATTTTAGCAAGATAAGGAAATAAAATTAAGAATTTTAAATTAATATACAACAAAATTTATGTAAAAACGGTGTTTTCTATTTTTGTATTAATTTAGAATTTTTTATAACAAGACATGGTTAAAAACGAATACAATAAAAACAAATTAGTTAAAATTAACATTCATGGAATGAGATTAATTTGTGGAAAAACTCTCGTAACAAAATTAATATCTCATCGCATACTCGAGGTCGTGTAATACTTGGGATACTATTTTTGAAGTTTCAAATAAAATTAATTATTATAATCATTAAATTGTAATGCACTAATGCTAATATTATAGTAGAAATTGGAAAAATAATGATAGAAGTCACTATATATTTGTAACCCATTATCAAACAGATTAGTCTGAGAGTTGCGCTACTGAATACTGATCCAGTCCCATGATTATTAGATTTATTCACGGGCTACCTATTCATTCAAGTTTGGAAATTTGTTTGAAATTTGAAAGTATTTAAATAAAAATATTAGGCTCGAAAGATGAGTTTGGATAAAAAAATTAACTTATTTAAAATATAGGCTGGACTCGAATTTAAATATTTAAGACTAGAGCTTGGCCCAGCTTATTTTTAACTTTATAATACTTTTATTATGTAATTTATAGCACATTAAAAAAGTTAACCTATATTAAATATATAATATTATTCTAATGATAAAATGAACCTCATGTGATGGCCTAATAGTCAAGGGTGTTCTTAGTCCCAAATATGGCTTCGGTTCGAGTCGCACTAGTCGCGTTGATTGTTCGATCTTTGCCCTATTATTGTAATTCACCAAAAAAAATGTTAAAGATGAATATAGAAAAATTTTAATAAAAATCATTAAGCATTAAATTAAAATAATATAAATATATTTTTTTTTAAAAAAAATAAAAAATAGTATAGACAAGTTTAGATAAGCCAAGCTTGAACAAGCATATGATATATTAATATTATGTTTAAACTTGGCTCATGAGCACTTCAAAGTGCCAGTTTAACATTAGTTCTCGAAGTACTTTTAGGTCAAAAATCACTTTTGAGATAAAAAACATTAGTAACTAAGATGTTTTTAGGCTTTTAAAAAATATTTTTTTTGACCAAAAGTAAAAAGCAGGAAATTTTAACTTTTACTTAAAAGTACTTTTTAACTCAAAAATGCTTCTGGAAAGCAATGATAAACTAGCCCTAAATCCAACTTTCAACTCTTTTTTTAGTTAAATCCTAAATTATTGTTTATTAGTTAAAAAGTAATTAAATTTAACTATAAAAACATGCCAAATATTATCTTTGAACATTGATATAAACTTCTAATCAATTCAAACCTTGCCTAATACAAGTCTAAATCAAAATATTAGAAACAAGAGACTGGTTATGGCTGTCATCTTAAGGAGGGCCGTGGTAGGAAGCCAAATTTGTTGTTTCATTTTCTTTTTCTTTCGTAAATTTTAAGTTACACTATTCCAACTCTTAATTATATATATATATATAGGGTCAAATATATAAAAGAAAAAAGTTTAAAAATAAAGCATATTTAAATTCTGAAATGGACTAATAATATATAATGTGAGGCAAAATGAATAAAATAAATGATAAACATGAGGAGATGAAATTGAGAGTTGTATGGCAAAGACAATAAGCTTGGTTAATACCTAAGAAATGTGAAGAATTAATGGATACTATTTTCTCGATCGGATTAGTTTGATAATTATGTTTTATTTTTACGAGAGAAACCTCAAAATATGTAACGCCCCAATTTTCGGGAATTCTGTGAATGTTGGCAAAATTTCATGCTTTAATTTTGTCATTTGTGAGTGAAATTATGAAATAGGACCTATGTGAAAATGTTTGAAAATGCTATAGGCTAAATTGAAGTGACCAAATAAATAGGAGTGCAAAAATAGGAGGATTTGCATGACAAACCTCCCATTTTACATGAAGTGGCTAGCCATCATGTTGTTGTAGACAAAATGTACACTTGATATCCATAATTTATGGTACAAATTGATACAAATTGATAATAGGTTAGGTAAATGTTTCATGATAATAGGTTAGGTAAATGTTCCATGATAATAGGTTAGGTAAATGTTCCATGATAATGGGTTAGGTAAATGTTTCATGATAAGAATTTCATGTCTTTTGTATTAAAGAATTAAATGGATGAAATATGAAGTTTTATTAAAAGAAAAAGGGGTGAAAAGAACAAAGTTTTGTCCATCTTTGTTCATCATAGCTGAAAGTTAGAGAAGAGAAAGGAGAGGAGAAAGCTCTTGAGTATTCGGTCATTAGGAGGAGGAAAATTAAAGGTAAGTTCTTGGTACCTTGCTTCTATTTTGAGGTTCATGAGTTCTTCTTGATTCTACCTTAACTCTTGAAGTATATTTTGATTTTTAGTTGTGTTGTGAGCATTTAGTCATGAATTAAAATGAAGGAAATGGTTGTTGTTTCATGTTCTTTTGATGAAAAATGGAAGATAAGTGAAGTTGAGCCAAACAAATGAGCATGCATGTGCCTTAGATGTTAAAGGAAAAATCAGCTAACATGTTGTGCTTTAAAATGATGAAATGGAGATTATACTTAAGTAAAATCATAAATATGTGATGATTGATTGGTGATATACATGTTCAAATAACATGCATGCAAGGTATGTGTGAAAGAGTGATTTGGTAATAAATCTGCTTAGAACAGCAGCAGTAACGTGACTTTGGAAAATCACCATAAATTGTGGGAGAAGAATTAGAAGCTGAATAAATTATGTAATTAAAGCTTATTGAGTCTAGTTTCTAATGAAATAAACAAGAACATATTTCGAATTCTGTACAATGAGAAATTTGATTCGTAATGAAGGGTGGTCAGATTAGTCAAACAGTGAAACATGGGAAACTTTGAGAAAATTCTGGTATTGATTGGCTAAACCAAAAATTCTGAAAATTTTATGGATAGAAGATATATGAGTCTATTTTCAGGGAAAATTAACGGAACTTAATTTGGAGTTTCGTAGCTCCAGTTATAAATGATTTAGTGACTGTTACTCAGGAAGACAGCTTGCAGTGAAATTATGATTATGTGGTAAACATTAACAAAAATTTGTTAATGAGTTGCTTATTGATTTCTTATAAGCTTACTATGATCTGTAGGTGTGGTTGGCCGAATATTGTAAGGGGTTAATATGTAGTTTGTATTTGAATAGTTAGATTAACGTGTTAGTAATCCAATTGTAGGCTGTTCGTGTGTGGATCTCGTCAACATATCGTCGCAAACAGGTGTGTAACTAACACCCTCTTTCTTAGTCTAGATCGGCAAAAGCCGAAAAGCCGAAATGCAAAAAATCGGTATTTTGTAGATTTGCGAGTGTGCGAATGCTCGTGAGGTAAATCGATTAATGTTTTTGGTAAGCTGCAAAATTTGGACTGCAAAGTGTATGATTTCTGTGCCCTCGATATTTTTGGGCTTAATGGGCCAAAATTTGAAATGATGGGCCAACGGGCCCAATTCGGTAAGAACCCTCGGTACGTGATTCTGTAGTACGTGAAAGGTAGGAATATGCATGAAAAACTCTAAAATAGATAATTACTGAAATACCTTTAAAAGTGGAAAATTTACAGTTTTACCCCTAGGAGATAAATTACCGAAATACCCCTAGGGTTAAATTGACTTAAATGCATGTTTGACTGTTGTTATTTACTGCATGCCATGTTGTTATCATCTGATGCATGAGATTGGGATATTGACGGAGGAAGTATTGAAAGTGGCTTGTCCACGATTGGAGGCTTTGCCTCAATTTATTGATAATCGAGCGAGCAAAGGTCGCAATCTGTGGAGTGTTGATTTGGGTGGGTTGAGCTATTCCCCACATGGAGTGTATGGCTGGTACGGTGGAGTGTAGTGGTTGGTGGGTTGAGTAGTCTCCCCAAATGGGCTTGCATATGTTCTTGATGTTGCATGTATTTTGAAATGGGCCTATGGGCCATCTTCATTATCTGAATAAGGGCTAAGGCCCGGTTTATTGTGATCTGAAAGGGCTCGCCCAGTACCACTGTTACTGAATGGGCTTAGGCCAATAGGCTTGAGCTGACTTGGGCTTTGAATGGGTTTTCCTTACACCGAGTTTCCCCAAACTCACCCTTTTATTTTCATCCACGCGAAAATCCCCAACCATAGTGGGCTTGGAGTCGTGAGGGAATTGGAGTGGCCACCCGTTCGAAAGTTTGATTTTCTTCCGTGAACTGGACATCCTTTTATTTACGTTTGAAGTTTTGGGCTTTTAAATGTAATAAGGCCACTTAATTATTTTTGATGGTTTTAATATGTATTACTAAGATAGGTAATACTTATTTTAACTGTTGAAATTGAATAGCTTTAGGGCGCGTTTTCAAAAACAACAATTGATTTCAAAATAACACGACAACAAGCAAAGCTTCCGCAATAAAAGTATTTTCCAAAATTAATCACTTTTCCTAAAAATGACTTAATCAAATCGGTTTTCCTAGAAATATCCATGACGTTAAGGTGTGGCAATGGTAGTATGCATGTCTAGGATTGGATCTGAAGGAGCTTGGTACTTAAGCGATCCGATGGACTCACCACCTCTTTTCGGTTTCCTACCGGTGCATGCTTCCATTCACTTTAACCCTTAATGAATTAATCTTTTGAACATCAAGTACGATTTTCTGGACTTAGAATGGAATTTTTTTTAACGTTTTTGATGTGGCATGCCGGATCCGGCCTTAACGTCTGGGTCGGGTTTGGGGTGCTACAAAATAGGTTGTCAAATAGGATCAATCAGGTTTGTTCGGCAATAAGCAGTTAAAAAAAACCATCTAAATTTATGATTTTTTTTATGTTTTAATTATTTATATTTGATATTTATAGTTAAAATATATTTTTCAAAATGTACTGAAAAAATAAAGCATATACTAATATAAAATTCTAATTCATGCCAATAACTTTTTATTTATTCGTGTTAAACTAGAGTTGTTCATGAGTCGAGTCGGGTTTTAATAAAATTTTAGGTCCAGGACTGAAATGGGTCTAAATTTTTGTCTATGTCTCGCCCAGATAAAAAAATGCTAAAATCTGAGCCCGACCCACCCTTATTTATTTTTTTATATAAAAAAATTTAAAAATATTAAAATAAATGTTTCCCAACAAATTGAAAATAAATTAAAAATTTTTATACTTAAATAACACTAACATAATTGCAATTTAATAAGTAAATACCTCTAAAATAGTAACAAAATTAACAGTAAGATAAGTATTATACAATATCTAAACATTAACAATATAATAATGAAATGATAACAAATAGTGATAAAAAGTGAAAAAATTACAACAAAACAACAATTTTTTATTTATTTATTACAAATTCATGTTAGTTCAAGTTCAGGCAAAAAAACCTTACCTGAGGCTCGACTTATTTTCTAAATGAACATTTTTTTATCTAAATTCATTTTTCGAGCTTATATTTTTATCCATACATTCTCATTTTTTTAGCCGGGCCCGCATCAACATAATATTCATTGGAGAAGCAGACATAATTTGAGTATCTAAGACAAATAATTTCAACCTTAAAAGAGTTCCCAAAACAGCAATGTAGTTGGACTTTAAGAGAGAAAGAAACAGCATAAAGGTCCTGCCATTCTTATTTAATGCCTTACGGCAAACCTTAATCTAAAAAATAAACTAAAAAACAAAGTAAGTGGCGAATATTCCCATGAAGTATATCTTACTATAAATATGGTTTCAAAGATCTGGTTATGCTATCTTCATACAACTCAAGTTTTCCTTTTACTTTTTGCTATTCAAATTGCACCAAAATGAAGGGTTCCAATTGCAATAGAGTTTTGATTATTGTTGCTGTTGTTTGTTTAAATCACCAGTTACTTATTTGTGGTGCAGATCCTACGGATGGATTTATTCGTGTGCCATTAACAGATGAGAATTTCGATTTACAAAAACCATATAATATACCACTCTCCCAACGTTATAATTACTCCAATGGTGTTCGAAGTTTTTGGGTCTACAATAAAGATAAGCCCTTCAAACCTGACAGTGGCACCAGGCCTCGCACAGAAGTACGCATAAAGGTAAACTAACGTATCTTCAATCGAATGATAAAGAGAAATCTTAGTCTCGAATTTTTTGAAAAGAAAAAACTTTTCTCCTTTGAGTCTGCTCTGATTCGATTCTAGAATAATTAGACGTAAGGTGGTTACGAGATATTCAAACATCTTCAATAATAAAAAAATGACATGCAAATGCACGTGTACCATTTTTGGGCATTATATTGTTATTCAATTTCATCCAAAATCGGACGGATCTTTGGACAAATACCTCGTTTGTCTAACACACACTATGAAGCCAAAGTGCATTCTAACTGAACCGTGGTGCATGGTGTTTTAGGGACATGACTATTCGTCTGGAATTTGGCAATTTGAAGGCTATGCTTTCGTCCCAGGAGGGACATCCGGGGTGACCATAGTGCAAATTCATGGCGCTGCTGAAGGAGCAACGACGCTGCAACTGCGGATTTACGATGGAAACATGAGGTATTATAGGTACAATTTGGTGGCCACCGACTTGTACGATAAGTGGTTTAGAGTGAATGTGATTCATGATGTAGGCAAAGGGAAGATCACTGATTTCATTGATGGAGAAGAGAAGTTTGTGGTGAACGATCAAGGACCCGGTGACTTGTATTTCAAATATGGCGTTTATGCTGCACCTGCTAAATCTAGCAACTTCATGGAATCTAGGTGGAGGGACATTAAGCTTTTCAAAAAATGATTGCTATATATACACACGTATATAATTAAAGAAGTGGTTATTGATTAATGTAATATGCTATTCATCTTGGTCTTGTATACATATATATAGTTAATATTTAATCTCTGCTTAGAAAAGTGATTATTTATATCAACGTAATCTGCTATTGATCTTGGTATTATATTTTGCTTCTTGATTTCTTCCCTTTTTCAGCTATGATTCTTCCTAGGAGTTTTCAGACCCAAACCCTCTACTCTTCAATTGCTTTTCAATGGATTTTTACATCTTATCCATGTCTACATGGTGTTTGAGATTTGCTTTGTTGGTAACCTCTAGATTCAGTCTATCAAGACACCGAGTCATGATGATATTTTCATCCTCTTCAATATTTGCACGGATCATAATCATCTCCGTGTCCTTATGATAATCTTTTATGAATTTATTACTTTGAGTAAGGGATTGAAGCCTTTGATGATGCTTTCGATAATAATGTAAGAAAATATTGTACTAGGCCAATTTCAGCCCAATCCCATTTACAATTTAAAACCCCATTTACAAAACACTAAACCCCTTAAAAACCCCTAACCCAATAAGCCCACTAAGCCCAACAACTAGACCCAAAACCCACTAACCCAATAACCCCAACTAACCAAGACCCACTAAACCCACTAACCCCTAAACCCGAAGCCCAACTACCCCAGGCCCAAACCTAAAACTAAAAGACCCAAATAATATAAAAAAAACCCTAAGTCCCCCCTATTTGGTTCTGTGCTGCAACCACTACAACCAGCCCCATACCCCCACTACAACAAGCCCCATACCCCCACTGCAACAACCCCATACCGCCACAGTCCTCGTACGCCACACTCCGTGCGCATGCTCGGCATGCTCTGTACCTGCAAGAAGAGAATAAAACAACAACAGCAATAGAGCAGTAGCCAATAGAAGAAACAATAGTTTTGAACATTCGGCTATAAAAGGCCATTCAAACTGATGTAAAAGGGGTCGGCCATTTTTTTTAATGAATACAAAGATAGATTTTTTACAAAAAATACAAGTAGTGAGATAAGGGAAGTCAAAAGAAGCAAGAATAATATCAAATAGGGGCCAAAACACGAAAATCGAACCTAAACCTAAGGTGATTGTGAATCTATTCGTGTTTTGATTTCTGTTCTATTTTCCCATATATATACATACTAAAATATATAAAAATAATAAAAATAAAAAATAAAAAAAAAATTAGATTTTTACCTTTCCGGCCATCACATGCGGTGGTTTGCACGACAGACGGTGGTCCGGCGGCCGTCCGGTGACCGGACCCCTAGCCGGAGTCCCACCGGAGCTCCCTCTCCCTCTCCCCTTTCTTTTCTCTCCTTCTCCTCTCTCTTTTTTCCCTCCTTCCCTAATGAATTTTTTTTGAAATTTTTTATCTTTTATAGGGGACCAAAACGCACCGTTTTGGTCCCCCCCCCCATAATACATAAAACGACGTCGTTTTGAACGCGGGTCGGGTCGACCCGACCCGCACCAGGTCAGATCCGCGTGTTTTTTAATTCAATGGTATATTTCCGCATTAGATCCTTCCGCATTTTCAATGTTTTAAATCAGGTTTATTTTTGTTTATAATCTGGCCCTAAAATTTAATCTGACTTGCAATATACTCCCTGTTGATGCGTTGCGTTTTGATAGAACGGGAATATTACTGATTCAGTCCCCAATGTTTCGCGCATGTTGCAATACGGCCCCGTGGTTTATTTTTATTTTAGATTTGGCCCCAAAACTTCGATTTTAATCCAATTTTGGTCCTTTTTTCGTTTGTCTTTAATTCTTATTTAAATTTTCTTGTATTTTCATATTATTATTATTATTATTATTATTATTATTATTATATATTTTCATTATATGCATATACATATATGTATTTATGTTTAGTATTTTAGCTACTTTATTTTAATATTTAAATGTTATGCTTGCTTTTATATATTTTAATAATATATTATTATTATCTTTATTATAATAGTGTATATTTTTATTTATGTGTATAGATTTATGTATATATGGTATTTTTGTGTCACATTGTTGTTCTTCGTATTTTAATGCCATTATTATTATGGTTGTTAATGTAGTGAATGTGTTGTTGTATGTATACATCTTTATATCGTCATTGTTGTTATCATTAACCATAGTATATATTTTGTTATATATGTATATATCTATTTGTGCATAGCATTACTTTTTAATTACTTTACTCTAATATTTCTATATCGAGTATATGTATATATATTTAATATGCCTATGTACATATCCATGTATTATTAACTGTTTGTTCCCTATATGCATGCATTATGTAAACATTTTAATATTATTTAACATGTGTATTTTCGTTTTATATGCTTTATATACGTTTTTAATATATTATACTTTATATATTGTTATGTATATTTTAGTATATATATATATATTTGTGAAATATTATCAACAGTTTTATTATTATTTTTAAATAAGTATATATATATCGTATGCATATTTTAATACTACATTCTACAAATTTTTATATTATGTATTTAGTCCAACATTATATACTTAGTATTTCTAATATCCTTATTATTTATATCTATGAATGTATATGTCACGTAGGATGTTAGTAAGTCCATTTTTATATTGTTGTTATTTCTAATGTATATGCATATATCGTCTATGTGTTATATATATTATATATTTTCAATATTTTTGCATTATTGCCTTATATGTTATTTGCTTCAGCATATTTTTAATTTTTTTCATTTATTTATTTTTTTTAGTTCATCTCAATTTTGTTTTACATTACTTCAAGAATCTTATCCATGTCCTTCTAATTAATTTCAACAATCAAGGCAATATACTGATTTAACATTAAGTCATCGAGTTCATCGCTATGTTGGGTGAACGTCAATTGACTCGTGTTAAAGCGATATATCCTTCTCAAAAACCGGAATAAACTAAAATTTCCCGTCTTCCTTTAATCGGATCACAACTAAATTTTAATATTGAACTCGTATTTTTTAAAACAATCAAGACAACACGTGTTTGTGAGATACCAAGTTTGGGCGTCATGAGGTGCTAATAACTTCCTCGCAGCAGAATCGACTCCGAGCCCTACTTTTTCTCTGGATTTCGACGTAGACCCGAACTTAGCCTTCTTTTGTTTTAAAAATAGATTTAATAGGTGTCCGATCACACCTATAAAAAAAAGATCGGTGGCGACTCCCCTTTTTTCAAAAAAAATGAAAGTCAGTTTTTTCAAATTTCCAATAAATTATCTCAATTAGCGACCCCAAACCAAAATTTTTACGTCGCTACAAATATTCTTCTAATTAAAATGTAAGTAAATTTTCTCTTAAATCTTTGTTTAATTATTTAGAATGATTAGTGCTTAACTGAAAGTGCTTGACTGTAGTGGTCATTTTGAGTGCCACTAAAAAAAAAGACTGTAAAATAGAGTAAACAAAGTATACAAAGTATTGTTTAGGCAATTTGGTTTCGCTGCGTCTACGAAGCTTAGCTCAATGAGTAAATCCACTCTTTAATCCTCAATACAACAAGTGATTCAAGTTGTATCACTTTCCTAGTATAGCAACCACTTTTGTATCTTAAAGGCCTAGATCACTCATCTCTATAAGTTCTCTCCTTGAGAACTTAGGCTATAAACACAACTTGTTTACTCTTAAATGCACTCACTAATATGTTTCTCGATGAACAATAAAGTGCTCTCAATACTCAATACATAAATTTATACAAGTCTCACAGTATGTAAGAGTTTCCAAGACTTGCTAACATATTAGAGATTAATTACAATCCAACCCTTAGCTATAAAATAGAAAAATATAATATACTAATAAAGATCGATATAAAGTGAACTGTTGGAGATTTATTCGATATAAAGTGAACTGTTGGAGATTTATTCTTCAATGGTATCTTCACAATCCAAAGAATTCAATGGCTTGATTGGAACCAATCCAATTTTCAAAGAAAGTTGCTTTAAATGGATTGGTTTCAAAGTCAAGCTTGCATATACCCAAAATATTGACATCATACAAAGCTCATAGATTTTGTTTCAATAAAGTGCCAACTCCAACTATGGCAAGTATTTGCCTATCGCAGTGTTGATAGAAGTGGCTACATCCGATTGGCACTTAGTCAGCCACTTCAGAAATTTACCTCAACAAATTTGATAAGAAAATGGTGCTATTTGTCCCTCAATCATGAGATATCTATTTGTTTTTTTATAAAGGATACGAAGTGTTGATACAAAGGTACAGCAAGAAGGAGAGACGGAGGAGGGCATGGTGGTGTTGACGAAGATTGATTCACCTAATCAATACGAAGAGCCAAATGTTATAGAGAATGGAGGTGAAAAGTATAAAGACTGAGTGGTAATTTGACAACATGTAGGCAAGTATCTTTGAGAGTCTATCCCCTCTTCATCGTTCTAAGGGCTATTTATAGGCGAGGTCCCGTGTAAGATGATATTAACGTGTTGGACTCGTAATCAGTCATCATTGTGGGACACGTAAGGCAAATGTTTTTGATGGGATGAGGATGTTTGTGACAAGACATATCCTGTCATTCATTCTAATTCGGGATACGAAGCAATTGAACCCACATGGGGTTTCGTGACCAAAATGATCACATTCTTAAGAAAAGATCGGGTGTCCAGAGGAACGAGTGGTTAGCTTCCTCGAACGGTTACCTGCGGCTTGCTTGGTTGGCTAAGACAAAGAATAAAGCTTTTGACGACCTCCCGGTCTATAGCAGGTGAAGTACATCCCTCAGGTGGCCTTCTGAGCTGCAACATGTCCCTATTTATGGGGGAGGTATAACAATACTCCCCCTTCTAAGTGCTAACCCTTAATCGACATAAATCCTAATTAAAAAAAATACAATGATAAATGATAAACATGTAAAATTGAAAGTTGTATTAAAAAGACAACAAGCTTGTACTTATTGAGGAATAATTATATGAAACAGTGGCGCCACGTCATCATAAATTATAGAAATGATTGTATGAAACAGGGGTGCCACGTCACCATGTATCATTCTCCGATTATTTAATGACATTTCAAAAAAAATTCATGTCATTGATACATAATTTTTGTAATTTTTTTAATCTGAACTCTAAACTCGAAACCTTAAACCTTGAACCCTAAATCTAAACTTGAACAAAAAGGCTAAGTTTATGATTTAGGGTTTATGATTTGAGGTTTGAGTTTTAGGGTTTGAGGTTTGGGTTTGGATTCAGGGTTTAAGATGTTGAGTTCAATTTCGAGGCCCAGGGTTCAAGTTAAAAAGTTATCAAAATTATGTATTTAAGAGCTCAAGTTAAATGTTCAAGATTCTGGGTTCGACTTTGAGATTTGGAGTTGAGGTCAAAAAAATTATCAAAATTATGTATTAATTATATGAGAAATATTATTAAAATATCATTAAATAATTAAAAAGGATAAAAATGTTGTGGCTCCCTAATTTTGTTTTTATTATATTTACTTAGTATTTAGAATTAATGATTGCTATTTTTCGGATTAGTTGGTTTATGATTAAGGTTTTTTTTTCTTTACAACAGAAACCTCAAAAGGAATCCGGTCACTTCTTTTTAACAGCTTGTCAGGTAGCATCAACCAAGTTTGCTAGGCAATATGCGGTTAAAAATCACCCAAAATTTACTGCTTACAACTGCAATTACAAACTATATAGGTACAGGAGAAATACACATAGGATAGAATTTAATTCATAATAAATATCAAAATATGGCTTCAGCCTTTACCGATATCATCGGTGACTCATTCCCAATTATATTCTATAGTCATGATCAAAATATATTTGATTATAATCACAAAAGTTAGGTGAGATGGTAAGGGCCTCTTTTACCTTAATTAATGGTTGAGGATTCGATCTTTACCTGAGTATAGAGTAGTTTTAAAATTTATAGTTAGCATCTACCTCTTAACAGGCCTATAGAATTTGATTATAAATATAAAATATACATTTTTTTAACATAAAATACAAAACCATACCCAATACTAATTTAAATCCGGATAATATAATTTTAAAATGGGTTCATCAAGGACAGCATAATATTCATTGGAGATGAAGACATAATTGTAGTATCTAAGAGAATTAATTTGAACCTTAAAAGAGTTGTGACATATGAGGCCAAAGTTTCAGCATCAAGGCGCTTTTCATTGGCTGAGATATAAGACTAATCGATTAAAACAACAGCATAAAGGTCCTGCCAATGGCTTACGGCAAACGTTAATCTAAAAAACAATGTGGCAAATATTCCCATCAAGTATCTGACTATAAATATGGTCCCAAAGATCTGGTTATGCCATCTTCATACAACTTAAGTTTTCCATTACTTCTTCTTCTGAAATTGCACCAAAATGAAGGCTTCCAATTGCTACAAACTTTTGATTATTGTTGTTATTTTTTGTTTGAAAGATCATTGGTTTATTTGTGGTGCGGATCCTACGGATGGGTTCACTCGTGTGCCATTGACAGATGAGAATTTCGATTTACAGAAACCGTATAATATACCACTTTCTCAACGTTATAATTACTCCGATGGTATTCGTAGTTTTTGGGTCTACAATAAAGATAAGTCCTTCAAACCTGACAGTGACACTAGACCTCGCACAGAAGTACGTATAAAGGTAAACTAGCATGTATTGAATCAAGTGGTAAGAAGTAAAGTATTAATTTCGAGCTTGGGTTTTATGTGATTACTGATATTTAAATATCTTTGCAAAAAAAATATAAATGCCATTTTTTAAATTGATCTTATCTTTTTTTTACGAAGGGCATTATAGTTTTATTCAATTCCGTTCGAAATGGAACACATACTATGAAACCCAAGTGCAATATTCTAACTGAACTGTTGGTGCATGGTGTTATAGGGACATGACTATTCGTCTGGAATTTGGCAATTTGAAGGCTATGCTTTCGTCCCAACAGGGACATCCGGGGTGACCATAGTGCAAATTCATGGCGCTGCTGAAGGAGCAACGACTCTGCAACTGCGGATTTACAATGGAAACATGAGGTATTATCGGTACAACCTGGTGGCCACGGATCTGTACGACAAGTGGTTTCGAGTGAATGTGATCCATGATGTAGGCAAAGGGAAGATCACTGTTTTCATTGATGGAGAAGAGAAGTTTGTGGTGAACGATCAAGGACCCGGTGACTTGTATTTCAAATGTGGCGTTTATGCTGCACCTGCTAAATCTAGCAACTTCATGGAATCTAGGTGGAGGGATATTAAGCTTTTCAAAAAATGATTGTTATATGCACGCATATCTGATTAGAGATTTAATCTTTGTTCTATTTAGAGAAGTGGGTATTTATTAATGTAATATGCTATACATCTCGGTGTCTTTGTATAATCTATATATATATATATAGAAATATATTTATAATTTCGCTACGGAATCTACTGAAGATGTTGTCATGTTTTATATCAACTTTGACTCATTAACCTTTGATTAAACAATTATCTATACATTTATACACTATAAATTAATGAGATTATACTCTTAATAATACTAAAAAAAAAAAAGAATGGTTGTTGTTATTTACAATTATAAACATATACACATTGAACTTGTAGAAGAACAGCTTGTATAACTAGTCGTCCCTGAAACCTTGTGTAAAAGATGCTGTCATTTCCTTGATTACTAATGCCCTCACTCGATTGATTGTTACAAGGCACAAATAAACATGTTCTTCAAGCTCCTCCAGCTGTTTCCAGAATCCACCATGGCTCTTCTTCAACTCCTTCACGATTTGAAGACAAAACCTATGATCTTCCCTTTGCCTCTCCAAACAAACCCCTATCATTTCCTTCTTGTGTTCAACTTCATCATTTAACCTAGAAACCAGCCGACTCAGAGTATCGAAATCCCGATTCAAGATATAAGTTCCCTTGGCAGCAACATCAAGTTGCTCCCCAACTTTCCTAAGGAACCAACAATTCAAACATGGAAGTTTCTTCAGTACCTGTTTTTTCTTCTTTAAAAGCTTTTCAGGGACGAAGGCCAAAATTGCAGGCGCCATTGACAATGGTGCAAGAGTATGTGCTGCTATAACTATAGCTATTATTACTAGCAATCCACAAGCTGTCGTTAAACAAATCCCGGATGTTTTGTGGATGAACTTGATCAGCTTTATCTTCCGAGTAACCTTTCTTTTCTTTGATTTAAGATGGCGCAATATTGAGGAGTATTTTTCATTGATTATCTCGAAATCATGTTTGATAGGGTTAGAAAATGGGTTTTTTAGGGCAAGGAATGAGTTGAAATCCGAAAGAACTTGTCTCATGTTATCAGGAGAATGATAACAATCATCAAACAAATCGAGTGCTCGTTGAATGAAGTGATAATTACGTTGGATTTGGTTGATTTTAGTGAGGAGATGACCGCAAATTTTCGAAGCTTCAGCACTAATATCGAAGTAATCGAGGATTAGGGTTTTGAGTTCGGGCATTTCGGAAAGGATTGTAGATTTTAAGATGGAAGAAGATATGGTGTCGGGACAGGGTTCCAAGAGTTGAAAGAATTTGAATGAAGACGAGGATTCATTGGCTAATATTTGAGCTTTAGAGGAAAATTCTAGGTATGATTTGGTTCTTAATGCACTAAGGTATTCATCATTTACATTCAAGCTTTTGCGACCATCTCTCACTTCTTTTTCACCTGAAACAAAATATACATTATTATATTACAGATAAATGGAAAAAGAAAGCTTGGGTGGAAATTAGATACAAAATGAAGAAATAGTTTTATAATTATTATTTCAAGTCATAATTAGATCAATTATTTTTTTCGTTTATGTGCACGTCTTTGAAATTTTACATTATCAAGAAAAAGAAATATAAATGATGGGCTCCTATATGATTTTAAAGGAGAAAATGGTGAAAATATATTATAGGAATTCAAAAGAAGAATACATCTATTAAATAATTTTTAAAGGTATTTATTAGAATAAACCCAATAATTATAGGCCCATTAAAGATGTAAACATTATCTACGAGTTTTAATGTTACCCTATACTTTAAAACCCTCACAAATTAAAATGAGAAAGACCTTTATCCTTTCATCTAACTCTCTTAATCAAATAATTTGCGACTTTATTTCATCATTATGTACTGCTAAATAGGTTAAGTGTCATCAATTTTAAATTATTTAATCCCTTTACTGAAGAAGCTAGCAAGTTAGTTATGGAGCTTTCTTTTGCCAAAAGCCTAGTGGTTTTTCTTTATTATTTAAAAATATCATAATTTGAAGAAAAAATATATTATAAGGACGAAGTTTTAAATTTTAAATTTATCATTACTTCACAAATTAAATAATTTTTAATTTATTGCAACTTCCCTTTCTTTTTTCTTTATCACTTAAAAGCTCCATTTAAATACATTATTAATACAAATCTTTCATTCAAGCATTAGATTGTCTTATCAAAAGAGACTCTGTTTGTTGAGTGTTTTTTTCTCTCTATCTTTCTCAAGTAGTGGTATATGTATATTTATATGATATAGGTACTGTTCATTGACATGATATGCTAGTCAAGTAGGCTTCATGCATATAGACACGCATTCTACTCTAGACTCAGCACATGTTTATAAGGTCTTATGCATGTGTAACTTCGCGGGAGAACGAACTCGACTGTGAGCCAATCAAGCGAGCTCATTACAATCCAACCCAAATTCATTCGAGCTTTGGGCCAGTGATTATTAATTTCAAATTTTTTCTAAAAATAAATTTAAAACTTAATTAAATTAGGTCATGCATCAAATACCAATTCATTCTAATAATTTCCTTTTCCAATAAAAACATAAAACTAAGCCAAAGAATTAACTTAGAATTGAACTGAATTCATATTCTTAAGAAACTAAAACCTCTTTTGTTTAAGAGAAAAAAAGAAGAAATATTTTATAAGAGCAAGCATACATACCTCTTTTGATCTTGAAAGCTCTAAACCTTGCCCACATATTGATCTCTTCTTGTCTTAGAAGGAGGAAGAAGGAATGAATTTGGAGCTAATATTGGTAGGTTTGAAGGAGAAATACCTATGTGTGTAATGAGAAATCCTCTTCCTTATAAACAACCCTACAAGGGACAAGTAATTAATAATGGAGGCTTTTCTACAATAATAAATTAGAATACAACTCCTAGCTTGCGGTGGGACTTCATATATATCTTTGCCTTACTACATAAAGCCTTTTTTAAAGGAATATATGTGTATATATATATATATATATTATATTTACTTTTTCTTGTCATTTTGTATATACTGGACACATCCGATGTATTTTATGTTATGTAATGGTAAGTATTATGTCTAAAATTAAAAAAAAGAAAGAGATACATGGAGGGAGAATTATATCGTCAATATATTTGCTTGTTGCAATTGGAAAGCTTTATTATCCTCTATTTTGGGGAGTGTTCTATTTGTCCTTGTATTGTTGTGTGCTTTTGTAAGTTTACGCCATTAATGCTTGTATGTAGAAGACTCACATGAAGGCTGAAACTCATTTTCTTTTATTATATATTAATATCAAACTTAACTCAATCAATTTGTATAGCTACTTTTATGAAATGGTATTCCACAATCTATAATTCAATTTTTTTTTCTCAATGATGTAATGATTTTTGGTTTAATAGGGAAAAGAAAAAAATTATTAAGAGGGGTCGGAATTAAATTGTATATTTTACGATAATAAAAATACAATTTCATCATTTTAATAGGTATATCTTTATAATTTTAAAAGATTAAATCAATTTTTATCATTTTGGGAGGGTCTAAATGAAAATTTTTCTATTTTAAAGAGGGTTGGGTCCCTGCCAGCCCCTAATTTCACCATTGTCCATCCATTAGAGCAAAGAACTGGATTTTAAGTACACTTAAAAGAAAAAATAAATGAAAATATACCGTTTTAATAATGGAAATTATTTGGGACATTATCAATAGAAATTTTAAACTCTAAAAAAAAAATTAAGAGTTGACAAATATCTTATAACGATGTAATGAAATATTAAAAATTACATGATAATATTTTAAAACTGCTTTCACCGAATACCAAACCTTTAATAATTGGAATAATGTATTTCTAAGAATGTTGGTTGGGGTATCTAATGCTAAGCTACGAGGTTGTATCTTTATCATCCTCCACGTAATTACATCTTTTCTTTTCCAATTATTTAGAATAAAACATAAGAACTAACATCAACAGCTATCCCTAATGGCATACTTGGATTATTTACTTTTTTAACTTATTAAAATTAAATATTTGATAAATTTGCATATATATAATGAAAGAAATTATTTAAAATGGACTCCAATTAGCATTCAAATAATAATAATCAGATTTAAAACCAATAATAAGAAAATTCAGATGTTAAAATAATAATTTGAAGTCATAATTAAATTTTAATTAATTTTTTTAATAATTTTATTATAAGTTCTAATCATATATGTTTTTTTATATAATGTCTAAAACTATCCCTAACCCTTTTCTAACCTATAAATAGAAAGATAATATAATTCAACATACTCAAATCTTCGTCCTTTTATATTGATAACAATACTTATACTAATTAAATAAATATTCAATATGCAAATTTTAATTCATCTATACTATATTCATATCATGTAAGCCGTATATATAAAGTGGTTAATGAAATGAGCAGTCGGTTGGGTAACGTCCAGGCTTGAAGAGGGGCCAGGGCAGCGGTGGAGAGGTTTGAGGAAATGGGGGCAACGTGTAAAGACAAAAAGGGAGGCTTTAATTTGTAAGATTCTAACAACTTCATGTTTTTGGGGTGTCCAACTCACAAGGATTTTTCGGATTGGAAATTTGCTTTTTTATCTCTATCTCTTCATCTAGAAAAACGTGGAGAGTTGGTATGCATGCACCTTCATTCAAAGGATAAATCCAATAATATTTTAGGAATATAAGAAAAGAAGCAATCTATTAATTCCCATGCAAGATACTCTCAACGGTCTATGAAATTACAAGTTATTTTAATATTACTTTATTTCAGTATTTTAATAATACTGTAGTTGGTAAGTCTAATTAAACATTTTTATTTTTTAAATAATATTATAAACTATAGCTCAAATGCAGCCACTAACATTGAAAACTAGAACTAGAATCGGTGATTTTTGATATCAACTATAAATTCAAATATATGGTAAGTTGCAGTTAGAGTAAATGATATGTACAGATTAGAAATGGACATGGCAAAATTTGTTTAAATAGTTTAGATTTTCCCTACGTTTGTAGGATTTTATTTAGAAAGTTAATTCACTATATTTCATCAAGTACAAGTAATGATTTAAGTCCTATATACTTATTACATAACAACCTCACACTTTTACTCAAATCAAGATCACTCTCCACTAAGACTTTTGTCACACCCTGGTTCGGCCAACGGAATCTGTATTGTGTATTATGATAAAAAAAAAAAAGACACAAGATATAATGTTTTGCCTCTTATATGGCACTTAGATGCATATCGTGATTGGTGAAAACTCGGCCTTGCAGGAGAACACCTATGTGTTCATACAAGGAGGGGAGTTAAGAGGATACGAATGTGATGTTGTTATATAGCTCTGATGAGCAGATATAAAGATATAAGAAAAATTAGTTCTTTGGGAAGCGGGATCAAAAGCTAGCACAAGAAAGGGAGTACGTAGGAAAAAGGGTGCATGTGGTAGTGCACGTTGCATGAAAACATAAACAGTAAGTCTGTTAGTCATAAATGGTAGTCCACACAAGTGGCGTATTCACAGAGCAGATATGCCCGTGACCGTCACATATGAGTCTAGAAACCAGTGTGATCCGCCAATTGATTGAGATAATTGTAGTAGTGTCTGCCAGCTAGTCTACAAACCAAGGTAATGTATTTGTTTAATTTGGCAAATTAATCTGCTAGTTCGAGTCATTTCTCTTAATGCCTGATAATAATCAATGGTGGGATTGTTCTTCCCAGTAACTCATTAAGTTCTTACGAACTTACCCCATTTTCTTCTTCCTTTTAGGTTCTTTGGTTAAGTGTGGTAATCAAAGGGATACAGCCAGATCTACGGTCATTTGTGAGCCTTCTTATTTAATCTATATTGAACATTATCTTGAACACGTCAAATGTTGAATGGAAGCCTTGTTGGCATAATGTTATTTGTGACTCATTGATGTTAATTAAGCAAACACCAAAGGTTAATTCGTACATCTTTAAATGCGAGGGGTTGTTATTCTAAAATCGCACTTCCTAATAAAAGTGGTCTTAAACTAAAGGAATACCGCTCTGGTAAAAGGGGTATCCACCAAAATAGATAATGGTATTTTCTTTAAAGAAAAGTAGAAAGGTGTGTTTTCTAATCGGGTCAACCTGTGACGCTCCATACTCGAATCCGATGATCAAGTCGGACGTGGGGTGTTACAACTTTCCCCTAGAAAGCTTAGTTGTAAACCAAGTAACGCGTTCGAGTTTACTTCCAAAATTGCATTCAACATATTGATTCCCATATGAACAATGATAAGTGCTTTCTCTATACTATTCTACCTAGTACAAGTCGATTATATATAAGAGTTTAGGCTTACTAATATACAAATCAGTTATAATCATATTTTCTGTAAGTATCCACATACAAAAGACTTCAATTATCCTCATAAAAGCTAAAATAAAATTGATATCTTCAAGATATCCCAAAGTCAAATGATTTGATCTCCTTAAATAAGAGAACTTAGATTGCATGAAAGACTCCGATTCAATTCTTATTGATTTGATTCTACACAATTGATTACAATAAATGGGCCATGAATAATATCCCGAGATCACAAATACAAAGCCCAAGACATTTTGGATCAAAAGATTAACAACACAAGTAAGGTAAGTTTTGGCTTAATTCAGCTATGGCTCAAAGTTGTAACGATCATTGTAGCCAGAAACCAAAACTCCTCCTAATAAGAATCTAATGCATTTTTACTAGATAAACAAATCAAGTTCAAGGAGTTCGAGCCATTCGATTTTTATATCAAATAAGGCTTGAGCTTTATAATGTAAAACTCGTTCAAACTCCAGCTAAACTTCAAACTTTGAGTAGAACTTGATTTATATGTACTCTTAACTTTTTTTATTTTAACTCATTCGTACTCTTTAGTTTTTTTTTAAAATATTTTTATTCAATATTTATATTCAATATACATTTATACAGGAGTACATTTAACTCAATGAATATAACCATCCAACATATTCACATTTGATATTCACCATTAACATATAAACGATTAAATGGTTTTATACCATCATTTTCACATGCTTAATCACATAATCTACAACTTTATAATCTTCCCTTAGTTAGGCTTTTCCTATTTCTTTTTATAGAAAAAGTGTCTTTTGCTGTTAACTGTTTTCTTTAATACTCTTCTTGATTTATAAGATTTGTTGGAGGTTGCTATCCCATGAAGAAAGCACTTCAAAATATCTTTCATAGGTTAGCCCCAGTGGCTCCGCGGCTAAGCGATCAAGGGACAACCACCTCTTTAAAATGTTAAAATTGTAATTTAAACCTTTTACAATTTATAAAATTTTAATTTAGTAATAATAAAATTTTACTTTAATTTTTAAAAATAATAAAAATTAATTTAATTCTTTAAAATTATAAATCAATTTAAACCTTTTATAATTTATAAAACTTTAAATTAGTAATGGTAAAATTATACTTTAGCTTTTAAAATGATAAAATTTTATTTAATCATTTAAAAACTATGAAGATATAAGCTATTAAAATGATAAAATTATATTTTTACTATCGTAAAAATATACAATTTAATTATACCTCCCAAAAGAAAAAAAAATTCTAGCTCCACCTTTGGTTAGACCGACTCGATTCTTAAAACTCAAGTTCAAATTAGATTCAACTTAATTCAATTTATTTATTTATTTTACTGTTAAAAGTAATAAAATTAAATTTTGTATGAGGTGTGATGTTAAAAATACATTTTAAAAGATAAAATGTTTATTTTAAAATTATATTATAAAGTGAAAAATATACGTATTTAATTTTTTTTAAATATATATCTAAATGATATTCAAATCCGTTAATCTTATGACATGTGGAATATATAAACTTAAATTATAATAAAAATCTGGCCACAAAAAATTATAATTAACTCAAATATAAAGTATTATTATTTCATTTGTTGTTATT
Organism: Gossypium arboreum; assembly: GCF_025698485.1. Lineage (NCBI taxonomy): Eukaryota > Viridiplantae > Streptophyta > Magnoliopsida > Malvales > Malvaceae > Gossypium > Gossypium arboreum. The sequence continues at coordinate 27,315,446 of NC_069074.1, read as the reverse complement.
GATGTTACTACGATATTATATTATTATTTTGGTATTAATAAATATCCAACTTACATTGTTATAGTATAAATATAATAAAATAATTTATGATAATTCATTGTTAATATTATGATTTATGAAGTATAAATTTTATATACTTTTAAATAATTAAAACAAATTGTTTATAAAACTTAAATATAAATCACATTTAGAATTTATAGGTAATATAAATGAAGTGCAAATTTACAATTTGACACCTGACTTTTGAAAAGCTAAATGCTTAAATTTTCAACTTTTTATTTAACTTAAAAACTATTTATTTACTTTTTCTTTTTTTTTGCTTGAAAAGCGTTTTTAGAACACAGAGATAAACACACCCTAAGTTGTATGTCTGTTTCACAAAAAAATGACATATAGGGAATACTTTTTATATTTTATTGTGTTTATTTCATGAAAAATAATTTAGTCAATGAAAAATGCCAATGAAAAAAAGTTATTTGTTTTAAATTAAATTTCTCTTTTGAAAAATATAATCATTTTTGAAAAATAGCATCTATGAGTAACTTTATTTTTATACAAAAATAATTTGAATAAATTCAAATATTATTATATTTAATAATATTTTAAAAAATTAAAATTAAAATATTGAAATAAATTATTATAATTTTAATATTATTTAACATACATATTTATATTAATGGTTTATTATTTTAATGAATTGTTAAATACCACAATTTTATTTCAATAAGAAATTTTAAATAATATTCTCAATATTTTATTCAAAAGTTTTGTAATAATACTTTAATAATAAATATAGATTACGATTTATAAAAATTAGTAAAAAAATTATATTTTAAGATATAAAATATTTAATAATACAAATATAAATATTTAATTAAAGGATAATTATTTGGTAGCTTATTTAAATCCTAGTTAGTTTTATTTATCCTTTCAAGCTCCAATATGTTACTATTTATTCTCATATATGCAATACATGAAACTTCAAATTAAGTTTTAATTAGACATTGGCTATTATTAAATTTGTATAGGATATTAGTAATTGTTTAATATTATCTTATTATAAAATAAAAGGGTAAATTGCACCTAAAGTCACTAAACTATTAATAAGTTTATGTTTTGGTCACTCAACTCAAAAAAGTTACAAAATGGTCACTAAGCTATTTAAAAGTTCTCATTTAAATCATTGTATTGTTAAAATCAAAGTTATATGGCATTTTCTATAAGCACTTCCTGCACCAATCGAAAGCTCACATTCCCCTTCTTTCTGTAGTTCTATTTTTTTTCATGAAACAACTTGAACGTCACGAATCTACAAACCAAAATCCAAATAGCTTTCTTCTTCGATCACTGACACTGGCCGTCAAATCGACTTAGATCTAAAGTATGTTCTTCTACTCATCAATGGATACTAATCCATCGTACCAATCATTGAATCACAACTTGGAACTCACTAGCTAAACTTATTTTTTTAAATGAAAACTTTTGAATAATTTAGGCTTTTTTTATAAAAGTAACCCTAAAAAATAAATTAATTATCAAAATAACCCACCCTTTTAATTATGTACAAAAATAACCCATTTTCTACAGTAAAAAAGTGGTGGAGCCATATGATATGGTGCCACCACTTTGCCACGTCAGCCAGGGGTATTAAAAAACTATTTTTTGGTGGAGCCATGTTGAATGGCGCCACCAGTATAAAATACTAGGAAAATATTAAAAAATCTGGAAAAACGGGGGACTTAAAAAAAATTTTCTATTTTTGGGTGGAGCCATTCTAAATGGCGCCACCACTTTTCTGATTTGTCGGGTTCGATATATTTTTTTACTTTTCTTACTTTTTTACCTTTTTACTTTTTTCTTATATTTTGTCTCTTTCTTAGATTTTTTAAGTTTTATATTATTTTCTTAATTTATTTTGCTTATTTAATTTATATTATTAATTTTAAAAATTAGTAATATATATTTAAAATGTTTTATAATATTTTTTAAAATTTTAATTATTATTTTTAAAAATTTTTTTAACTTTATATATATATTTGTGAAATTAATTTTTATAAATTTAAAATTTATTTTTCAAATTAGTTTTGAAATTATTAGTTTTATAATATTTGAAATGTATGTTTAATATTTTATTAATTTTACATACAATTTGAAATATTATTTTAATTTTTTATCATTAGGTATATATATTTAAAGTTTAAAGTTTAAATTAAAATATATATATTTATTATAACTAATCACATCATGTCGTTGATATGACTATTAATAAATTTAAATATAAATATAAATTTTAAAATATATATATATTAAATATTATTTTATAAATATTAAATATATTTTTCTTTTTTGACTCTTTTTATTGTTTTGTTTTTTCTTTTATGTTTAATTATTATTATTAACTTTAAAAATTTGAAATATTTTATTAATATATATATTTGTAAATTTTAGATATGTATTTTGAGATTATTTTTTAAATTTTAAATACAATTTTTAAATACATTTAAAAATTATAATTTTTAATAATATAAGAAATCATAATATTTTAAATATTTTTTAAAATTTTGTCTTTTTCCTTTTTTTTTACTTTTTGAAATTTTATTTTTTCTTATTTTATTTTATTTTGTTTATTTATTTTATTATTAATTTTAAAATTTTGTAATGTATATTTAAAATATTTTATAATATATTTTTAAAATTTTAAATATTATTTTTAATTTTTTTAACATTAGATATATGTATTTAAATTTTAAATTTTAAATTAAAAAATATATATTTATTATAACTTGTCACATCATGTCAGTGATGTGACTATTAATAAATTTAAATATAAATATAAATTTAAAAAAATATATTAAATATATATATTTTTATTTTGACTCTTTTATTGTTTTGTTTTTAAAAAAAATTGTTATATATATGAGTGGGGCTTGGTCCCCTTGTATAGATGAAGAAGTTGAGTGAAGGAAAAAAAAATGTACGTTTGTTAAAATTTTATTTTTTGTTTTTATATTTTATAGTTAATGTAATATAATAAATAATTGTATTGTATGTTTATTTTTTATATTATACAGATTTGAAGATATCTTCGGAACAAATACGGATCACACTTCATCGATGATCGATTTAAACAGTAAAATTTATTATAAATTAAAAAAATTCAGTTTAGTTTCCCAATTTTTTTGCTAATCGCTACTCTGTTGAATATGTTTTGACCGCTTTAAAATACTTATCTCTAATTAGTTGTTATTTAGCTTCATTGAACATTTTAGATTATTAATTTGATTATACTTTGTAATACTTTATTTTTGTTATAATTGATTTAGATATACATTATTTGTAATTGTATTTATATACTTCAAAAAAAGTTAGTAGCACTCATCTCCAAACATCTAATTTAATCACACAAATTATAATAGAATAGATATATTATAAAAATAAATTAGGATATTTTCATTTTTTAAATAACTACCCTTAAAATCGACTTACTTAAAACCTTACTCTATTTTTACTAATTTCATACTTAATTTATTAGACGGTGTGTAGGGATTAATATGAAAAACTATTACTTGACGAGCTCGATTTATGAAAAAAATTCTTTTAATTTTAACAATAATAATAAAAGTGAATATATTTGATTATTTACTAGTTAATTTATAAATAACTAGAAAACATAAGTATTTGTTTAAAAATACTTTATGTTTTTAAATTTTATCATATAAAAAATACTAGTATTCCTTGAAAAATAATTTTTCGCTATTACTCACTTTAAAATTTGAATAAGATATCATAAAATTTTAAAATTAGAAATATATACGTATTGTAGCCATTGGTGTCAAATTGAACTTGCTTGAACCAATCATCTTCTCTTGGGTTGCTTTCTGGTTTGGACTTATTTTTTACACTGATGGAGTTTGAGTTGCTGCTCAATGAATTTTTCTTTTCTTGTAATTTTACTAGTCCCCAATTCATATTCCTATAATTTCTCCCATTCTTTTATTATTAATATATTTATTTTAATTAATTTAATGCTTAACTATGGTTAGGATATAATAATCACATTTGATTTCTACGTGTTATTATTAATATTTTATGACAAATTTTCATTCTATTATTAATATATTAGTACTTATTTAATTTAACTTAAATAAAAAATATACTTAGAATGGTTACGTTGGTATAATATAAGTGTGATGTTTTTGTTTTCTCAACCTTTCAATTTTACTCTTGAATATATTTTTATGTTTAAATTACATAAATAATTGATTTATCATATTTTTATAAAAAATTTACCATACAGGATGGTTATCGGGTTTTGAGGTTACGGTGTCATTTTCCCAAGTACGATCCGGACGAGTGGATCATGCCATACTTACGGTTGGCCGGATTTGAGGACGTCGTATTGATCCGGAGGTTTGACTTGAGGCCAAACTTACTATCCGCCTTGGTTGGGCGGTGGTGTACGAAGACCCACACCTTAATTATGCCGTGCGGGGAGTGCACTATCACATTAGAAGACGTCGCTATGCAACTTGGGTTACGAGTTGACGGTGCTATGGTTACGGGTCGAAGCAAAGTGTTGGAACCTTCTGTAGTATGCCACAGACTGCTTGGACGGTCCCCTCGTGATGGGGAACAGAATTTCACATGCTTGACATTAGCATGGTTGAGAGCAAATTTTAAGCAGTTATCGAGCACTGCCACTGAGTAGAAGGTGATGTATGCTGCTCGAGCCTATATTATGTAGCTGATTGGGGGGTACTTTTGCCGAACAACACGTCTAATAGAGTCTACTTAAAGTACTTGCCTCTATTGGAGGATTTTTCTCGTGCTGGTAGTTACAGCTGGGGATCTGTAGTGTTGGCTGCATTATACTATGAGCTCTGTCGTGCAACAAAACATGGGGTTAGTAATATGGCTGGTTGTCTGGGTCTACTGCAGTCTTAGGCTCTATACAGGATGCCGTTTCTAGCGGCTGTTAGGCACCAACCATATTCATGGCCACTTATAAATAGGTAAAAACAAAATTATACTTAACATTTAACGACTCATAAGTGTGGATAATATTTTTCAAAGTTTAACTGCCAACGTGTTTGTTTCGATTTCATATGGGCGACGTCTCCGGGAATTGGTGCGAGCCATACATTAATCATTTACCGTCAAATGATAGAGGTGTACGCCTGAGAGAAAGTAATATATATTAATATAGTTTAAGTAACGTTTATTTAACTTATCCACTTACAGTATTTGATGTGAATTGACTCATTATGTTATATTGTGTAGTTCTTGTGGATGCCGTATTCTGCAGTAAACATTGCAACCCTTATTCCTCAGAGGGTTCACGCTGAAGCTCGTATGTGGTGCATTAACACGCCGGTGCTCAACTTCTCAACCGTTGAGTGGTACAACGGTGATCGAGTTATGCGACAATTTGGGTGTAAACAATTTGTGTCGGTCGAGCCACAACAGTTTGCTGATGTCCACAGTAAGACCATGCAAGGGAGACATACATTAGATTGGAGCGTGGAACATCAATGTTATGTAGCACTATGGAATACCCGGTATGACAGGCAGCCTAACAGGGGGCCTGAGATGCACTCCTGCATGTTTGACTTCAGTCCCTCGACTGAATATATGCAGTGGTACATGAATCGATGGCGAGTTTATTTATATGGTGGACAACTTATGATAGTACCAGGTCATAGCTACAGACATGGAAATCAACCTACAGTGGAGGTAGAGGATCAACATATGGCGGAGCCCGACTCGGAGGACCAAGTTTTAAACACATCGGAGCAATAGGTTGACACTTTTTGTGATGAGTCCCAGAGTAGTTCATATAACCCGGACATAGGTGGTTCGAGTTCATATCACCCGGACATGGGTGGTTCGAGTTTATATCACCCGGACATAGGTGGTTCGAGTTCATATCACCAGGATATAGGCGGTTCAAGTCTATTTGACCTAGAGCAACCACCGACATCAGTTGATATGTTTGGTAATAACATGTACTCCACCCCGCCTCAGGCCACGATCGACCCAGTTGCCAATCCTTCAGATGTGTACAATACACCTCAATGTCCACCCCGTCAACGAAGGCCCGTAAACCGTTGTACCCCAAACGATGATACCACTCTTGGTTCTTTCCAATTTTAAATTATGTAAATTTCAAGTATTATGTGATGTTTGTTGTATTGGTTTAAGGTTTCACAACTTATATATTAGTGTTTTTTTATTTAATTTATTATAAAATCTTTTAAAGTATTAAAAGTTGCAACTATTAATTTTAAATATAATTTTAACACTAAATAATACAAATTTTATTTCTAAAAGATCATAATATAGACAGACCTCAGTTACAACATTTAATTTTTTTCAGACCGTGAAGATTGGCCAGTGTAGACATTTCCATTGGGACATTTGCTCCGATTGTGGCCAACTGTTCTACATATGGTGCAACGCTTTGGATCTACTTGTTCTCTTACATCCATGTCGTTTCGAATCCTCGTTATTGTCGGTCTACCTTTGACTCTCCTACGTAGTGACCGATCAGGCAATATCTCGAATACAGGCGATTGCACTTCCCATGTCGATATATCCTTTAATACAGGAAACTCGTTACCCCAAATACGCAACGTACGTTCAAATGTGTATACATCATCGATATATTGTTTGACATTCAAACTATAGGTAGCACAAGCTGCAACCACATGTGCACACGGGTATCGTAGTGCTTGGAACATCCTGCACTCACACCGCCTGTTTCGGAGATCAACTCCATAGGACCGTGGTGGGATCCCTGACCGACGACTGATATACTCTGTCACTCGAAAAGTTTCCAAATTTTGAGAATATAGTTCTACATTCATCAACCTTTGAGTGTTATCTTTCATGGCATCTCTGATTTTTTCGACGTACACGTGTCCTGCCTCTAACTGTTTTGCTTGTTTCAACCTCATTTTTGGCATTAAGGTTGCTAACCTGTAAAATGTGGCTGAAAAAACAGCTGAAATTGGCAAGTGACGCGTACGCCTTAAAACGGAGTTAACGGCCTTAACAAGGTTAGTTGTCATATGGCCATAACGGTACCCCTCATCAAAACATTGAGCCCATTGCCACGGCTCCATGCTACTCGACCACTGTGTAAGAGAAGGTTTGCAGCCCGCCATATCAGTCTCTAACCTCGCCAACTTATGTCTAAATCGGTGTGGTTCCAGCTCGTACCCTATGTATATATTCCGATAAAATGCGTTAAAATTAGGAAATAGACTAGAAATAATTACAAATATGAATTTAAATACGATATTTTTACCCATGTTGACAATTCGTTTGCGCCAGTCTTTGTTCTTATACTCATTGTGGAAGTTCACAATGATGTGACGAATACAATAGACAGACCTCCACGGAACCTCCGATTGTCGAATTGCAGTAACAAGACCCTTCGATCTGTCAGATATAATGCAAATGTTGTCTTGCCTGACAACATGTCTCTGTAAGTTTCGAATGAAATATGCCCATGATTCAGAGTTCTCCGACTCTACGATGGCAAAAGCGATTGGTAGTACATTTCCATTACCGTCTTGTGCAATCGCAATCAGAAGTATCTGCGTGTATTTTCCATAAAGCCATGTTCCATCAACTTGCACTACCGCTTTGCAGTGGGAGAAGGCCCTAACACATAGATCGAAAGTCCAGAACAGTCGACGAAACACTCTTTTTCCCAGTTTTAATTTTCCATTAGGGCCTCTATAAGGCAACGTTTGCAAGTCCACAACAGTTCCTGGGACATACTCTACCATTGCTGAAATCCAACTCTGAAGTTCATTGTATGACTCATCCCAGTCGCCGTACAATTGTTGCATGGCCATTTGTTTCGTTCACCACGCTTTCCTGTATGACACTCTGTACTAAAATCGAGCTTGCATGTCTGCAATCAATGTCGACACAGGAATGATTGGGCTATCTTTCACCAGTGGCATGATACAGTTGCAAATACTTTTGGCATCCAATTTTCAATGGTCTTGAGACATGCGTGCGACAGTACATGTATAATGCCCTTCTAATTTTCGTATTTGCCACTGTTGAGTCCTCTGTATAAATGCAGCACTAACTCGCCAACCACACCCATCGTCGCCTCTCTAACATTCCCCAACGTATAATGTCGGTGTAGATTTGGCAACCTTGTAATCAATTGACAACTTCATGCTGTATTGTTTGATGGCAAACACACAATCCGCCTTGTTCTCGAACTGTTGCCCAACGAACAACTCGTCGAACTATGAATTTAACGCCAATCTATGAGCAGGTACTATATCAGCGTACTCAGGGAACTCAGATGCATACGCTGCATCTGGATCTACGTTCAACATGTTGCCTCCAGGTTCATTTCGTAAAATAATACCATGACTCGGGTTACAGAATGAAGGGCCGTGAACATCTTCAACCTCCTCCGGGCCTTCATCATCGATATCGTCCGGAAACTCATCAACATCGGGGTCACTAAAATCTTCAACATCTTGATCAAAATCTTCACCATTATTGGTCATTTCTCTGACATTTGTCTTAGTGCTTATTATCACCTCCGGATGTATTTGTAGACGGGGACCGAGGGTTGGGTTGTTGTACGAACTCCCACCATAATTAGGAATTTTGGGTATATTCGATGTTCCACCTCATTCTAATTGGCCTGTCCATCCAACATTAAGATCAAAATCAAATTCACGATGTTGACTTATTGGGCTAACATTCTCAACAGGCTCTAAGTCTGCTAACTCAGCAAATAATTCAACTGGTTGGGGGTTCACACTCCCAGTGGACCACCATATTTCCATCATAGTGCTCAAGTCATCATCATTTAACAGTTGCATCGCACAAAATTTGAACGGATCTGTAGAGATTGGAAACTTGTAAAATAATTTGGACATCGCCCTTCCACAACGAATAGCTATTTTCGCACTGATCTTCCTTTTCATTTCTGCTAGCTTCACATTTTTTTTTTAATCGCAAACCTACTCTTTACCGGCCTTGAAATACACAGCCAATATCACCTTTTACAATTCACCATAAAAAACAACATACACAAAAAACACCTCATTATTCATTTTTAACAAATTTTTTTAACTTTTCCACTTAACACAACAACTACACCACTCTATATATAGAAGAGAACCAATAGGTGGAGCCATTCACCAAAATACTGTGATTTTTTAGAGTATAGAGGGCCCCGTAGCAATTTTTCCATTTCCTGGTGGAGCCAAATAATTTGGTGCCACCAGTTTTCAAGTCTGACAGCCAACTTATTTGTTTCAGCCTTTTTTTTTTAAAGTTTTGACTTTCTTTTTTCTTTTTTAAAGTTTTGACTTTCTTTTTCTTTTTAAGTCCTTATTTATTTTATTTATTTGAAAAACTTGAAATGTATTTTTAAAATGTTTTATAATATATTTTTATAAATATTAAAATATATTTTCAAATTATTTTTAAATATTAAATATATTTTAATATTATAAAACATTTAAAATGATTTAAAATATTTTTAATATTTTAAATGATTTTAAATATTTTTAAATTTTACATAGAATTTTGAAATTTATAATTTGTATTTATTTTTAAAATATTTAACATTTTTAAATTTTTATACAAATTTTATTTAAAAATTTAAATGTTTAAATGTTTTATATTATTAAAATAAAACAAATAATAAATTTGAAAGATCATATCTTTAAATTATTTTAATATTTTATATTATTAAAAATATGGTTAATATTTAAAAATAATATTTATAATTTTCAAAAATTAATTTGAGAAATATACATTTAAAATTTTAAAAAAATCTAAAACTGATATTTAAAATTTTAACAAATATATATTATAGAACATTTCAAATATACATTACAAACTTTTAAAAATTAATAATAAGAAATAAATAAATTAAATAAACTAAAATAAAATAACAAAAAATTATAAAATCTTAATTTAAAAATTCTATGTAAAATTAATAATATATTAAACATACATTTCAAATATTATAAAACTAATAAACAAAATACAATAAGAAAATAATATAAAACTTAAAAAAGAAAAAAATTAAAGAAAAAGACAAAATCTATGAAAAACTAATCTAAAATTTAATTTGAAATGTATAATAAAAATAAATAAAATAGATAAACAAAATAAAATAAGAAAAAATTAGACTTCAAAAACTAAAATAAAAATAAAAAATAATTATTTTTTAAAATTTTAAAAATTAATTTAAAAATACATTTTAAAATTTATAAATAATTAATTTCACAAATATATATATAAAGTTAAGAATATTTTTAAAAATAATAATTTAAAATTTAAAAAATATTATAAAACATTTTAAATATATATTACAAATTTTTAAAATTAATAATATAAATTAAATAAGTAAAATAAATTAAGAAAATAATATAAAACTTAAAAAGAAAAAATTTAAGAAAGAGACAAAATATAAGAAAAAAGTAAAAAGTTAAAAAAGTAAAAAAAATATAAGAAATGACAAATCAGAAAAGTGGTAGCGCCATTTAGAATGGCTCCACCCAAAAATGGAAAAAAAATTTTAAGTCCCCCGTTTTTCCAGATTTTTTAGTATTTCTCTAGTATTTTATACTGGTGGTGCCATTCAACATGGCTTTACTAAAAAATAATTTTTTAATACCCCTGACTAACGTGGCAAAGTGGTGGAGCCATATCATATGGCTCCACCACTTTTTACTGTAGAAAATGGGTTATTTTTGTACATAATTAAAAAGGTGGGTTATTTTGATAATTAATTTATTTTTTAGGGTTACTTTTATTAAAAAGCCAATAATTTAGTAACCATTTTGTAACCTTTTGAAGTTGAGTAAACAAAAAGTAAACTTACTAATAGTTTAAGGGTAAACTAAGATAGAGGTCGTCACCCACCTATGATTTTCTTCTTTTTTTTTTTTTGGTCATTCAACTATGAAAAGTTATAAAATGTCACCCAACTATTTAATTTTATCCTTTTTTTTATTACCAGTTGGCTAACGTAAAAATACAAACACCCAAAAATACAAGATAATTAGATAGCCGAAAAAGACAGCATTAAATAGTTGAGTGACCATTTTGTAACTTTTCATAGTTGGGTGACAAAAAAAAAAACTATACTTGAGTAACTACTAATATAGTTTATTCATAGTTTAATGACTTTTTAAGTGTAATTTATCCTAAAATAATTTTCAATGTTAGATTTCCATGACCAATAAAAATCTTGAAAACATTGAAAATCAAATTATAAGTGTTTTAGTTGAATATTTATAAATATTTTAGTTGTTGAATTTAAATATTAATTGATTGTTAATTATTATTTTAGTGGATTCAGAATTAATGTCAATATTAATTTTTATATTTATTATCTACATCCTCTTTATTTTTTATGAATAAGAAAATTAGATTTGAAAATCTATTATTTGAATTAGCTTTATTTTTACAGATAATAAATTTATATTTGATTTCATTATTCATATTCGTTCCATCGATATCTTCTCTAAGGATCAAACCCTTTTTAAAATTTTTGTTTTACAATTTTTACCTTTTACTTATTAAAATCAATTACATATAGTATAAAATCCTCTACCATTGTTTTATATCCCTCATATAATGCTATTTGATTTGAATTTATATTCAAATAATGACAATCGCAATTTTTTTTGGTGGAATAGAAAATACAATTTAAACCTAAATCATTAAAATAATCTCTTCTAAAGGGTATTTTCAATCAACCGTAAATCAGTTCTCTTATCTCGTACTGTCTTAAAAATTTTATCAGCATATTTATTATTCCCCGAGAAATATGTTGAAGACTCCAGTGTCTTAAAAGTTTCAATAGTTTATGAATTCTCCTGATCAAAGCGAAATTGGAGACCCCGAGTAATCCATCCTGAATGGTATTAATTGCTTCAAGACTGTCAGTTTGAATTAAAACTCTCTCAAAACCCTGATCCAAAACGAGTTTGCAATTACCCAAATATATGCTGAAACTAATAATCCACCCCCCATTTAAATCATGCACTAGCCCTCGAACTACAGCAAATGCATCTTTAATTCTAACCGAACCATCTATATTTAAACACACCCAATTACTTGATAAGGGAGAGGCATCGATAGATCTTTGAATCTTGAAAATAAACGATTTAAATACAAAAACATACTGCTTTGCTCAATTGTAAAATATCTTGATAACTGCATCAGAATTTCAAGAGATCCCCTAACAAATTTCAAGTATACAAATTCAGATATTACAAAATTAGAAATATTTGACGTGCTCCCATTGTTTTATCTTAATTTCTTACACACAGTTGCAAACATTCAAATTTTGTTTTTATTTACATTAAAAAGATGTTTAGAAATATGTTAATTTTTATTAATTTTTTTAATTAATGTTTACATTATAATATTATCTATGTTTAATTGTTCCAATAATACACATTACATCATATTTTCGTTGAAGAGGTAAACAGGGTTAAACCATTTCCGTGGAAGAGGTAAACATGATCAAACTTCAAGGAACATTTTTACTCAGAATTGTGTCCCCTTCCTAAACAATCCAACCCTTCGGTTCGACTATGAACAATCCTATGAAACAGTTCTCTAACCTTCTTCTCCAATGGTTCTAAACCTTCCGTCACTGCCTCATAAACCTGCCCCATTTCCTCCACTCTCTGCCTCAACTCTTTTTCCTTCTCCTCGCTGATCGGAAACTGCACCGAACCCGTCAATTCACTCAACGACCTCGAACACTTGTCGATTTGATAAATCTCCATTAATAACCCACTCGTGTTTTTCCTATCTTTCTTCCTCGACTCCTCCATTATCTTATCGTGCAATGAAAGGATGGAAGCCGCCCAAGGGAACTGCCTAGACATGTAGAAATGAACCTGCAAACCCCGGTCCTGGCACGGTATTGCAGCCACCAACGCCCACATTACAAACAACAAAACGTTACCCATCGTGAAAACAAGCATCGCGAGTCCATTGGTGGCGGTAATTTCGTTCGCTCGTGGTGAAACCAAGTTGCTCCCAATTGCTTGGAGCTGTTTAGCCGCCGACCAAGACCTCGAAACATTCCAAGACAATGACCTGAAACAATAGACGAGTCAAAAAAAATTATGTTTTAAAGTGAAAATAATTAAGAATGAGAAGAAAAATGGATGGTAAAGTGACCTGAAATAACCGAGACGATGTTGATCCTTGGATTGACTATTGCTGCTATTATTGTTTCTTCCAAAGGAACGATTCCTTAAAGCCAATGGTTGAGAGGAATCTTTGTCGTCGACCAACCCAACTGCTAACTCCGACAAAGCCTTTCTGGCACGACGAACTTGCCCTTCTCCTAAGATTCTCTTATTGGTGTTGTTTTTATTGACATTACGATGACCTAAAGCGCAAATCACGATTTCCATCAGCTTCTGCCATTGCTTGATTTGATCGAGCCCGTCGCGAATCGCGTTACAAACATCAAGCGACTTAACACTACGCTCGTAAAAATCAGCGATCAACCGATCCAAAGGAGGTTTCATTAGCCGACCTTTGTTGTTAACGAGGATACCCCTGAATTCCTCTTCGCAACTAAGGAAAATATCAAGCAATTTCCGAACCCACGGGAGGGAAAGCAATTCATCGGAAGAAACAGAACCTAAGTCTTGGAACCGGTCGGCTATTTGCCTTTGAAAGGATTCAAGCTCCACCTCGTTGAAACCCGATCCATTGTTTAGCGACTCCATCGCCTGTGCTTTGATCCCTCCCAAACCAACGGCTTAAATTCGTCAACGGTGTCAAATTCCCTTGAAATTCCGTCGCGAGCATTCTCAAATCGAATAATTTCAACAATAATCATTATTATTATATAAAATCCCAAAATCTGAATTGAATTAGATCCGTTATTTAAGAGAGAAAATTAGGGAGAAAAGAAGACGAATCATGGACGTGGAGAAATCCTAAATGAAAGATCGGCATTTTTTGTTGGCGATTTTTAGACCACGTTTTAAGGCTGTTGACAAAAAAAAAGAAACCGACGAGGAGGATGGGAGATTGTGGTCGAAACAAGTCGAGGACTTAATTGTTAACATTTAAACTTTCGTTGACGTTTTGGTAAAAATAAAAACTTTAACACGCGACACTACAGGCAAGTTGGATCAGAGATTTTTGTTTTGAGCAGATCAGGAGCGTTGATCAGGAAAATTCTAGCAATTTGGGACCACCTATTGGCGCGTAATTAGACCTCAGGTTTTGTCAACCCATTTTTCATATAATCAGATTTTTTCATATTTAAATATGTTAATAATTCGGTATTGAAAATGTATTTTTTTGAACATTTTGAAATACTCAACGTTTCATTTTAAGCTTTTTAAGGATTATACCACCATTTTTACGGCAAATTACCAATAAAAGCTCCTTTTTTTTTAATTTACCGAAATGGGCCAGGTCAGAAATTATTAACCAGAATGGGCCAGTTTTTACAAAAGCGCGCCCACGTCGGTAGCGTTGTCGGGAAAAAAGCGAAGCGCTTCCTCAAGAGCGCTTTGCCTCGATGAATGACGCTTCCTTGAGGCGTGCTTTACATCACGTGAAAAAGCGCTCCTTGAAGCGTTCTATTTTTATTAGGGTTTTTGCAATTAGGGTTAGGGTTTTGAGAATTTTGAGTTTTTAAATTTTAGGGTTTTAAGGAAAAATTAAATAAATTAAGGTTTAGTGTTTGTTAATTAAATTAATTACTAATTTTAAAAATTAGATTATGGTTTAGTGTTTATGGTTTTTAAGGAAAAATCAAATAAATTAGGGTTTAAGGTTACTTGAGTAAATTAATTATAAATTTAAAAAAATTAGATTAGGATTTTAAGGTTTAGGGTTTTAGGGTATTTAAGAAAAAAAATTAAATAAATTAGGATTTGGGGTTTAGGGCAACTTAATTAAATTATTTGTTAATCCAAAAAAGCTTCTACGTGGACGCTCTTTTGCTACAGTAGTCTCTGAAAAATAAATTTGAGAAGGCGTATCGTGCAAATAGTGTCAAAAACGCTTCAAGCAGGATGCATTGTCGAAAAAAATCTTGAAAGAAGCTCCCACGCGGACGCTCTTTTGCTACAGTAGTATCTGAAAAAATAATTTTGAGAAGATGTGTCTATGCAAATAGTGTAAAAAACGCTTCAAGCAGGATGCATTGTCAGCAAAAGTACTGAAAGAAGCTTCCACGTGGACGCTCTTTTGCTACAGTAGTCTCTGAAAAAATAATTTTGAGAAGACGTGTCTGCGCAAATAGTGGTAAAAACGCTTCAAGTAGGATGCATTTTCAGCAAAATTACTGGAAGAAGCTCCCACGTGGATGCTCTTTTGCTACAGTGGTCTCTAAAAAAATAATTTTGAGAAGACATGTCTGCATAAATAGTGTCAAAAACGCTTCAAGTAGGATGCATTTTCAACAAAAGTACTGAAAGAAGCTCCCACGTGGACGCTCTTTTGCTACAGTGATTTCTGAAATAACTTGGGCTATAAATAAGCCAAATTTTGTTCTCAGGTTGCATAACTTACAACAAAAAAAAAATAGAGAGGCTAAGAAGGATAAAAATTAAAGATAAGTGAACGCATTAGTGCTGTTATTTACTATGATGGTGAGGTTCGTCACACCAAGAACGGTATTGTTTTTTTTTTAAGAATACAATACGACTGGTTTTTAACTAGAACATAGATTTGACAGAACTTCGTAAAAGGATTATGCGTAAAATATTAGGAACGATGCCAATGAAAGTGTTGTCTATTAGGTATTGATTTTGTGCTTCTATTGATCCAGTAACATATGACTCATTCGACATCAAAAGTGCTCGTAGCTTAGAGGTAATGGTGCAGTCATCTTGCTAGTGGAGCACCATATATTGAGTTATATGTACAATTTGCATCGCCAAATGATACATTTGTGGCTGCTGTTCGAGAGGAATACACGACCCCTGCCCTACACTCCGTTAGTGGGTTACATAACACGGAACCGTCAGTTTTTGGTAGCGGTATGGAATACACAACCCCTGTACGACACCCTGTTAGTGGATGGGACATGCACCTAGGTGGGTCGATGTTTGATGCTGGAAATACGTACTGGGGAACGACATCAACTTATAGTGCTTGGCAATCTACATCCAATTGGGGACGTTATGAAACGCCCAGAAGAAGGGATGATGTACTCCCCATGACGTCCACTGGTGAGGGGACCTCATACGTTGCAGATGATGGTGGGTTAGATGATGAGTCCGATGTGGATCCACCTCGAAAGCCCGGCCGCGATGGTACAGAAGTTGGATTATTTTCTGAACCGGAGCCTATTCCAACTAAACCTGAAGATGTTGAAGGGGGTTCAGATAAAGAAGAAGATCCACGATTCAGGGCATACTCGTCTCCAGCCCACATGCATAATGTTGATCTATCTGCAGATGATACATTGGAGTTTCTAGATCTACCACACAGAACACGTGATCATACAAGTTCGTTATTAGATTCGAGTGAATTTGAAGTTGGTAAGAAATTTTTCAATAAGGATAGTTTTCTTAGTGCATTGAAACAACATAGCATCAATAACGGTGTTAACTACCACGTGGTTAAATCTAAATCCGATAAGTTTGAGGCGAAGTGTGCAGTGCAAGACGGAAGTTGTTCATAGAAAATCTACGGCTCGTTGAGGAAAAGGACAGGGTTATGGGAGATAAAAAAGTATAAAGGTCCACATACATGTGCTACAGGTATAGTATTTAAGGTTTTTGAATAATACTGTTATTATGTAATGTTACATTATTTAACGTACTTCGTTGACAGGTATTTCACAAGATCATCCCAAGATGGATTCAGCTATGTTAGCTAGCTTAATACTACCCACAGTGAAGACAGATCCTAGGACTCCAGTGCCAGTCTTAATTGTTAATATTCGTAACCAAATGGGGTACACGCCCTCTTACCGCAAGGCTTGGATAGCTAAGCAGAAGGCTCTAGAGAAGATGCATAGTGGGTGGGACGTTTCATATAATGAAATATGACAGTGGTGTCAAGTGCTAGAGAGATACGTCCCAGGTTGCATAACAGACCTTCAAACAGAATCTGCATACTACAACGACCGATTGCTCCGTGGATGCCAAGTATTTAAGCGTCTCTTCTGGAGCTTTAAGCAATGCCGAGACGCATTTGCATATTGTAAGCCATTGGTACAAATTGACGGTACCTTTATGTATGGTAGATATACCTACCGGCTATTGTTAGCTGTGGCACAGGATGGCAGTGTGAGAATCTTTCCAATTGCGTTTGCAATAACACTAGGGGAGTTAGCTGATGACTGAGATTTCTTTCTTTCTAGGTTAAGGAGGCATGTTTACCCCCAACCTAATATCTGTGTCATATCAGATCGGGGCACCTGAATACTAGCCGCAATTGCGCGACAGGGAAGCATGTGGCATCACACACACCATCAGTATTGCCTAAGGCACTTTGCGTCCAACTACCACGGGCAATTTCATTCTACAACTGAAAAACGACAAGTAACCACCAACATGGGTATTTAACTTTATCTTTATTAATATAATTTCGTTTGGAATATTGAATTTATTTTAAATGGAAAAGTGGTATATAATTTTCGCTATCAACTTTTATTGGCAGAGTATGAGATAAGTAAGGATCGTTTTCATGAGATGTTGGCAGTTTTCCATTCAGTTTAACGAAGAGGGTCATGACTACCTATGTAATATACCTTTCGAACAGTGGACACAAGTATACGACGGTGGCTTACGATATGGTCACATGACCTCAAACCTGGCCAAATGTATAAATTCTGTTCTGAAAGGAACACTCATTTACCGATAACATCAGTTGTGCGAGAGACATATTTTCGTTTAGCGGCACTATTTTCGAAATGAGCAGCGAGTTATGCAGGCCAAATGCAGGGAGGCCATGTATGGTGCGTAAAGGTATTGCAAGAAATTAAAAAGACGAAGGCACGGGCGAACACTATGCACACAGTGTGTCATGATCGAGACAACTTATGGTTTCGTGTGACAGAGTTTGACAAACCGCACCAAGGTATTACTGGCGGGCAATATCGTGTACACTTAAGAAATAGGACTTGCGATTGTGGGAGGATTGACGCACTTCGTTATCCATGCGCTCATGTAATTGCAGCTTGTCAAAATCTTCGTTTGAATCCCATGAGCTATGTCGACGACGTGTACAAATTGGAATACATGTATAACGTGTGGAGACACATATTCCCACCGGTCCCAGATGAACGTAAGTGGCCCTCTGTATCGCTTGCTCCGTTTAAGCTGTTACCGGATAGAGAGTTGCGGTGTAAACCAAAGGGTCGACCTTGCTCGACTAGAATACGCAACAATATGGATATCCGAGAAACAACCAATCAACAGAAGTTATGTGGATGGTGTAGGAACCCAGGCCATACAAGTAGATTATGTCCAAATCGCAATAGTTGATAGTTGTTGTAATTGTTAATATGTTGTATTATTTATATTTTATTACATGAAATAATATAAAAATATTCAAAATGTTGCTTTATTTAAAATAATTTTCATTTTATTAAAAATATAAAAGTAAATTATAATTACTTTATTTAAAACAACCTTTTATCTAATTACATGAAATAATATAAAAATATTCAAAATGTTGCCTTATTTAAAATAATTTCCATTTTATTAAAAATATAAAAGTAAATTACAATTACTTTATT
Organism: Gossypium arboreum; assembly: GCF_025698485.1. Taxonomy (NCBI): domain Eukaryota; kingdom Viridiplantae; phylum Streptophyta; class Magnoliopsida; order Malvales; family Malvaceae; genus Gossypium; species Gossypium arboreum. The sequence goes on along the minus strand of NC_069074.1, from coordinate 27,296,698 downwards.
TAAAACAACCTTTTATCTAATTACATGAAATAATATATAAAGATTCAAAATGTTTGTACAAATATATTAAAATAAAAATCAATGTCCATGTCGGTCGGATTCAATGCCACATGGAGGTCGCCGATGGTTACGCGTTGGATTCCTCATTTGTCCAGCTTCTGGCGGGGGTTGTGCTTGCTCCGGCGAGGATTCTGGTTGTGGGTGTTGGGGGGATGGCCCGCCTTGATAGAATAGTGACTGTGGAGGTGTTTGCATCATTAATGGCGGAGGTGTTTGAAACCCATAAGGTGATAGGGATTTGTAAAAATAAGAGCTCCCCGACGGCCCCTCCTGCGATCCCTCGTACGACGGCTGCCTATAGATCAACGGTCCACTCGGAGTAATCGAAAATGGAGATGAACCGGGCCATGCATTCTAACCTACCATAGGACTAGGAAAAGGAAACATATAAGGGCTATGATACATAAAAGGGCTAGGATAAGTACCTGGCATCATCTAAAGAGGCTGTGCTGTGGGTGTCGACGGTTGAACTGTTGGGCCCGGTGACTGTGTAGGTCCTGTTGCTGGGCCGGGTGATTGTGTGGGTGCTATTGATGGGCCTGCGTCGTCGTCCCTTCTTCTAGGATTTAAAGGGCCACGTCATTCCCTTTGGACACGCAATTGCCGCTGCCTCTCCTCTTCTAACAGTAAATATGGCTTGCCATGGATCCTAAACCATGGCATGTATTCCGGCACGCACGCCAACTCTGGAACGATGATCGGTTCCCGAGTAGGTATATAATCATATCGATCTTCCCACATTTGGATATAGTGTGACCAGAATCTTGGCGAATCTGTATGCAATTACCGTAAGTCGATTTTATGATGATCATCCAACACCTCAGGTGCCACAGGAATCGGTTGTCGGAATCTAAATTGCCGTAATACTCAGTCTGATTGGTGCATCTCCACAATAGCAAAGTTGACCAATGGGATCTTCACGTGTCAAGCGTTCGGATTTTGCAAGTATTCATCCGGAATTACTGCCCAAATTACTGGATCCTCGTATGGTGTCTATTGAAATTATATAAAAATGATGGAAATATTAGTTAAATAAAAAATACTAAATACTAAATATGAATCCACTATTTTATTATGTATGTATATATATATTTTTAATACTTACTTGTGCTTCCGATCGTTGATCTAATAGAAGCCGTATATCTTCAAGACGGGTAGGTAATCAAGCATAACTTGCCGAATGGTTTCACCTAATTAAATAAATTTTTAGCATACGATTATATTTTAAATCTACGTAATAATTGTAAAATCTAATATAAAATTTACCTCGTTATGAGTGGGAATGTATATGGGTGGTCCACTCGATGACGTAAAAATGGAAAGTGAAACCGTGCCCATGATTACAGTAGTGATAGGCAACCTCCGATTTTCACTTTATTCAGTCGCGTAGCCCCGCACATCTCCAGGTACAGTATTGCCAACACGGCAGACCCCCAACTAAATTCACCAGCTGCTCTAAAATCAACGAGTTTGAAGAATGTATGCTCGAGCATCAGATAACCTCCAATTATTTGAAGAATGTATGCTCGAGCATATCAAATTTTTTCTAGTTCGGTAGAATCATCATCCGGCTCCGGAAATGTGTCTCGTAACCAGCCCATCTCGATCCGACCTCTGTTAATATTGTCTGGAATAGCACCCAAAAGCTCGTAGCATACCGCTCCCCAATCAGCAGAATGAACGGACCCAATGACTGCGTCCCCGTCCACCGGCAATCCTAATTGCAAATGCACGTCTTTCAAAGTGATAGTGCACTCTCCACATGGAAGATGAAATGCGTGCGTCTCGGGTCTCCACCTTTCTATCAACGCACTAATAAGTTTCAGGTCCAACTTGCACCCCCGACCCATCATCGCCACATGCCAAAAACCCGCTTCCTGTAGGTAATCCTCTATCAACGATGATGGAGGACCGGTCATGTTACGGATATAGCATTGCAATATTCGATCTACAGACTTTTATAAGAAATAATAAAATAAAAATTATTTAAATTTGCATAAATGACAGAAATCTTAAATAATATTTAAATATTAAATTTAACACTTACCATTTGCATTTGTTCAACGGATATGTGTTTATCATCGAAGCGAATTAATTCTTCGGCCATTGCTAACACGATCAAATTTTTTTTATTTTAAAAAATAAATCTAGAAAAAGTAAAATTAGAGCTTTTTTGAAAAAAATTAACGAGAGTTTTGAGAGGTATTTAAGAGAAATTTGAGAGATTTGAGAGGAATTTGAGAGAATATTGAAAGATTGAAGATTGAAAGGATTTAAGTGTGAAAAAAATGAAAGGGATGGGGGGTTTTATAGTTTTTTTTGGATCGTTTGGGGGTTACCAACGGTCAAAAAAGTAGTCATTACTCTTGTTCAAACACGGAAGCGCTTCCTCAAGGAAGCGCTTTGCCTCACGATGAATGAAAGCGCCCTCAAGGAAGCGTTTTACATCACGGCAAAGCGCCTTGAGGAAGCGTTCTCTTTTTCCCGACAACGCTACCGGCGTGGGCGTTTTGTAAAAACTGGCCCATTCCAGTGAATAATTTCTGACCTGACCCATTTCGGTAAATTTAAAAAAAAACGGGGCTTTTATTGGTAATTTGCCTCCATTTCTACTTTAAATCATATCTATTCTAATTTTTAAATTAAAAACTTTTCTTTTTATTTTTTATCAAAAAATTATAGAGCGACAAAAGAAAATTGGGGTCAATAAAATCATACCACACATGATGGGTGAACCCATTTGTCCAGTTTAAATGTTGGACCAAAAAATAAAAAGATTCGGATAAAAAATTAAACTCAAAAATATATTTGGATAAAAAATAAAATTCATTTTTAAATTATCTGAACCTCAAATAAGATTTTTTAGCCTGAACTCGGCTAAATTTGTCTAAATTTTTCATTGTTGTTAAATGTTATTTTGTTGTCATTTTGAATTTGCTATCACTTCACTATTATATTTTACTATTTTGTTGTTATTATTTGTATATTGTATAACTCTTATTTTATTACTAATTTTACTATTATTTTAGAGACATTTGTTTGTTAAACTGCAACTATATTAGTTTATTTAAACATAAAGACTTCTTTGATTGTATTTTTAATTTGTTGAGAAATACTTATTTTAATATTTTTAATGTATATTATATTTTAAAATTTATTTTTATGTAAAAAAATTTAATACGAGCAACACTCAAACTTGGGTTTAGCATTCTCTATCTAGATCGAACTTTTACAAAATTTTAAACTCATTTTTTAAATTGAACCAGACCCTAACCTAAAAAATTATTCTAAAATTTTACATTGACCAAACCCAAACCCACCTAATCCATGATCAGCTCTACTCACATCTCTACTTTCCCTTGTCAACATTACTAAAAATATTTTCTTTGTTAGAATTCAAAAAGCCCATATTTATTCTTCCTTCCTTTTTTGTTAAAATCTTTCTTACTCTACCTCGCCACTTTGGCTGAATATCGGAGCAATTTTAACCCTAAATCGCTCAAAATAATTCATCTTTCTCCTTCAAAATTTAGGGCTTGAAAAACCCAACTCGGAAACTTTTGCTCTTGAAAGTCATAACCCTTGTTGATTAAAACGGGTCACTCAAGTTTTGGTGAAGTCATTCTTTTCCCATTTTTGCATTATCCTTGTTCTTCGCGTTGTTCTATTTTATGTGATAAATTAATGTGCTTACAAGTTAAAGAAATTGTAATTTCAATTTAAACTGAAAATGCTTGTTTTCAAGTCATGAGATAGACAAATTCCTCAAAAGTGACGCATTATGATATCACACAATTTATCTGGCTGCAATGTATGGTATGCCCACAAGAATGAAAGAACAAGAGAAAACATGACTTGCATTCTCATTTTCGTTTAGGAGAAAACATGAAATGAACAAGGCTTCCATTGAATTTCCAATCTCAAAAACCAAATGAAGAAAAAATTTGTAGAAAATCAAAGGTTTCTGAAATGATTACAGTTAGCTTGTAAGATACTTGTCATCATCCACCACATCATTTGCTTCTTTAAGTTCTCGATCTTTCCTCATAAGTGATAGCTACCACCACACAACATTTTATTAAACAAAGAAACCACTGTCATCCCATCATCACCGCTGTTTTCAATCTCTTCAAAATCAACTAAAACCAACCACACCATGTCACCATCTATATCATTTAGACCGTTGGTGAATAATCTATGCAAGTACTATAATGTGATCTGTCATTGGCGAAAAGGTAGACAAATACTCCAAACAATCAAACGTCTTGGGGTTCCAAAAATGTCATGAGAAAGTGAAAGACGTTGATTCAATGTTTGTCATATACACCACCATACAAGTAAACATGGCATTTCAAATATAATATAGTGCACGTGCCACCACACGAGAATGGATTATATGAAACTTAGATACCATGTCACTTGTATCCCTTTCCAATAATTTAATATCATTTTAGCATTTTCATTCAAAAAATTGACATCATTTTGGATTTAATTTTTTTTAAGATGAAAATACTGAAATGGCATTAAATTATTGGAAAAGAATACAAATTTCATGGTATCTCAATTTCATATAATCCTTTCTCGTCACATGTCAAATGCAAAACACATAGTTGGTACCCCAAGCAACAAGGTCTTCAAACCCCAAATCAGATTCGATCAAAACCCTTTCCCTTAAGACTCAAGAAGAGCGGACTCTTGACCTAATGTCAAAGAATCAAACACAAACCAACAATGACGAACCTTGTCCCTATGTGTGGATTCAAGCACAAACACCAGCTCCCATCTGATAGTGCTGCTTTTTCATCCAATACTACCCAAAGAAATAACAAAAATAAAACCCATTAACTTTTTATTGAAGGGTCAAAGATGATAGCCTTGCAAGTATCATATAATCAAATGACAATGTGATGATATTTACAAAAGCCGACCCACTTCTTAAGAGAAGAATAACAATAATAGCAGCAGAAGTAGCAACATTAACTTTTCTATAACGCAATTACCTATGATAAACCAAAAACGCACGTCAAATATGAAAATTTTCAATTTTTCTTCTTATGTATTTTGGGAGTTCTTAGAAGATCAAATCCTGATACATGTCAAGATATGCAACAAACATGAATGGCCATGGATGCTTTTGAGAAAAATGAAAAGTTGGGTGCAACACAAGTAATTATCATAAAAAAGAAAAAAACCAACCAAGGATTTTCATGGTATGAAAACACCAATTATACAGTTGAGACATTCAAGACAAGATCAGAAAGGCCCTCAGATCTCATTTATAAGAACTATTGGTCATCACAGTTAACTAACTGGTTCTCATTAAGAACCTTCCCACCTCATAATCTGTGTAAAAAGATATATAAATATATATATAAAGAGAGAGAGAGAGAGAGAGAGAGAGAGAGAGAGCAAATCCTGTTTTCACTGTTTGTTGCTGCTGAAGATAATGATGATGATTGATGATGAAGAAAGCAAAGACAGATGATGATGATAATGGTGATGGCGAATGTTCAAAATGAAAATCAGAAATAACTGCTCTTTGCGATGAGTTTTCCATCACTGGGCCAAACACTAACTACAAAAAGCTAGTTAAAGCTAGTTACAAATTCAATGAGTTTCCAAACCCTTGTAATATATTTGTATTAGAACATAAAAACTCAAGATAGCTATGGAGTTAAAAAAGATCAATGTTGTTTGAACCGGACCAGACCAGTTGGACAGGGAACTGGCCAGGGTACCGGTCCAGACAGCGGCTTTGAAGTAGTTGACCTAGGAACCATTATGGACCGGATAAACCAAATATTTTTTTTTTAATCTTTAATGATTTTTTAATCAGACCGGTTGAACCAATCGAACTGGCTAGACCGGTTCAACCACCGGTCCAGTTTAAAAAATATTGAAAAAGATAGCTTCAACAAAATGTCAGCACTCAAAAGATGCATCAGGTTAAACCTAATCAAGGCTTACTTCAAAATTTTTCCTTAAAACAGTTTCAAGGATCCTTCAAATCTCAATACAAGAAAATACATTTCCATGGGTTCCTTCATACTGTCATATGGAATAATCCCAATTGCTTGCTTTCTAATCACGAAATGCATAAGAAAAAAAATATCCCTATGAAACACATATTTGCATCTGACAAACCTGAAAACAAGTAACATGACTGCAAACCATAACTTGGAAAAATCTAACCATAACCACGTCAAATACATACCCATATCCAACAGTCACACCCGAGTTCAAGTAACATTCGGCAAAGTAACCTACACACATAAAGGATCCGTCATCAGGCAGGACTGGTGGATAAGCAAACTAATACCAAAGACTTCTTAGGGAAACTAATCTCAAGACCAAATACGTATTTAATCCACAAGAGAATTACTCTGTCTGCGTTTCTGTGATGCATTTAAGTTTCAATGAACTTATATAAATTGTAGTTTAGCATTTGGTATTTATTACTCCCAGAAGTCAAAATCTAAAAAGCACATGTTATGCACTTCGGACTGAGTCAGCCTATTATGACTGAAGATGACATATGCATTAGAATACCTAAAAGCTATGTTACTCAAACTCGAATACAAGTGTCATATACGTATGTGTCTGATGGTCAGACTTTCCCAAGTTTGTCCATGTATTTAGAGGATTGAAGGTCGTATCCCATGCCTATGTGTCAGACACATATTCAAGATGCAAACATTTTAAGAAAAATGAAGAATTGGAAAAACACAAAAAAGTGCAACTAAAAAGAGCCCTCAGAATCTCATAACTGCGTCGGCATCATGTAAACTTCTCTGTAAAGGCATTCATCAATAGCTTTTCACACACCACCTGGCCGCAAAGGGTAAACTAGTTTTATATATATGCATACATACATACATACATACATATATACACACAAAGAAATGTATACATGGGGAGAGAGAGAGAGAGAGAGAGAGAGAGAGAGAGAAAGAGAGAGCAAAGGGAGGTGGTGTCTAAAAGCCAAGAATGAACTGAAAACCAGAACAATTCAATCAAAAAACGAGAGTTCCATCATTGGGCAAAAGACAGTGTCAGTATGATCTCAATGAAACTAGAGACAATGTTTAAAACACTAAAGAACATTTTAGAAAGAAAGAACTATGATCCTAGATTGCTCCAATACACTTGTATGGACGCCTAAATGTCTGAGATATGACCTCCAAGGATCCTCCAAATACATGAAAAAACTTCAGAAAATCAGACCATACACATATCGAACAATACCCATATCCATTACATATATATTGAGAATGGAAAGGGCAAAAAGGTTACAAAAGCCCTAATCTAGCTTCAAATACCTATACTAAAAGGCCTATAATGACAACAACTACAAGTTAAATGGAAGATGTAATCCAAAGACAACAAAATAACCCAGCCTCCAGATTTTATAAGTATTTAATTCAAACTTTGAAGCTAATGATTTTCATAAAGACCACCGTATATCTTCAGATATAAAAGGAAACAGCAACAACACTACAGTGTCAAACATAAGCTTGATTAAATTCGCACTGAGTTTGAGCCAGGTAATGAAAAGTTTGATAAACAACAACAAACAAACAAAAGAATAACACCATATAAAAACAACTCATCATTGACCACATGCCAAAGCCTTTGAAAATTAACCATTTATTGCAGAGATGGTATCAAAAGCAATGAACAAAATTACCAGCTAGGCTGAATAGAACCAAAGGAGCGCAGTACGGATAGCACATACAAGCATGGGAAGTATAGTCAAAGCTAAAATAGAAAAGGCTGCTGAGAAGTTCTCACAGACGGACTAAATATTTAATGCTTTCAAAACAGCAATGCAAGAAAAGAAAGATACTATAATCAATGAAATAGACATATAAAGTACATAAAGGGAAAAAAAATGAGCAAAAGTTTAATTAATTAAATTGTCCCCTAGAAAATGCATTAAAAAATTCTAAGAGAGGCTTCATCAATTTCATCAAGCAACAAAATACTATGCATTGTGCATATTGTAATTGCAGAAAAGATCATTTTTCTAGGTAAGGCAATTGAAGAAAAGATAAATTCAGTGAGATTCACAAAATTAATAGACTAATTAAGCTAAAGAACAACCCATATAAACCATCCCAGTGAGAAATCTTAATAATAATCAATAGCATCGCATTCCCCCCATATAAACCATCCCAGTGAGAAATCTTAATAATAATCAATAGCATCGCATTCCCTTACTGTAGTCACTAAAGAACAAAACATCCAGAAAAACTGAGAAAGACCCTTTAAAAATTTTCAAATTTTATGAATACAACTTGGTTAAGAACATTTTTTGAACCACAACTTCAAGTCAATGGCATAGAACAAAGTCTCCAAAAATAAAAAATGGCTGTTACATAAGCTTTCTAGACTTCATGTGCTTCAAGATTATAACTTTTTTTTTTTTGCTCTTGAAAGAAAAGGAAAGGCTAAGAGCCCAATGCATGCATCATGTTCTTTCTAAAACTACTATTAAGTAGAGAAATTATCTATGATTCAATTATTTAAATGCAAAAAATGGGTACTTTACAGTGATAAAAAAAAACGAGAAAAAAGCCTTTACAAACCCATGTGTGACGTGGAAGGAGGTGGTACTGGTGGTAGAAGTGGTGCAGATGGTGGAGGAGGCGGCGGCAGTGAGTTAACGTTCCAGAAACTAAACAAAAGCCACAGCAACCGCTAAATGATCTTATAGTGTCTACATGAACGGTCAAAGTATCACGAATTTCTAAAAACAGATGAAAAATTAAAAATAAAAAAAATAAAAGTTAAAGAAAGAAAAACATGAATAAATGGAGCAGAGGCTAGGGTTTACCGGAAGGCAAGCGATTTTTTGCGATATAACCCAAAAACAAAATCTATTTCCAATCTAATATTATTGAAATATTTCAAATAGTTATATACTGTTAGGTAAAACTATAATTATATTTAAATTAATTAATTATTTCACATATAAAAATAATTATATTTGAAATATTTTACATATAATATTTGAAATAAAAACTATAACCTATATTTATCGGATATTAAAATTTGCTATTATATTTTATTTTAATTGATGTGAATCATTATAATTTAAAATATAGATAATTTTATCATTCAAATTTTATATAATTAAAATTAACCACTAAACTTTAAATTTTAATCAATTTTACTATAATTTTAATTTTTAAATAAAATTTACCAAAACAAAATTCAATGGCAAAAGTACTATTTCAAATTTTTTAATAGTGAACATTAAACTACTTTATAAATTTATTAAAATTATGAATTAACTTCATATTTTATTTAGCGGAAAGAAGACTTTAAAATTTTAAAATATATAATAAAAATAGAATGGTCAAATGTATACGAGAGGTCTCCGTATTATAGAAATTAGATCAAATTAGTCTTAATATTAAATAGATCAATTTAGTTCTTATACTATTAAAAAGAATCAAATAAGTCTAATTTGTAACAAAGTAAACATTTACTGTATAAAAATATCTTTAATTTTTTTTCAATTGCAAGTCAATTTTAAACAAAATATTTCATTTATAGAACTATAAAAACTTTTAAAATATTAATTTTGTTAAACGGTAAAAGGTGTTTTTTAAACAATAAATATTTATTCTATTCAGTTTGGCCTTATTTGGTTCTTTTTAATAGTGTGGAATTAAATTGATCTATTTAATAATAAAGGGACTAATTTGATTAGATCCCTATAATAGAGAGACCTCTAAAATACATTCACAAAAAAAACCACTTCATTTTTTTATAAATAACTATTTTATTAATATTTAATATTATAATAATTAATTAACTATTTTAATTATTTAAAGAAAATATTTTAATTAAATGTAACTCAATTTAAATTTAGTAATTAAACTTATCAAACTTTATACAAGTTACCTAATATACTAATGGTATTAAATTTTTTAGTAGACGTAACCATTACATTATCAACATGTGATAAATAACATGGTTGAAATATTCAAATGTGAAAATATACGTAAATTTTTAATTTTAAATTATTAATTAAGTTAGATTTTATATATTCATTTAATATATTCATTTCACATTTAAATTCTTTTAATATTTTTCCGAAATTTTTAAGAAAAGTTTTAACTCCCCAAAAAATTATTCTTATGTAGTTTCATCCTTTAGAAAATGAATGAAATAAATAAGGTAAATTGATGTTGTATATTCTTCTCTATTCACATTGCCTGCACCAATTAAAAGTTTGCATTCTCTTTTTCTTTTACTCTTTATTTTTTATTATGAAACAACTTTGAAAATCACGAATTTGAAAACTGAAATCCTAATAAGTTTTTTTTTTCCAATCTCCAACACTGACCGTCAGATCAACTTTGATTAAAAATATGTTTTTTTACTAATCAATAGGTACTATCTATCATATCGATCAACGAATTGTTACTTAAAACTCGTTGGTCAGACTTTAAAAAAAAACCTAACAACCGAATGACTTAATTAAAAAATTTCAAATATTTAAACAACTTAAATGAAAATTTTTGAATTGTTCTGTGACCAGTTTGTAACTTATTAAAGTTGAGTGACCAATACTAATGGTTTAGTGACATTGTATAACTTTTAACAAAATGAAATACCAAATTGTACAAAAAAAAATTAGGTGCCAATTTAAAAAAAAAAAAAAGAAGAAGTATTCAAATTCGAATATCAAATGTTATAGTAAACGTATAGTTAATTACTTTTATATTTAATTTCAAATGGTAAAAAGACTTTTGTTAGGAACTAGTATATTTAGTGTCATATTTTTGAATAAACTTGTTTAAATATCTATCAATTACATTAATATATTTGTATATTATCCTCAACGATTTTTACACGTAAATCAAAAAAAAGTAAATATTAGCTAATTGGTTACTTAATATTTAACTAATATTAAACGATATTACGTAGTCGAATCGTAATGCAGAAAGACAACTTATTTTAATAAATATCTAAACAAGTACTTAGTCTAATCAAGATTGAGAAAGTTGATTGAAAAACTAATATGTCAAGTCTAATTAGGGAGATACATTGTATTGAGTATCAGAACGGATGACTCCCAGAAGATAAAAATATAAATGTGACTGAGAGAACCCAAGTAGAATAGATACTAGATCCGTTTATGAATTTATTCATTTGTGATTAGAGGTGCTCATGGGCCAGGCTGGGTATGGACCCAACAAAAAATTTAGGCCAGTTTGCTAAGCTCAAGCCCAGCCTTACCCAAAAAATAAGCCAACATTTTTTCCAAGCCTAGACCGTATTAATTATATATATATTTAAAAAATATATAATACATCAAAAATACTAAAAATATTAAAATAAATGTTTCTCAACAAATTAAAAATATTTTTTTAAAAAAACATATGTATACTTAAATAACACTAAAATAGGTGCATCTTAACAAACAAATCACTCTAAAATAGTAACAAAATCAACAATAAAACAAGAGTTATATAGTAACAACAAAATAATAGCAACATAAGAGTGAAATGGTAGCAAAATAGTAAAAAAAAAAGCAAAAAAAAAGCAAAAAAAAACATTTTTTTTTTGCATATTCGAGCCGGGCCGACCCCAGGCCAAAAAGCCTTACCCGAGGCTCGACTCGTTTTCTAAATGGGTCTTATTTTTTTTACCCAAATCTATTTTTCGGCCATATATTTTTACCCAAACCATCTCACTTTTTGGGTGGACCAGGTGGCTCGGCCCATGAGCAGGTCTACTTGTGATGGTCATAGTATAATATACATTAATCCTGAGTGGATGGTGGATTATATATGACGACTTGTATATTTTGATGCAAGTGAAAGCTGTAATGACCCAAAATTCACGGGCATCGAAAAAGTATATTAACAAGCCTCTGTCTTAGTAAATCGAGTTCGAAATAATTACTAGAAATATTTATGAGTTTAGCGATGTGTTTAATTAGGTTTAAATTAGGTGAATTTAGCTTAATTTAGAGTAATTAGTAAAATGACTAAATTAAATAAGGAGTAAAAGTTTAATTATAAATTAGTAGGAAATAATAAGGACCAAATAGGGAATTAAGCCTATTTGGGAAGATGAGGCGGCAAAGGAGTAAAAATCTAAGATTTTTACTTGGTTATATAGTATAATTTTGACAAGTGGATGGTAAAAAAATAAATAATAAATAAATTATTATTATATATTATTAGTAACTAAAGTGAATAAAAGAAACAGAATAAAGAAAAGAAACAAAAAGAATAGAGAAAAGAGAACAGAAAGCATTCGAGCAGGGGAAGGAAAGAAGAAAATAAAAGAGAGAAAAGGGGAAATAGGGTTTTTGAAGCTTGGAGTTTAATTGGTAAGTTCAATCATGTCCTTTTCTCTTAATTTTGATGTTCTAAAAGTATTAAAACAAGGTTTTGATAGAATTAAGTTAGTAGTTTAGAAGTTTTTAAGTTTTTAAACAAAGTTCATGATGAACAAAATGATGGAATTGAGGGTTTATTTGATAGAAATTTTGATTGGAATTGAATAAAGGATTGAATCGTAAACTAAGCTATAAGTTTTGAGTTTTAGGGATTAAATGGAAATAAATTCGAAATTATGAAAATATGCTGAAAATTTAATAGTTAAGTATGAGTTTGGACAAAATTTGAATAGAAATAAAGTATGAATTAAGATAGAAAAGTAAGTGAATTTAGTTAGGATTAAATTGAAATTAAAGTAAATCAACATTTTGTACTAAGACTGTTTTGGACAGCAGCAGTAGTCTAAGTTTGAAAAATCACCAAAAATTGTAGAAATTAAATTATAGGATGAATAAAATATATAATTAAATCTTATTGAGTCTAGTTTCTTATAGAAGAAACGATATAAGCAATTGAGTTGTAAATTAAGAGATATAATGAATTTTGTGAGAAAAGGTCAGAATAAATTCGGGTTTCCCTGTTCTGACTTTGGAAAATCACAAAAAATCGAATAAAAATAATTAGAGGCTTAAAGTTATATGTTTAGAATCCTTAATGAGTCTATTTTCAGAAGAAATCAACGGGAATATTATCCGAGTTCTGTACTATGATATAATTAATTTTTAGTGAAGAATGGTCAGAACTATTTGACAGCAGAACAGGGGCAACTTTAAAGAATAAACTGTACTTATTGGCTTAACCAAAAATTCTAAAAATTTTATGGTAAGAAGATATGTGAGTCTAGTTTCAGGGAAAATTAGTGTATCTTAATTTGGAGTTTCCTAGCTCAAGATATAAATGATTTAGTAACAATGACTCAAGTAGACAGCTTTGAATGAACATATAAGTACATAGTGGAATTATGTGTATAAAAATGGTTAAATTTGCATGTTTAGGCTCATAGATTAAATTGAATTGTGTTATATTGATGATTATAAATTATTATTATTTTCGTAGTTAACAAAGAACCCAAGACATCGGCGCATAAAGGAAAGGAGAAAGCTATCGAGGATTAAAACGAGAAATTCACAGTTTGTATTACTATAATTCAAATTACTTTTTATTAAATGTTTTATATCAATTCTATATTTAATAAGTGAATTATAAGGTAAGTACTGATATTTGAGTTGAATGAGAATTGAATTGAATGGTGAATGTGTATGTATAATTGAATCGTAAATTGATTTGAATATGAAAGTTTTAATTGAAAAGTAATCTTGGAATGGAAATGAAAGTGAATTGAGAATAGAAATACCCTATTAACTAGTCGGGCTGAGTCGGATATAATTGGCATGCCATAGGATATGGAAGTGTACGGGATTTGCGGCTTTCTTGATCGAGGCACTTTATGTGTCGTATTTCAGGCACCTCGTGTGTCGTATCAGGCACCTCGTGTGTCGTTTTAGGCACTTTATGTGTCGTATACTGATCAGGTACTATGTACCGTTTTAGGCACAATGTGCCGTAATGGTGTGTTGGGTTGGAATCCGTGTATCCGTCAAAGTCCGGATTTGTTAATAGGGTGAATATCTAAGATGAGAAATTTAAAATAAATTGATTGATTATATTATTGAATATTGAAAGAAACGAAAAAGTTGAATAGTGGATTGAAATTGAGATTGAAAATGAAAGGCATGAACTTAATGTTCATGTAGTGATTGAAATTGTTACATGTAATATGTGATGGAAACTGAAGAATAGATAAAAAAATTGTATCGTTATTATTAATTATGAAAGTTTAAGAATGAATTGATATTTGTGAAATTAGATAGTTACATGTTTGGTAATTAAATTCTTTATTGCTATTATAAATTGAATTATGGTAATACCACTGAGTACGGAATATTCAGCGTGCGGTTGTTTCCGTGCGCAGGTTAATAGGAGTCTGATACCCCGGTCTAGCATCTGAACGATCCCGACTCCAGCAAATTTTGGGTGATGTTTTCTTTCTTAATTGAAAGTGGCATGTACTAGGTGTTGTATAAGTTATATAGATATACTTGTAAAGTTGGTTATAAGAATGGTATACCATATTTTGTTATTCGTTTGATAAAATGGTAAATATTATATTATATAATTTGGTATAAGTTGGAATGAAATTAGTTAATTTGGATTAATATTATGAATGTTTAGTTATTAAATGACTATGTTAATGAATTGGTTATGATTTAGATATATTTAGGTTTAAATTGTTTTTGATTGTGCCATTGGTTTTGGATTAGTTGGTTTTTGGTTTGAATTTGCAGGGGGTTTTATGTAAAAATTAAGAAGAAATGCTGTCGAAATTTTTTTAAAATAAAAAAGAAAAAAATAAAATAAAAAAATCTCTGAATACTCGAACAAGTCCCGTTCCATTCCACTTTAATACTTGTGTTGGGCTTCGAAAGTCCATTATAAGGACATAATTCTTCAATTATACTATGAATATTATAATAATTGTAAAATATCCATAAGTTGTCTGATATATCCGGTAATGCCTCGTAGTCCTGTTCCGGCGACGGTTTGGGGTTAGGGGGTGTTACAAAAGCTTTAGTTCAAATAAATAAAAAACCTAAAACTAGTACCTTGGGTATACGACTTCCGCAATACATGACATTATTCCATAACAATTGAATTCATAGTCCATTTAAAGGGTAAATGATATCCCCTAATTAGCATTATATGATGGATGAAAAACAAACATGGTCATGGATCATTTGTTTTTATGATAAATAATTTAATTACTACTTGATAATAATTGACTTCTCATTGAGATGTAATGATTATTATGAGATAAAATAGGATCATATTTAGAGAATTAATTTATCCCAAAGAGATTAAAGGCATCCTATGAGAGTAACACATTTATGACAATGTTATTGAACAAACCCTAATTAAGTAACTTTCATAATAGTATATAATAAGAGAGAGCTCAATTATGATACTTCAAGGTAATAACTTTGTGACTAAATAATATTGTAATTAATAGGTGAAAAATCAAACCTAATTTACAATTTATTTGAGCTCCAATTATATATGTCTAACCAATCTCTCTGCTAGTTTAAGACAATTAGAAACGAATTGCATATAAAACCAATAATATAAAATGAATGAAAACGATGAAATAAGATAAATAGACTGCATGTATCACTAATCGTAGTATATGTGTTTTCCCATTAAGTATAAAAGATAATTTGAGAATTAATTTAAGTTATTCAAATTATTATTTAATTAATTATAATTAAATAATTGAAGTTCAAATATAAAATAAATTAATTAGTCATTATAAATTATATTACGGTAAAGTTACTATGATTTTAGTGGAATTAAAATTGAATTGAAAAAAATTAACTGACAAATTAATTTAGTTAATTAAATTAATTGGTTAAATATATTTTAGATAATATGAAATAAATATTGAGTTGAATAAATTATAAGTGTTGAAAAAATGTTTAAAAATATATATATTTGGATCTAATACATAAAATACCCAAGATTTAGCCTTATATGTATTACAAAGGGCAGCAATCCTAGTATATCTACAAGGGTGTGCCGCCTTCACTATTGCATTTAGAGTAAAAGTTATATTTTTCTATTAAAATATTATTATTTATTTAAGTCTTATTCAAACAAAATTCTTGTCCTTTTCTCTATAAATGGAGACTATCAGTTAACCAAAGCAAACACACTTCACATACATCGTTATTCAACAAAAAAGTGGGGTAATTTGTTTACAAAGAATAAATTCTATATACTGGGAATATTAAATAGTTGCCGGTTTATAGAGAGAGTTTACTTTCACTTTACTACTAAAAGTAAAGCAAAAGTTTTTATTTTGTGACTTGGTTTGTATTGCTTAAGTGTACACTCGAAGTAATTTATGGTTCGAGAATAACATAGAAGATCATTTTATTGAAAGCCAGAATTGATTTTAGTCTATCTTACACAAAATACATATATATCTCAGTTTATGTTTATGACTATAAATAACACAATAGGCTTGGTTTAAGAAAAAATTCAAACTTTTGTTGTGCCAAATAACTATTTCATTAACCAATTTAATCTCTCTAAAAAATCAAAGTAATTTAATTTTTATCAATTTTAAAAGTAAGCAACTAAAATAATTAATCATGACATTAATATTTTTCGTCAATTGTACATAAATTTGATTAATATAATAACAAATTTAGTCTTCAAAGTTTACACATTTAATTAAATTGGTCCTAATTTAACAAAATATGTAAATGTTGTATGTTAAATTTGTTAAATCAAGACTAAATTAATAGAATTTTTAAATATTTTGAGTTAAATTTATTAAATTAAGATTAAATTGATAAAATTTATAAACATTAAAAGATAAATTTATTGTTATATTAATTAAATCTACGTACAATTCATCAAAAACATTAATTTATTAGTTATAATTAATTGCTTAATTTTGAAATTAATAAAAATTAAATTAAAATTTGTAAGTATTGAATATCAAAATTGAAAAAAATAAAGTGTTTTTCCATTTCAAATTTACTACGCTACGGCCTCCCTGACTGGCAATCCTGCTCTAAACAATACCGCCTTTGCTTTCCATTAAAAGGGAGAGACCAGAGCTTTACACTTTTGCCCAAAACTTACTCCCTCTCTCTAACTGCTAAACCCACCCACCAACTAACTGCTAAGCTCATCTTCAAAGTACGACACAAATAAATCAAGGACGTAATGGTAATTCAACTTCCTCCGCATTTCAAAACGATACCGTTTCAGTTGTTAACTGGGGAGACAGCCAGCACATCTGATTTTTTACCTTTTGCGTCACTTTCCTATTTTAACCCTATCGAGAATTTTAAATCCGTCGTCCTTGTGTTTTCTAAAACGGCATTTCCTCTTTGCTTTTTGTAACATCCAGCTCGTCTCCAGTTGGCCTCTGAAATTCCACACCCTAATTTGTTTCTTTAGGGTTTCTTTTTTCAAGATCCAAAAATCCATTTTTTTCTTGTTATTTAGAGAATCTGAATCGAAATCAAGTTCATAAGATATCTGAAAAACAATTGTTTTGGATTCAATTATTCCAGATATTTTAGATTCCTTTAAAGTTTGATCCGACGTTGGTTATCAGATGGCGGATCAACAAGAAGAAGAGGATCTTAGAATGGCTCTACGGATGAGCATGCAAAACTCGCCGCCAGAGCCGAAGAGGAGCAAGCCGAGAGAAGCCGCGAACTTAGCGACGACGACACCGGAAGAGAGTCGCCGGTTGCAGCGTGAACTAATGGCAGCTGCAGCTGAGAAACGGATGCTTGCGACGGCAAAAAGCGTTCCGTCTTCTGGTTCCCCTTTGAAAAGCGATAGTGGCGGAGATATAGGAACCAAAGAGATGGAAATAAAAGCCAAAGAAGTGAAATTGGGTAATGAATTGTCGGAGAAAGAAGCTTATCAGTTATTTTTTATGGTTTTTGGAAGTGATGTTTCGAAGGATATACTTGCTCAGTGGAGCAATCAGGGTATAAGGTAAAGGCTACTCTTTTGCATTTTATATATATATATATATATATATATAAATTAAATTATTACTGCTGAGAGACTAGGAGCAATGTAAAGAAATAACACCCACTGCTTAGTTGAATTTTCAATAAATATTGTGGTTAAGGATATTGATCACAGGATAAATTGGCAGCTAAGTTTGAGTATACTATATAGCATCAAGTTGCTAATGACAATTTTTTGTTTACTATCTCACGTGGAAACTACTTACCGATCAACTATGTCTTCTATCCCTCCTTATGTTGTTCGATAAGAGAAAGCCTTATAACAGTTTAGGACTAGTAGGTGCTTCTTCGTGAATGAAGAATATAATTCATGAATGAAGTCTCTTACTGTCAGGTTCAATAAAAGGAAGTGCAAGGGCAATGTAAAGTGAATCTGAATCAAGAATGCGTTGGCATGAAACCTTGTATAAGAATTATTATGAATAGTCCTTGAAATGTAGTTCTTCATTGAGAAGGTGCCCTTTTTTTCCTGTTTATTTTTTATTTTGTGTTTGTGTGTTTGTGAGAATGAATTGATGGGTGCGTAGTTGTGGGCTTTGTAAATGAGCTAGAGTTAGAGGTATTGTTCATGTACGGGATGATTTCTTTCATCTAATGCAGTGCACTTTATAATTTATTCCCATAATTGCAATTCGATCTTCCTGATTTTCTTCATTGTCCGATACTAAGTATAGATAGATTGATCTCCCTGATTTTCTTCGTTGTCCAATACTAAGTATAGATAGTATTCTTAGGGTAATTTTGGTTTAATTGCTTTATCTCTATGTTTATGCATATTGATTGGTTAAGCATACGGGCCAAATGAGCTGGCTGTTGGTGGATTTGTAATTGAACCGTTTTTTCTATATGTTCCATCATTTTCTAGTATAATTATTATGAACCGTGCTTGGTAATTAATAGTTGGCAGATTATGTTGGTAGATATCTTATTCTTCGTTAAAAACTGATGCTAGTTCTTGTCTTCCTTCGTTTTTGGTTTGTATTTTCTTGGTAAATTCAATGGTCAGAATCTTTTGCAAGTTTCATATGTTTGCTTTTTATGGGCTAATACATGAAAAAAACAACTGTAGGTTTAGCCCTGATCCAGAAACTTCTATGATCCTAGTGCAGCATGAAGGTGGGCCCTGTGGTGTCTTAGCAGCCATACAAGTAATTCCCTAATTTCTTGGTTATATGAGTTCTTTTAGCGAGCAGAACTTGAATGTCGATTGTTCTTTTCATGCTATGTGGAGTTCTTAATCCATAAAAAAGTACATGTTTTCTTATGTAACAGCTTAACTTTGAGAATTAGAGGGTAAAACTAAATTATCATTTGTATTTGTTATAGCATTATTTTTAAAATATAGTCTATCTCCAGATGACATATATTCTATAGTACTTACTGGTTTTGAAGTACTAGCACCACTTATTCTATCAATCATCCAATCTTTTGGTATTGACAGATCTTTTAGATGTAATAATTTTGGTTGTATATATTACATTGACATTTTTCTCTCAGTAAAATTTGTTCTTTCCTTGGAAGCTTATTTTAGTGTCTAGTTTATTAATATAGTAATGGTCATATTGAATGATGTTTCAATATTTTATGGAAAATTGTCTGACTTAACTATAATTACATGAATCTAAATTTCAGAGTTAAACTGTATATTAGCCAGTACTGCACTTTTCTTTTCTTTTATGCGAATGACATAGGATATTAATTGCTGATTAAGATTATTAAATAGATTGACCCCACCAGATAACTTCTAAGCTGGCTCCGGATCTTATGATACCCTCACGACATTTCTGTTTGTCCTGATGTTTATCTCACGATAATAGCCAATTCTCTTATTGCTGACAATAATATTTGTCTGTCTATACAGGCATTTGTTCTCAAACATCTTCTTTTCTGTCCGGATGACTTGGTTAAAGCTGCCCAAAGTACACCTCAGAATTCAACTCCGAGGAGATTATCCAAAAATCAATATGTTGCATCAAATAATTTTGCTGCTTTTACTGAAAATGCAAAAGCAAGGTGATTAGATTTATTGCATTAAATTGTACGCAAAGAAGGCACATTGCATTCCAAGATTCTTCTAGCTCTGTGTTTTATTTTTTAAAAAATGGAGTTGAACTATTCAAGCAATATTAACTACATTCTATCCAACAATGTTAAAAAAGATCTCCTGTTGGCTGTTACATACAATTTTTTTGCCATGTCAATAATCACGTTACTGCTTAGTTGTCCTGGTTTTTCCTTCTATTGAGTTCCTTCCTTTCAAATCCCACTTAGTTGCTTGCTTGTCTGGTTGCTAATATCTTGTTTGCCATTTGAAAAGCAGAGAAAAAGTGTGGTTCTTAGAGGTCAGGTTGCACGGACAATTTCTTTTTCGAATAGTGTTTGCCTGAGCACATGTACATTTGAAATTTGGCCTAATGGGCTATGGGTTGTATTTGCATATGGGCTGTGTTTTGGTCAAGGTATTAGCTCATTTTCATGAATGGTCATCGATCAATGTCAAGATTTTATGTAATGTTAAATCTTGTGACACATCTTAATGGATATTCATGATTATTTGTGATGTGAACTTGTAGTGGTCTTTATTATGCTTACTTCATTTCTGGAATAACTGATTTAAGAGGAATATTCATTGCTCCGGTTTCAGCTGCTTTTCAACTCATTAATTGTTATTCTGTTATCCATTTCAATTTAAATTCTTGTTTATGTTCGCAGAGCCTTAGTTAAAAGTATGGGTGAGATATTGTTTTTATGTGGAAATAATAAAAGAGCTGTGATTGCAACTTTGAGTTCTATTGGTGATGGTGTTGAAGAATCTGAAGACAGTCTAACCGATGTTGTAAGTGTATCTCAATTGACCTGAATATGTTGTTATTATGTTAATACATTAGTTTTTATATTCTTTTCTGCGTTCATATTTTCTGACAAGTGTTTGTTCTATCTTACAGATCATTGCACAAGCACTTGAAGGTCTTTCAATTGAATCGGCTTCTGATTTGCATAAAGTTTTAAGAGTTGAGACATACACAACCCCAGCAAGTGCCTATAAGAGGCTTGAAGCAATTATTCCTGTTTTTCAAAGTCGCATGGGAGCATTGCTTTTCCTTATCTCTGCCTTACTTTCTCGAGGATTGGTAGGTTTGTTTGTTTTGAAGACTCAGATTTTGTCTTTATTTATGCATCCATTTTTTATAGCTATATAATAATTTTAAGAGCAAGCTATATCTAATGTAGTTGATATTGTTTTCTTTGAATGCGGATATAATTACATCAATGCATCCTAATTTTATCTTAGGACTGTGTTCAAGCTGACCGGGATGATCCCAGCCTTCCTCTAGTAACTGCACCTTTTGGGCATGCTTCTCAGGTACATAAAATTGCTCTTATCCATTTACTGATAGAACTTACCGTCATTCTATGTTGTTCTGACTATTTCTCTTTTCTTAAGTATTTGTCTCTATCACTCGCGTCCAACACATGGGTATGGGGATATCTCATATGAGCTTCAAGAACTCTCCCTATACTTGGTAAAACTTAGAAAAATCTGACCATACCTGTGTTGGATGCATATACTCACAGCGTGAGTCCAAGTAAACATAGCTTCGACTATTAAGTCTCTAGGTTGCACTTTTTGATGAATTTTGCTTTATAATTGCATTTGTACAAAATAATTTCAGGAAATTGTGAACCTATTGCTCTGTGGGCAAGCTGTTCCGAATGTATTTGACGGAAGGATGGATTTAGGAGGTGGCATGTTTTTGAAGGGTGTATCTACAAATGTGGAAGTCGGATTCCTCACTCTTCTAGAATCCCTTAATTTCTGTAAGGTTGGCCAAAATCTAAAATGCCCAAAATGGCCGATATGGGTTGTCGGGAGTGAGTCACATTATACAGTATTATTTGCTCTAGATACAGCTGTTCAAGATGAGAATGAACTGGAAGAAAGAGAATCACAGATCCGGAAAGCTTTTGATGCCCAAGATCAGAGTGGAGGCGGTGGGTTCATTAGCGTTGAAGGTTTCCATCAAGTCCTCAGAGAGACGAATATCAGACTTCCATCTGAAAAACTTGATAGCCTTTGTGGCTCAGGCTTCATTGTGTGGAGCGAATTCTGGCAGGTTATCTTGGATTTAGACAAGAGCTTGGGAGGTCTTAAGGATTCAACTGGACAGATGGGTCAAAAGATATTCGATCTCTACCATTTTAACGGGATAGCAAAATCAGATTTGAATGGCAGCCAATTTAGTTCCGGAGGTGAAACTCCGATGCAAAGACCGAGGCTGACAAAATTGAGGGTTTCAGTACCTCCAAGGTGGACACCAGAGGAATTCATGGCAGACGTAGCAGTTCTTCCATCTGGTTCTGCAGGGACACAACCAAGTGGTAAAGACACAGAAGTGGCTAAACCAGAACCTTCTCAACATGCACCGTTGGTGGACTGCATAAGAACGCGCTGGCCTCGTGCAGTATGTAATTGGGTGGGGGATCCCCCTAGTATAGTCTGAAAATCTGAATGTGTATATTAATCATATCTGGGGATCCTTTGAGGCCCTTTGGATCTGGGGAGAACAAAATTGAGTGAGAAAGAAAGGGGCACATATGATAAACCTGGTTGGTTTTTATCAGCAAATGAGAGAAGAGGTTAATTTTTTTATTATTCAGGGTTTGTTTCAGCTTTCACCATTCCTGTGGGTTTATTTGCTGTAGCATTGAAATTCTTAATTCAAATTTCAGATTTTAAATACTGAAGGTGGAGGACCATATATCATCATCTCTGTGACCCTGTTCTGCATTTATTCCTTACTGTTTTCGTTCACGTGCTCAAACGAATGGTCTTAGTAGCCAGGGAGCGTTGTCATTATGTATTGTTTTGAGTTTAAATTGGAATTAAGCGGTCCAAGTTTTATTTTGATTAAAATATCCGCCGTTTAGCATCCATTATGAATTTATTAGTACAAGATTTTGATTATTTTAAGGGTTGGTATTGGTAGTGAATTTTTTAGGGTAAACTTTAATAGTTACTCAATTTTAATTAAAATAATAAAATTGTCATTAAATTTTTTAAAAATAATAAATTAGCCACTAATAATCATTTTCTGATGTGGCTAGTTAACTAGCCACATTGGAGCCACCGTGGAAACCAACTTAAGAACTCTAGCTGCTGGTAGAAGCAGAAGAGAAGAAATGGAGATACTATTGATTTATCTCTTTCATTTTCTCTATTGATTTTCTTGGCATCCAAACAAGGGAGAGTTTAGCCCTCCACTGCTCCTTTACTGTTGCCACCACCACCACTTCTTTCTCACTTAATTTCGACGTTTCCCTTCATTTCCGCTCTAAACCCATGTCCAAATCGCCCCTGCCGTCCATTTTTCTGCCATCTTCTTCATTTCCTGCCCTCAAATCCCCTCTCCCCAAATAAAGAAACCCTTTACTTTTCCTTACTCGTGCCACTTCTCAAAACGACAACGACCCACCACCTCAAAAGGACACCTTCTCCTCCTCCACTGCTGCAAGGAGCTAAGCTCCTCCCTTTCCTCATCTCAATTTCAATAGGCAGTAGCAGCAGGGGAAGAAGAATAAGAACAACGAGAGAGCAAGAACTTGAGGCAACCCTCAATAGAAACAAAAGCAGAAGATGAAAGATGACCATTGCAGGCATGGATGATGTTTTCAAAGCTTGAAAAGCTCTTCAAGAACCCTTTTCCCAAATTTCAATCTTCCCACCCTTTTTTTTTTTCTCTGCTCATCCCTTCCCCCAAAAAATTGTCCTGTGGTCAGTTACTGGTCATGTCAATCACTTAACGAGTCACGTCATCTATCTCGTCAGCTTGTAATAAAAAATATTAATGAATAATTAATTTGTCATTTTTTAATAATATTAGTGAATATTTTATTATTTTGTAAAATTTAATGACTAAATTATAATTTTTAAAATTTAATGACTGTTGTGTTATTTTAATCAAAGTTGAGTCACCGTTAGTATATTTTACTTTTTCTTTTCAAAATAGTCTTACAAAATTACTATATATTTTTTCTTTTTTAAATTATTCTTTTAATATTATATTATACCTTTATACTTGTTAACCTCTTTATGTTGTGGGAATTTAAAAACTCCATATACTAAATATTTTTCTTTATTCTAAATTAATTTTTACATCATATTATCTTAATTAATTTTTATAGTTACATTTAGAAAATAAAATGTAATCTTCGTTAAATTAAGTATTTGAATCTAATTAGTAATTTTAATTTTATTTGCATGTAAATATAGTTATATATATCTAAGTGAGGTATATTTGCATTTCATTTGGCGTATATAATCATAACAAAACCAATTATTGGTGTTCCATGTCTGTTATAACTTGAAATATGTCTGTCTTGTTGAATATATATATATATTTATGCTAAAGTAATTAGTATAATGATAATATATTTTTTATTTCACAAATAATTTTAAAAATTGAAATGTATTTTTTAAATATTCATTTTTAATATCTTATTAGAACACTTGTCAATTTGTTGATCTTGCTTGTGGAGGCAATGTACCAAATAATTTCCCCATATATGTATATGTATATATATATATATATATTTGTAAATGGTTAATCTAAGTTTGTATAAGAAAATTCATATTTTAATAAAAAAGACATGTTTTCTTATTTAATATTTCTTATATATACTTGTTATAACCCTTTCGATTTTAAACACGTAGCGGCACAAAATGATACCTAAGGAACATTTCTCCACTCAATGCCAACCGGCTACTCATCGGGAAGCTTATGGCTCAAGAGGCCTGATTCAAACTAACTTCTTGTTTTGTCTGCAAGGGTCTTGGTTAACTATCCCTGTGAGCTAGCCACTCACTTTCTACGAAAGGTTTTCACTCTCACTCACTATTCTATTTAGAATTTGACTTTTAAGTCATCAAATCTCATGTGAGCCTAACCACTTTGCATCATGGTTTAGAAAGAATAACAAAATGCATCTCATCAAATGCATCTTTCTCATGCATCCTATAATGATAGCATGATAGCAGGATGCACCATGTTAACACCACCAAACATGAAACCTCCTCTATAAATACCTCATAGCGCGATGAAGAAGGGATCAACCTTCAAGCATTCAAGCCTCCTTTTCAACCTCAACTTCCTTGCTCACTTACTTCCTCTGGCTCTCCATCCAAACAAGGTGAAGAACCTCCATAAGTACCACCACTTTCTTCTCCATGTCTATTCCTTTATTGATACCCAACATCAACAATACTTTTTATTCTTTTATTAAATTTTAAACATAAACAATTTAATTTTTTTAATATTTTCATTATACTTATAATAGTTTTCACATATCATTCTCTTTAAAAGATAACAAATAAATATTATCATAAAGATTTTGTTCGTCTTTTATATTTTTATATAAAATTTAAAAATAATTAAAATATAAAATAAACTTAAAAAGAACACATCATAAATTAACACAACAAATTTTCAAAATCTCAAAATTTTCATTTTAATAAAAATCTTATTGATTTCTTACTTAATTTTTTTTATAATATAGTTCGATATTGCAAGTGTTTATTTAAAAGCGATTAAAATACTTGAGAGGTCTTTGTATTATAGAAACAAAATTAAATTATTATTTTATTATTAAATAAATTAATTTAGTCCGATGTTATTATAAAATATCAAATAAATCCAAATTACAATAAAGTTAATATTTATTATATAAAATATCTTAAAAATTATTATTGTTCAATTATAATTCAACTCTAAGTAAAAAATTAATTTACAAAACTATCAAAACTTTAAAATTATTAATTCTATTAAAATAGTAAATATTAATTTTATACTAATTTAATATTATTTAACTTTTTTAATAATAATAAAAATTAACTAATTTAATAAGAGTGATTTAATTAATTACAAGAACTCTCTAAAGAATCCAAAAATGGATTAGTGAATGGGAGAGCACTAAGTCGTGTGATAGGAAGAGTGGAAATGAGATAATAATATTAAGTAAACCAAAGGAATGTGCCATCCACGTGACAACCACCAACTTTTCCATTAGTTTTATGTTATTCAATTTTTAAATTTGGATATTATTTAGAGGCAAAGTTAGAAAATTCTTTTAAGGGTCAAAATTAAATTTTAATTTTATAATAATAAAAATATAATTTCATCATTTTACTAGCCTTTATTTTTATAATTTTAAAGTATTAAATTAAATTTTTATCAATTTTAGGGAGGCCAAAGTATAATTTTATGTTTACTAATTTAAAATTTTAAAAATTTTAAAAGGCCTAAATGAAAATTTTTCATTTTAGGTGCTAACAACCCTTATTTAGCCCGTATTATTGGATTTTTTAGATGATTATATATATGTATAGGACATAAATCTTAAATATATATTTCAGAATAATTATAACAATAAAAGAATTAAAACAATTTTACAAACTTCAAATATTGGATATATGTTTATTTATTATATTTTTTGCTCACAAATATTATTGATTATATTGTTATTTTGCTCTCATCTCATGGATCCGATTACTCGTTCATACTTGAAGGTCAATTCAAAATGTGAGAGAGTTTGGATAAAAGTATATGCTTAAAAAATGAGTTGAACAAAAATAAGACCCGTTCAGAAAATTTGTTGAGCCTCGAGAAGGATTTTCCCCTCCGCTCAAATCAGCTGTTTTGCTACCATTTTACTGTTATTTTACTATCATTTCATTATTATATTGCTATTTATTTTGTTGTTATTGTTTGAATATTGAATAACTTTTATTTTTAATTTTGTTACATTTTAGAGACATTTGCTTGCTAAGTTGCAACTAGAGTTGTTCATGGGCTGGGGCTTAACAAAATTGCAAGCTCGAGCCAGTCTCGGCCAGAAAATGGGTCTAAAATTTTGCCCAAGCCTGATTACGATAAAAATGCTAAAATTGGGCCCAACTCAGTATTAATTTTTAATTTTTAATTTTATATAAAAATTTTAAAAATATAATACACTAAATACACTAAAAATATTAAAATAAATGTTTCCCAACAAATTGAAAATAAGTTTAAAAAATCTTTATACTTATAAATCGCTTAGATAAGTGCAACTTAACAAGCAAATACCTCTAAAATAGTAGCAAAAGTAATAATAAAATAAGTGATATATAATATTCAAGCATTAACAATAAAATAGTAACAACATAATAGTGAAACTATAGCAAAATAGTGGCAATAATTGGGAAAATAATAGCAAAATATGGAAAAACAACAACAAAAATAACATGGTTTTTTTATTGAAAATTCGGGCCGAGTCAGACTTAGGCCAAAAAAACTTACCCAAGAATCGACTCATTTTCTAAACAGGCCTTGTTCTTTTGCCCAAGTTTATTTTTCGGGCATATACTTTTGCCTAAACTCTCTCAATTTCAAGCCGAGCGGCCCGACCCATAAACAACTCTAGTTACAACTATCTTAATGTTATTTAAGTATAAAGACTTTTTTAATGTATTTTTAATTTATTGTGAGACATTTATTTTAATGTTTCTAGTGTATCTGATGTATTATATTTTTAAAATTTATTTTTATATAAAAATAATCTTAAAAAAATTAACATGAGCAGGCAAATTAGATTCAAATTTAGCAGTTTAGTTTGGATTGAACTT
The DNA here is from genome assembly GCF_025698485.1 of Gossypium arboreum. Classification (NCBI taxonomy): domain Eukaryota; kingdom Viridiplantae; phylum Streptophyta; class Magnoliopsida; order Malvales; family Malvaceae; genus Gossypium; species Gossypium arboreum. The sequence continues at coordinate 27,268,997 of NC_069074.1, read as the reverse complement.
GAAACAAAATTTTAAACTTATTTTTTGAACCAAATAGAATCCAAACCTAGAAAACCAGCCTAAAATATTACATCCAACCGAACTGACTATAATTAGGGTACTGGCATCTTCACAGAAGATGTTCCAAGGAAAAATGATTTCAATATTGCAAGCAACATTAAAGATGTTTTAGATAGGGAATAGGATGTCCAAATCCGACATATTTACGGTGAAGGGTATTAAATTCTTGGATGACCCTTAAAAAGAACTTGAACAGATATTATGCACCAATTACTCTTTTTAAAACTTAGTTTCTCATTTCTATCCATACAAAAAGAGACATAAATGGCTTCTTTTGATGCATGCTTTTTTTTTTTGCTTTCATACACATATTCCATTTTACCCCTCTCTTTGATTTTGTTCGATATTGTCTTTGATCAAGGATTTTACTATTATCAAGCAACGATTAACGTTATTATTGCTTACTCGATAACTTTTCGACTTTGGTTTTAAAATTTGTACCATATTTTATCCATTACAAAATATCCCATGATATTATTGAAACAGTCACAACATACTTGACACCTCATTAACATTCAAAATAAATAAATAAAATTTCTATGATTATATATATATTTTTGGATACAAGTAGAGTTACGATTTAAACCTATAGATAGATACAACAACAATTGAATCGAATTTAATAATAAGTTCACTGAAATTATCAATTCAACATCGAATGATAAGTAATTTGATACTCTTTAAATAAGATTGTGATTCTAAATCTTATAAATGGAAAAAAGATAAATGTGTTTGAATAACCAGACACCAATACGAGTATCAATATATCATTGAATATAAAAAAAGTTTAGAAGTTATTGTTTGCTCTTGTAACACTTTTTTAGTCTTACTTATGTATATAACCTTAGTTTTCACTACAGTAAAACAGACTTTTAGCGGCGTTTTTAACGGCGTTTGGACAAAAAACGCCGCAACAATTGTACATTAGTGGCACAAAAAAAAAGCGCCGCTAAAGGTTAGAGCTATAGTGTCGCTTGTGAAAAAAACACAGCAAAATATCACTATTAGTGGCGCTTATGTAACAAACGCCACAAATGATCAAGCATTAGCGGCGCTTATCTAAAAACGCCGCAAAAGTGTTGAGTAAAACAACGATGTCTATTGTTGAGCTATAGAGGCATTAGTGGCGTTTTCTGTAAAACGTCACAATATATCGAGAATTAGTGGCGTTTGTTGTAAAACACCACAAAATGTCAATCATTAGCAGCGTTGCAAAAAAAAATATTATTTTAAGGTTTAGGGTTATGAATTTTAAGTTTAATGTCTACGATTAATTTAGAGTTTTAGGGTTTATAATATAATGTTTGTTATTTTGGGTTATGGGTTTATTGGGTTTTGGGGTTTATTGTTTTAGGGATTAGGGTCTTAATATTAATGTTCATGGTTTTAAGGGTTAGGCTATTAGAGATTAGGGATTATGATTAATGATAAAAAATTAATTTATTTTAGGATTTTGGTAAGCATTAAGATTCTATTTTAATTACTTTTGTCCTTGTAATATATATATATTAGAACTTGTAATATATATTAAGATTCTATTTAGGGTGTAAGTTTAGGTTTAGGGTTCAAGGAAAGGGTACTATTAGAACTGAAGAACATTTGGATTTTACTGAGATTCATGCCATTTTGTACTATAACCATATTATTTAATATAAGAATATAAAATATATGTTTTGTACTACACTAACATTGGCGACACGAATTCTCAAAAATATGTCTAGGATTATGGTTTAGGGTTAACAATTTTTAGAGTTTATAGTTTGGGTTTTATGGTCTAGGATTTATGGTTGGTTTAGGGGCTACGGTGTATGGTTTTGGGGTTTAGAGTTTGAGGCTTGGTGTTTGGTGTTTGTGGTTTAAGGTTTCGGGTTTCGGGTTTCGAGTTTAGGGTATAATTTTGAATTTTAATTTAGAAGATAAATATAAATAAGATAAATATATATAAATTATTATTTTAAAAGAATATATATCAAAATGGGTTAAATCCCAAAAGCATACATGAAAAGTGGTTTAGTGTGTAATTGTGTACATGAACTGTAATTTGATCTAGATCTTGTAAAATATTAACACAAATATTGATATAATTAACATCATTTTTTATTTAATTAATTTATATATTATGTACATAATATTTATATTTATTCAATATAAAAATATATTAATTTTTTTAAATGTATATTAAATCAAAAATTAAAGTTTCAACTATAGTTAGGGTTTAGAGTGTAAGTTTATGGTTTGAGGTTTAAAGTTTAAGGTATACTGTTGAAGACTGAAGCAATATTTGGAATTTACTGAGATTCTTGCCATTTTGTACTACACCTAATAAAAGTATATAAAATATATATTTTGTACTGCACTAACATTCTTGACACTAACATTATTTAGATATAATTTAAAAGAAATCATAAATAGTTTTAAATTTTGATCAATTTTTAAATTTTTTTAGTATCAAAGGCACCGCAAATGACAGGCAATAGCAGCGTTTTTAGACAAACGCCACAAAATGTAATTATACATTAATAAAAAACAGCATCGTTTTCTGTGGAAATATTAGTGGCATTAGCGGTGTTTCTATAAAAACACCACAAATAGTAATTTACTTTAATTTAGAATGGCGTCGTTTCTAGTTGAGATAATAGTGCCAGTAGCGACGCTTTGCTTAAAACACCGCAAAAGGTCTCCTATAGCGGCGCTCTATTTAAAACGTCGCAAATTAGTCGTCTCAAACGTCGTCGTTTTTCGTGGCAATATTTGTCGTATTAGTGGCACTTTGACAAAAACGCCGTAATAGGTCTCATTTAGCGGCGCTTTTAATTGTTCTAAACGTCGTCGTTTTCAGTGACTGCATGTTGGGTATTAGCGTCGCTTGTTTAAAAATGCCGCAATTGGTATCCTTTAGCGGTGTTTTGATGAAAACGCCACAAATGGTCATTTACTCTTATTTGGAATGGCGTCGTTTTTCTCCCCTGAAGTTTATCCCCTTATACCCAAAATCACTACAATTTTTCGCTAAGTCATTTCCCCTATTTCAGATTCTTTCTTTTCTTAAATCCCTAAAACAAAGAACAACCCCTTTTTTTCCCTAAATCCTCCCCTAATTCCCCAAACTCGAAATCCCTAACATTTTCCCCAAATCCATTTTTTCCCCATACTTTTTTTCCCGAAATCAGTTCCCCATCCCCGAAATCCCTAACTCTTTTCCCTTTCCTCTCGTCTCGCTTTCTGTGAACTTCCCCAAAATCATTGCCTCTATGCTGTCAATTACTTATGTTGCTTAAATTTTGGAACTAGTTGAAATATTCTCTACAACACTAAACGTGTAACTTGGGTACAAATTTGTTTTCCTCTTTTTAGTTCATCATTGTTTTCTGGAATCTGAACATATCTATGGTGATCGAACATCTTACTGTTTTACTCCTTATGTTTTGATTTTTAGGTATGGCTATTATTTGTCTTCTGTTTCAACTGCCTAGCTTCAATCAGTAATCTATTTATTATTATAGTTTGGAATGTCTTAGGGTGAATGTAAAGAGGCGTGTTTGTTTTAAAATTGGTCATCTGATGTTGGTTAGAGCATTTTTATAAAGAATACAACTTTCAACAAATATGTCCAAACTTATAGAAGAAATAGTCTCTGTTGATGAAGTTACTCAGCTGGTATCTCTTCATTTTAAAACATAAGCCTGGATTTTTCTTTGATCTCTTCATTAGTGTGCTTATTTGCTATTCTATTGGTTAGAAAATATCCGTCTCTATTAACAAAATTACCTAGTTGTTTCTTTGTCATCAAAGACACTCAATTGAAAGGTGACCGAGCATCTTATTGTTTGATTTGATTCCTTGTGTTTTGACTTTTAGGATATATAGTTCCATGTGTGTTCTCCATTTCATCTGCCTAGCTTCTGTCCGTCAGTTATCTATGAATTCTTCTTGTTTGGAATGTCTTTGAGTGAATGTAAAAGAGTATATTTCGTCGGCAGCCCTCTGATGCTTCTTCAATTTTCTGCCATCTAGTTTCTTGTTATCTGTCATACTGTAAGTTCTTTTTCTAAAAAGTATTAGTGAATTAATATTGTCTGATATTTATATTTATTTTTATTTATAAATTAAAGTATTAGTGAATTAATGTTGTTTGTATTTCAGTCACTGCTTCCTGCTCCTCCTGCAACTATTGGTTCAACTGAAGCTGCCATTTAATCTTCAAATTAATATTTGGTACTAATATTGATAATTTTTTTATATTTGCTTCAACTGAAATAATATTTGGTGCTACTCTTATAATTTTACATCTGTTCTAGGTACTATCGAGCACCTAAATTAATATTTGGTGTAACTAAATACACCACAGCCATTGACATCTGTTTTAGGTACATGTTTCGTTGCTAAATTTTTTTCCTTATTTCTATGCATTTTCGCTTTAAATTACTTAAGAAATACTACTTTTTTGACTCCAGCCTCTATTTGCTGGTTAGAGTGGAGCAGGCCAGGTTGTTGAAATTGTTAAGGTACGTTTTAGTTCAAAATTCTAATCAATAATAGTTTTATCATGATGATTTTGGAAAAATTAATATTTTGGGGCTGCAATTTTGTATAGATTTAATTGCTGGCTCTGTTTGGAGCAGGATTATTTTGTTTTCAAAATATTTTTAAATTTTTTGCTTTTGAAAATAGTTTACATAATTTACATGCAAGTTCAATCACATGCAAGTTCACCAGCAACTCACATAATTTACATAATACATAACTTACATAATTTAAAGATCAAATTTCATAACTTACATAATTTATATAACTTACATAATACATAAATATATATCATATCATAACTTACATAACTTATATAACTTAATTATACTTATAAATAAACAACTTACCCGTGTAATTTATTGTCAACTTTAGACTTTAGCAACAACGAAATGGATGGGACTTGGATGAATTTGTCAAGGGTAAGCAACGACTATCGAAATGGAGTACAAACTTTTCTAAATTTTGTATTTCAAAATGCAAGCCAAGAGAATATGTTTCTTTGCCCGTGCAAGAAGTGTGGCAATATCAATTGGCATTATCGTGAAGTTGTCTACGAACATCTAATTGTTGATGGCTTTATACGGGGGTATAAAAAATAGATTTTCCATGGAGAGTGTACACCTAGTAAAACCTCTTCAACGATTAATCTGAGTTATCCTCATAGTGCTTACCATCAGTCTGTTAGAGAAGATGACATAGAAGGTATGTTGCGGGATGCATTTAATATGCGCAGTCATGGTTTGCAATCATTTCCACCTAACTTGGTTGCATCCGATGATTGTAATTTCGGTGGAAATGCTTTCACCGAAACGGGAAGAAGTGTACCAGATGAACAGCCAAATGAAGAAGCGGTGAAGTTCTACACGTTACTTAGTGACATGAATAAAGAACTTTATGAGGGATCAAAATTTTCAAAAATGTCATTCTGCATTCGTCTTTTTCACTTAAAATGTTTGGGAGGGTGGACTGAAAATTCCTTGACAATACTGTTAGAGTTTTTGAGAGATACATTTCCCTTTGCCAAAATCCCTCATTCATGCAAAGATATGAAGAAACTGATAAAAGGTTTGGGCCTTGGGTACAACAAAATTCATAGTTGCCCAAATGATTGCATGTTGTATTGGGGTGATCGAAAAAACCAACAGCCTTGTCATGTTTACGGTAAATCTCGTTGGATAAATAGAAATATAGAAGATGTTAATAAAGATGAATATGAGGCACATTCAAGAAGGAAGCCAAACAAGATTTTGCGATATTTTCTGCTAATACCAAGGCTTCAAAGGCTTTTTATGTCGTCAAAAACAGCCGAGTCTATGACGTGGCATCATGATCAACGAACTAATGATGGATTATTAAGGCATCCTACGGATTCTTTAGCATGAAAATCATTTGACAGTAATTTCCAAGCTTTGCAAGTGATCCTCAAAGTGTGAGGCTTGGGTTAGCATATGATGGATTTAATCCTTACAAAATCATGAGCACTTCATACAGTACTTGGCCTGTAGTGCTTGTTCCTTACAATTTACCTCCATGGCTTTGCATGAAGCAATCTTCTTTTATCTTATCTATGATTATCCTTGGAGAGAAAGATCCTAAAAATGATATTGACATTTATTTGCAGCCACTTATTGAAGAGTTAAAACAATTATGGGCGGGTGTTGAGACATATGATGTATTGAGAAAGGATAAATTCTACCTACATGCTACTTTGTTATGGACAATTAATAATTTCCCGGCTTATGCCAATTTATCTGGTTGGAGTACCAAAGGATGTTATATTTGTCCTTGTTGTGCTGCGTAAACATGTTCGAAATTCTTATATAATGGGAAGAAGTTCTCTTATATGGGCCATCGTCGGTGGTTAGATGAAATCATAGATTTAGATTTCAGAGGACTTTATTTGACAGTACTGAAGAGTTTAGAGAAGCTCCTGAGTAGACCATTGGATCTGAAATCTTATTCATGTTAAAAGATATGGGTTTCAGTTATGGGAAGATGAATCAACCATCCAACATAAAAACAAAGAGAAGATCGAGTGATGAATCTGATGATGAATCTGATGAAGAGGATGATCCTAATGAGGAGGACTTGTGGAAAAAAAGAAGTATTTTTTTAAGTTGCCTTATTGAGAGCATCACATTTTACGACACAATCTTGATGTCATGCATATTGAGAAGAATATTTGCAAGAACATCATCGAGACAATTTTGAATTTCGATGGAAAATCAAAAGAAAATCTTCAGAGTCGACTTGATTTAGTTGACATGGGAATTCGGCATGATCTTCATCCCCAAGTACTTTCGAATGGGAAATATCAGTTGCCGCCTCTAATTTTTGCAATGTCGAAGGAAGAGAAAGAAGCGTTCTGCACAGTGTTGAAGGATATAAAGGTCCCAGATGCGTATGCATCAAATATATCTCGATGTGTGTGTCTTAAAGATCGAAGACTATATTCTTTAAAATTACATGGTTATCACATCTTGATGCAAGATTTACTGCCACTTGCTTTACGGTGCTGTATGTCAAAAAAGGTGACGTCCTGTATAATTGAACTTTCCAATATAATAAAAGCTATTTGTGGCAAAGTTTGAATGTTGAAGAACTTGAGAAAGTACAAGATCGAGCCGCTTTGACTTTATACAATTTGGAGAAGATCTTTCCACCTTCCTTCTTCACTATTATGGTGCACTTGGTAATCAATCTCCCTCGTGAAGCAATAATTGGTGGACCGGTGTAACACCCCCTACTCGTATCCATTGCCGGAATAGGGTACGAGGCATTACTGGAGTTTACTGAACATTTTCAGATAATTCTGAGTCATTTATTATTCATATTTTGAAAATAATCATAACGTCTCTCTATTGAGCCCTCGAAGCCTCAAACATACATTAAAAACCAACCGGAATTAAATCGGGATCATAGAAGAAAAAATTCGCAAAATCTTAAATTTTATTTTCATCTAAGTACTTAACATTTCAATGCTCCTTATAATTAAACATGTTACCATTCAATCAATAACTTGGCACTTGTCTAAGTGTCAAACAACATCATTGTTAGTATACTTGCACATATTTCATCTAAATTCAACATTGATATACTTATTTTCTCGACATGTCACACTTGAGTTTAATAATTGTCTTTACTTACATAATTTCCTTGTATCAACATATCAAAGATAATCATATATGTACATGTCATGAAACATATCATTCTCTTACCGTTTCTTCATAAGTATATATCAATCATTTCATTATATCAATATTTCATGCTCCATCATTTCCATATATTTTATGTATATTTATTCGGTAAAGTTTATATCAAACTTAACATAAATTACATTCCATGTACTTATTCTTATTTCGTTTATCTATCTTCATAATTATTTCATACAACTATTTTGTACATATATTTCCATATGACCAGTTCTTGTAAACATTTCACACAACCATTTCATATAACCATTCGTCATTTGATACATATTACCTGAATATCAATTGCTCAATAGATGTCATAGCGTCTCCCATCCACGGTCTTATTTATCTTTGACATGATGCCATAGTGTCTTTCAACTATGGTCTTACTCATTTTCTGTCACGTTGCCATGGTATCTTTCAACCATGGTCTTATTCTTTTCATGTCACGTTGCCATGGTATCTTTCAACCATGGTCTTATTCTTTTCATGTTACGTTGCCATGGTATCTTTCAACCATGGTCTTATTCATTTCATGTCACGCTACCATGGTATCTTCAACCATGGTTTTATTCATTTCCCGTTATGTTGCCATGGTATCTTTCAACCATGGTCTTACACATTTCATATCATGTTGCCATGGTATCTTTCAACCATGGTCTTACACATTTCATATCATGTTGCCATGGTATCTTTCAACCATAGTCTTACACATTTCATTTCATGTTGCCATGGTATCTTTCAACCATGGTCTTACACATTTCATTTCAGAAAGCACACTCTTGCAAACCTCATCCTTACAGCGGGATTACCAGTCCAGGCTAAATCTCCTGTAATATAAACTCATAGAGTATTCTCGGGATTACCAGTCCAGGCTAAATCCCCTACAACGATAATTACTCTAATGAGCTTGGATCTGAATTACCAGTCCAAGCTAAATTCAGACCCTAATTCGGATTACCCGTCCAGGCTAAATCCATTTTACACGTATTCTTTAGGAGGGCTATATCAGGATAGGATCACCCGTCCGGGCTAGATCCTTTTTATCGCCAATTCCTTTTCGTTCAACCGAGATTTCTTCTCCTTTTTATCAAATATATCAATGTTTCATCAATTTTCATACAAGGGATATTTAAATCATATTCACATCAATAACATACATTTCAAGCATTTAAGAATATAATTAAAGTTATACGAACTTACCTAGCGAAATTGTAGAAATATCAAGATTCAGAGGCATTTTGGTAATTTACCATTTTTCTAATTTCCACCCGATCTTAAATTGATAATTTCATTCAATTTATTAATTTAGATAATAAAACAATTCATTCCCTTCAATTTGGTCATTTTTGATATTTTTACAAAATTGCCCCTGAAGTTTTACATTTATTCAATTTAGTCTTTAAGCCTAAAACATGCAAATTAGTCATGCTAGATGAATATTCATATATATTTTCCTCTTCCTCCTTTCCATTCCACATCCTTAATGTATATAACACACTTGTAAGTAACATTATCTATATTTTTTTATTATTTACTTTTATGAATATTCAAATTGTCCATCTGGGTCATAGTCACTAAATTATTCATATCTGGAGCTATAGAACTATAAATTAAGATCCGCTAATTTTCCCTGAAACTAGACTCATATATCTTCTTACCATAAAATTTTTAGAATTTTTGGTTTAGCCAATAAGTACAGTTTATTCTTTAAAGTTACCATTATTCTGTTGTCTGACAGTTCTGACCCTTCTTCACTAAAAATTAATTATCTTCTCGTACAGAATTTGAATGATGTTTTTTGAAAATATACTCATTCAGGATTCTAAACATATAAATTTAAACCCATAATTATTTTTCTCCAATTTTTGATGATTTTCCGAAGTCAGAACAGGGGAACCCGAAATCATTCTAACCTTGTCTCACAAAATTTATTATATCTCATGATTTACAATTCCATTGCTTACATAATTTCTTCTATAAGAAACTAGACTCAATAAGCTTTAATTTCTTATTTTATTCATCCTATAATTCGATTTATACAATTTTTGGTGATTTTTCAAAATTAGACTACTGCTGCTGTCCAAAACTGTTTTAGTGCAAGATATTATATACCATGTTTATAACACCCTTATTTTCTTTCTCTACACTATTTCTCTTCACTTTATCTTGTTTTTTCTTCATTAACATATCAAGAACATAGGACCATATGTAAGGAAACTCTACATTAACATTAATCCCATGCTTTTTCAATAATATCAAACTTAAAAATATATTGAAATCATGATGTTCTTACCTTGTTTTATTGATTTCAATTTTCATCTTGATTTTCTCTCTCCTTCAGCTTCCATTTCTTGAATCCAAATTGATATTCTAACTTCCCATAGTCTCCTTAACATTTTTCTCTCTTGGTAGCTATGGAAATTCTTTTGATTTTTGGGTGAAAATGGTGAATTTTTGGTAGAAGGACCAAATTGTAAAGAAATGAAAACTTCGTTTCTTCTTCTTCTTCTCACGTTGGTTTTGCATGGGAAAAATGGATGAGAATTTCTCATCTTTCTTTCTTTATATACTAATAAAATAATAATAAAATATCTTATTAAAATATTAATAAAATAATATTTATCTAATTAAATAATTATAAAATATCAAAATATCTTTAGCATCATTATTACTTTCTAGATTTCTCTTTCTTCCAATTGACCATTTTTCCCTTCATTATCTTTTAAAATTTCATCCTTGAGTCATCATTTAATTTGATAAAATTGCAATTTAGTCCCTCATAGTTCTTCATCTATACAATTTGGTCCTAATTCATCCATTTTTCTTTGTTTCTAGATCATTCCACCCTTAAAATATTTACACTATTGGTTCTTCAACTTTTTCATATTTACACTTTAACCCCTCAAATTTTGAGTATTTACTCTTGTGCAACAAAACTTTTCTCACTTTTACAATTTAGTCCTTTCTTGAATTAATATATCATAGTATACTTTCCAATATTGACATAACTCAAAATTTCCCTTTTTGTCACTTTATTTCCTTATTTTACTATATCACGGATAATATTTTACTGTAAAAATTTTCGGGATATTACTGTAATGACCCGAATTTTTACAGTTATCAAAAATGTGCATTTTCGGGTCTTTGTTTTTGAAAAATAGATTTGTAAATATTTATTAAAAATATTTACGAAGATAAGAGAGTGATTAATTAAAGTTTAATAAAGCAAATTAGCTTAAATAAAGGATAATTAGATAAAAGGATTAAATTGAATGAAGTGTGAAAGTTTAATTATAGAATAAAGAAAATTAAAAGGACTAAATAAGTAAATAAACCAAAAGAGTGCCAACTGTATGGAAAAATAAAATACAAGTATAATAAATATAATACACACATTTGTAATACATATATTTATTTGCTTATTATTTAAGTAAATATTAATGTATTTATTATTATTAAATTAATATTATATGATAAATAAATAAAAAGTTGACAAATGTATGGTATGTATAGTGACATGTGTGATACTAATATACATATATTTGTAAAATACATGTATATTTACTTATTATATAAGTATATTATTAAATTATATATTATTATTAAGTAAAAGATATTTATATAATAAATAGATTAAAGAAAGACAAATGTAATAATATATGTGTATACAAATGTAAAATAGATATTGGAAATTAAATAGAGAGCAGGGGAAAGAAAGAAGGAAGGAAAAAACAGAAAGAAGAAAAAAGGGAAAAATTGAGATTTCAAGGCTTGAAAGTTAAATAGGTAAGTCAATTTAGCCATTTTTACTTAATTTTGATGTTTTGGAAGCTTTGGGACAAGGTTTTGATGAAATTAAGTGAATATTTTGAAAGTTATTAGATTTTTAAATATTGTTCATGTTGAATAAAAAGATAAATTAGGGGTTAGATTGATAGGAATTCAAGTTAGAAATGAAATAAGGATTGAATTGTAAATTAATTCATTAAGTTTTATGTTGTATGGACTAAATTGATGAAATTTCGAAATTAGGAAAATATGCTGGAAATTTAATAGTTAAGTATGAGTTTAGTTTAAAATTGAGTAGAAATAAAGTATGAATTAAGATAGAAAAGTAAGTGAATTTAGTTAGGATTAAATTGAAATTAAAAGTAGAAAATCAACATTTTGCACTAAGACTATTTTGGATAGTAGCAGTAGTATAAGTTTGAAAAATCACCAAAAATTGTAGAAATTGAATTAGAGGATTAATAAAAAATGAAATTAAATCTTATTGAGTCTAGTTTCTTATAGAAGAAACGGTGTAATCAATTGAATTGTAAATTATGAGATATAATGAATTTTTTGAAACAAGGTCAGAATGAATTCGAGTTCCCTTGTTCTGACTTTGAAAAATCACCAAAAATTTAAGAAAAATAATTAGAGGCTTAAAGTTATATTTTTAGAATTCATAATGAGTATATTTTCAGGAGAAATCAACGGGAATATTATCCGAGTTCTGTACTGTGAGATAATTAATTTTTAGTGAAGAAGGGTCGAAACTGTCAGACAGCAGAATAGGGGTGAATTTAAAGAATAAACTATACCTAATGGATAAACTAAAAATTCTGAAAATTTTATGGTGAGAAGATATATGAGTCTAGTTTCAGGAAAAATTAACGGATCTTAATTTGGAGTTCCGTAGCTCGAGTTATAAATAATTTAGTGACTATGATACAGATGGACAGCTTGAATATTCATAAAAATAAATAATAAAAATTATAGATAATGTTACTTACAAGTGTGTTATATACACTAAGGATGTGGAATAGAGAGGAGGAGGAGGAAAAATATGTATGAATATTCATCTAGCATGGCTAATTTGCATGTTTTAGGCTCAGAGACTAAATTGAATAAAAGTAAAACTTTATGGGTAATTTTGTAAAAATGTCAGAAATGATCAAATTGCATGAAATGGATTATTTTATTATTTAAATTACAAAATTGAATGAACTTATTAATTTAGTTCAAGATCGGGGGAAAACATGTTTTAGGGATTAAATTGAAAAGTGTTAAAATTATGGAAAATTTTGATATTTTAAAGAATTCATGGATTGTTATCAATACGTATGAGAATAATATCTAGAAATAAGGATTAAATTGCAAGAATTTTATTTTCCTGACCCTAAGGATGAAATCGTCATAATTAAAAGTTTAGGAGCAAAATGGTAATTTTTCCTAGAGCATTAATTAAATGCATTAGAATATGAAATGAATGAAAATGATGATCAAATTTATTTTTAAAGATCCGGACGACTCAAAAATGAGACTTGATCGTGGAAAATAAAAGATATCGGATTAATGAAATTATAAACACAAACAAGTAATGAGGTAAGTTTGTGTAACTTGAATTGTATTTTAAATACTTGAAATATGTGGTTATGTGATGAAAATATGATTTGAATGTTCAATTCATGATAATTGATGAAATATTGCTAATACTCGATATAAATTGAAAATAAAGCCCGGTTAAATGAAAGAAAAATTCGATGGATCTCTGAAAAGGAATTGACGGTAAAAAGGATCTAGCCGGACGGTGATCCTATTACGATCTGACCCTCCGAAGAATACGTGTAAAATGGATTTAGCCGGACGGGTAATCCGAATTAGGGTGCAATTTAGCTTTGGACTGGTAATTGGATCCAAGCTCATTAGAGTAATTGTCATTGCAGGATTTAGCTGGGTGGTAATCCCGACAATACTCTATGAGTTTATATTCTGAGGATTTAGCTTGGGTGGTAATCCCACTATAAGGATGAGGTTCAGCGGAGTGTGCTCTCGATATGAAATGTGTAAGACCATGGTTGAAAGATACCATGGCAACCTGATATGAAATGTGTAAGACCATGGTTGAAAGATACCATGGCAACCTGATATGAAATGTGTAAGACCATTGTTGAAAGATACCATGGCAACGTGATATGAAATATGTAAGACCATGGTTGAAAGATACCATGGCAACATGACAGAAAATGAATAAGTAAGACCATAGTTTAAAGACACTATAGCAACGTGACATGAAAAGAATAAGACCATGGTTGAAAGATGCCATGGCAACATGACAGAAAATGAATGAGTAAGACCGTAGTTGAAAGACACTATTGCATCATGTCAATGATAAATAAGACCGTGGATGGGAGACGCTATGACATCTATTGAACAATTGATATTCAGGTAATACTTATCAGATGACGAATGGTTATATGAAATGGTTGTGTGAAATGTTTACAAGAACTGGTCATATGGAAATATATGTACAAAATAGTTGTATGAAATAATTATGAAAATAAATAAACGAAATAAGTATAAGTACATGGAATATAATTTATGTCAAGTTTGATATAAACTATTACCGGAATAAATATATATAAAATATATGGAAATGATGGAGCACGAAATATTGATATAATGAAATGAATGATATATGCTTATGAAGAAACGGTAAGAGCATGATATGTTTCATGACATGTACATATATGATTATCTTTGATATGTTGATACAAGGAAATTATGTAAGTTGAGACTATTATTAAACTCAAGTGCGATATGTAGAGAAAATAAGTATATCAATGTTAAATTTAGATGAAACAAGTATACTAACAATGATGTTGTTTGACGCTTAAACAAGTGCCAAACTATTGATTGAACGGTAACATGTTTAATTATAAGGAGCATTGAAATAGTAAGTACTTAGATGAAAATAAAATTTAAGATTTTGCGAAATTTTTTTTATAATCCCGATTTAATTCCGGTTGGTTTCTAATGTATGTTTGGGGCTTCGAGGGCCCAATAGAGAGACGTTATGATTATTTCTAAAATATGAATAATAAATGACTCAGAATTATCTGAAAATGTTCAGTAAACTCCGGTAATACCTCGTACCCTATTCCGGTAATGGATACGGGTAGGGGGTGTTATAATTACAGCCGGTTTTGTATAAATGGATGTATCCTATAGAAAGGTGTTAATTTATTTAAAACCTATTCATTCATTCACCTCTATACCATTAGTTACAACTTTTGATAATGTTGTATATCGTGTTTAGGTTCCTATTCAAATTGAAGTCTTATTGTCATAATAAGCGTTATCAGGAAGGATCGATTACTGAAGGCTACTTGGCAAAGGAGTGTATGACTTTTTGTTCTAGATATTTTGAAGATGTTGAAACAAGATTGAATGGACCAAGTAGAAATGCTGGGCTCAATGGTCCTAACTTGGCCAAAACTTATTTATTTCAAAGTTATGGAGAATCAATTGGTAAAGTTAAAATTGCAGAATTAGATGAAAAATCTTGGGTACAAGTATATAGATATATTCTTTTTCACCATGATCAATTTAACCATTACGCAAGTAAGTTCTAGAATATGATAAATATTCATCTTTTTTATTTGTTTATTTTCTAACCAATTAAACCTCTTTTTAACATAGTGAGTACAATCAAATCTTGAGATCTTGTTCATGCTCCCGAAGATTACAACATCGAGAGATTAATAAGTTATTCATAGAATCTTTTCATGAATGGTTAAGCCAAACGGTATGCAACTCAACCTTTTATTAACAAATAATAATATTTTATCATAACATTTATAATTACTCAATTTACTTTCGATTTAATAGGTTTGGAGTAGGAAGGGCGTTAATGACGAAGTTAAATGGCTTTCCCAAGATCTGAATAGAGTAATAAAAAGATATAGTGCCTTCATCATCAATGGATTCAGATTTCATACAAAATATCGCGAGAGATTGAGGAGAACTCAAAATTGTGGAATTGTTGTTAATTCTTCAATTACCAGTTATGCTGGTGCTAGGGACAGTAATCCTGTTGAGGGAAATGTAGAGTATTACGGACTTCTTACTGATATTATTGAGTTGGATTACTATGGAAAATAGAAAGTTGTCTTATTTCGATGTGATGGGCTGATGTTAATACTGCTCGTGGAATTAAAAACGATCAATTTAGTTTTACAATGGTGAAATTCTCTCGATTGATTCACACTGGAGAACAATTGATAGACAAGCCGTATGTATTTTCTTCTCAAGTGAAACAAGTTTTTTACTCGAAAGATCCAACTGATGAGGGTTGGTACGTTGTACTTTGAAACACCCCTAAAGACTTGTTTGACATGGGCAATGGAATTAGAGATGACATCGTCGAAAGATCAGAAACTTTGCCTTTTCCAGAACAAAACTTAAATGAAAAATATCCCTATTACTAATACGCAATTTCAATGGGTTCGTCAGGATGTGGATGAAGATATTTACGAATTATGATGTAGTAAGATTTTATGATTTTTTAATTATATGTAATATTATAATTTTAATCTTGGTCATGTTATATAATTTAACGATTTTATATGTACTGTTATTATTGTAATTTGTTACTAAAATTTCAACTATTTTATGTGTTGTAACACCCCAAACCCGGCCTGGAAGTTTGGCTCGAACTTGGCGTGTCACATTGAAGTGTTTTTGAAAACCATGTTTCCATTAAAACCCTTCTTAATAATTAAAACTTATACCCTTTTTAAACCTTGTTAGAAAACCTCAATTTGAATAACATTCTTAACAACTTTGTAAAAATCTTGGTAGTTGCGAAACTTACTTTAAAAACAATTGCGGTTACGTGATGTTTTGAATAACGATGAGTTGCTTTGGAAAATCGTGTTCTAATACTAGCAATTATAAGAACAATAAATAAAATTCCAAATTTGAAATCGAGAAAATTACAACGGCTTTACTACAACCCACATAAAATAATTTAAAGGTAATAATCAAAGCGTAACATAAATAGTGTGGGTGGCTTCCTCCGAGCCCCTAGCAACCCCGATCCATCTAAGGTGGAAATTACGAAAGGTTAATAAGCGGGTGAGTTTACGAAAACTCGATGTGAAATCCCTACTATAAAAAGGAAGTCAGTCATCTAAAAGAATTAAAAGTCTAGCCTCACCTTACTTACAATTTCGGTACCAATCGGGTCTTAGCCTATTACAATAGACAGTACCAGATGGACCTTAGCCCATTACGAATAAGAAACATTATCGAATTGGAACCAAAATGAGAATCGAATCGAATCATGTAATGTAATCGAATCGAATCAATATTAGTAATGTAATCGAATCGAATCGAATTAGGTGACGTAATCGAATCGAATCGAATCGAATCGTATTAGTAATGTAATCGAATTACGTGATGTAATCGAATCGAATGTGAATGCAATCCCAACCCAATCCACGGTAGTATACACCCCATACCAACCTTACACCATGTGGGAGACAACTCGACCCACCCATCCGCTACACACTACGAATTTGCAAGCATGGTCGCAGAGCAGATATCGTGACAGAGTCACCAGATACAGATATTGTGGTAGAGCCACCAGAATCAGATAATGTGGCAAACCCACCTAACAGAATACGTGGCACAAAGCCATAGATAACTGTAATAACTTCGGCACATAGCCATCAGTGACGGTAATATAACTGGCGCACAGCCTTCGGTAAATATGATCGACACAGAGTCGTCAACAAATATGTTAGGCACATAGCTACAGGTAAATACGTTTGGCACGAAGCCATAGTCAAGATGGCACAAAGCCATATTTAGGTTGGCACAGAGCCATTAATAACGGGTCTATAATCGGCACGAAGCCCACAACAACGGCACACAGCCTTCGGTAGCGTGATCGGCACTTAGCCATCGATCGGTCAACAGATATTGTGACAGAGTCACCAAATACAGATATTGTGGCAGAGCCACCAGAACAGATATTTGTGGCATAGCCACCAGAACGCTTCCTCCGTACAAAATCCCAACCCATGCAACATGTCATGTATGCAGAATGTCATGCCCATATTTGAATCAAACAATCACAGTCAAGTCATTCATATCACCAACATATATTCACAATCAAATCCGTCAAACACACAGTCCAAGTCAGTCACTTGCCCACAAGGGCAAAACAGTCATTTAACACCCTAGGGGCAAAATGGTAATTTTACCCCACAAGGGTATCTCGGTAATTCTACCCTACAGGGGTATTTCGGTATTTCTACCCTACAAGGGTATTTCGATAATTCTACCCTACAGGGGTATTTTGGTAATTCTATCCTATAAGGGTATTTCAGTAATTCTACCCTATAGGGGTATTTCAGAAATTCTACCCTACAGGGGTATTTCAGTAATTTCACAATCAAGGGTAAAACGGTAATTCTGTAAATCGAGGGTAAAACGATAATTTTGTAAACTGAGGTAAACCAAGAATTACGTAAATCAAGGTAAAAGGTAATTTTACAAATCGAGGTAAAACAAGAATTACGTAAATCGAGGGCAAAACAGAATTTAAACCGAGGGTAAAAGCAGTAATTCGTAAATCGAGGTAAAATAGTAATTACATAAACCGAGGGTAAAAGCAGTAATTACAGTAAATCGAGGTAAATCGGTAATTTTACAAATCGAGGTAAAGCGATAATTCTATAAATCGAGGTAAAACAGTGAATTACGTAACCGAGGGTAAAACAGTAATTCGTAAATCGAGGGTAAAAGCGGTAATTACAGTGGCTGAAGGTAAAAGCGGTAATTCAGTAAATCGAGGGTAAAACGGTAATTTTAAAAATCGAGGTAAAAGCGATAATTACGTAAATCGAGGGTAAAAGCGGTAATTACGTAAATCGGAGTACTTTGGTAATTTTACAAGTCGAGGGCATTTCAATAATTGGTAAACTAAAGTATTCTAAACATGGATAACAATACGAATGGGCCTAAAGCCTATTCTCACCAAATGGGCCCACATGCTCGTGTGGCCCTTTTAGCCCAAACCTAGCCACAGATATGCGATTCACCTAGCCTAGTCCAATATTTACTACACAATCAAACAACTTATCCAATTGGGCTCGTAGGCCCATTGGGCCCACATGGCCCCTTTCTACCATCGCGGCTCAAGTAGCCATCCAACAACAAGAGTAGTGATAAATACACACCGATTGGAGACCGAAGTTAATCCACGCTCGAGCACTCTTAGCCGACGCCCAACCCAAACGAGCACGCCATAAAGCGAAAGGGATCGACCAAGAAAGGTACCTTTACTCTCCTCATGGTTCTCTCTATTTAAAGTCGACTTCCCATCCACTCTTATGTTAGCTTCCGATGTGGGATCCTCCAACATCAGAGTTTAAATTCAACACCAACTCTTGCCGCCCCCTGTTAGCAAAATAAATGCTCTTTGCTTGCTATGGGATTCGAACCCATGCCTCCCCTCAAATGCTCCACACGCCACTTGCCACTAAGCCATAAGGTTTTTTGTGTCACAATTTCTCCAACAATATTCTTAAGGCCTACCTACTACACCGTGGTTTGATTCACCTTAAACCAAATTTTTGCTAGAGTCCGTGTTTAAACCGGGACTTCTCCAACAATTCTCAACACACTTAACCACTAAAACAAGCCTTCATTAACGAAATTTGCATGCACAACAGAATATTATAAGCTGCCTTCAACCGCTCCCATGCTCAAGGTCCAAAAACTTCTAGGCCCAAATTCAGGGTGTTACATGTGTATTGCAGGAAAAATGCGTAGAAGAAGATTACGAGATTAAGTATTGTCCAGAATACTCCAAATTCAAAAGAAGCAAATAGTGAACAGCAGACAGTTATTGGATCATCGAATGTGTCGGAGACACTTGACGAGCCTGCAGAATTTCAAAGTAATGTTAAGTTTATTTTACATGTGTGTTGACTTTTATTATTGATTTATTTTTCAATTTTAATATAAGACATATCGTTTTTCAGCTGAAATTGGTGGGACGCGCAAAGGTCAAGGATGTACGCTACTTAAAGATTTATACGACTTAAATCTTGTCAAGCGTGTCAAAGTAAGTAATAGTCATGGTCAGCCTGTTGGATCTGAAGCTCGACTTTTAGCAGGCTATTTGGGCATTATAGCACGAAATGCCAATATGTTGCCCATCAACTATGAATCATGGCATTACATGCCTGATAGCAACAAAAATCAAGCTCTCGATAATATTAAGGTAACAAAACGTGAATGTAATTTATAATACTTTGGTTTAAGTTTCATTTATATTTACATTCTAAACTTGTGTTTCTTTAGGAGAGATTTGCTTTAGAGGTCTTGGATGACTATATCAAGAAGGCATTGGGTAAAAAATGGAGAGACCATAAAAGCACTTTGAAAAAAGAATATTTTAAAAAAGACATAAGCCTCAAAGAAAAATTGCGAAATGTCCCATTGAGAATGCTGAGGTACCAATAGAAAGATGCGGTTAGATTCTGGAATTCAAAGAAATGTGAGGTATTATGTACTTCAAAACTCTTATAAATTTTTCGGTATAGTTTATTATATAAGTAATAATAATTTCATTATGTAGGACCGTGAGTGAGTTGGAACAAGCAGCAGGCAAAAACAAAAATTCATGCACACGACAGGGTCGAGAAGTTTTGCTTTTGTAGCTGAGGCCGAGGTATTATGAATTTATTAATTCTGTCAAATATTAATGACTTTCTACTATTAAATAATATTTTTACTACTATATTGTAGGAAGTCTTGTCTGGTCAAAAAGTTGGACGCCTTCAGCTTTTTGACATTACGCATAGGAAGAAAGATGGATCTCCTATGACATCCAAAGCTGGAGAAATTATGGTATATTTACTTAATAAAATTTTATTTATTATAAATATTTATAATGTTTAATTATAATGATTTAATTCGTCGTTAGTAGTTTTAAATAATGTTAAGTTATGTTGCATTGCTTTTTATTAAATATTTCATTTCTAACTCTTTGATTGATTTATTAGGAGAAACTAAAGGAGAAAAAGGCGGAGTATGAAGCGATTGCTTCGACTGATAGTTCTGTTAATCTTGAGGACATTGATAACAGAATTATTACTGAAGTTTTGGGTCTTGAAAGGTATGGTCGGGTTCGATTTCAAGGATCTAGTGCTACCCTTACCCAATATTTTGGATCCAGCTCCCAGCAATACATGCCTTCCGGAAGTCAAGCTCAAGCTGAAATACAGAGGTTAAGAGACCAGATAGCTTAGATGCAAGCGAGCACAGTTGAGCAAATTGCTGAGGTTCAAAAAAAATATGAAGAACTCCAGCAACAACTTAGAGTGGATGCAAGAGCGAGGAGGCGTGATAGCAATGAGGGAGGTAGAGACAGCAGATGATGGCGCAGAAAGGAAGCGAGAAAAGTACGATGAGCTCCACTCTGACTTGACATATGATTAAGATGTTTCAACAGTCGCAAAAGCTGCCATATTAGACATTTATTTTCTTGTTGTAAGAATATTTTTGACATAGTCACATTTAACATTATTGTAAGAATATTTTGAGTTATACTTCATTTATTAATTTACATCATATATCTTTCGTTTAATTTGAAGTATCATATAGATTTAATGTTTTTGGTTGTATTTTTTATGCTACATTTGCTGTTTTTTGTTGGATTTCATGTTATATTTGCTGTTTTTTGTCGGATTTAATGCAGGAAGGGTTGGATATTGGTGAAAAATGTATATTGCAAATCTTCCAAAATTAGGGCGTTTGTAACAAAAGTGCTGCTAAAAGCCATGACTTTTAGCGACGCTTCACCTACAAACGACGCTAAAAGTCATGATCTTTTGCTGCGTTTTTTTTAAATAAACACCGTAAATTTTTGCGGCATTGTCTATAGCGGCGTTTTTTGCGGTGCTTGTGAAATCACCGCTAATAGTTTTAGCTGCACTTTTAAGCGCCGCTAAAACTCTGTTTTCCTGTAGTGTTTACAAGTGATTTTAGGGATGGCTTTGTTGTCGTCCTCTCTAGTTTGGTGAATACTTGATTTTTTTTGTCAATTTTTGCTCGCCGTTTTGGACCATTTGGGGTTGATTTTCTTATTGTATTAAGTGCTTATAAATACTCAAGATATGTCGAGCTTGAGTTGTGACAAAGCCAATTATCAACATGTCATTAGGAGTGTTCAATCGGTTAACCGACCCGACCTACCATTAACATAATTTATTGAACCTTTTAAACCTTTAACCATTAACCGAACTGAACTTTTTCGGTTAATTTAGTCGGTTAACTGAAATTTATTTGCTTTTTTTTGTTTTTTAGTTAAAACAAGTATAAAACATATAAAAAAATTAACCGAATTTAATATATGTAAAAGTATATAAAAATATAAAATTTCAGTTAATTCGGTTAATTAACCAATTTTGAATTGAATTAACTATTAATCGAACTTTCAAAAAATTATTAATCGACCCTTGACCGAATTAATTCGGTTAACTGATCGATTAACCGAACTAATTTAATTTTACCTGAAATTTGCATACCCCTACGTATCATAGCCAATTGTCAACATGTCATGATCTATTAATGTTGAGGCTAAAACTATTATTGTGTTGATAGAACTTGTCTTTCACTATCTACAATAAATGTTTGTTATATATTTTTCCTCAATTGCATGGTTGACTCATTCCATTAAAAAAAAACAAATCAACCCTTTGAGGACAGGAAAAGGAAATTTATGGATATTTTACCAAATTGACCCAAAAAAATTAATATTTATAAAAATGACTCAGATTCAAAAACAATCACCAAAATGACCTGAAATGAACAATAAAATAGGGTTTTGGGCACCCATTGGCCGATACCACCTAGTGTTTTGGCCCCATGATTGCCTAATGATTGTGTCAGGCTTTAAAAAAATGATTTTTTTTACTTTAGGAACCCAATGGCCGGCACTAGGGTATTTTTTTAAAATCGTATCATACTGATATACAAAAATACAAGTATTTAAAAAAAAATTGGTTTTGGCCTTCTAATGGCAGGCACCATGGACTTTTTTCGTGTCCCACCGCAAATTTTTTTTTTTACTTTTCTACACTGATAGCCGACACCAGACTAGTAAATTTTTTTTTTGGTTCTGGCCTTTTAATGACCCACACCACAGACTTTTTTCGTGTCCTAATGCAATTTTTTTTGTATTTTTCTACACTGATAGCTGGCACCAGACCAACAAAAAAAAAGTTTTGGTTCTGGCCTTCTAATGGCCAGCACCAGAGACTTTTTTCGTGTACCAATGTAATTTTTTTCTTACTTTTCTACACTGATGGTTGGCACCATTAAATTTAAAAAAAAATTGGGTGTTGGGCATATATTGGTTGACACCAGAAATGAAAAAAAAAAAAATTTGGAGTGTTGGGCACTTATTGACTGACACCAGAGTAAAAAAAAAAATCGTTGCTGGCCATGTAATGACCGACACTAGAGAGAAAGAAATCTTGGGTGTTGGGTATGTTTTGGCCGGCACCAAACCTTATTTATATAGTGGGTGGTTTAGGTTCTGATAGTGTAAATGGATAAGAAAATATTTTTTTTAGAGAGGCATCAAAATGAGAGTGTTTGCATAATATATCATCAAATGAGTTTTTTTTTTTGTAGTGGATTGTATATGGGAGTTTTTTGTAATGGATTGTAGATGAGAGTTTTTTGTAGTGTACAATCGAATTTTGGGGTTAAATTATATACTGTCATATTTTAACGAAGTTGAATTATATACTGTCATGTCCACCCTAAAGGTTATGCTATTAAGTGTTGGGTGACTTTCTGTACCATAGATGGCTAATCGAGATGTCCAATGCAAATGGACATTATCTGTGGTGCAATAGCATTTATTATGCAACTAGGCTGTGGTTGGAATCGATTGGTAGAGTCTCTATGCAAAGGTATATCAGGGGACAATGAAAGAAGAAAGGATCTGGAGCTTTTAGGAAGTTATATTTTCCCTTGGTTTATACAGCTGGTTTTCTGTTTCTTTTTAATTTTGCTGACTGTTTCAACTATCCAATTATCTGTATTGATGCAACGTAGACTGATTCAAGCGAAGACGATTAATTGTGAAGAAACTACTATTGAAAATAATTGTATTATTTCTTTAGAATGTTTGTATTTTTTATATCTGTAAATTTAACGTAGTTATTTAGGATTTAAGGATTCATTTTTATATTTTCGTGTATTAATTTCTTAGAATGTTTGTATTTTTTGTATCTGTAAATTTAATTTAGTCCATATTTTATGTAGTTTGAATTTAAAATTTTGTGTATTAATTTTACCCATATGTTTGTAGTTTTTGGGTGTTTAAATTTAATTTAGTGCGTATTATTTTTGTTTTAATTTTATTTTTGTATTAATATTTTAGAATGTTTGTATTTTATTGTGTTTGTAAATTTAATTTGTCAATTTCTATTACTTATTGAATTATATTTTTTAATTAAATATTTGAAGTCATTTATTAAAACAAATAATTATTTTAAAGAAATTAAACTAATATTAAAAAAATAATTACAAAATAAAGTAAATATTCTGAGATAAAAATTAAAATTATCGTGATCTCGGTGACGTCCCTGGCGCTAGCATGTAATGGTCCAGATGCCTTCGTCGGTGGTGTTGTTCACCTTGCTGAAGCGTTTGATAATTGCTCGGTCTGGCCTCCGGTGTCCCGTCCGGTGTACTTAGAAAAGTAGAATAATCATATACGCTATAATCCGAAGTTAACAGGTATAGCGTGACCGTAGAACCGATGGAAAAATATCCTTAGTGGTAGGTGTACGTGCTTCGGGATCGAGCTCCAGGTAGTATGAGGACGATCCGAACCGTGTCAAATATTGAGGCTCAAGGTCGTCACCAAAAATATCCTCGAACGATGGAGGAATTTGTTGCTCGGGCTTGGGCTTCGGGTGGTGTGATGATAAGCTGGATGCTTCATATTTAGGCTCAAGATCGAGGTTCGAGGCAGTATCAGACTCGATGTTCCCAAATGAAAGAACTCGGTTACAACGTGGTTGTGCGTTCCTTTTTTTCGATCGAGAAGATTCCGGTTGCGCGTCTCTTTGGATCAGCATGTAACGACCTTAGAATATAAAGGGTTTCCCGTGTGCCATATACCATACTATGTACTCGGGCGTAGGAGAGAACCCTCCTTCTAATACATACAAGGGAGGGCGCCTCGAATGTTAATCATTCTACAGAAATATATACGGTTCATGTTTTTGTGCCCAATTTAAAGCGTCTTGACCCAAACCCTTTTTGTCTATTCCGTAGACTTCTTTAATGTCAACAGGAGGGATCGGGATAAGTTGTGCGCAACCAAACTGCCTCAAAACCCTACCTCTATCATACCACTCCACCATATAGAAATGAATCAACGGCACATTTGACACGAACAGCTGTTGCTGCTTGATAACCCATGATGATATGAGCGCCGCAATATCTTCCTCAACATCTGACATCCATATAAACTGCATAATATACACAACACGTTATTATTTAATTTTTTCTTGTGCAATTATTGTATTTAAAAAAGAAACATTCGGAATCATATTTTACGCCATCCTTGGAATGAGTCTCTATCATCATACGGTACATGGGTATGGTGAACGATCGGCCGATTCTCAGTATAGTCGCCTATCTAAAAAACCGAATAAATTATCAGATTATTTTTTCCATTCAAAAAATGAGTATACTATACTATACAATTAAAAAATAGATTGCAAAATTGAATTATATATTTACCTATTAACGAGTGGCCAGACATACGGTTGGTGGCTCACTAATGCTAGAAATGACATTTGGTATAATGCCCAAGATTGCAATGGAAGGCAGCAACCGCCCATTGTTTTCGTGGACGTCTTTGCAGCTCGACAAAGCCCGCGGTATAAGCATTCCAACACTGTAGAGCCCCAACTAAATCTTCCAGCAAGCTCGAGATCTTCTAATAAAGGGAGATACATTATTGAGACTTTATTTTGATTGACGTTCGGCAATAGTATCCAACCTATAAGTTGAAGAATGAACACTCTTGCAGCGTAGATAATTTTTATCTGTGTTGGACTGCTTGGAAGATGCTGAAAGTTTTCTTTTAACCAAGTAAATTTAATATTGGTTAATCGTCCTTCCTCGTAGTTGGGGGGCACCCTTCAAAGTAATCGCTGGCAAGTGCCCCACGGATCGGGCACTCTTCCAAGCCTGGTCACTGCTTCGTCGTTTATAGATAGCCCTAGTTGGACTATTATGTCTTGCAATGTAATAGTTACCTCACCACACGGGAGATGGAACGTATGTGTCTTCGGGCGCTATCTTTCAACTAAGGCTGATATTAAATCGGCCCGTAGCTCAGATATCTAAATGTACGCGGCTACCCCAAAACCTGCGACATTCAAATACGGTAAAACTCTTCAATCGGGAAAATAACTGAGATTATACAACTGGGGTTTCACAATTCGGTACAGATCCTATGTTTATAGTAAATATATAATGTTATATTTCTCATTTAAAAAAGAATATTTAAAATTAAATAAGACATTTTATTTCTTGTTTATCTTATGCACATTGGCTGCAATGTGGTTGTTATTAGGATTATGATCCATGGAGTGATCGGCGGTTGTCAATAGTGGTTGACGGTGAACAGCGGTTGTCTGATCTGTTTGGAGGTGTTCGGTGTTCATCGATGGTCGTCGGAGTAGCCTGTTTATAGTGGGAGACTATTTGGCTGAAGTAAGGGCAAAATTGAAAAAAATTTTAAAAAAAATGACGAATGTAAGGTCGACCATTGGAAAGCCAAATTGGCCTTGTGCCATTGATACAGGCCTTAACGTAGGAAGGGTCATTTCACCTTTTTTTTTTTTCATTTTGTTCCAATTTCATTTGCATTTCATTTACATTTCTATTTCATTTAAATTATCTATCTTTACATTTAAATTTATTTTTTTCTCATTTCAAAATTTTTATTTTCATTTTAGTATTTCTTTTCATTTAAATTTATAATTTTTTTTAAATTTCATTCTATTTCATAATCATCATTTCATTTTATATTCATTTAACATTTCATTTAATTTCATATTCATTACAAATTACATTTCATTTCATATTCATATTTCATTTAACATTTCATTTCATATTCATATTTCATTTAACATTTCATTTCATTAATTTTTTTCATTTAAATTTATTACTTTTCCTAATATAATTTTTTTGTTCATATTACTTTTCTTTTCAAGTCATTTCATATTTTTTCATATTAATTAGAAGTAGTCTCAATATTAAGGTCATTTAAAATTTTTCATATTTTATTTTTGTTAATTTGAATTTTAAATTTGAAAAAAATATCTCATTTCACTTTTTATTGTTAATTTTTAAGCTCGACACCCCATTTATCAAGCCTGATAAATGTCATTTCAAAATTTTTTACCTCATCTGCATGCGGCCATTGCGGAGCCATTTCTCGAGCCTAGGCCTAAGCCTCCCACGCAGCTAGGCCGCCACAATAGTCACGTCACTTTTTTTTTTTTTCATTTCATTCAAATTTCATTTCATTTCATTTCCATTTCATTTAAACTATATTTTTTCAATTTAATTTTTTTCTCATTTCATTTATATTATTTTTATTTAAATGAAAATTTTCCTCATTTCATTTAAATTATCTATTTTTCCATACAAATTTAATTTTTTCTCATTTCATTTAAATTATCTATCTTTCCATGCAAATTTATTTTTTCTCATTTAATTTAAATTAAATTTTTCCCCATTTCATTTAAATTTATCTTTCTTTCAATTTTAATTTTAATTTTTCCCATTTCTTTGAAATTAAATTTTTTCCTTATTACGTTTAAATTTATCTTTCTTTCAATTTTAATTTTAGTTTTTTCCCATTTCTTTGAAATTAAATTTTTCCTTATTTCATTTAAATTTATCTTTCTTTCCTTGTAAATTTAAATTTTCCTCAATTCATTTATATTATTTTTGTTCATTTCAATTTATTTTTTCTCATTTTATTTAAATTATCTACCTTTGCATGTAATTTTTATTTTTTCTCATACCATTTATCTAATTTTTCATATATTTACAATGTTTTTACAAGAACATGTGCTCAATAATTTATCATTCGTCATCTTGGAGTCCGACATTACGAGACGATTGACTGGAAACATAGACACGATGTGGGCATGTTGATCAATTGTGTCCGGATGTTTGACACACAGTGTACAGTTTGGGTTCACCTGTCTCCTTGACATGCATGTCATTTCAAATTCTCGTCGATTGTAGTCGACCTTTAGGATGTCTACTGAGACTACGGTCAGGCACCATCTTGAAAACAGGCGGTGGAACTTTCCAGTTTTAGACATCGGGCATTATAGGAAGTTTGTTCCCCCATATACGCAATGTGCGTTGCAACATGTAGATCTCGTCTATGAATTGTTCAACATTTAAGTTTGCTCTCGCACACGCTACATGAACATGCTCACATGGATATCGAAGAGTCTGAAATATCCCGCACTCGCATCGCTTGTTTCGCAGATCAATTGCGAACAACCTAGGTGAAAGACCCAAACGACGACCGATGTACTCTTGAACTCGGAAAGTCTCCAAGTCGCGCGAAACAATTCTGCGTTCATTGTTTGTGCCCTTCAACTATTTACCGCCATGGCCTTTCGGACGACCTTAATATACACGTGTTGGGCCTCGATCTGCTTAGCTTGTCTCAACCCCATTGTAACACCCCTCACTCGTATCCAATGTCGGGATAGGGTTTGAGGTGTTACCGGACTTAAACATTCACAATATGTAAAATCGGGCCACAAAATTTTCACCAAAAATTAAAACATCTCAAACATATGCATATCGTCCCTTATATAGGTCTTCGAAACCTGTAACATACATTGGGGTGGTTCGGGACTAAACCAAGAACTTTGAAAATCTTTGGCCAACTTAACTAATTTTCTTGCTTTGGAGAGTCACACACCCGTGTGGATTGGGCCGTGTGGTCAATTTCAAGGCTATTTTCCAAGCCAATTGTCACCCTTAATTACCTACATACACTTTTACATTTTCATAGCAATTAACATGGCATATTTGAGTAATTATATATTCACAATCAAGACACAAGCATGACATTCTTACAACAACTCATAACATATTACCAACCATGCATGACAAACAAGCATATACACATCACCAATATTAGACGTAACATGAATAGCTAGATTTATAAGTCAGAATCATTAGCTCACTAAAGACCAATATATTTGGCCAAATTATAATAACACATGTTATAAAACTAGGTCCCTATACATGCCACTCACTTGATAATTCTGGTATATGTGTTTATACTGTCAAGGTGTTGGCTTGATAGTGTGATGCTGCCTCCGACAATCTCCAACCCCGAGTTAACCTGATAATACTAAAAGAAATGGAAAGGAGGAGGTAAGCTTTACGCTTAGTAAGCTCGCATGAAAATAATAAGCAATTTACTAACATGCTTTCCATAGTAAAACTATCCAAATTGTACATTTACACATGTTCTGGTTAAGCTGTTTTCTTGAGTCACAGTCACTAAATCATTTATACCTGGAGCTACGGAACTCCAAATTAAGATCCGTAAATTTTCCTAGAAACTAGACTCATATATCTTTCCACCATAAAATTTTTAGAATTTTTGGTCCAGCCAATAAGTACAGTTTATTATTCAAATGAGATTCTTGTTTCTTTCTTCTGAAAATAAATTCAATAAGGAATCCAACCATATAAATTATGTTCCTAAACTATTTTTGTACAATTTTTAATGATTTTTACAATTTACAACAGGGGATCACGAAATCAGTCTGAACCAGTCTTACAAAAATATAAATATCTCAAAATACAGAATTCCTTTGTTTGCTCTATTTCTTTTATATGAAAATAGATTCAATAAGCTTTAATTTCATATCTCATTTCACTTCTAGTTCAACTTCTACTATTTTTGGTGATTTTTCAAAGCCACTCCCCTGCTGCTGTTTTAGATTGTTTATTCCAGATTTCATTCCTTCACTAAAATTTCTTATTATAAACTTTCAAGATAATACTTATCTATATTCATCTTATCAAAAATTCAATCACATATCCAACTCATAATTCAAAACTTATATATTAATATTCCGGTATTATCCCACATTTTTTTTTCACGTTAAATTTCATTTAGCAAACTTGTTTCTCCCGGTGAACACTTCGGAAAGTAACAATATCCAGTGGTTTTAGCACATAGCTCCACACTATTGGGCTAACATGTAATTGTGGCATACGCACTTAGCGCCACTTTTCAAATTAACATGTATAACTGTGGCATATCCACTTAGCACCATGTTACATGTTTAACTGTGGTATATCCACTTAGCACCATGTTAATAAATCAATATATGTAACCGTGGCATATCCACTTAGCACCACGTTACATGTTTAATCGTGGTATATCCACTTAGCACCATGTTAATGAATCAATATATGTAACTGTGGCATATCCACTTAGCACCACGTTACATGCATCAATATGTGTAATCGTGGTATATCCACTTAGCACCGCGTTATACGTATAACCGTGGTATATCTACTTAGAACCACGTTTTTCCATTCTGAAGGTTTAACTGAGATTTCCTCATTTAATTTCAATTCATTAACCACAAATCACTTTTTGTGTCTATTAATTGAACAATACTAAAACTTATTTCATTTGCACTCTCTTCACAAGTCCATTTCATTTCACATGTCAAACATGTACTCATGAGTTTCGAGTACATACCTATGTTATCTCTTAGCACAACCACTCATGCAAATAGGACAATCATATGCAAGATCTCATATTCTTGGTAATCACCCATTTCTTTTAAATATCATATTCCATCAAATTTCTATTAACATCAAATTCAATACATTTATAACAAATTATACTTCATGTATATCAATAATAACATGAATAATAGGCTTATTAAATCACGCGAACTTACCTCGGATCCAAAAATGGCAATTTACCATTCTAGTCCATAACATTGTATTTTCCCTATTTAAGCCCAAATCTTGATTTCTTAATCTATAATATCACATTTAGCCTACTAGTTAGTCACACTATTCATATAGACCTCATATTTTTACAAATTTGTATTTTGACCCCTAAACTTTTACATATTTGTACTTTTTCCCCAAGGTTCGGAAATTAAACTTCTTCCTATTTTCTTATGTTTTATGACATGCTGATCATTTTTCCCTTCTATAGCAACATCAAATTCTCACTCTAACATGTACTTATGAACATTAGGTATTTTTATCGATTATGTCGTTTTACTCGTTTTCACGTAAAATCGCTTAGCAAAAGTTGTTTAACACAATTTCAAGCTTTATATTCTACCATTAAACATCAAAATACATGCATATCATTCATGGGTAAATTTTTAAACATAAATCCTAACTCAAAATAATGGTAGAAATGAGCAGATCATGTTACCAGGATTTCAAAAATATATAGAACATTAAAAACGGAGCTCGGAATCACTTACTATTAAGCTTGGAAGCTCAACCAAACCCTAACCATGGCTGCTCTTGGTACATTCTGCTGTAGCAAGAAGAAAGGGACACATTTGGGGTTTAAAATTTATCTTTTAATTCATTTTACCCCTAAATGACCAAAATGCCCTTTTTACTATTCTTTCAAATTTACCCAACGAAGGCCATTTTTTTCCAACAAGTTTTACAATGGTTTAATTATCATTTAAGGACCTTCCATTTAAAATTTCATGACAATTAGACACCTCTAACATGTAAAACTCAACTTTTGCACTTTTTTATAATTTAATCTTTTTTACTAAATTGAGTGCCCAACTGTCGAAATTTTTGAACGAAATTTTCACGAAATCATTCCGTGAAATCGTAAACCATAAAAATATAATAAAAATGAAATTTTCCTCATTAGATTTGTGGTCCCGAAACCACTATTCCGACTAAGCCTAAAATCGGGATGTTACACCCATCTTAGGCATCAATATGGCCAACTTATAGAATGTTACCGAGAAAATAGCAGAAATCGAGAGATGACATATGCACCTCATTACAGAGTTGATCGCCTCTACCAGGTTGGTCGTTATCTATCCATAACAAAACCCCTCATCGTAACTTTGAGTCTATTGCCAATTCTCCATGCTACCCAACCATGTCCGGAGATCTGTTGGTAAAGATGACATCTGAGATTCAAGCCTCGCGAACCTCTGCCTGAATCTTCACGGTTCTAACTCATGAGCTGCATATTTAATTTGAAATCATCATTTTAAATGTAACACCCCGATTTTTGGGGCCTAGAAGAGTTGGGCTTTGAGTCTGGGATTCGGATAGAAGGAAACCTGAATAATTAGGAAGTTTTAAATATTACCGTTTAAGAAAAAAAAATTTGAATTACTACTAGAGAATTTTTACTATATTTATTATTACGGATATTTTAAATTTTTATGAAATTTTAATTAGTATTATGAGATAAAATTATTATTAGAAAAATATTCTTGTATGTGTGTTTGAAAATTTTTATGAAAATTATTATTTCTTTGTATTATTGGTATTTGAAATTTTTATATGCTTATGAAATTATTATTATTATTATTATTTAGTATGTTTAGTCTAGTAATTAAATAAATTACGATGGATTTATTGTGTGGGAAAAGGCTTGGGTTCGATTTAAGACTCTAGAAAAATTTTAATTTTGTGCTACCTTAGGAAATCTGGGCAGTAGGCCTTATTAATAATTTGGGCTGTGTTTTAGCATAAAAGAGCACTTGGCCCAGTGGCTAAGCACGCTAGGAAGGCATGGGAGGTACCTGGGTTTAAGGCACGGCGTGCGCAAATGGTTGTTTTTTTTTTACAACCAAGAATTTCCGCAAGGAGACCTTAAAAATATTTCGAGAGGAAAGGTGACACAAAAGAGGCACGTGGTCAAGTGGCAAGGAGGCGTTAAGAGTGTGCATGTGGTTAGGGGTTCGAGTCTGGTAAGTAGCATATTTTGTTTTTAAACAAATCGGGAACTGCAGCAGATAAATCTTAAGATTAATTGTGAGCAAATTATATCATGAGAAGAGCTTCAGTGTAGTGGCAGTAGCGTGCTAGGCCTGTCGAGAGGCTATGGGTTTGATTCCAAAGGAAGGCAAATTATGTTTTATTTTTAAACAGGCCAGAACTGAAGCAGGTAAGGTTTATAAATAATTATGAGAAGATTGTAACATGAAAGGAACTTCGGTGCAGTGGCAAGAAGCGTAGGTGTGGGGTTAGAAGGTCTCGAGTTCGAGATGTATAGCAGGCGAAATTTTATTTTTATTTCGCAAGTAACTAAGGCTTCAGCAGGTAAAGGTTAATATTAATTGTGACCCTATATTAGTAAAGAAAGAAGCATGCAGTGGCCAGCAGCTCAGGTGAAGGCGCATGGGCGATGGGCGGACGAGGTCTGGAGTTGAGCCTCATCTCGTGCAGGAAAGGCTGGGTTTTTGCTGTACGCATGGGGAAGGAGTTGGGGTTTGACTAGGACTCTTGGCAGTATGCTGAAGAGGTACCAGCAGGTGGATAAGGCTGCTAATCGATTAGGAGTTTGAATGAAATTCAAACTTCGAATTTGGCCAAAAATCAAGTAGCAAATTAGGGAATTGGAATTTAAAAAGAATTACTATGCCGAAATACATTCATTCAGCCATAACTAGTAAGTGCCGTATATCATTGGCCTTTAGGATTCATTTTTCTTTTTAGGTTAGTTGGGGTATTTTAATTTGGCTAATTCTTCTTCCCTTTCAATCGGTTCTTGTTTTGTTAAGTTGCAAATTTATATTTTTCTTTTTTTTTTTTGTTTTTCTTTTCTCCCCTATAGCCGAATCTTTTTACCATTCTACTCATCTCCACTTTCTTATCATTTATTCCTAAGCCTTATACACAAAAGCCGAAATCCCGAAAGACTATATTTCTTCTGTGCCGATTTCTCCTAGCCAAAACCCTCTGATTCTCCTCCATCTTTTTGACCAATTCTCTAATCCTCTGAACCCCAAGTTTCTGTCGACAAGACCACAGCAAAACTCCCATATTCCATCTTTCTTTCCACAGTTACAAAAAGCCGAAAACACATAGCCATAGGGGCATAGCCGAATTCTTAAGATCACTAAAGGCTCAATTTTTGTTAACATTTGCGGGGTTAGATCTGCATCAGAATCGAGTAGGAATTAACTGGAATCATTAACCGAAGGAACCGGTGGTAAGTTTTTGAACCTATTCTTTATTTCAGGTTTTAGAAAAGCCGAAACCCCTAAAGGTTTAAGGAGGCTATCGATTTGGGCTCTGTGGCTCTAAGGGTTGTGACAACTGTTTTATTGTGATAATAGTGTGATCTAGAGACTGCTGATCGAAGGCTTGGACAAGTGGAACTACTGGATCTAAACCTAGTCGCTAATTTCGGCAAAGGTAGGATTGCTAGTGCCTAAGGTGTTAATGGCCGAATTTTTAGTAAGGGTTTGATGTGTTAAGTTGTTATAGATTCATAGTTTAACGTGTTAGTAACTGATTGTAGGCAACTCGTGTGTGGAACTCGTCAACGTTTCGTCAAAAAATAGGTGTGTAAATGACACCCACTCATAGACTAGATCGGCAAAAGCCGAAAAATCGAAATGCCAGAAAGCCAGCATTTTGTGAACTTGCAAGCGTGCGAGCGCTCGTGAGATGGTTGTTTGTTAGTTTTGGTAATCTAAAGCGGTATGATTGCAGAGTGCACAATTTCGTGCACTTTGGTATATTTGGGCTTAATGGGCCGAAAACGGGTTAATGGGCCAACGGGCCCAATTTAGTAAAGACGCTCGGTAAGTGTTTCTGTTGATGCGTTAACGGTTGTAGGTGTATGTAAACCCTAAAATAGTGAATTTTACTAAAATATCCCTAAGTATGAAAATTACCATTTTACCCCTAGGTGCAAAATGACTGTTATACCCCTAGGGTTAATTTTGACTAAAATGCATGATATTCTGATTATCTTTGTTATATGTCATGACATGTACATCTGTTGCATGGGATCTGGGTTATGTTATGGAGGAAGAACCCATTCTGGTAGCTGTGCCACATACTCTAATATAAGCAGCTTTGCTGCGGATTATAGTTAGTGCCGCAACCGGTGCTAACACTGTAAGTGTAGGGATGGCGTGGGTGAATTATTCCCTACAGGAAGTGTAGGGATGGATGGAGGCAAGTGCAGGGTTGGATGGGGTTATCATGCATTAATCACATGAGACTGTATTGAAATGGGTCCAACTGTGTTAATATGGGCAAGGCCCAATATATCTCGACTTGTAATAGGGCTACGGCCCAGATTGATACTGATATGGGCTAGGCCCAATATACTCTGATACTGTAAGGGGCTATGGCCCAGATTAATATTGATATGGGCTAAGGCCCGATTAACATCGATTTACGAATAGGGCTTAGGCCCGATAAATCTTGAACCGATTTGGGCTCGGTTGGGATACTTTACACATTGAGTTTTCCAAACTCACCCTTTCTCTTCCATCCTTGCAGGTGAGCCCTAGTTGGTGGACTTGGAGCTGGGCGGGATTCAGAGTGGCCACGAAGATTAAGTTTCTGTTTTCTTTAAAATAAGTTTCGCATTTATTATTTTTATTATTTTTATTCTGGTTTAAGTTGTAATAAGGCCGCTCTTTTTATTATTTTTAATATTTTGGGTTATTAAATTGGTTAGCTCTAGAGCGCGTTTTATAAAAGTTACTTATTTTCAAAATATCACGATTATCGAGCAAAGTTTCCGCAACGTAAATGTTTTCAAAGGAAATAAATATTTTAAATGGACTTAAACTTAATTTGTTGTTCGTGGACAAGTAATACGCTTTAAGTGTGGCAATGGATGTGTGCATGTCTAGGATTGGATCCATGAAGAGCTTGGTACTTAAGCAGTCCAATAGACTCTCCTCCTCTTTTCTGGCTTCCTACCTGGTGCACAGCTTCCATTCACTTTAATCTATAACGAAAATATTCTTTTCAAAGATTTTTAATTAAAACATAAGTTTTACAATAACGCTCCAATGAGTTTTACATCAAGAAGGGTTTTTAATGAAAACATGGTTTTCGAAAAACACTTCAATGTGACACGCCGAATTCGGCAGTAACGTCTGGGCCAGGTTTGGGGTGTTACATTAAAAACAACAAAAACTTTGAAAAATAATTTTTGAAATAAATACAAATAATTTTTTTTACCCATGTTCACGAGTTCTTTTTTCCAATCTTTATTCTTATAATCTTTGTGGAAGTTTGCAGTGATGTGTCAAATACAATAAACAGACCTCCACGGAACCCCCGATCGTCTTATCGTAGCAAGTAATCCTTTCGATCTATCTAATATAAGGCAAATGTTATCTTATCTGACAACGTGCCTCCATAGATTTCTGAGGAAAAATTCTCAAGACTCGAAGCACTCACGCTTCACGATGGCGAAAGCGATCGGAAGTACATTTTGGTTGCCGTCTTGTGCAACAGCAAGTAGGAGTATTTGCATGTATTTGTCGTACAACCATGTCCTGTCTACCTGCACCATCGGCTTGCAGTGAGGGAAGGCCCTAACACACGGCTCGAACATCCAAAACAATCGGTGAAAAACTCATTTCCTCGATTGAGTCTCCTCATCCGGGCCTTTATACGGCAGTGTTTACAAATCAGTCAATGTTCCGGGCACATACTCCTGCAGCCCGGCTATCCACCTTTGAAGCTCGTTGTATAACGCATCCCAGTCACCATACAACTCTCGCACCGTCATTTACTTTGCCCGCTATGCCTTTCGGTACGTCACTTTATACTTGAATCGAGCTTGCATGTCCGCAATAAGGACCGACACATGAATGGTGGGCAACTCTTTCACCAAAGGGATGATGCAGTTGCATATAGTTTTTGCATCTAACTTTCCATGGTCTTGCGACATACAAGCGGACGTGCATGTGTGTAGACCTTCTAGTTTCCTTATCATCCACATCTATGTCCATTGCATTAACGCGGCTCGAACATGCCATTTACAACCACTTGACGCTTTCCAACATTTTCCTACGTACAAATACTGTGTCGACTTCGTTACTTTATAATCCACACCTAACTTCAAGCTAGGTTGTTTTATAGCATTTAAATAGTTTTTTTTTGTTATCGAATTGTTGTCTTGCAAACAACTCTTCATCGCCGAATTCATCATCAAGTAAGTGAGCTAGCACAATATTTGTATATTCCGAAAACTCGCGTGCAAGAGCTGCATCAAGATTCACATCGGTCATGAAAGACCCTAGATTATTTCTTATAACTATACTAGGGCCCGTGTTCCTGGCCGAGTGGGGGTTTGCATTTTCACCCTCCACCGACCCTTCTTCGTCTATATCTTCAGGGATGTCATCCAAATCGGGGTCACTGAAATCATCGTTGGGATCACAGTGGGACTGATCATCATTATCAAACCCTTCATAACCATCGTCTATGGTGACTAACACCTCTGGATGGATCTCTAGATGAAGACACGAGTTTGGGATGTTATACAAACATCTACCGGTGTTTAGATTTTTGGGAGTTGGCATTGACCGTCCAAAACCCAACTGATCTTCCCAGGAGATGTTAAGATCAAAATCAATTTCAGAGCATTGGCTTGTTGGAATTACAACTTGAATGGGATCCGGTTCAGCTATCTTCACGAACAACTCAACCAGACTGGGATTTTCTGTCTCTGGGGGGCAATAAATTGCTATCATTGTCCCTAGATCATCATCATCTTCAAGCTCCATTTCTGATAACTTTAACGGATCAGTTGAAACAGGAAATTTGTAAAATAGTCTCAACATTTGGTTTCTGCAACAGGTTGCTATCTTTGTACTGATTTTTCGTTTTAAATCCGCCAGCGAAACACGCTTGTTAAATCTCATTCCTACTTTTTTTCGACTTTGAAATACACAGCCTTATTCAGTTGTATTTATCATTTCTCCATCAAAGTGAAAACAAACAAAAAAAATTTAGAAACTCATCTTAAAAAATTTTTGCTTCCTTCTTGACAAAGAAAAAACTAATTTTTTTAATTTCGCTTTTCAACTAATAAAGCAAACAAAAAGCAAACAAAAACTCAAATGGAAGATAAAATAACTATACATATCTGATGATAAATTTGGTGCCGGCCATTAGAAGGCTAGAACCCAAAAAAATTTCTTTTTTTACAAGTCTGGTGCCGGCCATCAATGTAGAAAAGTAAAAAAAAAATTGCATTGGGACACAAAAAAAGTCCCTGGTGTCGGCCATTAGAAGGCCAGAACCAAAAATTTTTTTTACTAGTCTGGTGTTGCCCATCAGTGTAGAAAATTAAAATAAAAAATTGCATTGGAACACGATAAAAGTCCCTAGTGCCGGCCATTAGAAGGCCAAAACTAATTTTTTTTTTTACTAGTCTAGTGCCGGCCATTAGAAGGCCAGAACAAAAAAAAAATTACTAGTCTGGTGCCGGCCATTAGAGAGCCAGAACCAATTTTTTTAAAATACTGGTATTTTTGTATACCAATATGATACGGTTTAAAAAAAATATCATGGTTCCGGCCATTGAGTTCTCAAAGTCAAAAAAATCAATTTTTTAAAGCCTAACACAATCATCAAGCAATCATGGGGCTAAAACACTAGATGGTGCCGGCTATTAAGTGTCCAAAACCCTATTCTACTGTTCATTTAAAGTTATTTTGGTGATTGTTTTTGAACTTAGATTATTTTTATAAATCTCAAATTTTTTTAGGTCAATTTTTATAAACTACTAATAAAGTTAACGAGGAGGCAGAATTTGATTTTTAAACCCTTCAATTTTCTGACTACGCAACAATCGAATTTTGGATTGTGATGGCGTAATTTACATAATTTCTTGCTAAAGAAGAGTAAGAAAGGCCAAAAATTCTTCCTTCATATGAAAGGCTAAAGATAAAAGGGAAGGAAAGAATGGCAATATATTTACATTGATTATAAAAGTAAAATAAAAACACAAGTGCAATTATTTAATTATGAAAAAATTAGAGTTAAAATTAAATAATTATTATAAATTGGATAATATATGAGATAAACTAAGAAATTATATGATGCAAATATTATTTAATTAAAAGCACGACATAACATTAAAATGATACAAATATATAAATATGTCAAAATTTATATATGATTGGATTATTTACACGTAAAAGCTTATGAAATCAATAACAACTTAAATACATGAAAACAAAAACGAAAACATGATATAATATTTAATTTTTTCTTCAAATTGACTCACTATTAAAAATTATATAAAATATGAGATAAATTTAGACATAACATAACACGAACATACATATAAATTGAATCGTTTTAATATCCTATACAAAATAAAATATAACACAAAATTAGCAAAAAAATAATGCCTCAAAAACCAGATAAAACAGATTATTAACATGTAAAAATATAATTATAACATTTTGAACCTATGAAAATAACACAAATATAAAACATGGTTTGAAAATAACATGAATAGAGTTTTAATTCTGCTTGTATCCAAAATATATATATAATCATACAAAATAACATTTTGTATTATATGGTTTTATTATATTTAGAGTTGGGCTAAATTATAAAAATAGTCATTTTATTTGCCTCAGATTACATTTTAGTCACTTATGTTTGAAATGTTACGTTTTAGTCGCTTACATTATCGTTTTGTTACGATGTGGTCACTCTACCGTTAAACTCTGTTATCTCCCTAACGACAATCCTATGTGGTATTCTAAATGAGTTTTAAATGCCAACTCGGGTGTCCAGTTGCTGGATGAAAATAGGTTTTTAATTAAATAAATTTAATGTAGACGGCTACATAGGACATCTAAGTTGACATTTAAAACCCATTTGGACTGCCACATAAGATCAGCATTAGGGAGATAACGGAACTTAACGGTAAAGTGACCACTTTATTACAAAACTATAACGTAAATGACTAAAATATAAAATTTTAAATATAAATAACTAAAATATAATATTTAAAAAAAAACTATTTTTATAGTTGACTCTTGGAGTTGAGGTTGGTGTCTTTCTAGAAAGGAGGCAAAAGACGGTCCCCTCTTTCGAGGTACAAAGTGGACCTAACGTTCTGTTTTAGCAATTGACAAAAAGTTGGGTTTGGCCCTTTTTAATGACCACAATGTCTTATGAGTCAGATTTGAAATCCAAGATTTAATTTTTTTTGAATTCTAGTTTATTGAAAATCTTGTAAAATTTATAAATATAAAATATATAAAATTTATAAATAAATTTAAATAAAAATTTATATTTTATTGCTAAAATAATTCAAATCAAGTCAGATTTATTCAAACCGAAAATAATACATTATTAAAATCAACCGAAATTTGATTTTTATTATATATCTAAAAGGTCGTTAAGACCTTCCTTTGTTT
Source organism: Gossypium arboreum (assembly GCF_025698485.1). Lineage (NCBI taxonomy): Eukaryota > Viridiplantae > Streptophyta > Magnoliopsida > Malvales > Malvaceae > Gossypium > Gossypium arboreum. The sequence goes on along the minus strand of NC_069074.1, from coordinate 27,228,886 downwards.
GACACGTGAGTACACTGGCACTTTTTAATAGTTAAATTTTAATTTTGATCTCTTATTTATGTCTAAATTTAAGATTTAATATTTATACATTTGTTTCTAACATAATTTGGTCCCTATTTTTCTATAATGTTATTAACTAGATCAAATAGTTAATATCATTAAATTTTCTATTAAAATGTTACATGGTTATATATATTTTGTGCTTAGGCTTATCTTACTTTTTTTATATGGCAAGACAATGGTTAAATTTTCAATTTTGGTCATTATATATCAGCATCTTCAATGTTATTTTTATTGTTGCGTGACTACCAAATGAATGGTTTTTTTTTTTTTTTTTAATTTCAAGATGAGACATCAATGAATTTAATAGAATAATTTTAACAATGTGTTATACCCCCACTCAAGCAAGATACATGGCACTTCCAAATGACACCAAGTGGATGCTTGAAGACAGTTCTCCACTTCCCATTTTTTGACTCGTCCTCAGTTGCCCAACTTCCCGATTTAGCCACCTATCATGGGACCATACGCTAATAGAGGAAACATTCCCTTTCATTAGGCTACTTGCTACTATGCTTAGGGTATTCGCTTTTTAATGTGAATACTTCTTCAAATGTGAGCAACCTTTTGAAGACTGTTGATACCCACCTGAGCATAATAACCTTGTACTTTCTTAAAAGGAATAACAAAATGAGTCCCACTACGTACATCCTTTACGCACTCTGCAATGATAACCATCTTATCACATCACTGCTATCAAACAAAAGGATCTCCTCTATAAATACCCTCTAGAACAAAGAAAAAGGATCTTCATCCCCATTATTAACCTTGAGCTCTTACTCTTAGTATATCGTCTTCCTAGCCTTCTCAGTTGTCTTCCTTCTCCTCTTATTTGTCTCCGGCTTTTCGTCTGTTTAGGTAAATCAACCTTCTTTACACCACCACCTTCTTCTCTCTATATCTTCATTATTAAGACATGTATCGACATGGTGGTAACAATTAGGTGATATCCTAAATAAAAAAATAAAAAAAATCTAAAAATAAAAATAATAACACTAAATTCCAAAAGCAAATTTAACGTTTAAATTATTATTCTATAATTTTCATAAATAAATAATCAACCCACCTTGAAACATGAATTTAAAACAATATTCTTATAAATTAAAAGTAATATTTAAAAGTGGATGCAGAGAAATGGAAAATGGAAAAGATAATCCGATCAAATAGACAATGCTCCACTAGGTAATAGGGACAGAAGTGGAAAGTGTTGGGCATCATGTCAAAGTCAAACAAATGGAGACAAAGACATGCGACCAGATTTGATTTGATTTTGATGCAAACACTTTCAAACGACTCCATCCTTTGTCCTAAAAGTTCATATTTTGGGTTGAAGACATTGTACCCAAATCACCTCCCTTATTAGTGCATGCTTTCACTCCCACTACGCTCTAAATTCTATAATCTTTTCTTATTGAATTACTACACAAATTAATGGGATACTAATTTAATTAATAATATTTTTAAAGGACAAAAATATTTTATTTTATTATATTTTTATAAAAATATATAAAATATTAATATAATAGAATTTAAACTTATACCACCATAATTTAATAACTTTAATTTTACAATTTCAATCAATTTTTTAAATTTTTACATATTTTTACATAATTTTTCACTTCCATACATAAATTAACAGGTTCAAGTTATAACTTTTGAATTATGAATTCTAAAATACGAAATAGATCAAATTTCCTAAAATACTCATAGTTTTTTTTCAACTGATAAATAGAAAGATAATATGCTTTAGTGCACTCGAACCCATGTCCTCCTACATTGGTAATAATATTCATACAAATTAAACTAAGACTCAATCAACAGTTTATACTTATTTTTAACACCGCCTTTATAATTCCCCGAACATTTTTTTTTCAATTAAAAATATCTAACAAAAGTTGTTTTTTATTGTTTTCATTATATCATATGAAAAGTATATAATTTTGATTTTTCTAATATTTTAATAAATACATAGAATTTACTATTATAGGAATCAATAATAAATTTTATAATTAAATACTTTTTATGAATAATACAAACATGAATAATATTCCTTTACAAAAAATATTATAATAAAATAAATACAAATATAATTTATGAATTTTTAAAATAAAATTTTAATTAGTCACTAATCAATTATTATTTAACAAATAATTACAATTTTATAATATATTATAATTTAATGTAAAAATATATTTAGTATTATTTATTTTATTATAAACATAGATATAGTATTTTTAAATTATATTTAATAATTTTAACTATTATTTTCAAAGAATTTAATTATTACTACTATTTTCAATCTCATCACTCTCAATTTGGATTGAGCATTGCTAGGTAGGGATTGGAACAAAATGCACACACCATTAAATTTAATTTAAAATCAAAGGAGGAATTATTAATTGATTGATTAGTTGACGATATGCTATGATTTTCCCTTCTTACTTCCTCCATTTTGTCCACAATAATTGGGAAAAGATTTGAGACCCAAATTAATGACGATGCTAATGTGCCAACAATTAAACGGTAATCCATATAGTATTTAAAATTTAATAATGAAAAATGTCCTTTTCTCTTTCTAATTTTAGAAAACCATTATTTTAATATAATTTAATTTAGATTTTTATTTTCTATCGATTCGAAATAAATTTAGCTATTTTCGATTATATATCGTGAGCTAGTTATCTGACTTTCAATTCAATGGGCTGGATCAACTAACTGGATCAGTTTTTACAACATCGAAAAACTCGTTCTATGTGGTTATTATTAGGCCCAAACTGATATCATCAGTTGTTGTTGCTATTAAAGTAATGACGTGATTTTTCTTTTAACAGTTTCAAGTAATATTCGATTAATGTGTAAATTCATTATTAATTAAGCATAGTTGGTTAGATTTTCACGTTAATTTAACTATGTGTTTGAGTGACAATATAAAAAATTGACATCATTACTTTGTGTTACTAATATTGTTATCAATTTGGACTCACCAATAATATTATAAAAATAAATAATTAAAATTATTCTAAATTAAAATTAACATGATAAAAGACTAAAACCATAATCAAATATATATACATCCATACAACAAGCTTCCTTAAAAAAAAAATGAAATATCTATACTATTCCAATTAATGTTTTCAATTGAGTTATTGTTACAAATTAATTAAATGTAAATTTAATTAAAAATTTAAAATAAAATTTAAAGAATAATATTATTGTAATAATAATTTTATCTTTTTCATATTTTTATATAAAAAATAGATAAACAACTAAAAAATACTACTTAAATATATTAAACTTGAAAATGGTGAAAATTTGTGCTTTTTTTTAGTAAATATATTTTTACATAAATATTTTACTTTCATAAAATTTAAATTAAATATTAGTAGAAGCTTAAATAATAATTTTCGTGGAGTGCCAATTATGAGACCATTCCATTTTTGTTTGAAAGAAATCGCTTCAATATATTGGTTGGTAATGAAGGGATTATTATTTATGCTTCAATTTTAAGTTTATAATATACCCTTTCTCCTCTTAAAAATATAAAAATTAATTTAATCTTTTAAAAATTATAAATATATAATAATCTATTAAAATTGTGAAATTATATTTTCTATTATAAAATTAAAATTTAATTTGAGTCTAAAATTTTTTTTAGTTTCGCCCTTGACAAATTGGGCAATGAGAGTGACAAGTCTTGTTAACATTCATGCACCCTCACTATCTTTCAAATGTTTTTATTTATTTATTTTTCTTACTATGGAGAGCTCAACCACTCAAATATAAAATTTATGTTTAAATTTAAAATTAGTATTTATCGAATATTTTTGAGCATTAATAATTGTATTTGAATTTATGCATAATAAGAGAAAGACTAGAGTAAAAACTAAAATCTAGTAAATCCAATAATGAAAAGATAGGTCTAATTGAACACATTGAAACTTCAATTTATTTGAATTATTTTTATATAGAATATTAGTCTTATATTTTAGCTACTCTATATTTATATTTACTTTTAAAAAATATTCTCAAATTGAGATATAATGTATAATTAACCCTAACAATTCTATCTTAACTTTAAATTCTTATTATAATTGTAATTAGTATACCTTGTTAAGGTGATCTTGGCCGGGAAGATGTATGGTACCGAACTTCATTGGATTACCACCTTCGTGATCAAACTTAATTTGCTAGTGTCCTTATTAACTAAGGGAATTGTTCCACTATATTGTCAAAGTGTATGTAAGTTAGCTACCCATGACAACCTAACTACTCCGACAAAACATCTATTACTTATCACACATATATATTACAACTTGATAACATCACATCATCTTGCCAACCTAACCATGGGCAAACTAGTCAAGACATGTCATTTATACGCCTTCTACTCTTTAGAAGAATATTGATCTATTACTGGCATTGATTCTTTATCCCCTCTCATCCTCGTTTCTAAACCTTCTATCCTTTTTGTTCCTCATTGTTTACTAATCAACTGCAGCTCTATCACCTTAACGCTTTGCTTAGTAGAGTAGAAAAAAAAATTAAAAAGATGAAAAAGTGAAAGGGTAGACAAATAGAAAGATGAAATATGTATGTCTTTTTTCTTTTACAGACGTGCTTGGTGGGAAATGTTAAAAAAATTGAAAGAAAAAGAAATTTTTCTTCATTGCTTGATAGAGTTGAAAAATGAAAGAAAAGAAAATAAAATATTTGAAAATCTATAATTTTAAACTAATATCTACATTAATCTCATTTTTCTTTCATTTTGTCATTCCAATTTGGAAGGATTTGTTTTTATGCATTAGGATAGAAAATGATTATCTCTTCAATTTTCTTTTCTCCTACTTTTCTTTCCTACCAAACACACTTAAAATTTATTTTCTTTCTATTTTTCCATTTCCTCCTTCATTCCCTCTACTTTTCCACTCAACCAAACACAACTTAAGACTTTTGGCCCTTCAACAAACTATCCATAACAATAAAATTAAGACAATGCAAGGGTAGGCATTTTTTCATTTTTCTTTTTAATTGATGAATTAAAAAAACTCAAACAAATCGTTAAACCATAACATATTAAAAAAATAGTATTATATAAAATTTAATATCCAAATATTTACGTTCATGTATTTAATGTAAATAATTTATTTTTAATAAGGTTTTGACATCGTTGATTAAGTTGGAGGCCTTGGATGCTTGAGCATCCAGATTTGAATATTACTATGTGCAATATTGTAATGTATAGGTATCCAATCCCATCATGTGCACATCTTGTGTATGGATTTATTTAAATTCTTTTCGATTCTTCATTCGTTTTATTTTGTAACGGTTTAATTCTAATGTTGTAATTGCTCAAACATATATTTATATATATGAATATATTCTATTTGTAATAATAATATGAACTCCCCATTTAATTTTATTTAATATGGGCATAATTATATCTTATCTTATATTATTATATTTAATTTATATTGTGGTGACCAATATCTACATCTATCAATATCTCTCTATAGTATATATAATGTCTAACTTCTTATATTTTTGTCTTTTATACTTGTTATAAAATATATAAAAATCAATTTAAATTAACATATAAAGCAATTTCAACACAAGTTATCATAATTTTTAAATTTTTCATTTTACCATTTCAACCGAATTCTCATTCGCTTTTAATATGGAATGTTCATAAATATATTTATTATATAATTTCACCCCACATTATGAGTATGATATAAATTAATTATTTTAATGAGATATAAATTAATTATTATTCTTTAAATACTTAACTGAATTAAATATATATTCTTTTAGTTGCAAAAAGAAGTTGAACTATAACGCTCAAATGATAACAATAGGTTGGTTACCCAATGTTTATCCCTCAATATTACATCTTGCACCATAAAACACTTTATCGCTTTATTTATAGCATCAACAATCATGTTTACTATTCGTGGTACATATCTAATCTCTACTTACCAATCCCTAGTCATCCATTGTGAACTTCCAATTCTAATATCAGTGAATCCATCACTTTGACTTCAGGTATTAGGTCAACTATTGTTTTACTATCACTCTCAATTAGTAGCTAACATACTCCCTTCTCTCAAACCGTTTTCAGCCCATCAACAATTACTCGAAATTCTACCTCTAAAATCGAGCTAACACCTATATTACAACCATACCCAATAGCTTTAATGACATCTTAAGATTTAAAATATATATTTAATATTATAATATTTTAAAAAATTTAATCTTACCATTTCAATCAAAATTTTAATAAATATTTGAGCAGTAATCCAATTTTATTAAATTCTCATAAAAAATGGAAATATAAAGGAAGGTCAAAGATACGCATAGGAGGCAAACAAAGAAAGAGAACTTCAATAAAATTTATGATTTTAATAAATAAAAAATAAATTACGTCAACTCAATTAAAAAATAGTTAAGTTTTCATTAAAAAATTAGTTCAAAGTTCAAACTCTTCTGTACGTGTATCTGTTTTTCAACCAAAATATCCCATTCTCCACCCCAAGCTCTCTCAACTCGTATTTCTTACAAATTTTAAACTCAACCACCACCACCGCCGAACTATCCTCCGTCAATTTCTACCGAAACGGTGGTGCAGAAGCTGATAGTGGAGATGGACCAAATACCTCCTCGTGGAGTTCACCACCGACGAGCTCACTCCGACACAACTTTCCGTTTCGATGATCTTCTCCTCTTCGACCCTTCCGACCTCGATCTTTCCTCCCTTGACCTCCCGGCTTCCTCCTCCAATCCCACTCCTCCACCTGTCGTCCCCGTTCCGATCTATTCCTCTGACGATTCTTCCTCCAACGGGCATCATCCTCGCTCCTCCCACAGTAACCCTAGGCAAATCTCTTCCCACCTCCGTAGTCTCTCTGTTGACTCGGATTTTTTCGACGGACTCGGCTTGACTGGACCGGCTGTTTCAGGAGGAGCTGGAGATGAGAAATTTGGCGGGAAAGGAGTGGCGGGAGAGAAGAGAGTTCACCACAGGAATAGTAACTCGATGGATGGTACGGCGTCGTTTGAGGTTGAGTCTTTGATGGCCGTTGACGGTGTTAAGAAGGCTATTGCTCCTGATAGACTCGCCGAGCTTGCTCTTATTGATCCCAAGAGAGCTAAAAGGTAGGGTTTTTTTTCCTGATAGTTGATCCTTTTTGCTACTGCTTTTTTTTTTTTATCCTTTTTATTTTGAAATCAAATTAATGGAAATTTTTTTTACAACTTATTTTTAATTAATTATATTTCCTGAGAGACAAATTTTGTTTTTCTTTAGTTTTGATTTGATCTTCCATCGATTCGCAAATTCGACTTGAAAAAAATATCTTTGATCTGATGGAGTTTTTATTTTTTATTTTTATTTTTGTATATTTAAAGTATTTTTTAATTAGCGAGCACAAATAATAAATATGAGCATTGAGCTTCTTTTTTCTTACAAATAAACATCTTAATTGAGGCTAAAATGAAATTCAATCGAGTTCAAGCTTGGAATTTCTAGTTTGAGCTCAAGCATGTTTAAGCTCTTTTTGCTTGTATTATAGTAGTAATTACTTTCTTTTATTAATAATTAAAAAATAGGAGGAAAGAATGAAAGATGGTGCCAGTCAATCTGTCATGATGAACACTTTTCTAGTGACTATTCGCTTGATCAAACAGCCTCTCTGCTGGGAAGGCTGTTTGAATTAAGAACTTGTCTGGGAGCCTTGTGCACTAGCTTCAACCTTAATAACAGAAGTAGGGTAACACTCAAATCCTTTAAAGTTCTCCGATATATTAGAAGGGTCTAATAGTGGTACTCTCAGTAAGTGTGTAATACAGATATGTTTGGGACAATAGTCAGAATTGGAGCAGCATAGACGTTGTCTTATGAATGTAAGTTGGTGGAATTAATTTTCATAGCAAATGAAGTTTGTTTGTGTTATTTAGGATTCTGGCTAACAGGCAATCCGCGGCGCGTTCGAAGGAGAGGAAGATTCGATACACCAGTGAGCTGGAGAGGAAAGTTCAGACTCTTCAAACAGAAGCTACCAATCTCTCCGCGCAGGTCACAATATTACAGGTAAATATACTTTATCCTTGTGCCTCTCTGATTTAGGTTCAGAGTTCACATCTTGAAAATGTGATCCCTTTTTTTATCCTTTCCAGGTTCATGTATTCAAATGATATTTTTTTTCATTGCTATGATTATAATTGCGAGTGGAATCTCATATGTATGAAACAGATGCCTGCAAGTATATTTATGGGTTGAATCACGTGTTATACTTAAAACATTTCATTTGGGACGTTATTTAATTTACTACTTGAATATAAGAGGAAATCTTTTCTGAGAATGCTTTCACCTTTGAAAATACTTCTTTGTTGTATAGATGCATAGAATTCTCTTAGTTGGAAGAAGGGTTTAGACCCGTATTACTATAATTAGGGTTGCCTATTGCTTCAACTCTTTTTTTTCTTATAGTATTTGTGTCTTGACACTCATTTTGGATTTATAAGCAAGAAGTTATGACTTTCAAGGATCCTTCAAAATACTTGAAAAAAACTTAGAAAAATCTTACCATATCTATAGAGAACATATGTTGCTAGTATCTTTAGTCACTTTGCACCTTCTTGAGAGAAGTTCCATTACAAATTGTTTTTCCTAGACACTTAACCTTGTAAACTATCATTGGTCAACCGTTGAATAAGAAAACTATATGCAGTTGAAATAGCCTATGTCGCTCAGATTCTTTATTTTAAATGTCTGACATCCCTATCCAACAAGTATAGGGACAAGGGTATAAGATTTAAGTATATGAAAAAACTTTCAAAATTCCAAGCATACTTGTGTTAGGCAAGTACCAGGATCCTACACTCCCCCTTGAGTCTGAGTAGCACTGAAACTGAGTAGCACTGAAATAACTGTGTACCTTTAACATAGGAAATATCACATAAAAGTTTGCATGATTTATCTGATATGGTTATCATCGGGACTGCTTAGTTATCGTGCACAATATGATATTATTTAGCATTTTATAGAGTCCAATTGAGTTATTTCTGCTGAAGTTGCAAACCTGGAAAACCTGTTTTGCATCTTTGAGGGCTCTAATACTTGATAACTGTACCCAGAGTGAAGGGAACAGATTCTAATATTTTTCTCCTTCAATGCAGAGAGACACTACTGGGTTGACTACTGAGAATAAGGAACTCAAACTACGGTTACAGGCCATGGAGCAACAAGCGCAGCTTAGAGATGGTAATATGCATACTTTTTCCTTATGTTTGCACTACATACTGCAATTATACCGGTGGTGGCCGGGAGCATTATGAATGAAGTAACTGCATTGTTTTGGTCATTCATCAGCTATGATGCAATTGGTAAAACCATCAATATTCTTCCATTTCATAGTTAAGTGATTTCATCATGTAAAAGAGTAAGGTACAGTTGAATTGTAAATTCATGAGTGCACTTAAAGGGCTTTGTTAATATGACATGGGAAAGGATGTCATATTTTTGCTTCCATAGTCCATACAATTTTGTATTGTCCTACAATATGTCATCAAATGGGTATATATAGCAGTATTGTCAAGGGCACAAGGCGCACTCTAGACATCAAAACGTTTATATTTTTTCTAAGGAAAAGGTGCAAGTAAAAAAAGGCTAGCCTGAATAGAGTAGAGTAAAGTGCATATGTGTATGTGTAAGTTAATAATAATAAACTAGTGTGGTATAGTTTATCTACAAAACATGTAAAATTTTATTACTCAATATTTATGGTTTTCTTATAGGCTATGTCTATAGTAGAATACTCAAATATTGAGAAGTATAGATATTGATACTATCCCTTTGTTACTGGTAGACTTTTATCCAATGAAAAGGCGAAAATTAAAAAAAATTAGAGCGTACTTTAATCAGACTGGCTTTTTCCATGCTGATTGCCTTATAAAAAAGTTGCACTTAGGTGCGTGGTGCGCCATTAAATAGGCCCTGCTCGATAGGGGTCTTTAATGCTAAGGCACAGGCACGTCTAGACACAACACTGACATTTAGTTACCAAATTAGGCTTTGAAGATATATTAAAATTAACATTTATATTTCTATGGTTGAAGCTTTAAATGAAGCGTTGAGAGAAGAGGTGCAGCGGCTTAAGATACAAGCCGGTCAACTGTCAGCTATGAATGGAAACCATTTCAATGGCGGACTACCTCAGTTTTTCTCCCACCAACCGTCCCCACATCACTTTGGTGGTCAGCAAACCCCGCAACAGCAGCAGCACCAGCAGATGCCCGAGTCATCCACCAATAACGGACATCCGCAACCTCAGTTTATGGATTTTAACCAGGGAGCCTAGTTTTGAGGCTGGAAAAGGATCCTTAGAAAACATAAGAAAATGCATTCAACATAATATCTTGTACATAGTAAATATATGTATACATAAATGTATATGTATTACAGGTTAGGGTTGTGAAAGAGTGTTGGTGGGATCAGAAGTTTCACATATGGCTTTATTATCTCCATAATTAGGCTAAGATGAATGGAAATGTGTTGCTTTGGAGAGATTAGGTCCCAAATTCTATTGGATAATTGAGGGCTAGGATGTTGATTTTCAGTACCAATGTACTATGAAAATTCATATTCAGCAGCCGCATTTATACATTACAACTAGACTATTGATGCTTGTTTAACTCGGATTCTGAAATAGAGAATATCTCCTGGTGTAGTTTCAGTGTACTTCAAGAACTCGACAGTTCATGGGTCGCGTTTCAAAATTCTTTTCTATTTTTTATATCAATATACAAGTATTTTTATAATTATCAATTTTAATGAAACGAGCTTTATTGATCAAACGGTAATTTGGGTCAGAGTAGATCAGTTAGGGCGTTAGGTTTTAATAATAAAAAAGAAGACTACATAAAGTGTCTACATTAAAACATATGGAAGCATTTGCACTGATGACAGTAGCAGCACTGAGTTAGAATGTACCAAATGAGAGCTTAACAAAAAAAAAAAAATGATGTTTGGTTAAGATGGTAGTAGAGGGAACATGCTATGGTTGCTAATTTTGGACCATAACTCATCTTTGTGATCCAAAATCCAAATAGCAACTCACATGCAAAGTAACTGGCAATAAGATGCAAGTTCATGAGCTCAAACCCTCCACTTTCTTCCCACCTACCATTTCCTTATGCTCAAAAGGAAATATTTGACTTAAATCAAACTTACGTTGATCCAACCTTTCATTTTCTTGAAGTACTTATGTCTGACACAAATAACAACAAAGGTATGGGGGATATCTAAGGACCCTCTAAATATATGAAAATTTAAAGTAATCGAACATACTCATATTGGGCACGTAGCATCAAATGGGGGGTGTGCTTATATTCATATCATGTGGTAGTACTTCAAAAGGCTCAATCTTCTTATGCATGAAGTTCATGATATGATCAATGCTGATTAAATCATATTCAAGCTCTACCAAGCTATCTGAGATTAGCATCTAAATCTAAGACAACGATGGCTACCTATCAGGCTATCACATATAAACAACATTATCTTCTTTTTCTAGACAACAAATACTCCTAAGAAAATAATCCTCCAGGAGCACTCCTACACGATCATTCACGAATCATGCTCCCCCCGCCCACAAGTGTTTCTAAAGACATTCTGTCACTGCATCTTGAAGCATGGCAATGTATATTCACGAAAGTTAAACAAAAATATGCTTGGTTGAATTGTAGTACCACGAGCATGCCAAGCACGCTAGAATTTTGGACCATGCCCTAACTTCCTGAGCTAAATACAAGCTCATTTGCAAATAATGAAGTAACTAGCAATAGGGATTTTAGCACATGTGCTTAATCCCGATCCTTTTATGTCTTCATCTCATCTGTTTCCACCTACTATTTCTTATGCTCTGAAGGAAATATTTAAGATCCACAACAAACAAGTGTGCATACTTTCAAATCATTTTGATAATCAGTTAGGTATTACTTTAAAATACCAATAATCTGTGTGTTCTATCCATTCATATTCCTAAAAAAACAAGGGTGAGTCTACTTATGCATGAAGTTCTTGATACCAATGATGATATATTCATGCTCTCCCAAGCTGTCTGTGATTAGCATCTAAATTAGAAGGCAACGATGGCTGCCTATCATATATAAACAATACTTATGATTTACTAGACAACAAATATTCATGAGATAAAGACTCTTGAAGAATTAATGGAACCATTAATACTCCCCCTGCCCACAACAGATGTTTCTAAAGGCAATCTTTAAGTGCATCTTGAAGGACAAAGTCTTAGATAATAGTATTATTTGCTTCGTACTGTTAATGCCAACACCTCTATTCAGCCATGCATTTTGGCTTGAGGATAGGCCTTTTGTTTGCTTTAACTCATACACTATGAATTCTTTCTAATACAGGAAATGACCAAAACCAAAACAAATGAGATAAAGTACTAGTAACAATAAGGCCAAATCATATGAACAAATATCTTTTTCCTCTTTCTTGCATTTGAATTTGCATGTATGCTTGAATTAGTAGCCAAAAGAGTGATCTTTCCCGTGTTAGGACTAATATATATATGTTAAGCTCCAATTCATGCTTAAGCATGCCATTTATATTTTGGATTCATTTGAATCTTCACTCTCATATACAATTATGATTTGGGCCAAAATAAATCAACATAAACCCTGGGAAATAGAGAAGGAAAGAAGGAATACAGAAAGACGAGAGAAAGAGTAGAGACTAGTAAAAAACTCTAAAATATTTCCTTTCAACCACTAGTTTGACTAAGGTCAACTATTTTAATTCTCATTTTCCACAGCCACCCCCTTTCGGATCCTGAAACCAATACAAGAGCAATCTCTCAGCCAAAAGAATATATTTAAGCACCATTCCAAAATCCAATTAATTTGGATCTCTACGAACTGGTGCTTCTATTTTATGTCCTTGAAGAAACTACAACATCAATAGGAACTATGACTTCATACTTTTAATTCCGAATTACCATAAATCACAAAACATTCCAATGAATGGGCCATAATGTTATTCTTAGTAACTGCACTAACTAGAGTATAGATTAGCAAATGACAAGAAAATGCGATTAGCATTGACAATGCTTCATATTGTGATCTCCTAACACTAGCTTCTTCCATTAATTTCAGAGAAAAAACACATTGTAGTTGCAAATAAACACAAAAATATCCAATATTTGAACACAATGCCTCAATCAAGCATCAAAAACAGTAATAGAAGAAATGTAACATTCTTGGGTTCTTTTCCATTATAATTAACGAGTTACATTGCCTGAGAACAAATTGAACGCAAATCTCACTTTTTCATTCTTGAGTCCTGAGTGTTGACAAACAGATTACAGTGTTTTTTGCACTACCCTGAATCGTCCATTTCACTAAAAGAACATAAACGAAAAACAAGAATGATTCAAAGTAGTAAACAATGCAAGAACATACTGAGCATTGATTTAAGGAACCGCAAACGTTCCCCAGAAAAGCTTGTCCCCGTTTGCAGGCGCCCCATCAATCCACCGTCATTCAAAGTGATTCAAAGGAAATACAGAAATAATTCAAAGTAGTAAATAATGGAAGGACACACCTAGCGAAGATTTTAAGGAATTGCAGTAAGCCGAGCTTCAAATGTAAATCCCCGGAAAAGCTCGTCTCCATTTCCGGGAACCCCATCAATCCACCGCCATTTGCAGCAATCCCAAAGAGCCAACCTCCCAACTTTCTTCCCAGAAAAGCAAACTCTATTCCCTCCTCCAAAGACCTTAAATTTACTATCCTGAAACCAGCGGTGCAGGGCCTCAGGCATCCTAGTCGCCTCTTCCCACTCCATTGTTTCCAAATCCAATCTCAATATCAAAATCGTCGAACAAGATTGATTAAAGGAATAATTGGATTTTAAGCCTCCAATCATCAAGATCTTGTTCCCATCGCCGGGTATTAAACGCGGTCGTTTCATGATATCGAAAATGTCCCCCCATTCGTGCCTTTCTAAACATTCCCAGTTATTGTTCATGACATTTAAATTTAAGTTTAACAAATTTTTGACAGCGCAAGAGAATAATTTCCACTTACTTCTCCACGGCGATCCGACGTCGCATAGAGCGAAAACGGAGTTGGAAATCACGATGGGACTTCGGGGTTTCGAAGGCAAATTCGAAGAGAATTTGAGCCATTGCTGGGTTTTTTGAGAAAAGGAGAAATAGAGAGCAGCGAGTTCTGTTAAGACCATGACTCGGTTCCTTGAGTCAACTAGCACCGAGCCATGGCGGGACCAGGCCGAGCCAAGTTGAGGGAGGACTCTGTATTGACGAGTCAAGGGGTTACAGACGATGAGTGACTTGTTGGAGTCGGGTGAGTCGGCCCAGAGGTAAACGAGGCCGAGTGAAGAGGCGACAGGGTGAGGAGATCGGAAGGGAAGGAAATCGAGACTGAATCGAAGCCATTGGTTCTGATCGGGATCGTACACGTGGATGCAGGAGTGGAGGGAGGCGTGGCGGCTGTGGTGATGGTGGTGGAGGTGAGGGGGGCGGAGAGCGAGGAGGTGGAGATGGGATCGGGCGGAGATGAGGTGAATGAAAGAGGAAGAGGTCAAGGTTCGGTTAAAGAGCTTGCAAACGGAGCGGCAAATCATGATCTGACGAAGGGAGAGTGAAGAAAAGATCTGATGAAGAGTGTCTTCGGGTAGACGGTTGATCGGCGAATCCTCCATTTTCGTCGATGGAGAATGCAATGCGAAGCAGGGGATGATGATCAATTCACGGGGGTTTTAATTAATTAAATAAACTAAATAAAAGAAATGGAGAATTTGAGGGTTGCGTAAAGATACTGTGTTTTCTTTTCCAAAGGTGGCTAAGGAGTCTACGCTCCGTCGCCCCTACATCCCACCCCCAATTTTACATTTTTCATTATATTTTGTCTAATTCAGGATAAATTATTTTATCTATCTTATCCATTAGATTATTTATAGTCCCGTCCAATTAAAAATAATTTTTTTTATTAAATTCATATTATATGTATATTTTTTATAAAATTAATCATTTCCCTTTAGTCTTAAGTAACGTGAAAGATACGTCAGAGTGAAAAATTAACTTCAACTCATCTCGTGAAATAGTGGATTTAACAAAATTTAAGGCTTCTAATTTAGAGAAAATGTGAATTTAGCATGGAATTTTATATTTATTATTGGTAGTACGGGAATTAGGCATGATACTTTTGACGATAATCAAATGAGAGTCAATCAAAGGTGACAGTACGAAAGCTATAGAACGCTCGATATGACCCACTTGAAGGGTCCTAGTGTTGAGAACTTTAAAGGCGTTGCCGTCATAAGGGTTGAGAGGTTCTCGCACAAGTCCCACCATTTCTTGGCCACTGATTTTGCCTCTGTAATGAGGGAGAGGGAAAGGGACAAAGGGAGAGGGTTAGCAAAGGGATGGTGAGGGAGAGGGAAAGAATCCAAATAGGAGGAAGGATGGTGGGGAAGAGAGGAAAAGGGAGAGAGAATCAGAGTAAGGGGAGGGATAGCGGGGAGGAGGGAGAGGGATGGGAGAGCAGTGATAAGGGAATGAAAAATGGAAACTCCGTTAAGTATATAACGAAAAATAGTAGCTCCGTTAAGTCTGTGATGAAAAATGATAATTCCGTTACGTCTGTAACGAAAAATTGTTAGTGGTGATTGTTTTGTTATTTTTCAAAAGTTGAGTGACTGAATTAAAATATGAGTGACTATTTTATCAGCTACTCTAAAGTTGAGTGAGTCTTGATATAATTTACCAAAAAAAAAAACACAGTCAACCTAAATATCAATCTTCATCTTTCAAGTAGTCTGTCAAAATCAATGTTTTTAACGAGCGTGAATTTAATGAAAATGTCCATGAAATATCGAATCTAAATTTGCTTACTTTTGAATACAATGGTGATCTTTATGTTGGCTTGCAATTTCTATTGGAAAAGATCGTATTTACAGTAGTCAAAGACTACAACATCAAAAAACATCGAAAAGTTGGTAGATTAGAAAATGATCCCTTTATTTTATTTATTATGTGTTCATTTTTATATTATGTTAGAAAATTTAGTGCAAGAAAGAAAAATCGAAGAAAATAAAAATAGACTAGTCAGGGGCGTAGCCAGGGGGCT
The DNA here is from genome assembly GCF_025698485.1 of Gossypium arboreum. Lineage (NCBI taxonomy): Eukaryota > Viridiplantae > Streptophyta > Magnoliopsida > Malvales > Malvaceae > Gossypium > Gossypium arboreum. The sequence continues at coordinate 27,212,653 of NC_069074.1, read as the reverse complement.
GGCATGGGCCCGGCCCTCCTTAAAATAAAAAATTTCATTTTAGGCCCTTAAAATTTTTTAAAAATTTTAAATTAGAAAAGATAAAATTATACTTTGGCCCTCCTAAAATTATAAAAATTCAATTTAATCATTTACAAATTAAAAAAATATAAACTATAAAAAATTAAAATTAAAATCCGACCCCCCTAAAAAAATTTTCTAGCTTCGCCCTTGAGACTAGTGTGATTCATTGTTCATATGGTCTTTATTTCTATTTCTAAGATACAATAAGTCTTAAAACCAAATATAAAATAGCGAAAATAGCATTATTGAGTTTTATATAGGCACATTCTGTGTTTCATCAAAAAAATCTGTTACTTTTGTATGCAGCTTGTGATAAAATTTATGTTTTTCTATAACATTATAACTTTCCCAAAAAAGCAATGTTTATTCATTACAATTTTTTTTTAAATTGTGTTTATTCTAACAAATCTATTTAAAACTTCAAAAATAAAAAATTCTGAGATGAACAACTTTTTTTAATAGTTAATTGGGAATGAGATATGTAGAATGATATAACCATGCTTGCTCAAAAATTACTCTCTTCACCACATGCTCTCAAACCTAATAAGGGGTGCAAAGATATCAGTAGCTTCCATTCTCCTATTTTCACTTTCAACTCCAAAATCTAAAGTAAATCTCAAAAAAAAAAAAATTCCACTATGAATCCACAAAAATCAACATTACTGTGAAAAATTTTCAATCGAGTCCATTCATCCTTGAATATTTATGTACTCTTAATTCATTTTCAATTTACTTGTGTAAAATAATTTTTATGCAACTTTATATTAATTGAAATATGCTACTTGACAAATTTATTCAGATTTGTAACATAGTTATCACTAATTTACATACTAAGAATATGACATAATTACCACTAAGAATACATATTACAATTATATTGATACATTATTAATATTTATCAATTTCCACAAGGTTAATATTTGCAAATAAGGAACTTAATAAATTTGTTTATTTAAAATTTCAAAAATATTCACTAATTAATTTCCATAATGGATGTTTTAATTACTTAGTAATAGTGTTTTATTTCAATAATTTCACCCAATAAAGACTAAAGTATTGTAAACAAATAAATACCTAATAATAAAATGTGTCTGCCCTTATTTGTCATTTTATACTTATCAATTTTAACTATCAACTAAATTTTATCAAACACTTTTAAATAAACAGTTAATAAAATCAATTAATAGAACCAATTGATCAAACTAGTCACTACAATCATCAAACAGTTATCAATCAATTGTCGAAAATGACCATCCACATCTTTTGATTAGGACCTAACTCATAATATAATACCAAATAAAAATATATTTAGATGTCATTAAAAAATTTGTTAGCTCACTAATAATGTCCATTTCAACTCTTCTCAATCACGTTTTTGCTCCTTTCTCTTTCAAACCCTTCACTCCTACCGGTTCTTTCATCAAATATTTTTTATTCTTTCATTGGATTCTTTTATGTTCTTATTGGCTACTGTCATTATTTACTCTAATTAGATGGGAAGCTTGTTTTAACATTTTTAATTGGATTTTCATCATTTTATTGACAAAAGATATTTTCTTTGATTTTTGTCTGGTTTTCAATCTAATTGAACATCCATCCATTTTGCTATTCGATTCTTTCAAGTTTGAAAATATTATCATTCTTCAGATTTTCGGTTCTTTTAGTGCCAACATGCAGGACTGGCTGCTAAGATGGTTGAAATGGGGTTGATTAAAATAGTCATGCATTTGCTGTATAAGCCAGGCTATAGTACCATTAATCTAACATAATTGATAACGGTATTTCTTCCTTGCTTCAGATTGGAGATGATAAGATGTAAAGACATTATATAGTGAAGCTTGTAAGATAATTCTGTAGATCCAGTGATGACCCTTTTTATCATGTTGGTTCTACACTTGTAAGCAGCTCAGAGGACAGGAGAATGCTATTGGATCCCAAGCGTGGCATGTTAAAGCATATTAGCAGACAGTTTGATTCATCTAGTCTAATGGGGAAAAGGAAAAGGTTTTGTGTTACTATTAACAACTGTTGCTTCGAAGCAGAGAATCAACTACAGATTTTGCTCTTAATATTATCAGCTCTGCTTCTCCCAATTGCTGGAAACAAGATATATAGTGAACAATACACAAAAGAATGCTACTTGCACTCTGCATTGACCGTGAAACTGTTGAGGATCCCAAGATTTGTGTTCAAGCATTGGAGGATTGCTTTGCAGGAAAAGGGTTATGGCCTGTCAATGGACCGAGAATTTTACAAGTAGAGTATGAAGATCCAAAAGTATGAGAAGCCAAGGAGCAAATCAATTCCTCGTTTGTTCATGGCAGCGAGACTAAAGAACAATCAACAACTACATCAAAATAGCAAATCACCTGAATGTAAATTGGTTTCTCCATTATCTTTATAAGCTTTGGAAAGAGGTCCCTTGTTTTTAGCTTGAATGATGTCGTATGTCAAGGCTTCAATTTAGGAGTGAGTAGTTTGAAAGAGAAAGGAGCACAAGTAAGATGGAGAAGATTTCAAATTAAAGCTAATAGTGAGTTAGTAAAGTTTTTAATGACATAAATATATCCCTATTTGTCAAATATACTATTGATTGAGGATCATAACTGATATGATAGTAATAACCTACCTAATAATTCTCGACAAAATTGTAAAATATGATTTCAAGTATAGAAGGTTATTTTTCACTTATACAATAACAAATGATAATGGCAAAATCAGCATTAACACTTCAACGAAATCAATGAACGGGTAAACCTAGGATTGTTCGTTAAAGAGCTTTTAGTCAAGGATTGACTTATTTGTTAAATCAGATGGGTCGGGTCCATAACCATTAAAATATACAAAGAAAATAAATGAATGAAAGTGCTTTAAGTATTCTTAGACAAGTATCTAGAATGACAATGCACATAATCAACTCCAAAGAACGACGCAGAAAACAATTATCATTAATAAAATAACACAACGTTATCCATCCAAATCCATTAGCTAACACACAACAGTTTTCGGTGAAAATCCGAGCTTTTAATGGTGGCGGAAACGCTAAATCCTGAATTTAAACACTAAATGCAAATGCTACTATGTTCCATCTCTACAACAAAAAACACCTCCTTTATCTCTTAAGTTATCATACAACATGGATTCCTCAAATATGCAAGCAACTCAAGAATTGCTTGATCCTCACTCAATTTCTATGGCCAATGCTCAGCAGGATTGAGCGATTTAAATTCAAATTTTCAACATACTAATACTATTTAATAAGGCCGGGCAATCCTCACAACCCTTCCATTTATAAAAAGGATAGCCATAAAAATTTGGTTAAAAATGGCTTGCAAACAAGCCTATTTGTCTACAGAAAGTGACATTTACCTCCTTCCACGAGTTCCAGGACCTGACCTTGGGCCAGGGTACCGAGAAAATTGCAGCCTCAAGTAGTTAGAATCTGGGTCATGTTCATCCATTTTATAACCTGCAGAATACAACAATAATCACAAAACTATCAAAAGCACTAACAAATAACAAAGACTAAAATTTGGTCAAATGTAGATATTTAGGGGGAAAAAAAAGTACATGTAGACCTGGTCAAAGGCTAGGTAGGTCGCTAGGCTTGACCAGATTCAAACTGGGTCTTGACTTTTGAACAATCAAACCTTATTACTATCCAAGCCCAAACAAAGTCTGGTTCTTGGATGCCTCTAGTTAGGTGATTAATATATGGAGGTTTTTTTATTGAAACATAGAGAAGTAAAATGACATATATATCTTTAATCATATAGTTATTATTGTTACTTTATTTGATTTTTATGCAAGTCCAATAACTGAGATAGTCTCATTTAACTTGTGATACCAAACTTGGTCAAAAGAATTATATATTCTATAGAATATAGATATGTGCATTGAGTGGATGATGGGCAAAACCTATGACATAGAGAAAAATCATAGCATAAAAAGCTATAGATATCCTTTTTTTTTTATATAATTTCGAGGAAGGGGAGATTCGGGCGTTACTATTTTAACAGTGGATACAGAAACTTACCACTTAAGTCAAATGCTCAAGTGCACCAATATCGTTCTAGAGTGTTCACTATGGTTTCCTATTATCTTTTCATATCATCATCCAATGATAAGCTACCTTCTATAAATGTCAAAAACAATGGACGAAGAGATCACCTTGCAAGGCACTCATTGCAGTTGCTGCACAGGCAGGACTTGAAAAATCAACAAAACAAAGGAGAATAGGATCTCCACCACGCTGCATTACCAATGCACCAGGTTTCAGCATTCAAAGCAGCACGCTCACTCATGACAATTTCATATGTAAAGAAAACAACAAAGGAAATCATGCTAAAGGAGACAAATTAAGTTTTGGCAATGCCTAGTCCACTTACCTGTCGGGGTTCTTTGCTCACTAACCGTACTTCTTTATATCCAACAAAAGGGCGAAAGATATCTATAATCTCAATCAAGGAATGTGAACCAACAGTTGGAAGCAATACACTAAAGTAAAAATACCGTATCATAAAAAGAATATATCAACATATCTTATCAAGCACTAAATTACATAGGATACGAGCTACTTCCCTCCTTGTGCTGTCAGGAGGAAATCCCTCAACATATAGAGTATTGGAAGCATCAGGAGGGAGAGGAACAGTATCTCGCCCTGGCCTTGCAATTGCATCCACTGGATGTTGACCACTATAACCGATATTATGACCATTTGGTGACAGATCTGGAGCAGCAGATCCAAGACGACCCATCAGGGGAGGATCAGCTATTGGATGAACAGGCATTGCACCACCAACAGCCCTTCCTGACCCACCAAATGCACTAGCTTCTCCAGAAGTAAAAGAAGAAAGTTTCTTCAAAAGCAATTTAATGAATGCTTTAGAAAACAACAATGGAGATGCAAGGTGAAGTATAAATAAGCATGAGTAAAAGTCGAAGAAGGTACTGCACTCTGGAGATAACGATCATATGCTGATCCAATAGAGTTTGTATCCCTCACAGACAGATGTCCACCATGATCATCATCTCTTGCCAAATAACTAGGCATCTCAAGGGCTGAACGTGGTCCAAAGGGCGGAGCATCTGTTAAGTTGAAAATTGAATATTTATATGCAACTCTTTCCTAAAGCAGATAATATCTTTCAAAAAACATGCAAAGTGAAACAAGCATTTTCTTAAATTGATTACAAACAAAATGGAATTTCACTTGTGCTTGCACTGCTGGTCTCAGGCTCACTCAAATGAAGGAGGGCTGCAGGGCACCTGTGATAGCCAGCAGGAAATCCCGTCACATCTTTTGACATGAACCAAGATAAGAGAATTAACATTGGGACATTCACTACTAAGCAATGTGCAGCTTCTTTGTGGCCAGGAGCAATGCTAAATGGGCATGGGGTTTTAGGCTGTTGCCCCTAAGCAACGTGCCACATCAACAACTGGATATGGTGTCAATTGAGTAAAAGATCCATTCCCCCCAAGATAAGGGACAGATAGGATTAAAGAAAGGCCAGACTTTAGCATAGGTTTAATATCTTGGAACACAAGGTCTCTTACATGTAATTATGTAGAGCTAGCAGAGGATTACAAGGAATATCCACATTTTTGCCTTCAAGAGACTAAACAGATAGATAAGAAAGTTAAATCTAATGGTGAGTGGGGTCACAAATTATATCATTTGGGTAGATATAGTAACTAGAAGTGGAGTAGAAGTGGAGTAGGTATAGTTTAAGACCATCAGTTGGTTGTTGAAATTATAAGGACGGACAATGAGACATTTCTCATAAAACTCAAAAGTAAAAGCCAATGCTTTAAACATTACTGATACTTATGCACCACAAACTGACTAGAGAATGCTATTAAGTGACAATTTTGGGAGGACTTTGATGAAGTGGTGCAAGGCAGATCCGTAGAAGAAAAGATTTTCATTGGAACATCTTCAACGGACATGCATGGGCAAGTCTTAGGGGTTTGAGAGTGTGCATGGCAGGTACAATTTTGGGATAGAAGCAAAGAGGAAGTATCATCCTAGGTTTTTTTAATCTTAAAGACTTGGTTTTAGCAAACACTTTACTCAGGAAAAGAGATTCCCATCTAATCACCTCGGTGGAAAGAATGCTAGCCAAATAGACTTTATTTTTCTTACTGATGTATAGAGTTGTTACATAGACTGTAAGGTGATACTGGAGGAGAGTATAGCTACGCAACATCAACTTCCAGTTTTAAGTTTTATTTTAGAAAGACATATAAGCAATTGAGACGTGTCCTAAACCCAGGATATGGAGGATTTTGGAAGGGAATGCACAATCATCTTTGGTGGCTAGATTAACCAAGGAGGCTAAATGGGAAGATAAAGTCAACCCTATTATGATGTGGAATAAGATGACTGATTGTATCACACTGGTAGCTGGTAGCTAAATAGGAACTTGGTGAATCTATGGGCATGATATCACAACGTAAGAACCATCATGGTGGAGTGCGGAAGTAAAGGTAGTTATTAAGGACAAACGATCTGACTATACAAAGTTAAGAAATTGTAGGGATAAAAAAAACTTTCAGAAATACAAGCTAGAAAAGAAAGGAGATCAAGAAGGCTGTAAAGGATGCTAGAGTGAGAGATATAAAAGTATTTTTTGATAAATTGGACCCATAAGATGGAGGGAACTGTATCTATAGGCTTTCCTCAGATGAGGGAGAAGAAGACTAGATACTTGGGAACCGGTATGTCTATTAAGGATAACAACCATATGGTCTTGGTGGAGGCTGATAAGATTATCGAGAGATGGAAATATTTCATAAGCCTTCAATTATATTTACTCTCAAGACGTGGTTATCAAAATATACCACTAGATGACCTAAAATGTGACTTTAAGGGTAAAATAAGATCTTTGAACCTTGAGATCAGAAACACCTTGCACCGGATGAAGATTGGAATCATGATCAGTCTAAATGCAATTCCTATCAGAGTTTGGAAATGCCTCTATGAGGTTGGGATTGGGTGGTTGAGGAACTTGTTTAACAAGAACTTGCCCCAGACGAAAACTGAAATGGTGATAGGCCAATATCCAATTCCTATCAAAGTTTGAAAACGCCTCAATGAGGTCGTGGTTGACTAACTTGTTTAGCAAGATTTGATAATGTAATAAGATGCCTAATGAGTACAGGAAGAGTATTTTAGGGTTTGATCCCCCAAATATATGGAAAAGCTTAAAAAATAATAATAAGCATACTGATTTTAGATGCATACTAAGAAACACTCAACCCGTGACTCCGAGTAACATGGGCATCCATTTTTCATTGTTAAAAAAATATCAATTTTGATTCGTGCTTACATATAAATGTATCTAATTCAACAAAATGAAACCTAACATCGAACTCCAATACTAAGTTCGAACATAATTCAACCAATATAACCGAAAATTTTCCACTTTTTTTTTTCTAAACTAATCTCAAAAGCAGCTAAAGCTAAAACAGAAATAAACAAAATTTTGGAAAACTAAACAAACAAAATGGCAACAGAAAAAGGATTTATAGCGGCAAAAAAAGAAGTTTACCGTAATCAGTACGTGGTCGTTTAAGCATCCCACCAGAAGAGAGCATCGGAGGATTTGGCTGTCGCCGATTCCAGTAACCATCTGCCATTTACTCTTTCTAAATTCCTTTACAAAAAAACAATTAAAATAATTTAATTTTTCTAAATTTCCCTTTACAAAAGGAGGAAAAAAGTGGAAAACCCAGAATCAAGGAAACCCTAACTCTAGCTATAAATATAATCTACTTCTATTCCTTTCATTTTTTTCTTTTTTTGCAAATCGGATTTCCTGCTGAGTTTCTGGTAACCAGTGAAAAGATTTCCTAACTCAGACGACTAGCGAGTCAGTATATACGTTCGGAAGTTTTCGGTGCAGTACCCTTCATAAATCTTTCCGGATGGATCACCACTAGAACGGATCATGGGTCAAGTAGGCTCCTTTTGGTAAAATATGCTCCAAGTCCTTGTTCTTTTCTACCTTTGATGTTTAGTCCCTCGACTTTTATTTCTAAAAATTTAGTCCCTATACTTTTCAGATTTCAAAATTCAAGTCTAATTTTTAACATTGTTAAAATTCTTTTATTAAATTCATTAGCGTGGCATTTAGAAATAAAGAAATACTCATTTAATAATTATGCAACAATAACAACAAAAAAAACTATAATAAACTTGAATTTAACAAAAGAATTTTAATGATGTTAACAATTTAGCTTTTATTTTAAATCTGATAAGTAGAAAGACCAAATTCCTAAAAAAAAGTAAAAGACTAATTTTCAAATATATAAAAAGTACGTCAACTTTAAGCACATTTTATTTTTATTTTTTATAAAATGGGTCAAGCGTGATTTAAAATGTATTAACTAGTGTTGGCGGATAATATTAAAATATTACTCTTAGATTAGTATTTATATATTTTTATAATTAAATTCAAATAAAAATTATTATATAAATAGTAGACTTGTTCAATGGTTGGATTATCCATCTAAGCTCAAAGGCTTGCCTAACAAATGAAAAAGTTTGTACAAAAATATGATATCCAAAATTAAATGCGAGATCAATTAGGTTTGATTAGAAACTTTTTTGGATTTTTAAAACCCTAAGTGATAATTTTGTTTGATTTTTCATACTAATTTAGGGTTTTGGGGTCTTAGACTTATTTTTTATAAGATAGGTTTTGTTGTATGATTTTTTTATATTATTTGGTAAAGTTTCAAATAAATTTTCATAAATATTCTTAAAAATAATTTTTAAATTAAATAAAAAATCAATACCATTAGTGTATTTTTGAAAAATAAGTTTTTATATAGAATTCTTTATTTTATTATTTTAAATATAAAAGATTTATTTTTACATCATAAATATTTTAAATTATTTATAAATTAAATAAAAATAAAAATCGGTTTGGATAATCGGAATTTTTAATGTGTATTTCAAAAAATCGTTCAAACACCTCAGTTTAGATCAATTTTTGATTTCTTTTGTTTTTCTTGCTCAATCCTATCGAAAGATAATAAGTTTATAACCCATAAAAAAGAATTGAATTCTTTCATCACACAAATCAACCCTATCCAACATTGCTTTGAAATTGTATTTGAACTTTTTATCTTTGAGAGTATAATCATGTGCGACCTCCAAAACTAGTTTTATACCTCTTATCTTATTCCTTTAGATGGTTGGAAGTTCTTTAACTTAGAGCCATTGAGAATGACAGTAGTAGAGTCGAAGAGATACAACGCATGATGAGATCAATCCATTACTTGAGAAAGTTAAAAGTAACTCAAAACTCTCCTAATAAAACTCTATTCCAACTTGTCATAAACATTTTCTAGGTCGAGTTTAAAGTTTGTAGAGCCAATCTTTCCTTTTAAACACTTTAGAGAGTACATATCTTCTTGGACAATAATGGCATTATCCAAAGTTTGTCCTCCCAATATGAAAGTTGGCCTAGTATGGAAATATGAGTTTTTGAAGAATTGGTCGCATCCTAGCAACTATAACTATAGAGATGATTTTGTAAGTCATATTGCATAAATCGGTTGATTAGAATTTGTTGATAAAGGTTGCATTTTTTGTTTTAGGAATGAGAACAATAATTGTGTCATTGAGTCCTTTAGAGAGTTGGGCACTAGAGAACACCTCTAGTGCCATCTTTAGTACTTTATCTTTGTTGTTGGGCCAACACTTCTATAAGAAAGAATAGGTATAAGCCATTTACTCCTAACTCGTTAAACAAGTTGAATACCATAGAACTTTGTCTTTGTATACATCAATTATGGGTGCTTCTAGCCTAGGGCTTGATGACCCAAAACGTTAAGGGTAGGGTATGTTATAGATGAGGTGGGATATTTAGTAAGTGATGAGATTATGGATATGCAAAATAGGTTCATAAAGTAATTGTGAACAATAGACTCAACCACTATTTTGTTTGGGATCTAATTGCCTTCTCGATCATTGAATCAAAGTATTGTATTATGGCTATGCCACCCTATAGTCATGAGGTGAAAGAATTTAATATTGCGTTTGTTTTCACTATCCAGTTGACTCTAAACTTTAGGGCTAGCTTTTTCGTTTGTTTGAGGATGTTTGAGTATTCTACAACTATAAATCTCTAGAGGTCAAGTAGGGAGTCATTGGGGTATTCGACTAGGGCTCTCTTGATGGCCGACAATCTAGCAAGAAGTTGTTTCTTTTCTTAAACTTACCCTCAGTGTATTTTTGTCCCATTCATCTAGGTAAGATATGAATTCTTTGAAAATTTATAGGAGGTTGAAGGTATTTGATCCAAAACTTGTTGATAATGTCTTTGTAGCGATCTGAGTTTCGTTAGTATAAAAAAAGTCAATTTTAGGATTGAATTTATTAAATCGGGCCATTTGAAATTTTAATCGGTACAATTACAAAACAAGTACGAAACTAAAAAATATGGATATTAGTAATTAAATTATAAAGTAATCAAGGGATTGAATATTACAATAGTACAGGGTCTAGGTTGGAAGCTTATTAATGATGCAGTACAAGGACCAATTTGTAATGTGATTAAATAGAGGAAATTAGGTGGGAACTAAATATGTCCCTAAAGAGATGATAAGCCATGGCCTAGGGTGCAATTTGACCATCGATAAAATTTGGATGGCAAATTAACTTGTTATAAATTTTGATTGTAACGCTCTAAAATATTTGTTTTGAACATTATGTTAAATGTCATTAAATTATTATTTAGCTTTGATGTAAAGAGGACACTAAAATTGGATTGCAGAAATTATCAAGTGGTATAGAATTTAATTGAGACGAATAAGGACTATTGAATATTTCTTTGATCAAAGACTTGGTTAGCAATTAACCAAACTCTTTAGTGGCTAATTTACACATGAAGTGGTGAATGAGAATGATTTATCATATAAAAATCCTCCCAAATTGGTACCTATGGTTTTTTTTCTCATATTGGTACCTAAACTTTTATTTCTGTCGACTAAATTGATACTTGAGCCTAACGTCGTTAAGTTTAAGACATATGACAAAATAAGATTGTGACACATGGCATAAATGACGTCATGGTAATAATCTAAAAAAAAAAACTTTTTTCTTGTTTTGACTTTTCCTCCCCCCCATTTTTTGTTGTTCCTTTTTTCCCCCCTTCTTTCTTCTTCCCTCAACCCAAGTTTCTTCTTCTTGTTTGGTAGGTCTTTTTGTTATTAGGATAGGTGCATTTTTCTAGATCCATCCTCCAAAAGAACCAGACATGATAATTTTTCATCATTCGGCTCAAGCAAAAGTCAATCAAATCAAATGGATACAAACGGATACCTATAAAATAAATCTATATTCTATATGTTTAAAATAAATCTATATGTTATCCGCACATATATGAATGGTTCCATGTGCAAGAAAAAAGTTACTCGATTCCATTTTACGGAGTTGCAATTATACATTCCAAGGAATTTCATTTTTACATGAAAATGCTCAATACTCAAGTAGGCGTACAAAGTTGATCGTGATCAAGTGCTTTATGGGTCGTCTTAGGCATAGCCAACAAATTTTTTTCTTGAGCAAAAAAATATAGCTTTAAGTTATCCTGTAAAACAGACAACATTGTATTTCTAATAAAGACAAAGAATAGGATACGATGTCATCGCCGGACATTGCTTCAATATTGGAAAACTTAAAGGAACTCAATCGATTAAGGAAAGAACAAGAAGAGGTGCTTGTCGAAATCAACAACCTTGACAAGAAGCTTCAAACTAGTAAATTTTCTTAACCTTTTTTTCATTTTAGCTTCAAATTTTATAATGTGGGTTTGTTTTAGATTATTAAAATATGGTGATTTTTTGTGGGAGTCTTTGTTTTATTTTTCTTGTAATTAAGAAAAATTCTTTTTGACCTGGGTTTTATAATAACCTGTTTTGAAAATAGTAGTTTTGGGACCACAATTTCAATGTGTGAGTAATATTTACGAGGTAATTAGTATTGTACTAAAATTTGGTTTAGAAATTTTGACGTTTGGATAGTCAATTAAGTAAAAAAGACTAAATTGTAAAAAGTGCAAAATTTTAGTGCCAATTAGGTGATTAAGTAAAATAGAATTGGTTATTATGGAAAATAAGCCATTTCAATAGTTAGTGAACGGTAGTTGATTGGAAATGGATTAAAAAATATAAGGAATGACATTTTTGTAATTAAGTTGAAATCAAAACAAAAGGAAATAAAAGAAATTGGTCATCATTTTGGTTATATTTTGGCTGGAGAACAAAATGCCATTGTTGGGAGAAGAAGAAGCTTTGGTTTGCTATATCTCCTTGCATGTAAGTGTGTTTATTATAAGTTTTTCATGGATCGTTGCAACTAGGTCTAGTTAACCCGTACCTCTATTTTTGAAACTATCAAATGTTTTGGAAGATACTGTTGATGAGTTTAGGGTGTTTTTGAAGTTTAACGGTAGATTTCAATACTTGGGTGTCAGAAATATTTTGTTAAGAGATTTTGTATGATTTTTAAGTTTAGGGATTTAATTGGAAATAAACAAAAATAAGTATGGTTTTATTGTGAAATTTTAGCCCATATGAACTGTTTTGATGTGGTTAAAATTTGGTTCTATGGGTTGAGGATTTAATTGTATAATTAAGTTTGATTTGGTTTTAGGGATTAAATTGAATAAAGTGTAAATGTTTGGGTCAAATGTACAAAGTTGTAAATAAGAAGTTATGTGTATTAAATTGAATAGTATACAAATAAATTATATTATAGATCAAGATCAAGTAGAAAACCGAGGAAAAGGAAAAGTTGCTGAATAATCCCTGACTGTTGCAAACTCTTCAGTGTAGCCCTGGTAATTTTGTTCGGTTTAATTTACTATATTTTGAATTGCATATTGAATGAAAAAATTGATTGGAGAATGTTCAATTTAATATATTAGATGCTAAATTAATGAGAATTGAAGTAATGAATCGTTTATAATACAGATTAATGATGATAACTTTTGAGCCGAATGAACATAGAATAGAATACGATTGGCATGCCAATAGGTTATAGTGTGCATGATATGGTGATTGATTTGAGATGAGACGATGATTCCTAACTTGTGATTTTACACTTAATATATCGAAGTCCAACACTTTTTAGGGACTATCACGATATGTTATAGTGATTCTAGCGTGTTATCGAGGGCAGATTAAAGCCTTGGGGCTTGGCATTTAGTGCCCAGGCGTGTTTCAGAGAGATGTTAGCCTACGAGCTAGACACTTGGTGCTAAGGCGTGTTATCAGTTGGATTGGCTTGCTTGAGCATTTGGCGTGTTTCAGATGGATAACTGTGTACTCATATCTGTATATCGTTCATCAGACAATATTTATTATGTTAAATGTCTTGCTATTGAATTGTTGAAAGGTTATTCATGAATCTCTTGATAGCATTATGGCTTAATAGTGAATGATCCCGTACTTATTTATTTATAAACTCACCTGTTGTGGATTGTGGTTCATAGGAAACTCTGATTTTTAATCTTGTTATGTTTAATTTGGTAAGCTTTATCGTTTTAATAGTTGAACTTAATTTAGTGAAGCTTACTTGTGTCCTTTCTTATTCCTTGTAGATAACGTTTTGTGGAGTTGGGCGATCAAATCAACTTGAAGGTCACACTATCCATATACATTTTGGTAGATTTTGATATGTTTATTTTAGGTTATATGGCATATAATAGGTGTATTTGTATATGTATGGATACTTATTACAAATATTATGTTTTAAGCTTGGTATAAGCTTACTTGTGTATGTGCCTTTAATCTTGGTGTGAATATGTTCATATAAAGTTGTTTTGGTCATTTGATATAAACCTTATTTAAGTGTTTGAATGATGATATGAATGAATAAGAAGAAATGATAAGTTTGGCTTGAGTTTTATATATGAACTTATGATCTTGAATGCAAATTAGTTTAGTGTGACATGTAAATTAAAGTTGATAATTGAATTGAGGTGTCAATGAGGACACATTGGTTAGGCACTTAGGTTAAATATTTTGGCATGTTTTAGGCTTGTTTAAATGTGTTTTTAAAGTATGGAAATGGTTGATTTTGATTTGGCTTGGTATCTAAGTTTTGGATGAAAGTATGTCTTGTTTTGGAAGCTTTTTAAGGTGCACTGTAATAGCTTGAATTTCAACGATGTCGAAAATAGTGGTTCGAGACCATCAAATCCGACAAATGAACTCGTAGATTATATTATTTAATATTTACGAGCCAAATGTTGTTTTTAAAAGATTTTTGGAATAGTAAATTGTGTTTTATAAAGATTTATTTGGTCAAAAAATTGAGAAAAAGAGGTATCGAGATCTCGATGTTTTAAACGGAGCCATAAATATTTTTATAAATATTTACGAAATGTCAATAAGGTAGTATTAAAATTTCGTTAGAAAATTTTGACGTTTGGGTGGTCAATTAAATAAAAAGGATTAAATTGGAAAATGTGTAAAAGTTGCTAAAAGGATTAAATAGCTCAATTGTCAAATGAGGAAGGACCTAAAGTGAAAATAAGCCCAAAGGAGATATTTTGGGCGGCAATAGCTGAGAAAAATCAGGAAATGAGTGGAATAAGGGCAAAATTGGAAAATTGCCAAAATTAGCTAAATAAAAATGGGACTAAATTGGAATATCTAGAATTCTCTTCATTTCTCTTCATATTCATCAACTGAAAAACAGCCATGGAAGGGGGTTCAAGCTGGTTTTCATGCTCTAGCTTCATGTAAGTTTAATTCTTGCTTTCTCCTTGAAATTTCTATGTTTTCGGAATTTTACAATTTGGTCCAACTTACTATTTCATTAGTTTTTGATTCCATGGCTAATTTTTAAAGTTTTTATGGATGATTGCTGAAATAATATGATGGATAATCATAGAATTGAAGCTTTAATTTTGGTATATGATGATTTTATCAAGTAAAATTGATGGAAATTCATTTTAGGACCTAATTAAGAAAGAGTTTGGAATTAATGTCTAATGCTAAAGTTCTGATTTTTAGGGGTTATGAAGAAGTTTAAAATGATAGAATAAAGTATTAATTGATAAAAATTAGCTCAATTGAGGGGTTAATTGAGCAAGGACTGAATTGTATAAACTGTGAAATTTGGGGCAAAATGGAAATCAACATTTTTCACTAAAACTGTTTTGGACAGCAGCAGTAGTGTAACTTTGGAAAATCACCAAAAATTTTATAAATCGAATTATAGGATGAATAAAATATGAAATTAAAGCTTATTGAGTCCAGTTTCTTATAAAAGAAACGATGTAAGCAATGGAATTGTGAATCATGAGATATAATAAATTTTATGAGACAAGGTCAGAATGATTTTGGGTTCCCCTGTTTTGACTTTGGAAAATCATAAAAAATTGGATAAAAATAATTAGGGGCTTAAATTTATATGTTTAGAATCCTTAATTATCCGATTTTCCATAGAAACAAACGACAACATCATTTGAATCTTGTACGAGGATATAATTAATTTTTAGTGAAGAAGAGTCGGAACTATTAGACAGCAGAACAGGGGTAACTTTCAAGAATAAACTGTACTTATTGGCTAAACCAAAAATTCTGAAAATTTTATGGTAATAAGATATATGAGTCTAGTTTCAGGGAAAATTACCGGATCTTAATTTGGAGTTATATAGTTCTAGATATAAATAATTTAGTGACTATGATACAGATGGACAAATTGAATATTCATAAAAGTAAATAATAAAGATTATAGATAATGTTACTTACAAGTGTGTTATATATATTAAGGATGTGGAATGGAGAGGAGGAGGAGGAAAATATATATGAATATCCAGCTAGCATGGCTAATTTGCATGTTTTAGGCTTAAGGACCTGAATTGAATAAAAGTAAAACTTGAGGGGTAATTTTGTAAAATGTCAAAATGACCAAATTGAAGGGAATGAATTTTTTATTATTATCTAAATTAATAAATTGAATGAAATTTTCAATTTAAGATCGGGTGAAAATTGGGAAAATGGTAAATTACCAAAATGCCCCTTAATCTTGATATTTTTGCAATTTCGCCAAGTAAGTTCATGTAACTTGAATTATATTCTTAAATGCTTGAAATGCATTTTTTTTATATGAATATGATTTGAATGTTCATTATATGGAAATTTATGAAACATTGATATATTTGAAAAAAAAAAGGGAAAAAAAATCTCGGTTAAACGGAAGGAAAATTTGATGGATCTCTGAAAAGGAATTGACGGTAAAAAGGATTTAGCCCGGACGGGTGATCCTATCTTGATATAGCCCTCCCGAAGAATATGTGTAAAATGGATTTAGCCCGGACGGGTAATCCGAATTAGGTCTGAATTTAGCTTCGACTGGTAATTCGGATCCACGCCATTAGAGTAATTGTCGCTGGGATTTAGCTTTGACCGGTAATCCCACTGTAAGGATAAGGTTCATGGAGTGTGCTCTCTGATATGGAATGTGTAAGACCATGGTTGAAAGATACCATGGCAACCTGATATGAAATGTGTAAGACTATGGTTGAAAGATACCATGGCAACGTGATATGAAATGTGTAAGACCATGGTTGAAAGATACCATGGCAACGTGATATGAAATGTGTAAGACCATGGTTGAAAGATACCATGGCAACGTGATATGAAATGAGTAAGACCATGGTTGAAAGATACCATGGCAACCTGACATGAAATGAGTGAGACCATGGTTGAAAGATATCATGGCAACATGACGGGAAAATGAATAAGACCATGGTTGAAAGATACCATGGCAACATGACAGAAAACGAGTAAAACCATAGTTGAAAGATACTATGACATCATGTCAAAGATAAATAAGATCGAGGAAGAGAAACGCCAAGATATCTATTGAACAATCGATATTCAGGTAATATGTATCAGATGGAATGGTTATATGAACTGGTTGTGTGAAATGTTTACAGGAATTGGTCATATGGAAATATATATACAAAATAGTTGTATGAAATAATTAAGAAGATAGATAAACGAAATAAGTATAAGTACATGGAATTTAATTTATGTTAAGTTTAATACGAACTATTACCGAAATAAATATATACAAGATATAAGGAAATGATGGTGCATGAAATATTGATATAACGAAATGAATGATATATGCTTATGAAGAAACAAGAAGAGAATAATATATTTTGTGACATGTACATATATAATTATCTTTGATATGTTGATACAAGGAAATTATGTAAGTTGAGACTATTATTAAACTCAAGTGTGATATGTTGAGAAAATTGGTATATCAATGTTGAATTTATATGAAATATGTGCAAGTATACTAACAATGTTGTTGTTTGACGCTTAGACAAGTGCCAAGCTATTGATTGAATGGTAACATGTTTAATTATAAGGAGCATTGAAATGGTAAGTACTTAGATGAAAATATAATTTAAGATTTTGCGAAATTTTTTTTATGATCTCGATTTTATTTCAGTTGGTTTCTAATGTATGTTTTGGGCTTCAAGGGCCCAATAGAGAGACGTTATGATTATTTCAAAATATGAATAATAAATGACTCAAAATTATCTGAAAATGTTCAGTAAACTCCGGTAATGCCTCGTACCCTATTTCGGCAATGAATACGGGTAGGGGGTGTTACATGCATGCAGCTTGGGACATGGGCTATCACATGGTCGTGTGCCTTATTAATTTTAGGTGCAGGACTTTTCACACAGTCACAGTTACTTACATGATTTGAGCACACGGCTGTGTGGGGTATCCACACGGGCATGTAGGGTATCCATACGGGCGTGTGGGGTTGATTTTGATTTGGCTTGGTATCTAAGTATTGGATGAAAGATGTCTTATTTTGGAAGCTTTTTAAGGTGCACGCAGCTTAGGACATGGGCTATCATACAGTCGTGTGCCTTATTAATTTTAAGTGCAAGATTTTTCACACAGTCACAGTTACTTACACGATTTGAGCACACGGCTGTGTGGGGTATCCACACGGGCATGTGGGGTATCTATACGAGCGTGTGGGGTAGCCACACGGGCTGGCCTCTTTCACAAGGCTTGGCCACACAGCCGTGTGATTCCTGTTTCTAAAATTTTTAAAAATTTTCATGTTTTTCTATTTTGATTCAAATTAGTCCCTGATTATTCCCAAACTATTTTTAGGACCCAGTAAGCTCGTTTTCAAGCCCATAAATGTTATTTTGCTAAGAATGAAATGCATATTCAAATGTTGTTATTAATAAATGAATAGTTTAATGATGTAAATTGTTTTGATATGTGTTGTAATACTCCATAATCCTAATCTAATGACGGAGACGAGTTAGGGATGTTACAAGTTTGATTTGAAAAAGCTCAAGTTTTGTTGATGATGGATTTGTATTTGATAAGAAATTTATATTTTTTATGCATTATCGGTGATTGTTTTGATTTGTGATTCCTTTAGGAGAAAAGTAAGTTAAAAGAGTAATTTGATAAAATATTTTAAGTCGTTCAACTATTGACTTGCTTTAAAACTTAGCTACATTGTTTCCACAAATAACACTTAGCTACATTTGTTATTGAGAAAGAATTTAAGTTCTGCTAAGTGCATATGATTTGAATTGAGGTTTAGAGCTAAGTGGAGTATCTGTTTCATGTAATTTTTGTGTAAAGGTTTTGCCTTTAGGATACAAAATTATGTTGTTTAGTTAAAATGGTTGCTCATGGCATGTTGACATTTGTTTTCCAAAATGTTTTGATTGAGTAATGTGAATTGGGTTTTTTTTTCTCAAGAAACAAACAGGAAAAAATAAATATGAATTGGGTTCTTTTTAAGCAAACACAAGAGACAATGTGAACTAGGTTTTTCTTCTTGAGAAATAAACAGAAAAAAATAAATGGGAGAGAAGGGTTTTAAGGTTGAAGAAGGAAAATACTAGTGGAAAAAAATTGTTGACTATTATTGCCAAATAAGAAGAAGTTAAGGGAGGAAGAAGAAGAAAAAAAAGAAAAAAGGAACGACAAAAAAATTGTGGGAGAGGGAGGGAGAAAAGTAAAAAAATAAAAGATTTTTTTAATTTTTTTAGATTATGACATCACCATGATGTCATTTATGTCATGAGTCACAATCTTATTCTGTCACGTGTTCTAAACTTAACGGCGTTAGACTCAGGTACTGTTTTTGTTAACAAAAAAAAGTTTGGGTACCAATTTGGGGAAAAAAAAAACTATAAGTACCAATTTGGGAGAAGTGGACAAGTTTGGGTAGTAATTTTATATTTAACCCTTATATTAATTAAAGTTATATTATAATTATGTATTATATTAGTGAAAGTGAGAGAGAGAAGAGTCCATTATTTTCTCTTCATCACTGATTCACTCAAGGGAAAAAGAAAGCTTTTTCAAGCACTCATCAAGCTCATATTGTAAGCTACTTCTTTAGGTAAGTGGTTCTTCCATTAAATTTTAATTTTAATTTTGGTTAGAAATTATAGAATTTATGAATCCATTGATGAGTTTGAAGAAAGGATTAAAATTTCTACATAGTTGCATTGTTAATTATTAAATAATTTGAAAAGGAAAAATTTAGTCTTGGATGTTTAAAAGTGATAAATTTAGACTATGGTTCAACAAGTTTGAATTATGCTAGAAATGAGAGGGATTATATTGAATTAGTTACTGAATTAGATTATAAGCTAAGAGATCAATTATGTGTAGAGAGGACCTATGTGAATAAGATGAGAAAATTGAGGTTTGCTAACAAATAATGATAGATTGAGGTCCTAGTAGTATATTTACGAAGTCAAATTTAGATTTGATTGGGTAAATGTAACACCCCTAACTCGTATCTGTCGTCGGAATAAGGTTACAAGGCATTACCGGATAACACACTTCATTCACATACATGTATGCAATCATAATCAAACTTCATTCATATCAAACACATTGTCCCATGTAAAGTCTTACAATGCCTTAAAACATGCTTAGAAGTGGTTCGGGACTAAACCAATAACATATACAAACTTTAAGAAACTTAGAAAATTTCTTTAATTTCACGGTCACACGCTTGTGTGAACAGGCCGTGTGCCTTACACGGCAACCAGACATGCCCGTGTCATAGGCCGTGTGAAAACAGAGCATACATACTGACTTGTACCACACGGCCGGATACATGCCCGTGTGCCATGGCCATGGGAAAATTAGGGAGGTTACTGACTTAGGTCACATGGCCAACCACACGCCCATGTGCCAGCCCGTGTGCCATACACAGCCAATAGACACGCACGTGTGTCTAGACCGTGTCAAAACTATAGGGTATACTGACTTAATTCGAAAGGGTACCCCAAGGGATACACGGCTGTGTAACATGACCGTGTGTTGCACATAGCTGAGACATATGCTCGTGTCTCTGCCCGTGTGGACAAAAATAGGCCGTTTGCAAAGCCAATTTGCCACCCTTTTCTCAAACACACCTAGCCATCAAAATGGTATCATTTCAACTCATATATAGGAAACCAAAACATGCCAAATCACTCACATATCAAGCTATTTATCATCAGCCAATTCAACTACTAAATTTCATATTCGAAACATACCATATCCATATACCTAAAATCATCACAACTTGCATAAATTTCAAATGCATTAACTTATCATCTTATTATCTATTTCATGTCACAAAACACCATTTAGCTATATCAACGACTAAAGAAAACATATCCAAAACAAGCCAATATCTAAGGCATAATATACATATCATATATCACTTTTCAAACACATCACTTAGGTCAACTTAAATTACCAAATACATACCAACATTTCAACCAAAAGTAAGCCAATTCTCATGGCTAAAATCATAACTCAAAACATACCAAAATAATACTAGCCTATCATATACCATATATACAAAGCTCCAAAAGTACCAACATATAGTCGATAATGTGATGATGGTTCCCGATAATCCTCGATGTCCGAGCTAGCTTCGAAAATCTATAAAACATAGAAAGAACACATAAAGTAAGCTTTAAAAGCATAGTAAGTCATATACAAATAAAGCTATCATGTGAATTACAACATGTAACGCCCCAAAAATTGGGCCTAGAAAGAATTGGGCCTTGAGTCTGGAATTCAGATAGAAGAAAACCTGAATAATTAAGAAGTTTTAAATATTACCGTTTAAGAAAAAAATTGAATTACTACTAGAAAATTTTTATTATTACGGATATTTTAAATTTTTACGAAATTTTAATTAGTATTATGAGATAAAATTATTATTCTTAGAAAAATATTACTATATGTATGTTTGAAAAATTTTTATGAAAATTATTATTATTTCTTGTATTATTGATATTTGAAATTTTTATTATTAGATATATTTATAAAATTATTATTATTATAATTATTATTATTAGATAGGGAAAAATAAAATAATATATATATATATATATTTATAAAAGTATTGTTGTTTTGGTGTTTAAGACTCTAGAAAAATTTTAATTTTATGCTACCTTAGGGAATCTGGGCAGTAGGCCTTAATAAAAATTTGGGCTACGTTTTAGTATAAAGGAGCATTTGGCCCAGTGGCTAAGCACGCTAGGAAGGTGTGGGAGGTGCTTGGGTTCAAGGCGCGGCATACGCAATTTGGGTTTTTTTTTAATATATAGATCGCGGCTAGAATAAGGGTTAAGAGGATTTGCGAGTATAATTTAACACAAAGAGCGCTTTGGCGCAGTGGCAGCAGCGCGCTAAGGAGACCCGGTGGCCACGTGTTCGAAGGCAGAGGAAACCAAAACTTGTTTTATTTTTTTAAGAAGCCCGTGACTGAAGCGGATAAGGTTTATAAGTAAATGCAGTCGAAATATAACAAATGCTAGGGTGTGTCGCAGCGGCAAGCAGGGTGGCTGAGTGTTCTGGAGGTTGAAGGTTTGAGTGGCGTGGAAGGCAAATATCCCTTTTTTATGTTTAAGCGGACTGGAGCTTCAGCAGGTAACCTTTAAGATTAAATGTGACGGTAAATTGTTGAAAGCAAATGCGCGTCCCAGTGGCCAGCAGCATGCTGGGCAACCTAGAGGTCCTAGGTTCGAGCAGCATTGCGCGTAGGAGGGTGCTTCTTTTTGCTGTACGTGCGTGGAAAGGGCCGTATGGAATTGAAATAACAGGAGGAGTCGGTTGAGTGGTGGACTGCTGCTCAGCAGTGGAGAGTTTGAATTAAATTCAAACTTTGAACTTGGCCATGAATTAAGGAGATAAGAAAGGAATTAAAATTGGAAAAGGATTTTATTTTATTCTAATATTATCTTATTTCGTTTGCTCATATTCTTTTCTATTTTTCTCAAAAGCTGAACAATTCTCTCCTTTTCTATTTTCTTTCCTCGAAGCCAAATTTTTTTTAAAACAACTTTTTCTTCTCAAATAGTGGTTGCCGATTACTCCTTTGGTTGAAACTATATCTCCTTTCCTTTTAATCTTTCAAAAGACTGAACCTCTAATCCTACATCTCTTCCTCTACTGATGGTCTCTTCAATGGTGAACTTATCGTCACCTATTTTTTTCTTTTAGATCGCAATAGCCATTTTCTAGGATAGATCCAAAAGCCTAAAATCTTCATATTTTAGTGATTCGGGAATTAATATTTAGATCTATTTTCTATGCACGTTTAAGTTGAATTCACAACGGAACTGGGGTAGAAAGGTATTTGGAATGTTCTTCAACGAGTAGATCTCTTGGTAAGTATTCGAACCTTCTTTCCATTTGTATCTTGTGGTTTAAGAAAAGCTGAAAACCCCTATATACATAAGGTGGCTGTCGACTAAGACTGAAAGGGTTTTTGGTGTTATTTGGTTTGTTAGTGCTAATGAGGATTAAAGGCTGCCGATCGAGGAGTGTGTGAAAAGTTTGGATCATCGGAGTGACTAAATCTAGATCTAGTCATCAATTTCGGCAAAGGTATGAATTCTAGGGCCATTGTGGATGGTGGCCGAATATGTAAGTAATGATAATAGGTAGTTTTCGATTTGGTTTAAATATTAGCATGATCTAATCTATAAGCGGTTGATTATAGGAGAAATCACGTAGGAGATCTCGTCAAGGAATATCGCAAATCAGGTGTGTAAACGACACCCACTCATAGACTAAATCGGCAAAAGCCGAAAAGCCGAAATGCCAGAAAGCCAATATTTTATGAACTTACGAGCGTGCCTCGTGAGATGGTTGTTTGTTAGTTTTGGTAATCGCAAGCAGTATGCTTGCAGAGTGCACAATTTCGTGCACTTTGGTATATTTGGGCTTAATGGGCCGAAAATAAGTTAGTGGGCCAACGGGCCCAATTCGGTAAAAACACTCGGTAAGTGCTTCTGTTAATGTGTTAATGGTTAGAATATGTATGTAAACTCTAGAATAGTAAATTTTATTAAACTACCCCTAAGTATGAAAATTACCATTTTACCCCTAGGTGCAAAATGACCGTTATACCCCTAGGGTTAATTTTGAGTGAAATGCATGATATTCGATTACATTTGTTGTATGCCATGACATGTATATCTCATTGTATGGGATCCAGGTTATGTTATGGAGGAAGAACCTGTTCGGTGGTCATGCCACATATTACGATATAAGTAGCTTTGCTACGGATTATAGTTAGTCTTTAACCGGTGCTAACACTTTGTAAGTGTAGGGATGGCGTGGGTGATTTATTCCCCACGGAAGTGTAGGATGGACGGAGGCAAGTGCAGGGTTGGATGGGGTTATCATGCATTAATCATATGAGACTATTTTGTTATGGGCCAACTGTATTGAAGCGGGCCCAACTATGTTAATATGGGCAAGACCCAATATATCTCGACTTGTAATAAGGCTACGGCCCAGATTGATACTGATATGGGCTAGGCCAAATATACTCTGATACTGTAAGGGGCTATGGCCTAGATTAATATTGATATGGGCTAAGGCCCAGTTAACACTGATTTCTGAATAGGGCTTAGGCCCAGTAAAGCTTGAACCGATTTGGGCTCTGGTTGGGATACTTTACACACTGAGTTTTCCAAACTCACCCCCTTTCTCTTCCATCCTTGCAGGTGAGCCCTAGTTGGTGGACTTGGAGATGGGCGAGATTCAGAGTGGCCACGAAGATTAAGTTTCTGTTTTCTTTAAAATAAGTTTCGCATTTATTATTTTGATTATTTTTATTCTGGTTTAAGTTGTAATAAGGTCGCTCTTTTTATTATTTTTAATATTTTGGGTTATTAAATTGGTTAGCTCTAGGACGTGTTTTATAAAAGTTACTTATTTTCAAAATATCACGATTACCGAGCAAAGCTTCCGTAACGTAAATGTTTTCAAAGAAAATAAATATTTTAAATGGACTTAAAATTAATTTGTTGTTCGTGGACAAGTAATATGCTTTAAGTGTGGCAATGGATGTGTGCATGTCTAGGATTGGATCCATGAAGAGCTTGGTACTTAAGCAGTCCAATAGACTCACCTCCTCTTTTCTGGCTTCCTACCTGGTGCACAGCTTCCATTCACTTTAATCTATAACGAAAATATTATTTTCAAAGATTTTTAATTAAAACATGAGTTTTACAATAACGCTCCAATGAGTTTTACATCAAGAAGGGTTTTCAATGAAAACATGGTTTTCGAAAAACACTTCAATGTGACCCGCCGAATTCGGCCGTAATGTCTGGGCCGGGTTTGGGGTGTTACACAACATTTCTATCAATTGGCCAAGTACAAGTAAACACATATAGATACACAAACCTTTCTCAATGAATACATATTCAAATTCACATGTAATTTCATCAACACTTCTCTTTCCAATTATCGTATGAATCTCGTACGTACTTGAGTCGTTAAACTCATTAACACATTCTATCACAACTTGTCTTTTCCCGTTGAATAGTTCAGAATCGTTAAGGATACTCAGAAATCACATAAGCTTGTACAATGCTATATCCCAGATATGGTCTTACATGTTATCACATATCGATGCCACTGTCCTAGATAGGGTCGTACACGTAATCGATTAACGATGCCAATGTCCCAGACATGGTCTTACATGTAATCTCAATACAATTCCAATTTCCCAGACATGGTTTTACATGTAATCTCATCTCGGTAACCTAATGTCATAACATTCATATCCTATACTATTCCTAAAGTTCGTATGGGATTTTTGGATGTCGTAACTCTGTCGATTCTTGCTCGTAATTACTCGTTCAACATTCATAACAATTCAATGGCAACTAAACACATATAATTCAATTTAAAGATATTTATTTGCATATGAACTTACCTCGTAGTCGGAATAGAGGGACCAGATCGACTATTCGATAACTTTCAATTTCCCTCGATCTAAATCCAATTTCTTTCGTTCTTAATCTATATACATTCAAAATTAACTCTTTTATTCCTCAATTCATTCAATTTTATTCCAAAACACATAATTTGGGACATTCTACACATTAACCCTTATAATTTCATATTTTTTCAATTTAGTCCCTATTTCATAAAAACACAATTTACAACAATTTCAACTAAATCCAAGCTAGAAGAATATCTATAGGCTCCATAAAATCCCATATTTATCAATATTTTACACATTTAACCACACATCTTACACTTTTCACTAATTAGTCACTTTTATGCAATTTCACTAAAAATCACTTTACAAAACATGATAATCTATCAACAAATACTCATTTTCCATCATCAAACATTCAAGAACACATGAATTCATCAATGGAAACTTTAAAAATCATCAACACTTTAAAAAATTGAGACATGGGCTAGGTAAAACACAAAGTAACGATCACAAAAACGTAGAAATCATAAAAAATCGAGCTCAAAACATACCTCAATTAAGCCAATTACTTGCCGAACCCTAAAATGAATTTTATGTTTTCTTCTTCCACTATATTCGGCCAAATATGGATGAAATGAAGCTTAAGTTTTAACTTTATTTTATTTAATTTAACTTATTTACAAAATGACATATTTACCCTTAATGAATAAATATTAACATTCCACTAATTATAGGCATATTTGTCCATACATTATTCAAATGGTTTAATAACATCATAAGGGCTTCAAACTTATTAAACGATAGCACTTTGGCACTTTTAACTTATAGCATGCTACTATTGCATTTTACGCGATTAAGTCATTTTTCTCAAATTGAGCTATTAAACAATAAAATTAGCTCAAGAAATTTTTACACATATATAATCACATTCTGTAAACACCAAAAATAATATTAAAATAATTTTATGACCTCAGATTTATAGTTCTGAAATCACTGTTCCGATTTAGCTAAAACCGGACTGCTACAGTAAATTTTGAGATATGAGCATTTCGAATATTAAGGTTAAAAGGGACCTAAATATAAAAAATATATACAAATATGTCGGTTGTTGGATATGTCTTAATTGAGTGAAGTACTAACTTTATTCCCATAACCAAATCTGTTGTATGTAGCTAATGATAATGTCAGAATGTCAAGGTCAAGGCGAAAATGGGTGACGGATAACGAAATTGATTTGTGCTAGCATAATTTGTCTTTATTGTATAAGATAATTAAATATTTGGCTTGATAATATATTGATGTTAATTTTTGTTTTGATTATGGTTTCTACTTGTTGAGTAAGCTTTTAAATGGTGATTGTTGGATTATATGTTAGATACACGAGTAATCTTTGTTGGTATGAGAACCTAGACTATTAGTTCTTAATTAGACGAGTGAGTTGAAATAAAATAGTATAAATTGAACTAAAAATATATATGATATCTTGAAAGAAAAGATATTGAACGAAATAAAATGAAGGGATATTAATGGTTAATCTCATGAAAGGAAGGTTGAGTTTTAGTAATTGTAATGATTTAGTGTAATAATAGTATAATGAAAAGAATAATTGGTATGATGTTAATGATTTGTTTCATGAGTGGAAAGTTGTAATTGATACCTAATGTTTTGTTGAAATCTTGTATGTATGAATGTGTATTACATGTTTTTGATTTAGTGATAGATCATTAGAGTTATAGAAAAACATGCTTAATATGTACATGATATGTGAAAGCATGACAACAAAATGAAAGAAATATAAAAATGCTATGTATTTAAATAAAAGATATGAGAATTTGTGGATTTTATAAATATGAATGTCCTATTAAACAGTCTCGAATCGAGTTACAAGTATAGTCGGCATGTCATAGGATTTGTTATACGAAGTTTCTTGGTTTATATCGATGAGCGCTAGGTGCGTATTAATTTGAACGTACGGATGAGTGTTAGGTACGTATTACTTCAATTTATATTGATGAGTGTTAGGTGCATATTATTTCGGATGTACCAATGAGCACTATGGACATTTTATATTGATGTGTTGGTGAGCCGTGTATCCATCTTAAGTTTGTTTCTAGTTCATAGGGGGCTAAAACATTACAGTAATATGATTAAAATAAAAAGTAAATTAGAAATGAAATATAAAAATGTCACATGTTTGATTATGAAATTGTTACATATCAATGTTATGAAATGAATTAATATGATTAATACCTGAAAATAAAATGTAAAGCCTTGTAGTGTATCGATATGATTGAAATGGGATTGTGATTTACAAAAGCTAGTGAAAGACCATGTGACTTATGTATTAATAACCTTGGGGGCCGATGATGCTATGAAATGGATCGAACTAGTATGCATGTTCATAGGTATTAAATCACTCAATTAACTAGGTTAAGGTATAATACATTAAATGTTATGTTATGTTATTGAATGTCATAAATATTTCGAATTATTCCCTAACTGGATTGAGATAACCTGAGTTGCTCTGGCAACATAATGTGTTATCACACATTTGGATCCGACGACCAGGTTAAGTGTAAGGTGTCGTAGTCTTGGAACTCAAGGTCATTAAGCCACATTTGTAGGAAGCGGAATGAAATTTTACATATTGGCCATTGCAAATTAGAAAGTGTAAGGAAAATCAAACAATGGTCCAATCTAGTTTTGGTAAGCGGCTCACTTGGGCTTTAGGGTTGGTGGTATTCCATTGAGGAGTAGCGAAAGTATAATTGATCCTTTCTTGAATTAGGTGTTGTTAGTCCTTAAAATTTGTTTAAGTGAAATATAGACTCCTGGAATTAAGATAGAAGAGGTTGCAACAATTTATGCAATTATGAAACTTTCCATTTCAGGACAAGAAAGTTGGAAGGGCCCTTTCTTATTTGATATAGAAACAATTTTATTAAAATTCCCAATAACGAGCTGAGGCATATTGTGTAAATTATCTATAGTCTTTAGATTGTGCCAAACTAGCCTACATTCACATAGTTTAGGACTTGCATGAATAACTTATAAAAGCCATTGAGTATTGGTAGCATGTACCTTAACTGTTGCATGGATCTCTTCTTCTTTGTGGCGAAGATGATTGATAATGACAACAACTAAAAGCCAAAGGAACCAAATGTCCCCTTTCATCTCAATTATATTCATATCACACTGAGCATCAAATGGTAGTTGCTCAACAATAGTCAAGACATCTTTGGCTTTAACTTTGGTATCTTTGATAGCCATAATTTATGGGTTTTGTTGGTGAACAATGTCTTAAATTGTACGAACAAAGTCACAATGTCAAGCTCCTTAACAATTTCAAACTAATATCATCATAGGCTTGATGTAATGTGCTGAGCTTGAGACTCTATCAAACCGGTTTGGATCCTTGTTAAATTCTTGCTCCTCTAAGGGTGTTTGCTCTATCTTAAACATCAAGTCCATTTTCCCTTGAATTATTAGAATGTTAAGGCAAATTTGTAAATTTTTTACTACAAAGCCTACCTCGATCATTTGAGCTAACGACATTATATTCATCTCATGCATCTTTAGCTTGCCTAATCTTATGAAGGTTATGGGTATCCCTTCGTCTAAAGAAGCTTGTCTTCTAGGTTGTGGAAGCTATTGTGTAGAGCTTTTGATCAAAAGAAGTTGAGCCCTTAAAATAACAACAATGAATGTGGAAAAATCAGTGTTGGCTTTGGAAACTACAAGGTTGTTAGGGAATTGGTCACTTCCTTGGAGGTCAAGCTCTTCATTCTTTAGAAGGTATAGGCCGGAACCTATTGAAAGGGTAGAAGGTCTCATTTTGAGGAGGGTGCTACTAAAGTATGCTCAAAGATTAATCATGAGATGATTACAATTACATACGTATTTATCATATTTTTATTAATAAAAGCATTTCCAATGTTATATTCCACCTTGATTTCCGTGTTTTAAATAAATAAATTAATAATATAGTCTCTAGAATAATAATATTATCCTTAACTAGTCATTAGTTGAGTATTATTGTGGGAAAGAACTTTTAAAATGTGCCACGAAAAAGTATAGTTTATTAGTGTTTGGCATTGCCGTCAAAGTTTGTAGTAAAAAGTTAAAAGGTCCCTTTTAAACATGATGCAGGGAAGTAAAAATATTAGTTAATATAATGTAACATAAAATTTAAATGCCTTTTAAGTAATTAATAAATTTTTATAAAATTAATGATATATAAAATATTACAAAAATTATATATTGTGATAAATTATATTTAAATAATTTAAAATAATAAAACATAAAATATAAACTAATTTAAAACTTTAAATATCTTTTAAATAATTAATATAAATAAAAATATTCCAATAATTAATAAAAATAAAAAGCACATATTGAAAACCAATTAACTATAAAAAAATATTGTTGAGTGAATAAGTGCTTTAAACATTTCAAAAGCAATTAAACAAAATTGAGAGACAAATTCCGTCTAACAATAGGGTTGTCAAAGCCTAAAGCTGGATTTGTCATTACTGCATAATTGACTACTTTTTCTATTTATTTTCTACTATTTTGAACTAATTCTTCAACCACCATCCTTATTATTAGTATTCTTCATTGTCTTTAATAGTATAATTCTTATGGACAGATCATATTTAACAAGTAAGATGAAAAGGAACCTACTCTGTATTAATACAAAAATATTTTTGTTGGGTTGTAATTAGGAGTTAATGGAAAATAGAACCCCTTTTGATGAATATTTTGCTAAATAATCCCTAAATTTTATAGGGTTTCTAAAATGTGATACTTCAACTTTAAAAATAATATATTTGGAAAAAGAGAAAAATCATGGAACTAATTAACTTGAAGGGTTTTTAAAAGAAAAATAACTCCATCACCTTGGATTTTTGTTTAGCTTTATTTTTGTGTTAAATAAATTTCTTTAACAATGATAATTTAACATTATTATTAAACCTTGAAAACACAACATCAATACTTAATTAAATAAAATAGAGAAAATAAAAAATAAAAATTTATCAATAAATGTATTGAGGATAATTTTAAAATTATTTCACATAATAATGTTTAGTGTTATTGGAATTAGATCAAATCGGTCAATCAAATCGATTAGATTGAAAATTAATTGATATACTAATTTAGATAAAGAGATTGAACTAATTTCAAATCAACTGTTTAAAATCGGTAAAAAGATTAGATCGTGACAAAAAAAAAATAGCATTTGAATTTGCTTATAAATGCTATTTTTTTATAATTTTATATTTATTTATTGTTGGATCTATGATTGAACAAAAATTTATCTTACTGATTTGACCACTAATTCAATTTTTAGAACATCAGTCATATTTGTACTACTTTTCCTATTCTTTTTACAGGGCACTCAACTTTTTAAAACTAAATCTTTGCTTCGTTGGCGGCGGCACCAGCCTTTGAGCTGGTTGTAGTTTCATTGACATCTTTTTCGTAGCTTTATTTTGTTTTTAATTTAATCCACAATATCATGATTTTGTTCACAATTTTGTAGTACTTTTGTTGAAAGTAGATGTAGCTTTATTTTTACTTTTATTATTTAATCTTGTTTTGTGGTAAGTTTTTAGGCTTTTGGCAGTTTTTTATTGGTCGATCGATGTTCATCTTCAAGTTGATTTGATGATGGCAATGCTAAGATGCAAATTTTAGAAATTTGATCAAGGTGATGCATCTCTAATTTATTTTGAATTATTCTAACATTATTGTTACTATAGACATAAAATTTATGCATTAATTTATAGTACTATTATGAATCATGTATATTCTTCATGATTGTACAATAATTTTTCTTTTAAATGAAAAAAACAATATATCTAGTGGTAGTGATATTATTAATCTTCTCAAAATAATTAGAGAAACAACACATATGAGGTAAATACTTTAGTAGCGTATATCAGGTAAATAAATAGTTAAAAATGTGGAAAAAATACCACCAATATATTAAGTATCTTAAAGTCACTTAAGTCACTCATTAATTAAACACGAATATCTATACTTATATAATAAGATTAATTAATCTTAAACATATTTTTAGACACTAAATAATCTTTTTGGCTAAATTTGTCTTAAATTAATCTAGGCAAAAAGCCAAGTATCATTGCCAGATAATAAAATAAAATAAAATAATTATTACAATTTTTTCCTCCTTTTAAGTACTAATAACTGCCGCGCACTCTCTCATTTTCATTTCTCAAAGCGTTGGATCACACAACAGAACCAGCTCTGTCCTTTCTTTTTTTTCCCCTAAAATTTTGAAAAAAAAATCAGTTAAGGCTTTAAATATCTCAAAGTATAAACAAATGATTATTAATTTTTGAGTTTCAGGTGATCTGAAAGAAATTATTCTGAAGATGAGAGGCCCCTCTCTGAGTCCCAAAGAGCCCCGCCACCGCGTTGCTGCTTCCGCCGCGTCGGTTCCTCTCTTCTCTCATTTCTTCATCAATTTTTTAAAATTACTGTTGCCGTCTAAAAAACTTGAATTATTTAAGTAAATCTTTGCTTCGATTTGCTTGTTGACCGAGCTTTTTTAGTACTGCTGTTTGTTTGACTAGAAAAAGAAAATGCAGAAAGATCTGTTGAATTTGGCCGCCGTTTGTAGTTATTAATTTTCCTTTGACTTGCATCTTTGCTTTTAATTACTGTTGTCATTTTAAAAACTTGAAATCTTATAGTAAATCATTGCTTTGATTTGCTTGTTTACTGAGCTTTTAAGCACCGCTGTTTGTTTGACCAGAAGAAAAAAAATGCAGTAAGATCTGTTTGAATTTGGCTGTGATTTGTATTCTTTTAGAAATTTTTCTTTAATTTGTAGCAGAAATATTGTGGTTTTTTTTGTTGTTGTTGAGAAAAGCAGAAATATTGTAGTTGTAGATTGTATTAGTTTCCTTTGTATATTAATTATTTGAAGAAGTTTCCTAATACGGTAGGTATTTATGTGCATCATTTTAGCATTTTAGCTGTTGAAAATAAGATCAAATAAGAAGTAGATTGAGCTAGGGTTAGGCAGCACCTCTCTAACTTTAACTACTTAAGCTTTCAACTGTTTACATTAATTCTTTGTTTTCAATCATATTTTTGCTGCCATTGCTGTTGTTTATGTGAATTAGTTATTATTATTATTTTTTGGTACAACAATGATTTCAACCTAGGCTATTCCCATGGAAGGTGAACATCTGGCCACTTAGCCACAACTTGGGGTTCGTTATTATTTTTATTATTTTCTGCTACTTGGAATATTTTGTGACATTGTTGAAGCCAGAGACAGCATCATGATAAGTAACTTGTATCATGTAAATACTAGTTTTTCTAAGTTATGAAAACTTTTGGAGTTTGCTCGTTTATCTATATAGTTTCTTTGCTTTTGCAAATTGGGTTTTGGATGCTTCCACTTATCTCCATACTGACATTAGATTTGCCTTACATTATTACACATAAGCTATTTTTCTGGACACTGATGAGTGCCAAATGTGGATATGCATTCAATGCGAGCATGTTGAACTTCTTAAAGTTTTCCCCATATATTTAGAGGATCATACCTTATACTCATGTTTGAATGTGTCAGATATAGATGTTAGAAATTAGCACTTTAAAGAATATGAAGAGTTTGAATAACATAGCACACAAGACTTGTGGCTTTTTGGTTTTCTAAAACTTTGTCTCTTTTATATGCTTTATTGGCACGGACTGATGCAATTCATAACTGCATTCTCACAGTGAAGAAACAAGCAGAAGAGGGTTCCAAAGGAACAAGGTTTTCAGAGATGTTGAGAAGGCTCTCCATGTTCCTATTCGGTACAGGAACTGGAATTGCAAGATTTCTACTTTGAAAGTTGTTCTGGTTATAATTTTGGTGGGATCTCTCATCACTCTCCTTCGCTCTCCTGCAGTTTACATTTCAGATCGTCCATCCAATCTTGTATCTCGGTATATTCTATCTTCAAAGTATCTTTCTGTTAATTGTTATATCTAGTCTATAGTTTGCTCTCCTGGGCTTTAATTATTTTCTGCTTGAAAATAAACCATGTGTATGTATATAAGAGCATGCATGTGAGTACATCTGTGTGACTGTAACTAACTAGCTATCCAACTAGCATGGGTAACGACCTCAATATCTCAGTAGCTTTTAAAAGATTCATGACCTTGAATTACTGGTACTGGAAATCTGGGAGCAGCAAGTTTGATAGCATATATGTTCGACATTACTCTCGTTTTTGTTCTATTTTTTCAGTTATATGAAGTAGAATTTGTTACATGCAGCAGGCCTGGTTTTGTAGACAGATGGGTAAGAGACAGTGGTGCCGCAGATCCACGTTATTTATCAATGTTGGATGTAAATTGGGATCAAATCTTGAATGTCATTGAGAAACTGACTGACAGGGACGGATATCAGGGAATTGGCTTATTGAACTTCAATAATACTGAAACTAATCAATGGAAGCAGCTGTTACCAGATGCTGAGCATGTTGTTTTGCAATTGGACTATGTGGCAGACAATGTTACTTGGGAATCCCTGTTCCCTGAATGGATTGATGAAGAAGAAGTATTTGAGGTTCCTAATTGTCCTTCACTACCTAGTCTTCAGTTTCCTGGAAAACCACGGATTGATCTTATTGCTGTTAAGCTTCCTTGCAACAAGGCAGGGAAGTGGTCAAGAGATGTCACACGTCTACACTTTCAGCTAGCAGCAGCAAGGCTTGCTGCATCTGCTAAAGGGCTTCACCCAGTGCATGTGCTTTTTGTGACTGACTGCTTCCCGCTTCCAAATCTTTTTACATGCAAGGACCTTGTTGCACGTGAAGGAAGTGCTTGGCTGTATACACCCAACCTACATAGGTTAAGAGAAAAGATTCGACTGCCAGTCGGTTCATGTGAACTTTCAGTTCCTCTCCAGGCTAAAGGTTAGTTTCAATCTAGTATCTTCAAGATATTTGTTCCTAGAAACTCTTCTACTCATTACAATAATTGAAGCTGACTGGTTGAAATATTTATATGAACCTTTTACACATTTAGAGTCTTTTTACTAGGATTGCTGTTTTCTTGTTCCTGTTTAATCTTTTCTAATTTTACTCTTTTAAGTTTTTCTTGATAATTTGGAACATTTCCTTATTAATGTTGGGTTGAAGTCCAACCATCTTAATGGGCTACAAGGGCTTAAACTGACTGATTTTTTTACTCCAAAAGGTAAATATAAGTCCAAAAGGTAAATATAAACTAACTAAATAAATTTGAACAGGGTCTTTCTATTCAGAGAGAGCACACCGTGAAGCATATGCAACAATCCTACACTCAGCTCATGTATATGTTTGTGGGGCCATTACTGCTGCTCAAAGTATCCGCATGTCAGGTTCAACCAGGGACCTTGTGATACTTGTTGATGACTCAATCAGTGACTATCATAGAGGTGGCTTGGAAGCTGCTGGGTGGAAAATTTATACAATCCAAAGAATCAGGAATCCAAAAGCTGAACCAGAAGCTTATAACGAATGGAATTACAGCAAGTTCCGTCTTTGGCAGTTGACAGATTATGACAAGATTATTTTCATCGATGCTGACCTTCTTATACTTAGGAATATTGATTTCTTATTCGAGATGCCAGAAATTTCTGCTATAGGAAACAATGCGACGCTCTTCAACTCGGGTGTGATGGTTGTTGAGCCATCGAATTGTACATTCCAGCTACTAATGGATCACATCAATGAGATTGAATCATATAATGGTGGTGATCAGGGTTATCTGAACGAAATATTTACTTGGTGGCATCGGATTCCAAAACACATGAACTTCTTGAAGCACTTCTGGGAAGGTGATGAGGTGGAGAAGAAACAGATGAAGACTCGCCTCTTTGGAGCCGATCCACCAATTCTTTATGTCATCCATTATCTGGGAAACAAGCCATGGCTATGCTTCCGGGACTACGATTGCAACTGGAATGTGGACATTTTGCAGGAGTTTGCTAGTGATGTTGCTCACAAAACATGGTGGAAGGTACACGATGCGATGCCAGAAAATTTACAGAAGTACTGTCTACTTAGGTCGAAACAGAAGGCACAGTTAGAGTGGGATCGGAGGCAAGCTGAGAAAGGTAATTACACAGATGGCCATTGGAAAATTAAGATAAAAGACAAGCGTTTAAAGACATGTTTTGAAGAATTCTGCTTCTGGGAAAGTATGCTGTGGCATTGGGGTGAAAAGAATTGGACGGATAATTCAACTGCTAGCCCATCACCACCTGCTATAAAGAAGGTATCTCTCTCTTCATTCTGATTTTATTTTTCCTTTCATTTTCTCCTACATATTTTCTGTGCAGATCTTATAATCAACGGTGTTTTTTAAAGAAAAAATTATAGATTGAGTTCCACCCAATGGTTATCTGGATATATATACACACCTTAGTTTTGAACCTCTTTGAGCAGTCGTTATTCAATTTCTTTTGAAAACGTTTAGCTATTTCATTAGTTTTCTATGGAATTTTTGTTGGAGATTTTCTCCACCCTTATTACATTATTGCAAAAGCAATTGATGCCTGCCTTTTTACAATAGTCTTTGATGGCAAAACAACAATTTCTAATTAAAAAATATACAAGGACTAAATTGAAGATATATAGAATATCATGTAGGGGCGAATTTGAATAAAAATTATAAATCAAGGGATTTAAGGTGTAAATAGGTCATTAAGGCTTTATTACACAGCCATTAGAAACTTTGTGTAGAGACTTTATCCAAAAAAACAGTCAACGGTTTAAATTTGTAGGTGTTTGAAATTTGTAAGTTTAAGTACTTTAATCATTGTTACATATAAGTTTTAACCATCGTTACATATTCACACTGTTGAATATGTTAGTGTTTGAAAAAAATTTAATCATCTTTGTTTATAAGTTTTATCCATCATTATATACACGTAAAGACTATATTAAAAAAAAAAGATTAAGAATTCATTTAGATACAAATTGAAATTTAAAATTTATATAAATAGGATGAAAATATAAAAGATAATTTAAATAAAATAATAAAATTCAAGAGGCTATTTAATATTTTAATTCATAATAAAAATGCTGTCAACAACTTTGTTTTTATGCTTAAGCCCACAGAATCGTTAATTTAATATTTTTTCCACTCTTTAAAACAACTGCACCCATTGTTTTCCATTTCAACAGCTTCACTTTTTTACCCTTTATTCACCATTATCAATTTTCTTTGTTCTTTTATTTTTAAATTAAGAAAAGAGATACTTTTTAAAATTTATTTCCTGTTTATCTTTCTCAATACTCATTTAACTAGTTTATTTTATTTTTCACACTAAAATAATTCAGAAAACATAAAAAGTCATCGTAACTCTTTATTTGAAAATTATAACTTTGGATTTTATAAGACTTTAAAAGAAAATTAATTTCGGGATGGAATAGGTCGGAGTTTAAAAGTAAAAAAGAATTATGATTTCAATTCAAGGTCTTAATTTGTCAATGAGACTGTAATTGAAATGAGGTGATTGGACTTTTAAAGATTTAAATTTTTTATTTACATAAATATAACGTGTGAATTAAATTACATCATATATGTACTCCTTAAAAATGTGTAGAATTAACAGTGCAATCAATTAATGAAAATTAAAATAAAAATTTGAGAAAATTTGAAATATTTATAAAAGCTCACTCTTCTCTTATATTTCTTAACGGGAAAAATATTAAAGTTATCCAATTTTATAAAAAGTTAATTATTTATTTAATTTTTCATATCCCTTAAATTTATATTATTTGTAAGATCAATTTTTTTAATTTTACTTACGAACTATTCACGTGGCAATCTACACATATGTTGTATTAGCAATTAATTAATTAAAATTTAAAATATTAAAAATATATATATTATGATTTTAATAATTTTAATTTTAAATTATTCTTTTATTATTTTTAAATTTAAAAATTATTTAATTATTGATGTGACATATATATATTATGTCAGAAAAAAATTAAATAAAATTTAAAATATTTATTTTATAAAATTAAAAGTTCAAATAAATCATTATTTAAAAAACTGATTCACAATTTTTTTTATCAACCAAGTTCGTAAAATAAAATCTTAAATTATTACCCCCAACAAATAAAATCGTAAATGGCAACATTGTAATTACAGTAAACAGCTGGGTCGAATAGTCACTCTTTGCATATATAATTTACAGCATTGCTTTTGAAACTTCATCGGGAAATCTCAAAAACGCTAAACGCTATTGTCACCATGCAACTCACTTACTGCCTTCCTACCAAAAACCTCTCATGGACGCCACGTGTCCACCACCGTCGCCATTCTCCACCAACCTCCGCCGTCAGGTTCGCCCCGATATCCGCCGCCGTTACGGTATCTCCTCCGAAACATCAAAAGACTCACTCAATGCCATCCGAAAAGCAAGAAGTGTTCAAATCAATGGAAAACTGGGCCACCGAAAATGTATTACCTCTGCTCAAACCAGTCAAAGATTGCTGGCAACCGCAGACCTTTTTGCCGGATCCGGCATTACCATTGGAAGAGTTCAACGACCAAGTGAAGGAGCTGAGAGAACGCATGGCAGAGCTGCCGGATGATTATTTCGTGGTGTTGGTCGGAGATATGATAACGGAGGAGGCATTACCGACGTATCAGACGATGATCAATACGTTGGATGGGGTGAAGGATGAGACAGGGGCTAGCTCTAGTCCGTGGGCTGTTTGGACACGGGCTTGGACGGCGGAGGAGAACCGGCACGGCGATTTGTTGAGGAATTATCTGTATTTGTCAGGGAGAGTTAATATGTTCATGATTGAGCGGACTCTGCAATATCTGATCGGCGCTGGAATGGTAACATTTTCATCACTGTTTCATTAATTTACAATTTTTTTGTTTATTTTAAATTTTAATCCTCAATTTAATGATAAGTAACCGATGGAGCTGAAATGGTAAGGGTTCTTTTACCGCCTTTATTATTTCTATAAATTACTTGTTAGAATTTTATAATTTTATGTTTATGAATTAAAATTAATTCAAAAATATTTTAAAATATCTTATGAATCTATCTATCTAGTATATTAATATAATTATTTTATTGAATTGGGGTTGAAAATTTCTTTTTAAAGAGTAGCAAGTACTATTATAGAGGTGTTTTTGTTTTTAATTTTTTAATTTTAATGAATAAATAATTACTTTTACATTTTTAAATTGAAGATTTTAAAAAATAAAATAACTACTTAATTTTTCCATGTATTTATTTTATTTTATTTTATTTTAAGCACCTATTAGTATATATACTTGATATACTCCAAAAATGGAGTGTGTTTGACAGGACCCTGGAACCGAAAACAACCCATACTTGGGCTTCGTCTACACCTCATTCCAAGAGCGAGCTACCTTTGTATCCCACGGCAACACCGCTCGTTTAGCCAAGGAAGGTGGCGACCCAGTCTTGGCACGCATATGCGGCACCATTGCGGCGGACGAGAAACGCCACGAAATGGCCTACTCAAAGATAGTCGGCAAACTACTCGAAATCGACCCAACTGGAGCAATGCTAGCAATCGGCGATATGATGAAGAAAAAGATAACAATGCCAGCTCACTTGATGTTCGATGGCGAAGATCCACGGTTGTTTGAGCACTTCGCTGCCGTGGCACAGCGGATAGGAGTGTATACATCGGATGATTACGCTGATATAGTGGAGGCATTGAATGAAAGGTGGGGATTGGAGAAGTTGGAAGGGTTGAGGGATGAAGGAAGGCGAGCGCAGGAATTTGTGTGTAACTTAGCGCCTAGGATTAGGAAATTACAAGAACGAGCAGAGGAGAGGGCTAAGAAAATGGGGCCTCAAGCAGTGAAGTTTAGCTGGATTTTCAATAGGGAGATTAAATTGTAAAATGAACCAAGCACTCAATTTCACTCTTTTTCTTTCTTTATTTCCTTTCTTTCTTGTCTGTTTAGAGTGCAATTAATAGGTAAAAATGTAGAGTATGTTTTTTTTGGCTTATATCTCACAAATGAATAATATATGAAATTTTAAAAATATATATTCTTACACATAATATCTAAAAACAATAAAACTCACCAAATAAAAAAATCTCAATGTAAAAAAATCTAAAAGATTGAAACATTAAAAAGAAAAAAAGAAGAAGAGAAAGATTGAAACTTATGAATCAATAGAAATTTATTCAGGTATTGAAATCAACATCCCGCACGATGTTAAGGGTTAAATTCAGAAAAAAAGAAAAAATGAGAAATAAGCAGAGATTACTAGAGAAAAGAAGAAGAAGAAGCTAAGAATTCAGGAGTATACAAGGTAACTCAATAACGGATTCTTCTAACAGCAACAGTAGAATTTAAGCAGTGTTCCAGCCAAAACGACTCGTTTAACTAATGCTAAACGCAACGGATAGCAACAATAAAAGAAGTAACATAATTAACCAAAATATGAAAAGAATAATAGGCGTTGAACCCTTCCATAACAAATACCCCAACCCGAAAAAGGATCCTTGTCCTCAAAGATCAAACACAGGAAAACGGCGTTGAAGAACTTGCCAATTCTCCCAAGTAGAATCCTCAGGAAAAGTGTTTGCCCATTAGACCAGAACCTCTACCGCAGCATGGTTGCCTTGTTTGACGAGGTGTCTATCCAAAATTCGAACCGCTGTCTTGAGAAGAGCTCCATCAGACTCGACTGGTGGCAAGGTAGGAACACTCACTGCCGATCCAATATGTTTCTTCAATTGGGAAACATGAAAAGTAGGATGGATCCGAGCAGCAGGTGGTAATGCTAATTTGTAAGCGACCTGTCCAACCCGAGCTTCAACAGGAAACGGACCAAAATACCGAGGTGACAACTTCTGATTCTTGAATTTGCGGAGAGAATGTTGGCGATAAGGCTGGAGCTTCAAGTACACTAAGTCTCCCCCTGAAATTCACGTTCCGACCGATGTTTGTCCGCCATTTGCTTCATTCGATCTTGAGCATGAGAAAGATGAAACTTCAAGACCTTGCGCATAAATTCTCGATGTTGTAGAGTGCGATCAACAGTGGCAATTGAAGAAGCACCAGCTAAATAGGATGACGCAGTCGTTGAGAGCACCAAAAATACCCTTCCCTGTAAAATAATAAAAATAACAGTAAAGGGAAAATAGGGTTGAATCCTCAGGGACCAGATTGTACGAATGCTCGTTTCTTGAAATCTTGGACAATTTCTTGGCCAAGAAACTTGTATTCCTAAAAAAATAAAAAAAAATTAAGAATCTGGGAAAATAAAAACAGAATTTAAAGTGAATTGGATTTGAGAAAATAAATTACAGAAATTGAAATGAGGAAAAATAAATAGAGTTGGGAAAAGAGAAAGTTTCTTATGTGGTGAGATTCCGGCCTTCGGTTGTCTCGTTCCGCCTTGGGTTCAATCCTTGGCTTTGAAGTAACCCTTCTCAACTCAAGTAAGCCAGTTATAGTGGAAGAGGACGCCTACGACCACCAGCTCCAAAGATTAGACTTACGATTTTTAGGGAACCTGACTCTAGCTAGTAATCTATGCTAGATCAACGCTTCTCAATGGCGTGGGATGGCGAATCCCACGCCATTTTGTCTCTTTGGCTCGCTAACCTCTGACGTAGTAAGTTAACGAACTGACTGTGCAATCCTTCCAAAACATACAAAGTGGCCGCCTTTGCATATGCTGAAAAGCTTACTTCTTAAGGGCCATGGACGGAAGCGTCAGCCCGTAGTGCGGAGAAACGATGAATACTTAGCGAGGAGGCTAAGTACGGATTCTAGGCCTCAAGAACCCAGAATATTGACAACTTTCGACTAGATAGGTTTTAGTGGCTCATGATAATTGTGGAAAAAAATTAAATATAAAAAGGGAAAAGGGAATTTTATTGAAAGAAAATATGAAGAAACAAAAGCCTAGACTTTCAGGGGGAGAGTGTTTACAGAAAAAGATGAACACCCCAAATAGAGTCACTTCACCCCCTATTTATAGTGCTAGGGAGATAGTCTAATTGAACTTAAATTCTAAAAAGATAAATAATTAAAGATAAATAAAGATAATTAAAATAAAATCCTAAATTTGAATAATCCTAATAATTATCTTAATATTAATTATCCTAATATAAATAAAATAGAGTCTTATAGAATAAAATATCTCCTTTTTGCGTTTTTAGTCCTTGTGTCTTCCACGCTCGCACTTTTGGCACAATCTTTTTCCTGTGTCGCATATCAGCCCAATGTGTCTCCAAATTCGCACTTTTGTCTCTTAATTTTGCTTTTGCCTCCAAATCAATCCCTAAAAGATAAAAAGACATAAATAACTCAAATTAGTAGGATCAAGCTCAGAATAAACACATGATTAATACATAAAAATACGTTATTCTAGAGCATTATCAAACTCCCCCTACTTAGTCCATGCTTGCCCTCAAGTATGGTTCCTATCCACTGTGAAAGTTAGATTCTGCCATAAAAGAAATATCACTCCAAAGTTTTATAAGAATTAGTTAAAAATGCATATGAAAAATAAAGAGAACCCTAAGCTTGCTTTAGGTAAAATAGAAAAAGTTTTCCAATTAATACACACAGAAATTAAAATCGATTTGAATTATTTCATGGAAATTAGGTGAATTACTAAACCTACCAAGACACCCTCTTTGTTTCTTCCTTAGTCCCAAACTTTATTTATTTACATATATTTTCTCTTTTTTTTCTTTTTTTTTTTTACTTTTTATTTTATTTTATTTATGTATGTGTGTATGTATGTATGTTGAACCTTTTGACGCGAAGAGTGATGACAGCTAAGCACCAAACCCCGGTTACTCAGCCCAACATACTTTTTATTTTTATTTTTCCTAAGAACATGTCAAACCTTTTGACGCGAAGAGTGATGACAACCTAAGCACCAAACCCCGGTTACTCAGCCCAACGCATTCTTAAGAATTAATTTCGGTTAGTGGAGCTTTAACTACCACGTCACACAACCTTTTGACGCGAAGTAGAATAACAACCTAAGCACCCTACCCTGGTTACTCAGTCAGTCACGTTCTAAGCTGTACTCATAACCACAGAAAAATTTATTAACAATGAAATTAAAATTTTGAGAACTTCGGGAAAAACAATTTAAGTGTCAAGAACAAGTTTCAATAATCACCTAATAGCCATGAACATTAATTAAACATGCAATCATTTTAAGTGTTCACTTTAGATTAAACTTGATCAATTTTACAACAAGCAAGATAGAGTTAACTCCATTAATCACAATTGCTTTTAGCCTAATAAAAATAAAACAGTGGAGATAGCATCAATTATAGGAAAATCATAACTTTCCTAGAAGGCAAGAATCATGCATGAAAGTCAAATAGGGGCAAAGTCATGGTTAAATTCTTGGGCATGAAAAGAGGCAAAATATGCTTAAAAAAAAATATAGGCAGCAACAACCAAATCAGTAGCAACAACAAAAATTCAACATCTAAAATGATAGCAATAATGAGGAATGCCTCCCCCCTACTTAAAACACATAGTCCTCGATGTGGAATAAATAAATAAATAGGTAGAAGAAAAGTTTAGAAGAACTCCCCGTGTAGTTACTGTCGTTCGCGCATTATGGTAATGAGTTCTCCCTATTGTTGTTTCGGTTTACCTAGACAAAAGAAGAGAATTTTATTAATATCTGAAAATAATAAATAATAAAATAATAATAAAAAATAAATAAAAATAAAAATAAAAAATAAAAAAAATAAAAATTGGGTTGCCTCTCAATAAGCGCTTGTTTAACGTCGCTAGCTTGACGCCTCAACTAGTATTGGGGCTGTTCCAGCTGAATTCTTTCGTTCGTATAGGTTTGGAAATTCTCCTTTTTTATCACATCCACCATATTTGGGTTTGATCGTCCTTGCGCATCTTTCATTGGTTTCATATTTTCCTCCAAGGGGTTGATCCCTTTTAAGTCAGTAATGGTCTCATCATTCTTTAAAAATGTGCATTTGAGATGCTCGGGAAGTGGTTTTAATTTCACATCTGGTACCTGCACAACAGAAGGTAGAAGTTTAGTATTCATAGGAGCCAATAATTTATTAACAGATTCAAAATCATCAAAAATCATTTTAAATTTATCTCCATAAGATGACTCAAAAGTTTTTTCTACTGATGAGTCAATTATGTCGACACGGTTTACGTTCAAGACTTCACTTGGGTGACTAATAGTGCCATAAACGTTAAACTTCACGATCTCCCTGTCAAACTCCATCGTGAGGGTTCCGCTTCGTACATCAATCTTAGTATTTGCAGTACTAAGGAAAGGTCGCCCCAACAAGATGTCTGAAGACAGAGGAGCGTTATCCTCATCCATTTTTATCACATAAAAATCTGCAGGGAAGATAAGCCTATTAACTTTGACTAATACGTCCTCAAGGACTCCTTCGGGATGCACAATAGACCTGTCTGCCAACTGAATGGTAACACCTGTCTTTGTCAAAAAACTCGCGTTAAGTGATTCATAAATAGAAAAAGGCATGACATTTATGGAGGCCCCTAAATCACACATAGCCTTTTTAATTCCTAAATGGCCAATTTTGCATGGAATAGCAAACATACCCCTATCTTTGCATTTAACCGGCATTTTCCGCTGTAGCACTGCTGAAACATTCTCACCAACACTTACCTTTTCATTACCTGTTAGTTTTCGTTTGTTGGTGCAAAGCTCTTTGAGGAACTTGGCATATCGCGGAATCTGTCTGATTGCATCTAACAGTGGTAAATTGATCTCGACATTTCTGAATGTTTCGAAGATCTCTTTATCTTTCTTACTTTTTCGACACTGATTTAATCGTCCTGGGAATGGAGGTTGGATTTTCGGCAGTGAGGGTTTCGCTGGGACCTGTTCATCTTTTTTGGGTTTTTCCTGGGCACTTTCTTGGCCAAGATTTCTGCCAGGAATTGGTTCCAGCACCTTTCTACTTCTCAGCGTTACTGCATTTGCATTTTGCCTCGGGTTTGGTTCTATTTGCGATGGCAGCTTTCCTTGAGAGTTCATCTTCTCAATTGATGTGGTCAATTCTCTTATAGATGCTTCAGTTTTCTGTTGAAAATCAAGCATGTTAGCTGCTAATTTATTGACCAAAGTTTCTAGAGAATTACCTGAATCTCTTGGCTGTTATGGAACTCAGTTCTGGTATGGTTGGTTATATCGTGGGTTGGCCCCATAACTTAAGTTAGGGTGATCCCTCTATCCTGGGTTGTAGGTATT
This sequence comes from Gossypium arboreum, assembly GCF_025698485.1. Taxonomy (NCBI): domain Eukaryota; kingdom Viridiplantae; phylum Streptophyta; class Magnoliopsida; order Malvales; family Malvaceae; genus Gossypium; species Gossypium arboreum. The sequence continues at coordinate 27,168,014 of NC_069074.1, read as the reverse complement.
TGCGTAAGGGTCATATCGCCTTTGTGGTGGCCCAGGAAAATTTCCCACAGCATTTAAATGGGCCATAGTATCATCATTCAAACTGGGACATGCATCAGTTGTATGTTCAGGGGTAGCACATATTCCGCATAACCGGGTTGTCTTTGCTTTTTCTGCAATAAGAGAAATCAAAATATTAGCAATTCTATCAACTTTATCTTCTAAGGTTGAATTACTTAGCTGATGAACCCTTCTAGGGGGTTCAGGATTAGCTCAGAATTGCTGAGAATTTGTAGCCATCGTGGAGATCAAGTCTCTTGCTTGTTGTGGAGTCATATTGACCAACGCTCCTCCACTCGCGGCGTCTACCATATTCATTTCCATGGGTTTTAGGCCTTCATAAAAGTACTGAAGCAAAGACTGTTCCGTTATACCATGTTGTGGGAAACTTGCATACAACTTCTTAAATCGCTCCCAGTAGTCGTACAGAGACTCTGTGTCTTTTTGCCTTATTCTCATGATTTCTCTTCTTAACTCGACTGCACGCGATGCTGGGAAAAACCTGTTAAGAAATAAGCGAGATAGATCAGCCCAAGTTGTAATGGATCCAGGAGGTAAATAAAATAACCATTCCTTAGCTGAATCTACTAGGGAAAAAGGGAAAGCGCGCAATTTAATTTGATCTTCAGTTACCCCCTGAGGTTTCATACTACGGCAAACCATATGGAATTCTTTCAAATGCTTGTGGGGATTTTCATTCTGTAACCCCCGAAAAGTTGGCAGTAGCTGGATCAAGCCTGATTTTAATTCAAAATCAGTATCCATAGTAGGATACGTGATGCATAGTGGTGGTTATTCTGTCGACACTTCGTCCAGTTACCGAATTGTTTGAGCCATAGGTTGAGGTGCCAAATTAGGGTTTTCGTCAACCCTAGTGTTAAACACTTTTTCAGGGGAATCGACTTCGACTTTTTTGCTTTCAAAAGTTTGAGTAGGGTTTTCGTTAACCTTAGACTCTGCTTCGTCGTCGATTCTGATTTCTGGCGGTGGATTGCTTTGAGTTCTAACCACCGTTGACTAATTTTTTCTTAGCTTTGTTTCCTTGCGATTAGCTCTTGCAGTCTTTTCAATCTTCGAATCAAACGCAAGAGTTCCTGGAACAGATCTGGTCATAAGAAACAAAAAACAAGATTAGTACGTTACCGATCCCCGGTAACGGCGCCAAAATTTGATGCGGTCATTGAGAGCACCAAAAATATCCTATTCCCTATAAAATAATAAAAATAACAGTAAAGGGGAAGTAGGGTCAAATCCTTAGAGACCAGATTGTACGAATGCTCGTTTCTTGAAATCTTGGACAATTTCTTGGCCAAGAAACTTGCGTTCCTAGAAAAATAAAAAAATAAAATTAAGAATTTGGGAAAATAAAAACAGAATTTAAAGTGAATTAGATTTGAGAAAATAAATTGCAGAAATTAAAATGAGGAAAAATAAATAGAGTTGGAAAAAGAGAAAGTTTCTTATGTGGTGAGATTCCGGCCTCCGGTTGTCTCGTTCCGACTTGGGTTCAATCATTGGCTTTTAAGTAACCCTTTTCAACTCAAGTAAGCCAGTTATAGTGGAAGAGGATGCCTACGACCACCAGCTCCAAAGATTAGACTTACGATTTTTAGGGAACCTGACTCTAGCTAGTAATCTATGCTAGCGAATCCCACGCTATTTTGTCTCATTGGCTCGCCAACCTCTGACGCAGTAAGTTAACGAACCGACTGTGCAATCCATCCAAAACATACAAAGCGGCCGCCTTTGCATATGCTGAAAAGCTTGCTTCTTAAGGGCCATGGACGGAAGCGTCAGCTCGTAGTGCGGAGAAACGATGAATACTTAGCGAGGAGGCTAAGTACGGATTCTAGGACTCAAGAACCTTTTTGGGGAATATTGATAACTTTAGGCTAGATAGGTTTTAATAGCTCATGATAATGGTGGAAAAAGAAATAAATATAAAAAGGGAAAAGGGAATTTTATTGAAATAAAATATGAAAAAACAAAAGCCTAGACTTTCAGGGGGAGAGTGTTTACAGAAAAAGATGAACACCCCAAATAGAGTCACTTCACCCCCTATTTATAGTGCTAGGTAGATAGTCTAATTGAACTTAAATTCTAAAAAGATAAATACATTTAATTAAAGATAAATAAAGATAATTAAAATAAAATCCTAAATTTGAACAATCCTAATAATTATCTTAATATTAATTATCCTAATATAAATAAAATAGAGTCTTATAGAATAAAATCTCTCCTTTTTGCGTTTTTAGTCCTTGTGTCTTCCACGCTCGCACTTTTGGCACAATCTTTTTCCTGTGTCGCATATCAGCCCAATATGTCTCCAAATTCGCACTTTTGTCCCTTAATTTTGCTTTTGCCTCCAAATCAGTCCCTAAAAGATAAAAAGACATAAATAGCTCAAATTAGTAGGATCAAGCTCAGAATAAACACATGATTAATATATAAAAATATGTTATTCTAGAGCATTAACATAGGGTAAGTGCAACGGTGGTTCTTGCCCATAAAGATCTGCATAAGGCGTGGTCTGAATAGTAGAATAGTAGGTGGTATTATACCACCACTCTGCCAAGGGAAGCCAAGAAACCTAAGCAGAGGGTTTTTTGCCAGTCATGTAATGCAAATAGCTCTCCAAACACTTGTTAAGGATTTCGGTCTGGCCATCCATTTGGGGGTGGTAGGCCGTAGACATCTTCATTTTGGTCCCTAAATGGCGAAACAGCTCTTGCCAAAAATGACTCAAGAAAAGATGATCCCGATTAGAAACGATAGAATCTGGTAGTCATGTAACTTGTAGATATGCTGAAGATACTCCGAAGCAACAGTCAAAGCTGTAAAGGGGTGAGCCAAAGCTAGGAAGTGACCGTACTTAGTCAAGCGATCAAATACAACAAGAATGGTGGATTTACCCTGGGATGGAGGAAGACCTTCAATGAAATCCATGCTAATGATAGCCCAGGCACAATCAGGTATGGGTAAGGGTTGCAAAAGTCCAGGAGAAGCAGAAGTGTCAGTTTTGCAACGCTGGCAAACATTACATTCCTGAACCCACCGTTTCACATCTTTCGAAAGGCCTTCCAGTACAGCAAAGCAGAAATATAATGTCGAGTCGCATGGATGCCAGAATGACCCCCTAAGGCACTGTCATAAAAGAGACCAAAAATGTGCTTTCGAAGTGGTATATCCTTCCCCACCACAACTTTGTCCAACTTATGAAGAAAGGTACCGTGCTACAAATACTTAGAATGTAATTGGGGCTGCTCTTGGATAGCTTAGCACAACTGAGAAAGTTTTTTATCAGTAGCATATGAAGATACAATGCGGTCCCAAACTTCTGACTAAGGAGAATGCGCATTACCTTCATATTGGAGCAATTGAGAAGTGTGATCAAAAGGTTTTTTGGACAATGCGTCGGCCACAGTATTCTGAACCCCCTGGCAATAAGAAATGGATAAATCATAACCCAACATCTTTGCGACCCACCTCTATTGATAAGGCGTGATTGCTTGCTGTTCAGAAAGAAATTTTAAGCTCTGGTGATCCGTTTTGATGAAGAAGTGTCGGCTAACCAAATAAGAATGCCATTTCTTCACTGCAAGCAAGACCGCAAGCATTTCCTTGTCATAGACAAACAAGGCTTGATACTTAACACCCAATGCCTTACTGAAGTATGCCACTAGTCTACCATTTTGTTGCAAAACAGCCCCGACCCCTTGACCACTGGTGTCGGTTTCTATACAAAAAGGTTCTTAAAAATTGGGTAACATAAGAACCGAGGCCTGGCAATTGGCCACCTTGAGTTGATTGAAAGCAGTTTGCTCAACCACTGTCCATTGCCATGGTTCGTCTTTTTTTAACAAAACAGTAGGAGGCTTAGCCAACAGACCATAACTTTGAATAAAGCGTCTGTAATGTCCTAAAAACCTCATAACTCTTTGACAGATGTCGGGGAAGACCAATCCATCACACTCTCCACTTTGGTACGATCCATGCTAACCACTCCTTGAGAAATCACATGACCAAGGTACTCAACCTGTATAGCTCCAAAAATACACTTAGACTTCTTAGCATAAAGCTAGTTAGACCGCAACACTCGAAGCACTTATCGCATGTGGAGCAAATAATCAATCGATGTCTATGAATACACGAGTATGTCATCAAAGAAAACCAAAATGGACTTCCTCAAAAAGGACCGAAAGATAGAATTCATCAAATATGTCATCAAAGAAAACCAAAATGGACTTCCTCAAAAAGGACCGAAAGATAGAATTCATCAAAGATTGAAAACTCGAGGGAGCGTTGGTCAGGCCAAATGGCATGACTAAGAATTCATAATGACCAGCATGTGTTTTAAAAGCTGTTTTATACACATCTTGGTCATACTATCATTATTCTTTTTGACCATCATCACTATCTCGAATTATGCCCGCATGCAACATTTCTTGTATCAACTTTTTTCTATTTCCGTTTTCTAAACTGCTGGATATCGAAAGGGTCTCACCTTGACAACCTTGGACTCATCCATCAGAGAAATTTGATGATAATACAATCGGTGTGGTGGCAAACCCATAGGAATCTGGAAGATGTCCTTAAAGTCAGCAAGAAGACCTTGCAAATCGAGTGGTAACGAGCTGGTTGCTTTGTGAGAGTAGTCTGATCACAAGAAGTTAGTAACATCGGATATAGCCCATTACCAACCAAACTTAAACACTTAGCCAGTTGGCTACTGGGCACAATCTGGAGTGAGCCTGGTACAATACCTTACAGCATGCAGTCATGTTCTATATGTTTAAATTGCATGGTCAAGTTAGAGAAATTCCATACAATTGGACCAAGGGATAACATCCACTGAATACTAGGCACCAAATCAAACCCTTTTACTGTCAAACGAGAAAGTCAGTAGTGAAATGATAACCCTGCGTCTCCCATGAATCTGCTCGACACAATCCTCGAGTGGACAGTTGAACCCCATTCTCTACCATAACTCGCAAGGTATTACTCAACTCCATTGTTAAATTTAGCCTTTTAGCCACCTTGAGGTCAAAAAAATTGTGTGTACTCCTAGAGTCCACCAACACACCTATTTCAGTGTGGTCAATAACGGCTGAGAATCGCATGGTATGATTTTCTTGTAGCCCTTACAAAGCATGCAATGACAACACAAGATTTTTTGAAATTGGCTCTATTAAGTCTGATGGCTCAGGATAATTTAGAGAATCTTCGGATGATGGGCTCTTAACATCAGACCCTTGTTCCCATGTTGGTTCAATAACAAGTTGGTATAATTAGGACTTAGAACATTTATGACCTAGAACATACTTCGAACTACACCAAAAACAAAGGCCCTTCTTCTGCCTATCTTCCAATTCTGCTTGGGACAAAGACTTAGATGGAATTCTTTGTCCCACACTACCTTGCACCAACCCACTGTTGAGGTTGACCCCCCACTCCTTTTTGCACACGTGAAGTAGGGAAGAAAGGTCTCGGTGAACTAAAGCTACTGCCAGTACTAAACCCCATCTTTGATGATCCACATGCAATGTTTTCAACCTGCCTAGATAGGTCATAGCCTTCCATCAATGATTAAGGTTTAAATAACTTGAGATACTGCCTAATTTCAGGCTTTAAATTACTGAAGAATATACTCAAAGCAAAGGGTTTAGGCAAACTCAAAAATCTATCATGGAATTGATCAATGGATCCATGTTGCTTAAAAGTGACTAACTCAGTCATAGGATCGAAAAATGAGTCAGAACCAAAACGCTCCCTAATTCCCCTAGCATACACCTCCCAAGTTAACTGATGTAACCTCTCATGCCTATGTACAAAAAAGTGATGCCAGTCTAACGCCTTCCCCTCTAAATGTAACATAACCACCCTGACTTTTGAATGCTCCCCAATACTTTCGGCCTCAAAATATTGCTCTAATTTAAACCACCAGCCTCTAAAATTCTCACCATCAAAACGCGGGAAGTCTACTCGAAAGGACGTATTTAAAGTGTCCACCATACCTCCACAAGAAGACACACTCGAGTGTTCTAGATCTGGCATTGGAGACACTATGAAATGCTTATTCCCAGGGAACCCAGGTGAAGAGCCCAAAATTCTCATCCCTTTGCTCAACGGTACCCCAGTAACTAAGACAGGAGGAATCTGCCCAAAATACTGCTCAAACAACGAATAAAGCTCAGGTCTAAGTTCAGATCGTACCTCTGATCGGACTTCTGACTTAAGTCCCTTTTGGAAATCCTTCAACCTCGCATCAATCCTAGCATCCAACTGAGTAAATTCAGCTTGCAACTGAGTAAGCTCACCTTGCATCATACCAAGCTCTTTCTGCATCCTTATAGTCACTCCGTCCACAGTCATGAGGATCGAGCAAGCTCAAATACCTTTGTTAAGGGTTAAATTTAGAACAAAGAAAAAATGAGAAATAAGCAGAAATCAATACAGAAAAGAAGGAAAAGAAGAAACTAAGAGTTCAGGATTTTCTCATATCATATTCTTGTAGTAACTGTTACAGTATATAAGGTAACTCAATAATGGATTCCTTTAACAGCAACAGTAGAATTTAAGCACACCATTTTAATAACAGTATTCCAACCAAAACGACTCATTTAACTAATGCTAAATGCACCAGATAACAACAATAAAAGAAGTAACAGAATTAACCAAAATATGAAAAGAATAATAGTCGTTGAACCCTTCCATAACAAACGAATGCTAGTGTTTCTTTACTAATTGATTGGATGTTTTAATACTTTGGGTTTAAGTTTAAGAAATTTGGTATTTAACTTAATTTTGATAGCAATATTTGTTGAAATGGTTAGAGTTTTAAAACCCTAAATTTCAAAATTCAAAATTGAATAAGGTATCACCAATTTTGATTAAGAATAGAGATCTTAAATTTATATAATGTCTTTATAGATTGTTGCGCACAACGATAGTCTAAAAAGAGTACATTTTCTGCCAGCTAGGCCCATCTCTAGTACATTTGCAAATTGAGTCGATCAATTTCCTTTGCTCACTTTCAATACTTATTGCGATGACAAGTTATTATTTAACCATAAATTTAAGCTTGTGGAGAAGAAATTATTCTTTGATGGACTAGGAATCATCGCCTTTCACATCGTTTTTGAGAACTCAAAATTCCTTAAAACATGTAAATTAATCTTCATCGAATACCCACAATGAACACAATAGCCTTCATTAGACATATGTCTTCGAACTCACTCTGTATTAATCAGAATCCTATCTTGCTACAATAACCATAGGAATACATTAACTTTTTATGGAGCCTTACAATTCCAAATCGACTTAACATTACTATGAGATATCATATTCTTGTAAGTATTAGAAAATAATGTTATTTTTATTCAATTAGAATAACAACACATTCTTTAGATTTTAAAAGTAATTTAAATTAGAAAAAATATTAATATATATTTATAAATAAATAATCCAAAAATTGAATCGAAAAATTATTAAAATATATTTATAAAAATATTTAAAATTAATTTTAAACATCTCATTTTATATTGTTTAATTTTTATTTAAATAATTTATATTAAAAATAATAAAAGATAAAAATGCTAATATACAATATTCATTACTTCAAAATAATTTTTAAGTAACTTTTAACTAAATTATTGTGATGCATACTACCTAAGAATTTCTTGTGACATTAAGCTGAAAGAAAAAAGAATTATAGTAAAAGGAATTAAATAGATTAAACAACAATTGAGTGCTACCATGATTAAGATCATTTTTAACTATGCCACTAATTGTACCTGGAGCCTAAATAAATTTATTAACACCAAATGTTTGTGAAAATCTCATATTTATTGCTTTCTGTATAAACATGGGTCACTTCAACCTCCCAATCCAACCAAAGGAGCCTCCTTATAGCTCGCATCAAATCGTTAGCACCATGACTAACTTCTTGCTCTTTTATTATAGAGATTGCAAGTAAACTGTCCATCTCTACTGTCGAAACCATTTTTTGAAAAACGGGGATCGATTTTGGTTTTAGAAATAAAAAACGGGAGTCGCCACTAATTTTTTTTATAAGATGTGATCGGGTCACCTCGTAAAAGTTGTTGTTTTTAATAAATGATTTGATTTATTTAAACAACGATTTTGGTCTGCGAAATTCAGAAAAACGAGTTCGGGAGTTGGTTACGTACGAGGAATGATTAGCATCCTCGTAACGCCCAAAAATTGATACCTAGTTGATTAATTAGTGCCTTAGTGTCGAAAATTGAAAACTTGAAAGACTTTAAAATACAATCTCTCTTTTCATAAAAAAAAAACTCGAATGTTAAAGACCTTCTCATCTCGAAGTAATAAAATGTCACATCCAGTAAGTTAGGACACGACATCTCGAACTTTTGAGAATGAGCTTGCCTTTTATTTAAAACTCGTATATTTTCACCCTTTTTAAAAAGATATTCGATTATTTAGGGTAAACGAGGAAAATTGAAACCCAGTAAGTTAGGGCACGATCTCTCGAACTTCCAAATACCGAATATTGCCTTTATTTATAAAAATTTTATCTCGAGGTAACAAGATGTCATATCTGGTAAGTTAGGGCACAACACCTCGAATCTCAGAGAGTAAACATTTTATTCAAAACTCGTATTGCAATTTTAAAAGCATATTCTGTTATTTAGGTTAAATGAGAAAAATCGAAACCCAATAAGTTAGGGCACGATTTTCTCGAATCTCGAAATACAAAATATTGTTTATCTAAAACAACATTTTAATGTATCGAGTAAAAATATAGTGTGATTTATAGTGAAATATAAAAGCAAATTATGGTGCTAATACGTGTGAAATAATAATAGGTGTGACAATGTTGATAATAATATGAGCAATTATACGAATATGAAATATAAATAAGGCTAATAATAATATAAAAGTAGAAATAAATAAACAAGTAAAACAGAAATTACTAAAAAAACTTAAACAAATAAATAAGAAAAGTGAAATAAACAAATAAATAGGTAAATAAATAAAAATATAAAATATGATAAAAATGACTATAATAATGAAAACAGTAATAATAATAATACTAATGATATTAATAGTAGTAATAGTAATAGTAAAAAGTAATAATAATAATAATAATGATGGCAATAATAGTAATAATATGCTAAATAATAATAGTAATAAAACAATAGTAATAGTAATTACAAAAGTGATAATAGTAATAAAATAGGATGATAATAATAATGATGATGAAAATAAAAATAGTAATAATAGTAATAATAATAAAACCGTAATAGAAAGAAAAGAAATGATAACATATAAATAGTAATAATAATATATTAATAATAATAATAGTATATGTTAATAACGATAATAATAGAAAGTAATAAAAAATAAAAATAAAAATATTATGTCAATACAGATAATAGAAATAACAGTAATAAAAACAATAATAATAATAAATATAATAATAGAAAATAACTAATTTGAAAATAAAATAGCAAAATAATGAAAAATGATTAAATTGAACTTAAGACGAAAGTTTGGGACAAATTCAAACTAAAAGAACAGGGGAGGACCAAATTGCAGCACGCGCACAACGTGGAGGGACGAAAAAAGAAAATATCCTCATCCCTCGAAAAATAGCGTTTTGCGCGGGATTAGAATGAAATAAAAATAAAATTTCAGGGCAAAATTAAAAATAACAAAAGATTTAATTGTAAAACTATAGAAAAGTAGAAGGGCTAAATGCACAAATATCCCATTTTTAAAAAACACACAGATCCTCCCCTTAGAGCGGGTCGGGTCGGGTCGGCCTTCGCAAAACGACGTCGTTTTGACGTCTGGGGAGGCCAACCAAAACGACGTCGTTTTGGTCTTCTATAAAAGCCTAAATTTAAAAAAAAAAAAGATTTTCACCAAAGCTTAAAAAAAAAAATAGAAGAGAACTCCTCTATTCTCTCTAGGTTTGCTCAGATTCCGACTAAGAAGTCGGCCGACCTCCACAATGACCCGTCGTCAATCCATGTCATTGGGCACTTGCATGCGATGGCGGAACTTCAAAAAAGGTATTTTTTTTTATATTTATATAAACTGTTTTTTTTAAAGAAAAATAAAAAAATATAGATGTATGAATATATTCGAAAATGAATAGAGGAAAAAAGGAAAAAGAAACAAATAAATGTAGGAAGGTAATAACCTTAGTTCGTTTTTGAACTTTGTTTGTTTGCTCGCTATTTTTTTTTGTATTTAAATATGTTCTTTTCTTGTATTCAATGTCTAAAAAAACCAAAAAAAAATACAAAGATTAAAAGGCTTTTTATAGCCATTTTACAAAGTTTTTTTTTCGTTCAACTACATGTCATTTCTTTTTTAATTCTTGCAGGTGCAACTTGAGCGGTGGCAACAGTGGCGGTTAAGTAGGTGGAATGGGTGATGGGACAGAGAGCAATTGGCCGAAGGTCAGACATAGGGGCGGCGGCTAGCTAGGGTTTCTTTTTTTATTTTGTTTTTTTTTTTAGTTTTAGGTATTGGGCTAGAGTTTGAAATTGGGCTTAGTTGGGTTTGGGTAGTTGATTTAGGTTTGGGTTTTGGGTTTGTAATTGGCTGATGGGTTTTTAGTCTGGGTTTTGGTTTGGTTTGGGCTTTGTTTAGTTGGGCTTGAGGTTTTGTAATTGGGTATGTTAGCCCGGGCAAAATTTGGGCTGTACAGTTGCCCCTCATTGCTTGTTGTCGTGTAACGAGAACAGAATAAAGACTTTTGAAAGACCAATTTTGCCCGGTCTTGCTGGGTCTTCACTTCTTTGGTGCTTCTCTTCTTCGAGTAGTCTCATTCCAGTCTACCGCGTCTTGTTGCTTTGGTCCATTCCACCGCAACTTTTGTAGTTTTCAGTCTGTCCCACTGCAAATTTTAGGGATATGAGATTTGTGTTTTAGTCTGCTCCACTGCAACTTCAGGGAGATAAGACTTGTGACTTCAACCTGCTCTACTGCAACTTCAGAGAGATAAGGTTTGTTTTGATCTGCTCTACTGCAACTTCAGAGAGATAAGATCTGTTTATTCATAGCTTCAATCTATTCCACTGTAACTTCAGGGAAATAAGATTCGCTATTTTCAGTCAGCTCCACTGTAACTTTAGGGAGATAAGACTTGTAATTTCAACCTGCTCCACTGCAACTTCAGGGAGATAAGGTTTGTTTTGATCTTCAGCCTGTTACCCTACTGCTGAGGGGGTTAAGGCTCACCGTCTTTGATTTGCTCCCCTACTGCTTAGGGTGATAAGATCTATAATTTTTAGCATGTTACCCTACTGCTTAGGGGGTTAAGGCTTACTGTCTTCAATCTGCTCCACTACTGCGTAGGGAGATAAGATCTGTAATTTCCAGCCTGTTACCCTACTCCTTAGGGGGTTAAGGCTTACCGTCTTCAATCTGCTCCACTATTGCTTAGGGAGATAACATCTGTAATTTCCAGCCTGTTTCCCTACTGCTTAGGGGGTTAAGGCTTACTGTCTTCGATCTGCTCCACTACTGCTTAGGGAGATAAGATCTGTAATTTCTAGCCTGTTACCTTACTGCTTAGGGGGTTAAGACTTACTGCCTTCGATCTACTCCACTACTGCTTAAGGAGATAAGATCTTTAGTTTTCAGCCTATTACCCTACTACTTAGGGAGTTAAGGCTCACCGTCTTCTAGGGACATGATCTGTAGAATTGGTTTCATGTACCTATGCTTATGCTAAATGATTAGGATGCTATGATCGGAATGAATCAAATGCTCCTAACTAAATGTGTTATGAATTATCTATAAATGAGTGCAGCATGTTATGAGAATCATCCCTGTTTTAGTATTTGGGTCGCCATTTCTCTTTGTTCATCAAGATTCTATCACTGAAACAATATATTGTCTTCTTGTTCAGCTTAGATCTTGGACAGAAAACTCGAAGAGGTAGTCCAAATTTAAACTCTCTTTCTCAAATGTTTCCAGCCCTTAGGTTTGGTTAGTTCTAAATAATAGTCATGTTTCAGGTTCTTATACTATTTAGAAGCTTTCAGTGTAATATGCGGAACTTCTTTTGTGAAAATAGTCCAATAATCGTTATTTTAATGTAAAATGCTTGAAAAAGATCGTAATAATGGACGGAACTGAAACTTATCAGAAACAAAATTTGAAAAGAATAGATTAATCTAAGAAATCAAACATTGCTGGAATACAAAATGAATAAAAGAAAAATAAGTGCCCCATATATCGCAGCATGAGCTTCTCTGTACAAACTTTTTGAAGACCCTTTTTTGAGCTCAATATGTGTTTAGGGGATCTAGAGTACTCTTGTTGATTCCCCAAGATGTAACATCTCTCGTCCTTGTTAATTTAGGTATCGCAAGACTACCGCATGCCCCACCTTCGATCAAAATTCAAATCGCCCTTTACAAGTTTTCAATTTAAAATCCCCTTGGTCTCAATGTGCCCTTTGCGAGTTTTCACCTTGGCCTCTCCCTTTTTTTTTAGGCGAAGTATTTCTTAACCGAATCTGAATTCACAGGATTGGGTAAGGTCTTACCATCCATTTCGGTCAATATCAACGCTCCTCTAGAAAAGTCCTTCTTTACCACATAAGGTCCTTCCCAATTCGGCATCCATTTTCCACTAAAATTCTTTTGTATGGGTAGGATCTTTTTCAATACTAGGTCTCCCTCATGGAATTATCTAGGATGAACATTTTTTTTGTAAGCTCGCATCATCCGTTTTTGGTATATCTGACCATGACGGATAGCCCTTAGCCTTTTTTCTTCAATCAAATTCAACTGATCGTATCGGGACTGGATCCATTCTGCTTCATCCAACTTCACTTCTGACAAAACTCTGAGGGAAGGAATCTCGACCTAGATAGGTACAACCACCTCCATTCCATAAACCAATGAGAAAGGCGTTGCCCCAGTAGAGGTCCTATAGACGTTCGATAAGCGTAAAGGGCGAATGGTAACTTCTCATGCCAGTCTTTATAAGTCTCAGTCATTTTCCCCACAATCTTCTTGAAGTTTTTATTTGCTGCCTTGACTGCACCATTCATCTTAGGGCGATACGGTGACGAGTTGTGATGTCTGATCTTGAAGAGACTGCAGACCTCCGCTATCGTATTATTGTTCAAATTTAATGCATTGTTAGATATGATCCTTTCTGGCATTCCATATCGACAAATGATTTCCTTTTTCAGGAACTTACTAACTGCTGATTTTGTAACATTGACATATTGTGACAGCCCTAATTTGGCCCTAGTCGAAAAGTGGTTCGGGATCACAAAACCGAGCCAAAAAATAATTAAATGTTATATTCTGTGATTATTACATATGAAAGTGCATGTGCGAAAATTTCATGCTTTGATTTTTGCCATTTGTAAGTGAAATTATGAAATAGGACTTATGTGAAAATTTTTGAAAATGCAATAGGCTAATTTGTAGTGGCCAAATAAATAGGAGTGCAAAATAGGAGGATTTGCATGTCAAACCTCCCATTTTAATGCATAGTGGCCGGCCATTATGTTGGTGGTAGACAACATGTGCAAATTTTTTTTATTTGAGTTATGGCATGAGTATGGCACAAATATTATTTGTGTTTTTGTATCATAAAATGTTGGGTGATAAGAATAACAAAAGGAAGTAAAGGAAGTTTTTGTTCATTCTTTGTTCTTCATAGCCGAATTTGAGAGAGCAAATAGGGGAGGAAACCCTTGAATATTCGGTCACTAGGAGGAGAAAAATTGAAGGTAAGTTCTTGGTATTTTGCTTCTCTTTTGATGTTCAAGGGTTCTTTTTGATTCTACCTTAACCCATGAAGCATATTTTGATTTTTTTTGGTTGTGTTGTGTGCATTCGGTCATGAATGTAAATGAGAGAAATGGTTGTTGTTTCATGTTCTTTTGATGAATAATGGAAGATAGGTGAAGTTGAGCCAAACAAATGAGCATGCATGTGCCTTAGATGCTAAGGGGAAAAAAATCGGCTAACATGTTGTGTGTATTATGTAATGATTGTGCTTTAAAATGATGAAATGGAGATTATGCTTAAGTAAAATCATAGATATGTGATGATTGATTGGTGATATACATGTTTAAATAACATGCATGCAAGGTATGTGTGAAAGAGTGATATGGTAATAAATCTGCTTGGGACAGCAGCAGTAGCGTGACTTTAAAAAATCACCATAAATTGTGGGAGATGAGTTAGAAGCTGAATAAATTATGTAATTAAATATTAATGAGTATAGTTTCTTATAAAATAAACCATGTAAGCAAAATAATTTCCGATAATGAGATATTTGAAGTGATGTGGGACAGGGTCAGAATGACTTCTAGATCCTCTGTTCTATTTTTATAAAATCATTATAAACTGTAAAAAAATGTTAATAAGATTAAATTTATATTCTTATACTCCTTAATGAGTCTAGTTTCAAATGAAATAAACGATAACATGTTTTGAATTCTGTACAATGAGAAATTTGATTCGTAGTGATGAGTGGTCAGATTAGTCAAACAGTGAAACAGGAGAAAATATAAGAAAAATATGGTATTTATTGGACAAACCAAAAATTCTGAAAATTTTATGGATGTAATATATATGAGTCTATTTTCAGGGAAAATTAACGGCACTTGATTTGGAGTTTTGTAGCTCCAATTATAAATTGTTTAGTAACTATTGCTCAGGAAGATAGCTTGCAGTGAAATTATGATTATGTGGTAAACATTGACAAAAATTTGTTAATGAGTTGCTTATTGATTTCTTATAAGCTTGCTATGATCAGTAGGTGTGAAAGTCGAATATATATATATATATATTGAAAGTGATACTCGAATAGTCGAATAATGACTAGTTTAAAATCTTTGAATTGAAGCTCAAGAGCATAGAGGGGCAAAATTCGGATAAGGGAGAAGAGAAAGTAATTGAATAGCCGTTGTATTCGTTCGGCAACATTCAAGGTAAGTTATTAAGTGTTTAAGCTTGATTCTTTTTTATATGCCTAAGAGTTAAACTAATATGGTAAAGGGAATGTAAATTTTATTTAGTTAATGTGTCGAATATGTAATGATTTAAGGCTATAAGCCGATTATGGCTATTATGCCTAAGTTGAATTGGATTTGGAAATTTGATGCACTAAATGAGTGTTACAATGAATAAACTATGCCGTATATGTGCTGGGGGAGATATCACGATTTGTGATTGTTGAATATCTAAAGGAAACCATGATGTATATACAATTATTATATTTAGTCCGTTGTGGTAGCCGAAGGTGGCTTGGTACTAAAGTGATTAAATGTGAACTTCGATGAGGTAACTGTTAGTGATCGATGATATAAGTTATGCATTATAATATATATATTCGGGTTTCAAACCTAGCAGACGTAATGCCAGTGAAATGACATCAGACTTAAAGGTCTAACAGGCTCATGGCTGGTGATGAAATCAGGTTATTATGTAGCAGGCAAATTGCTGGTAAACTATTAAAAGCGTGGTGCTATAAGACTATGGGCTAATACGATATGTGGATTCGTTCCGTATAGTAAATTATTCAGGTACGAACAACCTAATTAAGTACATGTGAAGTAAATAAATTTGATGATTGATGTGAATCGAACGTATAAGAAATGGTTTCATGTTTATGTTCAACTATGAGACCTTGTGTTAAATCGACAATCGAATTCGTTCAAATACATTAAGTTGGTCAGGTATGCGATATGTACTTATGCATGTTAAATCAACTGGAATTGAATCACAAATGTGAATTGAGAAGCATAGGTAAAAATGCCTATATGTGAGTAAGGGTAAAACCATCGTAAATTATTGATAAGGATGGGCTATGTGCGGAACCATCTTATAATTGTTAATTTGAAAAGTTGTGTACGAATCAGTGAGCAATATGTACATATTAGATGAATTGTGACCTTTTGGTTCTATCTGAATTAAGTTGTGCGATAAATAATTTATGTATATGACTTATATTTGAATGGTCACTATGGGTTAAGTTTGAATGGTGAAATAGATATGTGATATTTTCGTATGACTTTTGAACCGAAATGTAAATGGTGGTGTTCATATAGAGCTTATATCCGAATGTAGCAAATGACTACTAATGTGATTTGTTGAATGAGAGATGTTAAAATATGATTAAATATGCATGATATTTGATGTATATCCGGTTAAATCCATGAGCTTCGTCTTTGGTATTATATCCGGGTTAAATCCCACGAGCTTCGTCTTTGGTATTATATCCGGGTTAAATCCATGAGCTTCGTCTTGGTAATATGTCCGGTTAAATCCCACGAAGGCTTCGTCTTGGTATTATATCCGGGTTAAATCCATGAGCTTCGTCTTTGGTATTATATCCGGGTTAAATCCGCAAGCTTCGTCTTTGGTAATATATCCGGGTTAAATCCATGAGCTTCGTCTTTGGTATTATATCCGGGTTCAATCTCGCAGGCCTAGTGCTGGTATTATATTCGGGCCTTTGAGCCTAGCAGGCTATAATGCCGGTGAAATGATATGTTATGTGAATTCAGTGTTCCTTGTAAGATAGGGATATAGTCGAATGTTAAAGATGAAATGATAGTGTATTGTATCATACTTATATGGCCTAATGGCAAGTATAACATGTTGGTAAATATGTAATGTGCTTTTATAATCGAATGATAAGTTTGAAATGAATGTGAGTGAAATGTTATGCATAAGCTATCAAATGCTAAGTATGAAAATGAGATGAAAGAAAGGTGTTTGAGATGTATAATTATATACGTTCGAATGATGTTAGTACTTAATTGATATGAATATGTTATATGGAACTTGTTGATTTGATTATTCGGGCCTTTGAGCCTAGTAGGCTATAATACCGGTGAAATGATAATCGGGCCTCGAGCCTAGCAGGCGAAATGTCGGTGATTTGAAAAAAATCTAAGACTAAGGTACCTCGTATTAGATTGACAAATGAATACATTCAATAAGTTAAATGGGCCAGGTACACATTATGTACTCATATGTGAGTTTGATTTGAAGTGAATCATAAGTGTGTAATGTGATACATACGTGAATAAATGTTATAACTATATCTATGATCATGATACACCTGGTCAGGGTGAGAAAGTATGTGAAAGTATTTGATGTAATTATGTTATATGAATTCAGATTAAGTGTGATAAGAATGCTGAACGTGCATTATGTGCTTGTGAATATTCGGCCAGATGGCAATTATACCTAGAATATGGTCTCTTGAGAAATTGAATAATCGAAGTATAATTGCGTTTATTTGTTTGCATTGTTTAAAACTTACTAAGCTTATGAAAGCTTACTCCGTTGTTACGTTCCTCTGTTTTATAGATTGTTGGCTCCAGTTACTTGCTCGGGTTGGAGTTTGCAGGAGATATTATCACACTGTCGAGCTCACGCCAATGGTGTAAGTAAATCCTAGTATTTCGAGTCTATGGCATCTATAGGGTTTTAATGTTTTGGACATCGTAAGCCCATATATGGGACAGATTGCATGTGAAAGGAAAAGTTTTAAATTGATTGAAATTTTTCGGCACGGTTTTTGTGTTATTGACTGAGTTTAATTGGGTAACACCTCGAACCCTATTCCGGTGAGGGATACGGGCGAGGGGTGTTACACATATGAAGCGGCCTCTACCCACTTGGTGAAGTAGTCGATGACCACAAAGATGAATCAATGCCCATTGGAAGCTTTTGGTGATATTGGCCCAATTACATCTATGCCTCACATAGGGAAAGGCCATGAAGAAGGTATAACATGTAAAGGTGAAGGAGACACATGAATTTTGTCTCCATAAATTTGGCACTTATGACATCTTTTGGCTTAGTTAATACAATCCCCTTCCATGGTGGACCAATAATAACCAAACCTCATAATTTGCCTGGCCATTGTAAAGCCATTAGAATGTGTCCCACAGATGTCCTCATGGACTTCTTCCAAGATCTTCTTAGTTTCTATAGCGTCTACACATCTTAATAGCAGATCCTTCCTTCTTTTGTATAGAATCTCCTCGTCCAAGACATAATCACTGACTAGTCTTCTTAACGTCTTTTTGTCATTCTCAATAGCTTGGTCAGGGTACTCACGATTCTTCACATATCGTAGTATATCATGGTACTAAGGATGATCATCATTTTCTTCTTCTTCTTCGATGTTGTAACAATGAGCTGGAGCCTCGTAAATATTCATTTGGATTTGTTTCACATCCTCTTGTTTGTTTACCTTGATCATGGAAGCTAAAGTTGCTAGGGCGTTAGTCATCTGATTTTCTTCTCACAAGAGGTAGCAGAAGACGATATCATCAAACTCTTTAATTAATTCGAGGACCATACTTCGATAATTGATCAACTTGGGGTCTCTCATTTCCCATTCACCTTTGAGTTGATAAATCACTAACGCAGAATCTCCATATACTTCTAGCGTTTTAATCTTGCGATCTATGGCTGAGCGAATGCCCATGATGCATGCTTTGTATTCTGCCATATTGATCGTGCAGTCAAAATCTAATTTACTAGTGAAGGGATAATGATCTCCGTTTGGGGATACCTAGACTGCCCCGATTTCGTTACCTACATCATTTGATGCTCCGTCAAAGTTTAGCTTTTAAGGATGACCTTCTTGAGGGTCTTCTTCAATGGTTGCCTCATACATTAGATCTTCATTTGGGAAATCAAAATTTAGAGGCTCGTAGTGTTCTAAAGCTCTACTGGCTAGAAAATCTGCTATTGCACTCCCTTTTACAACTTTCTGGTTCACATAGACTATATCAAATTCAGAAAGCAGAATTTGTCATCGATTCATTCTCCCATTCAAAGCAGTCGACTCCATCATGTACTTTAGAAGGTCCAGTTTAGAGATCAGCCAAGTTGTGTGGTACAACATGTATTGTCTCAGTCTTCGGGTTGTCCATATTAAGGCACAACACAACTTTTCAATTGGCGAGTATCTCGTCTCACACTCAGTAAATTTCTAACTGAGGTAATATATCGCTTTTTCTTTCCTTCCTCACTCATCATGTTGGCCAAGCACACATCCCATAGAATTTTCAAATACTGCCAAGTACAACATCAGTGGCTTATCCAGACTAGGTGGTGTCAACACTGGGGTATTAGACAAGTATTGCTTAACCTTGTCAAAAGTCTTCTGGCACTCTTTATCTCAAACACCAGGGTTGTGTTTCTTAAGGAGACGGAATATGGGGTTACATTTCTCGGTTAGTTGTGAAATGAACCGAGCGATAAAGTTTAGTCTCCTTAAGAATCCTCGAACTTCCTTTTGAGTACGCGGCAGAGGTAATTCTTATATGGCTTTGACTTTATCTGGGTCAATCTCAATCCATTTTTCACTGACTATGAATCCTAACAGTTTTCCTGACCTGCCCCGAAGGTACATTTTGCTGGATTGAGTTTCAGCTGAAATTTCTTCAATCTCAAAAATAATTCCCTCAAGACTTGCACATGCTCCTCTTCTGTCCGAGATTTGGCGATCATGTCGTCGATATAGACTTCAATTTCTTTGTGCATCATATCATGGAACAGGGTTACCATGGCTCTCTGATATGTCGCTCCCATATTTTTTAGACCAAACGGTATCACCTTATAGCAAAAGGTTCCCTAAATGGTTACAAATATTATCTTATTTATGTTTTTAGAGTGCATCTTTATCTGATTGTACCCTGAGAAACCATCCATGAAGGAGAACTGTAACGGCCTAATTTTCAGTGGTGTCGGAAATGGTGATTTGAGATCACTAAATTCGACAAATAAGATTGAACAAGATAATAATTTAATATTTATGAGTCAAGTAAGAATTTAGAAGAATTTGTGAAATGGTGAAATTAGTGAATTAAAAGAATTTATTAGGTCAAACGGGTCAAAAATGAGGTATCGAGACCTCAAAGTTGAAAATCGAGCTATAAATATTTTTATAAATATTTATGGAGTGTCATTGAGTTAGTATTAAAGTTCCATTAGAAAATTTTAACGTTTGGATGGCTAATTAATTAAAAGGACTAAATTGAAAATAGCGCAAAATTTGTTAAATTGTGAGTAAATAGCTTAAGTATTTAAAAGATGGATTTAAAGAGCAATTAGACCCAAAGGTTAATGGCTGGACGGTTTGGGTATGAAATAAGCAAGAAAACAATGTGAACAAGGGCAAAATTGGAAATAGTATAAAAGTTAATAGTTAAATAATGATGTAATTGAAAAATCTAGACATTTCTTCATATTTTCTCAGATAAAACGCCATAGAAGGTCTGGAGAAAGCTTGTTTTCATATTTTACATCATGTGAGTTTAATTCTTACTTTTCTTGATAATTTTATGTTTTATGACTTTTACAATTAGGTCCACTTGTAGAATTCATTAGTTTTTGATTTTATGGGTGAAATTGGAAGTTACCCTGGATGGATAAGGGAATTTTATGATGAATTATTATGAAATTTAAGTTCTAATTTTATATTAAGGTGGTTTTATTAAGTGATTTTGATAGGAAATGATATTTAGGACCTAATTGTGAAAAAGTTGTGAATTGAAGGTTTCTGTTGAAATTAAGAATATAAAAGGTTTTGAAATAGTTTATAATGATAAAATAAAGTGTTAATTGAGAAAAATTAGTTCAATTGATGGGTGAATTGAGAGGGACTAAATTGTGAAAATTGTAAATTTTGGGGTAAAAGTGCAATTTCGAAATTTGAACAGCATAAATTGTGAAGTGAAATAGAATTGAAATGGATGCTAATGAAGGAATGATTTTATAATTATAGATCAAGAAAACGAAATGAATCGTGGAAAGGAGAAAATTCAAGAATAGTCCACAATTTCTCGACTTTTACAAATTAGTCGAGTAAGTTCATATGGCAAAGTTCAATGTTTTGTTATGAAAATCTTATGATTGTTAAAGTATTTTATTGTTGATGAATACTATCAATTTGCATTAACTAATAAATAATGTGTAACTAAAAGTACAAATTAGTAGGAACAATGGATTTGAGTGCTTCTATTACGTGACCACGATGAATTGACGAAAAATATGTGATAAGTGCGCCTGTTTAAGACCATAGCTGGGTTATGGAATCGGTGCAATGTGATAATGTGACTCAGTATAAGACCATAGTGGGCTATGGCATCGGTATAATGTGATAATGTGATTAGTATAAGACCATGTGCAGGATATGGCTTCGGTATGATATGTGAACGTGTAAGACCATGGCAAGGCTATGGCTTGATTGTGTGATGCGTATCAATGTGAAAGTCCATAGTTTACTATGGCAATGTGATAATGAAGCACTCAATTCCCTTATTGTTCCCTAATTTGACAATGAAGTAAATGAGAAATGGGCCTAAGGGAGTTAAATTGTGAGTTGCCATATGGAAATTATTCCAATGAGTTATTAATGAAATTGTGATTTGGAGGATGAAATAGTTAAACTAATAGATATATGATTGTGTACGATATTTGATATGATTTGTGTTTATATGCCTATGAGCTTACTAAGCTTCAATAAGCTTACTTGTGTGTGTTTAATATTTTATGTAGATTGACTTGAAGTGAAGTGGGTAGATTGGATCAACACAACAGGGCACACTATTCAGATCAATTCGGTAGTTTTTGTTTTATGTTTAAAGATTTATATGGCATGTATAGAGTTTGAATGAATTGAAGTAAAGATGTTATAAACTAGTTAACAATATTTGTACTAAAACAGTTTTGGTAAGTAGCAGTAGTTTGACTTTGAAAAATCACTAAAAATAGTAGAAATGGAATTAAATAATGAATAAATTATGGAATCGAATCTTGATGAGTTTATTTTCATATGGAAGAAGCAAAACAGGTATATGAGCTATATTTTATGAGATGTTTAAATTTTTGTGAAACAGGGCCAGAGCGATTTCTGGATCCCCTGTTCTGACTTTGAAAATTCACCATAAATTTTACAAAGATAATTAGAAGTCATACTTTATATTTACAGATTCCTTATTGAGTCTAGTTTTATTAGAGACAAACGGCATAGTCATTGAAGCTCTGTACAGAGAGATATCTAATTCGTAATACACAAAGGTCAGAGTAGTCAAACCCTGAAACAGGGAGATTTTAAATAATAAACTGTACTAATTTGCTTGACCAAAATTCTAGAAAAAATTGGTAAGTAGATATATGAGTATAAATTCATAAAAATTTACGGATTTGGATTTGAGTTTTATAACTCGAGATATGAATTATTTAGCAACTATGACACAGTTGGACAGCTTGTCTGAAAAGTATTATATAAATTATCTAAATTTGGTTAAGTGCTCAAATAAGTTTAGTAGTGCCTTGTGCTCGACTCAAAAGCGGTCTCGGGTAAGGGGCATTACATTTATTGGTATCGAGCTTCGGTTTAGCGATTCTCGGAATATGTATGATGTGAAAAGTGTCTAGAATTACATGCCATATAAATCGTGATAGTGTGTTGTGTATGATCCGATCTAATCCTTGTTTTATTATAGATTATCTTCGATTTGAAAAGATGTCGATAGACCGAACAAAGCGAGCAAGAAGAAGTTAATAGCGAGTACAAATCTACGAACAAGGAACAAGTAGTGAAGCTCGATTTCATTGATGCGAGAACAAGAACTCAAAAATATGATTTATGGATTCATAAATCGGTGGTATAATGAGAATGTGCGAGAAAGAAATCGGACTCGCAACCTCCTCCCCTATCTCAACATCTGTAGTACCCTCGGTTGCTCCTCCACCTCCTCCAAACAACTGAATCGCAAAGCGTTCTCCATTTGAAAAGCTCAAAAACATGGGGTGAAGAATTTCGGGAAGAATAGACGATGACCCGTTAAAATTTGAATATTGGTTACAAAGTATAATGAGGGTTTTAAGCAAATGGCGTGCTCACCAGATGATTACTTAATATGTGCCGTGTCATTATTGAAAGAAGAAGCTTATAAGCGGTGGGAAACAATAGAAGGTTGTTATTTATTTGAGAAGATCACTTGGGAATTTTTTCAAAATGAATTTAAGAAGAAATATGTCGGTAGAAGATATCGGATAAGAAGAAAGAGAATTTCTCGACTTACGACGGAAAACAATCAGTGGCTAAATATGAAAGAGAATTTGTTTATCTGAGCAAATATGCTCGAGATATAGTACCCACTGAAGAAGAAATGTGTATCAGATTTGAAGAAGGGCTTAATGATGAGATTAAAATGATGATAGGGGGCATTGAGATACGAGAATTTGTTGTTCTATCGGATCGTGCTCGAAGCTTGAAGAAGTATATAATAAAAAGATGCAACGAGATAGAAGAAGTAAAGAATCTTTCAAAAGAAGTGCATCTAAGTCATTTTCGCTTTACCGGTGAATAAATCTAAAGAGGAATTCAATCGAGCCACTTGATTACCGAAAGATCGGGAAAAAGTAGGCCAAGACAATCGATTACAAAGCATCCGCAGACACTTTGTTAGTGTGGGTAGTGTACAAAATACCCAAAGGCCCAAGTGTCAACATTGTGGAAGAAGTCACCCGGTGAATGTAGAAGTAAATTAGGGCTTGTTATAAATGTGGGGCCCTTGATCACTTTATTCGTGATTGTCCCCAATTACAAGTAGAAGAAGTGGAGCAGAGGAGAAACCGAAAATTCTTCCTCAAAAGGAAGACGCTCGGTCGGAAGCGATTCTTCTGAGGGCTACTCGTTCGGGTATGAAAGATCTTGCTAGCCGATCGGAAGTTAGGGCTCTGCTCGTACTTATGCCATTTGAGCGAGAGAAGAAGCAGCAGTTCAGATGTAATTGCTGGTACTTTCTATCTTTATGATGTTCTGTGTATGCTTTAATAGACCACGGGTCTACTCATTCATATATTTGCACTATGTTAGCATTTGAAAAGAACTTATTTGTTGAGCCTCACGATTATGATGTACAAGTTACAAATCCGTTAGGTCAAAGTGTGGTAGTTAATTTAATATGTCATAAGCATCCCTTTGAAAGTTAAAATTTGTGATTTCCGCCGATTTGATCTTGCTATCCTTTCGGAATTTGATGTTATCTTGGGCATGGGTGGTTAATAAAACATGACGCAATAGTGAATTGTCGAGAAAAGCGAATTAGCTTGAAATGTCAAACAGGAGACATTATTTTGGTTGAGTCTGGAAATTTGGATGACATGGTTAGAATGATTTCCTTTATATGCCTTTCGAAATTGTTGCGTAAAGGAAATGAGGCTTATTTAGCCTATATTCTTGATACTCAAGTTACGAATCAAAGTTAGAGCAACTATCTATTGTAAATGAATTCATGGATGTATTTCCTGAAGCATTTAAATTGTGTTTTGCTAATAATTGTGAAATTATTTTAATTGTTCGTAGCTAATATCAAGCCTGAAGCATCGGCCCAAAAAGGAAAAGAAAGATCGTCGAGGATTAAATCTGAAGAGAATTCTGGTTTGTATCACTATAACTCAAGCTCTATAATTAATATATGTTTAATTTAATATGAATATGTGGTAAGTATTTTAAGGTAAGTATTTAATGAACAAATAAAATTTGTGATTGGGTATTAAAATTGAGATTGATACTGAACTGAATTATGGGATTCTGAATATTGTTTTGAATACCAAATTGAACTGTAAAATTACTGAATAATGTTACGTATATTGCATTGAACTTTAAAATTTCTAATGAAGTGAATTACTGAATTACTGTGAAAATTGATCAAAATAATAAATTATAATTAATATTGAATCGAAATGGAAATTGTACTGAAAAATGATTTAAATACCCTATTAACTAGTCGGGCTAGTCGGATATAGTTGGCATGCCATAGGATATGGAAGAATACGGGTTTTTCCGGCTTACTGATCAGGCACTTATGTGCCAACTACCGTTACTGTTATCGATTCGACACTTTGTGTGTCGAATACTGTTACCGTTACTGCTACTGCTACCGTTACTAATTACTGATTAGGTACTGTGTACCGTTAAGGCACATTGTATCGTACTGGTGTGTTGATTGGAATCCGTGTATCTGCCGAGTCCGAGTCAAGTTAATAGGGGCAAATGAAATAAATCTACTGATAAAACTAAATTTGAATAATATGGCATATGTGAAAGTTGAGAATTGAAATAAAGAAATAAGAATGGTATATATATAATTGAATGATAACATGAAAGGTTGAATTGTTCATTAAGTGATGATAATTGTAATGTAAAAGTATGTGTGTGATTTAATGTATTTAATTATAAACTGAATTATAGTGATACCATGAGTATATGCATACTCATGCACGGTTGTTTCCGTCTTTGAGTTGTAGAAGTCAATCTTGAACCAAACATCTAAAGCCGGACCGACTTGACAAACTTTTGGTGATCTATATTTTCTTTTGGTTATAGTGATACCACTGAGTATATGGATACTCAGCGTACGGTTGTTTCCGTCATGTGAGTTGTAGAAGTCAAATCTTGAACCCGACATCCAAAGCCGGACCGACTTGACAAACTTTTGGTGATGTATATTTTCTTTTGGTAATGTGGCATGTACATAGGATGTATATAAAGGTT
Source organism: Gossypium arboreum (assembly GCF_025698485.1). NCBI lineage: Eukaryota > Viridiplantae > Streptophyta > Magnoliopsida > Malvales > Malvaceae > Gossypium > Gossypium arboreum. Next base: position 27,142,403 of record NC_069074.1, on the reverse strand, counting down.
ATTATGTTTTGAATATAAATGATTTAAAATATTAGTATTGCAAGTCTAAGAATTATAATGAAAAAGTCTATCCATTTCAATTTAATTAGTACAATGATAATTTTAAATTGATATTATATTGATTAAGTTGATTAGAAGGCATTTAGAATAAAAAATGAATGTGTGAAATAAATTGGTTGAATTGGCTATGTTTGAAATGAATATGGTTTAATTGCAGGGGGTTTTATGTAAAAATAAGCAGAAATGCTGTCGAAATTTATAAAAAAAAATTGGAGTACTTAAACGAGTCCTGTTTCACTTAAATGTATGATTTAGATTTGAATAGTTCAATATAGGGATTTAGTAATTAAATTATGCTATGAATGTTATTTTATTTGTGAATTATTCATAAGTTGTCTGATACGTCTGGTAATGCCTCGTAACTTTGTTCCAGTGACGGTTCGAGGTTAGGGGGTGTTACAGTACAAGTGTGACCCCTTTACTAAGCCTGTCAAAAAGATCGGAAACTGCCTCGTATACATGCCCCAAAGCTTTGGGGAAGATAATCAGTCCATAAATGCTCAAAGCGAAGACATCAACCCTCTTCTTCATATCGGGATGCGCTAAGATTAAATCCCTCAAATTCCTCTAAGGAATGCACTTACAATCTCCTTTTTGTTTAATCCGGGCTGTAACCCACTGTTCGCTCATTATTGTGATGTTCATCAGTCTTTTTGAGAATGCTGGGATGTTGGCAGCTCTGGAATAAACTCTGTCAACCTGAATCTTCAGGCAACGGAGCAAGGCCGTGTACTCTTCTATAGTGGGTACCAAATCTACTTTCCCGAAAGTGAAGCAACTATAAGCAGAGTTATAATACTGAGCGATGGCTCGAAATAGGTGCTCGTCTACCTTGATATCGAGCAGATAGGGTAAATCACCATAATGACAGTAGAATAGCTGTTTGATCTCGTCATCCCACTTGGAGATTATTTTGGGTTACACTGATCCGAGTGAAATTCCACAATTCTGACATATACCCCTCGATAAGACTATTCCCTTTCTCTTTCTGCATTGTCTCAACCCATATTCGGACAACCGCATTATCCTCCACTTTATCAAGAAACCCATTTTCCGTGATAAGTTATCTATTTAGCAACCGAATGTGAATCAACACCTTTTGTGATGAAAATGCCATGCAAATACAATTAAAGTAAAACAAAGCAAGTCAGTATTTCATACACAGTTTAAAGCAAACAAGGAATAATAAATATAGCACTTGCTCGGGTAACCACTAGGGTTTGGTGTAGCTCTACCTAAGGCGGGTTCCTACGGCTCACTATGTGTAGCTCGGTTCTAAAGTGAAGGTACCTGAACCAGCAAATTCCTTGATCCTCACCCATTATAGGCTTATAGAGACCAAGTTCAGTTCAGAGGAATATATTTCCCTATGGCTGCACGGAGATGAAAATCTCACGAATACATAGGTACAGATATATCCCAAAAGCGATCCACTATCCTGCACAGAGGTGAAAACCTCACGAAGGAATAGTTTCTCACTCCCACTTAAAAGGGTAAGATCAATCGATCATGCAATGCAATGTGCAAAAAAGATACCAAAATTTAAACCAACATAGCAATTATAAACCATGAAGATCGTAACAAAGACGGATAAAACGCAACAAAAGGATCGTACATTTAAACCAAGTTTTCAATTTTTGACAAAAAGGCAAAAGTTAATCAACTTGTGGCTTGACTCTCTTTTTAAGGTCCCTAGTGGAGTCGCCAAGCTGTCGAAACTATTTTTTTGAAAAATGGGGACCGGCTCTGGTTTTGGAAATAAAAAAACGGGAGTCGCCACCAATCTTTTTTGATGAGGTGTGATCGGGTCACCTCGTAAAAGTGGTTGTTTTTAATAAATGATTTGATTTATTTAAACAATGATTTTGGTCCGCGAAATTTAGAAAAACGGGTTCAGGAGTCGGTTACGTACGAGGAATGATTAGCATCCTCGTAACGCCCAAAAATTGGTACCTAGTTGATTAATTAGTACCTAGTTGATTAATTAGTACCTTAGTGTAAAAAAAACACTCGAATGTTAAAGACATTCTCGTCTCGAAGTAATAAAATATCACATCCAGTAAGTTAGGACACGACATCTCAGACTTTTGAGAATGAGCTTGCCTTTTATTTAAAACTCGTATATTTTAACCCTTTTTAAAAGGATATTCGATTATTTAGGGTAAACGAGGAAAATCGAAACCTAATATGTAATACCCCGAAAATTTTTACAGTAAAATATTATCCGTGATTTAGTAAAATAAGAAAATAAAGTGACAAAAAGGGAATTTTTGAGTGATGTCAATATTGAGAAGTATATTATGATATATTAATTCAAGAAAGGACTAAATTGCAAAGATGAGAAAAGTCTTGTTGCACAAGAGTAAATACTCAAAATTTAAGGGGTTGAAGTGTAAATATAAAAAAGTTGAAGGACTAATGGTGCAAATATTTTAAGGGTGGAATGATCTAGAAACCAAGAAAAATTGATGAATTAGGACCAAATTGAATAGGTAAAAAATTATGAGGACTAAATCGCAATTTTACCAAATTAAGTGATGACTCAAGGATGGAATTCTAAAAGATCATGAAGGAAAAATGGTCAATTAGTAAGAGAGAGAATTCTAGAATGTAATGATTATGTTGATGATATTTTAAATTAATTAATTAGATAAATATTATTTTATTAATATTTTATGAGATGTTTATTATTATTATACTATTATTTATTTAGTATAAAAGGAAGGAAAGATGAAGAATTATCAACACATTTCCTTTCCCATGCAAACTAACGTAAGATAAGAAGAAGAAAAGAAGTTTGTTTTCTTTACAATTTAGTCCTTCCACCAAAAATTCATTATTTTCACCTAAAATTGAAAGAATTTCCATAGCCATCAAGAGAGAAAGATAGCAAGGAGATGATGGGGAGCAAGAATATCAAGTTGGATTCAAGAAATCGAAGCTGGAGGAGAGAGAAAAATCAAGTTAAAGATTGAAATCAATAAGAAAAGGTAAGTACATCAAGATTTCAATATGTTTTAAGTTTGTTATTATTGATAAAGCATGGAAATAATGTTATAGTAGAGTTTTCTTACATAAGGTCCTATGTTCTTGATATGTTAGTGAAGAAAAAATAAGAGAAAGTGATGAGAAATGGTGTAGAAAAAGAAAATAAGGATGTTATAACATGGTAATTAATATCTTGTACTAAAACAGTTTTGGACAGCAGCAGTAGTCTAACTTTGAAAAATCATCAAAAATTGTAGAAATCTAATTATAGGATGAATAAAATATGAAATTAAAAATTATTAAGCCTAGTTTCTTATATAAGAAATTATGTAAGCAATGGAATTCTAAATCATGAGATATGATGAATTTTGTGAGACAAGGTCAGAATGATTTCGGGTTCTCCTGTTTTGAATTTGTAAAATCATAAAAAAAATTGGATAAAAATAATTAGGGGCTTAAATTTATATGTTTAGAATCTTGAATGAGTCTATTTTCAATAGAAATAAATATGAACATCATTCGAATTCTGTACAAGGAGATAATTAATTTTTAGTGAAGAAGGGTCACAACTGTCAGATAGCAAAATAGGGGTAACTTTAAAGAATAAACTGTACTTATTTACTAAACCAAAAATTCTAAAAATTTTATGGTAAGAAGATATATGAGTATAGTTTCAGGGAAAATTAGAGAATCTTAATTTGGAGTCCTATAGCTCCAGATATAAATAATTTAGTGACTATGACACAGATGGACAGCTTGACTATTCATAAAAGTAAATAATAAAGATTATAGATAATGTTACTTACAAGTGTGCTACATACATCAAGGATGTGGAATGGAGAGGAGGAGGAGGAAAACATATATGAATATTCATTAAGCATGGCTAATTTGCATATTTTAGGCTTAGGGACTAAATTGAATAAAAGTAAAACTTTATGGGTAATTTTGTAAAAATTTCAGAAATGACCAAATTGCATGAAATGGATTATTTTATTATTTAAATTACAAAATTGAATGAAATTATTAATTTAGTTCAAGATCGGGGGAAAACATGTTCTAGGGATTAAATTGAAAAGTGTTGAAATTATGGAAAATTCTGATATTTTATAGAATTCATGGACTGTTATCAATATATATGAGAATAATAGCTGGAAATAAGGATTAAATTGCAAGAATTCTATTTTCCTGACCCTAAGGACGAAATCGTCATTAATTAAAAGTTTAGGGGCAAAATGATAATTTTTCCTAGAGCCTTAACTAAATGCATTAGAAGATGAAATGAATGAAAGTGATGATCAAATTTATTTATAAAGATCCGGACGACTCAAATATGAGACTTGATCGTGGAAAAGAAAAGATATCGGATTAATGAAATTATAAACACAAACAAGCAATGAGGTAAGTTTGTGTAACTTGAATTGTATTTTAAATACTTGAAATATGTGGTTATGTGATGAAAATATGATTTGAATGTTCAATTCATGATATTTGATGAAATATTGATAATACTCGATATAAATTGAAAATAAATCCAGTTGAATGAAAGGAAAATTGATGGATCTCGAAAGGAATTGACGGTAAAAGGATCTAGCGGACGGGTGATCCTATTCGATATAGCCCTCCAGAAGAATACGTGTAAAATAGATTTAGCCGGACGGGTAATCCGAATTAGGGTCTGAATTTAGCTTTGGGTAGTAATTCAGATCCAAGCTCATTAGAGTAATTGTCGTTGCGAGGATTTAGCTTCGGGTGGTAATCCCGACAATACTCTATGAGTTTATATTCTGAGGATTTAGCTTTGAATGCTAATCCCATGTAAGGATGAGGTTCGCGGGAGTATGCTCTCTGATATGAAATGTGTAAGACCATGGTTGAAAGATACCATGGCAGCCTGATATGAAATGTGTAAGACCATGGTTGAAAGATACCATGGCAACCTGATATGAAATGTGTAAGACCATGGTTGAAAGATACCATGGCAACGTGATATGAAATGAACAAGACCATGGTTGAAAGATACCATGGCAACATGACAGAAAATGAGTAAGACCATAGTTGAAAGACACTATGGCATCATGTCAAAGATAAATAAGACCGTGGATGGGAGACGCTCTAACATCTCATTGAACAATTGATATTCAGGTAATATGTATCAGATGACGAATGGTTATATGAAATAATTATGAAGATAGATAAACGAAATAAGTATAAGTACATGGAATATAATTTATGTTAAGTTTGATATAAGCTATTACCGGAATAAATATACATAAAATATATGGAAATGATGGAGCATGAAATATTGATATAATGAAATGAATGATATATGCTTATGAAGAAACGGTAAGAGCATGATATGTTTCATGACATGTACATATATGATTATCTTTGATATGTTGATACAAGGAAATTATGTAAGTTGAGACTATTATTAAACTCAAGTGCAATATGTCGAGAAAATAGATATATCAATGTTGAATTTATATAGATATGTGCAAGTATACTAACAATGTTGTTGTTTGATGCTTATACAAGTGTCAAACTGTTGATTGAATGGTAATATATTTATTTATATGATGCATTGAATCGGTAACTATTTAAATTTTTTTAGTGATCTGTAAATGGTAGTAATGCTCCAAAACCCTGTTCTGGCAGCGGATACGGGTTAGGAGTGTTACATAATAAGTTAGGGCACGATCTCTCGAACTTCTAAATACCAAATATTGCATTTATTTACAAAAATCTTATCTTGAGGTAACAAGATGTCATATCCGGTAAATTAGGGCACAACACCTCGAATCTCAGAGAGTAAGCATTTTATTCAAAACTCGTATTGCGATTTTAAAAGCATATTCCATTATTTAAGTTAAATGAGAAAAATCGAAACCTAGTAAGTTAGGGCATGATTTTCTCGAATCTCTAAAGACAAAATATTGCTTATTTAAAACAACATTTTAATGTATCGAGTAAAAATATGAAGTGATTTATAGTGAAATATAAACGCAAATTATGGTGCTAATACGTGTGAAATAATAATAGGTGCGACAATGCCGATAATAATATGAGCAATTATACGAAAATGAAATATAAATAAAGCTAATAATAATATAAAAATAGAAATAAATAAACAAGTAAAACAAAATTACTAAAAAAACTTAAACAAATAAATAAGAAAAGTGAAATAAGTAAATAAATAGGTAAATAAATAAAAATATAAAATATGACAAAAATGACAATAATAATGAAAACAGTAATAATAATAATACTAATGATATTAATAGTAGTAATAGTAATAGTAAAAAGTAATAATAATAATAATAATAATAATAATAATAATAATAATAATAATAATAATAATAATAATGATGGCAATAATAGTAATAATATGCTAAATAATAATAATAATAAAACAATAATAATAGTAATTACAAAAGTGATAATAGTAATAAAATAGGATGATAATAATAATGATGATGAAAATAAAAATAGTAATAATAGTAATAATAATAAAACCGTAATAGAAAGAAAAAGAAATGATAACATGTAAATAGTAATAATAATAAATTAATAATAATAATAGTATATGTTAATAATAACAATAATAGAAAGTAATAAAAATAAAATAAATATACTATGTCAATACGGATAATAGAAATAACAGATAATAAAAACAATAATAATAATAAATATAATAATAGTAAATAACTAATTTGAAAATAAAATAGTAAAATAATGAAAAATGATTAAATCGAACTTAAGACGAAAGTTTGGGGCAAATTCAAAATAAAAGAACAGGGAATGACCAAATTGCAGCACGCACACAATGTGGAGGGACGAAAAAAGAAAATATCCCCGTCCCTCTAAAAGCAACATTTTGTGCGGTACCAGAATGAAATAAAAACAAAATTTTAGGGCAAAATTAAAAATAACAAAAGATTTAATTGTAAAACTATAAAAAAGCAGAAGGGTTAAATGCACAAATATCCCATTTTTAAAAAAACACGGATCCTCCCCTTGAAGCGGGTCTGGTCGGCCTTCGCAAAACGACGTCGTTTTGGTGTATGGGGAGGCCAACCAAAACGGCGTCGTTTTGGTCTTCTATAAAAGCTTAAATTTTTTTAAAAAAAATCATTTTCACCAAAGCTTTAAAAAAAAAAAAAAGAGAACTCCCCTCTTCTCTCTGGGTTAGCCCAGATTTCGACCAAGAAGTCGGCCAACCTACGCCGCAGCCCCGCAGTCGGTCTGCCGTCGCCGGCCTGTAACACCCCCTACCCGTATCCATTGCCGGAATAGGGTACAAGGCATTACCGAAGTTTACTGAACATTTTCAGATAATTCTAAGTCATTTATTATTCATATTTTGAAAATAATCGTAACGTCTCTCTATTGGGCCTTCAAAGCCCAAACATACATTAGAAACCAACCAGAATTAAATCGGGATTATAAAAAAATTTCGAAAAATCTTAAATTTTATTTTCATCTAAGTACTTACTATTTCAGTGCTCCTTATAATTAAACATGTTACCATTCAATCAATAGTTTGGCACTTGTCTAAGCGTCAAACAACATCATTGTTAGTTTACTTGCACATATTTCATCTAAATTCAACATTGATATACTTATTTTCTCTATATATCGCACTTGAGTTTAATAATAGTCTCAACTTACATAATTTCTTTGTATCAACATATCAAAGATAATCATATATGTACATGTCATGAAACATATCATGCTCTTACCGTTTCTTCATAAGCATATATCATTCATTTCATTATATCAATATTTCATGCTCCATCATTTCTATATATTTTATGTATATTTATTCCGGTAAAAGTTTATATCAAACTGAACATAAATTATATTCCATGTACTTATACTTATTTCGTTTATCTATCTTCATAATTATTTCATACAACTATTTTGTACATATATTTCCATATGACCAGTTCTTGTAAACATTTCACACAACCATTTCATATAACCATTCGTCATCTGATACGTATTACCTGAATATCAATTGTTCAATAGATTTCATAGCGTCTCCCATCCACGGTCTTATTTATCTTTGACATGATGCCATAGTGTCTTTCAACTATGGTCTTACTCATTTTCTGTCATGTTGCCATGGTATCTTTCAACCATGGTCTTATTCTTTTCATGTCACGTTGCCATGGTATCTTTCAACCATGGTCTTATCATTTCATATCACGTTGCCATGGTATCTTTCAACCATGGTTTTACACATTTCATATCAGAGAGCACACTCCCGCGAACCTCATCCTTACAGTGGGATTAGCAGTCCAAGCTAAATCCCCTGTAATATAAACTCATAGAGTATTGCCGGGATTACCGGTCCAAGCTAAATCCCACAGCGACAATTACTCTAATGAGCTTGGATCTGAATTACCATCAAAGCTAAATTCAAACCCTAATTCGGATTACCCGTCCGGCTAAATCCATTTTACACGTATTCTTCGGAGGGCTATATCAGAATAGGATCACCCGTCCGGGCTAGATCCTTTTTACCGTCAATTCCTTTTCAGAGATCCATCGAATTTTCCTTTCATTCAACCGGGATTTATTTTCAATTTATATCGAGTATTAGCAATATTTCATCAATTATCATGAATTGAACATTTAAATCATATTTTCATCACATAACCACATATTCCAAGTATTTAAAATACAATTCAAGTTACAAACTTACCTCATTGCTTGTTTGTGTTTATAATTTCACTAATCCGATATCTTTTCTTTTCCACAATCAAGTCTCATATTTGAGTCGTCCGGATCTTTATAAATAAATTTGATCATCATTTTCATTCATTTCATATTCTAATGCATTTGATTAATGCTCTAGGAAAAATTACCATTTTGCCCCTAAACTTTTAATTAATGACGATTTCATCCTTAAGGTCAGGAAAATAAAATTCTTGCAATTTAATCCTTATTTCCAGATATTATTCTCATGCATATTGATAACAATCCATGAATTCTATAAAATATCAGAATTTTCCATAATTTCAACACTTTTCAATTTAATCCCTAAAACATGTTTTCCCCCTATCTTGAACTAAATTAATAATTTCATTCAATTTTGTAATTTAAATAAAATTAATCCATTTCATGCAATTTGGTCATTTTTGACATATTTACAAAACTTCCCATAAAGTTTTACTTTTATTCAATTTAGTCCCTGAGCCTAAAATAAGCAAATTAGCCATGCTAAATGAATATTCATATATGTTTTCCTCCTCCTCCTCTCCATTCCACATCCTTAATGTATATAACACACTTGTAAGTAACATTATCTATATTTTTTTATTATTTACTTTTATGAATATTCAAGCTATATATCTGTGTCATAGTCACTAAATTATTCATATCTGGAGCTATAGAACTCTAAATTAAGATCCGATAATTTTCCCTGAAACTAGACTCATATATCTTCTTACCATAAAATTTTCAGAATTTTTAGTTCAGCCAATAAGTACAGTTTATTCTTTAAAGTTACCCATGTTCTACTGTCTAACAGTTCTGACCCTTCTTCACTAAAAATTAATTATCTCCTCGTACGGAATTCAAATGATGTTCTTATTTGTTTCTATTTCTATTAAAAATATACTCATTCAGATTCTAAACATATAAATTTAAGCTCATAATTATTTTTATCCAATTTTTGATGATTTTCCAAAGTCAGAACAGGGGAACCCGAAATCATTCTGACCTTGTCTCATAAAATTTATTATATCTCATTATTTAAAATTCCATTGCTTACATAATTTATTCTATAAGAAACTAGACTCAATAATTTTTAATTTCATATTTTATTCATCCTATAATTCGATTTATACAATTTTTGGTGATTTTTCAAAATTAGACTACTGCTGTTGTCCAAAACTGTTTTAGTGCAAGATATTATTTACCATATTTATAACACCCTTATTTTCTTTCTCTACACTATTTCTCGCCACTTTCTCTTGTTTTCTCTTCATTAACATATCAAGAACATAGGACCATATGTAAGGAAACTCTGCATTAACATTAATCCCATGCTTTTTCAATAATATCAAACTTAAAAATATATTGAAATCATGATGTTCTTACCTTGTTCTATTGATTTCAATCTTCATCTTGATTTTCTCTCTCCTTCAGCTTCCATTTCTTGAATCCAACTTGATATTCTAACTTCCCATAGTCTCCTTAACATTTTTCTCTCTTGGTAGCTATGGAAATTCTTTTGATTTTTGGGTGAAAATGATGAATTTTTGGTAAAAAGGACCAAATTGTAAAGAAAGTAAAATTTTCTTTCTTTCTCTCTTTCTCTCACGTTAATGCATGGGAAATATGGATGAGAATTTTCTCATCTTTCTTTCTTTATATACTAATAAAATATTAATAAAATATTAATAAAATATCTTATTAAAATATTAATAAAATAATATTTATCTAATTAAATAATTATAAAATATCAAAATATCTCTAGCATCATTATTACTTTCTAGATTTCTCTCTCTTTCAATTGACCATTTTGCCTTTCATTATCTTTTAAAATTCCATCATTGAGTCATAATTTAATTTGGTAAAATTGCAATTTAGTCCCTCATAGTTTTTCATCTATTTAATTTGGTCCTAATTCATCAATTTTCCTTAGTTTCTAGATCATTCCACCCTTAAAATATTTACACTATTGGTCCTTCAACTTTTTCATATTTACACTTTAACCCCTCAAATTTTGAGTATTTACTCTTGTGCAACAAAACTTTTCTCACTTTTACTGTAGCACCCCAAACCCGACCCAGAAGTTATGGCCGGATCCGGCATGCCACATCAAAACGTAAAAAAAAAATTTCCATTCTAAGTCCGAAAATCGTACTTGATGTTCAAAAGATTAATTTCATTATAGGTTAAAGTGAATGGAAGTCATGCACCGGTAGGAAGCGGAAAAGAGGTGGTGAGTCCATCGGATCGCTTAAGTACCAAGCTCCTTCGGATCCAATCCTAGACATGCATACCGCCATTGCCACACCTTAACGTCATGGATATTTCTAGGAAACCGATTTTTAGGAAAAGTGATTAATTTTGGAAAATACTTTCATTGCGGAAGCTTTGCTTGTTGTCGTGTTATTTTGAAATCAACTGTTGTTTTTGAAAACACGCCTAAAGCTATCCAACTTCAACAGATTAAATATAAGTATTACCTATCTTAGTAATACATATTAAAACCATAAAAATAATTAAGCGGCCTTATTACATTTAAAAGCCCAAAACTTCAAACGTAAATAAAAGGATGTCCAGTTCACCGAAGAAAATCAAACTTTCGAGCGGGTGGCCACTCAAATTCCTCACGACTCAAGCCCACTATGGTTGGGGATTTCTGCGTGGATGAAAATAAAAGGGTGAGTTTGGGGAAACTCGGTGTGTAAGGAAAACCCATTCAAAGCCCAAGTCAGCTCAAGCCTATTGGGCCTAAGCCCATTCAGTAATAAGTGGTATCTGGGCGAGCCCTTTTCAGATTACAATAAAGCGGGCCTTAGCCCTTATTCAGATAATGTATGGCCCATAGGCCCATTTCAAAATACATGCAACATCAATAACATATGCAAGCCCATTTGGGAGACTACTCAACCCACCAACCACTACACTCCACCCGCACCACCATACACTCCATGTGGGAATAGCTCAACCCACCCAAATTTAACACTCCACATTCTTGACCTTCTCGCTCGATTATCATAGAATTGAGGCAAAGCCTCCAAGACGTGGACAAGCCACTTTCAGTACTTCCTCCGTCAATATCCCAGTCCCATGCATCGATAATAACATGGCATGCATAAATAACAACAATCAAACATGCATTTAGGTCAATTTAACCCTAGGGTTATTTGGTAATTCATCTACTAGGGTAAAGCGTAAATTTTCCACTTTTAAAGGTATTTCAGTAATTTATCTATTTTAGGGTTTTTCATGCATATTCCTACTTTTCATGTACTAATGTAATCACGCATCGAGTGTTCTTACCGAATTGGGCCGATTGGCCCATCATTCTAATTTTGGCCCATTAAGCCCAAAAATATCGAGGGCACGTAAATCATGCACTTTGCAGTCCAAATTTTGCAGCTTACCAAAAACATTAATCGATTTACCTCACGAGCATTCGTGACACTCGCAAATCTACAAAATACCGGTTTTCGGCATTTCGCTTTTCGCTTTTGCCGATCTAGACTAAGAAAGAGGGTGTTAGTTACACACATTTGCTGACGATATCTTGACGAGATCCACACACGAACCGCCTACAATTGGATTACTAACACGTTAATCTAACTATTCAAATACGAACTACGTATTAATCCCTTACAATATTCGGCCAACCACACCTACAGATCATAGTAAGCTTATAAGAAATCAATAAGCAACTCATTAACAAATTTTTGTCAATGTTTACCACATAATCATAATTTCACTGCAAGCTGTCTTTCTGAGCAACAGTCACTAAATCATTTATAACTAGAGCTACGAAACTCCAAATCAAGTTCCGTTAATTTTCCTTGAAAATAGACTCATATATCTTCTATCCATAAAATTTTCAGAATTTTGGTTTATCCAATCAATACCAGATTTTTCTCAAAGTTTCCCATGTTTCACTGTTTGACTAATCTGACCACTCTTCATTACGAATCAAATTTCTCATTGTACAGAATTCAAAATATGTTCTTGTTTATTTCATTAGAAACTAGACTCAATAAGCTTTAATTACATAATTTATTCAGCTTCTAATTCATCTCCCACAATTTATGGTGATTTTCCAAAGTCACGTTACTGCTGCTGTCCCAAGCAGATTTATTACCAAATCACTCTTTCACACATACCTTGCATGCATGTTATTTAAACATGTATATCACCAATCAATCATCTCATATCTATGATTTTACTTAAGTATAATCTCCATTTCATCATTTTAAAGCACAATATGTTAGCTGATTTTTCCTTTAACATCTAAGGCACATGCATGCTCATTTGTTTGGCTCAACTTCACATATCTTCTATTTTTCATCAAAAGAACATGAAACAACAACCATTTCCTTCATTTTAATTCATGACCAAATGCTCACAACACAACTAAAAATCAAAATATACTTCAAGAGTTAAGGTAGAATCAAGAAGAACTCATGAACCTCAAAATAGAAGCAAGGTATCAAGAACTTACCTTCAATTTTCCTCCTCCTAATGACCGAATACTCAAGAGCTTTCTCCTCTCCTTTCTCTTCTCTAACTTTCAGCTATGATGAACAAAGATGGACAAAACTTTGTTCTTTTCACCCCTTTTTCTTTTAATAAAACTTCATATTTCATCCATTTAATTCTTTAATACAAAAGACATGAATTTCTTATCATGAAACATTTACCTAAACCATTATCATGAAACATTTACCTAACCCATTATCATGGAATATTTACCTAATCCATTATCATGGAACATTTACCTAACCCATTATCAATTTGTATCAATTTGTACCATAAATTATGGATATCAAGTACTCATATTGTCTACAACAACATGATGGCTAGCCACTTCATGTAAAATGGGAGGTTTGTCATGCAAATCCTCCTATTTTGCACTCCTATTTATTTGGCCACTTCAATTTAATCTATAGTATTTTCAAACATTTTCACATAGGTCCTATTTCATAATTTCACCCCCTTTTTCTTATGGAACAAAAATTAACTAAAATTGTCGGGTTCTATCTTAAGCTTGGGCTTTTTAGAGGCCCGCTAACATAATTAAACCTATGCCAACATTCACAGGATTCCCGAAAATTGGGGCGTTACAACTCTACCCTTCTTAAAGAAATTTCGTCCTCGAAATTTACCTAATCCAAACAGATGAGGGTATTGCTGTTGCATCGTCTCTTCTAGCTCCCAAACTCAGAAGTTTCCCCTTCCTTAACTTGTTGAAAACGAGCGACCAAAGACTCATCGTTCAACTGTTTTTCCTTAATCTGATCCACCCAGGTTGGCCTCACTTGTAACTCAGCCAACAGACTTCCATCATCATACAGACTCAGACGAGCACACATTGCTCTCAGATCAAATATAGCTCTACGACTTAGAACATCGGCTACCACATTAGCCTTGCTTGGGTGATACTCGATCGAACAGTCATAATCCTTAACCAACTCAATCCATCTCCTTTGCCTAAGGTTCAGCTCCTTCTGAGCCAACAAATACTTAAGACTCTTATGGTTAGTGTATATAATACACCTTTCTCCGTACAAGTAACGTCTCCAAATCTTAAGTGCAAATATCACTGCTGCCAACTCTAAATCATGAGTCAAATAGTTTCCCTCATGAGGCTTAAGCTATCGTGATGCATATGCAACCACCTTACCCTCTTGCATTAACACGCAGCCTAAACCCACGTGTGATGCGCCACGCACACAATAAAATCCTTCCTGCACTCTTTGAATTAACACAGGTGCTTCAGTCAGAACTTTCTTCAACTTCTCAAAAGCTTCCTACTGTTTCTTAGTCCATACAAACGGTACTCCTTTCCTTATGTGTTTTGTCAGAGGTGCTGCCATCACAGAAAAACCTTTCACAAACCTTCAGTAGTATCCCGCTAATCCTAGGAAACTCAGTATTTCCAACACCGACCTAGGCGGCTTCCACTCCAAAATCGCTTCAATTTTTCGAGGGTCCACCTTAATCCCTCGCAGAGACCGCATATCCTAAGAAGGTTACCTCCTCAACCAAAATTCACACTTGCTGAACTTCGCAAAGAGTTCCTTCTCCTTAATACTTACAAAGACTATACGGAGATGCTCATCATGTTTCGCTTCGGCCGAATATACCAGATATCATCAATAAAGACGACTACGAATTGATCCAAAATGATTGGAACACACGATTCATCGATCCATAAACACCGCAGGAGCGTTCGTTGGTCCAAATGGCATAACCAGAAACTCGTAATGACCATACCGAGTCCTGAATGTCGTCTTTTGGATATTTGCCTCCTTGACCCTTAACTGATGATATCCAGATCGAAGGTCGATCTTGGAAAATACAGAAGCTCCTCTAAGCTGGTCGAATAGATTGTCAATCCTTGGCAGTGGATACTTATTCTTAATCGCCGTTTGTTCAATGGCGATAATCAATGCACATCCGCATCGCACCATCCTTCTTTTTCACGAATAGCACCGGTGCTCCCCATGAAGACACGCTTGGCCTAATGTAGCCCCTATCCAACAACTCTTGGATTTGAGCATTTAACTCTACTAACTCCTTCGGTGCCATTCTATACGGTGCGATAGACACAAGCGCCATTCCAGGCAACAAATCTATTCCAAACTCAACTTCTCGGTTCGGAGGCAATCCCGAAGCTCCTCCAAAAACATCTTGGAACTCCTTTACGGTCCTAACCTTATCCACTATCAGTCCCTCCTCTTCCGACTGACTTACAAATGCCAAATAGACCTCACAACTTTTCCGAATCCACTTTTCGGCCCTTAATGCCGACACCACATTGGACAAATAATCCCTTCGCCACCTATCACCATAATCTCATCATCCTTTGTGGTCCTTAACACCATTCGCTTAGAAGACAATCCGAGTCGCTTTATGCTTAACAAGCCAGTCCATTCCCAAAATGAGATCAAACTCTCCGAATGGTAACTCCATCGGATCTCCAGGGAAAATCTTACCTTGAATTTCTAAGGGTACATTCCTATACAGTTTGTCTACCCTAACCGAGTGACCTAAGGGACTTAGTACAGATACCCCACTCACAATCTCCTCAGAGTAGTCCAAGTCATCCATAATCCGTTCTGTGGCCTCCAACCAATATTCCGCCACATTCGGGGCTATACCAGACATGCCCTTAAAGATCTCCGTTCGTTAGTCCCGGTTATTCGAAATAGATCCTCAATTTCGTTGTTCGAACTTGCTTCGCAACCCTTTTCGTAACACGAAGCATTACCGTGATAGGGCATCATCCTCGGCACCGCAGTCATAAGACTCTACCTCTATTGCCGGTGGTACCGGTGCATCCACCGCCGACATATGTCTCGAAGACGAAGATCTCGCTCGAGCACTTCCTCGGCTCCGTCCACGGCCTCTTGTACTCATATCGTATTATCTTGATTACGAATTTTATGCATCAATTAATATTCCGGTGTTTATTACGGATGTTTTATGAATCGATAAGTAGTTCAGAGTTTGTTTTCGCAGAATCGAAGTCTAGCTACAGTTTCAGTCTCTTATCAGATTTTTCTATGGTTTCAGTATCATCCTATCTAGAATATCCTAGCAGGATTTTAGTATAGACAGATAATTTAGGAAAATATTCAGAAAAATTCAGAATACTTACAGACTTGAGCCGGAGATTCGGAATGCCACCTTCTAAAGATCTAAATTTTGAAAATCGAGTTTTTCGTATTCTTTATAAAATTTTCGCTTTCGAAAATCTTTGTTTTTGTAAACCCATTCCACAGCCGAGTTGTTGCAACCTAGGCTCTGATACCACTAAATGTAGCACCCCAAACCCGACCCAGAAGTTATGGCCGGATCCGGCATGCCACATCAAAACGTAAAAAAAAAATTTCCATTCTAAGTCCAGAAAATCGTACTTGATGTTCAAAAGATTAATTTCATTATAGGTTAAAGTGAATGGAAGTCGTGCACCGGTAGGAAACCGAAAAGAGGTGGTGAGTCCATCGGATCGCTATACCAAGCTCCTTCGGATCCAATCCTAGACATGCATACCGCCATTGCCACACCTTAACGTCATGGATATTTCTAGGAAACCGATTTTTAGGAAAAGTGATTAATTTTGGAAAATACTTTCATTGCGGAAGCTTTGCTTGTTGTCGTGTTATTTTGAAATCAACTGTTGTTTTTGAAAACACGCCTAAAGCTATCCAACTTCAACAGATTAAATATAAGTATTACCTATCTTAGTAATACATATTAAAACCATAAAAATAATTAAGCGGCCTTATTACATTTAAAAGCCCAAAACTTCAAACGTAAATAAAAGGATGTCCAGTTCACGGAAGAAAATCAAACTTTCGAACGGGTGGCCACTCAATTCCCTCACGACTCCAAGCCCACTATGGTTGGGGATTTCTGCGTGGATGAAAATAAAAGGGTGAGTTTGGGGAAACTCAGTGTAAGGAAAACCCATTCAAAGCCCAAGTCAGCTCAAGCCTATTGGGCCTAAGCCCATTCAGTAATAAATGGTACTGGGCCGAGCCCTTTTCAGATTATAATAACCGGGCCTTAGCCCTTATTCAGATAACAAGATGGCCCATAGGCCCATTTCAAAATACATGCAACATCAATAACATATGCAAGCCCATTTGGGAGACTACTCAACCCACCAACCACTACACTCCACCAGATCAGCCATACACTCCATGTGGGAATAGCTCAACCCACCCATTTAACACTCCACGATTAAACCTTTGTCGCTCGATTATCAAGAATTGAGGCAAAGCCTCCAAGACGTGGACAAGCCACTTTCAAGACTTCCTCCGTCAATATCCCAGTCCCATGCATCGATAATAACATGGCATGCAGTAAATAACAACAATCAAACATGCATTTAGGTCAATTTAACCCTAGGGTTATTTGGTAATTCATCTACTAGGGTAAAAGCGTAAATTTTCCACTTTTAAAGGTATTTCAAGAATTTATCTATTTTAGGGTTTTTCATGCATATTCCTACTTTTCATGTACTAATGTAATCACGCATCGAGTGTTCTTACCGAATTGGGCCGTTATTCATCATTCTAATTTTGGCCCATTAAGCCCAAAAATATCGAGGGCACGTAAATCATGCACTTTGCAGTCCAAATTTTGCAGCTTACCAAAAACATTAATCGATTTACCTCACGAGCATTCGCACACTCGCAAATCTACAAAATACCGCTTTTCGGCATTTCGCTTTTCGCTTTTGCCGATCTAGACTAAGAAAGAGGGTGTTAGTTACACACATTTATGACGATATGTCGACGAGATCCACACACGAACCGCCTACAATTGGATTACTAACACGTTAATCTAACTATTCAAATACGAACTACGATTAATCCCTTACAATATTCGGCCAACCACACCTACAGATCATAGTAAGCTTATAAGAAATCAATAAGCAACTCATTAACAAATTTTTGTCAATGTTTACCACATAATCATAATTTCACTGCAAGCTGTCTTTCTGAGCAACAGTCACTAAATCATTTATAACTAGAGCTACGAAACTCCAAATCAAGTTCCGTTAATTTTCCTTGAAAATAGACTCATATATCTTCTATCCATAAAATTTTCAGAATTTTTGGTTTATCCAATCAATACCAGATTTTTCTCAAAGTTTCCCATGTTTCACTGTTTGACTAATCTGACCACTCTTCATTACGAATCAAATTTCTCATTGTACAGAATTCAAAATATGTTCTTGTTTATTTCATTAGAAACTAGACTCAATAAGCTTTAATTACATAATTTATTCAGCTTCTAATTCATCTCCCACAATTTATGGTGATTTTCCAAAGTCACGTTACTGCTGCTGTCCCAAGCAGATTTATTACCAAATCACTCTTTCACACATACCTTGCATGCATGTTATTTAAACATGTATATCACCAATCAATCATCTCATATCTATGATTTTACTTAAGTATAATCTCCATTTCATCATTTTAAAGCACAATATGTTAGCTGATTTTTCCTTTAACATCTAAGGCACATGCATGCTCATTTGTTTGGCTCAACTTCACATATCTTCTATTTTTCATCAAAAGAACATGAAACAACAACCATTTCCTTCATTTTAATTCATGACCAAATGCTCACAACACAACTAAAAATCAAAATATACTTCAAGAGTTAAGGTAGAATCAAGAAGAACTCATGAACCTCAAAATAGAAGCAAGGTATCAAGAACTTACCTTCAATTTTCCTCCTCCTAATGACCGAATACTCAAGAGCTTTCTCCTCTCCTTTCTCTTCTCTAACTTTCAGCTATGATGAACAAAGATGGACAAAACTTTGTTCTTTTCACCCCTTTTTCTTTTAATAAAACTTCATATTTCATCCATTTAATTCTTTAATACAAAAGACATGAATTTCTTATCATGAAACATTTACCTAAACCATTATCATGAAACATTTACCTAACCCATTATCATGGAATATTTACCTAATCCATTATCATGGAACATTTACCTAACCCATTATCAATTTGTATCAATTTGTACCATAAATTATGGATATCAAGTACTCATATTGTCTACAACAACATGATGGCTAGCCACTTCATGTAAAATGGGAGGTTTGTCATGCAAATCCTCCTATTTTGCACTCCTATTTATTTGGCCACTTCAATTTAATCTATAGTATTTTCAAAGATTTTCACATAGGTCCTATTTCATAATTTCACCCCCTTTTTCTTATGGAACAAAAATTAACTAAAATTGTCGGGTTCTATCTTAAGCTTGGGCTTTTTAGAGGCCCGCTAACATAATTAAACCTATGCCAACATTCACAGGATTCCCGAAAATTGGGGCGTTACATTTACAATTTAGTCCTTTCTTGAATTAATATACCATAATATACTTCCCAATATTGTCATAACTCAAAATTTCCTTTTTTGTCACTTTATTTCCTTATTTTACTATATCACGGATAATATTTTACTGTAAAAATTTTCGAGAGGCCGGAACTTCAAAAAAGGTATTTTTTTTGTTTTTTTTGTTATATTTATATAAACTGTTTTTTTTTAAAGAAAAATAAAAAATATAGATGTATGAATATATTCGTAAATGAACAGAGGAAAAAAGGAAAAAGAAACAAACAAACGTAGGAAGGTAATAACCTTAGTTCGTTTTTGAACTTTGTTTGTTTGCTCGCTGTTTTTTTTTGTATTTGAATCAATTCTTTTCTTGTATTCAATGTCTAAAAAAACCAAAAAAAAAAAACACAAAGATTAAAAGGCTTTATATGGCCATTTTACAAAGTGTTTTTTTCGTTCAACTACTTGTCATTTCTTTTTTAATTCTTGCAGGTGCAACTTGAACGGTGGCAACAGTGGCGGTGAAGCAGGTGGTATGGGCGATGGGACAGAGAGCAGTTGGCCGAAGGTCAAACATAAAGACGGCGGCTAGCTAGGGTTTCTTTTTTTGTTTTGTTTTTCTTTTTTTTTAGTTTTAGGTATTGGGCTAGGGTTTGAAATTGGGCTTAGTTGAGTTTAGGTAGTTGATTTAAGTTTGGGTTTTGGGTTTGTAATTCACTGATAGATTTTTAGTCTGGGTTTTGAATTGATTTGGGCTTTATTTAGTTAGGCTTGAGGTTTTGTAATTAGGTATTTTAGCCCGGGTAAAATTTGGGCTGTACATCTTCAATCACCTTTCCTATTCTCATTTGCCAAGTTTGCTGCAGTCCTTCTAGAGCCTCCAAAGTTCACCTTTCATCATTAAGCATAATCCAATATTCATGCCGAAACTCATAATTTAATTTCCGTTACTATCTTGTACAACACCTTGACTCCTTGCTCCATCAATATTCACTTTACACTTCCTTGGTTTTTCCCAACAAATAAATGATTGGACTCCTTGTTTCTCTTTATTAAGCTCAAGGAACTTTATTATACTATGAATATAAATATATAGATTTTAAATTTTAAATTTATCAATATCTATCTATAATCTACGTATATCTATAATTCTATAAAAGTACAAGTTTGAAGAAATTTTAAATTGACAAGAATATCTTTTATTATTCGTTATATTATTAAATTGACATTAAAAATTAAGTTTATATTTCTTTAGATAATAGAATTTTTATTCATTTGAATTATATAGTTAGGTTAAAGTTTCATTCACGTTAGTTAATTAATTAATTAGTAATAACAAATAAAACCATATGATAATTTTTTGGTATAATAGAGTTTTTATTTATTTATTTATTTGAACTATATTAATTATTAAAAATATATTATTTTAAATTAATTATTATTGAATGTACACAAAATTAATGTTTACCATTACATGTTGAAACAATAACATTTAAATAACTTCAGTTTGATTCGTGCAGCTGGTGAGTATAAAACGAGATTCCTAGGTTGAAAAGGTGGAACATTTCAATGGCGAAATCAGAATCATTTTCAACTCTTTTTATCTCTATATACAATTATGATTATAACGATAATATTTATTTACAATTTTAATTCTATAATTTCCGCTATAAAACTAACATACCTTGTGATTTGGTTGAATTTAATTACTGTTAATAATCTCCATACCACCATTAAAAATATTATTCCCATTGATAAGTTGATAATAAATTTATATTATTTGTAATATTTTAGTATTTACTTTTAATTAGATTCTTTTTATTTTTAGAGAGTTAGATTTTTATTTAACTTTTATAAATATACTTTGATTTTAATTATTTACATGAAGTTTAAATTTTCTAATTTGTCTTTATTTTGTTTTATAATACAATTAGATGGTTTAATACTGATAAAGTTTAATTTTATTATATTTGATATCATTTGAAATTCATTTTTAATTAATAAAATTATTATTTAATTTTAATTAGAAAAAATTTTAAAATATAAAATGTTAAAATATAATTTTAGTATTAAAATTATTTTAACATTAAATTTAAAATTAGTAAATTAAAACCACAATTAATATTATCTATTATTCACATACAAATTAAATCAAACTCTAATATCAAATACTTATATTATAATTACAATTTCTTTTGTAACAGTCCGGTTTAGACCCTAGTCAGAATAGTGGTTTCGGAAACACATATCCGAGTCAGAAAATAGTTAAATATTATTTTTCGTGCTTATGATGTGTGAATTAGTATGCGTGAAAGTTGCGTATGAAAATTTAATCATATGTGTACTCAATATGATAAAAGAGCCTAATCGCATAAAATGTAAAAGTTGCCTGCTGCTTGTTAAAAGTGCTTATTTGACTTGGCTTTATAATTGTGAGGTCTTTAAGTGGTTATTTGACCATGGTTTTGATTAAAAGACATTGGTGGACGTTACTTGGTGGAATATTAATGTTTTAATGCAAGGGTAAATTGGTAAAATGTTTATTAAGGTAATTATAATAAAACTAAAGTATGAAAATAGGCTATAATATGTTCTTATAGCCGAAAATATCAAAGAAAATAAGAGAGAAGCTTTTCTAGGGTTCAGCACTTGCAAGCTTTGATTTAGGTATGTTTTTGCTTCGATTTTTGATAATTTCTATGTTTTTGTAATCGTTGCTTCGTATATTATCAAGCCCATACCTCAATTTCTGATTTTGATGATGATTTTGAAATATGTCATGGATGAATTCATGAACTTTATGTTGTTAAATGATGAAATATGAAAGTTTGATGTTGGGTTTACATGTTTTGTCTTTGGATTTTTGATGAAATTGAGTAATTTGGGCTAAATTGTAAAAATGTTATTTTGAGGGACTAAAATGTAAAATAAATGAAATGTATGGACTTGTATGAAGGCTATGAAAATTCGGCTAAGCTTGTGTACAAGCAAATTTTGTGTATTTTGTGATTTTGTGAATTAGGGACTAAAGTGTCGAAATGTGAAAATATGAGGGTTAAATTGTGAAATGCCCTAAATGAATGTTCATGTTCCGATTTTGTAGGGTAATGCCTTTAACCCTAGAGGTGTTACATTTTTTTAGTATCAGAGCTATGGTTTAGTCAGTTCTAGAACTACCGTAGCATATGTGAGTCTAGCTATACATGCCAATTTTATGAACTGCGATAGTGTGATGAATCCTAACATTGAAATGTGCTTTTATATAACAAATGGATCCCAAAAGAGCCGTAGTAGACGATGTCGAAAGTAATGTACCTGCTCCCGCGCAAGGGACAGCGCCATCTGATTCTCGACCAGCTACGAGTAGCCATGATGGTGAGGCTAGACAAGCTTTCTATTAGATGATGAATGATTGGTTCACCCAATATATTAGAACCAATCCGACTGTATAACAACCTTCACCCCTGGTTAATTCTTTTCAAACTTCTGTTATGCCACCAATGAATCCGGTTCAGTTAAGTAGACCACCGGTCAATAAGATTAAAAAATATGAGGCTGAAGAGTTTCGAGCTACAACGAGCGATGATGCTGAAAAAGCTGAGTTTTGGCTAGAGAACATGATAAGAATGTTTGACTAATTATCATTAAATCCTGAAGAATACATAAAATGTATTGTTTCTCTTCTGAGATATACGACGTACCATTGGTGGAAGACTTTGACATCTGTGGTTCCGAGTGAACGGGTTACTTGAGATTTCTTCCAAGCTAAATTTCGAAAGAAATATATTAGTCAGAGATTCATCGATCAGAAACATAAAGACTTTCTTGAGCTTAAACAAGGACGTATGTCTGTCACAGAATACGAGTGGAAATTTGTAAGGTTAAGTCAGTATGCTCGTGAATGTGTATCTTCTGAAGCAATAATGTGTAAAAGATTCGAGGATGGCTTAAACGAAGATATTCTCTGTTATTCGGGATTTTAAAAATCAAAGAATTTGTTGTACTTGTTGAATGAGCATGTAAAGCTGAAGATCTCGGGAAAGAGAAAAGAAAAGCTAATTTTGAAGCTAGAGAGGTACGAAAGAGATTATCGGGCAAGTAGTTTCAATCTGGATCAAAAAAGTTTATAGATGATAACAGCCGTTCAAAGGCTAATGTGGGACATTTGAATAGAGATCGTGTTAGATCACAATCAAACTTCAAAGCTCTAACTATGTCTGTTGCCAATATTGATAATGTAAAGAATGAAAAGCCTGAGTGTAATCAACGTAGAAGACGACATTTTGGTAAATGCTGGGGAAAAAGTAATAACCGAGCTTGTTACAGTTGTGATTCATGAAATCATTTTATAAAAGATTGCCCAGATTTAGCTGAAAAAGATAGTGTTCAGAACCCGAGGCAGAGTGGCAATGCTTCTCGTGGTAGACCTTCCAGAAATATAGGAAATATAAGTGGCAGTCAGAGCAGGACAAAAGATACAGCTGTTAGATCAAAGGCTTGTGCACCTGCAAGAGCCTACGTTATTCGAGCTCGTGAGGAAGCTTCGTCGCCAGATGTGATTACGGGTACATTCACTCTGTGTGATACTTCTGTGATTGCTTTGACAGATCCTGGATTAACACATTCATATATAAGCATTAACTTAGTGAACAGTAAGACTTTGCCTGTAGAGTTTACTGAATTTGTAATTAGAGTTTCGAACCCCCTAGGCAGATGTGTTTTAGTTGATAAAGTCTGTAAGAATTGTCCGTTAATATTTCGAAACACATGTTTTCCGGCTAATCTGATGCTGTTATCTTTTAATGGATTTAATATAATTTTGGTTATGGATTGGTTAACTTTGCATGATGCTGTTGTGAACTGCAAACGAAAAACTATTGATTTGAGATGCAAGAATGATGAAATAGTCAAAATTGAATCTAGTGATTTGAATGGATTGCCTGCTTTGATATCTTCGATGAAATCTTTGAGTATTGTGAGAAAGGGTTGTGAAGCCTATTTTGCATATGTGATTGATTCAAAAATGTCAGAAAAGAAAGTTGAATCTGTGCTTGTTGTCTGTGAGTTCCCTGATGTGTTTCCCGAAGAACTTCTGGGATTACCTCTAGTTAGAGAAGTAGAATTTGGCATTGAATTGGCACCTGGTACTACTCCGACTTTGATAGCTCCGTATAGAATAGCTCTGACTGAATTAAAATAACTAAAGTTTCAATTGCAAGAATTGACCGATAGAGGATTTTCTAGACCGAGTTTCTCACATTGGGGTGCTCCGGTTCTATTTGTGAAAAAGAAAGATGGTAGGATGAGAATGTGTATAGATTATCGTTAATTGAACAAAGTTACTATCAAGAATAAATACCCTCTGCCCCAAATTGATGATTTATTTGATTAGTTGAAAGGAGCTGCTGTGTTTTCGAAAATAGATTTGAGATTAGGCTATCAGTTGCGAGTGAAAGACTCAGACATTCCGAAAACTACTTTTAGAACAAGGTACGGCCACTATGAATTTCTAGTTATGCCTTTCGGATTGACTAACACACCTGCTATTTTTATAGACTTGATGAATAGAATTTTCAGATCGTATTTAGATCAATTTGTTGTTGTATTCATTGATGACATATTGACTTATTCACGTGATGAATCCGAACATGTCGAGCATTTGAGATTAGTGCTACAAATTCTGCGAGATAAACAGTTGTATGTAAAGTTCAGTAAATGTGAATTCTGATTGTGAGAAGTTGGTTTTCTGGGTCATATTGTATCAGCCTCTGGTATCTGAGTTGATCTGAGCAAAATTTCAGTTATTTTGGATTGGAAACCTCCGAGAAATGTCTCTGAAGTCCGCAGTTTTCTGGGACTCACTAGTTATTATAGAAGATCCATAAAAGGTTTTTCGATGATTGCGACTCCATTGACAAAACTGCTTTAGAAAAATGTGAAATTTGTGTGGTCTGAAAAGTGTCAGAACAGTTTTGATCAGTTAAAAATTTTGTTGACTGAAGCTCTGGTATTGGTACAACCCGAATCGGGTAAAGAATTTGTGATATACAGTGATACTTCATTGATCAGTTTGGGATGTGTTTTAATGCAAGAAGGAAAAGTCATTACTTATGCTTCGAGACAGTTGAAGCCGCATGAAAAGAACTATCCGACACACGATCTTGAGTTAGCCGCGATTGTGTTTGCTCTAAAGATTTGGCGTCACTACCTGTTCGGTGAGAAATGTCATGTATATTCTGATCATAAGAGCTTGAAATATCTGATGATTCAGAAATATTTGAATCTACGACAGAGAAGATAGTTAGAACTGCTAAAAGACTATGAACATGTGATTGATTATCATCCGGGAAAAGCAAATGTTGTTACTGAAGTTTTGAATTGAAAATCATTGTTTGCTTTGCGTACAATGAATGTTCATTTGGTTCTGTCCGGTGATGGTTCAGTTTTAGCTGAATTGAAAGCAAGACATTTGTTCTTACACTAAATTATCGAAGCTCAGAAGATTGATAATGAGCTTTTAGCTAAACGACCTCAGTGTGATGTAGAGTCTGATTCAGAATTCAGAGTTGATAAAGATGATTGTCTGAGGTTCCGAGATAGAATTTGTGTTCTGAGAAATCCGGAGTTAATTCAGATGATCTTGAGTGAAGCTCACAATAGTCGGTTATCTGTGTATCCTGGTAGTACAAAAATGTATAATTATTTGAAACAGCATTATTGGTGGTCCGGAATGAAAAGAGATATCTCTGACTTTGTTTCTAAATGTTTAATCCGTCAGCAAGTTAAAGTTGAATATCAAGTGCCATCTGGTTTGTTACAACCGGTTATGGTTTCGGAGTGGAAATGGAATCGAGTGACAATAGACTTTTTTTCGGGTTTGCCCCTGTCTCCGAGAAAGAAAGATGCAATTTGGGTTGTAGTTGATCGATTGACGAAATCAGTTCATTTTATTCTGATTCTATCTGATTACTCGCTTGATAAGTTAGCTGAGCTATACATTTCTGATATTGTGAGATTGCACGGTGTGCCATCATCTATTATATCAGACAGAAATCCAAGATTCACATCTCGATTCTGGAAGAAATTGCAAGATACTCCGGGTACTAAATTACACTTTAATACTGATTTTCATCCGCAAACGGATGGTCAATCTGAGCGGATTATTTAGATACTCGAGGATATGTTGAGATGTTTCATTCTTGAATTTGAAGGTACTTGGGAACAATATCTACCTTTAATTAAATTCGCTTATAATAACAGTTTTCAATCGAGCATTAAAATGGCACCGTACGAAGCTTTATGTGGTCGCAAATGTCGTACACTTTTGTATTGGACGGGGCTCAGCGAAAATAAGATTCACGGGGTTGATTTAATAAAAGAAACTGAGTAGAAAGTTAAAGTGATCCGAGATAGTTTGAAAGCAGCTTCCAATCGCCAGAAATCATATGCAGATTTGAAAAGAAAAGACATTGAGTTTGAGATCGGCGGCAATGTGTTTTTAAAGGTATCTCCGTGGAAGAAAGTATTTTGATTCGGTAGAAAAGGCAAATTAAGTCCGAGGTTCATTGGACCGTATGAGATTATCGAACATATGGGGCCGGTAGCGTATAAATTGTTGTTGCTACCAGAGCTAGAAAATATTCATAATGTATTTCACGTATCAATGATTCGACGATACAGATCCGATCATTCTCATGTGATTCCTTCGTCTGAGATTGAAATTCAGTCTGATATGACTTATGAAGAAAAGCAGATTCGTATCTTAGCACGTGAGGTTAAAGAACTGCGAAATAAGAAAATTTTGTTAGTAAAAGTGATGTGGCATCGACACGGTATTGAAAAGGCCATGTGGGAGCCTGAAGATACTATGAGACAACAATATCCGAATCTATTTAACGGTAAGATTTTCGGGGATTAAAATCCCTAAGGGGGAGAATTGTAACAATCCGGTTTAGACCCTAGTCGGAATAATGGTTTTGGGACCACATATCCGAGACAGAAAAATAGTTAAATATTATTTTCCATGCTTATGATGTGTGAATTAGTATGTGTGAAAGTTGCGTATGAAAATTTAATCGTATGTGTACTCAATATGATAAAAGGGCCTAATCACGTAAAATGTAAAAGTTGTCTGTCGCTTGTTAAAAATGCTTATTTGACTTGGCTTTATAATTGTGAGGTCCTTATGTGGTTATTTGATCATGGTTTTGATTAAAAGACATTGGTGGACATTACTTGGTGGAATATTAATGTTTTAATACAAGGGTAAATTGGTAAAATGTTTATTAAGGTAATTATAATAAAACTAAAGTATGAAAATAGGCCATAATATGTTCTTATAGCCGAAAATATGAAAGAAAAGAAGAGAGAAAAGCTTTGCTAGGGTTCGGCACTTGCAAGCTTTGATTTAGGTATGTTTTTGCTTCGGTTTTTGATAATTTCTATGTTTTTGTAATCGTTGCTTCGTATATTATCAAGCCCATACCTCAATTTCTGATTTTGATGATGATTTTGAAATGTGCCATGGATGAATTCATGAACTTTATGTTGTTAAATGATGAAATATGAAAGTTTGGTGTTGGGTTTACATGTTTGTCTTTGGATTTTTGTTGAAATTGAGTAATTTGGGCTAAATTATAAAAATGTTATTTTGAGGGACTAAAATGTAAAATAAATGAAATGTATGGACTTGTATGAAGGCTATGAAAATTCGACTAAGCTTGTGTACAAGCAAATTTTGTGTATTTTGTGATTTTGTGAATTAGGGACTAAAGTGTCGAAATATGAGGGTTAAATTGTGAAATGCCCTAAATGAATGTTCATGTTCCGATTTTGTAGGGTAATGCCTCTAACCCTAGTTCGACAATGGATACGAGTTAGAGGAGTTACATCTTTAATTTTTAAATATATCCATAATTTTTAATAATGATTACTTATACTAATTATTTTATTAAATATTAAAAATAAGCGTGTGCATAGAGGTGGCAAACAAGCGAGTTCAGGTGAGTTCAAGTTAAGTTATTTCAGGTTTGGGTTTAAGTTTTTTGTGTTTGGGCTTTTTTAGATTCGAGTTATTTTGAGTTTAATCTTGGGTTTGGTTTACATTAAATATAAGTATATATATCTACATAATTTAAATGTCTACATCTCAATATAAATTATTAATTTATTATATTTGAAGTATTTTTTATTATGATATATTATTTCCAATTATATTTTAATTAACATTAAAATTTTGTTATTGCTACTTGTTAGTATAAAACTATATAAAATTAATTTATTATATAAAATCAATTGTCCTAAATAATTTTATTATAAAGATATGATATATTACAAGTTAATTATATTAAATTTTAAAATAATTGATTAGATGAACTTGAATATGAAATAATACTATTATTCACTAAAAAGAAATTTTAACAGATGAAATGAGTTTTTTTTATATATATAGTTGCATAATGGAAAATTTTTATGCATACAAAAAATATAACTTGACATTATATTCATGTATTAATATTTGATGACATAAATTATATGTTTAAGTATAAAATTTTATTAACTATAAAAGATTATTTGTTGGAACTGACAGAAGTTTGAACCTTAGTATATAAAAAATCTCTAATTTTTCCTTTTGATAACACAAGTTTAAACCATAATATAGCATTTGGTTTTATAATTTCTCTAATCATTTTATCAATAGTTGAAATAGAATATGTTACTTGATATTTCATACATCTAACTCATCTAATTAGAAATTAAATTATCCTATATAAATTTGTATTCCAAATTAAAAAGCTAAATACAATTACAAATAACTAATAATGGTAATCTCATTTTTTCAAAAGCTACTATTTCATTATATATAAAATAATTAATTAATTTATTACGAAAAAGATATTTCAATAAAACTAATAATTAAAGCTTTTATAAAAATATTTAGTTATAGTTTGATTATTTTATTTTAATTACTAAATTTGGATCTAAATTTTTCAAGATTTTTCAAACTCAGGTCTTTTTTGAGTTTAGGTTTTTTAAAGTTTGAATTTTTCAAATCCAGGTATAGACTTTTTGAATTTAGGGTTTTTAAAATTCGAGTTTTTGGGTTGGGTTCTCAGACTCCAGCTCTTAGTTTACACTGCCTGTGCTATAGAAAACAGGTATCAGAACTAATCAATCCTAAATAAAAAGCACTAAAATTTTGAATCCTATTTTATCTGTAAAACATTATTTACAAAAGAAGAAACGCCAGAGAAAGCGTCAACACTTTATACTGACTCTTTGTTTTACAAACAAAGTTAAAAGAAAAACAGTCCGTATTTACTTAGATTTTATTTATTAAAATATTCAAAGATATGATAACATTTTAACAGTCAATTAAAAAACTATATTGAATGGACGAAATTAGGACATGAGACATAAAAGCTTTGAGAGAATAGGAAGAAGCCACTTTGCTACAACGTGAATTCCAAACAAAATTTACTCAAAAACTACTTACCAGTCATATACATTGCTAGTTATCATTATTATTGTTGTTACTATTGTCAGGGTAATTTTGCTAGTATAACTAAGTCCAATATCTTCACATCAAGACTGTCATCTATCCTTACAATGCCATCCGTGCCATCTACCCCGATTAGCTTGCCAGTGAGACCACGTAGTGAGCCACCCATGATTTTGATCTTGTCCGACTTCTTCGGTGGTATGATTTCCATCTCACTGGGCATGGCGATTACTGTATCCCCACTGCCACTTGATCCAAGGGCCACCTTACATGACCCATCCTGTATCACCGAGACCATCAATTAATCCTTTTATAGTAACTTCTCCAAACACTACAATTATAGTCGATTGCTAAACGCTCCATTTGAAATAAATAATCAAGTGATGTTCACCAATATTACTAGGACTGGTGTCAGTCTCGGGTATTGGCATGTAATGTTCAAATTTTTATAAACCTTGTTCAAAGCAATGCCAATGTTTAACATTACGTGGGAGATGTACCAAACAGAAGCAAAAGAAAATAACAACTTGGACGAGGGACATACCGGAAGCACCTCCTGGATAACGCCAAGAGTCTCATCCCCAGATTTGTGCACATTGACCAAAATATCTGGCACGAACCATGGTCCTTCACTCTCAGGACCTGCAAGTAGCCAGATGTTATATTGAAACCATATTTAAAGTTTGCTTTTTTTCTTAAAAATTTAGAACTATGATGGAGGTAATAACTTCAGATAAACTTCACCCTTGGCTTACACCAAAACCCTTTTTCTATAGAATTGATGCATATATATTATATGAGAGACGATTTAAATCCCATGAAATATCCACCAGTCAACCCAAAGAAAGATCAGTTTGCTTCAAAAGCAGGTGAAGAAACAGAAATAGCACCTATTACAGGAGACATAGCATCAAGACCACCAGTTCCTGGTGTCATTGGCTGCCCTCCAGGTGTACCCGGAATATAGGGTCCCGAGCTTGGTGTCATAGGCTGACCACTTGGTGTTGATGGCATATAGGGACTTGGAGCATTGCCTGCAGCAAACATAGCATGAGTAACACTAAAAAACTCATTTACACACATTCAAATAGCAAGAATATGATAATTTACAACCATAAGCTGAACCGCTGTCTCTTGGTGTTCCAGCCTCACTGTAACTACCGCCAGGAGTGCTGGCCCAACCCGAACCAGGTGTAGGTGCTTCATATGCCCTTGAAGGAGGACTTCCTGGCTGAAAAAGAACAGAATTTACAGTTAATTTACAAACAAACGTACTCTGATTAAGTATGAAAAAAATAGCTACATTGCTAATAGCAGCCAATTGTGCAAGAATCCTAACCTGATACTGTGGACTGGTCCCCCAAGAGGCAGGGTTTCCTTCTTCCCAATTATCCCTGTTTTGCAGTCAGAAAAATAAAACGACCAGTCAAATCAAGGCATGAATTCAACAATAAATGTGGGATGCACCAGATTAATGGAATCTACTATTAACCTAGGTGGACTCATTGGTGCATAAGGATTCCAGGCCCTGTCACGCATAGGTGTCCTCATGCCATCATGGATAGGTGTTGCTGCAGAGAACATACAAGCAACTAAATTATTATTTATTAAATAACTTTATCAGCTATAAAGGAAGTCTCCACAACTAAAGCACAAGAAAACACTAAATGGAAGAAAAAATACCTCCAGGATCTCTCATAGGAGTCATGTACGGATGTAATGGAGTTCGTGCAGAGCGCATAGGTGTTTCACTTCCCATACCATACCGGGATGTCTCACTAGCACAACAAAACAAACATTGGACAGATATAGGAAGAGGATTTTCATGGTCAAAAACAACAAAAGGAATCTCAAAGAAATCATATTTACCGGTGCGGTGTTGAAATAACAACATTATCAGATACAAAATTGCGGTCGACTGCAAAAAGAAACAGGTCATATAAGCCACAAAGATACTAAAATGAAGGAGAGAACATTTAAAACTGGAACTTGAACTTGCCTGTAACAACCTTCATTTGAGACTCTAACTCAACTCGAACTGATTGACCTTTAATATCTACAACACGTCCACGGTAACCCTTATAAGGGCCCTGTCGAATTTTCACAGTAGTCCCAACCAAAGCATCATGCCCTCCTCTTCCACCTCGGTGCCTTCCTCCAGCTGTTTTGAAGGGACAGATGTTAATAGCATCAGCCTTATAATGAAATTTTATGACTTAACCTTGAGAAAAAAATAGCCCAAAGATATTCAATAACCATTAAATTTGTACAACCAAGGATACTAAGACTGTCAGCAACATACAATCAAATGGAGGCCCTCCCCTAGAAAATCTCCTTGGCGAAGGTGGTACACGAGGTGGAGTCTTGAAGCCACCAAATCTTGAGAGGGAATCACCCTAAGCGATTGAATCAAAATGCATGAGGATGATATAAATTACACATGACTTAACCACCAGAGAGAGAGCGAGAGGACCTACATTTCTATTCCCATTGGAACGTGCTCCTCCCACTACACAACAAGAACCAGCTTTAGCACATATAAAGCCAGCATGCTCGAGGTGATGACGATCATAAACGAACAAGACTCCTTTGTATATATGCTCAACAGGGCCTTGTTTCCCCTAATATGATGGGATAAGATAATTTGTAAACTATTTAAACCCACAGAGTAACTAATTAGGCAATCCAAATTGTAAATGAGAATCTTACTTTACAAGAACCCTCAAGGATCCTAACCACATCTTTTACAGAAACAGTATTCCTATATCTGTCTTGCACATCAAATTTCTTCTCAAGCTTGCATTTGATTTCCCTCAATTTGACAAGACATACCTCTGGTCTCTCAGGAACGCCCTTAAGAACCTAAAGGAAAGTACAAGACTAAGATTATATTCAAGTAAGATGTGCCAAAACTCATGCCATTTGGGAGATGTTGATTCACCTGAAACGCTTCCCTTTCTACACGTATAATTACACCAAAGCTATTGTTACTGCACCAACAGAACCCACATGTTAGGCACCCAAATTAACTAAAGACAGTAAATCAAATTCTTCAGCAAGAAACTACTTACTCTAGTAGCACAAGGTCATGAAGCTCATAATCCCCAATTTTTGTAACACCAGTCGTTACTTCAGAGCTCTCAACAACATCATCAGCAAAAACACGAATCTGATAAAGAAAAAGGCAAATTATTTTTCCATTAAGATAGTCCTTCGATCAGAACCAAACTTGAAAAATGCATGACTCACGTGTTCTTTGGTCGTATCAGATAAAATGATGAGCACATGCTGCTCAACCTTGACAACCATCCCAGTTGCACCTTCCTTAGTCCCAGCAACAACCTTCACATGATTCCCAGGCTCAAAGTACTTACATAGCTCTTTTTCGTTAACAGCCAGAGTTTTCTGCAAATCATCACAAAGGCTAAGTATGTCCTCGCAATAAGGAAAGTTATATGCAAACCAGCACTCAAAGACTTA
Source organism: Gossypium arboreum (assembly GCF_025698485.1). NCBI lineage: Eukaryota > Viridiplantae > Streptophyta > Magnoliopsida > Malvales > Malvaceae > Gossypium > Gossypium arboreum. The sequence goes on along the minus strand of NC_069074.1, from coordinate 27,108,801 downwards.
ATTCAAAGAACACCAAAACCAACTGAATTCTTACAGGAAGGCCTTTCATTTCTGGTCTGATGTGGACATTCTCTTCCTCAACCTTTTCAACCCATCCCTTTAAATTTTTCAGATCCCCCTTCACAACAATAACAGCATCACCCTTCATGAAATGACCTTTCTTCCTGTTCGCAAACAAAGTTGACAAACCGACCATTTCACCTTCTCCTTTCACACTTGGTGTCCGAAATTTTTCAAGTTCATCAAAAGTTGGTTTTATGTTCTGAGCACTAATTGACTTCATTGACACTGTTTTGTACAAGAACCCATCTTTAAACAACATGCCACCAATATTTTCAAAGTAATCACCAGACATTGGATCTCGTCTGTGCTCTACACGAATATGAAGTTCCCTAGAAAAGATATTGAGGATTAAGTTATTATGAAGCAACACAAAAGTGGTAGATTTTCCACTAGAAGTTGAAATCACTTGAGACTACCTAGCTTCATCAACATTCATAAAACGAGGAGGAGGAACAAAAGCTTTCTTCTTTGCAACTTCTCTCCCTTCCTATATAAAATAGTAAATGTGCGAATCAAGGACAACAGAACCAGAAAAGAGAGATTAACAAGTTATTACTAACTCTGTTTAATTTTTCATAAATGCGATCCATTTCATACCAATTTATTCGCTAGGGCTTGTAAGTCAATCCTAGGGATCAATTTCACAGTGACTCTTTGCCGAACATTATCCACATCAACTACCTGCAAAATGGAAATTAGGTCAGATTATAAATTACGTACGAAGAATTCATGGAAGTAGACTGGCAAGGACAAAAATCATACTTGAGCAAGATCACCCTTATATGTCCCAATCTTCATTCTGACCCAGGTATCTCTTGAAAGATCAATGGCTTTGCTTTCAACTGATAAAACATCAGTCATTTCCCTTATTGGAACAAGCATTATCTTTGCTCCAAATATATTGCGTATGCCTTTGATAGCCTGAAGCAGATTAAAATTGATCAATAGATATCTAAAGCTAAGCCACTCATCAAAAATAAGGCAAAAGCAGCAATTATCACATACCTCCCTCACATGGGCTTCCTTGTCTGCTTCGATATAAATATAATTTTTTAGGTGATCAAGGGCAATAACAGACCTGATCTGCAATTCAGATCCTTTATCAATGTATTTCTGCATGAGGCAAACTGCTGTCTCTCGTTCACGACCAATCTACCATTCATAAACATTACCTTAGTAAACTTCAATGAAAATTGTCCAAATAATCATAAAAAATTTCTGTTCAAAAACAAATTTCCAAAAAGTTGAAGAGGACATCAGTACATACCGCACATTTCACCATCCACAACTTTGGATCTCTTACAGATGGCAAAAGTGCTTGCTGTTCCACATCAGTTGTCTCCTCGTCGTATTCTGCGTGACTTGATCTTGCATACCTAGCTTGAATGCTTCTTTCAAGAGCTTCAACATCTTCTTGTTCATCCTCTCGAAGAGGTAATGGGCGACGCATCCTTCTACCAACATCTTCATCAGGCATATCAGCTCCACTGTCAACTATGAAGCCTGCATGAATAGAAGAATTAACAAAGATCACCATACTCAGATATCAATCAAAACATTCCACAGTAGTTATAAATCAAATAGCTTGCTATGGGAAATCCTACAATTGTGTTGACTGTGAAATGTATCTTCAGCATATAAAAGCCACATTTATCTTTTTTGTTAAGGAAAAGGTGTACGAGATAATTGAAAGTAGCATTGATTGGGCAGAAAACTTTGAAAGGGCAAAGAACAAAGGACACCAGCCATGAGATTTACATACATAGTTTCCACATATCATTTTTATCCAACCATCCCTACTACGTGACATCAAAACACAATAGATTTAGGCAAATTTAACAAATATGGAAACCAAAAGATGCTCAATAAGCTAAAAACTAAGGACCTTAAAAAAAGGACTAAGTTGAACTTAAAATTACAGGAAGGAAAAAAATTTGACCTAAAAACTCAGATCAGGTAATTAAAATTTTGGAATAGCGAGATATTCTTAGTTTTGCAGAGAATCAGATGCAAAGTATCCAAACACTTATATAAATGCTAGAATGCTACAGAACTATAACACAGAGGTGAATCAAAAGCCAGGCAGAATGAGCTTTTTCTGCCATGTCTAGATAGAAGTATTTGTTAGTTCAATGTCATGGAGGAATTCTTCACAGAAAGTTTGTAATGAAAAATAGTCGAAAAACTAGAAGCTAGTTGAAATTTTATGAAGTTAGAAAATTTTCAGAATGAGTAATTTCTGTAACAAAAAAGAGAATTCTTAGATTTTGCAGAGAACCAGGCCCTAAGCCCCCAGTATCCCACCAAATGTAAAAATAAAGAAGAACCATAAAAACAATAACAGAAATGTACAACTAAAAATTCAGATATATCAATCTAAAATGAAAACGTTTATTGACATTCAAAACCATTACAATGTCAGAAACTAATGCCACATCTTCATATCCCACCAAGGCACCGATAACAAATTTCACTTTTAGATATTTAACAACCACATTCAATCAACATTTCTGATAAATGATTCCATAATCAGAAGTTACACCATAAGATAATATAAATGACAATTACATAACTGGAATGCAAATTATGATCGCTTACGGGAAAAACAAAAGGGCTACTTTAATCTTCATTTTTAAAAGCTTAAGCGGCCGCTAACAGCGGAATCAAGTTAGAAGTAGATTTCCATTAAAAGGGTATATCATTGTAACCTCCAAAATACCATATTGAACAACCGTAAGCTTTGAAGTGAAACTAATTTCTAAGTAGAAACTGATTTTGATTCATCCCCACATAGCATCTATTCAAGCAAATTAAATATTTCTCTTTTTCTCCCATTTTATTACCAATTTCACTTCCAATCAACCCAATTAGCAAAGGATAACTAAAACAAAAGTAAGGCAGAGGAAATTACCGTCTTCCCCTTCATCCTCTTCCTCTTCCTCGTCGCTATCAACCTGTGCTTCAAGATCAAAAAACTGAGAGCCATCACGCGGAGCCTTGTGTCGTTTCCCACCTCGACCACCGCCGCCACCACCACCGCCATAAACCTCATCATCATCTTCTTCATCTTCCTCATCATCCTCGTCCGCCAAGTCGTCGATGAAATCAGATCTCCCACGCTTCTTACTCGAACCGCCACGGCCTCTCCCTACGTCTTCGTCGAGGTCGTAATCCTCGTCGTCCAATAACTGTTCTTCCTCATCTTCATACTCTTCCTCTTCGACGTCATCATCTTCTTCATCGTCGAATCGCCTTACCATCGTAGCAACTCTATCGAGAGGGCTCTGAGGTTTTTGTTGGTGATGATATATATTCTTTGAAAATAATTTTAATGGAAAAGGAAACCCTATATATGGAAAGGGGAAAGATTACATTTCCTTTAAATAAATAGTTTTTTTTTCCCCTACCCATTTCTTTTAACATGCCAATATCGACTTTAATTGGGCGGGCTTCAATCTTTACTATCCTACAATGAATTTTTATGTTATTTTAATAATTAATAATTTTAATTATATTTTTCACTCTTCAATTTTTACTCAAATTTTATATTAAAAATAAAGTGGATCTCATAGCTTTAACTATACAATAAATGGAAAAAAATATAATTGTAGAGGCTATTTTTTTTTTTTGAAACAAACAAAACTACAAGTAAATTACTTAAACATAAGAATAATCTAAAAATTTGTTCCTATCAAGAACAGCACGAGCTATCTCAGGTGGATCATCGAACACTTGCGGATCTCCTTTTTCGTGCAAAGCTTGTTTAGCTAAATAGTCTGCAACCTGATTTTGCTCCCTCGGAATGTACTGTATAAACCAATGATTCTCTTAAGACATAAGGTTATGGATACGCCTAACTAATGCAGAGTTGGAGGTAGTTGAAACGCTTCCAAGGATGCTTTTAACAACCTCCAAACTATCAGAGTGTATGATGACCTGATCTAAACCTAGACGTCGGATCAATTTGAGGCCCTCAAGAATACCCCACAATTCTGCATTGAAAACTGAGCATTTTCCAATGAACCGGTGAAAACCTATGATCCATTACCTCTCCTTATCACGAACAACTTCCCCAACTGCAGCAAGTTCAGAGTCTAATTGCACAACCCCATCAGTAAAAAGGTACACCTGTTCCTCAGCGATACGAACTTCATCAGAATGGGCAAGACATTTTGAAAGGATCTCTTGAGAGGAAGATGAGAAGTGTATCGCCCAACTATAGGATCCTTGGATTATTTCTTTGGAACTCCATGGTGTGTCTTGAAAGATGTATAAATTCTGATTTTTCCATATACACCAAGTAAGCAGCCCAAAAAAGCATGCCCAGTTAGCTCCCTTTTTATGAATCAGCCTGTTTCCCTGCAAATTAAGAGAAAACCAATATTGAAAGGGAAGGGAGAAAAAGTTCGGAATATACTTACCTGGATGAACCTGAGTCCAAACATCTTTGGCTGCTGGACAGTCGCGTAAGATGCGTAATATATCTTCTAAGTGATAACCACATATATGGCACGAGGGATCTTCCGTGATACCCCTTTTAACTCGTTCAACGTTACTAAGGACTCTTCCTTGTAAAATCGTCCAAATGAAAGTATGAATCCATTGAGGTCCGGGAAATTTCCATGCCAACTTCCATCTTTCATCATCTGAATCAGGCTCCTCCCTTGATCGCTTTATAAGCAAATTTAACAGAAAAAACACCAGATGAAGTGTGATTCTAAGAAATTCTATCAGAACCTTCTGAAGGAGATGGGGGAGGAATACCTTTAATAGCCTCAATCACCTCTTCTGAGAGCCAAACTCGAAAGATATCTAAATTCCATGAACCATTCTCAATAGTCATCTTGTGCAAAAGACACTCAAAATTCAGATTAGCATTAGCAGGAATATATCTATGAAGGGGTCCGAACTCAGGAATCTAGTTATCCTGCCAACACTTAACTTTGTGGCCATCACCAACAAACCAGTGAAGGTTTTCCCTAAGTAAAGACCAAATTTTGGAAAGTGACTTCTAAAGAAAAGAGCCTCTATCTGTATTGATGCAACTTAGAAGTTTTTTTTTAGACGATACTTCGATCTAATCACGCAAACCCAAAAGGCTCCCTCGTCTAAAACTAATTTGAACCCCAATTTCATCAAAAAATGGATGTTTTGGTCACGAAGACTCCTCAAACCAAGACCACCACACATTTTCGGTTGACAAATAGTATCCCATCCTACCAAAGCCATCTTCTTACTTCTTTCGGAGGACCCCCAGATGAATTGTTTAATTATCTTTTCAATTTTAACGCAGGTATTCCTAGGTATCATCATAGACTGCATGAAGTAACTAGGAATAGATAAAAAAAAACCAATTGAGCTAAGGTGATCCCGAGAGCTTTTTAGCTTCCCAACTCTTAAGCTTTCCACGCACTTTTTCCACCACAAACCGAAGAATGCTACTAGTAATCCTTTGATACAGGAGAGGGACTCCTAAGTAGTGACCAAGATTATGAAACTCGTTGAAAACCTAATAAAGAGCTAATCGAAACCACTGTGTCCTCATCCACTCCTTTAGAGAAGAAAATATTAGTCTTACTTGTAACGTCCCCCTACCCGAGACTGTTGCCGGAGTCAAGCAGGAGACATTACAAAACTTATCTTAGCACTTAAACAGTTTTCGTAGTAAACTATCCATCTACGTCACGGTCGCTAAAAAAATCATATCTCGAGTTACGAAACTCGAAATCCAATTCCGTAAATTTTCCCTGAAACTAGACTCATATATATACTTACTAATTTTTTTATAGAATTTTTGGTCAGGCCAATTAGTACAGTTTATTAGAAGAAGTCTCCCCTGTTTCAGGGTTCGGCTACTCTGACCCTTGTGCACTACGAATCAAATTTATTCCTGTACAGAAATCCAATGACTATGCCATTTGTTTCAATTAAAAATAGACTCAATAAGGTATCCATACAAATAAAGTTTGAGTTCTAATTCTTAATACACAATTTATGGTGAATTTCTAAAGTCAGAACAGGGAATCCAGAAATTGTTCTAACCCTGTTTCACCAAAACGTAAATATCTCATAAAATACAACTCTTTTACCTATTTTGTTTCTTCCATATAAAAATAGATTCATTAAGCTTAAATTACATATTTTATTCATCATCTAATTCACTTTATACTATTTTTGGTATATTTTCAAAGTTGGACTACTGTTACTGTCCAAATCTGTTTTAGTATAAAATGTTGATAACTAAGTTTATAACATCTTCATTTCTTCTCTCTACAACATTTACCAACAATTCCTCTTATTACTCTTCACTAACATATCAAAACATACCATACTTAAGGTTTTGGTAACATTTACAAAACATACCAAAATATCACTTAACAACTTAGATACTTTCAAAATAACCAAAAGACATCCTAGGTACAATGCCATTTTCTAAAAAGATAGAAACTTCACCAATTTGAGTTTGGGGATCGGCTTATATGCTGAGTCCTTATACTTTCGTACCTAGCCTGCGCACGGAAATAAACCGTACGCTGAGAATACTCTCAGTGGTATTTCTATAAACAATAGCTTAATCAACTTTAAGACATGGTAATTCAAACACATTATTGCTATTATTCAATATCAATCAGACTTTAATAACCTTTACTTTATTTACCCTTATTAACATAACTTTCGGACACTAACGGATACACGGATCCAACCCACACTCGGGATAAGCACATAGTGCTTCATCGAACAAATCCGAACTTTAACATTATAGTACACAAAGTACTTCATCGAACAAATCCGAACTTTAACGAAGAGTCGACACATAGTGTCTTATCGACTCAATGTCGGAATATCCCAATACTTCCAATTCCTATGACATGTCAACTATATCCGACTAGCCCGACACTGTTAATAGGGTATTCAAAATCACATTCATTTCAATATGGTAAAAATACTTACCTCATTCACATTTTCATACAATATAAATATCAAATATAGCAATAACGATTAAGCTCGGTTTATAGAAATACAAACCACTATTTATCGAATTTAATCGATATCTTCGCTCACTTTCTCTTTTCCTTCTTTGATGACGATCCGTGCTACGTTTGCTACTAACAATCATACAATTAAAAATCATCAATATACTAATTCATAAAACACATTTTCACTTTCTATCAAACTTTTACAAAAATTCCAGTTTCATCATTTTCCATTACTAATCTTTTTTCTTTAACTTAAGCTTCATATTCTCTTTTAATCAACTCATTAACAATTTCTAACTCATAAAATTCATTATAAAACATAAATTTTGAGCTCTATTCAACTTAATCCCTATTTAAACCTAACTTAGAATTCTTTTAATAAATCACTCAATTTTCACTTCTAACTTCAATTCCTATCAATTTAACCCATAAAACCTCAATTTATTCAACTAAATCAATATATAAAAATTTTCTATTTTTCTTCATTTTAACCTCATACATGTAGAACTTTGAATTAGACATCCATAAACATAAAAATCATAAGAAAATGAGCTAAAACAACTTACCAATTAAACTTTAGGGCCTTAATCCTCAAATTTCCCTTTTCTATTTCTTTCTTTCTTTCCTTCTTTCTTTCTCACGTTTGCTCTCTGTAACTCTTTCTATGTTTCTTTACTCATTATTTTTATTCATTATACTATATTATATTATTATTAACCTATAATAAATATAAAATTAACATGTGTAATAGCTATAACATAAAATATCTTATAGCTATTACACATATATACCAACTATTACACATGTTATATCATACATTCACACACATGGCACTTAGGGTCTAATTGCTAGATTAGTCCCTTTTACTAATATTTAATCTATAATTAAACTTTTATATCGTATGCAATTTAGTCATTATTCTAAATTCAAGCTACTTAACTTAATCAAACATTAAATAACCATTCAACTATAATTCATAAATATTTCTAATAAATATTCATGAATAAATTTCACGGAAACAGTACTCAAGACTCAATTTTCGATACCGTAACTTTCGGTTCATTACATTACTAGTATTAATCTTGTATCCGGATAGTGCGCAAAAACTATCAAGGATGCCTTTTAAAATTCTACAATGCTTCAAATCAGCCTTACTGAAAATAACCAGATCGTCGGTAAAAAATAAATGTGGGATGGCAGGTCCACCTCTAGAGAGTCGAATAGGACTCCAATTCCCTTCCGAGATAGCAGCCTGAATCAAATGACCAAGCCACTCCATACAGAGTACAAACAGATAATAAGAAAGAGGACACCCTTGACGGATTCCTCTAGCAGGACTGAATTTAGACAAATGAACTCCATTCCACATAACCTGCATAGTAAAAGTGGAAATAGAAGACATAATAACTGTTACAAGATATTCAGGGATACCTGCCGCTCGGAGAGAAGCGTCGATGAATTCCCAGCTTACTCTATCATATGCTTTCTCCAGGTCGATTTTGATCGCCATCCATTTCCTTTTTTTCTGACATCTCATGAAATGAATTACTTCTTGAGCTAAAATGATGTTGTCGTTTATGCTCCTACCTATAATAAATCCCACCTGTCCTTGTGCAATAATTTTCGGAAAAATGTACCTGAAACGATTAGCGATTACCTTCATCGTCAGTTTGTAGAGGACCGAGCATTGACTTATCGGCAAAAATTAACCAAAAGTCTCTGGATTCTGAACCTTTAGAATTAAAACAATAAGGGTATTGTTCATATCAGCCTTAATGGGGTAACCATCGAAAATCCTCCTAATCTAATCACAGACTGTGCCCCCTATAAAGTCCCATTGTTTTTGGAAGAAAAGGGCATGAAAACCATCACTGCCCAGAGCCTTAAGCGGGGCCATATCAAAAAGAGCTACCTTAATTTCCTCATTGGAGACTGGTTTCCCTAAAAAAGTAATATCTACTAGATCAAGATGAGGAAACCTGTTTGGAGATAGAATGCCTAAAGGATCAGGAACATCTTTGTATAATCATTGAAAGAACACGTTTGCTTCTCTTTCAATAAGCTTCGGGTCATAAATCCAGTTAGCTTCAGAATTTCGAATGGCATAAATACGGTTATTTTTCCTTTTCTGCAGAGTTCGAGTATGGAAGTATTTTGTATTCCTATCACCCATTTTCAGCCAATCACACCTCGCTTTTTACCTCCAAAGAAGTTCCTCATGGTAAAGAACATTTTCAAGCTCTTTGCGAAGAGATAGATCTATCTGGTTTAAATGATGAGTACCGTAATAATCACTTCTCTTCTGAATGCAAGCAGTTCTATTGATGAGATCTTTATTAAGAGTAGTAATATTACCATAAACATTTTTATTCCACTCTTTGAGCTTATGAGTGAACCTACCAAGAGTCTCAGTAAAATTACCAGAGCAATCCCAGTTTTCCTTGAAAAAATTTTCAAACCCCGAGTGTTTAATCCAACCAGCTAAAAATCTGAACAGTCTACCCCTGGGTTGAGAAAACTCGGGTTAAGAACCAAAAGAAGAGGTCGATGATCCAACTTAATTTTTAGAAGGTAAGTAATCCTGCAATTGGGAAAGTTCTGTATCTAAGCCCCATTTCCCAAAGCGAGATCAAATCTCACAGAAAAAGAACCTCTATGCCAAGTGAAAGGTGGTCCTTTGAAACCTAAATCATGCAACTCCCCCGAGTCAACAAAATCTCTGAAATGAGGGTAGCGTCTACCTTCAATGAGACTTCCAGACTTTTCAGAAGGTGCAAGGATTGCATTAAAATCTCCAATAGCCATCCAGGGAATCTGCCCAAGAAAATTAGTATTCCTTAAATTATCCTAAAGAAGTTGATGCTTTTGCCTATTGGGACTACCATACACGAAAGAAATCATGATAGGATGTGCTAAAGGTTTCTTCCAAACCCGAGTTAAGATGAATTATGGATGATTACGAAGCACTTCAAGACAAACAAAATCTTTCCAACCTAACCAAACGCCTCCAGAAAACCCAATCGCCTCCACCCGATGTGAATACTGGAAACCCAACTTAGCAATAATTTTGTCAGCCTTAGCCCCGCTGACTATTGGCTCAGGAAGACTAACAATGTCAGGTTTGTATTCCATATCATACTCCCAAAAAATTCTAGGAAACTTAATATTAGCACATCCTTGACAAATCCACGAAAATATAGTGATATTCATTAAAAAAATTAATAAAAATATGAAAAAAGAAAAACAAACCTATCTTTCAGGACCTTTCTTTACCTTCTAACTCAGATCCAACAATCTCAGAAACATCACTTGGATTACTGCTAGGAGCATCGTCGTCTCCTTCATGGACTCAGCTAGAGGAATGCATGTATTTCTATAATTTTTGAAATGACTTCCTCGACCTCGTAAAGCAAAAAAAGGCTTACGATTGCTTCAGTTACTACTGCCTCTTTGGTGTTTAGAATTATTAAGTGGAGTGTTCACGACCACATTCGGGAATTCCATGGGTCTTGAATCTAATTTAACCTGCTGATTAGAAGAAAAATTATTATTATTATTAAAAATAATAGTAGAATGCTTACCTGGGTCCAGGGTATTATCGGGAGATAGGGACAATTATGCCTTCGGACTCGTCAAATACAGGGTTATATCTTGCTTTGATTTTTTCCAAATTTTCGACGTCTAAACTGTTCAAATTATTAGGAATCGAAAGGCCTTGACCACCTGCACCATTAGAAGAATTATTAGCTTTTGAAAAAGCAGGATTCGGGACCACTAGAATAGAATTTGAAAAAGAAAAGGGAGATTTAGCTGATTGATCCCCAATATTTCCTATTAGACCGTTTAAAATTATTGGGTAGAGGCTATTTTTTTAATATGCGCCAAATCAACTTTAATTTGGCCGACTTGAAACTTTACCATCCTATAACCAATTTTATGTTTCTTCATTTAAATTTTTATCAAAGTTTTAATAATTAAAAAAATGTTAAATATTAAAATATTAAAAAAACACTCTTTACTCTTCAATTTTTACTTCAAAAATTGCCCAAGTTTTACTTAGAAAATAAAGTGGAACTCATAAATTAAAATGAGGATATTAGATATAGCTTTAACTATACCAAAAATGAAAGAAAATATAGTTGTCGAGGCTATTGTTGTTACTCGTTAAGATCTATCTAGTGGAAGTTCACAAATCTCTCTTGCTCTCTCTCTCTCTTTAAGCTCAAATCACCCATGAATTAGAGATCATAGATATTCTTGATAGGTTTAACTTCAAAGCGAAGACTAAGATTATCAAGATTGAAGGCTTTAGGGGTAAGCTCATTTGTATCTTTAAGCATTTCAATCTTGCTTTCATCTCACAAAAGACATAAAGATTGAAAAGTGCTAAATTAGGATTGAGACTTGGTTCGACACCAGGAAGACCAATGTCACCATTCTCACCTTCCTTAGTCATATAAAAAATCTCATCACTGGTGTCACTAAGGGTTACCAGTAAAAAACAAGGATTGTCATTACTCATTTTCCATTCAATGCCTTTATCATAAATGTCAACAAATCCGTTGAAAATGCATAGGAAAATGATGTCTGAAGACATGACGAAAGGTGAGAAGGATCAAGTAGGACAAGATGTTGACCTTGGATCTCCTATGACTAGACAACTAATACTACAACATAGAGATTTTTTGGAAGAAATAATAAAAGAAAGGAATGAGGTGTTGGAACATTTTTAATATATATATATATATAGTGTTCTAATAGTTGTAAATGAAAAGTTATAAGTTACCAAAATTTACGTCACTTAATTAATAATAAAGGGTCATAATTATTCAAGTAAATATATATTGAATGATTATGTTTATGCTTAAAGATATGACTATCCATTTGGATGGTTATATCCTTATGAAGAAACATGAGAACTTCTATAAATAAAAGTGGAGTTTCATTTGTATGACAACCCAAAAACATAGAAAAAAGTTTATTTCTAGATAGTTCTATAAAAAATTACTGCCAAAATTTTTTGTAGAAGTTGATATCCTTACCATGCTCCACTCAATACTCAGTGGACTGTTTCTGTCAGTTTAAAACATAGATAGTTATTGAGCTTCATTGTATCCTCGAGGTTCACTTGCCAGTAACTCTTTTGCGCATCATAATAAAGATGGGGGTGAATAAAACCTTAAAGAAAGTGGTAATGTGGCATTAATACACGTCTTGAAGCCTTTGTTAATTTCTGATAAGTTTATTTTTATCCCCACGTACCAATATGAGGAAACTCAATTGCCCTCAACTTTTAGATTAAATGAGTGATCATAAGACAAAAATGTAGAGGTGCTTAATGAGGTGGATGGTAAATTCAAAGACCAAAATAAAAGGAAATAACAAAAACGGAGAATTAAAATCAAATGGTAAAGTAAATTTGAAAAGAAAACTTCAACAATTAGAAGTGATGGATAAAATGAAAACTATAATTGCACTTTTCCCTCATCCTTTAGCTACTATAGATGAAGGCAATGTTATAGCTTAGATTGAATCTAGAGAGGTAAGAGCCCTTAACAGGTCCTTAGAAGCCCTCTCTGTTAAGCTAAAGGACTTAAGAATTCTAATAATAATTTGAGAGGTTCCACACCTAAAAACCCAGTAGGTGATAGAACTTGGGAAAATGTGCCTTTAGATTAATCATGTGAACGTTATGGCATCATGGACATATATTTTCTGAAAGGGAAGGGGGTGAGACAAATGATGATCACTTATAAGGAAAATGTTAAATCTACATAGAGTTTTAGTATTTATTATTTGATATATAGAGGCAACAAGGAATTGTTGAAAATGTTGATTCGAGTTAAGAGGAGACTCATATTAATGCGATTGAGAATGTGATTGAGGAAGGAGGATAAAACATTGTGAACATTGTTGTAAATGATCAAAATTGTAAAAAAGCAAAAGGAAATGAAAAGAAAAAGAGGTGAAGATTATTCTAAGAGAGTTTGAGCTAAAAGTAATACGTTAAATAGTTTGCATTCGTGAAGAAGAACAAGTGTAAGATGTCAATACAATTGTTGTAATCGATGCCCATAAGAATTTATCCATTTTTAATGTTGGTGTGTATCTCAATAATAATTTTACTATTGCTGATGGAAATTTTGCTTGGTGATGAGAATAATTATGCTGTAAAGGTATTAAGTATGAATGTTGTGTTAGATGATAGTGTTGTAAATTAGTCCTATAGAATCAATGATTTTAAGACTGAGATGCTTGCTTATTTCTCTATTGTAAGGTCAAATAATAAGGAATAGTTAAGGTAGGTTCTCTCTCAACAACCTCTTATATCGCTAAGATCCTTATCAATTTGAATGTTAAAGAGTTGGGTTAACCTCTAACATTGGGTTAACCTCTAACATCATTTCACTATGGATTCTTGACCTGAAAAGTGAAGGCTAACTTATATTTCCTTATGAAAATGACAATGAATTATTGTAAAAAAGTTGGAAACGAAGTGGGTTTATAGCTCATAATCGATACAGACTGTGTAGTTAAAAGAAGATAGACAATTCTCACGTGATCTAGCTTAGTTTCTTATAATATATGATTTATGGATAATAATATTTTGTTACTTACACCGAGGAACTCGATAGATCCTTTTGGTTTATTTATCTTTTTGGCCATATGATTTTAAATGAAAGGTAAAGAGTTTGGGATAGACTATATTAATTAGCTAACCAACTTGTTCGAGAAGACAAGTGGATTGTTATAAGGGACTTTAACCAACCTATCATTCAATAAAAGTAAAATCAAAATGCCAAATAAGCTATTTGACTATCTTAATAAATGTGGATTAGTATATATACCAGCCAAGGAACCTTATTTTACATGATGAAACAAAAGAGCAAAGGAAGATGAGTATGAAGTTGCACTAGAAAATGATCACACAAAGTGAGAAGATATATGTACCAGAGAATGCGCCCATAGGTCATTGTACATCCTAAGCCAATACTTCAAAATTACAACTATTTATTAGAATACAAAGGAAACACCCCATAGAAGATCTGTAACACCCCAAACTCAGCCTAGACGTTATGGTTGAATCTGGTGACGTCACAAGGAATGGGTTTTGAAAACCGTGAAGACTTAATAAACCATCATTATTTAATATTTACCAAAACCACATTTTTGTCAGTTTCCTTACCAAACTTAGTATCGCGAAAGCCTTAATCGTTTATAGTTTGAAAACGCAGTCGTATTTTTAGGAAAACCGTTGTTTGCATAAAACCTTTATTTTAATAAAACAATTTTACCAAAGCAATTAAATTGACAATCAATCCAAAAATGATTAGTTAAAAAAAACAGTCCAGAGAGTCCCTAAAAATTACAATTCCTAAATAAGTCCAAAATTCCAAATAAACCAAAAATACTAAGTTTAACTGTTTTACGATATAGTGGTCACCACTGTGTCTCCGCCACACTGATCCGTCTAAGCTTGTGGATTACCTGACAGAGCTGACAAACAGATGTGAGTTTACGTAAACTCAGTGTGTAAAGCAGAATTAGACATGCAATACAAACTGAATCAAATACTCAGTCTCATACAGATCTGATTCGTGCTCGCCCATTTCAGATCTGATACGATGAAATGTAATCGGATAATCGAATCCTACCCCCATCCTCTACACACCATCTGCGACCATCCCAATACACCTGTGGGGTTTAAAAGACCCACACATCCCTGCACACTATGTTGTGCCAATATGACACATATCATATATAGTGCAGCCAAGCTGCCAGAAAAATAAGTAATAATCGTGTACAGTACACTTCCTCTGTAAATACAAACCCACCCCACAATCATATACAGAATAGATACAGAATACATAGACAGAATTAACGGATTGAATCATGGTTTTATATATACAGATATCAGATATGCAGTTAACATAGTAATTAGACATGCATAATCATACTCAGAACAATGTATTAGACTATCAGGTCACATAGCTTTAGGGTATAGTTAGCCCTTACCAACCCTACAGTAGGCCCACAGTCGATTGGGATGACCCGTGCGATCCTAGGAGAAATTTTAAAATTTTGAGCTCACATGCCGGTGTGGCCTACACGGCTTGGCCTAAAAGCCACATGCTTGTGTAGCCCACACGCGCAAGTTGGCCTTTGCTCGTGTGGCTCACACGGCCACACTCAAGCCACTACACGACCATGTCTTACACACGGGCCATGCCTTCATCATCCACACGGCCGTGTGCACACGGGTGACCACACGCTCGTGTAGCATTGATAATACAATTTTTTGACTTTTGTCATGCTTCGTTTTCTGCATTTCGAGTACACACCTAGTATCGTTTTGATGCAAACCTGGTATCATTTTGATACAAAAACACTCCCAAACAGACCATCATCTAAAATTGATACCACAAACCTTCCAAAATCAGTTTTAATTCACAATAAACAAAACCCACGAAACCGATAACAGTTTAAACAAGTGTTTTTCACTTACCTCAGAACTCCGAGCACTTTGGACTACGATTTCGCAAGAGAAGAGTCCCGTTTTTCCCAATTCGCTGCTGCCAAGACACTAGTACATCATTAACAGAAAATTCAACAAAACCAAATGGGATAAACAAAGACTCCCTCCTCGGCAAAACATACTACCAACTTACCAAACGAATAAATGCAACGACCTAAAAACCCGCGACAAGGAAGCACAATTTGTCAAAACGAGTAAAGAAAAGAGAAAATATTTCGTTTGAAAAGGAAAAAGGGAAAACGGTAGAGGAGAAGGAAAAGAATGTTAGAATTTGGGGATTTTGGAGGTGAGAGAAAAATAAAATAAAATAAAATAAAATAAAATAAAACTAAAATAAATTAAAAGATTTCAAAATCCCCCTTCAATCCTACTACTAATTGATAACTGCTCACGCACACAAACTTTTAACTCCATCCAAACTCCTACTACCCATCAAAGCAAAAATCAATTCCTACGCTCATGTAAAGATTCAAACTCAAGACCTCCAACACTTCAACACTCGAACCAGTAGACTCATTCTGATGTGAAATTATAGGCAATTTAATATAAGTCCACTGATCAAGGATAAGGCTTGATCCAAAAAAAAATAACAAAAGTTGCTAAAAGTAAGACTTGAACTTGAGACCTCACACACACACCCAAAACACTTAACCACTGAAGCAAATACACTGTTGTATAAAAAATTTACAGAAGGCAGAATAAGAAAATTGGGGTGTTATAAGATGTAATTGGTAAGGTGAATAAATAAATCAAGACTAGATGCAAGTCACAACCTAATTATAGGGACATTGTAAGTTTTGCTTATTACATCTCAAGTGTTGAACCAAGAGAGTTGAAGAAACCTTGCAAAATGAGTTTTTGGATACAATCAATGCAAGAAGAAATGTTACACTTTTAAAGAAACCAAGCGTGGAAGCTAGTGCCTAAAACAAAAAATTGCAACATCATTGGCAATAAGTAGATCTTCAAAAAGAAAATTGATGAGCTAGGCAACATTATTAGGAACAAAGTTAGATTAGCTACACAATGGTACACTTAAGTCGAAGGGGTAGATTTTAATGAAACCTTTGCCCTTAGGACAAGACTTGAATCCATCAAGTCATTTTGGCTTTGGCATGTCACTTAGACATTAAACTCTACAAAATGGAAGTCAAAAGTGTCTTCTTGAATGGATTTTTAAATGATGAGGTATATGTTGCTTAACCAAATTGTTTTACAAATGCTAATCATCTTGGGCATGTTTACAAGTTAACAAAAGCTCTATGTATATTAAAACAAGCCCCTAAAGCTTGGTATGGGAGAATCACCAAATATTTGCAATGGTGAAGTGCTTGCCTCCCCCCTCAAAATGGTAGATTTTCCATTTAGCCATTAAAATTTATGAAATTATATATTAGTATAATGGTAAAATTATACTAAAGAAAACAATTATAATTCATCTCTAGCCCCCCTTAAAACAAATTTCTAGCTACGCCTAGTATTTGTACGAGAAAGGTTTTGTAAGAGAGAATGTTGATAAAAATTTTTTTTATTAAAAGGATAAAATAATGAATCAATTTAGGACAAATCTATGTGGATGACATTTTTCTTTTATTTCACTCATTCAAAAACTTCTTAAGAATTTGTAGATCTCGTGAAAGTTGAATTTGAAATGAGTATGGTAGGTGAAAAATCTATGTGGATGACATTTTTCTTTTATTTCACTTCTTCAAAAGCTTTTTAAGAATTTATTGACCTCGTAAAAGTTGAATTTGGAATGAGTACGGTAGGGTAACTAGCATATTTTTTAAGTTTTCAGATTAAGCAACTTAAGAAATGAACCTTCATAATTTTAGAAAAGTATGTCTAAGGTTTAGTAAAGAAATTTAGCCTAGAATATTCTAAGGTTTTGAAAACTTCAATTGGGATTGAATGATACACACTAAACATGAATAGGGAATGGCAACAAATGTGACCACTTATTGAAGCATATGATTGGCAATCTCTTGTATCTTACAACTAACAAACCAAATATTAGCCATAGGGTTGGCATATGTGCTCGACATCAAGCCTCATCAAAGGATTCACATTTGAAGGTTGTCAAACAAATCATTAGACATGTAAATGTTAGATTGAATTTGGTTATTTGATTTACTAAATATACTAATTTTAACCTTGTAAGATATTGTGATGTTGATTAGGCAGGGAACATAAATGATTGAAAAAACACCTCCATAGCATGCTTTTATCTTGTAAACAATATAATCTTATGGTATATCAATAAGCAAAATTCTATCTCCCTATCCACTTATTAATTTGAATGAAACAAATGTTTGTAGACTTTGATGTACCCACAAGTTGTTCCACAATGTATTGTGATGACACGAATGCCATTAATATGTCAAAGAATCTAGTATTACACTCATGAATAAAATATATCATCATCACTTCATGAAAGACTTAGTTGAGAATAAAATGGCTAAGTTAAAACATGTACCCATGACAAACAACTTAGTAACTTTTTTATAAAATTATTGGATGGTAATAGGGTTGAAAGACTTTAAAGTGATATATGGATTTGCAATGTTCAAATTTTATTGTATATTTTTTGTTTTTTTTTTCATTCAATTATGTCATTGTTTTTTAAGGTTATTTCGAACAATAAGAAAAATTATCCATTACAATATTTTACTTTCTCAAACTTTAGTTTACCTATTTGATAATGTATGTATGTTTAAATAGGATTAGGTTTTGATTATTTTCTTATCTTTTACCCTAACTGTACTCACTTTGAAATACCTCTTGTTCTTTTACTAGAATATGATATTAGTGATTTTCTTTTGAGAATTTAACTCCGCTCTGTTTATTCAAATATGACCGAAATTAATAGGACAAGTGAGTATGATCCAAAAAGGAAAAGTGAACATGAAGATCAATCTATTAAAGAATCCTTAATAAAGTTGAAGAATCAATAACAAAGTCAAAATCCTGATGTTGATTTTAACAACAATAGTTCAAAAGGCTTTGATTAGAATAAAAAAGTGAAGGAGGAGAAAAGATCGATTCAGAAAGTGATTCCTCCAATGATGTTATCTCTTTTAAAATAGAAAGAAAAGAAGGAGAACCCAACAACTAAATGACTAAAAATTTGAAAGCCTTGCCATCTATCTCTACAATTGAACCATTGCATATTTGGGAAGGAACAAACCCTTCTTGAATTTGATGTTCTAAACAATGTGGCAACATCTCTAATATAAACATGTGATCCTATTGATCCAAATACTTGGGTAATGATTCAAACAATTTATCCTTTATATTTATATTAATTTAATATAAAATATAGTGACATGTCAAGCAATATAACTATCTGTTTGTCACAAATAACCATAACATGTAGACAAGTTTCATTAAATGTTGCATATATTATAGTATATATACTAGTTTTCTTTATCCGTGCAATGTACAAATCTATTGTATGTATTAATTAAATTATATTTAATTATTTCTTAATTTTTCATAAAATTTGTAATGTTTCATTAGCAACACGGCTATGAAATTATAACATAATAATATATAAGTTTAATTTTAAAAACATGATAATTGTTATTAGACTGAATTTAAATAAACAATATCTTAAAATTTATTTTTAAAATATAAATATTATATCAGTAGATTGCGTGAAGTTATATTTTATATATATTTTCTAACTTAATCATTAATTATTAATTGAATTTAAATATTATGACCACCAAATAATTTATTGTAATATTATTTATATTATTAAATATTTATTTGAATCCTAATAATTTATTTCATTTATAAAATAGTGATAAACTTAAAATGATTTTTTAAACAGTAATTTATTATGTAAAATTATAAGTTGAATTATTACATATAAACAAATTAGAATGGAAAAATACAATTTGTAGAACATCATAAAAATTATATAAAAAATATTAAGGGTTTATGTTGCAATTTTTTCCAAGTACTTTTTTCTTTCCTTAACACATGTCAAATTTTTATAATTTCAACACTTTAAAAACTTAAAAACTAATATTATCTATGTAAAACAGAGTATAACCTCATTTGCTTAATTTAAAACTAAAAATATATTAGAATTTAATTATAATCTATACTAATATATAAAAGGATGGACTTTCATGACACCTGTTTTTTTCATTTTATTTTTAACATGAAAATATGATGGCTAAATTTTTGTTTTAATCCTCTAATTTTTGAGATTACATAATAATTCCTAAATTTCAATTTAGATCCCTATATTTTGTCGATTTAATATTTAATTTCTATACTTTAATTTTAACATAAAACTTTATACTTTGGTACCTCAACTCTTATTAATATCATTAGATAGTCTAAATACTTTATTTTGATTAAAATGCTTATGTGAATTTTTAAGAATTAGTAACACGGTTAAAATTCTCTATTAAATTTAGATGCATTATAATGTCATTATTTTATTAAATAGATACCAAACGAGAAATTTTTATTAATTTTAAAATGTCACATTATCAAATTTAATAGAATAAATATAACGATGTTTACAAAAATATTTAAAATTTAAAATTCTAAAAATAAAAGGTTTAATTTTAAAAAATATAAAGATTAAATTTAATATAAAAAATTAAGTATAATACAATTATAAAATTTTAATCTATAGTTTAAGAAAAAACAAAGGACGAAAAGTGAGTGAAAATCATACTAATTATTTTAATTTGATGATTATAACTTTATTTGAAAAATTTTAAAATTATAATATCCTTAATTTAGCTAAAATTATATATATAGTATGAATAAATGTTTGGTCACCGAAATGCCAAAATTTTGTTCGGTTAAAAAAATAAAAACCAGAGAAAATTATGCCTAACTCCATATTTTTTTTTTCCGATTTAAAATTTTATAATTATTAGAAAAAAAGTCAAATTTGATTTGAGTTCAGAGAAGGCAAGCCTAATGTTGACGCTATTCCAAAATTGAAATAGAAAAAAGAAAAAAAAAAAGCACCAAAGGGCAAAGGCAAAGCCTTTCAACCAAGTCCAAGAGAAAACGAGGAAAGATTTAAGTCATTATTCGTATAAACATACTACAAAATCAAGCTTTGTTCGTGTATTATTCGTGGTCATTTTTGTTATGTAAGATCCTCTATCCCAAAAACTTCAAAATTTTTTTGTTATTCTTTAATTTAGGTGATGGGAGTAGTTTTATTGGTTTGATCACTTGGGGCTAGAAATGTTATTCAAGCTTGCTTTTTTATTTCCATTACTATCTGATCTGTTCATTTTCTTTTTGGGTTTTTTTTTAAACTGTTCTCGGTTTTAATTCTACGCTTAAAGTTCTGGGATTTGATCGCTTGATATCCTTTTTATTTTTATATGGGCTGTTTCTATTCTTGGGGTTGCTATAGTTTCTTTTAATTGCCAATTTGAGTTTATTGATGATCATGCTCAAGAGTTGATTTTGATGATCGTTTACTTTTTAGTTATTTTAATTAAAATCTCAAATTTTGCCTCAAATTCATGATATTTAATGATAAAGTTATTGATTTTGTTGTAGGCTGTGCTTATAGAATAATCTGGGATTTTGTACTTCAACAAAAGAAGCAGGTTCTCATGGCTAATAGTGCGGCAGCCTGTGCCGAAAGGGCAACTCATGATATGCTGATTGGTCCAGATTGGGCTGTAAACATTGAGCTATGTGATATTATAAACACGGATCCACGGTATCATTCTTTTTGTTTGTCGGTTTAGTGGCCATTTTTCTGTTCTTTTATGTGTTTTTGTACTTGTGATTGTGATTTGGTAATTAGATTATTTGGTTTTCTGGGAAGCACCGGTAGTTTTATTTGAATCACGTGAGTTGTGGTATGAATTATGCAATGTAGGCTACTTAGGTGATTTTCAAACTTGCAAACATTGTTTGCTGAAGAGCAGCTCTAATCACCACTTTAATTGTTTTAAGTCAAATTTGTGATGTAATCCATCTTTTGATAGTGTAATATATAATCACAAGAGATTGTGGTACACTTTTGTGGAACGTTTCACTGTAATTCAGTTGTCCAATCATGAAAGAGGTGGAGCTTGTGAGGAGATTGCTGGGTTAACTTGATTTGTGCTGCCATTGCAATAGACGAGAGAAGTTTTTTCAAGCTTTGATTAAAATGTATCTTGCCTCAAAAATGTTAATGGGAGGATGATATGGCATGATTTTTTTCAGAAGAGAGTGATGAAGGGAGGGAGGTGAAGGAGGAAATTTTTGGATCTTCTGGATATGGTATCCTTTGTCTTGTAGGAGAAGAGAAAGGACAATTTGAGGGGAAATTTATATGTCACAAATAAGGGGTGGAGGGTGGGATTTTTCAAATATTGCATATGAGTGGCTTGAACAAGGACAAGAATCTTTAG
The DNA here is from genome assembly GCF_025698485.1 of Gossypium arboreum. Taxonomy (NCBI): domain Eukaryota; kingdom Viridiplantae; phylum Streptophyta; class Magnoliopsida; order Malvales; family Malvaceae; genus Gossypium; species Gossypium arboreum. Next base: position 27,086,827 of record NC_069074.1, on the reverse strand, counting down.
GGTGTATACATCTTTATACCCTACTTTTGGATTCATTTAGCTTGACTATAGTGAGTGAAATGTTAAATACCCTTGTAAGAATTAGGTATTCACACCTAACTCCATGCAATGTAGGACCAATATGGTGGCTACCTTCCTATTCTATATTCTCTTGTCAGTCTATTATTTGGTGTTTGTCTATATGACAGACACGTTCTCTATTTTTCTTCTAGTTCCTTCTCTCACACTCGTTGTTTTTTCGGCTTTAATGTCTTTCTTGTACACTTCGGGTACTCGAGTTGGTCTTGGGTTGTAATTTATCTCTTTACTAGAAAAAGAATTGAAGGGTCTGAAGTGTGAACAGGAATGAAAATGTTTGAATAAAAAGAAAGTCATTGTCCGGTGCTAAGAAATGCACAGTGTATGTTATTGTCATCAATTTAATTGTTCGAAATATGATTTTATGCTGCCAAGGGGTTTTCTGTAGACATACAACACCCTCTCGTAGGAAAGTTGCATGGTTGTCCTGCAATTGTGTTGAATGTATTGGCTCCTTGTCATAACTTGATCCAAGCCTATTATTCGCTATCGCAGATGCATTTGGATCCTGAATCATCTGGACTTCGGTGAAAATCATAGTCAAGGTTTTGACATTCTCTATTTGTCTATTGTAGGCAGGCTAAGGATGCTTTGAAAGTCCTCAAGAAGCAACTGGGCAATAAAAACCCAAAAGTACAGCTACTAGCTCTTAATGTGAGTTACATGCTTCTCCCTCGTACATATTGCTTTTTCAGATATTTTTTCGGAAGTCAACTCTTATGTAATAATATGTATAACTTGGTTATTTTCAGTGATTTAATTTCATCTGTGGTCTCAAATGATTATTAACTCGGTACCATCCTATGTTTTTTCCTTAGTGTTGCATGATGATAAAGAAGTAATACGATACCATATATCTTTATATATTCGTCCAGGTATTGGATTCTCTCAGTAAAAATTGCGGGGAGCATGTTTTTCAGCAGATTGTTGAGTGTGATATCTTGAATGAAATGGTTAAAATCGTAATGAAGAAGGTGCCTTTCTTTGCCTGATCTGTGATATCTAACATTTCTTTTTAATTTCCTCAGTTTCTGGTTCTTACTACTCTTACTCTTCATTCTGGTAACTGTGCAGCCTGACTTGAATGTCAGGGAAAAGGTACTTACTTTTATAGACACATGGCAAGTAGCCTTTGGAGGACCCGGGGGAAGGTATCCGCAATATTTTGCAGCATATAAAGAACTACGGGTAAACATTCTATTTTGTGTTTACCTGCCAGCCCTTTCTTTTGTTGGCCCTTCATAAGCATCTATTTTCCCAGGGATGAATATTATCAAACTTGTTCTTTTGTGCTTGGATATATTAGGTTCCCTTTCATTTTCCATAATTTATCTTTTTCATGTATTTGGAGGATTCTTGGAGGGTCATGTCTCCATACCCATCTTTGGATTTCTATTGGACATGAGTGTCAAATACGGTGTTTCAAGAAAATAAAAAATCGGAATAACATAGTCTATTCACATCTGTTCTTAAAGTTAAACCTTCTTTTGTGTATTTTCAGGTTGCTGGAGTTGCATTTCCTCCTCGTGAAAAGAATAGTGTACCATTATTTACTCCACCTCAGAACAATCCAGTAACCCACCAACCAGTTTCAGCACGTCAAGATACTGCTATTGAGGTCTCTCGACAGTCTGATGATGCTTCTGGCTTGAGGTACTAATTTGCTAGATTATTATGTTCTTGTTGCGGATTAAACAGTTGTCCTTGACACAACATCTTTGTCCGAAAACAGATTTCGAAACCTTTGCTTCACTCAAACTATTTCAGAGTATTTGATTCTTAGTTCAATAATGACTTGAATCGGTACAGAAAAGTCAACTGATTTATTGTTGGTATCCGTAACTCTTTTGCTTGGATTGGATCTCTCATCTCTTGTTTGTTGTGTTTGATTTTATGTTTACCATATAAATTGTAAACCATATGTGAATGTGTAATATATTTATATCTTCATATGTATAAGTCGTCATTACTTATGCAAAATCATATACATTATGATTTAAATTTTTTTCTTTTGTTAGGCCTAAATAAAATTTTATTAAAAATAAAGACTCTGAAGATATTACAAAGAATAGAGCATCACAACTTATAATAGACATCACCTCACCACAGCTCATAATTAAGAAAAAACATTCAATTGATAATACACATTATGATTTACATAATTATCTAACAGTTTCTATTATGTGTTCATTGGCATGTTTTAGCATATATATGACTATAACAATGTTGAAATGAATTTTTATACTTATTTTCTTTAATAAATCTAAAATTGATATTACAGAACATAAAGGTTTAACATGAACACAATATGATTACATGAATTTTTCAATATCATAAACATGATTATGACACGGCAAAATACATGAACACAGTACGGATTATTTTAACATTGGGACATAAAGATTGAGGCTTAAGCTATCCTTTTTTCTTTGTTGAACTGTAATAAACCACTTCAAAGGACTACACTGCATATCTCTTTCCATCTTTGTGTTTGAACATCTTTGCTGCTGACACGTAAACTTCCTAAATAAACTAGCGGTATTTTGGTTATCATTTGCCTGCAAAGACAATGAAACTTGTCTACTTTCAGCTTGTCAGAGATTCAAAATGCTAGTGGACTAGCAGATATCTTAATGGAAGTGCTTAGTGCATTGGAGCCCAAGACTCCCGAGGTAAAAACTTTGTTCTAGAAATGAACCATTATGCTTGACCCATGTACTATCCTGTTTTTCTTTTTCAGATTATTTTCTTGCTGTTGTACGTTGATTTACTCGTTTTAATGTGCAACTTGCAAGGTTTTCATTTTCCTCTTGGTTTTCTATTTAGCACCGGGGAAATTTATTGTTCTGATTGTTAATCTCTTTGTCTGGGATCAGCTTTATTAATCCAATTTTCCGGTTTCACATGGCGCAATGTAAAATCTTGGTTTTTTCCTTGCTGCGGCATGGTAAATTGATTCTTCATTTTATGACCGTATTATTGGACTTATTGCATAAATTGGTCTTGGTAGATATTTTAAATAGGCTGAATTTTTTTGCTTAAGCCCATTTTTCGGGTTTAACAGTTTTGTCCTAAGCTTCCTGAATATTGAATGAGACTTTGGGCTTGGGCAGGTTGTGTGCTCTTTGCACGGTTCTAGATGAAAAGCAACCCTGGAAGCTAAATATGTGCCCACTTATCTATCAACACCAAATAAGAAATAAAGAAGATATATCTAAAAAATATTACATACTGTCCAATGTGGTCCTTATGCATGCCAGGGATTAAATAAATTCAAATCAAATGATTAGGCTTACTGTTTTGGATGTTGTTCAGTCTTTGAAGCAAGAAGTGATTGTTGACCTCGTTGAGCAATGCCGTTCTTACAAAAAACGTGTTGTTCTTCTCGTGAATCATACAACGTGAGAATCTGTTTGTATCTTCCATTGATTTCCCTCCTGTTTTATAGAATAATGCTGATGATGGATTTTGCTTTTCCAGAAATGAGCAACTTTTATGTCAGGGATTAGCGCTAAATGATCAATTGCAGCATGTTCTTTGCCAGCATGATGACATTCTGAAAGGAAACACCAGTAGTGCTACCACAGCAGTATCAGAAACTCGTGTTGTGCCGATTGTTAATGTTAACCATGACGATGATGATTCGGAAGATGACTTTGCTCAGCTGGCTCACAGGTGACTTTACCATGTTATGCTTCTGCCCCCCTTTTGTTTTGGACATTTTTCTTCTAGTTTACAGAAAATATTTACTGTGTGCTGGATTAATCTTGCACTTCAAAACCATGAAAAAGTTGGAGAAAAAACATACATCAGTTCAATTCATCCACTTTGCACATGGACAATGCTTTGATGCTATGTTAGGTTGACGTTTTGTTTTTCTTGATATTTCCATGTTTGATATTCATTGATACATATCGAGACAAGGGTATGAGGATATCCTTCAAGGATCCTCTAGATACATGAATTTTTTTACTTAAAAAAAGTTAACACGTTTGTATCGGATAAATACTCGTATTAGAAATTTACAAGCGAGTCTGAGTAACTTAACATTGATGTGTTACATGCCCTGGTCTCTATAACATAAGAGGAAATTGTAGTGGTTTTGTCTTATCTTCTCTAAAACACACTTAAAGATTACTTGAATATAGTTTGTTGGAAAAGATAAAAAATGAACATTCTTATATTGAACGGATACCAATATTCGGCACTTATATCTAAGCAATATAAGATTTGGGTAACCAATCCTTACTTAAAGGGAATATTTTTTGTGATGTTTCGGTATTCTTGTTTCATCTAATTTAATGAATCTCTGTACTTGTATATTACAGATCGTCAAGGGATAATGCTCAAAGACAGGTCCAAAGAGCACAAAAAAGTGAACCTGCTCGAGCTGTTCCTCTTCTTCCTCCTCCACCCTCATCAAAAAGGCCAGTTACGACAAATTCCAGCTTCATTGATTATCTCAGCGGTGATACTTACAAGTCCGAGGATTTCTCTGAAATTAAAGAACCCACACTTCATTCTGATCCTACGGATGCATACATGAACTCCCTAGAGTTAGCTTCAACTTTAGCTCCATCATCTCCTTCCCGTTCGGTTGACACTGGATCTGCACCTGTGTTCAGTGAACAACCTAAACTGGCTTCCTTAGTCAAACCTGCCGATGCTGAGCAGCTGCCTCCGGTTCAGTTGGACAATCCTGCTGGAAACTACCCACCGTCTTCTATGTTCAATCAAAGACATCAATTCTTTGAGCAACAACATGGTTATACCGGTAGTTCTTCTCATTCCATTAATGGTTTTGATTCCTCTTATGACAGTCTTGTTGGACAAACTCAAAATCTCTCCATTAATTCTAAGATCCCAACCCAAGAAGTAAACCCAGAAGATGCTTTCTTCAGAGACCTTCTTGATTTTGCCAAAGCCATGCCATCTTCACCATCTAAATCCAATAATAAGCCATGTTGATCTTCTCCGATAGAACTAGCAATTTGTATTTTCTTGTCGTGTTCATGTATTTTACCGTTTCCTAATTGTGTAAAGTATTTTATATTTATATGAATTTTGATACATTAATAACACATTTTTTATATTTTGGAACATTCCTTTATTTGTGTCGTGTTCATGTTTTTCTTTTTCTTTTTTAATATTTCTTTTCCTGATATTTGATTCCATTGCTTAACCTTTTATGGCAGCAAACATATTTCAAATTCAGAACAAGAAAAAGATTCATTTCTTCTTCAAATTAAAACAACCAAATTAAAACAACCCAACAAAAGTGTAAAATGTTACATCAACGATGGGAATGGCATAGTTCCTGCAAGTAGTGAATTAGAATCAATCAAATTCACTCGCGTTTTTATTGATGCAATGAACATGAAAATGAAAATAGCACTTGCAAGTAAAAAATAAACATGAAAATGAAATTAGCACTTGCAAGTAAACATCGGACTATGACATGAACAACTACATGAAATGAAATCAGTTGACATTCAACCCTCATTCTTTTAGCCTCAACCAATGAACTCTGAAAAACAGGCTACTACTGATTGTAAAACAAGTTGGCACTCCATTGTTGTTCATGGTTTTTGGTTTTTGCACATGGGAAAAGCTGAATTAGATAACCCTCTTCTATGTAGTGTGTTATCTTGTTTATTGTGCTGTGTTTCAGCTTTAGTTCACCAATACAATGTTTGCCTTCAAGAACCTGCAATAATTTTCAGCAACACTAACTTAAAACAAATTGGTTTCCTTCATCTATTTTATATAACTTCGATGCAAATATTGCAATCTTTCATGCATGGTAAAACAAAACCAAGTAGAGGAGTAAAACCAGATCCATTTCAGAGGCTATCTATTGACAGCATCATCAAATTGGATTGGCAGGACAGGTCATGCTTACACAGCCTGACCTGTTTTAGAATGTGCTATAATCAGCAATGTAATAAATTACATAGCTGTCATTTCCTTCTATGCATTTTAGGTATTTTTTTTTCTTCATTTCTTTATAAGGAATCTCCCTTACAAACATTCAATCCATTATTTCAGGGCGCATTTAGCTTTACCGAGTAATAGCATTGATTTTCAATACTTTTTAACATATCGATCTTGTTTTTGCACCAACTTACCTGCTATACAAATGGTAATACAATGCAATATGTTTATAGACAACGTGCTATCCTAGCACATTATATGACAATAATCGAGTTCTTAAAATCACAATTAATTAGATAAAATTTAAATACGAGTGATCGATACGACAAATTTATAAATACTATGATCAAAAAATACATTTACTTACCTAATCCAAGATTAGGCTTAATTACTAACACAATCATAACATCAAACTACTATCAATTTGTTGAAACACAATCCCCATAGTACCATAGACTAACTAAACACAATTTTAGAAAGTGACAGCTAATTTATAATACACATACCAATGTGGGAATTTATAGTGAAAGGAGATAACTTAGGGGCCTAATTTCATTAGTTTGAGCCTTTAATTCTTGATTTTTCTGTCCCCCATATATATGCATCCCATTCAATAAGATTTTCATTCCCTAATATCCCAAAAGTCTAATAGAGCATTCCTTTGTAATCTTTTTACTTGTTTCTTTTGTCCTCTCATCTTTTGGCAATGGCAAACATTGGAAAGAAAACTAAGGGAAAACAAAAGATTGAGATTAAAATGATTTAAAATAATAATGATTGGTTGATCACATTCTCGAAACGTCGATCAGGAATCTATAAAAAAATAGGTGAGCTCTCCACTTTATGTGGTAATGAGATTCTTTTTATCATATTTTCACCTGCAGGAAAACCTTTTACATTTAGTCACCCCATTATCGAATCTATTGCTAGCCGCTTTTTGAATGGAAACATACCTGTGATTGACGACATGTACACTCTTATTGAGGCTCTTCGTACAATGAGAATCAATAAACTAATCCAGCTTTACAATGAGGTGCAAAGCCAAATGGATGCATCAAATGAGACACAAAAGATGCTTGCTCAACAGGTCACAAGTGGGACAGATTCTAATCGTTGGTGGGAAACTCCCCTTGATAAACTTAACCCAAGGGAGCTCTACAAACGATACTCCTATTTCTCAAAGCTTCTCGACCTGTTCCATATCTCTCGGAGCAAGAAGATTGCGACAACTTCTTCAATGCTTGCTCCAACGGGTCTTGTTGAGGATGCCCCTACTAACTTTCCTCTTAGTTAAGGCCATGGTCGCCAATAGTTCTAAACAAGTTAAATTTTCCTTGACTACTTAGGGGTTAGGCCATATTTCCATTTTGGCTCTTGTACATGTACATCAATCCTTATATTTACTTTCAATAAATTGGTATTAATAAAAGAATCCTTGCATCATCCCATTTCTACTACTTTTATTGCTACAAATATAATTTTACGTGTCCTTTTACTTTTAGTTTACCGCTAAAAGGTTTTCATATTACACAATTAATAAAAAATATCTCAATACGAAAAACTTTTAGTTTACCGCTAAAAGGTTTTCATATTACAGAATTAATAAAAAATATCTCAATACGAAAAATACGTGTTTCATATAGATATATAATCAAACAATAAAAAAAAATACAAACATGACATCCTGTAGCTCGAACCCAATAATCAAGTCGGGAAAAGGGTGTTACGTTTTTAATGTATTTAAAATATAATATTATTATATTTTTATGAAATATTAAGAAAATAAAAGAATTAAATCCATAATGTTATCTTATTAAGAACATGGATTTAGAGATTTGAATTTTATTTATTATATACATTACAATAATAAAATGCTTGTATATTACATGTAAGTTAATTAAAACAAAATCTAATTATATACACTTGCAATGTGTTAATGAGAACATTAATTTCATGTTTACAAACATATATACTTTGAATTATTATAAGTATTCAAAATTAAATTTGAAAATTATCTAAACACTAATATTTTATAAGGAAATTATATATTAAAACCTAACTCGATATTTATTGATAAAGGGAGACATAAACAACTTTTAAGGAATTTTAATGGACCAAGTTTTGACGAGTATATTGTATTAAATTAAGATAAAATTGAGTTCTAAGGTTCATTTTATTCTTTTTTAATTTGCGAGAACTAATTGATTCTCTCTTAAAAAAAGAAACTGATTTTCTTTATAATTCCTCGAATATTTTGGTAAAATTATTATAACTATCACTGTATTATATTTTAAATTATATTTTTATTTCTTTATTAGAAAATGCGAGTTAAAATATAATACAATGATTGCTATGATTTTTTACACAGAAATTTGCAATAAGATAAAAAAAAAACTAATCCACGATTATTAATGTTAGTGCCCAAAACATTACATTACGAAAATATCCAAATAAAGAGAAATAATAAAATTACTATTATTAGGAAAATAAAATATCGTTTTAAAAAAAATGGTTAGACCCTTTTTATCCAGCTATAAACTAATTTATACTTCCCTTTTATTGTTCCTTTTCCATATTTTGAATTTTATTTTTGGTAGAATCCATATTTTGGATTTTATTACCATCATATTAGGGAAATAAAATATTCCTATTTTAGAATATGGTTACATCATTTTTTATCTAGCCATACACTAATTTATACTTTCCATTTATTGTTTTTTTTCCATATTTTGAATTGAAGTCGAAAGCAAAAAAAAAAAGAAGCTAAATTTGAGCTAAAAATCTTTCTTTCAATTGAGTTACGTCTAAAATCAAAAGGTGAGTATTAATTTTAAACTTTCATTTAAAATATGAATATATAGCCCATGTTTCAAGTTTTGGAGTCCATTACAAATCAATATTTTACATAAATTTTAATTAATTTGTGATTTTTAAGTTTTGTAGTTTAAATGCACAATTATTTTATTTTATTTTCACTTACATATGGTTTGATATAAACATTACAATCTTTATAATACCATAAAAGAACTAAGTACAGTTTTAGTAAATGACAAATAATTTATATTACACATAACAATGTGAGAATTTATAGTGAAAGAATATAACTTAGAGGCCTAATTTCATTTGTTGGGCCTTCAATTCTAATAGAGTATTATTTGTAATCTTTTTTGTCTTTTCATTCGTCCTCCTATCTTTTGGTAAGAGCAAACACAGAAATTAAATTTAGAGGAAGACAAAAGATTGAGATTAAAATGATTGAAAATGAAGATAGTTGGTTAGTCACATTCTTGAAACGTTGATTAGGAATTAAAAAAAAAAAAGTGAGCTCTGCACTTTATGTGGTAACGAGGTTTTTTTTTTTATCATCTTTTTATTTGCAATAAAACCTTTTGCATATGGTCACCCCTCTATTGAATCTATTGCTAACCGCTTTTTGAATGGGAACATACCTGTGATTGACAACACTCCCACTCTTATTGAGGCTCACTATATGGTAAGAATATGGTAAGAATCAATAAGCTAATCCAACTTTACAATGAGGTGTAGAGCCAAATAGATGCATCCAATGAGACACAAAAGATGCTTGCTCAACAAATCACAAGTGGAATAGATTCTAATCGTTGGTAGGAAACTCCCCTTGACCAACTTAACCCAAGGGAGTTCTACAAGCGATACCCCCATTTCTCGAAGCTTCTCGACTTGTTCCACTTCTCTCGGAGCAAGAAGATTGCAGTTGTTTCTTCAATGCTTGCTTCAACGGGTCTTGCTAAGGATGCCCCTACTAACTTTACTCGTAGTTAAGGCCATGGTTACCAATAGTTCTAAACAAGTTAAATTTTCCTTGACTACTTAGGGGCTAGCCATATTTCCATTTCGGTTCTTGTACATGTACACCAATAGTATCAATTCATCTATCTACTCTTAATAAACTGGTGACTAATAAAAGTAACCTTGCATCATCCCAATTCTACTGCTTTTATTGTTACAAATATAATTTTGCTTTTCTGCTAAGTAAAACATTTGAGCTGAAGCCACAACATTTGCTTTCAGTTCATATGAGAATACACTTTTTATTTTCAGTTTACCATTAAAAAACTTTTCATATTACACAATCAAGAGAAAATATCACAACACAAAAAAGACGTATTCCTGATATTGTTTATATTTTGGAACATTCCTTTATTTGTGTCATGTTCATGTTTTTCTTTTTCTTGTTTTAATTTTTATTTTCTTGATATTTAATTCTATTGCTTAACCTTGTATGGCAGCAAACATCTTTCAAATTCAGAACAAGAAGAGAATTCATTTCTTCTACAAATTAAAACAACTCAACAGAAGTGTAAAATGTCACATCAACATGATGGAAATGGCATAGTTCCTGCAAGTAGTGAATTAAAATCAATCAAATTCACTTGCATTCTTATTGATACAATAAACACGCAAATGAAAATAGCTCTTACAAGTAAACATTGGACTATGACATGAACAACTCCATGAAGTAAAATCAGTTAACATTCAATCTTCATTCTTACAGCTTCAACCTATGAACTTAGGGAAAAACATGCTATTACTGATTGTAAAACAAGTTGGCACTCCATCGTTGTTCATGGTTTTTGGTGTTTGCACATCAGAAAAGTTGAACTAGATAACGCTCTTTTGTGTAGTATGTTATCTTGTTTATTGTGTAGTGTTTCAGCTTTCGTTCTCTAAGACAATGCTTGCCTCCAAGAACCTGCAATAATTTTCAATAACACTATGAGTTGAATTCTTAGAACATAAAACAAATTGGTTTCCTTCATCTATTCTATATAATTTCAATGCAAATAATACAGTCTTTCATGCATGGTAAAACAGAACCAAGTAGAGAAGCAAAACCAGGTTCATTTCAAATACTATCTATTGACAACATCATCAAATTGGATTAGCAGGACAGGTCATGCTTACACAGCCTAACCTGTTTTAGAATGTGCTATAATCAGCAATGTAATAAATAACATAGCTGTCATTTCCTTCTATGCACTTTAGGTCTCTTTTTTCTTCATTTCTTTACAAGGAATCCCTTTTACAAACATTCAATCAGTTATTCTAGAATGCACATTAAGCTTTACCGAGTAATAGTAGTGATTTTCAGTACTTTTCAACATATCGATCTTGTTTTTGCACCAACTTAACTGCTATACAAATAGTAATACAATGCAATATGTTTGTAGACAATGTGCTATCCTAGCACATTATATGACAATAATCGAGACCTTAAAATCACAATTGATTAGATAAAATTTAAAAATGAGTGATCGATAAGATAAATTTATAAATACTACGATTAAGAAACACATTTACTTACGTAATCCAAGATTAGGCTCAATTACTAACATGATCATCGATCGTTAACATCAAGTTACTATCAATTTGTTGAAACACATTCTCTATGGTACCATAGACTAACTTAACACAATTTTGAGAAATGACAGATAATTTGTATTACAGATACCAATGTGAGAATGGAGATAACTTAAGAGGCCTAATTTCATTAGTTTGGGCCTTCAATTCTTGAGTTTTCTACACCTATATATATATATATATGCATCCCATTCAATAATATTTTCATTCCATAATATCCCAAAATTCTAATAGAGCAATCCTTTGTAATTTTTTTACTTGTTTCTTTTGTCCTCCTATCTTTTGGCAATGGCAAACACTGGAAAGAAAACCAGGGGAAAACAAAAAATTGAGATTAAAATGATTGAAAATCAAGATGATCGGTTAATCACTTTCTCGAAACGTCGATTAGGAATCTATAAAAAAATTGATGAGCTCTCCATTTTATGTGGTAATGAGATTTTTTTTATCATCTTTTCACCTGCAGGAAAACCTTTTACATTTGGTCACCCCTCTATCGAATCTATTGCTAACCGTTTTTTGAACGGAAACATACATGTAATTGACAACACTTGCGCTCTTATTGAGGCTCACTGTACAGTAAGAATCAATAAGCTAATCAAACTTTACAATGAGGTGCAGAGTCAAATAGATGCATCCAATGAGACACAAAAGGTGCTTGCTCAACAAGTCACAAGTGAGACAGATTCTAATCGTTGGTGAGAAACTCCCCTTAACCAACTTAACCCAAGGGAGCTCTACGAGCGATACTCCTATTTCTCGAAGCTTCTCGACTTGTTCTATTTCTCTCGGAGCAAGAAGATTGCAGTCGCTTCTTCAATGCTTGCTCCAATAGGTCTTGCTAAGGATACCCCTACTAACTTCCCTCTTAGTTAAGGCCGATCGCCAATAGTTCTAAACAAGTTAAATTTTCCTTGACTACTCAGGGGCTAGCGATATTTCCATTTAAGTTCTTGTACATGTACACCAATAATATCAATCAATATATTTACTTTCAATAAATTGGTGATTAATAAAAGTATCCTTGCATCATCCCATTTCTACTACTTTTATTGCTACAAATATAATTTTACATGTCTTTTTATTTTTAGTTTACTGTTAAAAGGTTTTCATATTACACATTAATCAATAAAAATATCACAACATGAAAATACATGTTTCATATGGATATATAATCAAACAATAAAAAAATATAGATGTGACATCCTGTAACTTGAATCCGACAATTAGGTTGGAAAAAGGGTGTTATATTTTAATGTATTTAAAATATAATATTATTATATTTTTTATGAAACATTAAGAAAATAGAAGAATTAAATCCACAATGTTATCTTATTGAGAACATGAATTTAGAGATTTAAATTTTATTTATTATATACATTACAAAAATAAAATGCTTGTATATTACGTGTAAGTTAATTAAAACAAAATTTAATTATATACACTCAATGTGTTAATGAGAATATGAATTTCATGTTTACAAGTATAAGTACTTTGAATTATCATACGTATTCAAAAATTAAATTTGAAAATTATCTAAACACCAATATTTTATAAGGAAATCATATATTAAAACTTAACCCGATATTTATTGATAAAGGGAGACGCAAACAACTTTTTAAGAATTTTAATGGACTAAGCTTTGCCAAGTATATTTTATTAAATTAAGACAAAATTGAGTTCTAAGGTTAACTAATTTATTCTCTCTTAAGAAAAAGAAACTGTTTTCTTTATAATTCCTCAAATATTTCGATAAAATTATTATAACAGTTTGTATTATATTTTAAATTATATTTTTATCTCTTTATTAGAAAATGCGATTTAAAATATAATACAATGATTACTATGATATTTTTACACAAAATTTTGCAATAGATAAATAAAAAAAGCTAATCCATGATAATTCATATTAGTGCCCAAAACATTACATTAAAAATGTGCTCAAAATTGATTTACATTGTAATGTTGAGAATATCCAAATAAAGAGAACTAATAAAATTACTATTATTAGGAAAATTAAATATCGTTTTTTTAGATGGTTACCATTTTTTATCCAGCGATAAACTAATTTATACTTCTCTTTTATTGTTCCTTTTCCCATATTTTGAATTTTATTTTGGTAGAATCCATATTTTGGATTTTATTACTATCATATTAGGTAAATAAAATATCCCTATTTTAGAAAATTATTACATCATTTTTTTCCAGCCATACACTAATTATAATTTCCTTTTATTGTTCTTTTTTCCATATTTTGAATTGAAGTCGAATTAACAAAAAATTCAAATTTTAGCTCAAAAGTCTTTCTTTCAATTGGGTTAAAGTTTAAAATTAGAAGGTGAGTATTAATTCTAGACTAACATTTGAAATGGAATTATTTGGCGCATGTTTCAAATTTTGGAGCCCATTACAAATTGATATTTTAAATAAATTCTAATTAAATTGTGATTTTTTTAGTGCTATTTTTTTTTCACTTATATGTGATTTGATATGAACATTGCAATCTTTTATGCGTAATAAAATAAGTTTAAGTAGATCATCGATAGTTAAACATCAGACTATTATCAACTTGTTGAAACACATTTTCTATAGTACCATAACCTAACTAAACACAATTTTGGAAAATGACAGATAATTTGTGTTACACATACCAATGTAAGAATTTAGAGTGAAAGGAGATAACTTAAAGGCCTAATTTCATTAGTTTGGGCCTTCAATTCTTGAGTTTCTATCCCTATATATATATATATGCATCCCATTCAATAAGATTTTCATTCCATAATATCCCAAAAGTTTAATAGAGCATTCCTTTGTAACCTTGTTACTTGTTTCTTTTGTCCTCTCATCTTTTGACAATGGCAAACACTAGAAAGAAAACTAGGGGAAAACAAAAGATTGAGATTAAAATGATTGAAAATGAGGACGATCGATTGATCACATTTTCAAAATGTAGATTAGGAATCTATAAAAAAAACAGGTGAGTTCTCCACTTTATGCGGTAATGAGATTTTTTTTATCATCTTTTCACCCTCAGGAAAACCTTTTACATTTGCTCACCCCTCTATTGAATCCATTACTAACCGCTTTTTGAACGAAAACATACCTGTGATTGACAACACTCACGCTCTTATTAAGGCTCACCATATGGTAAGAATCAATAAGCTAATGCAACTTTACAATGAGGTGCAGAGCCAAATGGATGCATCCAATGAGACACAAAATGTGCTTGCTCAACAGATCACAAGTGGGACAGATTCTAATTGTTGGTGGGAAACTCCCATTGATCAACTTAACCCAAGGGAGCTTTACGAACGATACTCTCATTTCTCGAAACTTCTCAACCTGTATCTCTCAGAGCAAGAAAATTGCAATCGCTTCTTCAATGGTTGCTCCAATAGGTCCTGGTGAGGATGCCCCTACTCCTAGATACAGCCATGGTCACCAACAGTTCTAAACAAGTTAAACTTTCCTTGACTACTCAAGGGCTAGCCGTATTTCCATTTCGGTTCTTGTACATGAACACCAATAGTATCAATTCATATATTTACTTTCAATAAATTGATTATTAATAAAAGTACTTTAAAACCTAACCTAATAACAATATACACTAATATTTACTTTCAATAAATTGGTGATTAATATATAGGAGAATTTACACTTGCAATGTGTTAATGAAAACATGAATTTCATGTTTACAAATATGTATAAGTACTTTGAATTATCATAAGTGTCCAAAATTAAATTTAAAAATTATGTAAAACTAATAGTTTATAAGAAAATTATATTATTTTTAAACCTAACCTGATATTTATGGATAAAGAGAGATGTAAGCAGCTTTTTAAGAATTTCAATGGACCAATTAAGTTTTGACGAGTGTATTTTATTAAATCAAGACAAAATTTGTAATATTTTTTCATTTGCATGTAATAAAATAAAACTAATTTATTCTTTCTCAAGAAAAGAAAACCAAATTTCTTTATAATTCCTCAAATATTTCTATAAAATTATTATAACAATCGTTATATTATATTTTAAATTGCATTTTATCTCTTTCCTAGAAAATACAATTTAAAAGGTAATCTGATGATTGCTATTATATTTTTTACACAAAGTTTTGTAATAAATTAAGAAAACCAATCCACAATATTTCATATTAGTGCCTAAAACGTTACATTGAAAATGTGCTCAAAATTGATTTACATGTTAATGATGAAAATATCCTAATAAGGAGAAATAATAAAATTATTATCATCTAGGAAAATAATTTTTTTTAGAAAATGGTTAGACCATTTTTTATCGAGCTAGAAACTAATTTATACTTCCCTTTTATTGTTTTTTTTTCCATATTTTGGAAGAAAACAAAATAGCCTTTTTTAGAAAATGGTTACACCATTGTTTATCCAGCTATAAATTAATTCATACTTTTCTTTTATTGTTCTTTGTTCCATACTTTGAATTTTATTACTAGGAAAATAGAAATTTTATTACTAGGAAAATAGAATATTCCTTTTCTAGTAAATAGTTACATCATTTTTTATCCAGCCATACACTAATTTATACTTTCCTTTTCTTTTTTTTTTCATATTTTGAATTAAATTTGAATGCAAAAAAAGAGAGGTTAAATTTGAGCTCAAAAGTCTTTCTTCCAATTGTGTTAAGTCTAAAATCAAAAGGTGAGTATTAAATCTAGAGTTACATTTGAAATGAGATTATTCGGCCCATGTTTCAAGTTTTGGAGCACATTGTAAATTGATATTTTACATAAATTCTAATTAATTTGTGATTTTTTTTCGAGTTTCACAATTTAAATGCACAACTATTTTATTTTATTTTCACTTACATGTGGTTTGATGTGAACATTGCAATCTTTCATGCGTAATAAAATAAATTTAAGTAAATCATCGATGGTTAAACATCAAACTATTATTAATTTTTTGAAACACATTCTCCATAGTACCATAGATTAAGATTAAAATGATTGATAATGAAGATGATCGGTTGATCACATTCTCGAAATGTCAATTAAGAATCTATAAACAAAAAAAAGGTGAATTTTGCACTTTGATTGGTATTTTAACAATAATATGAAACACATAAAGTATAAAAGAAAAATATATTGGATAGCACATTGTCTGCAAACATATCACATTGTACTAACATTTGGGTAATAATTTTGCTTCTCTACTTAATTTTGTTACACATGAAAGACTACAATGTTTGCATCAAAGCACATATAAGTCAAAATAAATTAAAATAAAATATTTGTGCACTTAATTTACAAAAATCAAAGAAAAGAAATTCACAAATTAATTAGAATTTGTAACATCCTACACCCGACTCGACCGCTAAGTCCGAGTAATAGGATGTCACATTCGTCGTCGGAGCGACTACGATCAACTTATTTCATCTTTAAGCCATTGTAAGATTTAATTCAATCAAACAAACATTAATTACAATAATCAACCATTTATGGGAGTTATACACGTTCACAAAAGCTCCAAGAATTAATTCGAGGTTGAACATAAACCAAACATCCATCATATGATACCAAATTCAATAGGAGCATTCGCTTAAGAACAAACCAAATTAGACTTAATTAGGTACATGCCAAGTTAGAATAAAGATGGAATATAAAAACATTGATAAGTTCAGGATTGTTGACTAGATGTTGAAGTCGTAGTTCAAATATATTGAATTATACCTAACCTACGCACAAAAAACAAACCATATGTTAAGTAATGGAACTCAATAGTATTTTTATGATTTAAATAACAAAATTACAAGTTAAAAAATTGTAATATCCAACGAGTATGTCATTCATATCAAGTGTCAAACCAATTCATTTAGCATTGCAATAGAAGTGATCACTTTCATTTACATACCGACACCTATTATAAAGCCTTTTTAAAACTCAATACCAATCATGAATCGAACACTTATATCACTAACATTATAACAATCAATTCCATGTTCATTCCACAAAAATAAACCATTTAAGTCTCTTTCTAGATTCGGTTGACTCATTCATATTCATTTCAACCTCCCCCAAAGCTCGTTTCCAATTTATTCACACAGAAGTTCATGTATTTCCTTTATCATGATTCGTTTATATATATACACACAATTGATTCCATAGCATTATACTATTTCATTTTGATATCTTGTATCAAGTCACTAACTCATACCAATTTCACATAACTCAGTTCATTATCATATTTATTATCAATCTATTTCATTACATTGTTAAGTTTCTAATTCCAATTATAGTATCACACTCGATAGACTATTCATATTTCCACATATCATATCATGTATTTGATCATATTTGCATACTTGTACCCTGTACACTGTTCTTATCACATGATAACGATTTCATTATAGTTCAATCCAATATATATTCACATTCAATTAATCGTCAACACACAATATCTCATTATAAATGTCTCTTATGCATCATTTTAAATATGAACAAATAAATAGTTAGAAATATATCATATTAACATGTTATTTCCCAAATTGAATCGTTGAATTCGTCACAATTTCAAACCAATCTTTCAGACTTATTAATCCAATTTATAAATTTCTTTCACATTAACAATTCTTTTCATTATAATTATAGATTTTTACATATTAAATCCTTAACTTGACTTGGACACAAACAGATACACAAATCCAACCAACACCCCAATTTGGCACCCAGTGCCTCATTAGATAATTTCTGAAGAAAATAGATTGTGCCTAGCACTCATCGGCATGACTGAAGTAAATATTGTGCCCGGCACTCATCGACACATAGTCGAAGTAACCATTTGACACCCGGTGCCTCATTGGAACGTCCGAAGTAATTAGTTTGCACACAGCGCTAATCAACATATAGTTGAAATAACACCACCCGAGCAATTAATAGGGTAATCATTTATCCAATTCCCTTATAAATTCAATTCTCACTCTATCGATCTCAATATCATCAATTTATCACTCATAATATCATTTCATACATAACATAGCATACTATTTCAATTCCAAACCAATTTCACCATTTCATTTAGTTTTAAGATTTTCACTTTTATCAATTTAATCATCTATCTGATTAATCAATTAAATTTACACCAATATGATTTGATCAGTCATAATCAACTGTTAATTCATTTTATAACTCTTCTATTATTTTTCCTCATCCTCCTCTCCATTCCACTTCGTTTATTTACAAGCATTTATACAAGAATCTCTAGCCTTAGTATGACACATCTTTACGTAACATGAATTATCCTTTCACCATTTATACATATACTTTTAATAAAACTGTCTTCTTGAGTAGCAATCCCTAAATTATTTATATCCAGACCTACAGAATTTGAAATTAAGATCCGCCTTTTGTTTTTGAAACTAAATTCAATAAAATTTTTACCATAAAATTTCAGAATTTATTTCTAGGTAAATTAATACCAATTTTTTTTTAAAATCTCTCATGTTCTGCTTCTAGGTAACTTCTATTCTTCTTCACTAAAAAATAAATATCTTTCGGTACAAGTCTCAGATTATGTTGTTCTTTGTTTCCTTTGGAAATAGGCTCATTAATATTTTAGCCATATAAATTTCATCACCTAAATTATTTTGTACAATTTATAATGATTTTACAAAATTAGAATAATTGAACCCGAAATCATTCTGACATTGCCTCATAAAAATATTATATCTCATAATATACAATTCCATTGCTTTCACCCTTGCTTTTGTGCAAAACTAGACTTAATAAGCTTTAATTTAATGTTAGATTCAAACCTCTAACTTGATTCCTACAATTTTTGGTAAATTTTCAAAGTTGTAATACCACTGTTGTCCATAGAGTGTTTAGTTAAACAATTTGCTCTTCCATGATTTGAGTAAGTTCATCTCATTTCATTATATAATATAATACATTCCAATCAAATTTAATGCCAATACATATAATCACTAAGTTACACAAATTTTCATTATTGTTCAAATTAGTCCTCTAGTTTGATAATTAATCTTAAACATAACATTTTCCACAAGCTTAACAAAATACAATTAATCTCAAATAATTATTTTCAATTTCCACGATATCATACCTTGCATAACAAAATAAATATATAACAAATATAATTATTCAATTTATAGAAATAAAAACATAACATGAATTAACTTAGTAAGTTCATAGAAATAGTAACCAAACGAGCTTTTAAGGACTGTTCAACAACTTTTGCTTTTCCACGACTAGCCTCGATTTGGTTCTATTCTTGATCTATAGAATAACTGAGTTCACATTATCAATTCCAAACATCTCATATCATCCTATTATAAACATGTATTAGTTCAATTTTATTTTTCAAATGTCCATTAAACTTTTACATTTTATTCAATTTAGTCCCTAAAACAAAAATAACCATATCTTTCAAATTTGAGCTTCATTTTGCAATCCTATTTCAATATCATCCTTTATAAACCCTATACTATCTATTTTTATCAAAGTCTCATAACAGTGCTACAAATAATTCATTTTAATCCTTATGTTACAAAACTAACATGTAAACTTTACAATTAATCATTTTCATATCTAAGCTCAAAATCTAATAATTTAACATAAAAAACTTCAAGAAATTAAAAATGGAAATTTTAAAAATTTTAGCAATTTTGGAAAATATTACACAAGCTAGTTAAATTAAGCTTTCACTATCCTAAAAATATAAATTTAAAGAAAACAGACTTGAAATAGCTTACCAATCGACGGGTTAAAATTGAAACGTTTGAAACCTCCTCCTCTTGAACATTCGGCCAAAGAGAGAATTGAAAAAAAAAAAAAAATATCTTCCTTTTCTTTTACTTTTATGTTTTCTTTTTATACATTAATTTTATTAAAAAATTTACACTTGCCAACCCTCCATCATAATTAAAACCCACCAACTAAATAAGAATGGTTTAATAAACCTTGGGGTCCTCAAGCCTTTTATAAATTAGAATTCTATAATATTTAAACTTTTTATGATTTAGTCTCAAAACCTTAATTAATAACTAATTCGCCAAATTACCAATCCAAAATTTAATTCACTTATAAAATAATAATATTTATGGGGCTTGATTTACGAAAACAGAGTCCCGAAATTGTATTTTTTTTTACACCACTAATTTTCGGGTTGTTACAGAATTTATGTAAAATATAAATATGTAATTGTAACATCCTCGAAATTTCATGAATTAGAAATTATGTCAAATCAATAGTGAATAAATTATAATTTAAAAATGTCATAATTTGAAAATCATCAGTGTTAGTAGATGGTGAAGACAGATACTAAAGGCATTTGGAAAGACTTGTATATTGAGAAAAATAAATCCTGAGTATTAACTAGATTACAAGGGAGTGAAAATTATTGGGGCCAAAGTAAGAAATTAAGAGTTGAAATGATTAAAATGAATTAAAGGAAAAAAGAGGAGGGACTAGAGGTAAAAATTTACCAAAAGAAAATATGACTCATAAGTGGTATTATTAGAAAAAGTTGAAGGACAATACGGTAACTTTATGAAATAAATAATTATGGAAAGAGTAATGATTAAGGACTAATTGTGTCAAAATATGATTGGTGGGGCAAAAGAAAATTACACTTTAGTTCTTATATTTTTATTTTATTCAATTTAATCTCTCAATTTTTATTTCCACATATCAATACATATTCATACCACATTCATAAAAGAATATTTATTCACTTTCACCTTCTTCCCTAAATGATAAATTTGCACGTTTAGTCTTCCAACTTTCTCAAAATTTCAATTTGTTTCTTACTTAAATTTTCATTATTCATACTTTCTCTCTAAATATCTAATCCACCTCCAATATACTTATTCCAATAATAGCAATCCATTTTCTTGATAATTATTCTTATACATTTCCGGTAAAATATCATTTACTGCATCTAAAATTTTGAGATGTTACATTAAAATTATTGAAAATGAGGAAGCTCAATTGATCACATTCTCAAAACGCTAATCATGAATCTACAAAACAATATGCGAGCTCTACACTTTATGTGGTAGTGAGATTTTTTTTATTATCTTCTCACCCATTGGTAAACCCTTTTTATTTGGTCACCCCATTATCAAATGCATTGCTAACAGCTTTTTGAACAGGAATATACCTGTGATTGACAACACTAACACTCTTATTGAGTCTCACCATATTATAAGAATCAATAAGGTAATCCAGCTTAACAATGAGGTGCAGAACCTAATGGATGCATCTAATGAGAAACAAAAGGTGCTTTCTAAGCAGATCACAAGTGGCACAGAAACTAATCGTTGGTGAGAAACCTGCCTTGATCAACTTAACCCAAAGGAGCTCTACCAATGATAGTCTCGTTTCTTATAGCTTTTCAACTTGTTCCATATCGCCAAAATCTTGGTGGAAGTAGGTGACAAACGGAATCGGTAATAAAAATAAAAGAGGATAAAAGTTACATAGGTGTGGGGGTGCAACCTAGAAGTTTAGAAAGGACAAGGAGGCTTTATGAACTTCTCTTATGGAGGAAATTTCGGACTGAATTGATGAAGAAATGGAAAAGACTCTAGAGACCAATGTTTTGGATGCCAATGGGATTGACAAAAGATTTTGAGTGGCTCTCGAGGTATCCAAGGGAGACAGGCTTAGGAAGTGTGAGAGCGACATGATGAAGTTGAATATTTCATATGACAACATGGTGGAACACCTCTTTGTCCATTGTGAGTTTGCGCGGGCCATCTAGTTTGGAAGTTGGCACTTTGTTTGAATCCAACATGTCTTGTTGAACTAAATTAGGGAAGGGTTTTTCAATGGTTGAATGGAGATGATATGGAGTAGAAGGAAGCAATAGGTTTTTACTCAATTTTCATGTGCATTCTGTGGGGAACATGGAAGGCAAGGAATGTGGTGGTTTTTTTCAGAAGGAATGTTGAAACTCAATTCGTACGCTAGAACAAATCAAGCGGATGCTATACTATATACACAGAGCCATTGATATATACCGCCAAATGTAACCTCAAGTGGGAATGAAGAAAGAGGGTCAAGGAGGCTGAAGCTTACGTCCCAATCTAGAGGAAGTGAAGCTAGTAATTGGAAAGTGGTGTTTTGTATTATAAAAGGACAGCTCAGGGAGGAAATCAATAATTGTTTGTAATCTTAAAATGCAATCGAAGGGATTAAAATTTTAAGACTGATATTGGTATTCTTGAAGGAGAGATATTAGAAGCAAAACTTCTTTAACAGAGCTAAAAAAAAAAAAGGAAGGATCAATATTTTAAACAACAAAATTTAAGTATAGTTGATGGAACAAAGCGAGAAACAAGTACAAGTAGAAGTCAAGCCATGAGTAACGATAGCGGCAATAACTAGTCATTACTTCAATTGGGCTTCAATAAATTTTTACTTTTACGTGTATAACTGTTAAAAAGGAAAAAGAACAGACTACTTGGCTATAGTGCTAGTTGCCAAAGCCGAAACCAAAAAATGCGAAGACACCGATGCAACCAGGTAATCCGATCGGAGTCCGATACGGAGAGCGATACAGACGCCGAGACCATGAAGTGCATATCGTGCAAGGAAGAGTACGGATCACGCGATGCCGGCACTTGCAAGGAGTGCTACGAGGAAGCAAGCGAGACTGAGGAAGAGTTGAAGCGAGAGATCGAAGATCTCAAAGCCAAAGTCGCCTTTTTACGCTTTTGGTCTCCGCTTGATCACGCCCACCGTGGCTCCACCATCACTCCCGGTCCCTTCTTCTCCGATGTCGTTTTGATCGCTTCCGATGATGGGTCTCCTGGGTTTCCCCCTGTGCCCGTACCCGCCAATAAAGCCGTTTTGGTACTTCCTATTTGTTTGGATTCTTTAATTTCTTATCAAATATGAAGAGGAAAATCGCTAAAATCGGAATCTGCTTTAAAACCCAATTTAGAAATTATGTTACCAAGCAAGTTATTTATAATGTTCATAATTTATAAACATTTTGATGGTGAAACCAGGTGAATCGATCACCCGTATTCAAAGCAATGCTGGAGAATGAAATGGAAGAAAGCAGAAGTGGAACAATCAAAGTAAGTGATGTATCATACGATGCTCTTCGTGCTTTTGTAAACTATTTGTACACTGCAGAGGCATGCTTGGATGAACAAATGGCTTGTGATCTTCTGGTCTTAGCTGAAAAATACCAAGTGAAGCATCTCAAAGGGTATTGTGAGAAGTTCTTGGTATCGAAATTGAACTGTGATAATTCACTCATGAGCTATGCCTTTGCTCACCAGCACAACGCCAAACTCGTTCTCGATGCGGCTTTGTGTTTGATAACAGACAACATGGATAAGCTAACTAAAAGGGAAGAATATATTGAACTTGTGGAAAAGGATCCTCGGCTTGTAGTGGAAATCTATGAAGCTTACCTCTCTAAACAGGTTAATACAGCTGCTCATAAAGATTGTTCAATGAAATCGTAGTCATTTCTGATCAAATGATATTGTTGTTCATTGATATTGGATGAAATTTTAGTATATGTATGTAGAAGAAGAGTTTGAATGTTTGATGATATTGGGTTGGGGAAATATGTAATACGAAGTTACAGTGAATGCCATAACCATTGAGCGTTTTTTATCTTTTTGTCCCACGAACTTGTTTTGCTTAAATTTTAGTTATTTTGGGTGACTTGGGATGGTTTTTGAGATGACAGGAATGGATAAGCTCTCTAAGGGAAGAATGTTTGATGATATTTTGTTGAGGACTCTGTTACAACTTTACATTGTCTGCCATACCCAGAGAGCTTTTTGGACCCTTTAATCTCTCCCAAACATGTTTTGGTTAGATTTGAAGTTATCTGCATGACTTGGGATGGTTTTTAGATGACAAGAATGGATATGCTTATTGAGAAGGGAAGAATATATCCAACTTGTCGGAAAGGGTCCTTGGCTTCTCACATTGGATGCCATATGCATTGAGCTTTTCTGACCATTTGAGTTCATTGCATGATTTGGGATTGTTTTTTAAGATAACAAGAATGAACCGGGTTTAGATGTTTTGCTCTAATAAGGTATTCTCCATTGGAGTTGCAGGGATTTCATGTCATTGCTTTTTGTAGCAAAGTCTAAAATCATGATCATCTAATTCTTTAGGAATTCACAGTGGCGCTCCATGGATTTTCTAAATACATGAAAAAATGGTTAAAGATTTAATTCTACTATAAAACAAATTAACGATTTTCCAAATAACTATAATCCATTACTTTGATCTGCATCAAAGTTAAACCACACCCACATTGAGGAAACTTTTCAAAATTATCAACTGACAGAATTCAAGACCATTTTCTTTGAGACTTCAACAATATAAACTCACATGAAAAAGAAAAAAGCAACTGCAGTCCCCATATAAAGGAGCCCACTTCACTGCATTACTGTTCAAAATTTTCTATTTTACAGGAATAGTAAAATTAGCTAGAATAGACGCGCATTAGTTTTCATTCGATTGGGATGCTCTAAAATTTTTAGATAATTTATTTATACAAAATTAATTTTGGTAATTAGTCTCAATATTTCATAATTAAACCCCAAACTACATTAATTGTATGATGTTACAAACCCTAAAAATTGCTTCAAGTTACTTCTATATTTTGAAGCTGAAGATGCTTCAACTGTTCGTCCAAGCTACTGGTTGTCTCCGAAGCGCAGAAAATCAACACCACCAATGAATTCCATCAATAAAATCCAAAATTTATTGTTGACTCTTTCATTTCAACCTAGACCAGATCCAGTCCCGGAAACCGACCTCATTAGTGGATGGTTAAGAGTTGGTTGTGCATTCCCTGGGGAGTTGAACATGACATTAGGAGGAGCTGATGTGGATGCTTGCATGGCTGTATGGGGCATCCTCGGACCCATAGGAAACATTGGTTGGCGTTGCATGAATGGCATATGGGGATGTACTGGTTGGTTGTTAACATATCCAGAATTGCTTGGCGTTGAAGGTGAGCCTGACATTACCTGTTGCCTGTTGTTGCCAATGTTATTAACCATGGGAGAAGAAATCACAGGTACACTCATTTGTGAAGCGACTCCGGTGGTTCCAAATTGAGATACAATTCGAGCCCTCTCAGCAGCAAACCTTTGCCTTGTTTTTTCCACTTGTTCACATTCTTTCATGAGTAACGTTTCAACTTCTGCAAACTGCTTAAGCTTCAGCTCCAATCTCTTCAACTGCGATACAGATTGAAAACAAGTTTATCTACAATTTATAATACAAGTTAAAACTAAGAATAGAATGTTTTGGAAGTTATGAGAAAATGAAATCTCTATGGACACTCCAAATATCTAATTGTTGCATCTTCTTTACATCCACCACAATCCGAGGAAGTAAATGAGGAAGAAACCTTAAACATAATTCTAAGATAACTTATGGGAGATGCTAAAACAGCAGCGGTAATCCTATAAAGTTTTGATACTATTAAGTAGCCTCTGGTTTTCAAAAGAATACATGAACAGAAAACACACACTTCACAAAATTATCAATATCCCAGCCAGGGCCCGGGATTCCAGTATCATATGCTACTTGGACTAGCATTGGATTCAAGGATGAGTTTGAGATGAGGTATGTACCTGGAATGGGTATATGATAATTCTTTTTGTGGTTCCTATATAAATGAAGGATCATGCCCCCATAACCATGAATATGTGTGGAACAGGTCTAAACACAGGTATTTCAAGGAGAGTTGCATTAACATAGCCAGTATCCATGGCAGTAATAGATATGTGAATCAAGTACTAAAGAAAAATTCAACTTGGATCAAGAAAAATATAGAAACCCTAGCCTAGAAACAGATCTCAACAGCGTAGAACTTCTCAATGTATCTTTCAAATTTAAGACATCTCCAAGTACAAATTTATGTAATTTCAAAATCAAAGGCATGCAACTTTGCCCTTCTTTTTTCCTTTTTTTGGTTCCATTTTCTAGGCTAAATAACAAAGGTGTGCAGTAAATGCAACAGGACAAGTCCTCTTTTGTCCTGGTTTCAAGTCTTTAACGGAAGTCAACTCTCTTATCAGTCAAATAAAGTTCCACATCATTACCAGGTATACACGTGAAAACGACAAGAAAAATACCTGATGATTTATGATATTGGCTGATAACCTTTGAATTTCTCGTTCCTCATGGTCCGCAAACAGTTTTGCCTTCATAGCTGCAGCTGCAAGGCCAGCTTTGGCAGCAGCTTTAACTTTTTCAGCAGATAGTGGATGACCCTCTGCCTCATTTTGACCAAATGAATGTATTGCTGAGTTCTCTGGAGTTTTTATGCAAAATGAATTACAAATAAAAAAAAACTAATATGGGAGAGAAAAAAGGGAACTAAAATGTAGTGAAAATAGTGCAAGTTAAACTTATGGACTACCTTTTTGATGAACGGAACCATGTAAACCACCTTCTCTACTATGTACACTCTCCATATTCATCCTTCACAGTTCAAATGGATATTAATAAGCAATTTAACAGGAAGAATTTTGATGAAAAAACTTTATATTGGTTTAATCCAATCAAAGCAAAGAAATGTTCAAATATTCAATCCACAAAACTTCATGACTTGGATGGAAGACATTGTATGCTCAAAATTCATATCATCAGAGAAGAACCTCATAATAGCATTGAAGATTTTTGGAATCATGAGAATATGCCACTAACCTATTACCATGTCCCGAACCTTCCTTATCTACATCTTCAGCCAATGCTGCCAAGGATGCATGGGCACAGGCAGCAGCAACTCTTGGTCCAATAGCAGAGGCCAGAAAAGCAACCTAGAATATTGTAAACTAGTTAGACCCATGTATGGGTAAAAATTAGCAATACCATGAGATCCATCTTTGAGTACAATTTTATCACAATCTCTTGGGGTAAAAGTTCAGCTCTTGCATTTTTAAGAAGCAATTTTCAACAACAAAGATGCCAATTTGGATCCACCTTTGCAATTTTCATCACAAACTCATTATCAATGAAATGAAAATTTCAATGCTAATAGGAGCCTAGTTTGTGACATTCTTAAAAAGCAAATCAACACTCACAAACTGCTTAAAATCTTTTGGATCCATTTACACTTTTTCTCATCCAAACTGCCAATAGGAGGAAAGGAATAAACCTTAATAGTGACTTTGATATGAGGCCAAAAGAACACTATTTGTTTGACCAAAAAGATAAAAGGTAATTCCAACATTAGAAGTATTTTAAGCTTCCCCATTTTTGTGTGCCAAAGGTGGTTACTACAATACCAGCAAATTACATGAAAATGACATCATTTAACTAACTTAAAATTGAGGAATTTAAAGAATAAATGACTCAAAGTTCATACTCCACAGTGAAATATCACAATCCTAAATCTTAAATGACTAATAAAGTGTTAAAAGAGTAATGAGGTGTCTGAAAAATGCAGTAACATACCATAGCCATAACTGGATTCCCAGAATTCTCAAAAGGAACCTTGCTTTGATAATCCGCATCTTGAAGGCTGGGCCCTGAAAAGCATGCAAAAATTAGATAAAACGTTAACATGCATAACATCTTAATCTCCATGGCGAGTAGAACCTAAGTATAAAAAAAACCTGGTAGACTCCCATTCATGTTTGAGTGTAATCTTTGGTTGTCTCCGTTTGCAACAATTGTTGACTTGGGCATGCTCGGAACTTCCAAATTTTGCAATAGGCCATCCTCCATGGGTAGACGTACAAAATGAAGTATGCATTGTGCTTTTGACTTAGTGCCCACATGCTCAGCTATTTCATTCCAGTTCTCATTGTAAATTTCCATTGCCTCAAGCAACAGTAAAGTTTCCTGGTTGCTCCAACTATCTCCATCTAGGTCCCCATAATCTTTTGTTGAATCTACTCTAACAAAATCTATGCTTGAATGACCAGAAACAAATCTCCCATCATGGAAGCAATCAGAGCACAGCAGTACATCAACCTGTCAAGTAGCCAATAATAGAAACAAATGTGCACAATTAAGATCAAGATTTAGGTAAATCTAAAAGTTTACAAATTCTCCTGTCAATCTATGTTTATCTACAAACTTGACTTGAGTCCACAAACAGCACTTTAGACTCAGCTCCACTACAAGTACTTATCAAATTTATCCTTTTATACTGGAATAAAACAAATGTTCACCTCACGATTCCATCTTCTAAATACTTTTAAGCAAGTATTTAGAAGATATTACATAACAGATTTGCATGATTTAATGTCTTTCATTATCCCTTATTGCATCATTAGATTGCATATCCAAAATACACCCCAAAGAAACCTAAACCACACACTGAACGAGTAAATTGATGCTCAGAAACCAGACCACACCAAATCAAATCAAGTGAGCACTAACTCAGCTTTCTAAACCACATCTACTGGTTCATAGTTACAACTTACAAGTGCAAGCTTTAGCAAAAAATTTCTTCTCTATAAAAGAGGATAGAAATAGTTTGTTGTTCCTTTCTTGACAACCAAAATTAAAAAAAAAAAAAGTACCTAGTATTCTCACAGGACACAAGAAATATACTCTCAGCAATAGTCGTTTAAAATACCTAGTTCCTTTCTGTTGAGGATATAGGGAAAACTTTTGGAAAATGCAAATACAAAAAAAGCCCCAGCACTTGTAACATATGGAACTGCATCTACAGATGATATCAACACCCCCGCCCCAACTATTGCAACCTCCAATAGAAAATTCCAGTGTTAATGTTTTATTATCCAATTAAAATTGAAGGCATTATTTGCATGTGCTGCTGATTTTAATATATATACTGTAGGATGAGGAACCAAGAAAACAACATTTGAACCCAACCTCAGAGGTTGGTGTGAGCTAGGCAGTCAACATGATCATATATAGAAGCCTCCCAAAATCCTAAACCAAAGGGGTTTTCTCTAAGAACATTAAAAAGGGGATTAATTACTTTCCCCAAACCCCAGAAGAAGGCCAGTAATAAAATACCAGGAGCCTATTCACTCATAGATGCTAATTCTGATTCTGTTCCATATCAAACATGCCTCGTTTTTCTTTTTTTTATCTTAAATGGCTTGTTTTAAGTAGTTCACTAAATTTTTAAGGAAAAAATTGTACACATACAGCAAGATATTCATTGGATGAACAATGGGAAGAATGAGGATATTAAGACATAGCATGAAATAAATAAAGACAAACAGGGCTATAAAATCACATACCTCCTTTTGTGACTGATAATATGAAGTGGCAACGGGCTGAGAACATGAAGTGCAATTGTTTTCATCTAGGCACTCTCGTATTCTATTGTCCAAGTCAGAGATATCAGCATGACATGGCAATGATGAATAAACATCAGCTGCCTTGAGCCTACATTTTGGCTTGTCGAATTTGATCAAGCTATCAATAGACTTTAATGCAGCCGATGGCACATGAACATCGCCATTTGGCTCCTCCCTTAAGTAGGACCCAGCACTCCAAGGCTCATGACTTGGTGCAGCTGCACAATAATTGATGATTCCCCAGTGATCAAGAAACCGAACAATTCGAGTTAAATCCTCATTACTAATTCCATCTATCAATCCCTGGCAATCAGAAACTGTAATTCTCTTCAATGGATTATCCATATACTTGGCAACAATGTGGTTTCTACATTCCATATATTTTTCCGGCATATGTTCAGGTGATTTTCCAGAGAAAAAATGTGGCACAACTTGTCTTTCTAGTCGATGCACGGAGGCTGGCGAGAACCACTCTGCTTGAAAGGGAATCCCACAAACATAACCAAATATTAATACACAACTAAGAAGACAGATAAGTGCAGAAAGAGAGAGGGGGGAGGGAAAGGGAAAGTGAGAGAGGGTGCAAGATAAGGCCACTGCTTTACAAAAAATAAATGTGTGGTAATATCTTGCTCATACTCTTTAAGCAACAGACAGAACATCAAACTCATATCAAGTAAATAGAACAAACCAAGTGTAAATTGCTGAACTTCTGTTTTAATTTAGATTGAATAACTAAAACAAGACTTCTTAGAGAGTCAAATTAAAATCAAATAAAACAAAGATTAGTATAAAGTTCCCCAGTCCTATAAAGAAAGG
This sequence comes from Gossypium arboreum, assembly GCF_025698485.1. NCBI lineage: Eukaryota > Viridiplantae > Streptophyta > Magnoliopsida > Malvales > Malvaceae > Gossypium > Gossypium arboreum. The sequence goes on along the minus strand of NC_069074.1, from coordinate 27,056,323 downwards.
TACTAAAGTATATACTTTTCAAGCAATTCAATCCTACTAATAGCAAAAGTGTTTAAAGAGACCATTTTCATGTAACACTAAGCACAATGGAAAGAAGAAGTTCAAATTTTAAGAAAACATCACAGAAATATCTAAAGATAACTTTAGTCAAAATTAACATAAATAAGTATGATCTAGTTATATCTTTCATCAAAAGCACATGAAAATTAAAACAAAAGCTGTTCTTTGAGACTCAAGAGTCATCTACGGATTGTTGTTTCTATTTCGCTCTAATCAGACTAGGAATTGAAACCAGGTAAAAAATTAATGCATAGAGATATAAAAGAAAGAGAAAAACTGAACCTGAATGCATTGGCAGGACATGAACCCTACTCCCAAACCTCTTAACAACGCCACGCCCCTCCATTATCGGAGGAGGTGTAATCACATACTTCTCCGGTTCAACAATGGGAGCTTCAGTCGAAACCGCCTGTAACTGCCCGTACGAAACGTTCTCCAAAACCGCCAGAGCCACCTGCTGGTGGTCCTTGCTATCCCCAACCAAACCGGCCCGCTCAGCCGCCACGATCGCCATCACAGAACCGTGAGGACGGTTCACAGCCCGCTTGACCACGGGGGGGAACTCCGAGATGCGAACTCCACCATCAGCCAGAACCTCACACTCGCTGGACCCCGCCAAAGACGGATCCCTAAATCCCCCTCCGGCATCGTCCCCGGAATTGTTATCGCGGTGGTTATCGATGTCCTCGTTGTTGTTATCTTCCTCTTCTACATCTTCCTCCGGGACATCGTTATCTTCCTGGAGATGCTTGGGCCTCCGGTCTCGCTTCCGCCGCTTCCACCGACCTCGACCATCTGTTGAAATGGAAAATTAAAGAATTAATTAAATATAAATAACAGAAAAAAGGGGGATTTTTTTATTAAGGAGAAATTGAAATGAAAAGTTGAAGAAGAGAGATTGCCTGAAGGAGAAGAAGCTGGCATTGGATTTGAATTTGGGAAAGAGGGAATTTAGAGAGAGAGAAAATTGCGGAGAATTTGTGGGGTCTAATTGTCGGAAAGGATGAGAAAAGGGGAATTTCAGGAAGAGGGAAAGGGAAGGGAAAACAGTAAGTGACTCACTGCGCCAAATATTTTTTATTTTTATTCAACAATAACAAACTGCGCCAAATAATAATAAGGAATACTCTTGAGCGATCCGCAGGTAAACCTTTTTTTTTTCCCAAATAATATATGTTATTAAATTACTTACAGTTTTATTTTAAAGATTTATATTTGTTTATTTATGATTTTAAATAAATATCTTCTTGAGTATTTATGATTTTATTTATATATATATATATATATATATATGTGCATAGAATTAAAAAATTAGGAATCATTAAATTATAATTAATTAGCCTATAGCGGCCAACTCCGTTGGTTTCCTTGACCATGGTGTTAGGCGTTAGAGAGATCTCTCTCTCCTCTCTATCTCTGTATATTTGGCTAGCTTGTTTTGGTCCCATGCATTGCTTCCATTTTATCAGCCGGCTTAGTTTTGGATAAGAGCTGCCCCCTTCCCGCAACCCACCGCCATCTTTCTTCTCCATGCTTCTTTAAGGTAGGAGAGAGATCAACAATTAACTTTGCATAGATGGTCCCACATTGCTGCATTTCAATGTTGGTAACACCTCCAGTGGGCCACCCCCTTAACCATTTCTACATTATCAGTGACCTACTTGAATCTCCGATAGGAGATCTCGAGCAAGTTTTGTTATTTTAGTTTCTGTAGTTTTTTAGTTGTTGTTAGGGTGATCACTTGTTTGGCCGTTGGACGTTGGTCACCGATCCCGCTTTTCTCTTGGGCTTTGTTTTTGTATGCTAGATTCTGAACATTTTTTAAGTAGGATAAGGTATGGTCGCAATAATAATCCTTTCTGTCTTTTGACATGGAAGGATGTGGCCTCTAGTCTCATGGGACTTGATTTTCTAAGTACGTCAGGGCTTTGTTTCTACTGAGTCCCTTGATATTTCGGCTTTTTGTACATGTACTTAATCATATCTTCACCAAATGCTTTTCGGGGCCATTACTTAATGAAATTGGGAGACCAATATGGTATATGGGATCATACGTACTTATACGTCTCCTCTATATAAATGGTTCATTTTCTCTCCGTATGATTTGATTTCCTCTTTGCATCTCAATCTCATTTCCAAAAGGATTAATGGATACTCGTCTTTTAGCCTTTGGTGATGTTTTGTTGTCTTCTTTCCTCCTATTTTCCGCTAAGATGTTCTAGTGGTTCAGATTTGAACCTTTTCTTTTTCTTTTTTCTTTTTTTCTTTTTACGAAATGAAATGAATTTTGTATTTGTTCAAAAAAAAAAAAGTAAGGAATTTAAATATTAAAAATATAATTTTGATCTAATATATAATGTTATACATAAATTTTAATTTTGTACGATTTCATATAAAAAATTTTGATTTGATTCAATTTTGTAAATTACGATAATATTATCAAATTAGTACAATTTTATGTTGATATATTTAATACACAAATAATTATATTAATTCAATATGAAAATAAATATACTCTTTTATTTATTTAAATAAATATAATTAAATAAAATTTAAGATCAAAATTTTATGCATATATATAAATAATAATTTAAATTTAATATATATAATTACATTACATATAAATCACAATTCAAATTTAATGCATATAATTACATTAAATTCATGCTCTGTTTATATATAAAATTGACATTATTCCTACGACAACTTTGACATCATTTTAATCTTTTAACATTTTTTCGGGCTTTGATGTTGCTATTGAGATTGCTGATTGATACCAATAAAACCAATCAAATTAATTACTCAATTACCTTTATATTACTTGAATATAGAAAACTCAACCCAATTAATTAGTTAAATCAAAATACAAAATTAAATAGTTGAATAGAAAACAATCCAATTAATTTTTTCAATAAAAATTCCAATTTTTAAAAATAAACAACCAAACTAATTAAATTATCCCATTAATTACGTAAATATAAAATCAAATACATGGACCCAATTTTATTATTAATTTTATAAACAAATCTTTAAAAGACCTGAAATTTAAAAAAAAAATCAATTCAACCCTAGAGAAAAACTAAATTTTGGTTAAATTAATTTAACTAAGTTTAAATTATGTTGGATTTATTCAAGCATTGATATATAAGATCCAATCGAATCAACTAAATTCTAGATTTGTTTATGAGTTGAATATGGACAAAATAGTGAGGTTTTAGACAAAAGTACGAAATCAAAATAATAGACTTAAAAAAAGTTAGACCTATTTAAAATATGAATTGAGTCTGAACTTGATTTAAATCTTGGGTTTAGCCGACATGTTTTATTCTTTTATATTTTTATTTTGTTTTTATATTTGATATAATTTATATCACATAAAATTAAATAGAATATTATATAAAGATTAGAAAATTTATCAAGTTGTCTAAATTTAAAATTTTAATAAAAGAAGAACCATCTAAAATATTAAATTAAAAATTATATTTTAAAAGATAACATGGAGGATTTTAAAACCGCTTTTGGTTAATCATTTACAAATATGAGTAAAAGTAGTAAAATTTTAGGTAACTTGGACAAATATAAAGGGTATTGATATTATGGGTAAACTCCACTCAAGGTTAAAGTATTAGTAAGTTTATATTTTGGTCATTAAATTTCAAAAAAATATAAAATAATCATTGAACTATTAAAAAATTTTCATTTAAGTCACTGAACTGTTAAAATCACTATTGTATGACCTTCTTTATTCTCACTGTTTGCACTAATCGAAAGTTCTTATTCTCATTCTCTTCTACAATTCATTTTTTTTTATTATGACATAGCTTTGAACATCACAAATAAGCAAACCAAAGTCCAAACAATTTTATTTTCCAATCTTCATCATTGGCCGTCAGATCAACTTGAATCTAAGGTATGTTCTTCTTCTTTTCGATGAATACTGATCTACTGTACTAATTGTCGACTAGTCACTTAGAGCTATGTTCTTCTACTTATTGATGAATGCTGATCTACTGTACCGATTGTTGAATAGTCACTTAGAGCTCATTAATCGAACTTAAAAAAAAAACTTAATCGTCTAGTGACTTTAAAAAAACTTTCAAATAGTTTAGTGACTTAAAAAAAAAATTTTAAATAGTTTAGTGACTTAATAAAAACTTTCAAATACCTTAATGACTATTTTATAACTTCCCAAGTTAAATGACAAAAATATAAACTTACTAATGATTTAGTGAGTTTAGTTATAATTTACCCTAATATTATATATAGACCCGTCAAATCGGACCGGAACGGACCCGGCCATGAACAACTCAACTGAATCCTAACCGGACATACCGGGTCAAAACTTGGAGCTTTGAGAATAGCGGACTGTCCTCCAATCCATCCTAGACTCTTCTTCTTCGGTTCTTTCTTCTTCGTCATTTAAAATCTCAATTTATTAAAATCAAATCAGTTTCTTGTGCAATCAACACCGAAAACCCTAAAATTTCCAATGTCGGTATGTCGCTTTTATTTTTTATTTTTTAACCCTAATTCTTCGAAGCTTAATAACAGAGTTTCTTTCTTTTTTGGTCGATGATGATGCAGATCTTCGAGTACAATGGGAGTGCTCTGGTAGCCATGGTAGGCAAGAACTGCTTCGCCATCGCTAGCGATCGTAGACTCGGAGTTCAACTCCAAACAATCGCCACTGATTTCCAAAGGATTTCTAAAATCCACGATCGTGTCTTTCTCGGTCTCTCTGGCCTTGCCACCGATGCTCAAACATTGTACCCTTTTTTTCCCCTTATTTGTTGCCTTTTATGATTTTGGTTTTTCACTTAATAAATAATTATCTTCTTTGTTTTTTTTTTAAAATTCAAGGCATCAAAGGCTTGTCTTTCGGCATAAGTTGTATCAGCTAAGAGAAGAGAGGGACATGAAACCTGAAACTTTTGCTAACCATGTTTCTGCTCTTCTTTACGAGAAAAGGTTTGTTTAAAATCCTCACTTACTTATCTTTGGCTTTGTTCAATTGATGGAAGAAATGTGTAGATTTAGTTTTGGTTTATACTGCAAAATATTAACTCTTGATTAGTTGGACATTCAAATTAATTAGAAAAAATACTAGGAGAGAATTGATTTCTTAAGGATAATGGGTCTATAAGATAAGAGTAGTTGAGAAATGGTAAATTATATCTGTTTTTTATGTATAGTACTTTCGAATTGTGTTACTAAGACTGGCTTTAAGTCTCGCGTCTAGATATGTGTTCAGCATATGTATGTTTAATTTTTTTTCTTAGTTTTTCCATGTATTGGAGGATCATATCCCGTACTCATCTGGATATATTTTGGACTTGAGTGTTAGACATGAGTGCTTCAAAAAAATTAAAGAGTTGGAGCAACAATGCTTTTGAATAATACTACTTAAATGGCTAAAAGTAAACGTATTTCTTTTAAAAGAAATGGAGCTCAGGGGAGGAAAAGTTTATGGAGCACATGTCATGTGAAAAACCTTACATATGTCCTTGAAGGGAAATAACCTACTTAGCTTTTGAGAAGAAACTGAGCAATGAGCATCAAAGATAATATTGACTTTCTCTTTTCATAATTTCTTTTCTAGCCTTGAAATCTAAAAGATGGATTTCATCTTTTCCTAACAATTTCAAGCCCTTACTTTATGGTATGTCAACCTTGAAAGGAATAAGTTGGAAGTGTTAGATTTGAAGTAGGAATTGCAATTGAAAAGGGTGTCCTTTTTATGCGTGCAAGAGATAAGTTTTATGACATTTTTCCCCATAGGTTTGGTCCATACTTTTGCCAACCAGTAATTGCCGGATTGGGAGATGAAGACAAGCCTTTCATTTGCACCATGGATTCCATTGGAGCAAAGTAAGTTGATTTCATTCCCTTGTAATTTTTGAAATAAAGTTGTCTTAGTTGCTTGGAACATTCATATTTGTTTTACCTGTAGTATTTAACGAACAAGAGACTTTGTCTTGTAAAATAACTGCTTGCAACTTTCCTTTGGTAGAGACAAGCTTTGCTGTTGAAAGTTCCTCTATGGAAATGAAAACTTTATTTAATATCTTAATCAGAAGTCAAAGAAAGAAGAACTTTTACTCCATGATAACAGATTGCCAGGTGGCCTGTGACATCTAAAAGAGAAAATCATAAATTTGAACACTGTTTAATAAATAAAAAAACACCCCTATTATCCCTGAAGCAGAAATCTGAGCACTTTTTAGTAAAAAAATATTCTATTGCTCAAAACCAGTAACTCTGAAACCGATCAATAAAAGACTCCCATTATTCTTCCAACTCTGTTGCATACAACTCATTACAAATGATCCTTGATGCCTGGCAAACTAGGGGTGTGGGGTCTCAATCATAATTGCAGCTTGTTAACAAAATAAGGGCAAGGGCAAAACCTATACACATTCTTTACTTGCCTTCTCCTGCCACACATGATAAACTGGGAAAAACCTTCCCCTAGCCACCACCTCTATATAATTAATTTTCTTCTATAAAACTTGTGTGTGTGTGTGTGTTGATGTTAATGCTTTCAAGACAAATGAAGCTTAAATTTGAAAATATTCTTCATGTTTCTTTGCTTTTCACTTTTCAAGGAAACCTGAAATGTATATATCCATACTGATTGCATTAAAAGAAAATCTAAAGAAGTTTGTAGTCAGTGGCACTTTAAAATGGAATAGCAACAGGGTTTTGATTCAGACGACCATACGTTTGTAGATAGCTATTACCCTCTTCTCTTTTCTAACTTTCAAATTGGTTACTTCCAATTTCCAAATTGGACAGGTGCAGCTACCATTACTTAATTCCAATAACTTACCAAGCAGAAGAATTATCTGAGTTATTTCTTAGTATTAAGTTTAGGACATGCATAGCATTAAGATCAATCTTTGCAATTTCCTTTTGATGCATTAAATTTTAAAAGGACAACCTCCGACATTATTCTTCAAAATCTAAGGGATTTCTGGATGATCATAGGATAATTTGTCATGTGTCATCTCTTGTCATCTCTCTCTGAGATTTGATTTATACATGCATGTTAGCGTAACCATATGAGCTTTATCATGTAATTAACTCTCTTTGATTTAATGTTTATTTTGGCACCAATGAGTTGGATTATTGACTGGCAAGATTGTTTTGAATCATGTGGGTTGAATTATTTTTCATATTTCAGTTGTTATGTTTGCTATCTTCTAAATGCAGGGAGCTTGCAAAAGATTTTGTTGTGGCTGGCACTGCCTCTGAGTCTCTTTACGGTGCCTGTGAGTCAATGTTCAAGGAGGACATGGTTGGTCATTTCATTTATTTTACTATGCTCAAATCAAAAAACAATCACAGTCGATTTGAATCCTTTTTAAGAAGCATAAAATCCGTTCCTTTTGTGCATGTAACCTAAAAGCTTAGACACGGTGCTTTCTTTTGGAGTAGATTATTTGGTCATTGTTAAAAGTGTTTTGTTACCTACTAAATTATTCATGCTTTATTGACTCAAATGTTTTCTTCTTATAAAGGAACCCGAGGAATTGTTTGAAACGGTTTCGCAAGCTCTCCTTTCATCAGTAGATCGTGACTGTCTTAGTGGTTGGGGAGGACATGTCTATGTCGTGTAAGCATTTCTGAACGATTTCCTTGTATAATATCTTAGCATTTTTTCCCCTAGGGTGATACTTGTTATAGGTTTGCCGAAGTGGATCTTGATTAAAACCATCGAAATTCTTGCCTTTCTCTTATAGAGAATGCAATTTCAGGGTTAAAGTATCTAGGCAGTAACATAGAATCGAGTGATTTAATCTTTATACACTTGATATTGAAGAAAGTAAGTAAAATTGATTAACACTATTAATAGAAAACTGTTAAATACATCAAATTCTAAATTATGATAATCTAGAATTGTAGATAGAATTAAAGCGGTAAAAGAATTTCTTTATATCAAGAGCATAAGTTTTGTCAGAGGTCAGAAGTGTACAATAGCATTTAAATGGTTTTTCGTTAACACAGTTATCAATTTTACTTGTCTGCACCAGTATTAGTGATGTACACGGGTTGGGCTAAGCGTATGCATGGTACCAGCAGCATAAATATCTGCTAGGCCCTCTGCTCAGTCTGAAATATAGGCATCAAACTTTGTCCCAATTAGCTCATATTTGTAAATGGTTAAACTCGAGCCCGTTTAAGTCCCTTTTTTTCTAATTTTTCCAAACCTTTACAAATATTGGGTGACCCTTTGGACTTGAGCAGGTAGCTCGGCCCTAGGGTAGGTCTAACCAATATCAAACATTCAAAGATGAAGTTACTTGGTTTTATAGTAGGACCAAATTGCAAATTTAACTAAAATACAAAGATTGTCTAGAAAATTTAACCTAATATATTGATGTCTGCAAATTTGCAGCACACCAACAGAAGTAAAGGAAAGAATCTTGAAGGGAAGGATGGATTGAGTGAAGCCAAGGGTTCTCAAGATTCTTGTTTTCCAGACTATAAAACTTCAGGTTTTTGTTTCATTTGCAGTGCTGGAAGGAAGATGATGTTATTATTGTGTGTTAAATTCTGAAATTTTTGAATGGCCTATTTATAGTCCCTCTATTTTCGTCTGATGGGATATGGGCATATGAAAGCACGATTAGGCAGGCCGATGGTCAGGTGAGGTGGCAGATTTGTTGGCCGCTGACGAGAATCATTGCCTATTATTTAGTTGGAAGACATCTGGCAGCACCGAGCCGAAGCTCCAGTGAATGTGACCATTGAAATAAAAAATTGAATTGACCTATTAGATCGAAAAGCAGTGGTTTGTTTGGTCTTGATACTAATCAAAATATTCAAATTGGTTTAAAACTAGTTGAAATTAGTTGAGTTTATAAACATGAGGATTGAAGTTGAAGCATCATGTATTTTTTATATAAAAAGATAATACTACTCTTAAAGTAATGATTTTTATAAAATAAAAAGTTTTTGGTAAATACATGAAAGACATCAATTCCATATTTTTGTTTTGTTTTTTAAAAGAAAAGAGGAAGATATTTAAATCTACATCAGGTAATAATTTTTCTATATTTATTTTTAATATGATTATTCTTCTTTTAAAATTACTTTGTATCCCATAAAATTTTACGAACTTAAATTTTCTTCTAAAAGTATCTATCCAACCAAAACTAATACAAATATTAAAATGTTGAAGTGTTGCATTTTTGGGTACAACAAACGGAGAGACAAATACTGGAGGTTAAAATGTGCTGCAGGTTACATTATTTTTCACAAATTTAGAATTTGGTATTACTTTTCAAATTTTGGTCTTACTTTTCAGATTTTAGAATTTAAATTCAATTATCAAAACTATTATTTTTTTGGTTAAATTTATTAGTGTGACATTCTCAAGAGTGTTCCCATAATTATAAGGGTATATTACCCATCAGTCCATTATCATTATGGGTACCTAGCATTTTAATCTCAGGATGGTTTTATTTATAGTGCTAGCAGTCACATACTGATGATGTACTTTGTCTCAGTGAACTTAATACTTGATATTATATCAAACATTGAGTTGAATTTCCATCATTAGTAACTCTAATTAATGGGCTTGAGTCTCATCTCTTTTGAGATCTTGTTGACTACATCTCTAACATGATTTTTTGTCAAAAGATCCACCGAATTTTCACTTAATCTCACATAATTAATAGTGTTTACTCCATCAGAGATTAATTGTTAAACATAACTATGTTTTGATTCAATGTGTCTGGATTTTCCATTATATACATAACTATATGCCTTTGATAGAGTAGCCACACTATCACAACAGATAGAAATAAGTGAAATTAGTTTAGGTCATAAAGGTACATTATAAAGCAAATTTCTTAACCATTCTGCTTACATGGTGGAATCAATAATACATGTTTATTTCCTAGAACCCCAAGAAATGACACCTCCACCAATAATGAAGATTCATCCAATAGTAGATGTATGATCTTGCAAACTTGTAATCGAACTAGCATCTGAATACCCTTCTAATACTAAATGATATCCATTTAGCACAACCCATAGTTAATAGTTTTCTTTAAGTACCTAAGTACTCTATTCAAAGCTTGTCAATGCAAACTACTTGAATAACTTGTGTACGTACTTAATTTCTCATCAACATATGCAATACCTGGTCTTGTACAAGTCATTATGTACATGAGACAATTAATTAGACTTGCATATTTCAATTGATCAATTTTTCTACCAGCATTAGATACTAGTTTTATTTTAGGATCCATGGGTGTAGATGTTGGTAAACAATTGAAAAGATCAAACTTTTTAAGCACTTTTTTAATGTAATATGATTCTGATAAAGCTATAGTGATTTTCTCTCGAGTTATTTTAATCCCAAGAATAATATCTGTTACACCCATATCTTTCATAGCAAAGCTGCTTGACAAAAATTTATGTGTTTTCTACTTGTTCCAAATTCGTGCTAAATATAAGCATGTCATCTATACATATAAGCAAATCATGATACCTTTCCATTTTCAAATTTGTTATATATGCACTTATCAAGTTCATTTATTTTATAGTCATTAGCTAGAACAACCTTGTCAAACTTTTGGTGTCATTGCTTTGGTGTTTTTTTAGGCCCATATAGATATTTAACAAGCTTACATACTGTAATAGGCCAATTTTGGTCTAGGCCCAAAAAAGAAAAATAATAACCGAATAAATAAAGCTAAAGGATGCAATCGATCAAAAACAAGCTAAAAAGGGCCAAATTGAAAGACAATCATTAAATTGTGGCCAAATCAAAAAGATGGAGAAAGTCAAGGAGTTATCAAATTTTGTTGGCTTTGTAAAAAGCCAAAAATAGGAAGATATTATTTATTTATTTATTTTTATTTTATTTTATTTTATTAAATTAGTTAGGTTATTTTTTGTAAACCCCATGTATATAAATAGGGGTATTTTGTTCTTTGGAAAAGAAAGGTAATCTAGTGCAAAGGAAAATTTTCGGAAAGGTGATTCTCTTTTTTCGATTAAACTCAACACCTCGAGATTTTTCTTTTTGTTCTCCTCTTGTTTTTTTTTTGTTTTTTTCTTCTTCTTTTTTTTCCATTTGCAAAGAAGGAAATAAAAAGAAACGGATAAAAGAGGGGTACCTGAACTATTGATATGTCGTCGGAGTCTCTCCTTCGTCAAAATCAAATCTGACAAAGAGCCCTTTCTTTTTTATTCTTTGTGGTTGAGAATGCCAAACCCTTAAACAAGGCTCTTATGGGAGTGAAAAGGGTGTTTAGTTTTTATTTTTTTATTTTTTTATTTCTGCTTTTAAATGACTAAGTGTTTTAATTTTAGAGCTTATTTTTGGTTTTATAATGTATCTGAAACGGCACCGTTTAGGACCTGTTTCAGTGGCTCCAAAATGGTGTCGTATAAGGCGACCCGATTCAACCCGACCTGGTACCCATGAGGATCCGCACGTTTTTCTTAAAAGGAATATCTGCACGATTAGTCCCTTTCTTGTACGCAGTCCTATGATTGGGCCTTATTCCAATTTTCTTATTCTTATTTTGTCACTGAAAGTTGAGCATTGTTTCAAATTAGTCCGCGTTTAAACACTGCGTTTCGGAGATTTGGGGCATTTGCATTTTTAATCCTCGTGTGTTTTCGCGCACTTTATTTTGATCCTTGGTTTTGTTTAATAACTTTATTTGTTTGTAAATCATTCCTTTGATTTTGATTTTTACTTCAATTGAGTCTGTTTTTTTAAATTTTAGTTTATGTGTTTTATTCTTTATAATTTATTCATTATTTATCGTTAAAAGAATTTGTTTTAACATTTTTATTTTTTCGTTTGATCTCGCATTGCTTTAGTGTTTTTGTTACTTACTTTTGTATATTTTTATATTGTTTTCAATTTTACTTATTTTAGATTCTTTTTATATATTTCCATGTTTTAAAGATTTATGTGATATTTAATTTAAATATTCTTATAAATTTTATATATTTACACATAAATAATGAATAAATTAATTTCTTATTCTATGTATATATTATTGATGTTATATTATTTTACGTATATATTTTCTTTAAAAATCTATTTATATAATTTATTTCCTATAAAGACCCTATTTTATCATATATTTTTTATTTCAAATACTTTTATACATTTATATTTTCATGTATTAATTATTTATATTAAGTTTTTATTTTACGTATATTATTTATGTAGATTGACATATGTATTATTTTGTATATTACTTACCTTATAATATTTATTTTAAAATTTATTTGTATATTACTATTTAATATATTATTTATTTTTACCTTTTACCAATTTTAAACTTTTATATCTATTACTTGTTTTAAAATTTTTGTACTGATTGTATAGTGATGTTTTCAAATTTTCTTTCTTTCATATTATTCATTTTATTTTATTTTAAAACTTGTTATATTTCATTTGTGTAATTTGCTTGGAATTTCTTTTAAATTGACTTTTAATTCATTAGCCTTCGGTTATTAATATTAGTATTTGTATAGTATATGATGGGTTGCCATTGCATATACCCTAATTTGTTCGTTCGTGTTTTTTATTAGTTTTTATCATTCATGTAATATTATTACATTAGGTTTTAAATTCCAATTTTCGCCCAATATCGATTGCCTTTTATCCTTAAGTAAACCAAAAGAATATATTTTGAGCTGGTTTTATAATCACTTATTCGAAAACTTCTCAAAACAAGGTAATATTTCGTGTTTGGAAATACGAGAAATCGTGCTCTAACAAGTTGGGTTTCGATTTTCTGTTTGACCAAATAACCAAGTATCCTTTTAAAATTTCGTTCGTGCTTTCTTAAATTAAAAAACAAGGCAATATTTTGTATTTGGAAATTTGGAAAATAGTGCCTTAATGTGCTGGGTGTTGATTTTTCGTTTGACCAAATAACTGGATATCCTTTATTTTTTTAGGCATGAGTTTTGTAAACCATGAGATGATCTTGGTTTCGAGGGTTTAAAATGTCGCATCCTAATGTATTGGATGTGATATTTTGTTCTTTCGGAATAGGAGAATCTTAAAATCCAACTCGAGTTGTTCGTGCATTTTTAAAGGGATCATATTTTAACATTTTTTTTTAAATTTTCAACGTTAGGACATTAATTAATCAATTGGTACCAATTTTGGGCGTTGCGAGGGTACTAATCCTTCCTCGTACATAACCGACTCTCGAACCTATTTTTTTATAATTTCGTAGGCCAAAATCAATATTTTAAATAAAACAAAGTGTTTTATAAGGTGATCCAATCACACTTAAACAAAAAGATTGGTGGCGACTCCTTTTCGTTTTTAAAGTCGACTCATGTTTTTCAAAAATAAAAAATGGTTTCGACACATACCTTATACTACTGTCCTGGAACAACAAATCCTTCCAGTTATTCCACGTACACTTCCTCTTCTAATTCACCATTTGAAAATGCAATTTTAACATCCATTTGGTGAAAAACCAAATTATATATTAATGTAAGTGATATTAAGAGTCTAATCGTAGCAATTCTTGCTATTAGAGCATAGGCATCAAAGTAACTAATACATTATTTTTCTGTAAAACTTTTGGCTACCAACCTTACTTTAAATTTATCAATGGTTCCATCAACCTTCATTTTCTTTTTGAGGATCCATTTGCAACCTATTGGCTTGGAACCCAGTGGAAGGTCAACTAAGGTCCAAGTTTGATTTCCCATTATTGAATCCATCTAATCATTTGTAGTTTCTTCCAAAAAAGTAGAGTCTTGAGATTTTATTGTTTCTTCAAATGTAATAGGATCAGATTTCGTATTATAGCAATAAGGTATCTTATTGCTTATACTTTCACGTTTACCTTTTATAAGGAACATGATGAAATCTAGTCCAAAATTATTGACCTTTTAATCATTTTACTTCTTCTTAATTCTTGACAAGGTTCATCGTTATTATCAACTTGTTCCAATGGAATATTATTCTCCTTTGAAGAATGAATTAATTGTTGTGGTTGTAATTGTCTTGAAATAGAACAAAATCTATTTTCATAAAAAATAGCATATCTTGATTCAATTACAATATTAATTGAAATCGAATCATTTGTTTCAATTACCATGAACCTATATGCCTTGCTATTATGTGCATATCCTATAAATATGCATTCCATTCATTTTTTGCCTAACTTGTTACGTTTAAATGTTAGAACTTTAACAATAATTCTATAGCCCCAAACCTTCAAATAATAAAAGTTTATTTTCCTTTTCTTCTATTGTTCATAGGGGGTTACTTTAGTTTTTATTATTATTAGGAACTCTATTCAATATGTGACAAGCTATTAGAATAGCTTCTCCCTGAAAACTTTGTCCAAAACCTGAATATGATAACATTGAATTTACTATTTTAGTCAAGATACTATTTTTCTTTTCAACTACACCGTTTTGTTGTGGTGTGTAAAGGGCTGAAACTTGATAGATAATCCCAATGGATTTAAAATAACTTGGGTTATAGTATTCTCTACCTCTGTTCGATCTTAAGCACTTGATAAATGATTCAAATTAAAGTTCAACTTCATATTTATAAACATTAAATTTATCAAGTGCTTCATCTTTTGAATGCGATAAACATATATAGCAATATCAAGAACAATCATCCATAAAAGTAACAAAATATTTCTTTCCACCTAATGTAGGAGAATTATGCATGTCACATAAATCACTATGTATCATATCAAGTATTTTTTTCCTTTTAACCTTAGGGAAAGGGTTTCTAGAAATTTTAGTCAATATACATGTATTGTATTTTTAATATTATTATTAAAACAATAATTAAATCTAACTTATGCATGTCATTCAATTTTCTATAATTTAAATTACCTAATCTATAATGTCATAAACAAGAAGATTCAATTATATAAGTAGAAATAATATATTTATTCTTATTAATAATATTGAGTTTGAACATACCCTCATACATATAATCTTTCCCTACAAAAATTCCTCCCTTAGATTGAATAAACTTATCTGCTTCAGAGACAAATTTGAAACCAAACTTATTCAACAGACATCCACACACTAAATTCTTCCTAATTTTTGGTACATAATATGCATTATTCAAGGTTAAAATCTTTTCAGAAGTGAATTGTACTTCAACAGACTTTTTGCCTTTGATTGCTCTATAGAAAAATTTCTCATGTATAAGTCATTGTCATATTCACGTTGTATGAACTTTTATGAACTTTGTGAACATGCTTTTGTCTTTGTACACATGCTTTGTTGCTCTAGTATGAAACCACCACACATTATCATATTGTGTCATATTAATTTCAGAAACCATGGTAGCAACCTTTTTTTTATCAGCCTTAGAAGAATATTTCTTCTTTAAAAATCGACATTCATTCTTGAAATGTCCCGACTTAGCACAATGGTAGCATGAGCCCTTTTGTTTCTTTTTTAACTTAGGCGCTTTTAACAATCTATTTGTACTTTCTTTTGGATGGTTTAGTAGTCTATACTTCCTTTGTAATATGCACTTTGGTATTTTCAGAATCTATGTTCTGATCTTACTTTTGGTATTCTTCTTCAATATGAAGATGATTTGTCAAAGCTTCAAGAGATATTTCCTCTTTCTTATATTCGAGACTTCTTTTAAAGTCTTTCAAATATGGAGGAAGTTTGTCTATAATAGAGAATACAACAATTATTTCATTCATTTCGTATCATATTGCTTAAACTGATTCAACATTTTATCAATATCATGAAATTTCTCCATAACAGAACGACCATCAATCATTTGATAATTATTGAAACAACTAACATAGAATTTCTTACTTGTACCATTTTCAGTCATGTATCTTGTCTCCAATTTGTCCTATAGTTCCTTAGCGGTGACCTCGTTTTGGTATGTGTCGAACAAATTATTGAGTGAACCATTCAATATGTGGTTTATACACATGTAATCAACATTGTCTCATTTTTTCCTTTCTCGGGTCGCAACAACATATTCATTTTCATTCTCTTTCGGTTTTGGACTATCCAAAACATAAGCAATTTTCAAAGCTTATAATAAGAAGTGTATCTTTTCTACCATCGTAAAAAATTGCCACCATCAAACCGATCAAACTTGACAAAGTTGGAAGCTAACCCCCTTAGTGTTCTACTTTCATGTGTTGTAGTAGCCATCATGAAAAATGATTAAACTATTAAAATTGTTATTGCGAAACTTTGGTGAGGAAAAGCTCGAACATACGAAATGAACAAGAACAACAACTCGAACAGAAAAACGAAACAATAGAACAAGGCTCCAAGGCGTGTATCAAGCCACTATCTTTAAGGTTCTATTTGCCCTTACCTATACTCAGTGTGCAAATGAGTTTAAGCAAATGAACCTTGAGGATACAATGAAACCCAATGCCTATTTGCGTTTTGCACTGACGAAAATAGTCCACAAAGCATTAAGTAGAGTATAACAAGAAAATCAATTTTATAAAGAATTTCTATAGTAATTTTTTATAAAAAATCTAATAATAGTAAAATATTGGGGAAGGATAAAAAAAACTTCGAGAATTTTTGTATGTTTTCAAATGAAATCTCACTCCTATTTTTAGGAATTCTTATGTCTCTATAGATACATAACTTTTAATAAGTGTCTTTTTTAATAATCTCTCTTTAACAGAGACATAATTTTTAACTAATATCTCATAGTTATAATTCTTTGTAAAAAATAAGTGATATAACTCTTGATCAATAACCAAAAGCATTACACCCTTTTATTTATAGTTATTAAAACACTATAAATACTTGAAAATGTTTCAACAGGATTAAGGTATCAAAGAATGTCTCGAACCACAAACTTACCCCAATAATTATTTCTCTATTTTACAGGCCCTATGTAACCTCTAGTTATTTTACAAACTAAAATAATTTTTAGTTTTCATATAAAGATTTAATAAATATATTTGTCATATAATTCATTTATATATTTTTGCATTTATGCTTGCTATTAATTAAGCCTTTGATTGAATGGGTGTCACGAGTCAACTGGGCAACAACTCGGTTAGGAAAATTACAAAAATGTACTTTTGTAGTTAAAATATATTATACTATTCGAGGGTAATTTAATATTTTTATATTTCAAAAATGTTAATAAAAAAATTACATGTGGTGATATTTAAACTTGTGCTATATGTAGAGCCCAATTTTAGCCCGGGCCCAATAGACATTAAACAGTCCATTACAATCCATTTTTTTTAAACAAGCCCAAACCCTAAACTGCCCAAAACAAAAACATATTTGACCTAAACTAAAGGGTCAGAAGCCCTAGTAGCCTTGCGCCGCTCCCCACGTGCCTCGCCAGCACGTTCAACGCCCGAGGCCTGACCACCCCTGGCTCGTCTGTGGCTCTTACACCAGAATAGCCAAAGTAGCCCCCGTTGACTCTTAGCGGACCTGCGAAAGAGAACCAAAAGCAGCAGAAAAGTAGCAAAAGAAATAGTAACAAAAGCAAAAACATATTATATTTGTAACACTTTCGGCTATAAAAGCACGAAAGACCAATGTATTTTCACAGAGAGTTTTGAAATACAAAAGAACAGATTCTTGAATACAAAAAAAGTCAGATTCAAAGCAAAAAAAAACTCTCAGATAGAAAGTAAGAAATTTTGTAAGGTATTTTCATTTTTTATATGCCGCATATTTATTCACAATGCAACAAATATATATTCATACACATTTAAAATAAAAATCTCACATTTGTCGCGGTTGGGGTAGAAGGAATCGAAAGGTTTCTTCCCCTTTTTAAACTTTCGGTTGATTTTTGGGTATTTTCGTCCCAAATCTGAGCTGAGGATGAAAAAAGCAGTAAAAAATGTGCCTTTTTTACTTTACCGGTCGCCATGAACGGCGACGCTGTCGCCGGTGGAGTCCGGCGTCCCCTTTGCTGGAATCTGGGTTAACCCAGAGAGAAATAAGAAACTTTTTTTTTTCTGTTTTTTGAAACTTAGGTAGAAAATGAAATTTTTTAAAAAAAATAAGTTTTTATAGATTATCAAAACGGCACCATTTTGTCCCATAGGTCCAGGCACCAAACGACGCCGTTTTGGACCATTGACTCGAAACTTGACCCAAGATAGCCTAAGATCCGCATTTTTTTTACCAAGGGTCTATTTGCACCCTTAGTCCTTCCACTTTTTAGGTCGTTTTAATGTGGTCCTTATCTTTTTTTTTTATTAAATTTTGCCACAATTTGTTTACTTTACTTCAAATTAACCCTCAAACCTTTTAATAGACAAACATCTGAACAATATCGTTTTGGGGGACTGGGAATAATTTCCCATATGGCCCTTGTCCCTTCGTGCATGTTTCATTTAAGCCCTATATTTTCGTTTTATCTCGATTTGTCCCTAAATTTCCATTTAAACTTCAATTTAGTCCTTTTCACATTTATTCTATTATAATTTAAGCTCAAAACTTTCCTTCTAATTCCAATTCAACCCTTAGTGTATTTAATTTCAATTTTTTTAATTGTTTCATATATTAATTTATTTATTTATTTATTTTTTTGATCAAATCGTTTATTAGTATTCATGTTTTATTTACACATTTACGTTTATTATGCATTCTTTTCATTTTTATATTCTTTTATTTACATATATTATTATATTCTTTTATTTTGTTTTATCTTTTATTATTGTTATTATTGTAATTTATTCATTTACTTATTTATTACTTTGTTATAAATTTAAAATTATCTATTATTATTATTATTGTTATATTTTTATCTCGTCTTTGCTATTTTTATTATTTTTACATTTTAAAATCTAAACTTAACATTATGTATATCTATTTTACTTATTTATTATTCTATACGTTTGATATACATATTAAAGTTTGTAAGGTTAATAATTTCTTTATAAATATTTGTTGATGTGTATATTTCCTTACTACTAAAATTTATTTATTATTTGTTTCCTTTTTTTACATATGGTTTCATTATTTCATCCATTTTAAACATTTTATATTATTTTTGTTTGTTTTTATCATGCATTTTTGTTTCATTGCTTTATTTATCGAGACTTGTTTATTAATATTGTATTCATCTTTGTAATTACATTATTGTTATTTCAATTTTTATTGCATATTGTATACCATTTCAAACACCATTAATTTTCACCCAAATTCATAAAAAAGAAATTTTTAAAAAAGGTAAAGGTAATATTCTATATTTGGGGATTCGAGAAGTCGCGCCTTAACTTATTGGGTTTCGATTTTTCTCGTCAAACCTAAATAATCAGATATCCTTTTAAAATTAAAATACATGAGTTTTGAATAAAATAAAAGAAAAGCTTATTCTCAAGGGCTCGAGATGTTGTGTCCTAACTTACTAGATATGACATTTTGCTACCTCGAGATGAGAGGGTCTTTAACATACGTTTCTATTTATTCAAACAATTTTAGCTTGAATATAACATAGTATAAAGAGGAATCGTAATTTAAACTCTTTCCAAGTTTTCAACTTTCGACACTAAGACATCAATTAATCAATTAGGTACCAATTTTGGGCGTCACGGGGGTGCTACCTTCCTCGTACGTAACCGACTCCCGAACTCGTTTTCTAGATTTCGTAGACCAAAATCGTTGTTTTAATAAACATAAATGTTTATTAAAAATAATCACTCTTTGAGGTGACCCGATCACACCTTATCAAAAAGGATTGGTGGCAACTCTCGTTTTTCGTTTTCATTTTCAAAATCAAAGTCGACCCTGTTTTTCAAAAAATGGTTTCGACACTATATACATTAGCAATACATTAATTTACCATTAGACCAAAACTTTATTTTAATTTTTATTTACATTTTAAGTATATTATGAATACCTTATTACCTCCATCAATCATTTATCTTTACTATTACTAGTTTCTAATTTTACATGTGTTGTATGTAAATTTACACATTTATTTTTAAATAAAATATTTTAATTATTGTCACTTATCATTGATAATGATAATTTCTTTTAAGTTTTAAATAATATATAAATTTGGAACTATATAAGAAAGGAAACTATAATGTTAATCTGAAAATAAAAATAAAAAAATAGGTAAAACAACATATAATTATTATAATAATAGTTTATGATAAATAGGAAAAATATTTAAACTAAATTAATAAACATATTTAGTAATAATGATTAAAACTAATTGTTAAAATTTGACTTTCTTTTTGAAACAAATTCACGAAACATTTGTCACCTGCACCAAACAAATAAAGATGGATAAAAAAAAAGCAGTTTTAAACGCTTGCTTCTCACAATATAAACTTATAAAAGAATTTTTAAAAGATAATATCATAATATTATATTATTTTATCATCAATTATTATATTCTTGAACACTTTTCGATGCTATTGTTGTTCGAATATGATTTGATATTGTCTTTTCGAAAAAACCATTGCTTTAATTATTTATTATTATTTATATAATTCTAATTTATTAATGCTAAAACCTCTATTTTTTGCTGGTAATTTGTATTAGATGCTATTTGATTGAATATACTTAATTACCGAATGCTATTTCTAGAGTTAAAGTTGAATTTTAATTTATATAAACTCTAAAATTAATTAAGTGATAATTAATATGCTTAGAGTTCTATTCAAGTAATAATTATAGTTTACATCAATAAGTATAATTTTTAAAAATTAAAGGCATAATGAAAAATTTAGCCCTTAATATTTATATTTTTAGTCAACTTGGCTTTTATTCTTTTTATGAGCTAAATTTGGCTCATAACCTTTTAAAAAGAGTCAAATCGTTTTTAATGAAAATGATAACTAAAACATTAAATTTTAACGTTGTTGGTGTGACAAGTATGACAGTCCATGTGTACATTATATTAACGTAACATCATTTGTCTTATATGTTACGTAAATAAATAATTCAAAAATTATAAAAAATCAAATTTAAAATTTAAAAATATAAAAAATATAAAAGTTCATAAGAATTCAAAAAATAGCATGAGAGTACACATAGATTGTCATGCATGTTGTCATGTTTAGAAATTTAAAATTTTAGTTAGTATTCTAGCAAAAAAATTCATTTCAACTCTTTTTTAAAATTTTACGTCAAATTTTTAACCGATTGTTATACATTAAATTATAATTATAATTATCACAATCTTTTTCTATATTTTATGTTTAGAATTTTATTCAAGTAATTACTCCATTTAAAAATCAACACAATTTTTAACTAATAATTTTAAATTAAATTATAATTATTTTTAAAGTTAATTTAGTAATAAGATAGTAAAATAAATGATATTCTTTTTAGTTCAATTTTTTTCTAAACTTGTGATTTTGTATATATTATAGATTTAAGCTAATAAAATTTACATGTGATACGATTGAACTTACAACAATAAAATATTAATTGGGAAATTACGGAAATATCTTTTCGTAATTGAAATAAATTATATTATTGAAGGTCATTTTAGTCTTTTTATTTTAAAGAAAAAATGCATATGAAGAGATTTAAACTCATGCTAATTACAATAGTAAAACTTTAAATTTATCACTTAACCAAAATTTTATTCTAATATTTTTTATACACTTTCATTTTAATATGCACATTTTATTACCTTCATCAGTTGTATATATTAATAATGTTGTTGATTAAGTTGGTTTCATAAGTTAACTCGACACCAACTCAAGATTGTATATATTAATAATGTTGTTGATTAAGTTGATTTCACAAGTTAACTCGACACCAACTCAAGATTGTATATATTAATAATGTTGTCGATAAGTTAGTTTCATAAGTTAACTCGAGAACATATGGTTTTAAATTTTATTTTACTAAAAATTTAATTTAATTTATCTATTTTAATATTGTACATATTTTATATTTTATTATTAATTAGTTTTAAACCATACGTTTTAATATTTATTGTATATTATTTTTAAATAAACATTTATATTTTAAATTTATGGTTTCTATAAAATTTCTAATACAAATAATTAAACTCTTCAATTCATGACATAACATTATTTATTATTTATACATACAAATAAATATATGCACTACCAAACCATAAACACAGATCTTTTAAAATATTGAATTTTTATTTTGGACAGACTAGAGAAGCAAACAAATAAAGGCTGGGAATTTTTAGGGCCAAAAAGCATTCAAATAGGAACACGTGAAAGATCTTAGCTCAACCCTGTGAAGTGCGAAAGTTGATTATCTCAAAGGATGGTTTGAAAAATCAGAAAGTTTAGATAAAATATTAGGTTTGAAAAATGAATTTGTGTAAATTTTGAGGTTTGTTTTTTTGAGTTGGGTAAATTTTTTTTATTTTAGCTTAGCCCAAACATATTATATCATAAAAGTATTATATTAATTATATATGTTAAATAATAATTATTTATATTTATATTAAATTATTAATCTAATAATAATTAAATTTATTATTCAAAATTTTAAAAGTACTTATCCAACTAAATGATCCAACTCAAAATATAAAATATAAAAATTATAATAAAACATTTATTATATTTATGGTAGTGTTTATTTTTAATGTGTTAGAAAATTTTATTTTAGTGTATAATATTTTTAAATAAAATAATTTTAAAAGAAATTAAATATGGTGAGTCGGGTCTGAATTTATTTTTCTTAAATTGGGCTAGAGGGGCCCGGCCCGAAGGCCATCCCGAAATGCGGGAGGGCTTGGGCAAAAATATAGGCTCGAAAAATGGGCTTGGGCAAAAAAATAAGGCCCGTTTAAAAAACAGGTTGGGTCTCGGGTAAGGTATTTTTGGCCTGGGCCCGGCCTGGCCCTGCCTGAATTCACTACATGACAAAAATATTTTTTTTTTAAATATTATTTTCTTATTATTTTCTCCTATTTTGCTACTATTTTACTATTATGTTACTACTATTTTATTGTTATTATTTGGATATTGTATAAAATTTATTTTATTGTTACTTTTTATTATTATTTTAAAGACATTTGTTAATTTTGTTATTATTTTATAAACATTTGTTTGTTAAGTTGCATCTATTTTAGTGTTATTTAAGTATACATATTTTTAAAATTTATTTTTAATTTGTTGAGAAATATTTATTTGATATTTTAGTATTTTTGATGGTTTATATATATTTTAAAATTATATAAAAATAATATAAAATTAATATGGGTAAACCGGTTGGACCGAGTTTTAATATTTTTATTTGGGTCGGGCCTGGATAAAATTTTAGGTCTATTTTTCATGTAGGGCTAGGCCCGAGCCTATCAAACGGGCCTAATTTTTTAATTGGGCCTGGACCGAACTTGCCCTGCCCATGCACACCTCTAAATTGGACTGACTTGGATAAAAAATAAACCCATTTTTCAGACTACACCCAAACTTAAAAAGATTGATCTATATACTCGACCCATGAACACTTCTATGTGTAAATCTCTAATATCAACCATATTCAATTGTCACAAACAAATTATATTAAAATAATATATATATTTGTACTTTTGATATGGATGAGATAAAATAGGGTTTTTTACTCCAATATTATAAAAAAAAAAGTTATACACCAAAATGGGTTGTCAGCCAGATTAATTACGAAAATGGTATACTTTTTGGGGTCGTGCCTACCTGACAGGCATAACTCATTATTTTATTATTAAATTTTTTTGTTTTAAAGAATTATTATTATATTATTTTTAATATTTATATTAATATATAGATAAACATACGGGTTTTACGGATAAAAATACCAAAGCAATTCGACCTACATTAGGTAGGCGGGACTAGTCGTGCTGACAGTGACAACACCTGCACATTTCCTTTTCTTTCTTTGCATTTTACAAAAAATTGGTCTTATATCACTTTTAGTTCCTCTACTAGGCCTAAAATTAAAATTCAATCTTTATACTTGAATTTCTACAATAATATTTGGTCCTATTTTTTAAAATTTTTTCCAAATAATTAATATTGTTAATTATTCATTAAAGTTTTTGACGTGTTTTTTAAACAAAATATTAGTTTAACAAAACAATGATATGTTAGTTGTAATAAATTTTAAATAATAAAATTTCTAACAAAATGTATTCCAACTTAACATATCATTGTTTTGTTAAACTAATATTTTGTTAAAAAAACACGCAAAAAATTTTATCGAGTAATTAACAAAAAATTTAATACAATTTTGTTAGAAATTTTATTATTTAAAACTTATTCCAACTTAACATATCATTGTTTTGTTAAACTAATCAAAATTTTATAGAGTAATTAACAAAAATTTTAATACAATTTTGTTAGAAATTTTATTATTTAAAACTTATTCTAACTTAACATATCATTATTTTGTTAAACTAATATTTTGTTTAAAAAAACACGTCAAAAATTTTATCAGAGTAATTAACAATATTAATTATTTGGAAAAAATTATAAAAATAGAACCAAATATTATTGTAGAAATTCAAGTATAAAGATTGAATTTTAATTTTAGGCCTAGTAGAGGGACCAAAAATGATATAAGACCAATTTTTTTGTAAAATGCAAAGAAAGAAAAGGGAAATGTGCAGGGTGTTGTGCTTGCCTGTCCTACCTGACAGGCTCGACCCGTTTCGGGTATTTTTTATCCGTGTAAAACCCGTATGTTTATCTATATATTAATATAAATATTAAAAATAATATAATAATAATTTTTTAAAACAAAAAAAAAATTAATAATAAAATAATGGGTTGTGCCTGTCGGGTAGGCACGACCTCAAAAAGTATACCATTTTCGTAATTAATCTGACTGACAACCTATTTTAGTGTATAATTTTTTTTTATAATATTGAGGTAAAAACCCGATAAAACAAGACATTGAAAAAATAGTTTACTTATAACTTAAAATTTGAGTGTTAAAAAGTTGAAATTAATCTCATTGTCGAATCTCATTTTTTATTTAATGTATTACAAAAAGAAAATAAAATTCTAACAGCAACATAATTAATACAACATGAATTTTTTTAAATATTAAATGAGCCTTTTAAGTTTGCAGAATTACATTTACAAATGTATCTTACCTTAAATCTTAATCTCTAAACTTAAGTTTCAATTATTTAAGCTAATGTTATTGTTTTCCGTTTAAAAAAGAAAAAAGAAAAAAGATAACAGTATTCATCTTCCTAAACTTCTCCGCCGGTCATGGCAGACCTGACCGTACCTTCAACAGTTATTGTAAATAGTTGCCAACTTACAAAACTCTAATGGTTTTAGACTCTTCCAAAAAAAACATGTTGTAAAAATTGTCATCCGAAAAGAAAATTTGAGGAAAAATAATTTGAGGACTACAAAATCAGGATATATTGTATAAAACGGTCCACATTAGAAAAAATAATTATAAGATCCAAAACTCACGGACCATATACATAACGGGAATTAAAATACAATAAAAATGAGGTGGCAATATTCGGCTTGATTAAAAGATCTCGAGAAATTCAAAAGACTTAGATATACTTGCCTTTCTATCACTGATTTTTCTCCTAATCACACGAATAACATCCAATTATTATCTTCCACGTTTAGATCAAACCACGCACGAAGCGAGTAGCTCATCATAGCCTACTCGAGAGCGTGATCTAAGAATTCCTTTTTTTTTTTTTTGTCTCCTTCACTTTCTGAACTCCTCGGCTGCTATCGCTACTACTTTAAAACCCTATAAATCTCAGAGACGGAAAGCTAAAAGGCAAAATAAGTTAGAGAAAAGGAAAAGAGATCCGATAATGGGGAGAATCGTTTCAGTTTGGCTTGCTTTTTTTGTCATCGCATGCTCTCTAACGGCGATCTCAGCTGAAGAGAGCGGCGAATCGAAGGAGTTTGTCTTGACTTTGGATCAATCTAATTTCACTGACACCGTTAGTAAGCAAGATTTCATAGTCGTCGAATTTTACGCTCCTTGGTAAACTTTTATGTTCCATTTCCCTCCTTTAGTTTCGATTTTTGTTCCGTTGATTACGTTTTCTTGTTTTTGTTTTTTGATTTTTTTTTCCAAGTACATGCAATAAGTTTAGTAGTCGATTTGAGATTTGAGAAGTCAGATCTGAATAAATTGTTCAAAATTCAATGCCATTTAAATGATCTTTTTTTAGGATTTTTAGTATTAATGTTAGGATTGCTTGATTGGAAGTAGCAATTCGTTATGTAAAATTGAATTCGTAGTTTGCAATCTGGCGTTTGATTATGTGAAAGTGATCTCGATAATGGATTCCATATCGAGAACTAAAACGGAATCATTGCCATAGGAAGCGTCGAGTAATTATTTTCGATTCTAATTAAACAGTAAGACTGCCTTAGATTAGGATTTGTAATTGTTTGTGTGGATATGGCATTTTAGATCGATGTTTCTCTGACTCGTTATTTCCCTGAGTACCCCTGTCCATCATCTGCATCCCAAATATTCGGAAATGGTATTGGTTATGAACTTATGGTTCTCCAGATATATGTTAAAACTTAGAAAATTAAGCATATCCATGTTGGCACTTGGCACTCACCCTTTAGCCCGAAGAACATAGTTTTAGATAATTGAGATTATTATGTTCTTGTTGGTAATTAGACATGGTTTTTTTATCTGGTAGGCAGTTGAAGTTTGACCTTTTTGATTAGCTTAATAACCAATTGTTGTCATATCAGGATGTGTTTCTGGATACTTTTTGGCTTGTTATTATTTATTTATTTATTTTATTCATAAAATAATTTATTATCTAAATAGAACATTTGATTCTCTTGTATAGCCAAGAGAGCGGCAAAAAACTTCAACCTTGAGAGGTTTAACATGAATTCTTTGTTTACAATTTACAATTCCTTGTGCCTTCTTAATTGAAAATATCGAATTGAATCTTTCCTTAATATGCCTAGTTAGTTATTCTTTACCTTTCCTGCATTAAATAGTCTCCTTTGACCTCTATTTTTAGGTGCGGACACTGTAAGAATCTTGCTCCAGAGGTAAATGAAATTAGATTTTCCACAAAGTATTGAGTTTTGGTTGTTAATTCATACTCTTAGTTGGCTAATGACAATAAAACTTTTTGTTTGTTGTATAGTATGAGAAAGCAGCATCTATATTGAGTAAACATGATCCTCCGATCCTTCTAGCTAAAGTTGATGCCAATGAGGAATCAAATAAAGATTTAGCAAATGAATATGAAGTCAGGGGTTTCCCGACTCTTAAAATTTTGAGAAATGGAGGAAAGAATGTTCAAGAATACAAAGGTCCACGTGAAGCTGATGGTATTGTGGAATATTTGAAGAAACAAAGTGGTCCTGCTTCTGCTGATATCAAGTCTGCTGAAGATGCCAGTAATTTTATTGATGAAAAGAAGATAGTAATTGTAAGTTATTTGGTCATCCTTTCTATTCCGTTTTCATTGGTGAAATTTAGCTGATTTGCATCAAAATGTTCGTTTCTAGGTTGGGGTGTTCCCCAAATTCTCCGGTCAAGAGTTTGACAACTATATGGCTCTTGCTGAGAAATTGCGTTCTGATTATGAATTTGGTCATACTTTGGATGCTAAGTACCTTCCCCGTGGCGAGTCATCAGTGACTGGCCCTGTCGTCAGACTTTTCAAGCCTTTTGATGAACTCTTTGTTGACTTCAAGGTAACGTGTGGAAATCTTGCTAGATTCTATGGCATCATTAAATACAGGTTGAGTTGTGTTTATGTAACATACCTTCTGTACCATTTACTATTAGCTATTTATGCGGAAGCTATTTGCTTGCAGGATTTTAATGTGGAAGCTCTAGAGAAGTTTGTTGAAGAATCTAGCATTCCTCTTGTGACTCTCTTTAACAATGACCCAAGCAATCACCGCTTCATTATCAAATTCTATAACAGTCCCCTTGCGAAGGTGAATTACACCATCAGAAATTATATTCTCTTTACCAGCTTGTTCTTATATCTTTGCAGAAAGGCAGTGTGTTGCTGGTATTTATTTGGCTCCAAGCATTATCTTCGGTTACCAACTTTTGTCCTGTTTTTATTTGAACTACCTGATACACTCTTCTTGATTCTCTTCTGATTTCTTTTGGACTATATGATCCGGTTCTTTATCTGCTTGCTCTTCAATATAATATCATTCTGGTTGGAATGTAATAATCTATACTATCTTGTTCCATACGCTAATAGGACTTCTGAATTTGGTAGGCTATGTTGTTTGCAAATTTGAGCAATGAAGGAGTTGATTCCTTAAAATCTAAATTTCGTGAAGTTGCTGAGCAATACAAAGGACAGGGTATCGGTTTCCTTTTGGGAGATCTTGAGGCTAGTCAAGCTGCCTTCCAGGTTAGTATCTACTTTAATATGGCAGTAAGTTTCTTGATTTGTTAGTAAGTCTAATTCTTCTGTTGGTTGCCAAGCAGTATTTTGGAGTTCAAGAAAGCCAAGTACCTCTCATCATCATTCTGGAGAATGATGGGAAGAAGTATTTGAAGCCAAACTTGGAGGCTGATCACATTGCACCATGGGTAAAGGATTACAAGGTGACTTCTGCACTTCAGTTAATGTATTTTCCTCAGAATAGATGATAGAACTTAGCCTTTCTTACCAAGATAAATGTGGTAGAATTGCAAATCAAAAAGCATGTACTTGTTCAGGTCATGGTTTTAGTGATACAATATCTATCCAAGAGTTGTGCAATATTAGCGAGTGTTTTCTTTTTTGTTTGACCTAAGTACTCTTTTGCAGGAAGGAAAAGTTCCACCGTATGTAAAATCTGAACCTATTCCGGTGGAAAATAATGAACCTGTGAAAGTGGTGGTTGCTGACACCCTTGATGACATGGTTCTCAAATCAGGAAAAAATGGTGCGTGTGATTGTTACTTTGCTTGATGCTTTTTTCCCTCTTTGCCATTGTTTGTAGTCATGCTACATGACACTTTTGTTTACTGTCTGCTATTTCTTTTAATCAGAATTGGAATGTTTTGTTTTTATCTAACAGTATGAAACTTTGAATTTGGACTGAGTTGATCTTTGGTATATAACTTGTTAGTACTCCAGTAATCAATGTACCCTTATATGTAACGTTTCTTGATATCCTTAGAAACGTAATATCCTTGTAGTCAACCGTATGGGAACATATTTTGGATGGGGTTTTTAGACTTCAATCCGTACAATGAGCTTTCATAATTCTATTTCTCTGACCACCTTTTCGGGAATTTTAAAATGATATCAAGCTTTTCTTTCAACAGTTCTGCTTGAGTTTTATGCCCCCTGGTGCGGACATTGCCAGAAATTGGCACCAATATTGGAGGAAGTTGCTATCCACTATGAAAAAGATGCTAGTGTTTTGATTGCAAAACTTGTAAGCTTTTATACTCTCGATGATTTTGATAGGGACCATATAGCTTTCTCTAACTAAATATTGCTCAACTTGTAAGGTTTTGGTTTCAGTTTGGATCTAATTGATGAGATGAAGTTCTGAGTATTACTTTGATTAGCAGAGAATAATAAAAATCGTAGAAAATGCAATACAACAAAAATGTCTTGGTGGGGTATTGCTGGTAGAATAGTAACACCATGATGATTTTTTTTTTTTTTGAACTTAGATAGTTCCTTAGTGGCATTTACTTTGATTTTACTCAAATTATCAAGTAACTTTCTTAGGATTATACGAATATCTAGGCACGTGACATTCCTCTATTTTTGATCCATTGGTTTCTCTATTTTTGTTTGCAGGATGCAACTGCAAATGATATCGTGGATCCAAACTTTGATGTTAGAGGCTACCCAACTGTTTACTTTAGATCAGCAGACGGAAACATAAGTGCATACGAAGGTGAGAGGACAAAGGAAGACATCATTGACTTCATTGAGAAGAACAGGGAAAAAACTGCTCATCAAGAGGCATTAAAAGATGAGCTCTGAAGAGGGGTAAGTTTCCTTATAGTTCTATTTATATGCACGTGTTTGTGTTTGTTTCCCAAAGTGCATTATGAGCTAACTCTTGGTTTTGGTTTCCCAAAATTTAGTACCAAAAATTGTTTTGGTTTTGCAGGACTTGAAAAGAGAAGAGACATAAATAGTGCATTGTACGTTAAATACGAGAATTGCTATTGACTAAGCGGATGACTGATCTCCCGTTTTTCCCTTATCTCCTTTAGCTTTACATTTAAAAAAGACCTAGCTATGAATAATGCAGGATGTATTTTTATTTTTAGAAGGTTTAGACGATGTTATAATAGTTCTGTAACAGTTAAATTTGCTATAGGAAACATCCGAGCAAAACCTAGAGAGGATATTTTAATTTATTTTCTCTTTGCTTCCCTTTTTTTCTTCTTTCTTTTTGGCGATGTTCAGGAGTCGAGCGGGGGGCCATTAACAAGAGATTTTTGAATAAATAACCCTATATAATCGGAAAATTTTCATACATGCTCTCGAATGTAGAATGACGAATTTATTCTAACACAATTTTGATTTCAGGAGTTAAAAAGTTTGGTATCTAAAGTTAATGCACTACCTAAGAGTGTTCTTCCGTTCTATTTTAGTTTTTTTAACAGAGCTTAAAAAAAGGCTAGTATTCAATTACATTGTATCATGTGGTTTTTTTTTTTTTTGCAAAAATAAATATTTTTTTCAAATGCATATAAGCATTAAAGAATATAATATATATAATCTAGAAAAATGTATAGAAATTATAGAAAGTATAAAAATAAAAATTACCTAATATATAGTTTTTAGAATTGTATCTTGGGTTGGAGTGCAACATGATTCTTATTGTTCCACATTTCAATCAATTTTCCAAAGATAATGGACTGAACCGAAAGTAAAATAGTCAATACCCAATCTGAGAAAAACAAATGGTACAGTAACTTTAGGGACGAAGTATATTTTATATTCCCCACGTCTGACCTAACCAAAGCAGGTTCTTCCATTGGCACTATGGCTCTTGCGTCCGCATTTTCATTGATTAATAACTAGACCAGTCCTTTAAATCCTCTTGAATTTACGCATTTCATTGTTGGCACTGTTACCGGTATTTAGGAATTTTTTAATCTTATAACCAAAAAAAAAAAAAAACTATCATTTATCTTTAATTAATATTTTCACTTATTAAATTAAAAATTTATATAAAAACATTTTCAATTCCAACTCACCTTTGAATTGAATTCCTAATAAGAGTAGAATTAAAACACACCTATTTATATATGTATTATTTTTTCACTTTCAAAATCATATCATAACACAGAAAAGAAAAATTCAAAACACTGCCACGGTTTTCTGTTACAACGTGAATATTAGGCAAGAAAACAGGCCCGACTTAGAAGAATGAGATGACAATGTTTTCAACGTCAATATAGAGTTCCGTTATGTTCCATCTCTCAATGCCGAAATCACCATTGATACCTTTGGCCAAACCTTGATTTTTGATTGAGACATGTTTTTATCCGAACAACATCGTCGAGACATCATTCATTGCATGGTTAATTTTATCATTTTATCTTTTCATTATAATTTATTTTTCTGTCAACATTGCGATTGAATCCAAACACATATCTCACGATTAATTTTAATCTCACTATTAATAGTATTCAATTTCATTGGTATAATAACTAATTCACCATCGCCGTAATTTTCAATCTTACCAAAATTAATTTCACCGCTCATCCAAAAAAAACCTTTACCTAAGATTCAATAAACAATTACACTATTGTTGTATGATATATATATATATATATATATATATATTATAAATTGAAAAATACTTAGAAAATAACCCTAATGGTTAAACATTTAATCGAAATTGTTTGCTTCGTTACATCAATTCACTTAATAAAGAGAGGAGCTCTTTTTCTTTGTTAGTTAAATTTAAGTCTTCCAATGAAGATTTCATATTCGAAATCTTGATACACCATATTGATTTGGAGTCATGGAGATTGATGTTTTGGTACCATTTATAGTTTCCTTCACAAATTTTTTAGAAATTTAATTTTCAATTTTTATTGAAAATTTGAGAAAAAATTTATAATCTTTTGGATTTTTAGATTTTTTTCTGATTTTTTATATTTTGAGTTTATGAATATTTTATATACATTTTTTATTTTTTAAATAATTTTTAAATTTTATATTTAAAATTTTAAGAATTAAAGATTAAATTAATAAAATATGTGAATATCGATAATTAAATTTATTATTATCCAATTAAAAAAATCACACCATTTAAATAATTTAATAAATTAAAGAGTGATTAAAAAATTCAATGTCACGACGAGATTGAAAACTTACGCCTGCTAGAAGAGTGACCAACGATTTAGTTTAACCTTTTTTTTTTTTATATTTTAAAATCACAAGCATTTAATTTGTGTCAACTCAAAGCACTTTGCATTGCCTTTCGTGCATGCATGCTTAATGAAGTAATTCATGCAGACTACCAGTGGGCCTCAGATATGTGAGTTGGCATAGTTAGAGAGCATGTTCCATCACAATCTTAACCGAAAAGGTGTCATTCACAATCTATATAGAAAATACGTCATTAGAATCTTACACAACCTTTCTAATTAAGTCCACTTGTGTGTAATAAAAAGGTGTCAACGATGGTTATAATAAACATAACTGTGTTATTTTTTTCCCTTTAAGTAATCGAGTTTATTGGGATTAATTGAATGAGCTCTGATCTTTTCCTTTAAGCTCAAGCTTTCAAAGCAAATTTGAGCTCCATATAGCTTGAGTTAAACTCGGCTTTGTTAGAAGTCTATTTGTCATGCACAAATACGCAAGTAAATTGTTCTTTTTTGCCTGGATACTCAATTAATTTAAAATCTGAACAATTTTCCTACTTGACATTTAAAAAAATAATTGTATGAAATAATTAAATTAAATTTTTTGGTTTTTACACTTAAGAGTTAATTTGGTTACTAACATGTAAATTATAATTTTAAATAAACTAAAAACAATTTAAATTGCACAAACTGAAAATTTCAAATATATATAAACATAGGAATGTATTGCTAAGAACATCACTTCAAGCTTAGGTGGTGTTGGAAAATATGTATTGATAACAAACCAATTATATATGAATTGAAGGTAATCTGCATAGGCTTGTTACTAGATGAAGAGTGGTGCAGCAAGTTGACGTCGAGTAAAGAGCGTCTAAACATCTTTAATATTGAGGGTAAAATTAGGAAGAAGAAAGAACATGACAGTTCAAACAGTGGACATGTGCTAAGATTTGCTTTAATTAAATTGCTAGCATTTTTCCCTTACTGTAATGATTTTTCCATGATGTACTTATAATTTTTCGAACTGATTCAAAAAAAAATCATACGATCATTTAATATTTTTTGTATGATGTCCACAATATTTTTTCAAGTAAAGTAAATTGTATAAACAAAAATTGGTTCACTGATTATTTAAGGTTTAACAAACGATAAATTATATTACATATTTAGATTATAATGTGAGTAGATAACTTATATTTATAGGTAATCTAAATTTTTCATAATCAATGGGGTTTGATTGAGCAAATAACTCATATCAATTATAGACTTGATAAAGTCCTATGTGTGTTTCATGCGAGATGGTTCTACACCTATCTTTAGCGAAGTAGGGTGGAAGCGTTCCATATGTCAACCATGCATGTGATTGTGAAGATCATGCTTGTTGAGACGTCACTGACAAGTGAGTTTATCTTAGACATGGTTGGTGAGGCATTTATAACAATTCTCACCCCAAGTGAAAGGAAAAGTTATAAATTAGCCTTCCCAAGATGAGGTAATAGTTATAAAGTGACCTTTCTTTAGACAAAGTGATGTAGCTTCATATTTATACTTTTTAAGAGGGATAGGAGTCTTGACAACTTGTAATTGAGCAATACGTGTGATAGGGAGGAATTGCATGCTACATACGCGTTGTATAAGTGCAATGACCTTAATTTTGACGGAGAAAATTACCATTTGAGTTTTTACTAGTTAATGAGAACGTTACGTGCTTGTTTTGTTAAGATAAACAAATTGGAGGATCAAAATTGTTGAGACACGTACCCACATTTAATTGGCTTTGAAAAATTACGCTATCTTGGAATTGTGCTCAGCAAGCTTGGGCCTTGTATAGATAAGGCAGCTCTCTAAAACTTGGTTAAGTCTTTATATCTGCCACAGAGAATTTTTGAGGAAAAAGTCTTCAGAAGGTTAATGTCGTATGAGTGTTTTTCTTGTTGGAATATCTACGTTTCGTGTTCGGTCAAAAAGTGTTTTTAAAAGTGTGCTTAGTGTTCTCCATTGTTGTAAAAGAAAATTGTAGTTGGAAGGTTAAAATGTTATTTTAGATATGAAGTTGAATGTTAAAATTAGTTAAATTATACGATATTTAAAT
This sequence comes from Gossypium arboreum, assembly GCF_025698485.1. NCBI lineage: Eukaryota > Viridiplantae > Streptophyta > Magnoliopsida > Malvales > Malvaceae > Gossypium > Gossypium arboreum. The sequence continues at coordinate 27,021,942 of NC_069074.1, read as the reverse complement.
AATTTAATATAATGGTACATGAAGCTTAAATTTTAAATTATTTTAAGTAATTAATATATACTATTGTAAAATTAATGATACATAAAATCATTTAATAACTTAAATATAGTAATTAATTATATTTTAATATTTTAATATAGTGATACATAAAATATAAATTAATTTACTTTTATATACCTTTTAAATAATTAATATAAATAAGGATATTGTGATATTTTTCACTCAAACACAAAAGCTAAAAGTTACCTAAATATTGGCTTTTGTGTTTAGGTGAAAAAACACTTTTGCACCATAGTTTTGACGTCAAAAGCCAAGGGGCCTAAGTCTTTACCTTCTTGCTTTGTGTTTTAGGCATTGTTAGTAATAACTTGTCTTGGTAAATCGTGATAAGGTTGGTATTTGAATGAGTTTTTTTTATAAGTTCCCTCTACGTTGTAGGACACAGGTTTAAATCTCACCAAATGTAAATGTTGAGATTTTTTTGGTGGATGATCAAGTGCACATGCAAAATCCACTTCTTCAAACACCCAATGAAACTCTCTCACTATTGAACTTGTCGCCTCTTTAAACACTCGGGATATTAATAGAGTCGAGAGACAAAATCTCCACTAGGGATAATGCTAACTTATTGAGACTTCTTTTGAATATATATAATGGTAAATGGGTAATTGAAGAAAAGACAAAGGATTGACAACCATAGTTTAAACTAACGGGCTTGTAAAAAAAACGTAGAAGCTTAAAAAATCCCAAGCTGAAAACACTTAAAACAAACCAAATATATCTTTCTCAACACCATACCTCAAATGTCATCATCAAAAAAGATTACAATGTTTGAGGTTTGCATGAGTTATGGTAGGGACCTCACTGTTTGTATTTTTTTTTTGCCTTTTATACAATGACAGAATTTTATTATTATAGGATATTTTATTCTCCAATCATTTTTTTAAAAATAATCTCACTATCTCGACAACAATATTGCCAATTGAAAATTTCTTTAGCCTCTGGGATTACTCATCTTTGCACGTATAATATTAGTCTCGAGGGGTTCTTTTGTTGCTAATACTACAAGTAAAATGCATTTTAGTGACGAAATATTTTGGTGAATTTTAATTTCATCAGCAAAATTATTATTTTATTAGAACCTGGATGGATTTTATGCTGAAAATGACAATTCTCTAATTTATTTCTTTTTGTGTGATTAAGGAATGGTTTTCAGAACTGAATTGATAATTAAATTGATTAACTTATTAGTTTATCGATTTGACTGGTTTGTACAATTTAATTTAAATTTATCATTAAAAAATTATAAAATACAAAAAAAATAGTTTTTAACTTAATTCTTACTGGTTGACAAATCAACCAAATTTTTTATATACCATAGTTCTTTTTTTCCCTTTGAAAAAAAATAATGAAATAGATTCGCACTTTACATGGAAATAGATTTGCGTGTTGAAGGTGGAAAGAAACACACTACATGCATGTTTCTGTAGTTTACTTGGAAATATATTTCCATTTTACTTATTTGGAAGGGCTAAGTGGAATTTTTCATATTCAACCATGGAGGAAACAAGGGGAAAAAAGGAGAAGTAAAACATCTAAGAAGCCTATATGATGTTCATGTTTTTCAACTCTTCTATCTCAAATCTCATTCTTCCTCAACAATATCCTTTGGATAAACCTGCAAAATACAAATATAAAAGACATTGTTATACAAAATTCATTGGCAAGATAATCATGTATAAAAAAGTTATTCATATACGGGTATGGTTAGATTTTTCTAAGTTGATTCATGTAAGTGAAGAATTCTTCAAAGTTATATTCTTATGTGTTAAACACAAATGTTAATATAGGTAATTCAAGAAAAACGAAAACTTAGAGTAATATAGTAAAAAGATTATTATGCACGAAAAAGCTATGTTATTGGATATAGACATGTATATCGCAAACGTATGATTAGATTATTTTTGAAGTATTTGAAAGATTTTTGAAAGTCATATCATTGTGCTAATATGTCACACATGAATTGCAGCAACTAGGAGTGACTGCAAAAGGTTCGTTAACTCAAACCGGCAAGTAGGCATCGATATGCTTTTCAGGATCAAATGCTCCTTTATTTCTCCTTCAGTTTCACCTTTCATAACAGCCTTCTTCAAGTCTTCTAATTCTTTACTAACTGCAGTCTGTAATTGGAATAGTTAAGGTTAGATGCAGGCATTGTGTAAGACTTATCGCTATGTATTCGGAGAATACGGACCGGCAATTCGGGGTTGAAGCAAAACTACGAGTTGTAGACTAAAATGTCATTTGCAATGTTTCAAGATAAAGGATCATTTACTTCTGGACTCTTCTCCATTTCGATGAAGACCGCTTGCATCTTGCTGTATATTTCGGAGTCACTAGATTTCCGCTTTATGCTTTCTTTCGCACTCTCCTCCATTTTTGTCGGATGACCTGCATTTCGAAAACGAAAAATTAAGCATGTAACCAGTTCAATTATATCTGGTAGGAAACTTTGCTTTAGAATGTATGTACCCACCTACCCTTTGAGAACTGCAAGGCTCTTAGTATGCATAGGACTGATAGGAGACTGTGGTAGGACTCCATTCGAAGGAGGGAGGCCGATTAGTCCACAAAGTAAAGTCTGCAAGCATGTTCCCGTTGGTAAAACGTGAGTATATGATAAGATATTGTTTATAATTCGGGTGGTGGTACCGTTCGAGCATGAGGTTTACCATGAATCCAAGCAGCAAGATGTCATAATGATATGCAGATGGATTCTTGAGATTGAATTCCTTTTCTTGTGCCATTTGCGAAGCAACACTGTGGTCAAAAAAGTAAAGTCCCGCAATCATCATAGCTGGAATAAATGCGGCAAAGATATACAATGGAGGGATCCTTCCCATATCCTCCAATTTGATTATTTATAACACTGTCAACCTTGAACCTTGAATCTTGTAGCCTTTTCTTGCAAGACATATACGATAAGCGAGTACGGTTACCTTAATTACGGTCCAATGTTGTGATGATGCAGGTTCCCATGGCAGAGGACTAAAAAGCCTTCTTGGAACCCCAGAAGGAACTTTGCTTGGTACACTAAAAGACATTGCTGTCCACACTACAACCATTAAAGGTACCCCATAATCTGCAATGAAGCTTCTAAACCACCCTGTACAACATTCAGCAGCCATTTATGAGAGCTTATTTTGTATACTTAATCCGAAAATAGTCAAATGCTATGAATTTGTTTGCTTGACAAACCTGTGCCATACCACCATGACCTCCCTGCCATTGAAATTGATACTTCTCTGAATTCGCATCTTGATGTTCAGGAACTTGAAATTCACTCACAACTCCCTGCAATCGAATCATCAGCTGGTGTTTAGAACTTCATATAGTAGATGATTTACTTTCTTTTGATCAGATTTTACCTTGATAACCTCCTGAATAAACAGAACACCGATCAACATGCCGAAAAGCTCGCCTGCAATCCTTGTGAACCGGTTAATTACCGTGCAAGCATTGAATACTGAAAGCAGAAACAACAAGAGAGCAGTCCAAACACGAACCCTGCAAAACATTTATCAACTTAGAAAATAGAAGATCAAGTACTTCCCAAAACTTTGGCAAAACCGATAACAATGGAGACTCGTTTTACCATCCGACCCAAGCCAGGTAAAGTTCCTGCCCCAAGTCATCTCTTCCTTTTGCAAAGTTATACAAATATGTATACATGATAACAGTTGGCTCTGCAACTCCAAGAATCAAAAGTGGTTGGCCACGGAATATCGAGTGTAGAATACCGCAAAGGGCAGTCGATGCCAACGTTTCAACCGTGCTTAGGCTCCAATCTAAACCCAAATCCATGTTAAGCATAACCTTTTAACTTCACCATTGAATACTGTTTCATGAATGGAACAGTGACAAACCTGTATCTCGGCTCAGCTGCTCGCCGAAGGTGATAACGGGGAGAGCAGAAGCAAAGAAGAGGTTTGAGCATAAGGAGCTTGTCGAGGGTACTTGACCATGGGCATATCAGGCTCTGTATTTTTCCTGTGGTTGCACATGGAGGATCTTTGTTAAGAATTGCGATGAGGTGTGCTTCATTGTTATATCGATGTTTATGATATATAAAAACTTGGAGCGACCAAATTGGTTTTTTCTCAAAATCATGTTTTGATTCGGAGAAATTTTAGGTTTTATTAATGGCAATGCTAGCAAGGTTTTTTTGTCAAAATCATGTACTTAATTCCAACTTCCACTTCTGTATTGGATTCCTAAATAGAGTACAATTAAAACACATCTATGTATTGGATTCCTAATTAGAGTATAATTAAAAGACATCTATCTATAAATGTATTATTTCTTCACTTTCAAAATCATATCATAACACAGAAAAAAAAATTCAAGATACTACCATGGCTTTATGTTACAACGTGAATATTAGGCAAGGAAACGAGCTTGACTTAGAAGAATTCGATGATAATGTTTTCAACTTTGATATAGAGTTTCGTTATGTTCCATATCTCAACGCCGAAATCACTGTAGATAACTTTGAACAAAGCTTGGTTTTTGATCGAGATACGTTTTTTTCTGAACAAAATCATCGAGACATCATTAACTGCATAGTTCCTCATTCGGTAATTTTTCCAGAATTCATTGAGTTCGCTGTCTTTCCTCCCCTTTTACGTTTTGCGAGGGATGCAAATAGCAACCCAATGAACCTTGGGCTTAAAGTAATAAATATAGAGGTAGTTGTGGACATAGTTGTTGATGTGAACATCGTCGAGGATGACGATATTGATTATGATAATGAGTTGATTGATGATATCGATTATGATGATGAGTTGATTGACGAATTATTGATGAACACTGTGCTCAACTTTACTCCAGCAAGTAGGTCATCGATTGAAGGTTTAGAAAGGGTTAAATGGGATCCAATGACGAAGAGGGAGGATGAATGTGTCATTTGTTTGGAGGAGTTTGTGGAAGGCGAAGAGGTTGCTTCGATGCCTTGTGGCCATGGTTACCATGATGGTTGCATTGTTAAGTGGTTGGAAACTAATCATATTTGCCCATTGTGCCGATACGAGATGTCTACTTGGATTCAGTTTTAATCCTATAATTATGTCATGTCTCCTATTTTAACATACTTTTGATTTTTGTATTTTCACAAAGTAAATTATATATAAAAAAAGTTTGATCAACATTACTCTCAACTGCAAGTATAACCGCTTTGTCGCATTTCTAATTCTTTTTCATTATTGAAAATTTAATTTTTAATCTTTTACAACGTCATTAGAATCTATAATGATAACTGCCTCAAAATTAAGCCAAGAAAATTGAATAGCATGTTGAACAATCTGCGATCTTAATTTTTCTTGAGAAAACTGGATTTCACATTCTTGGCTAATGGAGCCATTCTCCCACGGATTCAATATATTTTGCTGAGTGCAAAGTGGCAGTTGAACATCACAACTGTCTCCCAAAATTGTTCCCTCCGAGTTTGGGATGGTTCAATATCTTTGTGGATCCCCTATAATATCATTTGGTTTCAAAGGAACCAACTTTGCTTGTTTTAGAGTGAGCATTAGGGTTAAAGAGAGTTCTACTTGATATGAAGAGACCCTTGGATCATCGCTTTTCCCTTACCCGTAATCTTGGGCAAGTTTGTGATGTGTGGTTTTGTTGTTGAGCAGTTGGGTTCCTCTATGGCCCCCCATCGATCCCAAGCCAAGGACCTTGTGTTATCTCAATCGTTTTAACCTCTATAGCGCTTTTCTCAGCAACTCTGCTTCTCTGGGTGATCTCTGCTTTCTTCCAAATCCTCTTCAACAAGCGGAGGGACCTCCTTTACATCTTTGCTGGGGGTTGCTTTTACCAATTTGCCAATTGGGTCATTAGGTTTTCCGTCTCTCGTGACCCTCTCTTTGTTAACACCTCTGTTTCTCTCCTTCACTCTGCCGTTACTTCCGTTTCAGGTTCCCCTTCCCTCCACTTTTGCCTTTCTGATTTCATATTTCTGACGGGTTTTTATATCTTTTTTCATTCCTTGATTCTGTTGTCTATTTAGTTTTATTGTCTGCTTAGGTTTCCTTAATCATAGCAGAGATTTGGGGTTTATCTTTTTTTGGCTTTTATTGTTTTTTCTTGGGAATTTAGAAGGTCTGAAGTTAGCTATTTTGGACCCATTTTATTGAATTTACTTTTAGGAAACACTATCTATACTATTATCTATATTAGAAATTGGATGTTTTGGACTTAAAGGCCTACATATATATTTTCAAAAACACTGCATTTGAGTTTTACATTTTAAGAGTTAATTTCGTGACTAACATGTAAATTCTAAATTTAAATAAATTAAAAGACACAATTTAAATTGCACAAATTGGAAATTTCAAATATATATATATATATATACATACACATAGGAATGTATTGCTAAGAACATCACTTCAAGCTTAGGTGGTGTTGGATAATCCGTAATGATAACAAACCAATTATATATATGTGAATTGAAGATAGTCTTCATAGGCTTGTTACTAGATGAAGAGTGGTGCAGCAAGTCGACGCCGAGTAAAAAGCGTCTTAACATCTTTAATATTGAGGGTAAATTTAGGAAGAAAAAGAAAGAACATGGCAGTTCAAACAGTGGACGTGTGCTAAGATTTGCTTTAATTGAATTGTTAGCATTTTTCCCTTACAGTAATGATTTTTTTCATGATGTACTTGTATTTTTTCGAGCTGATTGAATAAAAATTTATTATATGATCATTTAATATTTTTTGTATGATGTCCACAATGTTTTTACAAACAAAAATTGGTTCACTGATCATTTGAGGTTTAACAAACATTAAATTATATTACGTACTTAGATTATAATGTGAGAAGACAACTTATGGTTATAGGTAATCTAAATTTTTTGTAATCCATGGGATTAGATTGAGCAAATAACTCATATCAATTGTAGACTTGATAAAATCCCATGTGTGTTTCATGTGAGAATGTTCTAAACCTATCTTTGGTGAAGTAGAGTGAAAGTGTTCCACGTGTCATGCATGTGATTGTGAAGATAATGCTTGTTGAGATGTCACAGACGAACGAGTTTATCTTAGACATGGTTAGTGAGGCATGTATAACAATTCTCACCCCAAGTTGAGGGAAAAGTTATAAATTGACCTTTCCTAAGATGAGGTAAACTATTTTTTTGAAAATCAAATTTTATTTTAAAAAATAAAAAATGGGAGTCACCACCAATCCTTTTTATTAAGTGTGATCAGGTCACCTCGTAGTTTGATCGTTTTAATAAGATGTTCAATTTATTAAAACAATATTTTTTGGGTCTACAAAAATCTAGAAAACGGGTTCGGGAGTCGGTTACGTACGAGGAAGGATTAACACCCTCGTAACGTCCAAAATTGATACCTACTTGATTAATTCATATCTTAGTGTCGAAAGTTGAAAACTTGGAAATAGTTTAAAATATGATCCCTCTTTGGACTAATGTTAATTTTACCTAAAAATTGCTTGAATAAATCGAAAAGTATGTTTAAGACCCTCTCATTTCGAGGCAACGAAATGTCACATCCCTTAAGTTAGGACACGACGCTTCGAATCCTTGAGAATAAGTTTGCCTTTATTTTTTCATTTGAAATCTTATGCATTTTCATTTTGAAAAGATATTCGGTTATTCAAGTTCAATGAGAAAATCGAAATCCTGTAAGTTAGGGTACGATTTCTCGAATCTCCCAAATATGGAACATTGCCTATTTTTGAAAATTTGTTTTGAATAATAATAGGTGTAATATCAAAAATGGTAAATGAATAAAATGTTACGCTGATGAATGACAACAACATAATGTACTAATAAGCAAATCATAGTACATATAATGGCAATAATTATATAATGTATACTATTCTAATACTAATATGAATAATTAAAAGATGAAATAAATTATAAATAATAACACTAATAATAATAATAATAATAATAATAATAATAATAATAATAATAATAATAATAATAATAATAGTAATAGAAACGGGGTGACAAAATATGTACATGAAAGAAAAGAGGACAATACCAATTTTAAATATAAAATGACGAGGAAATAAATAAATACGTAAATACATAAATAAATAAATATAGAAGAAAAATTTTATAAAACATTGAAGATAAAGGACTAAATTAAAATGTAAATGGAATTAAGGGTGCAATTTGTAATAAAATGCATGAATAGATAATAATAATAATAATAATAATAATAATAATAATAATAATAAGAAACAACACAAAAATAAAAAAGAAATAAGTAGATAAATGAGTAAATAAATAAATAAATACAAAGGAAAATAAAATATAAAAGATTGAAAGTAAGGGACTAAATCGAGATCTAAACAAAATTTAAAGTACAAATCATAAAATAAAAATAAAGAATAAAATGGGTTAAGGGATTAAAATCGAATGCGCGAAGGAAGGACAGGGACCAATTGGGAAATTATTCCATGTTCCCAAAACGGTGTTGTTCTTTTCAGGGACTAAAATGAAACAAGATAAAATTATGGGGCAAAATTAAAAGAAAAAAACTAAATTGCAATGCGCCATAAAAGTGGAGGGGTCTAATGCACAAATAACCCACGCGCTAAGAAAACACGCGGATCCTGGAATAGGTCAGGTCGGACTATGGGTCGGCCCAAAACGACATCGTTTCAGGTGTTTACCCATTAAAACGGTTCAAGGAACAAATTGAAACAAACTAAAAATTTGTGGTAAAATTTAAAAAATAGAAAAATGAGACAGGACTAAATTGAAACACGCTGTAAAAGTGGATGGACCAAAAGTGCAAATAACCCATCCTCTCTTGCACCAAAATTATAAAGGCAAGGACCAATGAAATGGCAAAGGCAAGGGTCTTTCTCTTTGCAGGTGACTGTAACACCCTGAAAATTTCTACAGTAAGATATTATCCTTAATATAGTAAAATAAGGAAATAAAGTGACAAGAAGAGGAAAAAATTGAGTTATGTCACTGGGAAGTATATTATGATATACTAATTTAAGAAAGGACTAAATTGTAAAAGTGAGAAAAGTTTTGTGGCCCAAGAGTAAATACTCAAAATTTGAGGGATTAAAAAGTAAATATGAAAAGTTGAAGGACTAATAGTGCAAATATTTTAAGGGTGGAATGATCTAGAAACCAAGGAAAATTGATGAATTAGGACCAAATTGAATAGGTGAAGAATTATGAGGGACTAAATTGCAATTTTACCAAATTAAGTGATGACTCAAGAATGGAATTTTAAAAGATAACTAAGGGCAAAATGGTTAATTGGAAAAGAGAGAAATCTAAAGACAATGATGATGTTGGAGATATTTTAGATAAATTAAATAAATAAATATTAGTTTATTAATACTTTAAATTAATTTTTAAATGATATTTTATTATTTTATTATTATTTTATTTAGTATATATAAGGAAAGAAAGATGAAGAATCATCATCTTTTCTTTCCCATGCAAACCAACGTGAGAGAGAGGAAGAAGAAAAGAAGTTTTCTTTCTTTACAATTTGGTCCTTCCACCAAAAATTCACCATTTTCACCTAGAAATCAAAAGAATTTCCATAGCTACTAAGAGAGAAAAATGTTAAGGAGACCATGAGGAGTTAGAATATCAAGTTGGATTCAAGAAATAGAAGCTGGAGGAGAGAGAAAATCAAGTTAAAGATTAGTATCAATAGAACAAGGTAAGTACATCAAGATTTCAATATGTCTTTAAGTTTGTTATTATTGACAAAGCATGGAAATAATGTAATAGTAGAGTTTTATTACATAAGGTCCTATATTCTTGATATGTTAGTGAAGAGAAAATAAGAGAAAGTGATGAGAAATGGTGTAGAAAAAGAAAATAAGGGTGTTATAACATGGTAATTAATATCTTGCACTAAAACAGTTTTGGACAGCAGCAGTAGTCTAACTTTGAAAAATCATCAAAAATTGTAGAAATATAATTATAGGATGAATAAAATATGAAATTAAATATTATTAAGTCTAGTTTCTTATAGAAGAAATTATGTAAGCAATGGAATTGTAAATCATGAGATATGATGAATTTTGTGAGACAAGGTCAGAATGATTTCGGGTTCCACTGTTTTGACTTTGTAAAATCATAAAAAATTGGATAAAAATAATTATGGGCTTAAATTTATATATTTAAAATACTAAATGAGTCTATTTTCAATAGAAGCAAACGGGAACATCATTCTAATTCTTTATGAGGAGGTAATTAATTTTTAGTGAAGAAGGGTCACAACTGTCAGACAGCAGAATAAGGGTGACTTTAAAGAATAAACTGTACTTATTGACTAAACCAAAAATTATGAAAATTTTATGGAAAGAATATATATGAGTCTAGTTTTAGGTAAAATTATCGGATCTTAATTTTGAGTTCTATATCTCCAGATATAAATAATTTAGTGATTATGACGCAGATAGACAGCTTGAATATTCATAAAAGTAAATAATAAAAATTATAGATAATGTTACTTACAAGTGTGTATATACATTAAGGATGTGGAATGGAGAAGAGGAGAAGGAAAAATATGTATGAATATTCATCTAGCATGGCTAATTTGCATATTTTAGGCTCAAGGACTAAATTGAATAAAAGTAAAACTTTATAGGTAATTTTGTAAAAATGTCAGAAATGACCAAATTAAATGAAATGGATTATTTTATTATTTAAATTATAAAATTGAATGAAATTATTAATTTAGTTCAAGATCGGGGGAAAACATGTTTTAGGGATTAAATTGAAAAGAGTTGAAATTATGGAAAATTTTGATATTTTATAGAATTCATGGACTGTTATCAATATGTATGAGAATAATAGCTGGAAATAAGGATTAAATTGCAAGAATTTTATTTTCCTGACCCTAAGGATGAAATCGTCATTAATTAAAAGTTTAGGGGCAAAATGGTAATTTTGCCTAGAGCATTAATTAAATGCATTAGAATATGAAATGAATGAAAATGATGATCAAATTTATTTATAAAGATCTGGACGACTCAAATACGAGACTTGATCGTGGAAAAGAAAAGATATCGGATTAATGAAATTATAAACACAAACAAGCAATGAGGTAAGTTCATATAACTTGAATTATATTCTTAAATGCTTGAAATGTATGTTATTGATGTGAATATGATTTGAAAGTTCATTGTATGAAAATTTATGAAACATTGATATATTTGATAAAAAGGGGAAGAAATCCCGGTTGAATGAAAGGAAATTTCGATGGATCTTTGAAAAGGAATTAACGGTAAAAAGGATCTAGCCCGGACGGGTGATCCTATCCTGATATAGCCCTCCCGAAGAATATGTGGAAAATGGATTTAGCCCGGACGGGTAATCCGAATTAGGGTTTGAATTTAGCCTGGACTGGTAATTTAGATCCAAGCTCATTAAAGTAATTGTCGTTGCAGGGGATTTAGCCTGGATTGGTAATCCTGACAATACTCTATGAGTTTATATTACAGGGGATTTAGCCTGGACTGGTAATCCCACTGTAAGGATGAGGTTCGCGAGAGTGTGCTTTCTGAAATGAAATGTGTAAGACCATGGTTGAAAGATACCATGGCAACATGATATGAAATGTGTAAGACCATGGTTGAAAGATACCATGGCAACAGGATATAAAATGTGTAAGACCATGGTTGAAAGATACCATGGCAACATGATATGAAATGTGTAAGACCATGGTTGAAAGATACCATGGCAACAAGATATAAAATGTGTAAGACCATGGTTGAAAGATACCATGGCAACATGACGGGAATGAATACGACCATGGTTGAAAGATACCATGGCAACATGACGGGAATGAATAAGACCATGGTTGAAAGATACCATGGCAATGTAACATGAAATGAACAAGACCATGGTTGAAAGATACCATGGCAACCTGACAGAAAATGAGTAAAACCATAGTTGAAAGACACTATGGCATCATGTCAAAGATAAATAAGACCGTGGATGGAAGACGCGATGACATCTATTGAACAATTGATATTTAGGTAATATGTATCAGATGACGAATGGTTATATGAAATGGTTGTGTGAAATGTTTACAAGAACTGGTCATATGGAAATGTATGTACAAAATAGTTGCATGAAATAATTATGAAGATAGATAAACGAAATAAGAATAGGTACATGGAATATAATTTATGTTAAGTTTGATATAAACTTTACCAGAACAAATATACATAAAATAAATGGAAATGATGGAGCATGAAATATTGATATAATGAAATGATTGATATATACTTATGAAGAAACGGTAAGAGAATGATATGTTTCATGACATGTACATATATGATTATCTTTAATATGTTGATACAAGGAAATTATGTAAGTAAAGACAATTATTAAACTCAAGCGTGACATGTCGAGAAAATAAGTATATCAATGTTGAATTTATACGAAATATGTGCAAGTATACTAACAATGATGTTGTTTGACGCTTAGACAAGTGTCAAGCTATTGATTGAATGGTAATATGTTTAATTATAAGAAGCATTGAAATGGTAAGTACTTAGATGAAAATATTTAAGATTTTGCGAAATTTTTTATGATCCCGATTTAATTCCGGTTGGTTTTTAATGTATTTTTGGGGCTTCAAGGGCCCAATAGAGAGACGTTATGATTATTTTCAAAATATGAATAATAAATGACTCAGAATTATCTAAAAATGTTCAATAAACTCCGGTAATGCCTCGTACCTATTCTGGCAATGGATACGGGTAGGGAGTGTTACAGTGACGGTGTGCAGTCAACGGTGGGACAGAGGCCCTTGCCTTTTCCATTTTGGTGCCAGAGCGGTAGACGCACGTCAGGCCTAGAGACGAGGTGCCTCGAGCGATGTGCGTTTGAAAGGGAAGAGAGGCGCAGAGGAGGATTAGGGTTTCTTAGTTTTTTTTGAAATATTTGGGTCATGGGTTTTAGGGTTTTTGTTTGTTTTAGGCCTATAAACTTGGGCCTAAAATTTTGTAACTGGACTGTTTAAAATTTTGTTTTATTTTGGGTTTTTATTTGATTTAGTGAGCTGGGCAAATTGGGCCTACTACAGCTGCCTCTCTTTACTTGTTGTCTAATGAGAATGGGGCAAAGACTTTTAAGAAGGACCAATTTTGCCCATCTTCGTCGAATGTTGGTTTCTTGGTGTTCGTCTTCTTCAAATAGCCTCTTTCTAACCCACTGTAACCTCAGAGGTATAGAATTTGTTGTTTCAATATACCCCACTGTAATTTCAGGGAGATAAGACTTGTAACTTTAACCTACTCTACTACAACTTTAGGGAGATAAGATTAGTGCTTAAATCTACTCTACTGTAACTTCAGGGAGATAAGATTTATGGCTTCAATATGTTCCACTGCAACTTTAGGGAGATAAGATTTGTGGTTAAGATTCGCCATTACAACTTCAATCTGCTCCACTACAACTTCAGGGAGATAAGATTAGTGACTTCAATCTGCTCCACTGCAACTTCAGGGAGATAAGATTCGCCATTATAACTTTAATCCGTCCCACTGCAATTTCAGGGGTGCGGGATTTATGGTTTCTCTGATCTTGTTACACTATTCTTTGGAGAACATGACCTGTATAATCCATTTTATAGGCCTATTTATGCCTAGTGATTAGGATGTCATAATCAAGATGAATCAAATGATCCTAATTAGATGTGTATGAATGATAATTGCATGAATGCAGAATGTCATTTGTCGAAAATAATCTCTTTTTAATGCTTAGGTTAACACTACTCGTTGTTCACCAAGGTTCTATCACTGACGTATTACCCTGCCCTCTTGTTCAGTTGATATCTTTGACAGAGAACCCGAAGAAATAATTACAATTTAGACTATTCTTTCTCAAATGTTTCCAACCCTTAAGTTTGGTTAGTTCTGAATAGTGGTCCTATTTTCAGATCCTTGTACTATTTAGAAAACCTTTTAGAGTAATATGCAGAACTCATTTTACTTGAATATTATTAATCCATTGATCGTTATTTCAATGTAAAAATGCTTAAAAAAGATTGTAACAATGGACAAGATTGAAATTTATTAGGAGCAAAGCTCGAAATGAATAGATTAATCAAAATAGCAAACGTTGCTAAAATACGCAAATGAATAAGATGAAAATAGGTGCCCCAGATATCCCAGCATGAGCTTCCTCACACTGACTTCTCGAGGACCCTTTTGGAGTTGATATGTGTTTCGGAAATTCAAAATACTTTGTTGATGCCCCAAGACATAGCATCTATCTTTCTCGTTCATTTAGGGATAACAAGACTACCACATACCCCATCTTTGATAAAAAATTGAATTGTCCTTTTCCAGAGTTTTCAACTTAAAACCCTTTTGGTCTCAAGGCGCCCTTTTTGGTTTTTTCCCTTGGCTTCTCCTTTTTTTTTTAAGTGAAAATTTTCTTAACTGAGTCTGAATTCACAGGATTAGGTAGGTTCTTACTAACCATCTCCGTCAAAATCAGTATTCCTCTAGAAAAGACTTTCTTTACCACATAAGGTCCTTCCTAGTTTGGCATCCACTTTCCTCTAAAATCCTTTTGTATGGGCAAGATCTTTTTCAATATCAAGTCTCGCTAATGGAATTTTCTGGGAAGAACCTTTTTGTTGTAAGCTTGCATCAGTCGCTTTTGGTACATCTGACCATAACGGATGGCTTTCAACATTTTCTCTTCAATCAAGTTTAGCTGATTATATTGGGATTGGATCCATTTTGCTTCATCTAACTTTAATTTTTCCAAAACTCGAAGAGAAGGAATCTCGACTTCAATGGGTAAAACTGCCTCCATTCCATAATCTAAAGAGAAAGGCGTTAACCCGGTTGAGTTCCTAACAGATGTTCGATAAGCATAGAGGGCAAATGGTAACTTCTCATGTCAATCTTTATAAGTCTCAGTCATTTTCCCCACGATCTTCTTAATATTCTTATTAGCTGCCTTTACTGCACCATTCATTTTTGGGCGATATGGGGACGAGTTGTGGTGTTTGATATTAAATTAACTGCAAACCTCCACTATCATATTGTTGTTCAAGTTCAATGTATTGTCAAATATGATCCCTTCTGACATTCCGTATCGACATATGATCTCTTTCATTAAGAATTTGCTAACTGTCGATTTCATGAAATTAGTGTAAGAAATGACCTCTACCCACTTGGTGAAGTAATCGATTACCACAAAGATGAATCAATACCTACTAGAAGCTTTTGGTGATATTGGTCCAATGACATCCATGCCCCACATAGAGAAAGGTCATGGAGAAGTCATGACATGAAGAGGTGAATGAGGCACATGAATTTTGTCTCCATAAATTTGGCACTTATGACATCTCTTGGCATAATTAATAAAATTCCTTTCCATGGTGGACCAATAATGCTTGAATTTCATGATCTGTTTGGCCATTGTAAAATCATTAGCATGTGTTCCGTAGACACCCTCATGGACTTTTTTCAAGATTTTCTTAGCCTCAACAGTGTCCACACATCTTAGTAACACCAGATGCTTTCTTTTCTTGTATAAGATCTCCCCATCTAAGACATAGTCACTGGCCAGTCTTCTTAGCGTCCTTTTGTCATTCTTAGTTGCTTGGTCAGGGTATTCACGATTCTTCACATATCACAGTATATCGTGGTACCAAGGGTGATCATCCTTTTCTTCTTCTTCGATGTTGTAACAATGAGCTGGAATCTCATAAACACTCATATGGATAGGTTTTACATCCTCTTGTTTGTTCACTTTGACCATGGAAGCTAAGGTAGCCAGAGCATCAGCTATTTGATTTTCATCTCGTGAGAGATAGTAAAAGGTGATGTTATCAAACTCTTCAATTAACTCCAAAACCAGCCTTCAATAATTGATCAACTTGGGGTCTCTCGTGTCCCATTCACCTTTGAGTTGAGAGATCACTAGAGCAGAATCCCCATATACCTTTAATACTTTGATTTGCGTTCTATGGCTGCACGGATGCCTATGATGCATTCTTTGTATTCTGTCATATTATTCGTGTAATTAAAATCCAATTTACTAGTAAAGGGATAATAATCTTCGTTTGAAAGTAAGAGACTAAATCAAGATCTAAACAAAATTTAAAGTATAAATCATAAAATAAAAATAAAGAATAAAATGGGTTAAGGGATTAAAATCAAATGCGCGAAAGAAGGACATGAACCAATTGTGAAATAATTCCCTATTCCCAAAACGGTGTCGTTCTTTTCAGGGACTAAAATAAAACAAAATAAAATTATGGGGCAAAATTAAAAGAAAAAATTAAATTCCAATTGGCCATAAAAGCGAAGGGGTCTAATGCACAAATAACCCACACACTAAGAAAACACGCGGACCTTGGAATGGGCCAGGTCAGACTATGGGTTGGCCCAAAACAACATCGTTTCAGGTGCTTACCCATTAAAACGGTTCAAGGAACAAATTGAAACAAAATTAAAAATTTGTGGTAAAATTAAAAAAATAAAAAAATGAGACAGGACTAAATTGAAATGCGCTATAAAAGCGGATGGACCAAAAGCGCAAATAACCCATCCGTCCAAAAACACGCAGATCGTAGGGGCGGGTCGAGTCATTGTGCGAGTCACCTCAAAACGATGTCGTTTTGGGGTTATTGAAGCCAGCCCTAAAACGACGTCGTTTTAAATGTCTATATAAGCCAAATTTTTCACCAAAAATCATTTCATACCCAACATAAAAAAAAAAAAACTCAAAAGCTCTCTCATTTTTCTCTCTCAGTCCTAGATCTGGCATTGGCTCCGACCACTGGCCACCGTGGTTGCCACCGATCACTTGCGACGGCGCCGCAGTACACGGGGGCCGGAAGATGCCTCTTTTTATCCCTTTTTTAAACCTAGGTTTAGATCTAAGGGCGAAAACCCTAAAAAAGAAGAAAAAAAATGGTCGACGCCCCTCTTTACCTTACGACCTCCCGTATGCCTTTCTTTCGAAGCCCGAATGAAACCCCAAAGGTTTTTTATGACTTTTACGAACAGAGGAAACCTCCGATAGTAGCGAGACACGAAAAAGCTGGTAAGTTTCAACCCTTTTTCCCCTTTTTTATATATATTTTGTTTAAAAATAGATTTGTAAGAAACTAAAATATAATAAAAAGATAACCTTTAGGAATTTTTGAATTCCTTTTTGATTAATCTTGTGTCCGTAAAAAAAATTACATTGTGGTTTTTAAGGCTTTTATAGCCGATTTACAACATCGTTTATCCTCTCTTTTTTGTTTTTTTTACTGTTTGCTTTTGATGTTTGTAATAGCTTAATTTTTAGTGGTGTCAGAACAGTGATTCGAGATCACTAAATCCAACAAATGAGTAGGAAATATTATTAATTTAGTGAGTATAATTTAAATGTGAAGTTAGGAAAAATTTTGAAGTAGTGAATAGTGTACTAAAAATAAATATTAAAATAATTAGAATCGAAAACGAGGTATCGAGACCTCAAAAATTTTAAATCGAGCCATAAATATTTTTATAAATAATTATGGAGTGTTAATAAGTCAGTATTAAAGTTTCGTCAAGAAATTTTAAAGTTCTGATAGTTAATTGAACAAAAAGGACTAGATTGTATTAAATGTAAAATTTTAGGAAATGATTAAATAGCTTAAATGATAAAAGAAAGAGGGTTTAAAAGGGAAATAGACCCAAGGTCTCTTTGGGCTGGACGGAAATGGCATGAAATCAGCAAGAAAATAAGTAGAATTAAGGGAAAAATTGAAAAATTGCAAAATTTACTTAATAAAGCTAGGACTAAAGTGGAATTATCTAGATTTCTCTTTATTTTTCTGCATTATCATTAGAAAAAACACCATGGAAGAGTTCCATTAGGCTGGTTTTTCATATTTTTACCTCAAGTAAGTTCAATTCTTGATTATTTCTTGAATTTTTTGTGTTTTTGTGACTTTTACAACTAGGTCCACTTGATAAATTCATTAGTTTTTGATTCTATGAAAGAAATTGAAAGTTTCTATGAATATTTTCTAGAAGTATATGATGCTTTGGCATTGAATTAGAGCTTTAAATTGTTTATATGCTGATTTTATTGAAAGAATTGAATAGAAACTGAATGTTTGGGACCTAATTGTAAAAGAGTTTGAAATTAGAGTTTTATGTAGAAATTATGAATTTCAATAGTTATGAAATAACTTATAATGTCTAGGAAAAGTATTAATTAAGAAAATTATCTTAATTGAGGGGTTAATTGAGCAAGGACTGAATTGTATGAATTGTGAAATTTGGGGCAAAATAGAAATCAACATTTTGCACTAAAACTGTTTTGGACAGCAGCAGTAGTCTAACTTTGAAAAATCGCCAAAAATTGTAGAAATTGAATTAGGGGATGAATGAAATATGAAATTAAAGCTTATTGAGTCTAGTTTCTTATAGAAGAAATGATGTAAGCAATGGAATTGTAAATCATGAGATATGATAAATTTTGTGAGACAAGGTCAGAATGAATTCGGGTTCCTCTGTTCTAACTTTGTAAAATCATAAAAAATTGGATAAAAATAATTAGGGGCTTAAATTTATATGTTTAGAATCCTGAATGAGTCTATTTTCAATATAAACAAATGGGAACATCATTAGAATCCTGTACGAGGAGATAATTAATTTTTAGTGAAGAAGGGTCGAAACTGTCAAACAGCAGAACAAGGGAGACTTCAATGAATAAACTGTATTAATTGGCCCAACCAAAAATTTAGAAATTTTTATGGTAAGAAGATATGTGAGTCTAGTTTCAAGGAAAATTAGCGGATCTTAATTTTGAGTTTCGTAGCTCCAGATATAAATAATTAGTGACTATGACACGGGTGGATAGTCTGAATATTCACATAAGTAATTAGTGAAAACTATGGATAAGGTTACTTACAAGTGTGTTATTTGTACCAAGGATGTGGATGGAGAGGAGGAGGAGGAAAAATATATCAATAACTCGTGTATAAATTGGTCACATGCCCGATTATAATCGATAAGTGTTGGATTAGAAATGATATAATGTTTTATTTGGAATATTTATTATAAAATTATGATTATCGGTATAATACAAAAATTGAACTTGTGAGTTTATATGGCTAAATTTTAGTGATTATTTGTTAATTTTATGAATTTCATGATGTATTATTTCATATGTATTGATGATAAAATCGTGAATAATGTAAAAGCATGAAAATTGAATAAATGATCAAGCTGAGTTTCAGTTCAGTGACAATATGAATTGAAGGAAAATACCATGGTTGGACCATGGCAACAAGTGATAAGTGATAGCTTCGGCTACACTTATATGATCAAGGACAAATGAAAGTGATAAGTGATAGCTTCGGCTACACTTATCTGATCAAGGACAAATGACAAGTGAAAAGTGGTAGCTTCTACTACCTGATCAGTGAAAAGTGGTAGCTCCGGCTACCTGATCAGTGAAAAGTGGTAGCTCTGGCTACCTGATCAGTGAATAGTGGTAGCTTCGGCTACAAGTGACAAGTGATTTCCGTATAATACCATATCTGGGATATGGCATCGGTGTGATATATGCTACTGTATACGACCATATCTGGGATATAGCATCAGTGAGATATGTGATTCGTGTAAGACCATAGCTGGGCTATGGCATCGATATGTGATATGTGATTACGTGTAAAACCATAGCTGGGCTATGGCATCGATATGTGATATGTGATTACGTGTAAGACCATAGCTGGGCTATGGCATCGATATATGAATATGTGTAAGACCATAGCTGGGCTATGGCATCATTACGTGAAGATGTGTAAGACCATAGTTGAACTATGGCATCGAGAAAACGAAGTACTCAATTCCGTAAGACGTTCACTAATTTGACAAAGTTTGGTAAGTGTTACATGGAATTATGTAACACAAGGAAGTACGAGTTGATAAGATATGAGTATAGAACTTGGTTGATAAATGAATTCATTTGTGATTATATAATTGTTCATATTGAATGTAATGTCCATATGTATTGATAATTTAAATGTTTTAATGAATAAAGTTTCGACATGGAATAAATTGAACACGAGGAAAATAATTATGAAATAGAATTCGTAATTCGTGAAAATGACAGTTATTGATATATGGAGACATGAGACATTGATATATGAATATGGAAAATGTTTGATAAATGTGTTTATTCATAATTATGGAATTATATACCTCATGTGTACTATTTGCATAAAGATGATATTTCAAATACTTTGGTTATTTAAGCTTAAATATGAAATAGTATGAAATTAAGATAAGTTGTTATGAAAATATATTTAGATTACAGAGATATGGCTGATATATGTTGCATGATTACATAACGTAAAATTGTGTATATATATATGAGAAATTTAACGATAATTGAGCCCATACACGTTTCTTGTTATTTATATGAGGTATACGACTAACAAGGGTGATGAAGTTATAAACAGAGAGTTACACGGGTTAAAAACACGAGCGTGTGACTCTCCAAAGTGTGAAAATTTTCTAAGTGTTGCAAAAGTTTCATATGTTTACGGTTTGGTCCCGAACCACCCTAAATGTATGTTTTGGGCCTCGTAGACCCATATAAGGGACGTTAAACATATGTATGAAAGTTTTTAATTTAGAAGAAATTTTATGGCTGATTTTTACATAATTGATCATATTAAGTTCGGTAATGTCTCGTACCCTATTCTAGGCTCGGAATACGGGTAAGGGGTGTTACAATGTTTCTGCGTTTGCTGTCATTTCGTTCTTTCTCTTTACAGGTGATGATGCGCAGTCAACGGTGGGACGGAGGCCCTTGCCTTTGCCATTTTGGTGCAAGAGCGGCAAATGCGCATTAGGCCTCAAGACGAAGCGCCTCGATCGGTGTGCATTTGAAAGGGAGGAGCGGCGCAGAGGAGGATTAGGGTTTTTTTAGTTTTTTCTGAAATTTTTGAGACATGGGCTCTAGGGTTTTTGTTTGTTTTAGGCCTATAAACTTAGGCCTAACATTTTTGCAACTGGGCTGTTTAAAATTTTGTTTTACTTTAAGTTTTATTTGATTTAGTTGGCCGGGTAAATTGGGCCTACTACAGCTGCCCCTCTTTTCTCGTTGTCATGTAACGAGAATGGGGCAAAAACTTTTAAGAACGACCAATTTTGCCCGGCCTCGCCGAATCTTGGCTTCTTAGTGTTTATCTTCTTCAAATAGCCTCTTTCTAACCCACTGTAACCTCAGAGGTATAGAATTTATTGTTTCAATATACCCCACTGCAACTTCAGGGAGATAAGATTTGCTATCTTCAATTTGCTCCACTGCAACTTCAGGGAGATAAGACTTGTAACTTCAACCTGTTCCACTACAACTTTAGGGAGATAAGGTTAGTGGCTTCAATCTACTCCACTGCAACTTCAGGGAGATAAGATTTGTGGCTTCAATCTGTTCCACTGCAACTTCAGAGAGATAATATTTGCGGCCTCAATCTATTTCAAAGGAACCAACTTTACTTGTTTTAGAGTGAGCATTAGGGTTAAAGAGAGTTCTACTTCATATATGAAGAGACCTTTGGATCATCGATTTTCCCTTACCCGTAATCTTGAGCATTAGGTCATCGATTGAAGGTTTGGAAAAGGTTAAATGGGATCTAATGACGAAGAGGGGGGATGAATGTGCCATTTGTTTGGAGGAGTTTATGGAAGGCGAGGAGGTTGTTTGGATGCCTTGTGGCCATGGTTATCATGATGGTTGTATCGTTAAATGGTTGGAAACTAGTCATATTTGTGCATTGTGCCAATACGAGATGCCCACTTTGATTCACTTTTAATCTTTTAACATGCTTTTAATTTTTGTATTTTCACAATGTAAATTATATATAAAAAATGTTGATCAATATTAATCTCAACTGTAAATATAACCCAATTGTCACATATCTAATTCTCTTTCTATTATTGAAGTTTAGGGAGGGGAAGGAGGACGTAGTCTCAACCTTCGTATATTATTTTTGTTTAGTAGTTCAGATTATAAAATCAACACTTATACACAGTTGTCCAACCCTAAAACTATTGTATATGTATTTTGGTTTATCTACTTTTTTTCGTTTCTATTTTAAGCTTTAAGGGTTTTTTTTTCCTATATATGAGATAATGGTTTAATTTCAACCAAATCACTCTACCTTTTCCTAGATTATATATTAATGGTCAAATTTGAGTTTGAGTCCTCGTACTATGCTCAAAATTTAATATCTTTTAAACTTTTATATAATTTAATACCTCAACTTTTATAAAATATAAAGCCTCCTTTACATAACATGTATCTAAGGTTATTTTTCAAATATTATAAGATAATGATTAAATTTTAATTTTGATCAAATTAACAATGACCAAATTTCGATTTTGATTTTTAACATAATGCGGTACCTTTTAACTTTCACAACGTGATTATACCATATAATGGACATTAGGCAAGAAATCGCTATAAGAACATCAAGGTTAAGTCGAAAAAGTTGAATAGCATGTTGAAATGTCTCCAATCTTAATTTTTCTTGAGAAGACTCGACTTTACCAACTCTTGACACATGGGGTCATTCTTTCACAAATTCAATATATTTTGCAAAGAGATAATTTCTTTATTTCATAGAATCCAAGTTAAAACCCCCTCATTTAGAAGTTCCAGTGAGCCAAACTTGATTTCAAAATCAAATTGTAGTAGCTTACTAACACATGTCCTAATTTGTACGGGTGAGGCTTTAACGTCCCTATGCTCTAACGGGGCCGCACATTCGACAAGTGGACAGGCGGAGTAAAGTTTGCGCGTTTACGAAAGCAATCTAATCTTCCTTCCTTTTTCAGCATTCAAAGCGGCAAACTCTCTCACTTTCCTCCTTCCATTCTTGTTTCACAAACAGCCACAGCAATGCCTCCAACACATCAAAGTTCCAGCGCCACCAAAGTGTCCGCTTTCTTCTCAGCAACTCTGCTTCTCTGGGTGATCTCTGTTTTCTTCCAAATCCTCTTCAACAAGCGGAGGGACCTCCTTTACATCTTTGCTGGGGGTTGCTTTTACCAATTTGCCAATTGGGTCATTAGGTTTTCCGTCTCTCGTGACCCTCTCTTTGTTAACACCTCTGTTTCTCTCCTTCACTCTGCCGTTACTTCCGTTTCAGGTTCCCCTTCCCTTCACTTTTGCCTTTCTGATTTCATATTTCTGACTTGGGTTTTTGTATCTTTTTTCATTCCTTGATTCTGTTGTCTATTTAGCTTTATTGTCTGCTTAGGTTTCCTTAATCATAGCAGAGATTTGGGGTTTATCTTTTTTGGCTTTTATTGTTTTTTCTTGGGAATTTAGAAGGTCTGCAGTTAGCTATTTTGGACCCATTTTATTGAATTTACTTTTAGGAAACACTATCTATACTATTATCTATATTAGAAATTGGATGTTTTGGACTTAAAGGCCTACATATATATTTTCAAAAACACTGCATTTGAGTTTTACATTTTAAGAGTTAATTTCGTGACTAACATGTAAATTCTAAATTTAAATAAATTAAAAGACACAATTTAAATTGCACAAATTGGAAATTTCAAATATATATATATACACATAGGAATGTATGGCTAAGAACATCACTTCAAGCTTAGGTGGTGTTGGATAATCTGTATTGATAACAAACCAATTATATATATGTGAATTGAAGATAATCTTCATAGGCTTGTTACTCGATGAAGAGAGGTGCAGCAAGTCGACGCCGAGTAAAGAGCATCTTAACATCTTTAATGAGTAAGCTATACTTCTTAAGGATGAAAGCAAGAGCTCCCATGTGAAGGATAACGTGCTTTAAGATAGTGTATCAACATGGGCTCTGACTATCCATATGCACATTTCATCTTCTCAATCATCATGTTTCCGAGTGGTTTTGTTCCTTGATCGGGTTTCTTAAATTCTGTTTTCTATCTACTTTCTCTGCAGTGGTTTTCATTCTGCTTAATCAATGGTCCTTAACCAGTTTCAAGAGCATGTTTGAGCATAAGGAACTTGTCGAGGGTACTTGGCCATGGGCATACCAGGCTCTTTGCTTTTCGTGTGGTTACTTCGCGTATGATCAGCAGGATATGCTGCAGTACCGACTATATAGTGGCTTTATCCCTTCCATCTTAATCCACCATCTAGTACTCCTTATTTGCTTCACCCTTGCATTGTATCGACATATAACCATCAACTATCTTATTCTCACTCTCATTTGTGAGGTATGTTTCAATTCCTTTTTGGCCAAAAAGTTGAAAGAATTATACAGGTTGCAAATGAAACATAATTTTAGTAGGACGTGTTTATAGTTCAAGATAAATAATTACACTTTTTTAACTTATATGTAGCTTGCAGTGTTGTATGGTAGTCACTAAGATGGGAGTATGGGACATGTCTCAAGGTGCATTGAATTATCGAATATGGAGGATGGACCTAATGAAGTGTAATTTCCTTAAGTTTAAAGCTCTAAGCTATACACATTTAAGTAATTGGATTAGGGAAACGGTTAAAATTCAACATGTGGCGGGTATACCGATATTCATTGGAGAGGCATACATCTTGTTATGTCTTGTTAGGACAGCTTGAATTCGTCTCTTCATATGCATCTGAGTAACATAGGTTGCACATGAGGGATCTTTTTTCGCCCTATCTTTTTAAAGAATTGGGATGAGGTGTGCTTCATTGTTATATTGATGTTTATGATATATGAAAACTGTAGGCAACTTAATTGGTTTTTCTCAAAATCATGTTTAGATTCGGAGAAGTTTTAATTTTTATTAATGGCAATGCTAGCAAGGTTGTTGACGTTGTTGTGGAATGCTAAAAGGTTAACCTTTTGTTCCAACGTTGCAGCTGCATTCCGTCTTTCTACATGTGAGGAAACTGAGGCGGATGGCCGGTGTCCGTGATGCCGAGAGCCGAGTCGTGAAGGCTGAATGGATTCTTAATTGGATCATGTTTGTTTTCACCAGACTCGTATCACACATTCTGATTACCGGAAAGCTAATCAAAGATGCTTCCAAGTTTGAAAAGGGTATCGAATGGCCACTTGCCATGCTCGGAATGGCAGGAATGAATTTGCTTAATGCTTTTCTCGGCATCGACCTCTTCAACGCTTTCAAGAAAGAGAAGAAACCACAGCAGAATAATCCGAAACGCCAGGAATGACAGAAAGACTTGGTTCAATCTTAAAGCTATCATTTTGTTTTCCATTGATTTCATACAAGAAGTTCTTTTTCAGTTCAAAATGTGGTATCACTGTAAATTTATGTACAAGAGAAAATATTACATATGTTGACTTTAACATACCCAAACCATGTTTAATGTAAATTACGATGGTAATGGATGTCTTTTACTTTTATGAAAATGTAAATTATGATGGGATATCCAAATTATTATTTCTCACTTAAATATTTATTGTATTTTCTTTTTACCAACTAAATTTCCATATTTAGCGGTTTTAAATATCGAAACCAACAATGATATTCAATTTGTATTAAGATTAATGCAAATAATAAATATTATTTTTATTGTTAAGCAAAAAAAAAATTTGAGAAATCATAACTTATTTATGAAATATAAGTTAAAATCGAATCGTTTTTATTAGATAAAATAAATATTTCGTATTTAAATTAGTAAAAATAATTTAAAAGTTTAATATAAAATATATTTTTAAATATCATTTTTATTTACAAGAAAAACTATATTTTTAAAGATATATTAATGAGCTTAAATCGGATGTAAATTTTTATGGTACGGGACCAATGTCCTCATTGTGACGTAAGGTATCTTTTTTGGTTTAATCAATTAATTTTACGTTAGAGAAATGGCATAGTTTTTAATTGATATGATAATAAATTTAGGTGAATTTTTATACTTTGAGCTAATTATATTCCAAATTTGAAAAAAAAAAAAAAAAAAGCACTCTTAAAAAACCCCCTACTTGTTTGTTTGTTTTTTTTTTTTTTGGGTTATAAATCACGTCAAAAAGGACAGCCATAAACTAATTTTCCATTTTCAACAAAGAGCCTTGTTTTTGCTGTTCTACAAACACCTGCTGTTTTTGGAACTTCCCTTTTTGATTATTCTAAAACTCTGCCCTGAAAAATAGGCGTTAACGTCACTTCTGATTCAGGTTGACACGTTTCTAAGCCGACGACCCAACAGTTAACCCCTCAATTAGAACTTAGAGCTTGGGTTCTTTTCATCTCCATCACCGTCACAGTCATTGTCTGAGCTTTTGATTCTGTGGGAAGGAGAAAACCCAATGGAGAAATCGATGTTTATTGGAAATCTCCATCATTCTCTTTCTTCTGCTTCCCAAAGTCACGTAACTTACAGGTTTGTTCTTTCTTTCTCTCTTTCTTTCCTTTTGTGGGCCTGAATTTTGATTGCTTCTTTTTGTTGAATTGGATGTTTAAAAATTTTAGTTTTTGATTTCTGTGTTTTGTTTGTTATGTGATAACTCTTTCTGGGTTTGTTGTTTTTTTGTTGATTTATGGAGGAACTTGACTGTGTTAACTGTGTCTAACTGTGTTAATGTGTGTAAAGTTTTTAAGTTTTTAGCTTTGTTTCCATTGATTGTAGAGTAAGGGACTGGTTTAGATTAACCAAGAGTTAATTATTAACTGTTAATTGGAGTTAGATAAGATTGGTTATTGGGACCACTTGCTGTGACAACGGTGATATACATACACACGTTTATTATCTTCAAAGATCACATAAAAAGTACCTACCTTGTTTTCCTTTTACTAATTTTTTCTGTGTATTTGAATGATTATATCCACTCATGTTTGAATATGTGTCCGAGTCGGAGCAACATAGGTCGGTCAATGAGAATGTTGCAGCAGTAGCAGAATACTTGATCACTGTCAAAATTTATGGATTGGGGAGGCGGGGATTCGGAATTAGCTAACTTTTGTGTGGTTTTCTTTTCTTGGGATAATATTCTGGTTGTTAATGGCCGATGATATTCACCATAAAAACTGTTTATCTTACAGGTATATTAGGATGTTCAAGAACTGATTATCTATGTTGTTTTGCATTTATGGTAACTTCAAATTCTTCAGATACTCTAGTTTGCTTCATGGTCAGTACATATGTAGTTATGAAACGTTTATGGTAACTTTGAATTCTTCAGATTCTCTAGCATGCTTGATAGTTTATAGATATGTGGTAATGAAACATCTGAGGATTCGATTTTTCATCGGTTGCTGAGCTGTAATTTGATTTCTCTACCTTTGGCATCTACTGAAAGTTCTTAATTTTCTATATTTGGTCGGTTACTAAGGCAGGCGATAAACTCCAATGTGATTGTTGTTATTGTGTTTACTTTTAGTTAGTTGTCGTCCATTTGAGCATCTCAAAGTGGAAACCAAAGTTAATGTTTGTTTCTTTCTTTATGGTTTTTCGATGCGCCAAGTATTACAAACTACGATACCTTACTCGGTGAACGTCCTGATCTTGTAGTATAAGCATCAGATTATACTTGGATTTTTTTTTCTTAACAATGTACACCTGAGGATAAAATGGTGGAAACCGTTCTTTTTGCAGTTGTGGTTCTTGTGGGTATGAGCTAAACCTAAGTTCGTCTAGTCGAAACACCGCAACAATTGGCTCTAAATACGGAAAATCAATAAAGAGAGGGATTATATCATTCTTTAGTATAGATGAGAGCAAATTTATGCAAGTTGATGAGTTCCGATGGGGTCCTTACTTTTCGAAGCATTCGTGGGGTTTGTTCCGCCGTAGAACCAAGCTTCTTTGCCGCAAGTGTGGCAACCATATTGGAAATGCTTATGATGATAGAACTTCCGATCACCCTCTATTATTAGATGGATCGGATTCATTGTCCAGTAATGAAGCTTCTACTCGTAGAAAATTTGATGTTCGAATCCGAGCCCTACAACCTTCATTTGCCGAAGAGCTCGGCACTCCACATTCTATGTGATTCTACTAGAATGCTGTCTTCATCATTCTTGTAATTGCATTATCTACGTGAAGCGTTTTCTTATCGGATTGTTATTTTCTACAGTGTTTGAGTCCCCCCATTCTCCGTTTCTTTGTCTCGAAGACTCGGTATCATAGAATGGTACTTGTCTGATATGAATACAGTAGCAAGGATAGATATGAGATTTGAAGTATTTAAATCAAACATAAAATATAGTCTTCTCAAAGTACAAACAAAATTTTTATAAATGTAAATTTTGACTTATGAGATTTAATATTTTTACCGGTTTTAGTATATATCGATACTGGTCTGTTTCGATCTGTCATTTAGAAACTATTGCTACTTAAAAGAACATTTGATATATGTATATAAAAAGTATTTATAGATATCAAATAATAAAATTAAATAAATCTCAAATATAAAATACTAATAAAAAATAAAGTTTTAGTTGAAGTGATAAAGAAAAGATTTTAAAAATGTTAGGTATAAGTTTGAATTTCACCGTATGTAAATTTAAATTAAAAAAAATCCATCAATTGTATAAAATATTTTTAATATGCTTTGCAAATTATTTCATAAATTAAATAATAAATTATCTCATACTATATATATAACAATTCATAATTTAATAAATTTAAAATAATTAATTAATTTAAAATTAATTTTTTAGTACCAGTTTATACACCATATTCTGGTAAAATCGACACCGACTGGAATTTATACCGGAATAAATAATAAGAGGTATCATCTACAAGTATTATTGTGAGTTGTAGTTTATAAGCCGAAAGCACTCTCCGATGACACAAATTGATATAGTGGGAGTAGTGGACAAAGCTTTTGCGTCCCTTTTCTATACAACAAAGCATAACAAAAAAGGAACTCTTTATTCTTTGGTCTTCTTTGTTAAAGTCCTTATCCAGTCCCTCTTCATCACCTTGGCTCCCTCTACCTTGCTGCCAATGTGGCACACTTTTGGCTTGCTGGACCTCTTCCACTTTTGATGAGTTGGAACAACTGGCCTATCCGCTTTAGCCACCTAAGCAAACCGAGTGGTTTGACCTGTTCTACCACACTTTTATTGGCCTCCCTTTGATTCTGGGTCATGGGGGGGGTTCCAAGACTTGGTGCAGTGCTCAAGTGAGACCTTTGTAACTTCGCCTGTTTCCCGTGAACCAACACCGCCCTCTTCAAACTTGATTGAGATAAAGGAGTCTGCCAAAGTAAAATTTGGAGCATGAAACCGGAATTTAGCCTAATTTTCATACACTTGCCTTTAAGAACCGACATCTAACAAGTTTGGAGGCTGAATTCCGACATCTATGTCGTGATGTCAAACTCGGGATTTAGCTTAATTGATTCATACAGGTCTAAATCCCTAAAAAACTAAAATTATATAGAAGGAAAGCTATCTTTACCTGAGTTTTATATGCTGAAAACATTATTTAGCAAAAAATGACATGAAAAAAAGGCCCCGTAGTGGATTGAGAGTAGAAAAATTGTATGATCTTTCTTGTCTTTATGATTTTTGATACGAATGAAGTGCATGGTCCAACAATTAAATGGTAAATGTACGGGCTTGAACTGTGTTGAAATAGGAAAAATTACCTGCTTGAGGGGTTGAAGCAGCATCATCAGGATCATAAGAAGTTTGAGATTTGGAATGCTTGAACTGAAGACGATTGAGAAGAGAGGTAAAAGCAAAGAAGTTGGGAGATTTGATGTGAGAAACAGGTTGAACATATCTATGGGTGGCAGTGCTAGTGGTTGAAGCTAAGATAAGAAGCCTCTCATTTAAGCACAAAGGGCATACCCCGACACCTTCTTTGGGATGGAAATAAGAGCAGGAACTGTCTTTCATTATCATTTGGGGTCAAAGAGAGGGAATTTTAACTCTTTCAAGAGAGAAACTGATCAATATTCTTGTGTGCAGAATGTAAGTAAGAATGTCCTATATGATGCAAAAAACATAGTCGGAGTATATGTGAAAAATGTACCGAGCATAATCTATTAATATATTAAATTTAGGTTAAATTACATAGTTGGTAACCCAACTTTTAAAATGGATTTTATTTTGGAAATTCTTACAATTTGATCATCTAATTTTTGGAACTTTTTTTTTTAATCACTCAGGTATTATATCTTTAATGGCAGTTAACTGTGCACACCACATCATGTTTAACACTTTCATTTTAATCACCCAATTTTTAAGTTGCTTTCATTTTGGTCACCTAAAAAATATTTTTTTAAGATATTGATTGAGGTAAAAAAAATTAAAGATTAATGTGAAAAAGAGGTAGAAACTAAACTAATACATAAAAATTGTTATTTTGTACTTTTTTCTCATTGTCAAAAATTTAATTTTTTAATATTGAGAATTTAAGTTTCAAAACATCAAATTAAATTGAATAAATTATAGAAAATTTTGAATTAAATTGAATAAATTGTAGAAAATTTTGTATCCGTTAATAATGTTAAACAATTTGTTACTATAATATTAAAATTAATTCATTTAGCGAACAACCTCTTAACCTAATGACAAGAGCATTATATTATAAGTATAAGATATTCACAACCCATTCCCTCCCTAGTTATAAAAAGAAAATAATTTAATCTTCTTTTAAATTTTAAAATTTTATTTTATGTTTCCAAATTATCATTAACAAAATCAACTCAAATAACTCATATTTAATAATTATCTATGACATATAAATTTTTTAGTTATATAATCTCGAATCTTCCATATACTAATGTAAAAGTATAGGAAAAGATACTTGCAATTAATTAAATTAATTGCTTGTTCTACATTTGGGTAAAGATATATATGATAATAAAAAAATTATGAGTTTCATTTGGAATGGAAGATAAAATTAATTAATTTTAAGAATTTTTCTTTACTTTTAGCTTAGCATGGATGATTCAAAATCATATAATCAAAAGGAATTTGTGTTCCGTGGAAAACTATTAAAGACAATATTTTTCATTGACAAATTTTAAAAATAATTTCAAAACATCAAAAAAATTAAATAAATTATTATTTTAACCAAAATTAAATAAATTGTTGAAAAATTTTATCCATTAATAATGTAAACCAATTTGTTACTATCATTTTGAATCTTAATATTTAAAATTGTATATTTCAAAACCCAAATTTAGAATTTTCAGCAATGGGATAAACAAGTACAATTTAAAAATTTTTTTTTTGTATTATTTTGTTTATACTATTTTTCACTCTAATCCTTGATTTTTTTATCCCAATCAATATTTTAAAAAGATATTTTATGGATGACCAAAATGAAAGCGACCTAAAAGTTGGGTGACCAGAATGAAAGTGCAAAAATGATGTGGCATTTACAATTAACCACCATTAGAAATTTAATGCTTGGGTGATTAAAATGAAAGCGCCTTAAAAGTTGGGTGACCAAATTATAAGGATTTTATTTTAGGTAACCAAAATAAAAAGCGCTTTAAAAATTGAGTGACCAACTAGGAAGTTTTCCCTTAAATTTATATGCCAATAACCTCTTAGCCTAATGGTAAGAGCCCTATGTTGTAGTTATGAGAGCTTGAGATTGATCCCAAACAACCCTATTCTCCATCATTAATTTTCAATATATATTAAATTTATATAAATATTTTTAGGTTAAAATATACTATAAATATTTGTAATTTTCAAAAACTAGAAATTTAGTCTTTGTACTTTTATTTCATGGAATTTAGTCCCTCTACTTTTAAATTTCAAAATTCAGATTTCAAAATATGCTATGATATTCGTAGCCATGTAACAAAAAAAAATGACAATCTAGTAGATTTGAAATTATCAAGAAACTTTAAAAGTGTTTGTGATTCTTAAAAATTTACGTCAACATTTTAATCGAAAAAGGTATTTAGACTAAGTAATGATATTAAAAAGGTGGAGTACCAAATTATATAAAAAACTAAAGTATAAAATTAAATTTCAAATTTGAGTATAATACAAGGACAAAATTTGAAAATTGACCATTGCTATATAATCTCAAAAAAAAAGGTAAAAGGCTATGTATTTAGACACATTTACATCAACATTTTAATCAGAATCAAGTATTTAGACTAATAATGACATCACAAAATTTATGTATCAAATTATGTCAAATATTACAACATAGTGATCAAATATCAAAATTGAGCATAAAATATAAGGACCAAAATTAAAATTTGACCATCAATAAATTGAAAAAAGAAGTAAAAGGTTATATAGTCGAATATGTGTATGTCAACATTTTAATTCGAATAAAGTATCTAGACTACCTATAATATTATAAAAGTTAAAGTACCAAATTATGTTAAAATAAAATTTAAAATTTCAGCAACTAAAATTGGACCATTCTTTTAAAAATAAAATAAAATAAAAAGAGAATGGCTTGAATGTATAGCATGCAGATTTAACATAAGATACATATATAGTATATGAAATTGGAGGTACACATTAAACACGTGAAGGGAAACAATAAAAGTAATAGTCACATGGGGAGAAGCAGGGGGTGTTTCAATTTAGGGTCGGCTTTAAGCCAATTTCACATCATCGTAATCCTCTCCGATCTCCTCTTTAATGTGCTTCTTTGTATCGTCTTTTTCCAACTCACTATTTCATACTTTTTTTGACCTAACACGACAGCATGATATGAATGCAATATATATAATTTTATTAATTCAAATATTAAAATAAATAATTATATTAATTTTTAAATATATATAATTGAATTATAATTAAAATTTAATATCTACATTTGAACTATAATTAAAATTTTATGTAAATAACTATACTAAATTATAATTAATTAAATTCATGTGTAATCTACCTAATATAGGAATTAGGGATTAATTGGGCACAATAGGTTTTTTTATTTGCTTTCTAATTTCAACTCTATATTGAATATGGGTATTTTGCACTTCTATTATTACTATTAATCATTTGAGTTTTAAGGGTTTTAAAATAATAAATTATATAGTTGGGACATTTTAAAGGAAATTTTTTAGATTGTTATTAAGACATTTAATTTATTTATTTTTCTAAAAATAATATTTCTAGTTATATTTGCTTATTCAAGTTTTTCTTCCTCCTTTCTAATCACTTTTTTATCTAGTTAAAATGTTAAATAAGTCCTTAGAAAATAATTTTAAAAAATAATTAATCCCTTATTAAAATGTGCATCTAATTAAACCCTTTGAATCATGATTGGTGACCAATTGACCCTTGAATTCTTGTTTTGTTGAAGCCTCTGATGGCCATTAACTGTTCATGTTGATAAATGATGACATGGAGGGCTTAATTAATTAATTAATTAATTATTATTATTATTATTATTATTATTATATAATGGCTTAATTGATTATTTAAGTAAAAATATTAAAATTAAAAAAAATTAATTTTAAATTTAAAATTCATAAAAAATTTGGAAACTCGTAAATAACTATAAAAGTTATAGAAAATTTGTAAATGTTATAAAAGTTTTAGAAAATATTATAATTTTTTATAAAAATATAGAAAAATTTATTGAAACATCATTAATATTATAAAATAGTATAAAATTTTAGAAATTATTAAAATTAAGAAAACTACAAATAAGTTAGACAAAATATCAAAATACAAAAATTAATAGAAGTTTATAAAATAAAAATTTATTTAAAATGTAACGCCCCAATTTTCGGGAATTCTGTGAATGTTGGCATAGGTTTAATTATGTTAGTGGGCCTCTAGAAGGCCCAAGCTTAAGATAGAACCCGTCAATTTTAGTTAATTTTTGTTCCATAAGAAAAAGGGGGTGAAATTACGAAATAGAACCTATGTGAAAATGTTTGAAATGCTATAGGCTAAATTGAAGTGGCCAAATAAATAGGAGTGCAAAATAGGAGGATTTGCATGACAAACCTCCCATTTTACATGAAGTGGCTAGCCATCATGTTGTTGTAGACAAAATGTACACTTGATATCCATAATTTATGGTACAAATTGATACAAATTGATAATAGGTTAGGTAAATGTTTCATGATAATAGGTTAGGTAAATGTTCCATGATAATAGGTTAGGTAAATGTTCCATGATAATGGGT
The DNA here is from genome assembly GCF_025698485.1 of Gossypium arboreum. NCBI lineage: Eukaryota > Viridiplantae > Streptophyta > Magnoliopsida > Malvales > Malvaceae > Gossypium > Gossypium arboreum. The sequence continues at coordinate 26,987,837 of NC_069074.1, read as the reverse complement.
TAGGTAAATGTTTCATGATAAGAATTTCATGTCTTTTTGTATTAAAGAATTAAATGGATGAAATATGAAGTTTTATTAAAAGAAAAAGGGGTGAAAAGAACAAAGTTTTGTCCATCTTTGTTCATCATAGCTGAAAGTTAGAGAAGAGAAAGGAGAGGAGAAAGCTCTTGAGTATTCGGTCATTAGGAGGAGGAAAATTGAAGGTAAGTTCTTGGTACCTTGCTTCTATTTTGAGGTTCATGAGTTCTTCTTGATTCTACCTTAACTCTTGAAGTATATTTTGATTTTTGGTTGTGTTGTGAGCATTTGGTCATGAATTAAAATGAAGGAAATGGTTGTTGTTTCATGTTCTTTTGATGAAAAATGGAAGATATGTGAAGTTGAGCCAAACAAATGAGCATGCATGTGCCTTAGATGCTAAAGGGAAAAATCGGCTAACATGTTATGCTTTAAAATGATGAAATGGAGATTATGCTTAAGTAAAAATCATAGATATGTGATGATTGATTGGTGATATACATGTTTAAATAACATGCATGCAAGATAGGTGTTTGAAAGAGTGATTTGGTAATAAATCTGCTTGGGACAGCAGCAGTAATGTGATTTTGGAAAATCACCATAAATTGTGGGAGAAGAATTAGAAGCTGAATAAATTATGTAATTAAAGCTTATTGAGTCTAGTTTCTAATGAAATAAACGAGAACATATTTTGAATTCTGTACAATGAGAAATTTGAGTCGTAGTGAAGAGTGGTCAGATTAGTCAAACAGTGAAACATGGGAAACTTTGAGAAAAATCTGGTATTGATTGGATAAACCAAAAATTATGAAAATTTTATGGATAGAAGATATATGAGTCTATTTTCATGGAAAATTAACGGCACTTGATTTGGAGTTTCGTAGCTCCAGTTATAAATGATTTAGTGACTGTTGCTCAGGAAGACAGCATGTAGTGAAATTATGATTATGTGGTAAACATTGACAAAAATTTGTTAATGAGTTGCTTATTGATTTCTTATAAGCTTACTATGATCTGTAGATGTGGTTGGCCGAATATTGTAAGGGATTAATACGTAGTTCGTATTTGAATAGTTAGATTAACGTGTTAGTAATCCAATTGTAGGCGGTTCGTGTGTGGATCTCGTCAGCATATCGTCGCAAACAGGTGTGTAACTAACACCCTCTTTCTTAGTCTAGATCGGCAAAAGCCGAAATGCCGAAAACCGGTATTTTCTAGATTTGCGAGTGTGCGAATGCTCGTGAGGTAAATCGATTAATGTTTTTGGTAAGCTGCAATGTTTGGACTGCAAAGTGCATGATTTCTGTGCCCTCGATATTTTTGGGCTTAATGGGCCAAAATTGGAATGATAGCCAACGGCCCAATTCGGTAAGAACCCCGATGACGTGATTCTGTAGTACGTGAAAGGTAGGAATATGCATGAAAACCCTAAAATAGATAAATTACTGAAATACCTTTAAAAGTGGAAAATTTACGCTTTACCCTTAGGAGATAAATTACCAAATACCCCTAGGGTTAAATTGACCTAAATGCATGTTTGACTGTTGTTATTTACTGCATGCCATGTTGTTATTATCTGATGCATGGGATTGGGATATTGACGGAGGAAGTACTGAAAGTGGCTTGTCCACGATCTTGGAGGCTTTGCCTCAATTTATTGTTAATCGAGCAAAGAATGTCAAGAATGTGGAGTGTTAAATGGGTGGGTTGAGCTATCCCCACATGGAGTGTATGGCTGGTACGGGTGGAGTGTAGTGGTTGGTGGGTTGAGTAGTCTCCCAAATGGGCTTGCATATGTTTACCGATGTTGCATGTATTTTGAAATGGGCCCATGGGCCATCTATTATCTGAATAAGGGCTAAGGCCCGCTTTATTGTAATCAAAAGGGCTCGCCTAGTACCACTATTACCCAAATGGGCTTGCATATGTTTACTTGATGTTGCATGTATTTTGAAATGGGCCTATGGGTCATACTGTTATCTGAATAAGGGCTAAGGCCCAGCTTTATTGTAATTTGAAAGGGCTCGCCCAGCATTACTGCTGTTCTGAATGGACTTAGGCCCAATAGGCTTGAGCTGACTTGGGCTTTGAATGGGTTTTCCTTACACACTGAGTTTCCCCAAACTCACCCCTTTTATTTTCATCCACGCAGGAAATCTCCAACCATAGTGGGCTTGGAGTGTGAGGGAATTTGAGTGGCCACCGCTCAAAGTTTGATTTTCTTCCGTGAACTGGACATCCTTTTATTTACGTTTGAAGTTTTTGGGCTTTTAAATGTAATAAGGCCGCTTAATTATTTTTGATGGTTTTAATATGTATTACTAAGATAGGTAATACTTATATTTAACTGTTGAAACTGGATAGCTTTAGGGCACATTTTCAAAAACAACAGTTGATTTTAAAATAACACAACAACAAGCAAAGCTTCCGCAATGAAAGTATTTTTCCAAAATTAATCACTTTTCCTAAAAATGACTTAATCAAATCGGTTTTCCTAGAAATATCCATGACATTAAGGTGTGGCAATGGCGGTATGCATGTCTAGGATTGGATCCAAAGGGAGCTTGGTACTTAAGCAGTCCGATGGACTCACCACCTCTTTTCCGGTTTCCTACCTGGTGCATAGCTTCCATTCACTTTAACCCTTAATGAATTAATCTTTTGAACATCAAGTACGATTTTCTGGACTTAGAATGGAAATTTTTTTTTTTTTTTACGTTTTTGATGTGGCATGCTGGATCCGGTCATAACTTCTGGGCCGGGTTTGGGGTGCTACATAAAAATAGAAAAATAAATTTAGATGTCAATTAAGCTAGTAAAAAGCAAGAAGACTTTAATTGTATAAGACAAGATCTGGAGAAGCAAAGTCATGATTGATCAAAGTTTCTCTGGTATATAATGATGAACATTTGATTAGATAAATCTAAAGATAATGTCAAACTTAATTTATTGATAATGGAAGAGTTAGAAATGTGCTTGTTGTAGGCCAATTTTGGCCTGTTTACAATAAAAACCAAATGACCAATTTAAATTGCCCAGGCCCAAATACAAATACCCAAAACCCAGTTACAACCAAATCCAAACTAACCTAAACACTTAAAACCCAACACCAACCTAAAACAGTGAAGCCCTATAGGCCCAAGAATCTAAAAAATTTTAGAAAGTCAGAAACCCTAGGATTTCTGGCGCCGTTGCCCCATATGCGCCTGACACTGCTCCACCATGTCGGCCACCATGCCCCGCGCGTGTTGAGCCATCACACACCCCACCGTCCGTGCCCATTCCCTGAATCAAACAAGACAGAAGCAATAAAAAAAATAGGTGAAAAAGGGTTATAAAAACCCAAATCAAAAACGGTAAGAGGGTTCCTTTTTTTTCTTCCTTTCTTCTTTGTAAAGATCAAAAGGAATTTATAGACTTCAATAAACAGACAATAGTGGTTGTTCAAACAAACAAGGAGTAAACGAAAAGGTTGCATTTTTTTTCTCTTTATTTCTTTCAATTTTTGCATACATATATATATATATATACACATTTCTTTATTTTTTTTATTTAATATAAACATAAAATATAGTATAAAAAAGAATACAAAAAAAAAGAAAAAAATAGATTTTTACCTTCCTACCATGCTGCACGGTGGTGGCCGCGCCACGGCCAAGGTCCCAGAATGCACCGGTGCCCCTCTCCCACCGAAAATCGCTCAGCCCTCTCCCCTCTCTTTTTTTTTTCCTTTCCCAACTCCCAAATGATTTTTTTTTGCGAAGGTCCGGTGACGGACCGGTGCCCCCTCTCCCCACCGGAAATCGCTCAGCCCTCTCCCCTCTCTTTTTTTTTTCCTTTCCCAGATCCCAAATGATTTTTTTTTTCTGATTTTTAGGCTATTTATAGCCTCTAAAAATAGCACGGTTTTGGCCTTAAAACTTAGGGCATAAAACGACGTCGTTTTGCCCTGGGTCGGGTCGACCTGACCAGCTCCGACTAGGATCCGCGTGTTTTTTTAAGGGAGGGGCTATTTGCACAATCGGCCCTTCCGCTTTTTCATGCATTTACAATTAAGTTTTTATATTTTAATTTGGCCCCAGAATTCTTCATGGTTTTCAATTTCGTCCCTCCCTGCTACGCTGCGTATTGGACAATAGGGAATATTGCGTTTTTGGTCCCCACTGTTTTCTCGCGTGTTCAAATAGGCCCTTTCTCTTCGTTTTCTTTTTAAATCGGCCCCACAACTTTGTTTTTAGTTTAATTTTAATCCTTTCTTTCTTTTATTTTCACTTCTTTATCAAATATTCTTGTTATTTTTACATTATTATTTTATATATACATGTTTTAGTAAATATGTATATGTATATATTTTTACGTATCGGCTTATTTTTATTATTTTATTTCAATATCTTTATTATATTTGTTTTGGTATTTTAATAATATTATTATATTTATTATTATAATAGTATATTTTTTTACGTACATAGATTTATATGTATAATATTTTTGTTATGTTATATTGTTCTTTTTGTATTTTAATACCATCACTATTATCATTGTTAATATAGTATATGTTTTGTTATATACGTATATATTATGTATATTATTATTTTTATTATACATATTACGTATATATTAAATATCGTATTATTCATGTATTTTATTATATATGTATATATCTTTAATATATGTTTATATAAGTATATCTTCATGTAATATTAGTATTATTATTAACGTTAATACACCTTTAACATCGTAATTATGTGTGTACATATTATGTAAATGTTTTAATATTATATTATATGTATGTTTTATATATTATGAACATGTGTTTTCAATATTATTAGTTATATTTTGTATATACTACTCTATGTACATATTTCCATATTACCCCATGTATATATATATTTTAAATTCTATTATATGTATTGTTTATGTTTTATCATATTGTATATATATTATTATTGCATTTGTTTTATTCCTACTACATTTATCATTAATATTTTCACATATATTTTATTCTTGTATGCACATTTTACATATAGTATTATTTTCGTATATCATTATTTTATTACTATACCTTTGATTTTCACTATTATCACTTATCTTAATATTATTATGTTTATATTTCTCACATATGTCGCGTATATACATTTTTAATGTCCATTTTATTCATGTATATATTATGTATATATTTTAACATTGCAAGTTATATTTTATTATAGTATATACTTCTAACACTATTTTATTCGTGTATATATATATTATTTTACGTATTTGAGTTCTTAATATTATTGTTATGAATATACATTCATAGTTTTTATTTCGTGTTTGATACTATTATTATGTTTAATATATTGCATGCATTGTCATTATTCTTAATTGTCGTGTTATTTATATACCTTGATGTATTTCTAACCTTTATTTTTCTGTTGCTCGCCCATTTCGTATCATGTCGCTATTCACTATTTTAAAAATATTTTATTTACGTTTCTTATTTTATTTATTCTAATAAACAAGGCAACATACCGATTTAACATTAAACCGCCGATTTCATCGCTATGTTGGGTGAATATCAGTCGACTCGTGTTAAAACGGTATGTCCTTCTCGAAAATCAAAAATTGAAAGCTCTCGTCTTTTCAATCGGATCACGAATAAATCTTATATTGAACTCGTATTTTTAAAAATCAAGACAACACATGTTTATAAGATACCAATTTTGGGCGTCGCGAGGGTGCTAATACCTTCCTCGCGCGTAACCGACTCCCGAACCCTAATTTTCTCTGGATTTTAACGTAGACCTAAACTCAGCCTTTATTTGTTTTAATAAGAGATCTAATAGGTGTCCGATCACACCTAGGAAAAAGGATCGATGGCGACTCCCTGTTTATTTCAAAAATCAAACGTCAAATTTCAAACTTTTTTTCAATAAATCGCCACAATTAGCAACCAAGCTAAGCTAAAATTTTTACGTCGCTACAGTTGGCGACTCCACTGGGGACGATTTTTGAGAGTCGAGTTGAATTAAACGCGTGTTGTCAAAATTTTCAAAGTTCCTTGTTCAAATTAATATTTAATCATGATCCTTAAGTTTTGTTTTCGAAAAAATCATACATACATATCTCCTAATTTGTTTTATCTTTCATTTTTCAGCTTTAAGTTTTATGGTTTTAGTTTTGTAGTTTTAAAATAAATGAAAGGTTTGCAAGTTTCTCCCCACACACCATGCACATGCATTTTGCATAACATGAGCTCTATACCCTGGCTCCGTCCCTGTTAAGTGAAAGTAAACGCTACGCCTTCGTGAATTAACTCGTTCCTCCGCACAGGCTAGTGAATACTTTCGGGTTACATATGACTTATGCTTTCGTGAGTTAACTTGTCCCTCCGCATAGGCATAAATAAATGTAATCCCTCGAATTGATTTCGTAAGCCTATGATGGGCCATGACCGAGGCTCTGTACTAATCTTAGTAGATGACAGTACAGACGATTCGAGTACCCATCTAGAACCAAAACCGCATATAGTGAACCATACGAGCCATCCAACTAGAGCCGTGCCAAACCTCCGTCCGTTTACTAGTCACCAAAATAAGTACACGGGAAAAACACATCTTACCTTCTGTTTCTTTTACATTTACGCTTTCTATGCAAGGGAATCGAGTCCATTAGACCAAGTAGCTTAATTTATTAGATTGTCCACAGTTTTTCTCTGTTCATATGTGTTGTGCTAACCAAGTTTGTTTGTTTTTATTCTTATTTTACATCATGCATTATAGGCATCATATTAGGAAGGTGTTGACTAGAGATCGGTTGCCAAAAACGGGTTTCTAATGGAAGAGTCAATTATACAAACAACCGAGAGAAATGTTGCATGTACGAGACCGGTCTCTAAAGATTCGTAAAGAAAGACTGATTTTATGTAATTTAGATCAACATGTATTTGGATCCTAATTTTATTTCAATCGAGCTCCATATGGAGTTCTTGCTTTAATATTATAATATTATAGTATATTTTTAAATATTTATGACTCATAATATTTGATTTCAATGTGCTGTCAAAGTATTTTAAGACTAACCATTTCATTCATACTTCTAGTTTGTTAAACATCAATTTAAAAGGTAATTATTATCATTTATTGATCATTTCAAATCTTGGATATAAGTTTTGATTTTAAGATTATTAAGAATTATAATATCTTCTGAAATTATATATTAAGTTACATGAACATGAATAGTTTCATATTATAATGTTTAATTATATAGATTGTTAATTATCCAATGTTTTTAAAATTATCTTAAGTTATCTAGAAAATGCTAGGTCGAACAATGTCCGATTTAAACATGTAGATAAATTTGAAATTTTAAGTTTTGTTTTACAATGAAAAAATTGACTATGCGGTTTGGGGATTGATTCCTTAATAGTTTAAAAATTTTCACAAATTTTTTCTTAGAATTCACAATTAGATTGTTTGTAGGATATATTAGAGTCAACTAAACTTGGAGAATTTCACATGATTGGCCTATTTAATATCAGTTAATTTGAACAAGTGAACCATTATTAATTCAATCTAAATCTGTATTGAAAGTATGATAAAATGCAAGTGAATTTTTATTAATAAATCTTCGACATTAGTATTTAAAAATTCATTGAATCGTGATCGAACTAAATACAAAGTAATGAATTGAACTCAATTTAAGGGACTTTTGAAAATAAAATTAAAGTTTTAAGATATGTGGCAATGTCATCAATGAAATTCAATTAAGGATGATTTAGAAAAACGTATTTAGTGCGCATTTACGTATAATTGTAATAAGCGTAATAAATATGTTACAATGCATAATTATTAAATTCTAAGAAAAAGGCATTAGAACCGATTTCAATCATTAACATTGATTTACTCTAAAGCTTGGAGAAATATCAATTGTAAATACGCTATAAATGCCCAAAAAATGAACTGGCTTTTGCAAAAATAGTGACATATAAACTTAAATTGAACGAAGATCGTTTAAACAAGCACAATTACATCGAGTTTTAGAACAAAGTTAGCAAGCAGGAAGTTGTAATCGAATCAAGCGAAATGTTTGAATGCTAATTTTATGAAATGCTAATAGGGATACCATAAACCAATCTTATTTGTTTATGAATATCAAATGATCATCATTGATTACACATCTCCAGTAAATAAAATAGGATCACACTCATGTAACACCATGAAAAATCAACAGCAAGATGAACTTTTCAATGAAAGAACAAATGATGAAAAGCAAGTTAAAAATGTAGAGAACAGGTTTGATAAATCTTGGAAACGAAAAAGATAAGCTGATGATGGAATAATCGGTTTGGTCAAAGAAGTCAAGATATGGAACCTCAATTAAGATTTAATCATGACCTAAGTCACCTTTTCCAGATCTCACAATACCAGTACCAAGGTTTATCTTGATTCAGCTGAAAGCATGCTTTTGTATTAGGTAGAAAAATTAAAGTTCGACACCCACACACATGCACTCATTTCATAAATAGCCAAGTGAAAAATGCCCGGCTCGAAATGATTGAAAAAGACCGGAATAAACTAGCCTTCGGCTCAGCTAAAGGAATAATTTGGGCTATACCTAGTATAAGTCTGATTCAAATTGATCGCAAGAGCATAAAACTTGTCAATTCGAAATTGACTTCTAACAAGATAGGCTACAGGGTTCAGAACTAATGATGCTGATTGACAGACATTCGAAAGACCTTGAAGATGGCACATCATAAGATACGATGGCGATCACTTTACAAAGACGAAAACCCGTACGTTTTAGGGTACAAAAATGAGGAAACTCATTAACCCATTTGACTTTTATAGCTTCTTATCAAACCTAGTCATTGACAAACTAATCATTGATGGTCTCGATATTGTAATCGAGCTATATTGACCAGAGGTGATGACTCAAATTAAGAGTCATAAGCATAAATAGAAGCCACAAGTGGGAATGGAGCCGTAAACGAGTTCAACAACCCGCAAGATTACACAATTTCAATATCCCAAACCTTACACAGACCGCTCTCTATTTAATGATAAGAGGAGATAAGTTCGAGAATATAGCCAATGCCCAACGGCAAGGCGAAACTTCGAGAACCATTACAATTTGGTATGGTGACCAAAAGTTTGGAACATTATCCCCATTAAAGCACTTGAGGCCCTGGGAAATGCCGTGATTTGCAACAGACGAAACGAGACTCGAAAATTCCACTTAAGGATATTAGGATGATCGGTACCTATAGTTCTAATGAAGGACAGTCCAACATATTGAGAGAATGCATGAAAGTAGAAGTAAACCTTTAAATAATGGACTAGAAAAGCGAGACCTGTAAGAAGATTGCTGAGTCAGAACTAGAAAAGAAGTCAAGTTTTGTTTAAGGAATAAGACAATAAAGTGAAATCTAAGTTTGCAAGCCGGATGACATAAGAATTGTCATTAAAGAGCCATGAGAAAAAGTACAAACATCTCAGTGCCATTAGGTGCACTCAATTATACGTACAAGAGACTAACAAATGATGAAGTACCACCTTTCTTAAAATAAATCATGGAAATACCGTTAATATCTAACGAAAACTAATCATAGTAGTCGAGGAAGAGATGGAAGGAGATTTCATGAGGATAAAAAACTTGACAAAGAATATAGCGATCGACCATAGAGATAAGTAGCACAATAGGACGCAAATTTTTAAAATTACAGCCCCTTTAAAGCTGTAGACAATGAGTAAGAGAGTTGCCAACCGGTACAACATGTCACCTGAAACTTGCGTAAGTTAAATCAAGCTATGGAAACAATTATCCGTGAAACGCATGGATAACATATGAATATTTATTTTAGGATAGAAATCGCCCAAGGGAGGAAATTGATATAACCGTTAATGGTACTAAAGGTTTTCATCGGCACTAATTGCCAAGCATTTTGGATGGATTTGTCCTATTAAGCCCATTCTGAAAAGATTATGAAAGGCGAGTATGATAAAATTGGACTTGAAGGAAATCATGTAATTGGAATTGGCATCTATATATACATCCCAGGGACCATATGGACATCAGGAACCAACTCCATAAAAGGTAAATTACAGGATGCCGTATGCCTTCGAGAAAAGCATTGCCACTTACGCAATATCAATGATAATCTATGAATGTCTCCAAAATTTGATAACATATCTTCGAGAAGAAATTCAAAGTAAACGGAAACCAGGGTAAGTTAAAGAAAGACAAAAGGAAAGAGTTTGGAACAGAATAGAGGACCTAACCGAAAACAAAGCTTATTAGGTCCTCACAGAATAAAGAAATTGGGTAAGAATCGAAGAGATCGAGAAATTAACAATGCAAGGGAGATGAATTCCTCTTTGTCAAAAATCGATGGAGAAGATAAGCGCGTTATAGCAAACAGTATAGAAAAGTTCGAAACGATAAATGTATGACAAGCACATAATAGTAATTCAACTTGCCAGGTTGGTAAATGAGTCGAGGACTTCTGAAGTTATAGCGTAATGCTCAAAGTTAACATATATGGTCCTAATTATAATCTTGAAGACAAATGTCATATATTAAGAATATCATAAGATTGCACGATCTTTAATGGGAATCAATGTTTTCATTCAAAAATTTAGATGCCTCATGCCATCATAAGATCATTGTGTCATATGGAGCAAGTCATTTCTAACATTGGCCGATCACCATAACAACGCATCGAAGTTTTGAGCAAATGTTGTAGGATGAAAAGAATTAGAGCTATGAGTTGCTAATGCAAGGTAACAATGGGTAAATTTTCCTACAAGAATCTTGTTGAAATAAAATTGCCGAAATGCAATAGGAATTGCCATATCAAGCACCGATTTGATTGCTTTCTCTGAGTATAAATTTCTCATGGTCATATGGGAAGTCTGATAATTTGTGGTCAAAGTCCATAAGCGAATGAACCTTCACAAAAGTACGGATACACGGATGTTAGATAAAAGAATCAGAACAATAGATGGTTCAAAGGCCAATTGAATTGGAGAAATGATCGAAGAAATGGAAAGTATGGAAGGAATACGAACAATCGGCAAGTCCAAAGAAATTCTAAACAGATTGGTGTAAAAAATTTTGATTTTCATGGACGATCTGAAAGATCAAATGGCAGGATATGGAGAATATTTGGTATAAGGAATAGGATCCATGTAAACATGGACCAATAAGAATGTGCGATCATGACAGATCAAAGAAATCAGGTGATCACATGAATGCCAATTAGGAAAAGAGTGTACACTCGAAAAATTCCACTGAATTCATAATCAATCGCCAATTCATTGGGCTACGAAAATTGTGGGTCAATCGTAGAGATCAATTCCCCCAACCGAGTTGATTGAGATCCAATCAAATACAAGTAAAATTTTCATAGTCCAAAATGTTAGTAAAAGATAATTCATTAAAGGTAAAGAATGAAGCTATCGAGGAAACCGAAAGGTGGAGCCTGATGTGCTAAGACTCAATTTGACCAACCTAACATGCTCCCAGAACTTAAGCGAATTTAGAAACGATTTGTAACATTTCAAAAGATTTGCATACTTTATAAAAATACCATTGCGTGTATTGAAAATGCTTTTAATTGTTTCAAGATAGTTAAGAAAAATTTCTACTAGTAATACATTTAGAAAGCATAAAATAATTGGCCTATAATAAAGCAAAACGCAGAAAAAGAGTCATGAGAATCAAGTCGACGGATGCATCAAATTCCAGACAAGCCCACTTGTTGGAATTTGTATGAAAAAAGGAGAGTTGGGCTCAAGTGGAAACCTCAAACCCACGTAACCATTAGCCAAGCCATTTATACATGTGCACTTTAGATTTATGACAACTTATGGATCGATGGCCAAGGCATTTCAAATAATTTAAATATCAGCATTTGGAGACTAACCAAGCATACATCTCGTCAATGCAAGTGGGAAGGTCCACCACCAATTCAGAAGCTTGCCTGAAAATAAAGAAAGCCCACTAGATGGAACCTTAACCTAATCCGTATCCAACAATACACATGCACAAATTACACTCAAATCATTTAGCTCATTAACCCTGTATCGAATTATCCCGGTAAACGTAATTTTCCACTTTAAAGCATTAATTACACTAGGTTTCACATATCCTAAATACGAACACTTACTACTATAACTAGCGTGGCAGAGCCAAAATTGCCCATTAAGAAAAGACCAGCAATACGCACTTTCGTAAAATGCAGGAAACATAACATTTACATGTTTATCAAATTTAAAAATGAATTTCCTTTACTATAACTTTGACCACAGAAAGGTGTTACAACATTGCATTTTGGAACCACGAAACGCTACAATTTCAACAACCTTAATTACCTTTAAATAAAGTATACCAAATATATGCCGTATCCTACGATTCATAGTAGCAAAATAAATAGAACCATTAACAAATTTTTGCAATTACCATATCTGACCACTGAATTGATCGAACATCAATATTAAATGTAGAATCAAATAAGGCCTAGTTTCTAAAATGAATCTACCATAAATTTTAGAATTTTGTTTGGCATACCATTTCTAAGTTCGTGCGACTTTGATAAAGACACTTTCATTACGATTTTTTTAGAATTAAATAGTCCTTCAATCATTGAAACTAGAATTTAAAAGTTTAACTAAGCATAATATACGAATTTGGGATTTTCCAATTCATTAGTGGCCAAGAGAATTACAATACCTCTTTACACATAATCATCATTTTCTAAAATATATACGTCCAAAACCTTAATTATTTATAAAGAATACCTATCATTAAACCAACATATGCATTTACACACTCCTTGCCTCAAGCATTTTTGACAACAATATCTTCATTTTTCATCAAAAACAGACAAACATTTCCAAATTCAATAGCAATCACCAAAAACAAATTGTTCAATTAAGGTAGATCAAAGACTTATACATCAGTAAGAAACATAACTACTTATTCTTCCAATGACCGAACTAAGACTTCTCTCTCTTCAATTTCATAGATGAAAAGATGCAAAACTTTTTATACTTCTTAGAAAATAATCACATTAATTTTAATCAAAGACTATTTATCAAGAACATTTACTACCCATTTGAAACATTTACTACCTTACAGGACATTCCTAACATATATGTATAATTTACTAATGAGTTCAAGCACACTAGCACACAAAGCTGCCAATCATATATGGGAGTTCATGAAATCTCCTATTTGATCAATATGCATAATTTACTATATTAAATTATAGGTCATTTCATAATTTCATTTTATTATGAAAAAAAATTATAAGTCGGATACATTATTGGCTTAGCCACAACATTAAACTGTCAAATAGAATCGAAATTAGCGAATGGTGATCCAAATAAAAAACATAGTTTCCACACTTTTCATGAAAGATGGGTTTGTATTAAGCCATGTCCATTCTCAATAAATGATTCGACGAACTTGAAATACGGGAAATTGAGATCTAAGTGGGTCCTTTGATAAATAAAACAATTTGTATTCAGCATACGCCATTAAACATCATAATTTGTTTGAAACATGGTCTCTTGGAGCAACAACATCGCATAAAAGGGACTTACTGGAAACGTTATTGGATCGCAAAGATTCATTGAAAAATACTATTGTCGTTTGTTCGGACTAGCATATAGTTGATAAAATGTATTAAATGACCCATATACTTGAATTCATCAGATATGGTGGGATCACATAATCAATGAGATCAAAAGCAAAAAAACAAGATGTGCTTTGGCACGGATAGAAGGAATGAGCCATGAGTTGAATCCGGATAGTTGAATGCTACAAAAAGAATGAGTCCCAAAGATCATGAACTGACTTGATGGCATCATGATTTAGGTCGTCGGAAGTTAAAACAAACGAAGAAAACAAATTTGCCGATTGACATTCTAGCATAGACGGAATGAGGAGTCAGGTTCTCCTTTCAAGTAAATTTAAGTATCGGAGATAATCGATAGGCCATGAATTGGGAATAAAGCAGTTAATACAAATTTATGATTGACAAAAATTGAAAAAAATTATACTACGAGAAACAATGGTAACACTTGCTTCAAGTTCAAACAAGCGGAACTGAATATCCCTTCAAATGACATTAGAAATTGACTGTCAATGAATCTGTGGATTTAGCTTCGGAGTAATCTGAATTAAATAAAATATTCGTACAAATAGATAATGAATGAAAAATGCTCGGATTCTTTCTTTATGGGGAATATAATGAAAGTTTGCCGATTGATGCTTGCTATTAAAATACTTAAGATTCCATAGGATTTGCGATTGCAATGTCACATGGCTGAAGATAATTGTTTGTTGGTTCAAACTTGGAGCCATTATTTTCAAAATCAACATTAAATCGATGTAATCATGAATAACTCTAATAGCTTCAATGATTTTCAGTAGGATGATTGTTAGGGAATTCGCAAAGATTAACATTATTTGTGTATTGATACTAAAATGGAAAAGCGATTTGCAATTAATTTGTTGTTTAAAGAATTTGAGGTTTTAATAGGAACCATAGATAAGTGAATTGACAACAAGTGAAGATGGACATTCAAAAAAGGATCACCCATATCCAAAGTAAGTCATGTACGCAAAGATATTAAGTATGGAAAATACGAGACATATAGGAAGTGCATTTGTGGTCAAAATCCGATAACGAATGGAAACCCTTTCAAGCATGGAAAGAAGGGCCATGTAGGATCTGAGTTTAAGTAAAGAGGAAAAGAAGAATTGATCGTTCAGCTCAAAGATAAGTTAAGAATTGGCTAATAGGCGGTACAAAGAAAGTGGCAATATGAAATACGGGATTACGTGAAATCCAAAGATCCCAATAGAAAGTTCGAAAATGACAAATTGGAAGGTCATACAAAAGAATTCTGGATTTATTTCACGGATGGGAAGATTTGAACCTATCAAATGGCTAAAAATATATGTGAAAAACATCATCGAAAAGATGGAAAAAAGAAAAGGTGATCAATTGTAAACAAGGCTGGGAACATATGAAGGATGAATGAAGGATTCAGAAAACGGTTAAAAAAGAGTTACGGGTCAAAAGAGATGCATATTTGAGATTAGAAGCTGAATAACGAGAAAGCATGCGAAAAGGTTTGATTAAGAATGGCAAAGACATATTGAGTACTCAGAAATTGTGTCTTAATGTCAAATCTGTCATTAAGTCTTTGTACATATGTAACTCTTGAAGTTATGAAAGAATAAATTGATACCTTCACACTAAATCATTATTCATATGTATCAATTAATGGTAATATGTTCAAAGCATTTAAATATAAAGTTAAAGAGAATGAAGCATACCAGGAACTCTAAAAGGAAATCCATTGACAAGGGCAAAAGTAACTTTGAGAAATGATATCTGAATTGAAGCACATGCCAAAACTAAGTAGGGCAATTAGAACGATTCATAATCTTAGAAAAATGATTATTGGACAAATATAAAGATAGCTATATTGAGCATTAAAATGCAGTTTGATCTTGAATCATTAGTATGTATTTTAAAGTCATAAGCAAAGATATAAATTATAAAACATATTCCATGATAATAGTTTAGACAATAATAGCCTTTTAATTAAAACCCAAAATCTAAAGGCGTAATAACATATTGAGGTTCAATAAATTCAATTACTTCATAAAAGTCATTAGACTTGAGCCTCGAAGCCATGTATTTTAGAATTCTTCGATTGATTTTAAAAGTAGTTGGGAATCAGAGATGATTGACCCATTCAAAGCATGAGTATTCAATGTGCAATCTTTCAAAAAATCAATTGGAAATGGCGAGCCTTATCTAACTACTAAACATTATTTGTAAATATTTTGCCATAGCCAATTTCATATAAAGATTACAAATCAACATTCAAGCAAATGAAAGATAGCTAACCACAACATATCCCACGATTCGCCATCAGTGCAAATTGCCTTTCTAAATCATATCCAACCTATCTCACTAAGCTGGAACAAGTGCGTTAATCTATCATTAAACTTAATGACTGGATCAACCCTAGATCTGAGCACAATCAGATCCAAGCATGTAACAACACATGTGTGATAAACAATCAAAAAGCAATTAGTCAATTTAACCCAGATAAATTGGCATTTTATGTAATGCTAATCTTCACTAAAAGAATATGTGTTGTAGCATATTTTGCTACATTATTAACTATCCTAAATTCCACTATTATAATACACTTCATCAAATTCAATTTTGCCATTAACCTAATATCAGGCAACTAAATATGCATTTGTCAAATTGTATTTTTAAACAGTTAATCGATTTACTCATATTTACACATATATTTAAATCATTCGATTTTACTTTCTTTACCGTCTTGTCTAAAAAAGTGTTTTATCATTTATTATGTTAGATCCAAACACCTACATTGTTATGTACACTTAATTAACTATTCAAATACAAATATATTAACCTTAATTTGTAAAATCATATATATTAATTTATAAAAATAATAACAATATTAAAATTTTTGTCATGTTTACCACATAATATAATCTTTCAATTTCTTTGAACAACAGTTAAATATTTATAAATGATTATCATTTCTTAATAATACGTTATATATTTGTAAATATGATAATATCTTTATCATAAAATTTTCGAATTGTTGTCAGTAATACGATTTATCTTAAAGTTTCCTTTACTATTTATAATTACCACTCTTATTACAATAAATTTCTATTGTACTAAATTAAATATATGTTTGTTTATTACATATTAAATGATATTAAGCTTATATAATATTATGAGTTTATCATCTCCACATTTATGTGATTTCAAACTTCATTATGTCTTCCAGAATTTATTACAATTTTTTTTCATCAATAATTATATATATTTTTATACATTATATTAATAAAATATTTATCACATTCTAATTTTCATATAGTATAATACATTTATTATTATTAGCACACAATATTTCTATATTTCTAAAGCATTAAATTTGATGTCTATATTATAGCCAATTCAATTTCTCCATTTCTTCATCAAAAGACATATTAACATTTCTTATATTTAATTCATTTGACTAAATAGTCAAAACAAAATCAATTCTTATTAATAATTAGAATCATGAATCAAGTTATTTTAAAATACTATTATCTTATTATTTCTCCAATATTGACTCAATGTTATTTCATTCTATTCTATTTAAACTTTGTTTGCTGCATTAGATATTATTACTTTTAAAGATATTTCTTATAACGATTTCATTTTTCGATAAATGATTACATTAAATAAACGATTCATGATTTGTAATAATACATGGTTATCTGCCATTCAGAATAAATTACTAACGTCTTATATGACAACTTTACAACTTATTGAATTAATTTTAAATCGAATTGTTATAGATTTGGATGCGACTTAAATTCTATACATGAGCCATTCTGAATTTGAAGTTGTAAAGCTTAAATTCTATTAATTGATTACTAGTTCATGCACTTAATTGAGATCCATGTTATTTCAAATATTCAAATTTAACATTTCAAATATGCACATTAGAACAAATTAACTAAAATTAGTTACTAGATTGGGACTCGAGTATATAATATTAAAACTTCAACACGTTTTAAAATTAAGTCTTCAAGTTTAATATAATATACCATATTGATCACTTCAAATATAATCATGTGTTTAATCTTAATTTGTTAATATTTATTTATGATTGAAAAATGCAAGGTTTCGTTTCTCAAAATATTTTGATGACTAGAATGCCATCATTTCAAATACAAATTAATGCTGTCACAGTTAATCCCTCCTTCAATGCATGACTAGTATTACTTTGTTACAAATTATTGTTTCTGACTCAATGACCGAATAATAGTGTATATCCTCGAAAAAGGTTGCATTTCTAGCTAGTGTTGCAGATTTAAAGATATTCCTAGTTGACGAATTAGCATGATACTTGAATCAAACGTATTAGAGCACCAATAAAGAACATCAATACATTAGAACTCTAGTTTCTAAAAATATAGAATCATTGCATACAATTTTATGTCATTTATTTCATGATTCAGTCATTTTGGATCAAGATATATTACAGTTGAAGTTCTATTATGATAGTGCTACACAATTGGTATTAAATAAATGTTATGATCAGCATACTTTGAAGTGTCATGACTTGCATGGGATTCATGGATGAGTATAAGTAGCCAAGGAACAGAATTTGCAGTTAGTCTTCTATAAAAGATTGAATGGCATGATGGGAACTGTCTGGAAGGAATGACTATTCAATGTTCAGAATATCGATTTGATGTCTTGAGAATACTTACAATTTGAGATTAGGAGATCTGACGTAAAAATATTTGCTATTATAACATAATGTAAACAACTTAATACTTGCACAAAGAAACCGAATTAGACCAGGCCATTGGTGAATGTCCAGACAACAATGTTACCAATAACATACCCGACTTATGGAACATTGAAAATTTGTGAAGGTAACCATGCATATTTAGAATAATCTTATTAATAAAAGTTTATCGAATCTTACATAGAACTGAAAATAAAGATAGAAGATTCATGGTCTTTCGACTTGTTCACAACCTTTGAAAAGTATCTTCTGACCATTGGATTTATATCTTATCGAAAAGATCTTGAACATAATATGGATGTATTGAAAGATTCAAAGGATGACTTAATTCGAAACCGATTGATCAGGAAGATGATGGGTCGTTTAATGGAATTCAAGTATAATTGACCAACGAAGATATGCCAAGTCATTATCAACATTACTAAGCTTAGCTAAATTGCAAGTACGACATGTCTCGCTAGAACTTTAGGATGAACGGAATACTGTGATCTAAAGTGAATAAGTGTACTCGTAAAAGGGAATGCCTAATGGTTAATTTTCACGATTGTAAATAAGTACACAATGATCTTAGTAAATTGAAGGTCTGAATAGTCTTAAATTCATCAAAGAATGCTATATTTGTGACCGACCTACATTGAAAAGGGTAAACATATTTTGACAAATTCAAGTGAATCTTTTGAGAAACATCAGCTAGAAACAAGTGAGAATTCTAAAGCAAAATGTTCAACATTGAATTCAGAAATTACGAAGTGAATCATCGCAAAAAGAAAGACATTGACTGATTAGCTTATCGAATCAAAGAAGATCTTTCAAGAAAGGTTGAGTACAAATGAATTGATTGAAAGAATCGATTTAACATAAAGGGATGTTGATATGATTAGAATGATAAGAAGGCTATCTAAGTGAACAACCATAATCTGACAAACTAAAAAAGTGAGAGAAATGAGTCACTTCTAACAATGTACCCTTAAAGCCTACAGAAATCAAAGATCAACGTTAAAAGATCTCTGAAGAATCATTGACTGACAAATGTAGGAAGATATCACTCTAAAGGTGAAAGAAGGTTGCATTAATAAATATATCGGATCAATGTTATAGCTTTGCTAGGATGGTTAGCGATAACAAATGGAAATTTTAGAATTTTGTAGAGATAGCCTAATAGATTTGAAGTAACCAATGTCCTGCATACTATGTAATCATTCAAATAATTCATATCATTGAAATACATACCATAACTTAGTAACAAAAGATTGAACATTAACGGAACAATTGAAATACGAACTAGGTAATGGAGAGATTCAATCAAGCATCGAATGAGAGCAAAATTCAAACTGGAAAGCGAAGAAAACTGTAGTGGGAATCACTGACAACAAGGATAAAGCAAAAGAATGATAAAAATTGGTAAAGGACCCAAACAACAAGAGGACCTATAAAATAATCATGGAACATCACGGATACTTCACACATGCACGACGAATTCAGAACAACAGGTGAAAGACAGCATTGTATAGAAGGACACTGTTCCAAATGACACGTTATTAATTCTTAATGTCAAAATACAAGTTGAAAATGATGCACAGATCGGAGAAATAACTTTGGAAAGAAAATGTAAATTGAGCCTCGTACAACTAGCTGATGGTATGTATACGCACAATTCAAGGTATTCAAAAAGATGCAAGATCCAATCACATTTCATGATTTTAAATGCTCGATTAAGTGACTTAAGCTAATATATAAGGTTTTATTGGCACATTTATGAAGATTTTGAAATTCAATCGATCGTAGGACAATGTATCGACATTGCTACGATGACTTTATTGGAAAACTTCATTTTAGTCAGTATCAGATGAAAGATTCGCTCAAGTGACTAGTTAAAGATATAATTGCTTTTATACACCTAAGAGTCTTATAAAACTAGACGCATAAGATTCGCGATTTAATATCAGTGAAGACAAATATTCAGACTAAAGGAAGTAAGAAGTTCAAGAAGGTAGTTTGAAGAAAACTGACATATGTAAGAAAGTTATAACTATACCAAAACGAATTAACTCAATCATGAATAGAACTATCAAGAATCAATCTACTGTTGAACTACCAGATACGCTACCCACAGAAGAAATAGTAATCAAGCAACGCGAAGCAACATTAATACAAAGTATACTATATAGCAGAACCAAATCAGGAGCAATTGTATATCAAATAGACCTTTGAGCTCAAAGAATGTTGCCCAGCTATATCAATCAAACTCGAACATTTCAGAAATTGCCAGCCTTACGATACAAAGATAATAGCGTACTGCCTCCATAGAGATGAACGACGTCAACATTAAAGATTTGCAATATAAAATAGATGGCAATTATGTTGAATAATTCAAATCTAGAGCTTGTTGATGTTGTATAACATCAGAAAGATGCTGAAGTTTTTATGATTAAATTGGGAATTAATATGGATATTTAAATGATTTGCAACGATAGTTAATTAGAGATTTTAAATAATGGAATTTTCCTTAATCATCTATTTACATATTCTATCTTAATTATTTATTAATAGGAACAATGAAACATGATAATTGTAATACTTACTTAAAGAATAAGGATACTGGAATAGTTAAAATAAGAAGGATAAAGAATATCCAAACTGCATCTAAGTTCTAATCGTATGCAGATTTTATATAAAAGTTACTGAACAAAAAAGTCAATTTGAATTCATAAATTAAAACTATATACATTGAAAGTAACAATTTAATTTCAATTCACTTAGATATATACAATTCAGAAAGGTGAATCTAGGTATATCTTGTAAACAACACACCTTGTAAGTTAACAACTTATTGTGCAAACAGAATCGTTATAAAGAATGACTCTTAAATGAAAATCTTTTTTTATGATATGATACCATGATAAGTGAAAGCATTATAACAAGCCTGTTAAGCTTAATCTAGTGTCATGTATGATGCACAATTGTTACCTTAGTAGATGCATTTAATCAGGCCATGATAATGTAATGACAAGGTTTGAAAATGAGCTCTAGAAGACTACTAAATTTAATTCTAAGTAAGGCTAATATACAATGTTTTGGAAGCCTGGACATTTGGAGAATCATATCATAAAGTGATTTATATGGATGCTTTAATTCGAGAAAAGCTTGTAACTTTTGCTATCCATTATTAGGTAATTGAATGTTCTTCATCTTGAATTTAATTCCATTATCAACTTGAAGAATTAATATAAATTGAATCCAATAGTTAAGTATAGAAAATTAGAATAGTTTGAAATACAAGTAAAGTCTAATTAAAATCACAAAGAATTTGTTCATTCATCGAGTAAAGAACTGCTATAAGTAAAGAATGTCCGATCTATAGTAATCTATGTATGCATAATTATCCTTGTCAGAATATACTCAGAATTTTATAGTATATGCATCAAATGAATCTTAGAAAAGTTTCGATATTATAAATTTATGATGAAGCAGTATAATTCAGTTAATCCCTTTCCGATTGTTGAACAATTTCTGTGAAACTTATTTATTAATTTAATAATAAACTTACTTATATATTAAATATATTATATTATGACATTTACCTTTAAAAAATTAATGAGTCTTTAGACAATCTTGATATGTATTTCCATCATTTTTACAATCTTATTTCCTCATGCAGCATACATTGTGGTCATGGAGTTAGTTTTATTAATGTCATTAGTTAAGTTCGTCGAAATATAAATGTTAGATTGGAATTAGATCCCCCATAAAGTGAAAGATAAGTTTGCCTTTCAAGACGTGAAATAATATTGCAAAGAAGGAAGAAATGCCTTGAGCACGGTTTATTTTGCGTGGAAAGATTCATGCAACGGACGTGGAAAGTTATATCTAAGGCAAAGAAACTAAAAGTTAAGCGATAGCGGTTAAGAAAGACAGAGATTGTCTTGTCTAAAGGAATACGAAGGAAAAGCCGACAGAAAGGGGAAAAATTCTGTTTGTAAAAATCCTAATCTACACTTGTGGGGAAACACAAAATTAGTTTTCAGAGATCGGTAAATGGTAAGAGCGAGATGGAGAATTCTTGTAAGTGACAAGCAGTGAGCTTTGTAAAGTTTGGATTCAGGCAGTGTACATAATGTCTAAAATGTTAGGAGATATCTATGAGGAAAGATTAATAAATTGTTCGATGGATCAAATCATCCCCAATTCTTTGGCACCTGAAATGTTGTTTTTCGTGAGTTAAGGTTCACAACTATGGGAGGAATAGAAAATCTTCATCCAAATGTATTGTGTTAAAAGATTAATCATAAAGTTAGAAGCTTCACCGTGGAAACGAAAGTTAATGATCATGTTACTAGCGAATACTGATGCCTATTAGATAGAAATGTTATTTGGAAATTTCGACTTTGTTTTGTATTGAAAATTGTAAAGCAAAGCAATTTAACATTAAAAAAGAACATAGAATTTAACACAAAAAAATTAAGGCATAAAGCCCAATTAGTATAGATCCTTACAAAAAACAAATGAACGGGACAATCCACAACAGTGAATCTTTAAAATAGTGTGGAAATATAAAAACATAGTCTCAGCATTGGTAACATATAGGCGGGGAGCTTGATAATAAAGGTGCCCTTAGTAATGCTGCATTTCAATCATTGTATTCAAGCATGACATAAAAACTAATCACATAACTATAGGGAATGCTACACAATATTAGATTACTCTATCGAAATTAAGCTCTCTGAAGCCTTTCATCTCGTAAATTCGTTGCAACAATGGATGCTAAATAACTAACATATTTGTATACGTTTTGTAATTTCTAGGTAAATATTTCTTAGGATTAGGAACATAGGGTTCGCTACCAATATTTAGACAGATTCATCTCATTAGCTTGCAATTAATTGGATAACAAAAAACAGAAATAGATTTGAAATATGAAATATGTTTCTTGTTTTTAAATTAATATGATTTGTTATTTAGTAAAAAAGTTTAGTAATATGCCAATTTTGGCAAGACGCACAATGATCTAAAGTATCAAATTCATAAGATAACTAATCCCAACCAGATAACTTGATTAGATATAAATTGTAATTTCCCATAATAACTAGAGTGTCCAAACTATATCTTTATAGGATATCACAAGCTAATTCTAAAATGCCTATCTATCATAAAATTCATTGGTTCAAAATCATCTAAATGAGCATGTGACTAACACCACTCATAGATCATCTCTGGAATTCAATGCGATCCATTTGAACTAATTTGTTTAAATAATAGCCTATCACCAATTGTATTCATCGTTCTCTGTTCAAAGATATTACAAACACTAACATTATGTTTTAATAATCGAATATTCATACAATTTTACTTAAGTTATATTTATTTAAAGAATATGCTTCCTAGATAGAATGATTTTTTGCTCAATTCATCCTTCATCAAGCATACAAAAATTCTAAATTTGACATGCTCAAAACAAACAATATCTCAAAGTTAGTGTAGAATTATAATACAAATCCATAATTTTAATTTTCCAGTAGAAATAAATTTCCTTCTTTTCTAACCCAATAAAAGGCAAAATTCTTCACTTTAAAAAACTTCATCACATAATCTTAAGCTAAATTCTAAACATACTAAATTTGAAATTTACACTATTGAATTCTAACATACAATTTTACAATGTCAATGAAAGCATTCTAAATGATGCTGCACTTTTAAAATAGTTGCTGCATCCATTTTACTATTGCTTCAATTACTAATTCAAACTTCATAGCATTTAAATTTCCTTCTAACAAATACTATCGTTCATTTAACTGCCTCTAGCCATACATTACCTTCCATAAATCGAATTCGTTGGGTACCATATACTCAAATCCACCTCTAAAAATGGGTTTAATTAAACAATTTCATTAGCAATTACTAGAAATTTTTTACACGAATGATAGTCCGTTCTGATATAACATTGTCTCATTTGCCATCGAAACTTATTTTTATTGTAAATCATGTCTTTGAGCAACAAGCAAAAAAAAAGCATATCTGAATATTGAACAGAAATTTCATTAAAAATACTTTCTTTTTTCAACGAATTATTTCTCATTTAATTTCATGAAAAAAGTATATATTCACCTGAAATACGTCGTTTCATGATAACTTATAAAATCAATAAAAGATATACTTGCACAAATATAGACTTAATAATTGATAAATTTTCATTCAAAATCATACCAAAAGTTGGAAAACTTATAAGATTAGACATGGCGTTTTTCAACCATTCACTCCATTAATTTCAATAATCAATTGATCGATTCCTAATAAAATTTAATACGGGATTATTGTTTAGGACTAATGATATCTTAAATAATGCGTTATAAATAAATAATTAATCCTCAAACATGGGATCCACATGTTTTCAAAGAAACAAATATCTTCAATACTAATGTCCATTTTCTTAAAATACGATGGATGCAGTCATTTAAATATAAAAAAAAATACCGAGCAACCAAGAACAATGATGTGGTCTTCATGGCTTGCAAAAAAAACGTCTATGGATCTACGAAAATCTTAAGAGCCAAGATGCTTCAAGTTTCAGGTGATTGAACTGGAATTTGTGCATAAACTGTTAATTTCCAATGCCAATAAATTCTTTATCTACCTACCTTAAAGATCGCTTTTTCTTGCAGTTAGTAATAAACTTCTATGCACCATTTTGATTGATTTAAAAAGATAAGCATTTGATTAGCAGTTGAGTTAAAAACATGATGGTTTTGAAAATTGAAGCGTTGAACACAGATGGAAAGTTACATTCCATAAACTCTATCCTATACAAATGCATTTGAGGCCAAGAAATTAAAATTTTGAAGCCACATAGTCATCCTTGTTGAATAATCGGATAGTACTTCGTCAGAATAAACTTCTACAAGAACCTTACGCTTAGTCAAATTAAGAAGCAGAAGTCACTCATGACATAAACCATGAATTAAAGCAATTTGATGCATGAGATTTGCATTAAAATCAAATCCCGAAGAGAGGCAAAATCAAAAAAGCTCGATGCCATGAAGCCATTGTAAAGGATTGGGTTTGATCTGAGATGGAGGGAGATAGATCCGGAATGACTGAAATATTATCTGAAACATGAAACAGTCTTGAAGAAAGATAAGTAAACAAAAGCTCTGTTAAAAATTGGTACTAAAGATCTATGAACCGCTTAGAAAGGGTTTTGGTGTCAAGTAGCATATTAGTTAATCAATTGAACCGTGAAAGTTCTGTTGAGATGGGAAAAGATATTATTCGAATGTTGTAAACAACTTCTATACTTTTTAATTGAACCGTTGAATTTGATAAAAAGATACCTTCCCAGATATCATTATTAGATCAATAATGTAAAGATGATACAAAAGAAATTAAGTGAGAAGATTTATAGATCCAGTAGGAATACAGGGAGTATATTTGGAAAGTACTAAATGAGCACAGCTAGAATTAGCAGAAGACAGTATCAAAACTGAAAAAGATAAGACAAAATCCTAAAGAGAAATATGAGGCATTTTAGAAAACATGGAATCAGTAATGTATAAAAGATCAAACAAGAAAAGAAGGAACAGGCCATAATGAGATTTTTTAATTCAACCAAGGAGATTGACCTAACTGATCTTTTAAATTTAATTCTAAATACCAATGCATGTACCAGGCATGAATATAAGTTCATTGTCAAACATCTATTCAAGTAGTACATCTTAATTAATTTTAAATACTTTCACTCATGGGATGTGCTTATAATTTAATCATTAAGCATTCTTTGGGATGTATAAAATGAATAATAGTTCTAATGGACCGTTTTTTGAATTTGTGTTAGTCATCTGTTTCTATGAAACATATATACTGAACAATAATATCTTATTTCATTACAAAAGTAAGAATACACGAAATAGAGATTGAAAGCAAAAGAAGATAACAGCACATGTTGAGAATAACGAAACAGAAGTTAGCTAGAAGACGAATTGCTATCTCTCTATCGTAAAATAAGAAAAGGTTAGCCATGCTTAAACACATACATCATAAAAAAACCTAATAAAACAAGACCTGTTTCTATCATAATTGTACTTATTTTTATATATATAGTGATATGATTATTAAATAAGTTAAAAAATATAAAGCTTAAATTGATATCTTAAAATTGTATATTTTTTAATATAATTATAATTCAATGATAATGAACTAGTTGTATGATTTTTATTATACTTTAATGAAAAATAGTTTTTTTATGATTATATATAAATAATCAAATAACAAGATAAATAAAAATTAAAAATTTTCTTACTTGCACAAAGTTGAATTCATAAATACATAATAGTACATACATAAATTATTTTTTAGAATTAGTTTTTTTTAACTTATAACTATCATTAATATCAATAATTTTTATAGTGGTGCAAACTTATTGTAATTTTCAACCTAATTTATCTTTTAGATACTAAAGTTTTTAATATAGATCTTTAAATGTTTCCAATGCCAAATATAATTAGGCTTTACTTTTTAATGCATCTATTTGTATTAGTTTAATTTTAAACATTTCTTTATATTATTCTTTATGTAAATTCTTTATATTTTATTCTTGCATTTATATTCATGTATTTGTAAATTGTATATTATATATTTTAATTCGAACTATTTTATATTATTCAATTCTTTAATTATATTTATTTTGATGACTTTAAATTATTTATTTTATCATATTATATTTTCTACTGTACTAAATTTATTTAAATATTTTTTGTTATTTCTTTTTGTATTTTAAACATCATAAGTTCGTTAATTAAAGATTAATGTTATAGTAATGATCTTAATGTTACTGAATTTTAAACAGTATGTATTAAATGATCTATATAGATTATTACTATTCGATATATCTTAATTATTTTCAAAATTATCAAATTATAAAGTATATTAACGTTTACTTGAACAACATGTATGACTATATGTAATGTTAATAATACTTACTGTGTTACTATATAGAACATTTTTATATGTTATAATTTGAGTTCATCTCTTATGTAAAAATTTCCGATATGTACCATTAATTTAAAAATACATTGATTTCGTTAGTTTTATCATTGAATACTAATATTAAATTGAATCAAATTTTTATACCTCTCACATTTATTAATTGAATATTTATTCTCTTATATTTTCAAAATTTTGAAATTTTTTTTATACCTATTATCATAGATCTATCAATTTGATTAATCATAATACGTTTATATTTGTATATCGAATTATACAAATTTAAGTTATTCATGTTAATTTATTATTAATTAAGATTATAATTTTAGTAAGTATATACTTGAAATATTAATTCGGTAACATAATTTTAAGACGATCAATGTAAATGCTTTGTTTGAAAATCAAACTTCTATTCTATGACAATTATATTTGAATGAATTAGTGATTGATTATTAATTGATCGTATTAATATTATTTTCAATTTATTAGTTGAGCATATCAATCAGATTCACCTATTTAAAGGTATAGCACTTTTGATTATAAAACAGAAAACCATTTAGTTTATAAGATACCAATTTTGGGCGTCGCGAGGGTGCTAATACCTTCCTCATAGCGTAACCGACTCCGAACCCTAATTTTATCTCGAATTTTAACGTAGACCTAAACTCAACCTTTATTTGTTTTAATAAGAGATCTGATACGTGTCCGATCACACCTAGGAAAAAGGATCGGTGGCGACTCCCTGTTTATTGCAAAAATCAAACGTCAAATTTCAAACTTTTTTCAATAAATCGCCACAATTAGCGACCAAACTAAGCTAAAATTTTTACGTCGCTACAGTGCTTAATGATCCAATCACCTCTTATGGATTATGATAAGCATATAAAAAATATATCATAGCTGATCAAAGTGAGCAATTCGACTGAAGATAGTTGAAGACTACTTTAATGATAATTGAAGTCTATATTGTTCATAATTCATACTGTGATGATCAACAAGTAAATATGATAATACTTTTGTCCATCTTGAAAGTTCTATTATGCACGTTACTGTACGAAGATTGTTTTTATTACGCTTAAATCATTGCTTTATTAGGCATGGTACCGTAAATGCAGATTATGTCCAAATTGTGTTAATAACTTCTTATGTTTGATTTTCCTATTATTTTACAATTATTTGTTTGTGTGACAAAAGGTGTCTCTACTTCACTTGTCATACTTGATCGGTTTTAAATTATCCAGAGCCACACAAAGTATTTGGTGAGATCTTATATCTAGTAGTCATGTAGGTAGGTATGAAGGAAGGCTATTCAACTATATGTTCATCACTCTTGGATGAATCTCGTCATATTCCTTTGAAAGCTTAGATGAGGGGTTTCATCCATCTATTGATGGGAGAACATGGAGATTAATTCTAACCCAATGAAGCCTCCTTAGACTAAGAGCTTGTTTATTAGTGTTTAAAAAAAATTACTTTTGAAAGAAAAATTGTGCTAAATAAATTGTTTTTAGCAGAAATTTTTAACTTTTTTAAAAGCACTTTTGAAAATGAAAAGTTAAAATTTTAGTTTTTATCTCCAAAAATACTTTTGCTACTTGATTATTTTTTCGCTCCTCTAATAATATAGTACTTTTTTTCTTGGTGATTAATTACAAATGTGTTAAAATCATTAATTAAAAATAAAAATATTTTTAAAATACTAATTACAAATATTTAATGGTTATATTTAAATATTTAAAATATAGTTTATATATTCTAATTAAATTTTATAAATAATTAATATTTATAGATTAAAAATATTTAAAATTTATATTTTATATACTAAAATATTAACAAGTTATAATAATTTTTATATTGTTACTAAAATATAATAATATTAACTAATTTAAATATTATTTAAATACATATTTTTACTTGATAATAATATGTCTAAAATGAACATTTTATTTTTTAAAAATACTTTTTGACAATAATACTAAATACTCAAATTTTAAACTAAAATTTTTAATACCACTTTTAAAAATACTTTTAAAAGTATTGTTAAACTAATTGATATTTGGTTCAATTGGTCTGATAACTGATCTGACCATTTTAGTGTTTTATAATATAAAATAATTATTATTAAAATACTAAATCAGCCCATCTATTTTAGGCCCATAGGCCATAACCAAAATAAAATAAGAAAACCTGAAAATATCTATCATTGACTCTTTTCAATTTATCATTTGTCCTCTGCCGCCGAAGGTCAAAGCCATCTTTCTGACTTTCTCATTTTTCAGCAAGGATGGCGGCGGAAGAAGTAGATGGAAGGCGGCTGAACACGGAAGCAGATCTGAGGCTGAAAGCCGGATGGTGAAGCCATGAAGGGAGATTGGAGACTGGAGAGTGAAGAGAGGCCGGATGGATGAGTGACGAGAGTGGTGGTTGCCTGGATGGGGGTGGATGTCGAGTTAGGTTTTTTTTTTTTTTAGGCTTGCCCAGACTGAAGAAGCTTCTTTTTTTTGAAAAACCGGTCCGACCGTTTTTTACCCATTTTTCGGTTGAAGGTTCAAACGCCGGATTTTCCAATTCCTTGTTCGATCGATTTTTTGCTAGTGTTCGGACCGGTTCGCCGACCGGCCGGTCCGGTTTAAACATCATTGCTCCAAAAATGATAAAGTAGCGGATTTCAATTCAAAAGCACTGTGTGTTATTTTCAAAGGGGGTGGATCAACAAGAATACATAAAGATTTCAAAGTGTATCTCATCTCGTGAAGCTTGAAATATCCTTGAAACCATCCATGAAGTAACTCTCAAAGTCAGCCTTCCAAAACCTTAAAAGCTTACCTTGAATCTTTACGAATGTCTGATAATAATGAGCCCATCTTTGAACTTTATGCTAAATTTTGTGACATAACTAGTGAGGCTTGAACTCTTGGCAAGTAATATTTTGAGGTGAAACTAGTTTGAAAGATATTACATCTCTTGCTCGAGAAGTTTGCAAATAAGGTGACAACCATTAAAGAGGCGAAGGACGTAAGTACTATGTGTGTCAATGAGTTGCTAGGTTAATTATAGCTTTTAATGTGAAAGCTGATGTTCGCACATCTGTCTTTACTGAAGAGTTGTAAGAACAATTTTTGTTCTTCTTTGTTGGACTGAGTTAATGCATGGTATTTTGCTAGGACTCAAAATTTTGATATGTTGAAACATATGTGATGTCTATTGTTGAATCTGGTGTTTAGCATGCAAAAGAACACAGAGAATCTGGATATTACAATGACAGCTAAAACCCTGAGGCTACAAAAAGGGAGAGTAATGTATGCGGCAAATGCTCTGTTGAGGGGGGAGTTATTTTTGTTAGTATGTTATTTGTCTCTTTTCTTGAAACTATTATTTTTGGGGAGTGCTTATAACTATTTCGAATTCAACTAAGTGATTGTTAGTTTTGAGACATGTTGCTATATTTGCTTACTTGATTCACACGGTGTGATGTTGTTGTTAGGTTTTGTCAGACGAACCATAGTGTAGTTTCAAGTGTTGGAATATCTCTTCCCACACCTTGAAGGCAGTCTTTGCATTGCTATGCAGAGTTGTCAATTTTGACATGGTGGTTTATTTAAGCAGTAAAATCATATTAATTTATCTCGATCGACAAGCAAAGTCCCAGTTGATCGTGACTTCTCTTGCTGATGATGAGTCAAGATAATGTCAGTTTCATTTCTGGATAATGAAAAGGTTGGATATGAGTATCTGTGTAATTAAATATGTCCAAAATTAATTTTAACTTTTCCATGCATGAGTTTTTTAAAAGTTATCTTTGTACCAATGCAAAATTCAGACACAGATACTTAAAAAAAAAGAAGAAGAAGAATAAAGGGTCAAAGTAACACTTGAGAGTAGAAGATGAGTGAAGGTTGTCTTTTCAGCATAACAAGACGGTGAGTAAGATGAAGCTAATTAGACATATTTTGTTCGTAGGAATGTTGAGTGTACGATAGAAGTGATATTGCATTTGAAGTAGAAAATAAAAAAAAAAAGGCATCATGCATGTTGTCTTGGCTTTACTGTCCTCCGTGTGGAAATATAAAAAACAGCTCAAAGCACAGAAACCTTGTACCAATTCAAGGGGTAATTCAAAAATGGTATTAAATATGTATTCCTTCATAAATGGTAAGGTATATCTGATAGTACTTGTAGTTGTTTCGAATGTCAATATGATTGGTGTGGTAGGTAACCAGAATCAATGCTCGACAAACCCAGGATCTGAGTCACAAGATTGATCGTGTCATTATGGGCTTTTTTCGGCCTTTTATATATAAGCCATGATATATTAAATTTAGCTCTTGCTTTTTACACTTTTATTCAACTCAGCCTATCTCTTTTATTTGGAATAAATTAGACCACAACCTTGTGACATGATATTATGTTGCTCTATATGTCAGGTTAAAACATAATTTAAAGTTTATAAACAAATATTCAAAAAAAATAGAAAAGTTCAAAAACTGTAAATAAAATTTTTCAAAATTATGAGAAAAATCTCCTTCAAATTAAAATAACAAAAATGTAAAAGATTATAGAAGTTTGTCAAATTTCCAAAAAAAAAAGATATTAATTTTTAAAAATAGAAATGCAAAATAATTTTAAAAACATTTTAAAAAATTACAAAAATTCAAAAAATATTATGAAAACAAATTTAAAAACTCTTCAAAGTTAAAAACAAAAACTTAAATATTAACTTAATTGTGCAAGAATATTAAAATATATTAACTTATTTTTATTTATAATTTATTTTTTAATTTTAAATTATTTACTGACTTGATATATAAGATAAAATAATATTGTAATAGTAATAAAATACATAGATCATCAAGTGAGTTGACACGTCAACATCGATGTAATTTTAATGCAGTCATTAATTGTCATAGAATAAAGGTGAAATAATTGAAATTTTGTTATACCCTCTCACACACATAAAAATATCCTATATTATTTTTATATATTTTAATAAAAATGTTTTAATTTATACTAGCAATTGCATCAGATGTATATGCAGTGAATATCACACATTTAGAACATATGAATGAGTTTAAAAATAACAAATAATGAAACATGTGGTTTGAAACAAATAATAGCATATGTGCAATATGTAAGAAATTAAAATTAAAATTTAATTAAAATTGTGAGTAAAAATAAAGTAAAATAGGTAAATATATGTGATTAAGAATAGTAAATGTACTCCAATTGCTTTTTGGCTTGTATTGCCATTTTTCTATAGCGTGTTAAAATGGTATTATGTTAGATAGCATTATTTAACATATTATCAAAATGTCATTATGTTGGTGAAAGAATAATTCAACATCAATATGGGTATAAAAGATTTTAGGATAAACTATATAAATAGTTACTTTTGTTTGACTCAGGTTACATTTTAATCACTTATGTTTAAAATGTTACGTTTTAGTCACTTATATTATCGTTTTGTTACGAAGTGGTCATTCTACCATTAAACTTCGTTACTCCCTAATGGCAGTACTACGTGGCAGTCCAAATGGGTTTTAAATGCCAACTTAGATGTTCCGTTATTGGGATAAAAATATGTTTTTAATTAATTAAATTTAATTTGGACTGCCACATAGGACATCTAAGTCGGCATTTAAAACCCATTTGGACTGCCATATAGGATCGTCGTTAGGGAGGTTAACGGTAGAGTGACCACTTCGAAACAAAACGATAACGTAAGTAACTAAAACGTAACATTTCAAACATAAGTGACTAAAATATAATTTGAAGCAAACAAAAGTGACTATTTTTGCAGTTTACCCAATATTTTATTTAATAATTGAATCGTATATAGAGTAGTAACTTGCATTTAAAAAAAAACTCTCATCAATTTTGAGTTGGTGTCGAGTTGATTTATGAAAGCAACTCAATTAATGACAATCAATATATGTGAGTGAAAAAAGTTTGTGTAATAATATTAAGATGTATAAAAAAATCCAAAATAAAATTCTAGTTGAAGTGGTGAAGTTAGTTGATATTTTGTTGATGTTGGTGGTATGGATTGATTAGCAAATTTTTATTGGTTTTTGAAAAATAGAAAACATAAAAATACCATTGTAATAATATAACTTATTTTAAATAAAGAAGAATTTTTCATATTTTTCAAACTGAATTGATGTCCAATTAATTTGTAACACTAAATCAATAAGAAGATTAAAGTATTTGTATGAAATACGTATTATTTTTTGTAAAACATGTGTAGAGTTGTTCCAATTAAATTGTATAGGTCGCCTATGCTTTTACATTCCTACAATTTAATTATTTTGTTCACAACAATACCTAGAATCAATTATTTTATTTATAATCCTATTAGTTAGCCTTTAGTTAAAACAAAATAGGATTTCAAGTACTTTTTTAATTTGTTCTAAAATAAATTTGAAATTATTTTACTTTCAATTAGAATTATAAATTAAAAATAATTTAAGAATTGTGAATTAAATTTTATTATTAAATATTTAATTCAAATATTTATTAAGAATAAAATTTATTATAAAATTAAATACATGAATATTATATTTTATTCAATAAAAATAAATTCATAAATTATAATTATATTTTTAGATAATATAATTTTTTTACTAAACTTTGTTGACAACCACATTTTATTAAAATCATAAGAGTAGATGGGTGATCGAAAAAGTGTACAAATACAGGCTGTTAATCAACCATTTGTTAGGAATTTGGTCTATTCTTTGTTGCCACCTTGTAATTGAGGATAAATAGTTGTATTATTTGCTCTCTTGTCTCTAGGATAACTCCAACACATCATCATTATTATTTAGGTGGATTAATGTCTGTCATTTTCTTTGTCTTAGGTTGCTTAATGTCTGTCCATTTCTTTGTCCTAGGTTGTTTGTCTGTCCTCCCAAGTTTGCTCGAGTTAATTAAGGAAAGTAAATGTTCACGTTGCGGGTTGGGGAAAATCTTGTTGGATCTCTTACATCTCTATTAAGGTTTGAGTAGTAATAGATGAGATTGTAATTGATTTTAATTAATTGAGGTTTTTGAATTAATACCTTTTCAATAAATATCATATCCGATAGATGATTTTTTAAAAGTTTAAGTGCAGGAAATCTCTTTTTATTTTATTTATTGTTAAAAATCAATTGTTGCGCAATTTAATAGTGTATTTAGTTTTAGGACTAATACTTTGTGCAAACAAATTATTTAAGTATACAAGTGAGGCTGGAACTAGTGATTGAATTGGATTTAAATCATGACTTACATTATTGATTCATAATGAATTAATTTTTGTTAACGTATAAAAAGGTTTCGGACTGTGTAACCAATTGTCATGTGCATCATTACCATTTTCCTCTTTCAATTGTATCTTTAGTCGCAACTTAATTTCAAATTATGGCATATTGATCGGGTGCTCATCTTCTTCAGAAATAGTCTATGTTTAACTAGGAGAAAAAGAAACTACAATAAAAAATGGAGGAGTGAAATGATAAATTCGACTAAGGGTATTGAATGAAGTATGTTGGCCGAATCTCGATGGAAGGATTCTGAAAATCAATCAATCAAATTAGAATGCAAATTGAAGTTTGAAGAACAACACCACGATCTTGAATCACAATTGAATTGAAGCCAAACAAAAATTTATTAGTTAGTTGCCCAAGCCAAATATTTATAGGGCAATGCTCTAAAAAGTAAAACACCCTAAAATAATTTGAATAAATATTCTAAAATTTGTAATAATTAAAATTGTTATTATACTAATTATTATCAACCCACTGAGGACGTGTCTTGACCCGCGCTCCATATGGGCGAGCATTAAATAAAACCATGAAATATTGGTTCGCCTACACATGGTGCGAACCTTGTGTATGCAAATCCACTTTAAGTAAACACATGTTAACTTTAAAGTAGGGTATGTGCTATCATGCATAAAAATTTACTTAATATGTCATATCTATAAACAGTAACGATATCATATAAATACGTAAAATTAACCCATCTAAAAGAATACGCAAAAAAGAAAACTCAACAAAAATCATATAATATAACCCTAATAATTAAAATAAAAATGATGAATAACCATTAATGGAGCTCATGGCACTAAAATATACTCAATTATCATTGTACCATTAATTAATTTACAGATGATAATTGAAACCCACAATTAATCTTAAAAATAATTAAAAATAAAACCAATTTAATTTAAAAACTTATTTAAATACACGGTTACTCTTAAAAAATTGTCTTTCATTGTAGTACCAATTATTGAATGATAATGAGGTTATGTCGCATGTTCTTTTGCTCCCATTCACCAAAAGTTTTAGGGTCCCTCGATATTGTACCCAAAGGCTGTAGCAAAAGGGCTTACGTCGTATGTTCTTTTGCCCCCGCTCACCAAACCTTTTTGACGTTTCACTTACACCACCCAAAATGTTTAGGGTCCATCAAATTTGTACCCATTCATATCAATGAAAAAATGAGATGACAATTGATTCCATCAGATTTTTATGTGGATGCTATTTAAATGGGAGAAGGATTTGTTTGTAAAATTAAATGAGTTTTACATATTTTTATAATTTATATAGTTAATATTTTAATAATTCAATTGTTTAATTTTAAATATAATTTTATAAAATTTTGAATAGATGTATGGTATTGCACCCAAAATAGTTTAAATGCTCCAAATCTTTACACTTTTCGTAGATTTGGAATTTTGTATTTTACTTTTTATTTCTAAAATTTATCTTTTTACTTTTTAGATTTAAAATTTTAAATACAATTGTTAACGTTTTAAAATTCTTTTGCAAAGTTTATCATGTGACATTTTAGAAAAAAACACTTGGTAACCATATAGCAAAAAAAAATCGTTATAATGGATTTGAATATAACAAAAGAATTATGACGCTTTTAACAATTAGACTTGCATTTTCAAATCTAAAAAATGGAAGACTTTTTTTTTTTAAATAAGGGACTAAATTTCTAGAAATAGAAATAAGGGACTAAATTTCTAGAAATAGAAATAAGAGACTATAATTTAAATGTACAAAGAGATTTAGAGACTTTATTAACATGTATCTAATTACTGAATTTTTTTATATAAATGTAACGCTCCTCACTCGACCCAATCACGGAATCCAAATGCATGACGTCACATTACATTGTTGGAGCAACTCAGACAATCCCGACACATTTCATAGAAATTATAAGTATATATGAGGATTAATTATAAAGTTCACATTATGCAAATGAAAATGTCCTAAATCACAACCAAATGGGCCCACGAAGAGAGGTTCGGGTCATACAAAGTCAAACACAGAGTCTAGATACAAATCCTAACTCAAACAATTTTTTTTTTTAAAGTTGAGCAACTAAGGATTTTTCGTTATGAAAAAGAAGTGTTTTCCTATTTTTATGTTTTTTTAAGATAATGTAACATTTAGTCACTAAATTTGATAATTTTTCCAACTTGATCCTAGATTTATTTTTTATCCATATTAGTCCTGGAACTTGGCAACTTTCCTCAATCTTAGTCTGATGACATAGCACCCTAAGATTGTGTCATGTCACCACATAAATTTTTTATTAAAAAATATAATTTTTTTTAAAAGTGATGATGTGGTACAACATGGACCAAAACTAGAAAAAATTGTCAATTGACACTTTGGCTACTATTCTAGTAAAGTTTTAGCTCAAATTTAGTTATTCAATTAAATTTAAAATCAAGTAATATAAATTAAACAATCTCATTTGAAACAATAAAACAAAGTAGCAAATCATACAATGTGTGGTGTGGTGGTTGACCACATCATCCCTTAAATCATGAGGTTTGGGGTTTAATCCTCACCCGTAGAAAAAAATACATTTCATGACCAACCATTTACTTCTTTATTGAGTACTCACAACCATGTAATTAATCATTACTACTGGTGTTGAATACCCTAATTTCGATAAAAAAAATTCATATAAAAAAGAAACAATAACATATAAATGAAAGAAGAAGAATAAGATTCATGAATTTGAACAAACAGTAGATACACTCAATATAAAATAATTAGCAACAGAAAAAGAAGTCTATTAATATTGATAGAAGATGAACAGAGAAATATCGATTTCTTGTTTCTTTTTTGTTTCAATTTTTTTTAATTAATTTTTTCGAATTCTCATTAATTTAATGAACAATTCCACTTAGATTGCTTACATGAAAAAATTACTTGTGGCACGTTTTAATTAGACCAAGTTAATGATCAATTTAGATTTTAACGACGTTAAAGGGCTAAACTAGTGAAAGGAAGTAAAGTTTAAGTATCAAAACGGGTCAAAAAAGTTTAGGTATTAGAGTGAGAAAAATAGTATAGTTTAAGGGTTAAATTGTTAATAAAACCAAAAGTTTATAATAAAACACATATAAGAAGTAAAAAAGAAAAAGGGAAACTAGATTTTGTGAACCTTAATATGGGTAAAAAAAGGTAAAGTTGGGACGGGGGTGGAGTATCATAATTTTAAACACCCATTGCGGAAAACAACCCATGGAGTAAGTACCAGAAATTGATACACCCGCTAATATCGGGACAACCAAAATAAAATATAACACCATAATAATTTGTAATTAAAAAAATGACGTCAAGGAGAAAAAGAATGTTACAAAAAGGGACCGGAATTTTTATTTTTTATGGAGGTGTGGAAGAAAAGAAGAAGAGCAGTCAAACATTGTGTAGGCAATCACATGGGTTGTAGTGTGGACCCAAAAATAAATAAAAGCTTGAGAAAATGGAATAAGGTTGAACAAATATGCAGCAATCTTGGAGTATAAATAATACAAAATCAGGCTGTTCCTTTCACATTTACACACTTACACCAATATCCCCACTGCCAAGTCATATTTTTTATTTTTTGTGATTTCTATATATTTCTTTTTCTAAATATTGAATTAATAGTTCTCTTTATTTCTTCAACAACACCTTTGATTAATCAAAAGTAGGGTTCAGTTGAGTTCTTTTAATTTTTAAATTATCTATTATAATTCAGTTTGTCCCTGTTAAGTTCTCATATTTTTCATATTAATTTTGGTTTTGAATTTTTGATTTATTTTGATAAAAATGAATTTTTGCTTTATAGTTTTTAATATTATTTGCTAATTTTTAAAAACTTTTAAATTATTTTATTATTTTAAATATGAAATATTTAATTTTTATTACATCATAAATTTTAAAATTAATTATATATTAAATAAAATATAGAATTCAGCTCGATCCCAGTAAACTTGGATTTTAAATTTAAATTCTATAATCCATCCAAACTCCTCAGGTCATTTTTCGATTTTCTTGCTTAATCCTAACTAAAAGAGACAGAGGCTTTTGTTTAGGGATACATAGGGCTAAATATTTGTAATTTTTTAAATAAAGTATTTCTATGTTTATTTTAAAATTTATGAAAATTAATTTTATAAAGTTTTGGATTGTCCCTCTCAACATTGTAATCCCTATCATTAATAAGGTTCGAACTTGAATTCTCGAAAAATCAAATTCCTTTAATCCTTTAGTTACTATTACCCAATTCCAAAAGTAGTATTAGAATTTGGTGAATATTTGAATCTTATAAGAGTTTTAATTCTAAATTTTATCTTTTTTACTTTATGAAAGTTGAAATTTTTCCGTCAAATTTTGACTCTGAAAATTAAAAAGTTATTTTAATTAAGCAACACTATTAAAATTTAATATTATATCGTTGTCTTGTAAATTAGCAGTTTAATAACTTATAACTAAGGAATTACTAAAATCAATCGATCAATCATTTATATATAATAAGTTAGAAAAATAACGGTTCAAATTCATATATTGACCTATAATTAGATCACTTTCTCAATTTTCATAAAGTTATAGTTATAGTTACTCGATGTCTAATTGCTTTCACTTTACATGGTTTTCTTTATTCGTTGCCAGCTTACTGGATTGGCATCTAAAATTGTGATTCAAATTATCAACTAGCGGTTGTTACCCTTTTCATCAAAAAGTTGATGATCAACAACTTCTCACTCTACTTTTCACCTTTCAACTTTTTCAAAATAATATTAATCCTTACTTTGGTTGGCATCAACTTGTACGGGAATACGTAAATGTGAGTACCTGAAACGTAATATCCTCTTATTTTAATTATTTTAATTCTAGACATTGTATCGAAAAATATAGATTAAAAATCATGATACCACACGCATATAAAATAAAGTAAATAAATAATATTTATATAAATATATATATATATTCATATTTATAGTATAAAATACCTCTAAATATAATATAAATTTTAATTTGTTTTGATATATTTCTTCCGAATTAAAAGTTGCATGATGTAGATACACATGCTATTGGCATTTGTTCTTTTTTTGACCTAAGCTAGCGGTATGGACCCATTTTTCTGGATACTTTGATAATCAAAAAAATAAGAAAAGATGATTGAATTTTCTCCAAGATATCTATGAATTATTATGCATAAAAAGCATCTAAAGTACTTGAATAATACTATATTTAATCAAGTATTACAATGCACAGTACATCACTTTTCATATGTGATTAGATTCGTTCAAAAATTGGATTATATTTGTGTCCCAAGGTTAAGTTCCAATTACATTAGTCATGGAATCAACTTTTTCTTTAGCCAGATTTGTCTTCATTCAAATAACAATTTAATACAATAAAATTGTTGATACAAATATATAATAAGGAAGAGATAAAAAGGGAAAGTTGTAGTAATTTAAAAGAGTTCGATTCACTTAAAGAAATGAAGAGTTAGAAGAGACATGAGGGCCGAGGCCAATTAAATATTGAGAAAAGTAAGTGCTCAAAAGGAAAAAAAACTAGTTTCGATCCTTTCTCTATTATTGGAGGGGATATTTATAAGAAAAATTCTTTTGTCTTGTAGTGAAATACGATCCTAACGTGACTAAACAGTTTAATTTATTTATTTTTAAATAATTATCACTTCCTAAAAAGTGTTGATGCACATTTAATATGGAAGTTAAAATCATTAAAAGTGTTTCCATAGAAATCTTAGTCAAAGATATCATTGTCAATATGATTATTGAGATCATTATTGATATAATTCATAAGATTCGATATCATCTATTAGAACGCCTCGTTACATGCATGATTTAGGCATCTTTAAATTGCTTCATTTTACAAGAATTTGGAGAGGGGCTAAGCTAAAAAGAATTTGTAAATATTAAAATGACTTAAATTAAATTTTAAATTATTAAAAAAGAGAGAGGCTAAAATTGTAGTTGTTCCAATTAAATAAAAGTTCAAAGGAATTAGAGGCACTATAATTATAATTACACCATTAAGTCAAGGGGTCAAGGTGCTGCTTGTCCCTTTGGTTACGTGCTGCTCCAAACAACTTTCGACTAGGTTTTCCTTTTTCTTTTGAAAATAAGTTTTGGTTGTTTAATGTCAATATACATTTATCTTATCTATATAAATGTATGGATAAAATATAAGTATTCTTTTTGGTTTTTTATAAAAATAATTCAAAATTTTTATTAATTATAAAAATAATATTTTTTTTATGTATATAAATAACCTGAAATGAATAATGAAAGTGAGTGAAGCCAAAGAGATTGACGGAAGTCACTTACCACGTCAACCAATCATTGGCTGCTAAAATTAAAAAATTAATTTTTTGGGAGTAGTCAATGTATTTAACGTTACCCTTATAAATATCACCTCCAAGACTAATATTTTTGTGTATTTTGTGGGGCATAAATTAAATTTTGTAGAGGAGTCAATCTATTTGGAGTAACCAATGGTAGAATAATGGTAGAGCCAAATATATTGGTGTCACCACTTTTATTGTGTCAGACTTTTTTAAAGTGATTTTAATTTTTTTAAACTCAAATTATTTTTTTATTCAGTGATGCCATAGAGAATGACATGACCATCATGTTGCCGATAGTCCATCGCTATTCTATCATTGGTCACACCAAATAGATTAGTTCTTCCACAAAATTTATTTTATGTCCCATGAAATAAACAAAAATATTGATATTAGAGGTGATATTTATACAGGTGACGCTAAATAAATTGATTGACATGGTAAGTGATTCACATCAATCTTTTTTACTCTATCCACATTTATCATTCATTTCAAATTATTTACGTGCATAAGAAAAAAATTTAAATTACTTATATATATATATATATATATTTTAAATTTAACTTTTTCTTTTTGTTGATAATAAGAGGAATCACCAGCACTTGACATAAAAAGAATAGGCATTTGTTACTTTGTTTCTCTCTCCAAATCCGTATAAATTTGCGTGCGATCGGATCACCCGCATGCAAAGATTTTCTCTAAGGGGTAAAGTAAAATTAGATGAATAATTGACATTTTATTTAGAGTTTCATTTTCTTTTCGTACAATAGGATGGTCAAAGACATGATGCCATAGGCATTAGGGTATATAGCTGTCGCACACCGGCAGAGCCACCTATCAATATCAATAATTATAATAGGTGGATCATACACCACCACCTCATCATTGATTACATATTTTATTTGGGTTTATTAAAATTTTTTTTTTATTACATTTCATAAACAATTATTTTATCTTAATACTTAGATGTTTTATAATTAAATTTTGAAAAAAATTATTTATTTATTTTAATTTGGGCCAAGTCAAGTTTTTACAAAGTAAACAAATATGGTAGTACATTGGGAGGAGTAGAGTGAATTTTGGATGAAATTGAATTTTAGAGTTATAATTATTAAAATCTTATTTGAATATTTTTCATTGGAATAAAAATAATTCCAGATTCTAAAATGGATAAAAATAACTGTGATTAAAAAAACACATTATATGTGTCCTTTGAAATATATTTAAATAAATAAGATATATATCATAATCTTAATTATATTTGAAATTTTTTAATTAGGATTTTAATTTATTTTTTAGAGTTTAAATTTAGATTATTTGGTCTGGACATGATTAGTTTTAAATAATAAAACAAATACGATTATAAGAAAAATTAAAACATAATTTATATGTGATATATGGTGTTAAAATATATTTTAAAATAAATATATGAGGTATATGCCATAATCTTAACCATGTATATGTAGCAATGATAATTCAAAGAATGGTTTGATTAAAATCAAATTTTAAATTTAATCATAATTATTAGTTTTCAGTTGTGGAGAACATTACCAAACCAAGGGAGGCAGTAATGTAAGATTGGACCGCCATTCTCGAACATGTAAGCAAATAACTACAGATTATGGTGGTTGAATATTTTATTTAAAAATATAATATGTTCCCTTTATGCAATGTTTATCATTGCAGCTTTTGCCAAAAGACAAAAGTCTTCAATCTTCTAGTACAACAGATCAGAATTAGACTCACTCTTTAGCCAAGAGACAGAATTTTCATGAATGAATCTTTGATTTTATTTATAAGATTAAAAAAATAACAAAATCCATAATAAAATATATATAGGTCTTGATAAATATATGTAAACCTTAATTAAAAAAAAAGGATACAAGTACAATCATTAGCATTCCTGCTCCCACGATTAATCATGGTGAACTTGTCGTCTCAAAGATTTGTTTTAATTATAATTACTATTATTTATTAGTCGTATTTCTAACTTAATTACTAAATTATTAAAACTTTTTTTATTTTTAAAAAGTAAAAAATATTAGAGTAATGTTATCTTTTATATATATTTCTTTTTGAAATGATTTATTAAATGAGTCGACAAAATTAAAGAATCAAACGTAATAAAATCTTAACTACATAATAATCAAAGAGGAAAATAAGAAATTAACTAAAACAAAATCATCCGTTTTGAAAACCACTAAAATCGATGGTATTCTAGGGCCCTCAATTAACCCCTAATTACCCACTTGATTTGACCCTGAGAAGCCTCCTCTCTTCATCTTTATCATTTCCATTTCAGCTTCCTAAAGAATTGATTGTCGTTTTCCCCAGTGTACCATTTAAGCCGTATTTTTGCCCAATGCTTCCCCGATAGGTTAAGATTCCCTCCTCCTTCATTTTCCTCCTTGCAAACAACGACACTTCTAATAGATAAATTTGCTCTTTCCTCTCCAAACCCTCTATTACTAA
Organism: Gossypium arboreum; assembly: GCF_025698485.1. NCBI lineage: Eukaryota > Viridiplantae > Streptophyta > Magnoliopsida > Malvales > Malvaceae > Gossypium > Gossypium arboreum. The sequence goes on along the minus strand of NC_069074.1, from coordinate 26,944,365 downwards.
GATGTGAGCCAACCCATTTCTTTCTCTTGCAATGCATGAGAAACAACGGTATGGAAAACTGTAGGCATTAATCACTAATTCATCTCTCGTGTTGATATTTGTCTTTTTTTATTATTGTGAGAGCATCTCCCTCCATCTCAATCCATTGGAGTCCCAAATCTACTCCCTTCTGTGTCGCCTGAAGACATGTGCATAATAATGAATTGAATTTAAATTTAAGACTTCATTATATCTATAAACTTTATTTTATCATTTCATCTAGAGCGCTTTTTTTTTTAACTTTTTTTTTTTATAAATTTATTAATAATTTTTTATTCACATCGAAAATGCCTCATAATCTAAATATTATCATTGTTGTTTGAGATTCTCAAACTTATTTAATAGTGCATTTTAAGAATAATTTATGAATTAATTAAATTAAATTAAATTTTTAAAAATCTTTTAGACAATCAATGAACAATATTTGATTTGCGGGTAAAAACTATTTGAGAACAATAATACAAAGTATATTAATTGTAATCAATAATTTATTTTATTAATCAATTTGTTCAAAAAATTACAAATGTTTATTGATAAAAATACTACACTTAAAACACTAAATCCAACATTAAGTTCACTTGCCTTCAAGGTAGTTCAGCCTTTTAAGCTTAACATCTTTTTAATTGACCCTTTTAGGTTTTGCAAGACCAATCAAATTACAAACTTTATGGTATTTTTCTCGATTTTACAAATAGAACTATGCATAAGTTTTTGCTAAAAAGAATCTCTTTATATCAACAAGACCTTATTAAAAGCACCTTCCTAACAACGCAAAGACTCCCTTAATACAAAGACTTCTCAACACTTTTTTTGTTTTAAGCAAGGTCACTTTATATATTTTTCCCTTCAACAAAAAGGGCTATTGTTATACATCTCCACCATGCTTGGAAGACCTCGCCAAGTCAACCACCACGCACAGAGACCTTGCTCAGTCAACTTCAGAGATGACCTTCTTAACATCTCACTTTGCCCAATGTTGTATGGCTACGGGCACATAAGCTATATACGACTACACATGGCCATTATGCGATACGCACTTGTCTTAAAAGACTTGATGGCTATATATATACCTTTCTTTGTTACTCTATAAGGGACTCTCTCATTCTCAACACAAGAGAAAAACAAGGGAAACGTAAGGCTCCACTACGCCTCTTTTAAAAGACCACCTACAACTCTCATACTCTTAAAACACCTTCAATCTTCATCCATCTATCATTCTTTCGGCCTTCAGGCGTGTAACAACCCAAAATCCTAGGCACCGGAAAAGTGTGTTATCGGGCCTCCATCTTAGTGAAATAAGTATGAAAATAATTATTAAAAATATTTATGAGCCTAGTGGTGTGTCTAATTAGGTTTTAATTAAGTAAATTTAGCTTAATTTAGAGTAATTAGTGAAAAGGATTAAATTGAATAAGATGTAAAATTTTAATTCTAAAACAATAGAAAGTAAAAAGGGTCAAAATGGGAAATATGCCATTAAGTAATGGTTGAGGCGGCATAAATGTATTAAAAAAATCTAAGATTTTATTTAGATTATATATATATTATATAATATTGTATAATTGATTATTATAATTATTAATTGTTATGGTTTTATATTATTATTAGTATTATTATTAAATAAATTAAATATTAGAGAATTGTATGGTAATAAAAATATTGGTATATTTGTAATAAATAGATACATGTGTACTTGTTATAAAATAATTTGTTTACTTAATATTAAAGTAATAGATAATTAGATTAAATTAAATTATTGATAATTAAATAATTATATTATAAGATTTTTTTATATGATAAATAAAGTATGATTATGACAAGTGTAAGGTGATAAAATATACATATGTAATGATAATATTTATACAATTATAATATTTTATTTAAATTAGTAGATATTTATTATTTATTATTATTATAATTAAGAGATATTTATTAATTAAATAATTATAAAATAAGATTTTATGTGATAATTAAATAAAATTATGACAAATGTAGGGTGGTGATATTGGACAAATGTAAAACATGTGTGTGTACAATTGTTATATATATAATTGCTATTAAATAGATATTTATTAATTAAATATAATATAAATTAAATAAAGTAAAAAAAAGATAAAGCATAAAATAAATAGAAACTAAACAAACAGAATAGGAAACGAAGCATTCGAAAACAGGGGAGAAAAAGAGAAAGAAAAAGGGAAAGAAAAATGAAAAATTGGAGATTTGAAGCTTGAAATTTTGATTGGTAAGTCAATTAAGTCCTTTTTAGTTAATTTTGATGTTTTAGAAGCTTTAGAACAAAGTTTTGTTGAAATTAAGTTAAGGTTTTGAAAGTTTTTAGGTTCTTGAACATAGTTCATGTTGAGCAAAATAATGAATTAGGGATTTAATTGAATAAATTTTAAGTTAGAATTGAATACAAGATTGAATTGTAAACTAAGCTATAAGTTTTGAGTTTTAGGGATTAAATTGAAATAAATTCGAAATTATGAAAATATGATAAAAATTAAATAGTTAGATGTGGGTTTGGCAAGAAATTGAGTAGCAAAAAGGTATGAATTGAGAAAGAAAAATATATAGGTTTAGTTGGGATTAAATTGGAATTAAAGTAAAAGTTAGATAAAAATTTCAGCGTTTAAATTGTGTTATGCTAATAATTGTGAAATTATTTTAATTGTTCGTAGCTAATATCGAGCCTGAAGCATCGGCCCAAAAAGGAAAAGGAAAGATCGTCGAGGATTAAATCCGAAGAGAATTCTGGTTTGTATCACTATAACCCAATCTTTATAATTAATATGTGTTTAATTTAATATGAATGTGTGGTAAGTATTTTTAAGGTAAGTAATTAATGAACTGATAAAATTTGTGATTGGGTATTAAAATTGAGATTGATCTTGAAATGAATTATGGGATCTTGAATATTGTTTTGAATACCGAATTGAAGCGAGAAATTCTTGAATAATGTTAAGTATATTGCATTGAACTGTAAAATTTCTAATGAAGTGAATTATTGAATTACTGTGAAAATTGATCAAAATAATAAATTATAATTAATATTGAATCGAAATGGAAATTGTACTGAAAAATGATTTAAATACCCTATTAACTAGTCGGGCTAGTCGGATATAGTTGGCATGCCATAGGATATGGAAGAGTACGGGTTTTTGTCGGCTTACTGATCAGGCACTTATGTGCCGACTACTGTTATTGTTACCGTTACTGTTACCGATTCGACACTTTGTGTGTCGAATACTGTTACCGTTACTGTTACAGATTCAGCACTTTGTGTGTTGAATCTTTATCTTATCTTATTACTATCGCTACTACAATTCGATTCTTGATTAGGTATGCGTATGCCGTTAAGGCACATTGTGCCGTACTGGTGTGTTGGTTGGAATCTGTGTATCCACCGAGTCCGAGTCAAGTTAATAGGGACAAATGAAATAAATCTACTGATAAAACTAAATTTGAATGATATAGCCTATGTGAAAGTTGAGAATTGAAATAAAGAAATAAGAATGATATATATATAATCGAATGATAACATAAAAAGATTGAATTGTTCATTAAGTGATGATAATTGTAATGTAAAAGTATGTGTGTGATTTAATGTATTTAATTATAAACTGAATTATAGTGATACCATTGAGTATATGCATACTCGATACGATTGTTTCCGTCATGCAGTTGTAGAAGTCAAATCTTGAACCAAACATCCAAAGCCGGACCGACTTGACAAACTTTTGGTGATGTATATTTTCATTTGGTAATGTGGCATGTACATAGGATGTATATAAAGGTTATTATGTTTTGAATATAAATGGTTTAAAATATTAGTATTGCAAGTCTAAGAATTATAATGAAAAAGTCTATCAATTTCAATTTAATTAGTACAATGATAATTTTAAATTGATATTATATTGATTAAGTTGATTAGAAGGCAATTTAGAATAGAAAATGAATGTGTGAAATAAATTGGTTGAATTGGTTATGTTTGAAATGAATACGGTTTAATTGCGAGGATTTTATGTAAAAATAAGCGAAATGTTTGTCGAAATTTATAAAATAATAATAATAATAATAAAATTGGAGTACTTAAACGAGTCCGTTTTACTTAAATGTATGATTTAGATTTGAATAGTTCAATATAGGGATTTAGTAATTAAATTATGCTATGAATATTATTTTATTTGTGAATTATTCATAAGTTGTCTGATACGTCTGGTAATGCCTCGTAACTTTATTCCGACGACGATTCGAGATTAGGGGGTGTTACAATTGTTGCCACCATCAACCACCAAATGCACATATGTACATCAACAAGATTCAATATGTTACACAATATTAACAAGAATCAAGATAAAATAAATAAAACAAAACATAATTAAAAATAATAAAAACATGATAAAAATATATTAACATGTTAAAATTTATATAAAACAATTTATCAACGCATCAAAATTTACAAAAAAAAATCTAATATAACAAATACAATAAAAGTACACAAATTATAAAATAAACAATAATTAGATATGTCATTGAGTATCTATTGTTGAAAAATATGGACATCACATATATAATAATTGTAATTACATGTTATTATTTACTATCATAAAAGATTAATCCAAATTATAAGTGATTTAACTTTGATTAAGGTTTATTAGGCTTTAGTTATTAAATAAAGTATGAGTCAAATATATGTAGATACTCTAGTAACTAAATTTTTAATTGATGATGGGTTGATTAAAAATTAGGGTTAATCTGCAAAACTTATATATTAGGGTTATGTTCCTCAAATTACACATATGTAACTTTTCTAATATCTCATCTTTAAAAAAGAGAGAGCTACATTCTCTGAATTACTTGTGTGCTGATTTAAAATATCAAAACCACAAGATCGAATATTTCAAGAAATCAATGGATTCAAGTACGCTTCCGCATTTAATTTTGTTCTTGATGATTTAACATGATAGATCATGAGTAATAAAATTTTATATCAGATCTTGTTTTTACAGTTCTAACAAGTGATATCAAAGCTCATCATGTTGAACCATTGAGAACGAATTGATTCATTTTTTTTTTTGAATTGATTCGTTTTTTTCAAATTTTATGGTTACGACATTTCAATTATATACTATGTTGAATCTTTGAGATTCTTGATAAAAAAATTTTGTTTTTGATTCTTTAAATTAAAGTTTTAAGGTTTTATAAATATAAATTAATTTCACATTTTCATATGCTATTAAAGGATCAAAGTTTATAATTTATGCTGTTCTTGATTAACTTTTTACTCTTTCGTCCACTTGCACTGCCAATTGCTATTAATTTCGTTCCAATTTACTGCTGCTAAGCGTCGATCATCCCTCGAATTTGCTCTTTTTTGTTGCAATTTCAGCCATAATTGTTGTACCAATCCATCTAAATATCAACTATTTAGCGTTTCTTAAAGTCATTGTCGTGCCTTCAATTTTTGTTTCCATCTCCTTTTAAAAAGAAAAAACTTCAAACAATCATATCGTTTATACTGTTGGATTACTGATTTTTTATGATTGTGATGTCATGTGTATGCAGATGTGGCTTATTGAACTTTTCTGGGTTATTATAGTTTATTTGATAAATATACTATTTTTGGGACTTTGGGTAGTGTATCTTATTTGATCACTTATTTTCATACCATTTTTTTGCTTTTTTCTATGACTTGCATATGGTAAGTGAGTAATCCATAACAAACATGTTATTCATACTTTGGGAATTTGAGTTTTTGCTAGAATATTTCTTTGGTTTCCTTTTTTTTTTAATTAGTAGTTCCGGATATATTTTTCTCTCAAAGCATGCCCTATTGTTGTTTGTTTTTTTGCATATTCCATGTTTTTCTTCTCTGGAAATTTTAATGTTGGATGCTTTAGTGTAAATCTAAATGAATTATGTTTTTAAGCATTAGTCATGACACTGTAATGATGGAATTGGCTAGTTTGCAAAAGGAATTTGTTTTCGTTCTATGACTAATTCATCATTTATTATTTTTTAATTAAATTCGTCAAATTAAGGTTTTCGGTTCTGATGGTGGCATTAAGACAACCTTATTTTGGGTTATTTCGGAATTTATAAAGCAATAAAAAAATTATTTTGACCTTTAATTGTTATGAAAATTTTAAATTTGAATATTGGTATATTTATATGTATTTTAAAATAACTTAATTGAAAAATAAGGTCAAAGTGACCTCTGTTATTGAAATTATTTTATTTTAAAATATGAAAGGTTGTGTGCATGTAACTTAAGTTATGTTAATATTGATTGGCCTAAAAGAAGGTTAATATTTAACAAAATTACATGTGCAACTGTGTTAGTAAACATGTGATGACTATTTAGTTTTATATGTAAGCAATAATTGGTTTTAAATTTGAATATTGGTATAATGACATGTGATTGCAGAGTAATTAATATATATATATATATATATATATATATGCGGTCTAAGTGGGAGATTGTTGAAAAATATAGACATCACATATATAATAATAGTAATTACATATTATTTATTATCATAAAAATTAGCCCAAATTAAAAGTGATCTAAATTGGTTAAGATTTATTGGGTTTAGTTATTAAATAAAATATGTGTTAAATATGTGTAGATACTCTAGTAACTAATTTCTAATTGATGATGGGTTAATTAGAAATTAGGTTTAATGTGCAAAAGTTATATATTAGGGTTATAATCCCCAAATTACACATATGTAACTTTTCTAATATCTCATCTTTAGAAAAAAAAGAGTCACGTTATCTGAATTATTTGTGTGCTAATTTTGAATATCAAAACTACAATTTTTATATTAAATATTGATAGATCTAGTAGCCAATAAAATCTAATAGAAAGAAGAAAAGGATAATGTACAAGGGTGAAGTAAAAAAATCTTGTATTGGTTGGTCGAGAAAAATTTTGGAGAAGTTAAAAATGATTTAAATTGAATAAATAATTTTCTCTAAGAGCCAAAAGTATAACTTTTTTATTTCATCAATGCTAAAATTATTAAAATTAAACCCTCAATTTTTAAGAGGGACTAAAAGGGAAACTAAACCTTCTAGGAGCTAAAAGGGACTTGTTTCATCCCTGATCATGTAACTACAACAGTAATATTAATATATACAGTACAATGATCGTGATATATTTTAAAAAAATTGCATCATTTAACAATTATCAGATGTAGTTGTAAGGTATATTGTATTTTCAGAAAGATAATATTGTTTCGAATTTTAAAGACAATATTGTTGAGAGTAACAATCACAAATCTTGAACTGAACAATAAAACAAACATAAAGAATAAAAGAAAACAATATCAAATTGTATCCGTTACATAAAACTCATAATGTTATCAAAATTTTTATAACGCTAGTAAATATATCCAATCACATCTACTAATGAGATATTAACATTATTGATTAAGATAGAAGTTATGAATATTTGAGTCTATAAATTTGGGATGTGTAAGTAATATATGAACTTGATTCAATTTTTTAATTTTATATTTATAATTGTATTGTATTTATAAATTATAAAACTTAAAAAATATATAATTAAAAGATATAAATAAAAGAAATAGAGGCAATACGTAATGTTGAGTGGAGCAAAATGATGGTCAAGATTTAGAAACTACCACTAGAGTAGCATAAAGAAAATTGGACCACACTGAATCAGTTATTTAGGCCAAACCATCTGCTTTTATTCTTATTTAGTACACTCAAAAGCCTACTTTCAGCTTAGTTCATGTCAATCTTTACCAACCATTCATTTTCCTCCACGTTTCCTTCTCTCGTTCTGCCACTTTTCTTATTCTCACTGCGTCCCAGTCTTCTCTTCCCCAACTTCTTTCCGCATCCAATCCAACACCCTTTATGGTATTAAAGGTGAGCTTAAATGTGCGATACATTTAAACGAGTGTATTGCACCACACCCCCTTCTATCGCTCGTCTAAACTTATTCTAATTTAACATATAATATCTCTCTCATTTCATTTTTATTTCCCAACCCAATTTTCATATTTTAGTTTTATTTTTTTTGTTATATACTATTAATTTAGTTTTAATTGAGTTTCGACTTAACTTAAAAAAATATTATTATAATAAAATTTTATCTCGAAATACTTCTATTATCTTAATCTTATCATTTTAACCAAACACATAATTAATTTCAATATTGTTTTTAATAAATTTATTATATAAATTTTATATTTACAGAGGAGTACCATAATCTAATAATTTTAATGTAGTTATAATACACAAATAATAATTAAAATAAAAGATACAACATACTAATTATATTTATACTACATATTAAACACTTGGTGAGTTAAAGTCACGAATCAATTAGACAGTTTAATTGAAAAATTATGAAAATTATCTTAATTTATATGGTAAATTATATGGTGATTAAAACTTTTTCGACACCCGTTTAATATGGATTCGAACCGTGTTACCCTAATCTGTACCCCTAATATTGTGTGTATATATATATATATATAAAACTATTCACAAGCAATAGGATTTGAACTTAAACTTTTATAATTTTTAACATTTATACTTTACTATTCATCTAAAATCTTATTTGCTATTAATATTAATTTTAATAAACATATTTGTCATGTATATCGGTGGATATACCGTAATCTCGATTGATAGTAAAATGTCATAAAAATAAATTTAAGTAAAAATTGTTTTATTCATTTATAAAAATATAAAAACAAAAATATCTTTATAATTTGAATTGAAACCCAATTAGTAAATGAGACTAACTTTTAATTAAGTGGTTAGGATTGTTACTATAAGTTGTAAACACATTGATAGACAAAAAAATCAAAATTTATAAAAATAAAAACATAAAATATCTAAATTAATATGACAAAAAAGATAAATCCATAAAAAATATGTATACACACAAATCATCAAATTTAATTTTATCTCATTTTTAGCTCCTTAAAAATCGACAATCCGTTGCGTAGTTATTCAGAGTCTTCATTCAAATCAAACCAGTACCAAAACTCACCGGATTTTTCTCTCTCACAGGATACTCCGCCGAACTTCACTCCAACGCCCAATTTCTTTGCTCAAAACGCCATCGTTTTTTTCTGTCATTTTGTAACCGTCTCTGCAAATTGTTCTGCAGAAAAGAAAAGGAAATCATTTGAAAAAGGCCAATCCAAGAAAAAAAGATAGTTCCATGAAAAGCTTAACTGCAACCACCGTGCTCCGCCTCGACGTCAGCCGTCGTCATTACTGGAATCTTCTAATTCTTTCATTTTATTAAATAAAAAGAAAAGCAAGTTCAATTCTATGCATCCTCTCTGTTGTATTTCCACCGTATCGGATCATTCCCCAGTCAAACCTTTACCCGACAACGTCGCCATGCCTCCTCATCCACCTGTAACTACCGTAACAACCACTTCCTCTTCCGGCTCTTCATTTAGATCCAACTCGGTTCGATCTATGGTCCAAATCCTGTGCCAGTCCGATCAAAATCAGAACAACCAACATCGCCGTACTAGTAGCGTGGATTTGAATCGGATGAGCCAGAGAAATGGGACACCGTTGGGAAGAGAGGTTTCGAAGGCTCTGAATCTGGCTCCGGCTCCGGCTCCTCCGCAGCAAGTGGATGTGAAGATAAACAACATCGTGGGGAACGGAATATCGGGAGTGCTTTACAAATGGGTGAATTATGGGAAAGGTTGGAAACCGAGATGGTTCGTTTTGCAGGACGGAGTTTTATCATATTATAAAATCCACGGACCTGATAAAATCGTCGTTAGCCAAGAAACGGAAAGAGGATCCAAAGTTATCGGCGAAGAATCTCTCCGTCTTATCTCCCGACATCGCAATTCCATTTCTCGTCATTCCCAAAACCGTCGGAAACCCTTTGGTGAAGTCCACCTAAAGGTTAAAAAATAAAAATATTAATGAATTAATGGAAAATAAAACAAAAAAACAAATTTGATTTGGTTTTTCAATTATTTGATTCTTGAATTTTTCTCAGGTTTCCACTATAAGGGAGAGCAGATCAGATGATAAGAGATTCTCGATCTTCACCGGAACTAAGAGGCTTCATTTACGAGCCGAGGCTCGGGATGATCGGGTTGCGTGGGTGGAGGCGCTTCAGGCGGTTAAAGATATGTTTCCTAGGATGTCAAATAGCGAGCTCATGGCTCCGATGGACAATGTGGCGGTTTCAACTGAAAAGTTGAGGCAACGGCTGATGCAGGAAAGGGTAAACGAATTGGCTATCCAAGATAGTGAACAGATTATGAAGAGTGAATTCTCGGCATTGCAGAACCATCTAGTGTTGCTTAAACAGAAACAAAGTCTTCTCATTGATACCTTGCGTCAATTAGAGGTATGTGTTTATCTTAATTATAATACACTACCTATTCATTCAATTTGATTAAAACTTGATTGATTTTTTCAAAACAAATTCATTGATTTCCCTTTCTTTTTTTTCTTCATAGAAATTATAAAGGGGTATGATATTTAGGATATCATGAAGGAATATTTTGATGATATTTTGCTTTTATAAGAGTGGGGAGTTTTTTTTTTCTTGCGGTACTGCCTCTTGCTAATACTCCGTTATAGAAGTTGAGAGGAGTCTGGTCTTATATGTCTCCATCTTTTTAGTTAATAAAACGTTGGTGGTGTTGTGGTTGATTCGAGATAAAATAAATGTCAATATAGCGAGGCATTTGTTGTGGAACTTGTATGGCATTGATGGCGGTGACAGTAGCAGTTGTGCTGGTGGTTGGATCGGTGATATTTGGGGGTAGGCTATTTGATGGAGCAAATTAAATGTGATGTGTGTGGCCTTCAAGTAATCCGAAGGTTTTACTTCATACTGGAAGAATTTTAAAATTCCTCAACTTGCAGTTGATATAATTTAATTACATGTGAGCATTCTTTTGACCAAGTAGCATGAGTACAGATAAAATTTGTAATTTTTTTTTTTTTTTTTTTCTCGGGGGAGTGGGGAGGGAGGGGACTCTTTTATGGGGTGTCCTATTCGTGTTGTTTTTCCTTGAGAATATCAACATGTACATGGAAAAGTAACTTAAAATTACTTTCTGCTCAAAGTACTTTCACTTCCTTTTTAACTTTCATGCAAATGTACTTTTGGAGAATTAAAAACTTAAAATTGCTTAATTTTCAGAATTAAAAACTTCTGAAACAAAGATTTTAGTTCTCATTTTTGTCTTCTGCTAAGAAACTGCTATGTGTACTTTATTTTGTAGACAGAAAAAGTTGATCTGGAGAATACAGTGGTTGATGAGAGCCAAAACAAGTTGATTGATCTAGGGGCTTCTTCTATGATAAGGCAAGACAAGTCCAGTGGTAAGATTCTAGGCACTGGAAGTACTTATTACAACTGCTGGTCCCTTAATTTATGCTGAACTATTTATTATGTTTTGGGGTACGTGTGGTTGATGTTTATAATCAGTGCTCACAACTTGCTATTGGTTCAGGAACTTTTTTTCTTTCAATTCTATCAGACATGTGCCTGAGTTTTACCTATACTTATTTTTAGACAACTTATTATGCTTTCTTTTTATGTTGTCAAAAGATGAGCTGGTTCATGTCTGTGCCTTTTCTTTGTTTTTACTTGTTACTTGTTCTATTTTATAAGTTTATTCTTCTTTCCATCAATTTGAAGTTGCTATTCTTGGCTCTTTGTCCCTTATGCGTTCTTTTATCCCTTTCTTATGCATCATTAAGTGCAGAGATAGACTTCCGGATAGGCTGGAGCAGGATATAGAAATGGTCTCCATGGTCTTTCCTCCGTTAAGGAAGAGTATATGACCACTGAGCCACCGCCGAAGCTTGGCCTTTTCTGGAGCTGACTTATTAAAATTGTTATTGTGCTGGTTGCTTAGTTATAGAAATTGCTTATACTGTCTTCTTCGTTCATGTGCATGGCTTTCTTATATGTTTGGTTATGGAAATTGTTATTACTTAAATGTTTTCATAGCACTGCTTTCTTTTGTTAATTTTTTTTCTTTTCTCTTTGAATTCTTACTCAGAAGGAAGTTCAACTGACTCAGATGATGATAATGAAAGAGTTGACGCTGCAGAAGAAGAAACTGATGAAGATGACCATACATTCTTTGACACTCGTGACATTTTGTCATCAAGTTCTTTCAGAAGCAATGGATCTGATCTCCGGACATCATCTTTTTCTTCTGATGATAAAGGTACTATTGTTGATGATTCTGAAGACAACATCGATCCTTACATCAAATCTGTTGGAAGTAACTTTCCTAGCATTAAACGACGAAAAAAGTTGCCTGACCCTGTTGAAAGGGAGAAAAGTGTAAGTCTTTGGTCAATGATCAAGGAGAATATTGGGAAAGACCTTACAAAAGTTTGTCTTCCTGTTTACTTCAATGAGCCTCTCTCTTCTCTTCAAAAGTGTTTTGAGGATCTGGAATATTCATATCTGCTTGATCGTGCATATGAATGGGGTAAAAGGGTGAGCCTTTGAACTCCATATTATTTTATTTTAGAGAACAGAGCATTGGTTGCAAAATAAAATTTTCCTGCGCTTAAATTTATCTGTAATCACATCACTTATTTAACGTAGTCATAGTATACCTGAGGGCTCTCTGATTTTTCCCCATCATTTCTCTCTTTCACACCTATTTTATACTTGACTGTGCAAAAGGCTAGTTGCTATGCTTTTAGCAGTTCATTCCCTTAATAAACTTTGACAATCTGGATTTTTGGTGAGATTCCCCTGGGACTCATAATTTCCCGTAAAAAATTTGCAGGGAAATAACCTAATGAGAATTCTTAATGTGGCTGCATTTGCTGTGTCTGGATATTCTTCAACAGAAGGAAGAATTTGCAAACCCTTTAATCCATTATTAGGAGAAACATATGAGGCTGACTTCCCAGATAAAGGTGTACGCTTCTTCTCAGAGAAGGTTTGGCTGTATTTGAGATATAGTCTATCCTTGTTTTCTACTTTCTGTTTTTCTGCATTTACACATCTATATTCAAAATTTAAAGCATATTAATCTTGCTTTAAAGGCCAAACCTTTGACTGAAGAATAGGCCTGGTTCATTTGACCTACCTATTGCTTTATTAAATTCAATATTCATAGAACATCAAAACCTTTTTTGCTTGTATATTTCATGCAATAAAATATTTTCCTTAATTTTGACTTTGCACATTCTATTTGGTTCGTTTTACCTGGTTAGTACAGTGATATGGAGTTGAAACAAGTTTGCTACGCCTGATGCCAAATTTGCTGTACTGCATGAGCTGTGCAAGTTTAGTATATTATTGATCGTTTGGTTCACAGAAAGGCAGAGCTAGGATTTCCTTTTTTAGCTTGCTTCTCTTTGATTGTTCTTCTGTCACTTCCTTTTCTTTTTCTGGTCTAAATACCAATCCAAAAAGTTGCATCCTTGTTTTGGATGCAACTGGAGTAGAGCTAATATATAGGGTAGTAAGGAATAAGGTAGCATATTTATTCAATCATCACCTAAAATGATATTGCTTGGGTGGCCAACCATAAACGAATTTGTGTAAGGGGAAACAGGAGTGTGTGCTAAAGATTTTGAATCTCATAATTTACAAGTGTAGTTAATAGACGATCTTAAATACTAACTTATGCATTTAGGTGTTAATAAGTGGGAATATTAATAGGCTTCAGTATCATTTATATTATCCGTACTGGCAAAAGAAAAGCACACTGCTTGCTATATTTTTTTCAGTTCATCTCTTTGTCCTTTTTTTTATTTGTTTCTGCTTTAATGCTATCCACGAAGTTGCTGATAGTTATTCCATTTTTGATGTCAGGTCAGTCATCATCCTATGATTGTAGCATGTCATTGTCAGGGTACAGGATGGAAGTTGTGGGGTGATAGCAATTTAAAGAGCAAATTTTGGGGTCGCTCAATTCAGCTAGATCCTGTGGGTGTGTTGACCTTGGAGTTTGATGATGGAGAAGTGTTCAAGTGGAGTAAGGTATAACTCCAAAATTTAAGAACAATTTGGCGTATGTGTTGTAACCAAACTTAGATGGATTTTCTTTTGACAGGTGACGACATCAATATACAATCTCATACTGGGAAAGTTGTACTGTGATCACTATGGTGCTATGCGAATAGAGGGGAATCGTGACTATTCATGTAAGCTGAAATTCAAGGAGCAGTCTATCATAGATAGAAACCCTCACCAGGTGATCTTTCATCTTCCGAAAAATAATCAATTTACTAAATATATCAAATCATTTTAATAGAATTATGTTATTGTTCTATCATCCTCTTTTTAACCATCATAAGCATTTATCAGTTTATAAAACTTTATTGCATTCCAGGTACATGGTGGAGTTCAAGATAGAAATGGAAAGACGGTGGCCACATTATTTGGAAAATGGGATGACAGCATGCATTATGTGAATGGAGATTGTTCTGCAAAGGGAAAAGGACAGGACTCTTTGTCAGAAACCCATCTGCTCTGGAAGCGGAGCAAGCCTCCTAAATACCCCACCAGATATAACTTAACACGTTTTGCCATCACATTGAATGAGCTCACTCCTGGTCTGAAGGTGATTATTATAATAGTTTCGATTGGATTAAAACTAGGAAGCTGTCTAATGCCTTAAATATATTTCCTTGCATTTTTGGGCTATCCCTACAATTCCTGAATTACATCTAATACCTTGATGGTTTTTGTGAAATGCTGGTTTATATTTGATTTTTGGTAATGAAATTTTGGTCCTAAAGATCAAATCAGTTTGTCCAATTGAAACTATAGGAATTAAATGGAATGACTTTGAAACCGATGCACCAACTAGGTACCCTCAGAATTGCTTGCAGTAATTGGCATGTTGATTTCAATCTCCTTAATGTACACAGGAAAAGTTGCCTCCAACAGATTCAAGGCTGAGACCTGATCAAAGGTATCTGGAAAATGGGGAGTATGAAATGGCAAATTCAGAGAAGCTGCGGTTGGAGCAGCGGCAACGACAGGTAAGTTTTAGTTTTCTTTTCTGCAACAAATTCCATGTATCAATGAAGCAAATTGGCTTGGGAAGAGTTATAGAGCCCAGGAACTATTGATTTATAATTACATGTAGATGTTATGTGGGTTAGGAACTTGGTTTTGTTCTTCCAAAAACCGTAGTTGTGATTTACTCATTCCAAGATTTAGACTCCTAGTTGAGGATAATATAAAAAGATCAACTAAGAGCATTTCAAGGCTTTATAAAACTAACCTGCAGATGCCACTAATGTAGTGAAAACATAAACCATGAGTGGTGCATACAGCTGGAAATAACATCAATCTTAAGTTATTAAATACCCTACTGAGGATTTCACCGAAACCCAGGTTTTCTTTTCTTGGTTGCTTTATGGTTAAAGGATTTAGCAGTTAAAGTATACATATAGGCAGTCATACTATAGTCAAAAGTACAGTTCTATCATGTATTATAGAACTGAATAATTTAATCATTTTGCACTTGATTTTGGTGCAAACAAGTAAACTTGAATTAATGAAAAACCATCGAAGTGTTGATATGGACTTCTGATATGTTATAACACTGAGCTGCGTATAGAACTAAAGTAGTAGAAGAATTCATTCTCTTAAAGAACGTATGCATTGTGGGATTTCAACCCATATACTTCGTTAGATTTTAGAAGTCTACCATTTAGACGGTTTCTCATTAACACTGATATCAATATTATTTGTTTGCATCAAATCTCAGACATGCAAAGAATAAAAACTAATTGTACTTTTTATTATACTACTGGATTTAGCAAATAATTTTGAAGGTTGTTTTATGTCTAATTGGGGTTTCTTTTTTCAAATCGAATTCAGGCTCGGAACATGCAAGAGAGAGGTTGGAAGCCAAGGTGGTTTGCAAAGGATAAAAATAGTGATTCATATCGATATATTGGTGGATATTGGGAGGCTAGAGAGCAACGGAAATGGGATTCATGTCCTGATATTTTTGGCCAAATCCCTTCTGATCATCCCCTTGACTAAATTGAAAATCCTTATTTTTTTCCTTGTTGATTCTTCTTCAATTTTTTTCACCAGATGTGATGGGGCACGCATCAACTGGGCCAAATCATTTTCGGGTTGCCCCGACAACAAGAATGTAAGTTTTTAGATTAAAAAGTTTATTAAGAAAATAATAGAAGGTTATTGTTTTTTTTCCATCCTTTTGCTTCTGGGTTCATATTTGGTGATGTGATAACAAGTTGTGATCCATGAGATTTAAGGAAAAGAATTACACAGCGACTGGGTTTTAGTTTCTCAAATAAAAACAACTAATAAAAAATACAAATTTGGAACTTGGTAATTTTAACATAAAATATTTCTGACAAGCCTGTGGATTAACAACAGAGACCCGACCATCAATGTTTTTATGTATTTGAATGATTTGTCTCTGTCTGAAGTTGTTTTAATATGTCCATTTTATTTTCATACGCATATGTTGGGGAAATTGAATTTACTTATTTTTTTTAAGTGTGAAAACTACTAGAGGCAAAAATAGTAGACAGATGGAAATGAAATGTTAGATGATTTGTATATTAAATCGTCGACTGAGGAAATTTTATTTTGTTTTTGAGAAATGTATATATATATATATATAATAGGATATTATTTTATATATTGTTTGTGGAATTTTATACATGTAATATATATTTTATACTCACAATGTCACCCTTCAATACTATTTGTAAAAGTTAAAATTCCACTGAAAGTGTTATTTTTATTGAAAAGAAAATGTCGGATCAATTCAAAGCTTAAATTTATTTATATTAATAAATCCGCCATTAAATATAAATAATGTAAAAAATTTATGTAAATTAACTTAAATTTTACAATAAAATACATATTTTCTTTCCCCATCAAATGTTTAAATTGCCAAACAAGAGAAATATAATATATATATTATATATATAAAAGAGAAAATCCACTATGGAGCTTTTTGAAACCCTATGCAATGGGAAAAGGGTTTTTAATTTTACTTAATAGTTATCAAGATGTTATTATGTCAAAGATTCATTGCAAAATCTAACTTCCATTGTTTGGGACTGGGACATGAGATGACCACTCCTTAAACTAGATATTCAAGATATTGTGGTTATGGTCGTTTTTATAGATGTCCTAAGGAATATTGTATTTCAATTAATATGAGTTTATTAACTGGCATGAGTTTGACATTCATAGATGTTGAGATAAGAGTTTAGGTTTTACCCATATAATTTTTCTCAAATCTTATCAATCTCTTCTTTCTTTTTATCTTATCATTATATATATTCGAACCTAAAACAATCAAAATGCTTTAAGCATTTTTCAATTACTCTTTACAACTCAATTTATCATGTAAATGTTTTTATGACGAATATTATAAAGTGTTATAAAAATTCTTGAATATGTTATATATTATGTTATTTTATTACTATTTTAATATTTCCTTTGTTGAATGATATGTTATTAAGAACTATTGAGCTTGTGAACATTATCTTTCTAATGCTAGTAATTAATATATTACAATCTTAGATAAGGTGGCCAATTGATTTATTGTCCTAGTTGATTATATGATCAATTATTTTTATTTCAATCAAAATCTTTGATTAACATTTTGAACAAATGAAAAAATTGATTTGGAGGAAAACCCAAATTAGAGATACGTAGAGGACATCAAGTCTGAAGTTGAGATTTTTTTTGGGTCTATCAAAGGAGGACTTGAGTATTATGAGGTGGCTTTTAGTGAAGAAATGTCGAGACATTTGTGTACTGGCAAAGTGACAATATTGCGATCAACTTGTGTGCAGAGAGCTTGAACCTGTTAGCAACGAGTTTTAGTGTCGAGAAAATATGAAAAAAATCTTTAGCTCATATTGTATCATCAAGATTGTCAATGAATTTTAATAACAAACAAAAATTCAGTACTTTATTTATATTTTTTGCCTAAACAATTATATTTTTATTTAAACTTTCTCACTTTTTGTACGAGTTTTAGATTATAACCAAAAGAAAAAAGGTTTACTACGAATCCAACCTAAATTGTTTTTGAGTGGACAGCCAAGTTGGAAATTAAGTCTGAATGGAGCAAAACAAGATAAATTGTAAAAGAAGTAAGATTTGAAAGTCCACTTATCACAATAATAAAATGAAGAGTAAATAAAAATAAAATGGTATAGAAACTTAATGAAATCTTTGAACAAAGTAATCCAAAAACTTCAATTATTGAGTGGGTTCCTACAAAACCCTTAGTTTATACAAACATCTATCAAAGGAAGAAGCTTGAGTTCTCTGCAACTCTTACAATTCTACTAACTTGCGAAAAAACGACCGCCAAGGACTCTATTTATAGGCTACAAATTTAGATAAAATGAAAAGAATTATCTCGTCTTAATCCTTATATTTGACTGATCACTTTAAATCTACTTATGGAAGTTGTCTTCCTATACCCATTGCATGTGGAGATGATTTTAGTTGATATAGAATTCACCAAGATGTGTTGTACTTCCTTACAGCATGTGCTACCAAAATTTGTTTTATTTTCTTTGGGTTGTTAAGAGTTAATCCATGACGAATTCGATCAATCAAGGCTTTTCTCACTTCAATCCAACAAGAGCACGACCTGCAAGACAAAAATAGAGTCCGTTAATCCAAGAAATCAAATTAAATAAAACCAAGTGTGGCAACATCATGAAAGGCCAAAGTAACCACGTCAATTTTTTTTTTCAATCTCCAATATGGTGCCATAAACCATAACCATATGTCCAAGAAGATAGTAATTCCATACTTGGCAAAGTTTACATACTATTGAAATGTTCAAACTTTATACGAATGACATTCCTAGAAAATAGCTAATTAAGACTTTTTATGCACAAAAAATTTATACGGATGACATTCCTACAAAATAGCTAATTAGGACTTTTTATGCACAAAAAAGGAAAGTTATCAAATTGAAAAAGTCTAAAAAATAATAATTAAAGGTCGGTGGCGGATAAGATATATTTCTAGAGAATGTAATCTAGTTGCTGATTGTTTAGCTTAGTTGAATTTAGCATGGAGGTCAAGCCTATAGGTTATTGATGCGCTCCTAATCAAGTTTACTTTCACTTAATTTAATTTAATGTAATGTAATTTTTTCTTTTGTTTATTACCAAAAAGGTTGCTAAATGAATTTTATAAAATTCTATTAGTTAAGTGTTCACCTTTTTTAAGAATAACATACATTCAAATAATTATTGTAAAAAATGAATCAAAATAAAAAATATTTAAAAGATAAAATATACTAAAAATAAAAGTTTCTAAATTGAAAAATTTGAAAATTATTAACTTCCCAAAAGTGGCAATTTCCTAAAGAGGAAACTTTTCCAAGACTCGGAAATTGGTCTAACAAAAGTCAAACTTGCACTTCTCGACGTCATGGTCATCGTGATTCTTTTTCAAGCTAGAAGAAATGAATTCTGGAACATAAGAATTCAATTTGATTTTCAATTGTCTTGTCTTGCTTCTTGTAATTGGTCCATTAGGCAAAGTTATGTTTTGCGACACTGATACATGACTTACAAGGCTCGTATTATAAAATAACATGTAAATAAGTACTAACTCTTCTTATATTATTAGGAAACCTACTAGTTCAATTATTTTATGAGATGTGTGTTACTCTTATCATATATTTAATATCTTTTAAGGTTAAATTGATTCACTTAATTTGATTATTTTCATCTCATAATCGTCATTATATCTTTGTAAAGAAAATGATCATTACTTTATACAAATAATGATCCACACAAATTACCCATAGCCATGTTCTATTTGCATAAACCATACAATGCTCCTAAGATTCCACTATTATAAGTAGATCTATGTCTCATATACCCAACATACTATTTTGAGATGCGTAAATTAGTAATGTATCAAAATATATAAGATATGCAAACGTAGTTATTAAGTTAGGATTTAGGTAAGTCATACTATAAAAATTACAAGTCAATTAATCCACAAATAGATTTAGGATCAATTCATCTTGTGTACAATTCAATGTTTTATCAATCTAAACAATTACATCTATATCTCTATCTTGGGAGTAGAGGTGTGCATGGGCCGGGCCGGGCCGGGTCGGGCCCAACTAAAAATTTAGGCCCATTTGCCAGGCTCAGGCCCAGGCCCGACCCAAAAAATGGGCCTAAAACTTTGCCCAAGTCCGACCCGAATAAAAATGTTAAAACCCGAGCCCAACCCGGCCTGCCCATACTAATTTTATATTATTTTTATATAATTTTAAAATATTTATAAACCATCAAAATACTAAAAATATTAAAATAAATATTTCTCAACAAATTAAAATAAATTTTAAAAATATGTATACTTAGCTAACACTAAAATAGATGCAATTTAACAAGCAAATGCCTCTAAAATAGTAACAAAATTAGCAAATGTCTTTAAAATAATAAAAAATTAACAATAAAATAAGTTTTATATAATATCCAAACAATAACAACAAAATAGTAGCAACATAATAGTAAATAGTAGGAAAATAGGGAAAAATAATATTAAAAAATAAAAAAAATTCATTTAGTGAATTCGGGCCAGGCCGGGCCCGGGCCAAAAATATCTTATCCAAGGCCCGGCCCGTTTTTTAAACGGACCTTATTTTTTTACCCAAGCCCATTTTTCAGGCCTATATTTTTTGCCCAAACCCTCCCACCCCATGCACACGTCTACTTGGGAGTTAATCCAACTTGGATAGCTAAGACAAGTTATCTCCTCATTTGTACTTATAGATTACATAATAGTCCTAAATGAGTCACTTGCTCATTCATGACCTCATGGATGTTGTTTAGATTACCTTCTAATAGAAGTTGTTTTCTACGTCATAAACACTTGTTGTCATACAATTTAATATAGAATTAAATTAATATAGTCAATTTTGTTTATGTTAAAATTTATATTAATTAAATATGAATAAATCATCAAATAAATAAATTATGTGCATATTTATGGATTTTTCATTATACCCGTCTAAGATAATAGTTCTTATAATTTGTGTGATATAAAATATCGATATAGTCAAAATATTTATTATAAGTATATTAGTAAAACTTTTATAATGTAATACATTTTATAACAATCTTTTAATAAAAGAGAATGTCTGTAGAACAAAAATGATGGACGCTAAGCACGATAATCAATATCATCCCGCGCTTGTAGTATAATGCAATCATTTATTTCATTGTTCTCTCATTGAGATGTCTTGCTTAGCATTCCGTATAAGAATACCAAAACTACTAACCCCCAATTATATCTTGTGGTCTACTAGAAATTGCATCACAATCGGAAATGTATGCAATGAACTAAATTGTCAGACTTTTCTATCGGTGGTACTTTTTCAGTAGATTAGAGGAAATAAGCTCTATCATGTTGAGTGTTTTAAACTGCAGTTGGATTTCGCTTTCCAAATTGACTCTACAACCACGTAAATTTCACTTGACTTCCCCTTGTAATTCATCACCCATTTGAGAATATGCCCAAGCAATCAATAAGTACTTACATCAATTAGAATTCACCATCTCTCATTACCACGTCACTGTCAACTGAAAGACTTGTCAATTGTGCTACATCTTTCACTATTATAGTACATCCTCTATATAAAAAAAATTGGAAAGCATAAGTATCCAACCTTCATTATTCAGTTAAAGTGGAAAAAAAAAGTTGAAGATGCACTTTTAACTCTGTTAATTTGATTAATTGTATAGAAATTAGTAGTGCTTTTGGGGTGTGTAAATTTCGAGTAAAATTAAATTAGTTCGGTTAATCGCTTGATTTATTGAATTAATTCAGTCGGGGTCAGTTAATAATTTTTTAAAAAATTCAGTTAACGGTTAATTAGGTTTGAAATCGTTCGGTTAACTAAATTAATAGAATTTAATAAATAATAAATAATATTATAATATATAAGTATTCAATCGGTTCGGTTAATTTTTAGAAATATAAATTAATTGGTCGGTTAAGTCAATTAATTTTGATATGTTTTATATTTGTTTTAACCAAAAATAAAAATATATATAAATTTCAGTTAATTCGGTTAATCAACTTAATTAATCGAAAAAGTTCAATTCGGTTAATTTTTTTGAATAAATTTTGATTCGATTTAATTAACAGTTAAAATTTTAAAAATTAATTAATTAAATTATTAATAGTTTAAGTCGATTAACCAATAAAACACTCCTATTCATCGTTCTCATTTGGTACATGTAAATGTTAGAAACACTTGTAAGTCATTTGTTGTTAAAGGTCTTTTCTAGCAGTGGATAGTAGGGTGTATATATGAAAAACCTTGGGGAGATTATGGGATGAATCAGGATATTTCAGCATGCATTGACAAGACTTGTCCAATACCAAATATTTGTGATTATTGATTTTATTTTCAAAGGTTATAAAATATAAATATAAAGATTAAATTTTTAAATATTATCTTTATTTAAATTCCTCCTTATCTGCAAACTTCCTTTCGAAGCTAAGAAGAAGTGTTTTATTTATTCCAAAAACAGAGTTTTGCCTTTTGGGTTAGGAACACATCGTTGAATATGGAATAAATAAGATTTGTGAGTGGGCAACAATCAGGATCCACTACTCATTGTTTTTATGCATTTTTTATCATCACAATGTTTGACTTTAGCAAATTAACAACTACAAATTTTAACATACAACCATTTTGGCACACATTATTTGATAACTGATACAAAATTGGGAATCATTTCAATAGTATCACTTAGATTTGAAATTTTCCAACGAAAATGACAACAACGTGAAAATTCATATAAAATAAATTATTAACATGTTATAAAACTTTTATTTAGGCGTGCGAATAGTCGCTAAAATAAGGGTGGTTTGTATTGTATAAGGTACACAGAGCTGTTAAAATAGAGTTTTTCAGGTGCTGAAGTAATATTTTAGTAGAGCGTAGACAACAAGAACTACTTATGTCTCCTCTCCTTGTGTCGGTGCTAAAGAGGTTGGCTCGGTATGGATCACAACCATTAAGTTTACTCCTTAAGTGCAAATGGTGGAGTGGCGAATGTTAGTTGAGAGGACTATTGGAGTCAATGTGGAAGGACTGTACAAGGAGTTCATTTGATTGGGGGTGCTATGAATTGATGAGTGTTGTCAAGAACTCTCCCTTATATATTATTTGAGGATTGTGTGGGCTCACCTGATGTGACGTTAAGTATTCATATTTTTTATCTATAAATGACTTTTATAGATTCACCAATCATTCACATACTATATTCTATCATACTTTTAAGCTCAGGATTCTAATCTCGAATTAGATATTGAAATGCATAAATATACAATCAATCATTACCCATTTCCGGTACAAGATCAATGACACATCATCAATACACACTAGAAGCATTACTATTTCTTTCATTCGCTCAGTATTCTCAAAACATAATAAAGGATCTCATATATACATATGAGAACATAGTACTTCACTTAAAATCTCATTGAACTTTTCAATCCAAATTCTAAACAAAATCTTACAAGGATTTCTACTACTACCTACTCGAGTTTCAAAGGTGAATTAAGTCATAATACTAGGCTTATGTTTCTAAAATTTTTGTACATTTATTTATTCACTTATCTTCTAAGTTTGTAATTCAATCAGGCATAAATACACATCTTATCAACAATCGTCACTAATATAACTTAAATATATCAACACGAAAATATCATCACAGTCACTTAAACTTATTATACCATTTTTTTTTTTTTATGAAATCAATTATCAATTCAACACACACATTCCTGCTTACTTTTCCAACAAACGCAACCATTAACTCATGTCATTATAGATTAAGTACTTCTTAGTCTAAGTTTACATTTTATGCACGACGCTTTTATGATTTGAGATTATGATACATTCAAAGATTTCTGAAAGTTTCAATAAGTTCTATTGTGTTTATGGTGAGCACGATGTTAGTTTATTGTTATGACTAATTTAAGAATTTATTCAATATTAATAGATAATATTCGAAGACTTAGTTTTAAAAATATTTAGTGATAATTGTTTTTATTTTTCCTCTTTAAAATTTAATTTAAATTATTTTAAAAAAATGAATATTCAATTAATACGTGACAATTTAATAATATACGCCAAGTTTGAAAGGACTTACAACCATATACTTCACCATGAAGTGGTGGGTATTGGTGAGATGAACCTATTTTAAAAGGATAGTCTTTGAAATGAATCATAGTTTAACCTATTTTTGTAACATTTGCATACGTTTTATTTTTGGAATATTAATACAATAAATAAGCAATTAGCATAATCTAAAAGTTCAAATAGTTGGTCAGAAACAATTGATCCCCCCGTCTGACGTGGCATTAAAATACGCGAGATGCCTTGCACGTCGAACTTTTCGAAGGCGACGTCGTAAAACTCACCCCCGCTCGACCGCTAAAAAATCTGGTCAATGGGACCCACTGATTTGCCAGCTCATGCTGATAGTTTCAACGTTGGATGCGACTGTTTTGGCTTAATAATACTTATAAAATAATTAATGGAAAGATAGAAAGGTTAGATATTAAAAAATATGGTTGGTTTTAATTCAATTTATACTCAAATATTAAAAAAAAAGAAGAAAAAACAGTGTGTTTGAAATAAACAGATTAAATTAAATCATTAAGTGTGTATGTAATATAGAAATGGTGGACAATGAAAATTAGATTCATTTATGTGTTAAATTGTTGATGAGCCAATAAATGAGATTTTGGAACAATGCCTCTTAAGTTAATTAATCCCTTAACCCTATTTTTTTTTTTATTATAATTTGTATACCAACGCCACAGCTGCTGAGTGCTGGATTTCCTGTTTCATTATATATGTTTTTCTGTTGATATCTTGAATATAACAGATCATTATTCTTAATAAAATCATGAAATTAAATAATATTAATTCATAAATTCTAAGCTCAGAATTTTCTATATCTATTATCAAGTTTTAATTTAATATAATAATTTTAAAAGTAATGGTCAAATTTCAATTCATTTGGTAAAAATAGGTATTAATTTAAATTTAACCTTTAATATTTATATTTTCTTTTATCAATTTAGTCTTTATTTTTTTAGCTAAATTTGGCTTTTAACTTTTTCAAAAGAGTCAAATTTAATCATTAATATTTGAGAAGAGTCTATTTGTTTTTTAAATCAAATATTAACTAAAATATTAAAATTTTAAACATAGAAGCAGATGGCATCCATGTATACTTCATTTTTTTTGGTGAAAATTTTATACTTTTTCTAAATTATTTGTTAATGTGGCTTATACGAAAAATAGTGTCATATCATTATAAAGTACATGTGGATTTGTCATATGCGTTGTCACACCAATATAATTACAAAAATTTAATGATTTAATCAAGTATTTTCGTTAAAAAATTTGACACTTTTCAAAAGGTTAATAATCAAATTTAACTAGAAAACAAAGAATAAAAACTAAAATTGACAAAAAATATAAATATTGAGAGCTAAATTTATCATTGTGCTAAAAAAAAACATACATACTAGTAAAGAGAATATGTGTAAAAGATAGTATGAAATAGAAGTTTATAGAAGTAGAGAATCCTTGTCAAATATTCTTATAAAATTATTAAATTTCATGCTAAAATATGTTTTATATTGGTTAAAATATGATGTTTTGATCAAATATGAGATTTGGTTTATGTATTTAAAAGTTAAAAATTAAATGTTTTTATTTTTTATTTAAAAATATCAATCCAATCACTGACATCATTTGTATTTTCAGTAAAAATTGTTAACTTCGCACATTGATTAAGTTGATTTTATATGACGTGACATACAATTGATGGAAAAGAAACATAGTAAGTTGATAAATTTTGACAAAATTATCAACATGATGATGATTGGATGAGAACTTTTAAATTAAAAGATAGAATGATTAATTTTTAACTTTTAAAATATAAAATTAAATCTTAAATTCTATAGAAATATAGAGGTTAATAACATATTTTAACCTTTTATATTTTATGCTATAATTTTTTTGATAAATTCGCTTTAATTTTAATTCAAAGTTTATATTACTTCACATCAAAATTTATTAATAATATAGGTATCAATTAATTGGGTAGAGGTCAATGGTGATGATATATAAAAATGATGGAGTTTAAAATTAACAAAAGATAAATTTTACTATTAACCCCTATACTATCGTAAGTCATAAGTTTAGTATATGTACTTTAAATTTTGTTTTTTTTTAAGTTTATGTACTTTTGAATTAGTCAATTTTAACTCCTATAGTTTTTGAATTTTGAAATTTCATTCATTATCCAAATGATATCGTTAAATCTATTTGGTTAAATTCTTTTATTAGACCTATACTATATATAAAATTGTAGATCTAGTCGTGTTCCTCAATTTGATCGTTCGTAGTCTCTATATGATCTAGACTTTTGAAGTTTCAATATTGATGCAAATAACAGTTATTAAATCTATCAAGTAACTTTTTTGAGTAATATGTAAAAATAGTAAGCTAATACGACATTACACATGTGATAATATCATAACTCAATGATTTTAACAGATATTGTTGGTCAGGATTGAAATTTTAAAAGTAGAAAAAGTACAAGGATTAAAAATGATCAAATTAAAGTACAAAAACTAAATTTAAAACTTATACATAGTATAGAATTTGATTGCAGATGATATGGATGATCCTTGAATCATTACGGGTGATTTCAACGTTATTCTAAGTGCTTCGGATTGTCTAATACTGATTAAGACTAAGGTGGATATTAGGAGAGTGGATAGACTGTTTTACTTCTTTAAAGAGTGGCTACACCATAATCATTTAAGGATTCTGTTAAAGAAGTGTGGAAATGGGATTAAAATATTAAGAGTATTATATATCATTTTATTGATACAAGCAAAACCTTGAATGAGGAAGTGGTTGGTAACATTTTTAGAATAAAGAAGAGATTAATAACAATATTGAAAGGAATCTAGAGAGTCTTGGAAGTTCACAATTTGAGGAACCTTGTGGAGTTGAAAATGCAACTCAATGAATATCTAGAAGCAATTCTAGACTACGAAGAAACTCTATGAAAGCAAAAGTTGAAATGTGAGTGGATTAATAAAGGGGGCCGAAGGCATAAGAAGGAGAAATGTAACACCCCTCACTAGTTTCCGTCACTGGAATCGATTACGGGACGCTACAGTAAATAACAGAACAAGAATATGAGATTTCAAATCGAGAATTGATCACAACAATCTTTGAATCTCAAACAATAACACAATTCATGCTTTGCATACAAGTTTGGCCTTAAATCGAGCTTATTAAAGCTCAAAAACCATTACAGAATCAATCAATAACCGATTTGAAACTTTTCATAAAAGAAAGACCAAATTGCAATTCAGGTGTCACATAGTCGTGTGGCCGGGCCATGTAATCAACTGTGATCTTTTGGTACAAAATTTACCAAAACTATAGTACTCACAAAGGGCATGTGGCCAGACTATTTGTGGCGCACGCCTGTGTGCTAGCCCGTGTTGAACATACATGTGTCTTTCTAATTGCCTAACTTGTGCCAAACAACCTATAATTCAAGTATTATTTACATGGCTACAAAAAACTTGCATAACATTCAACTTACATTCATGCTAAAACATGTAACTAACCAACCACAATACCATTCATCCATATCACCTAAGATTTTCCTTTTAACAAGTTTAATAGCTTGTGCATTCAACAACTAGACACACAAAACATATTTTTTAACTTAACATTCTCAACTCTACTCAATACATTCCATATATCCATTTTCTAATCTTCTAACCAATATGCCTCAATGGCACCATTTCACAACAACATGATATGCATATAAATACCATCAATTGTTCTAATGACTTTCAAGTATAACATACCATTCCATTCTATCAATTCATTGATAGTATGCATACATTCCAACCATTCATCATTAGCTTGATAAAACATACCAAAATCAACATAAAACAAGTGGTTCATAATCATTCTCAATCCATGCATTTTTATACATATTTAAAACACATATATACACATTTACAATACCTTAAAACAAGAAATTCACACGATTCATATCATTTTCTCAGAATACAACTTCAGTACCATTCAGCCTATATACATGCCACATAGTTAATAAAGGACAATTCAAAAGAACTACTGAGACAAATGTTGGATAGTGTGAGTTTTGAAGAGATACGATAGTCGTGTTTCGCAAAACGTCAATTATAAGATATAGAAAACAAAATCAAGTAAGCTTTACAAAAGCTTAGTAAGTTCATATGAAAACATATACATTAACTTACCTTATCATCCAAAAATACAGTTATAAAACTAAGTATTCATGGCATATTCAATCCTGACATTTCATTTCACAAGAAACAGATGAGTCTTTCACAAATTCATGTAATAGCACAATCGATGTAACATTTCATTCAATTCAATCTAAGTACTCAAACTCATTCATATTAATAAGTCACTCATCTCTTTTATTTAAACATGACAGGCCGATGAACAATAGTAAAAAGTTCGGTTACACAGGTTACAATATCGAGAAACACTCAGGTGTTAAATATGGTACGAAAGTGCGTACTAGAACACCGAAGTGCTTGTCAAATCACCTGAGACTCAGGACAAAGATGTGCAGTCGGGGCATCGTAATGCAAATAGGAGCATAAATATTCTATCAAGAGCATTGTAGTGTAACACCCCTCGCCCGCATCCGACGCTGGGACGGGGTTCGAGGTGCTACCTGACTTTTACTAACACTTTCATACTAAACAGGGCCATGAAATCTCAAATAATTAAAAACTTTTATTTTCACATACAATCTGTCCCATATACGGGCTTACGAGGCCCAAAACATACATTCGGAGTGGTTAGGGACCCAACCGAGAACTCATGAAAAACTTAGAAAATCTCTTGCATCAAGGCTTCATACGCCCGTGTGGGTATAGAGCACACGCTCGTGTCCCAAACCCGTGTCCAAAAACCTGGACAAATACAAGGCTATTTTCCAAGCCATTTTGTCACACTCACAATAGATACACGCATACTTATACAATAACATACAACGTGGCAAAATTAGGTACTTAAACATTCCTAACATGTCATGATTATGGCAATTTCACATGCAATAGATATCATAGATTTTACTCACATCTTTACCACATTCATACTATAATCATTATAAACTCATCACATAATACCATAGCACATGCATGCATAATTAAAATAGATTTACAACCCCATAATCAAAATAGGCCAACACATATGGTGAAAGCCATATCACATACTCTAATATTTAAACTCCTATACATGCCATAGGCTCAAAGTACTTGAAATCACTACACCAATAGCGTTAGCTTGACAGTGTGATAATATCTCTGACGGCCTCCAACCCGAGCTAACCTGGAAACTCTAGAAAACATGGGAAAAGGAGGGGGGTAAGCTTTCACTTAGTAAGTTCATATGAAAACAATAAGCACCCATTAACTTGTTTTATCAATGTTTACAACATATTCTCAAGTTCACTACAAATTGTCTTTCTGAGCAACGGTCACTAAATTATTTATATCTGGAGTTACGAAACTCCGAATTAAGTTCCGTTAATTTTCCCTGAAACTAGACTTATTTTAATTTCTTCCATAAAATTTTCAGAATTTTTGGTTAAGCCAAATAGTACAGTTTATTCCTCAAAGTTACCCTTGATTCACTGTCTGACAGTTCCGACCCTTCTGTACTAAAGTTCAATTATCTCATAGTACAAGACTCGAATAATGTTCTTGTCTATTTCTATTGAAACTAGACTCATATGTCTACTTACTAATTTTTTTATAGAATTTTTGGTTGGGCCAATTAGTACAGTTTATTAGTTAAAGTCTCCCCTGTTTCAGGGTATGACCACTCTAACCCCTGTGCACTACAAATTAAATTTCTTCCTGTACAAAATTCCAATGACCATGGAGTTTATTTCCCCTTAAATAAACTCAATAAGGAATCCATACATGTAAGGTATGACTCTTAATAATTTTTTTACAATTTTTGGTGAATTTCTAAAGTCAGTACAGGGGATCTCTAATTCATTTAGACCCTATTTCACAAGAATTCAAATATCACACAATATGGAATTCGTTTTCTTCCTCTGTTTCTTTCATGTGAAAATAGACTCATTAAGCTTTAATCCCATATTTTATTCTGCCTCTAACTCATTTTTCACTATTTTTAGTGTATTTTAAAAGTTAAACTACTGCAGTAACTCAAATCTGTCAAGGCTAAATTACTCATTCATGATCATTGTTCACAAAATTAATACAACATCGTTTGTATAATCATTACCGAGACATTCATATCACATTTTCATTTATCATCTTACCATATTGTTGTTATGTCGAGTTTTCAACCCGAGGGTTAAGTACATACCTGTTCAAAGTATCCATTTCACAACATTTACCAATACGTCCCTTTCATCTCGAGTATTCCTCCATTTGAGTAGAATTTTACCCGTTGAACACATCGGAATATAATTCGGATACATGGAAAGTTTGCACATAAGTGCCACATATGTAGTCAAGCTACCATGTAACCCGCCCATAAGTGAACTCGGACTCAACTCAATGAGCTCGGGCGTTCTCATCCATAAGTGAACTCAGACTCGACTCAACTCAACGAGCTCGGATGCCTAGTTACATCTCACGAACTCGGACTCAACTCAACGAGTTCGAACATTCGCATCCATAAGTGAACTCGGACTCAACTCAACGAGTTCGGATGCTCAACCATCCTAGTGACATGTCACTTGTATCCTAATCTATTCCTAAGGTTCAAACGGGATTTTCCTCGAACACATCTCCTTGCCATCTTCCGTAAAATACCGAAACCAATACTCGGTAGCACTTTATATTTAACAGATAATACACATAACTTGCATTTTATTCGAAAATAACCACAAAGCATATATTTCATGATAGAAACCAGCATATCATATATTTAACACCAATAACTTAAAAATAACAATTATGCTACTTTATTTACACATGAACTTACCTCGATACCACAAAGGTGAAAAAAAAAAGACGTAATTATCCCTTAATCGATTTCTTTCCGTTCTAGGTCCAAATCTCGATTTTCATCATCTAAAATATCATATTCAACTTATTAAAACAATGTACTGATCAAATTAGTCCATTGACACACTTGGGCAATTTTTACAATTTTGCCCCTATACTTTGCCAAAATTACCAAATTACCCCTAGGCTCGTAAAATAATTTTTATCACATTTCTTTACTCCTTAAGTCTAGATGAACCATTTTCATAACTATAGCAACTCATAATTTCAACTATTTCACACATTTACAACTCATTTTACAACTTAGCAATCTAGCCCTTTTTAAGGTGTTTTCATGCAATTTCTTTCACAAAAGTTGTTTATTAGACAACTAGGACTCATAATCTTCCATAAAAACACAGAAAACAACACATTTACTCTCATGCAAAACCCTAGACTCTTCATCATTTTGCAAAATAGACCCCTCATATGAAAGCTCATGCTTTAGGGGTTCCAAAAATGTAAAAATCATCAAGCAAAGACATTAAAATCACTTACAAGAAAGGGAAATATGTTGCTGAAATTTTCCAGCTTCAAAGCCCTTTCTTTGCTGCATATTTCGGTGAAGGAGAAGAGAAAAATGATAGCTTTTTCTTTTTGATTTGTTAATAATAAAACTAGTCAAAATTGGTGACTAAATTTCACCTAATTTTGACTTTTCAACAATTTTGTCTCCCATGGCCGGCCATCACACTTTCAATGGCCTAATTTCACTTTAAATACCCCCAATTTAAGATACAAGGAAATTTAACACCTTTAGGTATTAAAACATAACTTTTACCTTTTACGCGATTTAGTCCTTTTTCGAAATTGGACTAGAAATTGCTAAAATTAACTTACCAAAATTTACATGCACTTATAAAATTATATTATAACACATAAAATAATACTAAAATAATTTTCTCTGGCCTTGAAATAGTGGTCCCGAAACCACTGTTCCGACTAGGCCCAAAATCGGACTGTTACATTTCTTCCCCCCTTTAGGGATTTTCGTCCTCGAAAATCTTACCAGAAAAAGTTGCTCTCTACTTTCACGAGTCACTTATATCTTTTTCTCAAAACTTACAAAACAACTCAGCTGAAGCTGATACTTAGGATTTCTGTAACCTTTCCACAATTACCATAAAATTCTCGGCTCAATTCGAAATACTGAAAACTGACATTCTAAGAACTATAAGCTTAGTAACACAACTCGTCCCAATCCGTCTAACAATACCTCTGTATATACCAAAATAGTCATGCGAACTACTATCATCAATCTATCACAATCCATTATGGTATCTCTTATTTCTCGGAGAAAAGAGACATCCCGATACAAAATTCATACTAATCATTTCTCAATTTTTCTTTCAATGTCAAGACTGACAATTATAATCTTGAATATATCGATAATCGGCTTTACCGGTAGTCAATTTAACATCCTTTGGAAGAATAAACAAAAGATTGTGAACTCAGACACAATTCTCTGCATAGCTCAAGTTTCTCAAGACCTAATCTTACTCAAATAATAGTAATGTAAACCGAAATCAAATCTTCCTTGCAATTCCAAATTAAAAGTCGAATCATGCTGTACTTGTTTAATTTACCACTTATAGCCACATTTCTATACTTTGATCATCAACTGTTTAGAAACTTTACTAACATGAATCAAATGATTCCAACTTCATAGATGTGGTCTCTTTATTAATTAGGATAACTATACTTATAACATCTCTCGAACAAGAGAAATCCAACTAATTTGTTTCCATAACATACTTTCAAGAATAAAACCCCATCATTTCTAACTGTACGACTACTTACCAAAGAACACGTAACAGTATTCTCGAACCAGAGAATAATCTTAAATGCACATAACTCAGATTTACTTTTGCAGAATAACCATTCTTTACCCCAGGAATTTTAAAGAAATCTCGACACTGAAATCCCCACACTTCTATGGTCGAGCCAGAAGCTTAATCATAACAGATTCTAATATCGCAAGTCAAAGATTACTCGTAAAGATAAACCAAGCTTGATAATTCTCGAAACAAGAACGAGAGAAAAACCAATATAAGAAATTCCAATATATAAAGACTATACCAGAAATCCGAGAATATAATCTAGAAGAAAATAATGAAGATGATCCGGAAAATCCCTTAGAGAAAACCAGAAGGAAACTACTGTCTGTACGCTCTAGAATTTCTCGTAACAGAGATAATATAATTCTCGCATATATAAACCATAATCAATAGAACATCAGAATAATCTTACATAGATTTTTACTGTCAACTTCATTCCAATATATCGAATAGAAATCAAGAGATGGGAAATGTAGATCATAACTAATCGGACCAATAGAACTTTTCATCTAATATCACAGTCTCCAGCATCCTCACACAATAGAATTCCCACTCGAAAGGGATAACCATATGTATTCCCCGGAATAGAGGAAAACATAGAATACTCAGAAGAGAAAGATAGCCATCACTTTTGTTTAATTGAATTCGTCATACTCAGACATCTGTGCAAGTCCAACATTATTCCTCTAACTAATTCTGTCTTCGCTAATCTCATACTATTCCATTTTTGTACTCTTCAGTTTCACTTTTGCAAGCTTATGCAACATATCTCTCGAGAATCTCATCGTATAACTCTATTTTGGTAAGGGGGCGAAGATTGTAAAGCCTCTAAACTTTTGACTCTCAAGCAAATACATATTCAACAACAACATAGCTTTACGCATATTGATTCAAACATTTCAAATTTCCAACTTGTTACAAACATATTTTCACATATCTCAGTAATACATGTAACTTTATTTCATGCGAATATTAGCTAAACATAAGTGAATTTATCATAACTCAAACTTTCATTTCTTTTTTCTCAAATTACCCTTAATGTCTTATCAAATTCCCATATTTAGTCTTAATCACTTGCCAATATTTATCAAATTGGAGAATGTCTTATGGTTTTGACTACATCGTTTACTTGATGCCATAGTTCAACTATGGTCTTGTACTAGCTCTCATCCATCTGTGTCGATGCCGTGTCCTGCATGTGTCTTACATCGACACATGTAACCGTGCTGACGCATGTCCTAGACATGTCTTACACTAGCACATCTCGTAGCCGACGCATGTCCCAGACATGTTTGACACTGGCAACATCTCGAGGCCGATGCATGTCCCAGACATGTCTTACACTGGCTCTCGTACTATGGCTGATGCATGTCCCAGACATGTCTTACACTGGCCCTCGTCTCAATGCCGATGCCATGTCTCATACATGGTCTTACACTGGCACACAAATCTCATGTATTATCATGGTCCAACCATAGTCTTTTCCGTCAATTCATTAGTGAACGATCGTACTCATTCCCTGCGTTCCACCCAATTTGATCTTTCATTACAATTTTCATGCTATTGTGACATTTATGATTCTGTAAGTAAGATTATAAGGCATAACATTTCAGCATCTTGACTTCATTAATCTAGACATAAATGTCAACCTCATGTATATACTGATTACTAATCATGCAATAAAAGTATTCAAACATACATTCTGTCACTTCAAGCAAATTTCTTTCTTTTCATAAACACTTGGCCAAATCAAGTTGGACATTTAACATCGTATGAATACTAACATGCATAAAAACGTTTTTCACAACTTAACTGTGTTTTACTCCACTATTTCACATTCTTTAACTCAAGAGTATCACATAGTGAATACTAGTTCATATGAAAATCATGAATATCTTTTCATAACATTCCCATTTTCAGCATGTCACAAGCATGATTCAATAATCTCAACTTTACTCTTATCTTTATCAAGATTTGCTCGGTTCAAATTCATTCCTGTCTTAACCAACAATTTTGTTAAGGCCGAGAGATATCACACTATCACGAGTAATACTATGGCATGTATAGCTAGACTCTCTTACGCTAGGTTAGTCCGAGAACCGACTAAACCATGCTCTGATACCACTAAATGTAACACCCCTCGCCCGTATCCGACGCCGGGACGGAGTTCGAGGTGCTACCTGACTTTTACTAACACTTTCATACTAAATAGGGCCATGAAATCTCAAATAATTAAAAACATTTATTTTCACATACAATCTGTCCCATATACGGGCTTACGAGGCCCAAAACATACATCCGGAGTGGTTCAGGACCCAACCGAGAACTTATGAAAAACTTAGAAAATATTTTGCATCAAGACTTCATATGCCCGTGTGGGTATAGAGCACACGCCCGTGTGCTAGGGATATGCCCTTGTCCCAAACCCGTGTCCAAAAACCTGGACAAATACAAGGCTATTTTTCAAGCCATTTTGTCACACTCACAATAGATACACGCATACTTATACAATAACATACAACGTGGCAAAATTAGGTACTTAAACATTCCTAACATGTCATGATTATGGCAATTTCACATGTAATAGATATCATAGATTTTACTCACATCTTTACCACATTTATACTATAATCATTATAAACTCATCACATAATACCATAGCACATGCATGCATAATTAAAATAGATTTACAACCCCATAATCAAAATAGGCCAACACATATGGTTAAAGCCATATCACATACTCTAATATTTAAACTCCTATACATGCCATAGGCTCAAAGTACTTAAAATTACTACACCAATAGCGTTAGCTTGACAGTGTGATAATATCTCTGACAGCCTCCAACCCGAGCTAACCTGGAAACTCTAGAAAACATGGGAAAGAAGAGGGGGGTAAGCTTTTGCTTAGTAAGTTCATATGAAAACAATAAGCACCCATTAACTTGTTTTATCAATGTTTACAACATATTCTCAAGTTCACTACAAGTTGTCTTTCTGAGCAACAGTCACTAAATTATTTATATCTGGAGTTACGAAACTCCGAATTAAGTTCCGTTAATTTTCCCTGAAACTAGACTTATTTTAATTTCTTCCATAAAATTTTCAGAATTTTTGGTTAAGCCAAATAGTACAGTTTATTCCTCAAAGTTACCCTTGATTCACTGTCTGACAGTTCCGACCCTTCTGTACTAAAGTTCAATTATCTCATAGTACAAGACTCGAATAATGTTCTTGTCTATTTCTATTGAAACTAGACTCATATGTCTACTTACTAATTTTTTTCTAGAATTTTTGGTTTGGCCAATTAGTACAGTTTATTAGTTAAAGTCTCCCCTGTTTCAGGGTATGACCACTCTGACCCCTGTGCACTACAAACTGAATTTCTTCCTGTACAAAATTCCAACGACCATGGAGTTTATTTCCCCTAAAAATAGACTCAATAAGGAATCCATACATGTAAGGTATGACTCTTAATAATTTTTGTACAATTTTTGGTGAATTTATAAATTCAGAACAGGGGATCTCTAATTCATTTAGACCTTGTTTCACAAGAATTCAAATATCACACAATATGGAATTCTTTTTCTTCCCCTGTTTCTTTAATGTGAAAATAGACTCATTAAGCTTTAATCCCATATTTTATTCTGCCTCTAACTCATTTTTCACTATTTTTAGTGTATTTTCAAAGTTACACTACTGCAGTAACACAAATCTGTCAAGGCTAAATTACTCATTCATGATCATTGTTCACAAAATTAATACAACATCGTTTGTATAATCATCACCGAGACATTCATATCACATTTTCATTTATCATCTTACCATATTGTTGTTATGTCGAGTTTTCAACCCGAAGGTTAAGTACATACCTGTTCAAAGTATCCATTTCACAACATTTACCAATATGTCCCTTTCATCTCGAGTATTCCTCCATTTGAGTAGAATTTTACCTGTTGAACACATCGGAATATAATTCGGATACATGGAAAGTTTGCACATAAGTGCCACATATGTAACCAAGCTACCATGTAACCCGCCCATAAGTGAACTCGGACTCAACTCAACGAGCTCGGGCATTCTCATCCATAAGTGAACTCGGACTCGACTCAACTCAACGAGCTCGGATGCCTAGTTACATCTCACGAACTCGGACTCAACTCAACGAGTTCGAACATTCGCATCCATAAGTGAACTCGGACTCAACTCAACGAGTTCGGATGCTCAACCATCCTAGTGACATGTCACTTGTATCCTAATTTATTCCTAAGGTTCAAACGGGATTTTCCTCGAACATATCTCCTTGCCATCTTCCGTAAAATACCGAAACCAATACTCGGTAGCACTTTATATTTAACAGATAATACACATAACTTGCATTTTATTCGAAAATAACCACAAAGCATATATTTCATGATAGAAACCAGCATATCATATATTTAACATCAATAACTTAAAAATAACAATTATGCTACTTTATTTACACATGAACTTACCTCGATACCACAAAGGTGAAAAAAAAAGACGTAATTATCCCTTAATCGATTTCTTTCCGTTCTAGGTCCAAATCTCGATTTTCATCATCTAAAATATCACATTCAACTTATTAAAACAATGTACTGATCAAATTAGTCCATTGACACACTTGGGCAATTTTTACAATTTTGCCCCTATATTTTGCCAAAATTACCAAATTACCCCTAGGCTCGTAAAATAATTTTTATCACATTTCTTTACTCCTTGAGTCTAGATGAACCATTTTCATAACTATAGCAACTCATAATTTCAACCATTTCACACATTTACAACTCATTTTACAACTTAGCAATCTAGCCCTTTTTAAGGTGTTTTCATGCAATTTCTTTCACAAAAGTTGTTTATTAGACAACTAGGACTCATAATATTCCATAAAAACATAGAAAACAACACATTTACTCTCATGGCAAAACCCTAGACTCTTCATCATTTTGCAAAATAGACCCCTCATATGAAAGCTCATTCTTTAGGGGTTCCAAAAATGTAAAAATCATCAAGCAAAGACATTAAAATCACTTACAAGCAAGGGAAATATGTTGCTGAAATTTTCCAGCTTCAAAGCCCTTTCTTTGCTGCATATTTCGGTGAAGGAGAAGAGAAAAATGATAGCTTTTTCTTTTTGATTTGTTAATAATAAAACTAGTCAAAATTGGTGACCAAATTTCACCTAATTTTGACTTTTCAACAATTTTGTCTCCCATGGCCGGCCATCACACTTTCAATGGCCTAATTTCACTTTAAATACCCCCAATTTAAGATACAAGGCAATTTAACACCTTTAGGTATTAAAACACAACTTTTACCTTTTACGCGATTTAGCCCTTTTTCGAAATTGGACTAGAAATTGCTAAAATTAACTTACCAAAATTTACATGCACTTATAAAATTATATTATAACACATAAAATAATACTAAAATAATTTTCTCTGGCCTTGAAATAGTGGTCCAGAAACCACTGTTCCGACTAGGCCCAAAATCGGGTTGTTACATTGTAGTGCTAACAAGAACACAAATGTGCTATCAGGAGCACCGTAGTGTTAGCTGGAGTACGAAAGTACTATTAGGAGCACTTATTCAAGATTCAGTACATTCATGTTATCACTACATTTCCAATAACTAAAACATGTAAAAGATTCATCTCCATATTATGCAATACTCTACATAGGGTTTAATTCTCATGTACACATCTAATTACCTTTCAATTAAGTCAAAACTTAACTTTTATATCAATGCTATTTCATTCAAGATTCATTAAGTATATACAAGTATTCATAATGCAATTGATCAAAATTTATACTGATCATAAGTTGTACGAACTTATCTACGACAATCAACTAACAAACTAAAACGTAAGGACTATTCTATAGTTTTCTCATTTCCCCAGTTATCAACAAATTGATCTATATAATAGTTAAAATTCAAATTATAAATTCCAAATGCATTAAGACACTCAAATGCATGCATTTAACCTTTTAATTTCATTTTACATAATTTCCTTGCAAATTTCATTTTATTCAATTTAGACCCTAAAATTGAAACAAATATAACTTCACAATTGAACTTCATTTTTCATTATAATTTCAATTATATCCTTATAAAACCCTTTAAATGCTAAATTTACAAATTTTTGTGTTATTTTTTCATAATTACAAATTAGTCCCTATATGCAAAACCAACAAAATTAACTTAACAAAATAGTCCTAAAACATTTCCAAGCTTCAAAATCTTCCATTAATCATCCAAAAAGCTTCAAAAACAACAATATAAAATTTTAAAATCTTTAAAAATTTTGAAAATGGAGGTACAATTTAGCTAGATTAAGTTACAATGATCTCAAAAACATAAAAATTACGAAAAAAGGGCATCCGGAGGATTTACATGCAAGGAAGGAAGCTTGGTTGATTCTCCCCTCACTCAAAAATGGTGATTTTCTATTGTAAGAAAAAAAATGGAGAAGATAAAGACTTTTCCTCACTTTAAGATTTAACATTTAATTTAATTACTAATTTACCCTTATAATTAACTCATAATTTCTATCCAAAACATGCTCAAACTGTCTATTATAAAAAATGAGGGTTTAATTTCCTTTTAAATCCTAAAAAATTTATTAATTAAGCATTTTAACTAATAAAAATCAGTATTAATTAACTTTTACAATTTTTACGATTTAATCGTTTTTCCTTAATTAACTATTTAAACACCAAAATTTTCGGACCCAACCTCAATTCACCTATATAATAGGTCTATAAATATTCAATGGAAATATTTACAGGCTCGGTTTACAAACATGAGGTTCAGATAACTCATTTTCCAAAATCACTAACTTTTAGTACAAACCATTTGTATGTGCCTAACTGACCAATTAACAATTCTATCATATCATGATTCACTGTATTACTATATTTGACTCATAAATATTAAATAATAATATTAACAGACTCACTCATCAGAACTATGGTCCTGAAACCACTATTTTCGACACCACTGAAAAACGGGTTGTTACAAGAAAGCGTATCAAAAGTCTTCATCTAGAGAATAGAGATAAGTGTTTTGATTATGAGACATTGAAATTAGAGGCAATACATTTTTTTATTACTTTATAAGCTGATGAGGGTAGGGTCATTGTCCGATTTTTTATCAAAGATCATTTTTCACAATTGGGAGCATCTGATTTAGCTATGCTTAATCCAGTTATCTTAGACGAAGAAATAAAGCATGCTTTGTTTAAGATAGATCCTTTAAAGGAACCCAGAATTGAAGGGCTACGTGTACATTTCTTTTCAAGCAAGTGAGACATGGTAGGCCCGGATGTCTGTATGTAACAGCCCGATTTTCAATGGTGCTAGAAAATGTGATTTTGGAACCCCAATTCCTTAAGCCAGGTCCATAAATATTAAGTTTGAATATTTACGGACTTGGTGTAAAAAATATATTAAAGTTTTGTCCAAAAATTTTGTAAAATTAATAGTTAATTTTAATACAATGACTAAATTGTAAAAGTCTTACCACTATAGATTTTTAATTGGCCAAATTTAAGGGCTACGTGCACGTTTCTTTTCAAGCCAATGAGACATGGTTGGTCGGGCAATGTGTATGTAACAGCCCGATTTTTATTGGTGTTAAAAAAGGCGATTTTGGCTCAAATAACTTACAAGAAGCCTTGGCATTGTGCACTCAGAACAACTAATCTGCTTTTGTAGGTGAGCTACTGAAGAAATTCTAGGGTGCATTTAGCATATCTTTTCCTAAATATAGAGGCCCCATTACATAAAATCCTCAAAAAATAAAGAAAACTTTAAGATCAATTAAATAATATAACATGAAGGATCCAACAAGACAACAAACAAGGAACATCACTGTGATTCTTGGGTTACAGTAGTTTAGACGTACTTGTATTATTACTTTTTTATATATATATAAAACTAAAAATACAACAGCAACCCAATTATGTTTTTTTTTCATTTAGGCTAAATGTAATTCAAAGCCTTTTATTATAATTTCATTCATAGGCAATGATCATCAATTCTTCATGGTGCATCTCTCTACGCAAGTATTGACGCAGCCTGCAAGTTCTGTTGCAGCTAACAAAAACAAAACAAATTGTTAAGTTAATATACATACTTACTTACCATCAAATATTAATATAAAAAGAAAAAAGGAAAACTACCAGGCACCGTCCCTTGGCTGCTTAGCCTCGAACACATCGTGGTGGCACACCCAACTATGCAAAATCCAAAGCTGCTCGTAAGGTAGGTTTCCTCCAGAGTCTCCATTAGTGCTTCGGACACCAGGCAATATTCAATACAATCCTTAAGGGAAGTTTCGTTGGCGACACTGGTAGTTAAGCAAAACATATACTTTAACCCAATCGGGACGGGTGCTATAACATCTTAACGTAAGGGACTAACAAGGATCCCCAACAGCAAATAGAACATCAACACCCTTTATTTCTCTCCCATTTTGTATATTGATTTGTTGATGATTGTTTTGCATTGTTTGTGATAGGGTTTATATAGAATTTGTGTAGGAGATTGTCATGCCAAAATGCCAAATTGCCCTGCCAAACAAAATTAGATTGAATGTAAAATTAAGATTCCAAACTATCGTGCCAAAATTTAATTGAATGCAAAATTAAGAGAACATTTTTATAAGTAATTAAAGTAGGATGAAATGGATTTGTCATGCTAAACTACATGGAAAATGCTTTAATGTCTTGTCCTTTTTTTAGAATTCTTTCTAACAATCCAAATTCTTTATAACCATCCCAAATATTGTTTTACCTCTGATTGTCAATCTTCTTTCTCATGGAAGAGGTTGGTTGTTTTCGGCAAGTATTATTATATTTAGTGGCATGGTGAATTAATGTTACAATATTTGATGAAAATGAGAGAAACGCTTACAATGAGAAAAGGCAAAAACAACTGAGAGTAATGCAGTGTCGAAAAGAGCACCATCAGCATCTACACAGTATATGTCCTATAAAAATAGAATACTATGTTACTTCCATACTCAAAGAGAACAAAGGCACCATGGTGTCACTTGAATTTCCATATCAAATTGCGTAAACACTAGATGGTTTATGTTTAAACTCTTACACAATTTG
This sequence comes from Gossypium arboreum, assembly GCF_025698485.1. Lineage (NCBI taxonomy): Eukaryota > Viridiplantae > Streptophyta > Magnoliopsida > Malvales > Malvaceae > Gossypium > Gossypium arboreum. Next base: position 26,902,173 of record NC_069074.1, on the reverse strand, counting down.
AAAGTCCTAAGACGGATAATTAAGACATTTTAAAACCACAATCACGTAGTAAATAGTAGTTAGTGGATGGTGGTGACTTAAGCTAATTAAACATGATTAACTTAATAAAACTAAGTCAATTAAGTTTTAATCATGATATAAAAGAATAAATTAGTGGAGTTTTCATCACTTTCATCTCCTTCACTATCCAATTTTGAAGCTATAGCATTTAGCCCTTTATTGGTAAGCTTTTCCAATCCCTTTTCTTATAATTTCTATGTTTTTGATGTCAAGGGAGTTTAATTTAGCTAGCCCATGTACCAATTTTGCAAAGATGTTATAGTTTTTGAAAGTTCCCTTTGTTGATTTCTTGAAGAAATTGGTGTTAAATTGACATATTTTAAGCTTAGATTACGAAAAAGGACTAGATTGTAAAATTTAATTATTAATTTTGCATATAAGGATAAAGTGAATAAAATATGATTTTTGTGAAATTTCAGTAAAAATAGATAATAGAGAGTCCATAAGGGATGTAATTGAATTTGATTTTTAAACTAAGGCTTAAAATTCAAAATTATGGTTATTTCAATTTTAGCAACTAAATTGAATAAAATATAATTTTTTAGAGATGTAAAAATAAATCAATTATATAGGTTCATAGATATCATGGCATAATATAAAAATGTTTGGTATTGATGATTTGCCTAAAATAATTATTTAGATAAATAATTGGATCAAATCAGAGATAAACGGGGAAAAACTAAAATTTTCGATTAGTCCTTGAAGATTCAGCTTGTTTTTTGTTCTGACAAGGTAAATTCATATGGTATTATTACTTTTTTTTTATATACTACTTTAACAAATATAAAAGTGAAAATACAACAGCAACCCAATTATGTTTTCTTCATTCAGGCTAAATGTAGTTCAAGGCCTTTTATTTATGTTTTCTTCATTCAGGCTAAATGTAATTCAAGGCATTTTATTATAATTTCATTTATAAGCGATGATCATCAGTTCTTCATGGTGCATCTCTCTACACAAGTATTGACGAAGCCTACAACTTTCCTTGCAGCTAACAAAAATAAAACAAATCATTAATATACAAACTTACTCAACATCAAATATTAATATAAAAAGAAAAAAGAAAAACTATCAGTCCTTATTTAGCTGCTTAGCCTTGAACACGTCGTGGTTACACACCCAACTATACAAAACCCAAAGCTGCTCGTGAGGTGGGTTTCCTCTAGAGTCTCCACTAGTGCTTCCTGTACCAGGCAATATTGAATACAATCCTCAAGGGAAGTTCCATTGGCGACACAAGTAGTTAAGCAAAATGTATACCTTAACCCAATTGGGACGAGTGCTGTAACATCTTGACCTGTGGGACTAACATGGATCCCTGACACCAAATAGAACATCAACACCCCTGATTTCTCCCCCATTATGTAATTGATTTGTTGATGATTGTTTTGCATTGCTTGAGATAGGGTTTATATAGAACTTGTGTGGGAGATTGTCATGCCAAACTGCACTTCCAAACAAAATTACATTGAATGTAAAATTAAGATTCCAAACTATTATGCCAAAATTTAATTGAATGCAAAATTAAAAGAACATTTTTATAAGTAATTAAAGTAAGATGAAATGGATTTGTCATGCCAAACTACATGGAAAATGTTTTAATGTCTTGTCCTTTTTTTTAAAATTCTTTCTAACAATCCAAATTCTTCCTAACCATCCCAAATATTATTTTCCCTCTGATTGTCAATCTTCTTTCTCATGGAAGAGGTTGGTTGTTTTCGGCAAGTATTATCATATTTAGTGGCATGGTGGATTAGTGTTACAATATTTGATGAAAATGAGATAAGCGCTTACAATGAGAAAAGGCAGCAACAATTGAGAGTAATGTAGTGCCAAAAAGAACACCATCTGCATCTACATAGTATATGTCCTGAAAAAACAGAATACTATGTTACTTCAATACTCAATGAAAACAAAGGCACCATAGTATCACTTGAATTTCCTTATCAAATTGCATTAGCACTAGATGGTTTATGTTCAAACTCTTACACAAGTTGAAAGTCCTAAGACAGATAATTAAGACATTTTAAAACCAGGAGTCCTCCCTTGGCTGCTTAGCCTCGAAAATGTCATGGTGGCACACCCAACTATGCAAAATCTAAAGCTACTCGTGAGGTAGATTTCCTCCAGAGTCTCCACTAGTGCTTCCGACACCAGGCAATATTGAATACAATCTTTAAGGGAAGTTCCGTTGGTGATGCAAGTAGTTAAGCAAAACGTAAACTTTAACCCAATTGGGATGAGTGCTGTAACATCTTTGACGTAAGGGACTAACAAGGATCCCCAACAGTAAACAGAACATCAACACCCCTGGTTTCTCCTCCATTATGTATATTGATTTATTGATATATTGATTTATTGACGATTGTTTTACATTGCTTGAGATAAGGTTTATTTAGACTTTGTGTTGGAGATTGTCATGCCAAAATGCCAAACTGCCCTGCCAAACAAATTTAGATTGAATGTAAAATTAATTGAATGCAAAATTAAGATGCCAAACTATCATGCCAAAATTTAATTGAATGCAAAATTGAGAGAACATTTTTATAAGTATTTAAAGTAAGATGAAATGGATTTGTCATGCCAAACTACATGAAAGAAGCTTTAATGTCTTGTCCTTTTTTTAGAATTCTTCCTAGCAATCTAAATTCTTCCTAGCCATCTCAAATATTTTTTTCCCTCTGATTGTCAATCTTCTTTCTCACGGAAGAGGTTGGCTGTTTTCGACAAGTATTATCATATTTAGTGGCATGGTGAATTGATGTTACAATATTTGATAAAAATGAGAGAAACGCTTACAATGAGAAAAGAAAAAAACTACTGAGAGTAATGCAGTGTCGAAAAGAGCACCATCAGCATCTACAGAGTATATGTCCTAAAAAAGAATACTATGTTACTTCCATACTTAATGTGAACAAAGGCAGCATGGTATCGCTGGAATTTCCATATAAACTTGCATAAACACTAGATGGCTTATGTTCAAACTCTTACACAATTTGAAAGTCCTAAGATGGATAATTAAGACATTTTAAAGCCACAATCACGTACCAAATAGTAGTTAGTGGATTGTGGTGACTTAAGTTAATTAAACATGATTAGTTTAATTAAACTAAGTTAATTAAGTTTTAATCTTGCTATAAAAGAGCAAATTAGTGGACTTGTCATCACTTTCATCTCATTCATCGTCCAATTTTGATGCTTTAGCATTTGGCCCTTGATTAGTAAGCTTTTCCATGCCCTTTTCTTATAATTTCTATATTTTTGATGTCATGGGAGCTTGATTTAGCTAGCCCATTTACCAATTTGATTGTTATAGTTTTTGGAAGTTTCCTTTATTGATTTCTTGAAGAAATTGGTGTTAAATTGACATATTTTAAGCTTAGATTATGAAAAAGGACTAGATTGTAAAGTTAATTATCAGTTTTGCATATAAGGACTAAAGTGAATAAAATATGATTTTTTTGTGAAATTTCAGTAAAAATAGATAATAGAGAGTCCATAAGGGATGTAATTGAATTTGATTTTTAAACTGAGGCTTAAAATTAAAAATTATGGTTATTTCAATTTTATGGAGTAAATTGAATAAAATATAAAATTGTAGAGATATAAAAATAAATCAATTATATAGGTTCATATATATCATGGCATAATATAAAAATGTTTGTTCTTGATGATTTGTCTAAAATAATTGTTTAGATAAATAATTGGATCAAACCAGAGATAAACGGGGAAAAACCAAAATTTTCGATTAGTCCCTGAAGATTCAGCTTGTTTTTTGTTCTGACAAAGTAAATTCATATGGTATTATTACTTTCTTTTATATACTACTTTGGCAAATATAAAACTGAAAATAAAACAGCAACCCAATTATGTTTTCTTCCTTCAAGCTAAATGTAATTCAAGGCCTTTTATTATAATTTCATCCATAGGCGATGATCATCAGTTCTTCATGGCGCATCTCTCTACGCAAGTATTGACGTAGCCTACAACTTCCCTTGCAGCTAACAAAAACAAAACAAATCGTTAAGTTAATATACATACTTACTTACCATCAAATATTAATATAAAAAGAAAAAAGAAAAACTACCAGGCATCTTCCCTTAGCTGCTTAGCCTCGAACACGTCATGGTGGCACACCCAACTATGCAAAATCCAAAGCTGCTCATGAGGTGGGTTTCCTCTAAAGTCTCCACTAGTGCTTCCGACACCAGGCAATATTGAATACAATCTTTAAGGGAAGTTCTGTTGCTGACGCAGGTAGTTAAGCAAAACGTATACTTTAACCTAATTGGGACGAGTGCTGTAACATCTTGACGTGGGGAACTAACAAGGATCCCTAACAGTAAACAGAACATCAACACCCCTGGTTTCTCATCCATTATGTATATTGATTTATTGATGATTGTTTTGCATTGCTTGAGATAAGGTTTATTTAGACTTTGTGTTGGAGATTATCATGCCAAAATGCCAAACTGCCCTACCAAACAAAATTAGATTGAATGTAAAATTAAGATGCCAAACTATCGTGCCAAAATTTAATTGAATGCAAAATTAAAAGAATATTTTTATAAGTAATCAAAGTAAGATGAAATGTCATGCCAAACTACATGGAAAATGTTTTAATGTCTTGTCATTTTCTTAAAATTCTTGCTAGCAATCCAAATTCTTCCTAACCATCTCAAATATTTTTTCCCTCGATTGTCAATCTTCTTTCTCATGGAAAAGGTTGGTTGTTTTCGGAAAGTATTATCATATTTAGTGGTATGGTGAATTGATGTTACAATATTTGATGAAAATGAGAGAAACGCTTACAATGAGAAAAGGCAGCAACAACTGAGAGTAATGCAGTGTCGAAAAGAGCACCATCAGCATCTACAGAATATGTCTTGAAAAAAAGAATAATATGTTACTTCCATACTCAATGTGAACAAATGCACCATGGTATCGCTTGAATTTCCATATAAACTTGCATAACACTAGATGGCTTATGTTCAAACTCTTACACAATTTGAAAGTCCTAAGATGGATAATTAAGACATTTTAAAGCCACAATCACGTACCAAATAGTAGTTAGTGGATTGTGGTGACTTAAGTTAATTAAACATGATTAGCTTAATTAAACTAATTTAATTAAGTTTTAATCATGGTATAAAAGAACAAATTAGTGGACTTGTCATCACTTTCATCTCCTTCACCGTCCAATTTTGATGCTTTAGCATTTGGCCCTTGATTGGTAAGCATTTCCAAGCCCTTTTCTTACAATTTCTATGTTTTTGATGTCATGAGAGCTTTATTTAGCTAGCCCATGTACCAATTTGCAAATTTATTATAGTTTTTGAAAGTTTCCTTTGTTGATTTCTTGAAGAAATTGGTGTTAAATTGACATATTTTAAGCTTAGATTATGAAAAAGGACTAGATTGTAAAGTTTAATTATTAGTTTTGCATATAAGGACTAAAGTGAATAAAATATGATTTTTTGTAAAATTTTAGTAAAAATAGATAATAGAGAGTCCATAAGGTATGTAATTGAATTTGATTTTTAAACCGAGGCTTAAAATTAAAATTATGGTTATTTCAATTTTAGGGACTAAATTGAATAAAATATAAACTTTTAGAGATTTAAAAACCAATTATATAGGTTCATACATATCATGGCATAATATAAAAATGTTTGGTATTGATAATTTGTCTAAAATAATTATTTAGATAAATAATTGGATCAAACCAGAGATTAACGAGAAAAAACCAAAATTTTCGATTAGTCCCTGAAGATTTAGCTTGTTTTTTGTTCTGACCAAGTAAGTTCATATGGTATTTATAACTTAGATTGTATGTATTTTAATTATATGTATGTATGCTTGATTGTAAATTAAATTGGTTGTGAATTGGTGCAAAATGTGATAAATGGACTAAATTGAAAAGTGGTGATTATATGTGAAATAGATACTTGTGTGAACTTAGAAAAGGTTAGGTTACGATTGGCATGCCAATAGGGTTTTGTGCGTACTCGTACGAGATTAATTACAGATATTACTGAGGTCCAATATTTGTTATGGATACTTTAATACATGTGACACAGGTTTAGCTCGGACGAGTAAACTAATGTCATTTTAAAGGTTTAACCCAGACAGGTAAGCTGACATGTTCAACTTGGACAAGTAATTAGGTGTGCCATTACAAAGGTTTAGCTCAGATGGGTAACCTGACACAGATATATTCAGCTCGGACAAGCAATTTGTGTGATGTAGATATATTTGTATCCGAGTTCGTTTACTAGGGTTCATCGGATGAGACAGATTATATAAATCACGGAATAGAAATTAGATAAAGTGGATTTGAAGTTCAAATGAATGAATTGAGTACAATGCTGAAATATGTATGTGATTGTGGTACTCTTGGAATCAATAAGATTTTGAGATTGACTATTTAAAACGGTATGCTTTAGTTTGTTATATAAGTGTGATTTCATATAATTTGAATATAAGATTGTGCTCACCTCATTGATGTGTGATTTGCCATGTCTAGCCAACCTATGCTAAGTTATGTAGTTTATTTTTACTTTATAGAAAGATAAGGTAAGTTTTGTAAATGCATATGAACTTGTTAAGCATTTTATATGTTTACCTAGTTGTTTTCCCTTTTCCTTGTAGATGGTTACCTTGTGGAACATGTAAAACCGGATTGTCTCAAAGCTCACACTATCCTTAATTCGGTAGCTATTTAGTCATTTTGAGTCAAAAGTTGTGGCATGTATATAGGTAACATTAAGTGTCTTAGTATGTGAATGTGTATACTTGTGGCAAGTTTGTTTTAAGCATTACCTATCATGTTGAATTGGTGTTTTGGATATGCTTAATGCTTATATGTCATAGAAATGCATGTGTGTTCATATGTATTTATAATGAAAGTGAAATGGTATGTTCCAAGATGGTTTGGCATAGGTAAGATTGGTAATTATAGGTAAATTTTAAAACCAATCATAGGAAGTCACATTGTATCTATTTATTCGTTGGTGTCAAGTGAGCGTGTGAATTGAATAGTGTTAAAATTTTGGACCGTATGGATACACGACAACATAGTGTATCAAATTGCACATTTTATTTGTACAAGTACTACATTACACATTAGGTAAAAGTCTAGGGGCCAACTGAAAATAAAATATGCATTTTTTTTTGGATAGAAGGAATCTAAGGCTCGAGTTCAACTAGACCTGATCATGGGTCAGGCCATTCGTCTTGGTTCGAATGTCTGCCCAAAAAGTGAGGGGTTTAGAAAAAAATATAGGCTCGAAAAATGGGTTTGGGCAAAAAAAGAGAGGCTGATTTTCTAAACAGGCTGAGCATTGAGTAAGCTTTTTTGGCCCGGGGTCGACCTGAATTTAAAAAAAAAACGTATTGCTTTTTTTTGTCACTATTTTGGTGTCGTTTAGCTCTTATATCGTTACTATTTTATTGTTATTATTGTAAAAGTTTTTTTTGTAAAAGTTGAGAACTAAATTTAGTTTGAAATAATAATAAAAGTCAAATTAACAAAAATATAAACACTAAAAACTAAATTTATCATTATTCTTATTCTAAAAAGCAAATCACCTATAAAATTATACAGTTTAATCCGGGTTTTTTTTCCTTCTCTTGTGTAAGGTGGGTTTGGTCTCATTTCATTATTTTTTATTTTCTACTTTTTAATATAATTTATCAATATCATTCATGTTGGATTCGTTTAGGGATCCAATTACCCAATTGAGTTGAGAAATTTTGCTTGTATAGTAAAGTTTTAAAAAATTAAAATTTTAATTCAACTTAATTCCATTAAATTATTTTTAAGAATAACTTTTTTAGTATTTGCTTCCAATTGAACTCGGATAAAAAAATTAAATTACAATATGACTTGGTTCGATGAAATGACGGAGAGGTTAAATTCACTCATTAATAATGAGAAAAAAATGTTAAAAATAGCATATTATCGAAATAAAATTATCTAGAGAGACATAATATTAAGATTATTTGATATTAAATTTAAATATTTTTTGATAATTTTGATCTATTTTAGAATTTATAATTATATTTTTAATAATATTATCATTGCACACCCAACACTTGAAAAGATAAATGTTGTTAAAATTTGTAAAACAAAGTGTCCAAATATAAACAATTAAAATGGTAGCCCCCAACTAAACTAAAGAGGAAATGAATGAGAAAGAAATTGACATGTTTTCTAATTAATAGGTGGTTGAAAATCTACGTCTAAAGCTCATTCACTACGCATCACAAAAGTTATGGGATAAGATCCCGTATTTTGCTGACACTACAATTTATAAATAAAATCACCATACGGTTGTCTATTCGGATTTGAGATTCAACCCTAACTTCTATTTTATGTTAATCCATATCATTCTATTTATATTCCTAAAAACCATTGCCATAAATAAATATATAAAAACTATTAATAAAATTATGATATGAAAATAGAATTATAAAAATAGAGTCAGGGGCTACTAAGGGCTTCCATCCTTTTAAAATAATTTTTATTTATAAAATTTTAAATTAATAATAATAAAATTGTACTTTAACTTTACAAAATATTTAAATTTTAATTTCATCTTTTAAAAATTATAAATATATAAACCATTAAAATAATAAAATTATATTTTTACTGTCATTAAAATATACAATTTAACTCTTACCTCCCAAATTTTTTCCTAACTCTACCACTAATAATAATAAGAAGAAGAATGCACAAATTTTCAAAATTTCTTAATTTTTGAACATAAAAGAGAGGCAACACTTATTAATTAGGGGAGGTGCGAAATGTGTTGTAATATTCATTCCATAATTTATGATACCCAAGAAAAATAAATACTAAAGCTTTGATAAAGTGTGATATGAAATTAATGTGTTTCATGATTTCTTTTCTTTTCTTGACTTTGGACTAAAATCATGCAATTTTATTAATATGGTGTTGTCCACCATTTTTTTTCTATTTCCACACAATACAATTATATGATGCCAAAATAAAAGAATAATATAAATTTTTTATATTAAAAAATCCTTCTTTTTAACTTATGATTATTAAAAATAATAATTATTGATAAAGTAACAAAAATATAAAGATATTCGACTGCATACACCAATTTATTCAAGGCTTAAATAATAGTATAAATAATCTTTTTAATAAATAGCTTTTGTTTAAAAGTTAGACCATTTGATAGTTTCTCATTTGAGTTAATTCTCTAATTAATTGTGACACTAATTACATCAAGTTATTAAATAATAGCTAGGCTATAGTCAATGGCTAAACTAGAAATTTTTGTAAGAGAGGTTGAAATTAAATTGTAATTTTTACGATCGAAAAAATATAATTTCATAATTTTAATAGACTATATCTTTATAATTTTTAAAGAATTAAATCAAATTTTTATATTTTTAGTGGAGGTAAAGTACAATTTTACCATTACTATTTTAAAATTTTTAAGATTTCAAATGAATCATACAAAAAAAATTCATTTTAGGGGTACTGGGCCCTGCCAACGCCGTCCTACAATTTAGATGAAAAGAATTATATAATAAATATATTTATTAAAATCCATGTAAAAGACAAACATAGTTTTAACCGAATTTGTAAAATTAAAAGTTTAAGATTCATTATGACTTATATGGAGTAGTACGGGCTCAAATTGTGTCACCTCTATTGTTAATATTGTATAAAAAAAGATTTATTATGACTTATGTTCAAATTTAATTATATGTTATTTTGATCGATATTTTATAATTTTTTAATTGAGTTAGTATTCAATCTGATTCGTAACATCAATTTAATAAAAAATTTAAATATAAGTTTAGATATAGATGAATAAATATATATAAATTGATTTATCATTATATAATTAAAATTAATATTTAAAATTTTAATTAAATCAAAACTGAAAAGTTTAGGGATAGCACAACATGAAGTATCCAACACATAAAAGAAGTTGCCTTAAAGGTGGGTCCATTCAAAAGTGTAAACAAAAATAAGTTATTTATTTAATGATGCTTTGCTTTGCTTCCATGTACACCATTTCCAAAGCTTCCCCCAACATTGATCAAACATTTATAACCCCAAAACAAACATTGATCAAAGATTTAAATTATAAAATTAAATTCCACTTAAAACTTTAATTTTGATCCTCCAATCAATCATTTTTCTGCCAAATCTGTGTTTTCTCCTTCAAACCATTTGGGATTTTGTTTATAACCCCAATATCACATGTTTGATAGATAGGATATGTACGGATTTCATAATAGCTTTTAAGAATATATTAGATTATGGAAAAATTTATTTTAAATGTTTTTAGTGGAGATAAATAAAATTTTAATATTTTAGATTAAATTGTTTTGTAAAAGTAATTAAATAAATATTTTTAATTTTAAAAGTGATTTTTTATATAATCTCTATTTTTGTTCATGGTAACTTTCTAAAATAATTGCTTCAAACCAATGGGGTTTTATTTTAATGATAAAGATTGAAAATTTATGTTGGAGTAATATATAATATTTATATACCATAAATTCATCAAATATATATTCATATTTAAATAATAAAGGGCAAAAAAATGGAATATCCGGTTTTTCACTAGCATGACATACCTAATCCCCTCCTACGCTTTCCTTCCTGTTCTCCCTTTTGAATTTCCCTAATTTTTTTTTCCTTTTTATCTTTTTTCTTATAATTATATATATATTTTTTTCTTGCCCTCTCATTTGCTTTGGGTTTCATTTCATTTGCACAGTTTTGCAGGATTCCAATTTTTCCACCCATTTCACCAAACCAAAGAACGTTTACAGGAAACACCAAAAGCAATAACAAAGAGGAAAAAAAAGGGGGAGAAATTTGACGCCGGAAATGTTCTTGTCTCCGCCGGCGCCGTTTTGGGTTCTTCTATGTTTGGCCATAGTTTCACAAATGCTGTAAGTTGAGGAAGGGAACTAAGAGATTCTTACAACGGAAAAGGTAAAACAGAGAGTTTGAAAGCGAAGAGAGTTCAATGCACGAAGCAGCGTTAAATGAGCAGAGCGACGTCGTTTCAAACGCCAAGAAGAAGAAATCCGACGACGAGAAAGACCACCTCGTGGTTGCTGTTACTACTCCCATGTCTCACAATCATCGGAGCCGGCGCGTGACTCCCACGACTGCTGCTACCGTCGGGGCTGCCGTCGAGAAAGTCCTCCCCAACGGCGATATTTACACCGGTAGCTTCTCCGGTAGCGCGCCTCATGGATCGGGGAAGTACCTGTGGAAAGATGGGTGCATGTATGAAGGCGACTGGCGGCGCGGGAAAGCTTCAGGGAAAGGGAAGTTCTCGTGGCCGTCAGGAGCCTGTTATGAAGGGGATTTCAAGTCGGGTCGGATGGAAGGAATCGGGACGTTTATCGGATCCGATGACGACACGTACCGGGGCTCGTGGATCTCTAATCGTAAACATGGGCAGGGCCGTAAACGTTATGCCAATGGGGATTACTATGAAGGATCGTGGAAGAAAGACCTACAAGACGGATACGGCCGCTATGTTTGGTGCAACGGGATCGAATACATCGGGGAATGGAAGAACGGCGTTATTTCCGGTCGTGGAACCTTGATATGGGCGAACAAAAACCGTTACGACGGGCAATGGGAAAACGGAGTCCCCAAAGGGAACGGAGTTTTCTCTTGGCCGGACGGCAGTCGTTATATCGGAGCTTGGAACGATGATACCATGAAGAAAGTTCAACAGTTAAACGAAACATTTTCTAACGGGAACGACGGGAAAGAGCATTGTGATGGGAGGGGAAGCTTAGGGGAAAGAAACATAAATTTCCCGAGGATTTGCATATGGGAAAGTGATGGTGAAGAAGGAGATATTACCTGTGATATAGTCGATAATGTTGAAGCTTCGATGATTTACAGAGATGGGTTTAGGGACTTTAGAAGAAACCCTTGTTGTTTTAGTGAGGAAATAAAGAAACCAGGAAAAATGATTTACAAAGGCCATAAGCATTATGATTTAATGCTTAATTTGCAATTGGGTATCAGGTGAAAAAAATTTTCAGGCTTTTGTTGGTGAATATATACGTTTTGGATCTTTGAATTTGGGGGTTGTAACGTATTTTTGTTGCAGGTATTCTGTTGGGAAACATGCTTCGATGTTGCAGGATTTAAAGCCATCAGATTTTGATCCGAAAGAGAAGTTCTGGACGAAGTTTCCGTCTGAAGGATCAAAGCTTACACCGCCTCATCAGTCCATCGAGTTCCGATGGAAGGATTATTGCCCGGTGGTGTTTCGGTATGTTCCTCCTGCTTTTTAGTTGATTTATCTGCAAACCTTTTTAGTTGATTTATCTGCAAACTGAAGAATAAAAATAGTATAGTAATGAGTTTGCTTGATTGCATACTAGTTTCCACTGATTCTGATATAAATAGCATTTTGCCATCATTCGTGTTTCACCGGCATTTACTATATTGGTAACGGCATTCCCTTTTGCGAGTTTCAGACATTTGAGGGAGCTATTCCAAATCGATCCTGCTGATTACATGCTAGCTATTTGTGGCAATGATGCGCTTAGAGAGTTTTCTTCTCCGGGGAAGAGTGGAAGCTTCTTTTACCTTACTCAAGATGATCGATTCATGATAAAAACAGTAAAGAAATCTGAAGTCAAGGTTAGTTGCCAATGCACTTGGACTTCATGCTAAAGTTGTTTTGTGTCTTGATGCATACATTTCTCGAATGGCATTCTTAACAGTCAGAATTTTTTTTGTTTTTGTTTCTCATTATTTAAGATTACTCTCTCAGTTAAATTAAACATAAATACCTGTACATGATTAGAATGAATCTAAAGTGTGATTAACAATATCAGGTCCTTATAAAGATGCTTCCAAGTTATTACCAACATGTTTGTCGGTATGAAAATTCTCTTGTGACAAAATTTTACGGCGTGCACTGTGTCAAACCAGTTGGTGGCCAAAAGGTATGCGTTTGAAATAAATAGAAAATGAACTGAATTACTTCAAGGTTTTGTTCTTTCATGAAATCGTCTCACTTGCTCAAAAATTATTGTTGTTGTTAAATACCAGACCCGGTTCATTGTGATGGGTAATTTGTTCTGCTCTGAGTACCGAATCCATAGACGGTTTGACCTTAAAGGATCCTCCCACGGCCGCTCAACTGATAAGCCAGAAGAGGAAATTGATGAAACGACAACCCTTAAAGACCTGGATCTCAATTTTGTGTTTCGTCTCCAAAGAAATTGGTTTGAGGAGCTTATGAAGTAAGCTGTTTTACATTTTTTTTCCTCTCCTTGCAACTCCTTATGTCAATTCATCCTTGTATTTATCACTAATTTTGTTAACCAAATGGTGGCAGGCAAATCGATCGAGATTGTGAGTTCTTGGAGGCTGAGAGAATTATGGATTACAGTCTTTTGGTTGGACTACACTTTCGTGATGATAATAGAGGTGATAAAATGGGATTATCGCCATTTCTCTTGCGCACTGGTAAGTTAGGAGACATTCATTGTATTCCATATGAAATTTGAGTGGAAAATCTCTGTTGCAATAAGAATACAGATTTGATTATGAAGTCCTATGCAGGTAAAAATGATTCCTATCAAAATGAAAAGTATATGCGCGGCTGTAGATTCCTTGAAGCAGAGCTACAAGACATGGATCGGGTTTTAGCTGGCAGGTATGTTTGGCTGTCTTGTTTTTTGTGGTTCAAATTATCTCCTCCAACCCCATCCCAACCACACACACGCACAGACGATGCTTAGATTTTAGAGTATGTGTTGTAACTATCGAGTTTAAAGTTTATGGTGAGTTTGAGTTATGTCTTTTTGCCATGATGGAATTTGCCAACATTTGGTCTAGATTGATCAAATCACATGGAATAATAGAAGGTTCATTATGTTGTCTCATGTCTGAGTGATCTTGTGGGCATAATTCCGAATACGACAGTTCTTTGCGGGGCATGTAGGAAGGGTGGTCCTTTATGATCCTAGATAATAACCAAGGGTTCCCTTGATTTTTGTTGCCCATTATCTAGCTTTTTCTGGAGTGATCCATGAATTTTTGTTGCCCATTATCGTTAGTTCTTTTTGAAATCTCCTTATAATGATGTTGATCCATCACTATTAGGCATGCCATGTGTATCTTTCTCTCTGGAGAAAAGTTGTATGGCATGCAAGATCTTTTTAGGGAATTGAACCTTCTATTATCTTCAAGTACCAGTACTGGTGCGGATATGGTTATATGTGAACAACTTAGGAAAAAGAAAATTGAACATACCCATGGCAGTCGTATACCCTTTTTTAACATTCACAACCAAGTTCAAATGAAATTCCTACTTTTCTTTCTTTATTGAATTTTCTTGGTGTAATTTCAAAGTGAAAAAACTTGAGGTATTTGGTAGAGGATGAACAAGTACTTACACAGATTTGGTATTTAATTTTGTTTAATCAGGAAACCACTGATTAGACTAGGAGCAAACATGCCGGCAAGAGCAGAGCAAATGGCCAGAAGAAGCGACTTTGATCAGTATACTCACGGTGGAGTCGGTCACTTTTCACATAGTGGTGATGTTTACGAAGTAGTCTTATACTTTGGCATCATCGATATCTTGCAAGATTACGATATCAGCAAGAAATTAGAGCATGCATACAAATCCCTTCAAGTGGATCCTACTTCAATATCAGCTGTTGATCCAAAACTCTACTCAAAGAGGTTTCGGGATTTTATTGGGAGAATTTTTGTGGAAGACAGGTAGAGAGAGAGAGCATCACCAGAAAAAGGAAAATCGGGTTAAAAATATCCAGCTTCATGTCTTTAAATCAGAGACAATGGCACTTTCAACGTGGACTGCACCATTGAAAGAGTGTGGCATTTGATGGGAACTATGCAACTCCCTGATATCTTTTTGAGCAGAAACTCCATGGATTACACTTAAACAAGGCATTGAGTGTAAAGTTGTTGGAGAGATTTGCAGCAGCAAAGTGTTGTGGGGAAATGTTGATAGCTGAATTTTGATGATCAGCCCATGATGATGATGATGATGAAGATGCAGGCGCCATGTACATTGAAAGGAGGTAGGGAAATTTGGATTCTGGCGAGTGGTGACATATATATATGTAGACATTTTCAGTTTCTTGGGGTGACATGTTTTTGTGGTGTCCAAGGAATGTGAATTGAGAAGATATGAAAGATAGGAATAAGAAAAAGTGTACAGGTTATGGAAAAAGGATGGGGATTTTATGATGTATGTTTTCGTGAGGAGATTATATTTATAGTATATAATTCCATTTGCAGTCTATATTTATAATATTTCATTTCTACAGTCTTCACTTCCAAATGAATTGAACTTAATTACTATTATTATAAGGTTAAAGGAATCAAATTTAGAAGTCAACAAGATTTGAAATTTGAGTCAAAGTCAAAGGTGGAGGGGTAGAGCGACGTCGTTTGGGATTTGAATCTAAGAAAAGGGTCTGAGTGCATTGCTATAAGTGGTGAAAGGGAAGAGACATAGGGGTCAGGGAAAAAGAGGGGTTTTTAAAGCCATGAAAAGGATAGAAAGCTGAGAGAACAAAACATATAAAAATCCTCTGCTCTGCTGTTTCTTTCTTCTAAATATAACTTCAAATAAATATCCTTTTTGGTACATTCAAAATGATTATTTTTAAGAATTTTAAGTTTGGATGTAATTATGAATATTCATTATTTTGAAATTTAAAAAATATAAAAATAGAGAATAAATCCTAAACGTACGAAAAATACATGATTTCTCTTGTTGCTTTTTACTAAAATATTTTTAAAAATAAACTATTTCTTGTTCTTAAAATAGTAATTTCATGATTTTATTTATCAAACAAGGATTTGTTTAAATACAAGCTAAGAGTTCACTTGAGAGTAATACAAAGTATAAGAGCTATAACAATTAAGGGTTATGTACAATCTAAGTTTACTTAAATAAGGATTTATTTAAATACAAGCTAAGTTTTATTATTTTTCAAAAGTTAAATGGTTGAATTAAAAATAGCGTGACTATTTTGTCAGCTATCTCAAAAGTTGAGTAACAGTTGGTGTAATTTATCCATAAATTAATTAAAACTGCATGTATGTTAAAAGATATTTTTTGGGTACAAGTTAAAGATTTATTTAAATATAATAAAAATATAGGAATAAGTATAACTATTTAAATTGTTTTGTATTTTATACATTGCTAAATGTTAACCTAAAACCTCAAAACAATATATTATAATCAATAAATTGTTTTTAAATATATTTTATTTTGTCACCTATTGGAATAGTGCAAGGAGAAAATAAAGAAATGTTTGGCAAAACCAAATTTGGGACTACACACACAACCCTGTCACTGTTGCCATTTGAATCCTCCAAATAGATTTGAGCTATCAAATCAACCCTCCACGTGTCAAAACCCACTTTATTTTTTAAATAATATTAAATAATGGGTTAATCTATCATTTTATATTTTACTTTAGTTTTTGTTTATATTTTTTCAATTAAGTACCAAACTTTAGATTTCGTTATTCAAACTAATATCAAATTTAACACCTCTATTTTAAATACTAAATTAAATAACAAAATTTAAAATTTAAAATTTAAATATCAAATTAAATATTAATCATTAAGTGATTGAGATTATGGTTATTTTTATTACTGAAGGGAGTCAAAGTCTAACTTTGATTTATAAGGGACCTTCAACTGTCTGATTGCTCAGACCCAGAACACAGGTCTGTTGATTAGTGGGACCTTTTGATTATGATATGTCCCTTTGAATTTTTTTTATTTTTAAATGTAAAAAAGAAAATTTTCTTTCTTCCTTCGAATTTTGATTTTAAATATATTTTTTAAATCTCAATTTTAAAATAGTAAATAACAACAATTAATCATCATGTTTACTTCTTGAATTAATTTATTCTACTTTTAATTAGTATAATAGTCTTTAACATTTATGGATTCTATCAATTTTATCTTAATTCTAAAATTTTAACACATTTAGACCTTAATTTTTACACATTTAATCAATTTGGTCATGGTTCTAAATTCTTTGGTATCCGATAAGAGATAAATTAGATGAAATTTTAGAATCAAAACTAAAATAATTTAAATTTGTAAACATTGAAAGTTGAATTTGTTATTATATCAATTAAAGTAAGATAAATTAATGGAAAAATAAATTGATAATTAATTTTCCTTAGATACTCAATTGCAGTATTGATAGGGACTGATTTACTTTCATTTTAGAGAAATTAATTTATTTAATATCAAAATTGAGAGGAATAAAATGATAAATGATACACATGCATCTAACTATACATTTTCGATTTATCTTTTTAATCTAAATTTTAAATAAAAATAAAATCATTAAAGAATTGCTTTTTAAAATAAAATAAATATTTAAATATGAAACCGAAATTTTATATCTTTTATAAATATATTTTAAATAAAAAATATTCACCGTTGGAACATTACTTCATCATTGATAAATTAGAATTTAAAATTTAGGGTTTAAATCATTGTATCCAGAGAAGGAGGAATCCAGAATGTAAGGTTGTAGTATGTGGGTGTCAACTTGAAACATATAAATATGAAATGAAGTAATAAACCACAAATGATAAAGATATAAGTCTTCCAAATTTCTTAAATGGTGTGTCGTCCTTTGTCGGGAAAAAGCCTTAATCATACCAGACATGAACCTTGTCTACACAACCCCAATGTCTTCCCCAGATTTATTCTTCTACGTTTATTTCCAGCAATTCAATTTCCATCTACCCCAAAACATCATCCATCATTTCAATTCAATTGCTCGATGCAACTATTGCAATTAATTCCACCTCAAACCTCATATTAATTATTTGCTACATCTAATGCTTTTATTTGAAAATTAAAATAGAAGTTTCATAGACACATTTGTATTAAGAGTTTGATTGTATTTTGTCCCATTTATTTAAAAATAGGTAAATTAATCTCTATACATTAGATTAAAAAATAAACTGGCTCAAAATTCGTGTGTTTATCTGATGGTCAAAACGTTTATTGTCCCAAGTGTGACTTGAGTTTGAATCGTACTAGTCGCATTGCTATAAACTGATTATTTATATGAGCACCTCGATGATATTTAAAAAAAAAAAAAAAAAACAATGAAAGAGAATGGCAAGGGACAAATTGTAAGCAAGAAGGGGACAGAAGCAGAGGGAGTAGGGTTTTTCTTATGGCTTATAATGGTGGTGAGAAAATGAAGTGGACAACAACATGTGAGCGATGTCATTTATTGTTAGCTGGTTTAGAATTTCCTTCTATTTTCATTTTTTTTTTTAAAATGGACACTCTTAGAAAAGAATTTTTTTGAAATTGGACCGAAATTATTGAAGCAAACACACAATTGTTGTTTGCAACTGCCACTTAAAAATGGGGACCTACATGTCCATTTTGACAATGTTAGGGTCCCAATTGCTTTGATTATGATTCCAAATGCTGCCACCAATAGGTTTCTCTAGAGTTAGGGTTGGTTGGACAAGATTTTTGCGACTTCGACTCACCTTAGCTGCCCTGTTTTATCATTTTATGATATTTTATTCTTATTTTTAATTTAATGATAATAATCTATTAATATTTATTATCATTTTTTCTATTCAATTGCAGGAGTTTGAAAAAAATTAAATTGATAAGAATATTCTCTTTTTCTATTATATTACTAAATTAGCATACAAATATAATCATAATATAATCTCTGTTTAATTTTTACATCAAGTTTAAATCTAAATAGAATTTTAAATATAATATAGAAAAAGAATATTACAATTATATATAAATTTAAATTTAAATTTAGTTCTATAAATATTATTTTTTGGTTAATCACATTTAATCAAATTGTATCTATAAAATTGTTTAGAAGATTGTTAGCATTAATAAATTATAATTATTTCAATAAAAAATGGAGTATTGAAGCAATGGTGGTTCGAATATTTAATATTGAATCAAATTCGAATAATAATGATAGTGAATAGAGATGAAAAATTATTTTAATTGATGATGAGATAATATAATAATATACTTAATTTTATATTTTATTAATTTTATGTTTGTTAATTTTTAATGATTTAAATTATTTGAAAGAACTAAAATTCAAGCGGTGACGTTCAACAATGCTGTGACAAAATTTAAAGATATTTTTCAAGGAAAAACTTATACGAAAAGGAAAAGAAATTAGTTATGATGAGAATAATAGTTTTTATAATAAATATGAATTATTGTTAAAGAAATAATTTCTCGTATTCACAAAAGTATTTTATTCTATGATTTTATTTGTTTTGATGATCTAAAAAGCATATGGGTAAGCATATCGGTAAAAATTTTATTTTCACTTTTTCGTATTTTGCTAGATATTATTGGCGTGGTTATTATTATTAATTTTTTAAAGAATTTTTTTGAAGTTGTTTATATTGTGTGATAAAAACATTCTTTTATTTTTTAGTTTATTATTATTTGTTTGGTTTAGTTGAAAAATGTCCTCAACAATAATTTTAATCATTATTATTAAACCTATTTATTATTTTAGTCTAAATATTTTCATATTTATCATGATTTGTTTTTTAATTTAATATTATAATTTACTTACGTAGTTCCAAATTTTTATGTTTAATTATTTTTAGTTAAATATTTATTTTATTTATATCAATTTTTCGAGATCAAAATAATAAAGATTGAAGAGTAGAAACTATTGATATGTAACATATTCATCATCTTTCAAACATTAAATACACATATTCACATGTAATACATGTGACATGATTGATATATATTATTATGTTAATTAATTATTATTTATAATGATATTGTTTTTTATTAATTACACAATTTAGAAATAAATTGTACATTGAATTTGTTAAAAATATTTTAATTATGATTTCAAATTTATTATTTAACTTTTAAATAATTTAATATAATTTAATTATTTTAACAACCTGAAAAATATTATATTATGATTAATTACATTAATTAAAAATATTATATTAAAAATTAATGAAAAATTAAACACATAAAATCACATTATATCACAATAGAAACTAGTATTATATAACAAGAATCCAAATTGCAACAATACTTGCTTTATTTCTTCATAAATTGGGCAAAAATAGCCCATTATATTGAAGTATTGGAAGGCATCTATTTTGGACAATCCAAAAAAAAGCCTACTTCAATTGACTTGGAACGAGTTTCGCAACAAAATTCTTATACATCAAACTTGATCCAATCCAATTTGAATTGTAAATATAAGTTTAAAGAAAAAAAAAACTTAGACCCGGTCTACCTGGATCGCAATATCACTAATGATTCGAGTAAATCCCAAACTCAATCAAACTTTTTTATTTTTGTTAAAAATCCACACCTAATCCCTGTACTATTAATACATTCCAAGCTTAATCCCCCAATTTCTATTTTCAAATTTTAGTTATATTTTTTGGATTTTAAAATCCAATTGCTAACATAGTTGATATTCTAAACTGAAAAAATACTTAGTAATAATGTAGTAGAAAAAATAATTTTAACATGAATTTAACAAAATCGTTTACAGTGTTAATAATTGTACTTTCAAAATTTGAGAAAAAATAAGAGATTAAATTACTTAAAATAAAATTAAAAGAGATTAAATTCAAAATATGTAGAGAACCTAGAGCACATTTTAGCCTTTTATTTTTTAATTAGTATTGTAATTTCAATTCAAACTTAACTTCAGTTCAAGCACAAACTTGGGGTTGAACATAAAAATAAGTAATCTTTTAAAACAAGCTTAATCTAACAAGTTTGAGTATTTCATTAGTTATGTCTAATCAAATTCAAACTTGCTTTTGAGCTTCAAGCCTTGAACTTGGGCTTAAACTCAAAACTTGAAACAATTTGAATCAGTCTCAACTCAATTGACATTGAAAGTCTCAAACTTAAAAAGGGATGTCAGAGAGAAAAAAGATGTTTTTATCTTGAATCATACTCAAGGTCTAAAAATGAAATTCGTTCAAGCTCGAGCTGAGCTTCGAAACTTGAATTTTGAGTAAAACTCAAACTTCTTTCAACTCAATGGACTCGAAAAAGCGTCGAACTTATATATGATGGAGAAACCACTAAAGAATTATTTAATTCTCCTCCGATATTTCTTGAAGCTGTACACTACAAACATGTATATCATGGAGCATAGAGGAACATAAAGTTCACCATGAACAAATGCTGCCAGCCGGCTTCTAGAACAAAGAGTTAAGAAAGAATGTTTTAATGTTATGCTGCTACTATGCATGATGATGAATGATAGTCGATACATATAACTACGGAGGGAACTCAAAGCTAAAGATACGTTTAATTCACCTCGACAACTAAACAGCTGATTGATTACTGATGTCGGACTCTCCAACGATCTGTTCATTTTACCTGATATCAAGGTATAGATTTCACCATGTAATTGGTAGACAAAGAAGTTATTGGTTTCCATTACGTCCTCGGACCCTCGGGATTCGCCTTAGTCCCATTGACCCCAAAAAGCGAGCAGGCCAAGTGCGGGTTACTGGGGAAACAGGACGGAAAGGATGGTGCATCCCAAAGTCATCATCATCAAATAGATCATAATCCAAGAATCTACCACGCAAGCGAACGGATGAATCTAGATGGATAAAGCCATCATCGAAAGGGTCATCAAAAGAATCATCTGAACCATATTCATCCGCATAGATATCATGATAGCCCGGATCAATCACATAATCACCCAACACCATTGCTCCTGGTGTTGATGACATAATTGTACTGATCACATCATTTCGCTCTCTCTCGTTTTCAAGCTTTTTCCATTTTTCTTCACGTACAGGATCTACTGCTCGAGGTCGTGCCAGTGGGTGCTTTGTCCTAACATGTTTCTTAAGCTCTTTGTAAGTTCCAACAAACGAGCACTTGTCTTGCATACATGACCTTTTTTCCCGATTTAGATATTTCCGTACAGGTTCTACCACTGTCCAGCCCTTAACTTGTCCTCGGCAGAGCGGGCATAGAAGCTCTGGCACTTCCATCTTTTCAGTGGGCTGCTCCACACCTGAAGTAAGACTGGAATTATCCATTGAGTCAGCTGATGTTACTTTAGTGTAGGCTTTCTTGTATTGCTCAAGACAATTGGAAAACCGCTTGCTAGTCGCACACATGTAAGGGCGGCAACCCTTATCGTAAGAGGAACAAAGAAGGAGAACGGCATTGTGTGGGAACTCCAGACAAACGGAACATTTTGCAGCTTCCCAATCTTTCTTCTCCGAAGCTTTGGAACATCTCTTCTTTCTGGAACCTTTTCCAGCCCTCTTAGGATGAGAGGGCAATGGATAAGGCACTCTTTTATGCTGAGAATCGGACTTATGCACTTTGCTAACTTTTGCCATTGGCAATTTAAACCTAAAGCAAAGGAGAGATAGATAGAGATCAAATCATTGTAATAATACAAGATTTTATAAAACACAAACAAGACCGATATCCGCCTTGCACTTTCAACAAGATCAAACTTCTCACATTTAATGCATGGACCTTAAAAAGTGTAAATAACAATTAATTATGTTTGGTTTTGGGTACAAAATGGGACAAAACCCAAGACAAGTAGATATGCCTCAAGAGGAGTGCTTATAGTTGGAATGGGTGCATACCCAGAAGACAATTAACATCTATGACTGTTAATCCTACTCTTCATTTTTTCTAGGAGCATGCTCAACATATTTTCGGCACACATTCAGACACGAGAATGGGATATGACCATCCAAATCAGAGACGGACCCGCTTAAAGGCCCCACAAAATTTTGGGAAATTACATTTTTCCTTGAAATATTTAGAACATTTTAATTATGCCTCCCAAAATTTTTGGAAAATTTCATTTCTCCTTTAAAGTTTTTAGAGAAGTTTATCTCAAAATTTTGAAGTTTCTCATTATACCTTTTAATTTTTTTGAAAATTTTAATTAAGCTCACTTAAAATATTTGAAAATTCACATTAATCTCACAAAAATTTAAAAATTTTAATTAGACCCTCAATTTTTTTAAAAAAAAAATCTCATTAAACTCTTAAAATTTTTTAAAATTTTACTAGTCCCTCCAAAACTTAGTCCCAAGATCAGCTACTGATTTAAATACATATTTATAAAAATAAAAAAAACATTAAAATATACCCACATTGAACTCATTCTATATCCAGCACTCACCCGAGTCCAAGTAACACAGTCTAACTTGCTAAAACCACTCATTTCTAAGGCAATAAAGAATGAAATTCATTGCTAAAACATTGAAAACCAATAAACATAATAATAATAATAATAATAATAATAATAATAATAAACGTATAGGCCTGTTGACTGATTAGAATTTCATGTTATTCTTTCCATTGGTAAGATTCTCAATACCCAAAAACTGAGACAGTACAAACTTTCAAGTAACAGTAAGATTTATAATCAATGTAGAATATGTAATGCACTATCTGCAACAAGGTAATCTTATGCTTTGAACTATAATGGGCAGGAAGCTTTGAATCATTTTTCATTATTAGTCATGAAAAGCTAAAGTGAAACTCTAGAAATTTTTTGAAGCAATAATCTTGTTTATGATTCTCCTCCATTAATAACTACTCACTAGCATTCATTTACATAATTAAAAAAAAAAAGCAAACAAGAAACGTGGAATATTCAAAAACGGAAATGAAAATGAAAATTTTTAAAGAAGAAACATATATAGCACCAATTAATCATTACTAAAAAGGGCGGAAAGCTAATATAAGAGTGAGTGTCGTGTAAGGAACGGAGAAAGCATAAAACCTAGGCTAGAACATTTTCAAAAACAATAAAATCGAAATTGAGAACGAAATTGAAAACAAAATGAAATGAACATGGGAGATATCAACATTCAACAGTAGAGATAAAACAGAAAAACCCGAATCTAGCGTACCTGGATATTTCACTGTTGATCTGAAATTTTTTTGAAAGAGAAAAAATTGGTATTCGGAGAGCGGAAGGGAGAGAGGGGAAGGAAAACGATGTTCCGGTAGACGAAGGAGACTGCTTTTGAGGTGGTTCACTTTCCGCCGCCGCTCCCGCCGCCGCAATTGGTGGTGTGGAGAGAGGAGCCCAATTTTGCTTTACCTCTTTACTTTATATATAAATATTAAATGTAGCAGATCAGTGATTGGCATTTTAAGGTAACTTTAACGCCATTATGTCGATAGTTCTACACGAATTTAGATTCTTATGGGGTATTATTAATCACATGGGCCGAAAACATAGGCCTAACTATAAGCCCATTGAAAATAACAAATGTTTTCTCTTATAGTTTCTGGAGGCCCGTAATTTCCCTATCGTTTCATACCTGTGCCGATTTTAAAATACTTAACACATAATTTGGTATCATGCTAATAGTATTAACCGTTTGGGTTTTAGAGTCAATCGGATAAAATTCATAATTAACTAATAATCTTATTAACTCTAAAGTTTGAATTAAATTAAATCTATTAGATTGAATTTGATAAATTAAATGTAAAATTAATCGATCCACAATTAATACTAAATTTATTCTATTGATAATAAAAATTCAAACCAAATAATATTACCAATTTACTTTCACCAAATCAGCTTTAAAATCCAAATTAAATTCTAAAAAGTTAACACCGCTATCTTTAAGTACCAAAATATATAACTTTTGTTAAATACAGGTACCAGAATGAACCAAAAGATAACATAGGTACCATGTTAGAAAAAAAATGTCAAACTTGTATATCAAATGATAGATTAAGTCTTTAGAATAATATTATTAAACAAATATTAATACAAATGTTTTCTCTTCGACAAATATTGGTATACCCCCCACCAATAGAAATATGTGGCAACACGGAAGGCCATCTAAGGGACATACACCACCCGTTGCAAATTGGGAAAATCACCAAAAGCTTCATTTCCTGTCTTAACCATGTGGTCAAATGGGTGTTGGAAAAATATTGACATCACATGTATAATAAGAATAATTATATATTATTATTTACTATCATGAAATGTTAGCTCAAATTAAAAGTGACCTAATTTGATCAAGGCTTATTGGCTTCAGTTGTTAAATAAAGTATGGGTCAAATACATGTAGATACTCTAGTAACTAATTTTTAATTGATAATGGGCTAATTAGAAATTCTGGTTAATGTGCAAAAGTTATAAATTAGGGTTATGCCCCCATATTACACATGCGTAATTTTTTTGACATCTTATCTTCAAAAAAGAAAGAGCCACATTCTCTAAATTGCTCGTATGTTGATTTGGAAGATCAAAACCAAAAGATCTCAAGATTTCAATGGATTTAGGTATGCTTCCACATTTAGTTTTGTTTTTGATGATTTTACATGACAGATCTTGATTTATTAAATTTTGTATCAAAGTTTTACGGTTCTAACAGAGGAAGGTAGTTATTCAAGGAAGCCAACCACTCCATACTCTGAATAAGAATGAATGACAGAATGCGTACCATCACAGACATCTTCGTTCCATCGAGGACATCCGCCTCATGCGTCTTATAATGATGGCTTGATAGCTAGTCCACTACGTTAATGCTACCTAACATGGGAGCTCGCCTATAAATAATATTCAATGCAATGAAGAAGGGATCGACTCTCCAACAAACTTACCTACACTCTACCAATTTACTCTCAACTTCCACCTCCACTATCTTCACTCTTTGGCTTTCTGCCCCGACAAGATGAACTAGTCTTTATCAACACCATCACTCCCTTTGTAACACCCCAAAACTTGGCCTAGAAGTTTAGACTGAATTTCGAAGACTACATTGGTCACCAAAAGTGGCGGAAACAAAAACTTTAATTCAAACCAAGAAAACACTTTTGTGCATTATGTTTGAACAATATTAAACCAGCGTCAAAACATTCAGTAGTAAAATCCACAGTTTCTAAAGTTCAATCCAAATAACACTTTACGAAAGTCCAACATAAAAATTTGTACCATAGTTTATATAATCGTTTTACAAACTGATTTAAAACCAACCGTATAAAACTTATGAAATTTTACTTAAACCGAATCAAATCATATTTTTTTGAGACCTCCGGTATGCTGAATCCAACTTCCAAAACACAAAAAGTACCTAAAAGAAAGAACACTACAATGAGGTGAGCTAGGGAGCTCAGTGTGAGCCGGAAACATAAAACAGATGGCAAAAGACGGAGTGACACAACACTTATTTCAGACAAGTATATGTATAAAAATTCACTTATGAAAATCTCAAAACAGAAATTTAAAGTACACTATCAAACCACAGAAACGATGTCCCAACTATACATAATAATTGAAACACATCAAAACACATTAACCATATTGTCGATAACCAAATGATTACACAAACAGACGTATATTTAGATGCAAAACGAATGCAACCAATCAAAGATTCCATCCCACCAACCAAACACCGCTTCGTCCACTTTGCACGCCACATAAAACCATAATTGGCTCATCTACTCTACACACCACAATGTGGAACTAAGCCACTGAAATAAAAATATGCAGCTGAGCTAGCATATGCATAGTATAGTGCTATAAACCGCTGTACAAATGTATTATAGTTAAAACTGCCAAATCAGATCAGTCTTCCTTCTCTCAATAACCAAATCCCAAATTTTTCATGCTAATGTAGTAATGCACACAGTACGCAGACATACATATGGAAATAGACATTCACGTTTCCAGTTGCACAGATTCAGATTTGATTACACTAATGTTTCAATACTCAATTATGAAAGCAACAATAAATTCAGACTTCTTCATCATATAAATGAACAATTAGATTAAAGCACATAAATGCACAAATATCCACAAATCCAAACTTGACTGAGTCCCAAACACACTTGCCAAGGCTTAACCGAGGG
Source organism: Gossypium arboreum (assembly GCF_025698485.1). NCBI lineage: Eukaryota > Viridiplantae > Streptophyta > Magnoliopsida > Malvales > Malvaceae > Gossypium > Gossypium arboreum. The sequence goes on along the minus strand of NC_069074.1, from coordinate 26,875,172 downwards.
TCAAAACATACAGAAACACAAAACGAGTCAAATTTCAACACAAAACAAAAACTTGCAAAGCAGGGCCATACGACCGTGTGCCCTGGCCATGTGAGGGTCTACACGCCCGTGTAGAAGAGGCACACGCCCATATGCAAGAGACACACGCTCGTGTGACCGAGTTACATGGCTGTGTGAGTAGCTCGTGTTACTCACTGTCCAAAAGTGCCAAAATAAGGTGCAGAGCAGACACACTCATGTGAAAAACGACAAAACTCCCCAAATAGTCGCCACATGACCATGTGGCACTGAAAACATCCAAAATCCATAATTCTCAAAGTCATACAGCCGTGTGTGGCACACGCCTGTGTGGTCACGAAACCACACCGAAATAGCTGAAATCGTAGTTTTGCAATAACAAAACGAACCTCAATCGCTAATCGTTCAAGATACATCAGAATTTTGCAGATTTCCCCACAATCCAACAATAATTCGTTACCGCATTCAAACAGTTCAGAAACACGCAAGAGACTGTCGAATTCCATAGAATCCAACAACAATTCAATATCAAGATTGAACAGTTCAGAACACACACTTGATATACGCTTCTTACGCACTAGCAATCGATCGACGCGCCTCAACTATCGTTCTGAACTTGATTATGAAAACTCAACAATACTTCTACTCGAATCCAACTTGAAACGAGAACGGAAGTCAACCCCGTAATTGGAGTAGAAAAAGAAAATTGAAGAACAAAAGAAATGGATTGATAAACGGAAGAAACAATTATACCCTCCTAGAAGAAAGATCTGGAAATTAGGAAACAAAAGAAAAAGAAAGAAAAAGGTCCAGAGAGAGGAAAAGAATGTGCTTTCCTTTTTGAAAAGCTCCCTATTTCCAAATAAAAATAAAAATAAATAAATATTCAAAACTTAAAAACAACAAAAAAATAAACAAATTCCTCAAAACACACATAAGGACTCAAACCCAAAACCCAAAGGTAAACTAACACATTCACCACCACCGAACCAGCAAACTCATTCTAACATTAAAACGCGAAAATGAACCCTAATGTTCAACCTACTCACTGACCCTTACTTCAAATCTCAAAACTTTTAACCCGAAAATCCGAGATATTACACCCTCCTCCGTGTCTCCTCCTCATCAATCTCACATATCAACAGACGGATTAAATTTATTTTATGTTAAATATATTCAACAAATTTATTTTTAAAAATTGTAACTAATTAATAATACGCTAATGAAATAATTTTATATTTATAAAATTTTAAGAATGATAGCGAAGTACTTTAAAGATAGCTACAATTTATATGAAAATAAAATATCTGACAAATTTTTAAAAAAACATTATTTCTCTAAATGACTAAAACAAAAATTAATTTAAAATAAATACATATCATACTCGTGATCGTCTTGAACCAACAAGAACTTTGTCTAAATCAAATTCAGAGTAAGCTCAAATCGATATTGAATCACAATAGTAAATTTCAAGCTAAATCATGAACCTCATCAAATTTATTACTAGTAATGTTGGTATATACTATTATTGATTGTTTATTATAAAGGTTATAACAATTAATTGATTATTTATACCATTAAACTTAAAAAAAATTAAGTTGTAATTAATCAATCAAATACTAATTCAATTGAAAGATAGTTAAAAATTATTTTACTGAAATAAATTATATTATCATGAGTGTTTTTTTATATTTTTATATTTGAACTTAAAATATTATAACTTTTAGATATGGAACCCTAAACAATTAATTAGTAATCGCAATACCAATCACATCCACAAGCAGCAAACTACTAACTTAGAAAGATTATTATGCCGTCTACAATTTCAAATTGAGAGATGATTAGTATTGGTTATCGGAGCAGTTGACTTCACGGATAGAGATATAGATGTATTCATTGAAAGAATGATATATTGGATTGGACCCAGGATGAATTAATTCTGAATCTGTTTGTGAATTAATCCACTTGTGACGTTCATGGTGTGATTTACCAAAATCTTGAGTTAGTCATTGACCATATGTATGTAACTCATATGCTTTGATATAAGTGGAGGCTTATGCTTTAAAGATTATCATACACATAGCCAGTATGTTGGGTACATGACTTGTGTATGACATGACTTTACTAGAAACAATGGAATTCATAGCTCGATTAAATGGCTAAGATATCCTCTAATTAACATTGTATGAATTGATAAATATGAAACGTGGCAACGAGTTACTTATTCTCAAACAATATCTAAAGTATTAATAAAATAATTAATTTAGATTATTATGGATTGATTTGTAAATTAAAGAATAATACATATTGTAAAAGAAAAAAAATTAAAGATTGATTACATTTCATTAAATGATAAGTTACCACTTATCTATTTATCTTTTCAATGATTTTCATTAAAAATTATAAGAAATGATTTTTTATATTTATTATCGAACACATTTAAAAATTAAATTAATAAAAATATCAATTTTCAATAAATTGAACATCTTCGATAAATTAACCGGTAAAAAAATCAATTATATAAGAATGCCTTAATCATATAATGAACCACAAAATATACAACGTCTAGATTAAAATCTGACTTTTTTTTTAATTTTTGAAAAATAAAACAAATTTTATTTTAATATACAAAATTTCAATTACGAACAAATACGGTCAGCTGGCAACTAAACTCGTACGCAGGTCACGGAGTCCAGCTCGAATAGTCGAATTTGCTTTGAATAATAATTTTAAATTAAAATATTTAATATTGAAAAAATAAAGAGAAAAATAGGCATGTGGACCGACCCAGAATGGACACATATAAATAACAACGTACGGCCTTTATTGACCAAACAAAGCAGAGAGAACCCAGAGAAAAACAGCACACCATACCTTACCAAACATAACATAAGCCAAAGTTTTATCATTGAAAAGCCTTGTTCAATTTCAATATCATAAAATAATATTATACCAACGAATTTAAATATTTGTTTTTTTTAAAGGAAAAATGTTTTTTCTTTTTAGAACAAGATGCCGAGTATTAAGAAAAATATATATCAGAAAAGGGAAAAAAAAAAGAAATTTAAGCTTCGTTCTTTATCTTCAATCAAATCAAAACCCTAAATTGCAATTGTTTTTTTTTTGAATAATCAGTATTTATCTATTTTTTTTTATCTATATTATCTTCTGCTTCACTTTCTTTCTCTCACTGAAACTCCCTCGTTTTTTTTTTCTCGTAATTTTTCCTTTTTAATAATTTTCCCGGAAAAAAGAAACGCATTGGAATGGGACGGTTATTATTATATTATTTTTATAAAGGTTACGTTTTTTTGAGGCAATAGCGAGGAATTGTTGCGGGGGGTGTTAGGGTTTGGATTCTGTTTTTTGTTTCATCTGCTCTTCATTTGTATAGAATTTCCCCAAATTTTGTTGTTGCCTCTTTAGTTTGAAGCCCTAGCAGTCGGATACTTATAATTAAAATTTAATTCAGGGTTTTAATTTTACTCCAAATTTATGTCTGTTTACCTTCCTTCTCCTTAATTAAACTGGTTTTAAGTGGGCGTTAACTATTGTTTTGGAAAGTTATTTTTGCTGTATTTTTGCCTAAGTTATTGATTTGAAAAGAGGGTTAGATCCTTTCTTTTATTACTATTATTATTGGAACATATGAGTTTCATTTGGAACTGGAAAATCAGTAATCTGCAAATCCATCTTTAATCAAAGATGGAGGCGTAGGAGAGAGTTAATTGAAATGTAATCTCCTCATTGTGATTGCCTTTGTTTTCGTTGCTGTGGCTTCGCACTTGTGTTAAAATTCTGTTTCCTTTGATCCAAACATTTCCTTCTTTGCCACTTTAAATCCAGCAACCTTAATTTTGGTGGTTTGAGTGATTAGGGTTGGGTTAAGAGGAAGAAAATTAATTTGGTGGGTTAGGATTTGAAGAAGGTTACATAACCTTTTTCTTTTTTCTTTTTCTGATGATCATGTTTGGTATCCCTTATGGAAAGAAGTGAACCTGCATTAGTTCCAGAATGGCTGAGAAGTACTGGCACTGTTACTGGGGGTGGCAATTCAGCCCACCACTTTACTTCCTCTTCTTCTAACTCAGGTACCGTTTGACAAGCCAACTTTTAGATACCCATTTATTTTTCATTGCATTTATACTTGATTATAATGTTCTTTGGACATACATCTGTCTGTTAGACACATTTTATGCCCTTTTATTATTTTATTATTATCATTGTGCTTCTCATTGCATTTATTCTAGTTTTATAGCCTTTGATTGTTGAGAATGTGTATATATATAATAATTGTGTTCTTGTTGTTATAATAGATGTTTCTTCTTTGCTGCATCATGGGAGACATAGAAATTCTAGGAATATAAGTGATTTCCATTCCCCTCGTTCAGCATTTTTGGATCGGACTTGTTCGTTGAATTCAGGGAGGAGTTCTGGAAATGTTTCTGCAAAGCATGCTTACAGTAGCTTTAGTAGGAGTCACCGTGATAAGGATCGAGAAAGGGATAAAGAGAGGACAAGCTTTGGGGACCATTGGGACCGTTATTGTTCGGACCCTTTAGAAAGTATCTTGACCAGTAGGGTTGAGAAATTAGGAGGTATCTCGACCAGTAGGGTAGAGATAGATACATTGCGTCGTTCTCATTCTATGCTCTACAGGAAACAGATTGAGCCTTTGCCACGAAGGATGGTAGTGGACTCTAGAGATAATGGTAACAGTAACCATAACAGTAGCAATGGTCTGCATTCTGGGGGTACTGTCGGGAGTAGCATCCCCAAGGCTGTGTTTGAGAAAGATTTTCCTTCACTTGGAAGTGAAGAGAGGCTAGGGGTTCCTGAGATGGTTAGAGTTTCCTCTCCTGGTTTGAGCTCAGCTTCTCAGAGTTTGCCTGTTGGTAATTCAGCTTTGATTGATGGAGAAGGATGGACATCAGCTTTGGCAGAAGTGCCCAGTGTAGTTGGAAGTAGTAGCACAGGTGCCTTGTCTGCCTCACAAGCTGCTTCCATCTCAGGTTCTGGGGCTTCAAGCATCTCATCTAGTCTTAATATGGCTGAAGCATTAGCACAGGCTCCTTCACGAACCCGTACGCCTCCCATGGTAACTGCCTTAGTAACTAAGTTCTCATTACATGTATAACTTATACCTGTGATCTAACCATACATTTCTATTTTATTTAGTTATCTGTTAACACTCAAAGGCGTGAGGAACTGGCTATTAAGCAATCAAGGCAACTAATACCAGTGACGCCTTCTATGCCTAAGGGTTCTGTAAGCCAACTGCCTCAGTTTCAGCAAATATTGTCTCTTGAATCTTAGCTGCTTTAAGTTTGTTGTTTTAGTCCTATTAAACAGTTTTGGTCCCCCTACCTTTTCCATCAGTCTTCTTGCAAATCATCTATTGATTTTGAAAGCCCTATATTTATTTATATCTAATTTTATAAGCAAGCCTTATTTCTTTTTCTTTTTCCACCCTGGTTTTCTTTATACTGGATTTTGGTTTGAAGTTCATGGGGACTCTCTCTTTATCACACGACTTTTCTGATATAGTCTTGTGATTGAATCATAATTTATTACTGTTCTTGTACATATTCAAGGGACTGTGAAATGCCAATATTTTCTGAGGTTAGCTTGTCTGCTGCCTGTTCGTAAACTGTTTATGAAGTTGTTCTGTTTCCTATCTGTTACCTGTCTACTGCTTCTGCACGGATAAAAGATCCATTTGTTTAGTAATTGGAAACTAAAGGTAATGATTAATCTAATTCTCTTGTCCCAGGTTCTAAATTCAGCAGATAAATCAAAAGCCAAACCTGCAGCCAGAATAAGTGAGACAAATGTAGCTGTCAAGAGTGGACCACAGCCACAGCCTTTGACTCATCAAGGTAATCAGTCTCCTCATGGTGGACATGTCAAGTCCGATATGCCAAAGACATCTGGGAAGCTTTTGGTTCTCAAACCAGGATGGGAGAATGGGGTCTCGTCTCCTACTCAAAAAGATATTGCTAGTTCAACAACAATCACAAACAACAGGGTTACTACTAGCCAACATGCTGTTGCTCCTATTAAATCTGCTCCTGCAAGAAACTCAAACAGCCCAAAGCTTTCTTCTGGGGAACTCAAGGCAGCTTCCATTAATCCAATAGCTGGGTTCACTGTGGAAAAGAGACCTTCTTTGGCTCAAACCCAGAGCCGAAATGATTTTTTTAATCTCCTGAAGAAGGCCTCAACAAACACTTCTGCTGGTCTTTCAGATCCGGATCCTCATATTTCAACTTCCACTACAGAGAAATCTGAAGTTACAAAGGAAGTAGACGCGGCTTCTGCAACTGCTCATGCTGATGAGAATGGTACTGCAGCTGCTAGCAATGGTGACACCTGTTCTGATGATGGGGAAAAGAACATGAGTGCTACTGCTATGGTTTATCCTGATGAGGAAGAGGCTGCATTCCTTCGTTCTCTTGGTTGGGAAGAAAATACTGGTGAGGATGAAGGGCTTACGGAAGAGGAGATTAATGCTTTTTATCAGGAGGTAAGTGGTACTTTCCCTTTTGTCTTTTTGCTATATTTCCCTTCCCCTTTAATGATATATAACAGATTTATTCAATAAATTCTCATTGAAGTCATTGTATGACTTGTTTCCTAGTATTAACGTTTCTAATGAACCTAGAAGTATACCGAAAATTATGTTTTTTTTTTCTTTATACGCATGAAGTTATTTGAAGGTTTAGTACATTTTCTAATGCTTTTATTTGCAATCCAGTCCCATGGCTGCTTAGCTTAGTTTCTTTTCATGGTTTGTATGCTGTTTGCTTAGCTTGCCTATCGATTTGGTTTTGCAGTACATGAAACTGAGGCCATCTCTGAAAGTTTGCCGTGGCATGCAACCAAAGCTATCTCAATCTTTTGCAAATAATTTGGATGGAGCTTCTGAATTGAGTTCATCCGACTCAGGGTCTGAAACTTGACTTTTGACTGTTCTTACATAGTCAAATCCAAAGGAGTTCCAATTTTTTTTATTATTGCAGATGATTAGTTCTTCTTCTTCTTCTTCTTCTTCTTCTTCTTTTTATTTTTTTCCCTTTCTTTGCCTCACTTTATCTCTTTTTTGATGTCTTCTGTTAGAAACAAAGCTGATGAGTTAGGTATTTTAGTGGGTAGGTTTTGGTTTGACAGTTCATTTTGCAAATGTTGCAATAAGTCCTTTCTTATGTTTCACGGGTTCTTCATCTTTCTTGAAGTACCCAAATCCGGATATTATGCTCGATATACTTCCGAACCTTGTACAAGGATATGACTCTTCAAGGACACTTCACATACATGACAAGAAAAAAAAACTTAGAATCCGTGCAGACATATCCAAGACTCACACTCAAACCAGGTTTGAGTAACATAGGTCCTAGGTTCGTATAAGAGAGAATTGATTAGTTTTCCATGGTGGGTCTAGGATAAGAATTGATTTGGAAAAGATGCAGTGAAAGTTGTTGCATCTTTAGGGAGATACTTCCTCCTTTTTCTTCCTTTTACTTTGAAGAGAGTTCATAGAAATATAGCTTATTTGTGTTTATGGTTAATTTTATGGAAAAATATGTGGAAATAAAAGAAGTTTAATTTAGTTTAGTTCATTTTATTTATTTATTATATTACTATTATCATTATTATTATTCCATGCTTATCTTTTCAATTCATTCAATATTTTGATTTAGTTAAGCTTAACATGAAGTTATTTGATTGTGATTCAACAGATAAGATATTTGTAATTTGTCAAGTATCCGAAGTTGATCAAATTACATGATATTACAATGCGATATTTGTAGGATATTTGAATTTATTAAATATTTGAAATTTTAGTAAATTTTATAGTTTTTTATTGTAATTTTATATTTTTAATATATATTTTTAATTTTTTCATTTTTAAAGATTTTATAGAATTTTTCGATGTAATTGTATGATAAGTGACATGATTGGTTGGATATTCTAATTGGTTTTTATAATGTCCAAAAATTAAATCAGGAACGACTAATAATGTTAGGGATTAAATCGAGAGGAATTAAAGCGGGAGTGTGATAATATTAGGGAATGAAGTGGGCTTTTTAAGGATCAAAATGGAAAAGATGGTATATTTTAGGGGTTAAAGTTTGTATTAAGCCAAAAAAACGTAAGACACATTTTAAAGCCTCCTAACAATTTAACAGTCATTTTTAAATTGTATGAAAGAGTATAAATAGTTTGTATATATATATATTTTTGAAAAATAGTCTGTTTATTAATGAGCTTGAAAAATCACCCGAAGAAGATCCAAAAATAGTCACAACATGAACCAAACAAAAACAAAAAAACGAAAAACAAAATGGAAAGAGAAAGGAAATAGAAACATCATCCTCTCCGGCCAACAAATTTCAGGCTTTTCTCATGTCCAAGAACCCTCCCAATAAACGGCAAAAAACCCCTAAACTCGGCAATGAATCACCCCGAGAAAGAAGATTAGTTGAGATAGTCAGCCAAATTTCAGAATTTCTCAACCTAAACAGCAAAACCGAAGCAAAGACTATGGTGGTCGACTGAATCATTGATCAGAATCGATCGCTTCCATGGCTTTCGAAGGCGCATCCTCAACCCACAGCAAGTCCTCTTCGGCTCGCAAACCCTCAGCCGCCATTGCATGTGCTGCTTTACTACCTTCCCGCGCAATGAACTGAAATTGACAAGAAGAAAAGTTCCTCGTCAAATTAAATAGTTTGTATATTTATATTGAGTATACAATACAATAATTCATTTCATATTTTACATGAATTATTATGGTAATTAAATAAAATTATTTGATGAATTAAGTAAATTTTACATTATTTATTATAATAATTATTAATCAATTAAGTAAGCATTTAAGGATTTCTATGTTTTAAAATGTTAATAAATTTCTAGAAATTTTTATAGTTAATTGTATTAGGTATTTTCAAATTATGCTTGGTTCATAAACTTTAAGATATTATAATTGAGTTTTCAAAATATTGCTCTTGTATCAATTAGGTTTTATATTAGTTTAACATCAATTTAGGTGGTAAATATCAGCTTAATTTTAATGTTTGAGTATATTTAAAACATATGAATCAATTTTAAATATGTTTATATTATTGCAAGAATAATTTGAATTTAACATATTGAAAATATCATTTAAATTTAGGAGGTAACTAGATAAAAAAAAAGACTATGTTGATCAAACTAGGTTGAAGGAGATCCACTGACATCAAAAGTCTTAGGAATGTAACAGGGTGAAGCTAGAAATTTTTTAAAAGACCGAATTTGAATTGTAACTTTGGAGAGAGCTAAAATGTAATTTTATTGTTATATTAATTTAAAATTTTACAATTTTGATTTTTTATTTTTGAGGATCAAAATTAAATTATAAAATTTAAGGGACAAAATGTAATTTTATCATTAGATTAATTTGAAATTTTATAATTTCTAATGAGACTAAAAGAATAATTTTTCATTTTAGGATGGCAAAGGTAACTACCTAACCCTCTCTAGCTCCACATATGCCTACATAGAGTGGCACCGTCCTATTGATCGAAAAGTCCCGACATGAAGCATTGAGTCTCGTAACAGATTGAGCAATCTCAACAAACCCTTTCACCTTACAAAACAAAGGGAAAAAAATATTAACAAGCAATGGAGATGAGAGAGGCATTAGGAACACTGGCAACAAATAGTGAGAGGGGAAAAGAACGAGTTTGGAATAACGGTTTGCCCTTTGTCCCAAGTAAGCCTTCTAATATTGGGACATGAAAATAGAACAGAAAAGTTTTGTAAGGATAATAAGAAAATGACTATCAACACATAATATTTATTAATGCAGTTCGAATTTATTAATTTTACTTTTACGTAATTTTACTCATAAAATGAATTTATTTAACAATTCATCCTAAACAATTATTTACTTAAGACCAATCTACCTCTCACAATAAATAATTGTAGCTACAAAGTTCAAATTGTTACAATAATTTTTCCAAATAACCTAACGTGTAATTAATAAAATTTTCCAAGAATAACCTAAAAAGAATACGTAAATACAATGATCGGCTCTCGAAATAACAAGTAAAAACACTCACCCCAAGCTGCCCCTTGTGCGAAATCAGTAGCATATTATGTTTTCGAAAATTCAATAGCAAGCCTTCAAAATTTAATACATAATTATCTTAAAATATAGTGTACTTTTTATTTTCGAAAAGGGCTTCCTCTCTAAGTAAATCTGATCAGCTTCAGTTTCAAATCCAAAGGATAGAACCTATGCATTTTTTGATTCTCTTTATCCCTACAATATTGCAGCCACAAGGATAAGGTTAAAAACCCATCATCTCTAGTTCCCCTTTTACACTAACTAACCTGCATTTGCTGCCTAGATACATTTTAGAGATCAAATATAAATTTTATACTAGTAAAAAATGTCAACAATACAAAATGAATTTGAATGTCGCAAATTGTTATTCCAATTAATGTTTGACCAGCCATATGGGACAGGCAATCAAAGTTCATAAAAGAGGTAACGGAAAGAGAAGATATAAGAGTTAGAAGAAAGGATAAAAGGGGGAAAGGAAGAGTTGGGGGGAGGGTTCGGTGGGGGAGGTGACAACCTGTTACTAGTTGGCCACAAAAAAAGCCCCAAGAGAGGAGGGTTAAACTAAGAAAGCACTCAGAGATGATTGAGGTTTTTAGAGTTCTAATAAAATGGTGATTATTTGAGATGGTGGTGTAAAGTGTTTTAGGATTTATATCTGTAAGGGAAGGGAATCTAAAAACCAGTACATGTCTCGGTTTTTATTATTTTAGTTTTTAAACGGTTAATGGTATTAATTTTTCTCAAACCATTCGCTATAATTTAAATTGGTTGTTTTTTTTTGGTAAATATTTAAATTGGTTTTTAAATCCTAAATGTTCTAATTAAGTTTTCAAGTATAGTTTTAATGATGTTTTTCCTTCGTCCATTATTTTAAGTTTCTCACTAAATGTCAATTGGTGCATATAAAGGGGTTACGGTCTTAATTGGCGTGTGAACCTCATGTACAGTGTATTTGATTGTTAAAAACTACAAATCGCCTATAGAGATGATGGTACACCTCCTTATGCCGACGATGTACCTAAAAAATCATTTTGAAAAAATGACTTAAGAAGTATCTAAACTGTTTGTGTTTAAAATAACAAAATACAAATTCAATAAATAGAGAAAAAAAACCTCTAATACCATTTAAATGATACTTGGAAAATAATATATACGAAAATAGACTAAGAAAAAAAATTATTTGTTTCATCTCTAGAGTTGCTTTATTTATATATGAGTTTTACATAGCTTTACTAAAGAAATTAAATCAAAATAAAATAAAATTCAATTTGAACTTAAACAATAAACCCATTGAATAAAGTAAATTTATCTGTCCTCTGTGTAGTGTGTGAATTTAAACTTAGCATAAAAAGAATCCAACCCTAGGATTAAGCCAAAGAATCTATAACGGGGAAAAAGGAATAAATTAAAAATGGAAAAACAAGTTTGAAAAACAGATAGGTTTTGCTACAGAGTACAGATGGTGATTCGTATCACTTATTGACATTTAACAGTAAAATTAATGAAACAACGGGTAAAAAATGATAGTTTAAAGACTAAATTAACAAATTATAATTTAAACACCATATTTAAATTTAATTTAATATTTAACCACGTCTAATGCAATAATTTCTCTTTGCCAACGACCTTTTTAAGAGAAAACTATATAAAATGTGAAATTACTCGTATCAAAAATAGAAAAATAATAAAACACAAATAAATAGTTATATTAAAATTAAACATAAGAACAAATATTACAAATCTATATAAAGCATTTTACCAAGGTAAACTTTGTTAAACAATTTTTTCCTATTAATTCTTTTTCCATTGAAAATAGGAGAAAGAATCCTCAAACAACTTGAAAGTGAATAAAATAAATATAACTATATACACAACATGAATAACGAAATCACCTCTATTTACATGTAACACTAGTCAAGGCCCGGAATTTAAAGATTTGCCCATCCTCCATCTTAGAATTTCTTCAAAAAACCTATCCAATGAAAACACAGAAGAAATTCATACGCTAAGAGAGAAAAGTTAACATCGAACAATGGAGAGCAACTATGTGACCCAGACTACTCATTTTTCTTATCTATGTCCGACACCTACATCAAGCACACGTCTCGAATATGAGTATGAATATATGATTTCTTTTAATATATGAAAAGACTTAGAAAATTTGGGTATTATCGTGTCAGAAACATACTTGTATCTGACACTTCTGAATCTGGATAGCATACGATACATGATTGATGTCTTCTATAGAAATCCTCAAATATGTGATCCAAACTCTTCAATTTTTTTTAGAAGTATCTATGTATGACTGTTACGTTAAACACATTTGTGGGTATGAAAACATGGTTCTCCAAATATATGAAAACATATTAGAAAAAAGACCGGGTATAATCATGTCAGAAACATACTTTTCTCTGACACCTCCAAATCCAGATTACATGATCGATATCTTCATGAAATTGAATAACATCAGCAATGGTAATGCAAAACACCAAGGTTTTGTTTAAAGCTATAATTTGAGGAAATAAGCATTGGCGTTAGATGCATATAGCTGATAATGCCATTACTTGGACACTTGATGATTAGATAACCAACATGTCACTTACAGGTAACTGGTCATCGCTTTGTAGCATCAATAAACATGGCTCGAGTCCAATGCTTGACATCCTCAGTTTCTGATTGTGGAGGGGGAAATGTTGGATGCTCCACAAGATCCCATTCATCAATTGAGTTTTCATTCTTCCTAGTATCAGACATCTCAGTAGCAAAAAGAAAACTGGCAGCCGAACTACGAAGGTTGCTATCAGAGAAGTTTTTCTTCATGATCATTGCAAAACAAAATCAAAATAATGTATCCAAATTATGAAGCATCTAACTTAAAAAGTCCAAACCAATCTCATCGACAAGGTTGCTAGAATTTCTCAGCGAAGATAACGATAGAAAAGCTATTGCTTCAATGTTCATTTTTCTAAAAATATCCAAACTTGGCACTCGTTTGACGCATATAACAAGGATATGAAGATATGACCCTGTAGGGATACTTCATATAGGTGGAAAAGCTTAGAAATAAAAAAAACACTCATGTCAGACATCCATATCTGGCATTAATACTTGAGTTCGAGTAACATATGTGAAAAGCATATACATTCATTTTCAAAGCTAGTATGAATAACAGGCATAATCCAACCATGCAAATGACTTCCCAATTGAATGGAAACTACTGAGAAGTGGAATATATATTAGTCATACTTTTCCAACACTTAAAAGAAAAGTATGTAGAATAGAATGTATATATAGGTGCGTGTTGGTTAAAAAACCATATAACAAAAACACGTCAAACATCTTGTGAATCAGAAAATTCAACAAATTAAAATTTCAAAATGTTTGAAGTTAAAACAAAGTCAAAGGCAATATTATACCGTCAAAGGAAGCGTGTGTGCACTCTCCAGTAACGTGCTCGATGACATGGCAGAATTCACATTCCATACAGATTTGTTAAGTTGCTGGACTTGCTTGCTTGACCTGAAATTGAAAAGATAAGCTCGACAAAGCACCTAACACAAAATAGATACATACATGTGTATAAACTATGAAAAAAAGCACCAAAGAAAATATAACAACTCTTCTAGTCCTCATCATGCCAACAATTTTGAAAGGTTGATTGAGCAGCAACCAAAACAACAGGATTTTAAACATGGATAACAGAGTAAGTCCAATCTCAGCTCCCCTCTATTTTATAAGATACGACATGTCAATTTCTAAGTCTTTTCCTTCACACTTGATTGTCAAGAAGACAATTTCTACTTCCACAAGACCAAAAAAATAACAATTGGGTTAAAATTAAACTACAAGCTGAAGCTAAGTTTAGCGAATGAAGTTACATGATAACTAGAAGGGGAAAAAATAAATTTATATCCTATCCAAAAGCATTTCTAACCATTTATTCACTTGAAGAAAGTTTGAACAGAGAAGCATCTTAAAACCAAAGGGATACTATAGGAAACACAATACTTAGGTTTAAGTATGGATGGTGACACCCAAACTCTTCCCGGAAGATAAGTAACTGTTCATTTTAACAATTCAAGATGACTCATTCATGAATCCAACTCGTGAGATTTCCAGCTTAGCTATAAGCTTCTCAAAATATACTTGTAAAGAGAACCCATTTTAGAACTTAAAACTATCATCTCAAAGATAACAACAAATACTCTCTGTAAGTCTTATTTAAGGTTAGAAAAGCTGTTTTTATACTTCAAAACTTTACCAAAAGTACAAATTAAACATATGATTCAGCTCATATATATCAGAAATATAAGGCAGGAAACCAGGCTGTACCTTGAACAAGCCATCTTCACCGAAAAAACAGATTGAACTTCCTTGGTTGAAGATAGCGTGGCCAGTAATTTAGAAAATGCTTCAAAAGTAGATGCCTCAGTAGGAACATCTAAACAGAGTGAGTTGTAGCAGTAAGCGGTAATGCATGCCACACTTTTCTTCAGAAGAGAAATCCCTTTCTGCAACTCCTTATGTGTTTCAGCAGTGTGGGGAGAACCAGAAGAACAATTGAAGCTACTACTTCCAGATGAATCCAGACGGAATCTTTTATCAGATTCCATTGAAGCAACACCAAAATTACTAGAGCTTCTATCTGTCCATGAATTATCCCCACTAGCAGAGCAATAATTTTGGCGAGGTATAAAAAGTGGATACTCATTGCTGCAAACAAACAAACATATTCAGTCCCACCAGAGAAAAACCTTAGTCAACCAAGTCAAATAACATTGCGGGTGAGATACCTTCGAGAAGACGGGCATGCATCCCAATAAGAATCTCGTTGCCATATTCGTGAGCAAGACCCCTGAGGAGAAACTATAACATCATGAGTACAATAATAATGGGGTAAAATAGATCTCATCTATGCTTGATTTGGTTGCTATCATTATAGAAACCAATATACTTCAATGTGAAATGGAAGAGCTTCAAAACAGGGATATATTTTGAAAGTATAGCTGCTAGTACTCATTTTAAACCACCAGAACCAAACAATGGAACACTAGAAAATTTAATGAAAAATGTAAGATAAAAAGTTCACTTCTTGATGTTTTTGTGCTGGTATTTTCACCACTTTTATTTAAAACCATATTTGATTTGAAGGAAGAACAATCATCACAATGCTATGCATCAGAAAAATTCATGGACTTTGAATTCTTTGATAGTCATTCTAGAAACCAGAAAGGTAGTTCAAAAATGAAATGAAAATTACTTTTTTATACAGAAATCAATAAATTTTGAAACCACAAGTCATACTAATAAAATGAAGAAAATACAAAAGAAATGCTTAAGAAAATTAAGAAGGCTCAACTATTTTTTACTAACAGTACCTAGGACAATAGAATTTTTCTTTAGCAATAGTCCATTATGATTTACAGTTTTAGAGCACTTAAAGATTACCCACAGGAAACCCAAATAATGCAAAACTATATATGCATATATGTCATGTATATATATTATATAAAAAAAATCCAAAAGCAGAAGCTTCAAGAAGTTTATTAGACTTAGCATAAAAGTGAAATTGATTCCTAGTTCATACCGCAAAACCTGAGTTATGAAGTGCAGGAACAGCCAAGTTACGAACAACAAGATTCAGAAGTTGCACCATGTATCTGATTTCAAGCGGATCACCAAAGTGTCAGAAACTGTACATTCAAGCTCATAGATGGCTTAGATAACAAAGAAGATGCAAAGCTGAGGGAAGTGATTGTCCCAATGTCATATTATTCAATGAGGTGTAAATAAATGTAGGCGGATTACAGTTGTCATATAGCCTTATATAAATATCCAAAATTTACCCTAACGAGGCAGCGAGCTCCTCTGATGGAACAGAATGGGGATCAAGCCCTCTTGGTAAGCGAGCATTGCAAATAAGATCATACTGACCACTGGATCCATCTTTTCTTCCCCCCTCTAAATTTACCTGCGAAAGTAGAAGAAGTTCAGCTTACTTATCTTTAACCTAGGAGATAGTGGCTAGAATATAAAAGCTTAGAGGCAGAGAAATGAATAAGTCTGGGGTGAATATCCTAATCTTAACCACATTAGCTGCATATTTAAGTAACTGTAAAGGAAAATATCACTAGACTTTTGGTTAAATCTCTGTAACATGCATGATCAATAAAGATTGTCAAGGTAAGGCTCATAACTAGAAGAAGCATATGAAGCACACTGACTAGTCACCAGTCACTACCAGGGACCAAAACAATTTTAAAATAGAAGCACTTACCCGACGTTGGGGAAACAATTTGCATATCTGTTTTATGACCACAGACTGCTTATGAAGACGTTCCGAGGTAATTGCCATCTGCAACTTAGAAAATGTCTAAAGTCACATCTTTCAGATAAAATAAAAGACATTCTAATAAGCCAAAAAACAAAAAGAAACAAAAAAACATAAAGAGATATGTAATGCCTCAAAAATAACAATAACATAAAAAAAAAACAAAGGGATCTCACATGGCCCAAGCTTTGCGTGCAAATAAGGTTCGGATAGTACTTTTTGATCTGTTCCACACGATTCTTTTCCAACTGCAGAGAAAAAAATATAATTCCTAAAGTTAATGTTCATACAACTTGTAATTCTGGCCAATAAACCAAAATGGAACAGAATTGGTACTGCAGCTCGAGCAGAATCAAGCACTCCGTAATTAAACTTTAAGTCATGAGACGCCCTCTCAATCTTAGCTTTCCCTATATGTAAAGCACCATTTAGCATACGCCTAACGAATATAAACATTAAAAAGAAAAAATAAACAGTGAGGAGCAAGCATCAAAACCTTGAGCTAATTGTTCTTTACTAAGACGAAGCTTCTCTTTCAAGTAAGTTAGCTTCTCGTTTTGACGAATTTTCCAATTCAGCTGATCATCAGTTTTCCCCTAACAACAAAACAAATCAAAATTTAAAAAAAAAAAAATACTCAAAAAGTGGTATCAAAAAACTAATTTCAAATTAAGTGAAAGAAATCAAACCTTTGCGGCAAGCACTTCGGTTAATTTTGAATAGAAAAAATCACGACGGCTTTTCAACGATATTAACAAAGAATTATATTCATTTAATCTGCAAACAAGAATTCATGAGAAGAATAAAAAAAGAAGTTTAAATTTAACAATGACGATTATACATATATCTGTATATATACACCTGTAATTAACACAAACTGCGCAAATGGAAGCGCGATTTGAATTGTCGCAAATTGCGCAGTTGCTGGCTTTTTTGGACATCGTCACACCAATACAACTAAAATCTTTTCCTTCTTCATCAAAAAGAATCGAGAATCGAAATCACAAAGAAGAGAATTGAAACGGAAAGGAAATTTTCGTGTTTGGTTGACAAGAAAATATGGTATTGTAGATTAAAAGTATTAAGAATTTTTTTTCTGTTTTTTCTTTTTTATGTTTTGCTTTTTGAAGGAGAAAGCGTAACAGATGCTGAACTGAGAGACGTATGGACGGAATGAATAATGATGCAAGTCACCGCCGATTATTATTTTGTTAAGGGAAACGGCGTCACTTTTACTTTCTGACCCATCCTTGAAGTTTTTTTTTATACTTTAGTCCTTAATGTTTTCTATTATTCACTGATTCAGTCCTTTGAATGTTAAGAAAAGATATCCAACCAACCCTAAATTAGCACTTGTCATATGATGACATCATCAGATATTCTAGAAAAATATTTAGAAATAAAAAAAGTATAATGTCATATTTAATCCTTAATATTTATATTTTTTTATCAATTTGACCATTATTATTTTTTATCAAACTATAATGATTACATTCATTAAGTTAAAATTTATTATTTTCTAAAATTTGATGCGGCAAACATATTACCTTATGTGTAATTTCATATCAACTTATTAATTTCACATATTATTCACTATTAAATCTAGTCAATGAATTAACTATTGTTATTTGCATCAATACTCAAATCTAACAGTAAAAGTATTATTATGCTAGTTTGGTTACAAATGAGGATGAGTGTCTTTTCTTATATAGGCAAACCCTTTAGGTCTAATGGTTAAAATCAAATACAACAGACGATCTAGATTGATTCTCATAAATAATCTACGTGACTCTATTGAATGCTATACATGTGTAGATCTTTCTAGAGCATTCTAAATCTTCTATTAGGTTTTACAGGGATTCGATCCCTTTTTTTGACTTTCAAAATCTTTCGAGATGTTCCGGCAACATCTTGACTCATTATTCTTGCATATGCACCATTTCGGACTTGTTGCAGTACTTGAGGTAGCCTTGTTCTGAATTGTAACATATACATGTCTTAGTGAATTAGATTGATAGCTTGCTTTAGATTATTATGATAAAATTAAATATGATAGTATTATAATAGTGAGATTAAGGGTTAAAATTTTCATTTCATTGAAAATACTATGTTGATTTTATTTTATTAAAAATTAAAATAAATTATCACTTTTAAAAAAAATTTAAGCATCTTTTACAAAAATTATCCAAAATAATATAAAGTATTATATTCATAAGATTAAAATTAAAATAAATAATAATTTAAAACCAATATTTACTTTTATCAAACAACATAATTATATTCCATATTTATGTTTACTAATTTACCAAACAATTTTTAATAAAAATTCAGCACTTATAAATTAGCAGTAAAAATTCAGCACTTAATTTCTCAATTTATCAAACACACCCTAAGTTACAAGATTAAAATTTTCTTATCATGTATCATATAATTTTTTATAATTTGTAATACTTTTTTACAGTTTTTAATATTTTTATTAAAATTTATAATATTTATATTAGGTCAAATATGTGTAGATACTCTAGTAATTGAGTTCTAATCAAATTCTAATTAAATCAAATTCTAATTAATGATAGGCTAATTAGAATTTGATTAGAACTAATATGCCAAGGTTATAAATCTTAGGGTTATGGTTTCCAAATTACACAACAAGATATCTTTTCTAATATCCCATCATTAGCAAAGAAATAACAAATATTCTCTAAATTTTTTGCGTGCTAATTTGGAAGATCAAATCCTCAAGATTCGGTAAAACTTTAAGGAATTCATAGATTCAGGTACGACCCGACCCTACCCACTTAGGATTCGCGTGTTTTTTAATGGAGGGGTTATTTGCGCGTTTAACTGTAACGCCCCCACGCCCGAAACCATCACCGGAGTCAAGCTTGAGGTGTTACTAAACTTATCTTACCTTTTAAACAACTCTAAATCACTTATTTTAATTTTCGAATAAACTGTTTTTCTGCGTCATGGTTACTTAAAATTAATTTCTCGAGTTTCAAAACTCGAAATTAAGATCCGTAAATTTTTCATGAAACTAGACTCATATATATATCTACTAATTTTTTCTAGAATTTTGACTTATCCAATTAGTACAGTTTATTAGTTAAAGTTTCCCCTGTTTCAAAACTCGACTGCACTGACCTCTTCTTACTACGAACCATTTTTCTTCCTGTACAAAATTCATATGACTAAGTCATTTGTTTCTCTCAAAACTATATTCAACAAGCATTCTAACCATATAAATTATACCTTCTAATTAGTTTTGTACAATTTATGGTGAATTTCCAAAGTTGAAACAGGGGATCCAGAAATCGCTCTGACCCTGTTTCACTAAAACTTAGATATATCATAAAATATAATACTTTTACCTGTTTTGCTTATTCCATAAGAAAATATACATAATAAGCTTTAATTTCATATATTATTCATCTTCAAACTATGTTTCTACAATTTTTAGTTATTTTTCAAAGTTACATCATTTCTGTTACTTGAATCTGTTTTAGGTTACTTTCACATTTTCATAATTTTCATGTGATAATCATCATTCAATCATACATATTAATAAACATGTATATCATCAGCTATTTTCTTAGCTAATCACTAGCAAGTATTTACACATCATTCATTATTCATTTTATACCAAAAGTAGCTAAGTTTCTATACATGCCATACCCAAAACAAAACGTCTAGTTATCTGAGTTATTTCTTTGATAGTGTGATCGGCCTCCGACATTTCCTTCGATCCCGAGTGACTAGATAAGTACTATAAGAAGAAGAAAATAAAGAGATTAAGCACTAGGCTTAGTAAGCTTACAAGCAAATAAATCACAACATTCAACATAATGGATAATTATGCATAATATCATCTAACATCATAAATTTCTTTACTTCTCAATTTCTATCTTCTTCTTTATTCCTTACCTTCTTTCTTACCCGACCTTTCCTTTTCATAACTATAATCTACTTTTCCTTTGCTGTTAATTCACTGTAATTTAACTCGTATCCTGACCCGTTGAACCACTCGGAATACTAAGGATACTAGGGTCGCTTCTGTCTATCAATATCTCGCCAATGCCATGTCTTTGACATGGACTTACATGAATTATTCTGTCTCCAATGCCATATATAATATGGACTTACATGGCTCAATCCTGTCTCTCGAGCCATATTTCTAATATGGACTTACATGGCTCATTTCATTACGTCTGTCAACCCTAATATCCTAACATTCCTAGGGTTCAACCGGGCTTTCTAACACTTTTCCTCTGTCACTTCACCTTAAATTCGACTTTAAATATTTTCATAACATAAATATATAAATGCTGAAATTGACAATAATAATGTAAAATAAAAGAATATTGCATTTATTTACTGTAAACTTACCTCGATACAAAATGTGACTAAACTTTACAATTTAGTCCTTTACTTTTTCTTTTCCCGATCTACTCTCGAATTTCGCTCTTCTTGATCTATAATAGCAAATTTAGCTTATTTAATATCAACATTTATCAAAACAACCCTTTACTCAAACTTTGGAAAAATTACATTTTGCCCCTAAACTTTCACATATTTGCACTTTTGCCCCAAGGCTCGTAAATTAAACTTCATCCTATTTTCTTATGTTTTATGACATGCTGATCATTTTTCCTTCTATGGCAACATCAAATTCACACACTAACATGTACTTATGATTATTAGGTATTTTTACCGATTAAGCCTTTTACTCGTTTTCACTTAAAACCAAGTAGCACAAGTTGTCTAACATAATTTAAAACCTCATATTCCATCATAAAACATCAAAATACATAAATTTCACCTATGGGTATTTTTCCAAATTTGATTCCTAACTTAAATTATTGCTAGCATAAGCTTTATCGAGCTACCGGGACTTCAAAAACGTAAAGATCATTAAAAGCGGGCTTGGAATCACTTACTATGAAGCTTGAAAGCTGAAGAAACCCCAGCTATGGAGAGAGGTAAGGTTCTGCTGGTAACTTGAAGAAGATGATACAATTTTATCATCTTTTTACCTTTTATTAATGTTAATAACCAAATGACCAAAATGCCCTCCTTACTAAACTTTCAAAATTCCTTCCATGTCCTAATTTTGTCCATGAACTTAAAATTGGTCAAATTACCATTTAAGATCTCCTAATTAATATTCCAAAATAATTTCATACTAAAACTTCTAGAATGCAAGTTTTGCAAATTATTCGATTTAGTCCCTAACCTCAATTTAAGCACTTTATGCATAGAATTTTATCACGAAATTTTCACACAATCATGTAATCATACCATGAACCTCAAAATAATAATAAAATATTTTTATTTTATTTTATTTTTTACTACAATTTGTGGTTTCGCAACCTTTGTTCCGCTTAGGCCCTATTTTGAATGTTACATTTCTCCCCCTTTAGGGATTTTCGTCCAAAATCTTACTGTGAAGAGATATGGGTACTGTTTTCGCATAGCCTCTTCGGGTTCCCATGTAGCCTCGTCTACCCCATGTCTATTCCATAGTACTTTCACAAGTACAATACTTTTGTTCCTTAATTGCTTTACCTCTCGAGCTAGAATCTTTCTGGGTTCTTCACCGTAAGTCATGTCTCGTGAATCTCAACCTCTGTTTGAGAAATCACATGTGACGGATCTGAACGATAACGATGTAGCATAGACACATGAAATACATGATGAATCTTCTCTAACTCAATCGGTAAAGCTAACCGATATGCTAATGGTCTGACTCTCTCAATCACTTCAAACGGTCCAATAAAACGTGGACTTAGTTTGCCTTTCTTGCCAAATCTGAGAACTTTCTTCCACGGGGATACTTTCAAAAAAACTTTGTCACCAACTTGATATTCGATCTCTTTTCTTTTTAAATCGCATCGACTTACATGCATGCGAAGTCGCTTTTAAACAATTTCGATAACTTTCACTTTTTCTTCCGTTTCTTTAACTAGATCAACCCAGAATCGGCTTTCTTTAAGCTCATCCAATATAAAGGTGTGCGGCATTTACGTCCATACAAAGCTTCATAAGGTGCCATCTTCAAACTCGATTGATAACTATTATTGTAGGCAAACTCTACTAATGGTAAATATTTTTCCCAAGCGCCTTGAAATTCCAAAGACACAACATCTAAGCATATCTTCAAGTACGAATAGCTCTCTCGACCGACCGTCGGTTTGAGGGTGGAAAGCTGTACTAAAACTCAACTTTGTGCCCAAAGCCTTCTGTAATTTCTTCCAAAACCGTGAAGTAAATCTTGGATCTCTGTCTAAAATGATCGATAATGGTACCTTGTGTAGTTTGACTATCTTTGACATATACAACTCGGCCAACTTGTCAAGTGAATAATCCATACGAACTGGGATAAAATGAGCCGACTTCGTTAACTTATCAATCACAACCTATACTGCATCTTTCTTTCTCGGTGTAAACGGCAATCCTGTCACAAAATCCATAGTAACTCGATCCCATTTCCACTCAGGGACTAGCACAGGCTGCAATAAACCTGAAGGTACCTGATGTTCGACCTTTACCTGCTGACAGATCAAACATCTAAAAACAAACTCTGAAATGTCCCTTTTCATTCCTACCCACCAGTACATTTTTTTTAAATCATTATACATCTTTATACTACCTGGATGAATAGACAAAGAACTACTATGTGCTTCCTGTAAAATCTTTCGAATAAGCTCATCATTCTTGGTATGCATACCTGTCTCGGAACATCAAACAACCGTCGAATCGATCCGAAAATCGACTCTACATCCGACTCGCACTGATCTCTTTTGGTTAACAACTCACTGTCATTTTTTTTTGAGCTTCACAAATTTCTTCAAGAAACATCGGTTTAGCTCTCAACTCAGCTAAGATAAAACCATCATCTGATAAGGCTAGACTAGTGTTCAAAGCTCTTAATGCAAATAAAGATTTCTACTCAAAGCATCAAGCAACAACGTTTGCCTTACAGGTGATAATCGATCACTAGCTCATAATCTTTAATCAACTCTAACCATCTTCTTTGCCTCAAATTCAAATCTTTTGAGTCATCAAATATTTCAAACTTTTGTGATCGGTGAATATGTGGCACTTCTCACCGTACAAATGATGTCTCCAAATCTTGATTGCAAAAACAATGGCAGCTAGCTCTAAATCATGTGTCGGATAGTTCTTCTCATGTGGCTTTAGTTGTCTAGAGGCATAAGCAATTATCTTCCTTTCTGCATAAGTACACAACCAAGTCCATTCATGGACGCATCATCAGAATCACAAACTCCTTACCGGTTCTAGTTGCACTAAAGCAGAGCTTTAGTCAACAATGCTTTTAACTTGTCAAAACTCGTTGACACTTCTCATCCATTCAAACTTGACATCCTTTCATGACAATCTTGTCGTGGGTAGCTATCATGGAAAATCCTCTACAAATCGCCTATAATATCCGGTAAGACCAAGAAAACTTTTAACTTTTGATACATTTCTAGGAAGCTTCCAATCAACAATGGCTGAAATCTTGCTCGGATCAACCTTAATACCTTCACGAAACAATATGTCCAAGAAAACCAACTTCGTAACCAAGACTCACTTTTGCTGAACTTGACATACAATTGATTATCTTTCAGAATCTGTAAAACTGTTCTCAAATACTCTGCATGCTCAGTCTCATCATGAGAATAAATCAAGATATCATCAATAAACAAAACTACAAACTATCCAAGTACGGTCTAAAAATTCGGTTCATTAAGTCCATGAAAATGGCAGGAGCATTAGTCAAGTCAAATGGCATCACAAGGAACTCATAATGACCATACCTAGTCCGGAAGCGTCTTCAAGACATCGACTCTTTAACTCACAACCGATAATATCCGGATCTCAAATCTATCTTGAAAACACAGAGCTCCTTCAATTGATCAAACAGATCATCAATTCTAGGCAATGGATACTTGTTCTTTACTGTTACCTTGTTAAGTTGCCGATAATTTAAGCACAATCTCATCGATCCGTCATATTACCTTGTTTCAATTCCAGGAATTCCTTTCTCTTCTGGTCAATAAACCTCTGACTGATGTACTTTTTACGAAATTCCTCCTGAAAGAAATCCCAAGTGACCCTCTCCTTTGGTACAACTGATACAAGTGTCTTCCACCAGTAGTAGGCTGAGTCTCTAAGAAGTGATACTACACATTCCATACATTCCTCGGGTGTACAAGATAACTCATCAAAGACTCGATAGTATTTTCTAACCAAAATTCGCTCTTTCGCATCATCATCTTTTGTTGCTCGAACTCTTTCGCCTTGTTTCCTGATTCTATCAACTGGTGGCTTTTCTCTTATCACTGTACTTGTGATTGGGGGAGCTTGAGCTACATGGGTAGCCTGAGAATCATGAGGGGGTGGAGGTCTAACTGCCGGATTCGTACGAACGAACTCGGCAAACAAATCATTTAAAGCTTGGAAGAGAGCTTCTCGAGTCACTCCTCCCTGATTAATCATTCATGGCCTATTCTCGGATGGCGCTACCCTTCTACGGAGCAAAGCGCATTACTTTCTACATCATCATCACCAGCTCACTCGGGATCCATTACAATAAAACAAAATATTTAAAAATCGTCGAGTCGTCACACTATCAAAATACAAGTATGGCATGTATAGCTAGACTTTTCTCACACTAGCTGTTCCGAGAACCGACTAAACCTGCTCTGATACCAATAAATGTAACGCCCCCACGCCCGAAACCATCACCGGAGTCAAGCTTGAGGTGTTACTAAACTTATCTTACCTTTTAAACAACTCTAAATCACTTATTTTAATTTTCGGAATAAACTATTTTTCTGCGTCATGGTTACTTAAAAATTAATTTCTCGAGTTTCAAAACTCGAAATTAAGATCCGTAAATTTTTCATGAAACTAGACTCATATATATATCTACTAATTTTTTTCTAGAATTTTTGACTTATCCAATTAGTACAGTTTATTAGTTAAAGTTTCCCCTGTTTCAAAACTCGACTGCACTGACCTCTTCTTACTACAAACCATTTTTCTTCCTGTACAAAATTCATATGACTAAGTCATTTGTTTCTCTCAAAACTATATTCAACAAGCATTCTAACCATATAAATTATACCTTCTAATTAGTTTTGTACAATTTATGGTGAATTTCCAAAGTTGAAACAGGGATCCAGAAATCGCTCGACCCTGTTTCACTAAAACTTAGATATATCATAAAATATAATACTTTTACCTGTTTTGCTTATTCCATAAGAAAATATACATAATAAGCTTTAATTTCATATATTATTCATCTTCAAACTATGTTTCTACAATTTTAGTTATTTTTCAAAGTTACATCATTTCATTACTTGAATCTGTTTTAGGTTACTTTCACATTTTCATAATTTTCATGTGATAATCATCATTCAATCATACATATTAATAAACATGTATATCATCAGCTATTTTCTTAGCTAATCACTAGCAAGTATTTACACATCATTCATTATTCATTTTATACCAAAAGTAGCTAAGTTTCTATACATGCCATACCCAAAACAAAACGTCTAGTTATACCGAGTTATTTCTTTGATAGTGTGATCGGCCTCCGACATTTCCTTCGATCCCCGAGTGACTAGATAAGTACTATAAGAAGAAGAAAATAAAGAGATTAAGCACTAGGCTTAGTAAGCTTACAAGCAAATAAATCACAACATTCAACATAATGGATAATTATGCATAATATCATTTAACATCATAAATTTCTTTACTTCTCAATTTCTATCTTCTTCTTTATTCCCTTACCTTCTTTCTTACCTGACCTTTCCTTTTTCATAACTATAATCTACTTTTCCTTTGCTGTTAATTCACTGTAATTTAACTCGTATCCTGACCCGTTGAACCACTCGGAATACTAAGGATACTAGGGTCGTTCCTGTCTATCAATATCCTGCCAATGCCATGTCTTTGACATGGACTTACATGAATTATTCCTGTCTCCAATGCCATATATAATATGGACTTACATGGCTCAATCCTGTCTCCAGAGCCATATTTCTAATATGGACTTACATGGCTCATTTCGTTACGTCTGTCAACCCTAATATCCTAATATTCCTAGGGTTCAACCGGCTTTCTAACACTTTTCCTCCGTCACTTCACCTTAAATTCGACTTTAAATATTTTCATAACATAAATACATAAATGCTGGAAATTGACAACAATAATGTAAAATAAAAGAATATTGCATTTATTTCTGTAAACTTACCTCGATACAAAATGTGACTAAACTTTACAATTTAGTCCTTTACTTTTCTTTTCCCGATCTACTCTCGAATTTCGCTCTTCTTGATCTATAATAGCAAATTTAGCTTATTTAATATCAACATTTATCAAAACAACCCTTTACTCAAACTTTGGAAAAATTACATTTTGCCCTAAACTTTCACATATTTGCACTTTTGCCCCAAGGCTCGTAAATTAAACTTCATCCTATTTTCTTATGTTTTATGACATGCTGATCATTTTTCCTTCTAGGGCAACATCAAATTCACACACTAACATGTACTTATGACTATTAGGTATTTTTACCGATTAAGCCTTTTACTCGTTTTCACTTAAAACCAAGTAGCACAAGTTGTCTAACATAATTTAAAACCTCATATTCCATCATAAAACATCAAAATACATAAATTTCACCTATGGGTATTTTTCCAAATTTGATTCCTAACTTAAATTATTGCTAGCATAAGCTTTATCGAGTCAGGGACTTCAAAAACGTAAAGATCATTAAAAGCGGGCTTGGAATCACTTACTATGAAGCTTGAAAGTTGAAGAAACCCCAGCTATGGAGAGAGGTAAGGTTCTGCTGGTAACTTGAAGAAGATGATACAATTTTATCATCTTTTTACCTTTTATTAATGTTAATAACCAAATGACCAAAATGCCCTCCTTACTAAACTTTTAAAAATTCCTTCCATGTCCTAATTTTGTCCATGAACTTAAAATTGGTCAAATTACCATTTAAGATCTCCTAATTAATATTCCAAAATAATTTCATACTAAAACTTCTAGAATGCAAGTTTTGCAAATTATTCGATTTAGTCCCTAACCTCAATTTAAGCACTTTATGCATAGAATTTTATCACGAAATTTTCACACAATCATGTAATCATACCATGAACCTCAAAATAATAATAAAATATTTTTTATTTTATTTTATTTTTTTACCCTGAATTTGTGGTTTCGCAACCACTGTTCCGTTTAGGCCCTATTTCGGAATGTTACATTAACCCCTCCGCTTTTTAATATTTTGTAATTAAATCTTTCATGTTTTTAATTTGGCCCCGAAGTTTTAACGCTTTTCAATTCAGTCCCCACTGATATGCTGTGTTTTAATGGGAAGGAATATTTACTGTTTTGGTCCTCCTAGATTATGCGCACGTGGCATTTTGATCCTTTTTCTTTATTTCTTTTTTGAATTCGCCCCAAAATTTTGTTTTTACGTTCGATTTAGTCCCTTTTGTGTTAGTCTACTGTTTTATTTTCAAATTACTTGTATTATTTTCTGTTTTTTATTATCATTATTAATTATAATCTCTATATATTATATTTATTGTATTTATTATATGTAGTAGTGTATATTTTATTATGTACGTATATGTATATGCATATTTATAGATGGTGTTACTTTATTACTTTATTTTAATATCTTTATTATATTTGCTTTTATATTTCAATATTATTATTATCATTATTATTATATCTTAGTGTATAATTTTTAATATATATGTATATGTATTAAATGTATTTATGTATACACTTATGTAGCATTGTTATTAGTCGTTTTTATTCCTAATATGTATATATTATGTAAATATTTTAATATTATTAGTTATTTATCTTTTATACTATTTTATGTATAATACCATTGCATATTTCCAACATCATTATGTGTATATACATATACGTATTTATGTATTGTATTAATGTTTTTCATATTATTATCATTTCTAATATATATATATATCGTATATGTTTATATATATATCATGTATATTTTATTTTTATTTTATTTTATTTAAATATTATTAGTTATATATATATTTTTATACTATTTCATGTATATATTTTTATATTACCCTTATTATTATTATTATTAATCTAGGTATATGTTTTATTATATATGTATATATCTTTAATATATATATAGGTATGTATTTATGTAATATTGTTAATAGGTTTTTACATCATTTTTTTACTATGTATATATTATGTAAATATTCTAACGTTATATTATATATGCATTTTTATATATTACGTGTGTATATATTTTTAATATTATATCTTTTATATATCATGTATATATTTGAATACTATGTTAAAATTTTTACTTATTATATATATATATATATATATATATATATATTTCTCATATATTATGTACATACATTCTTCAATATTTATTTATTTTATATATTATTATGTATATACTTTAACATTCTTGGTTATATATATTTTTACTACGTTATGTATATTTCAAATATTTTATATAGTATATTGCTAACACTATTACTATTTATATATATATACATATATATATATATATATATATATATATGTATTACGTATATACTCTTAATATCATTATTATATATATATTCATTGTTTTTTCATGTTTGATACTATTATTACGTTTAATCTCGCATGCATTGTTATTGTTTTTAATATTATCGTCATATTTGTTATATGCTTCGATATATTTCTAGCTCTTGTCTCCGACCCATTTTATATCATTTTGTTATTCACTACTTTAAAGATCTTTTTATTCATGTTCTTTTAATTTCAATAAGCAAGGCAACGTACCGATTTAACATTACGTCATCGATTTCATCGCTATGTTGGGTGAGCATCAATCGACTTGTGTTAAAACGATATGACCTACTCAAAAACCAAAGAAACTAAAAATTCTCATTTTTCAAGTGGATCACGATTAAATGTCAAATTGAATTCGTACTTTTGAAAATCAAGACAACACGAGTTTAATAAAGATACCAATTTTGGGCGTCACGGGGGTGCTAATACCTTCCCCGTGCTTAACCGACTATCGGACCCTATTTTTTCTCTGGCTTTTAACGTAGACCTAAATTCGGCCTTATTTTTGTTTAAAAAAAAATTTTATAAGGTGTCCGATCGCACCTAGAAAAAAGATCGGTGGCAACTCCCTTTTTAAAATCAAACCTCGGTCTTTAAACTTTCAATCAAACACCCCAATTAGCGACCAAAGAAAAATTTTAAGTCGCTACAGACATAATGCTTGTCAATAATAAGTATAGCCTCAATCAATGCCTTAAGAATGATTTTGATATTACAAAAAAATGCATTAGATTTTTTACACTTTAGCAGTAGAAAGTCTAATGTATGTTTAGGTTTGTATATATTGGAATATTGTGTACACTATTGGGATGTTAGGCAGATATTTTAAGCAACCCTGGTTTGGACCATTGGATAGCATCTAAGAAGGTTATAAGGTATTTTCAGAGAACAAAAGATTACAAGCTCACATATCGTAGGTCTAATCAGTTAGAGATCATCAGGTATATAGACTCCGATTTTTTGATGGAATATGGATACAAGATTTTGTCACTAAGGTGCAAATTGTGAAAACAAATTGTAGTCTTTTATTCCAGTAGCAACAAGAGCACATCAAAGTCAAAACACATAGACTTTAAGTTCCTGGTTGTTAAAGTAAACGTTCAGAGTTATTAGGTGTCTATAAAGCATATTAGGAAAAACTCTATGATTGCGGATCTGCTTATTAAGGGACTACACCCAAGGTTTTTCATGAGGACATTACTCATATGGGTGTAATATCATTTAAGGATATTTGGTTTTAGTGGGAGTTTGTACTTCTAAATGCTTTTATGTTATAGACACATTTTTAGTTATTTCAGTTTAAAGATATTAAGTTTATTTTCTGCAGAAATAAAGTTTATTTGGTTTATTCACATTCTGATTTTGGTAAGGTTTGATTTCACTAAAGAGGACCAGTTGGAAATAGACATGTTTAGATCATATTGCATTTAATTTCTATGCTACACATCCATACTTGATCTATGTCATTTGGTTGTGTTAATATACGTGATCATTGATGGATTTAGTTACAATATATGTAACGAAAGTCGCCTTGGTTCTATGTTAACATAATTAATGGACGAGATTGTTCGGAATACCTTTTGGATATGAAAGTAAAATTTTGAGCTCATAAAGTTATATAATGATATGTAATTATAGAGTAATTAGTATATATATGTGGTCCAAGTGAGAGATTGTTGGAAAATATGGAAAATATAGACATGTAATTATAGAGTAATTAGTAAAATTTTATTGGGTTTTAATCAAATATGTAATTATAAAGTATAGGTCTAATATGTGTAGATACTCTAGTAATTGAGTTCTAATCAAATTCTAATTAATGATGGGCTAATTAGAATTTGATTAGAACTAATATTCCAATGTTATAAATATTAGAATTATGGTCCCCAAATTACACAACAAGATATCTTTTCTAATATCCCATCATTAGGAAAGAAAGAGCAGATATTCTCTGAATTTCTTGTGTGCTATTTTGGAAGATCACTCCCCAAGATCCGGTAAAACTTCAAGGAATTCATAGATTTAGGTACGCTTCCGCATCTAGTTTTATTCTTAATTTATTCTTAATGATTTGACATGACAGATCCTAATTTATTAATTTTTATTTTAGATTTATTTTACAAATCTAACACCAACTAATTTTTTTTTAATGCCCAAAGGATCTCACCAATGAAAACATTAGAGATTAAATGGTGTACTTTAGGAACAAAAGTATGTATTCAACTATTATAATTTTATAATGGCTTAATGCTCACGTTGACTCTCAAGCTATACCTTTTTTTTTGGTAACTATTTTTATTTTATTTTAATTTGATACTTACACTATTATTTTATTATCCAATTTAATCGATGATGTCAAGAAAAACATTAATTTTTTTATATGTTAGATAATTTATATTAATCATTTTTATTTGAATAAAGCAAAATTAGTTAGGTATTAAAATAGATATATTTAAAATTATTATTCAAAATAAGTTCTTTTTAGGGTTACTTTAACACTCACAGGTGTCAAGTTGTTTTATATCTTATTCAACCCTAAAATTTTTTAAGCCTAAGGTTCCTAGTAAGTACAAAAAATGTAATTATTATATTATTAAAGACCATTAACACCCATGAGTGTCGAATTACTTGTCAAATAATTGTTGGACTTTTTCATTATAATTAGTGTATCTACATTTAAGTTTAGATCTCTATTAGCCCTCATCCTTCATTACTGTCGAAACCATTTTTTAAAGGGATGTTTGAAAAATAGGGATCGACTTTTGAAAAACGAAAACGGGAGTCGCCACCAACCTTTTTAGGTGTGATTGGATCACCTTATAAAACGTTTTGGTCTACGAAAATTAAGAAAACAGGTTTGGGAGTCGGTTACATACGAGGAAGGATTAGCACCCTCACAACACCTAAAATTGGTACCAAATTGAATAGTTTTCTGTCTTAATGTCAAAAATTTGAAAGGATTTAAAAATAGGATCCCTTTTTTAAAACCGGAATTATTTAAGTTAAAAAATCGAGATTCTTTAGCTCCGAAAGAATACAAACATCACATCCAGTATGATAGGACACGATATTCTTAAACTCTCGTAACTGAAATCATCTCGTGATTTACAAAAGCTATTTAGAAGGATGCTTTAGGCATTTAGACAAACGGGAAATCGCAACCTAGCATGTTAGGGCACTATTTCCCGAATTCCTAAATACGAAAAATATTGCTTCATTTTAGAAAACTTTTGGATAAAATATGACAATTAAATGAAATATATTTTTTAAAAATAATGATTTGAGTAAAATTTAAAAATAATTTACTAAGAGTAATACTAAAAAATTATTAAAAATAAAAGAGTTTGATACGATACTAAAATTATTAAAAAATTAAAATATATAAAAAAATAATCCGGAAACATGGATTAAATCAAAATAAAAAGGTTGAAAACGAAGATGAACAAAGAATAAAATAAGAACAAACCGTAGAAAATAAGAACGTAAGAGGGAGAGAAATTTGAGTGAAAGCTCTCAAAAATTTTTATTGTTTCCCAAAACTCCAGTGTGTTTACAATGAAGGGAGAGGCCTCTATTTATAGTTGAACGTCCTCAAATCCAACGGTACAGGTCAATTACATCAACGGTTAAAATTAAAAGGTATCTACAAATTAAATCTCTAAGATTACAAAATCATATCTTCTAAGATTGCAATCATATCTAAGATTGTATCATATCTAAGATTGCATATCATTGAAGATTATATTTCCATATGAGTCAAACTTGTAGATGGACCTTAAATCTTTTCAAGTAATGGCCATTCCGATTGGGCCAAATTATATTTGTAATTCTAGACTGAACTTGGACTTTTTTCTTTTTCTTTTTGGTTTATTATTTTTGTTTTTAGACTTATTTCTGGGCCCGGGCAAAATTGAGTGTCTACAATTACGTTTGGGAAGCCAAAAGCTCTTTTCTACCACATAAGCAAATAACGCTTGATTTTTGAGGCTAAAACTATAGTGAAAAAATGTTTTTCACCCAAACGCAAAAATTGAAATTTAGGTGCTTTTGATTTTTTGCGTTTGAAAGTCAAAATATCAAAATACTCTTATTTATATTAACTATTTAAAAGTGTATAAAAATTAAATTAAATTATATTTTATGTATCATTATATTAAATTGTTTAAATATAATTTACTATTATATTTAAAATTTTAAAATATTTTATATATCATTAATTTTATAAATAATTTATATTAATTACTTAAAAGATATTTAAAATTTATACTTCATGTATCAACTTATTTAAATATCATTTAACTTAACTAATTTTAAACTTTCTACTATCATGTTTAAAAGAACATTTTAACATTTAATTATAATTTTGGTGGTAATGAAAATATTAAAATTAACAAACTATACTTTTTACAGTAGTTTTCTACCACACTTTTCAAATATACTTTTTTTAAAAAATATTTTTGAAAAACGTTTTTCAAATACAACAATAATGGAGAACTAACTCTTAATCAGCTTATATAATCGAGATTTACCTTTGGGTGATGTCTGTGTGACATGCTTGTCATGCTGATTATTCTTCCTGATTTGTTGATTTTGTTTTCCTTGTGTTTCTTTTGTCTAATTAACTTAATTAGTCTTCATGGTCTTGGTTTTATGCCAAACTATGGACTTGTATGTATCAACTTGTTTTATCTTGTGAAAATAAAATTAAGGGTAAATTATAAAAATAGTTATTTTATTTGTTTTATATTATATTTTAATTATTTATATTTAAAATATTATGTTTTTGTAGCACCCCAAACCCGGCCCAGAAGTTATGGCGGATCGCATGCCACATCAAAACGTTAAAAAAATTTCCATTCTAAGTCCGTAAAATCGCATTTGATGTTCAAAAGATTAATTCATTAAGGGTTAAAGTGAATGGAAGTCAGTGCACCGTAGGAAACCGGAAAAGAGGTGGTGAGTCCATCGGATCGCTTAATACCAAGCTCCTTCGGATCCAATCCTAGACATGCATACCGCCATTGCCACACCTTAACGTCATGGATATTTCTAGGAAACCGATTCGATTAAGTTATTTTTAGGAAAAGTGATTAATTTTGGAAAATACTTTCATTGCGGAAGCTTTGCTTGTTGTCGTGTTATTTTGAAATCAACTGTTGTTTTTGAAAACGCGCCTAAAGCTATCCAATTTCAACAGTTAAAATAAGTATTACCTATCTTAGTAATACATATTAAAACCATCAAAATAATTAAGCGGCCTTATTATATTTAAAAGCCCAAAACTTCAAACGTAAATAAAAGGATGTCCAGTTCACCGAAGAAAATCAAACTTTCGAACGGTGGCCACTCCAATTCCCTCACGACTCTAAGCCCACTATGGTTGGGGATTTCTGCGTGGATGAAAATAAAAGAGGTGAGTTTGGGAAACTCAGTGTAAGGAAAACCCATTCAAAGCCCAAGTCACTCAAGCCTATTGGGCCTAAGCCCATTCAGTAACAATGGTACTGGACCGAGCCTTTTTCATTATAATAACCGGGCCTTAGCCCTTATTCAGATAACAAGATGGCCCATAGGCCTATTTCAAAATACATGCAACATCAAGAAACATATGCAAGCCCATTTGAGGAGACTACTCAACCCACCAACCACTACACTCCACCCGTACCAGCCATACACTCCATGTGGGAATAGCTCAACCCACCCACCCAACACTCCACGCTTGTAGCCTTATCGCTCGATTATCGAAGAATTGAGGCAAAGCCTCCAAGACGTGGACAAGCCATTTTCAAATTTCCTCCGTCAATATCCCGGTCCCATGCATCGATAATAACAACATGGCATGCAATAAATAACAACAATCAAACATGCATTTAGGTCAATTTAACCTTATGGGTATTTGGTAATTTATCTCCTAGGGTAAAGCGTAAATTTTTCACTTTTAAAGGTATTTCAAGAATTTATCTATTTTACGGTTTTTCATGCATATTCCTACCTTTCACGTACTAATGTAATCACTACCGAGGGTTCTTATCGAATTGGGCCGTTGGCCCATCATTCCAATTTTGGCCCATTAAGCCCAAAAATATCGAGGGTATGTAAATCATGCACTTTGCAGTCCAAACATTGCAGCTACCAAAAACATTAATCGATTTACCTCACGAGCATTCGCACACTCGCAAATCTACAAAATACTAGTTTTCAGCATTTCGGCTTTTCGACTTTTGCCGATCCAAACTAAGAAAGAGGGTGTTAGTTACACACCTATTTGCGACGATATGCTGACGAGATCCACACACGAACTGCCTACAATTGGATTACTAACAAGTTAATCTAACTATTCAAATACAAACTACGTATTAACCCCTTACAATATTCGGCCAACCACACCTACAGATCATAGTAAGCTTATAAGAAATCAATAAGCAACTCATTAACAAATTTTTGTCAATGTTTACCACATAATCATAATTTCACTGCAAGCTGTCTTCCTGAGCAACAGTCACTAAATTATTTATAACTAGAGCTACGAAACTCCAAATCAAGTTCCGTTAATTTTACCTGAAAATAGACTCATATATCTTCTATCCATAAAATTTTCAGAATTTTTGGTTTGTCCAATCAATACCAGATTTTTCTTAAAGTTTCCCATGTTTCACTGTCTGACTAATCTGACCACTCTTCATTACGAATCAAATTTCTCATTGTACAGAATTCAAAATATGTTCTCGTTTATTCCATTTGAAACTAGACTCATTAAGATTTAATTACATAATTTATGCAGCTTCTAACTCATCTCCCACAATTTATGGTGATTTTCCAAAGTCACGTTACTGCTGCTGTCCCAAGCAGATTTATTACCAAATCACTCTTTCACACCTTACTTGCATGCTTGTTATTTAAACATGTATATCACCAATCAATCATCACATATCTATGATTTTACTTAAGTATAATCTTCATTTCATCATTTTAAAGCACAACATGTTAGCCGATTTTTCCCCTTAGTATCTAAGGCACATGCATGCTCATTTGTTTGGCTCAACTTCACCTATCTTCCATTTTTCATCAAAAGAACATGAAACAACAACCATTTCCTTCATTTTAATTCATGACTAAATGCTCACAACACAGCTAAAAACCAAAATATGCTTCAAGAGTTAAGGTAGAATCAAGAAGAACTCATGAACATCAAGATAGAAGCAAACTACCATGAACTTACCTTCAATTTTCTTCCCCAAGTGACCGAACATTCAAGAGCTTTCTCCTCTCCTTTCTCTTCTCTAACTTTAGGCTATGATGAACAAAGATGGACAAAACTTTGTTCTTTTCACCCCTTTTTCTTTTAATAAAATTTCATATTTCATCCATTTAGTTCTTTAATACAAAAGACATGAAATTCCCATCAGGGAACATTTACCTAAACCATTATCATGGAACATTTACCTAACCCATTATCATGGAATATTTACCTAATCCATTATCATGGAACATTTACCTAACCCATTATCAATTTGTATTAATTTGTACCATAAATTATGGATATCAAGTGCTCATATTGTCTACAACAACATGATGGCTGGCCACTTCATGTAAAATAGGAGGTTTGTCATGCAAATCCTCCTATTTTGCACTCCTATTTATTTGGCCACTTCAATTTAGCCTATAGCATTTTCAAACATTTTCACATAGGTCCTATTTCATAATTTCACTCCCTTTTTCTTATGGAACAAAAATTAACTAAAATTACCGGGTTCTATCTTAAGCTTGGGCCTTCTAGAGGCCCACAAACATAATTAAACCTATGCCAACATTCACAGAATTCCCAAAAATTGAGGCGTTACAGTTTTAGTCACTTATGTTATCGTTTTGTTATGAAGTGGTCAATCTATTGTTAAACTTCATTATCTCCCTAACGGCAGTCCTACATCACAGTTCAAATAGGTTTTAAATGCCAACTTGAATATCCAGTTGCCGGAATGAAAATAAGTTTTTAATTAAATAAATTTAATTTGGACGCTATTAGGGAGGTAACGAAGTTTAACAGTAGAGTGGCCACTTCGTAACAAAACGATAACGTAAGTGACTAAAACATAACATTTCAAACATAAGTGACTAAAATGTAATTTGAAGTAAACAAAAGTGACTATTTTTTATAGTTTACTCTAAAATTAAAAATACAAAAATATAATTTTCTTTTTTTTAGTGTATTTTTTTTGAATAAAATAGGAGAAAGACTTTTATTAATTCAAAGTAAGGACTTATACAACAAATTAACTAAAAAAACTCAGGCCCAAAGCAAAACAAATCAACCCAGGCCTAAAATAAAAACCACAAAGAAATAAAAGACAACTAAAAAGAAACCGACTTAATAATAGCTAATTAACATTAATTGCCCACTCCCTTGAGAATCGGATAGCCCGTCACACCCAAGATCTACAACAACTTTTCCCAAAGGTGTAACGACCCGATAGCCACGGGTATCGGAAAGTATACTTTTGGGTCTCTATTTTCGTAAAACGGATTCGTAAATATTTATTAGAAATATTTACAAAGTTAGTTGTGTAGTTAATTAAGTTTTGGTTAGGTGAATTTGTTTAAATTAAGAGTAATTAGGTGTAAGGACTAAATTGAATATAGAAAGAAAGTTGAATTATAGACTAAAGAAAAGTGAAGGGACTAAATAAGAATTAAATCATAAATTGACAAGTGTTTGGTATTGGACATGACATGTGTAATAATTATATACATATACTTGTAATAATTATATATACTTACTTATTATTTAAGAAAATATTATTATATTATTATATTATATTATTATATGATATTAATTAAAATAAAGTAAATAAAAGAAAAGAAAAGGAATAGAAAGAAATAGAGAGTAGAACGAAATAGTGGGGAAAAAGAAAGAAAGAAAAAGAGAAAGGAAATAAGGAGAAAAATTAGGGATTTCAAGGGTTCAAGCTCAAATTGGTTTATTAATTTAGTCTATTTTCTTGTAATTTTTAAGTTTTTAGAATTCTAGGATAAAATACTACTTGATTTATGTTGAAATTTTAGAAATTAGTGGATTCCTAGATGTTGTTCATGTTGGATAATTTACATGTTTGGGGTTAAATTGGTAGAATTTTAAGGTAGAAATGAAAAAGGGATTGAATTGTAAAATAAATTATAAGTTTTGAGTAATATGGACTAAATTGTGAAAAATTCAAAATTTATGGATTTAAGTGAAATTAGAGAGTTTAAATTAGTCTAAAGTAGAAATTGAATGAAAATATGGAATTAGTTTGGAGAAATAAAGTTTGTCTTGGTGTAGGGACTAAATTGGAATTTAGGCAAAAGTTGAATATAAATTGAAATATTCAATGTGAAATTGTGTTGTATTGATGATTTTCAATTGTTTCAATTCTGTAGCTAACGTTGTGCCAGAAACTTCGGCTAAGAAGGGAAAGGAAAAAGTCAACGAGAAGTAGCTTAGAAATTACGGTTTGTATTTCTATAATCTGAATTTAATTATTAAAATTATTGTACTTTGATTTCTTGTATATGGTAAGTATGGAAGGTAAGAATTATTGTGTTTACAATTGAGATGAATTGATTTGGTGTGTGATGAAATTGATATGAACATGTGATTATTATGGAAATTGAACATTGGATATTGTTATACTTGAAAAGTGAATTGAAACCCTATTAACTATATCGAGCTGAGTCGGATATAGTTGGCATGTCATAGGATTGAAAGAGTTTAGGGATACTTCGACTTCGAGTCAATAAGACACTGGGTGTCAATTTATTACTTCGGATAAATTCGATGAGGTACTGGGTACCAACTTACTTCGGCATGGCCGATGAGACACTGAGTGCTAAACTTGTGTGTTTTGGTTGGATCCATATATCCGTCCGAGTTCGAGTCATGTTAATAAGGGTTATTGAAATAAGCAGTGTTATGATTGATATTAAATGGTGAAATGAGATATGGATGAAGACATATGAATAGAGTATTTGTGAATTGAATATGAATGATCAATATTATAGTTCAAGTAATATGCGTTAATATTGTGAAAAGCTATCTGGGATAACATTTGATAAGAATTGAATGAATTATAAATGTTATGTCTATAAATTGATTAGTCGTATGATTAAGGTTTTGTATGATTTAATGTATATGTTTATTTATATTATTTTAAAGTATTCAGATTATAGAAATACCACTGAGTTTATACTCAGCGTACGGTTTTGTGACAGCCTTAAAACGACCCTAGTCGGAATGTGGTTTCGGGACCACAAAAAAACAGAGGCATAAAAATAATTTGATATTTATTTTGATGCCTATAATATGTGTTAACTCATGTGTGACATTTTTGATGCTTTAATTTAGAGTTATAAATGTGAATTTCACTAGAAAGGACCTAGTAGAAAACTTTGAAAGTATGATGGGGAATGTGTGATGACTAATTAAAGCATGCATGCAAAACAATGGCCTTGCATGTCAAATACCCTCTTTTTACAAGTGATGGCCGCCATGACAAAGAATATGGGCAAAACATGTCATAGACATGTTTTGTTGGTGAATCATGGGTGAAAAAATAAATTAATGAGCATGGGTAATAAAGAAATGGAAAAGAAAAAATGGTCTCATGCATGCCCCATTGCGTGTATTGAGGAAGAGAAAAGAAAAAATTTGTTCATCCATTTTTCATTCTCTCTTGACCGAAAATACTAGAGGGGAAGGGAGGAATTTTGCTTCATGCTTGGTTTGGAAGAGGATTAGGAAGAGGTTTGGCTATACTTGCATCAAGATTAAGGTATGTTTGAGGTTGTGCCATGAGATTCATGCATGTTTTTAGTTGATAGCTTGATGCTCTTGTTAGCCCATGGTTCAAACCTTTGTTATATCATGGGGATGGTATTTGGCCAAGGTGGATTTTGTGTTAATGCCATTGCATGTTAAATATGAAGCTTGCTAATGATATATGTGATGGTGGATTGATGGCTCTTGGACTTTCTTTTTAGTATTTTTGAGTAAGACATTAAGTTCTTTGTTTAATCATGACCAAAATTATGGTGTTGTGATGTATTCGCCATGGTACATCCAAAAGTGTGATTTATGCTCATTGCATGGAAAGTAAGATTGTGTTTTGAAATTATGTTCATGTTTAGTTACAATCAACTTGAGATTCGGCTCTAGCATATATATATGTATATATGTTTGTACATGATGTATTGGTATGACATATATACTATTTCAAGGTGTATATTTGCTTGTGATGATGTTTGGTTATGAAGTAAATGAGAGATGTGTATTGAGCTACGACATGTAATGCGTTAGTTAGTAAAATGTATGCTGTTTTGTGTGGTATTAAGTGTATAATTGGCCTCAACATGGACATGCATATTCGCCACATGAGGGAAATTGGTGTGCATGCATTCGGTTAGAGGCAAGCATATTGATGCCTATTCTTGGCTTAGAAAATTCGGCTAAGAGGAATATTAACTAATGTGTTGAGTTTGATTCATGATTTTGTACACATGCGACTTTGATGCCTAATGAGTATATATATTGGCTAAGTACCTTGAATTCCTCTTTCGATGCTCAAATGATTAAGTCAAGTTTGTGTGCACCTTGTGTTCGACTCCGGTAACGGACTCGGGTACGGGGTGTTACAATTTTATTGGTATCAGAGCTACGGTTTAGTCGATTCTAGGACTACCGTAATGCGTTAGGGTCTAGCTATACATGCCATTTTATGTGATTATTTGATAGTGTGGTGATTTCTGACGTCTGAAATTGTGTTTATTTATAGTAATAGATCCCGATCCCAACCGAAAGCGATAGTGATGATGTGGAGAGTGTGGCGCTGCTCCGACAAGGGACACACGCGGACTCTCAACCTATTGCTAGCAATCCGAATGATGAGGCTAGGCAAGCCTTTTATAGCGTGATGAATGATTGGTTCAACCAATATATTCGAACTAATACTACTGTTCCACAATCTCCATTCCCGACTAATACAACCCTCGCACCTACAATGCCTCCAGAATCGACCAAATAAGGTCGAATAAGCCCCAGCTTGATGTAATCCGAAAACATGGGGCTACTGAATTTAAAGCTACGGATAGCGACGATGCCGAGCAAGCTGAATTTTGGTTGGACAACACTATCCGCACTCGATGAGCTATCTTGTACACCCGATGAATGCCTAAAGTGTACTATCTCCTTGCTACGTGATTCGCTTACTATTGGTGGTGCACTCGACTTCACAGCCCCGAGAGCAAGTAATTTGGGAGTTTTTCCAAACCGAGTTTGGAAAAAGTATATCACCGAGATTTATAGATCAAAAACGGAAGGAATTTCTTGAACTTAAACAAGGTTCCATGTCGGTTACCGACTATGAACGAAAATTTGTGAGGCTTAGCCGGTACGCGCGAGAATGCATTTCTTCAGAAGCTGTGATGTGTAAACGCTTCGAAGATGGACTGAATGATGATATAAAGCTGTATGTTGGCATTTTGGAAATCCGAGAGTTTGTGGCTCTTGTCGAGCGAGCGTGCAAAGCCGAGGAGCTCAGTATGGAGAAAAGAAAAGCTGAAGTGGGAGCAAGGGAGTTTCGTAAGAGGTCTTCGGGGAAGCCCTTCCCACAGTCATCAAAGAAATTTAGAGATGGCTTAGGCCGGTCTAGAGACACTTCGGGCTTTTCTAGACGAGATCGCGATCGACCCCCTGTGACCACACGAGTCACTTCGATCGCCAGTGGTGGAAATGATCGTCGAGAGAGAATGGAGTGCCAGTATTGTGGCAAATGGCATTCTGGAAGTTGTAGATGTAACGCCCCCTTTACCCGAGACCGTCGCCGGAGTCGAGCACGAGGCATTACTAAACTTATTTGAGCGCTTAAACAAATTCAAACAATTTATATCACACTTTCCAGACAAGCTGTCCAACTGCGTTACAGATGAAAAAAAATCATATCTCGAGTTACAAAACTCGAAATCTAAATCTGTAAATTTTCCCCAAATCTAGGCTCATATATCTACTTACTAATTTTTTTCTAGAATTTTTGGTTGGGCCAATTAGTACAGTTTATTAGTTGAAGTCTCCCCTATTTCAGGGTTCGGCTGCTCTGACCCCTGTTCACTACGAACCAAATTTCTCCATGTACAGAATTAAAATAACCAAGACATTTATTTCTATTAAAAATAGACTCAATAAGGAATCCATACATATATAGTATGACTCCTAATTAATTTTTATAATTTTAATGATTTTTACAAATCAGAACAGGGGAGTTCAAAATCACTCTGACCTTGTCTCACAAAAATTCAAATATCTCCTGATATGAAAGCCTTTTGCTTACACCGTTTCTTCTATGTGAAACTAGATTCAATAAGATTTAATTTCATATTTTATTCAACCTATAATTATATTTTTATGATTTATGGTGAATTTTCAAACTCAGACTACTGCTACTAACCAAAAACTATTTTAGTACAAAATGTTGTTAACTAGTTTATAACATCTTTACTTCATTTCATTTAAACTCTATACATGCCATATAAATCTTCAAACATAAAACAAAAGCTACCGGAATTGATCTGGATAGTGTGCTTTGTTGTGTTGATCCGATCTACCCACTTCACTTCAAGTCAATCTACATAAAAATATTAAACACACACAAGTAAACTTATTGAAGCTTAGTAAGTTCATAGGTTAAAAGTAATGCTTACCAAACATAATATTTCCAAACAATACCAAAACACTTACTAAAGTTTCCGGGATTCACAACCATTGTTATAATAATTCATATAGTTGAGTTCAACAAGAATAACTACTCAATCTCTTCCATTTGGATCACTTCTCTTTTATTTCTTATAATCAAATTAGGAAACGGCTTATTTAAATTGAGTACGTCGTTGCTCAATGCCACGATTCACAACTCAGTATGGTTTTCCTCATTGAAATACCATACCTACATTTTTCAACTCGGTATGGGAAATGCCATACCTACATTTCTTAACTCAAGATGGATTTGATAATACCATACCTACATTTCACATTTCAAGATGGATAATACCATACCTACATTTCACAACTCAAGATGGATGATACCATACCTACATTTCACACTTTGCCATGGAACAACCATGGTCTTATCCATCAATTCATCACACGTCACGATACTTAACGTACTCAATCCTCGCTTTTCCTAATTTGCATTTCCACATTTATTCTTTCATTAACAAAATCTACACAATCCCACAACAAATTCAGTATATAATAACACATTATAAACTTCAATCATTCACAAATAAACATCTAAATTCAACCATATGAACTTACCCGCTAATTTGTAGAAGATATTGAAATTTAGGGACTATTCCGCAACTTTTTCTTTTCCTCGTTCTTCTTTGGATTCTTGATCTATAATATAAAATATTTCTACTCATTAGCATTTATTTGATTTCTATTTCACTTCACAATTTATGCTGTTCAAATTTCGAAATTGCACTTTTACCCCAAAATTTACAGCTTTCACAATTTAGTCCCTACTCAATTCACCCATCAATTGAACTAATTTTTCTCAATTAACACTTTATTTTATCATTATAAACTATTTCAAAACCTTTTATATTCTGAATTTCAACAGCAACCTTCAATTCACAACTTTTTCACAATTAGGTCCTAAATATCATTTCCTATCAAAATCACTTAATAAAACCACCTTAATATGAAATTAGAACTTAAATTTCATAATAATTCATCATAAAATTCCCTTATCCATCCAGGGTAACTTCCAATTTCACTCATAAAATCAAAACTAATGAATTCTACAAGTGGACCTAATTGTAAAAGTCATAAAACATAAAATTATCAAGAAAAAGCAAGAATTAGACTCACATGATGTAAAAATATGAAAACCAGCTTTCTCCAGACCTTCTATGGCGTTTTGGCTGAGAAAATATGAAGAAATGTCTAGATTTTCAATTACATCATTATTTAACTATTAACTTTTATCTAT
This sequence comes from Gossypium arboreum, assembly GCF_025698485.1. Lineage (NCBI taxonomy): Eukaryota > Viridiplantae > Streptophyta > Magnoliopsida > Malvales > Malvaceae > Gossypium > Gossypium arboreum. The sequence continues at coordinate 26,831,041 of NC_069074.1, read as the reverse complement.
TTCCAATTTTGCCCTTGTTCACATTGTTTTCTTGCTTATTTCATACCCAAACCGTCCAGCCATTAACCTTTGGGTCTAATTGCTCTTTAAATCCATCTTTTAAATACTTAAGCTATTTACTCACAATTTAACAAATTTTGTGCTATTTTCAATTTAATCCTTTTTAATTAATTAGCCATCCAAACGTTAAAATTTTCTAACAAAACTTTAACTCAATGACACTCCATAAATATTTATAAAAATATTTATAGCTCGATTTTCAACTTTGAGGTCTCGATACCTCATTTTTGACCCGTTTGACCTAATAAATTCTTTTAATTCACTAATTTCACCATTTCACAAATTCTTCTAAATTCTTACTTGACTCATAAATATTAAATTACTATCTTGTTCAATCTTATTTGTCGAATTTAGTGATCTCAAATCACCATTTCCGACACCACTGAAAATTAGGCCGTTACAGTAGATTCCGTGACCGCTCCTGTTACAAGTGCGGATCGGTCGACCACTTTATTAAAGATTGTCCGAGGTTGCCTGAACAGAATACAAATCAGAGTGGGAAATCGGGTGCTACCACCGCTCGAGGTAGACCATCTGGAAATACGGGCAATGCTAGTGGTGGTTAGAGAGGATCTAGAGATGCTACGACCAGATCCGAGGCTCGCGCTCCTGCTAGGGCTTATGTTATACGCACACGCGTGGATGCTTCCTCTCCAGATGTTATTATCGGTACTTTCACTCTCTTTGATACTAATGTGATTGCTTTGATTGACTCTGGTTCTACTCATTCTTATATATGCGAAACCTTAGCATCCAAGAAGACTTTACCTATTGAGTCTCATCGAGTTCGTAATTCGGTGTCAAATCCCTTGGGTCGTTACGTCTCGGGTCGACAAAGTGTGTAAGAAATGTCCCTAGTAATTCGAGGTTCTGCTTTTCCGCAGACTTGATGCTTTTGCGATTCGATGAATTTGATGTTATTCTTGGGTTGGATTGGTTGACCGTGCATGATGCGATTGTGAATTGCAAAAGCAAGACTATTGATTTGAGGTGCGAAATAACGAGATGATCCGAGTTGAGTCTACGGACTTAAAGGGTTGCCACCGTAATATCATCAATGTTGGCCCAAAATATGTAAGAAAGGGTGCGAAGCATACCTTGCGTATGTACTTGATGATAAGGAGTTAGAAATAAAACCGAATCATGCGGTGGTTTGTGATTACCCGGATGTTTTTCCCGAAGAATTACCGGGTTTGCCACCTGTTCGGGAGATAGAGTTTGGTATTGAGCTTGTACTTGGGACCACACCGATTTCGATAGCTCCGTATCGTATGGCACCAACGGAATTAAAGGAGTTGAAAGCTCAGTTGCAAGAGTTGGTGGATAGAGGTTTTGCTCGCCCGAGTTTTTCACCTTGGGGTGCACCAGTGTTGTTTGTGAAAAAGAAAGACGGAACCATGAGGTTGTGCATCGACTATCGTCAGCTTAATAAGGTGACAATAAAGAACAAATATCCGTTACCGCGTATCGATGATTTGTTCGATCAACTGAAGGGAGCCTCAGTGTTCTCAAAAATAGATTTGAGATTGGGCTATTATCAGTTGCGAATCCGAGATTCGGATATACCCAAAACCGCCTTCAGAACGAGATATGGTCACTACGAGTTCTTAGTGATGCCGTTTGGGCTCACTAATACCCCTGCGGTATTTATGGATTTGATGAATCGGATCTTCAGACCTTATTTGGATCGGTTCGTAGTTGTGTTCATTGATGACATCTTGGTCTATTCAAGAGATGAGGCCGAACATGCGGAGCACTTGAGATTAGTGTTGCAAATTTTACGGGATAAGCGGTTATCGCTAAGTTTAGCAAGTGTGAGTTCGGTTAAGAGAGGTTAGCTTCTTGGGTCACGTGGTATCGCAGACGGTATTCGAGTCGACCGAGTAAAATTTCAGCCATACTTAACGGAAGCCTCAGAAATATTATGGGGTTCGGAGCTTTTTGGGACTTGCTTACATTACCGACGGTTTGTAAAAGGATTCTCGATGATAGCCACACCCATGACGTAAACCGCTTCGTAAAGATGTCAAGTTTGAATGGACGGAAAAGTGTCGAAAAGTTTCGATCAATTGAAAACTCATTTGACGGAAGCTCCAGTATTAGTGCAGCTCGAATCTGGCAAAGAGTTTGTCATCTATAGTGACGCCTCCCTACTTGGGTTAGGTTGCGTATTGATGCAAGAAGGTCGAGTTGTGGCCTATGCGTCGAGATAATTAAAGCCACATGAGAAAAATTATTTGACCCATGATCTCGAATTGGCTCCCATCGTATTCGCCTTAAAGATATGGCGACATTACTTATTTGGTGAGAAGTGCCATGTGTATTCGGATCACAAAAGTCTCAAATACTTGATGACTCAAAGAGACTTAAATCTGCGACAAAGACGTTGGCTCGAGTTGTTAAAAGATTATGAGCTTGTCATTGATTATCACCCGGGAAAGGCTAATGTGGTCGCGGATGCCTTGAGCCGGAAATCACTGTTTGCTTTATGAGCAATGAATGTACACTTGTCTATTCTACCCGACAATGTGTTAGTAGCGAATTAAAGGCCAAACCATTATTGACTCATCAAATTCGTGAAGCTCGTAAAGTCGACGATGAGTTGGTTGCAAAACGGGTGAGTGTGTTCAACAAGGAATCGAGTTTCAAATTGATGATGACGATTGTTTGAGGTTCGAAGCCGTCTGTGTGTTCCAAAGAATTGAACTTATTTCGATAATTCGAACGAAGCCCATTGTAGCCGAATGGCAATCCACCCGGGAGTACGAAGATGTACAACGATTTGAAACGTCGGTTTTGGTGGCATGGTATGAAACGAGTCATCTCGACTTTGTTTCAAGATGTTTAATATGTCAACAAGTGAAAGCAGAACATCAAGTGCCTTCGAGATTACTTCACCGATTACGATACCCGAGTGGAAATGGGATCGAGTCACAATGGACTTTGTGTCCGGACCGCCATTGTCGCAAGTAAGAAGGATGCGATTTGGGTTGTTGTTGATAGACCGACTAAGTCGGCTCACTTTATCCTCGTCGCACGGATTTTCATTGGATAAACTAGCTGAATTGTACGTTTCTCGATTGTGAGATTACATGGGGTACCGATTTCTGTTGTGTCGGATAGAGATCCGAGGTTCACCTCGCGATTTTGGAAGAAATTGCAAGAAGCTTTGGGTACCAAGTTGCATTTCAGCACCGCCTTTCACCCTCAAATCGATGGTCAATCCGAGCGGATAATTCAGATACTTGAGGATATGTTGAGATGTTGCATCCTCGAATTTAGTGGTTCATGGGAACGGTATCTACCTTTGATTGAATTCGTTTACAACAATAGTTTTCAATCAAGTATTAAGATGGCGCCTTACGAGGCTTTATACGGGCGTAAATGCCGTACACCATTGTTTTGGACCGAGCTCGGTGAAAACAAAATTTTCGGAGTGGATTTGATTAAAGATGCTGAACAGAAGGTAAAGGTAATCCGTGAAAGTCTGAAGGCGGCCACAGATCGTCAGAAATCGTACGCGGATTTGAAACAAAAGGACATTGAGTATTAGGTGGGAGATAAAGTGTTTCTTAAAGTTTCGCCTTGGAAAAAGATACTCAGATTCGGCCGTAAGGGCAAGTTGAGCCCGAGATTCATTGGGCCGTACGAAATCTCGAACGAGTTGGCCCGATTGCATGTATCGCTTGATTTTGCCCCGAACTCGAAAAGATTCACAACGTCTTCCATGTTTCAATGCTTCGACGCTATAGATCTGATCCATCGCACGTAATTAGTCCATCAGAGGTTGAAATTCAAGCCGATATGAGTTATGAAGAAGAACCGATTCGTATCCTAGCTCGTGAAGTAAAAGAGTTGCGAAACAAAGGGTTCCGCTAGTGAAGGTATTATGGCTTAAACACGGAATAGAAGAAGCTACTTGGGAACCCGAGAACTCTATGAAAGAGCGATACACAAGTCTATTTACCGGTAAGATTTTCGGGGACGAAAATTTCTTAAGTGGGGAGAGTTGTGATGACCTTTAAAACGACCCTAGTCGGAATGTGGTTTCGGGACCACAAAAAACAGAGGCATAAAAATAATTTGATATTTATTTTGATGCCTATAATATGTGTTAACTCATGTGTGACATTTTGATGCTTTAATTTAGAGTTATAAATGTGAATTTCACTAGAAAGGACCTAGTAGAAAACTTTGAAAGTATGATGGGGAATGTGTGATGACTAATTAAAGCATGCATGCAAAACAATGGCCTTGCATGTCAAATACCCTCTTTTTACAAGTGATGGCCGGCCATGACAAAGAATATGGGCAAAACATGTCATAGACATGTTTTGTTGGTGAATCATGGGTGAAAAAATAAATTAATGAGCATGGGTAATAAAGAAATGGAAAAAGAAAAAATGGTCTCATGCATGCCCCATTGCTGTGTATTGAGGAAGAGAAAAGAAAAAATTTGTTCATCCATTTTCATTCTCTCTTGACCAAAAAATACTAGAGGGAAGGAGGAATTTTGCTTCATGCTTGGTTTGGAAGAGGATTAGGAAGAGGTTTGGCTATACTTGCATCAAGATTAAGGTATGTTTGAGGTTGTGCCATGAGATTCATGCATGTTTTTAGTTGATAGCTTGATGCTCTTGTTAGCCCATGGTTCAAACCTTTGTTATATCATGGGGATGGTATTTGGCCAAGGTGGATTTTGTGTTAATGCCATTGCATGTTAAATATGAAGCTTGCTAATGATATATGTGATGGTGGATTGATGGCTCTTGGACTTTCTTTTTAGTATTTTTGAGTAAGACATTAAGTTCTTTGTTTAATCATGACCAAAATTATGGTGTTGTGATGTATTCGCCATGGTACATCCAAAAGCGTGATTTATGCTCATTGCATGGAAAGTAAGATTGTGTTTTGAAATTATGTTCATGTTTAGTTACAATCAACTTGAGATTCGCTCTAGCATATATATATGTATATATGTTTGTACATGATGTATTGGTATGACATATATACTATTTCAAGGTGTATATTTACTTGTGATGATGTTTTGTTATGAAGTAAATGAGAGATGTGTATTGAGCTACGATATGTAATGCGTTAGTTAGTAAAATGTATGCTGTTTTGTGTGGTATTAAGTGTATAATTGGCCTCAACATGGACATGCATATTCGGCCACATGAGGGAAATTGGTGTGCATGCATTCGGTTAGAGGCAAGCATATTGATGCCTATTCTTGGCTTAGAAAATTCGGCTAAGAGGAATATTAACTAATGTGTTGAGTTCGATTCATGATTTCGTACACATGCGACTTTGATGCCTAATGAGTATATATATTGGCTAAGTACCTTGAATTCCTCTTTCGATGCTCAAATGATTAAATCAATTTATTTGTCAAATTAAGCTCAAGAGCAAAGGGGAGTTAAATCCGATAAAGGGAAGGAAAAAGTAGTCGAGTAGCCGTCGAAATTGCTCGACAACGTCCAAGGCAAGTTCTCGAGTAATGGAACTTAGATTATGGTTTGATTAGATCATGCTCTTTGTGTGTGGCTATTGAGCCGAAATTTGCAAATGTGATAAGTGACTTGTGTTTGAATTTTGCTAATGAGAATGAAATACTGAATGTGTCATGATTTATTGATAATTGTGCTTGGCTATTTGAATGATGTCGGGCTAAGTCCCAAGGCTTTGTGTTAAGTGACTATATCCGGACTAAGATCCAAGGCGTTCGTGCGAGTTAATAAATCGGGCTAAGCCCAAGGCATTTGTGTGAGTTACTAAACCCGGGTTAAGTCCGAAGGCATTCGTGCGAGTTACTATAACCGGCTTTGTCCCAAGGCATTTGAGCGAGTCATTATATCCGGTTAAATTTCAAGATACGTGATTCGAGAACGAGCGTGCTTGCTGTAAAATTTCAGTCAATACGCTTGAAAAATTCCAGCAATGAGGTATGTTCGGATGTGCTTGAAATTAGTTGATTCCTTGAATGATATTCGCTCAATCGAGTAATGAGCTTAGGCATTTGGCTAAGATGATCCCTTATGTATGAATATAGGGTTGGAATGTGAAATAAGTATGATATTGAGAATTTGTGCATACGAAATTATCCGTTAGCTATATGAATGCTATGCTTTTGTTGTGCTTGAATCCCTTGCTCAAACTTACTAAGCATAAATTGCTTACTCCGTTTCTCTGTTTCTCTGTTTTATAGATTTTGCTCGTTAGCTATCGGATTCGGGATCATCAAGTCAAGTCATCCACACTATCAAAGCCTTTTGGTATTCTTTTAGTTGAACTCGGATATGGCATGTATAGTACTACCCTTTGCTGTTTTTTTCAAATACGTTTTGTGAAGTATGTGTGTACGACCATGCGAAAATGGCTCGTAAAAGTGGGGTATGGCATTAGACTATTTGTGTTTATGTATATATGTATGGTTTCATGTTGTGAGTATGGACTGGAATGGAAGTGTTGGGCAAATGATCAGCCATTGGAATGGCTAAATATGAGTATATGTGGACCTATGTATGACAAAACTCTAGATGGTCCATGGAAACCACGAAATAGGTAAAGTTTACCTTGAAAACAGATACTGACAGCAGCAGTGGTGTGGATTTGAAAAATCACTAAAATTTGTAGGAAAGGAATTAAATAGTGAATAAATTATGTGAATGAATCCTGATGAATCTACTTTCATATGGAAGAAACGAAAAGGTCATATGAGTTATATGTTAAGAGATATTAAAGTTCTTGTGAAACAGGGCCAGAACAGTTTCTGGATTCCCTTTTTCGAATTTGAAAATTTATTATAAATTAACCAGAAATGATTAGGAGTCATGCCATATATGTATAGATTCCTCTTTAAGTCTAGTTTCTAAAGAAACAAACGGCATCAGTATTGAAGACCTGTATAGGAAGATATCCAATTCGTAATGCATAAAGGTCAGTATAGTCGAACCCTGGAATAGGGGAGACTTTAACTAATAAACTGTACTAATTGGCCCGACCAAAAATTCTAGAAAAAAACTGTAGATGGACATATGAGTCTAGTCTCGGGGAAAAATTACGAAACTGATTTTCAAGTTTTGAAACTCAAGATATGATTTTTAAGGCGACAGTGACGCAGTAACCAGCTTGTCTGGAAATTTTTAAATGGACAGTGAAAATGATTAAGTCAAGTTTGTGTGCACCTTGTGTTCGGCTCCGGTAACGGACTCGGGTACGGGGTGTTACAGGTTTGATATCCGTGCGCAAGTTAGGTTAAAGTCAGACTAACGATTCAGCATCCATCAGAGATTCCGAACTCAAATGTGGCGAAGTATGTTTCTTTTTGATAAGGACATGTACCTAGGATGTCTTAAGTTGTCATTTTGGGAAAATGAATGTAAATGATGATATAAGATGATATTGGTTACTTATATAAATGAATATATGTGTTATGTTGAGGTTTAATATGTTGAGGTTTAATTTGGGTGAAATGGTATGAAAATTTGAATTAGCTTGAATGGTGTTCTTAATGGATTGTTTGGATAATATATGTGAAATACCTATGAGTATACTTTGGATAGGTCATTAGGTTGATACTTTTGACATGTTTTAGATGTATTTGAATGTGTTTTGGATTGGTTGAATAAATGGTTTTTAGTTGATTGGTGTTCAAGATTGCAAGGTATAGAAAACTTGAAGTATAAGGTTCATTTTGAGTCTACACGGCCAGACACACAGGTGTGACTAGATCGTGTGAGACACACAGCTAACTCTTGGGCGTGTGGTTTGGCCGTGTGTCCCTTGCAACTTCAAAATTTCAAAACAGAATGTCCAGGTAATTTCACACGGATAGAAACACGGGCGTGTCTCTCAGCCGTGTGAGGCACACGGCCTAGCACATAGGTGTGTGGCTGGCCGTGTGACCTAAGTCAGAGAGTTACACGGGGTCGAACAAGGCTTGAGGCACCGACATGTTTAATGGCCACACGGGCGTGTGACCCTTGCACCTAGGAAAACTTTTAAAATTTCACGAAAAATTTCTAGAGTACTTGATTTAGTCCTGATTTGTTTCTAACATATATTTTAGGCCTTGAAGGCTTAATAGAGGGACAATATGATTAAATTATGATGTGTATGTAAAATGATGATGTATATGTTAAATGATTATGTAAATGTTCGTATTTAATCTGAAAAGTCTAATAATGCTTCGTAACCCTGTTCCGGCGACAGATAAGGGTTGGGAGTGTTACAGTTCCCATTTCCCCTTATCACATAACTCTTTCTCTATCTTCTTCTCCAAATCTGCTATATTGACCATGTTTTCTCATGAAACTTATCTCCTTGAGGAAGAAACCTGTTCTATTCATGGATTTTCCGAATCAGTCAGGTTCTTTGATGGATTCATCGACTTAAATTGCCTCCATGAAACTCGGCACAAAATCATCCCTAACATCACTTGTAAAACTAAGATTACATGCATAAACAAGACTAAAAACCGTGCTACAAGAGCAGACAAAAACTTCTAAAACCGAAGACTTATTAAATAATTAAAAAACAAATCAAAAAACATATAAAGCTTAAGACAACACGAGTCCAAATTGACTTGTGAAATCATTTATTATTCTAAAATATTTTCAAAACAGAAACAAATTAAGAAATTGAAGAAGAGCCATCCACTTTCCAAAAAAACTATTGGTGGCCAGTGGAGTTTTAGCGAACAACAAGCATCGTTATCTATCTATCATAACTTGTGAAGACAACAAAGATACATGCAAAATGAAAAAGAGAGAAGACATGTAGAGTGACTGATAAGAAGAAAGAAAGAAAGAAAGAGTTGGTGGGAGAGGAAAAAAGTGGGCAATAGTCATCCCGGAGGTTGGCACCGCTGCTGAATAAAACAAAAGATAAGAAATAAACTACTTAGACAAAAAAAAAATCGAAAAGTTTTTAGGGTTTAACAAAATATATATTTTTTATAATTAATTCATCGCACATATAATTCTTTAATACATGTTTAATAATATATAAAATATTTAACATATCTATATATCTATAATTTTAATATATACATTTTTTGAAACTATATTTAATATATACTTAAAACATAAAAATACATAAAATATCATTAAAGTAAAATACTAATTTTTCTCTGCTTTTTACCTCGAGAAAAGAAAACCCCTCCTATTTGACATGAACTAATGTAAAGCTGTTCAGGTTTTAACATAACCAGACCCTTAAAACGTTCACGAGAAATCAACGGTGACCATTGAAGAAAAAAGCATGAGCTGTTGAACACCCTGAAAAAGAACAGCAAATCCGACATGTGCTTACACTCCACATCACAAATATGTAAATTTCTAACCTTTTTCCCCTTACAGTAACCTATAAATTTTCCCACCTCCTAAAATAAAACCTTTATTCGCATCTCAGTTCTCAAAGAGAAAGTTTATAAATAAGAAAAAAAGGTTTTTTTATATCAGTTCATCAATGGCCATGGTGGGAGGAGGGGGTCTAGTAGAGGCTTACGTGATGCTATCTTTATGTAAAGAGAAAATGAAGGAAATGGAGAAACGAGAGACAAAAACTGACGATAATAAGGTTTTTGTTATTGAAAAGGAAGTCACTACGACTGGTTGCTTTTTCTGGGTATCCAAGAAAACCCGTTCTTCCAAGGTTTCTAATTCTATAGAAAATTCCATTTAAGACCAATAGTTGTCTTCAGGCAGGACTAGAGGTGATAGTGGGCCAGGCTGGGCCCAGACAAAATTTTAGGCCCTTTTTTTAGGTCCGGGTCCAGCACGACCCAAAATATGGGCCTGAAAATTTGTCCAAGCCTGGCCCAAAATAAAATTGCTAAGCCTAAGCCCGGCTCGGCCATATTAATTTTTTTAGCTTATTTCATTAAATAAAAAATTAAAAATATAATAAATCAAATACATATAAAAACATAAAAACAAATAAAAAATAAGACAAATAATTCTTAAAACAATACACAAATTGAAAATATAATAAAAAGTGGTTATATTAAAATTGAAAATAAAAAAAGTAAGTATGATTAAAAATAAAAAAATTATTTAGTATATAATTCGGGTCGGGCCAGGCCGAGCCCGGGCCCCAAAAAATTTACCTCAGGCCCTGCCTCTTTTCTAAACGGGCCTATTTTTTTGCCCAAGCCCATATTTCGAGCCTATATTTTTACTCGATTCATTCTATTTTTCGGGCGGGCCTTCGAGCCGGGCCAAGTAGCCCAACCCATGATCCCCTTTAGGCAGGACCATGTTGTTCTTTTAATTATGTGTTTTTGTTGTTAAAAGTAGTTAGATTTTTTGTTGTTGTTGTTGTTGTTGTTTTTTAAAGAAAAGAATAGGAATTGATAGATATATTTTTCAAAACAAATGAAAAGGAAATGAAAGTTGAAACATAAATTATGGATCAACTAAATCTTTTAAGAAACTTGCTTAAATAAAAAATCTCATGTAAATATAATGGAATAAGGTTTGATTCTATTAACGAGAATTTCAGTAAATATATCTTTTTCAAAAATAAAAGTTCAAAATAATTGGAATTTCTTTTAGATTGGATGCATTAATAAATAAATAAATTTTTGGTTGCTTAACCTTATAGATTAGTAGTGTTATGGCGAGAGAAAGATGTTTTATATTGTTAAAGAAGGTAGAAACGATAATATGTGTGATTATGAAGTCTTACTATTATTACCTGTATATAGTGTATTTATCGACAGTTTATGAATGATTTACTATTATTTAAGCTATTTGGTGAAAAATTAATCTCAACTAATTCGATTTGAAAATTTACGAAAATATTTATTTGTAATTAAAATAAATTATATTATTTGAAGGTGTTTTGATTTTTAATTTTAACAAAAATCAATAAAAATATGCATATAATAAGATTTGAACTCATACCAATTATTACATTAGTAAAACTTTAAATTTATTACTTAACCAAAGCTTCATTTTGATGTGTTTTATATATTGTTATCTATTAATACGTGGTTTTTATATGCATACGTGTAATAGATTTTCTAATATTATATATTTTGTTGAGGTTCAGTTGAATATTTTCTAAGATGTGGTTTCACACACATACATGAGTGATAGAGTTTCTAATAGTATATATTTTTGTTGAAGTTCGGTTGAACTTGAAATATATGTTTTAAATTTTATTAAATTTTGTCCATATTCATAAATGGTTAACTCAAATTTATTTAAGGTGTTTCATTCATATATATTATTTTAAAATATTTGATTTTATGTAATATATAATAATTATATATGTATGTTTTAGGGTAAATTAAAAAAAAATGTTGGTTTTAAAATATATTTAGTAAAGTAGATCGCTTTTTTTTAATTTAGAGAAATAAGTCAATTTTGGAAAGAGAAGCAAAAAAAACACTTCTTGCAGGGAATGTTTTAGTGACATATTGAAAAATGTTTTCTACAAAACACATTTTCTTTTAACACACAGGGGCGTAGCTAGGGGGGCTGGCATCAGCTCCGGCCCCCCCTAAAATGTAAAATTATATTTTTGGCCCTTTAAATTTTTTAAAAATTTTAAATTAGTAAAGGTAAAATTTCACTTTGACCCCCTAAAATTATAAAAATTTGATTTAATCCTTTACAAATTATAAAGATATAAACTATAGAAAATTAAAATTTCGTCCGCCCCCTAAAAAAATTTTCTGACTTCGCCCCATTAACACATCAAAGATAAATTTAAAAAATTGAAAATAATATATTTATTAATTAAAATAAAAAAAAAGTTTAAAACAACATGAAATAAAAAAAAATATAATTGTGAGTAGGAGAGGAACTAAACTTGATGCGTAATGACAAAACCACTAGTATTTAACTAGCTAATCGAAAAAGCTGATGTGTTAAAAAAAAACACGTTTTGTAAAAAGTGTTTTCCAACATGTCAGCTGAAAACGTTCCTATTTCTCTCTCCAAAATTAGCCTATTTTTATAAATATGAAAAAAAAATACCTACTTTGCAAATATTTTTTTGGCTTTTTCCCATAATTTTCCTTATATTTTTAGTACCATTATATATATTTTCCTTTATTAAATTTCTAAACATAATATATATTTAATTTCATATGATATAATTTACATAATATATAAAATAAAAAATAAAAATGCAAATTATAAGCTTGAAAAGAATCGGATCAAATTTCTATTGAAGCCAACATGGATGTGGTACTAACACTATATTTAGAGGCGAATCTAGGGGTTGGCAGGGCTTGATCCCTTAAAATTTGCAAAATTACTCTTAAAACCTTTTGAGTTTTGAAAATTTTATTTTAATATTATAATTAGTATTTAAAAATGATAAAATTTTGTTTGGTCCCCTAAAGTTTTTGAAAGTTTTTTAATTTGAATTTTTATAAGATTTATAATTTTGAATGATAAATTTAGTAACATTTTTAGTATAATTTAGTAAACTAATAAAAAGTAACATCTAAATATTAATTTAGTAAAATAAAATTTAATAATTGCAATATTTAAGTATCAATAGTATCTAAATATTTAGATAAAAATAAACTTAAATAATAATATCTATCACAAATTAAGTATTTAACTTATTTTATTTTTCCTAACCAAAATTATCCCAAATTTAAATATTTTGTTAAAAGTAGAATATTTATATGTTATATAATATTCCAACCCTTCATCAACAATTCTAGCTTACCCATGGTTGAATCCGAATTTCATCCAAGAATCTGGAGGTGTCGACCATGCAAGTCCGCTATTGGTGGTATACAGGTGGCCAGATTGAATAGTCTTAGCTTTCCTAATAGACGTAGCCAGCTTTCGCAAAAATAAAGGGTTCCTATGTTTCCATGGTAGCAGCAAGTCAAAGCAAACATAGTTGACCACGCGACATTGTCTTGTCCACATGGAGCTGAAAAGAAACCGTTGTAAGACGATGCCGGTAAAACTATAAGCCAAACTAAAGAAACAAATGGACAACCTCATAGAACATGCACACACGTTTCCACAATGCGATTACAAGAGACGCATGATGATTGATCTGTAAGTTGTTAAACCACGACGACATCTATATATACTTAAAACTTACAGATTAACTGCCTTTTTTTCCCTTTCTTAAAACCTTTTGATTCGTATCCTTATCAAAAAGTTTTTCTAATTTTATTTTTTCTATTCACAAAATACAAAATCTAAGATTTTAAATTACTACAACATCTTCCGATTAATTGTCACTATTCCAATGAATCAAGCAATTCCTGTAAAAAACCACTTACAAAGAGAGCAAACTTTCAATGTCACGATTTAGGTAAAATCTGATAAAAAATATCCAACAAGTAAATACGGAGATTCTGAATTAGCACAATATATAGATACATTCCTATGAAAACTTTCTAATCTTATCTTCGTTTCAATGTCACGTTTCCACTTGTAGTGTTACCGTTCAACTTTCCTCCAAAACCCCGGCCCTTGTGCCCATGGGGTAGGTGTTCACTTGTCCGCCGCTAGCGTCCTTGTTGCTCGCTGGTTTACCGTTCCCAATGCACTGGTCTGGGTTTTCTCAGGACTGCTGGCTGAAGCCTGCTACACGAGGTTTGGTGTCGTTATTGTAAGCATCGTTGGTCGAACAATGGTTTCTGGCTTTTACGCTCTTATGCTTCTATCTCTAGCTTTTAGGAATTTGATGGTTACAAGTTTTATGCCGTCATGTTTATGTTTTATTCCTGTTTGTGCTTACGCTTATAATATATTTCTTCACTTGGGTAATATTTAGGGTGTTCCTTCTGTCGAAGCTATTCTTTTTCTTGTACCCAGTGCACATTAACTGTTTGTTTGATGAAACCTTTGTTTGAGCCAAAAAAAAAAAAAATCCAAATAAACCCTAATAAAATCATATATACCCAATCGCCAACCTCAAGTTTATCTCATCGATGAAGATGACCCAACCAAAAAGGGAGGAAAAAGAAAAGGCATCAAAGCCTAAAGCTACTTGCCGGCAATGGCAAACACATGAGGGACTTTGCTCTTACAAAGCTGCAGTTCAAGCACTTTCCTCCATTTTTTCGTAATTCGGAAATTGAATATGAAATCTTCAACACTGCTACTTGTTCTTATGAACCACCTTGGGCGTCGTTATTGATGTTTTTAACATCGAGTTGAACTTGAGCCTCGTTTGCTTCTACATGATCAATGTCGTGGGTGCAATCCATCAGGAGATGCAACGTTAAACGACCATTGGATCGATGAGCTCGGAAATATTCATGGTGTCTCACTTTTTCTTCCCTGAGAATCAACCGTCCGTCGCTAGTGTAATACCTTTTAAGCACCCAAAGCGACTGCCACGGCTGATTCTCGGACTTAGCAAGCGAGGGTATCGGCGGCGGAATTTCCCTCTCAAAATTAATCTTCCTCTTCCTACCCCGATTTTCTGGCTCCTTAACACCGCCACCTCCGCAGCAAAGCTCTTGGTATTGGTTATCAATGCCGATACTAGAGCAACTCTCGATGCCAATGTAATCACCGATCAAAGAAGAAGAAGAAGCTGATCTTGAAACAAGGCTTGAACTAAACATCGTTAAAAGGATTTTCAGATTGGTTTAAGAACTTAAGACCTCGAGACCAAGCTGATTGCACTTTTGAACGTCTATGAGGCTCAGAGGGCTGCATTATATCAAATACAAACAACAAGGGTAATTTGTTTTTTGTTTCCTCGACTAAAACTAAATTTAGAATCAACAACTTTCTATATAAAAATAGTCGGCCAGACGGATAAAGTTTAGTATTTTCTTGTTTTTACCTAAAATAACTGTAAAAAAAAAAAAACTTCATCGTTTTATCCATATATAAGCTTTTATAGTTTATATACGAAAATTATCCATAAAATATTTGAAAAATGAGTTTTCATTAAATAATATATATTACCTATTTAAAATAACGGTAAACTATTAAAATAGTCACTTTTTTTTTCTCAAGTTACATTTTAATCACTTATATTTAAAATGTTACGTTATTGTGTTGTAATATTTTAGTCACTGAGCCATTAATAGTCGTTAACAGTGTAACGGTAAACTGATGTGGCACGTTAAATCATTATTTCAAACAAAAAATTTACAATTGGTCCCTATATTTTTTCATTTTGAGCAATTTAATTTTTTCTCTTTTATGTTCTTTTAACTTTCTTTTATTTTCCATTCTCTTCTGCTTCTCCCTATGTTTTTCTCCCTTCTCCATTTATTTTAATGTAGTTTTTTTATATTTTTCATTTGTTAAAACTAGCCCACAAGCTTGCCTCACTCGAAAAAAATTAAATTATTAAAAAAATAAAAGTATAGGGACTAGTTTTAACAAATGAAAAACATAGAAAAACTACATTAAAAGAAATGGAAAAGAGAGGAAAATAGAGGGGGGAGGAGAAGTGAATGAAAAATAAAGAAAAAAAAGAAAAGTTAAAAGAGAATAAAAGAAAAAATTAAATTGTTCAAAACAAAAAAAATATGGAGACTGATTGTATAAATTAACTTAAAATTTTTGTTTGAAATGATGACTTAACATGCCACGTCAATTTACCATTACACCATTAATGGAAATTAACAACCCAATGACTAAAATGTTACAACGCGATAATGTAAGTGACTAAAACGTAACATTTTAAACATAAGTGACAAAAATGTAATATGAGGTAAACAAAAGTAACAATTTTAATAGTTTACCCTTAAAACAATGGTTGGATTTTAACTATAATATTCAATTTTATTTTTCTATTAATATTATACTTTTAAAAAATTAATTTTCAATATCACTTAAGTTGCAGGGAATATATGTGTTTATATTTATATTTTGTATTTATTATAAAATAATTAATATATAATATTAAAAACATAAAAGACTTTTAAACCATAATTAACTCAATATTAAAAATTATATCTATACAATATTTAAAAGATGAATTATATTTTAATTCTTCTATCTTAGTCTTTTAATCACTAAAAATCAATGTAATTAAATATATTAAATAATAATGTTATTTTCAGTTATAGAATAAATGTTTAATTTGTGTCTATTATGTAGTAACAACTCTTTGTATGCTAGATTATTTATATATGCCTCTTTTTGTGTTTTTGTCATATGATAATAGAATTAACCTCGGTTTAAATAAAATAATAATTTAAAATAATAAAATGTTATTCATTGATTAAATTGAATAGTTTAAAATATAGTGAAAGTGACTATGGATTAATTTGATTAATTTTAACACTTTTATGAGTTTAAATAAAAGTTACAAATTAAAAATCCAACTTCCTAAAAATAAAATATAATATAATTTAAAATAAATATTAATAATATTACAAATCTATTTAATTTTTTATTTATAATCTTATGTTACAATTTATCATTCTTGTCATCATCTTTTATCTGGGTATTCTTCTTCAATCTATCATTCTCATCATCATCTTCAATCAACGTTAGACTTCTGATGTATTAATTACCTAAAAATTACAAAACTATAATAATAATAATTTATTGTTGTGAATTGGAGCTTTCATAAAATTATAATTTTAACGGTTCCAAATTCTAAAGTCAACGTTCGAACGTTGATCTGGGTTGGTGATGGATAAATTTATTTTAGGATTGGGTTTTGTTAGAATTAATTTAGGTGGATTTTGGATCTTTTTATAAGAAATTAAGGATCTTGGGAAGCTTGTATGAAGTAGAGAGAAGATGGATAGCTAATATGGTGATTTTAGCATTTTTTAATAAAGTAGAGAGAAGATGGATAGCTAATATGGTGATTTTAGCTTGTATGGATAGCATTTTTTTAATAAAGATAGCTTGGCAGATTAAGGTATGGGATAAAGTGGAATTGTCCCAATTTTTCTCTATATTATAATCATCCTCTTCTTTTTTTTTTTTACATTTCTTCATTTTTTTTCTTCTTTCCATCTATTTCCCTTAGCAAACTGTGCAAAAGGAGAGAGATTTGAGTGAGTTCTCATAAATTTTCATCCTCTAAATCTCAAAAAAGATAAGGATCTTGATCTAGCTTTTTTTTTTTTTAAGTTCCATGGAAAAAAAACTATGTTCGTTAAGGATGAAGGTGGAGGTTTTTGGGTGTTTAGGAAGGTTTGAGTATGAGGGGTCTCTACCCATCTTCTCATATATTATTTATTTATTTATTTAAAACATGTATTTTTGCATCCTATCAACTTTTACTTTTTTTTTTTTTTGAAAAATCTTGTGTGTTACATGGTTATTAGTTAAAGAGGGTGGTGAAACTTCTAAAGCTAAGGGTAAAGGCAAATTGGTGGAGAGCTAGATAAGAAACTTTATTGGTGTTCTTCCATCAAGATGGTGCCCTCCAATTCTCCTATGCTTCTTGTTAAGTCATAAATATGATGCTTGTGTGATAATGCATGCATGTTATATGTCTTTGGGTGGAAATCATGTTTGGATGATTTAAAATGAAGCTAAAAATTTAGTTGTGAAATCTGCCAAAAATAAATTATTACATGAACAATAAGTTTAAAAATTTACCATAAATTCTGCAAAAATAATTAAGAAGTGATCTATACATCATTGTAACCGTGAGTCAGTCTAGTTTCATTTAGAACAAATAGAGATTGATTTCTATTTGTATTTTAAAATATATGAATTTTTGAGTGTAGAAAGGCCGTAAAAATCTGACAGCAGAATTTTTATAAAACAGATTTAGCTGTGACTTTAAAAAATCACCAAAAATTTCATAAGATAAAATAGGAAGTGAGCCTTATATACAGAAGTCTAGTTTCATTTAAAACAAACGGTGCACAAGTTATAATTATATATTAAGAGTAATTAATTTTTGAATGAGAAAATGTTAGAATGTCAAGGTAGCAGACTGTCACATCTCATTAGTTAATATTTTAGCTAGAATGATAAGCAAGTTGAAACGAGTATGAGACTCAAATGCCATGGTTGTATTTTTGTGATTATATGTTTGATGCTTTGTTTGCGCTCAGTGATAAACCATAAAAGTAACATGTTTTAATCCCACGCTTGACATGTTTTTGGATGATTTATTATGTAAATTAGTGAATTTGATGCTCCAAATCCTTTAAATTTATGTTTCTATACTCTGGTGAGCATAGAGAAGTGAAAGGAGCGAAAATCGGGCCAAAATAGAACAAAAAGAGCTGTTTTCAGGAACCACACAACTTGGGCACTTCCACACAGGCTGGGCACATGCCCGTGTGAGTCATACGGGCTGGCCACATGCTCATGTGCCAGCCCATGTCGATATCTCTCCCTGTTTCCCAAACACGTGAAAATTTTTTAGGCTTTTTGAGCATTCTAAAGTCTATAAATACACATTAGAAGAGGACCTAAGGGAGTACGCAGAGAAGAACAAAGAAAAGACTTAAAAAATGCTATTGGATTCATTTCAGAAGTGGATCTTCTTCAAGATTGAAGATCTCCATTCAATTTCTTTAGAAGTTTTATTGGGTTTCTTTATGTGTTGTTGTTTTCTTAACTTTAAGATGATGTTATTCCAGATTATGAACTAAATTCCCTAGATACCTAGGGAAGATGAAACCTATGATGGATCTTGTTATTTAATTTCTAATTTACATGATAAATACTTGAATTCTTTTTCTCAATTATGTAAGCTTATTTCATGTTTTGATATTTTCAGGATATTGATTCATGTTAAATATGCTTATTCAGCGGAGAAAAAGTCACTGTTTAAGAGTAAATATAGCATAATTGAGTAGAGTTGCATGCAATCCTAGGAATATAACGACATAAATCTGTCGGATTAGAGTCAAATCTAATAGGGGAATCCATAGATCGAGTTAATGGACAATAGGGGTTTTAATTAGAAAGAGATTTCAATTAATCAACCTAGAGTCAATTGTTTTTACTCTCGAAAGACATATTAACATAATTTAGGGATTTCTATGGATCAAGGCACAAGTGAAGAAATTGTTTAATTTAGATTTGGGATAATAAGTGAAGTCTAGGTGGATTTTTCCCTGGATATTGTCTATCTCATTGGTTTTCTTCGAATATTTTATAATTCATTCTCTGTTGCTTTCTTAGTAATTAGTTAGTTAATTTTAGATAAAAATCAATCCCATTAATTTGTCGGCTAAATCATAGAAAAACAATCATTACTAGTACTTTTAGTCCTCGTGGATACGATATTCTCGACTCACCATAGCTATACTATCATTTGATAGGTGTGCTTGCCTTTATTGTGATTTTAGTTGGTTTAGTAACTCATCACTCAGCCTTCAGGCCTAACCTAACTAGCGACCATGAGTGGCGCTTGGGATAATCCTACGGACACCCGAGATTATTTGACTAGCGGCCATAAGTGGCGCAGGATCATCCGGATACCTAATTATTTGAGTAGTATGTACAATCTAACAAGTTTGACAAGTTTGATATGCAAGTGATTTGGTTATATTGATTGGTGATATACATGTTTAAATAACAGGCATGCAAGTTAGGTGTGAAAGAGTGATTTGGTAATAAATCTGCTTGGGACAGCAGCAGTAACGTGACTTTGGAAAATCACCATAAATTGTGGGAGATGAGTTAGAAGCTGCATAAATTATGTAATTAAATCTTAATGAGTCTAGTTTCAAATGGAATAAACAAGAACATATTTTGAATTCTTTACAATGAGAAATTTGATTCGTAATGAAGAGTGGTCAGATTAGTCAAACAGTGAAACATGGGAAACTTTAAGAAAAATCTGGTATTGATTGGCCATACCAAAAATTCTGAAAATTTTATGGATAGAAGATATATGAATCTATTTTCAGAGAAAATTAACGGAACTTGATTTGGAGTTTCGTAGCTCCAGTTATAAATAATTTAGTGACTGTTGCTCAGGAAGACAGCTTGCAGTGAAATTATGATTATGTGGTAAACATTGACAAAAATTTGTTAATGAGTTGCTTATTGTTTTCTTATAAGCTTACTATGATCTGTAGGTGTGGTTGGCCGAATATTGTAAGGGGTTAATACGTAGTTCGTATTTGAATAGTTAGATCGGCAAAAGTCGAAAAGCCGAAATGCCGAAAATCGGTATTTTGTAGATTTGCGAGTGTGCAAATGCTCGTGAGGTAAATCGATTAATGTTTTAGGTAAGCTGCAATGTTTGGACTGCAAAGTGCATGATTTCTGTGCCCTCGATATTTTTGGGCTTAATGGGCCAAAATTGGAATGATGGGCCAACGGCCCAATTCGATAAGAACCCTCAGTAGTGATTACATTAGTACGTGAAAGGTAGGAATATGCATGAAAAACCCTAAAATAGATAAATTACTGAAATACCTTTAAAAGTGGAAAATTTACAGTTTACCCCTAGGAGATAAATTACCAAATACCCCTAGGGTTAAATTGACCTAAATGCATGTTTGATGTTGTTATTTCTTGCATGCCATGTTGTTATTATTTGATGCATGGGATGGGATATTGACGGAGGAAGTCTGAAAGTGGCTTGTCCACGTATTGGAGGCTTTGCCTCAATTTATGATAACTAGCAAAAAGGTCGTGGAATGTGGAATGTTTGGGTGGGTTGAGCTATTCCCACATGGAGTGTATGGCTGGTACGGTGGAGTGTAGTGGTTGGTGGGTTGAGTAGTCTCCTAAATGGGCTTGCATGTTTCTTGATGTTGCATGTATTTTGAAATGGGCCTATGGGCCATATCATTATCTGAATAAGGGCTAAGGCCCGTTTATTGCAATCTGAAAAGGGCTCGACCCAGTACCATTGTTACTGAATGGGCTTAGGCCCAATAGGCTTGAGTGACTTGGGCTTTGAATGGGTTTTCCTTACACCGAGTTTCCCCAAACTCACCCTTTTATTTTCATCCACGCAGAAATCCCCAACCATAGTGGGCTTGAGTCGTGAGGGAATTTTGAGTGGCCACCCGCTCGAAAGTTTGATTTTCTTCCGTGAACTGGACATCCTTTTATTTACGTTTGAAGTTTTGGGTTTTAAATGCAATAAGGCCGCTTAATTATTTTTGATAGTTTTAATATGTATTACTAAGATAGGTATTACTTATTTTAACTGTTGAAATTGGATAGCTTTAGGGCGAGTTTTCAAAAAAAACAATTGATTTCAAAATAATACGACAATAAACAAAGTTTCCGCAATGAAAGTATTTTCCAAAATTAATCACTTTTCCTAAAAATGACTTAATCAAATCGGTTTCCTAGAAATATCCATGACGTTAAGGTGTGGCAATGGCGGTATGCATGTCTAGGATTGGATCCGAAGGGAGCTTGGTACTTAAGCAGTCCGATGGACTCACCACCTCTTTTCCGGTTTCCTACCTGGTGCACAACTTCCATTCACTTTAACCTATAATGAAATTATCCTTTAAAACACTAAGTAAGTTTTTCTGGACCAATAATATAAAATGTTTTGAATGCATGTCGGATCCGGTCATAACGTCTGGGCCGGGTTTGGGGTGTTACAAGTTTGGCGTTGAGTTAGTACCGGGAACTACGCCTATATCGATAGCTCCGTACAGACTAGCTCCGATAGAATTAAAAAAAATTAAAATCTCATTTGCAAGAATTGACCGATAGAGGTTTTGCACATCCGAGTTTTTAGCCTTGGGGTGCTCCAGTGTTGTTTGTGAAAAAGAAAGATGGCACGATGAGAATGTGTATAGACTATCGATAACTCAACAAAGTGACAATTAAGAATAAGTACCCTTTACCTAGAATAGATGATTTGTTTGATCAATTGAAAGGGGCTACAGTCTTTTCAAAGATAGATTTGAGATTGAGTTATTACCAGTTGAGAGTTAAAGACTCTGATATGCTGAAAACTGCATTCAGAAAGAGGTATGGTCACTATGAACTTTTGGTTATGCCTTTTGGATTAACGAATGCACCTGCTATATTTATGGATTTGATTAATCAGATTTTTAGACCGTATCTTGATCAATTTTTTGTTGTGTTCATAGATGATAATTTGATTTATTCAAAGGTTGAAACTGAGCATGCTGAGCATTTAAGAATAGTGTTACAGACCCTACGTGATAAGCAGTTGTATGCAAAATTTAATAAATGTGAATTCTGGTTGCACGAAGTTGGTTTTTTAGGGCATGTTGTGTCCGCATCGGGTATTCGGGTTGATTCAAATAAGATCTCGGCAATAATAGATTGGAAGCCTCCGAGAAATGTTTCTGAAGTTTGCAGCTTTCTAGGACTCACCGGTTGTTATAGACAGTTTGTGAAAGGCTTTACGATGATTACGACTCCATTAACGAGATTTCTTCAAAAAGATGTGAAGTTTGAATAGTCTGAGAAGTGTCAGAAAAGCTTTGATTAGTTGAAAGCTCTTTTAACTAAAGCTCCAGTGTTAGTTCAGCCAGAAATGGGTAAAGAATTCGTGATTTATAGTGATGCAATCGTTGAATGGGTTGGGTTGCAATTGATACAAGAAGGCAAAGTCATAGCTTATGCCTCGAGACAGTTGAAGCCACATGAAAAGAATTATCCGACGCATGATTTAGAATTGGCAACTATTGTGTTTACGTTAAAGATTTGGCGTCATTATTTGTTCGGTGAAAAATATCATGTTTATTCAGATCATAAGAGTTTGAAGTATTTAATGACTCAGAAAGATTTGAATTTGCGACAACGTAGATGGCTTGAATTGTTAAAAGATTACTAGCTGGTAATTGATTATCATCTGGGAAAAGCTAATATTGTGGCTGATGCATTAAGTCGAAAATCTTTGTTTGCCTTGCGTGCAATGAATACTCAGTTGACTTTATTCAAGGACAGTTTGATCATAACCGAGTTGAAAGCTAAACCGTTGTTTTTACAACAAATTTGTGAAGTTTAAAAAGTTGATAATGAGATGTTAGCCAGATGAGCTCAATGTGATTCAAAGCCTGATTCAAAGTTTCAAGTTGATTCACATGATTGTTTGAGATTTAGAGGCCGAATATATGTTCCGAGAAATTCAGAGTTGATACAAGTAATATTGAACGAAGCACACAATAGTCGTTTATCTGTTTATCCGAGTAACACAAAAATGTATAATGATTTGAAACAGCTTTATTGGTGGCATGGTATGAAACGTGATATTTTAGAGTTTATTTCACAATGTTTGATTTGTCAACTAGTTAAAGCCGAGCATCAAGTACCGTCGGGTTTATTGCAACCAATCATGATTCCCGAGTGGAAATGGGATAGAGTGACTATGAATTTTATGACGGGTTTGCCCTTATCTCCGAGAAAGAATGATGCAATATGGGTTATTGTGGATCGATTGACGAAAGCAGCTCACTTCATTTCTGTACGAATGGATTATTCGCTTGACAAACTAGCGGAATTATATATTTCTGAGATAGTGAAATTGCACGGGGTACCTATTTTTATTGTTTCGGATAGAGATTGGAGGTTCACGTCACAGTTTTGGAAGAAGTTGCAAGATGCACTGGGTACAAAGTTACATTTCAGTACGGCATTTCACCCACAGACGGATGGTCAATCCGAGAGAGTTATTCAGACACTCAAGTATATGTTACGTTGTTGCATTCTTGAGTTTGAAAGTACGTGGAAAAAGTATTTGTCATTGATTGAATTTGCTTACAACAACAACTTTCAGTCTAGTATTAAAATGACACCGTACGAAGATTTATACGGTCGTAAATGCCGAACTCCATTGTATTGGACTGAACTCAGTGAGAGTAAGATTCACGGGGTTGATGTGATCCTAGAGACTGAAGAAAAAGTGAAAGTAATCCGTGAAAGTTTGAAAGCTGCGTCAGATCTTCAGAAATTGTATGCAGATTTGAAATGGAAAGACATTGAGTTTCAAATCGGGGATAAAGTGTTTTTAAAAGTGTCGCCGTGGAAAAAGATATTGAGATTTGGTCGAAAAGGAAAGTTAAGTTCAAGATTTATCGGACCGTATGAGGTTATTGAACGAATCGGGCTAGTGGCTTACCGATTATATTTACCGTCTGAGTTAGAAAAAATACATAATGTGTTTCAAGTATCGATGCTTTGACGATAATGGTCTGACCCATCACATGTTATTTCCCCAATAGAAGTTGAAATTCAGCCAGATATGTCGTATGGTGAGGAACCGATTTGAATTCTAGCTAGTGAGAACAAAGAACTAAGAAATAAGAAAATTTCATTAGTGAAAGTCTTATGGCACCGACACGGGGTCACAGCAGCTATGTGGGAACCTAAGGATGCTATGAGAAAATAATACACGAACCTTTTCAATGGTAAGCTTTTCGGGGACAAAAATCCCTTAGGGGGGAGAGTTATAACAGCTCGGTTTAGACCCTAGTCAAAATAGTGGTTTTGGGACCATAAATATGAGGTCGTAAAATTATTTTAATATTATTTTTGGTGTTTAGAATATATCAATTGCTATGTGTGAAATTTTCGTGAATTAATTTTAGCGTTTGAATGTGAAATTACTAAAAAGGACCTAATCGTATAAAATGTGAAAGTTGCATGCTATTTGTTAAAGGTGTTAATTAACATTAGCTTTTAAAGTAAGGGTCTTTGCATGGTAATTATACCATTAATATTGGTTGTAACACCCCTTACCCGTACCCGAGGCCGGGATAAGGTACGAGGCGTTACTGGACAAACATACAAACATTAAACTAAAATACGGGCCATAAAATTTCATTCATATTTCAAAACGTTCATTCACTTACACATAGTCCCTTATTTGAGTCTACGAAGCCCAAAACATACTTTAGAAAGGGTTCGGGACTAAACCGAGAACTTATGAAAATCTTGAAAATTTCATGCTTTAAGGCTCTACATGCCCGTGTCCCAAAGTCGTGTTCCATACACGGCTGAGACACATGGTCGTGTCTCTGCCTGTGTGGAATATACCTAGGCTATTTTCCAAGCTTTGGTCAACCTTAATCTCTTACACACTTATAGAAAATCAAAAGCATATAACATGGTATTCATTTAATGATTAAATATTCTCAATTAAACCACAAACATGACATTTGTATGTCATCATACATGTGTCTCTCATACTCATTTTACCTTGTTTATTATAGTACCACTTATACATTTATACCAAGATTATCATCTTACCAAATATCTTCAGCTTAATCATCAAGCATTCATATTTAAAACTAGATCATATCTTTATAAAATACCACAATTCAGACACACATAAAATAACATGTTTTCCTGAAACATTTCAATTCAACTCCATACCCAACAAGCATTACATTGAGACTAGTCATATATATATATACATGTCATGATACATATCATTCTCTTTCTGTTTTCTTATAAACACATATCATTTATTTCATTATATCAAAATTTCATATACCATAGTTTCCATGTATTTCACATATATTTATTTTCCTCCTCCTCCTCTCCATTCCACATCCTTAATGTATATAGCATTCTTGTAAGTACGATTTCACAATTTACTAATAAATGCTCACATCAAACTATCCACACGAGTCATAGTCACTTACTTATTTATAATTCGAGCTACAGAGCTCCAAATTAAGATCCGTAAATTTCCCCTGAAACTAGACTCACATATATTTCCACCA
This sequence comes from Gossypium arboreum, assembly GCF_025698485.1. Lineage (NCBI taxonomy): Eukaryota > Viridiplantae > Streptophyta > Magnoliopsida > Malvales > Malvaceae > Gossypium > Gossypium arboreum. The sequence goes on along the minus strand of NC_069074.1, from coordinate 26,805,411 downwards.
TAAAAGTTTCATAATTTTTGGTTTATCCAATTAGTACAGTTTATTCATTAAAATTTCCCCTATTTCACATTCTGACAGTTCTGACCACTCTTCACTAAAAATTAATTATCTCACAATACAGAAATCGGATAATGTTCTTGTTGATTTATATTGAAAATAGACTCATTAGGGATTTTAAAAATATAAGTTTAAGCCTCTAATTATTTTTATCCAATTTTTTTTATTTTCCAAAGTCAGAACAGGGGATCACGTAATCATTCTGAACCAGTCTCACAAAAACATAAATATCTCAAAATATAGAACTCCTTTTCTTGCTCTATTTCTTTTATATGAAAATAGACTCATTAAGATTTAATTTGATATCTAATTTAGTCTCTGATTCAATTTATACTATTTTTTGTGATTTTTCAAAATCACATCACTGCTACTATCCAAATCAGTTTTATTGCTAATTCACTCTTTCACACTTTCTTTGTATTAACCTCATTTTAACATACATATCACAAATCATTTTCACCACATTTCATACATCACAAGTATAGGCCCATGATCACAAGGTCACCATAAAATCATCCTCCTGTATAACTTACTTGTTTATAACCTCAACACATCTTGGTCACTTAATGAACACATCATTCATATAATCAAGTTCCTGCACTTATTCATCACAAAACTCACAAAGCAATACATAGAGAGTCTCCCGTTGAACACTTCGGATCAATCCTCGATACTTGGTGGTTTCAGCACATAGCTCCACCCATCATATAGTTCGGCTCTCTTGTACACATGGTGAACACTTAGTACCACCTCTGTGACCTAGCCAATTTATCTCGTAGCTCTCTTGTCTACATGGTGTCCTTCACCTGGAGCCACGCATGCGACCTAGCTACATATATCCCGTAGCTCTCTTGTCTACATGGTGTACACATAGTATCACCCATGCGACCTAGCTACATCATAATGTCTTGTAGCTCTCTTGTACACATGATGTGCACTCAGCACCATACATGTGACCTAGCTACATACTATCTGTATCATCCAATCTTTCCGAAGGTTCAACCGGATTTCTCTCTTTTCCAACAATTTCACCAATCAAGTAATTATCCACAAACATATTTCCAATATTATTATAAAATATCATAATACAAGTAATATTTATGTATTACTTACATATAAACTTGCATCTCATTTAATATCAAGGCAATAACATTAAATTACACATTGCCTTATTAAAAATCATATGAACTTACAATTTCCCATAATATCCATAATCATAGAAATCACATTTATGTATGATAATTCAATGCACTTCATGTACCATAGACATATTTTTAAATCAATTCATAAACTTGGCACCATAATCATTTAATTTAATATAATTCAATTAATTCACTAAATTTAACTTTCAAATATAAATTACAAAGATTATTTCATTGTATTATTATCATACCAACTTACATACTTTCAACACCTCGAAAATCATAATGAATATATCAATTTTACATTGAAACATGCATAAATTAATGCTTATTATACATATGAACTTACTCGATACTAAAACGATCATTTTACCAACTTTCCCAATTTTCGATTTTTCTCTCATTCTAGGTTCAAATCTCATTTTCCGGGATCTAAAACATCATATTTTACTTATTTAATTAATGTAATATTGAAAACAGTCCTTAACTCAAACTTTGGAAAAATTATAATTTTTCCCCTAAACTTTTGCATATTTACACTTTTGCCCCTAGGCTCGGGAATTAAACTTCATCCCCTATTCTTATGTTTTATGACATGCTGATCACATTTCCCTTCTGTGGCAACATCAAATTCTCACTCTAACATATACTTATGACTATTAGGTATTTTTACCGATTAAGCGCTTTTACTCGTTTTCACTCAAAACCGAGTAGCACAAGTTGTCTAACATAATTTAAAACCTCATATTCTATCCTAAAACAGTAAAATAAACACATTTCACCTATGGGTATTTTTTCAAATATGACCCTAGCTTAAATTATTACTAGAATAAGCTTAATCAAATTACCGGGATTCCAAAAACGTAAAGAACTTGAAAAACAGGGTTAGAACGGACTTACTATTGAGATTGGAAAGCTTGAAAACCCTATCCATGGCTTCCCCCATGCTAATTTCGGCCTCTATGAGAAAGATGAGTCAATTTTTGGCTTTATTTTCCCTTTTTATTTCTTTTAATTACAAATGACCAAAATGCCCTTCCTTACTAAACTTTCAAAAATTCTATCCATATCCAATTTTTTTGCATCACTTAGAAATTGGTCAAATTTCTATTTAAGACCTCCTAATTAATATTTCAAAGCAATTTCATACTAGAAACTTCTAGAATGCAAGTTTTGCAACTTATTCAATTTAGTCCCTAACTTCAAATTGAGCACTTTATGCATAGAATTTCTTCATGAAATTTTCACACAATCATGAAATCATATCATAGACCTCAAAATAATCATAAAATAAATATTTTTATCTCAGATTTTGTGGTCCCGAAACCTCTGTTCCAACTAGACCCAATTTTGGGCTATTACATTGGTAGTGGATATTGATGGACATATAGTAGTTAAATGTTTAATGAATTTTTTCATAATAAAAATAGTAAAATAATGTATATTAGATATCTAAATAAAACAAAAACAAAATTTAGCCATTTTGTGTTGTTGTCTGCCGAATATTTAAGAAAAAGAAAGTATTTGAAGCCTTTAAAATTTCAGCAATTGCATGATCAAATTGAGATCAAGAACCAAAGAAAATAGAATTAGATCGGGAGAAATCAAAAGTAGTTGAATAACCATTCGTTTCCATTCATTCCGTACGAGGTAAGTTCATATGCAAATAAATATCATTACATTGAAATGCTTATGTTATTTTGTCATTGAATTACCATGAATGTTGAATGATTGTCTATGAGCAAGAATCGACAAAGTTGCGATATTCGAAAGCCCCGTACGAACCTTAGGAATAGTATAGGATATAAATGTCATGACATTAGGTATTGAGATGTGATTACATGTAAGACCTTGTATGGGACAGTGGCATTGTATTACGATTACGTGTAAAACCATGTGTGAAACATTGGCATCGTTAATCGACTTCGTGTAAGACCCTGTGTGGGACAGTGGCATCGATACATGTTAACATGTAAGACCATATCAAGGATATGGCATTGTACGAGCTATAAGTGATTATCGAGTATCCTTAACGATTCCCAACGGTTCAACGGGCAAAGTTAAATCGGGAAAGAAAGTGTAAGTGAATCAAGTGACTATAGTACGTACGAGACTCATTTGAGTATTGAAACAGAAAGTATTGGATGGATTTAATTCTAGAATTGAATGTGTATATCATGTAGTAGGTTTGTGAATTTGTTTATGCATTTATATGTGCTTATGTATAACTTGTTAAAATGATGAAATTGATATTGATGCATGAGATGATTTATTTGTATATGGTTTACTAAGCTTTTAAAGCTTATTGTGTTTATTTTTCCACTGTTTTATAGATCATCGAAGCTAACTTGGATTCAGGGATCGTCTAGAAGCGTTATCACACTATCAATCAATATTTTGGTACTTTTTAAGTTATGTATATATTCGTATATGGCATGTAAAGGCTAGTGTCATAATAGTATATTTTGGCTCGTAAATGAAGTGTGTTTATGGTCATTTTGATTGGCTTTAAATGGTGAATTTGGCTCATATTATGTGATCCATATATAATGCCTAGGTGATGGTTTATTGTGGTATGTGATTTAGTTGTTGATTTAGTAGGTCATGAAGCACGTTTTAGTTGATGCTAGGAATGGTATGATTTAGACTCAAATGAGGTTGTTTTGATAGCCTAATTCATGTTTCGAAATGTGCTTTGTTAATGGCTGGTGAATATGTGCTTGTGTGTATTAAGTGAGGATGACAAGTCGGCTTGAAAAATAGCCTTGATTTGTCCACATGAGTAGATACACGGGCGTGTGTCTTGACCGTGTGTGACACACGGCCTGCACAATGGGCATGTGCCCTGGCCGTGTGAAGTCTGCACATTGATTTTGGAATTTTATTTGCCATACGGGATGAGGACACGGGCGTGTGCCTTGGCCATGTGCCCCTTATTAATTGCTGACGTCATGAATAGAATACATGCTAGTTTTGGCACGGTCAAGCACACGGCCTGAACACCGGCGTATGCAAGGCACACGGGCTGGACACACGGGTGTGTGGTCTGGCCGTGTGAGGAAGTCAGTATGTATGCTCTGTATCCACACGGTTTGAGACACGGGCGTGTCTTTTGACCTTGTGAGTGACACGGGTTGGGCACACGGGCGTGTGACCCATGCAGTGATGAAAATTTTCTAAGTTTTGTAAAGTTTTCTTGAGTTATTGATTTAATCCCGAGCCCCTTTTAAGCATATTTTATGGTACAATAGAACTTTATAAGAGACAATATGGATGAATGTACAAAAGTTTTAAATTGTATGCAAGTTTTTATTGTGAAATGTGACTGAATGATTCGTTGTAAGTCCGGTAATGCCTCGTACCCTGTTCCGGTGTCGGTTACGGGTATGGGGTGTTACAATTATTCTATTTAATATTTTTAATTATACTTTCCTTTTCAACGTACATTATTTAATTAGATCTTTTTACTTCAAAATTTTGGACTTAATAGTTTTAAAATTTATATCAAAATAATTTTTAAAATTAAATATTTAAATCAGTAAATAATTTTATTTTTATTAAATTAAAATATTAATTAATTTTATTGGTGTTATTATTTTATTAAATTTTAAAATATTTTCTGCAGTAAGTCTCCTACCTTCATTCTCCATAATCATTTTACTTCATCAACAAATGAGTCTTCCAAAGTCCATCAAGCCTCAAATTTAAAGCAACCCTCTTTTCGCCCTTTAACTACTTTATTTTTAACAATTAAAAGAGGGCAATGATCAGATAAAGAATGAACCAGGTGCTGAATTTTTGCCTCGAGAAACAATAGCATCCATGTCGCGTTTGCTACTCCTCTATCAAGTCGTTCTTGAATGTTTGTCTATGGTAAATTTCCTCTCTCCCATGTAAACCATCTACTAGAAAACCTGATATCATGTAATCGACAGTCCTCTAACGTTTTTCAGAATGCTTCATCCTATTTTCATCCCTTGGAAGCCCTCCCTTCTTTTCAAACCTGTACATAATCTTATTGAAATCACCAGCCACAAGCCAAGGAATATCATCAGCACGATAGAGATTCTTCAAAGTGGCCCATGAGTCTTCTCTGTCCTGGACATATGGGGTACCATAAAACCCTGTAAATAGCCATTTAGCTTTAATTTCAGTATCCTCAACTAGTACGTCGATATGTCTTTTTGAAAAACTTTGAAGAGCTATGGACATATCGTGTCTCCACGCCAAACACAATCCTCCTCTAGTGCCTTCCACATAAACTTCGATACCATGTACAAAACCACAACTCCTCTTTACTCTCTCCATCTGAATTCTGCATAGTTTAGTCTCCATGAAGAAGATTACTTGGGGATTATAAAGCTTCAGCATATGCCGAAGTCTTCGAATTTTCATTGCGTTCGGTCGGCTTGCCTCCTGGTAGCCGCCGATAATAAATGATTTTGATCCCCTATTCTCCCGCTTCTTGACATTAATTTACTCTAACATCATTTGTTCCTGATGACTCATCAACTTCCCCTCTTGCCCTCCTCTCCTATTAATGTTGTATCCTCCATGTCATGTTCCATTGTAGTATAGATCTGACCTAACAGAACGTCTTTCATCCGTTCGTCAAAACCTGATGATCCCCCTTCTATGTTGAATCCAAGAATTGGGTCTACCCTCTTTCTGCAACTCTTTTTATCTTCCGCCCGCCATTGTCCATTCCCTATGAATCCATTAACTTCGTTACTACCATCCACTTTACCATCTCCAACCTGACGTAGCTAGATACTATTCATAGCTAGGGCTCTTCGAGATTGAGCTCGTAAAGATAGATCCCAACCCATATCAGTGGCTTCCACACCAAGCATCATCTTAGCTTCACAAAAGGAGTCACTATAAACCTAGTCAACCACAATAAAAGCAAAATAATGGTAATCGCTCATATTTAAAATTGACATATAAACGTCTCCCACAAAATAGAATCTGTTTTTTCCTTTTCAAAGGGCGCCTAACATCAATTTGAATTCTGATTCTCATGAAAGTCCCATTTTCCTTCCCCAGATTCGATCGATCATATTCCAGAAAAACACCTATAAAATTCCCTATTTGCATCACCAAATTTTCAGAGAATAAACCAATAGGTACATCGTGAATCTGCACCCAAAAAGGTGCCATAACTAAAGGTACTTGTAACGGATCCCCCCCATTGCAGTTTATAAAGAAGCAGTAAATAATTATTAAAAGTCCAAGGAAAGCTTTTAAGAACCCTTTCCAAGTCTATCATATAAAAAAATTGGAACAAATACCTTTTTTCCCCCAGATCTCGAATCTGAACTCCCCTCACCAGATGCCATAAATTTGCCAAAGTACTCTTCATTGCAGGAAAGTGAATGATACTGGCTGTTAAGAAACAACCCACTAATAGAAAACTATCCCCCTCTTCTTGCCTGTTCAGATCTGGTTGAATTTGAATAATTTCGGCTTCTTCTTCATTAATTGAAAGTTGAGCCAATTCGTTCTCCATGCTTGCAGGTGTAGATTGCAAACTTTCCTTCCTACGGATAATAGCCGCTAAGCACTCAAGGGCGCCGCCTCACAGAGACCAAAATCAAACAAGCACAACAAACTAACGTAAAAAAACAGCAAAACCTAAAACTTCTTGCCAGAGACGGCAGACAATAGCTTGCTAGGGTAGCAGACCTCTTTTTTCATTGATTAAATTGAATAGTTTAAAATATAGTGAAAATGACTATGGATTAATTTTAACACTTTTTAAGAGTTAAATAAAAGTTACAAATTAAAAAATCCAACTTCCTAAAAAAATATAATATAATATAATTTAAAAAATCAATATTAATAATATTACAAGTCTATTTAATTTTTTTATTTATAATCTTATGTTGCAATTTACCATTCTTGTCATCATCTTTTATCTGGATATTCTTCTTCAATCTATCATTCTCATCATCATCTTCAATCAACATTGGACTTCTGATGTATTAATTACCTAAAAATTACAAAACTATAATAATAGTAATTTATTATTGTGAATTGGAGCTTTTATAAAATTATAATTTGTAACAGCTCCAAATTCTCGAGTCAACGTTCGAGCGTTGATCTGGATTGGCGATGGATAAATTTATTTTGGGATTGGATTTTGTTAGAATTAATTTAGGTGGATTTTGGATGTTTTTATAAGAAATTAAGGATGTTGGGAAGCTTGTATGAAATACAGAGAAGATGGATAGCTAATATGGTGATTTTAGCATTTTTTAATAAAAGTCTTCTCTCAATTAATAGGAAAAGATAGCTTGGCAGATTTAAGTATGGGATAAAGTGGAATTGTCCCAATTTTTCCCTATATTATAATCATCCTTTTTTTTTTTTTACATTTCTTCATTTTTTTTCTTCTTTCCATCTATTTCCCTTAGCAAACTGTGCAGAAGGAGAGAGATTTGAGTGAGTTCTCACAATTTTTCATCCTCTAAATCTCAAAAAAGATAAGGATCTTGATCTAGCTTTTTTTTTTTTAAGTTCCATGGAAAAAAATCTATGTTCGTTAAGGATGAAGGTGGAGATTTTTGAGTATTTGGGAGGGTTTGAGTTTGAGGAAGTCTCTACCCATCTTCTCATATATTATTTATTTATTTATTTAAAGCATGTATTTTTGCATCCTATCAACTTTTACTTTTTTTTTTTAGAAAAAATCTTGTGTGTTACATGGTTATTAGTTAAAGAGGGTGGTGAATCTTCTAAAGTTAAGGGTAAAGGCAAATTGGTGGAGAGCTAGATAAGAAACTTTGTTGGTGTTCTTCCATCAAGATGGTGCCCTCCAATTCTCCTATGCTTCTTGTTAAGTCATAAATATGATGCTTGTGTGATAATGCATGCATGTTATATGTCTTTGGGTGGAAATCATGTTTGGATGATTTAAAATGAAGCTAAAAATTTAGTTGTGAAATCTGCCAGAAACAAATTATTACATGAACAGTAAGTTTAAAAATTTACCATAAATTCTTCAAAAATAATTAAAAAGTGATCTATACATCATTGTAACCGTGAGTCAGTCTAGTTTCATTTAGAACAAACAGAGATTGATTTCTATTTGTATTTTAAAATATATGAATTTTTGAGTGTTGAAAGGTCATAAAAATCTGACAGCAGATCGAATTTTTATAAAACAGATTTAGCAGTGACTTTGAAAAATCACCAAAAATTTCATAAGATAAAATAGGAAGTGAGCCTTATATACAAAAGTCTAGTTTCATTTAAAACAAACGGTGCTCAATTTATAATTATATATTAAGAGTTATTAATTTTTGAATGAGAAAATGTTAGAATGTCAAGGTAGCAGACTGTCACATCTCATTAGTTAATATTTTAGTTGGAATGATAAGCAAGTTGAAACGAGTATGAGACTCAAATGCCATGGTTATATTTTTGTGATTATATGTTTGATGCTTTGTTTGCGCTTAGTGATAAACCATAAAAGTAACATGTTTTAATCTCATGCTTGACATGTTTTTGGATTATTTATTATGTAAAATAGTGAATTTGATGCTCCTAATCCTTTAAATTTATGTTTCTATGCTCTGGTGAGCATAGAAAAGTGAAAGGATGAAGATCGGGCCAAAATAGGACAAAAAGAGCTATTTTCAGGAACCACACAACCTGGGCACTTCCACACAGGCTGGGCACATGCCCGTGTAAGTCACACGAGCTGGCCACACGCTCATGTACCAGCCCATGTAGATATAGCTCCCTGTTTCCCAAACACGCAAAATTTTTTTACGCTTTTTGAGCATTCTAAAGTCTATAAATGCACATTAGAAGAGGACCTAAGGGAGTACGCAGAAAAGAACAAAGAAAAGACTCGAAAAACGCTATCGGATTCATTTCAGAAGTGGATCTCCTTCAAGATTGAAGATCTCCATTCAATTTCTTTAGAAGTTCTATTGGGTTTCTTTATGTCTTGTTGTTTTCTTAACTTTGAGATGATGTTATTCCAGATTATGAACTAAATTCCCAGGATACCTAGGGAAGATGAAAGCTATGATAGATCTTGTTATTTAATTTCTAATTTACATGATCAATACTTGAATTCTTGTTCTCAATTATGTAAGCTTATTTCATGTTTTGATATTTTTAGGATATTGATTCATGTTAAATGTGTTTATTCAGTGGAGAAAAAGTCTCTGTTTAAGAGTAAATCTAGCATAATTGAGTAGAGTTGCATGCAATCCTAGAAATAGGACGACATAAATCTATCGGATTAGAGTCAAATCTAATAGGGGAATCCATGCATAGATCGAGTTAATGCGACAATAAGGGTTTTAATTAGAAAGGGATTTCAATTAATCAACCTAGAGTCATTGTTTTTACTCTCGAAAGACATATTAACATGATTTAGAGATTTCTACAGATCAAGGCATAAGTGAATAAATCATTTAATTTAGATTCGGGATAATAAGTGAAGTCTAGGTGGATTCTTCCCTGGGTATTGTCTATTTTATTGGTTTTCTTCAAATATTTTCCTAATTCATTCTCTGTTGCGTTCTTAGTAATTAGTTAGTTAATTTTAGATAAAAATCAATCCCATTAATTTATCGGCTAAATAATAGAAAAACAATCATTACAAGTACTTTTAGTCCTCGTGGATACGATGTTCCCGACTCACCATAGCTATACTATTATTCGATAGGTGCGCTTGCCTTTGTCGTGATTTTAGTTGGTTTAGTAACACATCACTCAGCCTTCAGGCTCTAACCTAACTAGCGACCATGAGTGGCGCTCAGGATAACCCTACGGACACCCGTGATTATTTGACTAGCGGCCATGAGTGGCGCAGGACCATCTGGATACTTGATTATTTGAGTAGTATGTGCAATCTAACAAGTTTGACAAGTTTGATATGCAAGTGATTTGGTTATATAGATTTAATGACTCGTGATTTAATTATTCGATACTCATGTCATGTTTCTATGTATTCATTTGATTTGCATGTTTATATTTATGAATTGCTTGAAGTATGGTAGATTTGTTGTGTACCACTGAGCCTGTAAAGCTGAGCCTTCAAATTGTCTTAATATTCATATTTGTAGACTTTTGTTCGCGTCTGAGGAACATCATCGACAAGAGACTCCTAGCATCACGTATTTGGAGTACAATACCTTATCTATTAGTGGGCATTGTATTCTTGAGGCTTTACTTGTATTCTTTTTGTAGGTCTGTAACTTTCATGACAATAGAATGATAGGAAAAGTGAATAAAATTGAATTTAAAATAAACTTAGTATAATATGTAAAATAAACTAAATAAATATATGATGAAAGAATATATAATTGGTACATAATTATGGCACTAATTAAATGATAATCAATCTTAAATAGTATTTATCATTAATAATTAATATACTCAAGTGTGTAGTTCAAACCAATAAAAATTCTATGAAAAAAATAAAATGCCGATCAATGTTGATTAATCCACCAAAAATAAAAATCCTACACCCTAGAATTCAAACCAATAAAAAGTCTCACATATATTAAATAGATAATTTTTATCCAAGATTTGTGTGAAATTGCGTAAATAAAGTAAGGGGTTGAAAGTATAACAAAATTAAACAAATAAAATAAAAATAAATGCGGAATAAAATATAAAATTTTGTACTAAAAGTAGATTGAATCAAAAGGATAAAAACTCTAGGCTCAAGCGTAACTTCACTTTTAAGTTCTAAACTGATCATGAATTATAAATGGCTCATCATTTGATGATAAATCAATTAAATTGATTGAGGAACAATCTCAACTCTTTTGTGGTGGTAAATTAATTATGGCTGAGAGCCACCTGGCAATTAATTCTTGTCAAGCGAATAACATTATCAACTCTCATAATTTAATTATTCAATAGCCTTGCAAATGAAAAGAACTCAACTCTAATTAATAACTTAAACTATGCAAATCTTTTAAATTAGATAATTAGTTCCCATGACATCACCCAATTGCGCACCCAATTGAACCACGCTAGTTTATTTTTTTGGTAAAATAAAATGACAATCACGGACTGAATTGTTTTTACTGATTATGTATTATTCAAAGCATTAGACGAGGCCCTTATCGGAACAATACCAAAAACCAAAATTAGGAAATAATCCTATTTTTTTATGTAATTCAAAGAAAAAGAAAATAAAGTATAATTTCAGATCTCGCAATTCAAACACTGAACTTTTGTTGAGTTGAGGCTACAATATGGAATTAAAGGAATAACAATGGAAAATAAAAGATAAAAGATCCTACTGAACTGATTAAATAAAGATAAGTCTAATCTTAATTAAGCTTCTAATAAAATATTTTAGAAATTCAAATCCAAATCCAAATAAATATAAATATAAATATAAATATAATTAATAATTATTTTTACATATTCTTAATATGTTAAATTTAATTTCAACTCAACTATATAGTTTGAATAAAAATTCTATTAATTTAAAAATATAAAAATTTATTTATTTTTAATGTAAACTTAGTAATATAATGAATAATAAAGGGTATACTTGTAAAACCCCTTACCCAAGTGAACTTCAACAATAAATGTTACATTTAATACTGAACATACACTTATGATTTCAAACACTTTAAAATTAAACTTTTAATAATGAATTCAAGATCTTATTACATTTTTAGGAATATAACTAGACTATTAATAAAGATTAATTGCATATAAAATTTGTTTCAAGTCTTATTTAATTCAAATAAAAATTGTCAGCTACAAGTCTATATACCTCAAGACATTGCCAAGGCACTGTAGAAGTTTAGCTTTGATGTTGTTCTGTCTCGAGACAAGTGAGTGTAAGCCTTGAGACAAAGAAGCTTATGTCTCGAGACATGGCTCGACTATTGAAGATGTTTCGCTTTGAAGTTTATATGTCTCGAACACATTTCACATGTCTTGAGACTTGGAATAGGGGACTTAAAAACTCTATTTTTAAACACATCCAAACCATACCAAAATCATTCATAACAAACCATAGCTCATACCAAATAATACATTATATTTTCTCACCAAAATACATCAAACACAAGTTTCAGAATCAATTAGTTTCTTATTTACTTATATAAACATTCACCTAGGTACATGTCATATACTTAAAACAAAATAGTGGAGATAGCATACTCTTCTCCAAGTTCTTGGGATGTGATGAGATGTGAAGAGACTAATCCTCGATAAATCCTCACGTCATGTTTACTTACATATTAAAAATAACGCGATAAACTTGTGAAAGCTTAGTAAGTACAGTAAGAATTAAAAAATTACCTTTTATTAAATAAATGAAAACATAGTTTAATAGCATAGTAACAAATAAGTATAAAACAATTTAGTATTAGTATCTCCATACAACAACTCAATTATTATACTTCCTTTCATTATCATTTCATCACTATCGCATAATCTTCTCATATTATTCATAGCTTTATTTTTGTTTTTTATTATTCAACAGAGGCCCAAAATAGACTTAACAGAACATGTAGGATATACGAAAATAATACACAAATGCACCGAAGTGCAATAACAGAACATGTAGGATATACAAAAATAGTACACAAATATAAGGCATTAAGGTACTTATTGATTGGGCCAGGCCGATGGTTGATTTTAAGAAATTTCCAAGCCCGAGTTAGCCCGCCCAGAAAAAAACTCATTTCACTCTTTAAAAATAATAAAATAATAAAATAGATAATTTTATATTAATGTTTATATATTTTTATAATTAAATTTAAATAAAAATATTTTAAAGTTTATTTAATTCAACTTGGGCCTATCCAAGAATAAAAATCTTTGTCATAAATATTTCATTTGTAGAATCATAAAACACTTAAAAATATTAGCAATAAATGATTTTTTAAATAATAAATGTTAACTCTGTTGAAATTTTAACTTTTTATTCCTTTTAGTGGTACAAAACTATATCAATTCATTTAATAATAGAGAGGCTAGTTTGATTCAATCCCTATAATATAGGACTTCCACCATTATTTGCCAAACTTATATTTTTATCTATCTATCTATTATGTATAAAAGTAACTTGAAAATTGCAAATAGTAAACGACATATTTGCCCTAGATATTTTTTATAATTAAGTATTTAAACCGTAATTATGCTATTAATAATTTTAAATATTTAAAACTTAATTAATTCTATTTTAATAAATTAAAATATTAATTAATTTTATTGGTTGTATTATTTTATTAAAAATCTTATTAATGTGAATTTTTATTTAATATTTTATTCTTCTATTTAATATTTTTAATTATACTTTCCTTTTCAAACGTACATTATTTAATTAGATTTTTACTTCAAAATTTTTGGACTTAATAATTTTAAAATTTATATTAAAATAATTTTTAAAATTAAATATTCAAATCGTAAATAATTTTATTTTATTAAATTAAAATATTAATTAATTTTATTGGTTGTATTATTTTATTAAAAACTTATTAATGTGAAATTTTTTATTTAATATTTTATTCTTCTATTTAATATTTTTAATTATACTTTTCCTTTTCAACGTACATTATTTAATTAGATTTTTCACTTCAAAACTTTTGGACTTAATAGTTTTAAAATTTATATCAAAATAAATTTTAAAATTAAATATTCAAATCGTAAATAATTTTATTTTTATTAAATTAAAATATTAATTAATTTTATTGGTGTTATTATTTCATTAAATTTTTATTAATGTGAAACTCTTCTAATTAATATTTTTAATTGTACTTTTTGTCTAAATATTGAATAATATCATATATGCAATCTCTTCTCGAGTTTCAAGTGGATGGGATTAAAGAAATGTTTCTTAAGAGGGGATTGGATTGGAAATCGAGATGATTTGAAGAGGTGGAATCATCAACACATTTGGACTATATGAAACATTGTTGATATGTGAGAAGAGATAGTATTAGTGAAATAATCGCTCATAGAAAATTATGATTACGATAAAATAACTATGCAGATTTAATTAATCAATTAAGTCATATTAAAGAGGTTTTGATGATCAATTGTGGTTGCATTAAGTTCCCTATTTTCGAATACAAAGAAGTATTGGCATCAGTTAATTATTTTTGTCTAGAAAATTATTCTAACAATCCATATCTCCAATACCATCTGATGTTAAATCAAGTGTCTTTGTTGATAAAATAAAAAAAAAAAAACTAGGAAAGAAAGGAACATGTTTGTATAAGTCGTGGAAAAAAAAAAAAAGATGTGCGCATTTAATGAATTGGTTTTGAGATTTTTATGATGAACATAAAAAAAAAAAAGCATCATAACAATAAAAAAAGAAGCATGGTATCAAGCATAACCATGTATGAATTGATAAAAGGTAGATGTTGAGTATCTATGTGGAAGAAGTTATCAAGAAATTACAATAGAAAGTGAAATGACAAGCGGATATAAAGGAAGCTTAGTACACCAGCATTGGACAAAAATAGTTCATAGGCTTCTTCAATTAATATGGGCACAAAATCCTTGAGCAGATGTTGTTAATGTGGTTATGACCAAGTTTTTTGAGAATGAAAATAGATATAATAGTCTTGGAACTAATGGAACGGATAATGATGGTCAAACTCAAAAAAGTATTTAAGAGAATAAAGGTCCATAAGTAAAAATAAAGACAGTAAATTTTTTTTTGAAGAGATTGAAGATGCGTTTTAGTTAGAAACTTGAAGGGAAAAAAAGAAAAGAAAAGAGCAAACGAATGAGAGAGGTGTAATAACTGATTAACAGAAGTGTGAAATACGCAGATAAGTCTTTACTAATTCTGATATGCAAATTACAGGATAATTTTGTGCAAAAACGTAGAGGAGACATAGAGGATAAGAAAACTCATTTGATTATTAGCAAAATGTGATGATTAGTTAATCATTAATAAACTTAATCTTAAAATTAGGGTTTAGTGTTTAAGGTATATACATAATTTTTTTCAAAGGTAATCCTTTGACGTTGGATTTCAAAATCATGATATTCTCTCATTAAACACTGAGGATGTAAATAGTAAAATTAAGTTGAGAAATATGAAACGATCAACATTGAAGATGAAGGGAGCTTAAAACACCAATATTGAACCATAATAATTCATGAACTTCAATTAATGTAGACACATATTCCATGAGCTCATGTATTAATGTGGTTATGACCAATTTTTTGGAGAATGAAAATAAATATAATAACCTTGAAATTAAGGGGAACAGATAGTAATAGAAAACTCAAAAAAGAATTGAAGATGATAAGGGTTCATAAGTAAAAATAAAGAAAGCGAAAACTCTTGAAAAGATCGAAGATACACTTTAGTCGAGTGATTGTTCAATTTTTTCAATGATAGATGGTAGAGCTTTGGGATTTGAATAGTATTAAGCATGATTGCTTGTTATTAAAAGAATGTGGGTGTAAGAAATTTTTAAAATTTTGATGGCCTATGTTTTATGCATTGTGTGAAATTGATATGCAAAAAACTATTAGATGATATATTAGAGCTTAAAGCCCTAACCAAGAATAACGGTGATGATTAATATGTATGCATTATGCGAGATTGATAAGTAGAAAAACTATATGATGAGATATTAAAGACTTTAATTGTTGCTTGATCACAAAGGGAAAAAAAAGAAGGATGTAGTGAATGTTATGCAATTGAGCCTAACTTGAATGAATTTATTTATGTATAGAAGTTCGTGAAGTTATTAATAAATGGGATATTGTTGTTTCTTTATACACTAATTTTTACATTCAATACCATGAAATTGTGGGTTTTGTTTAACCAAATGGAACTTTTAAGAATGGAGTTGATGATATATGCTGCTTTATTGTATTTTATGAGGTGAAAATTATGGTGAAACCAAAGTGGAAAATTAAACAAGTTTATGGTTAGTAGTAGAGTTTGGATAGACTTTTAAGAATTTCTCTTCTAAATTTCAATCAAATAGATCTTTCGATATGTACAAGGTCTTAAGAGTTAAAATCTACACCCATGAAATGTGATGGGTGTATTAAAGATAATATATTATTAGAATTTAAGAAACTAGTTGTTGGTTTTGTTAATGAAGCTATGCATATATTGTAGAAAATGATTGATTGTTACTACATAAATTTTTTTGAAGTTAGATACTTGAGAGATAAGTTTAAAGAGGAGAAATTGGAAAGCATAAATACAAAAAAAATCTCGGGGAAGAAATTTCCTCTCGAGTGTTAAGTAGGTTTAGATGGGTGATTGTTTATTGTGTTGATGTTTCTTTTGATTACTGATGCTTCAATAAACTATTGACCAATGCTTTTCTTACATGTGAATTAGGGTCTTTCATTGATCAAGGAGATGAAGGGTGGATGTTTCTTTAATATGTTTTGATGACTTTTTTTTTATGTTGTGTCAGTGGAAATGGAGAGTTTCAACCGATAAATTGCCGAGTTGGGTTATAGCGTGATCATTAAGGAGACTATGGAGACATTTGAGTGTTGGGTTACCTTCCTTCTTTTAGTTGAATTCCTGCTTTCAAAGTTTAATGTCGTATTCTTTTTCTTGATTATTAGTGTGTGGGGTGATGTTTTGAGTTGTTACAAATGGACGGATGTTCTCATATTGGGTTCTGCAGGCATCTTTCGACGCATTTGTGTATGAGGGTTGTTTATGGATTTGTCTTTGTATCTCCTTTTTACCCTTTTGTTAAGATTTTCTTTTATGCATAGATTAACTCACGTTTATTGGGTTAATAGTGTTGAGAGTCCTTTGCGCATGAAATACAACTTTTCAAAACAATGTTGATCCATTGGGAGGGGTACCGGTGAAAGAATCCCTTTGCATGAACATAAATTAAATTATTATATTCCTATGTATCATTATTATATGTCAGAATTTTTATTTAAAATTATGATAAATTAATTATTTGAATATATATTATAATTTAATCCTTGAAATTATGATATTTTTACTTTGATATAATGATAAAATTAACCCTAATATTGACCTCTTTTGTCACTTCAACCTGCTTTTCTTAATCACTTTGACCATTAACTTTTAAATTTAATCAAATTTCTTATTTTTAAATAAAAAGTTAAAAATTTAATGACACTAATATGACAATTTATGTGCCAATTCATATATTCTTCATAAAAATTTTAAAATTAATAAAAATATTAAAAGTTTAATAAATTTAAAAATGTTCATAGATATTTTTTAAATTATCCACTTTAGAAATGATATGCATGTAGACCACAATGCAAACTGCCATATTAAGGTCATTAAAATTTTAACTATTCAATTAGTTATTTTTATTTAAAAGAAATTATCTGACTAAATTTTGAAAATGGATGACCAAAATGATCCAAAAATAAGGCCAAGTAATAAAATTAAACATTAAGAGATAAATTTATCATAATTTTTTTAAAAATAAAGATAAAATTATTTTAATATAGAGTGATTCGAAATTTTTATAAATTATTTTATGCTATTCTTTTACCATAAAATATTTTATGTTTTAAATATTTTAATATTTATTATGTTTATTATTTAAAATGAACACTGATATTCTTCACGTGGGCTAAAACTGCTGATACAAAATGTCAAAACCTGATAAATTTGCATTCAGAAATAGGCCTTCATTTTGCTGAAAGTACCTGGTGTCTGACATATATTCGGACATGGTATAATATCACCCTTTGCAAATACATGGAAAAACTTATAAAAGATAAAACATACCTACGTTGAATACAGACTCAAAGCCAAGTTTGAGTAAACATAGATTATGGAAACTATTAGTACAAGCAAAGTTTTCATGAGATCTGCAGCAAAACCATTAAACTAGATTGCTAATGCATGATGATTTCCTAATGCCACTAAAAATCTAATACTCCATCAACTTGGACCCCCCTAAAATTACACTTACGAAAGCTATGGACTTTGCCGCAGACTCCACCATCGTCTCCAATTCTCATGAAGCCTCACGTCGTTGGACCGAATTGCCATCATAAATACTAGAATTGTTGCAGAAGTTCCACTACAGGTATGGTTTGATTATCAACTCGCATCGAGTTACCAAAATTTAAATGAGAGTGAGAAGATTGTTGGACGTTATTCTCATGAAGACGTCTAATCAACTCAGAACCTTACGGATTTCGTTAGCTATTTGTTTCCTACTTGATGGCTCCATCTGCGTTGGATTAAAACAATCATTTTCAGTTCTGATATAGACAAGAATGCTATAAAAGCAAGAAGGGATATTTTAGAAGGGAAGCAAGATGGTTTACCTTACTTAGAAGGGCAGCAAGGCCTCGGGGTAGAGCTTGCATATCCGAAGCTGAACTGCCAATATTCGTAAGCTGAAGCAATACCTTTTGGACACGAAGCTCTTGTAGCTTCTCATTGTAGTTTCTCGTATCATCCTTCCATGAAAAGAAAGCTTCATCATTAACCCAAGCATCTTCTCTTCCCTTTGCAACATTGGAATCAAAAAACCATCTCTTGATCAAGTCCATTGCAGATTTATATGACAGTTGGTCACCGGCTGCATCTTTTACAGTTTTGACCAGAGAATTCTCAGAAATTCTCCGGCGCAGTCTTCTGTAGAAGAATGAGCGTGAACGGTCCCAGTCAACAACTTCTTTTATTACCCCTTTTGCAGCCATCTTCAAAGAAGTATCGTGAAGTTCAGCAAATTTAGTGGCTATTTGCGTGTACACTGGCAACAGTTGCTTCTCACGTGATTGTATTTGCTGCTGCAGAGACTCTGCCTTGGCATGGCCTCCATTGCTGTTGGCTTTGTGAAGTTTTTCGTTCAAATTTATAAGCTGTTGGTCGAGCCTTCCCATGCACTCTATTAGTTCCTTTTTCCTAAACTTGATTTCGATTATTCCTTCTGGCTCAAGGACATTACCTTTAGCAGTGCGCTCGGCATACATTTCTATCTGGTCTGAATTTATCCGACTATCCACAACAACCCATGCCCCACCACGAAGCTCACCCATCATGGGAATGTAAACAAAGACGGGTTGTCCATATGTTCTGAGATTCTCAACAATGGTTGACCCAGCCTGAAGGATGCCCTCAAAAAGATCCCTTTGCCCGCCCGAAAAGCCTCTCCAATTGGCAAGGATGAAAAGTGGAAGCTCTTCCCTATTGAAATCCATTATTGCTTGAGCTGTTTTTGTAGCAGAATCCGGAAACCATACCTGTCCAGCTTGAGGGACGACCCTCTCATGTGAATCAAGTTGTCCCGGATCAGCAGGGATAACCTGCATCACTGTCTGCGTCTCGACAGCTACTATTCCTACAGGGATTCCTCCAAGCTTTGCCCTTCCTGTCACAACTGTTCTGGCCCATCCTTCCAGTGTCTCGACAAAGCTATCCCTGTCGAAAATACCCCCCTGCCAGTTCCCATTACTATCTAAAGTACCACAAATAGCAGCATGAGGATCACATGAAGTTTCTGGGAAGTACTCCACAGATCGTTCTGGAGGATCAAAAGGATTTAAAACGGGTATTGGCCCACCTAGATGAGGAGGAATGCAACTTAGCCAGTTCAAAATCGCTGATACCCCTTCAAGGTCATCCGAGACAGTGAGATGTACAACCCCATTTGTTGCCATGATTTTAGGTCCACCAAGTTGCATGTGGGAGCTATAAACCTCACGACCAAGAAGTTTATTCAATGCAGAGAAACCAGTCAAAATAATTGGCTGGTCAAGTCTCTGTATGCATCGCATGCCAAGACGAGCAAGATAAGCACCTATACCCACAGTTCTACCAGTCACATATGTTAAGGTAAAGGTTTCCTTGTATGCCCTTGAGTATGCACTTGCAATGGCCCCACTACCCGATAAGTTCTCTACCCCCAAACCATCCTCCTTACCCACAATAGCATCGATCACCCACCTGGTTTTTCCACTGGCTAGCCTCATCTCATGTGCAATGACAGATGATCCAATCCTTGCATAATCCTCAGGGGTCAAGTAAACATATTGAAAACCGTTCTCAGGGCTGGATTCATCGGACCAACCAACTTTAAAGCAGGCTTTGACTTCCTCAGCTACCCCAATACGGGCACCAGAGTTAGCAGCCAAATAAATTAAAGGCAGTTTCTTATTGCATGCAAGATCGGTCACGGCAAGAAAGAATGCATCCTCTCTTGGGCCAAAAGAACCAGCTTTGAAGGTAACATCATTTGCTACTATCAAAATTGTTCTTCCAGAAGGAAACTCGGGAGTTGACATTTCCATGCTCCAGGCTATCATGCCAACATCATTGAGGCCAGGCTGGCGTTCGGTTGGAATAAGAGGAGTGCCCCAGTAACCTTTTTGGTCAGCAAATACAAGTTCCGTGACCTTACAAAGACGTTTATCTTTGGGTTTTTTAAAACCTGGGATTCGCGATGCAAATGACTGTTCCAAGGCCATCTGGAATGCCTGCAAGTAGCTTCATTCTCAGTGATAAAGTTTATCTGCTACGGGTTATTGCGCATAAAAAAGGAAAAGAACAAGCAAAGTGGCCAATATGGACTGCATGCTATAGCACTGTGCTTACCAATGGAAAGTCATAGCAGTAAGTGGTACCATTTTTCCTTGCTAATAGACGTTTCTGGTCAAGAACACCCAAAGGCTTATAGTGGGCATTAACTGGTACACCATGCAAAGGACCCCTTACAGAAAGGGAATGGTATACCGCTTGGTGTTTGCTGGTATTCTCTAGTTCTCGGTATATCTGAAAGTATAACACGGCCATATTAATTTGTTAAACATATATTCATCTAAACTCCACTTTCAATGAGCTTAAGGTTTAGACTAGCTCTAGTCGGATAATAGATATAGTTCTTAATTCTCACACCATTAATCTAGAGTGTGGTGGACAATTTTTGAAGCACCACAATTTACAGGATAGAAACTTACATGCACAGTACAGGTCTGGCCTGTCACATTTGTCACTACAACTCTCCAAGCACCATTTGCTCGTCCAAAAGATGCTATCCAGAGCTTCACCTCCCACTGACAAACACCTAATTTATGCATTCTTACACCGGCAAACGCATGAATTTCCCGAGCCAGTTCTTCTAAGATCGTCTCTACTGCCTCTTCTTCTTGTCCAGCATCTATGTCAACTCTCCTGGTGCAATAGAAGAAGTTTACCGATCATGCAGCAGTGGAGGAGGAGAAAGGGAACAAAAATAAGAATATAGACTTAATTACTTGGTATAAGGCATGAGATCATTTATCTCTTGCTCTTGTAAGAAACAAAGGTACATCTGAGCATGGTCGGGCTTTAGAGTAGCATTGTGCACGTTAAGTTCCAACTCCTCCATAGCAGCCATTATGGACCGAAAAATGCTCTTTGAAGTAAAAGATATAGCCAATTGATTATGCCTCATGTCAACATCATGTCCCGAATATGCTGTAAGCCTATCATTGGATGTAGGCTGCCTGACAAGTGTTCTGAGGAACATCCTCTGGATCGGGTGTGGCTTGTCTAGAACAGTATATAAGTGCCATTGACGGTCACGTGATGGGGTATACCTTATGCCCTCGTAGCCTTTAAGCTTATCCTGGATTAAGAATTAACAATCATCAGATCAAAGGTGCATAGAAATATTTTTTTTCTTAGAAGGAAAACAAGTACCAGTTAAAATAACAGACCAATTCGAGGTATATGGATAGAGGAGGTTCTAGATGTCGCAAAAGAGGTTCTTCCTCATAATATAGTTTTTTAGCTGACCAATGAAACGAGTGCCTCATTGGTGTTCGCCCTTCATCCCTCTGTATGATACAGCTAATTACCCCCACACCAGCCGAGCGTAGACTTGACCCTACCTCTTTATCTTGAAGTATTTTCACTAATTTCTTGATTCTCTCTTGAGCTTGATCCTCATCACCACTGGAAAAAAGTAAAAGTAGAATTTTGATCAAGAAAATCTATGATTTTGTCCTACATTCAAGAAGTTATTTTTAAAAATAAAAAATCAACCACTCCAACTATTATTGGATATACGCTTGCCTTTGGATTTTAATAGGTTGTATAATTTTATATAACTATGGATTTCGATACAAGCAAATTTCAGAGGACCACTCCATATACCTATCTTGAAGTAAACTCATCTGATTGTTTATGCCGACAAGTGCAATATGGATCATATTACCAAAGGTTGTTGGCTCAAGAGATCCATGTGGAGTTGCTTTCTCAAGGTTATGAGTTTTTTCCCTTAATGCGACACTGATAATTGCAGGCAAAAATTGGAGAGATTTAATTATAACCATGGCTCCCCATTTCCTCTCACTATGTTTCTCAACAGACATTTGTTCTTCTGACCCATTCGTTCTCTCGATATGCTCTTCCAAGAACTCCCATGAAGCAATAAGACCAGATCTATGCCACTGCATACGGACACTCTCCTTTACAAGATATGGCTGGTGACAAATACAAACAGTTAAACGATGATGTGATGGTCTCGAAATAACATAAGCTGAGGCCGTGAAAGTTAAGCCTTAATACCTGGTAAAGCCTCCGAACGTATGTCTCTACAACCCGCCTCTGAAGTGTGTGATCACTATGATCAAACAAACCTATGAGAGCATCTTCAACAGCTAAAGGAGCACTAACGAGATCCTCCATTCTTTCATTAAGGGCACTTTTCCTCTTGGGCGTGTCCATACTTTCACCATCCTCAGTAAACATTTCTAATTCAGAAAGGCTTCTAGCAATGGTGGAGCGAAGTTCACTCAATTTGGTTTGTTCCAGTAATTGACTAGCCTTGAGTGCCAACTATATGCACAAATTCAAAAATAAGCCTTAAAGAGAAAACAGCAAATATTGTCCTCCAAGGAATTGAGTTTGGAAAGCCGAAATGATGAATACAAAGAACACGATAGTAAATCATATTATTGTAAGCTATTAAATTAGTAACTTAGTAAAATATCTAACCTCAGAATAACTAGTATGATTTAGTGCAGAGAATCGGATTAGTTGATCTCTATATGCAGCAGGGTTCGGATAAACCAGTTGTTCCAAGAGTCTGAGTATCAGTTTATTTTTATTCTTGACACCCTACAAGCAAAGCACAAACCGTACAGTATGAGTATGGAATATTTTAGGCTAAAATATTAAAAGATCCCCTGAACTATTCCACTTCTGTTAACTAAGCCCCTAATTTTTATGGTATCCAAATAAACCTGCAACCTTTAATCTGGACCAAATAAGCCCTTATTTCAACTGACGGTTGATAAGGGCTTTTTAGGTATAAGTTAAAAGGCTAGGGGCCCATTTTGGTACAATTAAAGATTAAGGACTTATTTGCGTGCAAAATTAATGGTTAAGGGCTTATTTGGGTTTAATAAAATTATACTTAAGTAAATTGGTAAAGTTCATGGGGGTTTTGCTATTTTAGCCTATATTTTATGATAGGAAAAAGGGCAGAAAAGCCAACTATAAAAGGGGCAGTACCTGATGAGAAAGCACAATGTCCAAAACCTTTAGTAGATCTTTCTTATACTGAACCCGAAGACGTTCGATCACATCAGCCTGTGATATCGCATTGAAATGACTTGTATAAACATGAAAATAGAATAACAAACATTCGAAAACTTGAAGGCTGTAACAAGATAGGGAAATGCAAATATGATGTTCAAAATTTAGGCATTGATGTCTCAACACTTCAAAACAAAGGCAATTCAGATTTGTATTGTCGAAAGAAATAACCATGACAAAGATATATGCACTACAGTAATACCATTATGAAGAATATGTGTTTCTTTTCGACAAAGTTACCTGGATGTGGTCACTGAATAACTCTTCAACAGATAGATACTCTTCGAAAAGGGAACGCACAATAACACGAGCATGACTCTCTCTTCCGCCTTCATATGACTTCACAAGGCTCATCAATGGTTCAATATGCCTCTCTAGGGATCCTCTTTCTTTCTCAGAACAAGAGGATAGATGGGACTGCAACCAAAGTAGACGCCCTAAGTGTTTAACTTTCCCAATACAGAAAGTGAACTTCAAGATAAGGATTGTGGGATAAGGAAACTCACGTCGAGGACTCCCTTCAATAGCTTTGCAGGAAAGTCTATATTCTGGGAGCTTGGAATCACTTCAAACCCTTTATACTTCAATTCCAGCTGATACAACGGTAATAATAAAAATAAAATCGGATCAAAAGATACACGTTTAAAGTCTCTTCCCGAAGAACCAAAGCGGAGACAAATTCTAGATAATGAATATTTACCTCATTTTTAAGATCTTTGGGAAGCCTGGTTGCCAAAACAGACATGCATTCTTGCCATTGAAGGAAAGGCAGCTCGGGACTGTCAAGGCAATTTAGCAGGCTTTGAACTACCTGTAACATGTGTCAGCCAAATTGATATCATGAATCAAATTTCAAGAATATCTAAGAATGGCTTGGACCTAGGATCTGAGCTTTTTCCATTTACCCTTCATTGAATGTTTTAACTCAGTCTTTGCTCTCTATCTAAAGGCATCACTAAGACCTTTGAACAGTTCATATTCTTTGTTATTCCTTTTTATATTTAATTGACTATTATTTTCAGTAAGCATTATTTAAAGTTTCGCTGATATTGTAGCATTCTGAACTCTTTAGTTCCATTTATTAGCCATATATTATATATCACTTGTAAAAACTTTAAGGAATTAAAAGTCGAAATCCTGTAACCCGTGGTCTGAGAGCTAGTTAGTTAAAGGCACTTAAGTTTAAAAGGCAAAAACTACTGCGGAAGAGAATTTTGTGATTCCTGGCCTATTTCATCCCCCTGAGATTACTGTGGGATAGAGAAATACTCACTTCATTGATATTATGCTCATAACCAGCGAGAATCATGCGGGCTGCATTTAAACTTGCAGCACATCTCTGATGAACTTTGTCAGAAATTGCAGTGGGCGGCCCCAGTACCGGAAAGTTCCCCTGGAATGGTTCAGTTTTCCTAACAGCTGAAGGGTCATCCAGATCCAACCTAGCAATGAGCTCACCAGCCTGCAAGAACAAGGGCTTCCTAAGTTTTCCCAAAAAACTCAACTTTTATATTTCTCATGTAGAACATATTACCTGCATTGTTTGACCTTCAGATGATTTTATTTGAATAACTCCTGAAGCAGGTGAAAGAAGAGGCATACAC
Source organism: Gossypium arboreum (assembly GCF_025698485.1). NCBI lineage: Eukaryota > Viridiplantae > Streptophyta > Magnoliopsida > Malvales > Malvaceae > Gossypium > Gossypium arboreum. Next base: position 26,780,077 of record NC_069074.1, on the reverse strand, counting down.
ATTTTCATAACCTCAACCTCAGCATAAGGTGTGTCGGCATCAATATGACTACCATCAGAAACCAAAAATCTAAGCAGTTTGCATGGTGTTTCAGCCACTAATTTTGAAGGATCGTGATCTTTCTGGATAAAGGGGGGAAAACAAGAAGAAGAAAAACATAAATAATAACCTCACAACTTGTTTTCTTGGACCAAAGGAAAACGTGGGGTTGTTTTTTCCTTCAAGTTGGGTCAAGGGGAGGATGCAAAGTGTATGAAAGAAAGGGATATGTTGCACCTGTAGCAGGCAAGTCCTTCCATCAATTAGAAGGCAAGTACCAGCGGCTTCTTCCTCTGCATAAATGACATGACTTTTTCCATCCAACTATAATAAATTGAAAAGTAAGCATCAGAAGGACGGTTGTAATACAAAGACCAGCAGTAAGAGGTTCTAATAACTGCGAAAGAAATAAAGAACATAAGCAAAAGTAAAACATGTAGTAAAATGCTAGAGGGAAAATGCTTGCCTGCATCAATAAACCACCATCGCGTAATGTATGTATCTCTGCCTCAATCTCCGACTCATTCATTCTCAACCTATAACTTCCTGTTCCCCCTCTAACCATTTCAATCTAAAAACATTTTTTTTTTAAATGTTAATATGCATGATTCATCAACATGATACCCAAAATCTCTAGAATTTCTTGAGAATTAGAAAATGTATCCTTAAAATAGTGGTACAATGACATAATTGAAAACTCATACCGTATATTTGCTTCCTTCAATGTTCAAAGACACTTGAGAATGCATAAGTGATATGTGCTGAAATCAAGACCAACAGACATCAGTATGTTAACAAAGACCTACATAAAAGAAGCAACTCAGGCTTAGCACTGTACCTTGGGAGGAATTTGACCCTTTTCAAGATAACCAATATAATCTGAAACCATAGCTGCACTGCTGGCCGATGCTTTCTGAGATAAATAAACAGTCTAAAATACTTACTCTATGATAAGAACATTGAATGCTGATATATGAGCACTTACATAGAGAGCTCCGGCAACAACTGAAAGATACCACGGAGGCCTTTCTGCTCTAACTCGCATGGCAATTCTACTGTCCAACCAACCAGTGTGGATTTTATTTTCTCGGTAATCTGAAGCCTGTATAGCATTTTAGCTGTTAGTGGTTGGTAGTCCTAAAGTCATACATTTTTATAACGAAAAACGATGGTTCATTTGATAAACATACATGTAAAAGGTCAATTGTGTAATCAACATTTGTACGAATTTCTCCACGGATTTGAATTTCTTTCAACCCAAGAACCATGTTTGCTATAGCAAGAGCTCTGGATTCCCCAAAAGCAAAGACATGTCCTAATGTAATATTTCACTCTTATCAGAAATAATGATATCTTTGTAAGGAATAACTATATACAAAGCGGCTATCTTGTCCAAAAACATTCATAGAAAAATCGAAATTTATTAGTGTAATTCTTACCAAATTGAGAATCTGAAAATTCATGAATGCCTCCTCCAGACTGTGAAGTATTATTGCACAATCATTGTATTAAGTTTTAGATTCTGTAAACCAATATTTTTTTTCCGAAAAATAAAGCTTACCTTGACAGAGAAGTAAGCCCACACATTTGGCTTGCTTTTAAAACTCAACTCCTGTACAAAGTCATGGAGCTCAATACAAACTTAAAAAAAAAAATGAAGCAAAAAAAGAACCAAATGAGATATTTGAAGTACAACTTATTTTTTTGTGAACTTAGTAAGGCTGACCTGTACTTTTCCGCTGGTAGGTTTAAAACCATCATCAGGATCCTCACTTGTCACACGCACAGCTACACAGTGACCTTTAGGCATTGTTGATTCAGCCTTGTCAAAATCAAAACAAGTGGCAACAACAGAAACTTTTCTCCAAGAATCATAACCTCCACCATGTTCCACTCCATAAAATCTCCGTATTTCTAATCAAATCAAGCACACAGATATCATTTACGTAAATTACATGATCATGTGAAAAAGGGTTTACAAGAAGTATTGAATGTTGGCATCATACCAGGAATTTGCCATAGAGGAATACCCATCCCGACGGCAACCTGAGCAGCTGGCAGATTCACTTCAGCAATCCACTCGGTTACAGGGTGCTCCACCTGTTGCAAAAGCTTTTAATTATTGATTATGTAAGGAAAGTGAGAAGGCAAAAAATCCGTCCGCCAAATAAATCACAAGATTCTTCTTAACCTCTTTGAACCAAAATAAGTTAAGAATCCACCAACCATGTTGTAGAATAAATCTACACCCTTTGTGGTTGTAAAACTGAATGCTTTTATAAATGGTTATTTTAGCTCAATACTGATTCCGAAACCAGCTAGCACTTGTATTTACGTCCTTTCCAAATGAAGATACAATTAATACATTGCAGAACCACACTAAAAGGATAAAACAAACAGAAAAGCAAAAGCACAAAGTTGATTGACCGAATGTGGCACCTAACTCCATATGACATGTTCTAGAACTATGGGTAAAATCGTTATGACATACTTGTAACCGAGGGTTGAGCTCTAGAAAGTAGTACTCGCCAGTGTCCATACTGTAAAGATATTCAACAGTTGCAGCTCCAACATAATTCACACATTTAGCTAACCTTCTAGCTGCCTGCTCCAGCTTTTTTACTGTCTTCGATGGAGCTACAGTGATTGGACCCTCCTCGATAATCTATTTCACATAAAGAATGCTAATGTCAGATCTTGTTAAGTCTCAAATATGATGCAACTGAAGCATTAAACTCCCTTTGACTGGAATCACTTTTGTTATGTAAGACTAACATTCAAATATAGCCTCAAAGAAACAAACTGACCTTCTGGTGCCGCCTCTGAAGACTACAGTCACGGCTATGCAAAGCAGCAACATTCCCATACTGATCACAAAGTAACTGGACCTCTAAATGCCGGCTCTAATTCAGGAAAGAATATATATACCAAACAGTTTTGTCAGAAAAAAATATCTATATTCCTGCCACTTCTGTGAAATGAATCGTCACAGAAAATCTCACCTGTGAAGCAACTTTCATTATAAATATAGGTGAACCTGGAACTTCGCCTTGCACTTGCTTGAATAGTGCCCTAACTTCATCATCACTATGAACCTAGAAAACCAAACATCACAAGGCATGCAAAAACTTCAAACCAATTCGAATAATATGAAAAGTGCTTAAATAAATGATAATTTTACCAAAATAAGAGCAGTTACTTTAAAAGGGAATTAGCTAGAGCACTGGATATAAGTAAAAATTGCAATTGTCAGAGAATCAAAACATTGCATGAATGAATGAACCTTTCTTATGCCTTTACCGCCGCCACCCCAAGATGCCTTAATCATTGCGGGATAACCAACAACTTGACAACTTGCAATTGCTTCTTCTGTTGTATAAACGCATGCTTTACTATATATTTCATCTGGAATAGAAACTAGGCAACTTTCAGCAGGAATTTTCACCTGGAGAACAGGAATGTAGCACTGTGCATGAGAAACTGCCATGGAAAGGACACTTTTTAATATTCAAAAAGAAGATAATTACATGAGAACCACTCCATGGAAGGGTGGGTACATCTGCTGCTTGGGCAATCAATGATGAACCAATCTTATCTCCCAATGCTGCCATAGAAACAGATGGAGGCCCAAGAAAAATGATTCCTTTTGCATTCAGTGCATCAGGCAGCTCAGGGTTTTCTGATGCATGACCCCATCCAGGCCAAACCGCATCAACATGTGTTATCTCTGCCATCTGAGTAACACATGATATGATTTGACAAAAAATATAGAATTTCATCATATAATTAAACATAGTAAGCGGGAACTAACTCCAATGAACCTTTAGTAGCAAGAAAAAGAAACCTCCGTACTGCTTATCAGTTCTCTTACAATGTCCTAGGACTTTACATGCAAACATCTGTTACTGAGCTATTGACATCTATGAAGTCGTATGTATCAGAATCATTTGGATGAAAATCAATTATTTAAAGCAAGGACATCATAAGAGTGGTAAATTTCCTTTGTACTTTAAACTAAAACAAGCTTTTTGAGAGGCAATTCATCAACATAAGAACAATTCGGAAGCAAGCAAATGTTACCAGAGGTCACTATACACACCTCTACAATGAGCTGCACATTGGCGTAGTTATTATTATTTGTCCCCCCGGGAACTTCCACAAACTGGTCGGCAATTCTAATATGCTCTGCATTGATTCTCATGTCCTCAGGAGTAGCCATTGCCACCAACAGGATTGCCTTTTCGGTACCAAATGTTTCATAAGCCCACGTTCTAATACTACGTATAAATTTGGCAGCTGCCATTCCATTGTTCGCAATTAAAATGCTATGGATCGGCTTTTTCCCTCCAAGCGCAGAACAGAATTCATCTACTTCACATATTGTAGCCGGGCTCCGGATTGGCAATACCCCATTTACGTATCCATTATTTCCGCCAGACACAGCTGACCTTCTTTGGGCCTCAGACATACTGCATATCATCAAAAACAACCATCATCAATGGGTGCAAGGTTTCAGTAATGGGAGTCTAATTCTGAATTGAGACTTCAAAAGTAACTGTGATTCTTTAAACATATAAATGAACCAACATCATGATCAAACAAATTTAAAGTGAAACCAAACCAAAAAGAAATGCTATGAAGCTATTTTTGGTTGTGCATACCAGAATTTGGTATGATCAACACTGTGAACTTTTCCCTTACACTCTGATAGCTTATTTTAGTGAAGATGGTATAAAAATAAAAAAAATCAAACTTTTAGTGCTAAAGATAATAGTTTATTCGTGGTTGATTCCACTTCCAGTAACCAAAGATGAAAGATCACATAAACATTTCATTTCAACAAAAGCATAACTTCAGAAAGCAAAACAGCTCATCATTAAAAACTCTCCAAAAGTTAAAAAATTATTGTTTACCAACCTTACCAAACTGAAACCTCAATCAACAAAATTACAAACCCAAGCGGCCTAAAAACTCTTTTTTTTTATCAAACTTGACAAAACAAACAAAATCAATCCAAAAAAATGTCTTGCTTAAAAAAAAAAAGAAAAGAAAATCAATACCCAATTCTGTAAACAACACAAGAATACTAACAAACCTGAAAGAAAGATGAATTTCGTTCTAGGAAAGTTGGGATAAAAACAAAAGTGTATCAATTTACGATATGGGCATGAAGCATAACTTCAGTGTTTCTTAGTGAATGGAAACAAAAGGAGAGAAAAACAAAGAAGAAATGGTGAATGGGAAATGTTAAGAGAGATGTACATGCAAAAGAATGTAAGAAAAAAGAATCCTTAAATAAGTAGAGCAGTGATGTGGTAGCATAGAGTTAGGTTAGTGGTAGAAGAAGGTGGGTGTTTTTTTCCGTAGAGGTTTGAAGTAACGGCCCTGTTTAATTAATTGTCAACTTGCACGTGGTATCTGCCCTTAACTCCGCCTTTATTCTCTTAGATAGCCAAAAATATGAACCAAATAAAAAGAATATATAATAATATTGCCAAATATCAATCAAATTATCGTCTCACAATCCACATCTAAAATTTGTATTCCAGGGATTCATACTTCGTCACTAATATATGAAGCCATTTAAGTAAAAATATATGTATCACCTTCGTTGATACTTAAGTTGGAAATCCATAACTTTAACATATATATTTAACATTTTATTTACCTATTTAATCTTATGTAATATTATTATTTAAATAATTTTTTGTTTTTTAAATTACATAATTCAATTTAACTGAAGTTATTTATTAAATTTATAGAATTAAAAATGGAGGGTTGATTCTCAAAATACGGAATAAAATATTCATAAATGTTGAATTTTATAATTAAAAATTACTTGATAGACCGATTTTGAAAATTTTATGAGAATAGGTTGATTTTATGAAAACACAAGTGAAATAAGGAAATAAAAAAAATATTGGTGCTATCACTTTAATGTTGACGTAATTGGGAGCATTTTTCTACTTTTTACTTAAAAATATTCTAACTAAAAGCGTTTTCGTTAAAATGACCTATTCTCGTAAATTTTTTAAAAATTAATTTTTTTATAAAAATCGGCATTTATAAGTATTTTAATCTAAAATAGGAAAAAAAAATAAGTTGGAAGGTTCCATTGCCAATTGCCAGTAGGTTTGATGATAGGAGATGACGTGCCTTGATCTCCGTTTCATGATGCACAATTTGGTGGTGTTGTCCACCAACCTTCTGCTTATGTTGTTTTCATTCCATTTTATTGCATGAAAAAGTATATAGTAAAATTAAATGAATGATATGAATCAATTTTCATTTTTCTAATATTATATTGCATACCAAATATTAACCTTTGAAAATACAGACACAATTAATTTAATGCTTGAATTGAGATTAAAAAAAAAAAAAAAGGAGTTTGCATTCAATGAATCATTGTGAAGGATAGGATGACAAGGCAATGATTAATTAATTGGCCAAAGGATTTGTAGTCTTATAACTACTTTTTGTTTAGTAAATAAATAAAATTGGATGGTAATTAGCAGTTGCTTGTAACTTTCTACCAAAATCAATTAAATTTCTCAACTGTATGCATATAATAATTGACCTTGCAGTGCACACCTCTTCCATTTCATCTATTTACTTCTTCAACCATAAATTCCTTCCTTCGCCTTTAGTATATATGATCCATAAAAGGCCGGTTTTACTTTTTAGATTCGCCATTTTGCAATTCATTTCATTTTAAAATAATAAACGCTAATTTTTAAAAAGAAAATGATGGCAAAATAAATTGTCTCTGAAGCTATGTTTGATATAAAGATTAAGTTCTGAAAAATAAATGTTGAATTTAAATTATAAAATATTTAATATATTATTTAAAATTTAAATTTAAATATAATTAAATTATTTGATAAAAGATAATATAATCTTAAAATAAATAAGCTATAAAAGCTTAACAAGGCCATGTCATGATAGTGACATGAGTGTGTATATATCATATATACAAATCACATATAATGTATTCCGATGAATTAAAATTAAAATAAACACAAAAATACAACAAATCCAAGGGCTGGTAAATTTCAAACTTAGGTCATGAATATTAAAAAGCGTCAAGCTTGCCAATAGGACAAAGATATCATTGACCTTTCCCAATGTCCCAACAATTGTGTCTCTAATCAGTGTATGTATATTAAGCAATTAAAATAATAATTATAACATTGTATAAATATATTTTTAAAAAATTTGACGAATATACCTAATGCCCTATAGAAAAAGAATTACATGAAATAATGAAATAATTAGCATGTTAATGAGTACAAAGAAATAAAATAATGAAGAATCCGTTCCTGACAAAGCCATCGGCACCAGAGCAACTTCCACTAGATCAGTTAACGGTGGTGCTTGGGCAGTCGACGGTTCTAAAACAATAAGAACCTTGGGTGAGTATGGAAAGTTACAACAATATAAATCAACATATATTCAAACATAAATAATATGACATACATACATAATTATTAAGCTTCATCTATTAACAAAATATCCACGTAAAAGCAAATAGATGTGAGTGTGTAAAACAGGAAGAAGCAAGTGCCAGGAGCTGCAACAGGCGAAGTAGATAGTACTGCATTAGGAAAAACACCAACACTTTCTTGTAAAAAAAAGAGACGATAAATAGGTGATTTAATTGTTATTTACCACCGCATTTGTTGATTGGAGAATCAAAAACTTGACAAGCAGAAGGCAAAGTAAGGACTTTCGTAAATTTGAAATCGGCACTGTTTTGCAAAGCTACACAAATGCAATCGAGGTTAGATTGCACTACTGTTTCAAATCCAAAACAACATGAAGGAATCGGACTGTTATCGGTGCTGCCTTTGATTAAAAACAAAAAGCAATCCGCCATATCATACATGACAGTGCTGCAAATCTCCGAAGGAGCTAATGACGACCACGCGGCTACAAGCTTTGGATTTGGAAAGCATATCATGAAGATGCAAATAATAATATTTTTTGTCGAAACCGTTTTTTTAAAAAGTGTCGACTTGATTTTGAAAAATAAACGAAAATTGGGAGTCGCCACCAATCCTTTTTTATTGAGATGTGACTATAAAACATTTTATTTTATTAAAATGTTGATTTTGGCCTACGAAATTCAAGAAAACAGGTTTGGGAGTCGGTTACGTACGAGGAAATATTAGCACCCTCGCAGCGCCCAAAATTGGTACCTTATTGATTAATTAATGTCCTAATATCAAAATTGTAAAAAGATTTTAGAATACAATCCCTTTTTTAAAAAATGTTTGGATAACTAGAAGTGGATATTGAGATTCTCTTGTTCCGAAGAAATAAAATATCGTATCCAGCACGTTAAGATGCGACACTTCAAACCCTCGATACCAAGATCATTTCCAAAACTCATGCATTAAAATTTTAAAAGGATATTCGGTTATTCAGTCAAACGGTAAATCGAAACCCAGCATGTTAGAGTACGATTTCTCGAATTTCCAAACCTGAAATATTACCTTTATTAAAGAATCCCTTTTTATGAATTTGGTGAAAATTAATGCAATATTTGAAGTCACATACAATATTTGAAGTCACATACAATATGTGATACAATGTTATGATAACAATGATAAAATTATAAAAGTGGGTACAATATTAGTAAACAAATCTCGATAAATGAAAAAGCAATAAAACAGAGGTACATGATGTAAAAATAAACAAACATAACGTAAAATGTTAAAAATGAATGGGACAATGAAATCATATACATAAAAAGGAAGCAAATGATGAACAAAAGCATGAGTAAATATTAGTAGTAAGAAAATATACGAATCAACGAACATTGATATAGAAAACATTAACCTTACGAACTTTAATATGTATACATAAAGTATATAGAATAAAAATAAGTAAATATATATATATATACGTAATATTGAGTAGGAAATCTTTTAGAATATGAAAATAATAAAATAGCAAGGAAGAGATAAAATATAATAATAATAATAATATGAACTTCGAAACATGTAAAATGTATGTATAAAATAAATAAAATAAGCAATAAAATGAACCATTATGGGTAATAATAAAAGCACATTATAAAAAATATTAAATGAAGAAAGGAAAAGAAAGAAAAAGAATGAATGATAAATACGAAAAATACTAAATGTTAAATTAATAACATGATAACATTAACAAGGAAGGGTTAAATTAAAATCAAAATGGAAATTTGGGGAGAAAATCGGGAATGGAAATAAGGGAAGGGATTGATTTACAAAGTGCGAATAACAAAGAAGGATTGATTGGGAAATAATCCCCATCCTCAAAAACGCACCATTTCAACGTGGGCTAAAATGAAACGGAAGTGAAATCACAGGGGCAAAAATAAGAAGTGCACAAGGTTTGAGGACTAATCGAGTAAAAAACCCAACCTCTGGACACGTGTCCATTATCCAGCGCATCCACGGGTTAGCGACCGAGATGGAAACCGAGCAAATTTATGTGGTCAAATTTAAAAATACAAGAAAAGTAAAATAAAGGATTAAATTTAAATAATTAAAAATGCAGAAGGACTAGGGCATAAATAGCCCATTTAGCGAAGATGCCGGATCCCCCTGGAGCGGGTCAGGTCACGTGCGGGTCGTCTTAAGCAGCGTCGTTTTGGAACTGGGGCCTTGGGTGCAAAACGGCACCGTTTTATTCCTGCATATAAACCCTTTTTTAAAAAAAAAAATTCATTCTGCTGCCTTTTTTCTTAAAAAACTTTAAACGACTCTCCCCCTTTTCTTTGCTAGGGTTTCAACCCGACCTTGGGTCCCGTCGCCAGTGTACCACTCCCTACCGCGGTCCCACCGTGGCCGGTGGCCGAGGTCATGCAAAAAAGGGGGTTTAACCCTCATTTCTTCGTATTTTAAGGGGCCAAATCTTCCCGACCCAACTTCCAAAGAATGAGAACTCCGACCCCTTTTTAGATCCAACCTCAACGACAGATAAAGGGACTTCCGACGATGAGACCGCAGGGTGACTCAAGTAAATCTTCCCTTCTTCCTTTTTTATTATTTAAAATAGATTTAATAAAAGGTAAAAAATAAAAAATAGAAATAAAAGGAACGAAAAGAACACAAGAAAAATAGAAATAAAAAATAACATTTTTCTTCTGTTTTGCTTTTGATTGCTTAATATGCGTGTAAACCTTACAACGTTTGGTCTCTGGGCTTATATAGCCGAAAAAATATACTTGATTTAATATTATTACTATTGCCTATGCCTTTGCTATTTTCTTGCTTTGTTTCTGCTCTGTTTTCGCCTTTTTGCTCTGTTGCCTTGTTTTGTTTCCTTTTTTGCTTTCTTTTGCAGGCACACAATGGGTCAATGGGGCTGTAGATGGCTGTTTAGGTGCAACATTGCAGGCAAAGCCGAGCCTTGGGCGGTGTGCGTGCTGAGGGCACACATGGAAGGGGTACGGCGCAAAGGAGATTCAGAAACCCTAGGGTTTCTGATTTGTTTTAGGCTCTTGGGCCTTTTGGGCCTGTAGGAACTTGGGGTAATGAGTCTGTAAAGTTTGGGTTAGGTTTTTTTTTGTATTTTTTGGGTTTTTTAATAGGTCTTGTAAAAACAATGGACTTTTATATTGTTATTTTGGTTTTAATTTTGTTTTTGGGTTGGTCGGTTTAGGCTTTTATTGTCCCGGGATAAATTGGCCTGCTACAAATTTCCTTGCTACGTTTTTCATTTATTTTCTCTCATAAAAAAAAATCACTTAAAATTGAATTAAAAAGTGAATTAAAACTAGTCTTTGTAAAATTGAATTTAAAACTCATTTTAAATAAGTTTGAAGATAAGTTTTTAATTTAAATATTTATCTTGTGGATTCTCGCATTATATTATCTTTAATTAAAATAGGTATATTGATGAAAATAAATAAATAAATCCTTAAATCATTTGTATTTTTTTTAAAAACTATATTTTAAATTAATGTTTTCTTAATTTTACAATTTACCTTCTTATAAAGTGAAGAGATAAATATCATATTTTGTTTTAATATTTATCACCGAAAGTCCTATTTAAAACTTTTAAAGATTTATGTGAGTTTGTATTGCATTGAAATTGAATATGTGACAAGACTGAAATAAACTTTTATAATGACATGGGTAGTTTTAAAAAAAATTGATGTAGTTTAACGAGAATTTGTAATCTAATATATATTTGATAATAGTTTATTGAGTCTTAGTTCAATTGGCATGGATATTGTTAACAATGTAGGAGGACGTAGGTTCGAGTGCGCTGAAGTGTATTATCCTCCTATTTATAGGTAATTCTAGCATTTTGATAAAAAAAGCACAAAGTCATCTCCATAACTGGCATTTATCTAATAACTAGGTGAGTTTGAATACAGATGGTTCGGTTAGGTTTAACGAGGGCTTTACAATAGATGGTGGTTGTGTGAGGGATTATAATGGTGAGTGGATTATTGGGTTGCTATATATTTGGGTAATTGCATTGTATTAGAGGCAGAGCTTTGGGGCATACTAGACAAGTTGAACATTATTTTGGATAGGCATTTCGAGAGGATCTTAATTCAAATGGATAGTATTGAAGCTATTAATATAATCGTGGAAGATTCTTTAGGGAACTCTAATTCTGCCATAATCAAAAAAAATCATCATATTCTAAAGAAAGTAAAGCAATGAAAAATTTAACATATTTCCAAAAAGTCCTAGCTTTTTTCTTTAATTTGTTCAAAAAATTGATATAAATAAATTTATAATGAGATTATTCATATATATATATATATGATTATTTCATATATGTTAACGTGGATAGTCTCATTTAATGATAAGTTGATGCTCTTATTTAATTAACATGTAATCAAACCATTTAAGTAGCAAAATGTAAATATATATATATATATATATATATATATTAATTTTAACACTAGAAATTTCCAAAACACATAACATTCTACCTTTTCAAATTTTATATACTTAATTTTCAAATTAAAATATAAAAGCTATTAACTTTACCTTCTATTAAATAGGGTCTTACTTTAATTTTTATTTAAAAATATCAAATTTAAAATTTAAAAGGTTTTATTAAAATTTTATCTTAAAATTATATATAACCAATTTAAAAATTTTAAATTATCTTTTAATTATTTAAAAGTTAAAAATAAAATATAAAAATAACCATTCTTTATTATTTTTAAACTTAAGTACTAAAGAAGTCCTTGTAAAATAATTGAAAAATCAATTGAACTCTTAATCAAAAGTTAGCAACCAGTTCAATCTCTATAATATGATTATCCATCAAAGGCCCTAATGGTTCGTTAAGTGTTGATGTGAGGGAAAATGATGATGTGACAGTTGACCTAACATTTGACGTAGATAACTTAATTGATTTTTAGAGATTATATAAAATTCTCAAAAGAATTATAAAATGATAAAATTATTAAAACTTTATAAAAAATTATAAAAGTAATTTTTTTAAATTTTAGTAACTCATATAAGTTGTTTATAATTTTTAAATTTTTGTAATATTTTAATAATATCTAATGATTTTTTAAAAGAATTGATAAAAATTACTATTCTTTTTTTTTCCTTCACACCTTGCACTACATTATACCTCACGTCAATCCATTCTTATCAATTTCCTTCACATTTTTTCTCCTCAACCAAAAACATTAATCATCACTCACTTTAAGTTTTCAAACACTAAACTTATTGTTTCTCAGATCCTTTAGTCGACACTCTATACAAGTCCAATAACCATCACAATTCAATGATACAAACTCATTTCAATGATGATTTGAGTCGTTTAAATTGCCTAATCGTGAATTTGAGTAAGACTTGGTTCGTTTCGAAATGGATGTAAAATAATAGAAAAGCTTCAAACAAGATCTTAAAAGAAAGATAGTAAAGTATGGAATGGGTGATTCGGCTAAGGGTAGAGAATGAACCAACAATATTGAGATTGTTGACCCGAGTCTCAAAGTAGCTCTTAGATGAATTTAGGTTTAGGAAAAATCAACAAAGAATCTTGACTCGCTACCTATGCAAGATAGGAACCATAGGTATATGAACGCCACACCAAAGGTAATAAGTTCGGTTTAACAAAGAACAGATTGACACCACAAGAATAATTGATAAGTCAATTTAGTCCTAAAAGAACAAGGAGAATTGGAAATCTCACAACTTTTAAATTTAGCATAAATTCAACAAAAGTTTTCTTTAAACAAGCTAATTACAAAGTATTAATAGTGCTTACATGAGACCTAGCTGAAAAGTCACATGAATTCAGCTTTAATGTGCAGTTATGAGCTGAATAAAAACTTAATTATTAAGCACAAACTCTTGGAATCTCTAAACCTCAGTAACAACAACTATTAACATGATTTAATGTTTCAATTCAGTTGTTTTAGTTGAACTTGAATGCTTGGGCAACTGAATAGACACCAGCAACTTAGTTAATGCTCTCCTTTAATTGTTGTCTATTGTTGTTCTTGAATAACTCCTTGGAGAAGAGGAATAGGCTGCCGAAATTTATTGGTGCATAATGCTCTTCTTTAAATGTTGTAACAGCCCCTTGTATGTGACCGATTCCAACTAAAAAGTTGCATTTAACAGTTTGTAACCGCCCCTTGTTTGTAACTGATTCTAGCTAAATAGTCACCTACAAGCATTAACAAACACATTAAAATACATTAAACACATTAAATACTTTAAACACATGAAACTTAACTAACTTAATTAATAAACTTAAAACACATGTAACAATAAATTATTCCAGCAATTAAATTAACTAAGATAAGTATTTATTCTAACAACTCAATTAACTAAGTTGAATATTGATTCCAGCAACTTAATTTAATAACTAAGATGAGTTCAATTAAAAATAAAGTTCAGCAACTCAATTATTAACAAACTAAAATTAAAAGCCTCATTTTGCACTTGGGCCCCTCGAGTTTAGGCCAATCTCAATGTCGTCGAGGTGTATCGAAACATGATGCGGTCGAGATCTCATCATACCCTCCCTCTTGAAGATGATTTGTCCTCAAATCGGGTCATTTGCTCAAGAAAAATTTTTCACCATCACGAACGCCTTTGTTCATGAATTTGACAAAATCGTTTCCAAGAACATGAGAACCATAAATGGTTCGCAAGGGAAGCAGGTTATTTGCATACCCTCCCTCTTTAAAAGGGTACCCCTTAAGATTGTCGGCTACATAAAAATGAAACAAATTTGTGACACTAGAAATTATAAACTCAAAAGAATTTCCTGAAATCTCATTCAAAAATTTAGCAAATGAAACAATGCAGGGATCAAAAACATGATTTGGCTTTACCTTCTCATAATGATTCAACAATTGAACGCTTAATCTAGCGTCAGAATCAAAAATAGAAGTTGATCTTACCGTTGGTCTTACATTGTTCTTTGATAGAGACAATCTCGAATCACAAATCATTCGAAAGCCATAATCTCAGAAGGCAAAATTCCATGGTTCAAGTCCCTTGGACAATGATATAAAATAATATTCACCGGGATCAAAGACAAAGTTTTTGTTTACCACTTCAATTTGATTTGAAAAATTCATGACCGGCATCATGGAAGGAACATGAAGCAAGTGAAACTTGTAATCATGCAAAGAATATGCGAATCCTTTTAGCCATGTCATAGAACAATCTCCGGGATCAAATATTGGATTTTGTCTTTGTAAGGCAACAAAATTTACATGCTTTGTTTTCGAACATAATGATAAAACATCAAACAAGTAAAGACTGTTCACACATCTATTCACATAGAATTTATGATACTCACCTTTGCTTAACATCAAATTATGAAAACACGTTCCGAGCTTAAAAACATGGTTTTGATCATTCTTGCCAAAATACAGCATAAATTTCTTTTTCACCAATAACTCACATATGCTAAACAAAGAAGATGTAAGCAGATAATCAGTCAAACAATCAAACCTCTTAAATTTCAATCAAATAGGCATAAAAATACATGTGGATTTCGCATTAAGAGTTAAAGAATTCTCATTACCATCGTGATCAAACAGATTGAATGCTTCACACGAAAACTCTTTATCACAAACAATCAAGCTTTGCACATGCCGATTTAGCCTAATTACATAAACAAAATTGCCATCACAAAACTTATCATAGGTAAAACTTTTCATGGCACTAGTTGGAGCAAAATCATTAACAATCAGAAAATAACAGTTAATCGAATTAAGGTGAGGAGTTCTTTCAAAAACTAAGTCTTCAGCAATTTTCTCATCAACATTCAAATGTGATTGTCGTGATTCAATGGCTAAAAACTCATTACCTTGCTTACCTTTAAACACTTGTGGTTTAATGTTAACTTCGACCTTACCTTTCTCGATCAATTGAAACCGCCTCTCTTTGGAAAGGTATTGAAGTTGAAACACATCAATTGAATCTTTAGACACCTGAAAAGAAGAAACAATACGAGGACAACTCGCAGGTTGGTTAGTAAAAACATTCATCGCTTTTTCTAGTTCACTTTCATCTTTTCCACTCGTTTATTTTTCAGGCTCTCTTTTCTTTTCATTAGTCTCCTTTTCTTTTGAAATCTCACTCTCACTCCTTATTTCACTTTCTTTTTCAATAATATCAATCGCTCCACTCACACTTTCGTTTATTTCTTCAATCTCACTCTCCTTTTCAATTTTCTTTTCTTTCTCACACTCTTTCTCTTTTTCATTTTCTTTTTCTTTCATATCTCTTTTTCTTCTTTTAATTTCATTATAAGATCAAGGTAACATGAAAGATTCAGAATGACAAGTTTTCCAATAGAAAGAAGGGAAAGAATCTACATAGGAGTAAAGATCACTTATTCGTGAATGTCTCTCCGTGGGCGGGTACTTTGATGCTTTCGAAACACATTCGCCTCTTCGTAAGTGATTCTCCTTGGATAAATGACTTAATCCTCCTTGAATATTGATTCCAGCAACTTAATTTAATAACTAAGATGAGTTCAATTAAAAATAAAGTACAGCAACTCAACTATTAACAAACTGAAATTAAAAGTCTCATTTTGCACTTGGGCCCCTCGAGTTTAGGCCAATCTCGATGTCGTCGAGGTGTATCCAAACATGATGTGGATGAGATCGCATCATTCAAGCTCCCCACTAAACCAAATCAAACTTTAAAAATAACAAATTTTTCTATAATTTTCTTATATATATTTTTATATTTTTTATTAATTTTCATCATTTTAATTATTTTTATATAAATTTCTATGTTTTTATAGGTTAATTTTTTAAAAATCTATAATTTCTAAATTTTATAATATTTTCATAACATGTGAATATTTTGTACTATTTAATAGTTTTATCATTTTTCTAATTTTTCTATATTTATTACATTTTCAAAAATTTATAATATTTCAATATATTTAGGCTTAAATTATTAAAAAATCAATTAAACTTTCCACTTCAACATTTTTTCACGTTAATTATCCCGTTAGTCGCCACATCATTATTTTTCACAACAACTATCACGACACATTTAATATTTAGGTTGCATGTCATTAACAAAAGAACCAACATTGTATAATAATTATACATTTGTTTTGCATATATAACAATTCACATATTTTATGCCCCTAAATGTATATAATACTATTTTTATAATAATGTTTGATTATAAAATATGTCGAAACCATTTTTCAAGTTAGGAAAAAACGGGGATTGACTTTTTAAAACCAAATGTGGAGTCGCCACCAATCTTTTTGTTTAAGTGTGATTGGATCACCTAATGAAACATTTTAAAACAATTTTGGTCCGTGTAAATTTAAAAATGGGTTCGGGAGCCGGTTACGTATGAAGAAGGGTTAGCACCTTCACTACGCCCAAAAACTGGTACCAGATTGATTAAGTGTTGTCCTTATGTCTAGGGTTTTTTCAAAAAAATTTGAAATATGATTCCTCTTAAAACATTTGAGTGGTTTAGGCTGGTCGTCAAATGTAACGCCCCGTACCCGAGACTGTCGCCGGAGTCGAAAACGAGGTGTTAACAGACTTAATTCATTACTTAAACAGCTCAAACAATTTATTTTTAAAATTTCCAGTCAAGCTGGCAATCTGCGTCACAGTTGCTTAAAAATTCATATCTCGAGTTTCAAAACTCAAAATCCAATTCCGTAAATTTTTTTCTGAAACTAGACTCATATATATATTTAATAATTTTTTTCTAGAATTTTTGGTCAAGCCAATTAGTACAGTTTATTAGTTAAAGTCTCCCCTATTTCAGGGTTCGACTGCTCTGACCTCTGTGTATTACGAATCAGATATCTCCCTGTACAGAGTTTCAATGACTATGTCGTTTGTTTCTAATAAAACTAGACTCAATAAGGAATCTGTACATATAAAGCATGACTTCTAATTATTTTTGTAAAATTTATGATAAATTTTTTAAAGTCAGAACAGGGGATCCAGAAATCGCTCTGGCCCTGTTTCACAAAAATTTAAACATCTCATAAAATATAACTCATATACCTGTTTTGTTCCATCCATATGAAAATCGACTCATAATTCTTCAATTCCATATTTTATTCATCATCTAATTATATCTCTACTATTTTTAATGATTTTTCAAAGTCACGTTACTGCTGCTTTCTGAATCTATTTTATGGTAAATTTTACCTATTTCATGGTTTCCATAGATTAGCTAGCAACTTAGCATACATAACACCAAATATGATCATGATTAGCCATTCCAATAGCTAATCATTACCAAGCATTTCCATACCACTCAATAACTATATCATAAGACCATATACACAAAATGATTATAATGCTATACATGCCATGCTCAAAATATACAAGCCATTATGCCAAGATGATACACGGATAGTGTGAGCGAGCCTCCGACCGTTCCCGATTTTCGAGCTGGCTTGTCAAAACTACAAGGAATGAAAAGGAGGGAGTAAGCATAAATGCTTAGTAAGTTCACATACAAATAGCAAGTAATATAACCATATAAGCAAACATAAAACATCATTTGCATAATCATCACCAAGACATTCATATCATATTTTCATTTATCATCTTACCATATTGTTGTTCTATCGAGTTTTCAACCCGAGGGTTAAGTACATACCTGTTCAAAGTATCTATTTCACAACACTTACCAATACGTCCCTTTCATCTCGAGTATTCCTCTATTTGAGTAGAATTTTACCCGTTGAACACATCGGAATATAGTTCGGATACATGGAAAGTTTGCACATAAGTGCCACATATGTAGCCAAGCTACCATGTAACCCGCCCATAAGTGAACTCAGACTCGACTCAACGAGCTCGGGCGTTCGCATCCATAAGTGAACTCGGACTCAACTCAACGAGCTCGGATGCCTAGTTACATCTCTTGAACTCAGACTCAACTCAACGAGTTCGGATATTCGCATCCATAAGTGAACTCGGACTCAACTCAACGAGTTCGGATGCCCAAATATCCTATTGACATGTCACTTGTATCCTAATCCATTCCTAAGGTTCAATGGGACCTTTTTCCCAATCATGTGTCTCAACCATCTTCTACGGAATGTCGATACCGATACTCGGTAGTATTTCACATTTTCCAAGTATATCACATAATTTGACATATTATCAAACAATTATCACAAGTATAATATTTCATAATAATTATCATATCATTTAAATAACATTAAAACATTTAAAATAATAACTATGTTACCAACATTTACATATGAACTTACCTCGTATGCGAAAATGGCTACTTTTACCATTTCGTCCACAACTTAGTATTTTTCCCATTTTAACCCGAATTTCAGTTTTCCTTACTCTATTATTTAAAATATAGTCTAATTAGGACTCACACTATTCAAATTGACCCAAAATCATATTTTAGAAAAATTACAGTTTTGCCCCTAAACTTTTGCATATTTACACTTTTGCCCCAAAGCTCGTAAATTAAAATTGAGCCTATTTTATTATTTTTTATGACATGCTGATCATTTTTCCCTTCTATGGAAACATCAAATTCTCACTCTAACATGTACTTATGACTATTAGGTATTTTTACCGATTAAGCCCTTTTGCTCGTTTTCACTTAAAACCGAGTAGCACAAGTTGTCTAACATAATTTAAAACCTCATATTCTATCATAAAACACCAAAATACACAAATTTCACCTATGGGTATTTTTCCAAATATAAACCCTAGGTTAAATTATTGCTAGCATAAGCTAAATCAAGTTACCGGGACTCCAAAAACGTAAAAAAACATTAAAAACGAGGCTAGAACGGACTTACAATCGATCTTGGAAGCTTGAAAAACCCTAGACATGGTTTCTCCTTGCTATATTCGGCCATGGGGTTGAAGATGGACACATTTGGGTTTTAAAATTTGTCTTTTAATTCATTTTACCCCTAAATGACCAAAATACCCTTTTTATTATTCTTTAAATTTTTACCCTTCCAAGCCCATTTTTGTCCAAAATTTTTTTAGAAATTGGTCAAATTACTCTTTAAGGACCTATAATTAATAATCTAATTCAATTTTATGCAAAATGCTTCTAGAACACAAGTTTTGCAATTTATTCAATTTAGTCCCTAATTTCAAATTAAGCACTTTATGCATAGAATTTCTTCACAAAATTTTCACAAAATCATGAAATCATATCATAGACCTCAAAATAATTATTTCTATCTCAGATTTGTGGTCTCGGAACCACCATTCCGACTAGGCCCAAAATTAGGATATTACAAAACTTTCCATTTCAAAGGTATAAAGCATCACATCCAGCACGATAGGACATGATCTTTTATACTTTTGAGAACACGATTGAGTTTTGATTTCCAAAAGCTCTTAGGTCAAAAATTATAAAAGGATATCCAGATATTCAGTCCAACGAAAAATCGTACCTAGCACGGTAGGGCATGTTTTCTCGAATTTCTAAATATTGAATATTGTCTTGGTTTTAACAAAGAAGTTTAAATAAATGATTGTAAATTATCTCAAAATGCATTGATTTTATTTGAAACAAAATGGAATAATTGATTTTAAAAGGTTGAAGACCATAAAGCAACATTTTATAAACCAAAAGAAAAAATAACAATCATGGGATAATATACATGCATAAAATACAGTACTTGGTGAATGAAGATAACAGAACCTTATTTAACTAAAATATGAAACGAATAATTAAATATAATTAATCCAAAATAACCAAATTCACAAGCATGGGTGAGCAACGATTGATTTAACAATACATAAAAACAAGCAAATGTGGTGTAACAAATATATATGAAATAATATAAAAACAATTACCACATGAGGTACCAAACAACATAAAACTAATACGATACAAAAACAATTTCTAAAAATGATGAATTGATGAGCAAATAACATATGCTAGAACTTGAAATAATTTATAAGAGCTAGGGTGTGTATATAAGTGAATAATACTCACAAAAATTTGAAATAAATCATCAAATAAATAAAAATATAGAATAAATAATATATATATATAAATGAATTTTTAAAATAAGTATTATAAAAAGAACTTTGAAAAGAATACTATACAAAAATAATTTAAACCCAAAATTTATCAATAAAATATAATATAAATTATATTCATAAAAATATAACTGTATAAAAATATATAGAAGAACGATATGAACTATTATTTATATAATACGAAATTAATGATCATACAAAATAATTTGAAACAAGATTGATTTATCCACAATAACTAATATACATGAAATGAAATCTTAATATAAATAATGTGTATACAAAATGCTAATATATGAAAATGTCTAAAATAAACAAAATATACAATTTTAAATAGAATCTCAAACAAATTATACATAAATAAATTTAAAAGAAAATGTATATATATATAATAGATTTCAAAGAAAATATTTACATAAAATAATGTAAAACGATAATGTATACAAAATTGAACTAATTTTATCAAAAATATATATGTATAATTACAAAAATAAAAATAAAAAAATAAACATAATATCATACATAATTTCAAGTCAACATGATATAAAAGGTACTTTTAAAATAATAATTTTAATAATTTAAACAAAAAAATAAAAATAAAACAAAGTAAAATACCAAAGTAATTCAAAACATGTAGAGAAATAAATTTCTTAAAAAATGAATGTTATATGAATTAGAAAATGAATTATACAGATTGAAATAAAAACTTAATTGAAATCAAATCAAATTCAAAGAGATAATTAATAAATAAGGTAGAGCATTGAAACAAAACCAAGGACGAAAGTGCAACGCACGCAAATACGCGGGGGTTGAAAAGCTAAATGTTCCAGATCTCAAAATAAAGCATTTAGACATGGACTAAATTGAAACGGTATGTAAATCCCAAAGAAAAATTAAAAAATGCAAAAGAAATCGAACAGGACTCGATTTGAATAATAGAGCGAAAGGGAGGGACGAATTGTACAATTATCCCTTAAAAACCAAATCTCATAACTCAAATAAAAAACCTAGACTAACACTCGGCCACTTGAAAAAGAATCAAAGCAAAAAAAAAAAAAAACTAAAGCCTCCTTCCTTCCCCCTTCAGCCGAACCAAAAAAACTCTTCCCTCATCCACCATTTAACCACCATTTTCACCATTAAAATCGATGAATGATGAGAAGGCCCTCTTTATCTCTATTAAAGCCGAGATTCAAAGCTGATTTTCACCTGAAAATCCTCGTTTAAAACTTCGATTTCGATGGAGGAGACAAGGACCCCGACGGTACACCCACGAATGTAATCCTCTCTCATTTCTCTTTATTTTTTATATGCCGAAAAGTGCAGGCAAGAAAAAAGGAAAAAAAAACAAATCGAAATGCCAAAAATAGATTAAAAATCACCTTCTAATCTTTGATTGTATTTAGTATGCGTAAAATCTTTCTCTGAAAAAACAGATTCTCCCTCTTTTACATTGATTTTTCTCTGCTTTTTATAACCGATTTACAAAATAAATAAAAAATTTTGGAAAAAAACTCTAATTTTTGCTGTCATTTGCTGGCTTATTTCTGTCAATTGCTGCACTGTTATGGTTGTTATTTTGTTATTTTGTTGCAGGTAGGCATGGCATGGCGAAGCCGCTCGTGAGCTTGTCGACGTGGGGCGTGAAGAGTTAGGGCTGCTGATGGTGTTTGCGGCAGTGGCTGTTGGCTAAGGTTAGCCGAAAGTTCGGTTGGTGTTTTTGGGCCTGGGGTCTTTTGGATTTAGGTTTATTAGGTTGGGTTTATTGTTTAATAAATGTAAATGGACTGGACTTTTAAATTATTTTGGTTTTATTATTTTTTTTATTTTATTATTTTTTGTTTTATTTTTTGGTTTTGGTTTTGGTGTAAGCCCGGGCACAAATTGGGTCTTACAGCTGCCCCTCTTTGCTCATTGTCGTGTAACGAGAATAGAGCAAAGACTTTAAATAGGGCCAATTTTGCCCGGTTTTGCTGAATCTTGACTGTAACTTTAGGGAAAAAGGACTGGTGACTTAAATTTGCCCCATTGCCAATACATGGAGATAAGATTCGCCATCCTCAATCTGCTCCGCAACTGCCTAGGGAGATAAGATTTTCAATCTTCAGTCTACTTCCTTGCTACATCAGAAATATAAGACTACAATCGCCAACCTGCTCTCTTGCTACTTCAGAGAGATAAGGTCAGTGGTAAAATCTGCTCCATTGTCGATACATGGAGATAAGATTCACCATCTTCAATCTGCTCCTCTACTACTTAGAGATATAAAATTTTCAATTTTCAGTCTGCTTACTTACTATCTCAGGAAGATAAGACTACAATCGCCAATCTGCTCTCTTGCTACCTCAGAGAGATAAGGCCAATGGTAAAATCTGCTCCATTGCCGATACATGGAGATAAGATTCGCCATCTTCGATCTGCTCGGCTACTGCTTAGGGAGATAAGATCTTCAATCTTCAGTCTACTCCACTGCAACCTCAGGGAGATAAGACTTGTATATTGAGCCTGCTCCACTGTAACTTCAGGGAGATAAGGCTGGTGACTTAAATTGTAACACCCCCACGCCCGAGACCGTCGCCGGAGTCAAGCACGAGGCATTACTAAACTTATTTGAGCACTTAAACAAATTCGGACAAGCTGTCCAACTGCGTCACAGTTACTTAAAAATTCATATCTCGAGTTCCAAAACTCAAAATCCAATTCCGTAAATTTTTCCTTAAACTAGACTCATATATCTATCTACTAATTTTTTTCTAGAATTTTTGGTCGGGCCAATTAGTACAGTTTATTAGTTAAAGTCTCCCTTGTTTCAGGGTTCAACTGCTCTGACCTCTGTGTATTACAAATTATATATCTCCCTTTACAGAATTTCAATAACTATTCCGTTTATTTCTCATGAAACTAGACTCAATAAGGATTCTAAGAATATAAAATACATCACCTAACTATTTTGGTACAATTTATGGTAAATTTATAAATTCAGAACAAGGGATCCAGAAATCACTCTGGCCCTGTTTCACAAAAATTCAAATATCTCATAAAATATAATTCATATACCTGTTTTGTTCAATCCATATGAAAATAGACTCATTAAGATTAAATTTCATAACTTAATCATCTTTTAATTCCATTTCTACCATTTTTAGTGATTTTTCAAATTTACATTACTGCTGCTGTCAGATTCTGTTTTATGGCAGATTTCACTTTACTAAGGATTTTCATGGACTAAATAGCATTTTAAACATACATAACATCAAATATGACTTAGATTGGCCATTCCAATGGCTAATCATTTACAAACCCTTTTCTTTCCAAACCATAGCCATATCATAAGATCATTTACATAAAGTGAGTATTTTGCCATACATGCCACATTCAAAACACACAAGCCATTTTACCAATTTAGGCCTTCGGATAGTGTGAACGAGTCTTCGACCTATCCCAATTCTCAAGCCGGCTTGTTAAAACTACAATGAACGAAAAGGAGAGAGTAAGTATAAATGCTTAGTAAGTTCATATGCAAATAACAAGTAACATAACCATACAATTATACCAAACAATCTTAGCATGGTATCACCAAAACATATATCACATTTTTAAACATCATTCATCATCTTACCACCTTATCGTTGTTGTATCTATTTTCAACCCGAGGGTTAAGTACATACCTGTCCAAAGTGTCCATTTCACAATACTTACCAATACGTCACTTGCATCTTAAGTGTTCTTCCATTTCACTAGAAATTTTACCCGTTGAACACATCGAATATAACTTCGGATACATGGATAATTTGCACATAAGTGCCATATTTGTAGCCAAGCTACCATGTAACCGCCCATAAGTGAACTCGGACTCAACTCAACGAGCTCAGGCGTTCGCATCCATAAGTGAACTCGGACTCAACTCAACGAGTTCGGATGCCTAGTTACATCTCACGAACTCGGACTCAACTCAACGAGTTCGGACGTTCCACATCCATAAGTGAACTCGGACTCAACTCAACGAGTTCGGATGTTCAACCATCCTAGTGACATGTCACTTGTATCCTAATCTATTCCTAAGGTTCAAACGGGATTTTCCTCGAACACGTCTCCTTGCCATCTTCCGTAAAATACCGAAACCAATACTCGGTAGCACTTTATATTTAACAAATAATACACTTAATTTGCATTTTATTCGAAAATAACCACAAAGCATATATTTCATGATAAAAATCAGCATATCATATATTTAACATCAATAATTTAAAAATAACAATTATGCTACCTTATTTACACATGAACTTACCTCGGTACAAAATTTTTAACAATCGAGCCTATTCCTCGTAAACTTTGTTTTTCCCCCGATCACGACTTGAATCTCGTTTCTCTTGATCTATAATACCAAATTAATCTTATTTAATACATACATTCATTAAAACAGTCCTTAATACGAACTTTTGCAAAATTACCATTTTGCCCCTAAACTTTTGCATAATTACACTTTTTCCCCTAGGCTCGGGAATTAAACTTCATCCCTTATTATTATGTTTTATGACATTCTGATCATTTTTCCCTTCTATGGCAACATCAAATTCTCACTCTAACATGTATTTATGACTAATAAATATTTTTACCGATTAAGCCTTTTTACTCGTTTTTACTCAAAACCGAGTAGCACAAGTTGTCTAACAAAATTTAAAACCTTATATTCTGTCATAAAACACCAAAATACACAAATTTTACCTATGGGTATTTTTCCAAATCTGAACCATAGGTTGAATTATTGTTAACATAAGCTAAATCGAGCTAACGGATTTCAAAAACATAAAATCATTAAAAACGGGGCTTGAAATCACTTACTATGAAGTTTGAAAGTTGAAGAAACCCCAGCTATGGAGGAGAGCAAAAATCGGCAGAACAATATAGAGAAGATGATCATTTTGGGTTATTTTTCCTATTTTTATTTCATTTAATATCCAAATGACCAAAATGCCCTTACTACTAAACTTTCCAAAAATTCCTTCCATGTCTTAATTTTGTCCATGAACTTAAAATTGGTCAAATTACCATTTAAGACCTCCTAATTAATATTTCAAAGCAAT
Source organism: Gossypium arboreum (assembly GCF_025698485.1). Taxonomy (NCBI): domain Eukaryota; kingdom Viridiplantae; phylum Streptophyta; class Magnoliopsida; order Malvales; family Malvaceae; genus Gossypium; species Gossypium arboreum. The sequence continues at coordinate 26,754,472 of NC_069074.1, read as the reverse complement.
TTCATACTAAAAACTTCTAGAATGTAAGTTTTGCAATTTATTCGATTTAGTCCCTAATCTCAACTTAAGCACTTTATGCATAGAATTTCATCACGAAATTTTCACACAATCATGCAATCATATCATAAACCTCAAAATAATTTTAAAATAATTATTTTTATCTTGGATTTGTGGTCACGAAACCACTATTCCAATTAGGCCTTAATTCAGGATATTACATAAATCTACTCCATTGCCAGTACATGGAGATAAGACTCGTCGTCTTTGGTCTGTTCCACTATTGCTTAGGGAAATAAGACCTGCAATCTTCAGTCTACTCCACTGCAACCTTAGGGAGATAAGACTTGTTATGATCTGCTTTACTGCAACTGACACTTCAACCTGCTCCACTATAACTTCAGGGAGATAAGGTTTGTAATCTTCGATCCATTCCGCTGCAACTTCAGGAATATAATATCTGACTTCACGGATGTTACTACACCGTCCTCTCGAACCTGTCCTGTAGACTCGGTTTCATGTATCATGCTTATGCCAAATAATTAGGATATTATGATCAAAATGAATCAAATGCTCCTAACTAGATGTGATGCTTATGTCAAATAATTAGGATGCTATAATCAAAATGAATCAAATGCACCTAACTAGATGTGATGCTTATGTCAAATAATTAGGATGCTTTATTGAAATGAATCAAATGCTCCTAACTGGATGTGTTATGAATGAATGCAAAAAATGAGAATGATCTTTTTTCCTTCTTTAAAAAAAAAACCTTAAGGTATCATTGCTCGTTGTTCACCAAGACACTATCACTGATTTATTATGCTGCCATCTTGTTCGGTTGATATTCTTGACAGAAAACCCAAAGAAACAATCACATTCTGTTCAGCAAGCTTGCCCCGCCGTAATTCCAGAGTCTCTTATACTGTGACTTCTGGGACATAAAGTTTGAACTTCCCACTGCAACTTCAGGGGAATAATCATTTGATTTCTTCTATCCATTCTGCTGTAACTCAGAGGTATAGGATCTTCAATCAATTTGATCTATTACACCATTCCTTGGGTATAATGAACAGATGGATATGCCTGATATCTGCATGAATACATAATAGCATTTTTCTTTTCTTGAGAATAACCCCATTGCTCGCTCTTTGCTGGGATTATAACACCAATGTAATTTTCTTTTTGCTCAACCAATATCTTTGACAAAAAATCCAAGGAGATAATCTCAATTTGGGCTTAAATATTTCCAACCCTTAAGCTTGGTGGGTTTTAAACAATAGTCCTATTTCAGGCTCCTGTATTATTTAGAAACTCCCCAAAGTAATATGCGAAACTCCCTTTATGAAAGTATTATTAGTCCAAAAATCGTTATTTCAATGCAAAATGCTTGAAGAAGATCATAACCATGGACAAGAAAGGAATTAATTGAGAACATATCTCGAAACAAATAAGCAAATGCAACCAAGAAAGAAACTTATTGAACGTGACCTGAAAAGAAAAAGGTAATCAAAGATAACAAAAAAAAGGTAAAAATAGAAAGCTAGATGCCCCAGATATCGTAGCTTGAGCTTCTCCGTACCAACTTCTTGAGGACCATTCTGAGCTCAATCTGTGTTTAAGGGATCCGGAGTACTTTGTCAATGCCCTAAGAAGTAACATTCTTCTTTCATTGTTAATTCAGGCATAGCAAGACTATTGTTAATTTTTATTTTGAAAACAATGGGGATCGACTTTTGAAAACAAAAATGTGGAGTCGCCACCAATCTCTTGATTTAGATGTGATTGGGCCACTTATTAAAACATTTTATTCCATTAAAAATAAATTTGGTCCACATAAAATCAAAAAATGGGTTCGGGAGTCGGTTACGCATGAGGAAGGGTTAGCACCCTCATTACGCCCAAAAATTGGTACCAAATTGACTTGATGCTATCCTTATAGCAAAAGGTTTTTTAAAGAAAAGATTTTTCAAAGTATGATTCTTTTTAAAATGTTTGAATAGTTCAAATTAGCGTCAAAATTCTCTTGTTTCAAAGATATGCAGTATTATACCCAACACGATTGGATACGATCCTTTATACCTTCAAAAATACAATTGATTTTTGACTTTTGAAAACTCGTACACTAAAATTATAAAAGGTTATTCAAATATTTAGTTCACCGAAAAAATCATACCCAGTACGATTGAGCATGATTTTCCGAATTCCCAAATATTGGATATTGCCTTATTTCAAAATTTTTGAATAATAAAGAAAATTAGAAATTCGCTCAAAACACGTTTATTTGTTTTAAAATAGATGGAATACTTAATGCATTGTATCGAAACATTTGCATAGGAAAGGATTAATGAACATGAAATAATAGGATACAACAAGTCACAATTAATAAATCCAACAATTATGTACAACTATTCTAAGTAAAATGTAACCAAATTCTTAATCATGGATGGTGAACAGTCAATACAAAATAATATACAACAATAATTAACATGGCACAATATAAAACGATCCACAAAATATGTACAAAATAAAGTGGAATTAGAAGTCAATATAGTATAAGACATATTCAAAATAATGATGAATTAATTAACACATAACATAAGTTGACAAGTTGGTATGAAAGCTAGGGATATATAATTATTTGAAATAAATATTGTAGAATAAAACATTTGAATTGAATAATATGCAAAATATTTTAAGCACAAGTTTTAAAATTGACAAATATGCATGGTAGCTTAAATTACATATAAAATATAAAAGAAAAATAAAACACATGATAGGATATAATGTACATAAAATTCATAAAAACATGTATATAAATAAATTTAGAAATAATTATTTGTAAAAAATAGCATGAAATTAATAATGTATGAAAAATTAAGTAAATATATAAATGATACATGTAACAAATTTTAGAAAATATAATCATATACACAAAAGGTAAAAACTATATTTACAAAATACATAAATTTAGTTATGTATATTCATAAAACTATATTTATAAAGGAAATTTTAAAACAAATAATATATAACATAATTTTACATGTAACAAATTGGTTTGGATTGATGGTACATATAAATAATACATATATAAGGAGAATAAAATATGAGAATGTATACAATACATGAATGACATGATTTAAAATATAATTCTTAAAATAAACGCATTATACGCATGAATAATTTTAAAAAATATATATATACATAAAAGAAATATTAATATGAAATCAATAATGTAGACTATAGTAAAATAATTTAATATGGGTTATATACATGTGAAGAAATTTTAGAAATAATTGAATGTTTAAAATAACATGGAACAAAAATATGAATTATAAAATTAACTTAATTTTATCATATACTATACATTTAATAAAACTAAAAATAATTAGGTACAAATTTAAAAGCTATATATTTTAAAAAATAACATGGCTTTAATAACTTATGTAGATTAAATATAAATGCAAAAATATATGCTTAATGATAACCTAAATGACGATAAAATAAATGAATTTCAAGAAATATAAACATTAAAATATGTAAATAAATTCAAAAGAAATTACACAATAACATAAAATTAAAAGCATACATAAACTAAAATGAATTTTATTGCAAATAATATACAAATTATCAAAATGATAGAATAAAAGAGCCGAAATTATTAAAAATATCAAAACATATAATCTAGCATGTAATAGAGAGTAAATATGCAGTGACTAAAAAAAGGATAAAAGCTTAATTAAAACAAAATTAAAACAAAAGGGTCAATTTACAAATAAAGTAATCACAAATAGGATTAATGTGCAATGTGCGCGAATGTATAGGGACTAGAAATGAGAATAGTCCAGGCCCCAAAACGTAGTGTTGCAGCGCAGACCCAATTGCAAAAACACGCAAATTTTAGGAGAAATTTAAAAAAACATGTGAGACGCAAATAGGGACAAATTGAAACACGGCACAAAAAGGGAAGGACTATCCGCATAAATATCCCATTTGAAGCACAAAGGTTCGGATCCGAGTCCTGGAACGGACTAACGGGAGGACCCCCCTCTTACACGGTGTTGTTTCATTAACAAGTCATTTAAGACCTTTCTTTCCCTATTCTTTCCCAAACACAGCCCACAATTTGGCCCAAAATCTCATCTTTGAAATCAAATCGCTAGGGTTTCCTTTGCTAGCAGCCGAACCACCATAGTTTTGGTGATCAACAGCATGCAAACAGTACCCAACCTCGCCATTGAAGGTGTTCGATTATGCCTAAAAGGATTTGGTAAATATATTTTACTCATTTTCTTCTTTATTTGAAAGAAATCTCAAATCTCGTGTTATTTTTAAAAAAAAAAATGAAAAGAGGTTCATAGAATAAAGGAGCTTTCAACGTTGCTTGACCTCTCGCCCTTACATCCGCATCGCAGAAGTATTTGGGGCTCTCATCGGCCTCAAGTTACGTAAAAACGAGCAAACTAAGAAGAAAATAGATTGAGAACAGTCGAAAGAGAAAGTAAAAAAAAACGTGAAATCACTTTTACTAATTTTTATTGCTTTTCTTCTATTCTGTGTGCCCAGTATGCGTACAGTGTGCGTAAATCTCTTAGAGTACATTCAACGGCTTTTTATAGCCGGATTTATAGAGTAAAATAAAAATAAAATTACATTTTCATTGTTGTCATTTGCTGTGAATACGGTTATCTCTTTCTTCTCGTGTGTTCTTTGCAGGAACGGCCGTACGGAGGAGTTGGGAAAGGCGCACGTGAAAGAGGTCGTGCGGGGAAACTACTCGTGGGAGCCCAACCCCCTGGCACTGTTCTGACACGTTCCAAAAACTTCTAGTGCTCTCGACTATTAATATTCCTTTCGGGTTTGGGCTGTTTGAACTAAGGATTTTTTAGTATAGCTCTCTTGGATTATGTAATTGGGTTAAATCTATATTAAGGGATTTTGGGTTTAAATTATTTTTGGCCCAAATATTTGTAACCGGACATCGGACTTCTGAATTTGGATTCTTTATTTGTGTGTTTTTTATTTAATTTACCTGGACTTATTTGTTTGGCTTATTTTAATACTTTAAAAGGGCCCGGGCAAAATTGGTTGACTACAAAATAAATTTATATTATAATATTCGTTTTAATTATTTAATTATTAATTAAAAACTAGTTTAAAACAATTTAACTAATTAAGTTGGTCAAATAATAAAAGGGTATGAAAAATTTAGGAATTCCTATGATTCTATATATTGTTAGGTTAGATTTACAGATACAGAACAAAAGATTTAATAAAGGCCGCATGAGATTTAAGATAAAAAATATTAAAGAATATATATATTTTTCCTAATAAAATTAACATGTTTAAAATATTTACTTTAATTTTATTATTAAGTTTTATATTTATTTTAGGAAAATATTTTTGTTATGTTTTTATACGTTATTTATTTATTTGTGTAAACTATAATTAAAGTTTAAGAGAAATATTAATGGTTAAAACATGGATTATGTAGGGTAAATATATATTCCGGTACTTAAATTTGGTATCAATATTCAAATTGGTACCTAATGTGTTTTTTTGTCCAATTAGGTGCCTAAATTTTGCCTCAAGGTTCAATTTGATACTTAAACTTTTTTTTTTATCTAATTGGGTATCTAAACTTAGTGTCAAGGTTCAATTTGATACTTGAACTTTTTTTTGTCTAATTAAGTATCTAAACTTACCTTTTGGTTCGAAATAGTACTTGAACAAATTGGTTTAAATAAGTTATTTGTTGTAAATACTAATGTGGATCAAAAAGTTAGGTTCAAGTACCAAATTGAACCAAGAAGCAAAGTTTAAGTACTTAATTGAATCAAAATAAATTTTAGGTACCAAATTGAATATTAAAGTCAAGTTTAAGTACCTACTTAGATAAAAAAATTTAAATATTAATTTGAATGTTGAAGACAAATTCAAGTACTAAAATGTATATTTACCCTTTATGTATCAAAGGTATTTGTTTCAAACTTTATGAGAAGAAAATTTTAAGTATTTCGTAATTAATATATTTGAATTATCCACGAATTATCTAAATTTGCATATAAATTCAGATAATAAATCTCAAGAGATCTATTTATATTCGCAACATATAATAATTTTAATATCTAAATTCGAATATAATCTAGAATTCGCAAAATTAATATAAAGTGTTTTGCAAACATTCAAATCCTTGAACAGAATTATCATCCTTAACCGCAGCAAATAACCATATGCTCCAAGAATCGTACTCTTAATACTTTCCCTAACCATGTCACAAATAATTGAGCCACAATGTTTAAACGTCTCGTAAATAACCGTGCATTAAGCCCATCTATAGCAGACGCCTTCAGCAATGCCATCCCATTAAATCTTCTGCCTTGCAAGCCTGCGTGATTGGCGTTGGACAAAAGGCATAATGACTTTTTTTGTCTTTACAAACAAAAATATTTTAACATTTTATTTAATTTTTGTTTTTTAATTATTGAATTTATATATTTTAGTAAATTACTTTAAAATAGATAAAAATTTAATCTTTATTAACTTTATTAATATGGTATAATGTAAATTACTATGTAGATAATATGTCAGCAAATATTTTTAATATTTTAAAATTAATTAAATTTAAGTGTAAAATTTACATGTATATAATATCTAAATTTTTTATTTATTTTAGATGAATCAACAAAAATATAAATTTTAAATTTTTTAAAAAGAAAAAATTTATTTTAAGATGATTCGATAAAATAATTTTTTATAAAATTAAAATATTAAATAAGTAATTATACATGAAAAATAATGAAAGAAGTAATGCTAATGCCATCCCGCAACTTATGCTTGCTTGCTTTGCACAACGTTCCTAATGTGAAAAGTGAAACCTGCAATTGATGACGTCCCCACTTGGAGTTGGTTCTATCTCCCACCAATCAAACCTCGCCACCTCACCATCTCAACTCTTTCCATTCACCAAAATACCCTCATGTCCCTTTGGTATTTACCAAATCCTCCATCCACACACACACGATTACACTCTGTTAACGCGGCTTGCCCGGTTATCATTTTCTGTTTCCCACATTTTGTTTAATTTCCTTATATCACTCCACTTTATCATCACCCTCTTTTTATCCCCCTTTTTTATCTTGACTTTAATCTCCACGCCTTCTTCCCATTACTTCATTACATTCCCAAGAGAAAAACCCAGAGCCAAAAAAAAAATGGCCAAATTATTGCTGTTCATTGCACTATTTGTGGTTCCATGTCTTGTTAGTGCTACACGCATGGTGAAGAACCCGTTGGTGGTTCAAGGTCAAGTTTACTGTGACCATTGCCGTGCTGGGTTTGAAACACCAAAGACTAGAAACATGGCTGGTACTTTTCATCTTTGCCTTTCTTATATGTTTTTTCTATGTTTCCCTATGCCTGTTTTTTAGTGTGTTTTGTTGCTGACATTGTTAGATCTGTTTCTTTTTGTGTGCGCACGTGTAGTTCTGTGTAGTGGTTCAGGGGATTTGATGTTTCCTTAGTGAAGAAATTAGGGGTATGTTTGAAACATAAAATATTGGCAAGTTGGACTTGTGGTTAACTGAAACCTGGAAAGTTTCAAATCTGGGGAGAAAAGGGGGTATAGTATAAGCTTTAAGTAGCCTAAAAACATGAAATTTATAGCCTTTTTACTTAGAATTTGACAACTGAGAGCAGATTGGTTCAAAGTTGTAACTTTTAAGAAAAAGTACGGTTCCAAAAATGATAGCTTTGCTCATAGTTTTGTACTACGTTACTCGGATTATGACGTGAGTTTCGAACATGGATATAGATATGTTTAAGATATTCAGAGTTTTTCTTTGATTTATTTGGAAGTCTTAGGTGGATCGACTCTCATAATCATGCTTAGCTTAATGGAATACAAAAATGGTCGTTCATGGAGATGGAACATAGTATTGTTCTTAACTGATTGCTGTTGATAGATTGGAGATACTTTTCACAAGATTTGAGTATATGCCGTTACCTGTTAGGTTTGTTAGGTTTGATTAATGGTACATTTGGTTTCCTGTCAGGTGCCAAGGTTAAGGTGGTATGTTCCAACCGGAAGACCGGTGATGTCGTGTACGAGAAGGAAGGACACACGGACTCAACCGGACAATACAAGATCGCTGTCTCCGAGGATCATTTGGATGAGATCTGTGACGCTGTTCTCGTTAAGAGCTCGCAGCCGGAGTGCGCTGAAATGTCACCAGGACGTGAACGTGCACGCGTGGTCTTGACCAACTTCAACGGCATTTCATCCAACACCCGTTTTGCCAACGCAATGGGGTTTATGGCCAACAAGGCTGAAGCTGGTTGTGCTGAGGTAATGAAGGTGTACCAGGAGGAAGATGATTAGAGTGGCGGTCTGTGAAGTCTAATTTACTTGCTAGTTTGTCATATATGAATATGAATACGATATGCATGCTGTTTTCTCTGAATTCTATTGAATTTCTAATATAAAATATGCGATTTCTTCTGTCAGGATCTTTGTATTTTTTTTTAATTATTTATTTGGAAGACCTGTGTTCAATATTTGTATTTGAAAAATATTTGAATATAAATATAAGATATTATCTTTATTCAAATTAATGGAAAATGCGAAGACAATTGATTCAGAATACCTATTCTATTTGTCATTTTTCAAGGATGATGTGTAATTACAATTTTATACAATCTTTCATGCTTGGGTGAAGAAATAGGAAAACCATTCTATAAGATCAAATAATATTTTATATCTACTTATATCACTTGTATTTTCCGATTAGGGCTAAAATAAATTTATGTAATTATTTTAAATAAAAGAGTAAATTACATTAGTAGTCATCTAATTATAATTTTTTTTGTTATCTAATTATGAAAAAGTTATAGAATGGTCATCCAATTATTAGTAAATTTCTTTTTGTTTACTCAACTATGAAATGTTACAAAATTATCATTCAATTATTCAATTATCTTTTTGTCACCCAACTATATTAGATTTTTAGATATTTCTATTGTTACGTTAACCGATAGTAACTAAAAACACAATTAAACAGTTAGGTAACAAAAAATAAATTTATTAATATTTGAGTGATCAATTTGTATTGTTTTATAATTGAATGATAAAAAAAATATAGTTGAATCACCTCTATCATAGTTGTTTTTTGGTACATTTATGGCCAAGAGAAGCCAATGAAAGTCTTCGAAGCACATGTTGCCCACTTCACCGTTTCTCTTCCTAGAATGAGGTTGTCAACTGGCTGTTGTCCAATGGTAATAAATTGGAGGAGGTTATAGATGTCTTTAAATGCTGGTTGAAGTTTTCACCCTACTTTGGTGCATCCAAGAATGATCTTGATCCATTTCTTGTCTTTATTCAATAACCTACAAGAAGAAATATTATGAGACTTAAAAAGAAGAAATATTATGAGACTTAAAAGGGATAAAAGAATTGCACGGAGGATAAAATTCTAGCCTGAATATTGCTGGGAAACATGAAGTTTTGAATGGACAACAGTTGGAGCACATTAGAGTTTTAAACAATAGCTGCTGCTCTAGTCATGTCCTTTTGACGATTTTTAATAATGTAGGACGATAGAGACCGATGGGAGAATTGATCACCAAGGCTGAGAGCAGGTTGATTCCTTGAATGAAAAGCCCGAGAAGAATGAGCATGATAGGCACTGAGAATGGAAATATAAAGATACGATATTCTTGTAATGGCCCTATAGGACATGAATTAGAACCTCTAAAGATGAAGTTAATTTCTTGATTTCCATATGATCCAAAGGATGCAGGTTGAAGCAGTGTAGAAGTTTCTTGAATCTTGAGTGTTGATACAATTTCCTTGGAGCCAGTGAAAAATCCAACCGGAGATGAATGAGTTGTGAGAGAATCGGAGTGAAGAACAAGAGGGAAGTCGGACCAAACTGCCCTAGCAAAACTGCAGTGTAAAAAGAGGCAAGTAGGGGTTTCCCTATCTTCTTAGGAAAGTGGGCAAATATTATCATTGATGGAGAGCCCTCTCGAAAATAGGTCTTTAGTGGAGAGGCAGTAGTTCCAAAACCATAAAAAAATGATGATTTTGAAAGATATTTTAAGTTGCCAAAAATTACCCCAGGCAAGTTGTTGAGCTCGATTGAAAGGTGTGTAGGAATTCCTCTGAAGAGGAGGGAATAAACATTTTTAATTGTGAAGACCTCGTTGAAATCAACTTTCCATACTAATCTGTCATTTCCTCCTTGAAACGAAAGTGATCCAAGTCAAGGGAACTTTGTTAATGTTTTTTTGAATAATTTTTTTAGTATAGATGGAAATATTATTTGATATATTACCATGATTTTAATATTTATTTTTTATTAATAATTGATAAAGTTCTCAACAACTTCTTAATCTAGTAACAAGTTTATTGTGTTGCAGGGCATAATAGTTTAGATTTAATCTAACTATTTCACTCCTTATCTCCAAGTATCAAAAGAATTATTCATCATTGTTGCATTTGAATCTATACCAATATTACATTGTAAACTTTAATGTCTCTCTAAATGAACCCTAATTTGATTTGATTCAATTTTTTATTTATAAGTTAAATTCGGATTGAATTCTTTTTGTCTTCTAAATTTAACTTTTATTTTTATAATAAAAAATGCACATTTATATAAGTTAATGACATCGAAATCCTCAATCTATGATCCTCGTTCTAAATTAATCTCCAAACTTCAAAGTTCTTATATATCCAAATTATCGATGTTACATCAATTAGGTCATTTCATTACTAAAATAATTAGTTTAATTGTTAAATTACACATCAAATCTTATGTAACATAATTTAAAATATAAATTTTAAAGAAAACAAATATTGTAAAAATATATGTTATAAGCTTTTATAGATCTTTATCATTCACTCTTTTTTAAAAAGTAATATGACAACGTTTTACTTCTTTTAAAATTTTGATTTTAAATTATGTCATATAAAATTTAACATATCTTTTAATAGTTAAATTAAAAATTTTACCAATGAAATGATCTAGTTGATGTAATTAAGATACAATTAAACTTTTATAACCTAGACAGTTTTGAGATACAGTTAAACTTATGTAATTAAACATTTTAAAATTTAAGAATCGATTTAGAAGTATAATATTGGGACCTAACATATTAAAGTTATTTTTGAAAAAAAGGATAAAAATAAAAACCAACCAATTGAATCGATCTGAAATAGTAAAATTCGACTCAAGTGAATTGAGTTTTCATCGATATTAGATTGATTTCTTAGATATTAGAAGACTGCAAATATGCTTTTTCTTAAAAACACAATCGCCAGTGTTCATTGCTGTTGCCTGGCTGAGCTGGCTCAAACATTGAAGATGGTATAAAGTTATGGGGGTAGGTTTACGTGGACTTACTAGTTGCACAAAGGTACAAAAGTGGCCCTGAAACAGCTCCGTCCAACTTTGTCGATTTAATGGTGCCAGGATATGTTTACGTGTGCTCGATGGCGACAGCATTATCGGATAAGATCCAAATACATGGAATGGAATTTGATTCCTTCATAAATCTTCTTTTCCTAGACGATTTCAAATCAATCAATTTCATCATGTTCCGTCGAACGAATTCAGATTAGTTAATGTGATAAATAAAATTAGCAAAAAAATTTATATAAATTTTATGATTACCTTTTCTTTTATAATGCTTTAATATATTAGTAGTATCACCTTCCTAACGGAACAAGTATAAAAGATGATCTGTCCCCAGTTTAATATTTAAATTGTCTTTTTATCATATACCTGACAAACACAAGAGAAATAACATAAATCCTGGGTACTTGAATTTCAAATCTCTGGATTTTTTTTCTTTTCTTTCTAAGAACAAAGCTTTAGAACATTGTGAAAGAATTCTATGATTCCACAGGATACTGAACCTGAAGAAGGTATGTACAAAGTCAGTTAACATCACAATTCCTACGCTATGAGATTTTCCCTTAAAAACAAATTCTGTACTCTTTTCTTCCTTTTCTATACAGAATTATGGAAGAAAATCACCTAATCTTTGCCGACACAAAACGGCAACAAAGAAAATAAAGAATATTCAGTTAACAAACCCGTACATTGCGGACCTCAAAATTTGTCAGTTTACTTCATCTGTGTGTACCGGCTGTGCTTTTCACAACCGTGTCGGTTCTGCATAAACATCCTGCAGAGCAGACTTCAAGATTTTTGCAAGCATTTGCAACCTTAAGGCATGTAATGAAGTAAGCATCTTTCAAGTGTGAAGAGCATAAACAAATGCATTCAGGAACCGCGGGTCAGCTGAATGTTGTGGAGAGAGATACAGGACCAAAGGGCCAAAAAACCAGGATGACTGCCCAGATGTATCAAAGACTTTCATCCAGGTCATGCCACAGATTGCAACAATTTGCTCTCAGTAGTCAATCTAAGTGATGTTGGTTAGGCAGAACCATACTCGATGTCAGCAATCAATTCCTGGATGAAACATCTACAAATATAATTATATGTAAAAGCAACCATAAAGATCACAAGTTGTTTAGTACAAAACTTTGACTTCATGATTTATTTCTTACCTTCGAAGCTTGTGGGTGGATCTAGGGTACAGTTTCATAGATCCTACCCCAAAATCATCCATCTCCTTGCAAGATACCAGGAAAAAACTTTGCAGAGACAGATTTTTAGCAAAAACAGTACGAGGCCTTGAGCAAAAGCATGTTGGTGCCCACCAGCAAGTATCATACACAAATCAGGCAGTGGTACCAACTTTTTGTAAATTGCGTTGGCTGAACAGATAAATAACTCGAGCTACTGCATTGGATCCTTTGTGGAGCCAAGACCTATTCACGAATTTCAATCACAAGGATCGAAGTTTTGCTCCCAGGATCTTCACTGTGCACAAATATTTTGTAGGCAAATAATTAATGGCTAAGAATCCTTTTTCCACAGAGCAGCAGCTGAGTTTCGCTTCTGTGTGCCATATTGCCAGGCATCTCTAGATTTATCACCTGCCTGATCAAAGTTATCCAAGGAAGGTTCCATAGGTGGCTTAAATGGCCGATAATTACCATTCCTATAAATCGACTTGCCTGCATCTTCTAGTGGTGTTCCTGACCTGGAGTCCATGTGCATATCTCCTGATCTATGTCTCGGTCCAGCATACCTGAAACTCCTTGTGTTAGAAGCTTTACCTTGTGATGGAGGGTAACCAAGTCCCCTGGACCCAGAAAAATCTTTGGAGACCAAGTCTTTTTGGAAGTCCTTGGGGAGAGAATCCATGTCCATATAACAATTCCTAGCTTTGGCATCAGCAATTAAGGCTGCCCAGTCATCGGATTGCACCAGAGCTTTGGCATTACCCATAACCTGTTCAAACATCAATGTTAATTCCTGAAACAAACATGACTTCAAGCAGTTCGGTGATGTTCTGAGCTATAGAGTGGTACCATAGAATAATAGAAGATAGAAATCATACCAATAAAGCCCTTCTGGCACGAGTAAGAGCAACATTCATTCGCCTAATGTCTGCAACAAAGCCCACCCCATGACTTGAGGCTCGGACACAAGACATAATTATAACATCACGTTCCTGGCCCTGGAATGCATCCACAGTATTGATATAGAGATCATTCCCTTCCTCTGATTTTATAACACTCTCAAACTCACGTTGTAGGCATTTTAATTGCAGCTTGTATGGTGTGATTATACCCACAGTGATTTTTGGCACACCCAAAGATTTTATAGTTCTCTGTAGATGCTCATATAAGCGCAAACAAAATACTGCTTCATGCACATTCTGGTATGAAACAGATCCACCTCTATGAGACTCGCGGCCATGGGTAACATCATAGAACATATAAGGTTTAAGTAAAGGGTCCTTGTAGTAAACCTCGTCAGGTAAGTTGGAAACACTTTCACTATCAGTAAGACGTCCTTGGTAAAAGTACCTAGAAGGAAAATCTCTAATTTGAGGGTGCATCCTATATTGCACAGATAACAACATAGTTGGGCATCCTGCTTGCTGGAACCTTTCGAAAAGGCTTCTACTGTATAAGAGGGTCCCAGCAGCCTTGCTGATGACCGTTGCAGGAAGCTGCTGGGGATCCCCAACAAGTACACATCTGGCTGCACCAAGAGACAGGGGAGGAAGTACCGCAACTTCACTGGCTTGAGCAGCCTCATCAATGACAACCATATCAAAACCATGGCTAAGGCGAGAGAACAACTTGCGGCCACTACTTGAGACAGTAGTGAAAACAATCTCAGCCTCATTGGCAAAACTGGCCTCAAGGTTAGCACGGGCTTCCTCTAAGTTGAAGTTACTGCCAGCACGGAACCTGGATTCTACAATGAGAAGGCGAGACATCTCAACTAGAACCTTATCTCTGTTTTCAACAACTGCAGCCAGGTTCTGCAACAATACATCCCTGTTCTGATCCCGAGCAACAAGAATATCAGGGTCAACACCAACAGATCCTTGAGACTGAATAGCAGCAGCTGCAGCAAAAAGTTCCCTTTGAAGAGTTGCTATCTGCTGAGATAACATAGCCTCACGAGCCTTCAAAGTGCGCATATGTTGTAAAATTTCATCATAACTCTTGAGCAGAAGTTGTTCGGACCTCCGCTCAACGGAAACTGCCTGAGCAGCCTGTGTTTGAGAGTCTACCCCAACTCGGGCCACATCAGGACGGTAAATTTTCATCTCACCATCAATAAATCCTCGACCAAGAACACGCGCAAGAAGCTCATCAGTTGCAGCATTAGAAGGAGCACAAACTAACATTCTGGGTTTAGGGCAGAGTTTTGGAAGGCTGCGGAAAAGATTCTGGTCCATGTTCTGAAGGACTTCATCAATTGATCCCATCGCAACATTGTCAGGATTGCTCTCATTAGCTTGCTTATAGCTCTCAGGTGCTAATTTCTTGAGCAAAGAAGTATAGTAGTGCTGATATTGAACCAGATGGATGACATTTAGCATCCCCCAGACTGTGTGTGTCTTACCTGTTCCAGGAGGCCCTTGAACAAGTGTAAAAGGCCATGGCTCTTGCTTCTTAGCCACCCCACTATTTGTCCCAGTAGCTGTATGCGTAGCTGCCCACTGGATTGCAGCAAGCTGAGGCCCATTAAAGGTCCTATGTAAATAATCAACAAAATTTGGGGTGAAGCATTCAGGCATAGCAGGAGTTTGTTGCTCATATTTTGGAAAGTGATCTGGACTTGGTTTAAGGATGGCAGTTTGCATCTGTGCCCAAGAGAAATTTTGTTAACCATAGTAAGGAAGCATCAAGCGACAAGACCTGCTGCATCTGGCCGCAGGAATATTTAAAAATGATAATAATGTATGTACCTGGGCATTAAGACGACAAAATGCATGCAATGCCACATACTCCCGCTGGCTGGTTGCAAGAGATCCAAGAACAGTTAGATACCAAATAGCCCTGGGTTGAAGTTTCCGTAGAATATGATCATCATCAACCTTGCTATAAACATTAATATGTTATTTCAACATTAGAAAACAGAAAGAGAAAATTAATGCTTGTGAAAATTTGGCTAAGATTTTGCAGGAATCAACAGTAGCAACAAAGCACATATAAATAAGGAAGTGATATTTCTCTAATTACCTGCTTGAGTCATAGGAATCCCCAACATAGAAGTGAAGGATTGCACCAAGAGGATCACGAGTATCAAGGGGCCTGTGGCGCCTAACAGTACCAGCCACACGTCCAATAACCTCGGCCTCCTCATCTTCTTCGATTGAAGAGGTGTTGCTCCACTTGCTTCTAACTGCAAGATATAAGAAATAAACATTGCTAAAATATTTACTTCTTTTTAATTATTCCTAAATAAATCTGAAAAGAAATCTTATTCCAATATCATACCAGAATCAGGCCTTGGAGCAGATAAAACTGCAACATCACCCTCCTTAAATACCCACTTGCACTCAGTAGTGGGAAGAACTATCACATCATACCATCCTAAACCAACAGAAAAATTTCTGCCAATTAATAAACTAGTAGAAAGATTATTCTCTATCCCAAAAATAATGACAGCATTTTTACCCTGGAACCAAAAAGTTAACCAAATTAGTGGTCAAAACCATAATTGTCAACCTTACTAATCCCCCCGCCTACAGTAACTAAATTATCAATAAGATAATAGACTGCAAAGTTGTAGACTGGTAAGTGTTTTAAGCCACTCTTACCTCTTTCACGCCTTTCAATGCTTTTGATACGGACCATTACATGTGTATCTCTTGAAGCTGATTCAGCTAACTCTTCCCATGTACTGTACAGCTGTGCACGACATTCCTCAAAAAGCAACGGTTCAAATACTCTGACATACTCTTCTGCAGATTCAAACTGCCCAGGAACACACTGGAGTTCACTGTTTTCTGATATATTAAGTGAAAATTCGTTGTCAAGTACAAGGGCTAAAAGTTCATAAGATATTTAGTACACCAAAAGAAGCAAAAGATAAAAAAAACAAGATAGAGATGAATGGAAATCAAATATAATTAGAGGTCAAGTACAACTGCAATCTAAAAGATGCCAAGCCAAAAAAAACGCAAAATGAAAAAGGAACTTTACTCAATTACCATGATGGGAAGAAGAAAGAAATAGTTCTGATCATATATTTTACACATTAATTAAATACGCCTTCTTTTACGGTATTGTTTGTCAATGGCTCCAGAAATTGTACAAATTATTAGGGCTTAGGTAAATATTCTGAGGCTTTACAAATAGTAGAAAAAATAAGCATATTCACCCAAGTAATCTCCTATAACATGCATGTGCCTAACGAAAAAGTTCCATTAAACAAATAATTATACTTTAAGGAGGGATAAGAATAAATGAGGAAACCAGCAACTCCAAAGACATGTCACATTAATTGTTTCTACAATGGAAATTCTCATAAATAACCAGATCAAGAGAACTATTGGTAACAGATATTGCAAATAAATCAGTGGAAACAGCACCTTTAAAAGAGAACAAGAATATCTTGATTAAGGAAGTCTAAAAGCATTCAACAGCTATCTGTAAATCCATAAAAAGAAGGCACACATGCAGACACACACATATATTATTACCTGGGTGGTGCCAAAACTTTTCATTCGTCACCTCTCGTATAAAACGTTCAACAGATGTGTCATGATAAGAGGTAGTAGTGGCAGTTATCTTTTTAGAAGGAAGATGTTTCTTGTTTACCATTGTGTCCATAGCGCTTTGGCTGATTGGAGTTGGTTTCCTATTAGGAAACTGTGAATTCTTAAGTTGCCTTGAATCTATAGGTTGCTTCCATGAACTCTGTTTGGGAATGGTTGGTAAATGAGAAAGATCAGAGCCACTATTTAACCTCCTAGGCCTGGCAAGTACTCCAGAATTCATATCACCATTACATTCAGATTTAGGATCACATGACTCTACTGCAGGATTGCTTCCTTCATTACATGGTACATCAACTTGCTTCTGATCCTCATTTATTGGCCGACCTTGCTTTTCGCCAATTCGTTCACCAATGTGATATTCTTTCACAGTGCGAGTAACAACTGGCATTGGAATGTTTTGCTTTCTTAGAGTAGAAGTTTTTATAGGGCCTGCTTGTTTGATATCTTCCAAATTAAGAAACATTGTCTTTCTATTCCGTTTCTTTCCCAGCATCGCTTCTTTCTGTTGATCTATCTTCCTCTTTCCTAGATTATTCGCACACCTAAGTGTGTGACTAGCTTCAATACCTTTAACTTCTCTTTGTTTGGACACTAAGCCAGATTCTTCCTGACCATCAATGGTTATATCACCTTTTCCACTGCCTTCTGAATTTTGGCTACTGTTGCCCATCTGATCATTTAGAAACTGGTCCAGCTTTAAAGGAGAATGATTGTTTTCAGTGGCACTAACACTTTGAATAATCATGCCTGAAGCACTAGAATGATCCATCACTTCATTTATAGCTCGCTTTTGTGAAGCTTTAACCTCTTCATGTATACTATTACTTCCAGATGCATCAGCAGAATCCTCAGCATCAGACCATTCACCTTCTTCTCTTTCTCCAGCTTGAGCATTTGTAGAAGCTGAAACAGAGGAAGCTGCTACAAGACCTTTAGTCTCCCTGCTATTATTTGATTTTGACTTTGAAGAAGATGATGCCAAATTGGAATTCTGGTCTTCTGGTCTCTCAAGTTCAATATCTACTTTGGTTAAAGAAGAAGCTTTAGGCTGTATAAATGTTTGAAAACCTAAGTCAGAGGACACATGCAAGAACCTGTCACTATTAACTCTTTGCTGAGAACCTGTTAATGTCACAGATAAGTCGGAAGTATGGGCATTAGCAGATGGAAGTGCCTTTTGTGGCTGGAAGCAGGAAGCAAGATCACTCTCCTCATCGTCTTCAGCCGGGGGTTCATTAAGATCAAATAATGGTCTTCCACGGGAGCCCATTTCATATATAAATGCATACAAGCTATATGATTATTCCAACAAGATCTAACTGGCTATACTAGTCTTCTTGTCAGCAAAAGATCCACATAGAAAACAAGCTGTACATATAATAAAAAGTTATTAGTTTAACCAAATCCAGTTAAGCAACAAAAGTTTGCACATCCTGTAAGAAACAAAGCAATGTACTTGCTAATTATCTCCTATCATGAAACAACAACCAAATAACAACTAGCTTGACTGCCAAAATTGATACCTCCACATACATACGCACAACTTTAATAATCAATAAACAGTTTCAAAAGTAAAGCATAACAAATCTAAGATTATCATCTATCTACCAAACAGTACGCAATTAAAATAGTTCACACAAACAATCACAATAAGGCGACAAGATTACTTCTGAAGGAGCATTAAATGCAATATACTCAAACAAAGCAAATAATTAACTTAATTGAATCCAATGTGAACAATTAAAAAAAATGAAGAACATTTCACCCTCAATCCTAACTAACTGAAAATTTAGAAAAGAAATCCAATCGGAACTTAATTAGAATCATAAGATCCCTAATTTAGACTTAATCTAAGCTTAATCTCGATAAGCACATAATAGTTTAAACTAATTAACCCTAATATAAGCCCCCAGATCAAATCCTAGGGTTTTAAACGAGCATAAATCTAAACACTTAGCTCCATTGTCATTCACCTTCTTTGAAATCCGCAGATTTCATAAACTAAAACCTTTCGCAGATCAAAATAAATCACTTCCATTAAAACTGTCAAACAAGAATGCGTTAATCCAAAAGGTCAAACCCTCTGTCCTTCGATTCAAAATCTAATCTCATTCTTCCAGCATTTCTCCAAGTTCCAACATATAAATTCAAAATAGAAAGAAAAAACAAAAGAAATTCAGTTGAGAGAGAGAATTTCCCATTTATTTAATTATTTTAATTTTCTTTTCTTTTTTTTCTTTTACCTCTTCAAGAACTGCAGAAGTACCGAGCCAGGATTGAAAAAAGGAGAGAAATTAGGTTATAAAATTAGAGAGGAAAAATAAGAGGATCTTTCTCTAGTTTCCATTAAATGTGCGAATTGTCAAGGGAGAAAACGGGTTTATATAGGAAATAAGGAGCCCAATCTTACCGGCCGGTTTTTTCTCCGTCACCGTTTAATTATTTCCACGTCATTTTTTCATAAATAAATCCAACATCTTTTTTTCTTATTTTTATTTATTTGTATTTTATCCTTCAAATGAAAATGAATTTACGAGAAAACCCTTTAATAGAAAAGGCGAATGAGGGATCCGAAGTGTAAGGAAATAGGGGTAATGTTGTGAATTAGAGAAAAGAGAGGGTTTGGTGATTTAGCGGTGTGGATTTGATTCGTGTGTGTAAACACTCACAGGGAAAGAATCCTGTGCCTTTGTGCTTTCATTAAATTGTGTGGGACCCACGTATGCCACGTCATCAATCACAGGGGCAAATTTACAATTGGAGGAATTTGATGATAAGGAGTTCGGATTTATCTTAAATTTCGAGTTAAACCAGAAATTGGAGGGGGTTTTTAATTTATGAATAAATTACAAAAGTAGTCACTTTTATTTGCCTCATATTATATTTTAGTCATTTATATATGAAATATTACGTTTTAGTCATTTACATTATTATTTTATTACGAAATAATCACTCTACCGTTAAATTTCATTACCTTTCTAATGTTAGTCTTACGTACTATTTTTGTAAATTACCCTTAGTTTATTATTGAATCTGATTTAAGATAAAAACGAATTGTTGGAATTTATTGAATTATATTTGTTTACTTAATAAAATGAATATAATTTTGTGTTCAGTTTTAGTTATTTATTTTAAAATCAAATTAAAATTTTTAATATAATTTAAATAAAATATATTAAGATTTTTAATTAGACTTTTGAAATATTGGAATCAAGGATTAAAATATTTAAATTCAATTTATATAATAATTTGAGCTGCTAAAATTTAAGTTTGAACTAATAATTACAATGCCAAATTCGAGATTTCTTTTCTTTTAAAATTAATAAAATTGGATAACTTAGGAATCAATTTTGGTCAAACAAGTTGTTTGTTTTAATTTTAATATTTTTAGGAATAATTCCTCCTTTTTCTAATTAATAATTTTTCGAAATTTGTTGAATTTAAATATCATATCCAATTTAAAATGGGTAAACTGTAAAAATAGTCACTTTTATTTATCTCATATTACATTTTAATCACTTATGTCTAAAATGTTACATTTTAGTCACTTAAGTTATCGTTTTGTTACAAAGTAGTCATATTACTGTTAAGGTCCATTACCTTCCTAACGGTGGGCCTATGTGGCAATCCAAATTAGTTTTAAATGCCAACTTGGATGCCCTACATAGTAGTCCAAATTAAATTTATTTAATTAAAAACATTTTTTTATCTCAGCAACTGGACATCCAAGTTTGCATTTGGATTGCAACGTAGGACTACCGGCTAGGGAGATAACAGAGTTTAACAGTAGAGTAACCACTTCATAATAAAATGATAAAGTAAGTGACTAAAACATAACATTTCAAACATAAACAACTAAAATATAATTTAAGACAAACAAAATAACTATTTTATAATTTACCCTTTTAAAATCCAAATTCTCACTAATTCCAGAAAAAACCCAAATTCTCACAAATTTTCATACCAAAAGGATCATAATAATATCTACAAACAAATTTTCAATAAGATTAGTTGGAACAATTATTAAGAAAAACGATAAGATTCAGTCAAACAGATAAAAATAGAATGAAATTTAGGATGAGATAAAAAGGGTTTGAAGATTTATTTATCTCAATTCCCTTTATACATTATTGATAAACCGAAATTATTGGATCTTTATACTGCTATTAAAGTAATGTTTGGATCCACACATTAATATTTGAGATATATCTCAACTTAGATATAATAAATTATATGAAAATGTTAAAATGTTAAAATAAATAAATATATGTATAATGTTAAATTTAGTCCTCCAATATTTATATATATATATTGTCAATTTGGCTTTTTAAGTTAAATCTTACTTGATTAACAAAAAACAGTTGAATTTAACCATCAACCTTATAAAGAATTAAATTGTTATTTTTAATGAAAATATTGGCTAAAATATTAAATTTTTAAATACGACAACTTGCATTACAATTCATATGTATTCCATGCTTTTTTTATCTTTAAATTATAAATTATTTGTTAACGTTAACATATATAACAAATAATGTCATGTCAGCGTGAAGTGCATTTAAATTGTCATGTAATTTGCTATGCCAATATTGTGAAAAAATTAATCTTTCTAAGGCGGCTTTTATCATCAGCATCTTGTTCTAGTTGGGATGATTCTCCTTTTATTTATGTTATGTTAGTTTTGGATTTGGCTACTAATAATTCCAATGTCTCCAAAGAAAGTTAGAACCAGAATCTCAGATATAGTATCAAGTTTTAATATGAGTTCTGATGCGAGTTCTGAATCGAAATGAGTTATAAATGATTTGTCTGTGGAATTCCATTAAGAAGATAATAAAAAGATTTAATGTGATGGCTTTTATCATGTGAGAAATTTTGAGGACGAAATTTTCGTAAGGGGGAGAGTTGTAATAGCTTGTTTTCCAATGGTTTCAGGGCCACCAAATCCAATAAGTAAGTTCGTAAATATTAGTATTTAATATTTACGAGCCAAATATAATTTTAAAAAGGTTATTAATTTGATAAATTTTGTTATATAAGCTATTTATTAAGTTCAAATGGTAAAACTCTAAGGTTAAATGGTTTTAGAAAATGAGGTATCGAGACCTCATTTTTATAAACCGAGCCATACATATTTTTATAAATATTTACTGAGTGTCATTAAGGTGATATTAAAGTTTCATTGAAAAATTTTAACGTTTCAATGATAAATTAATTAAAAGAACTAAATTGTAAAATATATAAAATTTGATCGCTATTTGATTTGAGTGATTAAATAGCTTAATGAATGAAACTACATGGACTTGCATGGTAAATATACCATTTTTAAAATATGTTGGATGGACTTTTTATTAAATTATAATAATAAGTAAAAGAATAAAAAAAAATGATTCATTCATCTTCTTTATCACTTAGCTGAAACTAAAAAGGGGATGTGACAGCCCTAATTTGGCCCTAGTCGGAAAGTGGTTTCGGGACCACAAAACCAAGTCATAAAAATAATTAACCGTTATAATCTATGCTTACTGTATGTGTACATGCACGTGTGAAAGTTTCATGTTTTAATTCGGTCAATTGTATGTGAAATTATTAAATAGGACTTATGTGAGAAAATTCTGAAATGTGATAGGTTAATCTTAAGTGGCCTATTAATGCATGTGACAAAGAGGATGGACTTGCATGTCAAATATTCATTTTATTTAGGTAGTGACTGGCCATGATGATATGTTATATAGAATATATGTATTATTTAATTATAATGGCTTTATAATTTTAATTTAGTAATGAATTAATAAAAAGAAAATGGGTGATGAAAACAAAGCTTCACCTTTGTTCTTCTTGGCCGAAATGTAAGAGAGGAAAGGGGAGAAAACTTCATTCGGTTACCATAGGCTTAAATCAAGGTAAGAATTTTTATTAGTTATTAAAATTTTAGTTGTTTTTAAGTTAGTTATCAAGTTCTTATTTCAACCCATGTTAAAATTTTGAGTTTTGGGAGAATTTGAGCTTTCGGTCATGGTGGGAATAAAATAAAATGAGTATATGTGTTAATTACCTTGTATTTGAAGTTTTGAAGAATAGGTAGTGATTAATTAAAATGATGAAGGTTAAATCTTTAAATTTAGTTGAATTTGAACATTTGGCATTACCTATGATATTAGATATGAGTGTATGAAAGGTTGATTTTGAGTAGCTAGGTGTGTTAAAAAAAAAATTGATGATTTGGGTGGTATCTATGGTTGATTCGGTTATAGTCTTTGCATGAGTAAAATATACATATGAAAATGGTTGTATTTTTAGTTGATATTTGTGTTCAAAATGGTTCAATTTGTTTTAGCCACATGTGCATAAATTTTAATAATAGAATAGGTAATATGTACTTGAGTATTCGGTTATGGTTTTAGGTTCAAGTTGACGGATATGTAAAAATTAGCTTTTGGTATGTATTGATTTAGTATAGGAGTTCGAAAATGGCTTAATTTTCATGTTTAAATTCGGTTATATCCGATCATGGTTGGAGTTATTTTGATATGCATATTACAAGGTATATATGATTTGTGTTTTGGTTGCATAACTATATTTGGTTAATAATATGAATGCAAAGAGTTGTGATTTAGTATATTGTAATAAATCTGAACGGGACAGCAGCTGTAAAGTGATTTTGGAAAACCACCATAAATTGTGAGAGTGGAGTTAGAAGATGAATAAACTATTTAATTAAAGATTAATGAGTCTAGTTTCAAATGAAATCAACGAGAACATATTTTGACTTTTGTACAATTAGAAATTTGATTCGTAATAAAGGGTGGTCAGATTAGTCAAACAGTGAAATAAGGGGAAACTTTAAGAAAAATCTTGTATTGATTGGCCAAACTAAAAATTTTGAAAATTTTATGGATAAAAGATATATGAGTCTATTTTCAGGGAAATTTTACGGCAATTGATTTGGAGTTTTGTAGCTCAAGTTATAAATAATTTGGTGACTGTTGCTCAGGAAGACAGCTTATTGTGAATTTGTGATTATGTGGTAATCATTGATAAAAATTTGTTAATGAGTTGCTTAATGTTTTCTTATAAACTTACTATGATCTATGTGTGTGAAAGTCGAATATATATATTATATTTCTGAAGAAATGCTTGAATAGTCGAATAATGACTAGTTTAAAATTTTTGAATTTAAGCTCAAGAGCAAGAAGGTCGAAGTTGGATAGGGGAAAAGAGAAAGTAATTGAGTAGCCTTTCCGCAACCGTTCAAGTATATCCGAAGTAAGTTTTGAATAGCCACATTTAGTACGTAATTGATAATGTCTTGATATGTGTATGATAACTGTACTGCGATCTATTGATTCTATTTGAATATAGTTGAGTGACAAATAATTTATGTTTAAGGCTTAAAGCCGAATAGACATTAGAAGTTAAGCTTGGAAAGTAAATGGACATATATTCTTATGTATGTTATTGAGCCAAAAGTTATATGAATGGTGCCCATGTTATGCTATTATTCGAATGGAATAAATGAACTATGATTGTGAGATGTTATGTGAATTGAATTTTCTTGCGAATAAGTATGCATGACATTCAGTGATGTATATCCGGACTTAGGATCCGCAGGCTATGTGCTGGAATTATATCCGGACTTAGGGTCCGCAGGCTATGTGCTGGAATTATATCCGGACTTAGGGTCCGCAGGCTATGTGCTGGAATTATATCCGGACTTAAGGTCCGAGCTACGTCTTTGAAATATGTCCTGCTAAAGTCCCACGAGCTTCGAGCTAGTATTATACTGGTTTAAATTCCGCAGAGCTTGTGCCGGTAATTGGTTTCAAGTCCTAAGACCTAACAGGCTTAATGCCAGTAAGTTAAGTAAGATTACGATATTGAATGTTCGCAGTAAACCATCGTCGAGTAAGTACTATACATTTAAAATGTTCAGGTACGTATTACTTACTCATCGGTGAATTGATTTCCAAGTGAATCATTAGCATCAAAGAAGAATATATATATATAAATATGATTGATGGTTATATTTGTGAATATGAGAATGATTTAATCGGTCATGGTATATTTGTATATGAATTATATGTTAAAATTTCTTTATGTACTCATGTACATTCATCAATGATTTTTGTGAATTATTAGTACTAAAGAATGATACTTAAGTGTGAATGAATGTTTGATGTTCGATAAGTCTTTAATTGTTTGTGATGCTTAAAACTTACTAAGCTTTGAAAGCTTACTCGTTCTTTATTTCTCTGTTTTATAGATTGTTGATTTTGGCCACCGACTCGAGGATCGTCGTGATTCATCACACTATCGATCTTTTGGTATAGTTATATTTTAGACTCGATATGGCATGTATAGGTTAGGCTGATGATAACTATGTTTTGAAATTGTAAATATTTTGGCCATACTGAAAATGGCGTATAACTTAAATATCGATGTATTTCACTCAATCTCTTTTATGTTTATTGACACTGTGAATGAGATAATTAAATGTTTAGTTCGGTAATACCTCTTAGCCTTAATCCGGCGTTCGGATTCAGGTTAAGGGTGTTACAGGGGAGAAGAAACCTAGCCTACGTCTAGCTTCAAGCAACAATTGGTAAGTCAATTTTGATCGGTTTCTTGTAATTTTTATGTTTTTAAGATCATTGCAACTAGGTTTAATTAGCTCGTACCTTCAATTTTGAAATTGTTAAAGATTTTAGATGTTGCCATTGATTAATCTTATGATTTTTTTATGTTAAATGATGAATTTGGGATGTTGATTGATAATTAAAATTATTTTGTTAAGTGATTTTTAATGAATTTATCGATTAGAGACTAATTTGTTAAAAAAATGAAAGTTAAAGGGTTTGATGTGAAATTGTTGCAAAAATGGGCTGATATGGGTGCCATGAATATTCAGCTGTTATAAATTGGCATTAGAAAATGGTTAATTTGCATGTTTTGGGCTCAAGGACTAAATTGAATAAAAGTAAAACTTTAGGGCAATTTTGTAAAAATATAAACAATGACTAAATTGCATAAAATACATTTTTTTACTGTCTAAATTTATAGATTGAATGAAATTATTAATTTAGATCAAGACCGGGTGGAAAATTGAGGAGAATGTTACCAAAATGCCCTTATACTTCGACATTTCTGCAATTTAGTCAGGTAAGTTCGTACGGTTAGAATTTAACATCAATATGAATTTTTGAGTAGATTAATATGGTGCAACTTGTATATTTATTTTTAATTGTTGATAATTAATGGTAGTTTGATATTATAATATTGAATTGATGCTCGATTTGATTTGAATGCGGGATAGAATACAGTCATGATTTGGTGTGTTAAGGGGGATTGGAGTGTAGACGATTGTGGAGTGATGGACATTCATGCTACCTGAGTAAACCGATGCTTAACATTTGTTGCGAACTCTTGTGTTATACTCTTTTTTTGGTATGTTGGTTGCACTAGCACTTATGAGCATTGATGTGATGGTTGGTGTAACACATCAAATATTTAAGAGTCTAATTATGAGAATCTTCAGTAAATAGATTTTTGTATCTCTGGTTCTACAGTCTACTTTTGTGTTTAAGGTCTAAAGTTCTAATTTCGTTGCTAAAAGTTTTGTTATTTTAAAACAACCCTTATCCATGTGTTAGATGCTTAAGTGCAATTCTGGGTAAATTAGTGTCAAGAATGAGCCTGCTGGTTCACTGGTTAAGCATTTGTCTATATTCTGTCTGGTTTTGAGTTCGAGTCCCATCGTACGTAATAGGAAATATTTTTGCAAATACCGGAAGGGGTGGTGGTTAACTTAAAACATTGTATCATTCTTTTATTTTTTTATTTTTTTCATTTCTTCTTAAATTTTAGTTCATTGTTTCTCTATTCTTCCCTCTTTTATTTTTCTCTTTCGGCAATTGATTTTTATGTGAATTGAGAAGTCTTGTTGCCTGTGAGGTCGATTTTGCATAAGTTTCATTGTGACTTCCTTTCGTTTGTGATTTTCGTTCTGTTAACATTTTTTTTTGTCAAAATGAGACTTTGCTCGTTTAATTGACATTCTGTTAAAGAATCGATTGGTTACTTTGTTTAGGCAAGGATATTGCAGAAGACATTAATCCGTCGTATTAGTTTGATTTCTCCTGTTTCGTATGAGGTGAGTGTGAGAACTAGAATAGAATTGCGTCGAATCTTTTGACATGTTTTTAACAATAGGTTGAATTTGTTAAATGTTGAAATTGATAGTGTAATTGATCGTGGAATGATTAATTAGGTTCTGGGTAATCTCCCCGTCAAAACAAAATTAGGTGCGTACCGAAAACCTTAGTTTTGCAAGTTTCGGTCGCTAAAATGGTGGCTATGGATGCCACATGGCCAGGCACATGGGCGTGTGACTAGGCCGTACGAGCCACAAGGGCATATGGCAGGCCGTGTAATCGGCCGTATAACTCACTGTTTGTCAATTTAGGGCCACACGGGCGTGTGTCTAGGCCGTGTGTGGCCATATTGGTGTATGGTTCACATGGGCAACAGACACGAACTTGTGTCTAGGTCGTGTAACTCACTATTTATCGATTGAGACCACATGGCCATGGATATGGGCGTGTGCCCAGGCCGTGTAACCCGCTATTGAGGTATAAAAGCCACACGGGGAAGGACACGAGCGTGTGTCCAGACCGTGTAACTCACTGTATATGCTTGAAAACCACACGGCCAGGGTACACAGGCGTGTGACCTGGCCGTGTGACTGATAATTGGGCTGAAAACTGTCTTTTGAGGCCAAAAATGTTACTTATCCTTGATATTGGTTTCCTCAATGGAAGAGTAATCGAAATTGATTATATGAGAACTGTCTGATACATTGGGATTGATTCGTAAGTAACATTATTATATGTGCACTGTGATATCTACTATATTTTGGAACTATCTTAGTTAATTGTATAATGTATTAAAATGACTGAACATATGATACAAGTAATTGTAATCTGTATTAGCATGTGGTGGGAGGCTGTGAGGAGGGAAGGAGTTTGTAATGAAATCGTGGCTATGCCACAATGAGTATTGCTCGTCGCATATTAATCTAGCAGCTAAGCTACGTTCTGTGAAAATGTCATTAAACACTCTAAAGATGTGCAAGCATGGATGGGCATTAAATGTGATATTGTAGTTAGAATTGCCAAAATAAGTTTATGCGATAGTCGTGAACGTGGTATGCGGGGATGTCAAGGACGTCAAGGAGGAGCTCGAACCGAATCATCTTCTATGGGTAGCATGCCTAACCTAGAGACCAACGAGACTATTGGTACTCCCACTGCTGAGACGGAGTCCCAGACTCCGACAGTTAGGGACGACGCACTATCCCAGACCATGATTCAAGCACTGAAGAAGGTCGTTGGTACCCATTCGGGATCGTGAGGCTAAGGGTCTTATGTCTCCCAAGTCGCACGACGTTTTACCTGAAAAAACTTCTTGCGCAATTCATGCCTTTCTGTTTTGATGACCATAAATTGTTTCTTGATTTCCATTTCAAATTGTTCTCTGGAATTTTTATCAATATGAAGTGATCATAACACATTATATAAGACTCGTGATTCAGGTAATCCAATCTTCTTTGTGTAAGGCGGAAGCCCCAAAAAAAGGTTTTCCATAAATAGGTAATCAAAAGATCGAATCACTATGCGTATCTTAGTGGTCGTTACTTTTGGTGGTCTTTTTTTTTGGCTGAATCCTATAATTAGTCCTTTAGGTCAATCAATTCGGGCTGATAGAATATATAAACGAGTACCCCTAGAGCTCTAGGGTTTTGTATTTCTAGCTGACATAATAGAATTACCCTTTAATGAGTTTGACTTAATTTTGGGAATGGATTGGATTGTTGAGTAACGGGTCAATCTAGACTGTACAACCAAGAGGGTTACTCTGAGGTCGACTGAGAATGACGAGGTGGTTATGATCAGTGAGCATCGGGATTACCTCTCCAATGTAATCTCCGTTTTTATAGCAGATAAGTTAGTTCGAAAATAGTGCGATGCATACCTTACTTACGTGTCTGATTCTACTTCCGAAAAGATTTCAGTGAGTGATAATCACACCGTGAGGGAATTCTCGGATGTCTTTCCTGAGAAATTGCCCAGAGTGCCTCCAGATAGGGAGGTGGAGTTTGGAATTGATCTGCTACTAGGTACTACTCTAGTGTCTATTGTGCCTTATCGCATGGCACCAAAAGAGTTAACTGAATTAAAAGCGCAACTTCAAGAACTCCTTGATAGAAGATTTATTCAACAGAGTGTGTCTCTATGAGGGGCTCCGGTATTGTTTGTTAAGAAAAAGACGGGTCGATGAGAATGTGCATTGATTATAAACAGTTGAACAATTTGACAATCAAGAACAAGTACTGTTACTAAGGATTGATGACTTGTTTGACCAGTTTCGAAGAGCGTCCATCTTTTTCAAAATTGATCTATGCTCTGGTTACCATCAGCTTAAAGTCAAAGAGGTTGATGTGTACAAAATTGCCTTCCGGACTCGTTACGGACATTACGAGTTCTTAGAAATGCCTTTCAGTTTAACGAATTTCCCAGCGGCATTCATGGAATTAATGAACCGGGTATTCTAATCGTATTTGAATCAATTTGTGGTGGTGTTTATCGATGATATTTTGATCTAATCTAAAACTAAAACGGAGCATAATGATCATCTTCGTATTATTTTTCAGATACTCTAAGAAAAATAGTTGAATGCCAAATTCAGTAAATGCAGTTTTGGTTGCAGGAAGTCGTCTTTCTGGGTCATGTGGTGACTACAAAGGGGATCTGAGTTGATCCCCAAAAAATTGAAGCTATTGTCGAATAAAAATGGCCGAGAAATGTATCTAAGTTGTGCAGCTTCTTGGGTTTAGCCGGTTATTATCAGATGTTCATCGAATGGTTTTCTCTAATTGCATCACCTCTAACGAAACTATTGAGCAAGAATGCCCCATTCGTGTGGTCTGAGGCATAACAGTGTAGTTTCAATAAACTTAAGTCCGTCCTGACACAGACTCTTGTTTTAGTCCAATCGAAATCGTGTCGAGAGTTTATGGTTTACAGTGATGCTTCACATGTTCGGTTAGAATGTGTACTTATGCAGGACGGTAAGATGGTCGCTTACGCGTCGCGGTAGCTTAAAACACACGAGGGTAACTACACTACGTACGATCTTAAACTAACTGCGATCGTGTTTGCTTTGAAGATCTGGAGACATTATCTGTATGGTGAAAGGTGTATTATTTACACTGATCACAAGAGTCTCAAATACTTGTTAACTCAAAAAAAGTTAAATTTTCGACAACAATGATGGGTTAAGTTACTAAAGAATTACGATTGCACAATTGAATATCACCCGGGTAAGGCTAATATGGTAATTAACACCCTTAGCCGTAGAGCAATGACTGATCTGAGAGTGATGTTCGCTCGTCTGAGTCTAGTAGAGAATGGAGGACTGTTGGTAGAATTACAGGTTAAACAGATTTGTATAGATTAGATTCAAGCTAAACAATAGAACGACAAATATTTAGTGCAGCAATTGCAATATGTTGGTTCAAATGAGAATTCTGATTTGAGCTTGAGTGGTGATAATGTGTTATGCTTCAAGGGTCAGATTTGTATACCCGATAATAAGGAACTAAAGCATTCCATCCTATAAAAGGCGCACCATAATACTTGTGTTATACACCCTAGTGGGAATAAAATGTACCAGGATCTCTAGGAACTTTATTGGTGGCCCAAACTGAAACGGGAGGTAGTCACCTTTGTGTCTTACTATCTGACGTGTCAAAAAGTTAAGGCCGAACATCAGTTGTCCTCTGGACTGCTTCAGCCCGTCAAGATCCCACAGTGGAAATGGGAGCGGGTAATAATAGATTTTCTTACGGATTACCCATAACTCCTAATAAAAGGGATTCAATTTGGGTCATAGTCGATCGGTTGACCAAATCATTTCTCTTCATTCCTATCCGAACAGATTACTCCTTACAGAAATTAGCTAAACTGTACATTATTGAAATTGTGAGACTACATGAGATTTTAGTCTCGATTATCTCTAGCAAGGATCTACGATTTACATATCGATTCTGGAAGAAACTGCATGGGGCCTTAGGCACCCAACTTAATTTCAGCAAGGCATACCACCCTCAAACCGATGGACAGTCGGAACGAGTTATTCAGATCTTAAAGGATATGCTCTGAGGTTATGTGATAGACTTCAGTGGTAGTTGGGAGGAGTACTTATCGTTGGCTGAGTTTACATATAGTAACAACTTCCAGTCTAGTATTCAGATGGCACCCTACGAGGCCTTATAGTTATATGGTCGTAAGTGTCATACTTTGTTATGTTGGACTGAATTAAGTGAACATCGGGTATTGGGTCCTGAACTGGTTTCTGATACTGAGAACACAGTGAAAGTGATTCATGATCGTCTGAAAGCAGCCTCCTATAAACAGAAGTCTTATGCGGACTTGAAAAGAAAAGATATTGAGTTTTCGATAGGTGACTAAGTGTTTCTAAAAGTATCACCTTGAAAGAAGGTTCTCCGATTTGGTTGCAAGGGTAAGCTGAGCCCGAGGTTTATTGGACCTTACCGTATTCTAAAATGGGTCAGGCCTGTTGCGTATCAGTTGGAGTTATCATCGGAACTAGAATGAATTCATGATGTATTTCATGTCTTGATGCTGAGATAGTATAGGTCGGATATGTCACATATTGTTACTATCGATGAGATTGAATTGCGACCGGACTTAACTTTCGAAGAGGAGCCTGTCCAGATCTTGGAACGGGATATTAGGGTGTTGAGGAAAAAAACCATTCCTCTAGTGAAAGTTCTTTGGCGGAACCACAGTACTGAAGAAGCCACGTGGGAACCGGAAGAATCAATTCGACGACTATATCCGTATCTGTTCGACTCAGGTAAAATTTCAAGGCCGAAATTTCTTTTAGGGGGAGAGAGTTGTAAAGCCCCAAATATTTAAGAGTCTAATTGTAAGAATCTGCAGTAATTAGATTTTTGTATTTCTAGTTCTGCGCTCTGCTTTTGTGTTTAAGGTCTGAAATTTGAATTACGTTGCTAAAAGTTTTATTATTTTAAAACAACCCTTATCTATGTGTTAGGTGGTTTAGTGCAATTCTGGGTAAATCAGTGTCAAGAATGAGCCTGCTGGTTCACTGGTTAAACATCTGTCTATATTCTTTCTGGTTCCGAATTCAAGTCCCATCATACAATATGGGAATTTTTTTTGCAAATGCCGGAAGGGGTGGTGGTTAACTTAAAATATTCTATCGTTTTTTTTTATTTTTTATTTCTTCTTAAATTTTAGTTCTTTGTTTCTCCGTTCTTCCCTCTTTTATTTTCTCTTTCGATAATTTATTTTTATGTGAATTGAGAAGTCTTATTGCCTGTAAGGTCGATTTTGCATAAGTTTCGTTGTGACTTCCTTTCGTTTGTGATTTTCATTCTGTCAACATTTTTTTGTCAAAACGGGACTTTGCTCGTTTAATTGACATTCTGTTAAAGACTCATTGGTTACTTTGTTTAGGAAAAGATATTATAGAAGACGTTAATCTGCCGTATTAGTTTGATTTCTCCTATTTCGTACGAGGTGAGTGTGTGAATTGGAATAGAATTGTGTTGAATCTTTCGACATGTTTTTAACGATAGGTTAAGTTTGCTAAATTTTGAAATTGATAGTGTAATTGATCGTGGAATGATTGATTAGGCCGGGTAGTTTCCGTATTGTTTCCCCATCAAAACAAAATCAGGAGCGTATCGGAAACCTTATTTTTGCAAGTTTCGGTCACTGAAAATTGTGGCTGTCGACACCACATGGCCAAGCACATGGGTGTTTGACTAGGTCGTGTGAGCCACACGGGCGTGTGGCAGGCTGTGTGATCAGCCGTGTAACTTACTATTTGTCAATTTAGGGCCACACGGGCATGTGTCTAGGCCGTGTGTAACCATATTAGTGTAGGGTTCACAAGGGCAATGTTCAATGACGTGTGTCTAGGCTATGTAATTCATTTTTTGTCGATTGAGACCACACGGCCAGGGACACTGGCGTGTGCCCAAGCGTGTAACTCACTGTTGAGGTATAAAAGCCATATGGGCAGAGACATAAGTGTGTACCCAGGCCGTGCGAATCACACGGGCAAGGACACGAGTGAGTGTCCAGACTGTGTAACTCACTGTTTATGCTTGAAAACCACACGGCCAGGGCACACTAACGTGTGACTTGGCCATGTGACGATAATTGGGCCAAAAACTATCTTTTGAGGCCGAAAATGTTACTTAACCATGATATTGGTTTCCTCAATGGAAGAGTAATCAAAATTGATTATATAAAAACTATCTGATACATTAGGATTGATTCATAAGTAAAAATATTATATGTGCCCTGTGATATTTACTCTGTTTTGGAACTATATTAATTAATTGTATAATGTATTAGAATGACTGAACATATGATACGGGTAATTGTAATCTGTATTAGCATGTGGTGGGAGGCTGTGAGGAGGGAGGAAGTTTGTACTGAAATCGTGGCTATGCCACAATGAGTATTACTCTAATTCTTGCACTTGTCTCATTTTAATTTAGCAGCTAAGCCTCGTTTCTGTGAAAGTGTCATTAAACACTCTAAATGTGTGCAGGGATGAATGGGCATTAAACGTCCATAGTGGTGTGTTGGGATGGTTGAAAATGGTGTGTAGAAGACGGAAATAGGAATATTGCATTTGAATTAAATCTGAATCATATCTGAACTGAAATTGTATATATGTACATTTTTGTAACACCTCTGCTCTGAATCTAAATTGAACATGCTTTTATGTCAAACAGAATATCTAAACTGGAATTTCTTTATAAGTAACCGTTGTTGAATTACATTCATTTTACGCACTGAGTTCACAACTCACCCATTTATTGATTGGATTTCAGGTGGTACCCAGTCTTGATCGAGTCAGTGTCGCAGAAGCTTAGTCAAACTTCTATATTTCCTTTTAAGTATTACTATTAGGGATCTATGTTTTATGATATTATGGAATTTATGAAGGTTATATGTATTAAATTATGGTTGTGATGAATATTACGTGACTACAGGTTCAATTTGACTGTGCTATGATAGTATGAACTTTAGTATAGGTGATGTAACTCTCCAACTTGGTCTGAACATCTAGGCCGAGTTTAAGGTGTTACAGTTGGATTAGCTCTTATGAGCATTGGTGTATTGGTTGGATTAGCTCTTTTGAATATTGGTGTGCTTGAGGGATTGGCTCGTATGAGTTTCTGGTGTGTTTTGGGTGGACTGACGATTTACTCTTATCCATAAGTCATTCTTCAAATGGAAAATTTTGATAAAATAATCTGTTTAATGAATTTGAAAGATTTGTTATTTATTGAATATTGATCTGAACATAAATAAATTTATCAGTTGAGATTGTGGATGATGCTTAGGTTTGTGCTAAGCTTATGATTGCATTATGTCATGTTTAATATTAATGATATATATTGAAATGGTAAGTGGCCAAACAGAAATATGCTTATGTTCATGAAAAGGTGGTAAGATTCAAAGGTATATTTTCTTATAAAATGGTTTATCATGTGATTGACCCCAAATGAGTTATATACATAAATGTACTAACTTGTGTATTGATGATAATGATTAGGCTTATGTAAAGCTTGAGATTATGATTGATGTTTATACTTATGTCTGGTATTATACAAATGAAATGGATAAGAAAGGGTAATGAAACGATTAAATCATGATTGAAATGTGATATGATGAAAAATGGATTGATGAGTTGAATGGTGTATTTATATAAGAGAAATTACGATATTATTGATGAACATACCTATGAGATGAATAAATATATTAACTAGTGAATTGATGTTGTTATTTAAGTTTATACTTAGTAATTGAAATGGAAAGTAAGTAAAGGAAGTAATTCATAGTTTTACGAAAAAGTTAATGATAGTGTATAATGATTTATAAAATCCTATGATGTTAGGAATGAAAAATATATATATGATGTTAATAGGCTTACTCATTTATGAGTTGATGGTTATGTAGCTGTTAAATCTTGAGGTAATGGTATAGGTTTATATTTAATCTATAAAGTTCATTGTGAAATGGATTGTTATGTTCAAAGTTTATACGAGCTTACTAAGCATTCATTTCTTACGCAGTTATTTTCCTGTACTTTACAGATTATTGGAAATCGATCAGGTTGGAAGCTCGTCGGAGATCTATCACACTATCCAGCAATTATATTGGTAAATTTGATATCTTAATCAAGGTTATAATGGCATGTATAAGTGAATTGTGTTTGATGAGATGTAATGTTTGGCTTGTAAAGATGGTATATAAATGTCGGTTGTTTGGTACCATTTGGGAATGGTTGGTTTGTGTCATTTAGGTGGTTATGATGTATGTGAGGAATGGTCCAAATAGTAAGGTTATTTAGATTTGGCATTGATCTAATATGGTATGATTGATTTGTATAAATTGTGATATGTTTTGGCATTGGAACAAATTAGTTGATAAATGGTAAATGTACATATGTTTAGATTGATTTGATGATTATGTTTGATGTGTCTTTTGACATATTAGTTGTATGGATAAAGGACCTACTGAATTGGTCTTAATATGCATGCTTTGGTATGTTTAAAAGCTTGATTGTATGTGCAAACATCTTGTAGGTGTGAGCTTGAAATGGGTGAAAGGAATGACTTGAAATTGGCTTATTTCTTGTCCACACAGCCTAAGACATGGGTGTATGTCTCAACCGTGTGTGACACACGGCAATGTGACACAGCCGTGTGTCCCTTGTAGGTTTTTTAAAGGTTGCATTTCGAGAATTACACGGCCTAGCACACGGGCGTGTGGCTTGGCCGTGTAACCTAAGTCAAAGAGTTATATGGGCACGACATGGGCTGAGACATGACCATGTGTCCCTACTTCGATTACCCACATGGCCTGAGACACAAGCGTGTGTCTCAGCAGTGTGACCCCTCAGTTTAAAAAAAAATTTATCTTTTTCCTAAAAATTATATGTTTTCGATTTGCTCCTGACTTGTTTCTAATGTGTTTTTAGGGCATCGAGGACTTGTATAAGGGACAATATGTATGCCATTGATTGGTTTTACATTGATTGATATTGTGAATTAAATGTTTTAAATTCTTGATAGTTTTGAAATGTAAACTTCGATAATGCTCAGTAACCCCCTAACTCATATCCGTCGCCGAAATAGGGTTTCGAAAAATTACCGAGAAACCGTAACTTAAAAACTTTCATTCTTAAACATTTCATATATCATAACATAATTCATTCATACACATACATAACGTCTCTTATTCAAACCCTCAGAGCCTCCTTAATTGAGATATATATCTCCCTTAATTGCTTGTTGGAACATTGTTATGTTTGTTTTTCTTATTTAATTTTATTAATGAAAGCTTTTACCCTCAAAAAGTAAATTTAGTTAATATTTTCATTAAAATTTAAAAATCAAATTAACAAAAAAATAAAGAATTAGAAATTAAATTTAAAATTATACCATAAATATATTATTTATTCTTAGTGGGACATGTACCCGAATTTCATTACACATTTTGCAGGCTAGAAAGTAGAATAAAAATGAACATAGTTTGTTCCTGAAATATAGGTGGTAAAAATTTATATCTTAGCTTCAAGTCCGACTAATCATTTCTTTCTTTTCTTATGAAGTATTCGTGTTTAATGCATATCCGAATATGAATATTCCTCCACATTCGTAGACCAACATCAAAAAGAAAAGAAAAATCGAACATATCCATGTCGGACACAAGTCAAATTATAATGGTGATGGGATGTTTGTCATCTCCTACAACCAAGAAATGCCTTCCTTCTTCCATTACCATTAAACCATATTCATTAGCCCTACTTAAATGCTCACAAGGGTTAACTTCAAACTGAATTTCACCCATTTCCCCTCCACTTAATATCACACTTCGAAATCCAATCAATTGTTTCTTTGGCCTTCCATTTCCATGGTTTCCATGCCTCACATACAACAATACCGGATGCTTACCTGCCAACTCCCCGTTATTTTTCACTCCGACGTGGACCGTGATCTTCCTTTCATCACAGATTTCAGCACCTACTTCCGAAACTAGCATGTATCGTACAGAATCGGAGGTCTCCTTTGTATGTAAACTTGAAGAATGGTTCAAATAAAGATTGTTTTGGGACACACGGGTGAACGAATACGAATACTTTGAGTAACTAAGGCCATAACCGAATTCAAAAACCGTGTCTCCTTTATAGAATCTGTATGTGCGTCCAGGATAGTCCAATGATGATTCAGGTCTCATCCTCATGTCTGTCATTGGTACTTTGGTGAAATCTTGTGGATACCAAGTTACGGGTAATCTCCCTCCTGCATGACAGTATATAGTGAATCATCATTGATCGTATAACATTTTATTGGCAATAGACAGTATCAACAGATTGTTACCTGGATTGTGATCACCGAAGATTACTTCCGCGAGTGCATTACCTCCGCCTTCTCCTGGATAACCAGCCCAAAAAATG
This sequence comes from Gossypium arboreum, assembly GCF_025698485.1. Taxonomy (NCBI): domain Eukaryota; kingdom Viridiplantae; phylum Streptophyta; class Magnoliopsida; order Malvales; family Malvaceae; genus Gossypium; species Gossypium arboreum. The sequence goes on along the minus strand of NC_069074.1, from coordinate 26,716,711 downwards.
CCACCGATTCTCGGATCATCCTTAGCGAAAGATATATCAATCGGACCTCCGGAAAGAAGCACTAAAACAACCGGTCTCTTTGCAGCTTTTGCAACGCTGACGATGAGTTCTTGTTGCCTCCCAGGAAGAAACAAATCAACCCGATCGAGCGCCTCTCTTTCTTCAGTTTGATCTAATCCCATTATCAACACTACATAATCTGCCCGTTTTGCAATGTCAACTGCTTTGTCAATTGCACCAGTAGAACAAGAAACTGTATCACAACCGGGGTGGTACACGGTGTTCTTAACGTAGCTCTCCAAAGCTTGCAAAGGAGTAACAGACTTGCATGGAGGGCCTGCATAGTTTCCGATAAGTGTTTGTGGCGAATTGGCATTTGGACCTATTACAGCAAGCGACATGGTAGATTTTGGAAGTGGAAGAAGTTTAGCATCGTTCTTTAAAAGGACAATGCCATTACGAGCAGCTTCAAGTGCTAGAATCTGGTGCTCAGGGGAGCAGATTTGGTCCGCTCCAATATTTCCAAAAGGATTTGGTACCGGATTTCCATTGAAAAGGCCTAATCTCATTCTAACAGCATACAGATTATGGAGAGCTCGGTCTACTTGAGATTCTGGTAGTTTTTTCTGCAGTACTGCAGATTTGGTATAATTCTGCAAATAGGATCCACAGTTGAGATCCATGCCTGTAAATATTCATCAAACAAAAACATAAGGACATTTATTCGTAAGGTAAAATCGAATTTGCTGACATTATAAATCATCTTATAGAAACAAAAAACATTTAGAGTGCAGAAATTACATATGAAATGCATCATCATTTATGTTCCTTTTATGATGCTTGTCATAGAAATGATAAAATATGAATTATCAAATTTTTAATTTTCTCTCTTAAAATCCTAGGCCTACATTTTTTCCCTAGAAGAAATTCCATATTTTACTTAAATGCTTCACTTTTCTTGAACACTGTGTTTGAAATCCGTATCTGTCGTATACCCAAACATGAGGATGCAGATACAACCTACCAGTGAGAATGGAAGTATGCAGAAACACATGCACACGTTATTTATGTTATTTGGACTCGGGTGCAAATTTCGCATATAAACATGTGTCTAAGGCATGTATGTACATTTGAAATGCCTTTAAAAGATCATATTCCAATATCCATATACGAATATGGGATGGTCACGCAGTACTTTAAAAAAAATTGAAAATCGGAGCTTCATATGACAAGATTACAAGGGGTGAGGATGTGCATACCGGCCTTGAGAACATCAACAACAGCATCTTCGGGTGCTTTGGCGTATCCTTGATCGTTGTGGATGATTGCAACCGCATCACAGTCCGATGTGACATACCTGAATCAGAATTTTCAACCAGTGTATATTTTATCATTGAGTTGTTGATCTATGTTGTGTCCAACTCTTTCATTTATATTTTCGTAAACGTATGATCTTTCATGGCCTCTTATGATGATGATGCCCGTCCCTAACTCTCCAAATGCATTAAATTTTTTTTTGAAGAACATACCCATAGTGATTTTCACAGAAAAATCTGAATTTATTGAAATGAAAAGAATTACCCTTTGAAATCCCATTCGCCTCTCACAGTCTTGAACAAGAGACTGGAATCAGCACAGCTTGGGACGCCATTAACTCTATTGTAAGCACACATAACTCCACTGGCTCGCCCATCTCGTACGCACTTCTCGAATGGCGGTTGGTATGTGTCGGCTAAATCTTGCACTGTTACCTACAAATTAATCCAAATTCCAAAACCAAAAAAGTTAAAAATTTACTGTTCTACTTGATATGGTTTTTGACATTAGAGACCAATAAAGTAGCTTTTTATTAAAGCAAGATTAACAACCGCATCTTCACCAACTTGCTTCACATGTTTGTCATCCAACCAGGTATATCTACTTATGTTTTTTTTTTTTTTCCAAATTATTTCACATATTAAGATATTGAACATAAAAGATAAATAATCATCTTCGAACTTGATTTTTAGATTTTTTTTTAAAATTATTTATGTTTGATATTTATCGAAATTTACCCAAAAAATAAGAACAAACAACATAGAATCAAATTCCAAGATGATAATCTAATGCTATAGTGGCTTGAAAGCTTTTCTTTTTTATTTTCTACTTTTTTTTCCTTGACTTCCTTGGGAAGGAAAAATTATTATTAAACAATGACCATATATTAAAGATAAAAAAGCCCAGAAATGTTCTAAATTTCTTATCAAATACTACAAAAAATTCATAAACTAAATCTAAAACTAGAACTACTCTTTGCATGGGAAAATAAAAGGGAACAATGGGTAACACTTACACGAGCATCAAAGAGAAACCGGTTCGTACCCTTCCAATTATCCAAATCATAAGCTGTAAAATGCTTACAACAAGCTGAAGCTTGAAGGTGTCCATGGAGTTTCCCGCCTTGAAAAGTATCTCCTTGAACTCCTCTCACATACGACACAGCATATTTCCCAACCACAAATGGATCTTCCCCTGGTGTTTCTTGCCCTCTTCCCCACCTCGGGTCCCTAAATATGTTAATATTTGGTGCCCAAAATGTCATCCCATTTGCCTCCCCTGCATTATACATAGCTCTCGCTTCTCTTCCAATCGCCTATTTTAACATAACCACCATTAAAAACAATATTGGGAAGAAAAAAAATAACCCAGAGAAATGGCCAACTTACTTGGCCAATGCGGTACCATTGATACGGATCAAAAGAAGCAGCGGTGAGGATGACTTGAGGGAAGCTAGTAGCGGCTTTAATGGTACCGTCGAACCTGACGCCGGGACCGACGTTGGAAACTCCGTGTAAGGCCTCCGACCACCACTCGTATGCCGGGATACCTAGCCGTGGGATAGCCGGAGCTGAGTTAACGAGTTGAGAGATTTTTTCATCTAATGTAAGCCTTGAAACCAGGTCCCTAGCTCTTTGAGTTATGGGTAACTCGGTTTGGCAAAAAAGGTAGTTTTTGGTTTCTGGGTTCGATGAATCACATGCAAATGGCGGTTGGGTTGATCCGCCATGGATGAAAAGGAGAGCGAAACTTAGTAAGGAAACGAAAGAAAGCATCATCTTTGAGAAAGTGAAGCTGCCTGAAAAGTGCTTACAGTCCAGTGAGTCGTACTGAGATGGTGTTAATTATTTGTTAAAAGAGAATGACTTGATTGCCCTTGCATTGTATATTTATGAATGGGGTTTTTGGGTAACACCGAATTTTTCTCGGTGTGAACGTCTCCCATGTAGGGACGGCTTTCAGTTTAAAGGTTATGTTTTGGGCCCTTTTATTTGATTGGTTGACATGAACGGCGAAGTAAATGTTACAATTTTTTGGTTAAATTATTGTAGAGTTTGCATGATGGAATAATTTAAAGTTAGTCTGGTACTGAATAATTGAGTTGAGAGTTTAAACTCAATCAAACTCGAAATTCGTAACATATTCCTTAAATTTTTAATTACAATTAATTATTAGAAATAATGAATTAAACAAATTAATTAAAATATATTTAAAGATAAACTCAATGTAAATGAGACTAGAACATTCAACTCAAATAATTAATAAAAACGATATTATTATACAAGCTTTTCTCTTTTTTTTCTCTAAGTCGTTTGCTTTTTATCTTTTATTTTGTTCAACGGTGTCAACTTCTTTCTCATTCACTCCATATATTTTCTATCTTTTCAGTTTGTAGGTCTATTTTGTTAGTATCTTTGTTATTTTCACAAGTTGTGATGGACAGATGACGACGTTTGTCGTTCTCTAGAACTCCACCGGCCATCATTAATTTTTGAAAGTATTTCAATCTAATAAATAATTTTACAAGTTGATTTGGACCCGTGTTGTTTTAAATTTTATATGCGTTTTTATTTGTTTTTTCATTGTGTTAGAATTAAATTACCCGAATCCTTATTTAAATAAAATACAGTGGTAAAATAAAATAAAAGTAAAATCCATATAGAACTACACTTCTTTTATTTTATTTTAGAATAAGGTTTTTAAACCTTATTAAACTCTATTTATTTTATATTGATTAGAATAAAGTGTTTCAATCTTACTAGAATATGACTTTACAATCCTATAAATAGACATAATCTATTCCTCTTGTAATAATTCGAATTCGACATAGTGAATTTTCTTCTCATCTGCCCGTGGTTTTTTTTCCTAAGGGGTTTCCACGTAAAATCTTTGTGTTCTTTATTTTATTTTATTTTTACAAATTGTCTAATAAGTTTTCAGTCTTAAAAGTTTTTGTCTACTCTTGCAGCACGTTTTTTAATCTTGCTTATGCATGTAAATTTTAGTTTTACAAGTGGCTTTAGGGATGATTTTGTTATCGTCCTCTCTAGTTTAGTAAATGTTCGAGCCTTTTATCGATTTTTACTTGCTTTTTTGGACCATTTGAGGTTGATTTCCTTATCGTATTAAGTACTTGTAATTACTCCAAATATGTTGTACTGAATTGTGACAAAACTGATGGTCAAATGCTAAAGTTAAAACATTTATTGTGTTGATGGAGCTTGTCTTTTATTATTTATGACGAGTATTTATTTTTTCCTCTAAATTATATAATTCCTTTCATTTAATAAATTAACGAATTAACTTTTAAAAAACTCAAGTAATTAATAAACTTAATAATTAATATTGAATATTTCTAAAACAAATTCAAAATAATAATCAAAGTTAAAATTAAGTAGAAAAAAACTTTTAAACTTATTTTTAAATAGATAAACAACTTCAATTAAATAAACTGATATAACTTGATTGAAACTTTAAACTCCATAGGAATCCCTCGGAATCATAACCAATTTTACTGGTTGTTTGCACCGTCAAGCGACTGATTTGTGATTTATTTATTTTCTTTGGATTCATTGTAAGTTGTGGCTGTCATGAGGAAAATAGTCATGGCATGGGTCGCTTTACTTGGTAATGTGTTGAACATTTGGACCCATGTGCGTACATACATCATCTAAATTAGTACACACTTGGGACCAATGTTAACCCATCTTTCAAACTCCAATTAAATGCTTTCTAGCCTTTCTACATTTGCACCCTTTAATAAGAATTAACCCTGATAAACCCCTTCTATTTCTTCTTAATTCAAATTTGTTTTTATCCCATTCATTCTTACACCACCAATCATCTTGTTCGTCAAATATTAAAATAAAAAAAAAATTAATTTAACTTTAAACAAATTTGAACGCATTTTAAATATGTTTTCTCTTTGATTTAAGAATTAAAGGTTATAAGTGTAAGTAGATATTTTATTAAAGGAAATAAAAATTATATATTTTGTTATACCAATATATGATAGCTCGAGTGCCAAGTTTGTGAGCAATGTGAGCACACCCCCATGAACAGTATGTGCAAAACCCTCCCTCCCCTGAACCCTTGTAAAAACCATTTCGACTTAAAATTTATCTGATAAGTAAACTCACTCATTAATCGTTACATTTGAACTCAACTATCATTTGAAATGAATAATGCTACTTTACTTCGACTTATGGCATGAGATCACTTGGTTACCTACCCCTGACTCACCAATAACGACCCAGCATGTGACACTTCAAGACAAAAGATGACATGTATGTAAAGCTAAAAGACCAAAAGCCTAAGGCTGGAGGCAAGAAACTTAAATCTCCTCTACCATCACCTCACTTCAAACTCCATCCTCTCCTCCTGGTATCTCCTACTCTAGCCACTCTAAAAAGGGTGAACCACCCATCACCATCACCTATTTCTCCTTGTATCAACATATTTATTTTATTTTATAATTAAATTTAAACACCTTTTTTATTTATTAAATAATAATACAAGTAACATCAAAATTAAAATTACAAAATAACTTGTTCAAAATCCAGATTGAAGAAATACTTCAACCCGAACCACGAAAATCCAAACTTAAAAAATGTCAATAATTTAGCATAAATGTTTTTTTTTTCCAAAGTGTAGAGCATTAATAATTAGAGACTTTATTTCAGTTACCTCTTAAAACCATATACAGTATATGAAAATGATAAGAGAAATACAAAATATTTTATCACGGTTGAACTTCATTATAAGCTACAATTCAATCAATTTTAGATTATTAGATATTTTATCATTTCCTCTTAAACCAAAATCGCTTCCATTTCTTTTCTAATTCTTGTTAAAAGATACAAATCATACCATTTGAGTGACGCATAATAAAGGAGTAGATAAATTCAAACTCAAGCTTGGACTCTGTCGATTTCGGTCAGTCTCAAAGACAACTAAGACTCGTAAATGAACTATGAAATCATTCCAACCATATTCATGATTACCAAGAAATCTGACTGAACAGGAATACGTACGGTACATTGCTGCGTGGTCTTCTCGCTTAGTTTGATTTTTCCCCAAGCACCTCTTACTGGAACATGAAGCAGCAGCCCCAATCTTCAACTAAGTTTACCAATTTCCATCTTCTTCTTGATTGCTTTTTGACCATGGTATATAAAAGAGTCTAATATTCCCGAAACAGTAAAAACACCTGAATTGAAAAAAAAAAAATTTGAACAGCTCATCAGGAACTCCAATCCAATCAAGGGCATCTCTATGAGTTAAAATCAATTAACGAAGCCATATTCTTGGACTCAAAGTTTTTGTTGAATTAAACCCAGAATAAATTGCTAGAATCAAATAAAGACGATTTAGAACTTGCTAAGATATCATCTGTTTTTTATCCGCAAAATAGAAAATCTTCAGCCATAGTTTGTTGACTCAGTTATAGAAAGATGGTCAAGGAACTAAAAAACAACATAAACATGAACTTAAACTTTTCATTCTTTTTTTATTTTAAAAAAAAAAGTTGTGGGAAGGGATGAGAATTTAAACTTGTGATGTAACTTTTAGATTTTAGAAGTCGGATCTGGGAGATATTGGGTTCTTGCCTCATATGAAGTCGATTAATAATGAATAAGTTTATTTAGGGGTAAAACGCTGCTATTAATTTGTGAAATAAACAGAATGCTGGGGGAAAAATTACCTCCAACTATAGCACAAACATTTGTTAGAAAGTGCAAGAACGAGACATGCTGCTCTGTAAAAGTCACCTAAAAAATTGAAATTCAAAATAAGCTCAGACAAATAGCAGGAATCAAATAAAAATCTGAAAAATAGTCTGGACTCGGGCTAGCATTTATAACTATTCTTTAAGAGAACTCATGTCTAATGCTTGACCCCTTAGGCCCCCTCGTATATATAAAAATAAATAACTAAACTGAACCTTGAAAGTGATGTGGCATCTCTATGACGTAAAATGTTGATTCAGTCAAAGATATTGCCTAAAAACAAAAGCACAGGAGCAACCAACCTTGATAGGAGAAAGGTCATAAAAGAAGAAAACTCCAGGGAGGGATTGAAGCCGGCCTACTTCTGCACCCTTAAAATGCTCCGTTACAGAAAACTGTCAAAAGCAACCTCTCATGCATTAATCATTTTGACTAAATGAAAAACGAGATAAAATTCAAAATTTTTGCAAGTTTTAACCCCACCTGATTTGATTGGATAGTGTGCCCACTCACATCTGTGTACACGGTAGGGACAACCTACAAGATAGAGAATATATTGAAAACCATCAAACTAAGAAACCCTTTTTTTATTTGAAGCTCATTGAGGAACATGATAAGCTACATGCATCAGAGACAAAAAGCAAGAATCCATGCCCCTGAAGATATGAATGTATGCCATCAAATTACAAAGTTAGTCTGAATGCATGGTATTCAGTTTTCTTGAATTCATAACACATGGTACTTGGTTTTCTTGAATGTGTTATTCTCTCTTGCTTTCATAGAAGATGAAAGCTGTGGTATTGAGGTTTATATTTGCGCAAAAGTTTCAACTGTAGCAAACCATATTCTCAGTAGGTTCTCTGTTTTAGTTTTATTGATCTGTTTGCTGGTATCATTTTGAAATTGAAATTTTCCCCTTAATAAATTCGACAACATTCATTAGTTTAGAACGATTAAGCTAATCAGACAGACTTTTAGCATTCTGTGCCATTTATAAAGTTCAATGAGGGGCAGAATAAGCAAACTTTATCAATATTGTCAAAGCTCTTTTGAAACTAAGTTTTGAACTTTGATATGATATAACATTTATATATGCACAATTAGGAGTGGAAGCGTCACCTGCTGCAAACACTAAAAGGCTAATGGAATGAAAAGGCTTACCAGAAGGCAAATAGTCTAGATCCAGAAGTAATATTCTGTCTTCGATTACTAGATAGGTGTCATACCTCTTGATAGTTATTGGAGAATATGATAATAAAGGAGTAAAAATCAATTCACACAGAAAACTAACCTTGAGAAAGTACTGGTACATCCCACTTGGCTGTTCTTGAGTCCAATGAACACTGAATTTTAGAAGCAAAAACAAACAAGGACAAGATAAAATGTAAAATATGCCAACATCTCTCTCTTGAACATGGCCAAGGTAAAATGATTAAGCAAAAGTTAGCAAGTACCTATCAAGAGGATTCACGACCCCGGGGAAGTAATCTCCGAAAGCTAATCTATTGATCTTGTGACTTAGCTGTATCAAGTATTCATGAAGTGCAATAACATCAGATAACACATGCTAATGTACGCAAAAGATGAAAACAATAAGGCTGCATCTTACATTAAAACTGTCCTTTTGAAAAGCTAGCAAGTCATGTACATGAACATTTGATTGCTGAAAGCTTTTCCCAGGTGCAAAATGAAAGTTCCCGGCCACCTTATTAACTTCTAAAAAGCCATATATATTACACCCCTCACCTTCTTCATCCTTAATCTTCTGAAGAAAACCCTCTCTCTTGCACTGAACAGAAACAAGCAAGCATAAATCAAAGCATAAGCCAGGGTCACATTAAGTCATGTATGCCAACTGGGTTAAAGACCAATATTGAAGAGGGGAACAAACAAAATCTTTAGATAGGCCGACCAGAAAGCAAAAACAACTACTACACAGACAATAATACACTGTTACCCATTGGGATATTAGCTCAGACAAACTTGTATACCTTTCGCAAGTATCAACCATCAACAACAACAACTAAAAGTTTCAAGTATTATGCAACAAAGACTGTATTGGTAGTTGCCCTGATATAAGATGATATAAATTGTTATCTTAAGATTATTGAGAAATAAAAGAAATCAAGTTTTTTAATGCACCAAGAAGAGGGCAAGCAAGTCCCATGTTAATTACCTAATTATTAGACAAATAACAACTCCCTTGCCACCTTCATAGTTGGCATTCAAATTAAGCCTCTGTGGGAGTTGGATCTGGAACTGGTCAGTACTCGATAGGAATTCTTGGGAAGGGAAAATAGGCAATCTTATGGAAACAGGAGCAATTAATTACAAGCAAGACTATCGATACCAACAATACTAAAGGCAAACATAACATTTTCCATCCCAGCATATCTGTCTATGTGTGTCTCATTCCAATTAAAGTTGCTTAAAAAATCTGATAGTTTAAGCGCTCTTATGCAGACAGACCTGATCAATCAAATCTGGGTTTGACAACGCCCAACCTTTCTTTCTGTATGCCTCACGAACATCCTCACAGGAATTGCAACAATCATCATCAGCCTGCAAGATCAAAAGGAAAAAGAATGCTGAAAAAGGAAAAGTACATCATACCTGTAGCAGAAAGATAGTACTTCTTAAAACTGGACTGATTTCAATGATCATTCACTACCTAAATACTGGCAACATTAACTGCTTCTTCAACTCAATAATAAAACACAACCAAATCAAAAGAAATTAAGGAAATTGCCAATTGAAAAAAGAATAAAGGTGAATAAATGCCACTAAATCAAATGGGTGTATCATATTTTAGGCAAATGATGACAGAATAAAAATTCTATTAGGATCAAGAAAATAAGGTACTGGGATGGGACCCATAAAACACGTCAAAGATCCTTCATATTCAGGAAAAACATGCATCCAGCGGATTGATTTATATCACAACAAACTATAAATAAAACATACCGCTTCTGCACCATAACATGAACCACAATAAGTCTCATTGTGCTCAAGTCTGCCACCATGCCTCTGTAAAGGCTTTTCAATCTGTATGAAGTGGAACAATTATGAGCAGAAAGAAAGGCATAGGCAAAACAAAAAGAGCTGAATGTGTGGTTCCTCAGATCCTTTGAGAGAAAAAATGCAACTAAGGAATCAACTTCAAGCAATATCGCCATATATCAAACCTTGGGAGCACCAATTCCATCTGGCCTCGATTCTATAACATTGCCATGTGCATCTAACCGTTTCTTGATTATGTCATGTTTCTGCAAATTTATAAAAAAAAATGTTTACCAGAAACAACTGGACAATTTTAGCAGCAAGCACAGAAAAAAATAAGTTCTGTGTGAATGCAATTATGCACATAAGTTCCTCTCTTTTCATACAAAAAGACATCTATGTGCCCATGAAGAGAGAGAGAGAGAGAGAGAAGTAGAAAATTCCCTTTACGATACTTGATGTGGGAGAAAAACTAATCAATATAGAATTAAAAAGCATAATTCATCACAATACATACCACATCAAGATGTTGCTCTCCACTTATATCCATTGCATCAACGCTAACGATTGAGCATGCAAGAGCAGGAAATGTAACATCAAACTGCATTTTTCAAATCCAAAGGAACATTAATAAATTACATATGATAATTACAAAGGATCCACAGCAGTGCTATGAATAAAACTGAAGAAACACTACAAAATGTGTGATATAATGGTTATATTAATTTTGATGACACAGAATATGCTGATGCAGACAATATAGAAATAGTATACAGTAAAACATGAAAAATGACAATGGAATTATCTTTAGGAAACCTTGCAAAAGCAAGAAGAATCTTAAGAAAATTTTATGCAAAATTAAAGGCCATAGGAAAAAAGCTAAAAGGGAAAACTTAAATTAAAGTTGGATTAGAAGATGATAATACATTGATGCGAAGAGTTTCCCCTCTTGAAGTGTCAACCACGAGTTTTGTTTCGGTTGCAGCATGAAGATATAATCCTGCAACGAAGACAGGTAGGTAAAAACAAAAATGTTCATGGAAACAGAACATCTAACTTAGATTATGAATAAGAAAAAAAGAAACCTCCTCCCTCAACCCCCACCCCCCAAACAGGGCAACCCACCCCAACCATACCCCACTCACAAGATGTTAGGAGTTAACAGAACTGAAGAAAACTGATAAAGCAGGCACTAAAGAGAAACCAGGTTTAAGGTTAAAGTATCAAAGATAAAGCATATAAACAAGAATATCATCCATCAATAAAGATCTTAATAACCATATTCAAATTTCAAAGAAACTCAACACTGGCAAAAAGATCATGGTTGAGCAATGAAGATGCGAGTGATTATCAACAAATACAAATTTCCTTGAATGAAGTCCAGAACATATTTGAAATCTCATTGTTATCATTAACATGACTTGTTTACAGTATGGCTTCATTTGAAATGTCTGAAAATACCGACTACTAGCTCTAGAAAAAAGCCTGCAAAGTGTCTTGCACTAAAATCATAAAGAATGTGGGTGGTAACTTGTAAGCAAAACATGATCAAGTTAAACGGCTTCATAAATGGATTATAAGTTGTTCAATCCGCAATGGAAAGGCCATCGTTACCAACTCTTCAACCATATTACTGCAATACGTTCAAGAACAAAATGCAAATCTCTCAAGAACAAAGTACAAATCTCTCCGTATTCATAAACAACCCCTTAAGAATTGTACACCATAGAAGTCGAACAAATTTTGTCAAAAATGGATGGAAATATATAAATGAAGCTCGGCTTGCATATGACAGCAGCTGACAGCTATCGTTGACATTCATTTTAAATCAAATCAATTTGCAAACAGTCATTGAAAACCACCCCTCTTTACTAAAATCATTAACGATTTCCCTACTAATTCATTAATAAACCTGAGTCACCATCTCGATTCAAATCACAATTCAAATCTAAAAACGCCTAACAAATTTCAAACAATTCAATTCCAAGATAGATAAAGAAAAAAAGGAATCAGATCGAAATAATTGAGAAGAGAAAAAGGAACTTACGGAGCTCGGAGAAGAAGAGCAAGAACATTACAACGGAGGAGACGACAGTGATAACGCCACCGGAAAGCGTACGGCTGTAGAAATCCTCGTTTATCTTAGGGTATGCATCTAAATTCCTTATCTTATTCATTATTCCATCCATTGATTCTATCCTTTCTTTTCTTTTTCAATTGATTTATAAAACAATTCCTGCTCTTCTTAACCTAAAATCCAAAACAGAAAAACAAATCTAACAAGTAATTAAAAGAACATAAACCAATTGAACAAATTACTTAAACACCTCGTTGGTATTAATAGAATATTTATAGTTAAGAGTTTTGAAACGAGGAGTTTAAGATTTCCAGGGAGGAAGTCGTTTTTTCTTCTTTTCTGTGTCTCCTAAGGTTGGAAAATGAGAAAGAAGGCGAAGCTTATTTCTATTTCCCCACCCGGTATTTACGGTAAAGGGGTCTTTCTACTATAATTTAAGACAAACTTTTTTTAAGGGTAAATTTCAAAAATAGTCATTATTGTTTGGTTAAATTTATGTTTTCATCATTGTTCCATTTTGATTACTAATATTATCCTTTTGTAAGATTTTAATTAGACATAATTTAAACATGTTTTTTTACCTTTTCACTTTTTATTCTTTCTTTTATTCTTATTATTTTCTAAAAAATAAAGGAAAAGCAAATGATTATTTACCTTAGAAACATAATCTAATAAAAGCGAAATTAAGGGGACTGGCAGTCCTTAAAATAAAAATTTTTCATTTTAGTCTTTAAAAATTTATAAATTTTAAATTAGTCTAGAATTTAGAGATAAATTGTATTTTAATCTAGACTAAAATATAAAAATTTAATTTAATTTTTTAAAATTATAAAATATAATAATAAAATTACATTTTTATTATCGTAAAAATTATACCTTAAAAAAAATTTAATTTCACCTCTGAATCAGAACATATTTTTTAAGATATTGAGCGGTTTGATTACTACTCTTGAAACATGCCTTAACTAAATTACATCAAATTCTAAAGGCTATAGCCAAAAAAATGAAAGCCAGCATCCACCTTCCCAGACTCGATACTATATGATGGTTACCAGTAAAAGACTTGATCACTAGGAGATTGTCGCTCTCAATTCGACTCGTGGAAAACGGAATTCTCGCAACCATTAGAGACCTGCCAAAATAGCTTTGGCTTAAAAAAGATAAAAATTAAAAACTTATATGAACCTCCAATTTTACAAAAATAAAAATATAATTTAACCTTCTAATTAATTTTTCATTTTTCTTAATCTTTGGGTTGCTTTATAAATCACTTTAAAATAAATGGAGAGGTTAGACATTTATTAACTTTGTTGATGTAGTTTATAGGTAAATTTTTAAATAGATGTTACATAAGTAATTAATTATTTTTAAATTTAAAAAATCAAAAATATATAAAAAATATTTTTTAAATTAAAAAATATATTTTTAAAAATATATAAAATATAGATTTTTAATTATTTTAATTTTTAAAATTTAATTATTTGCTAACTTAACATACAAGTGGATTGCCAAATTAACGAAGTTAATAGAGGTTAATTTTTTCGTTCATTTCAGAGTTATTTAACAAATAATGTAAATTTAAGAACTAAAAATAATAAAATAATAAAATGATAAAATATTTTTTTATAAGATTAGAGAGCTAAAATTTTATTATATCAAAAAATATATACTCTTTATTCTTAACAAGACAATTCTAAATTCTAGCAGATACTTGAAAGAAAAAAAACAATTTACATTAAATATTATAATATATAAATATTTTTATACAATAATTTATATGAATAAGATATAAATACGTTAGCCTAAAAAATAATAAGGGTAATTATTTGACAATCATCAATGAAATTTTTAAGCTCCACAAGCGGATTGAGTGTATGATAAATATCACATTTATTTTTTTATTTTCTTATTTTTTATTAGACTCTATAATATACTTATCAAACATTCAATCAATATTTAAAGTCTAAAAACTCCGCTAATGTGTATCAAATAATTTTTAAATATTAATATATTTATATAAAATAAAATAAGATATGTAACGAGCCTTACATTTATATGATTTTATTAGTAGGTGTTAGATAAATGGCAAACATATGTTTTAAACGATAAACTATTCTATAATCTATAATATGTAATCAGAATCAGTAATATTATATATATGAAAAATATTTGATGTATGGTTAGTAGAGTTTTAAATTTCATAAGTAAGCTAAAAATTTGATAAGTGTTCTTTAAAGATAGAAAAATGTTAAAAATAAATATTTTTCAAAAATTGCAGGAGAATTTTTAAGACTGCTTATGAAATAAAACATTACAATATTAGTTTGCCAAATATATATATAATCTGTAGTTTATATAAAAATATAAATTTGGGAAAACTTTTGAACCTACTAGAATAAATTATATTTTTTAATATATTACTAAATTGACATTTAAAAATAATTGTAATGTTTAATTTAGAATTATTAGTTAAAAAATAACATAAAATATAAGTTACTAATTATACATTTAAAATATTTATAATTTAATAAAAATTTTGATAATTAAACATTTAAAAATAATCATAACTATAGTTTACATTTATTATTTAAAAATTTTGATGTTAACAAAGTTTTATTAATTTTAAAATATAATTATTATTTGAATCTAACTCTAAACTTAAAGTTAAGAAAAATTGTGGTAATTATAGTTATAATTTAATTTAAAATTATTAGTTAAAAACAAATATAATTTAAATTTGACATTACTATAAAAATTATTTTTAAAAAAATTGTGTTAATTTTATTTATATAAAATAAAATTAATAACTAATAGAACTATAAATATTTTAATTATCAATTATTTAGTATTAGAGTTATATACTAATTAAATTTTAACTTTAGTTTTATAAATAAAATTAATAGTCAGGTATATTCAGTCAAAATGCATCTAATAAAAATAGATGTAAAAATTGGAGATTGTTAGCAATAAGTTAGAATTATATAAAAATAATGGAGCATTAAAGTAATGATTTTTATGAGATAATATTGAATCATATTTGTACAACAATAGGACCAAAGAGAGAGAAATTTATTTTAATAGATTATGAAGCAATATAAGATTATAGTATTATTTTTAATTTTTTATAAGTCGATTATATTACGTGAAGCAAGTGGTGTTAAATCTATTATCCATTATTTGTTTAGTATAAGAGAAACGTTTTGCAGATTTGTTTTAAAATAAATTCAATTTCAACAATTATTTTTAATTGTTATTAGATCGTCTGTATTTACTTTCTTACGTAGTTTTAATTTTGTATCTTATTTCAATGGTTTTATGCATTAATTTAATTGTTTATTTCAATTATTTTTAAAATATTATTTTATTTTTCAAAACTAATTCACTTTTAGTATAAATTAAATCAATCTTAAACTAATTAGCACAAATATATACTTTTGAAGTTATAGAAAATATATTATTAATGAATTAAAATGTATAAAAATTCACGTGCATATGACATGAGAAGCTAGTATATATAAAAATATGAATTTGGAAAAACTTTTGTACTGATGAGAATACCTCTTATTTTTCATCATATCACTAAACTCACATTTAAAAAGAGTAAGGGAAAGCTACACCATAAGTCACTTTAAAATAGCGTCGTTTCTATTTTTGTCACTCTAACTTTTTTTTCAATTTAATCACTTTAATTAATATAATTGCTCAAATTGGTCACTGCCGTTACAAATTCCACTAATCCACCAACAAATTACTAATGTGACCTTTTTTACTAAAACTAGAGACCTCGTTGTAATTAGTCCAAAACATTTTTCTTTTGTTATTTGCAACAGGAGATTAAAGTTTGTAAATGTTCTCTTTTTCATTTTTTTTCTTGTTTGTTTCTCGGGAAAAATAACAAAAAAAAGAGACAATAATTTTGGCTCTTTTAAAACAACCCAACCACACTCTTATAGATGATTGCTAGTAAACGAGGTCGTTATTACTCATATTAGTATTACACTCGTAGGAAACAAAAATTTTAAAAAAAAACTCAAATTTTAAAATTTTCTTTAATTAATATTTTAACAATAATAAGAAAAAAAAAATCCCCCGATCTATTTTCAACTTATCAATTTCCTTTCAATTTCAAATTATAAAAAAGTTGAGCATTTGATTGGATGTCATCTACGGAATTATCATTTACTAATTGTTTTGACGCTTCTTCTATGCGGCAATGGTGTTTTAAATGTCGAAACCTCTAATTTTAATGCTATTTTCTCCATTGACAATCAATACTTTTTTTGAAAATTTCATTATTATTTTTTTAAATTATAGTAAAATTGTTGATTTTGGTACAACCTGTTGCTAAGACAATTGATTGTGTAAGTATTATTGGATTGTTAAGCCTTGCTTGATTTCTTCGGAAATTGATTTCACAAGATGAGCTTGATTAAAAAGTAAGATCTTTTAACTTTTTATTTAGAAACCTTAAAAAGTAAGATCTTTTAACTTTTTATTTAGAAACCTTAGTCCAGTCATTAAAATAATACTTATTTTCTATTAAAATTTGTTAATTTAAAATTTTGATTAGGTTGTCTTCATATGACATGATATATGATTGTCAAAAAATAAATATGTTAAATTGAATTTTTTTATAGAAACTATCAACAATGATAATGATTGGACTAGGATTTTTAAATTGAAAGGGTAAGAAGATTGAATTTATAACTTTTAAAGTATAGGGACCAAATATCAAATTCTATACAAGTACAGGGACTAACGACATATTTTAACCTTTTTGTTATAGATTTACTACCTTTACAGTTTAAGGCATTGATTCCCTATAAGTATTGGACCTTATGGCCCATGGCTAAGTGGCATATTGGGCTATGCCTTTCCTTTATTTTTGACTGACACAGGATTTTTTTTATAATTATTATAAAAAAAAATCCTCAAGAAATTAATTCTGCTCTTTTCTATTTTCTATTAAGAGTGGAATTGGTCATCCATACACAACGAGATTAAAAACCAAATCGAATGGCTAAAGATTTTTATTTTTTTATAGTTGAGAAAGTCGCGGAATTAGAAAATATTTTTGAAGGGCGAAATATATCTTCATTATTTTAATAGTTTATATCTTTATAATATTTGATGAATTAATTAAAATTTTATCAATCTTAAAAAACTAAAATATAATTTTATCTGTAATAGCCCAAATTCGTCCGGGCCTTAAAACCAGAAAAAATAAATAATAAATAAATAAATAAATATTTATTAAAGTCCAATTACAATAAGCTCAAAACCTGCTTAACCCAGTAGCCCATTTACAATCAAATACCCAATACCCCTGAATTAGTCCAGTAACCCAAGACTTAGTAGGCCTAATTGGCCCAACTTATTTTCAGTTTTGGGAAACCCTAGCTAGGGTTTGCACTGCAACTCCCAAGCCATGCCAAGCGACAGAAGAACTTGCGCCGCAATCAGACCAAGAGTCACGCCCCTTTGACTCGTGTCCGTTCATCTCGCAGCAACTCGAATCAGTGCCGTGATTCCCGGGCTTCGATCAAGTCTCATATTTGAGTCGTCCGGATCTTTATAAATAAATTTGATCATCATTTTCATTCATTTCATATTCTAATGCATTTAATTAATGCTCTAGGCAAAATTACCATTTTTCCCCTAAACTTTTAATTAATGACGATTTCATCCTTAGGGTCAGGAAAATAAAATTCTTGCAATTTAATCCTTATTTCCAGCTATTATTCTCATATATATTGATAAGAATCCATGAATTCTATAAAATATTAGAATTTTTCATAATTTCAACACTTTTCAATTTAATCCCTAAAACATGTTTTCCCCCGATCTTGAACTAAATTAATAATTTCATTCAATTTTGTAATTTAAATAATAAAATAATCCATTTCATGCAATTTGGTCATTTCTGACATGTTTACAAAATTGCCCATGAAGTTTTACTTTTATTCAATTTAGTCCCTGAGCCTGAAATATACAAATTAGCCATGCTAGATGAATATTCATACATATTTTTCCTCCTCCTCCTCTCCATTCCACATCCTTAATGTAGATAACACACTTGTAAGTAACATTATCCATAATTTTTATTATTTACTTTTATGAATATTCAAGCTGTCCATCTGTGTCATAGTCACTAAATTATTTATATCTGGAGCTATAGGACTCCAAATTAAGATCTGCTAATTTTACCTGAAACTAGACTCATATATATTCTTACCAAAAAATTTTCAGAATTTTTGGTTTAGTCAATAAGTACAGTTTATTCTTTAAAGTTACCCCTATTCTGCTGTCTGACAGTTGTGACCCTTCTTTACTAAAAATTAATTATCTCATTGTACATAATTCGAATGATGTTCATATTTGTTTCTATTGAAAATAGACTCATTCAGGATTATAAACATATAAATTTAAGCCCCTAATTATTTTTATCTAATTTTTTTATGATTTTACAAATTCAGAACAGGGGAACCCGAAATCATTCTGACCTTGTCTCACAAAATTCATCATATCTCATGATTTAGAATTCCATTGCTTACATAATTTCTTCTATAAAAACTACACTTAATAAGATTTAATTTCATATTTTATTCATCCTATAATTAGATTTCTACAATTTTTGATGATTTTTCAAAGTTAGACTACTGCTGCTGTCCAAAACTGTTTTAGTACAAGATATTAATTACCATGTTATAACATCCTTATTTTCTTTTTCTACACCATTTCTCATCACTTTCTCTTATTTTTTTCTTCACTAACATATCAAGAACATAGGACCTTATGTAAGAAAACTCTACTATAACATTATTTCCAAGCTTTATCAATAATAACAAACTTAAAAACATATTGAAATCTTGATATACTTACCTTGTTCTATTGATACTAATCTTTAACTTGATTTTCTCTCTCCTCCAGCTTCTATTTCTTGAATCCAACTTGATATTCTAACTCCCCATGCTCTCCTTAACATTTTTGTCTCTTGGTAGCTATGAAAATTCATTTGATTTTTGGGTGAAAATGATGAATTTTTGGTAAAAGGACCAAATTGTAAAGAAAGCAAAACTTTCTTTCTTCCTCTCTTTCTCTCACGTTAGTGCATGGGAAAATATGGATGAGAATTTCTCATCTTTCTTTCTTTATATACTAATAAAATAATAATAAAATATCTTATTAAAGTATTAATAAAATAATATTTATCTAATTAAATAATTATAAAATATCAAAATATCTCTAGCATCATTATTACTTTCTAGATTTTTCTCTCTTCCAATTGACCATTTTGCCCTTCATTATCTTTTAAAATTCCATCCTTGAGTCATCATTAAATTTTGTAAAATTGCAATTTAGTCCCTCATAGTTCTTCATCTATTCAATTTGGTCCTAATTCATCCATTTTCCTTAGTTTCTAGATCATTCCACTCTATTAAATTATTTACACTATTGGTCCTTCAAATTTTTCTTATTTATACTTTAACCCCTCAAATTATGAATATTTATTCTTGTGCAACAAAACTTTTCTCACTTTTACAATTTAGTCCTTTCTTGAATTAATATATCATAATATACTTCTCAATATTGACATAACTCAAAATTTCCCTTTTGTCACTTTATTTCCTTATTTTACTATATCAAGGATAATATCTTCTGTAAAAATTTTCGAGGTATTACAATATTATTATATATTTTGGTTATAAATTATATTATACACTAAATATTTACTATATATATTATCATTTACATTACTTTTATTTAATTATAAAATATATACTATTTTATCAATCATTAGTTATATATATTTTTATTACTAAATAAATATGTGTAATATAAATATTTAGTACATTATTAAGGTATTATACCTTATAATATGGTTTATATATATTAATCATTTTTTTTGGGGTTTTCTTTTATTATTTTCATATTAATCTAAAATTTATGAATATCTTTATTTGATTTATATTTCATAAGTTTATACTTTGCTTATTTTTTATATTTCGTTATTGTTTAGTAAATTATATGTTATGGTTTTACATATTTGCATGGAAGTTAATTATTTGTATTAACTTAAGGTACATTTGCATGAAATGTTGTTACATATAGGTGTTATGTAATTTATATTATTAAATTCATTATACTCTATGTTGTATTTTTGCATGTAACAATAATGCATGAACATGACATATGCATAAAGTGATAATGTATATTGTGTAATTTATGCCATTATTACTATTTTCTACATTATATTTGCATGAAATGATAAAACATGTATATTGTAATTAGATTTATTTAATTCCTTGTGATATGCAAAGCACATCATTATTTTTTAAAACCAAAAGATATATTTCACTTAATTCAAAAAAGGAAAAATAAAAGGTAATGCATGATGTTTGGAAACTTCGAGAAAGGTAGTACCCTAACTTACTGGGTTGCGACTTTTCTCGTTGAATTCGAATAGTCAAGCACCCTTCTAAGTGATTTTGACTTTTCAAAACTTAAACAATTATTTCGAGATTTCAAAACATAGTGTCCTAACTTACTGGATATGGCGTTTTATTTTTTCGAGATAGAAATTTTCGAAAGACAAGCTTAGTTTCAAAGGTTTTAAAATGTTGCATCCTAACTTACTGGATGTGATGTTTTGACTCGTTTGAAATAAGTGAGCCTTAATTTTTAAAATTGAGACATTTTAATTAAAAGAGGTTTGCATCTTAAAACTTTCAAATTTCCTACATTAAAGACACTTGATAATCAATTAGGTACCAATTTTTGGGTGTTACGAGGGTGCTAACTCTTCTTCGTACGTAATCGACTCCTGAATCCGTTTTCTTGACTTTCATAGACTAAAATTAATGTTTTAAAGCAAAACATTTTATAAGGTGATCCAATCACACTTAAAAAGATTGGTGGCGACTCCCGTTTTCGTTTTTTTTAAAGTCGATTCCCATTTTCTAAAACTCGATTTAAAAAAAGGTCTCGACATTATCATTATTAATTTAAACTTTTTATAAA
Organism: Gossypium arboreum; assembly: GCF_025698485.1. Lineage (NCBI taxonomy): Eukaryota > Viridiplantae > Streptophyta > Magnoliopsida > Malvales > Malvaceae > Gossypium > Gossypium arboreum. Next base: position 26,695,567 of record NC_069074.1, on the reverse strand, counting down.
TTATAAATAATTAATATTTTTTTTATTTTAAGGGAGTTCGAGACCAACCTTAACTGAAAAGTGGAGAAGGCAAAAGTGCTTCACCCCATTAAAATTAGGATGCAGCTCAAATATAAAATCTAATATTTTCTAGTAAGTCCCGTCTCTGATCTTGTTCTCATGTGAACAACACTTTCATCATCCGTGTTTCTTTCAATTAAGGAACCGTCAAAACACACATAAATGTGATACAATTCGGGTGTAGAGACAAAAGACGAATGCCATGTCGGTTAAATCAGCATTGGCTGCCATGGGAATACAGTGGCAACTCAAGAAACCTCATGGTACGGACGTACGGTGTAGTTGGTGGTGATGGTCAATGGGGAATATTATTGTGGGTGTGGCTTAGGTGAACCACAAATTTTCAAAGATAGAGGGGGCACAAACATGCGTGCAAATTAGATGTTTTTGTTCATTGCGTGGGGGGCAGTTGGATGCCAGCCTACGCACCAAAATCTTCTTTTATTTTTGGCATAATTTGAATTTTAACTTTAAAAAGAAATTATTTTATTTTTAATTATTTATTTTAAATTTGTATATTTTTTAAATCATCTTAAAATGGATGAAAATTTAATATATTTTTAACTTTTTGATGTAGCATATCGTAGATTATCACGTGAATGACACATCAATATTTAATTAATTTTTAAAATTTAAAAATTAAAACCATTAAAATTATTTAAAAGTATAAAAATAATATTTTTCTTTAAATTTTAAAAATTAATCAAATGATGACATGTGATCTACATATATGTTATGTCAACAAAGAGACCTAAAATTGAAGTGTCAAAAAAATATTATCCCTTTATTTTTTATTTCAAGAAGGAATTTAAATTTAGAGCCTCGATTTGATGTGAATCAAGATTTGAGAGCAACATAATTTTTTGGTCACAAGTTTATTAAGAGGTTTGATTAGGAATAGAGGAAGGAAATATCGAAATTTAAACTATTTATGATTTTATATTTAAGAATTTTTGTCTATTGTCGATGTTAGATCAAATGATCACCATTAAATATAAATATAAAAAATACGTAAAAATTAAAAAATAGTTGATACCGTATTCATTTCCATATTTAATTCTATAGAAAAATTAATAACGCGATGTGATTTGATGTGATGCGATCACAAAGTATATGAGTGATTAGTTATATGGCGATATCAACAGGACAGGGAGGGTAACTTAGATTAGCGTGGCCTTACTCTCTAGCAATAGATAGCATTGGTGAGGTAATCTAGTTGGGTATGTTTAAGAATTGCCCCCAGTTGAAGGGAAGTATAACATTAATTAGGTGTTTCCTGTGTATGGCATTATGTGGGGTGTTGCGATTTTGAGAAAAAAAAATTGAATTTGTAATTGATGGTTTGATGGGGCGTGACTTAAGGAAACATATGCTAACCATTACTTAGGATACACATATTATAGGTGTTATGGCGGATTATAGGCCACATATGAGCCTGTGGTTGGTTGCAGTTATTGCCATAATTGGGATGTGTTGATCTTGAGCTAAACACAACTGTAGTGAAGAAGTCTTGGGTCGTTCTTATAAATAGGGGCACTTTTTCTTGAATTTGTATCATTTTTAGATTTTCTTTCTACAAATTTATTTTTGCACCATACCTTTTGTTTGGTCTTTAAAATTTGTTGACTTGTTTGGAACATTTCCTTTAAGGGAGTTTCTTTATTTTCTCTTGTGAATTTTTTTTTTTTATCTTTTACTTGATGTGTTGTAGGCCAATTTTAACCTATTTACATCAAAACCCAATTTAACCTTACTTAACCCACCAAAATTAAATCCAAAACCCAAAATCTTAACTACCCAAAGCCTAATTTACATCAAAACCCCAATAGCCCAAACCCTAAGCCCAAATCAAAATAAAAAACCCTAGCCCACAACCTAAACTTTTCTCAACTAAATCCTAGCCTTTGCTACCACCAACTCCACTAGCCACACTTGCTCCACTACCTACTCCACTAGCCACACTTGCTCCACCACCACTTGTACCTACAAATGAAGACATAAACAATAAAAAATATTTGGTAAATGGCTATATAAGCCTTCTCATATTTTGTATTTAAGAGAGGAAGAAGTTTTGAGGGAGAAAGTTATTGTAAATGATTTTTTAGAGGTTTTTTTAGAGTAATCAAGGAGAAGAGTTATTATAAAGGCTAGTTTTTGGAGAGGCTTATTTTTTTGTTTTTTGGAGATTAATCAAATATCAAAGCAAAAGAAGTTTCTTGGTCTATTCTCGGTTTAAGTTCTTTGTTTGCTTATTGTTTTCCTTTCAGTTTTATTTTGTTTCTTTTATACGAAAGTAAAAATAAAAGGAAGAAGCTTTCCCATTTTTACCGAAAAAGTTTTTTTTGAGGTCCCATTTTGCCATGTACGATGGCACCGACAAGCGAGTGGTAATGCCATGTCCGGTGGTTTGACCTTTATGGAAATCGCCCACTCTCTCCCTCTTTTTTTTTTGTTATTATTATATTTTTTAATATTATATTATATATATTCTTTTAATATATTAGGTATATTCTAAATTCTATATTACGTATATATATATTATACTATTTTATGTATATATATTTAATACTATATTATTTATATATTTTTTTCTACATGTTATCTTATGTATATATTTTAATTAATTATGTATGTATTTTTTACACTATATTATGTACATATTTTTTATATCTATTTCATACATATGTATATATTATATATATCTTAACATTACTAGTTATATTTTCACTATTTTATGTATATACTTCAAACACTATATATAGTATATTTCTAACACTATTACTATTTATAAATATATATATTTTACGTACATACTCTTAATATCTTTATTATGTATATATTCGTTGTTTTATTTCACATTGGATACTATTATTACGTTTAATATATCGCATGCATTGTTATTGTTTTAATATTGTTGTCATATTTATTATTTGTTTCAATGTATTTCCAACTCGTTTATTTTTGTCTCCGCCTATTTTATATCATTCATTGTTCATTACTTTAAAGATTTTTATTCATGTTTTACTAATTTCAATAAATAAGGCAACGTTTCGCATTTTGGAACATCGAAGAATTGTGCCCTAACTTACGGGGTTTCGGTTCTCTTGTTGGTTCTAAATAGCTAAATATCCTTTTGAGTTTTGAAATGCACAGATTTCCAATTTAAATTAAAAGACGACCTTGTGCTCGGGAATTCATGGTATTGTGTCCTAACTTACGGGATGTGATACTCCGATATCTCGAGATAAGAAAATCTTTAAACAAATCGATTTAAGCTAATTTAAGAATTTTAAAATCATTATTAATAGAAAAGATCGTATTTCAAGTCCCTTCCCGATTTTTAATTTTCGACATTAAGACACTAACTAATCAATTCGGTACCAATTTTTTGGGCGTGTCGAGGGTGCTAATCCTTCCTCGCACGTAACCGACTCCCAAACTCATTCTCTCAAGTTTCATAGACCAAAGGCCCTGTTTAAGTAAACTAAAATTGATTTATTAAAACAAAGGTGATCCGATCACACCTGATAAAAGATTGGTGGCGACTCCCGTTTTAATTTTCACTTTCAAACAAAGTCGATCCCCGTTTTCAAAAGAATGGTTTCGACATGATATTTTTGTTATTGCCATGGCTAGTCAATGGAAAAGGAAAATTGGGGTAAGGGTAAGGGTAAAGGTATTTAGAGGGCTATTAAAAATTTTGGGAGAAGAATAGACATTTAAATATTTTAATTACTATATATTCTTTTGAGTATACTGCCACTGAAGAAGAGACGAGAACCTTAATGGAATATAAAGATCTACAATTAAACAATTATTAGTTTTACATTTCCATTCCAACTGGAAAAAAAAATTGTTGAGCATAGTAGTGGATTCAAATTTTGATAAAGGGTTAGGTTTTTACAAACCTTTATACTCTTTCGAGGTTAGCTTTCATCTCTTGTTCCACTCATTTTTTGTCAAAATGTTGAATTCATACGGTGTTGCACTTGGGCAATTAGCGGGGATGTGGCATACTTCATCAACTGTAGAAAACACACAGAGGGCCTTTGTTTATACCTTTCGGAATATCTATTTATTTTTCTTGCCAATGAGAAGTACCAAAAATGATTTTTGTTATTGTATGGCGTGATGAGGTGTGAGCCTTATCTTAGATAATACAAAAAGCAATATACATTTTAGCAAAAAGACCACCGAACCCTAAGCCACAACATATGTACGGGGAAAACATGTTAGATAAAATTGGACTGGTAGTCAAATCGATTAGGTTATCAATTTATTATTTAAAAAATTATTAAAATTTAAAATATATTAAAAAATCAGGTTCAATCGCACAATTTAACTGATTTTTTTACTTGGTTAAACTGGTCTAATGGTCTTTTATGGCTTAGTACTCGATCGATTCTCTAACCAACAAGTTCAATCTATCAATCCAGTCCGATTCAAACAACAATGAATGGAAATTTTATCATTCGAGTTTTAGGCTTCTAACTCATGCAAATAATAATTAAAATACTTTATTTCATAAATGAAAATTCCAATAAAATAATTAGACATAACAATCAAATATACATAAAGAAAAGTCTAGATTATTTATAATTATGTTATCTATAGGCATTTCTATAAGAAATTATTTTATGAAACCTCCTTACCACATCATCCACAGTCCCTACCTATTAAAAATAAACATATAATTTTTGTTTCCACTTCATCCATAATTTGTCCTTACCAACTGTACATATAATATGAAAAAAAAAGGATTATATGTTTATTTTTAATTGGTAGGGACCATAGATGATGTGATAAGAAAAATTCATAAAATAATTTCACCGCTCCTAGATTTAACTATAGAAAAGAGTACATTACCAAAACATATTAGATAGAGTATTAAGAAGTTTGATTTCCTTTAGATAGGATTTTAAATAAGATTTTAATGTTCGAGTTTTTTAATTTGTATGAAATGATAATTAAAATTTTTATGAAATTATATTATTCCTATTTTTTATCTTTAATATTGTATAAAAAATTTATGTTCAAATATTGTGAAAAGAAAAACATTATTAAAAGAGTTTTACCTCTACTTAAAATCCGAACAAACAAAACTTTGTTGTTAATTGTGGTCCAATATGGCCACCAACCGTTAGAAAGTTTCAAACAAGACAAGACCGGAAAAACATGTGGCACATTCTTTTACACAAGGCAATGGATGAAGGGAGACAAACATCTAGAAGTATTTATATATCAATTCGAATTTGATCTTAAATTTTTTTTTAAGTCTGAGCTTAATTAATCAAAATAATAAGAAATAATAAAAATATTTCTACTTATATTTAATTATAAAAATACATAAATATTATGTATATTTATATTAAAATATTAAATCAAGCCAAACGAGCCCAAAAATGAAATTTAAGCTTAAATTTTAATCAAAGTAGACCGAGCCGAAGGAGCTAGCGGGCCATCAACAGCTCTACACGGACGATTATGCATTATAATCCTATAAAGTATAAAGTTTAAATTAATTCCTCACATCCTTTTCTTGCTTTAACATACGCAACATATTCGGAAGCCCCAACCCCTCTCTCTCTTTCTCTATAATATGGAAGTTTGATTTTGACCCGTCGCCAGCCACCGCCACCTCTTTTTCTCTCCATCAATGGCTGCCCCACCCCTTCCCAACATTCTCTATCATATTCATATACCATCTTCTTAAAGCCTTCCGTCTCCTTTCATTTCTCTCTTTTGCTTCCCCCAATTCAACTTCATATTATAAATACCAACCGCAAGGAGAAGACAAAAACCCTTTCTTCTTTCTATAGGTTCTGGTAAAAAAGCAACTACTATGCAATCTTCAAGCGGTGGTGATAACGACTTCGGTTCACTCCAACAATTTTTGAACCCCTCCCTTGTCTCTCACCACCAGCACCACCCACACACTTTACTGGCTCAAGGACTCGATCAAGTTCCGTTTCCGAGCTCATCATCGATGCAACCAAGGCCAGTTGGTGAACTTAATGGTGTTGTCAAGAACCCCAAGAAGCGAACAAGGGCGTCAAGGAAAGCACCCACTACGGTTCTCACCACTGACCCAACCAATTTCAGAGCCATGGTGCAAGAATATACTGGAATTCCTACACCACCAGGCTCATCATCATTTTCTCGAAAGCTCGATATTTTTGGCTCTGGTTCATCAGGTACCCGGTCGTCCACTCACTTGGAACCTTTACGTCCCTCGGCTAAAAGGGTTCAGCCTGCTGCAACTTCATTATTAAACAATATTCCTTTAGCTGAAGCTTCTAATATGTTAAACTTTCAAGCCCAGATTCTCCAGCCTCCACTTCAGCCTTCTCTTAATATGCCTGGTTGTCCAGCTTCAGCTTCTTCAACAATGGCTTCCCTCGATGGTGTGAGTGGGAACCTCGGTGGCTTACATGGAAACTGGAGAGGTGCGGTTGGATTAAACAATGGGAATCAAGATCATTTCAGGCCGTTTGATGGGATTTACAGTAATACTTCTCAGAGACTTAACAGTTTCAAGTCGAATTACTCTTCATTATCGGATTTCCAACATGAAAAGGGACTGGAAAACGTTTCATCCAGAGCTCAAGGCACAGTTGATTCATGGATATCTCCTGCAGACTAGAATAGTTTACTGAACTGTTACAAATTTAAATGTGCAGAAGCACTGGTAAATTTAATGTGTAAAGAATTTCGCTGCACTAGTCATCATATTCTCTCTTTTCTTTTCGTTCATTTTAGAAATAATCATCAATAATTTAATTAAAATATGTTGAATATATCATTTGTCACCAGATTTTATCATATCATACACTGAATATACCCTATGCACAGTTAATAGTTATATAATATATATATATACATGTATGTATAGGATTATAGAATAATACTAGGTCGGTGATGTTAATAAAAGGTCTGTTTTATTCCTTAATTCCCATGTCCCTTGCCTACCGATTTCCCAAGTGTGGCCCCGTTTTCTCTGGGGAAATGCTTGGCTAATCGTAAATTTGAATATTCATTTTCTATATTATCTTATTATGCTCATGCTAATTTAATTTTAAATATTGTGTGTTAATTATTTGATTTATCTTTCAATATTAACGATTATATTATAAAAATAAAAATAAAAAGAATTGAAAGATGGTGCAGACCGATGTGTGGCAATAGTGAAGCAATCCTAATCGAATCTTCTATGCCTGCCGGCCGCAATCATAAACTATAATATTCCATCATTTTAATTATTTTATATTTTAAAAATCTTTCTCAATCTTAAGAAAATTCGAATCATGAAAAATATACAAAGAGATTATGTATAATACAAATAATAAATAAATTATTACAAATATTTGTAAAATAATCTCAGAAAAATAGAAATAAAACCAAATTAGAGATGCATTAACTTAATCAAATCTCTAAAACTTACATTCTAATTTAAAATCGCATCAATGAGGCACAAAATATAGACTATACTCCTCCTCATCATCTCCAATCTCTCATCATCATTATGATCTATCATAATAAGGCCATTCGAGAATGATTTTTAATAGATTTAGGGATACCCTTACTTTAACAAATCTCATATTTATGCCAGAATATAATTAGAAATTAAAAAAATCATATAAAAACTAAAACTAATTTTTTTTTTGACAAAATAGTGATAACGTGAACTGATATTAAAAACAAAATAAAAACAAAAAATATGGTGAAGAAGCCATAGTACGAAACCTCATGCCTGTTTTTTAAAAGAATCTTGATTTATCCTTAACTTTCTTTCTTTTTTTTAAGAAAATTGTGTATCATATAATCTAAATTAATTCTCAATTTTTAGTTATTTTTCTTGTCCTCATTAATTAGTCTCATTTATTTTTGGTACATATTTTCTTTAAGACAGGCTATCCTCCATTATAATTTGATGAAGCTGCTACCATTATCATAAAATCACAAAATAATACTATAAAAATAATATATACTTCTATTATATGTAAATATACATATGGATGGCCAAATATATAGTGATAAGCAAGTGATTCAATAACGCCGTTTGTTGATAAATTAGATTAAATAAAAATTCCTTTGCGTTGATGTTTTACATTGCAATTTACAAAATGATTGGTAATGAGTTTTTCTTTTTACTATTAATTTCATTATAGATTTTTTTATATATTATATATATAATGTTTAGAATTATTTATAACTCTTTTACAGTTTTAAAATAGGAAGATAATGCACTTCAAAGACATTTGAATCTACATCCTTCTATCTTGGCCAATAATTACTTTTATTTACCGATCATATTATTTTTATACTATTATGTAACATTTAAAACTAGATTCAATCCTTAATATCTTTTTCCTAACCCAATTATTAAAAAATAGAAATAGAAAACAATAATTAAGTCAATGGAAATAGAATGATTAAAAGTACTTATTATCCCTTTTAACACATAAATAATTAAGAGTATAATACATTTTAGCACACTCGAACCCACATCCTCTTATATTAACAACAATACCCATACCAATCAAGTTAAGACTCAATCGACCTTAACCTACTCATTCTAAGACACTTACTAATATATATTAATTCACATTCGAAGAGTAATTATTAAATAAATCCTACAATCACATCCAATCCTATAATAGCATATAAAATTATTTTTATTTGTCGTTGATGACTAATAAATTTGAAGAAAATTCAAAAATTGAATTTTCTCCTTCCTTCAACCATGACAAAGTTGTTTTGATTTGCATCTTGGGTATTTTGATTTTTTTTTTTTTGGCACAACTGATATTTTAATTTTATAAAATACAATTGATATATATTTTTTCGTTAAAGATGGCATCAAAAGATTTAAATACGAGTATTTAATCAAAATATTTAAAATCTTAGTCAACAATCATATGTTTTATATGACATTATTATATAATTGATGGGATCATAGCTTATATGATAAAAGTGACTAAATAAATCTTCCCATATGAGATATGGGAATATGGTAACCTATAAATATATATAATAGGTAAAAATATCATGGAATATTAAAAGTTAGATTGTATTTTACTTTTTCTACTCAATAAATAGTTAAATTAGTTTCTGTGTATTAGACTAAAGAGTAAATTTGATTTTTATTGTTAACAATTTTAACCTTTTGTATTGTTAAAAGTTGGTGTGGTTGACAGAATAATTAGACAGTGATATGTAACATGTCACATATATCTCATATACGGACCAGTTTTTAATTACAAAAATAAATAAAATTTTTAATAAATAAACTAATTTATTTTTGATCTAACATATAAAGAGACTAAAATATAATTTAAGTGTTAATATAAGGAGTTCCATAGTAGTTTTATTGAAGAATGAAGATTGAGTTTATGGTTAGGTAAATGGCAATTTGGATGAAGGGGACAAAAAATGACATGTAATTTTTTTCTCCTTTGGAATCATGGGTGGGTGGGTCCATCCCGCTGAATAATCTGGTTTTTAGCAATTATCCTTGTTTTTATCTTTAATTTCTGGTCTCACTCAATCCATCAATTTTACATTGATTCGTTTTGCTAGTTTACCTTGATTTTTTTTAAAATAATTTTAAGAACTATATATAGGTTGAAATTATGTTTATATTTATATATATATATATTTATTATTTTTGACCTATTATAAAAATAATATGAAGATAGATAAAGCAATTCCTAACTTTGTTGTTAAGATGATATATATGAGAGGTTGTTCTATTGTAGGGATCTGATTAAAATAAATATTTTACTATTTAATGGATAGTACAATGATTTATTTAGCCCTCTAATATGTACGAGAGGTTTTCTTTTAGAGAGATCGGATCAAAATAGATCTTTTACTATTCAAATGGATAGTACAATGACTAATTTGGCCTTACAATTTTATAAAAAAAAATTATCTTCGCCTCCCATTTAATTTTTCGTCTTTTTTAGCTATTAAACTTGTATTGTTTATCAAATCTATCGAAAATGGATGGAAAAGGTAAGGTTTGTTAACTTGGGTTATGTGACATATACGTGGATGCAACAATAGCAATAGATTAAAATTTTAAATTTTAAAAAATTATATAAATTATTTAAAAAGTATAAAATTTATAAAAATATATGTTTTTCAATATTTTTAATTTAAAAATATAATTAATTGCTAATAGACATACACGTGGATGCTACGCCAGCAAAGTTAACAGACGTTAACTTTTCCATCCATTTTGAGATAATTTGATAAACAATGTAAGTTCAAGAGGTAAAAGAAGCTAAAATGGGCTAAAATGCCATTTTATAAGATTAGAAAGCTAAATAAGTCATTATACATAAATGAATCAATTTAATTTAATTATCGTATTATTAAAAAATTCAAATAAAACCAAATTAAAATAAAACTATCATTTATTGTTTAAAAATATAATTTATTATTTACCATAACTAATATTTTTAAAATTTTATGATTCTTAAAATAAAAATATTTTATTTGATATTGAATTGATATCTAAAGATTTTTTATAACATTACAATTTTAACTTTTAAACATTTTTAAAAATATAAAATTGAATTAATTCATTTAATAATAATGAAATTAAGTTTTATACAACATCTTCCCAAATGCTTTTAACTTCACTGTTCTCCCTACTTGTGAGATAGGAGAGACCCTCCTTTTATGTCTCTCTCACCATCTTCAGGTTCGAAGCAGCTGCTTCAAAAGCTACAGACCTTTGCACTTCATCACACCCTTCTCATCTAACATATCTATCTCTGTGTTTCTATACTACGAACCTTCTTTGACAAGTGCCCTTTCCTTTTCTCTTTTGCAACATTATTAACATAGTTAAATTTCAATTTTGGTCCTCTATTCCTTTAGATTATATAAAATGGTTAAATTTCAATTTAAATCCCTATACTATTATACTCAAATTTGAGATTTAATTTTAATATAATTTGGTACCATAATATTCATAATGTCATTAATTAATTTAAATATTAAGAATTATTGACATTATTAAAATTCTTTATTAAATTCATATATATCTATTATAATAATTTTTTGTCACATGATTATTGAGTGAATACTTTTAATTTTTAGAATGTTACACCAATAAAATTAACATAAAATTTCCTTTGTATTAGCCACTGGACTTGGATTTTAAATTCTAAAACTTTATTTTTTTTGCATTTTATAAAATGGATTGTTTTTAAATTTAGTCCCTCTCATATACTTAAACTTGAAATTTAATCATTTAATCATTATCCTTTAATTTTTCAAATAATCTGCTCTCTATTTTTATAATGTTTTTAATTATTTTAAATAGTTTATATCATTTAGTTTTCAATTAAAATGTTATGAGGTTACATATAATTTGATAGCAAATTTTAAATCTACAAAGTAAGTGATTAAATTATTGAAAATAAAAGTAAGACTAAATTCCAAATGTATGAAGTGTTGAAACTTAGAGTCATGATTGTTTGACTGAATCAAACTGGTTGGGGTACAGGTCCAGATAGAGACATCAAACTAGTTGATCCATAAATTGATATGGACTGGTTGAACTAAGCTAAAAACCAATTGAATCTCTTTTTTATTTTTATACTTTTTTCATGATTTATTTAATTGAACCGTACAATTAGTGGCTTAACTGGTTCGACCACTGATCTAATTATGAAAACCTAATTTATGGTATATTTTAATCTTCAAATTTTTACTTAATAATTTAACGGAAACAAATAATCAACATAGCGCGAAGCATGAGATAAATATATTAGTCTATAAAAAGGACCTTCCTTAGTTGAAACGTGTATCAACCTTTCTTCCTTTCTTTTTCATTATATAGAAAATGTTCAAACTTAAACTTTACTTATGCTATAATCAAATTTAAAATTATATAATAATGATCAAATTTCAATATTGATCCCTATGCTTCATTCAAATTTAAGATTATATATTTATACTTCAATTTTTAACATAAATTGATAATTTAAATTTTAAAATGTCTTTGATTAGCTCAAATATTTTATTTTGATCAAAATGCTGATCTAACTTTTAAGAATTGTTAACACTATTAAAATTATTAGTTAAATTCAAGTCAATTGTAATGTTATTTTTGTTACATGACTATTAAGTGAGTTTTAAAAAAATTAAAATGCCACACCAACAAATTTAACAAAAGAAATTAATGTTGTTGTGTTAACAATTAAATCTGAAATTTTAAGTTCAAAAATAGATAGACTAAAATTTTACAATAAAAAGTATAAATATTAAATTTTAAATATAGAAAAGAGTACATAGACTTAAGTATATTTTAATATTCAAATATTTACTTATATTTTGATTAAAAATAATTAATAATTTTTTAAAATATTAATCTCATTATAAGTTTTTATTATATCTGGACAATGCCTAAAACTACTTATAGCCCTTCTTCAACCTTTAAATAGGACGATAATGCGCTTTAACGTACTCGAAACCACGTCCTCCTACACTGACAATAATATCGATATTAATCAAACTAAAACTCAACACGAAACATGATAGGGTCCATAGTAAAATAATATAATATCGTTAAAAATTTTGTATTTTCGGTAAAAATTGGAGGGTTTTTTTTTCTTTTTAGATAAAAATTTGAAGTTAAGAGAACGTAAGCAGTGATGAAAAATAGATTACAGGGTGACGAAATTTGGTCATCTTTCAAAGGCAGCAATGTTAGACCATATTGAATAATTGACATTTTCCTCTTTTTTTATTTTTCCATTTATTTGACTATTTATTTCCTTTCGGGTTTTGTTGACCGAAGAATTCATATCAACCGTTGATTTTATTTAATTTAATCAAAATTTATTTTAAACAGAAATTAGTTATCATTACAGTTTGAACTTGATTGAGATTATTAAATCACGTGACTTAAACACATGAGAGTATTAGTACTGGTTATATGTTAAGATGTTTTTAATAAATCTACTTTCTAAAGTTAATTTTAATATTACTGTTGAATGAAATTTTGATAATTAAAATTTTTTTTTCTGGGATTGGGGCTCCTTCCTTAGTACAGAAAAGGAGACATTATTATCTTTGTCTGCCTCAAGGAGGGTTTTAAGTGATGTTCAATAACCCCATGTGTTTCCCACTTCCGTTGATGGTCAGAAAGATAAATACGTCTTAACGTTATCCACTCAAATTTGTCATCTTATTTTCCAACAAGATAAAATCCATAACTTTGTGAATATTATATATGACAACTGATGCTGTGTCGGAACAATTAGCATCTTTTGAAAGACATTAGAACGTAGAGGAGTGTTTAGGTATGTTCTAGCAAAAACGGGAAGTCGTGGAAAGATGATGGGGAGGAAGATCCGAGTAAATTTTAAAAAATAATTGTAGTGGTAAGTGGTTGTGATGGATATTATAAGAGGTTGAAAATGCTGATAGTTATTATGATTGTTGTGATGGTAGAAAAAAAATTATAGAGAGAATTTTAGAGCGTCAAGTTTATCAAAAATATTTAAAAAAAAGTTTTAAATGAGACACTCACCTTTTTTCTTTATAGGTATTGAAAAAAGGAAGTTAAAAGGAAAACGATTATGAAAAAAAAAAAGTGCATAAACATGTTAAAATAACGGGTAGTGAGATTGAGAGGAGTCACTTGAAGGTGATAAAATGAAATGTAAATTATAAAAATAATAGATATAATGGTAGTTTTATGAAAATTAAGCTACTCATTCTGGCAATGAGAGTACTATTTGCAAACTTAAACGCAAATGTACATTTTGATCAACAAAAAGAGGGAGGAAAAACACTTTTACTCCAAAAAGAAAAGAAAAAAAAAAGGTTAGAAATAAAATTCTTAACAATATTTCTATCAAAGCCTAAGACATCTCAATAGCGAATCAAACTTAAAAATCCTGTCAATTTTTTTAAGTTTAACTCTATAGTGATTTCAATATGGAGTGATTTTACAAGAAATAATATTTTTTAGCACTGCTATTGACAAAAGCATTAATGACAAAAAACGAGTATCTATAGATAACATTTAGAAATTAAGAAAAAGTTTCAAAGACAAGGAAATCCAAGGCCTATCGATTGACCTAAGCTAGGTTTGATATAATGAAAATTGTTATAAAGTAATTCTATATTTAATTGAGTCTCTAAAAAGATAAGCCAAGTCATCGTAAACCTAATTTATATTCTTAATATTTATTAAATATTTTACATATAAAATAATTAAAAAATTTAATTTATATCAAACTTGACATGTATAGTATATATAAATTAAATATAAATTGTAACAATTAAATCATTAAAATATTAATTGTATAAAGAAATACGAAAAGCCTACCAATATTAATTTCATATTGAAGTAAGTAAATCTCTCCCTTTAATTTTTTTTTATTTTTAAGAAATTACTAATTATAATTACAATCATAATTAATATTATTATATTTTATCTAACTTTACTATTGCGTCCCCAAAATTACACCCTCGTTAGTGTAAAAATTCTCACCACATTTCATCTCAATTCGTTGTCATCTCTACTTATGAACATATTTAATTAAGTTAAAAATAATACAAATACAAATAATTATAAATAAATAAATATATTTTTTTGAAATTTTTAATCTGTAAAAATAAAATGTCGATAATGGCAAGAAAAAAGAGAAAAAATAGAACACACAAATTTTATGTGAAAACCTTTTTAGGAACAAACCACAGGCAGAGAAGAATAAAATTTATTATGTTAAATTCTCGAATGATACAATAAGAGAGACGACTATGTCTATTTATAGGTTTATAAAACTATATTCTAATCAAAATCAAATAGAAGCAATGCAGTAAGGTTAAAACACTTGATTTTAATTAACATCAAATAGAAGAATCATACATCTATATGGATTTCACTTGTGCAACTCGTACCATATTTTATTTAATAAAAATTTGGATCACATATCTTTAATAATTCAATCATCATAAACAAAATATGAATTAGTTTAGAAATAGTTTTGATAAAAAAATTAGTTGAGAAATAGACAAATGAACAAACCATCATAATTAAAAAATTATTAATTTAAATTGATTTATTTACTATCTTAAAAAAACCGTATTTATGAAGATAAGAATCGTATTCACTGTAATTTTACAAAAAAAATCACATTTATCGGAAATCAACATAAAGATTATAGAGACTAGATCAAATTAGTCTTTATATTGTTAAAAAGAATTAAATAAATTTAAATTGAATAAATTTAACATTTATTGTATAAAAATATTTTAAAAATATTTTTTAATTGTAATTTAATTCCAAATAAAAAATTATTTACAAAACTATAAAAATTAAAAATATTAACTATTTCAAAGTGTAAATAATATTTTTAAATAATAAATATTAAATTTATTTAAATTTAACCTTATATAATATTTTAATAATATAGAGATTAAATTAATTTGATATCTATCATAAGTATCTCAGCTTAAGAAACTGAAGAAAGCCGAAAGAAGTAAAACGGCAAACGGAGTCGTTTGTTTGGGACAGATCGTGACATATAAAAATACAAATGGTCTCAATTTGATCCTAATTCTAAAAATTAAAAGAAACATATAAAACTACATAAATAGTTTTAAAAATATAATAATAAATTTTAAAATATAATAATAAATAAAAAATATTGTTAGCAAAAATAATAATATATAAAATTTAAAATTTATATATTTAAAATGTTTATGTAGTTTTATATATTTCTTTGAATTTTAGAATTAGAATCAAATTGAAATTTTGTAAATTTTGAAAGTTAATTTTTAAAATTATGACTAAATTAATATAATATGTAAAATATAAATGTTAAATTTGTTATTGTACTGAATTTTTTAACTGTCACGTTAACTTACCATTTGCGATTTTAACGAGAGTAACTAAAATGATATATGTAAGGTTAAATTATAAACTTTTTATTTTGATGAAAATTTTTAGTTTACCTTTATATTTAATTATTTATTTCCAGCGATGGGTGGAGTGTGCCCAATAACCCAAGTTGGGACATGGGTCGGGTCTCTCATTACATCTAATAGTCGAAGTTGTACAATTTGCAATCGTAGTTTGAACCCAACATTAAAGATAAAAATGATCTCACATCCTTTACAATGCACATTATCTTTACTACAATAAAAAGTCCACCAGAACCATAAACTTGAATTAAAAAAGACTCTCTCTAGGCTATACACTGATTAGTTTGTAAAATCATTGAGATTTGCTTAACTGCTGCGTTTTCTAGCAGAGATCATCACAAACGGTCCGTTTCTCATGCATGTAAAACCAACCAGTCCACAAGTTCGGCACAGATCTTCGAGTTCTTGTTCCGAAACGGCGAAATAGCTACCAGCAATTCCCATCATATTCTACACCCAACAATGAAAATGAATTCGATGAGTTCAATACCATTAACTAACGATATCAACGAATTTGATTTAGGATACAAAATCAAGTGGCCAATTCTGGATTCCGGTTGTGCATCGAATGATGAACATTTAAACTTGTGATCAATGTCATTACGAAGGTGAAATAGTTTACCTGTCGGAAAGTATTCACAAATGGCAGAAACGTAAACGGCCCATCAAATATGTAGGTGGTAGCGACAAAAACACCACCTGGTCGAAGTACTCGACTTATTTCAGCTACCTAGATGAAAAGTTTTAGAATCACTTAAAACATGAACTGTAAAATATAAAAGCTCAATATATTGTGCCACAAGTAAGCATCCAGTAATTAGGAGCAATAAGCCCAGAATGATTAGTTAATCACCACATTTGAAAGAAATGCTTACAGCGGTTGATGGTGAAGGCCAACAGTGCAAAGCAGCACCAGCATGCACAGCATCGATTGAATTTGACTCAAAAGGAAGTCGAGAGATATCGGCGCGGACCAAGGTCACTTTCCTTTGAAACAAAAAGTAAGAATGAAAAATCAGATATAACATTCATAAGTATCTAAAATTACATACTTTCACATATCTAATATTAGCTTAAACTAAAGGTAAACTCATACTCTTTGGGGAAGTTTTCCTCTTGCTTGATGAACTCATAGCATTGTCGCAGCATGTTTTCTGAGTAGTCCAAAGCAATAACCTGCGAAAATAATCCACTCTTGGCGAAAAGCCTGGTGAACATCCCGCTGCCACAACTAGCATCAATGATCTTTCCACCTAGCACTCGCTTTAGGTAATTCTTTGCCATATCAAACTGCAATGTATATCAATAGTTAATTAGCGACTCACATTGAGGGGTAATACAATCCCATATCAACAACCTAAAGATTGGATTGTGGCTTTATAACGCAATGGTCACCCCTTTCCCTAACAAGGCGGATTTTCTCAAAGGACAAAACTTGCCTCTGGAACAACCGATACCTCTTAGGGGGAAGTAGGCAATCCTTACATCAACTGCGGCACCATCAATATATTAATAGTAAAGACTATGAAACAACAATGGCAAGGATAGAGTTAAAAACCATTCCATGCATGTTATGTTGAAATTGTAGGATGATTAGAAACGGATGTTTTGTCATGTTACCACTTCATAGTCCCTTCCTGATAAACAAAATCGTAGAAATTGTCATGTTACCTCTTTCTCTGGACCTGGAAAGCCGCCAAATACAAAATTTTGACGCCAGCCTCTCTCGTAGAGAAAGGACACCACTGGAGTCCTGGTTATGAAAACAATCCCAATATGCAACAAACAAGTAAGATAAAAGCAAACTAACCTAGGACATAACATCAAAGCACATGTACTAGTCAATTGCAGGCATAAGCAGCAACAACATCGAAAATGGTTCATAATGCTGTGGTTAAACAACAAAACAGAACATGAACTGTACTACCATGTTAGATTCCCAGCATAAACCGAGTAGGTGGCTCAACTTGAATATCAAGAAAGCCTACAACTTAACAAACTCGGGACTGGTATTAAACACAAGAACATGCAATAACAAAAAAACCGAGCTAAAGCTCCCACCTAAAACCATCTCAACCAGAATATAAAGATCACAGTTAAATCAAGACTATGTATGAAAACATCACTTTAACCTGAAGAGTTCGGTGGCTAGCGGCATGGATTCATCGTATTGCTTAGACCCACTTGAGGCAACGAGGTCAAGATGCGTTTGGGTACCAGAGTAAGTCTTTTTGCATGTATTACATTGCAAATTAGTCCCAACTGTTGATCCCCTGTTCCATTCCAAATTCAAAACTAATTCAAACCCAATTTGAAATTCATTTAAGGAGGGGGGAAAAAAATAATAACAGCAACTCACACGTATATAGGGGAGTCAGTAATCACCATTAATAGGTTATAACAAATGGGACAAGCTAAACCACAGCTGCCGCTGCCGCCGCCGCTCTCCTCTTTCTCCACCGCAATCGGTGCCTACCAAAGAGTAAAGTAATGCTACAAGCATCAAGACAAATAACTTTGGCATCAATATTAACCATTTTTTTGGGGGGTTTTGCTATTGCATACCGTTGGCTTGGTTTCAACGAAGGCACGAACTTTAGCGGTTAAACTTCTTGTGAAGACGAGTGTGGTGAAGGGTCTGAACAAGAATTGTGCCGAGTTTTTACTGAGTTGACTTGGGAAAAACGCGGGTCTGAAACTACCGGTAATAACTGAATTCATGGTTTCTCTTAGTTTCTCTCTCTCTTTGACTGTAGTAATTGAAGAGGAATTTCTGGTTTGTGGGAAGAAAATGGAGGTAGGTCGTATGTAGAAAAGACGACGGAGAGGCCCAAAAGGCGACGTGGACTTAACAAGACCCTGAAACTTCTACATACATACATGGCTTATATATATACTGAGATTTTTTTTTGAACATACTGAGATATATGTGAGGATGAGCAGGGTTCTTTTATTAGATGATTGTGAAGAAAAACGCTCATCTTCTAATTCTGTAACATTTAAACGAATAATATGAACAGATAATTTATTATATGAAATTGTGAAACTATGAATATTAGATTATATCAAAGAGGGTGAAATTTAACTATATAAAACTATCTATATTTATTAAAAATTTAGTTGAAATGTCAAAATCGAAGGATTATATATTAATGTGCGACAAAGTGTGGTGTGATGTTCATTTATTTGCCCTTTAATAATATAGTTAAGGATTGGTTTTCTGATGGGAATAGAGTATATTTTATGGTGAATTATTGTCTCTTTAAAAATATGATTATTTTATTAAAATTACTCAAAAGATAATTAATTATAAAAATAATTTAAGTTAAAAAATAATAAATCAAATGACTTGAAATGAACAATAAAATAGAGTTGAGAGATTTAATGGCTGGCATCACCATAAATTTTGACCCAATCATTGTTTGATGATTGTGTCAAGCTTAAAAAAATTAATATTTGGGATTGGGAGACTTAATGACCAGCACTTGAGTAATTTTTTTCATATAGTATACATTTATACTAGTATTTGAAAAAATTGGTTTGGGGGATAATTGGTCGGCGCCACTTTATAATATTAAAAATAATATTTTTTGGGTGCTGACACATTAATGGTCGGACTCACTTTATCAGATAAAAAAATTGAGTTAGGGGTACTAGATGGCCGGCATCACTTTTTTTTAGTACCGGAAAAAAAATTTTAGTGCTGGGACACTGATGGTCAGCACCCTCCTAGGTCTATATATAAGGAAGCTATTTGGTTGTGGTATTGTAACTGGATGGGAAAAATATTGTTAAGATTATATTCAAATGGGAGTATTTGGGTACATACCATCAAATGGGGATATCGTATTTGGAAGTGTATCATTAAATAGGTGTGATGTAGTGGATTGTAGATAAGAATGTGTGAGAGTGTACAATCGAATCTCAAAGTTAAATTATATACTGTCATGTTTTAACAAAGTTGAAATATATATGTGAGATATATGTGAGTATGAGCAGTGTCTTTTAATAGATGATTATGAAGAAACACCCATTATCTTCTAATTTTGTAACATTTAAATGAATAATATGAAAAGATAATATATTATATAAAATAATGTGAAATTATGAATATTAGATTATATCAAAGTGGGTGAAATTGAACTATATAAAACTATACATATTTATTAAAAGTTTAGTTGAAATGTCATCAAAGGATTAGATATTAATGTATGATGTCGAACTTTTGAACTATAAAGTGTGATATGATGGTTGTTTATTTGTCCTTCAATTATGTAATTGGATATTCATTTCTTGCCTATGGGAATAAAATATATTTTGCGGTGAGTTATTTACTTCTTTAAAAGTCACTTGCAATATGGTAAAATGATTAAGTATTACTATCAGCCATGAATTTCTTAATTCCAAAAAAAAAGTTAGAAATTTACATTTTTTATAATTATTAATTGCATCATCCAACCAAGTGAAAGAGAAGGAAGTTTATTTCGGGGTGTAGTTGGAAATTTTGAATGAAGGTTAGATAAAATTGTAAGATTTAGAAAAGTTAAGCTAAAAATTTATGTTAAAACTTTAATTTCATAATTAATTAGCTTTAAACCCATAGATTTACTAATCAATTATAACTTTTATAGGAAAAAATTCAGTATTGCTTGAATAAGATCGGTCGATTTGATCAAGAACTGGTTAGGGTATCGGTTTAGAAAGTGACTTTAAATTAGTTGAATCGAAGATTGAATATTTTTTTTTAAATCTTGTGAATTTTTAATAAATTTTTAATCAAATTGGTTAGACTGATTGAATCAATGAATCGGTGGCCTGACCAATTCGACTACCAGTTCAATTTAAAAAACATTGATATAACTAGAAATTCTATAACGTGTGTGTATGCGTATGCATATGGAAATTACATAATTTGAACATAGATGTTAGTTTTAAAATAACATATAATAAATAACAAAACGTATGCTTTGAAAATAATTAATAATACCACACCAAATATATACGATATTAAAATAAAAAATAGATTAAATTGTAAGTAAAATAAAATTTAAACGTGTAAATACATCATAATAAGAATATCAAATGAACTACAATTGTTAATCATGGTGTTATTATCAATCTTAAATTAGTGTCAAGTTGACTTGTGGCACTAACTCAATCAAGAACATTATCAATATATAATACAATTAAAATATAAATATTATATTAAGATAAAATTTTAGTTCAATGGTAAAGTAAATGTTTGTTTACTAATGTAAATAGCGTGAATTCAAATTCATCCACGTAAACATTTTTATTGGTTTTTTAAATAAAAGGATTAAAATATTATTGAATAATATAACTTATTTTAATTAGAGAATGTTATTCTTGTAATTTTTTAATCGAGTTAATGTTTGATTAGCTAATAAGACCGTCTCATCGAGGTCTTAAATAATAGTATATATATTTAGTAATATTATAATAAAAATAAAATCAAATTTAAAGAAATTTGAATTATCTATAATCTATATGAAAGTTTTAATTTTGAGAAACTTTTGAATCAACAAAAATGTCTTTTAGGTAAACTATCAAAATAGTCACTTTTATTTACCTCGGGTTACATTTTAGTTATTTATGTTTGAAATGTTATGTTTCAGTCAATTATGCTATTGTTTTGTTATGAAATAGTTACTCTGCTGTTAAGATCTGTTACCTCCCAAACGACAGTTCGACGTGCTAGTTAAAATGGGTTTTAAATGCTAGCATGGATATTCAACCAAGTAAATTAATTAATTTTAATTAAATAAAATTAATTAATTGAAATTTCTAAATTAATTAATGAAAATGTTAATTTGATTTCCCAAAATAATCAAAATCAATGTATCATATTAATCTTTGAAGGGAAAAAAAAGAACCCTTGGTTTTTTTCTTTTTTTTTTTTAGTTTTCATTTCTATTTTGTCAGAAAAAACTATTTATTTTCATAATCATCTTTATTGAATCAAAATAGTAGAAATCAAAATAAGTGCTACATCAATCTGTTGGATTTTTTCATTTATAATAGAAGAACAAATGATCGATTTAATGGTGAGTCCAGGCATTTATTACAATAAGTAATGGATTTTTTTGTTTTTTACCTAGGTTTGGGGTTTAAACATTATAGTGTTTTTTTTTACAAAAATGTGGTCCATCTTTTCATCTTTTTCTATATGTGTGGCATACACAAAGTATATGCTTCATCCTTGTTTATTTGTGTATTGTGGGCAACCACAACAGCAAATAGATATTGAGGTTGGTGTGTCCATTTCTTCTTCGTCTTTTTCTTCTTCTTCTTATTTGTTATGCTTTTTTCTTTTCTTCTCTGATAGTAACAAAAAAAAAACTCAATTGTTAGCTTTTTTTTAAATTGGAGTAATTTGGGTTTTAGGTAAAATTTTGTATTCTATTTTCATAAAAAAATTTAATTTTTCTCATCCCAGTTTGACATCCATATTGGCATTTAAAGCCCATTTTAACTATCAGGTCGGACTATCGTTTAGGAGATAACAGATCTTAATGGCAGAATAATCATTTCGTAACAAAATGATAACATAAGTGATTAAAACGTAACATTTCAAACATAAGTGACTAAAATATAACCTGAGACAAAAATGACTATTTTGATGGTTTACCTTGTCTTTTATTGTTCATTATATTGCTAAATAAACATTTATAAGGTTTTTATTTTTTAAAAGGCATAATGACTTATTTTGCTCTCTAACTTTAGAAAAAAAGTTATATTAACCATCCATTTATTTTTTCACCTCTTTTATCTTATTGTTGGTCAAATCACTAAAAAATGGAAGGAAAAATTCACTAACATCCACGTGTATGTCACATTAGGGTTTTTTTTAATCAAAATAACTCAAATAATTTAATTAAGTATCAAAATGACTCACTTCTTAAATTAAACACGAAAAAGACCCTAAATCTACAGTAAAAGTTGGTGGAGCCAAATTATATGGCGCCACCAACTTGCCACGTCAGCAGGGAGCATAAAAAAATTAATTTTTTTGTGGAGCCATGCAGAATGGCACAACCTGTATAAATACAAGGGAAATAATGCCATTTCTAGAAAAATAGGGAACTTCAAAATAATTTTTCATTTTCTGGTCAAGCCAATTTGAATGAAGCCACCAGACTTGACACGCTGCTTCTGATTTTTTTAACTTTTTTAAAACTTTTTCAATTTTCTTTAATTTTTTTCTTTTTAAGTTTTATATTTTTCCTTATTTTATTTTGTTTATTTATTTAATTTATTTTTATTATTAATTTTAAAAATTTGAAATGTTTTATAATATATATTTTTTAAAATTTTAAAATTGTTTTTAAATTTTAAATATATATTTTGAAACTAATTTTTAAAATTTTAAATATTATTTTTAAAAATTAAATATATTTTTTAATAATATGAAACATTTAAATATTTAAAAGATATGATCTTTCAAATTTATTATTTATTTTAATTTTAATAATATAAAACATTTAAACATTTGAAATTTTTAAATAAAATTTTAATAAAAAATTTAAAATGGTTAAATATCTTTAAAATAATTAAATAATAATAATTTAAAAATTCTATGTAAAATTGATATTTTTAAAGATATTTAAACCTTTTAAAAATTTTTATACAAATTTTATTTAAAATTTTAATTATTAAATATTATTAAAAATATTTAATATTTAAAAACAATATTTAAAATTTAGAAAAATTAATTTCAAAAATATATTTTTAAAATTTATAAGAAATAATTCCAAAAATATATATTTAAAATTTTTAAAATATATATTATAAAACATTTCAAATTTTTAAAATTAAGAACAAAAATAAAATAAATAAATAAACTAAATAAAATAAGAAAAAATATAAAACTTAAAAAAAAAAAATTAAAGAAAAAGACAAAAGTAAAAAAAATCAGAAGCAGCGTGTCAGGTCTGGTGGGGCCATTTAAATTGGCTCCACCAAAAAATGGAAAATTGTTTTGAAGTCCACTATTTTTCTAGAAATTGCAGTATTTCTCTTGTATTTATATAGGTGGCGCCACTCTACATAGCTCCACCAAACAAAAAAAAATTTTTATGCTCCCTGCTGACGTGGCAAATTGGTGGCGCCATATAATTTGGCTCCACCAACTTTTACTGTAGATTTAGGGTCATTTTCGTGTTTAATTAAAAAAGTGGATCATTTTGATACTTAATTAAATTACTTGGGTTATTTTGATAAAAAAAGCCTTACATTAGTAATTAATTAATTTTAAAAATAATTTTAATAACTTTTAAAATTTTAAAATATAATTAATTGCTTACATGGCAATTCATGTGTATGTAATGTCACACCAACAAAGTTAACAAGCATTAATTTTTCCATTGATTTCAAAAATTTAAAGGCTAAAAGAGGCGAAAAATTAAATGGAGAGCTAAATTAAAAAAATAAAATAAAAATAAAAGGCAAATAAGTTATTATGTTGTTTTTAAACAATAAAATTTTAAAATAATACCATATATTGAAATAAATTAATTATTTTAAAATGAAAAATAATTAGACTCAGCGTTCGTACTAAAAAGATGGCATCGAATCAATAACATCGCAACCTAAGAAAGGGAAATTTTAAATGCAACCTTTATTCTAATTTGATTTAATGTCACACCTCGTAAACTAGCTACCATAAAACTACCTCAAATATCAAAAAAATTCTTCAAGGAAAAAAATGCTACAATTTGACTAGAAGTGGTTAAAGTAGTTTATGGGCCGGGTCAGACTTAAGAATGATATTAACATATTTTATGTTTGTTCAAGTCTGGCTCGGCTCAAAATATGGGCTTAAATTTTTGCCCAAATCTGTTCATGTTTGTAAAGAACTAACCCAAATATATTTTAGGCTCGTTCATATTATTTTTTAAAAATATTATATTATATTATATTAATATTTAATAATTTTTATATTTTTATTTATTGAAAACTTTTTATATAGTTATTTTAATATTATTTTAATGTTTACATTAGAGTAATCTTATATATTTAGTATAAGCTTATTTTTAGTGTGATCTAAAATATATAATAAATAAAAATAACATAATATAAAATATTATAAATTTAAAAATAGACCGAGCTCGAACCCTAAATGTCCAAGTCTGATTCTGACCCATATTTTAAGCAAGCTTAATCTTTTTGCTCAAACCCATTTTCAAGCCTCATATTTTTATTCAAACCCTCTAAAATTTCGAACGGGCCTTTGGACTTGAGCGAATAATTCGACTCATGAATGGTCTAATCGTAATAAACAAAAAGCATAATTATATTAAAACAAATAAAATTTATTCAAAATAAAAAAGAAGCAAAATTTATAAGGAATATATTAACCTTCGTTGGAACGAAGCTGGTAAACAACACTCCAAAACAAATGAATAAAATTAATAAGAATCTTATTTTTAAAATAACAAAAATTAATATAAGTTAATTTTATTATTAAAATATACATTTCAATCGAATTAAATCAGTTTAAAATTTAAATTAAAAAGAAAAAGGAAACATGGATCAAAATCCGGCTTGAAACATAAGGAAAGGTGGTCCACAAAATGATTTGGTTTGGTGTGGTGAATTGACTGAATCACTCTCAATGTAGTTACACTTCTTTCAACTTTGAATGCTCACATGGAGGGGTCGTGAAAAGCGAAAATGATGCTTTCTGTAATTTCCTTTTTTTTGTTAATTAGAACCATTTTTAGAGAACCTACACCTTTCATAGGTCAAATTCTGCTATCAGATTTTATACTTTGTGTAATATGAATTTAATATATGTATTTTTAGACTCATTTACCAGAAAATATCCATTTCTAAATTTTTTTTTATAGAAATAGGCCATTTTAAATAATATTTACTAGAATGGCTTGATCTTATTAAAACGCATTGAGCTGGAGTTATTTTTGGGAAAAAACTAAAAAAGTATGTCCAGCTTAACTTTTTTTTTTCCTTTTAACCTGTAAAGAGCGTCCATATTAGCGTGTTTTAGTAAAGTACTTCCATGTAAGCGCGCTTTTGTCCATGTTCTAACAGTTATTTAAAATAGTCGTTGACCCCCTAAAAGTAAAAAAAAGAAAGAAAGTATAAACCCCCACACATTTATCACAATTATCTTCCAAATCTCTCAAATCAATGAACTCTAAAAACCCTCTCAAATAGTCTTTTAAATTTTTTTCCTAAATTCTATTTTTATCTAAATTTTACTTTTTATTAGTATTTTCAAGAAATAGTTTTTTTTATTAAAAATTTATTCGTGTTCAATTATTTATTTAGCAATGGTCGGGCCTTTAATCCGTCTTGATAAAAAACACATCTCCGTCAACCAAATGCAAATGGTAAGAATAAATTTTAATAACTTTTAATCTTTTTTTAATTTTTTTATTTCATAGTTATGATTGAACTTAATTTTTTTTTAATTTTTATGTAATTAGTTGGAAGATCGAATTTTGTAATGTCATATTTGTAATCTACCCTGTAACACCCCCTAACCCCAAACCGTTACCGGAACGAGGTTATGAGGCATTACCGGACATATCAGACAACTTACGAATAATTTACAATTAATATAACTTTCATAGTATAATATAATAATTAAGTCCCTATCTTGAACTCTCGAAGTTCAAACACGTATTAAAAGTAGAACGGGACTTGTTCGAGTATTCCAATTTTTTTTTTTTATAAAAATTTCGGCAGCATTTCTACTTATTTTTACCTAAACCTCCTGCAAATTCAAACCAAAACAACCAACACCAATATTTCACATTCATATACTAATATTTATATTATTAACAAAATTTTAATTTAATAACTATCATAGCATCATTCAAAATTGATTAAAAACTTCATTCATTTAACAACTTAATGTTCATGTATCAAAATATCATGTACTTTCCTTGCCATTTCATTTAACCATCTAAATTTTATAATTCATCCTTTACTACCCAAAGTAATATACATATTCAAGTGACTAAATAACACCTATGTACATGCCACCTTTACCCAAAAGAAAAATATACATCACCAAGTTTGTGTTGAGTCGGGATTGTTCGGATCTTTGAGCGGGACACTTGACTTCTACTAACTGCATGACGAAACAACTGTGACGCTGAGTATGAATATACTCAGTGGTATTACTATAAATCAAGACTATTTAACATTAATAAATTACAAACATCAACCATAAATTTTATAATTATTTAAACTACTTTTATATAAAATTATTTTACTTCATAAATCTTAAATTCATAATTTATTTTTCTCAGACTAACTCAATTCATAATTTAGTTCATACATTCTTTCTCGTACTTTTCAATAGTGCTAAAACAAATAATCTCATTTTCAAAATTTTCATTTCAATTATTTACTCTATTAACAAAGCTCGGACTATGACAGATACGCGGATTCCATCCAAACACACCAGAATGTCCAACCGAAACACACCCGGAATATTGTAAATCCTCCATAACACACCGGTATAATATATCCTCCCAAACACACCAATAAGGCATTAAATGCCTATTCGGATAAACCGAAGTATATAATAACAGAAACATCCTCTCGGTCGAACTACAATCTCTTCATCACATCACAAATCCAATGACATGCCATTTGTATCGAATCTAGTCCGACAAGTTAATAGGGTATTATTTTATTTTTTTTTTCTAATTTCAATTTCATTTACACAAAAATTTTCAATACTCATTCAATTCAAATATCTATTATTTTAATTCATTTACAAATTAATTTTCACACAAGTGTATACCATCAACACCATACATTTGTCACAATTTATTTATTTTCAATCAATACACTTTTCAAATAATCACATATTCCATAATTCACTTATTCAATTCAATTTGATTCAATTTATATCACTTTCATTTTCACTCAATATTCATATCGATTTCACATACTTACCTCAAGTCTTATTTACCATACATAATAATTAAAATTTCAGCAATCAATAATAATTAAAATTTGAATTATAGTAATACACACCGTAATTCTCCGCTTTAGTCCTCGATGACTTTCTCCTTTCCTTTCGATGCTGATGCTTCCGGTTCTTTGTTGGCTACTGAAAATAATAGTAATTTACATTATTATTTACAGCATTAATTATAATAAATAATTAAATTTCTAAACAACTCCTACCTTATTCCCAATTTAATCCTAACTAAACTTAATTATTTTCTTAATCCAATTCACTCTCTTTTCTATTCAAATTTTGTCTAAACTTATATTTAACTATAAAATTTCCAGCATATTTCCCTAATTTCGAAATTTCTTCAATTTAGTCCCTACAACATAAAACTTATAGCCTAGTTTACAATTTAATCCCTTAATCAATTCTAACTCGAATTCATTCAATTAAATCCCTAATTCCATAATTTTTCCAACATGAACCCTACTTGGAAACATATGAACTCTTGAACTATCAACTTAATTTCATCAAAATCTTGTTTCAAAGCTCCTAAAACATCAAAATTAACTAAAAAAAACTTAATTGACTTACCAAATTAACTCCAAGCTTTAAATCCTTAGTTTTCTTTTATTTTTCTTTCCTTTTCTTTCTCTTTTCTCCCCTGCTTCCCGTTTTCAACTCTGTTTCTATTTCCTTTTGTTTCTTTATTTCTTTAATTCTTTTATACTTTATTATTTTATTAACATAATATAATATTAATATAATATATTAAAATATCTTTTACTTTAATATTAAGTAAATTAATAATTATATAACAAGTGTACATATTTATATTATTACAAATGTCATTATCTAATTTGCTTATTAAATAAAAATCTCATGATTTAATTAATACAATTAATAATTATAAAATATTTTTATACTTAAATTATAAGTAATTAAATATTTAAATTACAAATGTACCCATACAATTCTTACACATGTATATTTTATTACCATACAATTGTCTTCTATTTAATTTATTTATAATATATTATCAATTAAATAATCATAACAATTTAATATAAAACCATAATAATAATCATTATAATATATAAAACCTAAAAAATCTTTGATTTTATTTCACCAATATGCCACCTCATTTGTAGTCAATGGCTTAATTGCTATTTTAATCCTTTTTATTTTCTATTGCTTTATAATTAAACTTTTACCCTTTATTCAATTTAATCCTTTTATTACTTACTCTAAATTAAGTTAAATTCACTTAATTAGATCCTAATTAGACACACCACTAGGCTCATAAATATCTTTAATAATTATTTTCGAACTTATTTCACTAAGATGGAGGCCCTATAACTCACTTTTCCGGTGCCCGTGAATTTCAGGTCATTACATACCCGATCCTCCATCACCATTGATCGAAACATACTTGAGGGAAGCCGATTTTTTGCAGGTAGCCCTTGTAGGCCGAGGATGTAAGTTGGACCCGAAACTCATAAGTGCGTTGGTAGAGAGGTGGAGACCCGAGATGCATAATTTCATCTTACATGTTTATGAGTGTACTATCACTTTAGAGGACGGACATTTATAGTTATGGTTACCCGTGGACGGGTCGGTAGTCAACAGGTCTGTTCAGTCTACTGATTGAGGAACCATATGTATGATATTTTGGGTGTGGTTCTGGAGACAATTTACAGAGTTCGGATTGAAATGGTCTAATTACGAAATAATTTCGTGGAGCTGGCGAATGATTTGACTAAATTGGAAAGAGAACCATATACTCGAGTGTACATTCTTCAGATTATTTGGGGTATACTGATGGCGAATAAGTCACGAAACCTCGTACATCTAAGGTGACTGCTGAAACTTGTCGATTTTAAAATACTTGTTGAACTCAGTTGGGGGTCTATCGTGTTGGTGACATTGTACCAGGGATGCGTCAGACAACGCAACCAAAAAAAACAAAAATTGGTGGCTGTCTTTTACTACTACAATTATGGACTCGGTACTGCTTTCCATTTTTACGTTTTCGTGTAAACTACCCCTATACATTCTTACTCATAACAAGCTAAAATTAATAGATATTACCATTATTAAATTGATTTAAAATAAAATTATTATGCTAATAAGTTATTTAAATAAGTGGAATCATGCCCCGAGTCACGTTGGAATTATCTACCGAGTTTGAAGATATACGACTTCTATTAGACCAACAACCAGAAGTAGATGTATGTATTTATTTAATTTTGAACTATATATAAATAACGTAGTCGTTTTTTATTTAGTATTTAGTAGTATGTATATATATATAACTAATGTTTTTATCACGTTCATATAGTTTGAATGGACACCATACGAGGACCCAACAATTCGAGCAGTAATTCTTGAAGAATTCTTTGTGAATCCCAATGCTTGGCACATTAAGGTTCAATTGGCAGTGTACGCTACTATTAAGATGCATGAGGTGAATAGAGTGTTATGGCAGTTCGGATCCAGACAATAGATTCCCGTGGCACCTTAGGAGCTTGATAATCTGCATCGTATCAAATTACGACTACTAGAAACGAATTGGTCGATATTCCACTTGCGATATATCAACATGTGGGATAATCGGTATGATTTTTTACTTACTCGTGAAAATATTATCGTTCTGGAGTTAGCATGCGATCCGGACTACGTGTCATGGTTTAGGATCCATGGCAAGTCATATTTGTACGGGAAAAAGGCAAGGCATCGACATCATCATATAAGTAGGTCGTAACGAGGCCCTTTAAATCTAATGGGTGACGAGGTAGGCCCATCATCAACGCCCACGCAAGAACTGACCCCGACAACCTCAGCATCAATGCCTACACCACCCCTTAGTCAGTATGTATCGTCTTATTCTTGTCTATATCCTAACCTTATTATTTTCACACAAGCACAAAATTTGCACAACATTTTTCTACTTCTAGTTCTATATCAGGTTAGACTGTTGGTCATCCATCCTCGATGTGGTACACGCCTGGGCCATCTTATTTCCCGATGACGGTGATGCCTATAATGATGTATAGTCCATCAATGCATGAGGCACCGAAAGAGAGTCCAGTCTTTATCCAATCGGCTTATGGAACTCAACATAGTTACATTCATTCGTCATAGGTGACGTAAACACCTCTGAGATATTTGTTCTGTCAAGGTGGGTCATCTTCCCAACCACCTATTTATAGACTAGAGGATGCATAATGACAACTGTGAATGGAAGGATCTACATCGACCACAGGCAAACCCAAACAACCACAACCCCGTTTGAAAGCTGAACCTAGAAGGAATCTAGCGCATAACCATTAACCACCTCGATGTGGCACAGATTCTGATCGGCATATACACTACTGAATTGTATATTGTATCATTTAAGATAATGAAAGTTCTTTTAAATATTCTTTGTACATAGTCTAATTTTTGTACTATTAAACCCTAATCAAAATAGAATTTTACTTTGATTCTTTTCACATAGGATAGCAATAAGATTTGATTTGAAAAGAAATATCAAATGTTTTTTGTTTTGAAAATTCTCATGAAAAAATATCAATTTTACTTTAGATTAACAATGGATAATAATTCTCATAAAGACATATATTATAATGTTTACTTTCGATGTGGACATGACGTCATTGTACGACTTGGGTTCCTACACCACCCGCATAATCTCTGTTGGTTTGAGCTGTCCCGAATATCCATGTTGTCGCGTATTCAAGTTGAAAATGGTCAACCTTTTGGTTTGCGATGCAATTCTCTATCGGGTAACAACTTAAACGGAGCAAGCGATACAGGCAGTCACTTACGTTCATCTAGTACTCTTCATAAATTTAAAATTTAGTTATTATACTTTTATTTCTAATAATTTAGTTCCTTTACTTTTCAAATTTCAAAGTTCAGGTCTAACTGTTAACACTGTGAAAATTATTTTGTTATATCCAGATTCACTATAACATTATTATTTCCAGTTACATGACTATCGTGTAACACCGCTTACCCGTACCCGAGACTGGGAAAAGGTACGAGGCATTACCGTATATAAACAGGTTATCTTCAAAAAATATGGATCATAAAATTTCATTCCAAATTAAAACCGATCAAACAAGATCATATTATTCTTATTATGGACCTGCGATGTCCAAAACATACATTAAAAGCAATTCGGAACTAAACCGAGAACAAAAAAAAATCTAAGAAAAATTTCTAAGTTTAAGCCTCACACGCCCGTGTGCTTTGGGACATGCCCGTGTCCTATACCCGTGTGGAATTTCTAGAATTTATTTTTTATTTCGAACCTACATGGGTTTTCACATGGCCTAGCACACGCCCGTGTCTCTGGCCTATGTCCGTAACACGACCTGGACACCCCGTGTCATCGCTCGTGTCCAAAAACCTGAACATTCTGTTTATGACGTCATTGCTCATTTAGGGGCACACGGCTAAGGCGCACGCTCTTGTGCTAGGCCGTGTCCTCCACACGGTTGAGACACACGGCCGTGTCTCTACTCGTGTGTTTACTACCATGCATACTGTCTTAGAAATTTTAGGTGCATGGGACTCACAACCATTCAACGTGTACATGGGGTAGGCCGTGTGTCATACACGGTCTAGACACATGCCCGTGTGTCTACCCATGTAGACCATTTAAAGGCTATTTTCCAAGCCAATAGTCACCTACAATCACCCATACATTCAAACATACTTTATAACATGCAACATGACATATTTAAGCACTCAAATATTCTCCACCATGGTACTCTCACATCTTCATAATGTCATTCTATTTCACACTCATTTGTTGTACCATTTAAATGCATTCCACACCAATTTCATGCATTATTAAACTTGTTACCATAACTTCAAATTTAGCATCAAGCATATAATCATTTTAAGCTATTAGGTCACCCATTATTCTTTAGCACCAGATTCGTACTTTACCATACATTCATCGATCAACAACATATCACATCATTATCATGCACTCACCAAGAAATAACATATCCTACCATCAAAACACTAGTGCATGCATGCATGGGTAATTAGATTACAACCCAAATGATCAAATATGAGCCATATCACATGGCCAATACAAAATGAATCATCATTATCATAGGCCTTCACAATTTGGCCAAATAGTATGACACATATCACAGAATGACCAAGTTCCCTATACATGCCATACTCTAAATAATAATTTCACTATACTCAATAGTCTTTTGATAGTGTGATCGAATACTCTGACAGCTTCTGATCCCCGCGCTAGCTTGGAGAAACTACAAAGGGTGGAAAAAGAGAGGAGTAAGCATTAAAGCTTTGTAAGTCCACATATAAATAATATGAAATGGTAGTAAGGAATCAACATGCAGAAACATAGCAACATATACATAAAGACTATTCATCATTCAAACCTTTTTGCTTACTCATCATATGCACATGTATACTTGCTCATCGTAGATCTATTTTTATTAAGACATTACTCATAGGTTTAGCATACATATCTGTACTCATCGTAAAGTATCCATAACCATACCTCTTTCATATGTCTTCATCGGGACTCTCATTATATTCCTTACATCACCCGTTGAACACTCGGAATACTATTGAATATGCGAAAACCTTGCACGTAAGTGCCAGATTTACAAATGTAGCCAAGGCTACCACATAACATGTAACACATCCATAATGAACTTGGACCTCTCAATGAGCTCAGATGCCACATATCTCACGAACCCGGACTACTTAACGAGTTCGGACTTCTTAGGTCTTAGTGACATGTCACTTGTATCCTAAACTATTTCTAAGGTTCAAACAAGATTTTTCCTCACTTGCATATAGTATCTCAATCGTACTTGCTCGTAACGTTGTGGATAACGATCGTAATAATGTTCATGCTTTCATAACAATCAGCAAGCATATAACTCGTAATTACAATAAAACATTTGTTAAAATATATTAAAGCATTAAAACATACTACAACACCATATTATTTGCATATGTACTTACCTCGATACAAAATGATGATAATCGAGCCTAATTATCGTATACTTTATTCTTTCCTCGATCAAGTCCCGGTTTACGTTTTTCTTGATCTATAATGCCAAATTTAACTTATTTATTATTTACATTGTTAAAATAGGTCCATAAATCATACTTTTAAAATTTTACACTTTGACCCCTAAACTTTCACATATTTATACTTTGGTCCCTTGACTCGTAAAATGAAATGCATGCATTTTCTTGGTCACCCAAGCCTAGCCGAGCCTTTACTAAGCTTATATCAGTCCATATTTTCACTTATTTCCCATTATTACTATTCTCTTTTACACTTTTACAAACAAGTCCCTTGTTTAGGTGTTTTCACTAAAAATCACCTAGTAAAAGATGTTTACCATGCATCAAACATTCATATTCCTCCATTAATCATCAAAATACTTGCATGTTACACATGGGTTAAATTTTGTACATGAACTCTAGCTCAAAATATAGCTAGAAATGGGTAGATCATGCTTTAAAGACTTAAAAAATGCAAAGAACATTAAAAACGGGGTTAGGATGCACATACAATCAAGCTTGAAAATGTTGAACAAACTCTAGCTATGGTGTCTTGCAAACTTTGGCAATGAAGGAAGAAGATGGACACCAATTTTGACCTATTTTTCCCTTTTTATTCTTTTAATTACCAAATGACCAAAATGCCCTTAGGGTTTTTCTTTCGCATTTTTCCTATGTAGTCCATTTTTGTCCAAAATTATAAAAATTGGTCAAATTGCTAATTAGGACCCACTAATTCAATATCTAATGCAATTTCATACTTAAAGCTTCTAGAATACAAGTTTTTCACTTTATTCAATTTGGTCCCTAAAATGCAATTAGACATTTTATGCATAGAATTTATTCATGAAACTTTCACACAAGCATGCATTCATAACATAAACCTCACAAGAATCATAAAATAATTATTTCTATCTCAGATTTGTGGTCTCAAAACCACTATTCTGACTAGGCCCTAATTCGGGATGTTACATACCGAGCAGAGGCAAAGCCAAAATTTTTTTTAGGGGGTGAAAATTAAATTGTAATTTTTACGATAAAAAAATGAAATATCATCATTTTAATAGTCTATATCTTTATAACTTTTAAAGAATTATATCAAGATTTTATAATTTTTAGGGGGGCCAAAGTGTAATTTTACATTTACTAATTTAAGATTTTAAAATTTTTAAAGGGCCTAAATGAATTTTTTTTCATTTTAGGGGGGTTGGGCCCGCCAGCGCCAACCCTCATAAATACGTCCCGTTATCAAGAGGTTTCAAAATACCACACCAAAAAATTTAATATAAGCAATTTAATCAGATTTACAATTAGACCTAAATTTTAAAATATAAAAAATAAATTTCAAAAATAAAAGTTGGGAGAATATATTTCAAAGATTTATTAAATATTCAAACTTAAAAATTCCCTTATTGCTTCGATAATATAGTAACACAGATGTTTATTATTCACTCCCTCACGTATCATGTTGACCCAACTCAAAGAATCAGATTCAATGATATCTTTTCAATCCCTTTATTCAAAGCCAACTCAAAAACAACTTTTTTAAGGGATTAAATTGTTATCTATATTCATAAAATCGTTATTAATTAAAAAAAAAACACTAAAATCTCAAGTTTTTTGCTAAAAATAATAGTGGATTTTTAGTAAGCTAAAATCTCAAAATATATTGATTTCTAATGTTGGATAGATGAATTTAGTTTTGGAATTAATAATAACTTTGTATTTGAATATTCAATATCTTTTAAAATAAATAATTGCATCTAACATATATTTATTCTAAATTAATATGTAATGGCCTAAATTCAAGGTTATCGAAATAGTGGTTTCAGAACCACAAATCCGATTTAAAGAGAAATTTATTTTAATATTTTTGCATGAATATTTATATAACAGGAAAATCAGATGAAAATATCGATAAAAAAATTTTACCGATTTAGTGGTTAGTTAGAAAAAAAGAATTATTGAAGGAATTTGGTAAAAACAAAATATCGAGACCTTGATCTCGTAAAAATGAGTAGGAAATATTTTTATAAATATTTATAAAATGTTAGTGATGTAGTATTAAAATTTCGTTAGAAAATTTTAACGTTTGGGTAGGTAATTAAATGAAAAGGACTAAATTGGAAAAGGTGTAAAAGTTGCTAGAATGATTAAATAGCTTAAGTGTCTAATGAGAAATAGAGCTGATCATGGGCCGGGCGGCCCGGCCCGGCCCGAAGGCCAGCCCGAAAAATGGGAGGGTTTTGGTAAAAATATAGGCCCGAAAAATGGGCTTGGGCAAAAAAACGAGGCCCGTTTAGAAAAAGGGACGGGCCTCGGGTAAGAGTTTTTTGGCCCGAGCTCGAGCCCGAATCATATATTAATATATTTTTATTTTATTTTTAATCATTTTAAAATTTTAATATAACAATTTTTTATTATATTGTCAATTTGTGTATTGTTTTAATAATTGTTTTAGTATCATTTTTATTTGTTTTAATATTTGTTTTTATATTTTTAAATATATTTGATTTATTATATTTTTAAATTTTTTATTTAATGAAATAAGAAAAAAAATTAATATGGGTCGGGCCGGGCAGAGCTCAGGCTTAGCCATTTTATTTCGGGTCGGGCTTGGACAAATTTTTAGGCCCATATTTCGGGCTGGGACTGGCCCGGGCCTAGTAGATGGGCCTAAACTTTTGTCTGGGCCCGGCCCGGCCCGACCCATGATCACCTTTAATGAGAAAGTATTTAAAAGGCAGTTAGACCCAAAATTTATTTGGGCTGGACGGCAAGGGCATGAAATCAGTAGGAAAATTGATAATTTAAGGGCAAAATTGGAATATTGCATAATTAACTAAATAAAGATAGGACTAAATAGGAAATATCTAGATTTCTCTTCATTTTTCTTCATTCTCATCAGCCAAAACGCCATAGGAGGGGTTCTTTAAGCTGGTATTTCATAATTTTTGCACCAAGTGAGTTAATCCTTGCCTATTTCTTGTAATTTTTGTGTTTCTAAGACTTTTACAACTATGTCCTACTATTAAATTCAATAGTTTTTGATTTCATGGATGAAATTGAAAGTCACCATGGTTGAGTGCTGTAAGTTTATGATGAAATAGAATTAAATTGAAGCTTTAATTTGTTTATGAGATGATTTTATTAGGTAATTTCAATAGAAATTAATTTTTAGGACCTAATTGTGAAAATATTTGGAATTAAAGTCTAGTGCTAAAATTATGATTTCCAAAGGTTGTAAACTAGTTTAAGGTGATAGAATAAAGTGTTAATTGAGAAAAATCAGCTCAATTGAGAGGTTAATTGAGTAGGGATTAAATTATCATTTATTTAAAGCCTAAGGGAAAAATGGTAATAAACAGCTTGCACTAAAACAGTTTTGGACAGTAGCAGTAGACTAACTTTTAAAAATCACCATAAATTTTAGAAATAGAATTAGAAGATGAAAAAAAATGGAGTTAAAGCTTATTGAGTCTAGTTTCTCATAGAAGAAACGATGTAAGCAATGGATTTGTAAATCTTGAGATATAATGAATTTTGTGAGATAAGGTCAGAATGAATTTGGGTTCCCCTGTTCTTACTTTGAAAAATCATAAAAAATTGAATAAAAATAATCATGGGCTTAAATTTATATGTATAAAATCCTGCTTGAGTATATTTTTAATAGAAACAAACAAGAACATCATTTGAATCCTATATGAAGAGATAATTAATTTTTAGTGAAGAAGGGTCAGAACTATCAGACAGCAGAATAGGGGTGAATTTAAAGAATAAACTGTACTTATTGGCTAAACCAAAAACTATGAAAATTTTATGGTAAGAATATATGTGAGTTTAGTTTCAGGAAAAATTAGCGGATCCTAATTAGGAGTTCTGTAGCTCAAGATAAAAATAATTTAGTGACTATGACTCAAGTAGACAGCTTTGAATGAACTATAAATAATAGTTGAATTATAGAGAATGTTGCATATGAACATGAAATGTATTAAATTGATAATTAAATTTATTTATCTAGATCCAGAAGATTCAAATATGAAGCTAGATCAAGGAAAGGAAAAAGTTCGGGATTAGTAGATTTTTGTTTACAAACAAGTCTCGAGGTAAGTTCATGTAACTTGAATTATATTCTTAAATGCTTGAAATGTATGTTATTGATGTGAATATGATTTTAATATTCATTGTATGAAAATTGATGAAACATTGATATATTTGATAAAAGGGGAAGAAATCTCGGTTGAATGAAAGGAAAATTCGATGGATCTCTGAAAAGGAATTGACGATAAAAAGGATCTAGCTCAGACGGGTGATCCTATTCTGATATAGCCCTCCCGAAGAATATGTAGAAAATGGATTTAGCCCGGACGGGTAATCTGAATTAGGGTCTGAATTTAGCCTGGACTGGTAATTCAGATCCAAGCTCATTAGAGTAATTGTCGTTGCAGGGATTTAGCCTGGACTGGTAATCCCAACAATACTCTATGAGTTTATATTACCGGGGATTTAGCCTGGACTGGTAATCCCGCTGTAAGGATGAGGTTCGCGGGAGTGTGCTCTCTGAAATGGAAATGTGCACACATGAATATGAATTGACGGACCCGGAAATGTACACTAAAAGCCTACCTCTGAAAATCCATCGAAAATTTCGAGAAATTCAATGGGATAAATATGAAAAAAAATAATAAGGGAATGGAAATCATGGTATTGATGAGTCATCAATCATGGTATATATATTATTGACACATGGAAATTATTGTACTAACTTAAATGTTGAGTTTGTGCATGTTAGGGTAATAATGCATTGAATGGATATTTGAATGTTTATTGCATATTCAAAATATTATGTAAGTATAATTCTTGTTACATGAGCTTACTAAACACAAAGTGCTAACCCTATTTCCTTTTTCCCTGTTTTGTAGTGTTAAGAGCTCGGAGGTCGGATTTGGTCGGAGACACATCACACTATCAACTTCAAGATTTTGGTATATCAAGAAACTTTATTTTTGAAATCAATGGCATGTATAAGCTAATAAAGTAAATGTTAACGTAAAATGAATGTAAAGTTAGTCATTGGTATGGTTAACAAACCTGATTTTGGTATGTGATGATGTTATTTTATAAATATGTTTGCATCTATATGCGTTAATCTATCTTGAAAATATGTTGAATTGGATTAGTTGAAGTGGATTGCTTTTGGTTTAAAATTGCAGGGAATGTTAGATATCTATAAAGGGGTTATATTGAGTTAAAAAAAAAATTAATTTGTAAACTCCTGTAATATCTCGTATCCTATTCCGGCAATGAATACGGGTAAGGGTATTACATAATAAGTTAGGATACTCATGTAAGCAATTTTCTTAATAATATAAACAAGCATTTAAATAAAAAGATATGAGCAAATTTTTTAATCTAAATTTCCTTCTTGAAAAAAGAAAATGAATATCCAAATTTTATTGCAAACATCGTGTATGAAGATAAAGTTTAATTGTGGAGATATAAAATAGATGAAAGAACACTGGATAGTACGAATGATTAATTCCTATCAAAATTTATTAGGTTTTATAACTTTTTTATATAAATTA
This sequence comes from Gossypium arboreum, assembly GCF_025698485.1. Lineage (NCBI taxonomy): Eukaryota > Viridiplantae > Streptophyta > Magnoliopsida > Malvales > Malvaceae > Gossypium > Gossypium arboreum. The sequence goes on along the minus strand of NC_069074.1, from coordinate 26,655,937 downwards.
TAAATTATAAAATATTTTATAATTTTAAAAATAAATTATGAAAAATTTAAAACTTGGTATTGTAACTATAGTCTAAGACTAGCCGATTGAATCTTAACTCGATTAATATAAGTATTGTTGTCAATATAGGAGTATATGGGTTCGAGAGCGCTGAAGCGCATTGTCCTCCTATTTATGAGTTGAGGAGGAGCTATGAATAATTCTAGATATTGTGCTACTAAATTAGTCGTCTAATAGTTAATGAAAAAAAACTATAAATTGATAATATGGATGAGTATGTTATAACTTTCGATGGTAAAAATATTAGGAAAGTTTCAGTATTTAGGTGGATTACATTTCGACTCTCTATTGAAAAATAGACAAATTAATCATTATACATTTCAAAATGTACAAATTAGCCCATCGTTAAATTTTATCTATTAAATGATGATGTGAAACGTTAATTGAAATGGTTAAATTCTAATTTAGTACCTAAACTATAGCTAAAATATCATTTTGATTTTTAAAATTTTCTTAACAATAATTCTAATTTAAAAAAACTTAAAAATAAATATTAATGATAAAAGTATATTAAAATATTTTTAAAATAAAAATTATAAATAGAAAACTTCTAAAAATTAAAAATATAAAAAATTATGGTTTTCATCCAACGAAAACATTTTTGCTTCCATGAAAACTTTTGAGATGTTCTAATTTTAAAAGGAAACCAAACAATAGTATGGCAGCGGAGGTCAACATGTCAAAATATATTTGTTCAAATATTCACACAAACGGCAGGCCATTGGTGAATTATGTCAAACGAAAACCATAAAAATTAAACTTAATCACCATGTTGAACTGATCCATCCAAAAAAAAAAAAAAATTACTATACGAACATCTCCAACAAAATTAATATTCTAAAACCCCATTTGATTCTTGAGAGGTTTTCTACTTCTCTCTGAAGATGTTTCCCTTGCCATTTGGTTGTTTCAGTTCCATATATTTTTAAATTTTTGATTTTTTTGGGTTTTATAAGAATAGAGAAGAAAGTTTTATAAAAACGATGATTTCTAGGTTTCGATTTAAAATTTTGATAAAATTTTTAAGTTTTTTAAATTTTAGATTTTTTTATTTATAATTTTTATTTTTAAAATATTTTAACATAGTTTTTAATATTTTAATATAATTTTAATAATTTATATTTATTTTAAGTTTTTTAATTTTTGAATTATTGTTAAGAAAAATTTTAAGAAATCAGAATAATATCTTAGTTATAGTTTAAGGACCAAATTAGTAATTAACCATTTAAATTAATGTTCATAGGGGTTAATTTGCACGCTTTTAAAATATATAAAGGTTAATTTACTTATTTTTTAATAGAGGATCAAAATGTAAAATGCTTCTAAGTACAAGGCCATTCCTGATATTTTTTCTAACCTTTTTATAGTTAAATGACAAAAATTAAACATAATTAATTGAGCAAAGGTATAATTTACGAATAATATTTGATACTTAGTGAAATTTTTAGACTTAAAAATAAGACATAAATTTTTTCTAAAATTACTTACAAAATAAAAAAAAACACTTCAATGTACCATATATATTGGCTCATAAAATATTTTAAAATACGACAAACTAATCTATACAATACTAGAATTATTGGAATTTCAAATTTAGATACTTGATGGAGAGGAAGGCGGTACAAGATTCAAAAATCAGTAGAGTAGCAGCTACTCTACCTTTTCTTTTTATTATTATTTTAAAAAAAATTCAAACGGACATTTATGAAAATCCATGAAAATTTAAACGAAAAGGGAAAGGGTGAGATCGAATTTCAAAGCAAAAGGCACAAAAAGAAAGTTCCAGATCAAGAGATTTTCAAGTGTTTCGACAGGTTTCGTCACTTTCTACCTTTCTCTATCTCTCAGATCCTGTTTTCATACTTCCTCTTCACTCTTTCACAGCTCTACAAACAGTACCCTACTGCCCTCCTTTTGCTGTTGTTGCAGAGGAGGAGTAAGAATAGAGGAACCCAAAGGCTTTTGTTTGATTAAATTGAAAGCATTTCCATTTTTTTCTTTGCGTGTAGTTTTGAGAGTGGGAGGGAAAAAAATGGAGAGGAGCACTCCAGTTAGGAAGCCACATACTTCTACAGCAGATCTGCTCACTTGGTCTGAGACTCCTCAGCCGGACCCCGACACCTCCGCCGCTCGCTCCGTCCGACCTCACCAGGTACTTCTTCTTCTTCATTGTGCTGGTGAATTTGTGTTATTTTTTATTGATTTTTTTTATTAATGGCAGCCGTCGGATGGGATCAGAAAAGTGGTGTTTGGAGGTCAAGTAACTGATGAAGAATTTGAAAGCTTAAACAAACGGTGAGATCTGCTTTATTTGAAAATTTTTCAGCTCTTCGATTGTTGTTATAAATATAATCCGTCAAATACAGTTTAGAGAAATTTAAAATAAAAAGAGAAAAAAAATTGAATTCAAATCTGCGCTTAAATTAAAATTTTCATGTTTGATCCGTTCAATTATTCGCGACTTCTTTCCTTATTAGCTGCTATTTATCAACCATTAATTCGTGATCCATCGGATCTCCGTTCTGATCTAACCGTATTAACCGTTGGAGATCTAACTGTTCCAACTGTAACTATTTCTATCGTATTGAATCGATCATGTCTTCCTGGATTGGATAAAATTTCTTACTGCTCGTAATTGCATAATGCTTTGCGAGGATCCGTTATTTAAGATTCGTTTGTTTGTTGAAATTCCAAGTAGAACTCTGTTCAAATTCGAGTTTTGATTCTTTCGTTCTTCCTGTCTCAATTGTTCATTGCTCCATTGTTATATGAGATATGACCAAAGGACCTCCAAATCCGACATTCACAGGGTAACATAGCTTCAGCGGATTTTATAAGAGAATTCAGGAAGGCACTAGAATGAGAAAATGAATATATGACTTGATGAATTTTGTATCTTCTTCTTGCTGCTCATCTAATTATCTCTGCAAAATGTGGTGATGTTTCCAGGAAACCTCCTTCTGGATATAAAATGAAGGAGATGACTGGTAGTGGTATTTTTGCAGCCAATGTAGAAAATGATGAGTCCGAACCAGGCAGTGCCAATCCTGCTTCAAACAACAAGACAGGATTACGAATGTACCAGGTATCCATTCAATTCTTTCGTTTTCTAATTCTATTATGATGATATACTGTAATCTATTAGAACATGCTATATTCGTGTCAACTAACATTTTAGTTAAATGTTTTGATGTTCGGCATTGTCAGCAAGCACTAGCTGGAATTAGTCACATTTCTTTTGCTGAGGAAGAGACTATTTCTCCTAAGAAGCCAACTACTCTTCCTGAGGTGGCAAAGCAGCGTGAGTTAAGTGGAACGCTAGAAAGCGAAGATTCAAAGTTGAAGAAGCAGCTCTCAGATGCAAAGTGCAAGGAGCTTAGCGGACACGACATCTTTGCACCCCCACCTGAAATTTTGCCGAGGCCAACAACCATACGTGCATTGGCATTGAAGGACAGTTTCGACTTGGGAGAATCTCATACACATAATGTAAGTACATCTTAAAACTCCTTAGTCCTTACTGAGTTTTGACAATGCTAGAGCGAATTGTACTCAATGCAACTGATTGCACCTAAGCTAGTTATATATCATATAGCAGAAAGTTTAATTAATAGGCGAATTACATTTCTGTCATTCAATTTTTGCTTATACGGGGACTGCATTGCCTTTTGCAATCGTTAAGTACTTAAGTTTTGCCATTTAGTTCGATTTGCATCAATAAACTCGGAAAAGTCTAACTGATTTATGAACTTGGATGTCATTTTCTAGTCGAGCGATGAGGCCAGGGTTAAGACAGCAAAGAAAATTCCTAATCAGAAATTGGCTGAGCTTTCGGGTAATGACATATTTAAGGGTGACGTTCCGCCAGGTTCTGCCGAGAAGCCACTTAGTATGGCGAAAATGCGGGAGATAAGCGGCAGCAACATCTTCGCTGATGGAAAGGTTGAGTCTCGAGACTACTTTGGTGGTGTTCGCAAGCCCCCAGGTGGTGAAAGCAGCATTGCTTTGGTTTAACTTAGGTCTAACCCTGTCAGTTTGCTGTTGTTTCCGGGTGTTTTTCGGTTATCTCTTCAATGGGGGTGTGATTATATTATTTGACATTTTTTTTCAATGGGTTTTGGTAATTATGTTTTAGGTTATAACATGTCAAATTGAGCTATGGACCGTTGCTAATTGCATTGTTTGTCTATAGTCTTTGTGTTTTTCAGTCCCGATTTAGTAAAGGTCTTGGGCTGTTGCAGATTTAATTTTATTGCTCTTTTTGGTACATCGATTATCATTATATTGTTGGTGTGAGTAATTGACCGCGCTAAGCTTTAAATACAATTAGGACAAAAGTCGTAATAGAGACACTTTACGCTTGTGCTTGCAACTGTGTGTGTACGGCATAAAAATGCTTGAAATTAGTGTTTTTTTTTTGTTTGACATTTTGAATTTAGTTGGTTGTTTTATTGAGTATTTTAGTACTTGAGTAATACGTATGTTTAAGAGAGCTTTTAATTTTAGTTGCATTTATGTTTAGGGTAAAATATCAAAATAGTCATTTTATTTGTTTTAGGTTATATTTTAGTCACTTATGTTTAAAATATATATTATTATATTGTAATATTTTAGTTATTGGCGTGGACGTTAAATTATCATTTTAAATAAAAATATAAAAAATTATGTTAAAAGAGATGTAGAAGGAGAAAAATAGAGGAGAAGTAAAATAAAATAAAATAAAAAGAAAATTAAAAGAATATATATAATGAAAATATAAAAAATTATGTTAAAAGAAATGTAGAAGGGAGGAAAATAGAGGAGAAGTAAAATAAAATAAAATAAAAATTAAATGGCTCAAAATAAAAAATATATATAATGATTAATTGTATAAATTAATTTAAACTTTTTGTTTGAAATGATGATTTACTGTCTTAGGTTAGCTTATTGTTATACAGTTAACAACATTTAACGGCTCAAAATTTAGTGATTAAAATGTTATAATATAATAACTTAAATAATTAAAATGTAGTCTGAGATAAATAAAATTAATTATTTTAATAATTTATCCTTATTTTTATCTAGTTTTTAAAATTTTTATTTAATGCTCGAGCACGAGCACAAATATGCAAGTTCAACATGATAATTGAATGAGTGTAACTGAATAATTAGATCTTTGAGAGTGAAACTTAAATCAGCTCAAACTAAATTTGATGAAATACAAATCATGCTTAACGTAATAAATCGATAGTGATGATACAGTGCTTTTTGAAATTTCAGTGAGTGAATGTAAGCTGTTAACTTGTAGTTTACCCGAAAAGAAGGTTTAAAACACCAGGTTTTCGCTCCCTTGCTCCGCACCGGTAAAAAATTCGTTTAAATTCCAAAACCAGCGATTCATTTTGATTTTAGAGAGAAATAGAGAATGGAAGGAACCGAAGGGGAATTTCAAGACGAAGCTCGAAAATTACAGATTGCCATTCGATGTGCCAAAGCTGCATTTCTACTTTCTTCTCTCAAATCATCCGTCAATCGCGTCAACGATGAACCTGAGGTAATTCACAAATCCCCCGCCTCCCGCCAATTTTTTGCTCGAATTTGTGTTTTAACACGGTTCAAAACTGATATCCGAAGTTAATTCTGATCTGATGACTCGACGTTGGAGGAGGAGAAGATAATAAGAGAAATCGAAAATCTGAGGGTGGCGTTTGTCAAGGAACGACTGAAGATCAACAAAATCAAACTGCGTGGACTGACGGAGCTGATTCTTCAAGTGGTCTTCGGTATTTTGATTTCCTGTTTCTTTACAAAGCAAGCGTTTGATACCTTTCACTGCTGATGGTGTATCTTCCTTTTGTTAATTACTGAACAAACTAGCTTCTGCTTTATAAGTTCAAAAAATTTTCAGTCATTTTGACATACGGAAGTTGCGAAAAGCATCCATTTGATTTTTGAAAAAAAAATCGGTTGTTTGTTTCCAGATCATCAATTTGCCAAACGAATTTACATAGGTTTCCACTCGTTCGAAAATTTTCATTTTAAGCATAGATGTATTTCAAAATTCTTCCGATTCGCGTCTATGTATAATTTTTTCCCCTTTCAAAATACTTCATTAATATTGAGTGAATCATCAATCACAGATTCAATTTTACTACTAATCTCACCAATTTTTAATTTGATTCCATACAAAAGACTAGAATCAACACAATTCGTCTCCATACAAAGGCAAAAAATAAAAAACAAGTGTTAAAACCCTAATTAACAACCCTCAATGCCCAAAACGTAGCCGTATCGACCACCAACCATATCCTCAAACCTCATCCTCAAGTAAAAGCATATTCGGAATCCCCTTATTAACAGGAAACTTCCGGCCGGTTTCGGGGCAAAGGAGCGCACCTTCCTCGAGATGAAGTTCCAAGAGGGCATGATGGAACTTCCCCAAAAACTCGACGTTCGACTCCAACACCGACGGCTCCGGCGGCTCCTCCGGCATCTCGTCGTAACCCATGATTCTGGAAGCATCGGAGAAGGCTTTCCAGTCGATCTTCGGAAATATGTTCCTAAGGAAATCGTGATTGATCTCGACTTGCTTCTCCACCACTTTCTCCACTTGGATCTTCAGAGGGAAACCGTTAGTTACCCCTTTGATGTTCGATGACAACATGTTGTGAGTTAACAATCTCATACCTTTTTCCTTTTCTTCAGTCTTTTCGCTTTGTTTTCGAATTCTTGGGTAGATTAGAGCCTTCTAAAGTCCTGGATTTTCTCTTGTGGAAAGACCAATATATCTCCTTGTACGTAGAGGGTGTTATAGTAATTTAACATGTTCGGTGTTGTTGAAATTAAGCCCTAGTTCTTAAGCCCAATCTAGGTTTGGGCTGAATTATTTCTAGCCCACTTTAGACCTTAGGTCATTAGGCTTTGATTTTTTAAGGCATTATTAAATATCACAATTAATATTAGAAATAAAGCTGCAACTACTTCCTAATCTTTAAAACACCAATCTTGAATGAGTTTAATTTCACTGTAGATATTATTTACCGCTAGCTCATTCCGAATAATGGTTACTAACATCGAGTTAAAATAAGTTTATTGCTGCTAGTGTATAAAAACAAGTTTTTGTTGGTCAAATATATAAGTAATTAAAAATTATTTTTCAATTTTAAATGATTTGTCCATTACTTATCATAACAAACAACTCTAAATCTTTAAAATAATAGATAACATTTAAAAGAAGTTTAAAAAATAATTTGACTATAAATGGCACAAAAAACATCATAGTCCCTGCATGTCCAGCAGCTAGACCCAAGGTATCCATACAACAATACACCTGCACAACTTATTTGTTATGTCCTCAATCGTCACAACTGTACACAATATGAACTGAGAAATTAACTCCTCCAAAAACTCTGTTGAATAAATAAATAATGATGATGATGATGACCTAAAATAATAATAATACTAAAAAGAAGTATTTGTAGAGTTCCTTGATTTAACTTGATACGAAAATCCACCACTTGTAAAGGCCAATGCTATAAATTGTGGTGTAAATAATTAGTCTCATTGGGTAAATCCTGTACCTGCACATAAACAGACATTTAGAGGGCATGAAAAAAATAATTAAAATATCATGTAAAACGTCAAACGAATACGAAAATTACATAATTATATTAATGTTTCAAAAATATTAATATAAGAAATTTTTATATAATTGTAAAATAATAAATACAATAACCATACGGTCTAACAAATTGTTACTAAAATAACATCATGAAATGTGATCCATTCTCATGAATGGAGATCAAATCCACTTACCCCATGATTAAAAGATGATATGAGTAGCCATCATACCATGCCTTATAGTTAATATTGTCAGTTTTGAGTCATAATAATAATAATAATAACAATAATAATTTATATTTGATATGTTAAGGGTGAATAACTTTATACAATTTTTAGTAAATTAGATTATTACATATAAAAATTTCTAAAATAAATTAAAAGTTACTTTCATTGATAATGATACATCAAAATTTTAAAACCACATTTAATATGTACTTAAACAAGTGCCACGTCAACATAAGATATACGTGACATACTATATTTCGTGTTATTTATTAATTCATCTGTCACATCATTATGTGAAAATAAAAATGGAGCAATTCACTTTTTACCTATTTAATTCTCTCTATATACACGTATTGATAACAAAATATCAAATTTATTAAAGAGTTAATTTATTTTTCAAAAATTAATTTTCGCCAAAAAAAGAGATAGACCCTGAGTTGAAATTTCATTATTTTCTATAAAAGTATAAAATATTTTTGAGTAAACTACATAGATAGCCACTCAACTATAAAAAAAATATTGTAAGCATTAAAATTAAAAAAATTACAATTTAAGCACCTACTTTATATAGTTTGGTTATTCTCGTTAAAATCACTAACGGTAAGTGACATGATAGTTAAAAAATTATTATAATAACAAGTTTAGCTATTGATTTTATATATTATATTGATTTAATCATAATTTTAAAAATTAACCCTAAAAATTTACAAATGCTCTCAAAATTTTAATAATAAAATTTAAATTTATTAATATATATTAATATAAAATTAAAATTTATTATTATATTTTTAGAAAATATTTATATATTTTTATATATTTTTAAATTTTTAAAATTAAGATCAAATTGAGAATTTTTTTTTAAATTTGAGGGCTAATTTTCTAAAAGTATGATTAAATTGATATAATATATAAAAGTTGAGGCTATATTTGTTATTATATCAATCTTTTTAGCTGCTATGTCAACTTATTGTCTGTAATTTTAACAGGAGTGACTAAAATGATTGAATTATATAATATAAACGCTTAAATTACAAACTTCTTTATTTTAAAATAATATATATTTTATAATTGAGTTACAATATTGTATAGTTTAATCATTTTTCTTTTCTATAAAGTTCTAATTTCTTTATCCACTCACTTCAAGTAGATATTCGAACACCCCACGCAAAACCTTGGCACGTGCTTCGAATACAGATCATACATATTTATTTACCGCGTATCCGGTCGAACCGGCGCAGATCCTTGAAGTGATCGTTAATGGAGGGTAGAGAATTCACATATATGAAGTGAACTTAAAGCCTTGGAAAGGCCTAGTTCCACTTCCAATATTATATATGAAATGAAGTGGAAGATGAGAAAAAGAAATGAAAAATTGAATAACCTTTTGAATCCAGATCTTCGAGCTTGAAGAGCAGCTCTTTCGTCGGCAGTAACCGGATAAGGCCAGCGAGAAAAATCACGATCGAAGAAATCCCAGTCGGGCAACAGTATCCCACTAATTCCGAGCATCCCAAACGCGTAAGTTACCATAATTTTCTTCAAAGAAAACGTGAATAACCCAACTAAAACCATGATCACCGATAGCCATACTATAGCCGACCTTAAGGCACCTTCGTTCGCCATTTGATTATTCGAAGAAGATAGCGGCACTGAAAAATGAGGAAGGATGGAGAAATAGTGGTGTTCTAATTTGGTAGAAGATTGAAATTCATGAAAGTATCCAATAGGAAACAAAATAGCAGCGGATTTAATGCCCCATCGCCTCAACGGTTTCATCACTTTATTTAAAAGCATTAACTGCGTAGTTGCCACGGCCATTGTCTGAGATCGAGTATAGTATTCCCAATCTGTAACGTGCCACGTGTGCTCCCCTACCACCCTCTGCCTGAGAGTGACGTGTCTGATGAATCATGCTTAGACTAAATCACCCGTTTAGGTCCGAAGACCCACCCGTAAAATGAAAGAGTTTAGGTATCAATATATGTCCGAAAAATGAACTTTGACAAAAAAAATAAGATCTATTTGCTAAATGATTTTACCCAAAATTTGGCCCAGAACAACCCAAAATTAACCCCACCAATGATCAAGTCAAGCTCATGACCCAGCGTACCTAAACCACCCAAAACCCCATAATTCATTTTCTCATTCTAGTACCTTGCTGAATTCTCTTATAAAATCCGCTGAAGCTATGTTGCCCTGTGAATGTCGGATTTGGAACTAAAAAGTTTACGATTCTGAAGTGCTTTTAAGTGCAGAAAGCTGTCTCTGTTTCTGCCTCTACTTCCGTTTGTAAGTGATTTCAGTTTTTATCAAATAAGCAAAACTAGTAACTCATAGCAGAAAATGGTGCCATCCATAGTCCATTCTCGATGAGGAAAGATTAAGAAAAAATTCCACCTTACCTGGTTTTCACTATCCACATCAAACACTTTACAATTATCAGCTCCTATGTCAACTGCATTGACATCATAAATTAACATGGTTGCAAAGTGGTATTGTCCCACATCTGTTAAGTAACAACCTAATTATAATTCATAACGTTACATGTCTACCACTAAGTGCAACAAACTTATCATTAAACATCAGGATAGGACATTTATCTACCAAATTTGTACCATCATATGCTTCTTTAAGAAATACAGTGCTCCTTGCACCTTTATTTGTAATGTAAAATATACCATGGTGCTTTATCAAACATAGCACTAACTTGGACGGTAATCGGTACTCTGAATGAAATGCGTCCAGTTTGGCAGATATCATCCTCTTCTCCATGGTCAAACTGAGGAGTTCATGAAGCACAGCCACCACTCTTTTTCGGGTTTTTGGATCCGCAACTTCAAATCTCCTTGCATTCAAGTATGGAGAAGGGAATTCCATTTTCTGCCACTTCCCAAGCTCCTCAAGATAACTCTTATTCGGTCTAAAACCAGCAGCATAACACATTTTAAATGCGAATGGACCAAGATAGTTACCATCTTTCGTGATCCGAACCTTATTTTGACCACCAGCTGATTGCAACATCCTTTCACGTGCGAATCTCTCCTCACGAGCAGTCACTGCCAGTGAAGAATCCCAATTCTCCAAGTTAAGATAAGCTCTACCATTGATAACTTTGATGGAAAAGTATTCAGGATATTTGAAAATCAATGACTTTTTGAAGTCATGAGGCAAGCCAAGTTCATTTCCAATGAATTCAACCTTCTCCAATGGCACCCTGCAATCAATAGACAACATTAACAACTTCCTGAGGTTCTTAACCAAAATGGGTTCCATCAAATTCCTTGCTTCACCCTCTTCTCTTGCAACCTTTTCGGCTTTTCCAGTTAGGGTAACAAAAGGGAATTCTTTTCCACAGCCACCACCAACACGGAATATTGAAGGGTACTTCTCAATGATGGACATGAAATTCCATTTTGCCACAAACCCAACTTCCTTTTCGAGGTCACGAAGAAGAAGACGTTGATGATTTTGAGATTGGATAATGGACTTTAGCTGAAGAATTAAAGATGGTTTCTTCTGCAAATCCATTACTTTGTCAAGTTGATAGTCTCTGTGGTATATTTTCTTCTTTGATCTCTTTCCTCCATTTGATATTTGCCTTACTGAAACAAACATGAAGTCTGATTTTTGACACCGGATTGCTGAAGATGATAACGTTATTATGGATCTTCTCTTCATTATCAAGTAATAAAATAAAAGGCGTTGCTTTTTCTGAGATAAAACCCCGAACAGTTGGTGTGCGAGTCCAAAACCAAAATTACCACAAAGAATCGGTTGGAGATAAACAAAAAACCAGATATGGCAGGAAAAAAAGATTTAGATATTTGTTCCCCAATCAATCAAGACAGGAACGTCTTCTTTTCTCGATTGTATATGCCCAAACTCTTCCAACATTATCAACCAAGTCAAACAAAACCTTGACTACAGCCAGAGTCAAAACTTCAATGAACAGAGAAAGCCTTAAACCCCAACCCCCCAAAAAAAAAAACCCTAAACATCAATATTTTGACCACAGTCTCGGCTCATTTTACTTCCTGCCGGGCTTATCACCTTCAATAACATCAAGCCCAGGTGCGTCGTTTAAAACCAAACATTTCATTCTCGCATCACCCACACAACCCATAAAATTAAAATCATCAACTTCAATAAGACCAACGTTGGTTTTACCAATTCCTCCAAACTATGGTTAACTCCATTATCTATCGAGAATTCAACGCCAAATCTCCCAACATTTTCCAATTCTTCACCTACTCTTACCGCTACCCTCCTTGAGCCCATAAATTATCCTCGACCCAACCTTTTAAAGAACTTCCTCTGTCATTAATATCATTACTAATATTGTCTTCCAATGCCACACCTGTTTCTAACTCAGCGGCTACACAATATATTTTTTGAGAATTATCCACATCATCATCTTCTTCCTCCCTATATTTTCCTCTGTCATCCACATGGTATAAATATTTCTTCAAAGATCTTTTAAATACATAAAATTAAACATATTTGTATCAATATATATATATTTGATATTCACATCTAAATCCAAATAAAGCATATAGAAACTCCAAACTACTGGCCTGCATATTTTAGTCCTAGTTAAGCATAAAACAAACCAACTCATTGCTTCACATGATATACAAATTTCCTTGATATTTTTCACAACATATTTAAAATCCTTATAATTTATCGTGCACTAGTTGAGCCAAAATTGGCAGTAGTTGGCTTGTCTCATCTGCTTGAGTATGTAATCTCCAGAGAAAATGTTGGAAATTATATCACCAAATTCCTGCTTTCCCTCATATTTTGGATTATATAATAATATTGTTTCCATTTTAGAATGAATTAGCAAGATTGTCAATATTAAATTTATGGAATATTATCTTATAAAAAGTGTGCTTAAAACAGAGATTTAAAAATCTAATATTAAATTTATGGAATCTGGGTATTTCTCATAGGCTTTAACTTAAAAGTGAGGCAAGATTTCTTGTTATATCTTCAAAAAATTGAAATGGTCTACATTAGGTGATCCATTAGGGACTTAAACACGAGTTTTATGAAATGGGTTTCCAACTGTTCCCATCCCATCCCCACAAGGCTTAGTCCACAAGCCATCTTCGTCACGCTTTGTTGTGAAACTTACGAAAGTGGATTACAGAGAGGCTAATTGCTATTGTGGGATTTAAATATTTGTAACATAAAACAAAGGAAAATTAAAAAAAATTATATATAAAAAAAATCTGATTAGTAGCTTAAATCGGAAATTGAAAGTTTATTTGGTATAGATATTATTAGTATGTTGCAAATCATCATTAAAAGTTTAATTTCCTTGGTCTAATTAATTGAATTAATAGCATCAATATTTAATCTAATTTATCTGTTTTAACATCTTGTCATCTGAAAGGTGTTTTAGACTTCATTCTTATTTTTAGAAACCTTGATTATATGTGGGATAGTGCTCGCAACAATAGGGAAGCCAATGAATTTACGGATAAGTTGGCTAATGGTGGTGTGCTTGGTGAGAACATCTTGGATTGATGTTGCCTATTGTTTTGAGCATTGATTTGCAATTGAAGAGAGTGCTTGGGAGCTCTCTTGTTTTATTTCGGGTCTTTTTGATTTGTTTTTGTTTTTTTATGTAGTCATCTTGTAAACTTATTCAGTGTTGCGTTTTATGTTGTCTTAATTATATAAAAAAAATTTCTACAAATTTTTAAATATTCTTTTAAGGAAGAATGGTGGAGTTCTAGAAAACTTTTACTTAAAACGAAAAAAAAACGTAAATAATAAAAAATATTTTTAATTTAAATTTAAATAATTTATTAACATGTAAAATAAGCTATCGAACTGAGTTAAAATAAACAAAACTCAGACTCGAAAATCAGGCCGTCGGCCGGGCTCGTAAACAGTTGTAACGATGTGTCGGCCAACGAGGATATTTAGATGCATTGGTTGGAAACCTGATGAAAGAAGCAAATCAGTTTGTTTAACTGACAATTGAAAGTTTTAAAACTGAAAAAAAAAATTTTAAAGGTTTTTGTCATATGACATCACTGCTTTATTTATTCAAATCACAGTCTCTGGTCCACCCGACAAAGGAACCTGGGTTGAAGTACCAAATCTAAATGGTGTTACTATATAATTAATTATGATAATTAAAATTATTGTTATTTAATTTTGAATCCAAATTAAATAATATTATTTTGAAATTTTTTATTATTGAGGGCAGGGAACGTGTTAAGTAGAATCGAATCTAAATTTTTATGCTTACAACATAATATTTTTGTTATTAAATTAATAGGTTGTTACTAATATTTATTTTAAGAATAAAATATATTTAGATATGTTATTTACAAAATAATGTGGATTTAGAGAACCAATATCTAATGATTTTGAACCTATTGGATAGGGTAATTATAATATTTGAATTCAATTTATCTAAATCCGTAAAAAAAAAAAAATTGATTAGAGATTGTTAAGGAAGAAAGGGAAATTTTTATGGCAAGAAAATTAAGAAAGAGGTCTGTCTCAGTGTGGGAGCTGTTGGCAATTGACATTGACACTAACTACATTGACAAATGAAAGAAGAGTTTAGGTTTGAAAGAGCTAATATAGCTTATGATACAAGGTAAGTTCCCAATCTTGCACAAGTAAGAAATTAATTCATCAATAACTAATACCACTTCTTATTTCCCATTTCTTAATTTCTTTGCCTAATTTGCTCTCCAGATTTTTAATTCATTGCTTGTGTAAATTATATTATTTGAATTTGAATATAAAAATTGGATGCGAATATATTTATAAAAAATTAAAATATTTGTAAGATTAATATTTTTGTGGGTACGAATGTCTAAGTATAAATATTATAAGAAATGAAAAGAATTTAGTAGTGGGTAGATTGAGTTCACATCTGAGACTCAATACTTTTAGAGGTTTTAGTGGAATTCTGCAATGTTCATATAAAAAAATCCCCACCATTGATTGAATGATTACAAGAGCAAAAATACAATTTTGGTTGTTTGCTTTTCTTTCTTCAACAAAGTGATGGATGTGTTTAGAGTATGAATATCAGTTCGAATTAAAAGTATTTATAAATTGAGTCTGATTAAATCACGATAAAATATTTTAAATATAATTTGATCTGTTTATTTTTTCCGATAAGAATTCTTTCAAAAATAATTAAGATTTATTTTTACATATTCATATTCGGATGTAAATATTGAACACAAATAATTAATAAAAAAAGAATCCAAGTAATACCATCGTTTACTTATATTTACAGAAAAAAAAAAAAAAAAAAAGAACTGGTGTTGATTTGGGGAGTTTGCTTCACCAACTTCTCCTCTAACTATGTGTAGTCCCCGGGTGAAAATATCCTCAATTGTCTTTTCTATATAAGAAAATTAGATAGCTATCTTGATGAATAATTATTTTAATTTTCACTTTTTTTCTTTTACTTTTTTTTGGATAATTTTATTAATAATGATTTGTTACATTGCATCTATTCAGCAACTATCCTAATTGAGAATTATAGGTTTCGATCATATTTACTCTTTTTAACACAATACTTATAACTACTTATAGTCCCTCTTTCCTAACTCATAAATAAGAGAATAATGTGTTTTAACGCACTCGAACCCATTTCCTTCTGCATTGACAACAATGTCTATATCAATCAAGTTGTGATTTAATCGAATATTTCTTGTGTAAATTAATCATATATATATATATGTTGAATCTGGTACGTAGATTTGTTAATTACTTTTAATTATTCATCATGAAATCTAAAATAAATAATACTCCGACGTTATAGAATTTTGAAGCCATGCAAAAGTTGCAACACACAACAAAAATGTATGACGAAACAATATTCTTCTTCCTTCCCTTTGCGTGCATGGAATGCTTTCCTCTTTGACCAATTTCCCACGTCCACGTTTTCACGAAATCGTATTTTAATTTTCTTTGTGAAAAACGACCAATTATTTTATCTTTTATAATTTTTTAAAATTTTCACCGGGTCATTTAATATATATATTGAAAATTTAAACATTTTTCAAAAATAATTTCTATTCTTGCAAAATTAATCAAAATTAAGTGATAAAAGGTTCTCAAGAAATTGAAATTTAAGTCATTATGTATCAATTCACTTTTAATTCGGTTAAACTGTAGTTTTTTAATTAATAAAATACGATTTTTATATTCAATTTGATTATATTAAAAAATCAGTTTGATTATAAACTTATGAAAATTTTATTTTACATAATGTTTATATTAGATGCTTCTATATTAAAAATTTTCAAAAAAAAAAAATATTTTGCTTGTCTATCATTTTTCTTTCTGGTCATCTAAATCATCACCAAGCCAAAACAAATTTTTAAGGGCGAATGAAATTTTAATTTTTATAGTCTATTTTTTATAATTTTAAATAATTAAATCAATTTTTATAATTTTAGGGCAAAGTGTAATTTTATCTTTACTAATTTAAAAATTTTAAAAATTTAAAGGCCTAAATTTGTAATATAAATTAAAAACTCATTAAATTCGGATCCAATCTATAAATCTTTCATTAAAACTGTTAAAACACATATAAATTATTAACATGATGCATTGCATAACTTATTGTAATATAGCTTTTTTAATACTAATTAAAGATGAAATTGAGTAGTAAAAGAATCTGTATAAATAGCATACCTCAGGAGTTATGGTGGTAAAAGAGGCAAAGCAAGTAATCAAGCAATTTGGAAAACCAAATAAAGAAGAAATAAAGGATAAAAAAAAAAATCATGGGAAGATCTCCTTGTTGTGATGAAGATGGTCTGAAGAAAGGTCCATGGACTCCCGAAGAAGATCAAAAGCTGGTTCAGTACATAAAGAACCACGGCCATGGCAGCTGGAGAGCTTTGCCTAAGCTTGCAGGTAATAATTTATAATTTTAAGTTTACCCTAATGGTAACCATTCACGGTTTCCTTTCTTTGAATAGATATATAATAGGGTTGTTAAAATGCGCTATTGCAGGTCTCAACCGATGTGGGAAGAGTTGTAGGTTAAGGTGGACAAATTACTTAAGGCCTGATATCAAGAGGGGCAAGTTTTCTCAAGATGAAGAACAAACCATCCTGCATTTGCATTCCATTCTTGGGAACAAGTAATTTTAAAACTGCATATATATATGGTTTAGGGTTATATATCAGCTTTGATTTTCTCTGTAATTTGTTTGAGTTCTTATTTTGGTTTTTAATGGTGAAAGGTGGTCAGCCATTGCTACACATCTGCCAGGGCGCACAGATAATGAAATCAAGAACTTTTGGAACACTCATTTGAAGAAAAAGCTGATTCAAATGGGGATTGATCCAATGACCCATCAACCAAGAACTGATATCTTTTCGAGCTTGCCTCACTTGATGGTCCTGGCTAGCCTTAGAGACCTTTTGGAGAATCCATTGCAGGCTGAGGCTGCTCAGTTGGCTAAGCTTCAATACCTGCAATTTCTTCTCCAATCTTCGACGGCTTCAATGGCGTCCAACGACAACTACGGTGGCGCCACCACCATTGGAGCAGAAGACATGGAAAGTTTCAACTTATTAAATTCAACCCAGTTTTCAGTTGGAAACAACGAAACCTCTCAACTGCTCCACTATCCACCACAAGAACAAGTCCCTTTCGGTCTCCAAACATCGTTGAATAATGAGAAGAAAACCTCATCCAACAGTGATGAGATGGGCCATTGCTCCAACTTTATCGTCAGCCAAGGAG
Organism: Gossypium arboreum; assembly: GCF_025698485.1. NCBI lineage: Eukaryota > Viridiplantae > Streptophyta > Magnoliopsida > Malvales > Malvaceae > Gossypium > Gossypium arboreum. The sequence goes on along the minus strand of NC_069074.1, from coordinate 26,638,302 downwards.
ATAACCTAATCGATCACTCAGTAGCAGCATCGTGTCCTCTTCAAAGTTCCCGAACGTCCCCTCCGGCAACGGCGGGCGCCGCCGATGCATCGGTTAGCAATGTTCCGGGAGATGCAAGCAGTGCTTCAAGCTACAATGGTGGCGCCGCCTCTCCCTACTGGTCTGATCTCTATTTCGACGACTCACTCATGCAGGACATTATCTCATAGATGTTTTTTCTTTTTTCTTTTTAAATTTAAGTCTTTGAGTGTCTTGGGTTTTGAATATTTCTTTTTGTTACTGTAGATAACTATATACTGCATTTCAGGCTTCCATATGTATAATTCAATCATTAAATTTATTATTATAATTATAATTAGTTTAAAATTAGTATAAAAATATAAATATAAATATTAAAATAATATTTTTAGTACTATGCAAATAATAATATAAGTAGTTTAAAGGATTACATAAAACTATAACTTTATAATGAAAAAATACCTTAAATTATAGTTTTATACAATTTCATCTCTAAATAATGGTAGGCTTGAATTAAATGTTATATAATTATAGTTTACGGAGCCTTCCCTTCAGTCCACACCTGCTACTTTCATTTAGTAATCATAAAAAGAGCATTAAGTAGGAGTGCAAGAGACTCCATTAAGTAGTTGACGTGTGTTTTTTAATTTTTCTTTTAATATTTATTTTACCTCTTAATTTAATTATTATGATGACTTTGTTAATTATGTATTGGATTGGTTAATTTGAAAGTGAGACTTACATAGTCAATCCCTTGAGAGAAAAGAAATCAAGTTTCTCTAACTACTCTAATTACAATCAAAACCTAATTTAAAGAAAATGTGTAATGTTAAAATATGCTTCTTCTTTTTTTTTTTTTACAAATTTAGAATTTAGTCCCTTAATTTCTTTTTAAATTGTAAGTGTAATTATTGACAAGATTGAAATTCTTTTATTAAATTCAAGTTCATTTTAATATTTTTTTGTTATATGATTACTAAGTGAATATTTTTTCATTTTAAAATTCACACTAGCAAAGTTACTTAGAAGATTTTAACGGTGTTATAAAACTTGGACTTAAATTTTAAAATCTAAAAATAGAAGAAATAAATTTCAAATGTACGAAGAGTATATAAATTTAGAGCATATTTTAACCTACAAAAATTAATATAAAATATAACCCAAAAATATTTAAAAGCATTAAAACGTGAATAAAGTACAACCAATCAAATTTATAAGAATCTTCATTTCCTTCCATGTCTTAAATATCTTGAAATTTTATTTTAAAATAGGGATAAAGCAATGTTTAGTCTCTGAATTTGGCTGCTTTTTCTACTTTAGTTCCTTAATTTTTTCTTCATATTAGTCTCAAAACTTAATAGATTTTTCGATGTGGTCCTTGAAACTATTTAAAAAAATTTAATTTTTTAATAATATCCAAATTTTTTAGGTTTTATATAATTTTTAAAAACAATTTAGATGATGAAGTAGCACTATCTTGAAGCAACATATTATCATATTTTAATGGAATCTAAGTTTAAGAACCAAATTGAAAAAAATATCAACTTTTAAGTTTAATATAAATAAAAAATTTTGTATATCTGATGTATATCCGGTTTAGCATGATTAATGTAAAAGAGAAGTGTACATTTGAGACATGTCTCTAAGAGACAATAATCGTATAACAGACTATCTAGCGAAGGCCGCATCATCGACTGACATGAATTTGCAGCTATTTCCTGAACCAGTGGAGGGAGCTCACAACATTTTGCGACTTGGCATCGCTGATTATTAACTGTTTCAGTCTTCTGTTTAATGCTCTTTCATTCCCCCCCAGAAGATAGCACACAAGTTTCAAAAAGATAAATGAAATATAGATATTATAATATCAAGGAGTCTGGTTGTTGAGAATAATGATATTTATTGCTATTGTTATATTATGTTTGCCGTAAAACATCAGTATTATTTATGAATCTACAATCTTACCTTTTATGTATTTCATAATTTTTAATAATATTTTATATTTTTAATTTTATTAAAATAATATATTATAATGTGTGATATGACCAAGTTGTTTACTTATAAATATTTTCTTTATTAAACCATTGAAATTATATTATTTTAATAAATTTATTGATTTTTCAATCAAATCTCGGTACAAATTTCATGAACCCACAATTATAATATTAAAGCAACTGCCACGTTAATCACAATTAAATATATATATATAAATATAAACAAAAATATGGAATAGAAAAGAGTCAAAATGATAACATATGACTAATATATTAAAACCATATAAAATAAAAATAAAAACAAAAACAAAAACGCGTTCAATCAACTCAAAAGCAATGCAACTAATTAATAAGATAATATTAGTCTCATACACAATCTAAAAAGTTAGTGCATTTTACATAAATTATGGGATACTTAGTTCATAGCATATTTACATGTCTATTATTACTTTCATCATTCTATAGCATATTCACCTTTTAAAATGTCATTACGCACCATCTATCATCAATAGACTAAAGTCAAAATACAACAAAAGTCACGTGAATATATTTGAAATGTCATATCACTAATTTCCTTCTGCTAGCAATCTTGTTAGTCATATCTCCTTCTATTCAATTGGGATAGTGAAGGAAATAACCATATTGATTGGATTACTAGGAATCTTCCTTGAAGTAGTAAGTTTTTTAGCTTTGGATAGTCCTGTTATTTTCATCAACTCATCTCACAACTACATAGACTTCTAAGTAATTAAGTGTTTTGTCCCTATTCTCTTTGTCAATTCCTTTGCAGCTCCAACCATTTTGCTTCCCAACACTTCAGCAATTCTTAAAAAATCAACTCCATCATTAGAATTCAAGCCTATTTTACTCTTTCTAGCTTTTTCAACCCTTCTAATTTGGCCTTTGCTAAGAGATGTGGACCTTGACTGGCCATTGTCTTCAAAATCATTTCATACTCAACATTTTCAGTTCCAATCATGCCATCTTCTCCTACACCAATCATTTGCATTGTTCTTTGTTCCACCATTATCATCAAATTTTCTTCTAGCTCTTCAATTATGTCATTTGTTGTTTGGGCATCATTTCCAATGGCATGGTATTTACCATATATCACACTAAAATTTTCAAAATATGGCAATGTCCTATTCTTGAATGGGCTGCATTCTTCTGACTCTGCATACATATTCATATAAAAATTATTAAATGCGTTCAAATATAAACACAAATTTCATATATAATCATAATTTATAAATTCACCTTAAGGAATTCATCCTAGACCGTTTGCTCTGTTGTCACCACTTTCCTTGTTCTATCCCATCCAAAGCCATTGGTTTGCTTGCTATATATCATGACATGTACAATTGACCACTCCTTCCTAAATGTTCTTAGCCTGTTACCAATATGAAGCTTAGCCTTGACAGCAAAATGTGAGAATTTCGATTGTAACTATAATGACTCAAATTTCACGGCATCAGAAAAGTACATTATTGGGCCTTCATTTTAGTGAAACGGGTTCATAAATATTTATTAAAAATATTTCCGAAGCTAGTTGTGTGTTTAATTAGGTTTTAGTTAGGTGAATTAGCTAGAATTAAGAATAATTAGGAAAAAAGGACTAAATTGAAATATGTGTGAAAGTTTAATTAAAGATCAAAAGAAAATACAAGGGACTAAATAGGCAATTATGCCTAATGCATTACATGAGGCGGCAAACATGATAGTCTTAGATTTTTATTATGTTTAAAAGTATATAAATATATTATTTAGTTATAAAGTATAGTATATTAATTTATAAAATTATATTATAACATTATTATATTACAAATAAATAAAATAATGACAGATGTATGGTGATAAAATTATACATGTGTAATGGTAATAATATATATATGTACACTTGTATTATAAATATGTATTTATTTATAATTTAAGTAAAAGATATTTTATATTATATTTGTAGAGCCTAATTTTAGCCCGAGCCCAATAGACATTAAACAGTCCATTACAGTCCAATTTTTTAAACAAGACCAAACCCTAAACAGCTCAAAATGGAAACATATCTGACCCAAACTAAAACAAGCCCAAAATGGCCCAAAAATTGAACATTTTTGACAAAAGAAAAAAAGGGTCAGAAATCCTAGCAATCTTGCGCCGCTCCCCACGTGCCTCGCCAGCACGTTCAACGCCCGAGGCCTGACCACCCCTGGCTCGTCTGTGGCTCTTACACCAGAATATCCAAAGTAGCCCCCGTTGACTCCTAGCAGACCTGCGAAAGAAAACCAAAAGCAGCAGAAAAATAGCAAAGGAAACAATAACAAAGAAAAGCAAAACGTATTATATTTGTGACACTTTCGGCTATAAAAGCACGAAAGACCAATGTAAAAGGGGTAGTTTTTTGAAAAAAAAAACAGAGGAGATTGATTCGAATATTAGAAGGTTATCATCCTTTTATTTTTTTTCCTTTATTTTTTCTTCGAAACTACATATACCTATACCTATATTTTTATATTTTCTTTTTTAAAACTATTATATATATCAGTAATATAAAAAAAAAGAGAAAAAGTTACCTTTTGGGCTCCGGCCACCGTGGGCGGCGGTCGATGGCGGCAGACGGCTGTCCATGATCGGAGCTAGGCCGAAAGGGGAGAGTTTGAGAGAAGGGGAGGAGAGCTTTTTTTTTTTTTTTTTGAGAAAGGGAGGAGATGATTTTTTTAAAAAAAATGTGACTTAGATAGGCTGGCAAAATGCATCGTTTTGCTCAACCCCTTTAAAATGCCAAACGGTGTCGTTTAGGAGAAGGGACCCGAGACCTGACCCGATTCGGATTGAGGATTCGCATGTTTTTAAGCAGAAAAGGGTATTTGCTCATTCGACCCTTCTGTTTTTTTCTGCCCGTTTCAATTAGATCCTTTTTGTTTTCTTTCCTTTTAATTTTGCTCGATAATTTTGCTTTTATTTCATTTTAGTCTTTACTAAAGCTGTGCGTTTTGGGGGACAGAGATAATTTCTCATTTAGTCCTTGTTCCTTTATGTGCCTTTTAGTTTGGTCCTAATTCCTTTTTAAACTTGCCCCTTTAATTTATTTCATTTTTAATTTAATCCGTGGCCTTGCTAGTTGAAACGCAGTGTGTAAGGATCAGGGATATTTTCCCATTTAATCCTTGCTAGTTTCAGCGCATTATATTATTGTCCTTATCAGCCTATTTTTTATTATTTGCAATTTATACCTTTTAATTTTATTTTAATGTCAATTAAGCCCTTTTTAGTTCGTTTATTTATTCATTTATTCGTTTATATATATTCATTATTCCTTTATTTTACTTATTCGTTTGTTCATTTATTTATTAATATATATATTACTTGTTTATATTTTATTTTAATTCTTGTATTGATTTGTTTATTGTTCTTTTATTTCTTTTCAATTTTTACTTTCTTTCGTTATTTATTTTATTTATACTTTTATTATTATTAACATTTTATTATCTATTATTATTATTTTATTATTTATTCATCTATCTATTTATTACCCTTTATATATATTTAAAAAAATTAGATTATTTTCGTTCTCTTTACTACATATATTGCTTTTCTTCTTCTTATTATTATTTATATTAATATTATGATAGTTATTATTATAATTATTGTTATTATTATCATTGAATTGTTATTTTTATTTATTCTATCATCGTAGTCTATTATCATCATTTACTAGCATAATATTTTTGTTCTATTGATGTATTCACTTGTTATCCATTATTTTATGTCATGCCAATATTTGTACTAGGTATTGCATTCAAACATGCTCGTCTGTTTTACACCATACCCGAATAAATTAAAATTTAAGTGTTACGTTACTTTTGCGCGATACATAAAAAAGGAATTTTTTTTAGGCAATGTTCTGCATTTGAAAATTTGAGAAGTCGTGCCCTAACGTACTGAGTTTAGATTTTCCCTCATTTAACCTAAATAGTGGAATATCCTTTTAGAATCAAATACATGAGTTTTAAATATAAAAGCTTATTCTCGAGAATTCGAGGTGTTGTTTCCTAACTTACTGGATGTGATATCTATAAAACAGGGAAAATAAACCTAGTAAGCATTAATGCTTAGTAAGTTCATATAACCAAAATACACTTACCCTTTATGTTCATCAAGTAATTCATACATTAAGTAATATGTCCATTAACTTATTCAATTAGCAAATAAGGCCTATACACAATCATTCAACCAATTGATTAGTTTCAAAAATATTAAAATACACAGATGAGCTCATCATACCATTTCTCTTTATATCACTATGTACGTCGTTACCGCTGAATTATTGGATTTCCAATGGACCTTTCCTTTTCCAGTTTTACACTTGAGGTCTACATTCCTTTCCAAGTGGTACACACAAAGTATACCTTTCCTTTTCATATGGTATACACAAAGTATACCTAACCTTTTCAAGTGTACACACAAGGTGTACATAACCTTTTCAAGTTGTACCACTTGGGTACATAAGTCCTTTTCAAGTATCACCCTTTCGGGATACGTTTCCTTTTCATAATAAGATCAAAATATTATCCTTTCGGAACAACCTTTACTGCAACATATGCAGGATCTCGTATAAACGGCAATCACCTGTCCAATCGGAAATTAATATTCAAACGGATTCTTGTAACATTTCATCATTTACATGTAAATTACAAATCATTATTGGTTTATTACTTGTACATACCAATTACAAATCATGATGTACATAATTCAACAATCAATTCAACACATCTATATGCTTAATTTAGTTATACGAACTTATCTTGACAATTGATCGTATTTACTAATCCGAGACTTTTTCTTTCCCTCGATATTTTTCTTTGTTCAACACTTCTGGATCTATATAAATAAATTTAATCATCAATTCTATGATTTTTACATTCAATTAAGCTCATTTCACATTTTAGGCAAAAGTATCATTTTACCCCTAAACTTTTAATTAATTCTAATTTCGTCCCTAGGCTCAGAAATTGAGATTCATGCAATTTGCTCATTATTCCAAGCTTATTCAAAATTCCAATATAACTTTTACAGCACATGTATTTCATAAATTTTAGAATTTTTCCAAGAATTTCACTACTTTGCAATTTAGTCCCTACACATGTTTTCACTAAAAATCACTTTGTAAAAGTGGTTTATCTATCAATAATCTTTCATTTTCTATCAAAAACTTTCAATTTACAGCATAATCATCCATGGGTAATTTTCTAAACTTTGGTTTTCTTTCAATTTAATCACCCAAAGAAAGAAATTAAGCTTTCCCGATCTCAAAAATATAAAAATTACTAAAAACAGGACATAGAACTTACCAATTCAAGCTTGAAAAGTTTCCTTTCTCTCTCCTAGGGTTTCCATGTATTTTATGAAGAAGAAGATGATATAAAATGGGTTTAATTTTGTGTAATCATTTATCATACTTTATTCAATTAAATTTCCATTTTAATTCTTAACCGTTTTTAATTTTTCTGTGGATGACTCATTAAAAATATCTACATATTTTTCATCGATGGTCTAATTGCCATATAAGGACTTCTCACTTTTAATTCTATAGCTATTTAATCCTTATAACTCCTAGAACTCAACTTTGATATTTTTATTCAATTTAGTCCTCTTTGCAATTAAATACATAATTGATAAAATTTTTTGATAAAAATTTTCATGCAATATTCCTATCATAATACCTATCATTTTATGAAATTTAAATAATTTCATTTTTCGAACTCGGATTTATGGTCCCGAAACCACTATTCCGATTTCACTGAAATTGGGCTGTCATAGTTAATCATAGAAAAGAGGTGTTGATTCACATTCAGTTGCTAAATAGAGAGTTTATCATGAAAAATAGATTTTTTGATAAAGTGGAGGATAATGCAGCTGTTCGAATATGGTCCGAGTAAACACAACGAGATAAGGGTAACACAACGAGAGAAGGGTGATAGTCTGACGGAGGAGTACATGACTTTGCTTCGTTGCTCGAGGATTCAAGACGAAAAAGATTATTCGAGAGTAGTTAACGTCCCGATTTCCCTAAAGAAGCTAACAAGCATCACGAGGCTGAGTGAGTAATGGGTCGCAGTCCAGATTAAGCAGAAAGGAGTTAGTAGAGGCATCCATTGGAAAATTCACGAGATTTGATCTTAACATCCAGATATGAAGAAAAGGATCGATGTATTCGCTTTAAGTATTAGGGCAAGACTGTATATGTAATCCGTTTTATGTAAAGAAATTTGTTTTCTAGTAAAGTTGTTCTAAAAAAATTGAATCAGAATTAATGCCTCTTTTTGCATTCATTTCATGCATTTGCATTTATTGTATCATATGCATTAAATTTCACAAAAAGAGCCTAATTAAATGAAATTATTTCAGTTAATCTCAAAACCAACAAGATTCAACCAACTGAACATCGTTATAGTACTCGTGCCAAAACCAAAGAAATGGACCAAAGATTGGAACAGTTTGGAAAAGAGATGCAGGACCAGTTACAAGAGCAACTGCAAGAACAGTTAGTGAAAGTACAACAGGAGATGAGGGATTAGATACTCGAATCTCAAAGAAATATGATGAGCCAATTGGCATAGTTACTGACTGGAGAACGTGAAAAAGGGAAGAACACTGCAGTCAACTTAGGGGATGATAATGAGGATCCTATTTATCCCCTCGGTTTTAACCTGATAAACACTCAAGTACAACCAGAGACGTACCCACAAAGGGCACCTGTTACAATCAAACCCCAACAGTATCAGACCAGTACTTCTGCATCGATAAACTTTTCGACGGGCTCAGGTTCTAATCCGGGGAATAATCCAACCAATCATGTAGTTCCTGATCTAGACGGAATGGTAGAAATAGAAAATGCAAGAGTGGAACTGCCAAAATAACTCGAAGATCGGTACAGGCGGTTGGAGGAAAAACTTAGAGCAATGGAGAATGCTGATTACCCTTACGGGATTGACGCTAAAGATCTGAGTTTGGTCCCAGATTTAGTACTCCCTCCGAAATTCAAGACTCTAGAATTTGAAAAGTATATTGAGACTAGTTGTTCTGAAGCTCACATCACGATGTTCTGCCGAAAAATGACAGGATACATTAATAATGATCTACTGTTAATTTATTACTTCCAAGATAGTCTGATTGGGTCGGCTGCCAAATGGTACGACCAGCTGAGCCGTGCCAAAATCCACTCATAGAAGAACTTGGCACAGGCTTTTATGAAGCAATACAGCCATGTAACAGACATGACACCAGACAGAATTACACTGCAGAATATGGAAAAGAAGTAAAGTGAGAGCTTCAAGTAATATGCCCAAAGATGGAGAGAGATAGCGACATAAGACCAGCCACCTCTTCTGGAGAAAGAAACCACAATGCTTTTCATCTATACTTTGAAAACCCCGTTCATTACCCATATGTTGGGAAGCGCTACCATGAGCTTCTTAGATATAGTAATATCTGGTGAGATGATTGAAAACGCAATAAGGAGCGGGAAGATAGACGCGGGAGAAAGTGCCAAGAGGTCAACCCCAAAGAAAAATGAAAATGAAATGAATAATATGAGAAAAAGGTATTCCAAATCGGTCACTATAGGCCAGCCGAGGGTCATAACTACTAGCTATCAAGGCCCCTTCAGGCAAGAATCCAACTCGAGGCCAAACACAGAAAGACTCCAGTTTACACCCATCCCAATGTCATATAGAGAGCTGTATCAAAATCTATTTGATGCACATATGGTATCCCCTTTCTACTCGAAACCCATGCAATCTCCGTTCCCGAAATGGTATGATGCGAATGCTCAATGTAACTGATAAACCATAATATATACATATTTTTATCCTATGCTTGGCATATTTTTAGATGATTTATCATAAGTTTTCGAGAATTTGATGCTCCTAATCTTTTATATTCTTGTTTTATACTTAGGTGAGCATAGGAAGTTGAAAAGAACAAGAAATGGGCCAAAAACGGACAAAATAGACTTATCTCAGTATTCAACATGGTCTAGGCACTTCTACACGGGTAATCCACACGCCCGTGTGTGATACACGGGTAGGCCACACGCCCGTGTGTCATGGCTATGTTGACATTAAACCGAGTCAGAATTGCACACGGCCTGAGCACCTTCACACGGACGTGGCACATGGCCGTGTCCCTATCGAGCCAAAGTCTAATTCTATTCGAGAAAGGCTAATTTTGGGCTATTTTGGGCATTCCAAAGTCTATATAAACACCCTAGAAGAGGATCAAAAGGGACACGCAGAGTGAAAGGTAGAAAATACTCAAGGACAGCCATCGGAATCAGCTCGGAAGTAGGATCTACTTAAGACTGAAGATCTCCATTCAATTTCCTTAAAAGTTCTTTAGGTTCCTATGTTTTGTTATTTTCCTAATTTTGAGCTGTTTTCCATTATTATGAACTAAACTCCCTAAATACCTAAGGGAGTTGAAACCTAGGATAGATCTTATCACTATTTGAATTATATGATAAATACTTGTTCTTATTCTTAATTGTGAGTTCTAATTCTTACTTTAATATTCCAGGATATTAATTCAGGTTTTGATGTGCTTATTCAGTGGAGCAAAAGTCCCTGTTTAAGAGTAGATCGTTCATAATTAAGCAGAGTTGCATGCAATCCTAGAGATAGGACGACATAAATCTGCCAGATTAGAGTCAAATCTAATAAGGGAATCCATAGATTGAGTTAATGCGGCAATAGGAGTTTTAATTAGAAAGAGATTTCGATTAATCAACCTAGAGTCAGTTGTTTTTAGTCTCGAGAGAGATAATAACATAAACTAGGGATTTCTATGGATTAAGTCAAGTGAATAAATCGTCTAATTTAGAAGTAATAAGTGAAGTTTAGATGGACTCTTCCTTGGGTATTGTCTTCTTCATCGGTTTTCTAAAAAGTATTTTTCAACTTTAATTTCTGTTGTAATCTTAGTTAATTAGATAATTAGTTTTAGTTTAAAAACATCCTTTAATTCTTAGGCTAGATAATAAAAAGATAGTAATTACTAGTACATTTAGTCCTCGTGGATACGATATTTTCGGTCTCACCATAACTATACTACTGTTCGATAGGTGCGCTTGCCTTAAGTCAAATTTTTAGTTAGTGTCGTGACCATCAAGTTTTTGGCGCTGTTTCTGGGGACTAAGATATTAAGAACACTTAATTTTTATTACTTTAGCCATTTTTTATTTTTATTGCAATTCAATTTTGTTTTTATTTTAATTACTAAATTTTCTTTTATTTACTTCTAGCAGGTTTTTATAGTTTATGACTAGAAGAAACCCGTCAAGACCTTTACTTTTTGATTGTGAGATTGAGAGCACAGCTCACAGAAACTGAAGAGAAATAAGGCGAAGCCTACAATGCATAGAGGAAGAGCAAGAGGGCGATATTCACACTAATACCGAGGAGACAGCTGAAAATCAAAATAATCCGTTACCTCCTGTAGTTGTTGCAAATCTAGTAGATTAGAATCTCGCTCCTCGTACTATGTATGATTATGCTAAACCTACTTTAACAGGAACTGAATCGAGTATAGTTAGACCTGTTGTTGCTGCAAATAATTTTGAACTGAAACCTAATACTATTCAACTGATACAATAGTTTGTTCAGTTTGATGGTTTGCAGGACGAGGATCTAAACAATCATTTAGCAAATTTTCTGGAATTCTGCGACATATTTAAGATCAATGGCATCTCTGAAGATGCCATTTGCCTTCGGTTGTTTCCCTTTTTGATTGAGGAACAAGGCTAAACAGTGGTTGAACTCGTTACCGCGAGGGTCAATCACCACTTGGGAACAAATGACTGGAAAATTTTTACTTAAATATTTTCCGCCAGCTAAAACGGCTAAACTGAGGAATGATATCTCTTTTTTTGTGCAGATGGATTTAGAAACTCTTTATGACGTATGGGAGAGATACAAGGATCTATTGAGAATGTGCCCTCACCATGGGTTGCCTCTTTAGCTATAAGTTCAAACTTTCCACAACGGTTTGAATCCTTCGACTAGACAAATGATTGACGTAGCTGCTAGTGGAACTATCAATAATAAGGCATCTGAAGAGGCTTATAAGTTCATAAAAGAGATGTCACTGAATAATTATCAGTGGCAAGTCATGAGGACAAAACCAACAAATGCAGCCGGCGTTTTTAATATTGATTCGATTACTAAATGTAGCACCCCAAACCCGGCCCAGAAGTTATGGCCGGATCTGACATGCCACATCAAAAATGTTTAAAAAAAAGTTTTCCATTCTAAGTCCAGAAAATCGTACTTGATGTTCAAAAGATTAATTCATTAAGGGTTAAAGTGAATGGAAGTCGTGCACGGTAGGAAACCGGAAAAAGGTGGTGAGTCCATCTGATCGCTTAATACCAAGCTCCTTCGGATCCAATCCTAGACATGCATACCGCCATTGCTACACCTTAACGTTATGGATATTTCTAGGAAACCGATTTGATTAAGTCATTTTAGGAAAAGTGATTAATTTTGGAAAAATACTTTCATTAAGGAAGCTTTGCTTGTTGTCGTGTTATTTTGAAATCAACTGTTGTTTTTGAAAACGCGCCTAAAGCTATCCAATTTCAACAGTTAAAATAAGTATTACCTATATTAGTAATACATATTAAAACCATCAAAAATAATTAAGCGGCCTTATTACATTTAAAAGCCCAAAACTTCAAACGTAAATAAAAGGATGTCCATTCACGGAAGAAAATCAAACTTTCGAGCGGTGGCCACTCAAATTCCCTCACGACTCCAAGCCCACTATGGTTGGGGATTTCTGCGTGGATGAAAATAAAAGGGTGAGTTTGGGAAACTCAATGTGTAAGGAAAACCCATTCAAAGCCCAAGTCACTCAAGCCCATTGGGCCTAAGCCCATTCAGTAATAGTGGTATCTGGGCGAGCCCTTTTAGATTACAATAAACGGGCCTTAGCCCTTATTCAGATAATAATGATGGCCCATAGGCCCATTTCAAAATACATGCAACATCAAGTAAACATATGCAAGCCCATTTGGGAGACTACTCAACCCACCAACCACTACACTCTACCCGTACCAGCCATACACTCCATGTGGGGAATAGCTCAACCCACCCAAACCCAACACTCCACATTGCGACCTTCTACGCTCGATTATCAAAGAATTTAGGCAAAGCCTCCAATACGTGGACAAGCCACTTTCATACTTCCTCCGTCAATATCCCATCCCATGCATCGATAATAACAACATGGCATGCGAGAAATAACAACAATCAAACATGCATTTAGGTCAATTTAACCCTAGGGTATTTCGGTAATTTATCTACTAGGGTAAAGCGTAAATTTTCCACTTTTAAAGGTATTTCAGTAATTTATCTATTTTAGGGTTTTTCATGCATATTCCTACCTTTTACGTACTAATGTAATCACTACCGAGGGTTCTTGAATTGGGCAGTTGGCCCATCATTCCAATTTTGGCCCATTAAGCCCAAAATATCGAGGCACGTAAATCATGCACTTTGCAAGTCCAAATTTTGCAGCTTACTAAAACATTAATCGATTTACCTCACAAGCATTCGCACACTCGCAAATCTATAAAATACCGGTTTTCGGCATTTCGACTTTTGCCGATCCAGACTAAGAAAGAGGGTGTTAGTTACACACCTGTTTGCGACGATATGCTGACGAAATCCACACACGAACCGCCTACAATTGGATTACTAACACGTTAATCTAACTATTCAAATACAAACTACGTATTAACCCCTTACAATATTCGGCTAACCACACCTACAGATCATAGTAAGCTTATAAGAAAACAATAAGCAACTCATTAACAAATTTTTGTCAATGTTTACCACATAATCATAATTTCACTGCAAGCTGTTTTCCTGAGCAACAATCACTAAATCATTTATAACTGGAGCTACGAAACTCCAAATCAAGTTCCGTTAATTTTCCTTGAAAATAGACTCTTATATATTCTATCCATAAAATTTTCAGAATTTTTGGTTTAGCCAATCAATACCAGATTTTTCTCAAAGTTTCCCATGTTTCACTGTTTGACTAATCTGACCACTCTTCATTACGAATAAAATTTCTCATTGTACAGAATTCAAAATATGTTCTCGTTTATTCCATTTGAAACTAGACTCATTAAGATTTAATAACATAATTTATGCAGCTTCTAACTCATCTCCCACAATTTATGGTGATTTTCCAAAGTCACATTACTGCTGCTGTCCCAAGCAGATTTATTACCAAATCACTCTTTCACACCTAACTTGCATGCTTGTTATTTAAACATGTATATCACCAATCAATCATCACATATCTATGATTTTACTTAAGTATAATCTCCATTTCATCATTTTAAAGCACAACATGTTAGTTGATTTTTCCCTTTAGCATCTAAGGCACATGCATGCTCATTTGTTTGGCTCAACTTCACATATCTTCCATTTTTCATCAAAAGAACATGAAACAACAACCATTTCCTTCATTTTAATTCATGACCAAATGCTCACAACACAACTAAAAATCAAAATATACTTCAAGAGTTAAGGTAGAATCAAGAAGAACTCATGAACCTCAAAATAGAAGCAAGGTACCAAGAACTTACCTTCAATTTTCCTCCTCCTAATGACCGAATACTCAAGAACTTTCTCCTCTCCTTTCTCTTCTCTAACTTTCAGCTATGATGAACAAAGATGGACAAAACTTTGTTCTTTTCACCCCTTTTTCTTTTAATAAAACTTCATATTTCATCCATTTAATTCTTTAATACAAAAGACATGAAATTCTTATCATGAAACATTTACCTAACCCATTATCATGAAACATTTACCTAACCCATTATCATGGAACATTTACCTAACCTATTATCAATTTGTATCAATTTGTACCATAAATTATGGATATCAAGTGCACATTTTATCTACAACAACATGATGGCTGGCCACTTCATGTAAAATGGGAGGTTTGTCATGCAAATCCTCCTATTTTGCACTCCTATTTATTTGGCCACTTCAATTTAGCCTATAGCATTTTCAAACATTTTCACATAGGTCCTATTTCATAATTTCACTCCCTTTTTCTTATGGAACAAAAATTAACTAAAATTACCGGGTTCTATCTTAAGCTTGGGCCTTCTAGAGGCCCACTAACATAATTAAACTTATGCCAACATTCACAGGATTCCCGAAAATTGGGGCGTTACATATGCTTTCCAATCAGGTAGAACTTTTGAATAGAAAAATTGATGGTTTACTTGGTTCTACATAGGTTTATCTAAATTTCTCATGAGGAGGCCAAGGCAATTAGAGGCCACTACCCCTTCCAGGCTTCCAACAACAACTTTACCAGCAAGAGAAAAAGCAGAGCCTTGAGGAGATGATGACAAAGTTTATTTCAGTAGCGGAGACTCATTTTTAAAACACTGAAACTGTATTTAAAAATCAGCAAGCATCAATTCAAGGGCTCGAGAATCAAATAGGACAGCTGGCTAAGATGATTTCAAAGAGACCACCGGGGAGTCTACCTAGTAACACCGAACCAAATCCAAAAGAGCATATGAAAGTAGTTATATTAAAAAGTGGGAAGGTGTTAGCTGAATCTGAAAAGAAGATGCCACCAGAAGCTGACAGAAAAGAAGATGAGGGGGTAAAACCCGAAAATAATGAAAAATCAGTGTTGAGGGAATATAAACCACCAATCCCGTACCCAGCAAATTTGAAGAAAGACAGCATGGATGCATAATTCGGTAAATTTCTTGAAGTTTTTAAACAGTTACATATTAACTTACCTTTTGTTGAAGCTATCTCGTAGATGCCTGCATATGCAAAATTTTTTAAGGAGCTTCTAACAAATAAAAGGAAGTTTGAAGAATTGTCTACAGTGGAACTCAACGAGGAGTGCTCAGCTATACTCCAAAATAAACTGCCAACCAAACTGAAAGATCCAGGAAGTTTTACTATTCCCTGCTTAGTTGGTAGTTTAAATGTTGAGAAAGCGCTAGCTGATTTAGGAGTTAGCATTAATTTGATACCCTACAAAATGTTCAAGCAACTTGGCCTTGGGGAACCAAAACCTACTAGGATGAGTATTCAACTAGCTGACAGATCTGTTAAATATCCTAGGTAGAGGATGTACTTGTAAAAGTAGATAAATTCATATTCCCTGTTGATTTTGTTGTGCTTGACATGGATGAGGATGTTAAGGTGCCTTTAATCTTAGGTCGCCCATTTTTAGCCATTGCTAGGGCTGTTATTGATATGGGTGATGGTAAACTTGTGCTTAGGGTAAGTGACGAAGAGATTATTTTTAAAATTTATGATGCCATGAGATTTTCTAGGGAACAGGATGAATCATGTTATTTTATTGACTCTATTGATCATGCTACTCAAGATTCTTTACAGGAAATCATACATAAGGACACGTTGGAACTGTGTCTTGCTCAAAGAGATGAGGTAAATGATGATGATTCTACGACAAGTAAGATAAAAGCTTAACTAAATTCCAATGAGCCTTCATTGAGAGAGAAGAGCTACGAGGGTATTGAGGTAAACAATAAATTAAAATTAAAGCCCTCTGTTGAAGAACCTACTAAATTGGAATTAAAACAACTACCAGATCACTTAGAATATGCGTTTTTTGGAAATAATTCCACATTACCAACCGAAAAAGACAAGTTCCTCCAAGTATTAAAGGAGCATTAAAGAGCCATAGCTTGGAAGATTTCTGATATAAGAGGGATCACCCCTTCTTTTTGCACACATAAAACTTTAATGGAAGATGAATATAAACCCTGTGTGCAAGTTCAATGACGATTGAATCCTAACATGAAAAAAAGTCGTAAAAGTTAAGGTAATTAAACTTCTAGATGCTGGAATTATTTATCCTATTTTTGACAATTCTTGGGTGAGCCCTGTGTAGGTTGTTCCTAAGAAAGGAGGCATGACTGTTGTAGCTAATGAGAAGAATGAACTAATCCCAACACGAATAGTCACAGGATGGAGAGTTTGGATTGACTATAGGAAATTGAATGATGCCACAAGAAAATACCACTTTCCCTTACCATTCATTGATCAAATGTTGGAAAGATTATCTGGGGATATGTATTGTTGCTTGCTAGATGGACTTTCTGGTTATTTCCAAATCCCAATAGCTCATGAGGACCAAGAGAAAACGATATTTACATGTCCATATGGTACGTTGGCTTATCGATGAATGCCTTTTGGATTATGTAATGCTCTTGCTACTTTTCAGCGATGCATGTTGGCCATTTTTGATGAACTCATTGAAGACATTATGGAGGTATTTATGGATGACTTCTCAGTATTTGGTAACTCTTTCCATCTTTGCCTTAAAAATTTAAAATGAGTGCTAATGAGATGTGAAGAAACAAATCTAGTACTGAATTGGGAAAAATGTCACTTCATGGTTCGTGAAGGGATTGTGTTAGGCCACAAAATTACTAGCAAGAGAATCGAGGTTGACAAAGTAAAAGTCGAAACTATTGAGAAATTACCTCCCCCTAGTTCAGTTAAGGCTATTCAAAGCTTTTTAGGTCATGCTGGATTTTATAGAAGGTTTATTAAAGATTTTTCTAAAATAGCTAAGCCTTTAACGAATTTACTAGAAAAATATGTGCCTTTCAGTTTCAGTCAGAAATGTTTAGAAGCATTTAATACTCTTAAGTATAAATTAATCAATGCCCCAATTGTGGTTGCACCTAATTGAAATTTACCCTGTGAACTAATGTGTCATGCGAGTGATTTTGCAGTGTGTGCGGTTCTTGGACAGCAGAAAGACAAGCACTTTCAACCGTTCTACTATGCTAGCAAAACTTTGACAGCCGCACAAGAAAATTATACAACGACTGAGAAAGAATTGTTGGCCGTGGTTTTTGCATTCGATAAATTTAGACAATATTTAATATTATCTAAAGTTTTTGTTTACACTGACCATTCAGCTCTTCGATACCTCCTTACTAAAACAGATGCAAAACCTCGACTAATAAGATGGATTCTATTGTTGCAGGAATTCGATTTAGAAATTCAAGATAAGAAAGGAGCAGAAAATCTTGCAGCAGATCATATATTTAGATTAGAAAACTCACATCTCAAGGGACTTGGCGAACATGAGATAAACGACTCATTCCCTTAAGAACAACTCTTTGCTATATCTGACTCTGAGGAACCTCGGTTCGCAGACATTGCGAATTGTTTTGTTGCTAACATTGCGCCAAAAATGTTGACACATCAACAAAAGAAACACTTCTTTACTGATGTGAAAACTACATTTGGGAAGATCCTTTTCTTTTTCGTATATGTGCAAATCAAGTCATTAGAAGATACATTACGAAGTCAGAAGCAATTAGAATCTTGGAACATTGCCACTCAGGACCGACTGGAGGACATTACAGTGGGACTAGGACAACACATAAAACACTCGAATTAGGTTTTTATTAGCCCACACTATTCAAAGACGCCAATAGGTATGTTACTTCTTGTGATAAATGCGAACAAACAAGTAATATCTCTAAAAGTTACGAAATGCCTCAAACTTACAGGCTTTCATGTCAAATATTTGATGTATTGGGTATTAATTTCATGGGTCCATTCCCTAGGAATAAATACATATGAGTAGCCGTTGATTATATGTCTAAATTGGTAGAAGCCCAAGCCTTACCTAACAATGATGCTAGAGTGGTGGTGAAGTTGCTTAAGAAACTTTTCTCTCGATTTGGAACACCTAGGGCAATTATCAGTGATAGGGGTACTCATTTCTGTAATGCTCAATTTGATAAACCCTTAAGAAATATGGAGTTTCCCACAAAACAGCTACTCCTTACCATCCCCAAACTAGCGGAGAAGTTGAAGTCGCTAACTGAGAGCTTAAACGTATCCTAGAAAAGACTGTAGAGTCAAATAGGAATGATTAGGCAAAGAAAACAGATGATGCTTTATGGGTCTATAGAACTACTTTTAAGACCCTCATAGGAACATCTCCTTACAGACTTGTTTACGGGAAGAGTTATCATTTATCGTTTGAACTAGAACATAAAGCATTCTGAGCTATAAAATTTCTGAACTTTGATCCTAAACTCGCAGGTGAAAAGAGATTGATGTAGCTGAACGAGTTAGATGAATAGCAAGCTAATGCCTATGAGAACTCACGATCAGGGTATTGAGGTAAACAATAAATTAAAATTAAAGCCCTCTATTGAAGAACCTACTAAATTGGAATTAAAACAACTACCAGATCATTTAGAATATGCGTTTCTTGGAAAATTAGGGACTAAATTGAAAAAATTGCAAAACTTGGATTCTAGAAGCAATTTGCATGAAATTGATTTAGATTACAAATTAGAAGGTCTTGGAAAGCAATTTACCCAATTTTTAAATTTTTGGACAAAAATAGGCTTACATGGATGAAATTTTAAAGAAAGGGCTTAAAGGCATTTTGGTCATTTGTCATTTTAATGAAATAAAACGGGAAAAATGAACCAAAATCAGCTCATTTTCTCCTTCATCCAACCGAAACTTCAAGGGTCACCATAGCTAGGGTTTCAAGCTTTCCAAGCTCAATTGTAAGTGCATCCAAGCCCCGTTTCTAATATTTTTTGTATTTTTGAAATCCCGGTAACTTGCTCTCTTCATTTCTACCCATATTTCATGCTAGGGTTCATGTTTAAAAATTTACCCATGCATGAGTTACTTGTATTTTGATGTTTTATGGAGGAATATGAAAGTTTGATGTGTGTTAAACAACTTTTCCTAGGTGATTTTCATGAAAAACCCTTATAGGGACCATTTTGCAAATGTTGTAAAATGTGTGTAGAAATGAGAAAATAATGGAAAATATGGGCTACCATAAGAGGGAAAAGTGTTCGCCTAGGCTTGAGTAAGGTAGAAATTGCATGCGTTTCATTATACGAGCCTAGGGACTAAATCGTAAAAATGTGAAAGGTTAGGGGCAAAACGTTCATTTCGACCGGGGGTGGAATTTAAACTTGAAATGTATAATGTCGAGTGTTAATAATCTATTTTTATTGTTATAGGCCCCGAGGAACAAACTCTGGAGGTCGATCGAGGAAAACAAAAGGTTTCAAAATACCCGAAACACGACATCGAAACGAATACCAAGTTTGGATAACACAAGTAAACTTGTAGTATGCATAATTGTATGATTTATGAATGTATGATAAATTCATTTCTTGATAGTATGAATATTCATGAAATGCATTCTTGATAAAGAATTGTTGTTAAAAGTCTCAGTTGAGGTTGAAAAAGGGAATTCGATGGGTAATCCGTAATTATATGTGATTTGAGATCCTGCATGTATTACAGAAAGGATTTAGCCCAGACGGGTAATCCGTTGATCTCAATTATAAAAAGGATCTAGCCCGAACGAGTGTTCCTTTGAATGATCAAACCTCCCGAAGAATATGTGTGCATTATGGATTTAGCTCAGACGGATAATCCGATTAGGGTCTGAATTTAGCCTGGACTGGTGATTTAGACCCGAGCTCATTAACGGTGTTTGTTGTTATAAGGGATTTAGCCTGGACTGGTAATCCCGACATCACTTTATGAGTTCATAAAATGGGGGATTTACCCTGGACTGGTAATCCCGCCATAAGGTGTGAGGTTCGCGAGAGTGCATATCTAAAATGATCATTCGTATGAATTGACGGATAATGGGTATTCCATCGAGATTTCCTAGAAACCCACGAAATTAACATGGGATGTAAATGTGAATGAGATGTTGAATGATGAGCTCATTTAGTTAAATTACATGATGCTTGATTATGTTACTAATCCATTGATTGAGTGCATGTAATAGGGAACCATTTCATATTTTTTGGTTTCCTCATCGATCATGGATGCATGTTAATTATTTGGTAAGTTTACTTTCCTGTTATTCAAGCTTACTAAGCATGTAAATGCTTACCCCTCTCTTTTTCCTTGTCTCACAGAGCTAGATGACTCATAAGGATTGGAAGACGATTGGAGAGTCAACACACTATCAACTAGACAAGCTTTAGTATAAAGACATTTCTATTTTGTTCAATGGCATGTATAGGATTTTTGAGTATTTTGTTATATGTGTCATTTGCTTTGCCAAATGAAGGCATGTAAAAATATGTTTATCTCTTTGTATATGGCCATAAAAATTGGCTTAATTGAAGTAGGCTATGACCCATAAATCTTTGCATGTTTATGTTCTTATAAAAACGAGCCAAATTTTAAATGCGTTACAATAACATGAAAACCCATAAGTATAAAATGGGAAATAACCTTTCACGTATGAAACCAATGATATGAGGTTTCTATACAGCAAGCTCTGTCAAGTTCATCTACAAGTGTATAATTATGTTTTACTTTGAATTTGGTAGCCACTAAGCCTAAGTAGTAGAAAGGAGTGACTAAAGGCTTGGAAAATAGCCTATTAGAGTCTACACGGTTAGACACATGGGCGTATTTCTAGGCCGTGTGTGACACACGGCTCCCTCCTATGGGTGTGTACTATAGCCGTGTGTCCCCTGCACTTAAAATTTTAAGTTAGTATAGGACACAGGTAGGCCACACGGGCGTATGCCATAGCCGTGTCCTAAAGTCAATATTGTACACGAGCAGGCCACACAGGTGTGTGCCATGACCGTGTTTAAAAGTCAGTGTTGCCCACGGACTAAGGGCATGGGCGTGCCTAAGCCACACGGGCGTGTGACACTTTAAGACAAGGAAAATTTTTTTGAGGAGCCCAAGGTTTACCGAACGTGCCCGAATTTGTTCCGCACTGCCTCTAGGTATGTTATAGGCCTCGAAAGCCTATATAAGGGATGCGATATTCGTGGTTGAAAGGTTTTAAATTTGAGAGAAAATTTGCGACCCAAATAGTGTGTTACAAGTGTTAATCCTCGGTAATGCCTCGAACCTTATCCCGGCGTCGAATACAGGTGAGGGGTATTGCATATACCCCTAAAGATATTGTGGATTGGAATGAAGCTACTTGAAGAAAAGAAGCATCAAATAAGTCGAGATTCGGCAAGAAGGGGCAAATTGGTCATTCTTAAAAGTCTTTACTCCATTATCGTTACATGACAATGAGTAAAAAAGGGCAGCTGTAGAGCCCAATTTTAGCCTGGGCCCAATAGACATTAAACAGTCTATTACAGTCCAATTTTTTAAACAAGCCCAAACCCTAAACAGCCCAAAACGAAAACATATCTGACCCAAACTAAAACAAGCCCAAAATGTCCCAAAAACTGAACATTTTCGGCAAAAGAGAAAAAGGGTCAAAAACCCTAGCAATCTTGCGCTGCTCCCCACGTGTCTCGCCAGCACGTTCAATGCCCGAGGCCTGACCATCCCTGGCTCGTCTGTGGCTCTTACACCAGAATAGCCAAAGTAGCCCCCCGTTGACTCCTAGCAGGTCTGCGAAAGAAAACCAAAAGCAACAGAAAAATAGCAAAGGAAACAGTAACAAAGAAAAGCAAAAACATATTATATTTGTGACACTTTCGGCTATAAAAGAACGAAACACCAATGTAAAAGGGGGAGATTTTTCTAAAAAAAAAAAAGAGGAGATTGATTCGAATATTAGAAGGTTATCATCCTTTTATTTTTTTCCTTTATTTTTTCTTCTAAACTACATATACATATACCTATATTTTTATATTTTCTTTTTTAAAACTATTTTATATATAGGTCAGTTATATAAAAAAAGAAAGAGAAAAAGTTACCTTTTGGGCTTCGGCCATCGTGCGCGGGGGTCGACGACGGCGGACGGTGTGACCGGAGCTAGGCCAAAAGGGGAGAGTTTGAGAGAATAGGGAGGAGAGCTTTTCTTGTTTTTTTTTTGAGAAAAGGAGGAAATGATTTTTTTTTATTAAAAAATATGACTTATATAGGCTGGCAAAACACGCCGTTTTGCTCAACCCCTTTAAAACTCCAAACAACGTTGTTTGGGAGAAGGGACCCGAGACCCGACTCGCTTCGAATTGAGGATCCGCGCGTTTTTAAGAGGAAGAGATATTTGCTCATTCGGCCCTTCCGCTTTTTTTTGCCTGTTTCAATTAGATCCTTTTTGTTTTTTTTTCCTTTTAATTTGGCCCGATAATTTTGCTTTTATTTCATTTTAGTCTTTACTAAAGCTGTGCGTTTTGGAGAACAAGGATAATTTCTCATTTAGTCCTCGTTCCTTTACGCGCCTTTTAGTTTGGTCTTAATTCCTTTTTAAATTTGCCCATTTAATTTTATTTCATTTTTAATTTAATCCGTATAAGGATCAGGGATATTTTCCCATTTAGTCCCTGCTAGTTTCAACGCATTATATTCTTGTCCTTATCAGCCTATTTTTTTATTATTTGCATTTTATACCTTTTAATTTTATTTTAATGTCAATTAAGCCCTTTTTTAGTTTGTTTATTTATTCATTTATTTGTTTATATATATTCATTATTCTTTTATTTTACTTATTCGTTTGTTCATTTATTTATTAATATATATATTACTCGTTTATATTTTATTTTAATTCTTGTATTGATTTGATTATCGTTCTTTTATTTCTTTTTAATTTTTACTTTCTTTTGTTATTTATTTTATTTATACTTTTATTATTATTACAATTTTATTATCTATTATTATTTTATTATTTATTACCCTTTATATATATTTTTAAAAAATTGGATTATTTTCGTTCTCTTTACTACATATATTGCTTTCCTTCTTCTTCTTATTATTTATATTAATTATGATAGTTATTATTATAATTATTGTTATTATTATCATTGAATTGTTATTTTTATTTATTCTATCATCGTAGTCCATTATCATCATTTACTAGTATAATATTTCCGTTCTATTGATGTATTCACTTGTTATCCATTATTTTATGTCATGCCAATATTTGTGCTAGGTATTACATTCAAACATGCTTGTCCGTTTTACACCATACCCAAATAAATTAAAATTTAAGTGCTACGTTACTTTTGCGCTATACATAAAAAAGGAATTTTTTTTAGGCAATGTTCTGTATTTGAAAATTCGAGAAGTCGTGCCATAACGTATTGGGTTTCGATTTTTCCTCGTTTAACCTAATTAGTGGAATATCCTTTTAGAATCAAATACATGAGTTTTAAATATAAAAGCTTATTCTCGAGAATTCGAGGTGTTGTTTCCTAACTTACTGGATGTGACATCTTGTTACCTTGAGATAAGAATTTCTAAAAAAATAATAATAATAAAGGCAATATTTAGTATTAGGAGATCCGAGAGATCATGCCCTAACTTACAAGGTTTCGATTTTTCTCGTTTGATCTAAAAATAACTGAATATCCTTTTAAAATTAAAATACATGAGTTTTGAAAGTTAAAAACAAGCTTATTCTCGAGGGTTTAAAATGTCATGTCCTAACTTACTAGATATGTCATTACTTCGAGATAAGAAGGTCTTTAATATCTATTTCAATTTATCTAAGCATTTTTGTAAAATTAACATTAATACAAAGAGGAATCGTATTTTAAAACTCTCTCCAGGTTTTCTACTTTCGACACTAAGAGACCAATTAATCAACTAGGTACCAATTTTGGGTGTTACGAGGGTGCTAACTCTTCCTCGTACATAAACGACCCCTGAGCCCGTTTTCTAAATTTTGTAATAAAAAAATGTTGTTTTAGTAAATCAAACATTAAAACGATCACGAGGTAATCCGATCACACCTCATAAAAAGGATTGGTGGCGACTCCCATTTTTTCATTTTCAAAATCAAGTCGACCCTTTTTCAAAAAATGGTTTCGACAATATTATTATAATATTATGTTAATTAAATAATAAAAAATACAATAAATAAAATAAAGTAAGTGAAACAAAAAGGAAGGAAAGAACAGAATAGAAACA
Organism: Gossypium arboreum; assembly: GCF_025698485.1. Lineage (NCBI taxonomy): Eukaryota > Viridiplantae > Streptophyta > Magnoliopsida > Malvales > Malvaceae > Gossypium > Gossypium arboreum. The sequence goes on along the minus strand of NC_069074.1, from coordinate 26,613,356 downwards.
AAATAGAAATAAAGAAAAGAGAAAAGAAAAAAAAAAGGAATATGGGTTCTAAAGCTTCAAGCTTAATTTGGTAAGTCAATTTAGTTCCTTTTTCTTATAATTTTGATGTTTTTGGAGTCTTAGAACAAAGTATTGTTGGATTTATGTTAAAATTTTGAAAGATATAAGATTTTTAGACATAGTTCATGTTGAACAAATTGATGAATTAGGAGTTAGTTGATAGAATTTTTAGTTGGAATTGGATAAAGGATTAAATTGTGAAATAAATTATAAATTTTGAGTATTAGGGAGTAAATTGCAAGAAATTCAAAATTTGGGTTTTATGATGAAAATTAGATAGTTAAGTTTAAGTTTAGTTGAAATTTGAGTAAAAATATAGTATAAATTGAAATAGAAAAATGGATGAATATAGTTAGGACTAAAGTGGAATTAAGGTAAAAATTGAATAGGAAATTTAAGTATTTGATGTGATATAGTGTTATATTAATAATTTTAAATTGATTTAACTTTTCGTAGCCAACGTTACACCGGAGACATCTATGAAGAAAGGGAAGGAAAAAGTGGACGAGGATTGCGAAAAAATATCCGGTTTGTATTACTATAATTCAAGCTATTTATTATCAAATGTTAAATTTAAATTATGCGTATGGTAAGTGAATTATGAGGTAAGTGTTATTATTGAATCGAATGGAAATTGAATTGAATGATAAATATGTATTGGCATTAAATAGAATATTGACTAGAAAGTGGAAAAGTGAATTTGAATTGAATGGTGATTGAATTTAAACTGAATTTGAAATTAAAAAGTGAATGGAAACCCTATTAACTAGTTGGGCTAAGTCGGATAAAGTTGGCATGCCATAGGATTGGAAGTGTTCAGGGATACTTCGACCTTGAGTCAATGAGACACTAGGTGTCATTATATTACTTCGGATAGATATGATGAGGTACTGGGTACCAACTTACTTCGGCTTGGCCGATGAGACACTGGGTGTCAATTATTTGCTTCGAACTATTCGATGAGGCATTGGGTGCCATACTGGAGTGTTTGGTTGGATCTGTATATCCGTAAAGTCCGAGTCTTGTTAATAGGAGTAAATAAATGAAATAGGAAAATTGAATGGAAATGAATGATTTTGTTTATAAAATGAAATGTGAATTGAAATTAAGAAATGAAAAGGAAATGAAGGAATCAAAGGTTCATGAAGTGATTGATATTCAAATGAGATGTTATTTGATATCAAATTGATGAATAGCCAAATTGAGTTGCTATTGTTAAAAAGTGAAAGTTAAATATGAAATAGTTTATTTATGAATTAATTGTTATATAATTTGATATGTTTATTTGTTACTTTACTTTAATAATTTGAATTATAGTAATACCATTAAGTATAACCATACTCAGCGTACCGTTGTTTCTGTGTGCAGGTTAGTAGAAGCCAAACGTTCCGGTCCAGCATCCAGAGCCGATCCCGACCTCAGAAACTTGGTGATGTATATTTCTTTTTGGTAAATGTGGTATGTACCTAGGTTATGTATTTTTGTTATGGTGGATTTGGTTGTAAAAGATAACATATGTTGTTTTGAATGGTCATATGAAATGATAAGAAGACAAAATGGCACAAATGATAATAAACTTTGAAATGGAATAGAATGAAATTTCTAAACTAATTTTAATGTTGCTTGTGAATGTTTAGTGAATAGATTATCATAATGTCTTCATATGTTTTAAATGCATTTGTATATTAAAATTGAATTAGTTGTGATATTGGTTTGAATTGATTGTGATTTAAAATTTGCAGGGTTAGTTATGTTATTGTAAAGGGGTTATTTGAGTCCACACAGCCTGGCACACAGGCATGTGAGCCCTGTACTTAGGAAAAATTTTAGAATTTCACGAAAATTTTTACGAGCACCCAAATTGGTCCTGATTCACTTCTAATAAGTATTTGTATATTGTTCGTAAATTGTTTGAAAGGTCTAGTAATGTCCCGTAACCTTGTTCCAGCGACGGTTTAGGGTTAGGAGGTGTTATAATAACTTTCTCAAATATAGGTAAATACCCTTGTCCAAAGCCACAAACAACATTGTGGCGGCCTATATGGTACAATTCAATAAGACATTGTACCAAAATTCTATCCTATTTACCTGTCTAGTGTCTCTAAATAGACTTGCTACTTGAATTCTCACATTTGAATCACCTCTGGACCTGCCATTCTCTCTCTTTCTTTCTATATATATTTATATATATGTCAAATTGGATTAACATAATATATTATAATTGCTATTAAATCAAGTGTAGCTAAAATGAAAAATATAGAAACATAAAGATATCTCATAAAAATAAATGCACAAACTACATGAAAGTATAAATAAAATATTTATAAAAATATAGTTTGTACATAGACAACCAAACTTAGTTCATGTATAAAAAACACTTAGTTCTATATTTGTTGCACATTCCTAACATTAAATTCAACTTAATTTTCTATTACTTCGCCTCTTTAATAGAGTAGCCCTTCAATCATTAAACATCTCCATAGCAAGTTGTTTGCTCCACATGCTCCACTCATTTGTAGGCTCAATTACAGAAACTAATGCTTAATTAGCATCATCCCTAACTTCCTTACGACATGAAGCTTCATCATTACATTCTAAAAAGTCATATGACATTTCCTTCCGAATATAATTGCACAACAAGTAGCATGCTAAGGTAATTCGACTATTTGTCCTAATGGGATAGAAAGAAGGGGCTCCTAAGTATACTCCATATCATCTTTAAAAGACCAAAGCACCTTTCAATTACATTTCGTTGCGGAAGCATGCTTCATATTAAACAACTTTTCAGGAGTGGTAGGTTGATAGTGACGCCTCCATTTATTTAGGTAATACTGTTGCCCTCTACAGAGGGCTAAAAACCCTTTTGACAGTATGTAACTTGCATCACCAAGGTGATAACAACCTAAAAGGATTTATAAAACAAAATGTCTAAAAGTTACATTTTAAATAAAAAAATTTGCTTAAAGTTGGTCTGCCTTATATGAAGTCTCATTATCATCATACCCTAAGAAACACATATCGGTAAGCCTTTTTAAACCATTCCTCCTACTCAAAGCATCTCGAAAAACTCTACCGTTAGCAGCCGACCCTTCCCAACCTAGTAACATGTATGTAAATTGCTAAGGGTGTGCAAAAAAATACTAAACCGAAATACTTGGTAACGATTTTCGGTTTTGACATTTTATATTGAATAAACCGATTAAGGCCATAAGCCCATAACCCATGTACATACCCAAGCTCAAATTTAAATCTTAAACCCAAATACCCATTAAAACTTAATACTTTTAAAGCCAAAACCCATTAAACCCAATACCCACTAATATTAAAACCCAAATTAATAATTTAATTTTTTATTATATTGATTTTAATTTTTATCATTTAATATATATAGCTAATTTAATTTTAATATTATATGTAAGTAGAGGTGTGCATGGGCCGGGCAACCTGGCCTAGCCTGAAGGCTCACCCGAAATTTGGGAGGGTTTGGGCAAAAATATATGCTCGAAAAATGGGCTTGGGCAAAAAAATTATGCCCGTTTAAAAAACGGGTAGGGCCTCGGGTAAGGCATTTTTGGCCCGGGCCCGGGTCCAGCCCAGCCCCACTCGAATTCACTACATGACAAAAAATCTATTTTTTTAATATTATTTCCTTATTGTTTTCTCCCTATTTTGCTACTATTTTACTATTTTGTTGTTATTGTTTGGATATTGTATAAAATTTATTTTATTGTTAATTTATTTTATTATTTTAAACACATCATTAATTTTGTTATTATTTTAGAAGTATTTGCTTGTTAAGTTGAATCTATTTTAGTGTTATTTAAGTATACATATTTTTAAAATTTATTTTCAATATGTTGAGAAATATTTATTTTGATGTTTTAGTATTTTGATAGTTTATATATATTTTAAAATTATATAAAAATAATATAAAAATTAATATGGGCAGGCCGGGTTTTAACATTTTTATTCGGGTCGGGCTTAGGCAACATTTTAGGCCCATTTTTTGGGTCGGGTCGAGCCCGGGGCCAGCAAACGGGCCTAAATTTTTAGTTGGGCCCGGCCCATGCACACCTCTATATGTAAGTAAATAAAAATAAATTTTTTATCATTTAACTTTTATGAATTTTATATCTACGATAATTTGAAAGTGAATATTCCTCGGAAAGTCTTTTATCACTTTATACATGCATACGTACATACAAACATATATATATATATATATATTTCATAAAAATAATGATAAATTTCATATACTCGATTGATTTTATGATTTCACTTTATTTTATTTGTGATACATTTCATATATCAAAGAAAGGATATGTTGGCCATGTAAGAAAATATAAAATAAATAAATATTTTTTAGTTCATTAAAATTGTTTGGACATGAATGTAGTTTTTCCGAAATGAAAATGAAAATGACTGAAGATAAATTTATGTTTTTGAATTAAATAAAGTTCGAAAATAGAAATAAATCATTTGGTTATTGTGAATCGTTGAATGAAGAAATACTAAATATATTTTCTAATAGATTCTTTTACGGTAAAGTCTTAATGATTTTAATGGAATTAGAATTAGGTTGAGAAAATATTTAATTAGAAATATATTAAAGTTTATTTTGGGATATAGAAAAATAAATATCAGGTTGGATCGAATTATAAAGTATTGAGTTAAAAGCTTAAGAGGTACTTGTAATTGGATTTGATATGGAAGAGACCCAAAAGCCCTTTATGTAAAAGGGTGGGATGACAAATCTTAGTATTATTAACTAGGGTTGTGGCCCCCTGTATTCCTACTTAGATTAGGAGTTTGTTTTTTTAGTTGAAATAAAATTCTACAATTCAACAAGGGTTTAATGATACTAACAAGGACTTTTTTGAAATACCTACTCACTGTCTCACCCAACCTTTGAAACATGTCAGTACAAGTTCTATTCTTAATGTGATGAGAAAGTATGATTAGGAAAATTGCTACTTGCTCATCGACCAAGAAGTTTTTCATGTCCCTTAACCCCTCTTTTATTTGTAATAACTCACACAACTTACAAAAGTCAATTATAGACATTGTTAATTCACCAATACATGTGTGCTCATCACCATGGGCAAAATCTCTAATTTCTTCTTGCTTCTTGAAAAAATCCAAAGTGTAGAACTTAATTTTAGACCTATAAGAAGTTAAGCTTTTTTTTTTCATGATTAAGTTAACAAAGTAACAACTTATTAGTGTTTTCATCTTAATCCAATGACTTAACACAACTAGTATCATTCTCCTTTGATTCCTAGACTCAATCAACTTAAAACATCCATTCTTACTTCTTTGAACATTAATACTCAAATAAGGCATTCTTTATGAAATACCTACGATTGTTTAACAACATACAATATTATTTATCAAACAATTGGAGGATTAGATAGATTCATAACAATTTACAACTTAATGAGATGCTAATGGTCCAACCAAGGCAACAGTAATATAAGTAGTAGGCTAAAAATGAGATTAGTTAGATCTGTAATCTATGAAGTTTTTACATGTGAAATTAAGAAAACACAGATTTAAAATATATACTTTAAATTTAATATATATATATATAGCATTCGTGTGGAAATGGTTAACTTTTAACTAAATTAAGAGTGGATTATAGAATACATACCAGTAATTGAGAATTGAAGACCTTAACACTTGTTTATAGAGGAAATATGAAAAAAAAAACTGATAATGGGTTATAAACAATGAAAATTTATGATTAAAAACTCTTGGCATTCATAAATATATTTGATCTCGCCTCACAAATGATGAAATTTGAACAAATTTTTTTACCTTTGTTTGACAACAATGGTAGTAGAAGGGAGCAGAAGATCAGTAGAATTGTCTTTAGTATTCAACAATAAAAAAATGTGTACTTTTGAATTTTAGATGAGGGTATTATTGGAAAAAAAATAAAAAAAAGTGTTAATACAAATGATATTTAAATACCACTTCAAAGTGTGTTTTATTTATCTCCCAACTCGAAACAAAAAATCACTTAAGTGTATAAAATTTCAAATTTACCAAACAATTATTATTTTAAAATTAAATGATACATTAATATTAATTAATATATCACGTGAGTATTACCTCTACTAAATAGATCATATATTATTGGCAATGCTATGAATTTTATTAAAATTCAGAGTAGGTGCATGCATGTTATTTATAGGTGAGAATGCACATATAAAATCTTTGAATTTTATTCTATGATTGTTGTAATATTTGGTCTGGCCTAGTATATAAAATAAAACCTAAAAAAATATAAGCCCAAATGACCCAATAATTAGAGAACCCTAAAGGGCCAACTGGCTCAAAACTTTAAATAGAACAGAAAATCCTAACTCCCCTAATCCAAGTTGTGCCGCACCTTAGCACCTAGCCCTGGCGCTACTGCCACTCCGCCACACGCCACCACTGTTCGAGGCTCATCTGTCACCTACCATCGCACGCCTCTGACACCTGCAAAGAAAAGCCAACACGCAAAAACGCAAAAGACAACAAAGACAAGACAACGAAGAAACAAACAAAAATAAAAACCAACAGTTTGTGTAATCGGGTTATAAAAACCACAATAGTCATCTTGTATTTTTTCCAGACACAATATCAATAGAAAACATAAACTTAAAGTCGAAAAAAAGGCGATTTCTTGTATTTTCATTTTTTATTTTATTTTATTTCTCTATTTTGATTTGATTTACTTTAAATAAAACAAAAAAAACAAACAAAGAAAAGTGTAACGCCCCAATTTTCGGGAATCCTGTGAATGTTGGCATAGGTTTAATTATGTTAGTGGGCCTCTAGAAGGCCCAAGCTTAAGATAGAACCCGGTAATTTTAGTTAATTTTTGTTCCATAAGAAAAAGGGAGCGAAATTATGAAATAGGACCTATGTGAAAATGTTTGAAAATGCTATAGGCTAAATTGAAGTGGCCAAATAAATAGGAGTGCAAAATAGGAGGATTTGCATGACAAACCTCCCATTTTACATGAAGTGGCCAGCCATCATGTTGTTGTAGATAAAATGTGCACTTGATATCCATAATTTATGGTACAAATTGATACAAATTGATAATAGGTTAGATAAATGTTCCATGATAATGGGTTAGGTAAATGTTTCATGATAATGGGTTAGGTAAATGTTTCATAATAAGAATTTCATGTCTTTTGTATTAAAGAATTAAATGGATGAAATATGAAGTTTTATTAAAAGAAAAAGGGGTGAAAAGAACAAAGTTTTGTCTATCTTTGTTCATCATAGCTGAAAGTTAGAGAAGAGAAAGGAGAGGAGAAAACTCTTGAGTATTCGGTCATTAGGAGGAGGAAAATTGAAGGTAAGTTCTTGGTACCTTGCTTCTATTTTGAGGTTCATGAGTTCTTCTTGATTCTACCTTAACTCTTGAAGTATATTTTGATTTTTGGTTGTGTTGTGAGCATTTGGTCATGAATTAAAATGAAGGAAATGGTTGTTGTTTCATGTTCTTTTAATGAAAAATGGAAGATATGTGAAGTTGAGCCAAACAAATGAGCATGCATGTGCCTTAGATGCTAAAGGGAAAAATTGGCTAACATGTTGTGCTTTAAAATGATGAAATGGAGATTATGCTTAAGTAAAAATCATAGATATGTGATGATTGATTGGTGATATATATGTTTAAATAACATGCATGCAAGATAGATGTATGAAGGAGTGATTTGGTAATAAATCTGCTTGGGACGGCAGCAATAACGTGACTTTGGAAAATCACCATAAATTGTGGGAGATGAATTAGAAGCTGAATAAATTATGTAATTAAAGCTTATTGAGTCTAGTTTCTAATGAAATAAACAAGAACATATTTTGAATTCTGTACAATGAGAAATTTGATTCGTAATGAAGAGTGGTCAGATTAGTCAAACAGTGAAACATGGGAAACTTTGAGAAAAATCTGGTATTGATTGGCTAAACCAAAAATTCTGAAAATTTTATGGATAGAAGATATATGAGTCTATTTTCAGGGAAAATTAACAGAACTTGATTTGGATTTTCGTAGCTCCAGTTATAAATAATTTAGTGACTGTTGCTCAGGAAGATAGCTTGCAGTGAAATTATGATTATGTGGTAAACATTGACAAAAATTTGTTAATGAGTTGCTTATTGATTTCTTATAAGCTTACTATGATTAGTAGGTGTGGTTGGCTAAATATTGTAAGGGGTTAATACGTAGTTTGTATTTGAATAGTTAGATTAACGTGTTAGTAATCCAATTGTAGGCGGTTCGTGTGTGGATTTCGTCAGCATATCGTCGCAAACAGGTATGTAACTAACACCCTCTTTCTTAGTCTAGATCGGCAAAAGCGAAAAGTCGAAATGCCGAAAACCGGTATTTTGTAGATTTTTGAAAGTGTGCGAATGCTCGTGAGGTAAATCGATTAATGTTTTTGGTAAGCTGCAATGTTTGGACCGCAAAGTGCATGATTTACGTGCCCTCGATATTTTTGGGCTTAATGGGCCAAAATTGGAATGATGGGCCAGCGGCCCAATTCGGTAAGAACCCTCGATGCGTGATTCTGTTAGTACATGAAAAGTAGGAATATGCATGAAAAACCCTAAAATAGATAAATTACTGAAATACCTTTAAAAGTGGAAAATTTATAGTTTTACCCTAGTAGATAAATTACCAAATACCCTAGGGTTAAATTGACCTAAATGCATGTTTGATGTTGTTAATTCTCGCATGCCATGTTGTTATTATCGATGCATGGGATTGGGATATTGACGGAGGAAGTACTGAAAGTGGCTTGTCCACGATCTTGGAGGCTTTGCCTCAATTTATCGTTAATCGAGCAAAAGGCAAGAATCAGGAGTGTTAAATTTGGGTGGGTTGAGCTATTCCCACATGGAGTGTATGGCTGGTACGGGTGGAGTGTAGTGGTTGGTGGGTTGAGTAGTCTCCCAAATGGGCTTGCATATGTTATTGATGTTGCATGTATTTTGAAATGGGCCTATGGGCCATACTCATTATCTGAATAAGGGCTAAGACTCGGTTTATTGTAATGAAAAGGGCTCGCCCAAGATCATCATTACTGAATAGGCTTAGGCCCAATAGGCTTGAGTGACTTGGGCTTTGAATGGGTTTTCTTACACACTGAGTTTCCCCAAACTCACCCTTTTATTTTCATCCACGCAGAAATCCCCAACCATAGTGGGTTTGGAGTCGTGAGGGAATTGAGTGGCCACCCGCTCGAAAGTTTGATTTTCTTCTGGTGAACTGGACATCCTTTTATTTACGTTTGAAGTTTTTGGGCTTTTAAATGTAATAAGGCCGCTTAATTATTTTTGATGGTTTTAATATGTATTACTAAGATAGGTAATACTTATTTTAACTGTTGAAATTGGATAGCTTTAGGCGCGTTTTCAAAAACAACAATTGATTTCAAAATAACACGACAACAAGCAAAGCTTCCGCAATGAAAGTATTTTCCAAAATTAATCACTTTTCCTAAAATGACTTAATCAAATCGGTTTCCTAGAAATATCCATGACGTTAAGGTGTAGCAATGGCGGTATGCATGTCTAGGATTGGATCCGAAGGAGCTTGGTATAGCAATCCGATGGACTCACCACCTCTTTTCCGGTTTCCTACCGGTGCATGACTTCCATTCACTTTAACCTTTAATGAATTAATCTTTTGAACATCAAGTACGAATTTCTGGACTTAGAATGGAATTTTTTTTTTACGTTTTTGATGTGGCATGCCGGATCCGGCCATAACTTCTGGGCCGGGTTTGGGTGCTACAAAAAGTGGTGAAAATCTACCTTTTACTTTGCATCTCGCAACCGTCGAAGGCCTCGTCGAAAAAGGGCAAAACCTTTCTGTATCTTTGCCTACAGCCGAACATTGGTTAGATTCTGGGGTTTTAAACCCCATATCTGGGTTCTTTTCAAAAAGGGGATTAAAAATCAGACTTTTGATTTTTCTGGCCACCGTGGACGGCGGCGACGTCTCCGGCGACTGGCAGCCTCCACGGTGGTTGACAACCGAAGCTATGGCCGGCCTAGGGACTTTGGAGAGAAAAGGGGGAGAGCTTTTTTTTTTTTTTCTGAAAGAGGAATGAATTGAAAATTTTGAAAAAAATTTAACTTAAATAAGGGTTGTAAAACGGCATCGTTTTGAGTTTTAGCTTCAAGCACCAAAAAGGTGTCGTTTTGAGCTACCTGACCCGCACGCACAACCTGACCCGCCTAGAGGATCCGCGCGTTTTTGCCAAAAGGGTTATTTGCCCTTTTGGTCCTTCTGCCTTGTTTATTTTTTTAATTCAATTTTTTTTATAATTTTAATTTACCCCTTTTATTTTATTTCTATTTCACTTCAGTCCACGTTGGAATTGTGCGTTTTGGGGGATGGGGATAATTTCCCATTTGGTCCCCCATTTCATTCGCGCGTTTAAAATAAATCCATTATCTTATTTTTACTCTGATTTTTCCCCTTTAATTTTGTTCTGATTTCAATCTAGTCCAGTTTGATTAATTTCATTATTTAAATTTTTATTGTTTGTTTCCTTTTAAATACTCAAATTTGAATAATATTTATATTATTATATTTATCTATCTATTTATTCATCATTTGTTTTTATGTTTAGACTTGATTTATCATATTTATTTATTTATTATTCTCTTACCCATCTCTTAATATTTAAATTTAGAATCATTTACTCGTCTTATTTATTTATTTATTTATGTTATTTGTTTGATTTATTTTATTATTATTTTTACTCTTTAATATTTAAGTTTGATATTATTTATATTTTCTTTTCATTTATTATTATTATTAGTATTCATGTTTTATTTACATATGTCGTTTATTATGTATTCTATTCATTTTTATATATTTTATATTCTTTTATTTTGTTTTATCTTTATTATTATTATTATTATTATTATTATTATTATTATTATTATTATTTATTTATCTACTTATTACCTCTTAGAAATATAAAATTATCTATTATTATCATTGTTATATTTTTATCTCGTCTTTGCTATTTTTGTTATTTTTACATTTTAAAAACTTTAAATTTAACATTATGCATATCTATTTTACTTGCTTATTTATTATTATTCTATACGCTTTATATACATATTAAAGTTTGTAAGGTTAATAATTTCTTCATAAATATTTGTTGATTTGTATATTTTCTTACTACCAAAATTTGCTTATTTATCCATTTGTTCATTATTTGTTTCCTTTTTACGTATGGTTTCATTATTTCATCCATTCTTAAACATTTTTATGTTATGTTTGTTTGTTTTAATATCGTGCATTTTCGTTTTATTACTTTATTTATCGAGGCTTGTGTACTAATATTGTATTCATCTTTGTAATTACATCATTGTTATTATAATATTTTATCGTAATATTGTACATCATTACCAATGTCACTCATTTTCACCCAAATTCGTAAAAAAGAAATTTTGAAAATTAAGGCAATATTTCACATTTGGGTGATTCGAGAAATAGTACCCTAAATTACGGGGTTTCGATTTTCTTGTTGAACTCAAATAATTGAATATTCTTTCGAAATTAAAAATGCACAAGATTTCAAATAAAAAAAATTAAAGGCAAGCTTATTCTCGAGGGTTCAAATGTCGCATCCTAACTTACGGGATGTGGCATATCGTTATCGTGGGACGAGTGGGCCTTTGATGCTCGTTTCAATTTATTCAAGCGTCTTTAAAATCAACGTTAATAAAGAGGGGATCGTATTTTCAATTCTTTTCGAGTTTTCAATTTTCAACATTAAGACAGTAATTAATCAATTAGGTACCAATTTTGGGCATTACGAGGGTGATAATCCTTCCTTGCACGTAACCGACTCCCGAACCTGTTTTCTCGAATTTCGTAGACCAAAATCGTTATTTTAATAAATCAAAATATTTTATTAAAACGATCAAATTGCGAGGTGATCCGATCACACCTAATAAAAAAATATTGGTGGTGACTCCCATTCTCATTTTTCGTTTTAAAACCAAAAGTCGACTCTTTTCTCAAAAACTGGTTTCGACAATTGTGATAATCTTAAATTATGTATTTAATCTTAATATTTGATAAAACGATAATTTTAGAATAAAAAGTTTGATAGTCAAATATATATTTATTTCAAATGTATGCATGTTGATAGGGAGAAATTATTTGATATATTTTTTATCATATCATACATGATTCATTTTCAATTATTTAATGATATTTCAGTAAATTTTTCATGTTATTGATACATAATTTTGATAATTTTTTATCTCGAATCTCAAACTCCAAATCTTAAACCCGCACCCCAAATTTGAACTCAAAATCTTGAGATTTGGGGTTTGAGTTTAGAATTCAATATTCAAAGTTTAAAGTTTGAAGTTTGAGATTCAAAGTTCATATTTATATATTAATGATGACATGAACAAAATTACTAAAATATGTCAAATAATTGAAAAGTAACCAAATGGAAAAGTCCATAAATAATTTCCAGTAAAATTAGAAAATCAATTAATTTTGGTAATCAATTCATGTTTGTCTATATTGGGGCAAATATTGAAAGTCAAAGATACCCATTTACACGTAAGGTTATAATTGACATCAAGAATTTATCAGTTCACCAATTTTAGCTTGTTCACTATTGAGAATAATTTTTTTTTGGTGAATTAAAAAGATGAATAAAATTAACTACATAAGACAAGCATTATCTTTATCTTTCTGAAGCAAATCTAGAATTTTCTCGGGTGCCTCATTAAAGACTTGTAAGCCTGAATTTCAATTCAGGCTAAGTTTAGCAAGATGATCAGCCACCAAATTCCGATTTCTTGGGATATGTTTAATCTTCCACATCCCTTCTGCCCTCATAATGCACTGAGTCCTTCTGAGAACCGTAATCCTAGAATCTTCTGAATCCAAATCAGAAAAGATATGGGCGACTTCAAGATTGTCAATCAAAATAAGGATTCGCGACTTCAGCGTCAAATGGAGAGCAAACTCCTAAAAAAAGAGTGGATCCCACAATCCAGTTTCCATCAAGGTCTCTAGCCACACCTCCTGTAGTAGCATATCCAGAATATCTTGCCATAACTCTATTTGTGGATAGATAAATCCAAGTGTTATCCAAGTTATTTGCAGAATCCGAACTGTGAATATTCCTTTTACTGCTACCACTGCTTAATTCGTACTGTCTAGCCCAGCAGCTAGAGGTCTTAACCACTTCAGCTGCTGTCCAGGAAATATCTTGCAAAATGAAAAGACTTCTATTTTTTCAGATTCGCTATGCAATTAAACCAAATAAGCATGGCCAAGAGAGTCCACTACCCTACAATCTTACATGAAAACCGAGGTTAAGTGAAAACTAATTAGGAAAAGAGGTAGAAAAGAACCTTTGTTTGAGTTGATCTGGAAGTACAAGTGTCCACACATGCTTTGCAAAGGGACAGTCTCGGAGAACATGAGCCAAATCTTCAATCGCATGCCCACACAATGTGCACGAAGTACTATGTCCGATTCCCCTTCTTACGCGCTCCGAATAGTGAGGAGTCTTTGCTTGAAAGCCAACCAAAAGAATGCCTTAACTCTCTGTGGTCCCGGATATTTCCAAATAGACTTCAATGCTCTTCTTGAGGATTCTAAGTAGTCTCCTTTAGCGCCCAATAAGCACTATGAATAGAAAAAACTCCTGAAGTGGACCAAGCCCATATTACCCTATCTGAACCAGAGTCTGAATATGGTGAAGGTATAGAAATAATTCTACAAACCACATCTGGAATCCAAGGATCTTTCTAACAACGAACAGTAGAGCCATCGCCAAGAGACCAAATTAAATTTTCCCGGAATAACGGCCACAACTTACAAAGAGATCTCCATAAATGGGAACATTGGTTCCTGCCAATCAAGTCAGAGAGTTGTTCTTTCCACCTATACTTGGAGCGAAGGGCACGAACCCAAAGTGCATCAATCTTGGACACAAGGCTGAAACCAATTTTCACAAGAAAAGACTTATTTTGATCATCCAAATGCCTGAATCCAAGACCACCCCGAACCCGTGGCTGACAAACCCATCCTACTAAAGACATTTTAGGATGACTATCAGTGCGGCCCCAAATAAATTGTCTGACAAGTCTCTCAATATCTAAGCATACACCTCTAGGGATCATCAGAGACTGTATAAAAAAATTTGGAATGGAGAGAAGTATTGATTGCGCTAAAATGATTCTCCCCGCCATAGTTAGTCTCCTCGCATTCCAATTATGCAGTTTTTGCCTTACTTTATTAATAACAAAATTTAGCGTATTTCTGGTAACCCTCTCATAGAGAAGAGGAACACCTAAATACTTACAAAGATTTTGAACTTCCTGAAAGCTGAACATTTGAGTGATTTGAATGCGAACATCACCGGTAGTAATTTTGGAAAAAAAGATATTACTCTTCCTAACACTAATTCTATGCTCTGAAATATCATAAAACTGATTAAGGATGAAATCTAGCAGGCGCGCTTGATCCAGATGAGCTTTACAGAAGATTACCAGGTCATCAGCAAAAAATAAATGTGAGATTGCAGGGCCATTACGAGACAGCTGAATAGGTTCCCAATTACCAATATCCATTTTCGTCCGAATAATATGCCCTAACCATTCCATGTAGAGCACAAAGAGATACGGCGATAGGGGACATCCTTGACGGATTCCTCTAATCAGTTTAAACTTTCGAGTAGGAACTCCATTCCAAAGGATCTGCATCGTAGAAGATGATATAGCAGACATAATCACTTTACGTAGACAGATAAGGATTCCAGCTGCACTCAACGAGGTAGAAATAAATTTCCAGCTAATCTGTCATAAGCTTTCTCCAAGTCCAACTTAACGGCCATCCAGTTAAACCCTTTCTGCTTGCACGGCATAGAATGAATGACTTCTTGAGCAAGAATAATGTTATCAGATATATTACGGCCAGTGATAAAGCCTGTTTGTTCCTAGAAGATTAGTTTAGGAAAAATCACCTTAAACCTGTTTGTGATCACTTTCATAACCAACTTATAAAGCACCGAACATAAGCTAATGGGCCGGAATTGACTGAAATCTTCAGGACTATCTTTCTTGGGAATTAAAACAATCAACGTGTTGTTCAACTCCTACTGAATCGATTTTCCAAAAAAGACATTTTTGACCTCCTGACACACATCACTACCGAGAGTATCCGACTGACTTTAGAAGAATAAAGCATGATACCCATTACTTCCAGGCGCTTTCAGAGGCGCCATATCAAATAACGCCCTTTTGATTTCCTCGTTGGTAACTTCAGCTTCCAAAAAGGAGACCTCCGAAGGAATAATTCTAGGAAAACCAAAACTAAGACTACCTCTTAAGTTAGGGGAGTCTCACTATAAAGTCTTTCAAAGAATTCCACCGCCTTAGTCCATAAGATGTACTGATCAGAGCACCATTCCCCATCATCAATACGTAAAGAAGAAATACGGCTGAATTTCTTTCTCTTGATCGTACGGCTATGATAAAATTTCGTATTTCTATCTCCTAAATGAAGCCAGTCACATCAAGCTTTTTGTCTCCAGAGTAAGTCTTCATGGTCAACGACATTTTCCAACTCATCCTGAACTTCCAATTCTTTCTGAGCTAACTGACTAGAGGGGAAATACTCAATGGCCTTTTGAATATTATTTAGTGACCGCATAAGGAGACGCTTGTGTACACCCAAAAAACCATACACATCCCTATTCCATATTTTAACAGAATAAGTGAAATTATTTAAAAAATTGACCATATTACCGGTAAAATTTCACTTTTCTTTAACAAAATTGGGAAAGGTGTTGTGATGCGTCCATCCTGCTAAAAATCTGAAGGGTCGTCCTTTAGTCATGCCAAAGTCCGGCTTAGTGATCAGTAAGAGAGGCCGATGATCAGACTTGATACGAGTAAGATATTGGACTAAGGACTGTGGGAACGTTAGCATCCATTCATCATTTGCTAGAGCTCGGTCTAATCTTACAAAGGTACCACCTCGTTGCCAAGTGTAGGAGGGTCCATTAAACCTTAAATCCTGCAAAGCACAAGAATCAACGAAGTTACCAAATAATTTACAACGTTTACCTATTGAAAAGGGACTACACTTATCCGAAGGAGATAAAATGGTGTTGAAGTCTCCCATAATAAGCCAATGAGTGGACTGGACAGAGGAGACAGCTTTTAACCCTTCCCAAAGATGCTTTTGTTTCGACCTATCAGGGCTACCATAGACAAAAGAGATAAGACAAGGCTTATTTAAAATAAAATTATCAACATGAATAAGAATAAATTGAGGGTGGCTACTAATAATTTGAATTCGAGTAGAATCTTTCCATCCCACCCAAATACCACCTGAAAATCCAACAGCTTCAACCCGATGAGAAGAATTAAAGCTCAGTTGACCAATAATAAAGTTAGCTTTTTTACCGCTTACTCTCTGTTCAACCAAACAAACTATGTCCGGACTATGTTCTGAATTGTATTCTCGAAATGCCCGAATAAAATTCCTACTAGCACAACCTTGACAATTCTACGAGAAGATTTTTAAGGAGGGTTCCATAGAAATATAAATAAATAAAAAGAAATAAGAAACTAATCAAAAGAAAAGTAACAAAACCCAAATAAATAAAAAGCAAAAAGGCCAGAAACCAAAACATAAAAGCTTTACTGACTAGGGGTATTCAACCCCTCTATCTGCGCATCATTTTTGACAAAATTCTCAGCAATCAAAATCACCCGAAATGTTATTGACTAAAAGTTCCATGGATTTTTTTAACGAAATTCGTTGAGAGCCAGTATTCTTGAATCGCGCATTGCTGCCATGAAAGATTTTATTTTGTTTACTGATTTTGCCATTAAGTTTATTCCGTTTGCCCAATCCAGAGAACCTCACTGGAACCAAAGAGCCGTTTGAAGGCTGGACTTCTTTGTTTTCAAAGAAAACCACTGCCGAATGCTTGCCGGAATCAAGGCTGCCAACGTCCAAAATTACTTCGCCTCTGTCAGCCCCCTTTAAAATCAGGTTTACCCGGTGCGTTGAAGGCTCTCCTTCGACATGCAGTGTCGCCCCATCGATAGTTTGCTTTGGCATATTCTCCGCCACTGAGGCTCGGCTACAGCTACTAGGAGCACCAGGGCTCTGTTGCATCCCTTCGATCTGGGCATTACAGTCCATCAAATTCCAGGCTTGTTTGGGCACAGCATCTTCTAAGCCCAAAGCTGTGGTAACCTTTTCATTAATCTGCACAATGTTATTAGTGTTCTTTTGGATGAAGCTAGGGTCCAATTGAGGTCCATTCCCATATTTGAAAACTGGTCCTAGAAGCATGTTTGAGCCTACCTCTTTGAATTTTCCTTTATTTATCATCTTATTAAAATCGGGCTGTCCGTTATTCTAGATTCCCAAATCTCCCCTGCAATCTTTCCCTTTAGTACGCCTAATATCTTCTACATCTCTGGCTTAATATTATTGATTTGAATCCCTATTCTTAAGGCCATTGAATCTGGAACCTACCTTTTCTTTCTCATAATTTGCAGTTAATTTTTACATATTCTCCATTGACTTACGCCTTGATTTCCTTTCTAATATCATCCAAGGTCTGGAATTTGCTTCTTTCTTCTCCGCTTCTTCAACGGTCATTTTTTGGTTCTCCGGTATCGACATAGATGAGTTAGCGTTCATCTCTACAAATGTTTTCCACATGCCCATACCTTCCACAATGAAAACAAATAGTAGAAAGAGATTCATATTCTACCTTTTGAATTCGCCCATTAATCAAGATTTGGGACACTAGTGGCTCTTCCAGGTTGACATAAACCGCCATTCTAGCAAATCGTCCCTGCGTTCTATTGTCAGTATTCATATCTAATTTAACCACCTTACCCACAAGTTCTCTAATTTCTGTGATTATTTTGCGGTTGTATAAATAGCTAGGTAACGCAAGGAATCTAATCCATGCCATTACAACACTTGGGAAAGCTTGTGTAGGATCAAAAGCCATTGTCCAAGGCTGAACGGTCAAATACTGACCAAAAATAGTCCACAGTCCTTCGGAGAGAACCTTATCACAATCCATCTTATTTTGGAATTTGACTAGAAAATAGCCATTTTCAATGTCCATCATATGAATAGGTGCTGATGGTCTCCACATACTGCAAAATTTGTTCTGTAAAACCGAAAAACCAATGTTACGGCCTAGAAGTTTTACAATCACAGTATTATCCATACCTTGGATAAAGATTTGGTGAATCCGTTCTGAGAAAGTGATAGAAGGCACTCCATTCACAACAGTCCTCTGAATGTCTCCTTCCAAAATATCAAAAGCTTCCTTTTCATCCAAACCATTAGAACCATTCTTTGAGGATTGACCGACAAGCATGTCTCTCCATGAAGTAGGTTGATCTGAGGACAGCTCGATCATCATATCATTACTCGGTTCTTCCTCCTTTTCTCTGAACCTAACCTTCTTAGGGATCAACTCTTCCCCAATGAATTTTCCAGGACCATCGTTTTCACAGAGAGAACTCGACATATTGTCCCTCACCATCCTTTTAGTTTTCCCTAATGTATTTTCTATTGAGAATAATTTGGTTCATATTTTCCTGGCAAATCACGCAAGTAATATAGTAAAACTCGATTTGAGTTAAATAAATTGAATTATTCGAGTCAATTTAAATAAGTAGTTCGAGTTTTGAGTTTGAATTGAATTAAATTTTATAATTCGAAAAATTCGAATAATTCGAATAACAGATTGGTATAAATACCCTTTTGGTCCTTGTCAAGTTTGAAAATGAACAAATTGGTCTCTCTCAACAAAAATTACAAAATAATTCAAAATAATTTTTGTAATTTAAAATTTTATAATTTTAAAAAATTATAAAAAAATTCTAAAAAATTCTAAAAAATACATAAAAAATTTTAAAAAATTAAAAATTTCTAGAATAATAATTTTGGGATCTAAATAAGTTAATTAATGATTCAAGTTTATCATACTAAAGTATTTTTTTATTTTTCTTTGAAAAAGTTTTCAAATATATATTGTTTTAATTTTATGTGTTATAACATGAAATTAGTTATATTGTAACAAGATTTTAGTTTGACATATTTAATTTTTAAATTTAACTCAAACAATTTCACTCGATTCGAAAAAAAATTCAAATCGAGTTAGGATGATAAAATAGGACTCGTCAACTCGAAATTTTTTCACTTAATTTGACTCAATTCAATTGAACGCTTACCCCCGAATTGTATGTGTTAAACTACTACAATTTTTACAAATTGGAGAAGGAACGTAATAGAGAGGACTTGAAACTTGGATTTTAGAGCATTAATCCAGCTTTAATTAAGGTATGGATGCATGCCTTGGTTAGTGGTTCGAACCTCCACGGGTGTAATATGTATAATTAATGTTTTGTATAACATTAACAATTTTTTCCTTGAATTTATAAATCATATCTTCACCAATCAAGATACTTTTTAAACTTAATAAACCTCTCTGAGTTCTCCTCAAAATACGGAAGATAAAAGCTCTTATAAAAACAATACCTTTTATTGAGGGAGTAAGACACTCCAAAGTAAATACTCACTCTCAATACATATGATAGCAATAATTTATATTTGTATTTATACGGTAAGAATAACATATTAAGTGAATGATGATAGTAGATTTAGAGAAAAGTTTATATTTAAGATTTCTACATTTATACTTTAATAAAATATTCCAATAATCAGAAACATATTTTAATTATGAACAATTTTTTATAAATAATTATAAATTATGCTTTAGTGAATATTTCAAAAGTTAATTATTTGGTTAAAATTAAGAAAATTTAAAATATATATATTAAAAGTTTAAAGATCGATGTTATTAAATTTTTCTAAAACAAATATTTCGCAACATTAAAAATATTCTTTAAAATATATAAAAAATAATGTTAAAAATTTTTAGATTATTTTTTTACTTTTTAATATTGTTCAAATTTTAAAATTTTTATTGCTTAAAAATATAAAACTATTTATTTTGCAAGTACTATTAAATTGATTTAAATAAATATTTAATATAATTTCTAAATAATATTATATTCATTTTAATATCAATTATTATTATTTTATGAAAAGTTGATTTGTTAATTATTATGTTTTCTAAATAATATTAGGTAAATTACACCAACAGTCACCAAACTTTGGGGTAAATGACAAAACAGTAACCTAGATTTCATTTCAGTCACTTAACTTTCAAAAAGTAACAAAACGATCACTAACGTTATAAAAAAGTGACAAAACAGTCACTAACTAACAGTTGCCGTTAGGGTATTAACGGGATTGTTGACGTGACAAGTTAACCGCTGATGTGGCAAGTTAACTTGCCACATTGGCGACGGCTGATGGGTTTGGGACGGGTTTAGGGAAAAAAATTGAAGGGTTAATGGGTTAATGTTTTAGGGTTAGAAACAGATTAGCTTTAGGGGGATTGGGGGGGAAGGAAAATCGATTTGGGAAATTTCAATCGTGATTTGGGGTTTTTTAGGCTTTAAACTGAATTGGGAATCGATTAAGAAGTTTTAGGGTTAGAAATCAGTTCAATAATCGATTAACAGGGTATAAGTTTTAGGGTTTAGGGTGGTTTATTTTGTTTAGGGAGAAAAGAAGACGAACCAGAAGTTTTTGATTGTCAGAGACAATAGGCAATAGAAGGGAAGCTACTAGTGTTGTTACATCCACTTTAACGGGTAAGTTCTTGCATTTAGTTTTAAATTTTTTGGATTTCAATGTTGTTATTTCGATTTAGGGTTAATTAGGGATATTTCGATTTCAAATTTAATTTTGATTTCGATTTCTATTTCGATTTTGATTACAATTTTGAAACACTCACTGATTCTAATTTAGATTTTGATTTCAATTTCGATTTTGATCTCAATTTAGGATTAGAATTTGATTTTGATTTCGATTTAGATTTCGATTTAGGGTTATTTCGATTTTGATTTTATTTGTTATTAATGTGCATAACAGATTAAGGTTTGGTTTTTAAAGATTATGACATATAATGTGTAGTGTATTGTGTCTGCCATTGTTTAGGGTTATTTCGATTTTGATTTTGATGTTTATTGTTTGTATCTGCCATTGTATGAATGCCATTATCAAACTGATCTTTATTGTGTATATCTGCCATTTGCCATTGTTTGTATCTGTTATTATATGAATGTCATTATCAAACTGATCTTTATTGTGTATATCTGCCATTGTATGAATGTCATTATCAAATTGATGTTTATTGTGTATATCTGTCATTGTTTGTATCTGCCATTGTATGAATGTCATTATCAAATTGATGTTTATTGTGTATATCTGCCATTGTTTGTATCTGCAATTAAATTATACATTATTAAACTGATGTTTATTGTGTATATCTGCCATTGTTTGTATCTGCGATTAAATTATACATTATTAAACTGATGTTTATTGTGTATATCTGTCATTGTTTGTATCCAAGCTCCTATTGTTATTTACCTTCTCTATTGTACTGGTTATTGCCTATTATTGTCTGCCATGTGCATGAGAAAAATGGTTGTGTTTGATTAAATTAATTTTTGTATTCGTTGTTGTCTGTCATGTGCATGACAGAAGTGTTTGTATTAAATTATTGGGTATTTTGTATTGGTTATTTTCTGAAAAAAATGGTTAAAGTGTTTGCCTATGTTGTCTGCCTTTATTGATGAGTACTTTGTTTGACAGGTTTAATTGATGACAATTTTAATGAGAATGAAGAAAACGTGTCTGGTAGTGATGTGTCTGGTAGTGATAGTGATGCATCTGAAAGAGTTACTTTAGATGGTTTAAACATGGATGGTATAGAAGTAGATGAACTGTATGATAGTAATGATTCTGGGAGGTTAGATAGTGCACATGGATCTGACTCAGATGGCCAAAATTGGCCTGAGTTCAACCTAGAGAATGACATGATTAATCTTAGACTTAAGGTTGGAATGTTATTTAAGTCTAAACACAGTCTAAAAGAAGCTGCCAAGCAGTATGGTAGGTTGAATAGTTATTTTATTAAGTTTCCCAAAAATGATTTAAGAAGGTTAAAGGCAGTCTGCAATGAAAAATGTTCTTGGTTCACATGGGCTTCTAGACCAGACTTGGCAAATTAGGAGTTCAAACCCTAACTATACTTGTTCTAAAGTCTATAAAAATAGGAATGTAACCTCAGCTTGGATAGGCGAACAGTATAAAAAAATTCATTACTGATTTTGTAACACCCCCTACCCGTATCCATTGCCGAAATAGGGTACGAGGCATTACCGGAGTTTACTGAACATTTTCAGATAATTCTGAGTCATTTATTATTCATATTTTGAAAATAATCATAACGTCTCTCTATTGGGCCCTCGAAGCCCCAAACATACATTAGAAACCAACCGGAATTAAATCAGGATTATAAAAAAAAATTCGCAAAATCTTAAATTTTATTTTCATCTAAGTACTTACTATTTCAATGCTCCTTATAATTAAACATGTTACCATTCAATCAATAGTTTGGCACTTGTCTAAGCGTCAAACAACATCATTGTTAGTATACTTGCACATTTTTCATCTAAATTCAATATTGATATACTTATTTTCTCTACATATCGCACTTGAGTTTAATAATAGTCTCAACTTACATAATTTCCTTGTATCAACATATCAAAGATAATCATATATGTACATGTCATGAAACATATCATGCTCTTACCGTTTCTTCATAAGCATATATCATTCATTTCATTATATCAATATTTCATGCTCCATCATTTCCATATATTTTATGTATATTTATTCGGTAATAGTTTATATCAAACTTAACATAAATTATATGCCATGTACTTATACTTATTTCGTTTATCTATCTTCATAATCATTTCATAAAACTATTTTGTACATATATTTCCATATGACCAGTCCCTTTAAACATTTCACACAACCATTTCGTATAACCATTCGTCATCTGATACGTATTACCTGAATATCAATTGTTCAATAGTTGTCATAGTGTCTCCCATCCACGGTCTTATTTATCTTTGACATGATGCCATAGTGTCTTTCAACTATGGTCTTACTCCTTTTCTGTCATATGGCACGTTGCCATGGTATCTTTCAACCATGGTCTTATTCATTTCATATCACGTTGCCATGGTATCTTTCAACTATGGTCTTACACATTTCATATCAGGTTGTCATGGTATCTTTCAACCATGGTCTTACACATTTCATATCAGGTTGCCATGGTATCTTTCAACCATGGTCTTACACATTTCATATCAGAGAGCACACTCCCGCGAACCTCATCCTTATAGTGGGATTACCAGTCCAGGCTAAATCCCCTGTAATATAAACTCATAAAGTATTGTCGGGATTACTAGTCCAGGCTAAATCCCCTGCAACGACAATTACTCTAATGAGCTTGGATCTGAATTACCAGTCTAAGTTCGGATTACCCGTCCGGGCTAAATCCATTTTACACGTATTCTTTGGGAGGGCTATATTAGGATAGGATCACCCGTCCGGGCTAGATCCTTTTTACCGTCAATTCATTCTCAGAGATCCATCGAATTTTCCTTTCATTCAACCGAGATTTCTTCCCCTTTTTATCAAATATATCAATGTTTCATAAATTTTTTATATAATGAACATTCAAATCATATTCACATCAATAACATGCATTTCAAGTATTTAAGAATATAATTCAAGTTACACGAACTTACCTCATTGCTTGTTTGTGTTTATAATTTCATTAATCTGATATCTTTTCTTTTCCACGATCAAGTCTCATATTTGAGTCATCCGGATCTTTATAAATAAATTTGATCATCATTTTCATTCATTTCATATTCTAATGCATTTAATTAATGCTCTAGGAAAAATTACCATTTTGCCCCTAAACTTTTAATTAATGACGATTTCATCCTTAAGGTCAGGAAAATAAAATTATTGCAATTTAATCCTTATTTCCAGATATTATTCTCATACATATTGATAACAATCCATAAATTCTATAAAATATCAGAATTTTCCATAATTTCAACACTTTTCAATTTAATCCCTAAAACATGTTTTCCCTTATCTTGAACTAAATTAATAATTTCATTCAATTTTGTAATTTAAATAATAAAATTAATCTATTTCATGTAATTTGGTCATTTTTACATTTTACAAAATTGCCCATAAAGTTTTACTTCTATTCAATTTAGTCTCTGAGCCTAAAATAAGAAAATTAGCCATGCTAAATGAATATTCATATATGTTTTCCTCCTCCTCCTCTCCATTCCACATCCTTAATGTATATAACACACTTGTAAGTAACATTATCTATATTTATTTATTATTTACTTTTATGAATATTTAAGATGTCCATCTATGTCATAGTCACTAAATTAATCATATCTGGAGCTATAGAACTCCAAATTAAGATCCTATAATTTCCCCTGAAACTAGACTCATATATATTCTTACCATAAAATTTTCATAATTTTTTGTTTAGCCAATAAGTACAGTTTATTCTTTAAAGTTACCTCTGTTCTACTGTCTGACAGTTCAGACCCTTCTTCACTAAAAATTAATTATCTCCTTGTACAGAATTCAAATGATGTTCTTGTTTGTTTCTATTAAAAATAGACTCATTAAGGATTCTAAACATATAAATTTGAGCTCATAATTATTTTTATTCAATTTTTTGATGATTTTCCAAATTTAGAATAGGGGAACCCGAAATCATTATGATCTTGTCTCATAAAATTTATTATATCTCATGATTTATAATTCCATTGCTTACATAATTTATTCTATAAGAAACTAGACTCAATAAGTTTTAATTTCATATTTTATTCATCCTATAATTCGATTTATACAATTGTTGGTGATTTTTAAAAATTAGACTACTGCTGCTGTCCAAAACTGTTTTAGTGCAAGATATTATTTACCATATTTATAACACCCTTATTTTCTTTCTCTACACTATTTCTCACCACTTTCTCTTGTTTTCTCTTCACTAACATATCAAGAACATAGGACCATATGTAAGGAAACTCTACATTAACATTAATCCCATACTTTTTCAATAATATCAAACTTAAAAATATATTGAAATCATGATGTTCTTACCTTGTTCTATTGATTTCAATCTTCATCTTGATTTTCTCTCTCCTTCAGCTTCCATTTCTTGAATCCAACTTGATATTCTAACTTCCCATAGTCTCCTCAACATTTTTCTCTCTTGGTAGCTATGGAAATTCTTTTGATTTTTCGGTGAAAATGGTGAATTTTTTGTAAAAGGACCAAATTGTAAAGAAAGTAAAATTTTTATTCTTTCTCTCTTTCTCTCACGTTAATGCATGGGAAATATGGATAAGAATTTCTCATCATTCTTTCTTTATATACTAATAAAATAATAATAAAATAATAATAAAATATCTTATTAAAATATTAATAAAATAATATTTATCTAATTAAATAATTATAAAATATCAAAATATCTCTAGCATCATTATTACTTTCTAGATTTCTCTCTCTTCCAATTGACCATTTTGCCCTTCATTATCTTTTAAAATTCCATCCTTGAGTCATTATTTAATTTGGTAAAATTACAATTTAGTCCCTCATAGTTCTTCATCTATTCAATTTGGTCCTAATTCATCAATTTTCCTTAGTTTCTAAATCATTCCACCCTTAAAATATTTACACTATTGATCCTTGAAATTTTTCATATTTACACTTTAACCTCTCAAATTTTGAGTATTTACTCTTGTGCAACAAAACTTTTCTCACTTTTACAATTTAATCCTTTCTTGAATTAATATACCATAATATACTTCCCAGTATTGTCATAACTCAAAATTTTCCTTTTTGTCACTTTATTTCCTTATTTTACTATATCACGGATAATATTTTACTGTAAAAATTTTCGAGATATTACAGATTCTGATTATTCTTTGAAATCATTACAGTAAGATGTCAAAAGATATTTTTGTTACTTGGTCTCATTAACCAAATGTTGGAGGGCTAAACTTAGGGCATTGGACTTAATTGAAGGAGCTCATAAGGCTCAATATGTGAGTACTTATTGGAGGTTAAGACCCAAAATGAGAGAACAACAACAATCTGCTATTTGGATAACAGATTGTTTCAAAGGATGTATGTCTGTTTGCAAGCATGCAAAGATGGCTGCAGGGCTGGTTGTAGGAGGATAGTAGGTTTAGATGGATGTTTCTTAAAAGGATACTATGGTGGCTACTTGCTTGCAGCTGTTGGGATAGATGCAAATAATGGCATCTATCCACTTGCATATGCTGCTGTCGAAAGTGAAAACCAAGCATCATGGCTTTGATTCTTGGAGTTGCTTGCAATGGACTTGGAAATTGTGAGCTCGTACTACATATCATTCATATCTGACAAATAAAAGGTAAAACTCTATTTATATATATATATTTTTATGCTGTTTCTATTTAAGGTTTGTCAAAGAATTAAATTATTTTTTTCCTAATTGCAGGGACTTTTGGAAGCAATATGTATGTTGTTTCCTAATGCAGAAACAAGACACTGTGATAGACACCTACATTCTAATTTCAAGAATGCTGGTTTCCGAACAAAGGAGTTGAAAGATTTGCTTTGGAAAGCTGCCAGAGCAAGCACTACAAGAGAGTTCGATGATGCCATAGATGAACTGAGAAAAACCAATCACCATGCTTATGACTGGTTAAAGAAGAAAAACCCTGCTCACTGGTCAATGTCTCACTTGTCAATTAGGAGCCATTCTGACATGTTGGTGAATAATCTATCTGAATCATTTAACAAGGTAAATCCCTATGTTTTATGTTTCTTACTGATCATTAGCAATTCACTAATCATTTATGTGGTTTATGGATAGATGATGCTGGAAGCAAGAGGTAAACCTATTTTGACCATGATGGAAACAGTAAGGACCAAGATTATGTTACTTATTGTTAAGAAGAAAGAAGAAGCTGACAAATGGAAAGGAACTTTGGGTCCAAACATCAAGAAAAAGCTAGATGTAAATATAAAAGATTCATTAAGGTAAAGATTCTTTCTAATGCCTATATTATGACTTAATGTTGCTGATTACATGCAGTGATTGTTGGAAAGCTATTGACTTCTTTTAATATGTATGCAATGATTATTGGAAAGTTGTTGACTATTTTTAATATACATGCAATGATTGTTGGAAAGCTGTTGACTATTTTTTAATATGCATGCAATGATTGTTGGTGTGCTGCCTATTTTTTAATATGCATGCAATGAGTTTTTTTTTATAATATGCATGTAGTGACTGCTTTTTTAGGGGGGTGTCATTGTATGTTTTAACCAAGCATGCTCACTTTTTTTTTAGGCGTGTTCCATCACATCTGGTGGGGACAAGTATCAGTTGAATGTGGTCCAGCTGACAAAGATGTGGTGGACTTAGTTCGAATTCCCTCCTGCAGAATTGGGATCTCACTGGCATCCCTTGCATGCATGCATTAGCTGTCATTCATGTAAAAAATGAGTTCCTAGAGACCTATGTACAAACCTGGCACACCAAGCAATGTAAAACCCTGAAAATTTTTATAGTTATCGAAAAAGTGCATTTCCGGGTCTCCGTTTCTGAAAAATAGATTCGTAAATATTTATTAAAAATATTTACGAAGTTAAGAGAGTGATTAAGTAAAGTTTAATGAAGGAAATTAGCTTAAATAAAGGATAATTAGATAAAAGGATTAAATTGAATGAAGTGCGAAAGTTTAATTATAGGATAAAGAAATTGAAAGGACTAAATAAATAAATAAGCCAAAGGAGTGCCAAGTGTATGGCAAAAATAAAATACATATGTAATAAGTATTATACATACATTTGTAATACATGTATGTATTTACTTATTATTTAAGTAAATAATTAATGTATTTATTATTATTAAATAGATATTATATGATGAATAGATTAAATAAAGACAAGTGTATGGTAATGATTTGGTACAAATGTATTAATAAAAAATACATACATTTGTAATATATGTATTTGATATTAAATGGATATTTATTATTTAGTGAAAGATATTTATTAAATAAATAATTATATTATAATATATTTATATGATAAATAAATGTAAAATGACAAGTGTATGGTGAGGATGAAATACAAATGTAATAATATATGTGTGCCCAAGTGTAAAATAAATATTTGATATTAAGTAGATATTTAATAAAGTCATTATTATTATTATTATTATTGTTATTATATATTATATATATAAACTAAAACAAAACAAAAGAAAGAAAAGAAACAGAGAATGAGACGAAATAGGGGAAAGAAAGGAAGGAAAGAAAAATAAAAGGAAAATTGGGGTTTTTGAAGCCTTAAGCTTTACTAGGTAAGTCAATTTGATCCCTTTTCTTGCAATTTTGATGTTTATGGAACTCTAGAGAAGAGTACTACATAAATTATATCAAAAGTTAGGAAGTTAATGAATTTTTATGTGTTGATTAAATTGAACAAAAAGATGAATTGAGGGCTAAATTGATAGAAATTCAAGTTAGAAATAAAATAAGGATTGAATTGTAAAGTGATTCATAAGTTTTATGCTTTAAGGACTGAATTGAAAGAATTTCAAAATTATGGTTTTATGATGAAAAATAGATAGTTATGTCTAAGTTTGGTT
Source organism: Gossypium arboreum (assembly GCF_025698485.1). NCBI lineage: Eukaryota > Viridiplantae > Streptophyta > Magnoliopsida > Malvales > Malvaceae > Gossypium > Gossypium arboreum. The sequence goes on along the minus strand of NC_069074.1, from coordinate 26,584,560 downwards.
AAAAATTGAGTAGAAATAAAGTATGAATTAAGATAGAAAAGTAAGTGAATTTAGTTAGGATTAAATTGAAATTAAAAGTAGAAAATCAACATTTTGCACTAAGACTATTTTGGACAGCAGCAGTAGTCTAAGTTTGAAAAATCACCAAAAATTTTAGAAATTGAATTAGAGCATGAATAAAATATGGAATTAAAGCTTATTGAGTCTAGTTTCTTATAGAAGAAACGGTGTATAATTGAATTGTAAATTATGAGATATAATGAATTTTGTGAGACAAGGTCAGAATGAATTCGGGTTCCCCTGTTCTGACTTTGGAAAATCACAAAAAATTGGAGAAAAATAATTAGAGGCTTAAAGTTATATTTTTAGAATCCATAATGAGTCTATTTTTAGTGAAGAAGGGTCGGAACTGTCAGACAGCAGAATAGGTGTGAATTTAAAGAATAAACTGTGATTATTGGCTAAACCAAAAATTCTGAAAATTATATGGTAAGAATATATATGAGTCTAGTTTCAGGGAAAATTATCGGATCTTAATTTGGAGTTCTATAGCTCCAGATATAAATAATTTAGTGACTATGACTTAGATAGACAGCTTAAATATTCATAAAAGTAAATAATAAAAATTATGGATAATGTTACTTACAAGTGTGTTATCTACATTAAGGATGTGGAATGGAGAGGAGGAGGAGGAAAAATATGTATGAATATTCATCTAGCATGGCTAATTTGTATATTTTAGGCTTAGGGACTAAATTGAATAAAAGTAAAATTTTATGGACAATTTTGTAAAAATGTCGAAATGACCAAATTGCATGAAATGGATTATTTTATTATTTAAATTACAAAATTTAAATGAAATTATTAATTTAGTTCAAGATCGGGGGAAAACATGTTTTAGGTATTAAATTGAAACGTATTGAAATTATGGAAAATTCTGATATTTTATAGAATTCATGGATTGTTATCAATATATATGAGAATAATAGCTGGAAATAAGGATTAAATTGTAATAATTTTATTTTCCGACCCTAAGGATGAAATCATCATTAATTAAAAGTTTAGGGGCAAAATGGTAATTTTGCCTAGAGCATTAATTAAATGCATTAGAATATGAAATGAATGAAAATGATGATCAAATTTATTTATAAAGATCCGGACGACTCAAATATGAGACCTGATCGTGGAAAAGAAAAGATATCAGATTAATGAAATTATAAACATAAACAAGCAATGAGGTAAGTTCGTGTAACTTGAATTATATTCATAAATGCTTGAAATGTATGTTATTGATGTGAATATGATTTGAATGTTCATTGTATGAAAATTGATAAAACATTGATATATTTAATAAAAAGGGGAAGAAATCCCGGTTGAATGAAAGGAAATTTCGATAGATCTCTGAAAAGGAATTGACGGTAAAAGGATCAAGCTTGACGGTGACCCTATCCCGATATAGCCCTCCAGAAGAATATGTGGAAAATGGATTTAGCCAGACGGGTAATCCAATTAGGGTCTCAATTTAGCCTGGACTGTAAATCGATCCAAGCTCATTAAAGTAATTGTTGTTGCGAGGATTTAGCACGGACCGGTAATCCCGACAATACTCTATGAGTTTATATTACGAGGATGTAGCACGGATGGTAATCCCATGTAAGGATAAGGTTCATGGGAGTGTGCTCTCGATATGAAATGTGTAAGACCATGGTTGATAGATACCATGGCAACTGATATGAATGTGTAAGACCATGGTTGAAAGATACCATGGCAACGTGATATGAAATGAACAAGACCATGGTTGAAAGATACCATGGTAACATGACAGAAAATGAGTAAGACCATAGTTGAAAGACACTATGGCATCATGTCAAAGATAAATAAGGCCGTGGATGGGAGACGCTATGACATCTGTTGAACAATTGATATTCAGGTAATATGTATCAGATGACAAATGATTATATGAAATGGTTGTGTGAAATGTTTACAAGAACTGGTCATATGGAAATATATGTACAAAATAGTTGTATGAAATAATTATGAAGATAGATAAATGAAATAAGTATAAGTACATGGAATATAATTTATGTTAAGATATAAGCTATTACCGGAATAAATATACATAAAATATATGGAAATGATAGAGCATGAAATATTGATATAATAAAATGAATGATATATGCTTATGAAGAAACGGTAAGAGCATGCTATGTTTCATGACATGTACATATATGATTATCTTTGATATGCTGATACAAGGCAATTATGTAAGTTGAGACTATTATTAAACTCAAGTGCGATATGTCGAGAAAATAGATATATCAATATTGAATTTATATGAGATATGTGCAAGTATTCTAACAATGTTGTTCTTTGATGCTTATACAAGTGCCAAACTGTTGATTGAATGGTAATATATTTATTTATATGATGCATTGAATCGGTAAGTATTTAAATTTTTTTTAAGTGATCTGCAAATGGTAGTAATGCTCCGAAACCCTGTTCTGGAAGCGGATACGGGTTAGGGGTGTTACAAAGCAAACCTAGATTCAAATTTACTCCAACTTTGTAAGTCCAGTAAGGGGTCCTAAACAATGGGCCTCTTTGTCAAACATGCTACCAATACTACCTCCTCCACTAAGAAGGCCACCTGGCAAACCTACTAAAGTGAGAAGGAAAGAACCTGATGAACCACAAACAACAGAAAGGCTGAGCAAGAGAGGGGTAGAGATGAGGTGCAGCAAATGCAAAATAATAGGCCACAATAAGAGAAGTTGCAAAGGGGAATTTGGCCAAAACATTCCAGTAAGTAATTTGCCTTAACTTATAGTATACTTCTATCTATGAATTTGTTTGTTTTTCACATTTCTTTTATTCTTGTAGGTTAAAAGACATCAAGTTGGTGTCCGAACCCAGCAACAGGCTACCCCAAGTCAGCAAAAAGGTACCCCAACTCAGTTACCTACTGCCCCAACTCAGATACCTACTGCCCTAACTCATCAAGAAGTTGCCCCAAAATTAATGTTTTAAAAACAAAACATTTTATAAGGTGATCCAATCACACCTAAAAAGATTGGTGGCGACTCCCGTTTTCGTTTTTCTTAAAGTCGATTCCCCTTTTCCAATACTCTATTTAAAAAATGGTTTCGACAGCTTGGCGACTCCGCTGGGGAATAATAAGAGAGTCAAGCCGTATAATTGATTACCTTTTGTCTTAATGTCAAAAATTTGAAAAATTTTAAAATTCAATCCTCTTTGCATTACATGTGTTTGTATTATTACATATGTTGTATATTCTGATACGCATTGCATTTGCATGCCCGTTGTGGTCACACCCTTAAGTGGGAGTGAGAAACTACGCCTTCGTGAGGTTTTCGCCTCCGTGAAGGATAGTGGATCACTTTCGGGATACATCCATACCCATGGTTTCGTGAGATTTTCATCTCCGTGTAGCCATAGGGAAATGTATTCCCCCGAACTGAACTCGATTCAAATGAGCCTATAATGGGTGAGAATCGAGGAATCTACTGGTTCGGGTACCTCAACTTTAGAACTGAAACTTCATATAGAAAAACCGTAAAAACTCAACTTAGTTAGAATTATACTTTAGATATTACCCTCACATATCATTCTTGAGTTTATTAATATTATATGATACTGACTGTTTCCTTTTTTTTTCATTGCATGTCATTTCGCATTTAAAAAGTATCGATTCACGGTCAGTTTCTAAGTTAGAAAGTTTTATTATGGAGAACGGACTTCTTGATAGAGTGGAGGACAACGCTAACATCCATAGATGGTTTGAGCAAACTCAGCTAGGAAAAGGGGATAGCATAACTGTGGGATATATGTCGGAGCTGTCAGACTACACTCGTATCAGTGTCACACAGAATAATCTGCAGGAGCTTAAGGCGATTTGGGATCAGTGGGGCAATGAGACCAAGTAATCATTTTACGGTAATTACGGAGATTTTCCCTATTTGTTTGATATTCAGGTTGATGAGCACTTGTTTCAAGCTCTCACTCAGTTTTAGAACCCAGCATACAGTTGTTTTACCTTTAGGGAGGTAGATTTAGTGCCTACGGTGGAGGAATACACAGCCTTACTTCGGTGTCCTAGATTTCAGTGTGATAGGATTTTTTCTCGAGCTGCTTGTGTCCTAACCTTTGGTAAGAAGCTGATGACCATTACGGGGATGAGCGAGCAGTGGATCATGGCTAGTATTAAGGAAAAGGGTGACAGTAAATGTATTCCGTGGGGAGCTTTAAAAGATCTGATCCAGACACATCCAGACGAGGCAAAGAGGGTAGATATTTTTGCCTTAAGCTTATACGGATTAATGGTTTTCCTCAGGGCCTTGGGATATGTGGACGAGGCAACCACGGATCTCTTCCATCGACTTAGCAAATGGGTCACTCCTGTTCCTGCGATTTTGGCGGAGACATTCAAGTCCTTGAATGCATGTAGGAGGGCCAGTGCGGGCAGGTTTGTTGGTTGTGCTCAGTTACTTTTAGCTTGGATCTACAGTCACTTCCGATTGATAGATAGGGTGGTTTGTCGGGTCTTCTTCGAGGATTACTCCCCGTTGAAGGACATAGCAGCTTCAACTAGGAAAGTTGATGTTCCTGAAAAAAATTGGATAGTGCTACTTCAGAATCTGCAATCAAAAGACGTAGAGTGAAGGGCTCCATAGATGATTACTGGTGAGATTCTTTACCGATGCGGCAGTTTTGATTGAGTCCCTCTGTTGGGAATTTGGGGTGCCATTGGTTATGCCCCTTTGCTTGTGCTGAGGCAACATGGATTGAGACAGTTCATATCGGCAACTTACGGTTTGGTTCAGAGTGAGTTCATGTATAGAGGAGCTGACTACAATAGGAAGCTCAGTGAGATCTCTAGTGCTTAGAACAAGACTTGTCGATTAAAGGGAGTAGTTATGACTTCGGAGTACGTTGAGTGGAGAGGTAGAAGGATCAATGATAACATCCCTAAGCCAAGTGTGGAAGGAGCTCGACCGATAGAGGAATATTTACAAGTAACACCCTCGGAGTTAGAAATTATGAAGCAAGAGTTTGAGAGAAAGAACTTAGAGTTCGAGAAGAGGATAGCAAAGCTCGAAGAAGAAAAGATGTATTTGAGCCTAGACGTCGACGTTCAAAAGATGGAGTTCGAAAAAGAGAGGAAAGAAAAAAGGAAGATCGAGGAGGACCGAGACGATTTAAAGGAGCACTATAAAAAGGCACAAATAACTTTGAAGAGAGCAGGACTAGGAAGGTTTTCAGATCAGGGGCAGAAAGAGGTCCAAGAGGAAAAAACTAAAGCCGAATAGTGGAAGAAGAAGTTTTAAGAGATGCAATCGCAGAATTTGACCTTAGAAAAAGAAAATCAAGGTTTAAAGACTAAAGTAACTGAGCTCGGGCGATCCCTTCATCTGCATCGAAGTCGTGATTCTACGGTTGAGGTAAAGAAATTAAAAGGCAAAGTTGAAGAGTTGGAATCAGCATTGCAGGATAGTAAGCTCCTAATCGAGCAGCTTGGGGTACGAGAAGAGCATTTGAAGGGAGAGCTTCATCAGTCTAGAGGACAGTTTAGAGAAAGGGATCACGTCATTGGAGAAGCCGTAGCCCAGATTCGAGAGGTCGCTGAACACGTGCAAGACTTAGCAATACAACCGGATGTATTGAGTTTGATGTATGAGTCATCGTCGGATATAGGACGAGAGTTAGCCCTTTTATTAGATAGAGTTAAAACTTTGGACATTAGGGCGAAAGCGTATTTGTAATCCTCTTATATGTAAAGATATTCTTTCTCTAAATAAAGTTTTCTAAATGAGATTAAATCAGAATCGATGTCCTTTTGGCATTCATGCATTTACATCCCATAACATTTCATCGCATCATTTGCATTCAAAATTATAGAAAGACCCTAATTAGTTAAAATTACCACAGAAGAAGTAGAAAAGAAAATCTGGAAACCACGCATCAATACGGAACTCGTGCAAAATCTAGGAATATGGATCAAAGGTTTGAACAGCTACAAAAGGACATGCAGGACCAATTGCAAGATCAATTGGCCAAGATGCAAAACGACATGAGGGAGAAAATACTAGAGGCTCAGAGGAATATGATGACTGAGATGGCTCAGTTGCTGAGGGCCACTAATAAGGGAAAAGCCCCTATGGCAATCACTAGTGAGGAGGAAGAGGATCATCCTCTGGCTTTACTCCACCCCACGGGTCTACACAAATCGAGGCACTTCCTAGGAGGCCGTCTGTCAGTATAAGGCCTCAGCATGGACCAGTTGATGCTAGGATCCACATGAATAACCCAACTGGTTTGGGATTCAATTTGGGTGACAACCCTACCAATACTCTCATTCCTGACTTAGACGTGGCTAAAAAGGAAGATTTGAGAGCCGAAGCTGCAAAACAGTTAGAGGAACGTTGTAGATGGTTGGAAGAGAAATTTAAGGCTCTAGAGAGTGCTGATGGGCATCATGGAGTTGATGCCAAAGACTTGAGTTTGGTCCCAGACCTAGTGCTTCCCCATAAATTCAAAATGCCAGAGTTTGAAAAGTACAACGGGACTACTTACCCAGAGGCCCACATTACGATGTTCTGTAGGAGGATGACCGGATATGTGAACAATGATCAACTGTTGATTCATTGTTTCCAAGATAGCTTAGTGGGAGCAGCAGCCAGGTGGTACAATCAGTTAAACCGAGCCAGAATAAATTCATGGAGGGATCTTGCACAAGCCTTCATGCAACAGTACAATCATGTGACTGACATGACGCCGGATAGGATCACGCTGCAAAACATGGAGAAAAAGCCTAATAAGAATTTTAGGCAATATGCTCAAAGATGGAGAGAGGTTGCCATGCAAGTTCAACCACCATTGTTGGAGAAGGAGATCACCATGTTGTTCATCAACACTCTGAAGGCTCCATTCATTACTCACATAATTGGAAGCACTACCAAAAGTTTTGCGGACATAATCATGGCGGAAGAGATGATCGAGAACACCATAAGAGGTGGCAAAATTGAGGGGAAGCAGCCAAAAGATCGGCCCCAATGAGAAAAGACAATGAGGTGAACAACACAAGTAGCTTTAACTCGAAGGCAGTCACAGTTGGTCAACCCAAAGTAGCTGCGGTTGGGCAACAGGGTTCTTAAAGGCAGGAATCGGGTACAAGGCACGAGAGGATGCAATTCACACCTATCCCTGTGACGTATCGTGAGCTTTATCAAAGCTTATACGATGCACATGCTATTGCTCCTTTCCACTTGAAACCATTACAGCCTCTATATCCTAAATGGTATGATGCAAATGCCAGATGCGAGTACCACGCTGGAATATCAGGGCACTCAATTTAAAATTGTACCGGATTCAAGAAGGCCGTAGAGAGGTTGATCAAGATGGGGGTTGTGAAATTTGATAATACCCCAAATACTGAAAACCCTTTGCTAAATCATGACGATAAATGAGTGAATGCTATTGATGAAGCTAGTGAGAGAAGGATGAAGGAAAATGTTGCTGAGGTAAGGATGCCTATGAAGGTGATTTAGGAGGAGATAATGAAGAGAGAGATGAATTACGAGCAATGTTTGCACAACTTAGTAGCCGACGCATCCAGGTGATTTAGAGCTTCTAAAAGACTATGATTGTGTCATATACTATCATCCAGGGAAGGCTAATGTAGTAGCCGACGCACTAAGTAGAAAAGCTGCGATTGAATTACGAGCAATGTTTGCACAACTTAGTATCATGAAGATGGAAGCCTTTTGGTGAATTAAGAATAAAGCCGGTAATGTTTGATCGAATCGGATCAGCAGTTAGAAGATGATAAGTTGTTAAAGAAAGAGAGATGATTCGAATGGTACAATGAAAATTTTAGCATTGATGGAAATGGTCGTCTAAGATTTCAGAATCGACTTTGCATTCGAATAATTACGAGTTGAAAGAGTTAATTCTTGAGAAGCTCATAATAGTCCATTTGCATTTCATCCGGAGGTATGAAAATGTATCGTGATTTGCGTGAATTGTATTGGTGGTCGGGAATGAAAAGGATATAGCGAATATGTGGCAAAGTGTTTGACTTGTCAACGAGTGAAAGCGAACATCAAGTTCCATCGGGATTACTTCAACCCATCAATATTCACGAATGGAAATGGGACCGAATAACGATGGACTTTGTGACGGGATTACCGATGTCTACAAGTAAAAAGAATGCTATTTGGGTAATAGTTGATCGACTTACGAAGTCACTCATTTCTTAGCTGTGAGAACCGATTGGTCGTTAAAGAAACTTCTTGAGGTTTATGTTCGGAAATCATTAGATTACATGGTATTCCAAAATCAATAATTTCGCAGAGATCCAAGGTTTACGTCAAGGTTTTGAAGCAATTACATGAATCTTTCGATTTTCGACTTCATTTTAGTACTGACTTTTCATCCACGATCGATGGTCAATCTGAGCGGGTAATACAAATTTTAGAAGATATGCTTGAGCACTGTATGATTGATTTTGAGTCTAACTGGAATATTATTTGTCATTAGCGAATTTGTGTATCATAATAGTTTCGATCAAGTATCTGAGATGGCACCGTATGAGGCTTTGTATGGACGAAGATGCCGATCACCGTATGTTGGATGAAGCGAATGAGAAGAAGATGATTGGACTGAATTGGTTCAAGAAACGGAAAATACGATTAAGAAAATTCGGAAAGATTGAAAATTGCTTTTGATAGACGTAAATCGATCTGATTTGAAACGACGGGATATTGAATACTCGATCGGGGATAAAGTATTTTAAAGGTTTCACCTTGGAAGAAAATTCTAAGATTTGGTCAAAAGGAAAATTAAGTCCTCGTTTTATTGGGCCTTACGAAGTTATTGAGAGAATTGGACCCGATGGCGTATCGATTGGCCTTACCTCTGAACTACGAAAATGCACGATGTCTTCCATGTTTCTATGCTAAGAAGATATCGATCAGATCCTTCACATGTTATTACTACCGAGAATGTAGAGATTTGACCTGACTTATCGTATGAAGAAGAACCAGTTGAGATTCTAGCACGAGAGGTAAAAGAATTACGTAATAAACGTATTCCTTTAGTAAAAGTGCTATGGCGAAGTCACAGTGTTGAAGAAGCTACGTGGGAACCGGAAGAAATGATGAGATCTCAATACCCCCATCTCTTTTCAGGTAAATTTCGAGGACGAAATTTATTAAGGGGGAGAGAATTGTAATGAACCGAAAGTTACAGATCGTAAATTGAGTCTTGAGTACTATTTCAGTGAAATTTATTCATGAATATTTATTAGAAATATTTATGAATTATAGTTGAATGGTTATTTAATGTTTGATTAAGTTAAGTAGCTTGAATTTAGAATAATGACTAAATTGCATACGGTATAAAAGTTTAATTATAGATTAAAGATTAGTAAAAGGACTAATCTAGCAATTAGACCTAAGTGCCATGTGTGTGAATGTATGATATAACATGTGTAATAGTTGGTATATATGTGTAATAGCTATAAGATATTTTATGTTATAGCTATTACACATGTTAATTTTATATTTATTATAGGTTAATAATAATATAATATAGTATAATGAATAAAGAATAATGAGTAAAGAAACATAGAAAGAGTTACAGAGAGCAAACGTGAGAAAGAAAGAAAGAAAGAAAGAAAGAAAGAAAAAAGGGAAATTTGAGGATTAAGGCCCTAAAGCTTTATTGGTAAGTTGTTTTAGCTCATTTTCTTATGATTTTTATGTTTATGGATGCCTAATTCAAAGTTCTACATGTATGAGGTTAAAATGAAGAAAAATAGAAAATTTTAGATATTGATTTAGTTGAATAAATTGAGGTTTTATGGGTTAAATTGATAGGAATTGAAGTTAGAAGTGAAAATTGAGTGATTTATTAAAAGAATTCTAAGTTAGGTTTAAATAGGGGTTAAGTTGAATAGAGCTCAAAATTTATGTTTTATAATGAATTTTATGAGTTAGAAATTGTTAATGAGTTGATTAAAAGAGAATATGAAGCTTAAGTTAAAGAAAAAGGACGAAATTGGAATTTTGTAAAAGTTTGATAGAAAGTGAAAATGTGTTTTATGAATTAGTATATTGATGATTTTAATTGTATGATTGTTAGTAGCAAACGTAGCACGGATATGTCATCAAAGAAGGGAAAGAGAAAGTGAACGAAGATATCGATTAAATTCGATAAATAGTGGTTTGTATTTCTATAAACCGAGCTTAATCGTTATTGCTATATTTGATATTTATATTGTATGAAAATGTGAATGAGGTAAGTATTTTACCATATTGAAATGAATGTGATTTTGAATACCCTATTAACGAGTGTCGGGCTAGTCGGATATAGTTGACATGTCATAGGAATTGGAAGTATTGGGATATTCGACATTGAGTCGATGAGACACTATGTGTCGACTCATCGTTAAAGTTCGGATTTGTTCCGATGAAGTACTTTGTGTACTATAATGTTAAAGTTCGGATTTGTTCGATGAAGCACTATGTGCTTATCCCGGAGTGTGGGTTGGATCCGTGTATCCGTTAGTGTCCGAGTTATGTTAATAAGGGTAAATAAAGTAAAGGTTATTAAAGTCTTGATTGATATTGAATAATAGCAATAATGTGTTTGAATTACCATGTCTTAAAGTTGATTAAGCTATTGTTTATAGAAATACCACTGAGAGTATTCTCAGCGACGGTTTGTTTCGCATGCAGGCTAGGTACGAAAGTATAAGGACTCAAACATACAAGCCGATCCCCAAACTCAAATTGGTGAAGTTTCTATCTTTTTGGAAAATGGCATTGTATCTAGGATGTCTTTTGGTTATTTTGAAAGTATCTAAGTTGTTAAATAATATCTTGGTATGTTTTGTAAATGTTACCAAAACCTTAAGTATGGTATGTTTTGATATGTTAGTGAAGAGTAATAAGAGGAATTGTTGGTAAATGTTGTAGAGAGAAGAAATGAAGATGTTATAAACTTAGTTATCAACATTTTATACTAAAACAGATTTGGACAGTAACAGTAGTCCAACTTTGAAAATATACCAAAAATAGTATAAAGTGAATTAGATGATGAATAAAATATGTAATTGAAGCTTAATGAATCTATTTTTATATGGAAGAAACAAAATAGGTAAAAGAGTTGTATTTTATGAGATATTTATGTTTTGGTGAAACAGGGTTAGAACAATTTCTGGATTCCCTGTTCTGACTTTAGAAATTCACCATAAATTGTGTATTAAGAATTAGAACTCAAACTTTATATGTATGGATCCATTATTGAGTCTATTTTTAATTGAAATAAATGGCATAGTCATTGGATTTCTGTACAGGAAGAAATTTGATTCGTAGTGCACAAGGGTCAGAGTAGCTGAACCCTGAAACAGGGGAGACTTTTTATAATAAACTGTACTAATTGGCCTAACCAAAAATTCTATAAAAAAATGAGTAAGTAGACATATGAGTCTAGTTTCAGAGAAAATTTACGGAATTGGATTTCGAGTTTCGTAACTCGAGATATGATTTTTTTAGCAACCGTGACGCAGATGGATAGTTTACTACGAATATTGTTTAAGTGCTAAGATAAGTTTTGTAATGTCTCCTGCTTGACTCCGGCAACGGTCTCGGGTAGGGGGACGTTACAATATTGATTGGTATCAGAGCTAATTAGGTTTAGTCGGTTCTAGGACTAAATCGAATGTCAATGTGAATCTAGAGGTACATGCCATTACTGAGTCAAATTTGAGTTGGGATTGGATGCTGATATGTTTGTTAAATATTTTTGTTTTATAGCATTAAGAATGACTGATAAAAGCATTGAGGATACTGATCAAGAGATGTATAGTGAAGATAATGTGAATGAATCAGAGTCTGCAACTCCAAGTGTGAATTCAGTAGGAAATCAACCGAATGTTGGAAGTGATAATACTGAAGTCTTTAGAATAATCGCCGATGCCCTTCAAAAAGCGGTAGGAACTATGCTTGCTACGTCCTCTATCCCTACTACCCGAAGAGCTCCAATTAAAGAATTGAGAAAATATGGAGCTACAGAATTTTTGGGTGCAAAGGGAATTGATTCGACTACTGCTGAAAATTGGTTAAAGACTACAAAGAGAGTTCTGAAGCAACTTGAATGTACACCACAAGAAAGCTTAGTGTGTGTTGTCTCATTACTGCAAGAGGAAGCTTTAGTATGGTGGGAATCGGTGATTCAGAATGTACTTGAGAACAGATAAGTTGGGACTTCTTTCAAAAGAGTTTCAAAATAAGTATTTGGGAGTAATGTACATAGAGGACAAAAAAAGAGTTCTTAACACCTGAAACAAGGTGAGATGCTCATAGTGGATTATGAACGAGAATTTCGAGATTGAGCAGATATGCCATCGAGTTTGTACCGATGAAGTGACCGATGTAAAAGATTTTTAAGAGGATTACGTGATGAATTTAGACTATAGTTGATGCCTCTTAGAATCACTGAGTTTGCGGATTTAATGGAAAGAGCTAAGATGATTGAACAAATTCTCGGAAGGGATAAAAAGTCTGAAGTTGCTCGTTCGACTGAAAAACGTCCCGGAATGGTTAGTTCAAGTCCACAGCTTAAGCGGTCAAAGGAATCACGAGGTAATTGGAGATTTAGTTCTCGATCGGAAAGGAGTGATCGAGGTCGGAAAAGACAGACTCATCGTGGTTCTCTGGCAAGATCCGTAGTCCGATTCGAATCTTGAAATTCCAATATGTGAGCATTGTGGAAACCGACACAAAGAGGAGTGTAGAAAGTTGATGGAGGTTGTTTCGTTGTAGAGCTACCGATCACTTTATTAAAGATTGCCCAAAGATATCGGAACAACACCGACAGAGTGCAAATATCTGAATTTGCTTCCAGAGGTCGGGATTAGGCCAAGTAGTTCGTTTGCTAGAGGTGGTACTAGAAGAACTAGTGAGAGTGCTACACAACAATCTGAAGCTAGAGCTCCAGCTCGGCGTATGTTGTGAGGACTCGAGAAGAGAAAGATGCTCACGATGTGGTGACGGTATATTCTTATTGAATTCAACACCGCTTATGCTTTAATGGACCACAGGTCATCACATTCATATGTTAATCTGAAAGTAGTTGAGACAAAAAATTAGAGTTTGAATTGTCTAAAGTTATAATAGAAGTGTCTAGTCCATTGGGACAAACTACTTTAGTGAATCATATATGTCGAAGATGTTCGTTAATGATTCAAGATAGAATATTCCTGTTGATCATTAATTATGCCATTTGGCAACTTTGATGTTATTTTGGGAATGGGTGGTTATCGAACATGGAGTGATTTTAGACGTTATAAGAAGAAGTTTATTGTTCGTAATGAAAGTGAAGATAGAATTGAAGTAAATGGTATTCGGACTAGTGGATCAATTCGTATTGTTTGACCATTAAAGCTAGCAAGCTTCTTCATCGAGGTTGTAATGCTTTCTTAGCATATGTGATTAATTCGGATTCAGTTGAAAGTCGATGTAGTAAAATTCGATCGTATGTAAATTTTCGATGTATTCCCGAGGAATTACCCGGATTACCCCGATCGAGAGGTAGAATTTGTGATTGAAGTCTACCTGTGTACAGATCCAGATCGATACCTCCGCATCAGTATGGCACCTCTTGAGCTAAAGGAATTAAAAGTACAGTTGCAAGACTTATTGGATGAGAGGTTTTATACGACCTAGTACATCACCATGGGGAGCTCCAATGTTATTTGTTAAGAAGAAAGATGGGTCGATGTGGTTGTGCATTGATTATCGACAACTCAACAAAGTGACTGTCAAGAACAAGTATCCACTTCCCTGAATAGATGATTTGTTTGATCAACTGAAAGGAGCTTCCGTATTTTCAAAGATTGATCTAAGGTCGGGATACTATCAGTTGAAAGTAAAAGAGTGCGACATATTGAAGACGGCATCCGCATGCGAGGTATGGGCATTATGAATTTTAGTGATGCCATTTGACCGACAAATGCCCTGTTGCTTTTATGGATCTTATGAATCGGATTTTTCAGCCATACTTGGATCGGTTCAGTAGTAGTTTTTATCGATGATATTTTGGTGTATTCCAAGTCAGAAAAAGATCATGAGCAACATCTCCAGATTGTTTTGCAAATACTACGAGAAAAGCAATTGTACGGAAAATTGAGCAAGTGTGAATTCTGGTTATCAGAAGTTGTGTTTCTTGGTCATGTCGTATCAACGGATGGAATTAGAGTGGACCAAAGAAGATTGAAGCAGTTATTCAGTGGAAAGTTCCTAAGAATGTATCAGAGGTACGAAGTTTTCTCGGATTGGCTGGTTACTATCGAAGATTCGTCAACGGATTTTCAAAGATAGCCTTACCGATAACCAAGCTACTACAGAAGAATATTCCATTTGTTTGGAATGAGCAATGTCAGAAAAGTTTTGAAGCATTAAAACGAATGTGTTGTTGACTTTACAGAATCAGAAAGAGATTTTGTAGTGTACAGTGATGCTTCATTGAGTAATGGGATGTGTCTTGATGCGAAGCGGAAAGTCATTGCTTATGCTTCACAAAGAATCGAAACCGCATGAACGCAACTATCCAACTCATGATTTAGAATTAGCAGCTGTAATTTTTGCCTTGAAGATTTGGAGGCACTATCTTTATGGTGAAAAGTGCTATGTTTATACGGATCATAAAAGTTTAAAGTATCTGCTTTCACAAAAAGAATTGAATCTAAGACAAAGGCGTTGGATAGAGCTTCTAAAAGACTATGATTGTGTCATATACTATCATCCAGGGAAGGCTAATGTAGTAGCCGACGCACTAAGTAGAAAAGTTGCGATTGAATTACGAGCAATGTTTGCACAACTTAGTATCCTTGAAGATGGAAGCCTTTTGGTGAATTAAGAATAAAGCCGATAATGTTTGATCGAATCGATCAGCACGGTTAGAAGATGATAAGTTGTTAAAGAAAAGAGATGATTCGGAATGGTACAATGTAAAATTTTAGCATTGATGGAAATGGTCGTCTAAGATTTCGAATCGACTTTGCATTCGAATAATTACGAGTTGAAAGAGTTAATTCTTTGAAGCTCATAATAGTCCATTTGCATTTCATCCCGGAGGTATGAAAATGTATCGTGATTTGCGTGAATTGTATTGGTGGTCGGGAATGAAAAGGATATAATCGAATATGTGGCAAAGTGTTTGACTTGTCAACGAGTGAAGGCAGAACATCAAGTTCCATCGGGATTACTTCAACCCATCAATATTCCCGAATGGAAATGGGACCGAATAACGATGGACTTTGTGACGGGATTACCGATGTCTACAAGTAAAAAGAATGCTATTTGGGTAATAGTTGATCGACTTACGAAGTCACTCATTTCTTAGCTGTGAGAACCGATTGGTCGTTAAAGAAACTTCTTTGAGGTTTATGTTCGGAAATCATTAGATTACATGGTATTCCAAAATCAATAATTTCGACAGAGATCCAAGGTTTACGTTAAGGTTTTGGAAGCAATTACATGAATCTTCGATTACTCGACTTCATTTTAGTACGACTTTTCATCCACGATCGATGGTCCATCCGAGCAGGTAATACAAATTTTAGAAGATATGCTTGAGCTCTGTATGATTGATTTTGAGTCTAACGGGAATATTATTTGTCATTAGCGAATTTGTGTATAATAATAGTTTCGATCAAGTATCTGAGATGGCACCGTATGAGACTTTGTATGGACGAAGATGCCGATCACCCGTATGTTGGATGAATCGAATGAGAAGAAGATGATTGGACTGAATTGGTTCAAGAAACGGAAAGTACGATTAAGAAAATTCGGAAAGATTGAAAATTGCTTTTGATAGACGTAAATCGTATCTGATTTGAAACGACGGGATATTGAATACTCGATCGGGGATAAAGTATTTTAAAGGTTTCACCTTGGAAGAAAATTCTAAGATTTGGTCAAAAGGAAAATTAAGTCCTCGCTTTATTGGGCCTTACGAAGTTATTGAGAGAATTGGACCCGATGGCGTATCGATTGGCCTTACCTCCGAACTACGAAAATGCACGATGTCTTCCATGTTTCTATGCTAAGAAGATATCGATCGATCCTTCACATGTTATTACTACCGAGAATGTAGAGATTTGACCGACTTATCGTATGAAGAAGAACCAGTTGAGATTCTAGCACGAGAGGTAAAAGAATTACGTAATAAACGTATTCCTTTAGTAAAAGTGCTATGGCGAAGTCACAGTGTTGAAGAAGCTACGTGGGAACCGGAAGAAATGATGAGATCTCAATACCCCATCTCTTTTCGGTAAATTTCGAGGACGAAATTTATTAAGGGGAGAGAATTGTAATGAACCGAAAGTTACAGATCGTAAATTGAGTCTTGAGTACTATTTAGTGAAATTTATTCATGAATATTTATTAGAAATATTTATGAATTATAGTTGAATGGTTATTTAATGTTTGATTAAGTTAAGTAGCTTGAATTTAGAATAATGACTAAATTGCATACGGTATAAAAGTTTAATTATAGATTAAAGATTAGTAAAAGGGACTAATCTAGCAATTAGACCTAAGTGCCATGTGTGTGAATGTATGATATAACATGTGTAATAGTTGGTATATATGTGTAATAGCTATAAGATATTTTATGTTATAGCTATTACACATGTTAATTTTATATTTATTATAGGTTAATAATAATATAATATAGTATAATGAATAAAGAATAATGAGTAAAGAAACATAGAAAGAGTTACAGAGAGCAAACGTGAGAAAGAAAGAAAGAAAGAAAGAAAGAAAGAAAGAAAAAAAGGGAAATTTGAGGATTAAGGCCCTAAAGCTTTATTGGTAAGTTGTTTTAGCTCATTTTCTTATGATTTTTATGTTTATGGATGCCTAATTCAAAGTTCTACATGTATGAGGTTAAAATGAAGAAAATAGAAAATTTTAGATATTGATTTAGTTGAATAAATTGAGGTTTTATGGGTTAAATTGATAGGAATTGAAGTTAGAAGTGAAAATTGAGTGATTTATTAAAAGAATTCTAAGTTAGGTTTAAATAGGGATTAAGTTGAATAGAGCTCAAAATTTATGTTTTATAATGAATTTTATGAGTTAGAAATTGTTAATGAGTTGATTAAAAGAGAATATGAAGCTTAAGTTAAAGAAAAAAGGACGAAATTGGAATTTTTGTAAAAGTTTGATAGAAAGTGAAAATGTGTTTTATGAATTAGTATATTGATGATTTTTAATTGTATGATTGTTAGTAGCAAACGTAGCACCGGATATGTCATCAAAGAAGGGAAAAGAGAAAGTGAACGAAGATATCGATTAAATTCGATAAATAGTGGTTTGTATTTCTATAAACCGAGCTTAATCGTTATTGCTATATTTGATATTTATATTGTATGAAAATGTGATTGAGGTAAGTATTTTTACCATATTGAAATGAATGTGATTTTGAATACCCTATTAACAGTGTCGGGCTAGTCGGATATAGTTGACATGCCATAGGAATTGGAAGTATTGGGATATTCCGACATTGAGTCGATGAGACACTATGTGTCGACTCATCGTTAAAGTTCGGATTTGTTCGATGAAGTACTTTGTGTACTATAATGTTAAAGTTCGGATTTGTTCCGATGAAGCACTATGTGCTTATCCCGAGTGTGGGTTGGATCCGTGTATCCGTTAGTGTCCGAAAGTTACGTTAATAAGGGTAAATAAAGTAAATGTTATTAAAGTCTTGATTGATATTGAATAATAGCAATAATGTATTTGAATTACCATGTCTTAAAGTTGATTAAGCTATTGTTTATAGAAATACCACTGAGAGTATTCTCACAGACGGTTTGTTTCGCATGCAGGCTAGGTACGAAAGTATAAGGACTTAGCATACAAGCGATCCCCAAACTCAAATTGGTGAAGTTTCTATCTTTTGGAAAATGGCATTGTACCTAGGATGTCTTTTGGTTATTTTGAAAGTATCTAAGTTGTTAAATAATATTTTGGTATGTTTTGTAAATGTTACCAAAACCTTAAGTATGGTATGTTTTGATATGTTAGTGAAGAGTAATAAGAGGAATTGTTGGTAAATGTTGTAGAGAGAAGAAATGAAGATGTTATAAACTTAGTTATCAACATTTTATACTAAAACAGATTTGGACAGTAACAGTAGTCCAACTTTGAAAATATACCAAAAATAGTATAAAGTGAATTAGATGATGAATAAAATATGTAATTGAAGCTTAATGAATCTATTTTTATATGGAAGAAACAAAATAGGTAAAAGAGTTGTATTTTATGAGATATTTATGTTTTGGTGAAACAGGGTTAGAACAATTTCTGGATTCCCTGTTCTGACTTTAGAAATTCACCATAAATTGTGTATTAAGAATTAGAACTCAAACTTTATATGTATGGATTCATTATTGAGTCTCTTTTTAATTGAAACAAATCGCATAGTCATTGGATTTCTGTACAGGAAGAAATTTGATTCGTAGTGCACAAGGGTCAGAGTAGCTGAACCCTGAAACAGGGGAGACTTTTTATAATAAACTGTACTAATTAGCCTGTCCAAAAATTCTATAAAAAAATTAGTAAGTAGATATATGAGTCTAGTTTCAGAGAAAATTTACGGAATTGGATTTTGAGTTTCGTAACTCGAGATATGATTTTTTTAGCGACCGTGACGCAGATGGATAGTTTACTACGAAAATTGTTTAAGTGCTAAGATAAGTTTTGTAATGTCTCCTGCTTGACTCCGGCAACGGTCTCGGGTAGGGGGACGTTACAGTCTGGGCTTCAAACCAGACTATAAGCAAAGGAGGAAGGAAGTTGAGAAGCGCCATAAGGGAAGAAGGGCGCGCCTTAACAGAAGAGAAGTGGAGTGGGAGCCGATGACATTCCCTCCAATATCCCAAACCTTCATATGAAGAGGGTTACTCACAGAAGGAAGTCATCAAATTAATACTATACAAGATGAAGGATTGAGGCAAAGAAACCTTGAGGGCATTCGCTCTTACAAATCGGGAAGCTCTCTGAACAATTGGACTGCGGAGGAACTTCCTGTAGTCTTTAGGAATTTTTCAGAGTAATTCTCGAAAATTCTTTTTACTCTAGAGCCTAGGAGTAATAGAATTACATTTGTGAAATAGGCTTATGATCATCTATTATCTTTTTAATAAAACATAACTTTTATCAATTCAACGAGTATTGTTTCATTTTTATCAACCAATATTCCGTTAAAATTTTGACAATTCTTATTCTTTCATTCATAGTACATAAATAATCATTCTTAAATTCATTCATTATTTGTATATTCTTTATACTTCACAGATCTCTAGATATCAATGGCATGAGCACTGATATTACAAATCCTGATTTCTCTCGTGAGCAAGACATGTGTTTAGAGGAATCTCAGGATTTTGAAGATGTCCAGGACTGTGATGTGTCTTTAGATCTTATGAGGATGGTAAAATAGGAGGAGAAACAAATTATGCCCCATGAGAAAGAGGCAATAGAGAATGTAGCCCTTGAGGAAGGAAAAGAGGTGAAAACTGGGACACTTATTGCCAAGGACATAAGGTAGGGACTGATTGAGTTGCTACGTGAATTCAAGGATATCTTCGCATGGTCCTATCAGGATATGCCAGGGTTAAATACCAATATTGTGGTGCATCGTCTTCCAATAAGACAGGATTGTAAGCCAGTCCAACAGAAGTTGCGGAGAATGAGGCAAGATATTATTCTGAAAATAAAAGACGAAGTTAAGAAGCAGTTCGATACGGGTTTCTTACAAGAGGTAAAGTACTTGGAATGGGTAGCTAACATTATGCCCGTTCCTAAGAATGATGGGAAGGTATGAATGTGCGTTGATTACAGAGATTTGAACAGAGCTAGCCCAAAGGACAATTTTCCTTTGCCACACATCGACACTTTAGTAGACAACACGGTAGGATATTCGTTGTTCTCTTTCATGGATGGCTTCTCGGGGTACAATTAGATAAAGATGCATCCAAAGGACATGGATAAAACTACCTTCATAACCTTGTGGGGTAGCTTTTGCTACAAAGTGATACCGTTTGGGTTGAAGAATGCGGGGGCAACATACCAGCGGGCCATGGTGAACTTGTTCCACGACATGATGCATAAGGATATTGAGGTGTATGTTGATGAAATGATTGCCAAGTCATGTACAGAAAAAGAGCATATTGAGGTCTTGAGAAGATTGTTCTTGAGATTGAGAAAGTTTCAGTTGAAGCTCAATCCAGCAAAGTGTACCTTTGAAGCTAGATCGGGAAAGTTATTAGGCTTCGTAGTCAGTGAAAAGGGAATTGAAATTGACTCAGATAAGGTCAGAGCCATACGAGAATTACCTCCACCACAAACTCAGAAGGAAGTTCGAGAATTTCTAGGAAGACTGAATTACATTGCTCGGTTTATTTCACAACTAACTGAGAGGTGTGATCCCATCTTTTGCCTCCTTAGAAAGCACAATCAAGGTACTTGGGATGAGGAATGCCAGAATGCTTTTGAAAAGGTCAAACAATACTTATTGAATGCTCCGGTGTTTTCTCCGTCCAATCCAAATAGACCACTAATACTGTACTTATCATTATTCAGCAATTCCATGGGATGTGTGCTTGGCCAACATGATGAGTCAAGAAGAAAGAAGAAGGTGATATATTACCTCAGTAAGAAATTCACCGAATGTGAAATGAGATACTCACCTATCAAAAAATTGTGTTGCGCTCTGGCAGTACATGCTATATCATACTACTTGGCTTATTTCAAAACTTGACCCTTTGAAGTATATGATGGAGTCAATAGTGTTGAATAGGAGAATGACGAGATGGCAAATTCTGCTTTCAGAGTTTGACGTAGTCTATGTGAGTCAGAAAGCTATAAAAGGAAGTGTGATAACGGAATTTCTAGCTAGTAGAGCTCTAGAAGACTACGAGTCGTTGAATTTTGATTTCCCAAATGAGGAGTTGATGTGTGTAGCAGCTACACAGGATCATCCTTGGAAGTTGAGCTTTGATGGGGCATCCAATGCAATGGGAAATGGAATCGGGGCAGTCTTGATATCCCCAAATGGCGATTATTATCCATTCACGTGCAAGTTAGATTTTGATTGCACAAACAATATGGCCGAGTATGAAGCATGCATCATGGGACTCCGAGCGGCAATAGCGCGAGGAATAAGAACCTTGGAAGTATATAGAGAGTCTACATTGGTAATTTACCAGCTTAGAGGTGAATGGGAGACAAGGGATCCTAAATTGATCAATTATCGAAAGATAGTTTCGGGGTTACTTGAGGAGTTCGATGACATCACTTTCAATATCCTGCGAGACGAAAACCAGATGGCAGATGCTCTAGTGACCTTGGCTTCAATGATTATAGCTAATAAAGAGGAGGAGATGAGACCCATTCAGATGAGTATATTTGAGGCACCAGCTTGTTGTTGTAACATTAAGGAAGAAGAAAAGGATGATAACCCTTGGTATCAGGATATATTGCGATATGTGAGAGATCGTAAATACCTAGAATAAGCAACTAAAAATGATAAATGAACTTTAAGGAGATTAGCTTGGGATTATGTTTTGGATGGGGACATCTTGTATAAAAGAAGAAAGGACCAAGTACTGTTGAGATGTGTTGAGGCCATGTAGGTGAGTTAATTTTAGAAGAAGTTCACGAGGGTGTTTGTGGGACACATGCTAATGGTTTCATGATGGCTAGACAAATCATGAGGTTTGGATATTATTGGTCTACCATGGAAGGGGATTGTATCAACTACGCCAAGAAATGTCATAAATGTCAGATTTATAGAGACAAGATACATGTACCACCTTCACCTCTACATGTTATGACTTCTCCATGGCCTTTTTCTATGTGGGGCATGGATGTCATTGGGCCAATATCACAAAAAGCTTCAAATGAACATCGTTTTATTTTCATGGTCATTGATTACTTCACAAAGTGGGTAGAGGCTGCTTCTTACGCAAATGTTACTAAGTCGCTGTAAGTCGATTCTTGAAGAAAAAGATCATTTGTCGATATGGAATGCCTGAGAGAATCATATCAGACAATGCATTGAACTTGAACAACAGAACGATAGCAGAAGTTTGTAGTCAGTTCAAAATTAAGCATCATAACCCTTCTCCGTATCGCCCAAAAATGAATGAGGCAGTAGAAGCAGCCAACAAGAACATCAAGAGGATAGTGGGGAAGATGACTGAGACTTATAGAGATTGGCATGAGAAACTACAATTTGCACTCTTAGCTTATCAAACGTCCGTCAGAACTTCTACAGGGGTAACTCCTTTCTCATTGGTTTATGGGATGGAAGCAGTGTTACCCATTGAAGTAGAGATACCGTCTCTCTAAATCTTGTCAGAAATAAAGTTGGATGAGACTGAATGGATACAATCGCGATATGATCAGTTGAACTTGATTAAGGAAAAGAGGATAAGGGCCATTCATCATGGTCAGATGTATCAGAAACGAATGATGCAGGCTTACGACAAGAAAGTGCGACCAAGAGAATTCTATAAGGGGGTCTTGTGTTGAAAAAGATCCTTCCCATTCAGAAAGACTTTAGAGGAAAATGGATGCCGAATTAGGAAGGGTCGTATGTCGTGAAAAAGGCCTTTTCTAGGGGTGCATTGATCTTAGCAGAAATAGATGGGAAGAGTTTGCCCAATCCAGTGAATTCAGATGCAGTCAAAAAGTACGTTGTCTAAAGGAGAGAAAAATTCAGGGTGAAAACCCGCAAAGGGCGCCTTGAGTTTTCGAAAAAAAAATGGAGAGGCTAAGGTGAAAACCCGCAAAGGGCGCCTTGTGACTAAAGGGGTTTTGAGTTGAAAACCAGAAAGGGCAGCTCAAATTTTAAAGAGCACACTTTAATCTTGCTATATCTGATTCAACTAAGAGTGAAGCGCATTACATATTGGGGCATCAACAAAGTACTTTGGATCTTTTAAACCATGTTGAATTCAAGAAAGACTACATGGAGCTGGTGTATAGACGTTCAAGTGGCGATATCTAGGGCATCCAAATTTTGTCCTGTTTGTTATCTTTAGAATCTATTTCTTCTCAAAAATAAGCTTTCACATTAATTTCCCTTGTATTTTTGACAAATTCATTCAAATCTAATTATTCTCAAGATTAATTCATCTTCCATTATTCTTAAAGTATGTTGCATTGAAATAGTAATAGATGAACTAAATAATTTTCAAAAATGAAGTTTTGCACATTACTCTGGAAATTTCTAGAGGATACAGGAAACTAAAGCAGGACAATTGTTCGAGAAATTTACGTAAGTGAGGGTTGAAAGAACTTGAAAAATTTCTTTCTTCCAGTCTGAAATGATGATTAGACAAATCAAATGATTCGATTCTGAGAAAATATCATCTTACAGATATTCTCAGTGGGTCGTAGCATTTGAAGAATGATACAAGCCTACAGGCTGAGCTGGAATAATACTTTGAGATAAATGAAGGAATGAGTGGTGACATCTAGAATAGAAGTCATATTCATAACATTTTGCATCACAACATGTCTAATTAGGAGCATTTGACTCACTTCGATTATAGCATCCTAATCATTAGGCATGAGCACATATACATTCTACAGGTTATGTGGATCAAAGATGATGCACCTTAACCCCCTAAGCAGTAGGGTAACAGACCAAAGCATAGCAGATCTGGCCTTCACGTGTTTACACTAAAGCAGATCCAAGATAACAAGATTTGGCTTCTCTATCTTCAACAAGGAGTAAATCGAAGACATAGCAGATTTGACTTCCAGATGTTTTTCACATCAAAGTAGATCCAAGATAACAGATCTGACTTCTCCATATTCGACGGAGGGCAGACACATAGCAGATCTAACCTTCAGATGTTTATACTGAAGTAGATCCAAGATGATTTGGCATTTTTATGTTTACAAGGAACAAATCGAAGACATAGCAGATTTGACTTTCGGATGTTCTCACACCAAAGCAGATCCAAGATAACAGATCTGGCATCTCCATTTCGACGGAGAGCAGATACATAGCAGATCTAGCCTTCAGATGATTTTACTGAAGCAGATCCAAGATGACAGATTTGACGTCTCCATATTCGACGGAGAGTAGACACATAGCAGATCTAACCTTCAGATGTTTATACTGAAGCAAATCCAAGATGATTTGGCATCCTCGTGTTTACAAGGAGTAAATCGAAGACATAGCAGATCTGACCTTCAGACGTTTACATTAAAGCAAATCCAAGATGATTTGGTATTTCTGTATTGTAAGGGAACAAATCGAAGAAGCCGATTTGGCGTCTCTGTGTTCGATGAAGAGCAGATTGAAGATATCAAACATGACAGTCTTAAGTTTGCAATGAGCAGATTAAGGACTATGATTTGATGAGACCGGACAAATTTGGTCTTTCTATAAGTTTTTGCTCGATTCCCGTTACACAGCAATGAGCAAAGAGGGGCAGCTGTAGTAGCCCAAATTTGACCGGGCTCAAATAAAACAAAAGAAAATAAATAAATAAATATCTATTTATTAAACAGTCCATTAAAAGTCCAAGTTACAAAACCCAAACATTGGGGCCCAATGTCTAAACATAACAGACAGACCCAAACCCCACATCGGGCCCAAATTTTAAAACACGTTACACAACAGACCCCTAAAAACACTTGATCCATCTATCAGGCTAACCCAAATCTAAAACCAGCCCAAAAGGCCCAAATGACTTAAGAGAAACAAGAAACCCTAGGGTTTCCTAAAGACTGCAGCACTACAGTATCTTCTGGAAGCCTCGGAGAGCATCTGTTCAACTCCCCAAATCGAGGCCATCAATGCACTGTTGACACGCCATTAATGCGCTGTCCAGAAGCTTGTCTTTCTCACGACAGTCCAGCTCCTGAATCAAGGTCCGATCGACTCTGTTCCAGCGACCTTTTTGCTGCCGAGATCATTGCCCCCGATTGTGCCACCATCGGCGCTTTAGCATTCATCACGCCGGCGACCTTTGAATCACCGAGATCCTCGCGGTCACCTGCAGAAAAAGGAAAGAAATCAAAGTAAAATTGCAGCAAATAGATTAGAACAGGGTTTGGAAAGAAATCTTTCGATTTCTTTCCAAAATAGGCAGTAGATTAAGGCTATAAAGCCTTTTCTCAAATCTGTAATAGGGGAAACAAGAAAAAACGTACACACGCATAGAGAAAAAAACACCAGAGAGATATACCAAAATATCAGATATGAATATTTTGCAATAATACACCGTAGATTTTACAGAAGCAGAGGTGATATATCTTTGCTTTTATTTTTTTTCTCTTCTAAATAACATGCAAACATTATTAAAATAGATCAAGATAGAGTTTACCGTTGAAATCTCTTCGTGAAGTTGAAACATTTCGAATTCTGGCCGCCGTACATGACGGCATTGACGGTGGCGCGTGGGCGCGTGAGCTCGCGCAAACCCCTGGACGGAGGTCCAGTGACACTCCGAGAGCCCCTCCCCAACTCTCTTTCAGAGAGTTTCTTTCCTTTTTTTAAAAAAAAAAAGACTTCAGAAATGATTTTTAAACTTAAAATTTGGCTTATATAGCCTAAACGGAACGGTGCCGTTTTGGTTTAATTCAATAAGCACAAAACAACATCGTTTTTAGACCAGGATCCACGTGTTGACCTGATTACCCAGGGAGGATCCGCGTGTTTTTGAAGATTGGGTTAATTACTCAATTGATCCTCCCACATTTTTTATATTTATAATTTTATTTTATTTATTTTTTAATTTAGCTCTAATATTTTAATTTTGTTTCAATTTAGTTCTCACAGTGATTTTAAAACAGTATTTGGGAAATGGTGTCGTTTTGGGATTAAGGCTAAATTGCCCAGTGAGTCTCTGAATTTAACGCGCATTTCAATCAGGCCCAGAATTTTTATTATTTTGCAAATTAACCCCCAAATTCATTAATTAAATTTAATTTTAATCCTTATATACCTTTAATTTAATTTATTTAAAATACTTTGTATATATATTTTTAATAAACATTAGTTATGTATATAATAATTATATTATTCTATTTCTATTATTTGTAACATTATATATAAATTTTATTATATGTTATATATTTTTATTATATTACTTATTTTATTATATTTTTATATGTAAAATATTTGTTACATTATTATTATACATATTTCATATTATATTTCATTATATTTATTTAAGTTTTTCATCACATATATATTATCTATATTATTATCATGCATTATTAAATATTGTATTTTAATTATAAATGTATATTTTTAAATAATTACTCACTTTATTTTATATTTTAAATACGTATTAAATCTTTTATATATTGTTATATTTTATTAAATGTTAGTTTTATAATGTTATTAAGTGTTGTTTGTTTGATATATTTATGTTACTATATTATTATTATTTTTTATATTATTATCACATTTGATTTGTATATGGATTTATATGTCTAATTGTATATCATGCATCGCTTTTTTTAATTATTATTTTGTATGTTCATATATTTTGCTTATCCATCTTCAATATATGCTATGTATATCTTAATATGTATGTTGTTATGTAACTAAGATTTGCTATATTTATGTATGTGTCTAGTATAGGACCTTTATATGCATGTTTTAGCTACCTATTATTGTAATGTGCTATCTTACATGTTATAATGTATATATATGGTTCTTCATGCGTTAATTAAAAACGAGATTCAAAAGTTTTCAAAAAATAAAAAGGCAATGCTTGGTATTTGGAAACTTCGAGAAAGGTAGTGCCCTAACTTACTGGGTTGCGACTTTTCTCGTTGAGTTCGAATAGTCAAGCACCCTTCTAAGTTTTTAAGGTTTTCTAAATACGAGCAACTGTTTTGGAATTTCAAAGCGTTGTGTCCTAACTTACTGGATATGGTGTTTTGTCGTTTTGAGATAGGGATTTTCAAAAAAGGGCTAGCTTAGCTTCGAATGTCTTAAAAATATTGCTTCCTAACTTATTGGATGTAATATTTTGATTCATTTGATACAAGTGAACCCTAATTTTCAAAATTAGAATATCCTAAAGAGGATTGCATCTTAAAACTTTCAAATTTCCGACATTAAAGACAATTGATAATCAATTAGGTACCAATTTTTGGGCGTTACGAGGGTGCTAACCCTTCCTCGTACGTAACCGACTCCCGAATCCGTTTTCTCAACTTTCGTAGACCAAAATTAATGTTTTAAAAATAAAACATTTTATAAGGTGATCCAATCACACCTAAAAAGATTGGTGGCGACTCCTGTTTTCGTTTTTCTTAAAGTCGATTCCCCTTTTCCAAAACTCGATTTAAAAAATGGTTTCGACAAGGACCATTTTGTTACTTTTTGAAAGTTAAGTGACTGAAATGAAACCTAGGTGACTGTTTTGTCATTTACCTCAATGTTTAGAGACTGTTGGTGTAATTTACCCATAATATTATATAAAACACAAATATATTTGTCTACTTATAAAAAAAAAAAAAAAAAAATCACCCAAAAGCAGATTGGATTGCTTAACTCTAACATAGACATAATCTCTCCCCTATTCTCCGTCAGCTTAGAATCTTGAACCTGAATGAATGTTTACAAATATAAGTGCGTATTATATATAGTAAAGGTACAAGCAGTCAGTGGCGGAGCAGGGTGGCTCGGTAAAATGGAATGTTTTCATTTACATCTTTTATAATTTATAAAATATTAAATTAATAACAATAAAATTACGCTTTGAGTCTATTAAAATAATAATTTAATTTAATTTTTAAAATTATAAAGATATAAATTATTAAAATAATAAATTTATTTTTTTTATTATTTTAAAAATATATAATTTAATTTCGGAAGAAAAAATCTGACTCCCCCACTGCAAGCAATTTTAAGTTGTATTTAAAAAAGTGGTCTCGAATTCGATTAAGTTAGGCTTTTAAATATTCCAACACATCCAGTTTGATGGGTTTGGGCTTATACAAATCTTTCGAAATGCAAGTAGTATCGGCAGGTGACTCAAATCTGAAAATGATTGAGGAGGAGGGGGTAAGACTGAGGAAGGGGGACCACTAATCGACGATCAACGGGGATCGAAAATGAAAATGGCAACTAAGATACAAACAGAAGAGACGGACCACTGTCACATGGCAACCCCACCATCCTCTTTTGGAATTGGCACTCCCATTACCATCTTCTGTTTCTTAAATCCATGGTCTTATTGCACATATAGGTGCTTTAATTAATATTCCAAATATAATCATACAAAGGCTTAATACATATTTAGTACTTGAGTTTAACATAGTTTTTTTTAAACATGGTACCTGAGTTGTTTTTTGATCCAATGTGATACATATATTTAACAAAAATCATACATTATGGTACCAAATTAGTAATTAGTTAATAATATTAGTAATTAACTATAATTAATTTTAAAATTTGAAATAAATACTAAAAATTAACAGTATTACTTTTACTACCAAAATATATCATTTTGTTAGATACTGAACCAAAAATAATACAGACATTAAAAACCATGTTAAGACTTTACAAAATTATATAAATAAATTTTTTATTTTCTAATATTAAATAAAAAGGAAATTGGGAATATTTAGATTAAATAGAATAAAAGCACACAATCACAATCTAAGATGAGAAATTGAATTTGAAATGTGATGGATGGATGGATGGATGGAGAAATGGGATAAAAAAAAGGAGAAGCATCATAGATGACTTTTAACATTAACACAAAAATGGAATCTGAGCTTTTTTTATGAAGAAGAAAGGAAAGGTATGGGGTGGATGGCCGTCCCCTTTCAATATCTAAAGCTTCCAATGCAATCTCTCAAGTTGAGATATATGATAATATCATTCATCTAATTCTCTTTTATAGAATCAGATGCAATCATTTTATAATTCATTCTCTTCCCATATCTCATTTTTTATTATGAAATCAATATAATATTCGGTTTCATTTTTGTTCGTTGTTGAGTTAATGCATTAAATTTGAATGTTAGTGGTGAAGGATAAGCTCCATCAACACAATGAAGGTTTCGGTCTTAGCATCAATTGAATATTACGGCATGTTGATAATAGGCTTTGTCACAATTCAAACACAACATATTTTAAGTGATTCAAACAACTATCATGATAAGGAAATCAACCTCGAATGGTTCAAAGCAACGGGCAAAATCAGTAAAAGAACCGAACATCCACCAAATTGGGGAAGACGACGAGGAAATCTGCTAAAGTTACATACAAGACAATAAAAACTTTCGAAAGTGAAAACTTATTTAACAATGGAAAACAAACAAAAAAACATGTAAAACTTAAAGACAACATGGGTCCAAATTGACTCGTGAAATTACTTATTATTTCAAAATAGAAGTATATTAAGAAGTCGATAAAGAATCATAATTCAAGTATCTACGACCAACACACTTTCCAAGAAAAACTATTGGTCGTTAGTGAAGGTTCAACAACAACATCATCATTTGTCCATCACAATTTAAGAAGACAATGAAGATACTCACAAAATAAATCTATAAACTGAAAAACAAAATGAAGGCACATAGAGTAAATGAAGAACTTACAAAATATATTTACAAACTAAAAAAATAGAAAGCACATGAAGTGAATAAAAAAAATAAGGGTTGGTGTAAAAAGAGAAAAAGGCAAATAGTAGTCAATACGGATGCTAGCATTGTCGCTGAGAAAACAAAAAAAGAGAAACAAATAGTTTAGAAAAAGGTAAAACAAATTCAACCATTTTTATTTAAGTAGATAATGTAAAAGAAAATAAAGAAATAAAGAAATGATGTTCCTTTCTCCTGCTTCAACCCAAACATCAGGTTGAGATATCTCATTTATTTTATAAAATTATATAAATGGAAAATATTGTTATAATAAATCATTTCTTTTTGTCTTTTCATAAGTTACCAAAAGAAAAGAAAAGAAAAGAAAGCTTGAGGTACCTCATTTACTTTAATTTCTTTTATTAATTTTAATTATTCAAATAATATATAAATTTTCTTTTACCTTTATAATTATTTATCAAACATAATGTTTGAGTGATTTGCATGCAAGTTTTTAAATTTTAAAAGTTTTAAAATACTCATAGTTTAAAATGAATCATTTCAAAATGCTAATATTTGTGATTGTTGTACTTGGATAAATATTTTTTTATAAAATTTACTCATTAAAATTTCTTTGATAAAAAGTTAATTATAAAAGAAAGAAAGATGAAAATCGAAGGTTGATAATGATAATGAATCGTAAAGAAATAGAAAAAAATAAAATACACAGATTTTATTATGTGAAACCCTTTCGAGAAAAAATTATATATAAAATCTACTTGTGCAATTTATACCATATCGTAGGGGCTTCCGCTCACACAGATCTCACTATCTTATTATTTTTTTTAACAAGAATTTAGATTATACAATTTTAACACTTATCATACATTTAAAATTTTGAACTGATGTATTATTTGTATCATATCGATAGAAAAAGTGTGTATATATTAAAATTAAATAAAACCATGCTTAAACTTTCAAGCTTTTTACTGATAATGTTACTATTAGCGTTGTACTAACTGAGAGCTATTTAGATGAAATAAAAGAATGAATTTGAGTCACTCAAATTACATATAAAATTGAAATTTGTATTTACATAAATAAATTGAAAAATTAATAAAAGAAATTCATTTTGGAGGTCTTATTCCAACCTGAACCCATTTACAATCCAAATAAAATTTATTCTCAAAATCAATCATTTAAATTTGAGAATAATAAAATCTGATTCAAATTAAGAATGGTGAAAATGAGTTTTGAATATCTTGAAATTACAAAGTATATGATACAGAAATAAAGCGAAGGAAATAATTAGAGTGGTGGGTCGGTTTTTGTTTTTGTTGCAAAGGATAAACAGGAAATTGAAAATCTTGAATAAAAATAAAAATAAAAAAAGTTGTGGCTGCAAATTGCCTATCAATTTTCTTGTGTATCCCCCCATTTCCATTAACCAATCCTCTTCACTCAGGCTTCATATATAGAAGATATTCAATAAAAAAAAAAAAAAACAGAGGGAATAATCTTTACAAAATAATTAGTCATTTGCACTATTATCCTCCATTAATAATGCTTAAAACCTCCTTTGGTTGACAAAATAGCCAGAAAGATAAAACTTTTCACTTAGAAACCAAGAATTCCGAGCCTTATGGTATATAGTTAAGCAAAGATAAAATCTGGGTTTTTGTTTCGGGAGTTATGTCTAGCATAGTTTGGTTTAGAAGGGATCTTAGAGTTGAAGATAATCCAGCACTCTTAGCTGGAGTTAGGGCAGGCCCTGTTTTTGCAGTTTTCATATGGGCACCTGAAGAAGAAGGCCATTATCAACCTGGAAGGGTTTCAAGATGGTGGCTTAAACATAGTTTGGCTCTTCTTGATTCTTCTTTGAGGAGCCTGGGAACTTGTCTCATCACAAAGAGATCAACTGATAGTGTTTCATCTCTTCTCCAGATTGTTAAATCCACTGGTGCCACTCAGCTCTTCTTCAATCACTTGTATGGTTAGTTCCCCCCCCCCCCCTTTTTCTTGTAAAACTGAACAAAACTATGATTATATATAACAATTGAGGCTTGCATCAATCCAGAGATAGATTCTTATAATTGTGATTGTTCATTAATTTTGTGTTTCTCAGTATGTTCCCAGTAGTTCTCATTGATGGTTTCCACTTTCTTTATTTGTTAGTTTCGATACAAAAAGATGATTATATCAATATCTAATATATAGATATAGTAATTGAGTGTTATGAGGTTCGCATCAATGGAGAAATAGATTCTTATAATTGTGGTTTAAATATGCCTTGGCTTTCTGCAATCTTTGGTTTCTGATTATGTTCCATTTTAGTAAGCAATGGAAAATGAAAGTCTATGTTTAACATAAGTGGAAACTTACTGCCTTTTTCTTTGGGGTTCAGATCCTATATCTCTGGTTAGGGATCATCGAGCAAAGGAAGTATTGACGGCCCATGGTGTAGCAGTTCGATCGTTCAATGCAGATTTGCTTTATGAACCTTGGGATGTAAATGATGATAATGGCCGCCCTTTCACTACTTTTAATGCTTTCTGGGAAAAATGCCTTAACATGCCATTTGACCCTGAGGCTCCTCTTCTTCCACCTAAAAGAATAACTTCAGGTTATTCTCCTTTGAATGCCCCTTCCTTTCGTCATGCATATCTGGTTATGGGTACAGGATAATGATCCCTCAAAGACCTTACAAATAAACCATGTTGATTAATATAGCTTTTCCATATTGTTAATGCATTACAGTGGTCTAATATAATTGATTTATACTTGTATTGCAACTGAGGCTGACCTTAAAACTGTACATGTTTATTGTTCAATCTGTGTGTAGGTGATGTGTTAACTTGCACTACGGATGTGTTGGTGTTCGAAGATGAATTGGAGAAGGGAAGCAATGCGCTTTTAGCTCGAGCATGGTCACCAGGGTGGAGCAATGCGGATAAAGCTTTGACAACGTTCATTAATGGACCTTTAATTGAGTACTCGAAGAACAGAAGAAAAGCTGATAGTGCAACAACTTCATTTCTTTCCCCCCATTTGCATTTTGGGGAGGTTAGTGTCCGAAAAGTCTTTCATCTCGTCCGAATGAAGCAGGTTTTATGGGCTAATGAAGGGAACAAAGCTGGTGAAGAGAGTGTAAACTTGTTTCTGAAGTCGATTGGCTTGAGGGAATACTCAAGATACTTGAGTTTTAACCATCCTTACAGCCATGAAAGGCCTCTTCTCGGACATCTTAAGTTTTTCCCTTGGGTTGTCAATGAGGGTTATTTCAAGGCATGGAGACAAGGAAGAACAGGTTATCCATTGGTGGATGCTGGCATGAGAGAGTTATGGGCCACTGGTTGGCTGCATGATCGTATTCGAGTTGTTGTATCGAGTTTTTTTGTCAAAGTTTTGCAGCTCCCATGGAGATGGGGTATGAAGTATTTCTGGGATACTCTCTTGGATGCAGATTTAGAAAGCGATGCTCTCGGTTGGCAGTATATATCCGGTACTCTCCCGGATGGTCGTGAGTTCGACCGCATCGATAATCCGCAGGTTTGGCTGCAGTTGTTTTTAGCTCACTTTCATCAAGTGTTTGATATCTAGTGTATGCATTCTCATCTAGTTAAAAGTATTTTACAGTTTGAAGGTTACAAATTCGATCCGAATGGAGAATATGTCCGTCGGTGGCTTCCAGAACTTGCAAGACTACCAACTGATTGGATTCACCATCCATGGAATGCTCCTGAATCTGTACTCCAAGCTGCTGGCATCGAGCTCGGGTCAAATTACCCTCTGCCTATTGTAGGAATAGATGCTGCAAAATCCAGGTTGCAAGAAGCACTTTCAGAGATGTGGCAACTAGAAGCATCTTCAAGAGCTGCAATCGAGAATGGAACTGAGGAAGGCCTCGGAGACTCTTCCGAGTCAGTGCCATTTGCATTTCCGCAAGACATACAAATGGAGGAAAACATTGAACCAGCTAGGAACAATGCTCCAGCTACAACACGGAGATATGAGGATCAGATGGTTCCTAGCATCACTTCTTCCTTGTTGAGAGGTGAACATGAAGAGTCTTCTTTGTATCTTAGATCTTCAGCAGAAGATAGCAGAGCAGAAGTTCCAGGAACTGTAAATATAAATCGAGAACAACGGAGAGACATTTTAAACCAAGCGATTCCAGAAACAGCACGCAACCTGCAACTTAACTTCCCGATCGGGTTGAGAAATGCTGAGGATTCCACAGCAGAATCATCTAGTAGTAGTAGGAGAGAAAGGGATGGCGGAGTTGTTCCAGTTTGGTCCCCGCCATCTTCGAGTTACCCCGAGCAATTTATAAGTGAGGAAAGTGGTATCGGTGCAAGCTCATCTTTTCTTCAAGGGCATCCACAGTCCCACCAAATCATAAATTGGAGGCGATTATCTCAAACCGGGTAAATTCCTCTGAATCATCGTTCCATATCGAATCCATATCAAACCGATCAATAATCAATCCAATACCTGTGTAACCATGACTACTTCCACAATATGATTTACAGGTAAAACGAATGCACGCCAAAGGCAGGGACCTAGTACTTGCAGAACGCTCAGTCTAGTGGCTGGATTGGACGATAACATGGCATGTTATCAACCCCATGTATTGTCCACCAATCTAACTCGATCTGCAGCCAACTCGGGAGTTGGGTGAATGATCAGCTATCCAATGTTCTACCATACGCATAGCTCTGCTGTATAGTGTGTTGTCTCCTTTATATAAAAGGGTAGATGAGATTCATGGTAGAAATGTTGTAATCCTGGAATAAAAACAGGCTTCTGTGTATTTACTTTTTAACTGACTAGGAAGTTGTATTGTATAACTCATTCCTAGTGCTCCCTCTTTTTCTTTTCTTTTTATTTAATTACTTATGTTTGTCATTTTTACCGTCAAATTTTCGGATATAAATTTAAAAGGAGTTAGGGCTTTCCAAGAATATTAAATGATCGATGTTGTCTTTTGTATTCTGATGCTTTTGAGTCTCGAAACCATGTTTTTTAGTGTGCGTAATCTAGAGGCTTATGGCAACTTGTTCTAGGTTTGTGTGGTATCAGAAAGTCAGTTGGTACGTGGCTTTAAGAATTTAACTGGGCAACTTCTTGTTTAAAAGGTAAGTCATTCCTTGTCTGCTTGCTTAAATTGGCATGGAATGCAATTGTGTATTTTATTTGGTGTGAAAAGAATAGTAGGCTATTTGGGAATTTTTCTAATTCTGTTGAAGAAAATTAAAGATATTGTACGTTTTCGTCTTAGTGGTAGATGTCTCATTGAGTAATATCTTGTCAATAACCGATTATGTTTGCAATGAAGTTTGAGGAATGTATAGAGTAGGCTTCTGGTTTTGATTGTTGTAATCCGTTGTGTTTATAGGTTTTGTATAGGTTCTTTTGATTGTTGTGGATTGCTAGATGTAACATGTTTCCTTTTTCTGCTTCTTGGATAATACAATTTACTTATAAAAAAAAAAGTTAAAATTAAATCCTCCTAAATTTTTTATTTAAAATTTCAATTAAATCATTAATATTATTAATAATTTCCATCAAAATTTATCAACTTAACATGTTCATTAGAATATCATTCATCTTTAAAGTTCTTTTTGTTTTAAGTTATGTTCTTTCAACGAGAAAACAAGATAAATGGTTAGATATAATATTTATCAACCATTAAGATATAAATACAATAAATTTTATTAAATGTATTGAATATTTTACACATGTATTAAACACTTGTGTTGATGTTGTTTAAATGTATCATTTCATATTATAACTTTATATTGGGTTAAAGTGTAAATTTGTCATCACACTACAGGTAAATATTGAAAATTTCCATTATATTTTGTTTTCTTTGGTATTTGTCACTATATTTTGAAAATATGAGTAAATCTGTCATTAAACTCTTATGCGATTTAATTTTACTACTCAATATTTGTAACACCCCAAACCCAATCTAAACGTTAAGGTCAAATTTGAAGAGTTACATTAACGATATTAAAACTCCACATTTATGCTCGCAGATAAAAAGAAAATCATTCAACACGTTATAGCAATCATAGAATCAACCAACATTCAATCGTCATCAAATATCGTATTACTAGAGAATACTGAAATTTACTAATAGTATAATTAAAGGGTGATAAAGTGATTGACCGAGCTTCCACTATGCCGACCTGATAGTCTGCGACCCACCTGAAATTCAATCAACACAAAATGAGTTGTAAACCCAACACATAACAATAATGGATTTAACTAAAGCACAATGATAAAAGTAGGTATCGGATAATTAGAAGACATTCAATATGGAATTATTGTATCAATCTTATAATCGAATAGTTCTAGTTCAGATACAGAACATATTAGAAACAAATGCAGTTATTCCTACCCCAATCCTTTACACACCATCTCCGTCTATCAAAACACACCATTTAGGATATAGAATACCCATCCACCCCTACACACCGCTTAGTGTCGATACGACACTTTTCAAAATGTTTGTAGCCTAGCTGCCAGATCAATAGGCTTGTAACATCGAACTCACATATGAGTAGTTGTCTAGCCACCGAATCAGAACATGTCACTTCCTTCTTTACATGATTTCCCACCCAATGCAGTTACAGATTACAGATGTCAAAATGTACACACAGTCGTTCAGATTCAGTAAACATTTGTGCTAATCAAAATCTCAATCTCAAATTATTAGATAGCAATCATATGGCCTAATTCAGATCATACATATACATTACAGACAGCCTACATTTGCGTTAACAATGCTTACGACCCCAGAGATGACTTTCAAAACTGACCCACACGCCTGTGTGATCAGCCGTGTGTCTCATACGGCCTAACACATGCTCGTGTCTTTGGCCCGGGTGGTCCTTATCTTGTACTCAGTGAGATACACGACCTGCACACACACCCGTGTCCTTGGCCCATGTGAACCCTACATTAGCATGCCCACACATGACGGGGGCACACATTCATGTCCCCTACCCGTGTGGCTCGAATTTGGTAAGCAGTGTGTTACACGGTCTGCCACACGGCCGTGTGGCATTGACAACCATGTTTTCTGACTTTCGAAATTCACAAAATTTGAGGTTTTCGGTATGCACTTGAAGAGATTT
Organism: Gossypium arboreum; assembly: GCF_025698485.1. Classification (NCBI taxonomy): domain Eukaryota; kingdom Viridiplantae; phylum Streptophyta; class Magnoliopsida; order Malvales; family Malvaceae; genus Gossypium; species Gossypium arboreum. The sequence continues at coordinate 26,547,749 of NC_069074.1, read as the reverse complement.
CGAAGCAATAACAATGTAGAGGATCTCCGAAGCCTAAAATGATCATCCAATAACTTAGTCAACCAGTTTTATCGACAATGATGCACACTTATACACAGAATACTTTATGTTGAAGATTTCGACACGAAACCTTCCAACAAAATCAAATGTACCGGAAGGTCAATAACGGTCACTTGAATTGTCGAATTGAGGTCTGCTACTCTCGATATCCCCACTTAAGAGGAAACCAAACGAGTAATTATCAGAAATTACACAATACGCTCAAGAATCCCAATTCAAAACATTTTATGAAAACAAGAAAAAAAGCTGCGGAATTTAGTGAATTGATGGTGAAACTTATTCAATAACCTTTCGATCGATACAATTAACGGCATATAACTTTGTCTAGACCCATACTTACTTATGACCATGATCAAAATAAAGAAGAAAAATAGAAGAATCAAAAAGAGACAAGAAAATGAAGGAAAAGAAAAGAACAACAAAAAGAAAGAAACGAATAGAAGATGACGACAAATTTTAAATCTTTATAACTTCCAACCAGATTTGAGCGCTTAGCAAAAAAAAAATGTTTCCTATCATGTACCCCGAGATTAAAATATAGGTCCAAACACAATATAGAAACTTAACCAATGAACCAGTAAGTTTATTCTTGACATAGGTTTAAATTGAATTAAACTTATTTTTGTCATTCAAGGATAGAGGTTATCTTTAAAATAAAATAGTAAAACTTTTAAAAATATGACCTAAACTCCTGACCTCAACTACATAAACAAAGCACGAAACCACAAATACAAAGACTCAATTACGATGGGAATCCAACAGTCAAACATTAAAATTTTTGAGGCATTTCAATATTAATTTTGATTATTTGAAAATAGAAAAATTCTTTCAAATATTTTATTTTAATAATTTAACTTATAAATATTAATAATAATAAATTAAATTAAAATTTCTATTTAATGAAATAAAACTTGAAATACATATATCATAAAATAAAAATAAGTTTATTTTTTATAAAATGATCATTTTATTTGATTTCAATATTATATTAATTAACTTATTATTTCTAACTATTGAAAATATAAAAAATATTTTATTAAATTTTGTCTAGAAGTTATTTTAAAGTAAAATTAATAGAAAAATCCAATGTGGCAAAACTTTTAAAGCAACAAAATTAAAAATAAAATTAAAGTATAATGGTAAATTTTTATAAAAATAATAATAAATATCAATTAAAATGAGGTATAGTAACAAATTTTAATTTTCACTTAAAATATAGTGACAATTTACATATTAACCCTTTTATATTCAAAATTACCTTCGAATAATCAATTCTTAGAATATCAAACTTTTCATTCAATTAATTTTCCCTTCACCACATTAATTTTGACTCTTATTGTTTTTTTTTAATTAAATTGTAATTAATTTTTCAAAAAGTTAAATTATTTTTAATAGAAATATTGAATAAAACATTAATTTTCTAATGATATTAGTGTGGCAACATGCATGACAATTCACGATATTTCATGTTAATATAACACTATTTGTTTTATATATCACAACTACAAATAATTTTAAATTTATAAAATATTCAAAAAATTTAAAAATCTTATAAAAGTTCATAAAATTAAAAAAAATGGAGTACATGTGGATAGTTATGCGGCTTACCATTTTAAAAAGTTTAATATTTTAGTCATTATTCCTTTAAAAAATAATTTGAATATTTTTAAGGGTTAAAATCAAGTTCAACTCTTTTAAAAGATTCAAAGTCAAATTTACTTTAAAAATTTTAAAGGCCAAAAGATAAAAAATAATGTATACGTTGAAAACTAAGGGTGTGCTTGATACACCATTGAAAATAAAAATTTTAACATTAATTATTTTAAATGTGTTTGATTTTTTTTACTTAATATAAAATTTTCAAGTAGGTAATTTTATAAAATATTAAATCGATTTTATTTTATTAAAAATTAAAATAAATGATTTTTTTAAAATGAGATATTCAAATTACCACATATATCTTTTATCTAAAATATCTAAAATAAGAATATTAATAAGATTAAATTAAAAATAAATAATATTTTAAAATCAATATTTATTTATACTGAACAACATAATTATATTCCGTATTTATATTTACTAATTTACCGAATAGTTTTTAATATACATTTAGCACTTATAAAATTTAACAGTAAAAATTCATTACTTAATTTTTAACACTTAAATTTTCAATTTATTAAATACGCCCTAAATTTGATATTATGCCTTCCAACTATTCAAAAATTACATATTTGAAAGTTAAATTGCTAAAAGATAATTTTTAACAAAAAATATCTAATTTAATCCAACCTTTGTTGATTTTTATTGATTGATTTTTATTTTACCTAAATTGATGAGTTTTGCTATTCTAAAAGATTTGCAAGACTAAACATAAAATTTACTCTCAATTAAAGCAATCCAATAGTAGATTAAATATAGCATTTATTATCGATTAAAGTAAAATTATTTATAGCCCTCTCCAATGCATAAATAGGAGGATAATGAACTTTAATGCATTTAAACCCATATCCCTTTACATTAATATCAATATCCATATTAATTAAATTAAGATTCAATTAACATTAATTACATATCTTTTTTATTTCCTCGTTTAAAGATAAAACCGAAAAGGCATGAAGGTATCAAAGTAGAATGCAAGTCACTTTTCATCTTTGCTCTTAATAAAGGCCATTGAATGTAAAGTAAACATCTTTGTGTACATCATTCATTCATCAAAAACCTACCAAAATATAGTACATCTACTTTGCCATTTCTATGTATTACTCAAATTTCATTGTAAATTTAAATATGAATTAATTTTCGATATCACATGCGTTGGACGTAAATATATAAATTTATATTATTTTTATTACAATATTAAACAAATATGCATTATATTTTATTTTTCCAATTTAAAACTAAATAATAATGTTATTAATTAAAAATAAATTCAAATTGTGTTAAACATAATCAAATTAAACTTTACAAATTGATAATATAATTTTAATTTTCTAAAATTTATTTTCATAAGTGAAACAATTATTGAGATTACATAATTTAATTGTATTACAAAAATACCAATGGAATAAATTAAAGATAATTTAAAATTCAACTTCTTAAAAGGTTAAAAAAGTCTATATTAAAATAAATACTAATAATATTACAAATATATCTAAATTCTCGTTATCATCTTCCATTCGATCTTCTTTTCAATCTATCATCATTGTCATTTTCTTCAATCAACATTTGAATTCGGATGCAATTAATTACTTTGGAGTTGCAAATTACTTAAACAATAATAACAAATAAATTATTTGTATAAAAGTATAATTATAATACTAATTAGAAAAATAGTATAAAATAAAATTAAAATTGATAGAAACGCATAATTATAAAGTGAAGCTTTCATAGTGAAAAAGTGAATAAGGGTGAGTTAAAAATAAAATTAGTATGATATTTATTAATTAAATAAATGTATGATAATGATGAACTAATATTATAATTTTACATTATCGCTGATTAAAATGATCTTTTATATTTTTCCGATGCCATTGTCATTTGATTATGTCTTGAAATTTTCTATTCAAAATCATTACTTTGATACTCAGATATTTTAAAGATACTTCAAACTTACCAATGTTAATAATTTCCATTTGTTGAATGATATTTATAATGATAAATCTTTAAGTTTAATTGATATACAATTGTAATACTAAGTAAATAATAATTTATTTAAAACAATATATTCAATTGTGTAGTTCAAACCAATAAAACCCTTTTATACAAAAAATTTTATTGATATGATTTTATCTAGTATTTTTTATAGATATATCTAGTATTTTTAACTGTATAATTCAGACGTCTAAAAGCTCTATTTTTTTAAATGATTTATTTAATGTTTATTTAGTAATTCAAAAGTTTCTCTTTAACTTGATTTTTATATATAGGTTAAAATGTGCTAGAAATCTCTATATTTTTATTCATAGAATTTAGTTACTCTATTTTTTAGAATTCAAAATTTTGGTCCAACTATTAATATTGTTAACCTTTTGTTGTTAAATTCAAGTTAACTACAAAGTCATTTTTTAATTACATGATTACCAACTAAATATTTTTTTATTTGAAAATATCGCAACAACCAATTTAACAAAAAAAATTAACAGTTTTAACAGTTGGACCTAAATATTAAAATATAAAAAATAGAATGACTAAATTCCATGAAATAAAAGTACAGAGACTTGTGATTATATATATCATTGTTGATACAAGTCCCAACAAGGGAAAAAGTAGGGAGGAGAAGGTGGTGGTGCAAAGGAGGTCGGTTCATATAAATAGGTTGAGAGTAGGAGAAAGGTAAGAAGATGAGGTAGATTGTTGAGGGCCAAGAAGGTTGTTTGTTGAGAATAAGTGCTCAAAGTCACTTGAGGAGGAAGAAGATCTCTTTCTCTTCAAATACGAGGATACCATTTGGTGCCATGGCAGGGTGGTTACTATCACGAAGTCTGTGAGAGACATGCACATTAAGACCCATTTTGTTATGCCTTTTAAAGAAGTACAAACTTATTACGCGCAAGTTATCTTTAATAATCCCTGAAGAAAGTGTTTACACATACTTACTCATTTATTACAATGAGTTTAAGTGTGCATATTTCTCACATACTTCGCCATAGTTATTAAAAATTATTGAATGTTATAAAAAATTAAAAATACTTCTTCTTTTATAAATTTTATTATTTGTATAATTTTGAGGGAATTTTATATAACTCTTAAAATCCAATTAAGCCTTTTTTATAATTTAAAAATCACTTAAGCCCTATACAACAATATTTTTCCATCTAATACCATGTCAGTTGCTATGTTATTAAAATTTTCACGTCAATCATTATGTTATCACTTAACGGTCCGTCAAGGGTTCTAATGAAAATCAATATTACAATGGCTCAATTTATTGCTAATTTTTTTATTAAAAGTTCAATTGATTGCACTTTTCAACTAGGATATTTTTTAAAATACCTAAGCCTTATATAAATATTAAATATTTGAATGTATTAAAATATAAATATAAATATTATAATGTTGAATATTAATATAATAAATTATTTAAATTTAAATTTTATTTTAATAGTGAATTTTAACAATAATAATTTTAAATAATATTCACAAATCTATTATTGAGAAATATTTATATTAACATTTTAATAATAAATAATATTACAACCTATAAATATTTAATAAATATATTTTATAGTATAAAATATGAATATTTTAATTATATAAATATGAGTATTTGTTTAAATGATGCTTAGCTTCATTTTTCATTCCCAACTCTAACATGTCACTATCCACTCTCATAATTGTAATATATGTTTTTAAATTAAGTTTTAATTATGTGTTGTTTATTATTGAGTTTATATAAGATATTAATTATCATAAAATATTTTTTTTGTTTCCCAAGGTATCTGCTAAAACTAGCCCATTGACTAATTGTCTATGTTCTATAGGCTCATTAAAGGGTAAGCACTGACCACAAGTTTTAAAGTTACTTCATACCCAAGGCGAAGATTGAAACCAAGGCGAGGATTGAACCCTCGACCACTAGTTAAGGTAGGAAATAAATGCTTTCAAAAAAAAAATTAAACTCATGGCCACTGGTAGACTTATCCATGGGTCGAGCCACCCGGCCTGGTCCGAAGACCCACGCAAAAAGTGTGAGGGTTTGGAAAATAATATAGGCTCAAAAAATGGGCTTAGGTAAAAAAATAAGGCATGTTTAGAGAATGGGTCAAGCATCGGGTAAGATTTTTTCTTGTCCTAGCACGGCCCGAATTTACAAAAAAAATTATGCTATTTTGCTGTCGTTTTCCTACTGTTTTCCCACTCTTTTGCTACCATTTCACTATTATGTTGTTACTATTTTGTTGTTATTATTTGAATATTGTATATTCTTGTTTTATCGTTAATTTTGCTACTATTTTAGAAGCATTTACTTGTTAAATTGCACTTATCTTAGTGTTATTCAAGTATAAAGATTTTTTAAATTTTATTTTCAATTTGTTGGGAAATATTTATTTTAATGTGTTTAGTGTCTTTGACTTAATTATATTTTAATGTTTTATATATAAAAATAAATAAGAAATTTTAATACGGGCAGACCGAGCCAAGTTTTAATATTTTTATCTGGATATAGCTTGGGTAAAAATTTAGGCACATTTTTTGGGCGAGGCTGAGCTCGAGCGTAGAACTTTGTTAGAGCCTAGCCCGAACCCGGCCCATAGACAACTCTAACCACTAGTTAACATAGGAAATATTATATTATTATAAAATAAAATTCGATTTACAAAGGGAATATTACAATAATATTTTGTAACAAATATATTTATATTGTGTTTGTTTGACTAAAACAACTTTTAAAAAATGATTTCAGTAAAATTAGTCAAACAAAGGAAAATATTTTAAGCAAAATCATTTAAACACAAGAAAATTATAAATTATTTTTAGAAAGTTGTTTTCAGTGAAACAAACACAGTCTAAATACAAATATTAAACATGAGGAAGAGATCCACTTATACCCTTTTATATATTTTTGTACAATCAATATTCTAATGATCTAAAACTATCATATTTAATATTATATTCATATAAATCATACATGTCAAATTTAACGTAAATTAAAATTCTTTATTTGTTTTGCACAAAAAAACTTTCAATCGCTCACTAAATATCAATATATATAATATTTTAAATTATTATGATAGAAATATTACATTGATTTAGAAATTTATTTGCATAACAAATATAATTTTATTGATAAATTTAATGATTAAATCGTTAAATATTAATAGTATAAAATATATAATTAATTTTACACCAATGTATATCCTCTCTAAAACATGAATATTTAAGTAAAATGAAGGGAGGGGATGGCATTTACTTACACCATTCAACATCATGGATATTTTCAACTAAATTTCTCAGTCCAAATGCATGACCTCATTGGAATGATTGGTCCAAGTCCCCATCTATTACTGCATTCTAACTTGTCATCAAAACTCAATCACATGTCTTCACTTTATGAATTTAATTGCTCTGCCCCATTGGCATATATGTAAATTGCCCCCATAAATTCATTCAATCAATTTTGAATATTTAGGTTTTAATTATATTGAATTTAAATTATTTCGAATTTAAATTTGATTTAAATTGAGATTAAATAATTATGTATGACAAGTAAAAGCATGATTTTTGGAAAAAAAAATGGAAATAAAAACGAAAAATGATTGGATTGAGTTTGGGATTCAGATTAATGAATGAATTTTCTTCCATTGAATATGAATGATATGAAAAAAAAAATCATCATCAATGGCAACTGCCGAGGAATTCTATATTTTTCCCCTATGTAAATATTTCGCAGCTTACTGCTTTTGCTTATTCTTTAGATCATCATCACAATTTTAATCATGTGGGTTGTATAGTTTATAATGAGACATTACCATGAAATTTTAAATCTAATGCAATACTTGTTATCCACTTGCAATGGTGCCTCAGATTGAGTACTTACAAGGTCCTACGTATGCCTTACGGATCCATAGGAGTCAAGTTGTTGGTTCCGTCGACTTTCGTTCTCGTTTTTCCTCCTTTTATCTTTCTGCTTTCTCATTTCCATTCTAAATATATAGTATCCCCCATTCATGGTGAAGCTTTTATGAAGATTACTTAAACATGCACAAAACACCACGACTCGAACTTCGGGTTTCATGAGAAACTGTTCTTAGCTTGGTTGTCTCTTGAAAAAGGGTTTCTGACAGATAAGGAGTCTCTCGTCGTTGTTACTTTCGATTTCTATGACACGGGCTTCCCATTTCAACCGCCTAGTTAGAACTCTAGCTGAGTCAATAAGCAGAGCCGCATCGCGGATTATTATCCAACCCTGCAACAACCATCAAATGAATCACATCTTAAAACGTAGCAAAAGATAACAACACCATTGGAAGTATTCGAAACCATATTTGATAGTTGATAGCTTGGTATTAGTACCTCGGGACGAAGCATCCGGTCTATCTCAGTGAATATATCAAGCATGGTGCACCTCCAATGTTGACTAGACTCAAGAGATAGAAGTCCTTCTGCATGTACCATATCGTAAGTTCTAGGATATGTTGGAAATGCTTCACACCTGAAAGTGATCACGAAACAAATTAAGCACGAAACAAAAAAGGAAGACATATGTTGCTCATATTTTAGCGAACACAATCTAACAAGTAAACAGAATAGACATCCTCAGGTAGAGTTTGCTTCGGTTTAAGTCTTATGAATGTCGCAGGACGCATGCATTTTAAAAATAAACCGCACATTAGTTCATTGCCCATAATTTTGTTTACCCGAGGGAAAGCATATTAATTGCAAAACTCATTATACGGAAAATGCATGTATTAAAACAACACAACAAAAGGAATAAAGAAAAGTTTAGCTTGAGAAGAGAATCACCAATCATGTAATACACCGAAATAGCCCCGGTCAAGAATCAGGGGAAGGTACTTAGGTCCAGTTGTTGGGACTACATTCATTACCCAAACAGACTTCCTCGCTTCCAGTAATGCAGCATTTAAACCACCATAGCGAGCATTCATGTCTAACACATTCCTGAGCATGTTATAAGGTGGAGAAGGATCCTCGTCGCCAGGTCTCTTCGGATGGTCAGAGAATATTAGCGGTGATAGAAGAGACCAGTAATTACGAACAATTATCCTATAGTTTGCGGTATCCTCATTGAGTTCATCCAAATGTAAACCTGATAAAATACGAAATGATTAGAAAATAGATGATTGGAGTGGTAGTCAGAAATTTCTTTAATCATCGTCTTATCATGATGGAATTTTTACTTGTAACATAAGCATGAGAAGAGCATGAAATTACCATATAAAGCTAGTTCACTTGGGTTTAAGTTGGATCTAGAAGGCCAAGTTGCCCTCTCCTCAATAGGGACCCATCGGCGGCTATGCATTCCGCCTATACAGTTCTGAAGGGGTCGATAATACGGAAATTCAACATCTTGTACTTTGCTACAGATAGAAGGACCCGAACCAGAGATCCTGGTAAAAATTATTCACATAGTCAAAATAAAAGAAAATGGACGTAAATCGAGAAAACAGCCTTACCGGGAGTTATAACAGGTTTTTTTACTGGTCTTTTTCCACACAACAGTTTCATCTTGTTGCGACATCAATTCCCAGCATAGGTTTTCTGCAAAATCACGAACAAAGTTCCACCTTTTCTGTTTCTCTTTGTTCCGAAGAGAACTCTGAACATTGATAAGAGGTGAAGTCCACACAAAGTACCCACCCGGCCTTAGAACTCTATCAACTTCAATCAAGAAGGAACCGTCTGCAGCGCACATTTAACATAAAAGTTTAATTATGACCAGCTCAAACACAAAAACGAAGTAAACAATGTTGAAAAAGTCATATATATGAGTAGAAATATGTTTACAAATTATAATTAGCAAATACTATTAAGAGTTTGGCTAGGAAAAAGTGAAGTTGACCATGGTTTTAGTGTATTCCTTCAAATTATTCATTGGTTGGCAGGTGTGAACTTAGCAGTCAAAACGAACTTTTGGCTAGGAATTTATCATCTAGAGAGCGTTTAACATTTTAAATAAGCACAGTTGGAAACTGTTAACTGATACCATTTTTATCCCAGTCAATACCACAGCGCGCACAATGCAGCAAATCAAAAGAAAGAGATGGATACGGTAACTGTTTTGAACTGAAAGAACCAATCATTGCAGGAAGGCCCCTTTCGAGAGTGAGTTGGACTTGACTGCCCGAGGACTCATAATTCGCAATGCAAATGGTTAAGATCTGTTCGGAAAAGAGATGTGCTCCAAAGCTACCATATCCACATCCTATATCCAAGATGGTCCGGATCTGCACAAGTAGCCTTATGGATTATGCGAAAGAAAACTAATGGAATCATGGCACCGTGAAATACCAGTCTTGTTTATAGTAGCTTGTTAAGAACATTTTAAGTTAATTCAGCTTATATAGACAAAATCACAATGTGCAAGCCAAAAGGTAGCAATTAAATAAGAAATGATAACTTCAAAAAGTATGTCAACTGGGAAGCTAAGCAGATATGATGTTACTACAGGAAGTAAAAATCATTGAGCAATGGAGAAGTACAAGCTCAACATTTATGTTCCGGGAAAATTCTGATTACCCCAGCTTGTATGAAGTTAGATTCATTTCTCAGTCCAATCATCTCAGCAATCTGATGGGAATAGTCTTCCACACCATCAAACATGAGTGATGCTGAACGGAAGGAAATCTGTTCTTCCTCCAACATCATCATCCTGAAATTGCATAAATCGAGTTTTAAACTACTTCTATAAGAAGGAAGTTAACTGACAAGTGAAACACTCGCTCACCTCTTGGTTAAACTGCCTGAAGTAAACACCTCTTGACCAGTGATTTTAACATTTGCAACCCAGATGATATCTCTCCCAGTTGGCCACCTAAGAGGAATTTTATAGTTCATAGGTGGAAGAACTAGACAATTTTGTCTAGACCCTTGTCTGCATACTCGATCATACTCATTGCCATCCGAAAAACCCGAATCGAGATTCTCCGAAACATTAAAGCAGGGAATATAGTTCTCCAACTCTCCAGGACAAAATTCTATTTCTTTCATCCTTGAAGTACCAAAAGAAAGCTCCCCTATATCCCACAAATCAGAAACAAGCTGCTCTTGGAGTCTCCTAGAACTATGAAATATATGACCTCTGGATGATGTGGAAATGGAAAGTGTCCACCAAAATGAACCAGTAAGAGCAAGAATCACAATCACAACTAAACTTGACTTCAAAAGTAGAATTGTTAACCTATGGCGACTTCTTGGGGTTCCAACAATGAAAGGATCAGATGCAAAACCATTGTCAGTGGCATCGTATTTAGTAAGAGGAGAATTATCTGAAAAAAGTGACCAAAAAGGAAACCTGTGGGAAGATTGGTTTCTATCCAATTCTTCCTTTTCTATTTGTTCTTTCACTTGGGAGTCCAAAAGACCATTGCTGCTGCTTGTGACCCGTATTGCAGGTACACCTCGGTGCAGAGGCCTTGACATTTTTATAACCTGAAATCACCAACAGTTTTAGATACTAGATCTATAAACACTGCTGAAAGTGAAATTCAAAGAAAGCAAATATTGAAGAAGTGGCTTTTGAGGAAAGTAAAGTAGACACATTGAGTTTCACAACCTGAAAGTAATGAAGGGTGAGCTCATTACCATTCAAAATCACTTGTTTTCATTAAAATATAATTCTCTTCGCTACCCAATTCTTAAATCTAATGAAAACCCAGATTAAAATGATCAAAACCCAATTTGGATCAACCATTTGAAAAACCAAGTCATAAAAATAAAAAAAATAAAAAATAAAAAAAAAAACAAACAAACAAACAAAGTTTGTGAGATACCTTTTTGCTCGTAAGAACTGAGCTGGAAATTGAAAGATAACGTAATACAAGTTGCCTTCGATACAGTAAGAGTGTTGAGTAAACGACTTTTCTATCGATCCAATCACGACTAAGCTCGTGAAAAAATAAAAACTCTTCATATATGATCGTAATAACCATTCAAAAACAAAGAAATGGTATGGTTTAAATACATGCCAATGTATTTAATAAATGAAGATAGACATTTTTTGAAAATTTTGAAACTTTTACTCATCCAAAATTTTATCTTCGGACAGTGTTCTCTGCTATAAACGCGGTAAAGCGCCACCAGTACCGCTCGAGCGGCCACCCCAACTGTAAATTATTTTATTTTACTTCCATCATATTAATCAAGTCTCATTTTAAAGTATTTTTTATTTAAGTTATTTAATAATTTAGGAACAGATAAGTCTAATTACAAATAAGGGACGGAATTTAGATTATTATTTTTTATGGATTTGTGTTTAGGTCGGTTCAAGTCATATATTTAAATTATTGTTTAGGTTCAGATTTTTAATTTATTTTAATTAATTCTATTCGTATTTATTTTTATTTAAATATATTTTTATTTTAATTTATATAATGTAAAGAATTAATCACAAGCTTATCATTAGATTAAGAGATTGTTGATTAATAATATTAATTATTTTGATTATAATTATAATTATTATAGCAATACTTATATATTTCTATCGTTAAATTTAAATAAAAAACTTAATAATTAGTTAATAATCGAAAGAAATTGGTATACTAAAACAGGATCCAAAGATAAATATAAAACCAACCGTAGAGTTGAAGTTGGTGTGGGCGTAGATCTAACTGAAAAAACGACAACGCTTTTATTTTTGTTTATTGTGAAATCGAGTTTGACTTATGTTGGAAGACCTAAATTCGGACAAATCCGCCCTTGCTATTCTGTACATATGTATGAATACTATCATCGAAAAATTAATTAAATCCAAATCTTCTTATGTTAGTATGATGATTAAAGTGTTTATCATTTTAGGTGTGATTTAGATTCGAACCACGCTAATCGTTAGAATTTTTATAAAAAATTTAAATCTTGAAAAATAAATACATTCATTTAGATTTTTAGTGATTAAAAGATTAATAAAACCATCATTATTTTACCATAAATTAATGTTGACATGGTGGATGAAAATAATAAGAAGTTGACACGTGATATATTTTATAGAAGCATGCTCATATTATTTTATTTTTAAAAAATTTAAAAATTAATAAAAGTTTGAGAAAATATATTTCAAGGTCATTTAAATTTAAACATTTATTAGTCTATATTTATTATAGATGTGATTATTAAAAAAGATAAAATATCATTTGAAAATTATAAAATATTTTTTAATTATAAAATTTATAAAGTTAGTTAAAAATATGATAAAAAATTATTAAAAATTCAAACAAATATAAAATTACTTCAATTTTTATAAAACATAAAAAATAAATTATAAAAATCATAAGAATTACTACTTCTCAAAAATTACAAAAAGAATCTAAAAATCCTCCAATTCAAAATTTGTAATATATATTTAAAAGCACGGAGTTTGAATTTTTTTTTTTTGAATTATAGAGGATATCTTTTATTTTCCATTACATTACTAAATTCACAATTAAAAATAATTATAATTTAATAAAAGTTGTTAATGATTATCCATTTAAAAATAATTATTCGTTTTAAAAAGTTGTGATAGTTTTAAAATAAATTTATTACTTAAATAAATCTCTAAACATTTTAATTATCACTTAATTAATATTAAAGTTAGTTATCTTAATTAATTATTGTTTGAAAAATGTTATTTTGTTTTGATTACATAAAGTAAAACTATATTTTATATTTAATATGTTAAAAAACTTTAATTGTAATAAAACCAAACACATCTTCGTTATCATTTTATTCAAAATCTTATTTCTACTGAAGAAATTGTTTTGAAAGCTCTGATTCAAATGAGCAAGCTACAGACATTTTTACCAAATTGCTTCCGCAAGCAAAGCATGAACTTTTCAAGGAACAACTTGGCGTTTGTAGCTTTGAATCAAGAGGGTATTGAACGTTGATTCACCTTGATTCAAAGCATTAATGGCAACCAACACTTTTCCATCGTCGACTCAATCACTCCTACTAACAGTATTATAAAAATATAGAGAGCAAATTATGCTAGAAATTAAAATATAAGAATTAAATTTTAATTATAAATATATTAAAAGGATTAAAATTGAAAATTACTCATTGTTAAAATGCCAAAAATTAAAAATATTTGAAAACTTTTAGTAAGTGTTTTCAAAAAGAAATTGAAATATTTGAGAGAGAAAAATGACGTTAAATAAAATGGTTTCGGGTTTATGAATGAAAATGGGTTATTTTTTAATTATGAAAAATATGATGGGTTTAACATTATTAATGATTTGTTCTAATGTTTTGGGATGACAACAAAATAATCATCCAATTTTGTGATTAAAATAAGAAAATAATATGACTGAAATCGAATCCAACTTTCGTTTAGAGCATAATATGTTATTATCACATCTTTATGTTTCTCCACGTGGTTGCTTTTTCCTTTATTAAACCAAAATAGGTAGGAAAAATTGTGGCCAACAATAGTCAACTATTAATATTATTATTATAACAATTAAAACTTAAGAAATTAAAAGGTTTATAAATTATTTAACATTGTGTAAAAAATATTAAATACTTTATTTTTATATTAAAATAGTTATATATATTTTTATGAATAATAAATCAATGATGTCAGACATGTTAATCAATTTCATTGAAAGTTACATGCATGAACACTTCCATACTTCATAGAAGGAATCTACATTTTATAACAAAGTATACGACAACCGTATTACATAAATGAATAAATAACGATTTTCTTGATATTTGTATTAAATTATCCATAATCTTTCTAATTTATAAATAGAAAGATAATGCGTTTCAAGATACTTAAATTTACGTACTTTTGTATTGATAACAATATTTATAATTGACCTAACTCAATTAACAAAAATATATATATTTGAAATAAATTTTAAAAAGAAGAAGGTTTTTTATGGAAAAAACAATGCAATTAGTAGACTATATATGTCTCAATGAAAGGGACAAGCAATAATTTTCAAACCAAGGTTTTTGTATTTATACGCCGACAATCGACATACGCTTTTCAAGGGAAAAAATACATATGTAGGTCATTTGATGTCTTAAAGCTCAGATCCAAACTTATGTAATATCACAGTAGAATTCGTGATAACTGTGGGCGAAGGAATAAAATCGTATAATTTTTATATTTTCAAATAATAAAATCTATAAAACTTGTTTTTAAACAATTACTTAAATACTAAATAATTTAGAAAATGTGAGATGGAATGTGCTTAAATGTAAATTTTATATTTTTTTTTAATTTCTAAAATTTTCTAATTCTTTCGGGTTTTTTAGTATATTAACAATATTTTATAATTTTCCTATTTTTTAATTTATATAATTTCTATGTTTTTTCATTTTTTCACAATACATTAATACTATTTTATACTACTTAACTTTTTAAAAAATTAAATAAAATATATTTTTCTATAATTTTATAATTTTCTAATTTTATTATAATATTTTAATAACTATTACGTTTAATTAATTAAAATTTAATTGAACTCTCAAAAATAATTTAAAAATTAATTAAACTCTTCCCATCAAATATCACATCAGCCACCATATTATATTCATAACAACTGTCATTTTAACTATTACATTATCACTTAATGATCCATCAAAAGTTACGAAAAAATTATATTTTAGTTCTCAACTAATTACTAATTTTCAATTAAAAAATTAATTTATTGTAATTTTTATTAAGAATTTAATTACTTTTTGAGAATTTTTTAACATCTAAGCTTTATTAATAATTGGATGACGTGTATATGATTTCAGTTTAAGCCAATGGTCTCACCTTTTAAAAAAATTATTTTCTCTTAAAATTACAGTTGAAGCAATAAGGTTATTATTTCTTAACATTAATGATTACAGTTTAAGGTTTGGCAGTTCATTCTCTTGCCTAAGTTAACCCCACTTTACCATTTCATAGCAGTGGTGTTATAAAATATTAACAAAATATCCACATTTATTATTTATATATTTATCGGTGACTTAAAATTAAACAAAGGCTTCTATAAAATTATAAATCTAGATTGATGAAGTAGTAAAATTCCATTAAAGTTTGTACTATTAAATTTTTAATTTAGTTTTTTATGTGTAAGGGATAATAACAAATTTAATCTCAATTTTTATATTTTTCCTCAATTTGATCCCTACTCTTTTATTTGTAGTAAATTAGTTCTCAATCATTCATTACTAACATGATAGTATTTTGTCTAATATATCATATTAGTAAATAATTTAAAATTTTAAATAATAAAAAATCATAATATTTGAATAAAGACTAAATTGATAAAAAAAATATAAATGTTAATAAAGAGGGATCAAATATTTATGAAATTCGAATTTGCAATATACTCAATGTCATCCTTCGATAGCAAGTAGTAGAATAAACCCCCATAGTTTTTTCTGTTAATCTTTTGATTAGAATCAATCAAGCACCAAGCAATGGATAAAAAGTAGGTGAAACGGGGGCCCACACTCAACAAATCTTGGTGGAAAAACTGGCTATTATTATTATTAGGCGGATGACCACTTTATAGCATGCTAGGTATATGTAAAAATGGCCCAATCAAATGGCGAACAATAATTGCGAAAATTGAAAAACATTCATTTACCTCTATGACCTATTTTAAGCCTCTCAAACAAATTCCCCCATTGCATGTGATGTGCTCGTATAAAAAACTGGGTGCTTAGGGAAATGTCAGAAAGTTATTTCATTACTCTATCCCAATAAATTTTGCATGTGAGGATGTGGATCTCTGGGTTCCTTTTTATCCCTTTTAAGCCCATTTACACTAAAAATTTAAATTAACATGTCACGCCCCGACCTATGGGTTAAATTTCAAATTAAAATTGCGAACTGTTGAATTTATTTTAATTTTTTATTTGAGCGTGCAATTGGGCTTCTGTTTGGGCTTAATCTGTCTAAATGATGAAAACCTGGCGCATTTTTTAGTGTACAAAACCTTAGTGTGCCGAAACTCTAGGTATTTCTTCCTCCTTGCCGAATCACACCTTGCTTGTTTTGTTTCTATTGACGTGTAGGTCTGTCGACAATTGTACCGTTTCCAATTGCTGTAGACTGGTAAGCAAGATCCCTTAGATTGGTTAGACTCTGTTTTCGAATGCGCAACTAAGTTGCGTTTTACTTCTTCCCGTTTTGCTTAATTGGTCTCTTTCGGATCTTGCCGAAGACTTATGTTGCCGATTCTAATGTTATGTATTTGCGCGTGCTTGCCGTTTGAAGAACCAAATCTAGGTGAACTGGATCGAAATTAAACTAAAAGAGTGTGCCGAAATAGTGAAAGTGTCGCACGGGCGTGTGGAGTGAAGTTGTGTGTTCTAACTGTGTTATGCCGTGTGGGGGTGGGGGGCTTAGGTCAAATGTGTGGGTGCTTAGAGCATGTTTAGTTGCTTTTTATTATTATTATGATTACTAAACAACCTTGATTCATGATTCTGAATGCACTAGAAACATCATATCTGAAAGGGGTGCATCCTTTGTTAAGTTGTTGAAAAACTGTGAGCATTGTTTGGTTGAAAACTCAATTGTGTGACGTAAGTATGGTCGTACTATGCTGCCATTTTTATGAAATGATGTTGTTGAGTATGTATGATGATGTTTCAGTGATATTTCTGCTCATACAATTGATGCATGCCTACTGTTACTGCTTACACAAATAATTGTTACTATTCGCATGATAGTCGCATAATTAATACTGCTACTGTCACTGTTTCATGTCACTGATAGTATGTCATACTGTTGCATAGGGGTTGGGTCGTTGAAGGAGGATGTTCAGGCTTTAAAAGTTAGATTGGTTCACCAATCAAATTTACTGATTTACTGATATACTGGCGGCTCATTCGCAAATATTATTTTGGTGTGTAGAGCTGGATGAGTTTTGAAGAACTCTTACCCTGGTGTGCAGAGATGGATTGGATAATGGACTGCACTGTCATTCATGAGTTTGACATTGGATACTGTGAATTTTGTAGATATCATGATTTTGATTTGTACTTTGCATTGCATGTTTGTATGCTATTATTCATTTCTTTATATGTTAAGACCACATTGAGCTTCATAGCTCACCTTTTAATTTTTTCATCCTTTCAGATAATTCGTCAGGTTAGGACTTAGACTCGGTATTCGAAGAACCATTGTTGGATTTTATTGAAAATAAAATAAAAACGTATTTGTTTTACTTATTTCATAAACTCTATTCGATTTTGTTTTGTTTATACAGGCTGTGACATGAACTCGGTTAATCGTTTGATTTTGGACTTTATAGTACACTTTAATTCAAAAAAACCGAATAAGATTAATTATATAATTTTGGGCATGAAAAATTAATATCTTTTTATTTATTTAACGAATAAAACTTTGGGCATCAATTTTCAATAATAAAATATGAGGTAGAGAAAATTTTTCTATTTAAACCTAAAATAAATCATGTTTATAAATGGCAACTTAGACCCTAAACCAACTCCGAACAAAAAAGATAACGATTTTGGTAAATTTTGATAGAAGCATATTCTGGTTGTTGAAAGATAGACAAATTGATTGAAGTAAAAATGGGTTCCTTAACTCTTATTGAAATTGAATGTTTTACTGAGTCATTTTAGTGGTTACTATAACCTTTATAACTCGACCATAAAGTCTGGATCTGGGAGGTTACATTACAAATATTTATCGGTGAAGTGATAATTATGATTTTAATGTTTTGGGTAAAGATGTTAAATAAGAGGTGCTTTAATGGTGGGGAGCAAGCAACCCATACAGGGATAACGTGGAAATGCTGGGGGATTCATGAATACTTATGCATGGGGCACCATAAGATTCAAAGTAACCCCTTCTCAACCAATTTTTCTGTATTTAGTACTTATTTATTTGCTACTCAAAAGAAATAACAAAACAAAAGTTGAACTGATTGGATCTTAATCCTGGATCTTGTGATGTAGTAATAAATTTTGGTGGATAAATGGGAGTATCTTGTTCAATTCCTTAGGGCCCAAGCTTTTAGTTATGGTTGAGATTAAGGACAATTGATGATGGCATAAAAGCTAAAGCACTTGCCGTAAGTGCATGAAGATGAGATATGGAAGAGAAGATAGTGGAGATTGGAAAGCAAATGTAGGTTATGTGAAAGAGAAATATTGGCTGTCGGATACCATAGGTCTTAGACCCCAAAAAGAAGAAACTGCAAATTTTCTAACAAGATTAGAGAATTGCTATAAGCATTCAATTTTCCATTAATAACAAAATAAGGATACCTAAAATGCAAGATTAATTTCTAAAATCTAGTTTGAAAGAATTTTTTTTTTTTTTAAATGATGCCATGCAGTGACCTATTACGTAGTCTAACGACAGTGAAGCATAACCACCTGTTTTTTTCTTGATTAATTTTAAAATGGAAAAAGATAATGGGGTGAGAGAGGCTCGAACTCTCGACCTCAGGATAACACAGAAGCTATGAGACCTACGCGCTAGCCAACTGCGCCACCACCCCTTGACGTCCAAGCTTTACTATAATATTTTATAACTCTTTCTGAAGGAGGACCGTATCAAAAAATTAGAAAATTACCTGAATCGTGTTGTTTTATTGCATATATGTGACACCCAAGAGAGCACAAGAGAAGAAACTAAAAGGCATATTTGTTTTTTAAAATTAATAGTAATTTTTAAAAATGAATGACAATTTTATTGTAGAAGTGGCTTTTTTCTGAATCATTTGAATTATTTTATTTAAATATATTATATAAAAAATTTAAAAGATAAAATACACTTAAAATACTATCCATAGCTCCTCTTCAATCCATAAATAAGACGATAATATGTTTCAACACACTCGAATCCACATTCTCCTGTGTTAAATATGACTCCTATTTTTAGTCAAATTTGAAAAATAGTCTTTTAGTTAAACTCTATTTACTTGTTTCAATCAAACACTAATTAGTTTAGATTATTTTATTATTGTTTGATCTATGAATTTAGCCTATAAATAGGCTCTTTTACAACCTTAGAAAATACACCCATTAGAGATTAGAACTCATAACATATTTAGAGAATTTTGTGTTTACGTTTTGTGGGTTCTTTGTTTTCGGGTTTTCGGGGTTTAGTTTTTATCTCCATCTTTTGTACTCTTCGTTCTTTTGCCATTATAGTAAAATTATCTTTGCCCGTGATTTTTCATCCTCTTTGGAGGGGTTTTTTCACATTAAATTTGTGTGTTCAATTTCTCAATTTATTCTGCTATTTTCTTGTTCGTTACTTAATCGGGTTAAAATCTTAACAAGTGGTATCAGAGCTAATTCAGTTTTCATAGATCAGCCTGTTCAGAGGTGGCAACAACAAGGTTTGAAATTGAGAAGTTCGATGGTGAGACAAATTTCAATCTGTGGCAAGTTCGAATGATGGCAATTCTAGTTCAATCAGGCTTGAAAAAGGTTGTTATCAGGAAAAAGCCTGAGAATCTAAATAAAACAGAATAGGAAGAGCTTGATGAAAAGACTTTATCTGCAATCTAGTTGTGCCTCACGAATACGGTATTGCAGGAGGTATTGATGGAGAAGATCTCATCTGCCTTGTGGAAAATGTTAGAAACTCTTTATGCGACTAAGTCTCTAGCTAACCATTTAGTGTTGAAACAACGTCTATTTACGTTTCGCATGTACGAAGGTAAGCTTCTTAGAGATCACATTAGTCAATTCATTACTCTTTTAAATGATTTAAAGAATGTTGAGGTTCATATTGACGATAAAGATCGGGCTATGCTATTATTGTGCTCTTTACCCCCTTCATACAAGTCTTTCAGGGAGACCTTGATTTATGGCAGAGACAAACTCTCGTTCGAAGATGTGAAGGGTCATTTGTTGAGTATAGACAAACTCGACAATGAGCTTCATTTGGATAGTAAGACAGATAGGCAAGCTTCCGTTTTGGTAGCATCAAAGAAACGATATAAAAGGTGTCGCTATTGTAAAAAGTTAGGTGACGTCAAAGCAGATTGTTATAAACTGCGAAATAAAAGAGCTGCTGAGAGTAACGAGGAAGATGTAGCTGGTGCTAATTTGGCCGATGAAAATGGGGATGATTTCTTGTTAGTGTCAACAAGTGATAACATCAAGCTCACGTCCGAGTGGATCCTAGATTCAGGATGTTCTTTCCACATGTGTCCTAATAGAGAATGGCTCTCCACATCCAGTTCGATTGAAGGTGGAGTTGTGCGCATGGGAAACGATTCATCTAGTAAGGAAATTGGTATTGGTACTGTTAAAATTAAGATGCACGATGGGATGATTAGGACACTCTCAGATGTCAGATATGTACCTGATTTACGAAAGAATCTTATCTCCTTAAGTATTTTAGACTTGAAAGGATGCAAAATCAACATCGAGTCGAGCGGTATTAAATTATCTCGTGGAGCTCTCGTTTTGTTAAAAGGCAAAAGAACCGGCAGTCTTTATATTCTGGAAGGTTATCAATGGCCGGTGAAATCGGACGTCCTCGTCTGCTTCTGAGTTGAAGTCAACTTGTTTGGAGCGGAGGCAACTTGGTCTTAGGAGGGAAAAAGGTATGACTGTTTCGTTGAAGAGAGGTTCTCTTTTAGATGCAGGTTTTGAAAAGTTAGAGCACTGTGTTCATGAAAATCAGACCCGGGTTAGTTTTGATTTGGCAGTGTACAAGTCGAAGGCTAGAAGTCTTCCAGTTTCTAAGCACAAATTCGACTCAGTTAATTCCTTGCATAGTTCAAGATAGGCTCGTGGCGGGCTTTGACAAAGATGGCGTTGTGGAAATATGAGTCAAGGTGGAGATTTGTTAAATATGACTCATATTTTCAGTCAAATTTGAAAAATAGTCTTTCAGTTAAACTATATTTACTTGTTTCAATCAAACACTGATTAGTTTAGATTATTTTATTATTATTTGATCTATGAATTTAGCCTATAAATAGGCTCTTTTACAACCTTAGAAAATACACCCATTAAAGATTAGAACTCATAACACATTTAGATAATTTTGTGTTTACGTTTTGTGGGTTCTTTGTTTTCGGGTTTTCGGGGTTTAATTTTTATCTCCATTCTTTTGTGCTCTTCGTTCTTTTGCCATTATAGTAAAATTATCTTTGCCCGTGGTTTTTTATCCTCTTTGGAGGGGTTTTTCCACGTTAAATTTGTGTGTTCAATTTCTCAATTTATTCTGCTATTTTCTTGTTCGTTACTTAATCGGATTAAAATCCTAACATCCTGCATTGACAATATTATCTATAGCAATGGAATTAAAACTCAATTAACCTAAAAAATAGTTTTACAAAACTTTTTGATTTAGCACACGTTTAAAAACTGATTTTATAGTTATTTTACATCTTTACTAGTCCTTATCATTTAATTTGGGTATAAGTAATTAGAAATTTAAAGTACAAAATTAATTTATGTCTAATATGTCCTTAGATATAAATTAAAGGAGTGGCATATTAAAGTATTAAGTTAAAAGTTAAGGATTCAGTGATCAACTTTGTTGATTTTGATATTGTTGTTAATGTAAGAAGATTTGGGTTCAAGTAGACTGAAACGTGTTTATCCTCTTATTGAAGGGTTCAGACAATCAGTCGCGAATGACTTGAAAATAAATTTCAAGTTGAAGTGACTAGTCTGATCTATTTTTCACATTCATAAGAGTTCTTCTATGTTTCTACTTTACAAATATGATATTTTTTGGGCATTTTTAATAATATCAAGTGCTATTCCTATTTTGACATTTCTAATTTTTGGAGTTTTAGTCCCGATTAGAAAGGGTCCAGAAAAACTTTTTAGTTATGAAGCAAGTATAGAACAAATGGACGATGCTTGGTCACAATTTCGAATCCATTATTTTATGTTTGCTCTAGTTTTTGTTGTTTTTTTATATTGAAACGGTTTTTCTTTATCCATTGGCAATGAGTTTCAATGTATTGAAGGTACTCGTATTCATAGAAGCTTTCATTTTTTTGCTTCTCCTAATTGTTAGTTCAATTTGTGCATGGTGAAATGGAATATTAGAGTGGTCTCGGTAATTTGAATATCTAATTTTTTAGTAAAAAAATATAATTTATTTCAATTTTTAATAAAATAAAATCAAACTTAAACTTTTTTACATTACTTTTTTGTAAATAAGTAGTAGTTGCTCTTTAACCATTTTATTTCCCTTAAAATGATTGTGTAAAGTAATAGTTGAAGGCTTTTCTGAGGTTTTAGATCTGCCAAATGTAGGCCCAATCAAATATCCATGAAGCCTATCTTGGGTTTAAACTTAGAACATATTTTATGAATACATACCCCAAAACCTTGACAGGCCATACATCTCCGCGCCGCATCCTTCATCTACTCGTTATACGAGGTGATCATTGAGTTCGAGCCAATTGTAATAAAATTGTAGACCTATTTTATGGGCTTGGGCCTGACATAGTGCAAAAAATATGTCTAAAATTTTTTCTCAAATAAAAAGCTAAAATTCGAGTTTAGCGTAGCTTATCCGTATTAAAAAATTTATATTATTATTTTTATATAAAATAAATTTTAAAAATATGATACATCAAATACACTGAAAGTATTAAATAAATGTTTCCCAACAAATTAAAAATAAATTAAAAAAGTTTTGTACTTAAATAATACTAATATAGGTGCAACTTAATAAGTAAATGACTCTAAAATGTAGCAAAATTAATAATAAAACAAGAGTTATATAATATCCAAATAATAACAACAAAATAGTAACAAGATATTAGTGAAATCACAGCAAAACAGTGAAAAAATAACAAAAGTTTTTTTTTTTGCAAATTTGGGTTGGGCAAAAAAAAGCTTACTCAAGGTCGGTCTATTTTCTAAACGGACCTTATTTTTTTACCCAAACCTATTTCTCAGGTTTATATTTTTTCTCAAACCCTTCCACTTTTCAGGCAGACCTTTGACCTTGGCTGGATGGCCCGACCCATGATTAAGTCTAGTCATATATTCTCCAATATAATATTATTTATACTATTATTTAAGTGTTTTACTAAATTTGTGTTACCCTTAATTGAGTTAGGAAATTACAGTAAAATAAATAATATTATCCGAGGGTATTAATCTTTCCACTTTAAAAAATCAATAAAAATATGCATATGGTGAGATTTGAACTCACACTAATTACATTAATAAAACCTTTAATTTATCGTGAAGCTAAAGCTTTTTAAATATATTTTATAAATTTTAATTTTATTATGCACATTTTATTACTTTCATCCATTGCAAATCTATACTATTATTTAAGCTCTTGTGTCACCCTCAATCGGGTCACCAACTTGGTTAGAAAGTTACGGGAATGCACTTCCGTAATTAAAATAAGTAATATTATTCAAGAATATTTTCGCTTTTTAACTTAAAACTCATTAAAAATATGTATATGATGAGATTTGAACACACACTAATTGCATAAATAAAATATTTAATTTACTATTCAATTAAAGTTTTTAAAATATTTTCATACATTTTAATTTTATTATGCACATTTTATTACATTTATCAGTTAACTCGGCACTGGCTCAAAATTGATAACAACACCATGATAAATAATTTAATCTATATTTTTCCATTTTAATAACGTACATATTTCATGTGTTATTATTAATTAATTTTAAACCATACATTTTGTAATAAGCCCATTTTATCCGGGCCCATTTACAAAACACCTAACCCAATTAAACAAATACCCTAAAACCCTTTACATAAAATTAAAACCCAATTCTAATAAACTCATTTTCTAACCAAATACTCCAAAATTTTAGCCCCAATTACATAACAGATGCCCAAATTCTAAGTCCCCAAACCCAATAAGAATTAGCCCTAAAACTCGAGGCCCAATACACCCAAAATTCTCAGCAGCACTAGGAGCTTCTGGAATGTACCAGAATAGGCCAAAAATTGGAACTCCCACGAGTGATTCCTCGCGCGCACACCTCCACTGTACGACCAAATCTGCACAAAGAATATACCAGAAGGGATTACTAACAGAATACAGCTAATTATGTAATTATTTTATTGTATTTTTATTCCAAAAATTAGGCTATAAGAAGCCATTGATTTCACCCCTGTAAAAAAGGGAGGATGCTATACGCATATACCCATACTGAAATACAAGAAAAAGCTACCAAAACTTTAAAGGTGATTTCCCCGAACATTTTTTTTTTCGTTTTTAATTAGCATATAATTTTGGTATGGAAATACAAAAAAACACCTGAATCGACACCAATGAAAGCCTACATCTCATATATGGATACGGGCGAGGGTCGAACATCGTTGAATTCGGGTTCATTTTTTTCTTTTTTTATTTCGATCTGTTTTTTTTTTAAAAAGAAAAAAAACAGGAGATTCAAACCTTTTTTACGAAAGAAAAGAGAAAGGAAAGTATCTCACAATATTTTCATGAACGTGGCATGGATCTCTTCATGGTGGTATACTGTCGATTGCCAAACAAAATGGTGAATCTGGCAGATGTAAAGAACCCTAGCAATTTTAATTTTGGGGTTGTGGTTCTTTGTTTGGAAGATGGGCAGCATTTGGGAAAAAAGGATGAAAAAGGGTTTTAAATTCATTGAAAAAAAACGTGGTGCTGGACCATGCTTTTAAGGATCCGCGCGCTAGCCTATTAGAGTACCTGGATCCGCGCCTTGTTCTTTCAAATGGACAATTTACGCGTTAGGTCCTTCCCTTTGCGCGGAGCCTTCAATTGCGTCCTGTTTATTTATTTTGTTTTTTTTAATTTGACCTTCTAATTTGTTTTTTTTTACTTTGATCAGCGGTTCAGTGTAATATTATTGGGTGCGGGATATTTTCGATTTCGGTCCCTGCATGTTTGTGCGCATGGCACATTGATCCTGTTTTTCAATTATTTCATTTGTAAATTGTTTCTCCTGTTTCAATTTTGTTTCAATTAAGTCTTATTTTCTATTTTACTGCACATGTTTTTTTTACATGCTTAATCATTAATTGTGATATCTTGTTGCTTTGATAGCTGAATTTTGTAATCTTTTCTGTTTTTATTCTATTATTGTAATAATTGTTGTACTATTTGTAATATAATTCATTCTATTTTGTGTATGCTATTAGTTTCATGATATTCTGTAATTTCTTTTAGATTCATCTATATATTTAAATTTTATTAAGCATATATTTTGTATTTATATTTAATTTACATCTATTATTAAAGCTTTGATATCTTTATATATATAGATTTTAATAAACTTGTGATTAATTGTTTTTTATTATGTATATAATTTATAATAAAATTAAATTAACTTTATAATTCATATTTTAATTAAAAGTTATTTTGATATATAATTATTTCTAACATTTTCCCACATGTATATGGTATACTTTAATTTATATTTACTATGATATAGGTTATTATTTTCACATAACTTTTTGTAAATATTTTTCTATGTATATATATCTTCTTTTAAAATTATTTATGTATATAATATTTTAAGAACTTTTCTTTAATAATATAATTTATTGTATTTCATATTTTCCTCATGTTTTTTCATACATATATTTTACTTATATAATTCATATATTTACCTCATTTTATGTATCATTAATTTTATTTTATTTTTATAGCCAATATTTATTTGTATACAAAGGTTCCATAAATTAATTTTGTATATTATTTTATATCATATATTGTTATACTTTCATATTTAATATTTTTAAATTATCTTGTGAATTATCATCTTTTGAATAAATTTGAGTTTTAAATATTTTATATATAATTTGATTTGAACTTTATAATAACTATTTCAATAAATATATATCCCAAGTTTTATGTAAATGTGTCAACTTATATATACTATATAGTTCTTTATTTTTATGCACATTTTGTACATCATTTTATTTTGTGTTATAATTGTATATGATACTTTATATTAATTATTTATTTTCCATGCTTAAAAGTTTTATTTTTACAATGGTTATTAAATAAGGTTATTTGTATTTTGAGTATATTGTTTCATATTGTTAAACAAAGCTATTTGTATTTTGAGTATATTTCTTTATATGTTTTTTCACAATGTATTAAATATTTCATCAATTTTAAAATAAGTAAACATGTTTTTAAACGAATTTCTAAATTTTGTTATTCAAAATTTCGAAATAAGGCAATTTCTAGTGTTTGGGGAATTTGGAAGAGTCGTGCTCAATTGTACTGGGTATGACTTTCCCGAAGAACCAAATATTTAGATAACCTATTTTATAATTTTTCAAAAAGTCGAAAATTGATCGCATCTTAAAGGTGTAAAAGATCGTATCCAATCGTAGTGGGTATGAAACCGCATATCTTTGGAACGAAAGATTTTCGATCACCAACTCGAACTATTTAAACATTTTTATATATTTCGAAAAATCTTTTCTTTTAAATTTTTGATATAAGGACAGCATCAAATCAATTTGGTACCAATTTGTGGGCGTAATGAGGGTGCTAACCCTTCCTCATGCGTAACCGACTCCCGAACCCATTTTTAAATTTTTGTGAACCAGAATTGTTTTAAAATGTTTTATTAGGTAATCCAATCACACCTAAACAAAAGGTTGGTGGCGACTCCACACTTAGTTTTAAAAGTTGATTCCCATTGTTTTCAAAATAAAAAAAGGGATTTCGACACATTTCATTATTTATTATATGTAATTTTTAAATAGACATTTATATTTTAAATTTATGGTTTCCAGACGATGAACTTTTTAATTTTTAAAATCAAATTCCATCAGCAAATATCTATTAATTTATATATATATTTTTTTCAACTTAAGCTATTGGTGAGAAGCAAACAATAAAAATAACCATCCATAAGGAAGAACAAACATCTAAAAGAGATGATCCTTCTCGTTGAGTCATGAATTAGATTTTGAGTCAAATTTAGATTTATAAGTTAAAAATAATTAATCTAATTAAATTTTATTTTATTTAGATTTTTAATTTCAAAAGATAATTAATCTAATAGAATTTCATTTTTATTTATTTAGCTTTTTATAAGAATAAGTATTTTATTTATAACTTAGTGAAAAGGACTTAAAATATCATTAAAAAGTCATTTTTTTAAAAAAATTGATGAATCTCGAATGGGTGGAATTCAATTTAAATAAGTTTGATTTTTTTTTAAAAAAGCTAAAGTATAATAATAGTTATTTAACTATATATTTAGTTCTATTTTGGTTATCTAATTCATATTTTTTCGATTTAAACACTCATTTTCTCGAAATTGAATATTTCTGTCACTTTCCATTAGTTGTGGTTAACGAGGATGAAAAGTTAATGTGGGCTTTTGTTATTGATCTAATAACAAATTTAGTCTTTCAATATTTAAATATTCAATCAATTTAATCTGAAATCTAAAACAAGTTTCACCAAATTCTATCAAGAAATAATTAGTATTAATATTAATATTAATATTAATATTAATATTAATTTAATATTTATCTAGATAGTATTTTATTAATTTAATACTAATATATATGATATATTTAATTTAATTTAATATTTATCTTGATAATATTTTATTAATTTAATAATAATGTGATTAATTTTAATCTTAATTGAAGAAAAATTTCTCTGAAGAAATTATTTCAGAAAATTTCTAGAGATATTCTTATTATTTATAATTTGATCCCAAAAGTTTAGAGAAATTACAAAATTACCTCACTGGTAAATTTTTGAAAAATTTCCTGATTTGAAGTGAGCCCATACTCGACAAGCGTGAGCTTAAGGATAGGGGAGAAGACTACTTGATCAAATCGTTCATCCTAAATTAATTATAAAGGTACGATTTTGATTAAGTGTTTATTAATTTAGATAACATAACCAATTTCTTATTTTTGGAAAAAAAATTAAAACTCTGGTTTTGCCTTAAACCTATTTTTCACTGTGTTTTCCAAATCCGATTTTCTAATATTATGTTCATTTGAATCTAGACTTTGTGGCATGTACATAAGGATCTTTGTTGTGCAAATGGTCAAATTGGTGTTAATGTTATGTGATAAATTAATAATGGTTGGAACTTATGTAATTGACTTGCAATGTGATCAAATTGATGCATGTTTTGATTTTGTGTGATACTTGTATGCATAACGATCTTAACTGATAGGTGTTGGCATGGTAAAGATTATAAGTATGATAGTTCGAATGGTTAGGTTGCTAAATGGCATGTAAAATGGTAAAAATGATAGTCATGCTTGAAATATAGGTTACGTGCATGGTTGATTTGGTTCTTTCCATTATCATTTGCATACTAGATACTCAAAATGATTAGTTATATATATATTGATTTAAAGTAAGTAAAAATTTCATGGTTAGATAAGTAAATGGGGAAATTGAACTTGAATGAATGATATGAATTGTTTGTTAAGTTAAATGGTTAATTTCAAATTGTTACAAGTTTATTTTGGCATGTTTTATTAGGTTTGGCATAAGTGAAATGGTCAAATGAATGTTGGTTACAATATTTTTTAGGTTGAAAACATGTAATTTAGGTATCAAGATGAGCCAAGTAGCTAAAAACAAGGGCAACGTCACAACCTTTGACTCTTGACATTATAACATTGTTATCTCAAAGAGTGAGTGATGTCGCGACGAGCATATGCATGTTGTCACGACATGACATATTGATATGACCATTTCGCAATGAGGAAATGACGAAGTTGTGATGTCGATCCAATAAATTTTATAAACTTCATAATTTGGTTCTAGTTCAAATGTGGATTGATATAAGAGTATTCATAAGCCCATGTAAGTCTCAGAATTGATTGTATATCATATCATATGCTTGTTTTGCTTGTATTTAAATGTATAACAACATAAATTGGAATCTTTATTTGATCGTTGTTGCTCAGGTAACTAGTATAGCATTCTATAGCTCATATCTGACGATCGGGTCGAGCAAGGGGTGTTACAACCACAAACCTCACGAATTCACCATCTTGCTTGTTTGCCTAATACTATCACCATCACTATTTCCCTCTCAACTCCTAAGTACCACTCTCAACCAATTATTTACCAAAGACCTACCGTGCACCAAACCTTACCCATCTCTTACCATCTAGCTTTTGACCCCTGACCCAAATATTTTGAAATTCCAATATCCACAACACTTTTTAATACTTGATAGTCATGAAACACCCAATAAACTAACACCACCAAGATAAGATATTAGAATTAGAAGAAGATGTAACACCCCTATACCAAGTTTGACTTAAGCAACCTGATATAGGAATATTACATTTGACGTCAAAGTAATTCTTGGCTAATTACTATTATGTTTGAACGTAAAAACGAACAAATAATAAATTTTAATAATTTATATTTAAATCAATTACTACTACTTGGGACATACTAAATTTTTCCTAAGTACATACCATTCTATTAAAAATTTTAAAGCGTACCCTCTTGTTGCTTAAAGATGTGATGAAATGAAGACTCGTAATCTCAAATACAACTCTTCAAAATTTCTGTACTTAATCTACGCACAAAAACAAACTATACACTGAGTATACACCTAGTGGTATTATTATAATTCAAATACTTAAGGTAAAAACAATATATATACACATTAAATCTTATCACTATTTTACCTTCAATAAATCATTCATGCATTTAAATTTTAAATTTATTCTAATAAAATGTATCTTAAATAGCTTTTCTTTATTTTAATTTATATATCTTCTTATTATATCAATATCCATTTCATGCATTTCATCAATAATCATTTCATTAAAACATTATTTCATATATTTCATTTCTATATCCTAATTCAATAACTTATTCTATTCCATATCTAAAACCTTACAACATTAGTCTTTCAATAATTATTTAAACCAACATTTTCAATAAAAATAATTATAATTAATTCATAAGATTATATTCAACTAACTCATACACTATTTCATTATTTCCAATTCATTCTATTTTCACTTCTTATTTCGATATCTCAATTTCAATTCACATTTCAATTTATAATTTCACTTTCTCATACTTTCAATAGTTCAATCGATCTATTCATTTGATTTTCTCATTTCATTTATTCAATTGATTTCAATATCAATAATTCGATATTTTAGCAAATTCATGAACCTTAAGTTCATGCTTCAAATCTCACATCTTAATTCCTTCATTCAACTTATAATTTCTTTCTCATATTTTTAATAGTACGATCAATCAAATTTATTTAATTTTCTCATTTCAATTGTTCACCCTATTAACAAACCTGGACTTTGACGAATATACGGATTCCAACCCAAACACACCAGTACGGCACATTGTGCCTAAAACGGTACATAGTACTTGATCAGTATACGACAAATAAGTGCCTGAAACGACACACGAGGTGCCTGATAAGACACATGAGGTGCCTGATATACGACACATAAAGTGCTTAATCGGCAAAGCCGATATATCGTACCTTTCCAAATCCTATGGCATGTCAATTATATCCGACTAAGCACGACTAGTTAATAGGGTATTTTAATTCTTAATTCACTTTCATTTCCAATTCAAGATCACTTTTCAATTACAATTTCACATCCAAATCAACATACAGTTCAATTATACATACACATTCACCATTCAATTCAATTCTCATTCAATTCAAATTCACTTTTCCACTTTCTAATCAATAAGCAATTCAATACTAATACATATTTCAGATAATCACATATAATCATATTTCGATTCAATTCAAACCACTTTTCAATCAATACACAATTCACATATTCACACATATTCATAAATTAATTCACTTTTATTTAATTCATATTTTTAATTCATTTTCCAATCAAATTCAAATCACTAATTACTTTTCAATCAATATACATTTCAAATACTCACATATTTTCTTCATTCAATTCAAATCACTTTTAGTTTCCAATCAATATACTTTCAAATATTCACATAGTTCATAATTCAATTACTTAATTCAAATCACTTTTAATTTTCAAGTTGTTCACATTCAATTTCAATAGCCATAAACATTTTTGAATCAATTTCATTCAAATCAATATCATCATTTCAATTGCTTAACTAATTTTACTTCCATGCATTTTAATTAAAATATAACAATTAATAATAAATATATTTGAATTATAGTAATACAAACCCGGATTTGTTAGATTACTCCTCAATAACTTTTCCTTTCCTTTCGGTGCCGATGCCTCGGGTTCTTTGCTAACCACGAAAATAATAATAATTTACACTTATTAATTACAGCACTAATTTATAATAAATGATTGAATTTCTATTCAATTTATACCCTAATTCCAATTTAATCCTAATTAACTCATTTACTTTTATAATTCAATTCATACTTCATTTCTATTCAATTTCCTTTCATATTTCACTTAACTATCTAATGTTCATAATAAAATTATAATTTAAAATTTCTTTCAATTTAGTCCTTTAAACACAAACTTATAGCTTCTTTTACAATTCAATTCCTTACTAAATCTAACTTGAAATTCATTCAATTAAATCCCTAATTCATCTTTTTGTTCTACATGAACTATACTTATAAAAACCTATGAACTTTTAGAGTATCAACTTAATTTCATCAAAACCTTGTTCTAAAGCTTCTAAGTAAAAAAGGACTTAATTAACTTATCTATTAAAGCTTTAAACCTTCAAACCCTAGTTTTCCCTTTTTCTTTTCTTTCCCTTTTCTTTCTTCTTGTTTTCCAATGGCTTCTGCTGTTCTTTCTTTTGCTTTCTTTTCTATTTCATTTCTTTTATATCTTTTATTAATATATATGTATATATATTAGTTAATAATGATAATAATTATAATAAATATTTTTAATAACACATATTTACATTACATTTGTTACCACTTAATTTGTTTATCATTATATTTGTTACCACTTAATTTGTTTATCATAGACGAAAATCTCATAATATAATTATTTAATTAATAACTATCTTTTACATAATTTTTAAGTAAATAAATAGGTATAATACAAATGTATATATTTACATTATTACAATTGTCATTATCCAATTTATTTTTTATCTGAAATCTCACAATTTAATTATTTATCTGATAAATATCTTTTACTTAGTAATAATAAATAATAAATATATATTTACTAATTAAATATAAGTATTATAAATGTACATATATATTTTTTACAATTGTACAATATCATCACCATCAATTTGATAAATTTTTGATTTATTCATATAATATAATATTTTTAATTTATAACTAATATAAATTACCATATAATAAAATAATTATATACATTATAACTTAATAATAATTAAACAATAAAATATTAGATTTTTATCAACATTTGCCGCCTCATTTATGGTGAATGGTATATTTTCCATTTTGGTCCCCCTTTCTTTTTATTAATCTATAATTCTACTTTTACCCCTTATTCAATTTAGCCCTTTTTCCTAATTTCTCTTAATTAAGCTAAATTCACTTAATTAAAGCCTAATTAAACACACAACTAGCCTCACAAATATTCCTAATAAATATTTACGAACTCGATTCACTAAGACGAAGGTCCTATAACTCGCTTTTCCGGTGCCCGTGAATTTTGGCTCATTACAGAAGAAGAAAAAAAAAAGAAAATAATAGAAAAGAGAATCGGGAAAAAAAATAAAAAGAACTCATCTTAGCTTAGTCTGGTTCAAGTGGTTCGGGTTCATCTCTTGATGATCTCAATAGTCAAAAGTTAGCCATTGACTAGGGAAGTAAGATGAGGTTGAAAACATCAATGGCCAAAGAAGACAACCTGAACTCATTGAAGAAGTAGTAGCGGTTGGTGATGGCTAAAGGTTTTTTAAAAAGAAAAAAGAAAAAATAAAGAAAAGAATAGAAGTGATAAAGAAGTAGAGAAAGTGAAATAGTAAGTAGAAAAGAGATTACCTTTGGTACCAGTGGCATGTGAGGGTGAGTTGAAGATGGTGAAACATTGTGTATGGTTATTGATGAGGGGGTTAAAGGGTGTACTGCTGAGAGTGAGAGAGGGTCCAATTGTTTCTTAATAGAATTTGTTGAATTTTTTTGTTTTATGATAAAGTTGATAGAATATGTAAAAATTTGAGGGCTAAATTTATTATTAGGCCAAAAAAAAAAGTTCACATCAACTTTCTAACTCTTAGCTAACGAAAACCGACGAGAGAGTGACTATAATAGTTAATTTCAAAAAATTGAATGACTAAATTGAAAAAATTATTAGTTGGACGACCAAAGCAGAACAAAATATATAATTGAGTGACTATTTTTATACTTTATCCTAAAAAAATCAAATAATATGCATTAACATAGCAAAAATCAATTAAATTAAACCATAAATTTGAACCTCATTAGTGATCTACGTTTTTTAACCCAACATAATGATAAGAGGGTCCATCCAAATAATTAAAGCCCATAATATAATTTCCCCTAAAATGGGCAATTTAGGGTTTTAAACTCCCCGAAGTTGTTAGGCCTTTTAATGCCATTTTAGGAGGGGATTTAAAAGCTAGGTCTTGAATGGTACCACCTTGAAGTTCAATTTAGAAAAAAATTTCAGACCAATTTACAAAACAGTAATTACTTTAGTGAATGTTTTGTCGCTCTTTTTTCTTTTTTGTATAATTGGCGACAATGGGTTGATCATGATCGAGATTTGGTCGGATTCTTTTTTTGTGGACTCAAGGGCATGTACTG
Organism: Gossypium arboreum; assembly: GCF_025698485.1. Taxonomy (NCBI): domain Eukaryota; kingdom Viridiplantae; phylum Streptophyta; class Magnoliopsida; order Malvales; family Malvaceae; genus Gossypium; species Gossypium arboreum. The sequence goes on along the minus strand of NC_069074.1, from coordinate 26,513,349 downwards.
CATTCCCTACAAGTAACTGTTTTTTAACCACAAATAGATATATCATATATGAACCAGGTAAGTTGAAAATGTGGATTTAAATATCTTCAAATATTATTTTATTTATAAAATAAATTCAAATAATATTTAATTTTGGATATTTACAAAATATTCAAATATTATAAAAAAAAATGCTGATATTGACTCGCTAATCCGACATCAAAATACTAGTTACTTATGTAAAATAAAGAAAAATAAGCCTAAGATATTGGCAACATATTTGGTTGGGGGGCTTATGAATAGATTCCAGCCCAATTCGGTGGACCAACCACCAAACATTAATTTAGTTGCCCTTTTCAATTTTTGCCCTCACCACTACCTAGAGAATGAAGAACCACTACAACCATCATCTTCTCCCTCGGTTCATGGGTAAATTTTTTTTTCAAGCTCAGCTCTTATTTTTCCATTTTGTGTTAGTGCCGGCGCCATTTGTGGTTTCATTTTCTCCCAAATTACAGTTCTTGTGTTAGTGCCGACACCGTTTGTGGTTTTATTTTTAAGTTAAGCTCTTGTTTTTCCATTTTGCATAGATTCAAGATATGGGTAAGCTTCCTCCTTCTTTTATTCTTCGTTCAATTGTTAATGGTGGAAGCCATCTTTCTAATTTCCACTCTTTTTCTTCTTCTTCTTCAAACAACATTGCTACCCACATCAAAGGCTTAAGTAAGAAACCCATGCCTGTTAGAGGAAAAGGAAAAAAAGATGATCACTTCGATATTGTTGATGATGCTTTAATTTTGTTCAATAAGATGATAGTCAAGTACTCAAAACCTTCAATTGTGTAATTTAATAAATTATTAGGAGCCATTTTTAGGATTAAACATTATGCCATTGTTGTTTCTATGCATAGACAGATCGATTTATTGGGCGTTTCCTATAATTTTTATTCTTTGAACATCTTGATTAATTGCTTTTGTCAATTAGGTCAATTGATTTTGGGTTTTCTGTTTTGGGGAAAATACTGAAGTTAGGTGTTGAACCTAGTGCTGTAACTTTTTCAAATTTGATTAATGGGTTTTGTAATCAAAGTAAGATTTCTGAGGCAGTTAGTATATTCGATGAAATGACTGAAAGAGGGTATCAACCTCATTTGATTGTTTACAGTACAATACTTAAGGGGTTGTGTAAGAGCGGTAATACTGATAGAGCTGTTGGGTTTCTAAGGCTGATGGAAGGCAGAGGTTTTGAACCCAATATTGTAGCATATAGTACCATCCTTGACTGTTTGTAAGAATGGGTTGTTAAAGGAGGCTCTTGATCTCTTATCTGAAATGAAGGTTAAAGGCATTAAACCAAATATCATTACTTACAGTTGCTTAATTCATTGTATGTGTGATTCGGGCCAACAGGAGGAGGCAACAAGGCTTTTGAATAAAATGGTGGATAACAATATTTCACTTAATATTGTCACATATACTATATTGATTGATGCACTTTGCAAGGAATGAATGATTTCTAAAGCTGTAGAGACCATTGACATGATGAGAAAGCAAGGGTTGAAAAGGATAAAGCTAGAAGAGTTTTACAGTTGATGATTGAAAAGGGTTGTGCACCTAATGTAGTTACTTACAGCACGATGATCAATAGATATTGCAAAGGTAAAAGGTTAGATGAAGCAATGGAACTCTTTCATGAAATATCTCAAAATAGAACCTTCTGAATATAGTCACACAAAACACTCTAATGCAAAGTATGTTTCAATTAGGGAGAGTTTCAACTGCATGTGAACTGTTTACAAAGATACTTGCTTCTGGACAAGTTCCAAATCGAGTGATCTGTTTGATTTTGTTGGATGGCTTATTTAAAACAGGTAATCTAATTTTTTCAAGCAATGCAAAAAAATGGGTTGGAACTTGATATTGTCCCATATACTATCCTAATTGATGGGTTGTGCAAAGCTGGGCATATTGAAGTTGCCAAGGAATTATTTCGTCAACTCTCAGACTGTGGTTTAAAACGAATGTTTACAAATATGGTGTAATGATTAATGGACTGTGTAAAGAGAGATTGCCAGATGAAGCATATAGGTTTTTTGGGAGCATGGAAGATAATGACTGTTCGCCTAATAGTTGCTATTATAATGTAATGATTCAGGGGTTACTTCGAAACAGCCATACCTCAAAGGCAATGCAACTTCTTATGAAAATGGTTGGCAAGGGCTTTTCTGCAGATGCATTCACTACCAACTTATTTATGGATCTCATCGTACATTCTAATAAATCAATCTTGCTTTGAAATGTTTCACAAATTGTGTAAAGATCATCACTTGTAAATGTGAATCAATTTTTACATAACCATTGTATAGTTATAAAAGATTCTATTTTCAATATTGTTGATTTTGTTCTGACTTGCGTAGTGAGTGGGAATGGTAATATTAAGAAATTAGGGGAAAACCAATATTGCTTGTGGAATTTTTTTTTTTTTGCAGTATAAAGTAAAAAACTTTATTGGCGAAAAACATACGGACCATTGGCATTGAAATCAGTAGGAGTATTGTCTCTGAAGTGTTAATTCAACAATTCAATAAAAGTTAGAAATGACCATTCAAGAAAGTGCTCTAAAATTATATCCAACATTATGTGAAGTAGAAGGTTTAACTGAGGATGAGCGCTTTTGCGCATTGAGCAAAATTTTTAATCATCCAATGCAAACGCAAATTCCAGATCATCTAAAATTATATCCAACATTAAATTATTTGTTTCACTAATGATATTTTAGCACGTTAAATATGTATTGTAGTTTAAAAATAATAAAGTAGATTATATATTATTTTTATAGTATTATATATTATGATTTTTAATTCATATAATAATTATATTAAGAATTTTATTAAATTATATATTATTTTATTAAATTATATTTAATAATAATTATGTTAAAATTTGGTTAAACTATTTATTATTTTTATTAAATTATTTTAATAATACTCTTATTAAAACTTAATAATAATAACAATAATTATCTACCTAAAAAAATCTGTTAAGGGTATTTTGGTCATTTTAGTTTTTTTCCTTATGCTATTACAACATCATTCCATTCAACCAAACACAAGAAAACTATTACAGTTCTCTTCCATTCCATTCAACCAAATAGTTGAATTACTGATTACAGCTCTATTTAATTACAGCCCTATTTAATTACAGCCCTATTCCATTATAGTGAACCAAACGTACCCTGGATATTTCAAGCGGAGATCCCTTTCCATGGAGCTAGGATGTTGCTTTCAAAACAGAACCGTAATGTTCTTTTAATAATCTTGTTGTAACTATTTTTATTACACCGACTTTTCATCTGAGAAATATTAAGGCTAACTGTGTAGCTTTTAAATTTCGGGGTTATGAATGGTTTGAGTTATATATGAAAATTTTAACCAAAATAGAAAGTTATATATATAAAAGGATATATATTTAATAATTTAGATAAATAAGAGGAAGTGGGTTCGAGTGTATTGAAGCGTATTATTCTCCTATTTAAGGGTTGAGGAGGGGTCATAGGTAGTTCTAAGCATTGTATAAAAATCAAATATGATTAAAACCTATAATGAGATTATTAAAAGAAAATTAAATCATCCCAACATAGCTAGTGAACAAAGTGGTAGATTCGTAGTAGAAGTTTCCATCAACTGAACGGTCAAATTGTGATTGAGTTTATACTTTTTAATTTTTGAGTTGAATTTTTTTATTTTTAAATAATTAAGTATAAGAATAATATTTGATACATTTTCAATTAAATATTTAGATTCTATAAGTAAAATTAGGGGTTGGCAAATGTCCTCTAAGATATAGTAAAATATAAAAATATATATATTTTTAAAAGGGAACAAACTGTTTTAAGCTATGATTGAATTTATATTTTTAGCTTTGAGCTCATTGACCACAATTTATTTTATTGTTTAAAAATAATAAAATATAATAATATTTAATATATGGTCAGTGGGTTTTAGACTCTATAAATAAAGTTAGGGGTTGTCAAGGATCCAATAAGATATAGTAAAATCGTAAAATAAATGTTTTAAAAAAGAGACCCAAACTGTTTTAGGCTGTGATTGAGTTTATATTATTCATCTTTGAGATGATTGAGTTTAATATATTTTATTGTTTAAAAATAATAAAATATAAGAATAATATTTGATATATTGTCAATAGAGTTTTTAAACTCCATAATTAAAGTTAGGGAGTTAACAAGTGTATAGAGTATAGTAAAATATTAAAATATATATATTTTAAAAAAGATACCCAAGTTAATTTTTAAGATTGCTTGGGAAGTAAAAGAAGTACATTGCTAGCATACCAAATACTAACCCTAAAATATAACTTTATGTTAATGATTATATATTTTATAATTAAATTTAAATAAAAATAAAATTTTAAATAATAAAACAAATCATTTGGGTGAGTTAGACTAAACTCGAACTCGAGCTCAAATCTAAAATTTGTTTTAGAATCAGTCCTCTAAATAGTAGTGCCAAGACTTTGAAAAAAAGAATAATAGTAAAAAACTATGGGTTAACCAATCACAACAAACAATGATTAGTTATATTGGCTGTACAAGGAATTGATGGTATGATAGATAGGGGTGTAAATAAGCCGAGTCACACTCAAATATTGGCAAGCACGAGTTCAATATCTCGTTTCAAAATTCGAGCCCGATTGAACATCAAAATTTAGGCTCGAGCTCGATTAAGTTTGTCTATCAATTTTTGTACGTAAGCTTGAATTCAAGCTTGATTAAGCATGTTTGTATATGAGACAGAGCTGATTTTGCTTTCTAGTTGCAATTGGAGCTGACTAACTACAAGAGTAAAAATTCAAGATGGAAATAAAAGTTGGTTACATAGTTTAAAAACTTACTACTTATGCAAAGCTTTGTCTAGAGTGTAATCCACGATCAATCTACTACAAGATGTGATTAAGTTCACTAAGTTACAATCTGACTATTATACATTAATTAGATCATTCGCCCCACTAAAACTTTCTCTTGGAAGTTTAGTTACAAATTAAACAGAAAAAATATTTTATTTATAGCAAATCTATACCAAAATAAGTTACTCATAACGAACAAGATAAATGTTGTCAATCTCATATCTAAACAAGAAACAAGCTTAAAAATTCAACTGGTGTGAATTTTAATCTCCTTGAATTGTGATTGTGTATATCTTCAATATGGAATAAAATAGCACAGATTTTCTAGGAATAATCTTTTAAAGAAAATGGATATTTTCAATTAAAGAAATTCAATCACATCGAAAGTCTTCAAAAAGCTCTTACTTGACTTGATTTCCTTCATATTCCAATACAATAAATGAACAAATTGCGGTGGAAAATCCTTCAAGATATGTATTAAACAGTGCAAGGTTTTTGGATTAAAAGAATGCCAACATATATGGCAAGTTGTACAACAAGCTAGATGCAAGTTAAGTTGCAACAAGAAAGTGTAATTGGCATTAACAATATATAAGCTTGAACTCGTTCGTAATTAAACTTTTTGTATATAATAAGGATAAAGTTATAATTTCATGATATAGAAATATATTCAAATGAAAAGTTTGATTCAATTCAAATTTATAGTAGTCAAATTCGGTTTGACAAATAGCTCGAGCTACTCAAACTTGAGCTAGACTCAATAATTATTGTTGACACATGGCAACAACTTCAGGTATCGTTTCATTGCCTTGTTTATTTTAAGAGTTGACAAATTTAGAATAAAAGTATTGGACTATATGTTGTGGAATTATTTGGACGAATTAAAGCTTAAAACATGAAGACAAATTGCCTTGAAATTGAAGACTTGAAAATTAATTTCTTTCGGATTAATTCAAGTTACTTGTGGAACAATTAAAAACATTTTGTATAGTTGAAGACTTTAGATTACACCGGGACCTTTATGGAATTATTATCTTATGCCGATTTTTAGCTTTACTTTATCGAAAAGTGATTAGATTAAAACTCTTATATAAAAAAAAATTAAGCTTTGTGTAGGTTAAAATAGACTGAGAGATTAAGAGAGCACAAATTTGTTCAAGTTAGGAACGTTTTTATGTGTGCATTGTTTCTGTAAATAATTAAGAGAGTCTCTTAAGTTGTAAAACTAAGCTTTCAAGAGGTATGCTTAGTAGGAGAGTGATCTATTCTTGTATAATGGTGAGGCCACTAAATTAGTGAGTGTTAGACTAGTGTTAGGACTTAAATTATTAGTTGTACTATGAGAAAGACAGTGGATCATTGCTCTGGATAAGGCCTCGTGGATAAATTGAGGTTGAACTGCGTAAACAATCTTGGTATTCTTTATTGTTTTCTCACTTTTGGTTTCGTGGTTGAAATTGTGGCCACAGTTCCAAGCACTATTGTATCCACAATTTATGTTTTTCAAAGCAAGTACCCCTTGTTTGTACAACTACCAAAATTAATTTAAGTTTTTCTTGAATTGAATTTTAGGACAAAGTCAGAAAATTACTTTAAAAGAATCAGAGATAAGCCATAAATTATAAATTATTGGAGGGGGGCAAAATATAATAAATCTACCATTTTTGAGAGGCCAAGGCCACAGCCTCCCCCTTTATCTTTGTCCTCCTCGAAGTTGAATATATTACGAAAATGAATATCTCATTTACATACGAATGTTTCATACTATTACTGTGTTAAAATCAATTATTAACAAATTAGTATAGAATTAATAGAGCCGATAAATTTTTTTATTTTAAAAATAGTTATAATTAATGATCCTTCAACCTTAAATCTTGAAATTTCGTTTTAAAATAAATGCAATTAGATCAAATCCTCATTTTATTAACCTTATTTAATTTTTGTTTAACATTAAAATCAATATTTAAGTTAAAAGCATATTTTCATTGAATCAATCAATTTGTCTAATTTTACCATTTCAATGCAGATTTCATCGAATCAATTTATCTAACTATCAATAATAATAAAAAATCAATTGTCCAACATCAACAAAATCTGCATTATTCTTCTTAAAAGAAAGCGTATTATGATTTATGAGATGCAAATTTGCAATTTTTCAATATAATTATTAAATTATTTATAAATTTATTATACACTTCAACATCTACAAGTTACAGGACAGACCGCAAACATTTAAAACCATCGATTGGGTTTCGTTGATGGGTCTAGTTTTGAATATTTTCCTCTATTTTTATATTTGTATATTCATATCTGGTTGATATTTTATATGTACTTACTTTCTTTTGTGTCAAAGGAAGAAATCCAGCTCATTATTGTGAATGTGTGATAGGATCCAACGTGGGGAGACCTGCCAGTTCACCCATTTCTTTTTCTCATACTACAACAAATTCCATCTTCATATTTAACTCAAAAATTCCTTTACATTCCTATATTAATAATCAAAAACCGGTAATTAACCGATGATAGATGATTTAATTCTCGTATTGAATATGAAGTCAATTTAAAATTTTTTGGTAGTATCTACCTATCAATTAGAAGATTGGTTTTCCAAAAGCGTTGTGATGACTAAAACTCAGGGGCTGGCTGGGCTGGGTTTACAAAGAAGCCATAATATGACAAACATGCGATTTTCCAGTAGGGAATTGCGCGTGGAACATGATAATGCTCTTCCATTAACAACTAATCCCCAATCTTTGTTTATTACGATTTGAGGAGATGAAAATGCTAGTTGAGAAGCTTTTTGAGATTTTGTTTTCAACGCTGCCGCCCCATTTCCCTCTGGTTTGTGATCCTAACTGTTATATTCTGTGCTTATGATTAGTGGCGTTTATGAACATGGGTTCATGTGGGAATATGCATCCCTATACCGATAATATTAAGCACGATTTGGTACCAAAATTTATACATGTCATGATATAAATACAGAAATATATGTCCATAAATACATGACATTTAGTGAACAAGTCCTTTGAATGATGATTAAACAACTCTGCCAGTGCGTGCAAGTCTGGTTCTTTTATATACAATATTTATTTATTGATACAACTGGTTGTTTTATATTTTCTCAAGGAAATAGGGGCCCCTATCACTATTTTTATTACACTTTAAAATAAACTCATCTATAAGTAATCACCAATTTAATTTGTTCTATGTTTGGTCAAACACACCAAATCATATAGAATAATATATTTCTGTAAATCCCAATTTGTTGTTATTATTATTATTATTATTACTATCTGACAGGTTAACATTATGAAACTAAAAATCAAGATATATAGCCACAATGAAATTCACAATGAACAGTAAGGGACCAAGGGGTATTGATTGTGGAGTTGGGAGGGTATATTAATGCAGAGACAGTGAAGGACAGGCTTGAGTGCATACAGTCACGGAGCTGTCATTCTTATTTTACCAACCCAACTCTCTCCCTTTCCCCCACTTTCAACATCTCAAGTAGGACTATAGACAGCAAATTAACGTTAGCAGCTGTCTGGTCTCTCCTCTCTCTCTCTCTCTTTCTCTCTTACAGCAACCACAACAATCAACCAACCAACCAACCAACTTCCATAACATCTTTTAAAGTAAGCTTCATCCCATTCGCAGACCATCTTCAATGATTCATTTGTTGTGAGCTTATAGAGTGGGGGCGGCGCCTTTGGAAATGGATAAAGAGACAAGAATCGTAAAGCAAACATTAGCAAAAGTGATGAAGATCATCAACCGGAATTGCAGAAGCTTCAGCTTGTTACTACATCAATCTTGTCAACTGTAAATATAAATCCGATAAAGGAAAGTTACCCATTTGTTTTTGTTTTGCTTTGTTTAAAAAGGCAATGACGGCTGCTTATCCATCTTACCGATCACCATTCGGTGACACGACGTTGACGAAAGTGTTTGTTGGAGGATTGGCTTGGGAGACACCCACCGATGACATGCGTAGGTATTTTGAACAGTTTGGAGAGATTCTTGAAGCTGTTATCATCACTGATAAAATAACTGGGAAATCTAAAGGATATGGCTTTGTAAGTATCTTTTCTCTAATTAATTTCTTCTTATAATATATATGTATAGTTCATTAAGATCACTGCATTTCTGTAGGTTACTTTTCGTGATCCAGAATCAGCTAGGAAAGCTTGTGTTGATCCAAACCCTATAATCAATGGAAGAAGAGCAAATTGTAACATTGCGTCACTTGGAAGGCCTACACCTTCACCTCCACGAGGTTGATCAACTTTTCTTTTCTTTTTTTCTTTTTAAAGTATTTCCGCCAGAAACCTTTATTCGAAACATATAATGAATTGGATATGGTGAATTTATATATGCAGGAAGCATTCAAGGTAGCAATCCTTATCAGGTTGTTGGACAGCAAGGTGCACCATCTTATAGTGGAGTTGCAGCACCACTGCCACCACCTCCACCTCCGGCTCCGGTCTTTTATGCACCATACGGGTATGTACCACACATTGTTTTCATTCAAAGTGATCCATGCCTTCAACACATTTCTTTTTTTTTTCTTTTGCTTATAGATATGAATATTAATCAATTTGGCAAAACCGGTAAATTTTTCAGAAAGCATGGCTTTGCTTTGTAGGGCTCAAATGTGTATATCAAAATGGTCCCCCAAATGATGTTTAGATATATGAGTTTATACCAACAGGCCCATTTTTAGGCTTTTAATTAGTATGTTCAGATTTTATGCATTCTATAGTAATCTCATGCTTACCGGGTACTAATTAGAGTGTTTGATGAATTCTGTGTTTACAGGTACACAACTTACGGTCCTGAATATGGGTATCACCAAGTAAGTGATTATATTTGTTTTTTTTTTTTTTTTGTTCAATATTAAGTCAAATGGTTCATAAGCCAACAATGTTGATTGAATGGTCGCATTGCAGGCTGTCTATAATCCACAAATTCAGCAGCCACAATACTATCATCAACTTTATGGATCATCATCATCATCATCAATGGGCTCCCCATATTATTATGGGTATTGTCTGCAACCTCCAAGAGGGACATTTTCTGCACAACGCTTCCATGGACCTTCCTATCTTTACTATCCTACTCCAATGGAGGGGTCCTCCACCAATCCTCCTCCCCCACCCTTTCCCTCTTCCTCAGGTAAAATTTTTCTAATATTATCATCTACCATCGATATTTACCGTAATGATCACGGTAGCATTCGTTACATCCATGTGAATGAGCTGTATGTATTGTTGACTTATTGCCATTGCCCCAAATCATTGATCCATAGAAAGTCATGACAGAGGAGCTAGCATTGTGTAAACTAGTAGTGATTGCATGTGGTTTCAGTATCTGGGATGATGGTTGATTCAGATTCATGGAAAATATGGAGAGCCCCACTAAACATGTTATGCACTGTGTTTTTATTTTTTTATATGCAAATGTGGAGAGCCCCAAATTACCATCATTTTTCATCCTGCCATCGTATTCTCACCCACAAATGCAGATATAATAGATAAAGTATTATAGAGATAACTTTATCAAAAGATAGGTTGTATTTTTTCTTTTTAGTCAGAAAATGAGAAAAATAGTCTAAGAATATTAAATGAAAGAGTAAAATAGTTTTTTTAGTTAAAATTTTTATCCATTTATATTGTTAAAAACTGACATAACTGACAGATATACATGGCGTGCTATTTATACCGCATGTCAACTTACAATATTTAATTTTTAATAATAAAAATAGATAATTTTTTGTAAATAAAACGAAATGTATTCCAACTCTCAATCCAAGAAACTTTATTATACTTTTACCACATATAATATATATGATAACATTTTTTTCCATTTTACTAATTTTGGTTGCAGATTCTCAGACTCAACAACATACCACAACAGAAACAGAAGGTGGTGTCACTACATCTGAAAGTCCAAAACCCTAAAAAGATGTTGAAACTGTATAATCTTGAGGTTCTTCAAATCACCTTATTTCACTCTTATATTTCTCAACAATTCGGCCATAGGTGACACTGCAATGCCCCCTCTTTGCAGTAAAAAGAGCGCTAATCAACCACCCTAAGCAGATTTTTTTTCCCTCTTCTTTAATTCCCAAGAAAAAAAGGCCATTAATTCTTATATTTTTTTCCCAAAGTTCTCATTCTAAGTGATTCATTCATTAAGAGTTTAACACATCTTTTTACACAATTGTATGAACAGTAAAGGGAATTGGATTACCTCAATAATCATTTTTTGTTGTTGTTGATTAACAATTTAGCTCTCAACATGTTTTTTTTTTCGTTGATTTTAAAAATATTAGCTATATTTTGAGGGCTAATTAGGTATTAAATATTGAGTTAATGAATTATGTCATTATTTTGTTAAAGAATTAACAACAATTAAAGAACGAGTGATTGGAATGTCACAAATCGATAAACGTTTGTGATATTTTTATATTTTGTATGTTTATTTAATTCTTGTTGTTAGATAATAATATATTTTAACATTATAATTTGGGTAAATTACCATAATTAGTCATACAAGTATTAGGGTGTTCTTATTTAGTCACTTGAACAAAATTTTCAATTTAATCATTGTCCTTAAAGAAATTGTATATTTTGGTCATTTCGTCGTTGAATTCCTAATGGATGCTGGCGTGATCTTTTTTATATTGGCATAATAACAAATTCAGATATCAACATTTACATGCTATGTCAATTTGATCATGATTCTAAAAAACTCAACAAATTTAACCCTTAATATTTACATATTCTGTCAATTTAGTCATCATTCTAAAAAGAATTATAAAATATTTAAAAAGTTTATATAGAAAAGAAAAATACATAATAAAAAATTAAAATCCACGTCCAAATCAAGGTTTTCAGGATCAGATTGGTGGTCTAATTGGTCAAATTACCAATTTGTTGATTAGTCTAGTCTAGACAATTCGATTTATTAAAAATCATAAAAAATTAAAAAAAATATTAAAAATAAGTTCAACCTGTTTTTTAACTTGATTCAAGTGGTCTAGTTTAAAGTCTTTTTTTGGATTGATACCTTAACTAGTTTTCAGTCCATCTAATTCGATTTAGATAACCATGATGCAAATGAAATATGATGATAAGATTAAAATCAATTAATTTACACTATGTTTAGATTTATAATTGTGAAGGAAAAGGTTCTTTTACTTAACTTTCCCTTTAATTTGAGGTATACAAAAATTGAATATTTTGAGAGAAAGTAAGGGATAATCGCATTCCTTAATTTTTGCTTAAAAAGAAAAGGATCTTTCTTTCCTCAGCTTTGCTTTCTTTTCCTTTATATTACCTCAATCCAAACATAGAGTTATTGTAACTATAATGTGAGGTTGGCTAAATTAAGCTATATTGTTTTAGGTAATCATTTGATATCTAAGTTTGACATTTTTTTAATGTGATACTTATATCTTTTTTGTCCAATATGGTATTTGCATTTGACAAAAATTTGACATTTTGGTACCCAAAAGTAATGGTGTTAACTTTTTAGTTTTTAATTTGGATTTCAATGAAGATTTGATGAAAATTCACGATTAACTAATAATATTAGCAATTAACTTTCGTAAAATCAACCCTAAATCCAAAACAAGAATTGCAACCATCAAACTGTATATAACAAATGTAACACCCCTAACCCGTATCCAACGCCGGAATTGGGTTACGAAGCATTACCGAATAACATATATCATTTGCATACATTCATACATTCATAATCAAAATCCATTCATATCAATCACATTGTCCCTTGTAAGGTCCTACAAGACCTTAAAACATGCTTAGAAGTGATTCGGGACTAAACCGATAACATTCACAAACTTTGAGAAACTTGTAAAATTTTCTAACATTTAAGGGTCACACGTCCGTGTGAACAGGCCGTGTGCCTCACCCGGCTACCAAACACGCCCGTGTCACAGACCGTGTGAAAACAGGGCATACATACTGACTTGCACCACACGACCGTGAACACGCCCGTGTGCCAGGCCGTGTAAAATCTAATGGGGGTTACTGACTTGGATCACACCACTGACCACATGCCAATGTGCCAGCCCATGTGCCACACACGACCAATAGACACGCCCGTGTGTCTAGGTCGTGTCAAAACTGTAGGGTATACTGACTTTAATTCAAAAGGTACCCTAGGGGACACACAGCCGTGTAACATGATCGTGTGTCACACACGGCTGAGACCCATGCTTGTGTCTTTACCCATGTGGACAAAAATAGACTATTTGCAAAGCCAATTTGCCACCCTAACCACAAGCACACATAGCAACCAAAATAGCACCATTTCAATACATCTTTAAGCAACCACAAACATGCCAAATCATACTCATATCATGACATCTATTTATAACCATTCAACCACTCAATTCCATATTCAAAACATACCAAAACAATGTACCATAGTCATCAATTTGCATAACTTTGAAATGTACTTTCAATAATTTTCTATCATCTAAATAATGCCTCCCAAACATATCAATTCATCATATACAAAATATACCATAATATACCATTCCTCAAGCATTAATACACAAACTTACATCTATCCAAAATAGCCAACTCATAACCATACCAAAACAAGCCTACATATAAAGTATTATATACATCACATATATATATCTTACCAAACACAATTCAAGCCAACTTAAATGGCCATACACATCAACATTCACAAGTTAAATCTAATGGATATAATCACAACTCAAAACATATCAAATTAACACTAGCCTATACATGCCATATACCATATATACAAGGCTTCCAAAAATACCAACGAGATGATCGATAGTGTGAAGACTTTTTCTGACGATCCCAGAGTTCGAGCTAGCTTCGATGATCTATAAAAACATGGAAAGAACACACAAAGTAAGCTTTAAAAGCTTAGTAAGCCATACACAAATAAATCATTTTATGAATCAATATCATTACCATCAATTAAGCAAAATATGAATAAGCACAATTAAAAACACATTCAAGATCACAAACCTTTCTATTAATCAATTTATACATCTCAAACATACCAATTCATCAATTATCTTCTCTTCTCAAAGCTCATATGAATTTCGTACATACTTGAATCACTTAGCTCATTCACATATTCTTTCTCAACTTAACTTTGCCCGTTGAACCATTCGGAATCATTAAGGATATTCGAAAATCACATAAGCTCGTATAATGCCATATCCCAAATATGGTCTTACATGTTAACACATATCGATGCTACTGTCCCAGACAGGGTCTTACATGAAATCGATTAACGATGCCAATGTCTCAGACATGGTATTACACGTAATCTCAATACAATGCCAATGTCCCAAACATGGTCTTACATGTAATCACATCTCGATAGCCTAATGTCATAACATTCATATCCTATACTATTCTTAGGGTTCGTACGGGACTTTCAGATATCGTAACTTCATCAATTCATACTCGTACTTACTCGTTTGACATTCGTAGCAATTCAATGATAATAAAACATATATAATTCAATTCAAATACATTTATTTGCATATGAACTTACCTCGTAATCGGAATAGACGAATTGGATCGATTACTTGATAACTTTTGATTTTCCCCGATCCAAATCCGATTTCTTTCTTTCAGGATCTATATAAATTCAAAATTAACTCTTTTATTCCTCAATTCATTCAATTTCATCCAAAGCATACAATTTAGGGATTTTACACGCTAACCGCTATAATTTCACATTTTCTCAATTTAGTCTCTATTTCACAGAATCACAAATTACACAATTTCTTTCTAATTTCATACAAGCCAAATTTCATATAGCTTCATATCAATCCATATTTTCATTTATTTTACACATTTAGCCACACATTTTACACTTTTCACAAATTAGTCCTTTTTATGCAATTTCACTAAAAATTACTTTACAAAAGATGACAATCTATCAACAAATACTCATTTTCCATCATCAAACATTCAAGAACTCAAGCATTCATCAATGGAAATTTACAAAATCACCAAAAAATTCAGAAATTAGGGTACGAGCTCGCTAGTACTCAAAGCAACGATCACAAAAACATAAAAATCATCAAAAGCCGAGCAAAATACATACCTTAATTAAGCTTATCAATGGCCGAACCCTAGAAACATGAAAAATGGCTTCTTCCTGCTTTAATTTCGAATAAGTATGATGAAAGATGAAACAAAATTTGATTTTGTTTTAATTATAATAACTTAATAATCAAATTACCTTTTATCCATTAATTAAAACCACCAAAATTCATGATATAATGCCCATTAATGTCCATTAACATTATCAATGGGTTAATAACATCATAAGGACTTCATAAATAACAAACCATAGCAAATAAACACTTTTAAATTATAGCATGCCACTTTTATATTTTATGCGATTAAGTCATTTTTCTCAAATTGAGCTATTAAACGATAAAATTAGCTCACGAAATTTTTCACACATACATATTCACATGCTGTAAACACATATAATAATTTTAAAATAATTTTACGACCTCATATTTGTGATTCCAAAACCACTGTTCTGATTTAGCTAAAACAGGGCTATTACAATAAATTAAAAACAAAATTAAACAAATTCACATTTAACATTAAATCACCAAATTTCAAACTTAATAATATTAAAAATTGAATTTCATCAAATTAACCTCAAAATCTGAATTAAACATTAAAATTAATATTGATACCTTTAGTACTACAACAAAAGAAATTTATAAAGACATTTTCTTTTTAGCTTTAACAACGTTTATAATCAACACCAAAAGTTTAATAGCACAGACTTGAAGTGCCGCAAAAAACGATGCAAATTTCGGCTTTTTTACTCTGATGATATAAAAAACTAATTAAATACCAAAATTATATCCCCATGAAATTATTTACCAAAATGAGGTGAAATGAACGGTGCCGAGGGGTGGAGGGATTCTACTCAATCATACCTCCATTATTAGCCTATGATATGTTTAAAAATAATAATTTTTAATGATGGAGGGACATTATACGACGGTATCGATATATAAAACAAAATACGAGACAAAATATGGAAGAAAATAAGGGTAAAAATGGGTGGAGGATGCTAAACTGATGGCACCTCTTGTCCTTCCATTCTTCAGCACTGTTCATTTCACCCCATTTTGATAAATAATGCCATGGGGATACCATTTTGATATTTAATTAGTTTTTTGGTATTATTAGGGTAAAAAAGCCGCAAATATCTTAGTTGACAAATATCACTATGTTTTTATTTCAAAAAAAGACCATTCAAGAAACACATGGGTATTATCCAAGAACGGGTTTAATTCATTTATATTTTATATAGACAACTATATTCTTCAAAATTCTTCTATCATGTACATATGTGCATTCAAATTTAACAAAAGTTAAGCTTGGGTACTACTTTGGTTAACTATAACAAAATATAAGCACTTAATTGGCGAAAAAGAAAAAACCCAGGTACCATGCTGAACTTTCAATTCAAACTCAATTTTCATTTGGTAGATTAACCCTTTATTTTTACTTAATATTGAAACAAATAAGTGGGTTAGAGGGTGAAGACTATTCACTTGGGTAGAGAGTAGTACAATGATGTTTGGATGTTGGTGGAGAGCCATAAGAAGGTCAATTAGAAGTATGGTTTGGACAAGTGTGTACACAGTCTTGACGATGGTTGACATAATGATATTTAAGAAGTTCCTACAACTCTTACGAGGCAAAGTGTTTATTGAAAATTGAGAGTTTGCCGCGCGTATGCTTGAGAGTTCATGTGTAGGATACAAAAGAGATGGGTTGTCCCTTGATGAGATGTTGGTGCGTTGCAAGATATATATAGTGAGAGAGGTTCTCCCAATGAGATGTAACTATATAACAATATTTGATACACATCATCTTAAAAGTTTAAAAGTAAATCCACTAATATTCATTTAAGATAATGCACTATTATTTAGTTCACTAACAGCGCATAAAATTATATGAGTTATCCTTTAATATATAGATGGTGGAGTTTTTTTTAACTCTACAAGTGAATAAAAGATCTCTATGTGTCTCATATATATTTTTATTCTTTAAAATATCAATTAAGGCCATTTGTCATGCAACATCCCAAATTTTTTATTGGACATGTGGTGTAATGTCGGTATTGAATAAGTTAATTTACATGAAAATTTGGTAAATAAGTTAAAAAAAAAGGAATATTTTGAAAATAAAGTGATTTAGATATGTGAATTTCTAAAAAGAATTTTAGAAGTGAAAACACGAGGAAAGGACCAAATAAAAAATTTTAAAAAGTTTGAGAGTTAAATTGTAATTTTGACAAAATAAAAAAGTGAGTTACTAGTTATAGATTGACATAAATATAAGTTGGAATACATATTTGCATGATGAAAATCATTTTTGGAATTAAATTGAAAAAATTGAAAAGTAAAAGGATTAAATTGTAAATTTCTAAATTTTACTGAGAAAATAGTAGAAGCACAATTTTTATCATATTAATGTTTTTATTATGAGCTTCAACAGAAAGATTTTCAATTTAGTATACCCCGACCACTTATTTCTTTATGTTTTTTTTTTTTTACTTTATTCAAATTGGATTGTTGTCAAAGACAAACAAAGCAGCAACAACAATTTTAAAATTACAGCAAAGAAAATTAAAACACGTTCCATCTCTAATAAACCTGTTAATACAACAAACAAAATCTCACCACCAAGCTTTAAACATTTTCACCCTATTACAACCTGCAATCACCAAGGAAAATGCCATTTCGTTACTTTTCTTTTCTGCCAATAAGAATACAATAGTTCCAGCCTTTGACATATCATTTTCAATACCTACAAAAATTGCTTGAAGAGACCAAAGTCTCATTACCTTGTTAGCACGCCAAGAAAACACCACCAATGAACCAAGTTCAATAAATAAAGAATCATCAATCTTCCATTTCATAGCTAAAAATACTTCCAGAGCAACCTTCACAGCACCAATTTCAGCCACATCGGCATCATATGTTGCTATTGAACCAAAAAACAATGCTCTTGCTACACCCTCATTATCTCTCAAAACACCTCCACATCCTACTCTATCTTCTTTTGCAATCCTACACACATTAAACTTTAACCAACCATGTGGAAGGGGCGCCAAAATGGAACAGCAGGGTTGGATTTAAAAGAATCAACCCTGCACCTTTGTGGACAAATTCACCAAAAATTCTCCTGCAACCTAACTTCATCATAAACTGCTCTAATCCACAACAGCGCCCTCATCTTTAATTGAAAAATAAAAAATTCCATATATACTCTCCTTCTTTCAAAAACCAACCCATTTCTTGCTAACCAAACTTTCCAACAAGCTGCTGAAATTGATATTGGCCAAAAACTTTTCCTCATTTCGGCCATTTTCACGTTAATGGATAAAGCGAAAAAGTCCTCAAAACCTTCAACCTGCTTCCAAACCACTTCCCACCAATTGAAAATTTTAATCCAAAAGCCTTCAATAAATTTGCATTGAAAGAACAAGTGGGATGTGCTCTCCAGCTCTCTTTCGCACCTTGTACAGCTTATCGATATATTTTGGAGATTCACCCCTCTTTTAACTAGGAATTCCTTAGAAGGAATTCTGTCGATAGGGAGCATCTAAAGGAAACTTCGTACTCTAGGTGGTACCTTAAGTTTCTATAATTTATCGCAAGCAAAATTAATATTCGCCCCACCATCTAATATCAATAATTCAGAGCATTTTTAATAGAAAACTCCCTGTATCTATCATTAGCCCAACACAACTTATCCTCTATATCCGAAACCAACACTGTGGCACTCACCCTCTCCGCCAATTCTCTGCACATCTCTTCCTCCCTACCCAACAACGATCTAGTAAAGAATTCATTCCAATTATCTCTACAATACCTAGAAAATCTCAAAACATTAGCTATCGAACTTTCCTTTTGCCTAGCAAGACGAAATAACCTTGGAAACTCTTGCTTTAATGGCCGATTACCACACCAAATGTCCAGCCAAAACAATGTCGTCCTACCATTCCCAATCCGTCAATAGAACCAGTCTATCCCCACCCATTTAGACACTACATCGTCTTTAGAGTTTTCAACAATACCTCTTCACACTGCTGACATATCTTTTTGATGTGTCGACTTAAAACGCCACATTTGCACATTCAACCTGTATTTTTTTAAAATAACCTTTTGCCATAATGCTTCTTTTTCAATCGTAAATTTCTAGCTCCATTTAGCCAATAAAACTTTGCTTTTTATTCCTAAATTTACCACTTTCGCTCTGTCCTTCACCTTAGGCTTACAAAAAGTATTCTAACTAATCTTAGCCATTTTCTTTTTCCCTTCCATATTCCCCCAAAGAAAATTCCTTCTAATCTTGTCGATCTTTTTTATAACTGTCACAGGATCTTGAAACAAAGACATAAAGTAAATCAACAAAGAAGAAAAAACAACATTGATAAGTACAACTTTTCCAGCCCAAGATAGCGTACGACACTTCCAACCTGATAATCTCTTTCTTACTCTATCAACAATCGGCTCCCATGTGGCAATTCTCTTCGGGTTCACTCCTAACGGAATTTCTAAGTAATTGAAAGGCAAAGAACCAATCTTACATTTGCAAATAGCTGCCATTCTAAATAATGTTTCTTCTTTCACACCGAAACCCACTAAGCAAGATTTTTTTGAAATTAATACTAACACCCGAAAAGAGCTCAAAACACCTTAGAATGTACTTCGCATTGCTTACCTCTTTTTCATTAGCTCTCAAGAATAGAATTGTGTCATTTGAAAATTGTAGATGAGAAAAAATTAGACAGGAATAACATCTTTAAAGTCTTCGATTAAACCCAACTCCACAGCTTTATCCAACGACAAATGAAGGACTTCCGTCACTAAAATGAATAAGAATGGAGATAGTGGATCTCCCTATCGAAGGCCTTTTACGAAATCTGAATTCATTAGACGTCGATCTATTAATGATAACTGCTGCTCGCGTCGTAGATATGCATTCCATCATCCAACCTCTTTATTTTTCACCAAACCCCATCTTGAATAACACCAACTCTAGAAAATCCCACCGAGCGTAGTCATAAGCTTTAGAAAAATCTAATTTAAAAATCAGATTACCCCTACATCCATCTTTTTTCTTAACTGAATGAATTAATTTATATGCTATTAACACTCTATCAAAAATCTGTCTACCTTTGATAAAGGTACATTGTGTGTCACTTACCATATCTCCGACCATCTCCCTTAACCTTTGAGACAACACTTTTGACACTATCTTGTACAAAGACCTCACCAAACAAATTGGCCTAAAATCTACTATTTCATTAGAATTTTCCACCTTTGGAATAAGTGTGATAAATGATGAGTTGATGCTTTTCTCAAGCTTTCCGGATATAAAAAAAAATCAAACATCAATCTAAACAAATCGTTCTTCACAATCTCCCAACATTTTCTAAAAAAACACAAATTAAAACCATCCAGACCAGGCGCTTTAGATTCATTACAACTCCAAACTGCCTCTTTGCTTTCTTCCATCGAGAACGGTTCCTCCAATTTCATCGACCTTTCCTTGTTAAGCTTTCTAAATTTCAAATCTAATTCCATTTTCCATCTTCTTGCTGGGCAATCAAAATGGTTTTTGAAAAAATTGAACAGCCCCTCTTTTGTCTCCTTAGGTTCCTTGAACCAATGACCCCCGATTTTTCTTTTAGCTTTGATTTTAACAGCTTTATGGAAAAAAAACACTGTTGGCATCCCTTTCCCTTAACCATGTCATCCTTGATTTCTGTCGCCAAATAGATTCTTTAAATTTTAACCATGTCATCCTTGATTTCTGCCGCCAAATAGATTCTTTAAATTTTAACACTTCTCAAAGCTTGATGTTCAATTGTTTTAACTCATTTATTTCTAACACGGCCAACTTTCTTTGTTCGCTTGCTTCATCTATCTCCTTTATCCTATCTTTACTTTCAATAATTCTTTTTTCCAAAATATTTCCATCATCAACATTCCATTTCTTAAGAGCTCCCTTCAGTTTACACAATTTAACTACCATTTTTACTCTTAAACAACCTATTTCCAACCATTCCCTTTCAATTAATCTCATACATTCTTCTTTTTTAAACCATGCATTAACGAACTTGAAAGGTCTTGACCCCTAGTCGATAGATTCATTAACCAACAAGACTGAAATATGATCTAATATCGATTTGTTAAAACCCTGCTATTGTAAGTCCTTCAAATGAACCAACTAATCTTCCTCAATTAAAAATATGTCCAATCTGCTACGTTTGCTATCCGGACCAATCCAAGTGAAATTTTTTCCCAATAACGGCAAATCAACCAAATTGCATCTATTAATAAACTCTCCAAACTCCTTTGCACCATTCTCAATGCCCGAACAATTTATACATTCACTTCTATTTCTCACCACATTAAAATCCTCACCAATTATCCATGCTCTACTAAATTGATTTCTCAATCCGTTTATCTCTTCCCACAGGATTTTTTTATCTGAAAGGTTGTTGGGAGCATATACGTTAATCAGAACAACCTCCTTCCCTTCAAGCACCCATTTACCTTCAACTACAATGAACCTCTTCCCATAAAACTTTACATCGACTGAAAACCTGCCCTTATCCCAAATAGTTAATAAACTATCTGATCTTTCAATAGCAGCAGCAAATTTAAAATCAAAATAGTCATCACCCCAAATATTTCTAACTAAATCTACTGACATCGTTTCTAACTTAGTTTCTTGAAGGAAACATACATTAGCCCTAGTTTTTCTCACTAATCTATTGACAACCTCAATTTTAGTTACCGAACTCAGCCCTCTAATGTTCCATGTGACAATTCGTATATTTCCGACCAAATTGAACAATTAAAAAGAAAACCATAAAAACAAACACTCACCAGAATCTTGAAAACCCCCAGCCCTCTACCTTTGCATGCTCCCTATTACTTTCCATCAATTCTCATTAATTCTTCCATAATTATCTCTTTGTCACCTTGCACACTAAAACCCAGCCTTCTCCCTACCTCCCACGTCTTCTTCGCTTCTCTTAGGATAAATTTCCTTCTGTTGCTGATGTCTAAATCCGATAACGACAAATTTTCTATGCTTTCGTCAATCTAGAAACCCCCTTTCCTTTCTCTTTTCTTGCTCCCCTGTCCCTCTTTTGCTTCTCCTTTGTTATGAATATTATATCCTGAATTTCTCACATAGATCTAATATTCTTATTCAACACTTTCTTATTTCTTTGTTCTGTCTAATTTGGAAAATTTCCTCTTCAATTTCAGATGCTGTAACTCGATCTTTTTTATTCTCTATATCTGATAAACGAGATGAAATTTGATTTAACATTGGGTTCTCTTCATTGTCTGAACACTGCATAACATTCTCATTAAAGCCCACTTCAATACCCTCCGAAATTTGAGTCTCCATCCCATTATTCTGTTCCAAGCCTACTTCATTACCCTCTGAAATTTGGATTTCCATCCCATTATTCTATTCCAAACCCAATTCCAAGCCCATATTATTTAAAACTTCAGGACCCCGGACAGGTAAATCAACATTTACCTCCCCTCCAACAGGAACACTCATCATGTTACAAAAAGAATTAGTATCCACAATAAATGCCTCAGCCGACATACCATGCACCACATTATCATTTCCTTCATTCTCAAGGCATGTTGCAGTAACTCCTTCAACCCCATCTTTTCATCTTCCTTCCGGCGATAATTCCAGCTCCGATTTGTTCGTCAATTCCATTTCCGATGATGCTTCATCTTCTTTCACCATTTAATCCTCAGTTCTTTTATGATTTTCATTTGTTTTTCTCCACCAAACCTTTTTTTTATACGGATTAGAAATGTCTCATTGCCAACCTCCAACCTTATCAATTCTTTGAGTTTATGAACTTGCTTTGTTAAGATCAAAATATCCATCTTCTCAAAGTTGTTAGCCATTGTTAGATTTTCACCCATAGCAATTATTTCTCCCAAAAAATCAACCACTCTCTTAAACATTTGGTAGTTCCAGCAATGAAGAGGAATCCCTGCAATTTCGATCCAAGCTGCCATTTCCATTACTTTAAATTTTTCTAACCATAGCTTTATATTGATGAAAAATTCTTTCAGATATGCCCAGTCTCTTTGTTTTAAGATCTCCAAAAGCTCATCATTAGGGACCTTGATTAGAAAGTATCTACCCTGAATTTTCTTGACATCCAATTCTCCAAAACCTAAACTAGCAATTCTTTCTAACAAGCTATTTGAGTTGCAGAAAGACGCCATCTACCCTACCAAGCAATGCTGTAGCTTCCATAGTTGTTCATTCTCAATATTGAATTCAACAACTTTTAATTTGTTCATCACATTGCCATATGATTTATCCCATGCCTCTTCCTGATATTCTGTCCTTTTTGACTGCATCACCTCCATTTGGCTTAAATCTTCTTTATCCTATACTTTTTTCCATATTTTTCTTTTGCCACTGAATCTGGCCATCTTCACCCAGATCTTTTTTCCTAAAATCACAAAGCCATTGAACCTAGAAATTGCCCTTTGAGTATCATCCATATTAGCAAACCTAAGAACTATAAACCTCTTACCTTCCATGCTTCTCTTAACTGGAATAAATGTATCCAATACATTCCTATGAAATCAGAATAGCGCCCATAATCCTTTCCAATGCATGCTGTCCAAAATATTGTATACGAATACCGTTCTTAGATTATTTCCCATTTTTCGATCACCCATAGTAAGATAATGTAGTTATCTTTTAAATGGTCAAAGGAAATTTTAGTTCATAATAGGGTTTATTTCTTTATGTATTTTATATTTTTTTTCTCATTTATTCTTTTCTTTTCCCTCCCTCTCATGTCTTTTTTCCTTCGATCCATTTTTTTGTTTATTTTTTCATTTTTCATTCTCTACTCTCTCTCTCCCTTCCTCCTCTTCTTCTAACCAAACACTTACAAACCCTAGTCTACACCTCTATCTAAGCTCTAGTGTTATTGCTTGGTCAAAATAAAGCCACTACTTATAATCTTCTTTTCTCCCCTTTTTGTACTTCTTTCTTCTTCTTTTTTCCTTCAAAATCCCTAAATGAAAACTAGCCCAGTTTTTTTTTAAAAGTTTTTGGCACCAACACTTTGTGCTAGAGCTGTTACCAATATAGTCACTTCTCCACTCTCTAAGGCTATCAAATACTCCTTTTTTTGCTCTCTCTCTTTGCTTTTTCTTTCTTTCTTTCTTTTTTCTAAAAGCACTTAAGCAATCAACCAAAGTTCGGTTTGGCGAGCTTTAAGCGTCAATTTGAGTATTGGAAAAGTCAAAAGTTGATCACTAATGTTTGAAGCGACATAGCTCGAAACCAAAACCAATAAGACAATGGTAGAGGATATCTAAGGCTTGCAAAGTTTGAAGCTTTGTCTAGATATTTGTGTGTGTGTTTTGAGAAATCTAGACTAGTGAAAGAAAAAAGAGGAGATAAAGGATTTTCTTTCAACAATGGTATTAAAGGCCGAATAAGGCATAAGAGTAGTTGGTTGCAACTTGGAAGTAGGGGCCAGCTAAGGTTTTTATCATGTGAGAGAAGAGAAGATTTTTGAGAGGATGAGAAGAAATAATTTGTTTTTAAAAAAGATTTTTTTTAGGTTTTGACTTTTGGTTTCTAAATTAATTAGTAAAAATATTTTAGGGTTTTAATTCCATTTATTCTGATTTATAATTTAAAAAAATATAATTTAAATATTTGGCAATGACATGACATCTACGTAGGAGCTTAACGCTTTAGAACTTGCCACGTACACTTTCCATCAGGCCCTTAACGATGTGTAATGGAACATTGACTAATTTGTTACAAAACAATAATGTTAGTGACCAAAATGTTACAAATTAAAGTTTAATTACTAAGAGATAAACTTAACAAAACATAAGTGATTATTTTTATAGTTTACCCTTTTTCATTTATAAAAAGACCTCATTTAAAATATCTCATAAGTTCTTATGCTCTTTACAATTTTGAAATATAGTCCTTGTACTTTTATTTTTATGAATTTAGTCTCTACTCTTTAGACTTTAAAATTTAGGTCCAATTGTTAACACCATTAAATTTAAAAAATTATTGGTGCGATATTTTGACATAAAAAACTCACTTACTAGCCATGTAGCTAAAAATATGACGTTATAATGAATCTGAATTTAACAAAGTAATATTAATGGTATTAACAATTAGAATTAAATTTTAAAATTTTAAAAATAAAGAGACTAAATTTCAAATTTATAAAAATAAAGGGACTAAATATTAAATTTATGAAACATACAGGGACCTATGGAATCTTTTAACAAAACTCATAAGCATGTGTTTTAATCTTTGTTTTCCCTCTTAAATCCAACGGTCCCTATTTGATCCCACTTTTTTCTCTCCTCCCTTCCTCAAACGCAATTATCGCCCCCCACTTTCTCCCACCCTCTCAAGAAATTCCCCCCCAAAACTCAGATCCAAAATTTTCAAAAAAAAGAAAGAAAAAGAAAAACTACTTTTCTTCCCCTTCCTTTTCTCTCTACACTGTTCAAAAATTCGAAAATGGCGACGACGAAGACTCCTTCGACTCGCGAGGAACACGTCTACATGGCAAAGCTGGCCGAGCAAGCCGAACGCTACGACGAGATGGTCGAGTTTATGGAGAAAGTATCGGCTTGCGCCGAAAACGAGGAACTCAGCGTCGGGGAACGGAACCTCCTCTCCGTCGCTTACAAGAACGTCATCGGTGCCCGCCGTGCTTCGTGGCGGATCATCTCTTCCATCGAGCAGAAAGAGGAGAGCCGCGGTAATGAGGAACACGTCGCGAAAATCCGTGATTATCGCGCAAAGATTGAGTCCGAGCTCTCCTCGATCAGTGACGGGATCTTGAAGCTCCTTGACAAAAGGCTTATCCCTGCGGCTTCCGCTGCAGAGTCCAAGGTCTTCTATCTTAAGATGAAGGGAGATTATCATAGGTATTTGGCTGAGTTCAAGGCTGGAGCCGAACGCAAGGAAGCTGCTGAGAGTACTCTTTCTGCCTACAAATCTGCTCAAGTAAATTTCCCCTCATTTTCTTCGAGACCTGTTTTTTTTTCCCCGTTAATTTTATTTTTCCGATTCTCAGGACATTGCCACCGCCGAGTTACCGCCAACTCACCCTATTCGACTCGGATTGGCACTCAATTTTTCTGTTTTCTACTACGAGATTCTCAATTCTCCCGATCGTGCTTGCAACCTCGCCAAACAGGTAGGTCAATTATTTTTTCTTTAATAAAAAGTAATTTGTTCATAAATACAGTCGATTGACGTGTCGGCTTGTTCATTGAGTAGGCATTTGATGAAGCAATAGCAGAATTGGATACTCTAGGCGAGGAATCATACAAAGACAGCACCCTTATCATGCAACTCCTCCGTGACAATCTCACTCTCTGGACCTCCGACTTGCAGGTAAATTTAATTTCACATTTTAATTTTAAATTAACTCTTTCCCCCTTTTATTTCTTGCTTCTTTTTTTTCAACATTTGAATTAAATTGTGATAATATATTAATTATTAATTAGGATGATGGAGCTGATGAGATTAAAGAAGCAGCGAAGCAGGAGGAAGAGGAGAAGCAGCCAAAGCAGTAGCGACAAGAAGTGAGACTCTGCTGCGCTTTCTTTTCTATTACAATTTACCAATTTAGGGTTTTTAAATCAAAATTAAACTTTTGTTATCTCTTTGCTATCAAATATTTTAGGCAATTATTGTCTCTGTTTTTATGTGTTATTTATTTTTTGCTTAATTTCTGTAATTGAAAATTAATTGTTTTGTGTTAAGTTACCTGAGCAAAT
This sequence comes from Gossypium arboreum, assembly GCF_025698485.1. Lineage (NCBI taxonomy): Eukaryota > Viridiplantae > Streptophyta > Magnoliopsida > Malvales > Malvaceae > Gossypium > Gossypium arboreum. The sequence goes on along the minus strand of NC_069074.1, from coordinate 26,486,517 downwards.
TTAACGTCACACACTTAAATCTGTACAGCTTGTCTGATCATTTCCTCGATCTAACTTTTCGTTGGTCCGATATTTCGAGCATCAAATTTAACCATTTAACCATAATTTATACTTCAAATCTTTATATTCTTTATATATTTAAAATTTAATTATATATTTAAAATAATTTTAATAAAAATATAGGTTCAATTATTAAACTATTATTTTTTTAAAAATTTATCAATATAATATTTAAGAAAAAACACATTTGATAATCATGTAATCAAAAATAATATTGTAATAAACTTAAATTTAATAAAAGAGTTTTAATTGTATTAACAATTGAATTTGTAATTTTAAATTTGAAAAATAAAACTAAATTTTTAAGAGTACAAGTAGAGGATATATGTTCTAAATGTAAAAATAATATAGATTCTTAAATATATTTATATTTAACCTCGAGGTTACTTCTATATTTTAACATCTTGATATTATTTTGAAATATAAAATTACAAGGTGATGGAAATTTTAATTTGTAATTTAACAACTATTAAGGATTCCAAAATTTCAGATTTTTTTGTCTCCTGTGAGTCGATCTCCAATATCTTATTGGATTATACTAAATGCGCGATTAAGGCTATCCCTTGTCCTTATGTCGGATGTCTTGAAATCCAAGATTTGTGCCATTGGGGTTTCGGAAGTAATGAGAAATATTCCATGGATCGGTTTATGTAATACCCGCAAAGGCAGATTTTGATTCTCAGCCATCTCAGAAGTTTGATTGGATATGCCATTTACAATGTTTAGAAAGAATTAAAATTTTTTTTATGTGTGTTGAGTAATTTTTGTTGTGTCCTTTAGATGACGTAATTCGCCTATTTATATAATGTGATATTGTTAATTGATAAAACATATTAAGTAAGCTTCATACACATAAACATGTATTTAACCCTAAACTAACCACATGTTACATGGTTCCAAGCCCATGCAATCTCGTAGTATGGGACCTCACACTACAGGGGTCAAGTTTGGCTCGCCATCTTGCAAACTCACCCTGCGAATCTAGCTCTTGGGTCAAGCCTGCTAGTCTGTGAATTCTTTAGGACCCAGACCCAAATCTAAGACGGGTTTAGGCCCATGATGAGAATCATGCTAACAATGTGGGTGATGATTTTGAATCATTTAAATATTAATTAGATAAAAGAGAGAGAAAAAAATTTAACGAATGATGAAGTTTGTGCAAGTTGCCGCTATTCTTGGAGTCTATCAAGCATATTTTGCGCAGTTGTCGTATGACCCACTAAGTCAGGTCGGAAATAAGGGTCTTATCGTATGCTTTCAATCAGACTTTTTTTTATGTCGTTTAACCACTGGTTGGAGTATAAATTTACAAGGAACTTTTCTTCAGTTTATTTAGTCCCTTGGGGTATTCTATTTACCATGGTTTTATGGGGTCTGTGGAAGGGTCGAAATAGCTCAGTGTTCAAAGGAGAGGATCCTTCCCCAGTGTAAATTCTCGCTTATGCAAGGAAGTTTGCGCAGGATATTTGCACAGGGAATCACTTATTTGTGGCTAAAATCCATCGTGGACCAACATGGGTTCATTGGCGGCGTCCTCCAAATGGTTGTTTTATCTTAAATATCGACGGTGCTGTAAAGAGTAGGAGTGAGCACTAAGTTAGCCTTTGCAGGTGGTTTGATTTGATTCGTGATATTACGTATGGGGTTTCATGCTGAAAATCGGCTACACGGATAGTCTCCAAGCGGAGCTTTGTGGCGTGAGGAAAGGACTTCATTTGGCAAGACGGTTGGGCGTTCCGAAACTGATTATGGAATTAGATGTTATGCTAGCTGTTTGTTTTCTGAACCACCCGTTTGATAATATTCATCCTTTGAGTACCCTTGTTCGTGATTGCTTGGCTGTTATTATCGAAGGCTGAGTAATCGAAGTGCGTCATACTCTTAGAGAGGGAAACTGGTGTGCCGACCATTTGGCAAACTTAGTGCAGGGTCTTGATGAGAACTTTTGCCAACTTGATCTTCCTCCGGAGAGCATCACTCCATTGTTGCAGGCCGATGCCTGTTCATTGTTTCTTCTTCGGTACAAAAACTTATATTTGTAAGTATCAAACTTAGAGAAGCAATGGGTTGAAACTTACTCTATGTTGGTATCTTAAAATTCAGAAAATACTTTGGCAAGCTAATTCTTTCTCTAATTTATAATGTACCCCAAAAAATTTAAATACTTAACTTCTTTGATGTAATATGGTTAAAAGTGCTTAATACATAAAACAATATTAACTTTTCTAGCTATACAACCACCGTTTGAGTAAGAATATTGTCACGCCTCATTTGATTATTGGTATAATAATATGATGACAAAATTTATTTATTACATATATATTATAATAATTAAACATAAAATAAAAAGTAATTAATAAAAATTTAAACTAAAAATTAGAAAGATAAGTAAAAGAATCTAGTAAAAATAAGTCATCTTTAAAAAATAAAAATATTTCTTCTCTTTTCAAAAATAAATTATGTAAGTAGCTAAAATTAATTTATTATTAACTCTGAACAAATATTATTTTTACCAATTATACCATATGCATAACAAACAAAACTGCTTACAAAAAGAATGGGCCAAAGATAAAAGGCCCATAACTAGTAGCCTACTCGGCACCCCCAAAGTTGTCGAGCAGGCGACCTCCCAGTCAGTCCAAAAAGCCAAGGAAAAGGCAGGCCTAGCGAGTGCCGCGCAGCTTCTAAAATTGTATACCGGCAGCTCTGCAAAGAATGTAACACGTGGCGCAAGTTGCGTGAAGTCAATATCTTTTCGCTTACGACTCCTCAAAAATTCTGACCTAAACCCTAACCAACATATTTCTGTCTCAAGCCGTTTTATCCTTGATTAGCCGCCTTCTATAACTCGCCAGTCGCCGGTCACCATCAGCTGATCGCCTCCTCTTCCAGCAATGGCGGAAGCTCAAACAGAAACTCCGCCTTCCCTATCTGAGGTGCAATTATTACTCTTTTGGCCTTTGCTATTTCTTCTTCTTCTTCTTTTATTTATTTTTTGTTTTTTAAACTGTTTTAGATGTTCAATTTCGGTTTTTTAGAAGTTACTTTAAATTGGATCGGAATGATCTTTGAGGTGCAATTTTACTCTCGCTGCTTCAATTTCCAAATTCATTTCTTCCGATGCAATAATCGTAGGTTGTTTCAGTCCTTGTAGGAATACGATCTCCGTTGCTTTGGCCTTTTTTGTTCATTTTATTTTTCTTTCAATTTTTGAACTGTTTTGGATATTTAATTTTGGTTTTTTAGAAGTTAGTTTAGATGGGATTGAAATCAGCAGATCGAAATGAGCGGATCGGATCAAGTAATAATAGATATCATTTCTGAAATTAGAATTATTTAGTGACTAGATCATGTCGGCTATTTGAAGTTTCGAGATTGCTGTTGTGATTACATTTTGATTGCCGATGCTTGTTATCGACTACAATGAAGTCCTATTTTTTTCAATATCATATGAACATTTTTGTTTCGAAATTCATTGCAACTCTTTTTTCTTTCTGTATTGGTCCGTTGAAGTTGCTCTATGATCTCCCTTGTGATTCTGCCGATTTGAGTTTTATGTGCATGATATTTTTTCTTGTCAAAGGGTTCATTTGTAACTGAATGTCAAAGAAATGTAACATTTCAAGCAAACGTTCATTGTGTTTATCACTAGTTGTGGACTTCTGGTGCTTAATAAAAGAAACTAATACTAAGGCATGATCAGATGAAATTTTTGAGTTGAAGTTTGCGGCTTAAATCAGAAGGTTTTGAGTAAGGGAAGGCAACGTTTCACTGGCACTGTAGTCAAAATGCCAACTCAGATATTAGTATTGCATCTACATTGCACTTCTTGAACTAAAAGCAAATCTACTCATGATTATTTTGTGTGAACAATAATGTTCATCTATACTCTAGAATGATAAATTGGGTTTTCTTTATCTTCTTTCAAGCTTGTTTTTACTTCTTCTTGGATATCCCATTCTTGCTTAAAATTAGCTAAGATGCAAACTTGGTTGCTAAATTTTGGAGCTGATAACATCAATGAAATCCCTACTTCTCGCGCTTGTAAAATGCTTTGTGTATTTGGGCTGATACTAAGCTTTGTAATTCATAGTTATTTGCTATGTTACTGGATTTTGGGTGTTAGTATTTGATATGTATTTGTGCTTGAAACGGTATGGTGAGTTTTTTTTTTCTTTTTTAAGTTTTTTCTATGTATTTGGAGAATCCTGGAGGTCATATCCCCATTTCGATGTGGTGAACATGAGTGTCAGATTCGGGTACTTCAAGAAAAATAAAAATCAGAGCAAAAGAGGTTATTTGACCAGAGTATGTTTTTTTTTTGAATCTTTGGACATGCAGCAATATTCACTGAAGGAAAAAGCGGAGAAGTCAGATGTGGCTACAAAAGCAGCTGATGCAGAAGAGGTCGAAAATTCAGCTAATACTTCTTCCAAGGAAGTGGTGACCGAGGAAGTCGAGACTCCTGCTCCTCTTGTGGAAAGTACTGAGGTTCCTCCTGCTGTTGCTGAAGAAAACACCGAAGCCAATCCTGTTGCTGAGAACAGTGTTGAAGATGCTCAAGTTGCTGCCGAAGAAAGTAATGAACGTACCGAAGAGAGCTCAGGTGATGCTGAAGAAACACCGGAGATAAAGGTAGCGTTCTCAACCGTTCATTAAGAGCTTAATCAATGTTGCCTGTTAGATTGCTTCACTTACATACTATGGTGCATGCTCGGCATTCAGCTTGAGACTGCTCCTGCAGATTTTCGCTTCCCAACTACAAACCAAACAAGGCATTGCTTCACTCGATATATTGAGTACCATCGGTGAGTTAAACTTTGTTTATGAATTATATTGTATCTTATGAACATAATATGGTTTGTTTCTTCCAGCAATGGCTCTTGACATTTAAAAAAAAAAATCTTTTCGTCTTACGTAGTTGTGTAGCTGCAAAAGGAGAAGATGCTTCAGAGTGTGATAAATTTGCCAAGTACTATCGTGCCCTATGTCCGGGAGAATGGGTGCGTATTTTCTTCCAAGAACTGTAGTACATTTTATCTTCATCATAACCGGTTGCATAATGGTTTTAACTTTTAAATATGATCGGATTAGTTCTTTTTGTTGCTCTACATGCATAAATCAAGGAATTCCATATAGCCCCACGTCATTTTGAGATATCAGTTGCTAAATTAACTCTAGAATGTGAATATTAGTTGGGGACAAATATCAAAATTGTACATGGATTTTGAGTCATTGTGCAATTCGATACATAAACTTTGATTTGGTGCAATTATATACATGAAACTTTGATTGTGGTTTAAATTTATACATGAAACTTTAATTTTGATTCAATCATACACATTTAAATAAATATATAGATTAATTTATTTTTATATTGATAAATATAATTATTTGTATATGCAATATATAAACATAAAAAGATGCTATATCAATAATTGTATTAATAATTTGTGAGAATTGGATCAAATTAAATTTTCATTTATAAATGTGCACATTAAACCAAAGTTGATGTGTAATTTTTAGATTTATCCCATATTAGTTATAGATGATCTGATATTGAAGAGCGGTCAAACAAAAATATCTAATAGGGATTGAGTGAGTTGAAATGTAATGCTTGATTAATCCATTCATCCAGACTTGGTCTAAATTATTCGAATGTTTTGGTTAGTGTTGTATGGGTCTTAAAAACATGAATCAAATTCGATTAATTTGTTTGTGTAATTTGTGAACCAATGCTGTCATTTAATCTTGTTCCTTTTGTGAATGATTGGTTACTCTTTTGTCCTGCAGATAGATCGATGGAACGAGCAAAGGGAGAACGGTACTTTTCCAGGTCCTCTGTAAGACGGTACTTTTCGGGAAATCCAGTGAAGTTGTCAAATGAGAAACGGCATTTTCAGGAAATAAGAAATTTTGGCATGTACCCGTTTTGACGGGATCATGATTTGATAAAATGAAGTTATATATAGCCTATGTTACATAGGTTCAAGTGTTGGATATTGATATCTGTCCGACACCAATAAATTTAATTTCTTTTTGAGAGCTATGCCCTATGTTTTTGTTCTTGTTCTTGTTCAGATGTGTCTAACATGAATATACAAGTTCTTCCAGCAAATTTAAGAAAACTGCATTAAAGAAATTAAGAAAATGAGGAATCTTTACAATATATATATATATATATATATATATAGCTTTTTATGTTATAATAAATAATCATATTAATAAATGTATTTTATGGCCAACAATCAGTTTTATTATTATCTTCATCGTTTACAAAATGATGATCGTGCTTATAAATAATGCAAAAATGGAAGAAATTGAAAGAATGAAATAGAAAAGATATCGCTATACAAATGCCAAATAAAAAAATCAATAGATAAACGAGCATGGGTACAAATCATAGCCTAAGGCAATATGAATTTCCCAGCTTCAGTTTTATCCTATGTTATACTTATCCGGTACGACACAATCAGGCGTCTTATCTGTTGAAATGGAATCAATTTCCTAAAACTCGAGATATACATACTCCGCAATCCCCATTCGTGTACCATTAAACAATTTAGAGGACCTTCAATAAAAGCAATTGCTCTTTTTGCATCGACCTATCTAACTTTCTATTTGATTCTCTGATAGATGTATTTACAGTCTGCGATGCCTTCTGGCACAAGCAATCGGGTAACGGATTCGTGTAAAACGCTTCTTCGGAATGAGTACTCTCCATGCTCTTTGTTCCTGGAACAGAGCCTCCTCTCCTCCGAGGTGATCCTTGCCTGTAAAATCCATGAAACAATTCATAAGTTTAGATGAGCTGATGTGAGTGCCTGATACAAGCACATGTTTGGCATGTTCAATTTTTGAAAGTTCTTCTACGTATTTGGCGAGGCTTTGGACGAGAAGTTCAAGAAAAATGAAGAGTTAAAGAGTAATATAGTGCTTGATTATTACATGATAATGGAATCCCTTTCTATGCACAAGCCATTATCTTCAGCATATAATTAACTAAGACAAGAATGACATACAAATTTTTGTGTATTTCGATGATCCGGTTCGAAAGCTTGCTGCCTTCCTTCAATAAACCCTTCTCGATTTGTCCAAATAGATGAACGAGCCCTCTCCTAAAGGAGAAATTTCAGTGACAACCTCAGTACGAAACAAAATATTAGAATAGGAATACAGATAACTCAAAATGGTAGGAGGCTTAGAAAATGAATCAGCTCACCTGTCAGGAGAAATAGTTTTCCTATGTCCCAGAAAACGGCGATGTCCTTCAACTGCTCCCGCCATGTTTCCAGAGTAGGATGGAATGAAGACATCACTTTCAACAGATACAATGTAGTCAAGAGCAGCCATTTGAGATGAATGGTTGGTGAATGGTTCAAGCTCCGCAGCAGAAGCCAAATTTTCCTTCAAAATCATCACACGATATAAGAGATTACATTCTAACTCCATGCTCGTCCTTATTCCATTAAATTCAACATTGTCATAAAAATTTCACCAAGTTCTATATTAAGTTCCAAATGTTCAAATCTTTGTTACGTCAATCCTGGAAATGTTTAAATGTTACCCAAATGAGTATCATATTCTACCTTGCTCATTAACAAGGGATAGCGAGATCGTAGATCAGCCATATGAGTAACCCCCCCATATATCTCTCCTGCAGCAATGTATATAGGGGTCTCTGACGGGAATCCGAGAGCATTGAGAAAAATTCCAACCTCTTTTGGGGTTAAGGGGCATTGTCCTCTATATCTCTGTTCCGTGGCATCAATCTCTTTGACTTTCCAATTGGCAGTTTCATCTCTGCACATTCAAAATGAAAAGTGGTATAACAAATAGTTAATCTCGTACACAACTCGGTGACGCTTCCTCTTTTCTCTATGATCATATGATGTGCATTAAAAACAATTTTCTCCTATGTTATCTTTTGATTTTTTTTCAACTTCCACTGGACAGTATAAAGCAAGGTGACGTTTATACCTAATTGTCTCCAGCTCTTTAGCTTCAGCATTAGATAAACCATGCGTGCATCCACTATATGCAAGCATGTCTTTCTCGTATCGTAAATGCAATGCGATGAAATGACCATAAGACCTCATCCGCTCCACCAACAACTGCAATATCGGGAACTTAATGAGTACGATGAATAGAGAAAAACATGCTGAAGATGCTAAGAAATGAATTGATATCAAGATCAAACTGATCACTTTTCCCATTGCTTCAATTTGGGGTGCAAAACGAAGTGCTTCATAGCAAGCACGGCAACGAAGCTTTTGTATATCTGAAGGCAGATTGTTATTTGTTAGGCGAGAATCAGATTTAGCAGCTCGAATAACCTGGTAAAAAACAGGAAATACACGTGAGAGAGGTCTTCCATCAGGTAAATAAAATAAACCAGTTATTTAATCTATTAATTACAATAAAGATGTCAACAAACAAACCCGATATTCTTCCCACAGGCTGCCTATCACATCCCGATAGTACTTGAAACTAGACATGCTTTTAAAATGCTTAACGATTTTGGTACCAGAAGATAATTCCTTAGGAAGTTTTTTTACAACTTTAACATCGTTTGCCAGAGCATTAATAAAATGGTCCTCATCAAAAACATCAGAGAAATTGCTGCAGTCAACAAAAAAAGCAAAAATAATATTAATCACAAGGAAACTCAGCCAGAGATAGAAAGTCGTAAAGTCGTACTACTTCTTGCAAAGGATAGAATTTAGGAGAGGCTACCTAGTATCTCTCCAAAATGATCGTTTATCAAGTTCTGGAACTACAAGTGTAGCATTTATTATGCGGGCTACAGCTACCATGTCACATATCTGCAATTCAAGAATGAGAACCCAGTCAGCTAAATGATCAAGAAAAAGTGACACTCGAATTGGAGAACATATTACAATGGCTTGCTTGCCAATACATGTAACATTTTAATCTTTTAGTATCAACCCATAGCCGTAAAAATTGTAATCAATATTGTGTTTAGAACCATGTCTGTATCTGTTTAGAATAGGTTTTTCAATGTATTCATCTCTATCAGGGAACATATCTGATGAAGGAATACATCAGATTCAGGAATTTTAATTTTGACAATACTATAATCTTCAAAATCCCATCATAGAATGAGGAAATCAAGTAAGATCAAGATCCCAAGAAGAGGTAGTGAAAAAGCATACTAGTATGATAACAAGTTTCATGTTCCCAAGCATTGGCACCCAAAAATAACCGATATGGCTGGAACCAATATTATCAAACTAGAATTTCAACCATGAAAAGAAAAGAAGAGATATACCCCAGTTCTCGTTTGGCTGAGATCGCCATTTGTACGAACTAGAAGATAACCTCTTGTCTTATCAGGAGCTGAACAAAAAAATGACAAATTGAAGAATCAATTTACAAGTATTTTGTCGATACTTTGAAAGAGTAATTTCAAGGTTAACAACTTTTGTACTTGTATAATTAGAACTAGGCTGTATGCAGGGCAAAAAATCACGATATTCTGGGAGCTTCCACAACTTCTCGGAATCCAGATTTCCACTGGCACCATCGAACTGTCAAATCTAAAGGAGTGAAAAACATGAAAGACGCATGACGGCTTCGCATCAATAGAGGTCTATGCTGCTCCGACTCTTCATTTTTGTTGAAGTACTCATATCTAACACTCAAGTCTGACACATGGATATGGAGATATGACCTCCAATAATTCTCCATATACATATAAAAGTTTGGAAAAAAATCTGATCATACCCGTGTTGGGCATGTATGATATACCATATCCAAAACTTACACTCTAGTCTAAGTAATGTAGGTAAAGGTGTATACTTGATTTGAGCCGCAATTCTCACGACAACAACAGCAAGAAGCTAGCAAGCAAAATAGATAGTAAACAACAGTAGAATTTTACAACCACCAATCAACTTTCTCCTAAAACGGCTTATAGAAAACAAGCAAGGCACAATGTGAAGGAATATAATCCAATAATAACATTTCTTTCTTTTTTTCTCTCTCTCCTAATGTTTCATTTTCTCAGCAACCAAACAGATAAATGAATCAATTAAGATAAACACAAAAACCTTGTGCAATGAAACAGGAGCCTTGGGAAGATGCGGCGAAGATTGCTGTTTTGATAAATGAGGCGGAGCCACCTCCTCCGTCCACTTTTTCTCTGCACTTAACTTCTGGTAATTAAATTCATGTTGCTACAAAAATTTAAAAAATAATAATAATAAATTTCCACAATTTATACCTTAACTCAAAACAAATAAGGCGAAACTTCCACAAAACAAAAATTACAGAAACAAATCAAGCAGGCAATTGAAGAACAAAGAAAAAAACCGTAAATCAAATATATGATATATATATATATAGAGAGAGAGAGAGAGAGAGAGTTGGGTGACCGTAGGGAGCTTATGAGGATCAGATGAATCAGATGCTCGGGGAGAAGGGAAGACGCGCACGTATCCCGTAAGCAGTCCCACCAATGCTATGACGCATACGGTGCACACTAGTATCTTCCGTGGCTTATCAACCGCCACCATCCTCCGCCTCCGCCGCTGTATCATTTTCTTCCTCCCCGAATAGAACAAACAAAACAAGAAACACCGTTCTCCTTTTTTTCTATCTTTAAAACGGAAAGGCCGAGAAACAATGGACATACACCGCCATTATTAAAGGAAGCAATCGCATTGAACAAAATCTCACCTCTCGCTTAAATTTTTTTTTTTTCTGTTTCTCGTTGTCTCTGTGATAGCGAGAGAAAGATACAGCAATAGGCTACAGTTATTTTCTTGTTTTCTATTTTTGTCACTACCTATTTTTGGATTATCCACGAACTATAATTATATTTAAAATACTATAAAAATTATATTTATAAAAATTTATAAAAAAGTTCTATACAAAATTTTGGTTAAAATATATGCGCTTAAGCTTTTAGTGATTGCTCCCGTAAATTTTCAAAATAGCTAAATAGGGGCTTATCTTTTCGAAAATATTTAAATCAGAGTTAAATCATTTCAAAAATGCTCAAAAGGACTTCTCAAATGTCATATATTAGATTTTAAATTATATTTTAACTGCTTTCTTTTCTTTTCAAAGAATATCTAATTCAAGTGTTACATGTTTTATTCTAAATACATCAATATTTACTTAAATTTTTTACAAGTTGAAAAGTGCGTGAAAAAGCATTATTTAAGTACTTTTATAAATGTTAGACCCTTATTTAATCATTTCGAAAGATTGACCTTTACGCAAGCAAGGTTAATGTCGAAACCATTTTTAAATTAAAAAAAACGGACGATCGACTTTTTAAAACAAAACGTGGAGTCGCCACTAATCTTTTTGTTTAGGTGTGATTAGATCACCTAATAAAGCATTTTATTCCAATTAAAATCAATTTTGGCCTACATAGATATGAGAAAACGGGTTCGAGAGTCAGTTACGTTTGAGGAAGGATTAGCACCCTCACTACGCCCAAAATTGGTACCAGATTGGTTAAATACTGTCCTCATGTCTGAGATTCAAAAAAATGTTTTTGAAATGTGATTCCTTTTAAAAACATTTGAATAGCTCAAGTTGATCGTCAAAATTCTCTTGTTTCAGAGGAATACAATATCACATTCAACATGATAGGACACGATCCTTTATACCCTTGAAAACACGATAAATTTCGGCTTCCAAAGGCTTATATGTTGAAAATTACAAAAGGATGCCCAATTATTTAGTCCAACGAAAAAAAACCGAAACCCAGCATAGTAGGGCACGATTCCTCGAATTTCTAGAAATTGAACTTTGCCTTGTTTTAAAATTTAGATAGACAAGAGTGAAATTCTAAAGAAATATTCGATTATTTGAATAAACGGGAGATTGCAACCCAGCACGATAGAGCACGATTTTCCGAATTCCCAAACATCAAACATTCCCTTCGTTTTAAAGAAATTTTAAAACATGAGTGAAATTCTAAAGGAATATTCGATTATTTTGAACAAACGGAAAATTGCAACCCAGCACGATAGGGCACGATTTCTCGAATTCCCAAACATCGAACATTGCCTTCGTTTTAAAGGATTTTTAAATGAATAATTATAAAACTAACTTAAAACGTATTCATTTGTCTTGAAATAGAATAGAATAATTAATTTTAAAGAATTGGACCTTATAAAACAACATTTCGTAAACCAAAAGAAAAGTAAAAGCATGGGATAATATGTATGCATAAAATACAGTGATAGATGAATGAAGATAATATATCTTATTTAACCAACTAACAAAACAAACAATTAAATATAACTAATCTAAGAAAAATGCAACCAAAATTTCAAATATGGATGAATAATAATTGATATAATAATTAAAAAACGAATAAAATAGTATGCAACAATAATACGTGAAATAACATAAAACTAAAAATGGCATATAATATGCGAAGCGATATGAAAACTAGGAACCAATACATTACAAAACAATTTAAAACCATAAAAAATATACAAAGGACATGCTAGGATTCAGAATAACTTATGGGTATATAAAATTAATAAAATATAAATGATTATTAAAATATATATTATGTAAAAAGCAATTTAAAATAATAATATATAGAATAATTTGAATAAAATAAATTGATTTAGCTAATGGTATATTTAAAGCTGAAAACCTAATATAAATAATGTATATACAAATATGCTAATTTGTGAAAGTGTTTGATATAAAATTTACATAAATAAACAAGTTATACATAAATAAATTTTAATATATATATATATATATACGTAAAGATTTAAAAGAAAATATAGAATAATATGAAATTGTTAATGTGTACTTAGAATAATAAAGTAGTTTAATATAAGTTATGTATATGTATGTATAAGAGTACTGGATTAATTTTTTAAACGTAGAACTATATAGAAGAAAGTTTTACATAAATAAATTGTAAAAATTTATATATATATATAAATGAAAGTATAAAATAACAAATTAGGATCATATAAAATTAATAACACGATCCAAGATAATATATTAAAAGATGAATAACAAGTAGATTTTAAAATAAATGAATTACAAAGAACAAAAAACTTAAGCTGAAATAGAAGAATACTCAATCGAAATAAAAATAAAATCAAAGGACAATTTACAAATAAATAAAGCAAATAAACAGAATTAAGGATTAAAAAATAATGCGCATAAACAACAGGGGATTAAAAGCGCAATTATCCCAAGTTCCTAAACGCAACGTTTAGATGTGGGCTAAATTAAAACAATGCACAAATTTTGGGGAATAATTTAAAAAAATAAAGAAATCTGGAGCAAGCTTAATCAGACACTAGTGCGAAAAGAAGGGACCAAACGCACAAATTTCCCTTTATCGCAGCAAACACACGGATCTTGAGGGCACCGGATCGGGTCGAAAATAGACCATCGGGTCATGCCATGCGACGTCGTTTTAAGGCTACTAAATCAGTCCTTAAACGACATCGTTTTATGTAGTATTTAAAGAAAAGAAAACCTAAAAAATCAGGTCATTTGGCCATTTCACAACAGAGGCCATTCGGCCGATGAGGATATGCTGCCAATTTCAGCCCCAAAATCCCTAATATAACTCCGATCTCGATGGAGGAAGTAGGGACTTCGATGGCGCGTTCGCAAAGGTAAGCCCTTCGCTTTCCCCTTCTATCTGTATACACAAAAGAATATATGGAAATACACACACAAAAAAAAGTATGATCGGAAAAGAAGAACAAAATTTGAAATCACCTTTCTCAGTTTTTATTTTATTTTATTGCCTTCTATTGTGCTTTTGTGTGCATAAAAAAGAGAGAGCGATACATTGATATTTCTTGGCTTTTTATAGCCACAACAAAAGAGAAAAAAAAATACAAAGTTTTTTGGTTGGTTTTTGCTCTTGCTGCTGTGTTTGTCTGTTTCTTCGCAAGTATGGAGGCTAGTTGGCGCTGTGGTATGTGGCGCTTGGCGTGGGGTGGTGCGTGAAGGCCGTATGGAAGCGCTGGAGGCTGTATGAGGGTTGGGAGGCCAGCTGGGCGCAAGGGAAACCCTAGTTTCTATTTCTAAAATATTTTGGGCCATTTGGGCTTTGAATTTTTGGGCTGGGTAGTTGGGTTTAGAATTGGGTTATTGTAAATGGGTTTGGACTTTGTTGGGCCATTGAAATTTGGCAGATTTGGGCTGATGTAATAAAGGGACTTGGACTAAAAAAATTGGTTTAGTTTAGTTTACGTTTATACGGGCCCCGGGTAGAATTGGGCCTCTACAGTTAATTTGAGCATTTGCCCTAAAATATAAAATAAAACTTTAAAAAAACATAAAGATAAATTTAGCCCTTAATGTTTATTCATTTTGGCCCTTATCTCTTTTTTCTTTTCTTTTTTTTTGTCATTTTGGCCATCAACTTTTAAAATTTAGACAAAATATTTTTTATGGAAAAGCTGGTTGACCTGTTAAAATTTTAATGGCATTGACATGATAGCTCATGTAGCTTTTTACGTACCCTTCTCTGCTAACATAGATGAATTTTCTAAAAGATTTTATGAACTTTTTGATTTTTTAAATATTATTATTATTTTTTTGAATTTTTAGTAATTATATGTGGACTACCACTCTAGTGGCCACATCAATGTTGTTAAAATTTTAACAGTGTAGTCAATTTTTTGTAAAAAAATAAGCATATTGACTAAACTTTAAAGGTCGGGAGCCAAAATGACCCAAAAACAAAAGAATAAGAGTAAAAATAACAAAATGAATAAACATTAAGAGCTAACTTTATAATTATGCCTAAAAAGTATGATATTTGATGTTCAAATTTTATTAATAAAATAATTTTAATTATTATTCAATTGAATTTTTAATTACTTATGGTTGGATAATAATATTTTAACTTTAATTCAATACAATAGAAAATAAATTATTTTGCTAATAACTTCTTAATTTAATAGCTAGAGTATTATGTTATAAGAGTTTAGATTCAATCTCAAGCAATCCGTTTTTTATCCCCAATTACAAAATATATATATTAAATATTTTATATTAATATTTTATAATTAAATTTAAATTATTTTATTATTAAATAGTATTTTTGCAATAAAATAGACCAACCTAAAATGGGTAAATTTGAAAAAGCATAATCGGAGGTCTGATTTGGATAAACCAAACCTATTGAGGTGATCAAATAGAGTTCTTAAACAAACAGTTGGACCCTTAAATGTCTTTGAAATTTGCACTAACCTAAAAGTTCAACCCCAATTTTGTTCTGCATATTAGAGCCAATTTTGATAATATGATATATGAACTCTTTAATTTATAATATAATTGTACTAGATAATTTTTATAAATTAATATATATATATATATATATATATATATATATATAAAAGGCACAATTGATGTGGGTTAAGTAATAAATATTATTATGTCACATAATTTAAATCAAAATGATATATAGTGATGATCATATCATCTTTTCTCAAGTTATTATTAGTTTCGTAAGACTAAATTTTCATTACACCAAACAGAAATTTGCTCGCAACCTATCTAGTAAGTGGTGAGCTGGTAAAATTTCTAACTCTGAACATCATCTTTAAAAGTTCGGGTAAACTAAAAAAATAGTATTTTTATTTATTTTTAATTATATTTTATTCATTTATATTTAAAATGTTACGTTTTAGTTACTTACGTTATCATTTTGTTACGAAGTGGTCATTCTACTATTAAACTCCG
The DNA here is from genome assembly GCF_025698485.1 of Gossypium arboreum. Classification (NCBI taxonomy): domain Eukaryota; kingdom Viridiplantae; phylum Streptophyta; class Magnoliopsida; order Malvales; family Malvaceae; genus Gossypium; species Gossypium arboreum. Next base: position 26,470,734 of record NC_069074.1, on the reverse strand, counting down.
TTACCTCCCTAAAGCTAGTCCTACGTGGCAGTCCAAATAGGTTTTAAATGCCAACTTCGATGTCCAGTTGTTGGGATAAAAATAGATTTTTAATTGAATAAATTTAATTCGGACTGTCACATAAGACATCTAAGTTGGCATTTAAAACCCATTTAAACTGCCACGTAGGACCACCATTAGGGAGGTAACGGAGCTTAACGGTAGAGTGACACTTCGTAACAAAACGATAATGTAAGTGACTAAAATGTAACATTTCAAACATAAATGACTAAAATGTAATTTGAGACAAACAAAAATGATTGTTTTTATAGTTTACCCTAAAAGTTATCATCTCAAATTTTAAATAGGTTTAACCATAAATTACTACATAATTTGTATATTTTAATATTTAAATTTTTCTTGGTCGTAAGTAGTATTTGAATTTTTTTTGATGTTAGTATCTTCGTGAATCTAACCATTAAATCTATTTTTTTAAAAGGGCTTAACTCACAAATTGAAACCTAAATTATACCATTTTCTCTAAGTTAGTATCAAATTTTTTTGAGGTCACAAATGGTACCTAAATTATTCTTCCGTTATCCATTTTATACCAAAATGGTATATCCGGTAAAAAAACTTCAACCAATAATAGATTGCCATATTATATAAACGGTTAAAAAGTTAATTTTTTTATTCTTTTATTTTTCTTTTACATTATATTTTCATTATTTTTTTCCTCTTTTTTTCTTTCTTCTTCCTTCATAATGTTTAACAATGCCAGCAATGTTTGAAATTTGCCTTCCTGAAGTCGAGATGGTGAAAATTATTTTTCTTTTCAAACTTCACCATTTGCTTGCTCGACTTGACAAGATTGAAAAAGTTTTTTCATTGGTCAAAATCAAGGCTTCCAAAACCAGATCAGTCTGGTTGAATAAAAAATCAGCCAAGGTATTGGTTTAGAGATAGGGGTTAAATCAATTGACCTGTGAACCTATATAAACTAGTTGAGGCTAGCCAAAAAATCGGTTGAATAGATTTTCTTTATTTTTTTATTTTCATGAATATTTTAATAATTTAATTTATCAAACCAAGAGTCGGTGGCCTAACCGATTTGACCATCGACTTGATTCTAAAAACTTTGATAAAACCCATGAAGCCCCAAACGCTCACACTTGTAGAGGAAGTCCAAGATGAAAGGAAGAAAGAAAAATTAAAGAAAAAAAAGAATATATATATTTGGAGAAAATAATACTTTTTTTGTCATTTTTGTCACATGACAATTTTTAATTTTTTTTTTAAATTGACTTAGCGATTTGACTAATGGTTGAACTAATAAAGATACCAACTTATGGAAAAAATAGATTAGTACTAATTGTGACTAAAAATGTTTAGGTGCCAATAAACGGTAAAAAGGCCATAGTTTATATATCAATTTGTAGGTTAAGCCTTTTTTTTTTCTTTTTAAATCAACTCATCAGTTTGACTAATGGTTGGATGAACGGAGGTAGCGACTTGGAAAAAGAACGTAGTTTAAGTATAACTTGTGACCCAAAATAAAATTTAAGTATCAAGATAGGGGAAAATGTATAGTTTAGATGCAAATTTGTTGGTTGCCTTTTAAATAAAGTGCTTTAATCCCATTCATAATATTCTTCAAAAAATGATTTTTCATAACTTATATGTTGTAGGGCTGCTAGTTAGATTTACAAGTAGACCAAACTTAGAGTACTAAAACCCAATTAATCTAGTAATGAGATATTTAAAAAGAACTCTAACTTACGGTATATTTTATAAAAAAAATATCTTGTTAAGGATACAATTATGTTAATTTGAATACCTTAGCTAGTGATTTATTGTCTAGACTATTATATGTTTACACTGGGAGATGGAACATTCAGTTGAAAATTTAAAAAGTAACAAATAATAGTAAACTCCATCAAAGAGGCTAAACTTAGAGCATTAGCCTCGACTAGTGAATAAGCATGTTAGTTATGAGATATTGACACGATCCGCCTCGGGGTGAGTCGAGTCGTATGTGAGATGCCCGATCGTCTACGAAGAACTATCGTTCGGTTTGTTCAAAAGGATGTTTTTAAGTAAGTAATGCGAAAGCTATTCAAGGGGTTCAAAGATAAGGTTTAAAATATGAATATTAAAGGTTCGGTTTAAAGGAAGAAGAATGAAGAAAGGTGATAGTTTGGTTTGGATAAGATGAAATGTAAGTATGGAAAGAAAGGAACTCAAAAGCAAGCACGAACCAATACTAGAAAGTATCGACCCAATTGCTTATAAGCTTTTAAGGTGTTCAGATGAAAGAAGGTAAACTTCGACCCACTACTTAGCAAAGTAGGAACCTTGGTATAGTTTCGAATGCCACACTATGAATAGTGATAAGTTCGAGATAGAAGAAAAATATGCTGACGCCACTAGGTTTCCTAGATAAGCCAACAAGTCTTCAACGAAATTAGGAAGAAAAGAATCTCACCAAATATTTTCATTAACAAAGAAACAATAATCAAAGTTCAACAACCTTCTTTTCAATTAACAACAAACAACTATTTATAAGCTAAATGAAAAGCTAGCCAAATGGTCACTCTTGGCAGCTCATTAGATATTTAAAATCGGCTAGAACATACTAGAATAGGCCATGGAACTTTCCTTGAAGCTTCCTCAACAACTGATGAATTAATGAGCTCAAAATATCATATTAAAAGGTTCGACAAAATGTAAGCAGCCAGCTGGTGGTGCTTCGTTGAGCTGAACGGTCATAGGAGGTATTAAAATAGCTTGGAGCACTTCAAACGTCAGCCTCATTCAGCTGATTATTAGGTGAAGAAAAAGGTGTCCATTGTAATGCCCAAGGCGTCACTTAGAGGGAATTAAAGGCTGAAACTGGAAATTAATTCTTCATGGCTGTTGCTATGCACGAAAAAGTCAGCTAAAAAATGATGTTGATTCAGCTCTTCCCTAGGTCGATCCATGCATGTATTTACAACAAAATAAAGCAGCACTTAAATGAGTTAGGACATATTAAATTGGTCAACTAGAAGCCTCTTTAATGGACACCCCTTGCATGTTGAACAACTCATTAAATTCGTCCCATGCTTGCTCTAACATCTCTTTAATTTGGACAGCAATTAACATGCACCATATATTCGGCTGGACAAAGTAGCAACATGAATTAAATTCGGTTAAGAATAAATAACTTATTTAATTTGTCTAAGCTTAGGACATATTTATGAATCACGTTTAATGCTAGGACAACCATTAAATTCGGCTTAGACAAATAAATAGCAGCAGCTAATTAATTTGTCCTAAACTTGACATATTAAATTCATGTCCTAAACTAAGACACATTAAAACTTTATTTAAGTATGTACTGATTTGAAAAATTAAAATGAGCTAATTATTTTAAGCTAACTAAATAAACTAACTTATTTATTTCAGCAAATTAGAATGCATGAAATTAAATATTTTTGAATCAAGCTCAATGAGCTTGCTTCAAACTGAGTTGAGCTTTAATGACCTGTGTCAAACCAAAATTAAACTAGTAACATGCTGAATTGAATTGGACGGAGCTCGGCTAGCTGGAAACGAGTTAGGATCAGCTTGCCAATAGTGCAATGCTCGGCTTGGTAAGCTTGACCAAAGTAGTTCGCGGGGCAGGTTCGTATCATTCCCCCCTCTTGAGGACGACTTCTCTTCAAGTAAAGCCGTTTGTTTGCTAGAAAATTTTTTCTCTCCTGCGGCTTTCCTCGGTCAAATGGGACAAAGGTTATCTCACAAACTTTTCCGAATTTACTCACCAAATTTGACAATGAAAAGTGCGACAAACTCAAATTCAAATAACACATATAAAATCCAGTCCAAAGATCATATGGAAAAAAAATTATTCGTTCATAACATGGATGCTTCATATTATCGTACAATTTCGATATGCCATCAATATGAACAATTGAACAGAATGGAAACAAGGAATGATTAATCACGCAATTTAGCAAATAAGGATGCATTCCTCGTTTCAACCACAACATTCCAAATGGATCAAAACAAAAGACATATTCACCTGGCCTCACCTTATTGTATTCGGTTGAATGGACTTACAGTAGCAGGATGAATAATATGGCCACTTTCCACAAAGTCATCATCAACAACACCGATTTCTTCATCTCGTTTGCGCAAAACAAACCTTCGCTCCTTAGCAAGGTAATGTAATCGATATTTCAACCTCGAATAAACCTGAAAAGGTGAAAAATCAAAGAAGTAACTTGCGCCTTTCAAAATATAATTTCTACAAAGATGGAAGATGTCAATGTCACCATGGATAATGTACTTAAAAGGACATGATGAGATGTTATTCACAGGTGGATAGCGTAAACCGATTCCGGGATTAAAAAAAAAATTCCAGAATCAAAAACTTGATTTTGATTTTGTAAACTAACCAAAAGATTTATTTTCAGAAATGAAGATAAAATTCGTAACGGATGAAAAGGTACAACAAATTTATTTACAATGAGATTACGGTACTTACCTTTTCTTGGTATCAACTTAAAGTGGCTAGCTCCAAGCTTAAACACTCAATTTTGATTACTCATCCCAAAATACAGCAAGAATTTCGTTTTCTCAAATAAATCACAAAAGTAGATCAAAGAAAGTTTAGGTAGACGAACATGCAAACATTCATACTTCACAAAACTCAATCGAATAGGCAGATCAAAACATGGAAACTTCGCACAAAAATTTAAAGTTTTCTTTTGATGGACACAATCCAACAAAGTAAGCATTTTGGGTGAAAACCTTTTAACATGTATGTCAAACAAAGGAGTTGTGAGCATACGACTATTCAAATATTCAAATCCATCACAGCCAACACATCAAAATTTTTATGTGGAAAAATTTTATCACACACATACGAGATTTGCGTAGGTTGAACCAATCCAACAGAAGGATAAGATATGTCATAAGACAAACTTTTCATGGATCTTTTTGAAACAAGGTCATTAACATCAATAGGTGGACAACGACTAACCAAATCAAAATATGGATACCTTTCAGAAATTAAGTCATCAAAACCTACCAGTTTTTAAATCAAATGATCGTGACTTGATAATCATAGAGTCCTTACCTCGCTTACCTTCGGACACAAGTGGGCAGTTGTCATTCTCGTTCTTACCTTTCTTGTACAACCGAAATCACTGCTCTTTGGGAAGGTATTGAAGCTGGAATTGGTCACACGGATTTTTAAAAACATGGGAAGAGATATCACAAGCAAAACTAACAAGTGGGTTAGTGGAAACAATCTTCGCTTGCTCACTAACATCTTTTCCACTCGGATCTTTTTCTTTAAGATCACTTACTTCTTCCACTTTTTCTTTTATCTCAATCTCTTTTTCCACTCTTTTCTTTTGAAAAAACTCTTTTTCTTTTTCATTCTCTTTTTCAATCTCATTTTGTTTCCTCTCTTCCTCTTTTTCTTTCATTTCTTTGTTTCTTTTCTCGATTTCATTCAAGATCCTCTCATTTTCTTTCATAATCTTTTCTTGCCTCTCTTGTCTTTTGATTTCTTTTTGCTTTTCATCTTTTTTTTTTCTCGTTTTCTTTTTACAAGAGGTTACAAAAGACTAAGGAAAATAATTATTTTGTTCAAAAGAGGAAAAATCATTTATCAAAAGAGGAAAAATCATTTACATATGGTTCACGAACAATCCTTCGTGAAGATCTATCCGTGGATGTTTTCTTTGGAGTTCTTGAAGAGGTGTATCTTTCATCTCGCACATCTTCTCGGAAGGATTCAAAATCAAAATCAGCTTCCCTTCATCTTGAATTCCTTGATAAAAAAGAGTCTCGATTGAAATCTCTTCTTGAATTCTTCGATGAGTAGGACTCATAGTAAACGTCCCTTTGTCTCGAAGCCGTTGGCGAATAAGAATCATAATAGGAATCTTCTCTCGAGTAGTCATCGAATGTATATCTCCGTGATATTCTTGGTTCCACTTTCCAACTTGATGACACTCGTTCACTTTGGTCTCTTTTCTCCGCACGATCTAGTCTTTCGTGTAGTTTGTCAAACTTAGTATTCACCATTCTTCGTATTTCTTCCACCAAATATTGGAACTCCGATTCGGTAAATTCTTCACAAGACATAATTTATTACTGAAAGAAAAGATTGTTAAATAAGAACATAAATAAATTCCTCACAACAAAAACCTCACGATTTCACTCGGAAAGAAAAAGTTTGATTATGCTCTCATTCGTATTTGCACTCGTAATTTTGGCTTTTACCTCCACTCGATTGTGCTCCCACTATCGTGCCTTTCACCTCTCAAAATTTTCTATCATAACTTCGTATTCGGACTTTCCAAGGCCTTATCTAGGCTTAGGGGTCGGTTGCAAGTTGTTTAACAAAGAATAAAGATGAGGGGGTTTATGGTAGGCTGAAAAAAATTAAAATGGTTTTGAGTGTGGCGTTGGGGTATATGAAGATGATAGAATTGGGACCTAATGATCGAAAACACAAGTAGATGAACACAAACCTCTTTGAGCACTTTTTTTTCTGAAGATTTCAAAACTTACACTTTCAAATATATATTCTTTTTTTTTCAACTTCAAATTTCCCTTCTTTTTTTTTACTACTTTAAGATGAATACAATAAGAAAAAAAGTCAATTTTTTTCTATTTTTTGATTTTTTTCACTTTACGAACCTATTCCCGATAATGGTGCGAATGCGGTACTTCTCATTTTGCAAGCTCTGATACCAGATGATATGATCCGTCTTGGGATGAGTCGAGTCGTATGTAAGATGCCTAATCGTCTACGAAGAAGTATCGTTCGGTTTGTTCAAAAGGATGCTTTTAAGTAAGTAATATGAAAGCTATTCAAGGGGTTCAAAGATAGGGTTTAAAATATGAATATTAAAGGTTCAGTTTAAAGGAAAAAGAATGAAGAAAAGGTGATAGTTTGGTTTGGATAAGATGAAATGTAAGTATGGAAAGAAAGGAACTCAAAAGCAAGCACGAACCAATACTAGAGAGTATTGACCCAATTGCTTATAGGCTTTTAAGGTGTTCGAATGATAGAAGGTAAACCTCGACCCACTACTTAGCAAAGTAGGAACCTTGGTATAGTTTCGAATGCCACACTATGAATAGTGATAAGTTCAGGATAGAAGAAAAATAGGTTGACGCCACTAGGCTTCCTAGATAAGCCAACAAGTCTTCAACAAAATTAGGGAGAAAGGAATCTCACCAAATAGTTTCATTAACAAAGAAACAATAATCAAAGTTCAACAACCTTCTTTTCAAATAACAATAAACAACTATTTATAAGCTAAATGAAAAGTTAGTTGAATGGTCACTCTTGGCAGCTCATTAAACATTTAGAATCGGCTAGAACATGCTAGAATAGGCCATGGAAATTTCCTTAAATATTTCTCAATAGCTGATGAATTAATGAGCTCAAAATATCCTATTTGAAGGTTCGGCAGAAGCTGGTGGTGTAACATTCCGAAATAGGGCCTAAACGGAACAATGGTTGCGAAACCACAAATTAGGTAAAAAAATAAAATAAAAATATTTTATTATTATTTTGAGGTTCATGGTATGATTACATGATTGTGTGAAAATTTCGTGATAAAATTCTATGCATAAAGTGCTTAAATTGAGGTTAGGGACTAAATCGAATAATTTGCAAAACTTGCATTCTAGAAGTTTTAGTATGAAATTATTTTGGAATATTAATTAGGAGATCTTAAATGGTAATTTGACCAATTTTAAGTTCATGGACAAAATTAGGACATGGAAGGAATTTTTGAAAGTTTAGTAAGGAGGGCATTTTGGTCATTTGGTTATTAACATTAATAAAAGGTAAAAAGATGATAAAATTGTATCATCTTCTTCAAGTTACCAGCAGAACCTTACCTCTCTCCATAGCTGGGGTTTCTTCAACTTTCAAGCTTCATAGTAAGTGATTCCAAGCCCGCTTTTAATGATCTTTACGTTTTGAAGTCCCTAGCTCGATAAAGCTTATGCTAGCAATAATTTAAGTTAGGAATCAAATTTGGAAAAATACCCATAGGTGAAATTTGTGTATTTTGATGTTTTATGATGGAATATGAGGTTTTAAATTATGTTAGACAACTTGTGCTACTTGGTTTTAAGTGAAAACGAGTAAAAGGCTTAATCGGTAAAAATACCTAATAGTCATAAGTACATGTTAGTGTGTGAATTTGATGTTGCCATAGAAGGAAAAATGATCAGCATGTCATAAAACATAAAAAATAGGATGAAGTTTAATTTACGAGCCTTGGGGCAAAAGTGCAAATATGTAAAATTTAGGGCAAAATGTAATTTTTCCAAAGTTTGAGTAAAGGGTTGTTTTGATAAATGTTGATATTAAATAAGCTAAATTTGCTATTATAGATCAAGAAGAGCGAAATTGAGAGTAGATCGGGAAAAGAAAAGTAAAGGACTAAATTGTAAAGTTTAGTCACATTTTGTATCGAGGTAAGTTTACAGTAAATAAATGCAATATTCTTTTATTTTACATTATTATTGTCAATTTCAGCATTTATATATTATGTTATGAAAATATTTAAAGTCGAATTTAAGGTGAAGTGACAGAGGAAAAGTGTTAGAAAGCCGGTTGAACCCTAGGAATGTTAGGATATTAGGGTTGATGAGACGTAATGAAATGAGCCATGTAAGTCCATATTAGAAATATGGCTTTGGAGACAGGATTGAGCCATGTAAGTCCATATTATATATGGCATTGGAGCAGAATAATTCATGTAAGTCCATGTCAAAGACATGGCATTGGCGAGATATTGATAGACAGAGCGACCCTAGTATCCTTAGTATTCCGAGTGGTTCAACGGGTCAGGATACTGAGTTAAATTGCAGTGAATTAATAGCAAAGGAAAAGTAGATTATACTTATGAAAAGGAAAGGTCGTAAGAAAGAAGGTAAGGGAATAAAGAAGAAGATAGAAATTGAGAAGTAAAGAAATTTATGATGTTAGATGATATTATGCATAATTATCCATTATGTTGAATGTTGTGATTTATTTGCTTGTAAGCTTACTAAGCCTAGTGCTTAATCTCTTTATTTTCTTCTTCTTATAGTACTTATCTAGTCACTCGGGGATCGAAGGAAATGTCGGAGGCCGATCACACTATCAAAGAAATAACTCGGTATAATTAGGCGTTTTGTTTTGTGTATGGCATGTATAGAAACTTAGCCACTTTTGGTATAATATGAACAATGAATGATGTGTAAATACTAGCTAGTGATTAGCTAATAAAATGGCCGATGATATGCATGTTTATTAATATGTATGATTGAATGGTGATTATCACATGAAAATTATGAAAATGTGAAAGTAACCTAAAACAGATTCAAGTAACAGCAATGATGTAACTTTGAAAAATCACTAAAATTGTATAAACATAGTTTGAAGATGAATAATATATGAAATTAAAGCTTATTATGTCTATTTTCTTATGGAATAAGAAAAATAGGTAAAGGTATTATATTTCATGATATATCTGAGTTTTAGTGAAACAAGGTCAGAGCGATTTCTAGAACCCTGTTTAAACTTTGGAAATTCACCATAAATTGTACAAAACTAATTAGAAGGTATACTTTATATGGTTATAATCCTTGTTGAGTCTAGTTTTAAGAGAAACAAACGGCTTAGTGATATGAATTTTGTACAGGAAGAAACATGGTTCGTAGTAACAAGAGGTTAGTGCAGTCGAGTTTTGAAATAGGGGAAACTTTAACTAATAAAATGTACTAATTGGCTAAGTCAAAAATTCTAGAAAAAAATTAGTAGATATATATACGAGTCTAGTTTCATGAAAAATTTACGGATCTTAATTTCGAGTTTTTAAACTCGAGAAATGAATTTTTAAGTAACCATGACGCAGAAAAACAATTTATTCTAAAAATTAAAATAAGTGATTTAGAGTTGTTTAATAGGTAAGATAAGTTTAGTAACACCTCAAGCTTGACTCCGGTGATGGTTTGGGCGTGGGGCGTTACATTTATTGGTATCGAGAGCAGGTTTAGTCGGTTCTCGAAGCAGTTAGTGTGAGAAAAGTCTAGCTATACATGCCATACTTGTATTTTGATAGTGTGACGACTCGACGATTTTTAAATATTTTGTTTTATTGTAATGGATCTCGAGTGAGCTGGTGATGATAATGTAGAAAGTAATGGGCCTGCTCCGTAGAAGGGCAGCGCCATCATCGAGAATAGGCCAAGAATGTTAATCGGGAGGAGTGACTCGAAGCTCTCTTCCAAGCTTTTAATGATTTGTTTGCCGAGTTCGTTCGACGAATCCGGCATTAGACCTCCACCCCTCATGATTCTCGGGCTACCCATGTAGCTCAAGCTCCCCAATCACAGTGCAGTGATAAGAGAAAAGCCACCATTGATAGAATCAGAAACAAAGGCGGAAGAGTTCCGAGCAACAAAAGATGATGATGCGAAAAGAGCGAATTTTGGTTAGAAAATACTATCGAGTCTTTGATGAGTTATCTTGTACACCGAGGAATGTATGGAATGTGTAGTATCACTTCTTAGAGACTCACCTACTACGGTGGAAGACACTTGTATCGGTTGTACCAAAGGAGAGGGTCACTTGGGATTTCTTTCAGAGGAATTTCGTAAAAAGTACATCGATCGAGGTTTATTGACCGTAAGAGAAAGGAATTCTGGAATTGAAACAAGGTAATATGACGGATCGATGAGATTGTGCTTAAATTATCGGCAACTTAACAAGGTAACAGTAAAGAACAAGTATCCATTGCCTAGAATTGATGATCTGTTTGATCAATTGAAGGGAGCTACTGTGTTTTTCAAGATAGATTTGAGATCCGGATATTATCAGTTGTGAGTTAAAGAGTCAGATGTCTTGAAGACTGCTTTCCGGACTAGGTATGGTCATTATGAGTTCCTTGTGATGCCATTTGACTTGACTAATGCTCCTACCATTTTCATGGACTTAATGAACCGAATTTTCAGACCGTACTTGGATAAGTTTGTAGTTTTGTTTATTGATGATATCTTGATTTATTCTCATGATGAGACTGAGCATGCAGAGCATTTGAGAACAGTTTTACAGATTCTGAAAGATAATCAGTTGTATGTCAAGTTCAGCAAAAGTGAGTACTGGTTACAAGAAGTTGGTTTTCTTGGACATATTGTTTCAGGTGAAGGTATTAAGGTTGATCCGAGCAAGATTTCAGCCATTGTTGATTGGAAGCCTCCTAGAAATGTATCAAAAGTTAGAAGTTTTCTTGGTCTTGCCGGATATTATAGGCGATTTGTAGAGGGATTTTCCATGATAGCTACCCCGCTGACAAGATTGCTGCGAAAGGATGTCAAGTTTGAATGGACTGAGAAGTGTCAATAGAGTTTTGACAAGTTAAAAGCATTGTTGACTAAAGCTCCTATTTTAGTACAACTAGAACCAGGTAAGGAGTTTGTGATTTACAGTGATGCGTCCATGAATGGACTTGGTTGTGTACTTATGCAGGAAGGGAAGGTAATTGCTTATGCCTCTAGACAACTAAAGCCACATGAGAAGAACTATCCGACACATGATTTAGAGCTAGCTACCATTGTTTTTGCACTGAAGATTTGGAGACATCATTTGTACGGTGAGAAGTGCCACATATTCACTGATCACAAAAGTTTGAAATATTTGATGACTCAAAAAGATTTGAATTTGAGGCAAAGAAGATGGTTAGAGTTGATTAAAGATTATGAGCTAGTGATCGATTATCACCTGTAAGGCAAACGTTGTTCTTGATGCTTTGAGTAAGAAATCTTTATTTGCATTAAGAGCTTTGAACACTAGTCTAGCCTTATCAGATGATGGTTTTATCTTAGCTGAGTTGAGAGCTAAACCGATGTTTCTTGAAGAAATTTGTGAAGCTTAAAAAAAAAATTACAGTGAGTTGTTAACCAAAAGAGATCGGTCTGAGTCGGATGTAGAGTCGATTTTCGGATCGATTCGACGGTTGTTTGATGTTCCGAGACAGGTATGCATAGAAGAATGATGAGCTTATTCGAAAGATTTTACAGGAAGCACATAGTAGTTCTTTGTCTATTCATCCGTAGTATAAAGATGTATAATGATTTAAAAAAATGTCTTGGTGGGTAGGAATGAAAAGGACATTTGAGTTTGTTTTAGATGTTTGATCATCCAGGTAAAGGTCAAACATCGTGTACCTTCAGTTTATTGCGACTGTGCTAGTCCCCGAGTGGAAATAGGATCGAGTTACTATGGATTTTGTGACAGGATTGCCGTTTACACGAGAAAGAAAGATGCAGATAGGTTGTGATTGATAAGTTAACAAAGTCGGCTCATTTTATCCCAGTTCGTATGGATTATTCACTTGACAAGTTGGCCGAGTTGTATATGTCAGAGATAGTCAAACTACACAAGGTACCATTATCGATCATTTTAGATAGAGATCCAAGATTTACTTCACGGTTTTGGAAGAAATTACAAAAGGCTTTGGGCACAAAGTTGAGTTTTAGTACAGCTTTCCACCCTCAAACCGACGGTCGGTCGAGAGAGTTATTCAGTACTTGAAGATATGCTTAGATGTTGTGTCTTTGGAATTTCAAGGCGCTTGGGAAAAATATTTACCATTAGTAGAGTTTGCCTACAATAATAGTTATCGATCGAGTTTGAAGATGGCACCTTATGGAGCTTTGTATGGACGTAAATGCCGCACACCTTTATATTGGATGAGCTTAAAGAAAGCCGATTTATGGGGTTGATCTAGTTAAAGAAACGGAAGAAAAGTGAAAGTTATCGAAATTGTTTAAAAGCGACTTTGATGCATGTAAGTAGTATGCGATTTAAAAAGAAAAGAGATCGAATATCAAGTTGGTGACAAAGTTTTTGAAAGTATCCCGTGGAAGAAAGTTCTCGATTTGGCAAGAAAGGCAAACTAAGTCCACGTTTTATTGGACCGCTTGAAGTGATTGAGAGAGTCGGACCATTAGCATATCGGTTAGCTTTACCGATTGAGTTAGAGAAGATTCATAATGTATTTCATGTGTCTATGCTACGTCGTTATCGTTCAGATCCGTCACATGTGATTTCTCAAACAGAGGTTGAGACTCAACCGGACATGACTTAAGGTGAAGAACCCAGAAAGATTCTAGCTCGAGAGGTAAAGCAATTAAGGAACAAAAGTATTGTACTTGTGAAAGTACTATGGAATAGACATGGGGTAGACGAGGCTACATGGGAACCCAAGAGGCTATGTAAAACAGTACCCATATCTCTTCACAGGTAAGATTTTGGACGAAAATCCCTAAGGGGGAGAAATGTAACATTCAAATAGGCCTAAACGAATAATGGGTTGTAAACCACAAATTAGGGTAAAAAAATAAAATAAAAATATTTTATTATTATTTTGAGGTTCATGGTATGATTACATGATTGTGTGAAAATTTCGTGATAAAATTCTATGCATAAAGTGCTTAAATTGAGGTTAGGGACTAAATCGAATAATTTGCAAAACTTGCATTCTAGAAGTTTTAGTATGAAATTATTTTGGAATATTAATTAGGAGATCTTAAATGGTAATTTGACCAATTTTAAGTTCATGGACAAAATTAGGACATGGAAGGAATTTTTGAAAGTTTAGTAAGGAGGGCATTTTGGTCATTTGGTTATTAACATTAATAAAAGGTAAAAAGATGATAAAATTGTATCATCTTCTTCAAGTTACCAGCAGAACCTTACCTCTCTCCATAGCTGGGGTTTCTTCAACTTTCAAGCTTCATAGTAAGTGATTCCAAGCCCGCTTTTAATGATCTTTACGTTTTGAAGTCCGTAGCTCGATAAAGCTTATGCTAGCAATAATTTAAGTTAGGAATCAAATTTGGAAAAATACCCATAGGTGAAATTTGTGTATTTTGATGTTTTATGATGGAATATGAGGTTTTAAATTATGTTAGACAACTTGTGCTACTTGGTTTTAAGTGAAAACGAGTAAAAGGCTTAATCGGTAAAAATACCTAATAGTCATAAGTACATGTTAGTGTGTGAATTTGATGTTGCCATAGAAGGAAAAATGATCAGCATGTCATAAAACATAAGAAAATAGGATTAAGTTTAATTTACGAGCCTTGGGGCAAAAGTGCAAATATGTGAAAGTTTAGGGCAAAATGTAATTTTTCCAAAGTTTGAGTAAAGGGTTGTTTTGATAAATGTTGATATTAAATAAGCTAAATTTGCTATTATAGATCAAGAAGAGCGAAATTCGAGAGTAGATCGGGAAAAGAAAAGTAAAGGACTAAATTGTAAAGTTTAGTCACATTTTGTATCGAGGTAAGTTTACAGTAAATAAATGCAATATTCTTTTATTTTACATTATTATTGTCAATTTCAGCATTTATATATTATGTTATGAAAATATTTAAAGTCGAATTTAAGGTGAAGTGACAGAGGAAAAGTGTTAGAAAGCCCGGTTGAACCCTAGGAATGTTAGGATATTAGGGTTGACAGATGTAACGTAAATGAGCCATGTAAGTCCATATTAGAAATATGGCTTTGGAGACAGGATTGAGCCATGTAAGTCCATATTATATATGGCATTGGAGACAGAATAATTCATGTAAGTCCATGTCAAAGACATGGCATTGGCGAGATATTGATAGACAGAACGGCCCTAGTATCCTTAGTATTCGAGTGGTTCAACGGGTCAGGATACGGGTTAAATTACAGTGAATTAACAGCAAAGGAAAAGTAGATTATACTTATGAAAAGGAAAGGTCGTAAGAAAGAAGGTAAGGAATAAAGAAGAAGATAGAAATTGAGAAGTAAAGAAATTTATGATGTTAGATGATATTATGCATAATTATCCATTATGTTGAATGTTGTGATTTATTTGCTTGTAAGCTTACTAAGCCTAGTGCTTAATCTCTTTATTTTCTTCTTCTTATAGTACTTATCTAGTCACTCGGGATCGAAGGAAATGTCAGAGGCCGATCACACTATCAAAGAAATAACTCGGTATAATTAGACGTTTTGTTTTGTGTATGGCATGTATAGAAACTTAGCCACTTTTGGTATAATATGAACAATGAATGATGTGTAAATACTTGCTAGTGATTAGCTAATAAAAATGGCCGATGATATGCATGTTTATTAATATGTATGATTGAATGGTGATTATCACATGAAAATTATGAAAAATGTGAAAGTAACCTAAAAACAGATTCAAGTAACAGCAATGATGTAACTTTGAAAAATCACTAAAAATTGTATAAACATAGTTTGAAGATGAATAATATATGAAATTAAAGCTTATTATGTCTATTTTCTTATGGAATAAGAAAAATAGGTAAAGGTATTATATTTCATGATATATCTGAGTTTTAGTGAAACAAGGTCAGAGCGATTTCTAGAACCCCTGTTTCAACTTTGGAAATTCACCATAAATTGTACAAAACTAATTAGAAGGTATAATTTATATGGTTATAATCCTTGTTGAGTCTAGTTTTAAGAGAAACAAACGGCTTAGTGATATGAATTTTGTACAGGAAGAAACATGGTTCGTAGTAACAAGAGTTTAGTGCAGTCGAGTTTTGAAATAGGGGAAACTTTAACTAATAAACTGTACTAATTGGCTAAGTCAAAAATTCTAGAAAAAAATTAGTAGATATATATACGAGTCTAGTTTCATGAAAAATTTACGGATCTTAATTTCGAGTTTTTAAACTCGAGAAATGAATTTTTAAGTAACCATGACGCAGAAAAACAATTTATTCTGAAAATTAAAATAAGTGATTTAGAGTTGTTTAATAGGTAAGATAAGTTTAGTAACACCTCAAGCTTGACTCCGGTGATGGTTTCGGGCGTGGGGGCGTTACAGGTGGTGCTTCATTGAGCTGAACGATCATGGGAGGTATTAAAATAACTTAGAGAACTTCAAATGTCAGCCTAATTCAGTTGATTATTAGGTAAAGAAAAAAGTGTTCATTGTAATGCCCAAGGCGTCACTTAAAGGGAATTGAAGGCTGTAGCTGGAAATTCATTCTTCATGGCTGTTGTTATGCACGAAAAAGTTAGCTAAAAGATGATGTTGATTCAGTTCTTCCCTAGGCCAATCCATGCATGTATTATAGCAAAATAAAGCAGCACTTAAATGAGTTAGGACATATTAAATTCGTCAACCAGTAGCCTCTTTAATGGACACCCCTTGTATGCTGAACAACTCCTTAAATTCGTCCCATGCTTGCTCTAACATCTCTTTAATTTGGACAACAATTAACATGCACCATAAATTCGGCTGGACAAAGTAGCAACATGAATTAAATTCGGTTAAGACATAAATAGCTTATTTAATTTGTCTAAGTTTAGGACATATTTATGACTCACGTTTAATGCTAGGACAACCATTAAATTCGGCTTAGACAAATAAATAGCAGCAGCTAATTAATTTGTCCTAAACTTGACATATTAAATTCATGTCCTGAACTAAGACACATTAAAACTTTATTTAAGTATGTATTGATTTGACAAATTAAAATGAGCTAATTATTTTAAGCTAACTAAATAAACTAACTTATTTATTTCAGCAAATTAGAATGCATGAAATTAAATATTTTTGAATCAAGCTCAATGAGCTTGCGTCAAACCGAGTTGAGCTTTAATGAGCTGTGTCAAACCAAAATTAAACTAGTAACAAGCTGAATTGAACTGGACGGAGCTCGGGGAGCTAGAAACGAGCTAGGATCAGCTTGCCAACAGTGTAATGCTCGGCTTGGTAAGCTTGACCAAAGTAATTCATGGGGCGGGTTCGTATCATTCCCCCTTCTTGAGGACGACTTCTCCTCAAGTCGAGCCGTTTGTTCGCTAGAAAATATTTTCTCTCGCACGGCTTTCCTCTGTCAAATAGGACAAAGGTTATCTCAAAATTTTTTTCGAATTTACTCACCAAATTAGAATGCATGGAATTAAATATTTTTGAGTCAAGCTCAATTAGCTTGCATCAAACCGAGTTGAGCTTTAATGAGCTGTGTCTAACCAAAATTAAATCGGTAACAAGCTGAATTAAACTGGACGGAGTTTGGGAAGCTGGAAATGACCTAGAATCAGCTTGCCAACAGTGTAATGCTAGGCTTAGTAAGCTTGACCAAAGTAATTCGCAGGGTGGGTGTAACGCCCCAATTTTCGGGAATTCTGTGAATGTTGACAAAATTTCATGCTTTGATTTTGTCATTTGTGAGTGAAATTATGAAATAGGACCTATGTGAAAATGTTTGAAAATGATATAGGCTAAATTGAAGTGGCCAAATAAATAGGAGTGCAAAATAGGAGGATTTGCATGACAAACCTCCCATTTTACATGAAGTGGCCAACCATCATGTTGTTGTAGACAAAATGTACACTTGATATCCATAATTTATGGTACAAATTGATACAAATTGATAATAGGTTAGGTAAATGTTCCATGATAATGGGTTAGGTAAATGTTTCATGATAATAGGTTAGGTAAATGTTCCATGATAATGGGTTAGGTAAATGTTTCATGATAATGGGTTAGGTAAATGTTTCATGATAAGAATTTCATGTCTTTTGTATTAAAGAATTAAATGGATGAAATATGAAGTTTTATTAAAAGAAAAAGGGGTGAAAAGAACAAAGTTTTGTCCATCTTTGTTCATCATAGCTGAAAGTTAGAGAAGAGAAAGGAGAGGAGAAAACTCTTGAGTATTCGGTCATTAGGAGGAGGAAAATTGAAGGTAAGTTCTTGGTACCTTGCTTTTATTTTGAGGTTCATGAGTTCTTCTTGATTCTACCTTAACTCTTGAAGTATATTTTGATTTTTGGTTGTGTTGTGAGCATTTGGTCATGAATTAAAATGAAGGAAATGGTTGTTGTTTCATGTTTTTTTGATGAAAAATGGAAGATATGTGAAGTTGAGCCAAACAAATGAGCATGCATGTGCCTTAGATGCTAAAGGGAAAAATCGGCTAACATGTTGTGCTTTAAAATGATGAAATGGAGATTATACTTAAGTAAAATCATAGATATGTGATGATTGATTGGTGATATACATGTTTAAATAACATGCATGCAAGTTATGTGTGAAAGAGTGAATTTGGTAATAAATCTGCTTGGGGCAGCAGCAATAACGTGACTTTGGAAAATCACCATAAATTGTGGGAGATGAATTAGAAGATGAATAAGTTATGTAATTAAATCTTAATGAGTCTAGTTTCAAATGGAATAAACTAGAACATATTTTGAATTCTGTACAATGAGAAATTTGATTCGTAATGAAGAGTGGTCAGATTAGTCAAACAGTGAAACATGGGAAACTTTGAGAAAAATCTGGTATTGATTGGCCATACCAAAAATTCTGAAAATTTTATGGATGAAAGATATATGAGTCTATTTTCAGGGAAAATTAACGGCACTTGATTTGGAGTTTCGTAGCTCCAGTTATAAATAATTTAGTGACTGTTGCTCAGGAAGACAGCTTGCAGTGAAATTATGATTATGTGGTAAACATTGACAAAAATTTGTTAATGAGTTGCTTATTGATTTCTTATAAGCTTACTATGATCTGTAGGTGTGGTTGGCCGAATATTGTAAGGGGTTAATACGTAGTTCGTATTTGAATAGTTAGATTAACGTGTTAGTAATCCAATTGTAGGCGGTTCGTGTGTGGATCTCGTCAGCATATCGTCGCAAACAGGTGTGTAACTAACACCCTCTTTCTTAGTCTGGATCGGCAAAAGTCGAAAAATCAAAATGCCGAAAACCGGTATTTTGTAGATTTATGAAAAGCGAATGCTCGTGAGGTAAATCGATTAATGTTTTTGGTAAGCTGCAAAATTTGACCGTAAAGTGCATGATTTACGTGCCCTCGATATTTTTGGGCTTAATGGGCCAAAATTGGAATGATGGGCCAACGGGCCCAATTCGTAAGAAACCCTCGATGCGTGATTTCGTTAGTACGTGAAAAGTAGGAATATGCATGAAAACCCTAAAATAGATAAATTACTGAAATACCTTTAAAAGTGGAAAATTTACGCTTTTACCCCTAGTAGGTAAATTACCAAATACCCCTAGGGTTAAATTGACCTAAATGCATGTTTGATGTTGTTATTTACTGCATGCCATGTTGTTATTATCGATGCATGGGATGGGATATTGACTGAGGAAGTATTGAAAGTGGCTTGTCCACAGATCTTGGAGGCTTTGCCTCAATTTTCTTGTTAATCGAGCAGCAAGGTCAAACTGTGGAGTGTTAATGGGTGGGTTGAGCTATTCCCACATGGAGTGTATGGCTGGTACGGGTGGAGTGTAGTGGTTGGTGGGTTGAGTAGTCTCCCAAATGGGCTTGCATATGTTTCTCGATGTTGCATGTATTTTGAAATGGGCCTATGGGCCATATCATTATCTGAATAAGGGCTAAGGCCCGCTTTATTGTAATCAAAAGGGCTTTGGCCCAAGATCACTATTACCCAAATGGGCTTGCATATGTTATTCATGTTGCATGTATTTTGAAATGGGCCTATGGGCCATCATTATCTGAATAAGGGCTAAGGCCCGCTTTATTGTAATCAAAAGGGCTCGCCCAGACCATCATTACTGAATGGGCTTAGGCCCAATGGGCTTGAGTGACTTGGACTTTGAATGGGGTTTCCTTACACATCGAGTTTCCCAAACTCACCCCTTTTATTTTCATCCACGCAGAAATCCCCAACCATAGTGGGCTTGGAGTCGTGAGGGAATTCGAGTGGCCACTGCTCAAAGTTTGATTTTCTTCCGTGAACTGGACATCCTTTTAATTACGTTTGAGGTTTTGGGTTTTAAATGTAATAAGGCCGCTTATTTATTTTTGATGGTTTTAATATGTATTACTAAGGTAGGTAATACTTATTTTAACTGTTGAATTTGGATAGCTTTAGGCGCGTTTTCAAAAACAACAGTTGATTTCAAAATAACACGACAATAAGCAAAGCTTCCGAATGAAAGTATTTTCCAAAATTAATAATTTTTGCTAAAATGACTTAATCAAATCGGTTTCCTAGAAATATCCATGACGTTAAGGTGTGGCAATGGCGGTATGCATGTCAGGATTGGATCCGAAGGAGCTTGGTACTTAAGCAATCAGATGGACTCACCACCTCTTTCCGGTTTCCTACCGGTGCATGACTTCCATTCACTTTAACCCTTAATGAATTAATCTTTTGAACATCAAGTACGATTTTCTAGACTTAGAATGGAAAATTTTTTTTTAACGTTTTTGATGTGGCATGCCGGATCCGGCCATAACTTCTGGGCCGAGTTTGGGGTGCTACAGTGGGTTCGTATCAGATATCTTATTTGAGATTCTAATTTGAAAAAAGCCAATATCACCTATATTAAACCATTGTGATGGTATTACAACTATTGGAAGGGATAACAAATATTATAATAAATTATTTAGATCTATAAGAAGAAAACATAGTCATATGAGATACCATATAACTAATAGTACCATTAATGTTAACTATATTCAAAATGGTGATAATATTATAGATAATTTGGCAAAATTTTAACTAGAAAAAATGTTTGGATAACATCAAGGTGGATGGGATTAAAGCTTGTTGAGGTATTTTTCTCTATCATTTTTTCCTGGTGATGTTTGTCTATTTATATGATATGGGTATTATTCATTGAGATGACAGGTTAAGTAGGCTCCATGCATACAGACACGTACCCTACTCTAGGTTGAATACGTGTTACGCGTTTTCATGCATGTATAATATCGCAGGGGAGTAAGCTCAGCAAGCGAGCTACGAGCTCAGCTTGCGATCCTATCATATGAGCTCGGTCAACGACCTCGTGGGTTTGGGTTGATGCTGGCCCAAACCCAAAGGGATTTTGGATCGATTGTGGTAATTATCCTAACAAAGCTCAAACAAAAATAAATATAAACTATAAGTATACCCTACCTAATAATTGGAGATCCCTAAGAATTAGGTTTAAATGAAAAAAAATAAATGATGGAGTGGTTTGATTACATGCACATATAAATAATATATATGTAAACCTCTCTATATGATGCGGTTCATGGATCCTATAACAATAATAGAGGTTGTAACAGTCTAATTTCAGTGAAATCGGAATAGTGGTTTGGGATCACAAATTCGAGTCCGAAAAATGAAATTATTTAACTTTCATAAAATGATAGGTATTATGATTGGAATATTGTATGAAAATTTTTATAGAAAAACTTTATCAATTATGTGTCTAATTGCAAAAAGGACTGAATTGAATAAAATGTTAAAGTTGTATACTAATAGCTATAGGGATTATATAGCTAGAGAATTCAAAATGTGAGGTCCTTATATTGTAATTAGGCCATTAATGAAAAACATGTAGATATATTTAGTGACTCATCCATGGAAAATTGAAAAGATGCAAGGACAAAATTAGAAAGTGAATAAATTAATATACGATAAACGATTAAATAGAATAAAACTTATTTTATATCATCATCTTCTCCATATAATACATGGAAACCCTAGGAGAGAGGAAGAGAATTTCTTAAGCTTGAATTGGTAAGTTCTATGTCCCGTTTATAGTGATTTTTATATTTTTGGGATCAGGAAAGATTAATCTCTTTATTTGGGGATTAAATTTAAAAGAAATTAAAGTTCAGAAAATTACCTATTTATGAATATGCTGTAAATTGAAAGTTTTTGATAGAAAATGAAAGATTATTAATAGATAAACCACTTTTACAAAGTGATTTTTAGTGAAAACATGTGTAGGGACTAAATTGCAAAGTAGTGAAATTCTTGAAAAAATTCTGAAATTTATGAAATACATGTGCTGTAAAAGTTATGTTGGAATTTTGAATAAGCTTGGAATAAGGAGTAAATTGCATGAATTTCAATTTCTGAGCCTAGGGATGAAATTGGAATTAATTAAAAGTTTAGGGGCAAAATGGTACTTTTGCCTAAAATGTGAAATGGGCTTGATTGAATGTAAAAATCATAGAATTGATGATTAGATTTATTTATATAGGTCCGGAAGTGTCGAACAAAGAAAAAGAATGAGGGAAAGAAAAAGTTTTGGATAAATAGATACGATCAATTGTCAAGGTAAGTTCGTATAACTAAATTAAGCATGTGAATGTGTTGAATTGATTGTTGAATTATGTGCATCATGATTTGTAATTGGTATGTACATGTAATAAACTAATGTTGATTTGTGATTTACATGTAAATGATGAAATATTATATGAATCCGTTTGAATATTGATTTCCGATTGGACAAGTGATTATCATGTATATGAGATGCTGCATATGTTGCAGTAAAGGTTATTCTGAAAGGATAATCTTTTGATCTCATTATGAAAAGGAATGTAAACCAAAAGGGTAATACTTGAAAAGGATTTGTGTACCCAAATGGTACAACTTGAAAAGGTTATGTACACTTTGTGTGTACACTTGGAAAGGTTAGGTATACTTTGTGTATACCATATAAAAAGGAAATGTATACTTTGTGTGTACCATTTGGAAAGGAATGTACACCTCAAGTGTATAACTAGAAAAGGAAAGGTCCATCGGAAATTCAATAATTCAGCGGTAATGACATACGTAGTGATATAAAAAGAAATGGCATAATGAGCTCATCTATGCATTTTAGTATTTTTGGAAACTAATCAATTGGTTGATTGATTGTGTGTAGGACTTAATTGCTAATTGACTAAGTTAATGGAAATATTACTTAATGTATGAATTACTTGATGAACATGAAAGGTAAGTGTAGTTTGGTTATATGAACTTACTAAGCATTAATGCTTACTAGGTTTATATTTTTTCCTGTTTTATAGTGCTCAAAGCTCATGAAGGTTGGAATTAAGTCGGACCTATCATCACACTATCAATCCCTTCATTTTGCTAAAAATGATAAATTTATTTTTTTATAATAGCATGTATAAGCTTTTGTGGTCAAATAACAACTTAATATTTCGGTTTGTAATCAAGTCATTAGAGTGACTAGTGGAGCATGTTTGATATTGGTATGTTGTGGATTAATATAAAAACATGTTGTTTTGAATGATTAAGTTTGGGGTGAGAAAAGTGGCCTAAAATAACCTATTTTTGTCCACATGGCTAGACACACGGACGTGTGTCTAGGCCGTGTGTGACACACTGTAAGCCTACAGGCGTGTGAATTGACTGTGTGTCCCCTGCATCTTTAAATATGAAGTTAGGATAGTACACGAGCAAAAGACACGGCCGAGTGTTTTTATTGTGTGAAGGACACGAGTTTCAAGCATGGTCGTGTGTCAAAATCGTGTGAAAATGGCTTAAAAATAGTGAAAAATTAGTTTACCACAAGGCCTAGCCACATGGGCGTGTGCCCAGGCCGTGTGCCCCTTTGATGCTTAAGAAATTGCAAGTCAAAATTGCCCACGGGCTGGCCACACGGCTATGGGAGCCACACGGGCTGGCCACATAGGCATGTGCCCCTAACTTCAAGAAATTTTTTTCAAAGTTTTCCAAAGTTACCGGTTTAGTTCCAAATCACTTCTAAAGTATGTATTGGGTCCTGTAGGCCCATATTAGGGACTTTATGGTGAAATTTGAAAAAAATTGATTTGGAATGCAAATTTATGGCTCAGTTTTGTATAAATGCTAGTGTATAAGTTCGGTAATTCCTCGTAACCCTATTTTAGTGACGGATACGAGTTAAGAGTGTTACATTTAGTGGTATCAGAGCTATGGTTTAGCCAATTCTCGGACTAACGTAGCAAGTGTGAATTTAACTATACATGTCATTATATAATTGATGATAGTGTGATATCTCCTGACCATCTTAAATGTGTTTTCATATAGTAAATGTCTTCCAACCGAGCAAGAGCAGAATCTAAAGAAGCTGAGAGTACTTTTCAAGCTTTCGTTCGACGAGCTACAGATGGTAGTAGTAGTAGAAGGTCTGAATCAGAAGGCCGAAGTGAATATGCTAAAGAGGTTTTCTTTGAAATGTTGGATAAATGGTTTCCTGAATATTTGAAAAGAAATTCTGCTACGTTTCAATCACAACCTCCCCACCAAATACTCAGACTATTCTTGAGAGACTATCGGGTACTGAAACTATTAGAATTAGTAAAGCTCTAGTGGATAAACTCAGAAAATATGGGGCTGAGGAATTTAGAGCTACAATCGATGATGATCCGAAAAAAGCTTAATTCTGGCTGGAAAATACTACTCGAGTGTTGGACGAATTATTATGTACTCTAGCTGAATGCTTGAAATGTTCTGTATCTCTGTTAAAGGACACGGCTTATCACTGGTGGAAAACTGTAACTTCAGTAGTTCCAAAAGAAAATATTACTTGGGAATGCTTTCAATCTGAATTCAGAAAGAAATATATTAGTCAAAGATTCCTAGATCAGAAAAGAAAAGAATTTCTAGAATTAAAACAGGGGAATAGGACCGTTGCGGAATATGAAAGGGAGTTTGCACTGTTAAGCCAATATACTAGTGAATGGTACAAACAGAGGCAGAAATGTGTAAACATTTCGAGAAAGGATTAAATGAAAATATAAAATTACTGATTGGCATTTTAGAAATAAGAGAGTTTGCAGCACTTATTGATCATGCAAAGAAAGCTGAAGAGCTAAGTAAAGAAAAGAAGAAGGCAAACAAAGAAGCCCGATCCTCTGGGAAAAGACCTATTGGTAGGTCTCAATTATTTTATTCAAAGCTGGGTATTTCGGCAACGAGTGTGGTTTTCAACGCTTTAATCCCAAGTCTTCGTCACCATCAGTGACTAGTTTGGAAATGTGAGAAACACGAAGCCAAAATGTAAACACTGTAACAAATTTCATTATGGTGAATGCTGAATGAACACCGGTGCATGTTACAAATGTGGTTTATTTGATCATCTCTTGAAAGTTTTCCAAAAATAGTAGAAAGAGATGCTGAACAGACTTTAAAACCAGGCAACACTACTTTAAGGGGCAGACCACCTAGACACCCTGAAAATTTTAGTGGTACCCGAAGCGCTACAAAAGATTCAACTGCTAAATCTGAGGCTCGAGCTCCTGCAAGAACATATGTCATACGGGCCCGAGAAGATGTTCTAGTGCCAGATGTCATTACTGGTACTTTTTCTTTACTAGATACTAATATTATTGCATTGATTGATCCAGGTTCCACAGTTTATAAGCATAAATTTAGTAAATGTTAAAAATTTACCTGTTGAATTCACTGAATTTATGGTGGAACTTTAAAATCCTTTGGGCCAATGTGCAAAGGTAGATAAAGTTTGTAAAAACTGTCCACTTATGGTAAAGGGTAAATGTTTCTTGGTTGATTTAATGCTACTGCCTTTTGATGAATTCGATATGATATTGAGAATGGATTGGTTAACCCAACATGATGCAGTGGTTAATTATAAGCAGAAGTATATTGTGTTGAAATGTTAAGACCGTGAGTTACTTAATGTTTAATCTGACAAGCTAGATGGATTATTTAATATGATTTTAGCAATAGCAGCACAGAAATGTATGAGGAAGGGATATGATGCTTATCTTGCTTATGTGTTGGATATTAAGGTAACTGAGTCAAAGATTCAATCTGTGCCAGTTGTATGTGAGTTTCCAGATGTGTTTCCGGAAGAATTGTCTGGCTTACCACCTGTCAGAGAAGTGGAATTCTCTATAGATGTAATTTTGGGAACAACACCAATATCGATAGCACCTTATCGAATGGCTCCCGCCAAGTTGAAAGAGTTGAAGGTGCAGTTACAAGAATTAATTGAGAGGGGTTTTGCTCGACCTAGTTTCTTACCATAGGCTGCTCCGGTGTTATTTGTAAAGAAGAAAGATGGATCTTTGAGGTTATGTATTGATTACTGGTAACTCAACAAAGTCACTATAAAGAATAAATATCCACTACCTCGAATTGATGTCTTATTTGATCAGTTGAAGGGAGCTACTGTATTTTCAAAGATTGATCTTCGTTCGGGTTATTACCAGCTTTGGGTGAAGGATTCAGATGTTCCAAAGACAGCTTTCAGAACTAGATATGGTCATTACAAATTCTTGGTGGTGCCATTTGGATTAACAAATACACCAGCAGTGTTTATGGATTTAATGAACAGGACTTTTAGACCTTACCTAGATAGGTTTGTCGTGGTATTCATAGATGATATTTTAGTTTATTCCCGAAGTGAAGATGAGCATGCTGAACATTTGAGGATGAAGTCAGTTTTCTTGGTCACATCGTATCTGCTGAAGGCATCAAGGTTAACCCGAGCAAAATTTCAACAATTATTAATTAGAATTCACCAAAGAGCGTATCAGAGGTCAGAAGTTTTCTGGGTTTAGCCGGGTATTATCGGAGGTTTGTTAAAGGATTTTCAATGATTTCTTTTCCAATAACTCGTCTGTTACAAAAATGTGTAAATTTCGAGTGGAATGACAAATGTCAGTAGAGCTTTGATAAATTGAAGACTGTGTTGACTAAAGCACCTGTATTAGTACAACCTGAATCGGGTAAGGAAGTTGTAATTTACAGTGATGCATATTTAAATGGTTTAGGTTGTGTTTTGAATCAAGAAGGTAAAGTGGTTGCCTATGCTTCAAGTCAACTTAAACCACATGAAAGAAATTACCCGATACATGATCTTGAATTGGCAGCCATAGTGCTTGCATTGAAAATATGGCGACATTATTTATATGGTGAAAAATGTCATATTTACACTTACCATAAAAGTCTGAAGTATTTAATGACATAGAAAAACTTGATGTGAGGCAACGCAGGTGGCTTGAGTTAATAAAAGATAACGATTTGATTATTGACTATCATCCGGGAAAGGCTAATGTTGTGGCAGATACACTGAGTAGGAAATCTTTATTTACTTTAAGAGCAAGAACACCCAGTTATCTTGTTCAGATGATGGTTCGGTTGTAGCTGAATAAAAGCTAGACTGATATTTATACAACAAATCTATGAAGCACAGAAGAGTGACAATGTAACACCCCCTAATCCCAAACTGTCACTAGAATAGGGTTACGAGGTATTACTGGACTTATACATTAGAATTTATACAAAATCGAGTCATAAATTTTCATTACAAATCAAAACCTTTGAAATTTCATCTTAAAGTCTCTAATATAGGTCTACAGGGCCCAATATATGTTTTAGAAGTGATTCGGAACTAAATTGGCAACTTTAGAAATTTTTCCTTGAAGATAGAGGCACACGCTCGTGTGGCCTGGGACATGGCCATGTGGCCTGGGACATGGCCGTGGGGCTAGGCCATGGGCAGATTCTGACTTATTCACACGGCCTGGGCACACATTCATGTGACTTAGCCGTGTGAAAACATGATTTTTGCCCTGACCATTTTTAAGCTATTTTCACATGCTAAACACATCTATTTCATGCTCAAATATTTACTAATAGTTCTTAAATCAAATATCATTCATTATGCCATTCAAACTTAGAAAATATTCATTCGTTCACTTCAATACCTCTGAAGAATTATGTACCACAATTCATATCAAAATTATACAACATTATCATACTAGTCAAACTCATGTAAGTTTAGCTTCCAAAAAATGCATATTTCATACCATGCTTCAACAACTTTCATGTTTATACACTATCATATACAAAATAACACCTTAACAACCTAGGTACATGCCATTTTACCAAAAGAAAAGTATTCACCACTTTGAGTCTGGGATTGGCTTGGATGCTGAGTCTTACCTAGAACTGCGCACGGAAACATACCGTACCCTGAGTATACACTCAGTGGTATTTCTATAAACTAATACTGAAAACAATAATAAGTCATGTATATACATTGTAACATAACTTTTTATTTCATAATCTTATTAGCTTCATCACTTACCTTTAACTTATAGCTCTTAAATGTATTTAAACAATTCTTTTTATACTTTTCATATCATTCAATATCTTTCAATACTTGTATAACAGTCACAGTCACATAATCAATAGCAGTCAATCTTTGTCCTTAGTACTTTCAATTACCCCTATTAACATAAATCAGACTTGGATGGATACACGGATCTAACCCACACACCGGGGATAATGTACAGTATTTCATCGGCCGAAACCGGAATACACCGTAGGGTAATAGTAATAGTAGTAGTAACAGTCATAGTTAGGTACAGAGTACCCCTTCGGAACGAATCCGGAATAGTCACAATAGTCGACACATATAGTGTCTCATCGACACACAGTCGAAATATCCCTGAACACTTCCAATCTTATGGCATGCCAATTATATCCGACTAGTCCGACACTTGTTGATAGGGTGTACAAATCGTTACATTTCAATACAAAAGCAGTAATAATTTCTATCATATCATTCATTATACATTCTAACTACTAAGAATAGAAATTACATTGTATTAAATCATTAAGCATAGTTTATAGAAATACAAACCGAATTTCTCGAGTTTACTCGATATCCTCGTTCACTTTCTCCTTTCCCTTTTTCGATGATGTTCCCCGTGCTACGTTGGCTACATAAAATTTAAAATTTAAAATTATCAATATATATTATTTAAAAACACACTCTTGTATTTCCATGTATCTTTTACTTAAATTCCAATTTAGTCCTTCCACCATAACCATTCTTTTTCTTCAAAACAAATCCTATATTTTCATCCAATTATCATTTTAAACTATTCCAACTCTTAAATTTATAGCATAAAACACTAATTATAACATCTTCTCAATTCAATCCCTATTATTGCAAGACATATATTTTCTTTCACAATTTAATTATTCTCCCACTTCTAACTTGAATTTCCATCAAATTAACACTTAATTCTTCCATTTATTCAACTTAATCAACATCTAAAAATTCAATAACTTTCTAAATTTCAACATAACTCAAGTAGTATTCTTTCCTAGGATTCCATAGACATTAAAATTACAAGAAAATATATCAAATTGACTTACCAATCAAGCTTGGAACTCCAAAACCCTAAATTTTCCTTTTCTTTTTATTTCCCTTTTTCTTTCTTTCTTTCCCTAATCTATTTCGTTTTCATTCTTTCTTTTATTTTATTTGTTTTGTTTAATTACTTTATTATAGTATATTATATTATTATTGTAACACTCTTTACCCGACACTGTTGCCAGAATCGAGCACGAGGCATTACTAAACTTATTCTATCCCTTAAATAGGTTTAAGTTGTTTATTTAAGCATTTCGGAATGTACTGCCATTCTGCGTCGTAGTCGCCTAAAAATTCATATCTTGAGTTCCGAAACTCGAAATTAAGATCCGTAAATTTTTCCTGAAACTAGACTCATATATCTATCTACTAATTTTTTTCATAGATTTTTGACTTGGCCAATTAGTACAGTTTATTAGTTAAAGTTTCCCCTGTTTCAAAACTCGACTGCACTAACCTCTTGTTACTACGAACCATGTTTCTTCCTGTAAAAAATTCATATTACTAAGCTGTTTGTTTCTCTTAAAACTAGACTCAACAAGGATTATAACCATATAAAGTATACCTTCTAATTAGTTTTGTAAAATTTATGGTGAATTTCAAAGTTGAAACAGGGTTCCAGAAATCACTCTGACCCTGTTTCACTAAAACTCAGATATATCATGAAATATAATACCTTTACCTATTTTTCTTATTCCATAAGAAAATAGACATAATAAGATTTAATTTCATATATTATTCATCTTCAAAATATGTTTATGCAATTTTTAGTGATTTTTCAAAGTTAAGTCATTGCTGTTACTTGAATCTGTTTTAGGTTACTTTCACATTTTCATAATTTTCATGTGATAATCACCATTCAATCATACATATTAATAAACATGCATATCATCGGCCATTTTATTAGCTAATCACTAGCAAGTATTTACACATCATTCATTGTTCATATTATACCAAAAGTGGCTAAGTTTCTATACATGCCATACACAAAACAAAACGCCTAATTATATCGAGTTATTTCTTTGATAGTGTGATCGGCCTCCGACGCTTCCTTCGATCCCCGAGTGGCTAGATAAGTACTATAAGAAGAAGAAAATAAAGAGATTAAGCACTAGGCTTAGTAAGCTTACAAGCAAATAAATCACAACATTCAACATAATGGATAATTATGCATAATATCATCTAACATCATAAATTTCTTTACTTCTCAATTTCTATCTTCTTCTTTATTCCCTTACCTTCTTTCTTACGACCTTTCCTTTTCATAAGTATAATCTACTTTTCCTTTGCTGTTAATTCACTGTAATTTAACTCGTATCCTGACCCGTTGAACCA
The DNA here is from genome assembly GCF_025698485.1 of Gossypium arboreum. Classification (NCBI taxonomy): domain Eukaryota; kingdom Viridiplantae; phylum Streptophyta; class Magnoliopsida; order Malvales; family Malvaceae; genus Gossypium; species Gossypium arboreum. The sequence continues at coordinate 26,440,430 of NC_069074.1, read as the reverse complement.
CTCGGAATACTAAGGATACTAGGTCGCTCTCTCGCTATCAATATCTCGCCAATGCCATGTCTTTGACATGGACTTACATGAATTATTCCTCTCCAATGCCATATATAATATGGACTTACATGGCTCAATCCTGTCCCCAAAGCCATATTTCTAATATGGACTTACATGGCTCATTTCGTTCTGTCCTGTCAACCCTAATATCCTAACATTCCTAGGGTTCAACCGGGGCTTTCTAACACTTTTCCTCTGTCACTTCACCTTAAATTCGACTTTAAATATTTTCATAACATAAATATATAAATGCTGAAATTGACAATAATAATGTAAAATAAAATAATATTGCATTTATTTATGTAAACTTACCTCGATACAAAATGTGACTAAACTTTACAATTTAGTCCTTTACTTTTTCTTTTCCCCGATCTACTCTCGAATTTCGCTCTTCTTGATCTATAATAGAAAATTTAGCTTATTTAATATCAACATTTATCAAAACAACCCTTTACTCAAACTTTGGAAAAATTACATTTTGCCCTAAACTTTCACATATTTGCACTTTTGCCCCAAGGCTCGTAAATTAAACTTCATCCTATTTTCTTATGTTTTATGACATGCTGGTCATTTTTCCCTTCTATGGCAACATCAAATTCACACACTAACATGTACTTATGACTATTAGGTATTTTTACCGATTAAGCCTTTTTACTCGTTTTCACTTAAAACCAAGTAGCACAAGTTGTCTAACATAATTTAAAACCTCATATTCCATCATAAAACATCAAAATACACAAATTTCACCTATGTGTATTTTTCCAAATTTGATTCCTAACTTAAATTATTGCTAGCATAAGCTTTATCGAGCTACCGGGACTTCAAAAACGTAAAGATCATTAAAAACGGGGCTTGGAATCACTTACTATGAAGCTTGAAAGTTGAAGAAACCCCAGCTATGGAGAGAGGTAAGATTCTTCTGGTAACTTGAAGAAGATGATACAATTTTATCATCTTTTTTTACCTTTTTATTAATGTTAATAACCAAATGACCAAAATGCCCCTCCTTACTAAACTTTCAAAAATTCCTTCCATGTCCTAATTTTGTCCATGAACTTAAAATTGGTCAAATTACCATTTAAGATCTCCTAATTAATATTCCAAAATAATTTCATACTAAAAACTTCTAGAATGCAAGTTTTGCAAATTATTCGATTTAGTCTCTAACCTCAATTTAAGCACTTTATGCATAGAATTTTATCACGAAATTTTCACACAATCATGTAATCATACCATGAACCTCAAAATAATAATAATATATATATTTTTTTTTTACCCTGAATTTGTGGTTTCGCAACCACTGTTCCGTTTAGGCCCTATTTCGGAATGTTACAATTATAATATACTTTAATCATTATTAATATTTTCTTATAAAATAAGTAAATACACATGTTTATTACATGTGTACCATTTATAATTTTACACATTTTTTTTTATTTTTACCATGCATTTGTCACCTTATGGCCTAATTGCTAATTTAGTCCCTTGGCTTTCCTACAGTTTATAATTAAACCTTCACACTTTATTCAATCTAGTCCTTTCACTAAATTAGCCTTAATTCAAGCTAATTCACTTAATCAAAGTCTAATCAACTACACTACTAACTTTGTAAATATTTCTAATAAATATTTACGAATTCATTTTGCAGAAATAATGACCTGAAAATTTCAATTTTTCCAATGACCTTAAAATTTGGGTCATTACAGACAATGAGTTGCAAGTTAAATGGGAGCAATGTCAAAAGAATTCTGATTCAGAGTTTCAAATTGGGTCTGATGATTGCTTGTTGTTTAAAAACATAATATGTGTTCCGAAGAACTCAGAACTGGTACAAAAGATTTTGTATAAAGCTCATAATGGTACAATGTCAGTTCATTCTGGTAGTAATAAAATGTATAATGATTTGAAAAAGATGTATTGGTGGCTGGGAATGAAAAGAGATATTTTTGAATTCGTAGTCAAATGTTTAATATGTCAACAAGTTAAAGCTGAGCATCAAGTGCCTTCAGGGTTATTACAGTCAATCAATATACCGGAGGGGGAATGGGAAAGAATTACCATGGATTTTGTAATGAGATTACCTATGTCTCCGAGAAAGAGAGATTCTATATGGGTAATTGCGGATCGGTTAACAAAATCGGCGCATTGTATACCAGTATGTATGGACTATTCATTAGATAAGTTGGCTAAATTGTATGTCTCTGAAATTGTTAGATTGCATGGTGTATCGGTTTCTATTATCTCTGATAGAGATCCTAGGTTTACATCCCGATTTTGGTATAAATTACAAGAAGCACTGGGGAAACAGCTACATTTTATTATTGCATTTCATCGCCAAACTTATGGCCAATCAGAACGAGTGATATAGATTTTAGAAAACATGTTACGGTGTTGTGTACTTGAGTTTAAAGGTAACTGGGAAAAGTATTTGCCTTTGGTTGAGTTTTCTTATAATAATAGTTACCAATCCAGCATCAAAATGGAACCGTATGAAGCTCTGTATAGTCAGAAATATAGAATTCTATTGTATTGGACAGAGCTTAGTGAAAACAAGATTCATGGCATTGACTTAATTTGGGAAACTGAAGAAAAGGTAAAGGTGATACAAGACAGCCTGAAAACAGCTTCAGACAGACAAAAGTCTTATGCGGATCTTAAAAGAAAAGAAATTGAGTTTTAGATTGGTAATAAGATATTCTTGAAAGTGTCACTGTAACACCCCGAAACCGAGACCGTCACCGGAGTCAAACACGAGGTGTTAACAGACTTCAAACCATTTATTAGAAATTTCCCAGACAAGCTGCCAATCTGCGTACGAGTCGCATTAAAAATCATATCTTGAGTTCTGAAACTCGAAATTCAGTTCCGTAAATTTTCCCCGGAACTAGACTCATATATCTATATAGTAGAATTTTTGTAGAATTTTTGGCTGGGCCAATTGGTACAGTTTATTGGTTAAAGTCGTCCCTGTTCCTGGGTTCGACTACTCTGACCCTTGTGCATTACGACTTAGATATCTCCCTTTACAGAGCTCCAATACTTATGCCGTTGGTTTCTAATGAAACTACTCTGATTAATTTAGGGTGAATTTCTAAGGTCGGGACAGGGGATCCAGAAATCGCTCTGGCCTTGTTTCACAAGAGTTTAATTATCTCCTAACATACAGCTCATATGGTCATTTTGTTTCTTCTATATGAAAATAGACTCATCGAGCTTCGATTACATAATTTATTCATTATTTAATTCCATTCCTACTATTTTTAGTGATTTTCAATCTCACATCATCTGCTGCTGCCAAAGATCATTACTAAAGCAACTATGCCTATTTCGTGATTTCTCCTTGATCTAACTAGTAATTCATCATACATATCACAAATTATGATCATGACTAGCCATGCCAAAGGCTAATCATTGTCAAACATCTCCCTACTACACTATTGCCATATCATGAATTTTAACACAAAAATAATCAACCATGACATATGGCATAAAAATCAATTACCAAGACTTGCGACCTAACATTATAGAACCAAATCCAACCGAACATTTATGCCATTTTCGCATGGCTAAAAGTTTACATACCAAATTTCAACAAAACATATTAGCCTATACATGCCGAAATGTTCTCCTAGACCGACTAAAAAGAAGATACCAAAAGTTGCTAGCCGGTGTGATGACTTGATGATGATCCCGAGCACGCAAAAAGACGAGTCCAAGAAACCTAAAGTAGGTGACAAGCAAACACCGAGTGAATATATAACTCAAGAAGTCATAAGCATTACATTGCCGTTCAGTAATAATATATCATAAGAGAAAATAAATAATGCGGATTAAAATCCTCCATCCATACCCAAACGTGCTATAATTCCTTAGTCATTTCGGTTCGATCTCATACCAAGCCCTACTTTGATATTTCATACATTACACCATATGACATTGGATGCATTTATCTTCAAGTATAATCACCACATAGGTTCAAGACTTACCAAGTTCAATCCCAAATATAAATAAAATGTCTATTCCTCATGAGCTCAAGGTGTTTACTCGTACCGCTGTCCATGATTGACTCGATAAGGCCGCACACTTAGAGCATGTATATTTATTAGAGAATGTATAATAAGCCCGCACACTTAGTGCTTAATAGTCGAACTCGCACACTTAGTGCTATATAATCAAACTCGCACACTTAGTGCTATACAATTTGAACCCGCACACTTAGTGCCAATCTCATGATCATGAATGTTTACACCCGCACTCTTAGTGCCGAAACCAACAACTCAATATATCTCACCTCTTTTCTTTTTCATTCAATACTTTCATCACCCCATGCATACATGTATATATATATTTATCATTCCATTCAGCATCATTACATAGACGTTATGATCATTTAAATTAATACAAAATATATGCTTAATGACTTACCTTGTGTTGGGTAAGACGGTTCCAACTCTGCTACTCGATGATCTTTTCTTTGCCTTTGCTTGATTCTCCTCCTTTAACTCCTTGAGCTTAATCAATAAATCAACTAGTTTAACCACCTTGCTAAATATTTATAATCCAATTACACATGCATATGTATGTTAGTATATTCGCAACCATCCTCACTAATTACCCATTTAGTCGATTATACACATAATCAAAGGTAACCTCACGAATGGGCATACTTATGTATATATATATACACTTCGAATGGGCATCACAATTAGATTTAACACCACCTTCATACTCAATTAGATGGCCGAATGTATGTACAATGTCAACTATAACATCATTTAAACATCTAATTTCATCTCATGAACACTTGATCGAATTTTCCTAATCTAGCATATTTTCACATCTATTTGTAACATCATGTAAATCCACATATAACTACATTTCTTAAGTTCCACATCTTAATGCCCATTATAGCCATTCTCATAGTCTAAATCTAAAAAATCGGCACATCCACCTTTCAACCATGTTAGCCGAATACTCATTCTCTTCTTAGTCCTAAATTCGCACCTCCAACAAAGTGACTTAACAACTTCAACTTTCATGCTAACATAACAAGCAATTTAACACATACATATAACTAACATGTTAATAGCATCAAGGTATCAACTAAAATTTTAAGCTTCTTAGTCAAAGCCTAACTCTCGACAACCCCAAATCCAACCATGGGATAGATAGAATTTAGACCCATCACCCAAAGGTTGTGTAAACTTCCAAAATATCATTGAACATACCTTGATCTAAAGGACCACCTTGGCGAATCTTGCTTCCTCTTCTTCCTCTAGTTACGACAATTGCAAAAGAAAGAAAACATGAACACTCCTTCTTCCCTCCTTATTAAGCATTCAAACTCCTCATTTTCATGCCACAACATCAAACACTCCTCCTAGATACAAGCAATGGCCGAACTTCTTCAAAATTTTTCTCCTTTCTTTTTCTTGGTTTTTGGCTAGGAGATGGCAAGTATGAACACCCTTTTTTTTTTGTTCACTTTCCTATTATTATTCCCATCATTTGTTAACTAAAAAAAAACATATTAAATTAGAATGAGTGGAGCATCATCACTCCTTGGCCGCCACCATGTATTTTATGGGTAATTTGACATGCAAAGCCATGCTTCCTCTCCTATTATTAATTACTCCTTATAATTCATCTATCATCTTTTCTAACTTCGTCAACTAGGTCCTTTTCAATTAATTCACATTCCTAAAGCTAATATTAAGCATTTAATTTCTCATATATTCACTGTCACACAAAATTTATGTAATTAAAACACAAAATAAATTTTGGCTCAGTAATGTGGTCTCGAAACCATATTCCGACCAGGGTCTAATTAGGGTTGTCACAGTCACCCTGGAAGAAAGTTCTCCGGTTTGGCCGTACAGGAAAATTAAGTCCTCAGTTTATTGGACCATATGAGGTCATTGAAAGAATTGGACCGGTAGCTTATCAGTTAGCATTGCTGCCAGAACTTGAAAGAATTCATAATGTTTTTCATGTGTCAATGTTAAGACGGTATCAATCGGATCCATCACATGTTATCTCTCCAACAGAAGTGGAAATTCAGCCCGACATGACATATAGTGAGGAATTAATTAATATCTTATCATAGGAAACAAAAGAGTTGAGAAATAAAAATATAGCATTGGTAAAGGTTCTTTGGCAGAAACATGGAATTGAAGAAGCTACTTAGGAACCTGAAGATATCATGAAAAGGCAGTACCCGAATCTCTTCACTGGTAAGATTTTCGAGGACAAAAATCCCTTAGGGAGGGAGAGTTGTAACAGTCTAATTTCAGTGAAATCGGAATAGTAGTTTTGGGACAACAAATCCGATTCTGAAAAATGAAATTATTTAAATTTCATAAAATGATAGGTATTATGATAGGAATATTGCATGAAAATTTTTATAGAAAAATTTTATCAATTATGTGTCTAATTGCAAACAGGACTAAATTGAATAAAATGTTAAAGTTGTATTCTAATAGCTATAGGGATTATATTGCTAGAGAATTCAAAATGTGAGGTCCTTATATGGAAATTAGGCCATTGATGAAAAACATGTAGATATTTTTAGTGACTCATCCATGGAAAATTGAAAAGATGCAAGGACAAAATTGGAAAGTGAATAAATTAATATATGATAAAAGATTAAATAGAATAAAACTTATTTTATACCATCATCTTCTCCATAAAATATATGGAAACCCTAGGATAGAGAAAGGGAATTTCTCAAGCTTGAATAGGTAAGTTCTATGTCCCGTTTTTAGTATTTTTATATTTTTAAGATCAGGAAAGATTAATCTATTTATTTGGGGGATTAAATTTAAAAGAAATTAAAGTTTAGAAAATTACCCATGGATGAATATGCTGTAAATTGAAAGTTTTTGATAGAAAATGAAAGATTATTGATAGATAAACCACTTTTACAAAGTTATTTTTAGTGAAAACATTTGTAGGGGCTAAATTGCAAAGTAGTGAAATTCTTGGAAAATTATAAAATTTATGAAATACATGTGCTGTAAAAGTTATGTTGGAATTTTTAATAAGCTTGGAATAAGAAGTAAATTGCATGAATTTCAATTTCCAAGCCTAGGGACGAAATTGGAATTAATTAAAAGTTTAGGGGCAAAATGGTACTTTTGCCTAAAATGTGAAATGGGCTTGATTGAAAGTAAAAATCATAGAATTGATGATTAAATTTATTTATATAGATCTAAAAATGTCAAACAAAAAGATCGAGGGAAAGAAAAAGTTTCGAATAAGTAAATACGATCAATTGTCAAGGTAAGTTCGTATAACTAAATAAAGCATGTAAATATGTTGAATTGATTGTTGAATTATGTGCATCATGATTTGTAATTGGTATGTACATGTAATAAACTAATGTTGATTTGTGATTTACATGTAAATGATGAAACATTACATGAATCCGTTTGAATATTGATTTCCGATTGGACAGGTGATTACCATGTATATGAGATCCTGCATATGTTGCAGTAAAGGTTATTCCGAAAGGATAATCTTTTGATCTCATTATGAAAAGGAATGTAAACCAAAAGGGTAATACTTGAAAATGATTTGTATACCCAAATGGTACAACTTGAAAAGGTTATGTACACTTTGTGTGTACACTTGGAAAGGTTAGGTATACTTTGTGTATACCATATGAAAAGAAAAGGTATACTTTGTGTGTACCACTTGGAAAGGAGTGTACACCTCAAGTGTACAACTGGAAAAGGAAAGGTCCATCGAAAATTCAATAATTCAGCAGTAATGACATACGTAGTGATATAAAAAGAAATGGCATAATGAGCTCTTCTATGCATTTTAGTATTTTTGGAAACTAATCAATTGGTTGAATGATTGTGTATAGGTCTTAATTGCGAATTGACTAAGTTAATGGACATATTACTTAATGTATGAATTACTTAATGAACATGAATGGTAAGTGTAGTTTGGTTATATGAACTTACTAAGCATTAATGCTTACTAGGTTTATATTTTTTCCTATTTTATAGTGCTCAAAGCTCGTGAAGGTTGGAATTGGGTCGGAGCTATTATCACACTATCAATCCCTTCATTTTGGTAAAAATGATAAATCTATTTTGTTATAATGGCATGTATAAGCTTTTGTGGTCAAATAACAACTTAATATTTCGGTTTGTAATCAAGTCATTAGAATGACTAGTGGAGCATGTTTGATATTGGTATGTTGTGGATTAATATAAAAACATGTTGTTTTGAATGATAAAGTTTAGGGTGAGAAAAGTGGCATAAAACGACCTATTTTCGTCCACATAGTTTGACACACGGGCGTGTGTCTAGGCCGTGTGTGACACATGGTAAGCCCACGGGCGTGTGAAATGACCGTGTGTCCCCTGCATCCTTAAATATGAAGTTAGAATAGTACATGGGCAAAAGACACTGCCGTGTGTTTTGGTCGTGTGAAAGACACGGGTTTCAAGCATGGTCATGTGTCAAAATCGTGTGAAAATGGCGTAAAAATGGTGAAAAATTAGTTTACCACAAGGCCTAGCCACATGGGTGTATGCCCAGGCCGTGTGCCCCTTTGATGCTTAAGAAATTGCAAGTCAAAATTGCCCACGGGCTGGCCACACGGCTATGGGAGCCACACGGGCATGTGCCCTTAACTTCAAGAAAATTTTTTCAAAGTTTTCCGAAGCTACCGATTTAGTTTCAAATCACTTCTAAAGCATGTATTGGGCCCCGTAAGGCCATATTAGGGACTTTATGGAGAAATTTGAAAAGTTTTGATTTGGAATGCAAATTTATGACTCGATTTTGTATAAATGCTAGTGTATAAGTCCGGTAATGCCTCATAACCCTATTCCGGTGACGGATACAGGTTAGGGGTGTTACAGAGGTTGGGTATATTTATACTCTTAATGAGGGCTATAGCTCATTTGAGCGAGATGTAGAGTTATAAGAGCATCCTTGATAGTCTCACCTATATGAGTATAAAAGTGAGGCTGCTTCTTATGAGAATTAGAGTTTATCCTCTAGAATGTTCATGATAACTGAAATAACTCATATGGCCATAACGTGTTGGCTTATCAAGATCATTGCAAGACTTAGTTCATTGTTGACTTTAGAATAGAGATTGTGGAGCAAGTGTTAGGCTCAAGCCATTAACACCTACATTACACATAATTTTTTATCTTGAAAAATTCGTATTTAAATCTCTTTATTAAAATAAGTGGGAGATTCTTAGTGTAGTTTAATAAAAGAAGTGAAGTCCACATTTTTTTATAACTTATAATAGTTGTTTAATTTAATTTATCATTCTAAGTTTTATGAGGTTTCTTTTTTTTTTTGGTATAATTAATGTATCATTTATGTCTGTTTTACGTTCTACAGTAACTAAGTCTTTCAGGATTAGTGGTTATCCTTATCTATAATATCATCTTTAAAGTTTCTTTTAAAAGATACTCTTAGATTTTTCAAACAAGCTAATAAATTGGGTGAAGAAACTTTCATTGTAATGGATTTTTTTATCTTTTAACTTGTGCAAATTAACAAGTTGTACAATGGGTGATTGATTTGTTGTATCTTAGGGGATGGCAAGCAATAAAACTTCTTTACATTATCACTTAGAAGACATATTGTTTCAAAAGAACTTTCTGGTTTGTATCTCAATTTTCGTCACGCTATTATATTTATTAAAGTTGTGATAATTCGGTACCAATAAATTCATCATTCTTCTGTTGGAAAGAATTATTATGAAACATGACTAAGGGCTTGCTCGAAAATGCTTTTAGAAGTCTAAAAGCACTTTTAAACCACTGAAGCAATCCCAAACAGATTGCTTTTTCAACTAAAAGCAGTTTTAAGAAGTGGTTATTAACCCAAACGGAGAAGCTGGTATCAAGTGTAGTGGTTGTTGGCTTTTTGCTATTTCGGGGTGAAAAAATACAATTTTACCTTTGTTACTTTACTCTTATTTACTAAGTAGAAAATGAAGTAATGCAAGCCTTTACTCAAGCATAGCTTTGGGGTGTATTTAAAAAATATCAATTGTTGTTAAGCCATTTTTCAAACCTCTATTTCAATAAAAAAATTGCAGAGCAAGTTGTTGAAGGCATGCCCAGTTCTTTAATGAATTAATTCTAGTTTCTTTTTTATTTTTAATCATATTAATAAAGTAAGTTATAATTTGTCATCTACTTTTTTTTTTAATTATGCACATGTAAGGCTCCATTTGTTTCATTGAAAATGGCTTCCAGAAAATGATTTCTGGAAAATGACTTGCTTTTCTAGAAAAGCTAATATTTTCTAGTGTTTGAATGAATTTATGTAAAATATTTTCTATTGTTTGGAAAATTTCCTGAAAATATTTCATAAAATTTGTTTTCAAATGAAACAAACATACATTTAAGATTTTGGATAAGCAGTTAATTGATTACAAAGTGATGTTAAGGTGAAATTATAGTAAATAATAAGTCTTCACGATGTTAAGGATTAAATTGTAACCTTTGTGAAATTTATAATTGAAACAAGCGAATTGATCTGCATGAAATTTTGTTATGTGAAATAACATATTATAATGAATTGTTTGATTAAAGTGCTTATATGGTGAAAATAAATTACATGACAATAAGGACTAAATTGAAAAATTTACAAAAGTTTAAGTGTGAAACAATTTAATATCTGAATAAGGAAATTGTGATAGGAAATTGTGATAAAAGTTTAATGATTGTGTTATGAGATGATAACATATGCATAAAGTATTGTAAAAGTGAAATTGTGGTAAAATATGGAATTTTTATGATGACAATGACTAAATTGTTAAACTTGAGAAAATATGTGGATGAAATAATAGAAGTGAAAAACATAGAAATTTAATATGTGAAATAAGATATTGAGATAAATTATGTGATTAAAGGGTAACAAGAAATAAAATTGATTTAATATGATTAATTAGTGAATACTGAACTTTTATGACAAAAAGGGATTAAACTGAAAAAGTATTAAAGTTTATAACAAAATATTTGATAAGTGAAGAATGTAGTAGAGAATGTAACATCCTAGAGTTTTGATCCGATGTTCGTGTCGGGTATGGGGGTGTTATAGTGAACAGAGCCTTATTAGTTTGAAAAATGTTTGGTAAGCCATTTTACGGGAATAATGGGGTAAATTTACGTTGGCTGGAAAATTTTTTACGTTGACCATCCTATTTTACTTCAAAAAAAATTAGAAAAGAATGAAAATATTTTCTATAAAAGCTTTTACATTGAAACAAACGAAGTTTTATTCTGATGGTATTGTTGAAGGTTTTAGTGTCTTTTGTTTTTAAAGAAGTGTGCTTGCTTTCTTTTATTTAATACTGATAAATTATGTAATGTTATCTGAATATATATAAAAAACGAAATTCTACAGTGAGCTCCAATAGCACACCAAAATTTCTAAGATTTACCAAAAATTCTAGAAGTTAGATATTTTGGTGTGAGCTTGAAAATTTTGCTAAATCTTAGAAATTTTGGTGTGAGCTTGGAGCTCACCATAAAATTTCTCATTAGTAGGATGAGAATTTTTTATTTTTATTTTGGTTAGAAAAGGATAAGTCATTTAGAATTATTATTTTTATTAATTTTATTTAATTTTGATTTTTATAGTTTTGAAGGAAAAAATAAAATTGCATGCATAATATGTGGCTTTGATGTGGGCTACATATATTTTTTTAATACATTTTTTTTATTTTTTATGTTATTGGTTTTGTGATATTGTTGGGTTATTATTTTTGGGCTTTGATGGGGTTTATAAAGTGGATTCTGGAAGCATGATTTGGTAGTGTTAATGCGCAAATTGAGATGATAGTAAAGTGTCAATGCACAATCTGAGTTTAATTAAATATTTTTTTCATGTGTTAAATGTTGTATGCTATTAAAGTATTTAAACGAAAGTGTTTTATATGATGGATGAAAAAGGTTATGCTTTTTGAAACAAGTGAAATTTCTAAAGGTGAAAAGTCAAAAGTAATATGGGATAGGAGGTTGACAACAATATTTTGTTTTGTTAAAGAGATAAGTAATGACAATAGACTTGATACTTATTTCAAAAGAGAAAGATGGCTAAAAATAGTTGCTAAACTTGAGAATGAAATGGGCAAGGCTTACACACAAAAACATTTAAAAAATAGGTGAGACTTATTGAAAAAAAATGAAAGGAATGACAAAACCTTAAAGGGAAAGATACTGGTTTAGAGTAGAATCCTATGAAAGGAATAGTTGATGTCTTGGAAGATTGGTGGGAGAGTAAGCTAAAGGTACATAGCTTTTTTTATCATTTTTATTTTGCTTATTTATAAGGTTCTTAATTTTGACTTAACGATTATTTTATATGAAAGCTGTGCTCAAAGCTCAGGAATTTAGAGTTGCAGACATTGATCCAGAATTAAAAGGAAAGTTGGATCAAATGTTCATGTGAATAGTTGCAACCAGTGACAAAGGATGGGCAATGAGACTCGTAAAGAAAATGAAGGAAATCCAATGAATGATGTTCATATGTCAACTCCAGTAAGACTTGACATAGATGGCGACACCCAAACTCTTGATAGGCCACTTGAGCCTCAACATGTTAAAGAGCTACAACAAGAAAGAAAATTCATCGAGGCAAGATCTTTTCGTTTTAAGACTAGTAAAAAAAATCCTTCAAGGCAGGAGCTGCAAAGTTATCTAGCCAAATTGATAAACTATGCAATGTTGTTGACAGCATGGGTCAAGCTACATCTAGTTTGACTTTTGCTATGGATCCACATGGAATTTCAAAAAGTATCAAATTCAAAAACTATCAAAGTGCTTGATAGCTTGTTAGATGAAGTTCAAAAAGCTAGTCCATGTAATTTTTCTTACTGAAGTTATTACTCAACAAGGATAAGCGAATTGTGTTTCTATCCATATCTCCTAAGATTGGAGTTTGGTGACTTAAACAGAAATGGAGGAGAATTCTAAATTTGCTAGTCTTCTTGGGCCATAAGATTTGCATTATCGAATTTGTATATGTTTCTTTTATATTTAATTGGTATGTTTAAATATTAGTTTGCATTGGACACTTTAAGTGCCACCTATGTTTCATGATGTTTGACAATGGTTGTATGTTTGCTTACTTTTGTTCGACAATGGTTGTATGTTTGCTTACTTTGTTCACTTTTGTTTGACAATGGTTCATGTTTATTATTTCTCTATTTTTTAAATGTTGCGACCACGGTGAATGTATTTTCGCAAAGAATGAGTATGAATAGTAGTGACAACAATTCCAATGGTGATAGAAGTGATGATAAAAGAGAGAGATTTTACAACGTGTGAAAAGTTTTAATAGGTTATTCATTGTTGCAACATATGTTGTTCAATTATATTATGAAAAAAATTTATTGAAACGACCATGCATGAATTCAAAGTAATAAATTGATGCATGGGTTTGAGAGGTCCTTAATGGTCATGAATCTCGTTGCGTGATTAATTTTAGGATGTCCATAATAGTATTTAAAAGCTTGTTGAAAGTTTTAAAAACATGACATGATTTGTAAATTTCAAGAAATATTTCTTCTCATGAAATGTTAGGTATCTTTTTGCATATGTAGGGTGTTGGTGCAAAAGTTTTTGAATCTCGAGAGAGATTTCAAATATCTGAATCAACTATAAGTCAATACTTCACAATTGTTGATAAAGTTTCATAGTTGACTATTGATATAATTACACCAAATGATTAAACTTTTAGTACAATACCTGAACAAATACGTAATGATTCAAGATACAGGTCGCATTTTAAGGTAACATGTTCAAAGTATCATATTTTATTTTAATATACCTATTATTATTGAATATACATGTGTACTAAATATGATTATTTATTTAGGATTGCATAGGTGCAATTGATGGTACATATGTTGTGGTGATTCTTCCGCCAAATGAACAAATTCCTTACATTTGAAGAAAATGTGTTCCAACTCAAAATGTTATGGTTGTATGTGATTTTAATACATGCTTCACATTTGTAGTGGCTAGATGGAAAAAATCAACACATGACACTAGAATATTTCTTGATGCAATTCGAGACCCAAAACTCAAAATCCACACCCACCGAATGGTAAATTATTTCATTCATTCATTTATAAAAAGTATAAGTTCTTTAATTGAATGGTTATCATCTTATGACATGTATGAAAATATTATGTTGATGATTCTGGATATCCCCAAATGAAAGGGTTCCATAGACTGTATAGAGGAGAGTAGTATTGTTTACCTGATCTTCGTAAAGGTAGACTTTTATCTAATTAAAAAGAAGTATTCAATCATGCACATTCATTATTAGGTAGTGATTGAGAGAACTTTTGGTGTACCTCAAAAAAATGGACCAATTTAAAGGATATGCTAAGTTATAGTTTTGAAAAACAAAGGTTGATTATTGTTGCTACAATGGGGATAACAATTTTATCCAAAAACATGAAAATTTAGATGAAGTGGGTTTTATGGAATTTGAAACTAATGATAGAACATATAAAAACATTACTGAGCCAGAAGTTATGCATGATGGAGGAACTGACGATGACGGTGAATTTGATTGTATATATGGTTTTGAAATGGAAGCTACAAGGGATGCCATTGCTTGTAGTTTAATGAATTCATTTCAACTTGGATACACTATATTGTATTATCTTTGTAATATTAATTGTTATTATCAAATTAATAGTAATTGTTATTATATTACTAATATCTAATATATGACTTATATATTTAATTTAAATTACTTCAAATATTATTTCAATTAACTAACTTAAAGTATTGTTTGTGTAATAGATTTGTTACTTTTCAATGTAATGTCTAAAATAGACGTTTTACTTTTAATTTCCATTTTGACAATAATACTGAACACTTAAAATTAATAAATTATAATTTTTACCGTATTTTTCATAATATTCAAAAAAATAATTAAAAATCTGGCTTAATTAAAAATGTGTTTGGAAAAGCTTTAATTCGATGATTAAATTAAAACGTAACCATCATATATATGAAATTCATTTCCATTCCAATTAAATCAATGTCTGATTCTGAGTATCTATTATTGTTCAGATACTTCAGAGAAAAAAACAAGAAAAAAAAAGAAAAAGCAGACAACAACCAAGGAAAGACAGTGATTTGCAATGATCAAAACCGTGGTCCATGGAGTTCAAAAATCTGATGCTTTGGTGTCACCTCTGATGATCACATGATGAAATGAATCTGTCACAAATTATGAATTTAATATCTTACGTAATCTTCCCGATGTGTTTACTTATCACCATTTTCCCAATAATATGGTTTTGCAAAATTTGGTTCCATTTAAAAATCATATTAATTGTAATTATAGATTAATCTCATTCACCAACTACAAACTCCATTATTTATATTGAAGCTGGAATTTATATTTTGCGGTTCAAGCTCGGTTCCTTCAATAATTGAAATTGTTCGGCTTCAATTAATTCATAATCACGTTTGAATTTTTTAAAGTAAACTTCACTAATATGTAATCACAAATATTTTAGTTTTCAAAGGTTAATTTTTTTTTAAATTAAATTATATTAATATGTGTGAGGTGTGTCTCGCAATATTTATTGAATTTTTTGTAAACTATTAAAAAGACGATCGACGAGCACTTGAAAAAGGCCCAAAATAGACCCGACGCAATGAAACCCCAAGATGAACGTGGCATCGATGTCATGACGAGGAGAGCATAAACGTCACGATGTTTTCCCAACTTATGTAGTCATGTTTTGACAGTTCAATAGGATTTATTTTTCCCAGATACACCCTGATTACTCTAGAAATATTTTAGTCATATAGAACTTTAATATTAGTCTATTTAAAGGGTTTTTGTAACCCTATTTTAGAGATTTTATAGAATATCTCTTATATGAGAATTGATGAAGAGTCTTTTTGAGAGTTTTGTATTCGGGTTTTGGTTTTGCTTTTTTTGGATTATTTTCTCCATATTGTACTCTTATTTGTTTGCTTCTTGAGTGAAAAGCTGAAGCCTCTATTTGTCCGTGATTTTTTATCATTTTTCACGTAAAAATTCTGTGATCGATCTCCTCTACTTTTCTATTCCGTTGTTTATACAGGTCGATCTCCAACAATATCTAACCACAAATATTTTAAGTTTTAAATTTTTATTTTCAAGAATTTAAGAGCTTTTACTTTTCAAATATAAAAATTTAGATATAGTTATTAATCGTATGTTAACAATTTTAAAAATTCACATCAACATTTTTATCAAAATAAAATATTTATGTTAATTGACATTATAAAAATTGAAATGTCAAATCATGTCAAAATTAAACTATAAAAATAAAAATTAAATCTAAAACTATTTTTATATAATTAAAAAATTAAAAGTAAAATTAACTACTACCTTATCATGTTAAAAGAAAAATAGGCAATGAACAGGTGTCATGTTAATAGACTGGTAGGTTAATAGAATAAAAGTTTGGTTCCAAGATATTAGTTTAAGCTAATTTTAAATTCTATGGTCAGTTAAGATAACATTAGCTAATCTATCTTTGACATCTTCTTCTTCTTCTTGTTTTATTAGTAGAAATATATTCTATCTATGAGTTGAGTTACTCATTTTAAATAAAAATATTGAATTTACATGTATTGTTTCTGAATTTTAGGGTTTATGGCCAGCTGTTAATAATTTTGTAAAGAGAGAGGCAGATTCAAAAAGGTTGAACTGGCTGATGATCATCATATGGAGGAAGTTGCTACGAAGCTGGAGACATGCATGTGGTATTAATTTTACCAAGCTGTCAATATAGGCTTTCCTATTTTATTTGATTTTTATATTTGATTACATCAAACCATGCTGCATTCCATCTTTTGAATTTTAGCAAACCCCATGTAATTCCTTGCCTGTATTTATATTCTTTGGTTTTTATAAGCTTTTTTCCATTCTTTCTTAATTTTCAACTAGACATGCAAGATACTATAATGTTATCTAATTTCCGTATTATATAGGTTAATTAAGAAATATATGTTAGTCATCAATTTTAAAATTATTTTATATATATTTGAATTAAATTTATAAATATATGTTAGTCACGAATTTTAAAATTAATTTATAAGTTAATGGGTGAGTTATATAGAGAAAACCTAAAAGAAAAACTCGAAACCTATAGAATAAAACAACGTTTCCCTTCACATGAAAAGAACAACAAATGGGAATAATTAAACATTAGTGAAATAAATGTTTGGGAAAGTAGAATACCTTACATATAATATGCTAAGATGAATCAAAATACGAGAATCAATATATGCAAAAATATATCTAATATATTGTAATTGATCTTCTGCTTTAATATAATCTCTTCTTTCTACTGTAATTTATCAAGAAAACTGGTGCATGAAAACAAATAAAAAAACCCACCACCATTAATGTATTAACTTTGACAAGAACCCACCATTGATCTTCTTCTTCTTATCATCATAACCATTGTTTTCGATTCTCGAAACAAAAGCTACTGATCTGCTTTTAGTGAGTAAATTCTTCCCACTGAACCATAACAAAGAAAACGAAGAGCCCGCACCCCGATCTTTACCAAAACGATAACGATGCATAGGAGACGAAGAAGAAGAATATAAAGCTGAATCTGAAGCTGAAGAACAGGGAGATGACAAAGAAGAAGATGATGATAATGGAGAACAATTGGAATCTGCAAGTTTAGTAGCACTACGACTAGTGGAAGTGCAATGAGGTGGTGATGGTAACTTAGAGAGTTTGTCGATTAAACAAAGTGAACAAACCCCCGGAGATTGGCGATGCTTTGGGTGTCTTTTGCAAACTTCATTGGGCTTGGATCGCCCACCCTTTGATGATGATCTTCTCAATAACTTCATTTTTCTTAGGGTCTTCTTGGCAATGGATGCCTAAACTATGTATTTATGGAACCAAAACTTCGGTTTGGGGGAGGTTTCCCAGAGGTTTCATCATGGGTGAAGGATATTGGGGAGGTTTGACTGTTGTGTGTGTATACATATTTTATTATATATGAGTATTTATGTTTTATTTGTGTGTTACTTTAAGTGGGTGAAGGAAAAAGTTTGATATAGAACAAATGAACGGCTGTGATTGATAGATAGGTGGAAGGGGTCCACATGATTGTTGAGTCGGTGGTTGAGATGGTTTATGTATAAACCGGTGGAGTGTGGAATGGAACAAGCTTTCTGTGAAGTCGGCGTAGAAAATCACACAAATTAATAAATAGGGCTCCATCCTCGATAAAGTGAGGGTTCTTTTTTCTTATTTTTTTATGATTAATATTTTAATATTTATATTATGCACATTTGAGTTTTAAAAATTAAAATGTTTATTATTTGATATAAAATTAAATATTTATTGACAAAATAATAAAAAATTGTTGAATCGATTCGAAACTTTACTCATATGATAATAATAACTATATTTATAAATTGATAAGTTTAATGGTTTAATTATTAAAATATGTAAAAGCTTTTATCAAAGTATTTCTATCCTATCCTCCTACTATAATAATAAATTTTAAAACATTTGAAATTAAACAATAACACATATTTTTTTGGTAAAGTAAAAGAAATAAAATATTTTAATTATATAATAATTCTCTAAATAGAGCTATCACTTGTTTGAGTCATAGGAGAAAGTACGAGTACCTCTCTCAAAATCTCATAAAAAAATCTTTAGTCCTTGATTTGTATCAAAGGCCATCTTGGCCAAGTAGTCAACAGTTTTATTGTGATCCCTTGGAAAATGTTGAATATCCCACGAGCTTGCATTCAACCGCAGCTGATAAATACGTATAATGAGGATAGAGTTCGAATTTGACAAAGAGGAATCTTGAATAGCCTTAACCATCTCCAAGCTATCTATTTGTATAAACACACCATCATAGTACATGTTCTGAATTAGAGCTAAACCGTCAAGAATACCCCACAATTCAGCGTCAAAGAGTGAGCATTTGCCCAAATATCTATTTTATCCCATAATTCACTCCCAATTTCCATTCCTTATGACTCCCCTCATTGCAGCATCACTCGAAACTATCTGGACCACCATATTAGTGTAGAGATTGATCCAACTTCTTGACATCTTGACTATTGAAATTTATTCATTCCGTTTAGATACGTCCTCCCTAAGAAAAGAAACAAACTGTTTTGCTCATATATATGAAATCTTAACAATCTCACGTGTGTTCCAAGAGACGCCTTGAAAAATAAAAAGGTTCTAATTCTTCCAAATTCACCAGGTTAGTAAGCCAAATAAACATGACCAATTTACCTCACCGACGACTGGTTTTGCAAGGCTTTGCAAATTAGACTTTAACCCCTGAAGAAGGTCCCCTGTAAAAAAGCTCCTATTGGTTTCATCTAGGATAACTGCCTCCAAATTTCTTTAGTTGTCGAACGGTCTCGGAAAACATGCAAAATATCTTCAGAATGATAACCACATATACCACACGAGCTATTATACCCTATTCCCCTCTTAACACGCTCCACATCAGTCATCAGCCTCTATTTAAGAACAAGCCATGTAAAGAATTTGTTCCTTTAAGGTCCCTGAAATTTCCATAGTATATTTTACTGCACATCCTTTGGTTTTCAAAACTTTTCCCAAATATGCCAATAAACATTTTTGAGGGAGAAAAACAAGAACACATATTTAATTGCCATCTTTTGTATTGAAATGTATAAAAAATGGGATTAGGTTAATTCATAATTGGTTGATTTGATAATGAATTGAATTAGTTTTAATGAATGGTAAAATCGATATTGAAGGTACTTTAATTATAAGAAAATAGCAATTTTAATTCAAGTGAAAAATATGAATTAATTTAAAATTAGTCCACTTTATATAACAATACTAATGAATTATATAAGCAATTTAATTTTTGTAAAATAAAATAAAAAAACCAGTCTACTAATAAGTAATAACTTAAATTTCAGCACTTAAGAGTTTAAATTTTACCAAAAAGTTAAAATCTTACTAGCAAAATTATTTAACTTTTTTATTATCTCGTTAATATTTTTTTCCCAAAATTTCATTCCTTAAATTACATCTAAATATAATTAAATTCGATCTTCATAATCAAGCTCAACCTTTAAAATACAACATATATTCATTATTCTTAAAAACTTGAATAATATTTTATATTATATGTGTACAAGCCCAATTTAGCTCGGGGCCCATAAGTTAAAACAAAATCAAAACAAAAGGTCCACAGTCCCATTACAACCCAAACCTCATACCCAAATTACTAAACCCCAAACGCAAACCTCAAATCCACACCTAAACTAAAACCCAAATAGCCCAAAACATTAAAACCCAATTACAGACCCACTAAAACGGGCCCAAACCTTAATGGCCCAATAGAAACCCAGAACCTAAACTGATTCTAGGGTCTCTCGAACCCTAGGCGCATCGTCCTAACCTCTGCACCGCCTGCTGCCACCACCTTGTCACGTCCATCGCCCTCAAGTTGAACCTGCAAGCAACAATAGTATTAAAATAAGTATAAAAGTGTTTGTAATGGCTATAAAAGCCAATCAAAATCCATTGTAATATTCTGGGGGATTTTATCGAATACAAAAATAGATTCGAACACACCAAACAAATAGAAAGAAAAAAAAACAGCAAGCAGTGGAAGAAAATAAAAACGGGCTAAGGTTTTTATTTTCATTTTATTTATTTATTTTATTTCCTCTTCTTTATTTTCCTCCTTCGAATATATATACATACGCCTATATTTTCTTTATTTTCCTTTAAAAAATAGCTTATATATATAAATATATCAAAAAATAATAAAAAAGAAAAAATTACCTTTTTTCGAGTTTCGGCCGTCGTGCACGGGAATTGACGGTAGCAGACAGCAGGCCCTGCAGAGAGAAAAAGAGAGGGAGGAAGGTCTTTTTTTAAAAAACAGGAGCTGAAATGATTTTTTTTAAGAAAATTTGCTTAAATAGAGGGCTATAACGACATCGTTTCGGCCTGGGTCCTTAAACCCCAAAACGACATCGTTTCATGCTCAACCTGCGCGACCCGACCCGCTCTGGCCTAAGATATCCGCGTTTTTCGTAAAGGGGTTATTTACCCTTTTGATCCTTCCGCTTTTTTATGGTTTTGCAATCAAGTTTTTCTTTTTTTTTACCCTATTATTTATTTCGATTTCAATTTGGTCCTCCCTTATGCTGTGCGTTTTGGAAGAGAAAGGAAAATTTCCCTTTTGGTTCCTCTTTGTTATTCGCTCATGTAACTTGGTCCTTTTCATTTTTATTTATTTTTGATTTACCCCAACTTTTTGTTTAAAAGTTCAATTTAGTCCTTTTTATTTATTGCTATTTTATTATTAAATTAGTTAATTTAACATTATTATTATTGCTATTATTACTATCATTATTATTATTACTACTATTATTATTACTATCATTATTATTATTATTACTACTATTATTATTATTTTATCACTATTATTATTGTTATTGTTTTATTATTATTACTATTATAATTATATTTTCTTTTTGTGTTTATTTACTTATTATTTTATTATTAATTAATTTAATTATTATTACTATTATTATTGTCTTCCTTTTTGTATTTATTTACTTATTATTATTCTTTAAATACACTATATTTTATCATTATTTTTATCATTTTATTATTTATTTATTTATATCCTTTTATATAATTTCAAACTTCAAATTATTTATTATTTGTAGTATTATTATTAATATTATTATCGTTATTATCAATATTATTTTTTTTAAAATTGTTTTACATAATATTTATTTATTTCTTTGTTTACTATTAGGTTTTTTTAAATTTTAAATTTTTAGCATACTCATTTATATTATCACGTTTATTATCATTCATTATGCATATTAGTACTGTGATTTATCGTTACTATTTTTACATTTTTTACTACAAATTCGTGTTACATTTTACTTGATACATTAAAAATGTTGTTTTAAATAAGCAATATTTCGTATTTTGAAATTCTAAAAGTCGTTCCCTAACTTACAAGGTTTCGATTCTCTCGATAAATTCGAACCAAACAAACGTTTTAAAAATTTTTAATGTTCTCGGAAATTAAGAAAAGATTGTGTTCTAACTTATGGAATATGATTTCTTTCTAAAACCGAGATAGTCATTTTTTTTCAAAATAAATAAAATTTTTGGGGTTTATTCTCATTTCGAAGATTTAAGACATTGTGTCCTAACCTACGGGACGTAATTTTTTTTCTCGATTAACGTGAGATATGCCCTTTTCTCGAAAAATTTTCAGTTAAATAACTTTTTAACAAAGGATTGTATTTTAAATTTCTTCAAAGTTCTTAATTTTCGACACTAAGATATTAATTAATCAACTAGGTACCAATTTTGGGCGTATCGAGGGTGCTAATCCTTCCTCGTGCATAACCGAATCCCGAACCCTCTTTTTGAATTTCGTGGGCCAAAATCGTTGTTTTAATAAATCAAACCGTTTATTGAAAACAATCACTTTTCGAGGTGACCCGATCACACATCATCAAAAAGGATTGGTGGCGACTCCCGTTTTTTCCATTTTCATTCTTAAAATAAAAGTCGACCTCGTTTTTCAAAAAAATGATTTCGATAGCTTAGCAACTCCTTCAGGGACACAAAATAAGAGAGTCAAGCCACAAGTTGATTATTTTTTGTCTTTTTGTCGAAAGTTGAAAATTTGGTTTAAATTTACAACCCTCTCGTTGTACTTCATTCGTTTTTGTTACGATCTTCATCATTTTGGTATGCTTTACTGGTTTGAGTTCTTGATATATTTCTGCACATTTGCATCACATGATCGGTCAATTTTACCCTTTTAAATGAGAGTGAGAAACTATTCCTTCGTGAGGTTTTCACCTCTGTGTAGGATAGTGGATCACTTTCAGGATACATCCATACCTATGTCTTCGTGAGATTTTCATCTCCGTGCAGCCATAGCGAAATGTATTCCCCTGAACTGAACTCGGTCTATATGAGCCTATAATGGGTGAACGAGGAATCTATTGGTTCAGGAACCTTTACTTTAGAACCGAACCACATATAGTGAGCCGTAGGAGCTTGCCTTGGTAGAGTTACACCATGGAAAAGGGGTTGCTAAATAGATAACTTATCATGGAAAAGGGGTTTCTTGATAAAGTGGAGGATAATACAGCCGTCCAGATATAGGCCGAGACAACGCAGCAAGAGAAAGGTGATAGTCTTACAGAGGGGTACGTATCGGAGTTGTGGGACTTCACTCGTATCAGCGTAACCCAAAATAATCTTCAAGAGATGAAAGAAATATGGGGTTAGTGGGATGACGAGATCAAACAACTATTCTACTATATTATGGTAATTTACCCTATCTACTGATATCAAGGTAGATGAACGCCTATTCCGAGCTCTCGCCCAGTATTAGAACCCTCATTATAGTTGCTTTACTTTCGAGAAAGTATATAGAAGAGTACACAGCCTTACTTCTTTGCTCGAGGATTCAAGCCGACAAAGATTATTCGAGAGCCATCAACGTCCTGACTTTCTTAAAGAAGCTGACAAGCATTACGGAGATGAGTGAGCAATGGGTCGCAACTTGGATCAAGAAAAAAGGAGATAATAGAGGTGTCTCTTGGAAAATTCACGGGATTTGATCTTAACACTCGGACATGAAGAAAAGGATCGATGTCTTCGCCTAGAGTATGATGACAAGGCCGTATATGTGTCCGTTTTATCTAAAGAGATTTGTTTTCTAGTAAAATTGTTCTAACAGAATTAAATCAGAATCAACGCCTCTTTTTTGCATTCATTTCATGCATTAGCATTGTATTGCATCATATGCATTAAATCTCACAAAAGGACCCTAAAATCTTGGCAGTTACCCTGGAATATCGATACACGAGTAAAAACTAAAAAAATGGACCAAAGGTTGGAAATAGAGCAAATGCAAATATGGATGAAAGAGCAATTGGCCTAAATTCAACAAGATATGAGGGATCAGATACTAAAATTCTAAAGAAATATGATGAGCCAGTTAACTTAGTCACTGGTTGGAGGGTTAGAAAAAGGAAAAAGCTATATGGTCAATTCCGGGGATGATAACGTGGACCCTGCTTATCCTCCACCCTTTACCCCAACAAACACCCAAGCACAACCAAACGCGTATCCACAAAGGGCGTCCGTTAACATCAGACCCTAATACCAGACTGGTACCTTGACACTGGTGAACTTCCCGACAGGTTCAGGTTCTAACCTGGGGGATAATCTAACCAATCCTATTGTCATTAATCAGGATGATCTAGCGAAAATAAAAAAAAGCGAGAGTGGAGTTCCCAAAACAATTTGAAGATCGTTACAAGTAGAAAATGCGAGAGTGGAGCTCCCAAATCAATACTTTAAAGGCCTTGAGGAAGAGGGAAAATGAGGTGAATAATGCGAGTATGTATAACAAGGGCTATTCAAAGCCGATTACCGTAAGCTAGCCAAGGACGGTAACTACTAGCCATCAGATCCCCCCAAGGCAATAACCCAATCCAAGACCAAACTCAGAAAAAACTTCAGTTCACGCCCATCCTAATCACGTATAGGAAGTTGTACCAAAGTTTGTTTGATGCACATGCAGTATCCCCTTTCTACCTAAAACCTAAGCAGCCCCCATACCCCAAATGGTACGACGCGAACGCCCAATGTGAATACCACGCGGGAATCACAGGACACTCGATCGAGAACTGTACTGCTTTTAAAAAAATAATCGAAAGACTCATCAAAATGAGTATTGTGAAATTCGATGATCCATCTGGTGTAGAAAATTCGTTACCAACCATTCTGAAAAAGGGGTAAATGCGATAATCGAGAGTGTAGGGAAGAGAATTAAGACATATGTAACAGAAGTGAAAACCCCATTGAGGGAGGTTTGGAAGAAAATGGGTAGAAGGAGGATTAATCACATAGGATTTACGGGAGAAACCCGAAGAAGCAAGGAACTACTGTGAGTTCCATGATGAAGAGTGTTACAAAATTCAAAAGTGCAATGAATTCAGAGCCTTGGTGCAAGGCCTGATGGATAATAAGGAACTAGAATTCTTTGAATATACTAAAGGCCCGAAAGGAATGTTCAGAAATTGGAGCATCAATGCTATATCCGAAGAAGGAATTGGAAGAAAAAATTTATCGAGCATTTGCCCTTATGAGCCTGGAAATGTTCTGAACAATTGGACTGCAGAAGAGATTTCTATAATTTTTAGAGCTGATTCAGAGTAATGTTCAATACACGGTTGTTGCTTTAAGCCTAGAAGCAATAAGAATCCTTTTGTGAAATAAGCTCATGTCCAACATCTTTATTTTAATGAAAAATACATTTTTGTATCTCACTTTGAGCAAATATTCTTTTATTCCTTCATTTCATTCATATTCATACCACATAAATAATTGTTCTTAGATTCATTTATTCTTTGAGTATTCCTTCGTACCTACAACAGGTCTCCAGATATCAATGACATGAGCGACGCTGCTATTGACCTAAAATCTCATTTTGAGCGAGACATGTGTCTAGAGAAATCTTAGGACTTTGAAGATGACAGAAACTGTAACCTATCTCTGGATTTGTTAAAGATGGTAGAACAAGAGGAGAAACAGATTCTACCTCACAAAGAGTCAGTAGAGATTATGGTTTTGGAAGAAGGAAAAGAAGTGAAAATTGGAGCTTACATT
This sequence comes from Gossypium arboreum, assembly GCF_025698485.1. NCBI lineage: Eukaryota > Viridiplantae > Streptophyta > Magnoliopsida > Malvales > Malvaceae > Gossypium > Gossypium arboreum. Next base: position 26,414,654 of record NC_069074.1, on the reverse strand, counting down.
GCCACAGAGATAAAGCGAGACCTCATTGAGTTACTCCAAGAATTCAAAGATGTTTTCGCATGGTCGTATCAAGATATGCCTAGACTAAGCACTGATATCATGGTACACCGGCTCCCCATAAAGGAAGAGTGCAAGCTAGTTCAACAGAAACTCCGAAGGATGAGGCCCGATGTTTTGCTAAAAATAAAAGAAGAGTTAAGAAGCAATTCGATGTTGGTTTCTTACAAGTGGTCAAATACTTAGAATGGGTAACCAATATCGTCCCCGTCCCTAAAAAAGATGGAAAAGTACGAATGTGTATAGATTATAGGGACCTAAACAAAGCTAACCCAAAAGAAAATTTCTCATTGCCCCATATCGACACCATAATAGACAAAACAGCAGATTATTCATTATTCTTCTTCATGATGGCTTCTCAGGATACAACTAAATAAAGATGCCTCCTGAAGACATGGATAAGACCACATTTGTAACCATGCGAGGAACATTTTACTATAAAGTAATGCTATTTGGACTGAAAAATGTGGGAGCGACATATCAGAGAGTCATGGTAACCTTGTTCCATGATATGATGCACAAAAAATTTAAAGTTTATATCGACGATATGATCGTCACATCCCGAACAGAAGAGGAGCATGCGCAAGTCTTGAGGAAATTATTCTTGAGGTTGAGGAAATTTCAGTTAAAGCTCAATCCAGCAAAATGTACCTTCGAGGTTAGGTCAGGAAAACTGCTAGGATTCGTAGTCAGCGAAAAAAGGATTGAGATTGACCCAATTAAAGTCAAGGCTATACAGGAGTTATGTAACACCCCCTAACCCTAAACCGTCACCGAAACAGGGTTACGAGGCATTACTGGACATATCAGACAACTTACGAATAATTCACAATTAATATAACATCCATAGTATAATTTAATAATTAAGTCCCTATATTCGACTCTTGAAGCCCAAAACATGTATTAAAAGTAGAACTGGACTTGTTTGAGTATTTCAAAAAAAATTTCGTATTTTTTTTTACAAAAATTTCGACAGTATTTATGCTTATTTTTACCTAAAACCCCCCTGAAAATTCAAACCAAAAACAAATCAATACCAATGTTTCAATCAAAAAAAATTTACATCTTAAAACTACTAAATCATGCTTAATCCATTGATTTATTACTTAAATTTTAAAGTGTTAACATATAAGGAACTAATTCATATCTTTTATTTCATTTCAAAATTTAATACCAAATTTACTAATTTATAACTTTAAACTTACTTATCATCCAAAATTTCATAACTATCTAATTACAACAAGATCATTTAACCTATGTATATATATATATATACATGACTCATGTACAACCACCTAGTACACGCCACTTAAACAAAAAGAAGAAATACATCACCAAAATTTTCTTGTTGAAGTCGAGATCTTTCGGATCTTGAATCGGATCTTGAACTCTAATGACCTGCAGACCGAAACAATCAGACGTTGAGTATTTCATACTCAGTGGTATTACTATAAACCAAACTATTTAACATTAATAAATTACAGTATCAACCATAAGCTTTATAAATCATTTAAACTAATTATACATAATCATATATCACTTCATAAATCTTAAATTAATATTTCTTTTTTTGTTCATATACTAATTCAATTCATAATTTAATTCATACATTCTTTCTCGTACTTTTCAGTAGTGTCAAATCAATTTCAAATTTTCATTTCAATTATTTACCCTATTAACAAGGCTCAGACTTTGATAGATAGGCAGATTCCACTCAAACACACCAGAATATCTAACCTAAACACACCTGGAATAATATAAATCCTCCATAACACACTAGTATAATATCGCCTCCTAAACACACCGGTATATCATATCCTCCCAAACGCACTAATAAGGCATTAAATGCCTCTTCGATTAAACCGAAGCATATAATAACGGAATCATCTTCTCGGTCGAGCTACAAATCTCCTCATCATATCACAATCCTATGGCATGCCATTTGTCTCCAATCTAGTCCGACAAGTTAATAAGGTATTATTTTACTTTTCCAATTTCGAATTCATTTCCACAACAATTTCAAATATTCAATCAATTCAAAACATCTATTATCTCAATTCACATATAATTCAATATTCACATATATTCTTACTTAATTTCAAATATTATTACTTACCTTATCCTAGATGTCCCATGACTACAAATTCAATATAACATTTAATAAATAGTTTGAGTTATAGTAATACAAACTCGGAATACGCGTTTACTCCTCAACGATCTTTTCTTTTTCTTTGGATGCCGATGCCTCGTTTTTCTTATTAGCAATTAAACTTGAAGCTTTAAAATCCCAATTTTTCCCCTTTTTTTTCTTCCCCTTTTTCTTCTCCTATTTGCGTTTTGCTCTCTGCTTCTTTTCTGTTCTTCTTTCTTTTACTTTCTTTTTATTCTATTTACTTATTTCTTTTAGTTATTTTGTATTACTTTAATATTAAGTAAACAAATTATTTTATAACAAATGTACCAATATTTTTATTACAATTGTCATTATTCAATTTGTTTATTATAAAAATTCTTATAATTTAATTATTATCATTTACTTATTATTTAAGAAAATATACAAATATATATATATATATATTTTTACATGTGTATAAATACACATATCACACATGTACACTTTTATCATCATACATTTGGCACAAATTTTAATTTATTTATAATCTAATAACAAAATTTTAAATCAAATAATAATAATATTATTATTATTAACAATAATAATTAATAAAATCTTAGAAAAAATGTCTATCCATTTTGCCGCGTCAATTATTACAAATGGCTTAATTGCCATTTTAATCCCTTTTTCTTTCTATTGTTTTAGAATTAAACTTTTATCCTTTACTCAATCTAGTCCTTTTTACTAATTATTCTAAATTAAACTAGTTTCACCTAAATAAAACCTAATTAGACATGTAACTAGACTCATAATTATTCCTAATAATTATTTACGAACCCATTTCACTAAGACGGAGGCCCGATAATATACTTTTTCGGTGCCCACGGATTTTGGGTCATTACAATTTACCTCCGCCGCGCACTCAAAAAGAAGTTCGAGGATTCCTAGGAAGACTAAATTACATTGTCCAGTTCATTTCACAATTGACCAAGAAATGTGACCCTATATTTCGTCTCCTTAAGAAACACAATCCAGGTGTTTAGGATGATTAGTTCCAAAAAACTTTTGATAAGGTCAAACAATACTTGTCCAATGCCCCAGTGCTGACACCATCTAGTCCAGATAAGCTACTGATACTGTACTTGGAAGTATTTGAGAATTCTATGGGATGTGTGCTTGGCCAACATGATGATTCAGGAAGGAAAGAAAGGGTGATATACTACCTCAGTAAGAAGTTCACTGAGAAGAGATACTCGCAAATTGAGAAGTTATGTTGTTCCTTAATATGGACAACCCGAAGATTGAGACAGTATATGTTATACCACACAACTTTGCTCATCTCAAAACTCGATCCTCTAAAGTAAATGATGGAGTCGACTACTTTGAACGGAAGAATGGCCCGATGGAAAATTCTGCTTTCAAAAATTTGGCATAGTCTATATGAACCAGAAAGCAGTAAAAGGAAGTGCAATAGCAGATTTTCTGGCCAGTAGAGCTCTAGAAAACTACGAACCTCTGAACTTTGATTTTTCGAATGAAGATATAATGTATGTGGCAACCACTGAAGAAGACGCTCCAGAAGATCGTCCTTGGAAACTAAACTTCGACAGAGTATCAAACCTGGTTGGCAACAGAATTGGGACAGTCTTGGTATCCCTAAAAGGAGGTCATTATCCATTTACTTGCAAATTGAATTTTAATTGCACAAATAATATGGTAGAATACGAAGCATGCATCATGGGTATTCGTGCAGCAATAGAACGCAAAATTAAGGTACTAGAGGTGTATGGGATTCTGCGCTAGTGATCTATCAACTCAAGGGTGAGTGGGAGACCAAAGATCCCAAGTTAATTAATTATAAAAGACTGGTCCTAGAGTTGATCTAGGAATTCGATAATATCACTTTCTGTTACCTTCCGCGAGATGAAAATTAGATGGCTAATGCCCTGGCAACTTTGACTTCTATGGTCGAAGTAAACAAATAGGAGGATGTAAAGCCTATTCAGATGAGTATTTATAAGGATCCAGCTCATTGCCACAACATTGAAGAAGAGGAAGAAAAAAATGATCATCCTTGATATCACGATATACTGTGATATGTGAAAAACGTGAATACCTTGACTAAGTAACTGAGAATGAAAAAAGAACATTGAAAAGGCTGGCCAGTGACTATGTCTTAGACGGGGAGATCCTATACAAAAGAAGAAAGGATTAGGTGCTATTAAGATGTGTAGAAGCTGTCGAGGCTAAGAAAATCTTGGAAGAAGTCCATGAGGGTGTCTGCGGAACACATGCTAATGGTTTTACAATAGCCAGACAAATCATGAAATTCAGGTATTATTAGTCTACCATGGAAGGAAATTGCATCAGTTACGCTAAGAAATGCCATAAATGCCAAATTTATGGGGATAAGATTCATGTGCATCCTTCACCTCTTCATGTTATGACTTCTCCATGGTATTTCTCTATGTGGGTCATGAATATCATTGGACCGATTTCGTCAAAAGCTTCCAATGGGCATCGGTTCATCTTTGTGGTCATCGACTATTTCACCAAGTAGGTAGAAGCTGCATCATATACCAATGTCACAAAGTCGACAGTCAGCAAGTTCTTAAAGAAAGAGATCATATGCCGATATAGAATGCCAGAAAGGATCATATCGGACAATGCATTAAACTTGAACAATAGCACGATAACAGAAGTCTGCAATCAGTTCAAAATTAAACACCACAACTCATCACCATATTGCCCAAAAATGAATGGTGCAGTTGAGGTAGCTAATAAGAATATCAAAAGGATTGTGGGAAAGATGAATGAGCCTTATAGAGATTGGCATGAGAAGTTACCATTTGCTCTCTATGCTTATCATACATCGACCAAGACCTCTACCAGGGCAACTTCTTTATCATTATTCTATGGAATGGAGGTAGTTTTACCCATCGAAGTTGAGATTCCTTCCCTTCGAGTCTTGCCAGAGCTAAAATTGGATGAAACAAAATGGATCCAAGCCTGATATGATCAGTTAAATTTGTTTGAAGAGAAAAGGTCCATGAAGGGGACTTGGTATTGAAGAAGATCATTCCCATACAAAAGAACTTTAGAGGAAAATGGATGCCAACTGGGAAGAACCTTATGTGGTAAAGAAGGCATTTTTCTGGAAGAGCGTTGATATTAAATGAAATGAATGGAAAGACTTTTCCTAATCCAATTAATTCAGACTCAGTCAAGAAGTACTTCACTTAAAAAAAAGGAGAGGCCAAGGAGAAAACCCGCAAAAGGCGCCTTGAGACTAAAAGGGTTTTGAATTGAAAACCCATAAAAAGGCAATTCAAATTTTGATGAAAAGTGGGGTATACGGTAGTCTTACTATCCCTGAATTAAAAAAGAAGAGGTATGCTACATCTTGGAGCATTAACAAAGTACTCTAGGTCTCCTAAACACATGTTGAGCTCAAAATGGTTCTCAAGGAGTTTGTACAGAAAAGCTCAGGTTGCGATATCTAGGGCATCTATTTTTCCTCTCACCTATTTTGTATTCCAGCAATGTTTGCTTTCTTTCATTAATCCATTCTTTTTAGATATTATTCCTTATAAATTTTAGTTTTGTCCATCATCATGATCTTTTTCAAGCGTTTTGCATTGAAATAACAAGTAATGGACTAATAATACTTTCACAAAAGGAGTTCTGTATATTACTCTGGAAGCTTCTAAATAGTACAAGAACTTGAAACAAGACTATTATTTAGAACTCACCAAACCTAAAGGTTGAAAATATTTGAGAATGAAGAGTCTAAATTGTGACTATTTCTTCGAATTTTCTATCAAAGATATCAACTGAACAAGAAGACAGGATATTGCGTCAATGATAGAACCTTGATGAACAATGAGTAATAACAACCTAAACCTTTAAAAGGGATCATTCTCATTACATTCTGCATCCATGCAAATATCATTCTACACATCTAGTTAGGAGCATTTGGTTCATTACATCTTAATCATTTGGCATAAGCATAGGCCCATGAAATCAATTCTACAGGTCATGTCCCCCAGAAGACAGTGTAGCAAGATCGATAAATCCACAAATCTTATCTCCCTGAAGTAGTAGTGGAACAGATTGAAGTTGTAGATCTTATCTCCTTGAAGTTGCAGTGGAGTAGATCGAAAATGGCGAATCTTATCTTCCTAAAGTTGCAGTAGAACAGATTGAAGCCATCAACCTTATCTCCCTGAAGTTGCAGTAGGAGTAAACTGAAGACAGCGAATCTTATTTAGCTGACATTGTAGTGGAACAGATTAAAGCTACAAATTATAGATGATATTATCTTCTTGAAGTTGCAGTGGAGCAGATTGAAGCCACCAGCCTTATCTCCCTGAAGTTGCAGTAGGAGTAGACTGAAGACAACGAATCTTATTTCCCTGACGTCGTAGTAGAACAGATTAAAACTACAAATTATGGAGGATCTTATCTTCCTAAAGTCACAGTAGAGCAGATTAAAGCCACCAGCCTTATCTCTCTAAAGTTGTTACGGAGCAGACTGAAGACAGCGAATCTTATTTTGCTGACGTTATAGTGGAACAGATTAAAGCTACAAATTATGGCGAATCTTATCTTCTTGAAGTTGAAGTGGAACAGATTGATGCCACCAGTCTTATCTCCCTGAAGTTGCAGTGGAGCAGACTGAAGACAGCGAATCTTATTTCCCTGACGTTGCAGTGGAACAAATTAAAACTACAAATATGGCGAATCTTATCTTCTTGAAGTTGCAGTGGAGCATATTAAAGCCACCAGCCTTATCTCCCTGAAGTTGCAGTAAGAGCAAACTGAAGATAGAGGATCTTATCTCCCTGAAGTTGCAGTGGAGCAGATTGAAGCTACAAGTTACAAATCTATTATCCTTGAATTTGCAGCGGAATAGATTAAAACTACAAGTTTTATTTCTCTGAAGGTGCGGTGGAATGGATCGAAACAACAAAATGTGGTGGACTGGAACGAGGCTACCTGAAGAAGAGGAGCACCAAAGAAGTCAAGACTGGCGAGACCGGGCAAAACTGGTCTTTCTTAAAAGTCTTTACTCTGTTCTCGTTACACGACAACTAGCAAAAATGGCAGTTGTACAAGCCCAATTTAGCCCGGGGCCCATAAATTAAAACAAAATAAAAACAAAAGGTCCATAGTCCCATTACAACCCAAACCTCAGACCCAAATTACTAAACCCCAAACCCAAACCTCAAATCCACACCTAAGCTAAAACCCAAATAGCCCAAAACATTAAAACCCAATTACAGACCCACTAAAATGGGCCCAAACCTTAATGGCCCAATAGAAACCCAAAACCTAAATTGATTCTAGGGTCTTTGGAACCCTAGGCTCGCCGTCCTAGCCTCTGCACCGCCTGTTGCCAACGCCTTGTCACGTCCACCGCCCTCAAGTTGCACCTGCAAGCAACAGTAGTATTAAAATAAGTTTAAAAGTGTTTGTAAATGGCTATAAAAGCCAATCAAAATCCATTGTAATATTCTAGGGGATTTTTATCGAATACAAAAACAGATTCAAAAACACCAAACAAATAGGAAAAAAAAAAGACAGCAAGCAGTGGAAAAAAATATAAACGGGCTAAGGTCTTTATTTTTGTTTTATTAATTTATTTTATTTCCTCTTCTTTATTTTCCTCCTTCAAATATATATACATATGCCTATATTTTTTTTATTTTCCTTTAAAAAATAGTTTTTTATAAATATATAAATATACCAAAAATAATAAAAAAAGAAAAAATTACTTTTTTTCGAGTTTTGGACGCCGTGCACGATGGTCGACAGCGGCGGACGACGGCGGTCCGGCGATTGAAATTCCCACCAGACCCTCAGGCCCTGCAGAGAGAAAAAGAGAGGGAGGAAGGTTTTTTTAGAAAAAAAACAGGTGCTGAAATAAATTTTTTTTTGGAAAGTTTGCTTAAATAGAGGGCTAAAACGACGTCGTTTTGGCATGGGTCATTAAACCCCAAAACGGCGTCGTTTCATGCTCAACCCGCGCAACCCAACCCGCTCTGGCCTACGATCCGTGCGTTTTTCATAAAGGGGTTATTTACCTTTTTGATCCTTCCACTTTTTTTATGGTTTTGCAATCAAGTTTTTCTTATTTTTTATTTTTACCTCATTATTTATTTAGATTTCAATTTGGTCCTCCCTTATGCTGTGCGTTTTGGAGGAGAAGGAAAAATTTCCCTTTTGGTCTCTCTTTGTTATTCACGCATGCAACTCGGTCCTTTTTCTTTTTATTTATTTCTGATTTACCCCAACTTTCTATTTAAAAGTTCAATTTAGTCCTTTTTATTTATTGCTATTTTATTATTAAATTAGTTAATTTAACATTATTATTACTATTATTATTATTATTATTATTATTATTATTATTATTATTATTATTATTATTATTATTATTATTATTATTTTATCACTATTATTATTGCTATTATTTTTATTATTATTACTATTATAATTATATTTTCTTTTTGTGTTTGTTTACTTATTATTTTATTATTAATTAATTTAATATTATTACTATTATTATTATATTTCTTTTTTATTTATTTACTTATTATTATTCTTTAAGTACACTATATTTTATCATTACTTTTTATCATTTTATTGTTTATTTTTTATATCCTTTTATACAATTTCAAACTTCAAATTATTTATTATTTGTAGTATTATTATTAATATTATTATCGTTATTATCAATATTATTGTTTTTTAAATTGTTTTACATAATATTTATTTATTTCTTTGTTTACTATTAGGTTTTTTTAATTTTAATTTTTTTAGCATACTCATTTATATTATTGCGTTTATTATCATTCTTATGCATATTAGTAATTGAGATTTATCATTATTATTTTTACATTTTTACTACAAATTGTGTTACATTTTACGATACATTAAAAATATTGTTTTAAATAAGCAATATTTCGTATTTTGAAATTCGAAAAGTCGTTCCCTAACTTATGGGGTTTCGATTCTCTCGATAAATCCGAACCAAACAAACATTTTAAAAATTTTTAATATTCTCGGGAATTAAGAAAAGATCGTGTTCTAACTTACGGAATATGATTTCTTTCTAAAACTGAGATAGTCAAATTTCTTTCAAAATAAATAAAGTTTTCGGGATTTATTCTCATTTCGAGGATTTAAGACATTGCGTCCTAACTTACGAGACGTAATTCTTTTTCTTGATTAATGTGAGATATGCCCTTTTCTCGAAAAATTTTCAGTTAAATAACTTTTTAACAAAGGATCGTATTTTAAATTTATTCAAAGTTCTCAATTTTCGACATTAAGATATTAATTAATCAACTAGGTACCAATTTTGGGCGTATCGAGGGTGCTAATCTTTCCTAGTGTGTAACCGACTCCCAAACCCATCTTTCTGAATTTCGTAGGCTAAGATCATTGTTTTAATAAATCAAACCATTTATTGAAAATAACCACTTTTCGAGGTGACCCGATCACACATCATAAAAAAGGATTGGTGGCGACTCCCGTTTTTTTCGTTTTCATTCTTAAAATAAAAGTCGACCTTTTTCAAAAAAATAGTTTCGATAACATAGAATCATAATGGTTATTCATATCTTTATCTTAGTAGAATTTCAATACAAATTAAACAAATCAATATATCAGTTTATTTAGCTGATAGAATAATTGGATTAAAGTGTAATTATTAAGATAACATTTATATTCTGTTGTAGTTATAATAAATTATAATTTCCTAGACATATTTGGTTGACAAAGCGTAATTATATCGTAATTTTCTATGTCATGTTTGGTAATACAAATTGTAATTACACGGTTACATAATTCAAAATTTTAAAACATATTAATTATTATAAAAATTATCAATAATGCAAGAGAAAAAATTCTAAACAAATAACAAAAGTTACAAGAAAATCGTCATATGTAAATATGATAGTTCAAGAAAGTAGTCGACAATACGCTTGATAATAAAAATGACAAGAAAAATGAACATAATATGCAATTGTATTTAATCACTCTAACATTCTGTATTTTGTTAGGTATTTCCTTTCTAACATTTAATATATATTTTTTATCATCGCTTGTTAGCCCTTAACCAATTTCTTCATCATCTAAATCAAAATCAAAATTTGTATTATTAAGATAATTAGTATCTTCTTGTTCCATATAATCTTCAAAGTATGGATCATCCCAATTCCACCAACGAATGAAGTTATAAAGTATGCAACACGCTACCACGATCTAACCTTATTTTTTAGACTATATTGAGTTAATGCTAAATATAAAAATTTTATAACAACAAAGGTCCTATAAACCATATTTCAAATCTACTAAAATATAGGCTATTAAATTTTGATAAAATTTTAATCATTTACAAATTATAAAGATATAGGCTATTAAATGGTAAAATTACATTTTATTATCATAAAATTACAATTTAATTTCGTCCCCTAAAAAATTACAAGTAAATAATAAAACTACGAAACTCAAAATATACCAACAAAAAGGCAAATTAAATAAGTTACATTAAGTTTCTTTAACAATCTTATTATAGATTCGATCATATTTGTTTTTTTTTTTGGACATAATACTTAGAACTACCCATATTTCTTAACCCATAAATAGGAGAAGTGCACTCGAATATTTCACGTTCTCCTACATTAATAACAATATCCATATCAATTAAACTAAAACTTAATTAATAAAAATTAAATTAATTAATTACTCGATTATACCATAAGTGACACAAATATACGTTTATGTAATTATTAATATATAAAAAATAAAATATTTGGAAGCAAGGAGTGGGATTAAGATGATTTTGCAGTCTGTAATGTTGTACACAGGACATGGTTCCCCAAATTTCGTGGCCAGCTGGTTGAGTTTTGATTTAAATATAACATTTGACTCACTTCAAAAAATAACATACATTATATAAAACATTTGACAATAAGCTAGCAAACTCTTATGCATGTCGACCCAACATTTCGTACGTCGGTGGTGCCTACATTCAAATAAAAATTTAATTTTATTTAAACAATAAAAATTTTAATTTTCTTAAATCTTATAGATAAAGAAAATAATGTTAAGAAATGTTAAGTGAATTTGCATTTCATAATTAAATCTGATTTAACTCGATTTTGAGCTTAATTAAAACATATATGGCTACTAAGAGGTCTTATACCAAAATATTACATTTTATATTTTATATATAAAATATTATATATTATGTAAAATATAATCATAATTAAAAATTGATATAGCATCACAATCATAAACTAAATTTAAAACTGAGGTTATCTTTAAATTTAAAATAAAAATAATTATCATAAAAAATTATTTAAATATGATGTAAATGAAATAAAATATTAATGCAAAATTACTTATATGAAATAAGGAATTGAAATATTAAATATAACCGTGTAAAAATATAATCAGACCTACAATAAAATTAATTTAAAATCTAGATTTTGATATCTACTCTCATGGGAAGTTTCATCCTTACTCGAACTTTTAATGACTTTGACTCTATTTTTTTTCATTTTCACTTTTCATTTTTTTTTTTTTAGAAAAAAAATTCTTATTTTCTCTAAAACTATTCATCTCGTAAAAAAGAATAATCACTATTGTGAATTATCACCTCCAACATCATTTTTGACCAGCAATGTCCTCGATCAACATCAACTTTGCTTCTCTTTTTCAATTTCATAACGGTCCTTTCCGATATCAAACCAAAATCTAATAAAATTATTGAAAAGTTAAAAATGGTGGTATTAAAAGAAAAATTTTAAAAAAATCTAATACTTTTTTTTCCTTGTTGCTCATGTGTATTTCCTACATTTCATTTGTAGATAATGTAAAACAAAGTAATAAAACACTAGGAATTAGTGTGCTACACATATTACAGGTATAAAGAAATAGTGTTTCAAATTTGAAAGATATTATAATACTAAGAATTTGAGTAGCTTAAATCTTTATTTTTTTTATTTTAACAACAACTAAGAGCTTTATATAAAATGGTATCTAATAAAAAGTCAAATAAAAATTATAATTAATTATGGGTCTTGTATTAATTATAATTGATTTAAATTTGGTATATATTCCCTATTTATGCTCTTTACATTATATTTTGTAAATTGTAAGAGTTTTTCTTTTTTATCTTCAGTAACATATTTTGTTGTCGCAATTAAGAATGAAGAAATTGTATTAAATTATGTTTTTTTAATAATTTTAATATATATGTTGTGTTTCATTGGCAAATGGTTGCTCAGGTTCAATCACAAATTGGGTGAATGTTCTATTTTTGAAGCTGAATTGTAGAGCGTTCTCGATAGTGTGTCAACTGACACAAGGCAGAATACATGATAGAATTGTGATACAGATAGAGAATCTGGAAGTTATTGGAACTATTAAGGAGTCCTTGTTGAAGGGATCAAATTCTGCATTTATGAGTATCTTATAGCTTTTACAAAATGAGGAAAATTGGTTGATCAAATATGTTCCTAGAAACAAGAACAAAGAAGCTAATAGTATTACCAAGATGGCCTTTGGCAGGGAGGAGGGTCTACAGTTATATGAAACTTCTCCTCTTGAGATTTTCTAATATTTTGTAATAGTTGTATTTTATTTTCACCAAAAAAATATATATGTTGTGATTTTGTAATTTGATACTTTTTAAATTTTGGACATGTAATTTTAATTAATTTAAGGGTTCATGGGAATTAATTTGGTTTTTTTTATGCATTAGTAACAATTTTATTTAAAGATGGAAAATAACTATCCAAGTTGATTTAAAGAGTTTGATTTTTTCCCTTCAATGACTACTATTTTAACTGAAAAGATGATAATTTCACTGAAACTGTAAAAATTAAAAATTAAAAATTAAAAATATGACCCTTTATATTATATATAAAATATGATAATTTCTTGCTGATGTTTGATAATATGAGGTAGTAACTTTCAGACCCATTTTAATAAAAAAATAATATGTGATAATAATTAATTTAAACAAAATATAATAGGGATTATTGTCATATAAAATCATTTTTATATAAAACCCTTCTCATATTAACTCCATAAGTAGGTTAAAAACTATCATTTGTCGTATATCTTATTTTTAAACAACAATTAAGGTTGTGGTAGTTTTAACAATGTTTGTAAAATTAAAAAATCATACTACCAATCTATCAAATAAAGAAATTTATTTAATGGGTAAACTATAAAAATAGTTATTTTTGTTTGTCTTAGATTACATTTTAGTTATTTATGTTTGAAATGTTACGTTTTAGTCACTTACATTGTTGTTTTGTTACGAAGTGGTCACTCTGTCGTTAAGTTCTGTTACCTCCCTAACAACAATCCTACATGGCCGCTCAGATGAGTTTTAAATACCAACTGGGACGAGATTAGATTTTTAATTAAATAAATTTAATTAATTGAAAATTTTAGATTAATTATACCTTGAACTGGAAAAGAAAAATCATTCGTCTCCTTTTTCTTTTAGTTTTCTTTTCTATTTTGACTAAAAAAACTATTCTCATCCCAGTTGGGCATCCCAATTGGCATTTAAAACCCATTTGGACTGCCACATAGGATTGCCGTGAGGGAGGTAACGGAACTTAACGGCAGATTGACTAATTCGTAACAAAACAATAACATAAATGAATAAAACGTAACATTTCAAACATAAATGACTAAAACGTAATCCGAGGCAAAAAGTGACTATTTTTATAGTTTATCCTTATTTAATTTGAAATTTTAACACTTCACAAAAAATACTATAAAAAGAATAAAGTATTAGAAAAATGAATATACTACAATATTTGAAGTATGCTTAGGAATTAAAATATTTTATGATAATGTATCAAATATTAACTTATCAAACATTTATCTTAAATATTTTATTTAGATACAAAATCATAAACCAAAGTAAAATAAATCTACAGTTCATCAAGCCATTTCTCGCCTCAACCTCCTAATTATTAATTATAATATAATAAAATGTATATTATAAAAATTTATACATTTGAATATATAATTATTTGTTATATACATAATTTAAATTTAATTAATATAAATTTTAAGTTAATGAAATTTTTAAATGTGACAAAATAATTTTATAAATAAATTTATTTAATCAAAGTTTTTAATAAGGTTAGATTTTGAAATTTAAAACGATAATAATCCATTTTAGTTAGTTCAAAAGAGATTCCACCTTACATATATATCAGTTTTCATCTCCTCTTCTCGTCTGCCTCTGGATTGTTCTGATTTTTTTTTAAGCTTGTAAATGTCGAAATCCTTCGTTTGCTTCGTTCTTTTGGCTCTAGTAGCCACCTGCGCTTTCGGTGAAGCTCACAGCAATACGCCAACCAAGTTACCGTCATTTCCCTCTCCAACCACCACTCCCACAGCTTCGCCACCAGCTCCTTCGCCGTCAACTGTCACTCATTCTCCTTCTCCTTCTCCTTCATCCCATGAATCTTCTCTGACTTCCTCTCCTACCAGTTCTCTTTCAATTCCTCCTTTGGCTCCCACTATTGTTCCTAACATTGTTACTCCCGCTTCCTCCATCAGTCAGACACCAGATTTATCTGCAGCTCCTCTTTTGAACGTCACCATTGGATTTGCCATTGCAGTTATTTTGGCAGCTCTTCATTTGTTGACCGAGATTTGACTTTAGAGAAGTGTTTTAAATTGAATAAAATATTAATTTTAGTAGAAATTTTATCAGGTTTTCATATATATATATACACATATATTTTAATGGTGTTCATGACTTATTGTCATTTTGATGGCTGAGAGTTGATTCGATTATTATTATAGTTATTTATTTATTATTATTCGAGTAAATTTCATTTATATCCCAATTTTATAAAATATTTAAGGTTTTATATCGGTTTTTAAATACTTTAAAAATAAGTTAGTGTTGATTTTCGTTATTTGTAATCAGTATGATCACTTAATTGGATTTACTCATTTTTTAAATGTTTTCATTTTGTTCATTAAATAAAAATACGATTATTATCATTAAAATTATTTTTATTTTAGTCGGAAAAATATTAAATCTCTAAAGCAATTGACCGTTCATGCGATATAATCATTTTTTACCCTACCACTATTATTCATCATCTTCTTCCCCACTACACCACCCCTGCCTCCATCATTCTTTTTCTTGGTTCCCTGCTTCTAGCCACCATACCATCTCTTCACCTGCTGTTGGGAAGTGGGCCAAAGCTTGTAAATAAAAAAATGAAATTGATAGCATTAATGGCGCTTTGGTAGAAGCTGTAAGGGAAAAGAAGGAAACCAGTACAGAATTACAGTTAAGCATGATGTCTTGCAATTAGATATGCATTTTTGGTCATTCTCAGAGAAATAATCATTAATCTATTCAGTCCAGTTGGATATTTACTATGATTAACTTTGGAACATAGAGAAATAGAATCGAAACTTGCCTTTGGAAGAAAGAATATGGTTTTTATGATTCTCATTGTTGAGGATTTCAACATTCAATTGTTTAAGAATGGTGTCCATTTTAAGGATCTTGTAATCACTAATCCATCTGAATTTGTGGTGTATTCCTCAAGCATAAAGAACCCAATTCCTTGAACATAAGCTCATTCAATCTATAGCCAAAATAGAAAAAAAAAAAGGCTTAGTTTTTTTACTATCACATATATGATGTTCAGCAACGAACTTGATAGAACAATGTCAAACAGAATTTTCAAACGACTACGTCTATTTATAGGTTTGTAAAACAATATTCTAATCAAAGTCAAATAGCAGTAATACAATAAGGTTAAAACATCGTATTCTTATCAACATCAAATAGAGAAAGTATACTTCTAAACGGATGCCACTTGTAAATTCCCCTATCTTTCCACTTATATTTTATTTTCACAAGAATTTGGGTCACACAATTCTAACAATCTCCACTTTGACACAAATTCTCAATGAACAAGTTCTTCATCACGAACTCTCAACAAACAAGTTCTCCACCTCTTCCATGAAACCTCTTAAGAGTTTATCTTCAACAATGAACACCAATCAAGTCTAAGTAATGCTCAAACTTGATTATAGGAAGTGACTTAGTATTCATATCTGCAGGATTATCATGGGTACTAATTTTGTTCACAATAATATCACCACGAGCAATAATATCACGAACAAAATTATACTGAACATCAATGTGCTTTGTTCTCTCATGATACATTTGGTCCTTTGTAAGGAAGATGGCACTCTGACTGTCACAAAATATTGTACTGATTTGAAGGTCTTCATTAAGTTTACTAAACAACCCCTTTAACCAAATAGCTTCTTTACAAGCCTCAATAATCGCCATGTACTCAGCTTCTATGATAGACAAAGCAACAGTAGTTTTTAAAATGACTTTTCAACTAATTGCACAACCCCCAATTGTAAAGACATAACCTATGAGAGATCTTCTTCTATCAAGGCCTTCAGAAAAATCAACATCTACATACCCAATGACTCCATCTCTAGTTTTTCCAAATTATAAGTAAACAACAGTAATACCTCGTAAGTATCTCAAAATCCACTGAACTGTTTTCCAATGTTCTTTACCGGGATTCACCATGTATCTGCTAACTGTACTAACTACATATCATAAATCTAGACATGAACAAACCATAGCATACATGAGGGATCCCGCTACATTAGAATATGAAACATGTGACATGTACCCATTCTCATCATCTGATTATGGAGACAAAAAACGATGAAAGTCTAAAATGGGTTGCTAAAGGAGTATTAACAGGCTTAGGATTATGCATATTGAACCTGCAAAGAACTTTCTCAATGTACGCTTTTTGACTTAGGTACAATTTATTTGCTTTTCTATTGTAACGCCCCAAAAATTAGGCTTAGAAATATTGGGTTTGGAGTCCGAGTTCGGGTAGAAGATGGCCCGAGATAGAATTATTGATGTTTTAACTTTTTACGGGAAATTATTATCAACATTGTTATTAATTATTTTGTGTAGGATCTAAGTGAATTACGATAGATTTATAGTGTGGGAAAAGGCTTGGGTTCGATTCAAGACTCTAGCAAAAAAAAATTGAATTTTATGCTCCTTAGGGAATCTGGACAGTAGGCCTTATTAATAATTTGGGCTGAGTTTTAGCATAAACAAGCACCTGGCCCAGTAGCTAAGCACGCTAGGAGGGCGTGGGAGGTGCTTGGGTTCAAGACATGGCGCTCGCAAATGGTTATTTTTTTTTAGTATTCAGGTTGCGGTTAAAATAGGGGTTAAAAGGAGTTGCAAGCATAATCCAGTACAAGGAGTGCCCATGGCGCAGTGGAAATAGCGTGCTGGGCACGCGGAGAAGGCGTAGGTTCGAGTCCTTACGCGGGCGAATTCTATTTTATTTTTTTTAAAGCGGGCCAGAACTAAAGTAGGTAAGGGTTATAAATTATTGTGGCAGTATTATATCGAAAACAAGGTTGCGTCCCAGTGGCCAGCAGCGTGGGGGTGTGCCTGGAGGACCCAAGTTCAAGCTGCTGCACGCGCGAAGGACTCTTTTTTTGCTGCATGCGTAAAGGAGAGTAGTAGAGTTGGACCGAAACTCTTCTTAGCAGTATGATGAAACGGTGGATAAGGCTGCTGATCGGTTAGGAGTTTGAATGAAATTCAAACATTGAATTTGGCCAAGAATTAAGGAGCAAAACATGGAATTTAAGTTAGGAAGGAATTGTGCCGAAACTGTTCTTTTAATTTTGGGTTTTTATAAGTTGTTTCCTTCTTGTTCATCTCTTCTTCATCAAGAACCGAACCTATCTTTTTCTACTCTTCTCTTCTCTTTTTACTCATCTTTTCTCTCGATTAAAGATAGCATATTACCCTTAAAAGACGAAACCTTCATAAGTCATAGTGATTCGGGAATTAATATCTAGTTCTACTCTCTACTCGCATTTTAAGATTGGATTCACTATGGATCTGAGATTGGGGAAGTGTTGGAAATGCTCTTGACAAGTACATCGTTAGTGGTAAGTACTCAGAATCTTATTTCCATTCTTTATTTCGGGATTTAAAGAAAAGCTGAAAACCTCTATATGCAAAGGATGCCTGTCGACTAAACTAAAAGGGTTTAGCGGTGTTATTTGATTTGTTTTACCCTAGTGTAGATTAAAGGCTACTGATCAAGGGCTTGGATAATTGGGACGACTAGATTTAGATCTAATCCATATTCCAGCAAAGGCAACTCATGTGTGGAACTCGTCAACATTTCGTCGAAAAATAGGTGTGTAAACGACACCCACTAGTAGACTAGATCGGCAAAAGCTGAAATGCCGAAAAGTCAGTATTTCGAGAACTTGCAAGCGTACGAGCGCTCATGGGATTGTTTGTATTGATAATTTTTGGTATCTTCAACGGTAAGATTACAAAGTGCACAATTTCGTGCACTTCGGTGAATTTGGGCTTCGATGGGCCGAAATTAAGTAATGGGCAATGGGCCCATTTCGGTAAAAACGTACGGTAAGTATTCTGAAGACATGTTAATAACTGCAACGAGCATGAAACCCTAAAAAGACTGATAAAATTACTGAAATACCTCTGTAAGGTAGAATTACCGTAATACCCTTAAAGGGGTAAGTTTACTATTATGCCCCTCGAGGGTAAATAACTGTTCTTACGCTATAATCTGACTATCTTTCTAAAGCATGCCTTGTTAATTATATATATATATATTTTGCATACATGTCATACTGCATGGGGTTGGGTTTTGTTATGGAGGAAGAACCCGTTCTGGTGGCTGTGCCACATATTCTGATATAAGCAGCTTTGCTGCGGATTATAGTTAGTGCCACAACTGGTGCTAACACTGTAAGTGTAGGGATGACGTGGGTGATTTATTCCCCACAGGAAGTGTAGGGATAGACGGAGGCAAGTGTAGGGTTGGATGGGGTTATCATGCATTAATCATATGAGACTGTTTTGTTATGGGCCAACTGTATTGAAATGGGCCCAACTGTGTTAATATGGGCAAGGCCCAGATTAATATTGATATGGGCTAAGGCCCAGTTAACTCTGATTTCTGAATAGGGCTTAGGCCTAGTAAAGCTTGAACCGATTTGGCCTCTGGTTGGGATACTTTACACACTGAGTTTTCCAAACTCACCCTTTCCTTTTTACCCTTGCAGGTGAGCCTTAAACTGGGGACTTGGAGCTGGTAGGATTCAGGATGGCCATGTGGACAGCGCAGATGGTTTTTAATTAAATTAGTAGTTCTTTAAGTTATTTTTCAGTTATATTTCGGGTTGTAACAAGGTCGCTTTAATTATTTTTAACTATTTTTAGTATGTTTTGTTAGCTTAGATATGATATTGTTTTAATTGTTTGAAATTGAATAGCTCTAGGGCACGTTTTAAAAGGGTTGCTTGATTTCAAAATATCGTGATAACAAAGCAAAGCTTCCCCAACGAAAATGTTTTCAAAATTAATAACCTTTTCAAATGGTTTTAAACGAATTGGTTTTCCATGAACAATCACTCAGTTAAAGTGTGGCAATGGTTGTGTGCATGTCTAGGATTGGATCCGTGGAGAGCTGGGTACTTAAGCAGTCTAATTGACTCACCTCCTCTTTTCTGGCATCCTACCTGGTGCACAGCTTCTATTCACTTTAATCTATAATGAAGATATTCTTTAAACACTAAGAAAGACTTTAGATAAAACATGACTTTTCTAGTAACGCTTCAATGTGACACGCTGGATTCGGTCATAACGTCTGGGACGGGTTTGGGGTGTTACATCTATCTTTGAGAATCTCCATACTAAGTATCTTCTTTGCTGGACCCAAATCTTTCAATCTCAAATTCTTCACTAAGCTGGACTTTGACCTTTCTTATCTCTCATTTATCTTTTGTTGCTATCAACATGTCATCAACATAGAAAAGCAAATGCAAAAAACAACCATCACTGTTGTTCTTAAAATAAACACAACTATCAAAGCTAATTCTTTTGAAATAATGAGAAATCATAAAGGAGTCAAACCTCTTGTAGCACTATCTTCGTGACTATTTCAAACCGTAAAGGGACTTTTTCAACAAGCAAAAATTGTCCTCTTTTTCTGAGGCTATAAATCTCTCTAGTTGTTGCATGTAGATATCATCATCATCTTTTCCATGAAAAAAATACAGTTTTTACATCTAACTGCTTAAGCTCCAAATCATACATGGCCACAATATCAAGTAAAGCTCGAATCGAACTATATTTTACAACTGGGGAGAACACATCTTTGAAATCCACACCTAGAATTTGACTGCAACCCTTTGCAACAAGCCTTGCTTTATATCTGGGTTCTTCAACTCCTGAAATCCCTTCTTTCTTTTTAAACACACATTTACAACGAACAATCTTTTTGCCTTTAAGAAGCTTCACAAGATTTCATGTTCTATTTTTGTGGAGTGATTCCATCACCTCTTGCATGGCAATCATCCGCTTTTCTAAGTCTTCACAGCTAATTGCCTCAGAATAAGTAGATGGTTCCTGGTTCACATATATATCTTCAGCCACATTTAAAGCATAAGTAATTAGATCAGCCTCGGCATACCTCTTTGAAGGTTTAATCTCTCTTCTAATTCTATTTTTTGCGATTGAGTATTGTGGTAAAGAAACAATTCTATTTTGACTTTCTGTACTAGCTTGAGGAGTCAACTATGTTGTAGATTTTGGATCAATTTGATGCCCTACTTGCTTTTGTTGTTCTTTATTGGAAAAGTCTTTAAGAAATAAGTTAGGCATCATAGCAGTTTCATAAAAAAAACATTTTTGCAAATTACAACTTTTCTATTTTCAGGATTTCTTAACTTATACCTTTTTACACCAACTTTATAACAAAAAAAAACACATTTAACTGATCTCGGTTCTAATTTTCCATTATTAACATGAGCATACGCATGACACTCAAAAATCTTTATATTAGAATAATCAGTGGGATTACGGGATCATACCTCTTGTGGAGTCTTTTTCTCAATAGCAACAGATAGAGATCTGTTGATTAAAAAAATGCAGTAGAGGCCGCTTCGACCTAAAATTACTTCCATAAGTTGGCATTCAACAACATACATTGAACCTTCTCCATGATCGTTCTGTTCATTCATTTTGCAATGCTATTTTACTAAGGAGTATGACGAATTGTCAAGTGTCTCACGATCCCTTTTGACTTGCACAATTCATTAAACTTATTAGAACAAAAATCTAAGCCTTTGCCTGTATGGAGATGTTTTATTTTTTTTATCGTTTTTTCTTTAATCATAATTTTCCAAGACTTAAATATGGAAAACACATCGCTTTTCTACTTCAAGAAAAACACCCAAACTTTTCTGGAAAAATCATCAATAAGTATGAGTATGTAATTAGCTCCACCTCTTGAAGGCACTCTGGATGGCCCCTCACATATCATAATGAATATACTCTAATGTTCCCTTTGTGTTATGGATTCCTCTAGTGAATCAAACTCTTTTTTACTTCCCAAAAATGCAGTGCTCACAGGACTTCAGTTTGCAAATTCCTTGCCCATCAAGAAGTCCTCTTTTACTCAATTTTTCCATGCCATTCTCATTCATATGCCCTAGACGCATATGCCAAAGTCTAGTAACATCATCATCTAACAATGATGAGGATGCGATAATTGCATCACTAGTAATAGTAAAACCCTGTAAAACATATAGCTTGGCAGTCTTTCTCTGCCCTTTCATCACAACGAGAAAACCTTTGGAAATCTTCAAAACCCCACTTTCAGTTATGTATTTGTACCCTTTTAAATCAAGAATACTCAAGGAAATCAAATTTCTATTCAATTTTGGAACATGTCACACGCCACTGAGTGTTCTGGTAACTCTATCAAACATCTTAACTTTAATCATTCCAATACCTGCGATTTTACACGAAATATTATTTCTCATCAAAACAACACCATCAGACACTGTTTCGTAAGTTGTAAACCAATCCCGATTGGGACATATGTAAAAGGTGAAACCTGAATCAAGGATCCATTCCTCGCTCACTTTACAATTGTTGACAGAAGTAATTAGAAGCTAACATTCATTGTAGTCTTCTACAACATCAGCTTCACTAGATTTTTTCGGTTGTTTGTCTTTTTGATTTGTAGCCTCCATTTTGATATTGTTTTACAGTTTAAAACACTCAGATTTAATGTATCTCTTCTTCTTACAGAAGTTACAAGTTTTACCATTGTTTAAAGACTTCGATCTTCCCTTAGATTTACCGTGAGGATTTTGTTCTTGTGTCCTTTCACGATCATCATCAATATTTTGATCTTGTCTCCCACGAACAAAGAGACCCTCTCCCTAAGAGTCGGGTTTAACCACAAGATGTTTCATCTTGTCATACAATGTTAAAGAATCATAAACCTCATCAATTGTGATAAGCTCGCGGCTATACAAAATCGTGTCTTTAAACGTTGAATAAGACGGAGGCAACAAACAAAACAGAATCAACCCTAGATCTTCTTTATCATATTGAACCTCTATGGCCTTAAGATCCGAAAGAATTTTTTTAAACACTGTTAAGTATTCATGCACAGAAGCACATTCTTCCAAACGAAGAGGATAAAGACGTTGTTTCATGTGCAGCTTGCTGGTTAGAGTTTTTGACATACATAGTTGCTCCAACTTCTTCCATAATGCAGCAGTGGTTTTCTCCTTCATCATATCTTGTAAAATTTCGTTAGACAAATGTATATATAACTGTGCTAATGCCTTTCGATCTTTACGCCTTTTCTCTTCCTCTATCAATGTTGAAGGCATTTTACCTACCCCTAGTAGGGCATCCTCTAAGTCTATCTACGCAAAAATTGACTACATCTTTATTTGCCACAACGCGAATCTGGTGTTGCGAACTAATAGCGAAATTTCATACTTCAAAGACGCCATTATCATGATCAAGATGAACAACTAGGAAGCTCTGAACCAGTTTTTAAAAAATAGACCGTCAATAATGGCTAAGAATCGAAAAGAGAAGAAGAAGAACATACAGAATTTATAGGTTTGTAAAACCATGGAAAAAATACAAGAGGAGAGATGATTACGTCTATTTATAGGTTCATAAAACCATATTCTAATCAAAGTCAAATAGAAGTAACACAATAAGGTTAAAATACCACATTTTAATCAACATCAAATAGAGGAAGTAAACTTCTATACGGATGCCATTTGTAAATCCCCCGATCTTGCCACTTATATTTTATTTTCACAAGAATTTAGGTCACACAATTCTAACAAAATATATAAACCAAACATTGTTTGGATATCTATATATTTGAGCTCCAACAAACAAACACTGGTTATTTGCTACTCTTCCCCACTAATTATTCTGGTTTACTTAAACAAGATGATTTTCACACTATTTGCAAGTTTGCATCATCATATGCATTAGCTGTCTTTGTTAAAATAAAAGTTATTTAGCATTTTTGAAGAATAAAAATGGAGCAAATGTGGTTGAGAAAATGTTGCATATTTTTAAACCTATTTTCAATGTCAGTAAGATATGGCAAATAGTATAGAAAATGAGACAACAGACAAGGGCGAAGCCAAAATAATTTTGAGGGGGCCGAATGAAATTTTAATTTTTTATAATCTATATATTTATAATTTTTAAAAGATTAAATCGAATTTTTATAATTTTAGGGGGCAAAGTGCAACTTTACATTTACTAATTTAAATTTTTAAAAAATTAAAGGGCCTAAATAGTAATTTTTTATTTTAAGGGTGGGGCCCCTGCTAACCTCTTAGATTCGCCTCTGACAACAGATACATCAAAGTAATAATTCATGGCGTTATGTGTGCCCTTGTTTTTGAGTCTTTAGAACAAATTCAATAAATTTTAATTAATTGAAAATCAATACCCTCGATGATGATGGCAATAGGTAAAGGAAGAGATGGTGCGGTGGCTGAAAGCAAAAAAAAGAAAGGAAGAAAAAGAATGGTGAAAGCAAGGGTAGCATAGAGGGGAAGAAAATGATGAACAGTAATGGGGTAAAAAAAGTCAAAAATGATTACGTGGCATGCACAGCCAGTCATGATTAGGATTTAATTTTTGGGTGATTAAAATGAAAAATTGTTCTAATAATAATGATCAAATTGTAAATATTTTTATTTGGGTGACCAAAATAAAAGTATCCAAATAGTTGGGTGACCAACTAGTTAGTATACCCAAAAAATATCAAATTGTAATCTTTTAGAAATCAACATTAATTTTGTTTTTGATTAATTTTATTATAGGTTATAATCATATCTGCTCTTTTTAAGATAATGCCTAGTTCATAGTCCCTCCTCAACCTATAAATAGGAGGATAATATGCTTCAGCATACTCGAACTCACGTCCTCTACATTGACAACAATGTCCATACCAATCGAGCTAAGACTCAATCAGTTTTTTTTATTTGTCATAATGGTTAAAAAGCCCTCAAACTTTAAAAAAAAAAAAGCAATGAAGCCCCCCTTTGTTTTCACTCAATTGAGTATTTGAACTGTCAAAATGCATCAAAAAGGTCTTTTGACAATTAATTTTAACATTTAGCCGTTAAAGTTAACTTCCCCTAATTTTTTTCCAGTTAAACCCACCCCGTGTCACAACTATGGCATGACATGTGGCAAAAATTATAAAATATAAAATTATTAAATTTTAATAAAATATTAAAATTTGAAAAAATATAAAAATAGTAAAAAATATAAAAAATTGTAAAATTTTATAAAAATCATTAAAAATTTATAAAAATGCATCGAAAAAAACCCTTTAACTGTTAACTTTAATCGTTGACCATTAAAGTTAATGACCTCCAACTTTTTCCAATTAAAGCTATCACATGTTGCAACACAGCGTGATATGTGGTGATATATGATAAAACTAAAATTAATAAAATTTGTGGAAAAATTATAAAATATTTTTTTGGCACGATAATTATTATATTTTTTTACAAATTTTATATTTCTTTACATTTTTATAATTTTCTTATGATTTTATAAAATTTTTCTATACTTCTATATCTTTTATAATTTTTAAAGATTTTTAAATTTTTATAATTTTAAATTTTATTAAAATTAAAATTAATAACTTTTATAACTTTTATTGATTTTATTGATTTTTATTTTTATCATTTTTACCTAATGTCATATCGTGATTGTGACACGTGGTGGCTTTAACTGAAAAAAATTAGCGGCGGTTAATTTCAACATTTAAAGTGTCTTTTTGATGTGTTGTAGGCCAATTTTGGCCCGTTTATACTTTAGGCCCAATACCTAAACTAACCCCAAACAACAAACCCAACAGAAGCCCATCTAAGCTAGCCTAATCTCGAAACCCTAACCCTAACCACCTAGCTGAATCAGCCTCCCCACTTGCCTCTGACGACCCTGCAGCACCGGCCACCAACTTGGGTCAAATCCACCGCCCAAACACTGTCACAGCACCTGTAAACAATAAACAGGAAAAGACATAAAATAGTAATAGAAAAATGCTTATAAAAATGGCTATAAAAGCCGAATCAAAACCAATGTAAAAAGAGGGTCACTTTTTAAATACAAACAATAGATTCAAAACACTAAAAAATCAGTCCAAACACAAGCAAAACAGCAGGCAAATCCGATCAAGGTAGCAAGTATCCATTTTTATTTTTGTTCTTTTTTATCCTAATCTATACACACACACATATATATATAAGTTTTTTTTCTAGAAAAAAATAATAAAAAAATAAAAATAAAAAAAAGAGAAAATTTTTACCTTTTCCGACCACCGCAAGGCGGCTGACTGCAACGGTCCTGATCAGAACGCCCAATTTTCGAATTTAGAATGTTGACAAAATTTCATGCTTTAATTTTGTCATTTGTGAGTGAAATTATGAAATAGGACCTATGTGAAAATGTTTGAAAATGCGATAGGCTAAATTGAAATGGCCAAATAAATAGGAGTGCAAAATAGGAGGATTTGCATGATAAACCTCCCATTTTACATGAAGTGGCCAACCATCATGTTGTTGTAGACAAAATGTACACTTGATATCCATAATTTATGGTACAAATTGATACAAATTGATAATGGGTTAGGTAAATGTTCCATGACAATGGATTAGGTAAATATTCCATGATAATGGGTTAGGTAAATGTTTCATGATAATGGGTTAGGTAAATGTTTCATGATAAGAATTACATGTCTTTTGTATTAAAGAATTAAATGGATGAAATATGAAGTTTTATTAAAAGAAAAAGGGGTGAAAAGAACAAAGTTTTGTCTATCTTTGTTCATCATAGCTGAAAGTTAGAGAAGAGAAAGGAGAGGAGAAAACTCTTGAGTATTTGGTCATTAGGAGGAGGAAAATTGAAGGTAAGTTCTTGGTACCTTGCTTCTATTTTGAGGTTCATGAGTTCTTCTTGATTCTACCTTAACTCTTGAAGTATATTTTGATTTTTAGTTGTGTTGTGAGCATTTAGTCATGAATTAAAATGAAGGAAATGGTTGTTGTTTCATGTTCTTTTGATGAAAAATGGAAGATAGGTGAAGTTGAGCCAAACAAATGAGCATGCATGTGCCTTAGATGTTAAAGGGAAAAATCAGCTAACATGTTGTGCTTTAAAATGATGAAATGGAGATTATACTTAAGTAAAATCATAGATATGTGATGATTGATTGGTGATATACATGTTTAAATAACATGCATGCAAGGTATGTGTGAAAGAGTGATTTGGTAATAAATCTGCTTGGGACAGTAGCAGTAACATGACTTTGGAAAATCACCATAAATTATGGGAGATGAATTAGAAGCTGAATAAATTATGTAATTAAAGCTTATTGAGTCTAGTTTCTAATGAAATAAACAAGAACATATTTTGAATTCTGTACAATGATAAATTTGATTCGTAATGAAGAGTGGTCAGATTAGTCAAACAGTGAAACATGGGAAACTTTGAGAAAAATCTGGTATTGATTGGCCATACCAAAATTCTGAAAATTTTATGGATAAAAGATATATGAGTCTATTTTCAGGAAAATTAACGGCACTTGATTTGGAGTTTCGTAGCTCCAGTTATAAATAATTTAGTGACTGTTGCTCAGGAAGACAGCTTGCAGTGAAATTATGATTATGTGGTAAACATTGACAAAAATTTGTTAATGAGTTGCTTATTGATTTCTTATAAGCTCACTATGATCTGTAGGTGTGGTTGGCCGAATATTGTAAGGGGTTAATATGTAGTTTGTATTTGAATAGTTAGATTAACGTGTTAGTAATCCAATTGTAGGCGGTTCGTGTGTGGATCTCGTCAACATATCGTGCAAGCAAGTGTGTAACTAACACCCTCTTTCTTAGTCTAGATCGGCAAAAGTCGAAAAGTCGAAATGTCAAAACGGTATTTTGTAGATTTGCGAGTGTGTGAATGCTCGTGAGGTAAATCGATTAATGTTTTTGGTAAGCTGCAATGTTTGGACTGTAAAGTGCATGATTTCTGTGCCCTCAATATTTTTGGGCTTAATGGGCCAAAATTGGAATGATGGGCCAACGGGCCCAATTCGGTAAGAACCCTCGGTAGTGATTATGTTAGTACGTGAAAAGTAGGAATATGCATGAAAACCCTAAAATGGATAAATTACTGAAATACCTTTAAAAGTGGAAATTTTACAGTTTTACCCCTAGGAGATAAATTACCAAATACCCTAGGTTAAATTGACCTAAATGCATGTTTGATCGTTGTTATTTATCGCATGCCATGTTGTTATTATCGATGCATGGACTGGGATATTGACAGAGGAAGTACTGAAAGTGGCTTGTCCACGTCTTGGAGGCTTTGCCTCAATTTATGTTAATCGAGCAAAAAGGCGCAGCTGTGGAGTGTTGGCACAGGTGGGTTGAGCTATTCCCACATGGAGTGTATGCCTGCACGGGTGGAGTGTAGTGGTTGGTGGGTTGAGTAGTCTCCCAAATGGGCTTGCATATGTTTACCGATGTTGCATGTATTTTGAAATGGGCCTATGGGCCATCATTATCTGAATAAGGGCTAAGGCCCGTTTATTGTAATCTGAAAGGGCTCGCCCAAGACCATCATTACTTGAATGGGCTTAGGCCCAATGGGCTTGAGTGACTTGGGCTTTGAATGGGTTTTCCTTACACATGAGTTTCCCCAAACTCACCCCTTCTTTAACCTTGCGGTGAGTCTTGATGTGGGTGACTTGGAGCCGGAGGGATTCAGAGTGGCCATTGTGAACACTTTTGGGTTTGAAAAGAGTGGTTTTCTTAAGTTATTTTAATTACTATTTAAGTTTTGGGTTGTAATAAGGCCATTTTAACTTTTTTTATCCTTTGATTTTCTGAGATTATATTATTTTAAACAACTTTAAATTGATGGATAATAATAATTCAAATGGGCTAGACTTAGGGCACGATTTCAAAATGATATTTTTTAAATAACACGATGACACGAATATTCAATTTACCAAAGATAACCACTCAAAGAAACTTCAACTTGTTATAACCAAGTGTGGCAATGGATGTGGACATGTCTAGGATTGGATCCAATCGGAGAGCTTGGTACTTAAGCAGCCTTCATGGCTCACCTCCTCTGTTATGGATACCTACCTGGTGCCCAGCTTCCATTCACTTGGTTAGTTTGACAAAATTCAGTTTTTTTTTTTTAAAACACTAAAAAGGGAACACGGGTTTTTGACTTCAAAGTGGCATGTCGGATTCGGCCTTAACGTCTGGGCCGGGTTTGGGGTGCTACATTTAGTGGTATCAGAGCCTAGGTTACAACAACTCGGCTGTGGATCGGGTCCAAAAAGGGTTTTCAAAACTTTATGCCAAAAAAGGGTATTTTGGAAAAATCGACTTTTGAAAATTTCCTATTTAAAGGAGATAATCTCCAAACTTGTTTTTTAAAACAAATGTTTGGAAAATGGATTTCAAAAGTCTAAATCTTTTGAGTTTATTTGAAAACTGATGAGGTGGCACACTGAATCCCCGGCACCAAGGTTGTAAGTACTATTCATTTTATATATCGAATCTGCATCAGTAGTTAGTACTAAACCTTAGAGATAGTACTATAGATAATATAGTGTAAAGGCTACGAAACCGAGACCGTAGGGTAAACTAAGCCCTAGGAAACCGAGGCAAGAGCTAAATTATGGTTACGCGAGAACAACCTCAAACCTTATCTGCTCATAAGATATTTCGTAATAATAAAGTGGAAACATAAACTAATTGCATAAAATTCGTAATCAGATAAATCGATATGAGTACGAGAACTACTCGGGGAAGAGGCCGTGGTCGAGGCCGTGGTCGAGCCCGTGGTCGAGACCGAGGTAGTACTCAAGCCGAATCTTCGTCTTCTGAACACATACCCGCTGGAGTAGCACGACCACCACCGGTGGATGAGAATGGGCCGTATGATCGGGCGCGGGGATGACGCCTCGTCCCGAGCCATGTTAAGAGTTTTGGAAAGGGTGGTGGAGCTAATATCGGCCCATGAATAGGGGTCCATTTTCGAGCGACTCCGCCAACGGAGCGGAAGTTTTAGGATGTATCTGGAGTAGCCCCAAATGTGGTGATCTTGGTGGAAGCCACGGAGCGGATTATGGATGACTTGGACCGCTCAAGAGAGCAAAAGTTAAAAGGAGCGAGATCCTTACTACGGATGAGGCGATCGGTGGTGGATCATCGTGAGAGAGGGTACCCAGTGAGAGGGTAACACAGGAGTTGTTTAAGCGATCCTTCAAGGCGAAGTATGTCGGAGCTAGCTATGTGGATGTGCGAAGGAAGGAATTCCTGAACCTGACCCAGGGTGGTAAGACCGTTGCTGAATATGAGGCAGAGTTTCTGCAATTAAGCCGGTATGCTAATGGTATTGTCTCTACCGAATACGAGCGCAGTGTTCGCTTTGAGGATGGCCTCAGGGATGAGCTAAGGTTGCTCATAGCTCCGCAAAGAGAGCGCGATTTTGCTGCACTGGTAGAAAAGGCTAAGATAGCCGAAGAGGTAAAGCAAGCTGAACGAAGGAACTATGACAGGGATCGAAATCGGTTCAGGAGAGATGCTGGACCAACTGGTGCTGCAAACCGGAATGTTAAGAGAGCTAGGATGGAAGAACCAGTTCGAGCGGTTCCGGTGAATACTGTTAGACCACAAGCTTGCGGAGATTGTGGTAGAATGCATCTGGGGGAATGTTGGAAACGTTCTGGGGCTTGTCTTCATTGTGGATCAAAGGAACATAAGATCAGGGATTGTCCTAAGAGGCCACTCAGCTCAAGTGGTTGAACAAAGGGCATGCAACCTGCGGCAAACAAATATGAGGTGAACCATCGCCGTCGAGAGGTCATGGCCGAGGTCGCGGTAGCAATGGCCATGGACGTGGGGCACCTGGCAAGGGTACTACTAACACTGAGGCTCGTCAGTCAGCTTTGGTATATGCTGCTCGTCGCCGCGAGGAGGGTGACGCACCTGACGTCATAACTGGTACGTTTTTTATTTCTAGCATGCCGTATACTGCCTTGGTGCATGTTGGATCTACTCATTCCTATGTTGCATGTGCCATATCTGGGTCGTTGGGTGTGCACTCTGAGGAGATTGTGAGTGGGGTATCTGTACTAAGTCCTTTGGGTCACTCGGTTAGGGTAGACAAACTGTATAGGGATGTACCCTTAGAAACTCAAGGTAAGATTTTCCCTGGAGATCTGATGGAGTTACCATTCTGAGAGTTTGATCTCATTTTGGGAATAGACTGGCTTGTTAAGCATAACGTTACTCTAGATTGTGCCGCTAAACGAATGGTGTTAAGGACCACAAAGGATGAGGAGGTTATGGTGATAGGTGAGCGAAGGGATTATTTGTCCAATGTGGTGTCGGCATTAAGAGCCGAAAAGTGGATTCGGAAAGGTTGTGAGGTCTATTTGGCATTTGTAAGTCAGTCAGAAGAGGAGGGACTGACAGTGGATAAGGTTAGGACCGTAAAGGAGTTCCAAGATATTTTTCCGGAGGAGCTTCCAGGATTACCTCCGAACCGAGAAGTTGAGTTTGGAATAGATTTGTTGCCTGAAACGGCGCCTGTGTCCATCGCACCGTATAGGATGGCACCGAAGGAGTTAGTGGAGTTAAAGGCTCAAATTTAAGAGTTGTTGGATAAGGGCTTCATTAGGCCAAGCGTGTCTCCATGGGGAGCACTGGTGCTATTTGTGAAGAAAAAGGACGGGACAATGCGTATGTGCATCGATTACCTCCAGTTGAACAAACTGACGATAAAGAACAAATACCCTCTGCCAAGGATTGATGATTTATTTGACCAACTTAGAGGAGCTTCGGTATTTTCCAAGATTGACCTTCGATCTGGATACCATCGATTAAGGGAAAAGAAGTGGATATTCATAAGACAAAGATTCAGGACTCGATATGGTCATTACGAGTTCCTGGTTATGCCGTTTGGGTTGACGAACGCACCTGCCACTTTCATGGATCTAATGAATCGAGTGTTCCAACCTTACTTGGACCGATTCGTGGTAGTTTTCATCGATGATATTCTGGTATACTCGAAAACCGAGGAGAAACATGAGGAACATCTACGTATTGTGCTGCAAGTGCTGAAAGAGAAGGAACTGTATGCAAAGTTTAGTAAGTGTGAATTTTGGTTGCGAGAAGTGGCTTTGCTAGGTCATGTGGTTTCTGCTGAAGGAATTAGAATGGAGCCTCGAAAAATGAGGCAGTTCTGGGATGGAAGCCACCAAAATCAGTATCGGAAATTCAGAGTTTTCTGGGTTTGGCAGGCTATTATCGAAGGTTCGTAGAAGGATTTTCTTTGATTCTTTCGCACCATTGATTTAAATCATTAAGGAAAGGGTAGCATTTGTCTGGACTGAGAGTCAGCAAAAAGCTTTTGACCATTTGAAAAAGGTATTGACTGAAGCACCAGTGTTGATTCAACCGGAGTCTGGGAAGGACTTCACTGTGTACAGCGATGCGTCACATGTGGGGTTAGGATGTGTACTGATGCAAGAGGGTAAGGTGGTCGCTTATGCTTCGCGACAGCTTAAGTCTCATGAAGCGAACTACCCTACGCACGACTTAGAGCTAGCAGCAGTGATCTTCGCGTTGAAAATCTGGAGACATTACTTATATGGAGAAAAGTGTATCATATACACGGACCATAAGAGCCTAAAGTATCTGTTAACTCAGAAGGAGTTAAACCTTAGGCAACGAAGATGGGTAGAGTTGCTTAAGGATTACGACTGTTCGATTGAGTACCACCCAGGTAAGGCTAACGTGGTGGCTGATGCGTTGAGTCAAAGGGTTGTTTCTGATTTGAGAGCCTTGTTTGCACGTTTGAGTCTATTTGATGATGGAAGTCTGTTAGCAGAATTGCAAGTGAGGCCTATTTGGACTGAGCAAATTAAAGAAAAATAGTTGAACGATAACTCGTTGGTCCTTCGGTTTCAGCAAGTTGAGAAGGGTGAGAATGAGGATTTTGGACTGAATACTGAAGGAGTTTTATGCTTCCGAGGAAGAATTTGTATTCCGAAGGATTCTGACTTGAGACAATCAATATTGAAGGAAGCTCATGGAGGACTTTGTGCCATGCATCCTGGAGGGAATAAGTTGTATCACGACTTGCGAGAACTGTACTGGTGGCCTGGGCTTAAACGAGAAGTAACGGAGTTCGTGGGGAAATGTATGACATGCCAGCAAGTGAAAGCTGAACATCAATTTCCTTCTGGATTACTGCAACCGGTGAAAATTCCAGTGTGGAAGTGGGAGAGAGTCACTATGGACTTTGTGAGTGGGCTACTTTTGACACCCACCAAGAAAGATTCTGTGTGGGTAGTGGTGGATAGGTTAACAAAATCTGCCCATTTCATACCAGTTCGTACTGATTACTCCCTGCAAAAGTTAGCTAGGTTGTATGTGGCAGAGATAGTACGACTACATGGAGTGCCAGTGTCGATTATTTCCGACCGAGACACTAGGTTTACATCTCGGTTCTGGAAGAAGTTGCAGGAGGCATTGGGTACATGTTTGGATTTCAGTACTGCCTTTCACCCACAGACAGATGGACAGTCGGAGAGGGTTATTCAGATTTTGGAGGATATGTTAAGGGGTTGTATCATCGATTTTCGTGGGAGTTGGGAGGACTACTTGCCATTGGCGGAGTTTGCATACAATAACAGCTACCAAGCAAGTATTCAGATGGCTCCATATGAGGCACTTTATGGGCGGAGATATCGTGCGCCTACGTGTTGGACGAGTTAGGTGAACGACAAGTGCTTGGACCGAGATGGTGGCGGAATCGAAAGTAAGGTTAAGTTGATAAGAGATCGATTAAAGGAGGCATCGATGAGATGAAGTCATATGCGGACCTAAAGCGCAAAGAGATAGAGTTCACGGTTGGGGATATGGTTTTCTTAAAGGTTTCACCTTGGAAGAAGATCTTGAAATTCGGCAAGAAAGGCAAATTGAGTCCGCGGTTTATAGGGCCTTATCGAGTTCTTAAGCGGGTAGGGCCAGTAGCGTATCAGTTAGAGTTACCACCAGAGTTAGACAGAATCCATAACGTTTTTCATGTGTCTATGTTAAGACGATATCGATCGGATCCCTCACATGTTGTGCCAGTGGAGGAGATTGAAGTAACGGCTGATTTGACCTTTGAGGAAGAACCCATACAAATTTTAGATCGAGAGGTTAAAGTTCTAAGAAGGAAGTCGGTTCCGTTGGTAAAAGTACTGTGGCGTAATCATGGGAGGGAAGAAGCTACTTGGAAGAGACGATGCAACAGCAATACCCTCATCTGTTTGGATTAGGTAAATTTCGAGGACGAAATTTCTTTAAGGAGGGTAGAGTTGTAACGCCCCAATTTTCGGGAATTCTGTGAATGTTGACAAAATTTCATGCTTTAATTTTGTCATTTGTGAGTGAAATTATGAAATAAGACCTATGTGAAAATATTTGAAAATGCGATAGGCTAAATTGAAGTGGCCAAATAAATAGGAGTGCAAAATAGGAGGATTTGCATGATAAACCTCCCATTTTACATGAAGTGGCCAACCATCATGTTGTTGTAGACAAAATGTACACTTGATATCCATAATTTATGGTACAAATTGATACAAATTGATAATGGGTTAGGTAAATGTTCTATGACAATGGATTAGGTAAATATTCCATGATAATGAGTTAGGTAAATGTTTCATGATAATGGGTTAGGTAAATGTTTCATGATAAGAATTACATGTCTTTTGTATTAAAGAATTAAATGGATGAAATATGAAGTTTTATTAAAAGAAAAAGGGGTGAAAAGAACAAAGTTTTGTCTATCTTTGTTCATCATAGCTGAAAGTTAGAGAAGAGAAAGGAGAGGAGAAAACTCTTGAGTATTTGGTCATTAGGAGGAGGAAAATTGAAGGTAAGTTCTTGGTACCTTGCTTCTATTTTGAGGTTCATGAGTTCTTCTTGATTCTACCTTAACTCTTGAAGTATATTTTGATTTTTAGTTGTGTTGTGAGCATTTAGTCATGAATTAAAATGAAGGAAATGGTTGTTGTTTCATGTTCTTTTGATGAAAAATGGAAGATAGGTGAAGTTGAGCCAAACAAATGAGCATGCATGTGCCTTAGATGTTAAAGGAAAAATCAGCTAACATGTTGTGCTTTAAAATGATGAAATGGAGATTATACTTAAGTAAAATCATAGATATGTGATGATTGATTGGTGATATACATGTTTAAATAACATGCATGCAAGGTATGTGTGAAAGAGTGATTTGGTAATAAATCTGCTTGGGACAGTAGCAGTAACATGACTTTGGAAAATCACCATAAATTATGGGAGATGAATTAGAAGCTGAATAAATTATGTAATTAAAGCTTATTGAGTCTAGTTTCTAATGAAATAAACAAGAACATATTTTGAATTCTGTACAATGATAAATTTGATTCGTAATGAAGAGTGGTCAGATTAGTCAAACAGTGAAACATGGGAAACTTTGAGAAAAATCTGGTATTGATTGGCCATACCAAAAATTCTGAAAATTTTATGGATAAAAGATATATGAGTCTATTTTCAGGGAAAATTAACGGCACTTGATTTGGAGTTTCGTAGCTCCAGTTATAAATAATTTAGTGACTGTTGCTCAGGAAGACAGCTTGCAGTGAAATTATGATTATGTGGTAAACATTGACAAAAATTTGTTAATGAGTTGCTTATTGATTTCTTATAAGCTCACTATGATCTGTAGGTGTGGTTGGCCGAATATTGTAAGGGGTTAATATGTAGTTTGTATTTGAATAGTTAGATTAACGTGTTAGTAATCCAATTGTAGGCGGTTCGTGTGTGGATCTCGTCAACATATCGTCGCAAACAGGTGTGTAACTAACACCCTCTTTCTTAGTCTAGATCGGCAAAAGTCGAAAAGCCGAAATGCCGAAAACCGGTATTTTGTAGATTTGCGAGTGTGCGAATGCTCGTGAGGTAAATCGATTAATGTTTTGGTAAGCTGCAATGTTTGGATTGTAAAGTGCATGATTTACGTGCCTCAATATTTTTGGGCTTAATGGGCCAAAATTGGAATGATGGGCCAACGGGCCCAATTCGGTAAGAACCCTCGGTAGTGATTATGTTAGTACGTGAAAAGTAGGAATATGCATGAAAACCCTAAAATGGATAAATTACTGAAATACCTTTAAAAGTGGAAATTTTACGCTTTACCCCTAGGAGATAAATTACCAAATACCCCTAGGTTAAATTGACCTAAATGCATGTTTGACTGTTGTTATTTACTGCATGCCATGTTGTTATTATCTGATGCATGGGACTGGGATATTGACAGAGGAAGTACTGAAAGTGGCTTGTCCACGTACTGGAGGCTTTGCCTCAATTTACTGTTAACTGAGCAGCAAGGCTGCAACTGTGGAGTGTTGGCCTGGGTGGGTTGAGCTATTCCCCACATGGAGTGTATGCCTGGTACGGGTGGAGTGTAGTGGTTGGTGGGTTGAGTAGTCTCCCCAAATGGGCTTGCATATGTTTACTGATGTTGCATGTATTTTGAAATGGGCCTATGGGCCATATCATTATCTGAATAAGGGCTAAGGCCCGTTTATTATAATCTGAAAGGGCTCGCCCAATACCACTGTTACTTGAATGGGCTTAGGACCAATGGGCTTGAGCTGACTTGGGCTTTGAATGGGTTTTCCTTACACACTGAGTTTCCCAAACTCACCCCTTCTTTAACCTTGCGGTGAGTCTTGATGTGGGTGACTTGGAGCCGGAGGGATTCAGAGTGGCCATTGTGAACACTTTTGGGTTTGAAAAAGAGACCTGGTTTTCTTAAGTTATTTTTAATTACTATTTAAGTTTTGGGTTGTAATAAGGCCATTTTAACTTTTTTATCCTTTGATTTTTCGAGATTATATTATTTTAAACAACTTTAAATTGATGGATAATAATAATTCAAATGGGCTAGACTTAGGCACGATTTCAAAATGATATTTTTAAATAACACGATGACACGAATATTCAATTTACCAAAGATAACCACTCAAAGAAACTTCAACTTGTTATAACCAAGTGTGGTAATGGATGTGGACATGTCTAGGATTGGATCCAATCGGAGAGCTTGGTACTTAAGCAGCCTTCATGGCTCACCTCCTCTGTTATGGATACCTACCTGGTGCCCAGCTTCCATTCACTTGGTTAGTTTGACAAAATTCGGCTTTTTTTTTTTAAAACACTAAAAAGGGAACACGGGTTTTTGACTTCAAAGTGGCATGTCGGATTCGGCCTTAACGTCTGGGCCGGGTTTGGGGTGCTACACCGACGACCGGACGGTGACCGACCCTGTGGTCGGAAATCGCCTCACCCCTCCCCTCTCTCTTTTTTTTTTTCTCTCCAGCAGCACAAGTGTTTTTTTTTTTTTTGAAAAAAGGCCTTTTTATAGCCTCCCAACACGACG
Organism: Gossypium arboreum; assembly: GCF_025698485.1. Lineage (NCBI taxonomy): Eukaryota > Viridiplantae > Streptophyta > Magnoliopsida > Malvales > Malvaceae > Gossypium > Gossypium arboreum. Next base: position 26,377,503 of record NC_069074.1, on the reverse strand, counting down.
TCGTTTTGAGCTAACCCGCGTATTGACCTGACCCGCTCCAAGGATCCGTGTGTTTTTACTTAAGGGTCTAATTGCGCAAATGGCCCTTTTGCCTTTTTATGTCTTCGCAATTGAGTTTTTAATATTTTTTAATTTGACCCCGAAATTTGTTGCGCTTTGTGATCTGGTCCTCAGCCATGCGCTGCGTTTTAGGATGAGGGAATATTGCGCTTTTGGTCCTCTGCTATTTTGCGCGCGTTCAAATAAGCCCTTTTTTTGTTTTTATTTCGAATTCGCCTCAAAAATTTTATTTTAATTCAATTTCGACCTTTTTTTCACTTTTTCTCATTATTTTATTTTAATTTTAATATTATTTATACTATTATATTTTATTACTATTATTATTATTATATTTTTATTTATTAGCATTTCATTATTATTTTTACTTAATACTTTTATATATATATATATATATATATATATATATTATATAGTATTATTAATAGTTTTAATATTATTGTTTTTGTTAATATATTCATATGTCATATATGTATTCTTTTAATATATATATTATACTCCATATTACATATATATATATTAATATTATATTACGTATATTATTTTTTAATATTTTTTATATATTATATATATTTTTATATCATATTATTCATATATCTTATTATCTTATGTATATATTTTTTAATAACTATATTATGTATGTATTTTAACACTATATTACGTACATGCTTTTAATATCATTATTATGTATATATTTTAATATATATATATGTGTATATTTATGTAGTATTATTAATAGTTGTTTTAATATTATTATTATTTCTAATATGTATATAATATGTATACATTTTAATACTATGTATATACTTTTTAATACTATTATTATATTTATATTTTAGTATATATATGTATGTATATAGGTAACATTATTAGTGTTTTTAATATCATGTTTCCGTCACTTCACTAACTATTATCATATGCATATATTATTATTATTATTATTATTATTATTATTATTATTATTATTATTATTATTATTATTATTAGTACTAGTATTGATTTTCACTTAATATTTATATATGTATATACATGTACGTATTTATGTAGTGTATTAATATTTTTTCTTTTCTTCATATTATTATCATTTCTAATATATATATATATAATGTATCTGCTTTTTATATATATTATGTATATATTTTAATATCATACTATTCATATACTTTTTATGTTATCTCATGTATATATTTTTTAATAACTATATTATGTATGTATTTTGAACACTATATTATGTACATATTTTTAATACTATTTATATACTTTTTATTCCTATTGTTACGTATATATTTTAATACATATATGTATATATTTATATATCGTTATTATTAGTTATTTTTTATATTATTACTTTTTTCAATATATATTGTATATATTTTTAATCTAGTATTATATGTTTTATATATATATATATGTTCACTACTATTTCATATTTGCATTATTACTATTATTATCATGTTTAATACCATATGCACTACTATTGTTTTATGACTATTATTATCACATATACATTGTTAATGTTTTATATATTATTTGCTTCAGATATTCTTAACTTTTCATTATTATTTGCCTGTGCCGAATTTAGCATATTAGATCACATATTATTTCAACATCGATATTAGTTTTCTTTTTCTTTTTATTCTTATTTTAAAATATTTTCATTCATGTTTTTAATTTCAATAAATAAGGTAACGTACTGACTTAACATTAAGTTATCGATTTCATCGCTATGTTGGGTGAATATCATCGGCTCGTGTTAAAAACGGAACGCCCTTCTCAAAAGAAACCGAAATTTTAAAAATTCTCGTGTTTTGATCCGATCACGATTAAAATTTAAATTGAACTCGCATTTTTGAAAATTAAGACAACACATGTTTAATGAGATACCAATTTTGGGCGTTGTGAGGGTGCTAATACCTTCCTCGTGCATAACCGACTCCCGAACCCTATTTTTTCTCTGGCTTTTGACGTAGACCTAAATTCGGCCTTCTTTTTGTTTAAAATAAATTTTCTTTTAAAAAAGAGAATTTATTAGGTGTCCGATCACACCTAAGAAAAAGGATCGGTGGCGACTCCCTTTTTTAACAAAATTGAAAGTCAGTTTTCAAATTTCCAATAAATCGCCTCAACTAGCGACCAAAGCAAAAATTTTACGTCGCTACATAATGCATTTTGTCAATTCAAGTACCCAATTGAGTACAAAAAAAAGGCAACAATTTAATTACTTTGTTTGAAAAAGTTGGAGGGTCTTTGTTCAAGTACCCAATTTGGTGCAAAAAAAAAGGGCTTAATTGCTTTATTTGAAAAAGTCTAAGGGCCTTTTTGATGCATTTTAAAAGTTTAAGTATCTAATTGAATGAAAAAAAAAAGAAATGGACTTAATTGTTTTTTTTGAGGAACCTATTTATTTTTGTATGATTGCGGATGCTTCAAACTTGCTTAATACATGTAATTAAAATTTCAATGGATGTCCACATTGAACATGATAAAACGAACAAAGTAACTTACTTAATGCACTTAAAGCCATGAGAAAAGCAACATCTCATTCATAATAAAGATAACTATTATGATGATCCTCGATAAAAACAAAGTGTGTATATATATATATATATATATATGATCCTCAATAAAATCAGCACTGCCTCTATCCTGAACGATGGCTAGAACTTTTGCCATAAGCTTACATTTATGACCAAAATCACAATCAATGCAACCCAAGTTATGAAATAAGCAGCAAATGAGGAACGATTCGATGAAGAATATGAAAAATCTGGATTTGTTGTCGTTGTTGTTGTTGCTGTTGTTGAGCTGCTGGACACGACTTTGACAGCGAGCTTCATGCCGTTGCCACAATGGCCGACAACACCACAAATGAAGTAATGAGTTCCAGCAGCTTTGAGAGTGACAGTGGTGGATCCACTGTTATCTGATCTTATTGCGTTGCCCACAGTGCATGTACTGTAATCACTAGAACTTACTTCGTCCACTGTATGAAATGTTGGGTACTTGAAAACTACACAACCCAAAATTTCCAATTTGTTAATTGATGGAATCAAAATTTAAATATCATGAAAGGTTTTAATAGAAATCGGAGTTTAATTAGATTCCTACATGTAGTTATTCATAAAATATTTTAATTGTCATATTTGTGATTCGAACTTTAACATCTGCAATCTTTTTGTATATAAAAAAAGAAAGATATATAAAATAAGCTTAATAAAATTAGAATTTATGAAACTACTAGATTTTGAAAACCGAAAATTTGAAGTTTTATGAATCAAACATGAATATAAAATACTTAAATAGAACCGGAATTTAGTTCAGTTGGTTCATGCAATCAGCTTTTAAGATATGATATTTGACATTTTTAATAATCAAATCTCGATATCTACAACTTCTTTCTTATTTTCGAACTACAAACTCATTTATAAATAAAAAAGAAGAAAGATCTATATGGATAAAATAGATTCATGAGATGGGGATTTAAGAACCTCACCAAGGGTATCACTAACTTTGAAGGTCTTGCCTTGAGTCCATGTGCTATAATCAATACCAGTAGTCCACCCAGAGGTGTCACCAACAGTGTAAACAGCGGCCAAACTAGGCACAACCATGCACAAAACTAGCAAAACACAAGCCACTCCCACACTTAAGCTTGCCATTTCACTATAAAAATTACAGAGAAATAAAAAAAATAAACAAGCTTTTTTTGTGATAATAATTTTTTGAAATGGAGTTCCTTTATATAATGCCAATGGAAGGTGTAAACTTGGGTCCACTTAATAATTTCTATAAAGACCAATATTTGGGAAAAGCAATTCATTCCCAAAGGATATGACTTTAGGGCAGTTCATATACCTAATGCAAAGGATTGTGGGTCTCTAATCATAATCCTCATGGTGACTATGATTTTCTTTTTCCTGCAATTTTTATTTTAAATAGCAGTGATTATAATCATTATTTTATGGATTCAATTCTTTTTCTTGCTACTACTTGGCTAATACGAAGGTTTTGGGTCTTGAGTATTTAACTTTGAAGCCTATCATATATAATTATATGCGTGGGTCTCCGAACCCCTATCATGTGTAATTGTTATGTATGAGTTTTAACCTAGTTCGTTGGTTTTAATTTAGATTGTGCGAGATCTTAATCTATTTGTGCTGTAATAGTTTGATAACTCAGATATATATGTACTTGTAAAACTTCAAAAGAAATACCGTTATCAAGCCCCTACAATAGAATAAATATGATATTAAAATACAATTATAACTACTAATTTTTTATACAATTTCTACTATTATCCTTAATCTCCAAAATCGTAAATAAAAGATAACACGCGTTTAAATGCGTTAGAAATTTATGAACTCCAGATGCTGACGAACCTTCGCTCAAATTCTTTTTGCATTTCCTTTATATTTTTATTATCAAATAGTAATTCATATTTTGAATTAGTCCTGATTACAAAAGATAGTGTCCAATTGGATAGTTGTAGAATAAAGGTAGTCCAAAAAGTCATCAATTATTCATTCAATATAAAGTAACTCAATTTATTTATATATGTTTTAGTATATTTTAAGTGAGGTTTTGACCAATTGAAAGGGTAGATTGTGAATGAAGAAAAGCTTGAATGTTTTGTTTTAATTCTTTTTGTGAAGACATCAGTTGTTGTGATCATATTGTGGGTGTTCTGTAAGATGTTATTGTCAAACAGATGAAGGAAGGTTTCAATCACCATGAAAGCAACAAGGGAATGCAAAAAAAAAAAAAAATGGAGAAACATTATATAAAGTCTTACTTGAAACCTACTCAAAACAAAACCTAGCCATCCATTTTAAAAGAGACTAACCTTCTTTCAGAAAATTTAAGTCTATCATCCAACAACCCCATCTTTATTGCATTCGTCTAAAAATAAGATATGGGACTTTGCTCTTATTTGTTCATTTTATATTTATATGTATATTTTATATTTGAATTCAATATATATAATTTTTTCAAAGATTCATCAAATACATATAACTCTTGAAAAAACGAGATAAAAGATTAAAAAAAAAAAAGGCTTAAGAGAAAGATGTAGTGATCTAAACATTCCACCTAACCTGAGACTAATGGTCTTCATGGGCATGATTTATAGTTAACTTGGCTATGGCCATGATTTAACTCAAAACAAGAGTCATTTCATCATTTACCAAAACAACAAAACAGCCGAAATCACCCAAAGCTCAAATAAATTTGGTATGATTAGGCGCTGGTTGGGTTAATGGGGTTCGGTTGATTGAGCCTATGTGGTTCATATGGTTTAGCCCAATTGATTATAGGATCCAACTCGCTGTTTGAAACTAGGATATTGCTACTCACAAGTCAGTACACTAACTACGGGCACTATTGCTTCAGAAAAGCTATCTGTAAATCCAGTTCTAACACCATCATTGATGCTAAGAATAATCGCTGAAAAAGAAGTTAGAATGTTAGCAATCCTGGAGTCAGGGGTATTATTATATCGCAAGGGTGACAGAGGCTTCGTTGCTGAATCTATATCAGTAAACTCAATCTTCTTAATCGGACTGCTTGTCTTCGAGCTTGATTTTTGCTTGTTTGTCTGAAAGAGAATCAAGCGAATAAAAGCATCAATGAACTTCTGACAATCAACAGAAGACATGCAGGAACTGCAATTATTTTTTACTTCTTAAAACAAACACTCATATGCAAAGTGCATCTATGTTTACCCAGACTTGAGTACAAGGATCAGATAATGATATGTTTAGTTTTTGGAGGGTGATATTTCAAATCCATATTCAGAAATATACTTAATTCTACATTAGCTAACAAGCACTCATTTACAGTATGCACCCAAATTCAAGGGGCAAAATAGCTTGAGTTTAGGGTTTTGATTTTAATTCATATCAATAGATTTGAGGAAATTTACCTACATAAGTTTAGTGATAACAGAATTTACTTAAATATTAGTTACATAGTTAATTATTAAAAAACTTTTATCTTAAAATTAATTATTATTATTTTTAAATTATCTTTTAAGGGCCACAATTGGGCAATCTATCTTGGATAGGTTCTTTTTCCCTCCAAATAAAGGTAAAATTTTATTAGTTTTTACTATGCATAAATTACAAATTTAGTCTTTTTATTTTTAGATTTTTAAATTTTTAAATTTTAATATTAATCAAATAATAATCATTAAGTTCATTAAGTTAGATCTTTGTATTTTTAAAATTTTATGTTATAAACATATTATTAAAAGTGTAATGTCATATCAATTTATTAATATTTTTACATAATACTCACATAATATTAGCAATAATTACAACAACGAACAGTAAACTCATTACAAGAAGGAAGAAGAGGTAGAGAACCAAAGAATGAAATATATAATTAGTATTGGCGTGGTACAAATGAATGAGTAGCTCGTAATACTCTTGATGCCACCTTCTTATGTTGAAAGGGACGAGTAATAATGTTATTAATTTTTTATCATTTAATTATACCATGCATTCTGCATACAATTCAGCTTAGATACAACCTTGAAGGGCTTTGCCAAGGGAAGTAACCAAAACCAAGTAGCCACATAATCCAACAATAGCTGAAGCACTTGAAGAGCTTTGAAAGCTATCGATGTGGTTCAACAAAAATGGGATTCACCTACATAGCCCTTGAAGTATTCTGGATTAAAAAACATAACAAATACATATTTTAGGTACCAAATTAGTAGAAACGAAATTAAAAAGTTTTTTAGGGATGCCAGAATTGAATTATAAAATCTTTGAACGATCTAAATGTAATTTTGTTATGTATTAATTTATAATTCCATTATTTTTTAAAAGATTAAGTAGATTTTTTTTTCAAATTTAGGGGGTCAAAATTTTTTTTACCATGGATTAATTTGTAACTTTATTATTTTTAAAAGGACTGAACTGATATTTTGGGGGCCAAGGAGAGTCGCCTCTGCAAATTGCGCCAAAAAGAAATAGGTACGAAAATGAATGAATATATTTTCGCTTCAACTTTTATAAGCTACTATTGTTCGTCATTTCCTTAAGGATTGACAGACTGTTAACGTAGTTGTTCCCAATTAAACAGGAGAATTGAAAGGTTGAAGGAGATGAACCCCACCTATGATGCCTTGAATGATTTAATTAATACAAAGTTAGAATTGAATATGGAGATTGATAAGGAGGAATTGTATTGGTTTAAGTAGGGTGATGTAATCAAATAATGCAATAATAGATATAAAATATAAATAACGATGGATGGATCATCGGGTTCTATAGATACTTGGATAACTGTGCGGTTTTGGAGGTTGAGCTTTGAGGGGTTTTGAATGGTTTAAATCTTATTTTGGACAGACGTTTTGAAATGATTTAAGATGGTTCTTTAAGAAACTCTATTTCTGGTATAATGAGAAAAATTCTTAAAATTTTGAATATGGTAAAGCAGTAAAAGATACATTGGGAAGATAACTCAATTGTTGATAGTCTGGCTAAGTCAATTCATTGTAAACGACTAGATTTAAGATTGATTGAGGATCCTCCTTTAAGGGTTTAGTTCATTTGTTTTGTAATTTTTCTTTTCACCAAAAATAATATAACCCCAATTTTAATTTTAAAATATTTTAATTGAGTTAATAAAATATTAATAAAATATTGATAAAATCATTCTGTCGACCTATCTATTAATCTAGGTGTTAAATGTTAGCTTAAACATGAGTATATTTAAAGTATACGGGTTAAATTATAAACATTTAAATAACTAATGCATGGATAATTTAGATTTGATGTATGTGTGCGCTTAAAAAAAAAATAACCTCCTAAATTTTATTGATATCATTTGTTTTACATATTCTGTCACGGGGCTAGACCTTTCGTCTCGCAATCCGTGCGGCCTTAGGCGATTCGCTCGTCCAAACTCGCCCAAGTCAGCCTTTGCTCGAATGAGGATTCCTTAAGAACTCCTCCAAGGCACCGACTCAGACAATGGAAGACTTACTTACGCCAAAAAGAAGCTTATAAGAACAATGAAAGGACGCACACAAAGTGTTTGAGTAAATGCTCTCTATTCTCTTATTCACAAAGAATAATGAAACAATGAATGGAGTGAGTACAAATGAGGGGGAGGCTCTCTATTTATACTTGAGCTCCCCCAAAATCGACGGTCAAGATACAATTACATCGACGGACGAGATTAAAGGTTACCTACTACCAAATATAATATCATATCTTCTAAGATTACATATCTTAGATAAGATATGTAATCTTATAAAATAATATCTTATAAGATTCCATATCATATCTAAGATCTCTAAGATTATAATATCATATCATGTTTCCATATTTGTAGATGGACCTTCAATCTCTTCGAGCAACGGGCCAGTCCGATCGGGCCAACTAGACTTTAATTCGACAAGCTTCTCCAATAGTTCCTTGAATCGGGCCAGCTCACGTGGGCCAAATGATCCCCATCTAAGTAATAGACCTCTATCGGATGCATTTGGTTCAATGGTCACGGGCTTTGAACTCTGGCCCGTGACATTAAGTTGTTCATATGACAGGTACACATATATTTACAATTTTATCAGCGTGTTTTAAACATGTTCCACGTTAAGCTCAAATAGACATTTAATGTGTAAATTTGATGACTAAACCAATAAAACGATTTGATGACTCAATTAAAATATCTTAAAGTTTAAGAATTAATTTAAATTTCGTAGATACAATTAACCTAAAAACGTATATGCTTCATATTGCTTTAAAAGAAAATGTCATATTCAAATATAATAAAAGAACTTGATGACTGAATTTAAAATCTTAGTCTAAAATTAATCTAAAACCGAACTAATAATTAGGAGTCTAAAAATTAATCTAAAACCGAACTAATAATTAGGAAACATTTAAGGTAATTAACCAAAAAACAAATCTTTCTCTACTCGTAATCTCAAACCAACTTTTCTTTTCTACCATTCTTTAAAAAAAATACTTTTGTTTTCTATCCACACGTGCTGGGCTTCTTTTTTCTAAGTAATACAATTTTTTTATTAATTACAAAAATAATTCAATATAAAAATAATGTTTGTCATGCCGTCGGATACATTCGTGATAAAATTAAACTGAAATATAATTATATAAAATGTTTAAAGATATAATGAAGTAATTACATTTTTAGATTAGTTGAAAATGCACAATTTCATCAACTGAAGTTCCCTTTGGCACACCTCAGTGGTGCGTTTTGGCAACTGAAAGTATCATTTTGCACTGAAGCTTTGAGCTCCAGTTGGCTGATTGAGATTGTGCTTGCATGCTATTTGGTAACATTCAAAGTCAAAGAGTAAACAGTTTTTCTTTGCAAGTGGATTTTGGATTTTCATCATTCAAACATTTATCAAAAGTCTTGCTCTTTTCCATGCCTTCCGTCACTATCCATAAAACAAAAACCACGTATGGAAGGTTTTTATTACATCAATTATCATAAAAATTATTATACATTTTTTATTAATAATATTATAATTTAACATATTTTTAATAATTTCATAAAAATAATTTAATTTTAAACTTATTATATATATAAAATTTAATTTAATATCTTTAATAATTATTTTTCGTTTTGAATCCAAATACATATTTTATTATTATTTTAACTCCATCCAAGTGACTAAAAAAAGGAGAATTTGCATAACGACGGTCAAAACAAAACATAAAAATTGCGCAACTTCATACTTTTCTTTTGGTGACATCCTAAATGACGTAAAAAGTCCGTAGAATTTTCATGTTTTCTGTAGAAAGTCATGGTAGTAGAAAAGAAAACGTCGGGTTCTTTTAATAAAATTGATTCTTAACTTTTGATTAATTATGAAAATAATCTATTTTTTATTATACACATAAGTAAATGATTTAAAATTTATAGTAAAAATTAGTGAAATTAAAGAATTTGACATCATACATGTCACATCAGTAAATCTAAAAAATTTACTTTTTAGAATAATATAAAATAACGTTAATTATATAAATACGAGAAAAATATTTATTTCTAAAATTAAGAGGATTTAAAAATTAATTTTTTGTTGGAACTAAAGACTTTGGCATCACCATTTTTGGTATGTGTCAATGATTTTTTTAAATTTTAAAACTATAAAAATATTTTCTTATTGGTGGAACCATTTTAAAAAAAAACACTGACACATGCTAAAAGTGGTAATGCTAAACTTTATGGCTCCTTTAAAAATGTTATTTTTAAATCTTTAATTTTAAAAATAGTAATATTTCTCTGGTGTTTTATAGGTAACGTTATTTTTCATTGTTCTATTAAAAAATAATTTTTTTGTTTGTTGATGTAGCATGTTGGTGGCATTAAACTATTTAATTCCACTAATTTTTATTGTATATTTTAAATTATTTACGTGTATAATTAAAAAATAAGTATTTTTATAATTAATCAAAATTTTAAGATGATTTTGTAGGAAAAACTGAAAATTTACAATGGCAGATACAAGGGGTAGGGAGTCTTTGGTATTTAGAAGGAAAAAAATGGTCACCATTTTCAAAAATAAAGAACGCATTTATTATACATTGACTGCTTTAAAATTCAAATACTTTTCATTTTCTTTTTTGTTCAATCACAATAAAATTAAATATGAACAAATTTGCAGTGAAATATTTAGTTAATGCTATTGTCTAAAAAAATATTGATAAAATTTGAATTAATTTGACTCAAAAACGTTTTTCGTAAAAATTTTCATCATTTGTATAATAAATAATTACTCATTTTAAATTTGGTAATTATTTGATACAAAAGTTGTAAAGTTTTTTTAATTTTACAGACGAGGTTAAGAGGCTAATAATGTACTTAATTGATATAAAAAGTAAAACTATATAAATGAGACATATGGTGGTTTATTAACCTCGTTTGTAAAGTTAAAGAACCTGTATCAAATAATAATTATTTTAGGTTAAATTTGGCTATTAGTTTATGTATTTTACGTAAGTTGTTGATTTAGTTCTTATACTTTAATTTGGTCATTTTTTTCTCCATCTACTTTTCCAATTTTAAAATTTTAGTTTTTACCAAACGATAATTGTTAAATTCATTATATTGTTTCTGAAATCTAATGTGACAAATATTTTATCATATGTGTAATGTCATGTCAACTTGCTATTTCCACACATTATCACTAAAAATCCAATCATTAGCAACTTTCATTTGCCAAGACTGAAATTTTAAAATTCAAAAAGTATAGAGACTTAAAAGGATCTAACTGGAAAATATGGGCTAAATATACAACTATACACGTAATACAAGACTAGTAATTGAATTTAACTAAATAGATAAAATTTTCCAAATTTGAAAAGTACAAGGAATAAAATTGAGCAATTCAAAAAGTACAACTATATAATGACTAAAATTGATCAAATTAAAGTATAAAGATTAAATAACTTTTGTAAAGTACAGGAACTAAAAGCAAATTTTAACCATTCTTTTAAATAAATAAGGTAAAAGTATTATGAAAGCCCTTGTAATAGGAGTCAGATTGCATTTCGCTTTATTTACTCAAAAGTGAGCAAACTAATCCCTATACGTCAGATTAAAAAGCAAATTAGTCCTTTTTATTAAAATTTGCATCCATTTCTACTACTAAAAAACTAGTGTAGTTGACATAATAACCAGACAGTTGTAACACCCCTAACCCGTATCCGTCGTCGGATTAGGGTTACGAGATGTTATCAATCAAAAACACAATTTCAAACATCCACTTACACACATTTGCATTAACTTTTTTATATATATATAAGATAATATCAATAGCCAATATAATTACTAATACAGAGGGCGAAATATATTTTTAATTCAAACTCATAAATACATGCGGATATACAGATTTTATTACACCTTAGTCTTATATTGCGTTAAACACTATTTCATCACATAAACACATTTAATTATTAATATTTATTGTTGCACATGTCTTTATTCACCTAGTCATCCTTTGATTCCATATACATGTTATATAATAAAATATTCCAACATTTAACCGGCTACAATTAGGTATAACATATTATAACCATCTATGTTAAGCACATTTACTGAAATACATTATAAATAAATTAATGTTTCCATATAACATACCCAACTTGTCACTATTGGATCAAACGTTAATTAGCTACTATAATCGAATTTAACAGCTTAAATCATCCAAAGACATGCATGCATAACTTAACTAATTAACCGAAAATAATTATTAACTAGAGAAGATTATCTGTATATTTTCGAAACATTACCTACATATTGACTTATACAGAACGTAACATTTCTTACTATGTGTCAAATATATTAGGTCAATTTATCATATTCAATAACATTTAGACAAGCAAATATCAAATTACAAACTGATTATAACTATCTTCTATAATTTCATTTTATAACCAAAGTCTCATATACATTATAGTAATAGTCTTCAAACCAACTTATAATACAAATCGTATTCACTAAGGTAAGGCATTATACACAACTAGACATATAATCAAAACATACATCTTATATGTCATGTAATAACCTTATCAAAATAAACTCATATCATATTCGAATTTAGCCAACAACCTATTACACCAAGTCATATATATAATGTAATTTCCTAATACAATCACACACTCACATATAATTTATTTTATGCTTACCATAGCCGAAACAACCTTATACATACCCAAAATTATTTACCATTTTCAAAACCTAAAATACCTGTGTTTATATTACGGTCAATTTATTGATACCATAACCAAGTCATTAATCCACTTTAATGCACAACAAGGCATATTTCATAAATAATATTTACCCATTTAACTAATCCATAATTCATATGAATTTTTCGCTCAAACATGACCATATCCAAAGCATGTTCATGAATACCCAAATTCCTTACCTGTCAAGTATATAATGCCTACCACAATATCATGCATTCTAGGCACACAACATTTTAACTAAAACGTACATAAACCACAAGCAATATAATCAACTTAAAACATAAAGATTTAAGCCATTTTCGCATGGCTTTATACACAACCAAAATTTATTTTTCAAAACATACTTCAGCCTATACATGCCATAATTCGAATTTAACTTATAGAGGTACCAAAATAGTAGGTAGTGTGATGAGCTTGGCTGACAGTCCCCGAGCTTGTAGCTTGACTCCAAAATCTATCAAAACATATTTCACAGCTTAGTAAGCCATAAGCAAATAAATAACCCAATGATGTTAACAAAATTAACTAAACTAAACCAAAATATTTTATCATTCCACATTTAAATCCAATATTATATATATATACGTTCATATGAAGTATTTTTAAACAAATATAATTATTTTCTTATATTATCGCTATGACCGAATGTATGTAAAGCCAAGACTAACATATTATCATTTAATCATCAAGGCCGAATATTCATTATGTACTTAGTTCACATACACATATGCAAAACTCATATGTCTTAATATAATTTCATATACATATGTTAATCATATAATCGAATAAATATAACTCATCATTTATACACATATACACAAGAATTGTCCATAACATGCTTACTATTCATTCACAAACCAAATACACATATCATATAGGCATATTTTCTTAATTCTCATTTTTCGAGATTCATAACAAAAACCAAGGTTTTTACTTACCCTTTTCTTAAGTAGGCAACAAGTAAATTCATGCCTGTCATATAACTCGTTTTACACTTTCGAACTCATTATACCTTTGCCCGATGAACCATTCGCAATTGGATAGGACATTCGGATAATCACATAAATCGTACAATGCCAACGTCCCAGACGTGGTCTTACATGTAGTCGCATATCAATACCACTGTCCCAGACAGGGTCTTACTCGTAAACACATATCGAAAATCACAAATCGATGTCATGCACTTACTCGTACACATAAATCAGAATCCTATGTCATGACATATGTATCCTAGCTATTCCTAAGGTTCATACGGGGCTTTCGGATGTCGTATCTTGGTCGAATCGAACTTAGAAATGTAGTAACCACATTTAATCATGTTCGGCCATTGCATATTTAGATTCTAACATTTCATAATAGCATATAAATATAACATAAAATTTCTAATAAACACGTCTATTTACTTATAAACTTACCTCGGACGATACAAAACGAAATCGGGCAACTAGTCGACAACTTTCGTTTTTCCCCGATCCAAATCCGATTTCTTTGGTTCTTGATCTAAACATATTCAAATTAAGCTTATTCAAACACATTTTCATTCAATTTAGTCCAAAAACACATAAATGGACAAATTACCATTTTACCTCTGACATTTACAATTTTTACAATTTAGTCCCTATTGCACAAAACACTAAAAACACAAAATTTCAAAACACCTATGTTAGGCCGAATGGTACCCATGCCTATACAAGTCCATATATTTTATCAATTTCACATTTTAGTCCCTCAAATTATTATTTTTGCAATTAAATCCTAATTACTCAAAATCATCAAAAACTTCAATACAAAATATGTTAATCTAAAACATATCTTTCATTTTTCACCATCAAAAAACAAAAATCACAAGCTATCAACAATGGCACAACTCAAAATATTCATCAAATCAAAAATTAAAGCATGGGTCTTGAAGATTACTAAGCAATAATCTCAAAAACGTAAAAATTATCAAAAACTGAGCTAAACTTTTACCTTAATTGAGCTCCAAATTGGCCGAACCTAGCTTGGTTTTCTTTTCTTTTTCTTTGTTTATATTCGGCAATGAAGAACAAATGAAATAGAATAATTTAATTATGTTTTTTTTTCAATTTACTATTTTAACCTTTATTATAAAATTATACTTTCATGTTTAATATGTCCGTCCACCCAAATAAATAATGGCCCAATTACAACATAAAAACTTCATATTAAAAAGGCATTAAAAATTTGGTCCTCACACATTAAACTATCAAATTTTCTTCTTACGCGATTAAGTCCTTTTATTTAATCGGGCACCTAAACGACAAAATTAAATCACAAAAACTTCACAGATATCAATTCACACAAAATAAACACATAAAATGATTTTTAAATATTTTTCTGACTCAGATTCGTGGTCCTAAAACCACAATTTCAATTAGGGTCTAAATCGGGCTGTTACAACTCTCCCTCTTAGGGATTTTTGTCCTTGAAAATCTTACTGGTGAATAGGTTCGGATAATGTTCTCTCATTGTATCCTCTTGCTCCCATGTTGCTTCCTCAACTCCATGCTTATGCCACAATACTTTAACTAACAGAATCTTCTTATTCCGCAACTCTTTAATCTCACGAGTCAAAATGCGAATCGGTTCTTCTTTATAGTTCATATCAGGCTGAATTTCAATCTCAGACGGACTAATCACATGTGAAGGATCAGATCGATACCTCTGAAGCATTGAAACATGGAATACATTGTGGATCTTTTCTAACTCAGGTGGCAACGAAAATCTGTAAGCAACTGGCCCAATACACTCTATTACTTCATACGGTCCAATGAATCTCAGACTCACTTTGCCTTTACGACAAAATCTGAGTATTTTCTTCTACGGTGAGACTTTCAAGAAGACTTTGTCTCCGATCTGAAACTCTATACCTTTACGTTTCAAGTCCGCGTAAGATTTCTGACGATCTGACGCTGCTTTCAAACTTTCACGGATCACTTTCACTTTTTGTTCAGTTTTTCTGATCAAGTCAATGCCATGTATCTTATTTTCGCTGAGCTTAGTCCAGTACAATAGGGTACGACATTTACGACCGTATAAAACCTCATAAGGTGCCATTTTGATACTCTATTGGTAACTGTTATTATACGCAAATTCAATAGAGGTAGGTACCGTTCCCACGTACTTCAAACTCGAGAATGAAACATCTTAACATATCCTCAAGTATCTGAATGATTCGCTCAGACTGGCCATCTGTTTGCGGATGGAAAGCAGTACTGAAATGTAATTTCGTACCTAGTACATTGCAATCTCTTCTAAAACAGCGATGTAAACCTCAGATCTCTATTGGAAACAATAGATATAGGCACACCATGTAATTTCACAATCTAAGAAACATACAATTCAGCCAGCTTATCCAGTGAGGAGTTTGTACGTATCGGAACAAAATGAGCTGATTTAGTCAATCTATCAACAACAACCCAGATTGCATCTTTCTTGCTCAGTGTCAACGATAAACCAGATACAAAATCCATCGTAATTCTATCCCATTTCCACTCAGGAATCATGATAGGCTGAAGTAATCCTAAAGGCACCTGATGTTCAGTTTTTACTTGTTGACAGACTAAACATCTTGCAACAAAGTCTGAAATGTCTTGTTTCATACCATGCCACCAGTAAAGCTGTTTCAGATCATTATACATCTTTATACTACCTGGGTAAACAGATAACCGACTATTATGAGCTTCATTCAAAATTATCTGAATCAACTCTGAATTCCTTAGGATGCATATTCGGTCTCTGAATCTCAAACAGTCATCAGGATCAACTTTGAACTCTGAATCAGCATCTGTATCACACTGAGCTCGTTTTGCAATCAATTTATTACCAACCTTCTGAGCATCACATATTTGTTGAACAAATAACGTTCTAGCTTTCAACTCAGCTACTATTAAACCATCATTAGACATGGCCATATGCATATTCAATGCACGTAAAGCAAACAACGATTTTCGGCTTAAAGCATCAGTAACAATGTTAGCCTTTTCCGGGTGGTAATCAATTACAAGTGTAACACCCCTATCCCGTAACCATCGCCAGAATAGGTAAGGGGCATTACCGGACTTGTAACTCATGTCAGAACAGTAAAATTTTGAACTTTTTCTTGAAATAAAGATCGTTCATTTAAATAAGTACTAAGCACAACCAGAGGTGAAATTTAAACTTCACTAAGTAAACATTCAAAAGATGCCATTTTCGCATGGCTTATATACATTAACCAAAAATATTCTTCCGCCACTAGTCTATTCTATACATTCCATAAAATAATTCTAAACATAACAAGAATAAGCGGTGGATAGTGATAGTGTGACTAGTTGTTGACGATCCCGAGCACAGTAGCCAAGAATGAGATCTATAAAACAGTGGAAACAGAGTAAACGGAGTAAGCATTACAATGCTTAGTAAGTTTTAAGCAGTGTCAACAGATAACAATCAAATTATAACATAGTTGTTCGTATATTTTATTTCACTCTTCCTTCGGGCATACCATCCCTTTACCGAATATGCACATCTCATCATATACAATAGACAGATAAACTTTCACATAAAAGTGAGCTCATGTGACATAAATATATTGTATGATTTCACATAACCTCTCACACGATCCGATGTCACATAATCATAGGAATAGTCTCATAGATTGCTCTCGTATGCATCACATAACTACCTTATGATTTAGTTCAAATCAAGCTCACATATAAACTTGGAGTACATACTGCTTAACCTTTCTCATTGAATATATTTATAAGCAATTCTTATTACGAAGTCTTATAGCTTTAACCTCTACTCGGATTATCGGTGAGACCTTTAGCTCGCATTTAAATCTCCACACGGGTTATCGGGTCTTACCGGACAAAATCTCCACACGTAGTCATCGGGTCTTACCGGACATAATCTCCACACGTAGTCATCGGGTCTTACCCGAATATATTTCAAGTTTCATGTACATTTAATCACATGTTACAACATTCACATCGACTGTCATATTTGTAATTCATTTGCCTCATCAAATATCTAATAATACACACCTTTCACATTGGTCGTTCGGCCACAATACACGCACACCGCCTACATATTTCACACTAGCCATTCGGCTTTACCACATATACATATCTCATATATATATATATATATATATATATTTCACATTGACCATTCGGCTTTACCACATATGCATATCTCATACATATTTCACATTAGCCATTCGGCTTTACCACATATATGCATGTTCATATTCACCACATTGGCCATTCGGCCTTATCACACATATGCATGCTCACATTCATCACATTGGCCATTCGGCCTTATCACATATATGCATGTTCACATTCATCACATTGGCCATTCGGCCTTATCTCATATATACACATTCACATTCATCACATAAAATCCTAAATCAAAATATAAATTTTCATGTATTCACATCACAATTATCCAAATATACTTCACATACCACATATACTATCATGTATACACTTTGTCTTGGCCGAATCTACATCAGTCATTTTCCAATGAATAATTCAATTTCATATTTGAATACTCATAAACTTACAATTTCACAAATTTTAATATCAAAGATCCGTCTAACACTCATATATCGTTTTACAATATCACGATTTAGAATTCACGTATGGATTTAATCAATAGCTTATGAGCAACTAAAACAAGTTTTATCCATGTTTACAACAAAATCACATATTCACTACGAGCTGTTTTCCTGAGCAATAGTCACTAAATTATTTATAACTGGAGCTACAAAACTCCAAATCACTTGCCGTTAATTTTTCCTGAATATAGACTCGTATATCTTCCATCCATAAAATTTCCAAAATTTTAGGTTTGGCCAATCAATACCAGATTTTTCTTAAAGTTTCCCCTGTTTCACTGTTTGACTAATCTGACCACTCTTCACTACGAATCAAATTTTTCATTGTACAGAATTCATAATGCGTTCTATTTGATTTCATTTGAAACTAGACTCATTAAGGAGTCTAAGCATATAAATCTTATCTTATAACCATTTTTGTACAAATTATAATGATTTTTCAAAAACAGAACAGGGGATTTCGGAGTCATTTTAACACTGTCCCATACAACTTTAAATATCTCTTTATAGGAAATTTCTTTGCTTCCACGGTCTCTTTTATAAGAAACTAGACTAACTAAGCTTTGATTACATATTTTATTCAGCCTATAATTCCACACCAACAATTTATAGTGATTTTCTAAAATCACATTACTGCTGCTGTCCAAAGCAAATTATTACAATTTGCTCTTAAATTTTCAAGTCCAAACACTTATGAACTTACCATTTGAGTTTAAGACATATCATGGCCACATCATATCTTATTAAATCAACTCATTATGTCCTATTATGATTGAATTTACTCAACGTTTAATCACTTAAAACTTACCTCGGAAGTGGTCGACGACTAGATATCCACGGCTATTCGTTTACTTTCTCTTTATCCAAAATTGCCCCTCCATGCTCTTGAGTCTAATTTAACAAATAAATTGATTTAATCATTTGAACATCAAAAAGAGAACTCAAGGTACTTAACCCATATATACATTAGACATTAGAGTCACATATATATGAAATCATGAATCAACTCAACATATTAACCCACACTCCCTTTTAGCCGATTGTCTAAGCCAAGATAAAAGCATCAATATGCTTGCCTCTAACCGAATACATGCAACACCAATCTTCTTCCTATGGCCGAATATGTATGTCTATGTTGAGGTCGATTATATGCTTAATACTTCCTACAAGTATGGTTACTTGTATTGATTATACATCATCTTGTTTCAAGTTCAAAACTTGGCTAATACACATATATACACTAGAAATCAAATACTAACATTTGCACTTCACCTTAATAGCTAGCTTAGCAAACCTTGATTTAACATATAATTGTTCATAACACAATTTAAGCATACTCTCTATTCCATCAATTCCAAAACACATACATTACTCAATAATGTTCAAAATTATATTCGGCCTTAGCACACAACTTGCTAGCCGATTCTTCTCCATCTAGCAACTAATGCACATATGTGCTCATTTGTTAGACTCTACTTCATCTAACAACAACCATATTTTTCTTCTACTTCCTATCATGGCCGAATGCTCAAGATATCTCAATACCAAAACTTTTAACTTGGGTTGCTTAAAAAACTTGGTGATGAGTTCAAATTTATCTAACACCTCAAGCATCATAACACATCCATATAGCTAACATGCTAATAGTATCAAGGCTTCAACCAAAACTTTTGAAGCCTCTTAGTTGAATACTAACTCTCTAATAACCCCAAATCCATCCATGAGATAGTTAGAATTTAGACTAATCATCCAAGGGATGTATGAACTTTCAAAGCAACATTAAACATACCTTAGTCTAGCAAACCACCATAGCTGATTTTCTCCAAGCTCTTTCCTTTCCTTTCTTTCCTCTATTCGGCCAAAGATGTTCAAGAATGAACACTTTTTTTTTTGTTCACTCCTCCCTTTGCATTATTATTTTATTACCCATACTCCTTATTTTATTTTTCCTAACATAAATCACTAACATAACATGTTTATGACATGTTTTGCCCATAACATTTTGTCCTCCTCCCTTGTCATGGCCGGCCACTACTAAATTAAGGGGGAAATTGACATGCAAGTCCACTCTTTTATTACATGCACTAATAGATCCTTATAGATTAACCTATCACATTTCAAAAGTGTCATACATAAGTCCTATTAGCTGAATTCACATGCAATCGACTAAATCGAAGCTTAAAACTTTCACACATTCATATTCACATATTTTAGACAATAAATATCATATTCAAATAATTTGGTGACTCGGTTTAGCGGTCCCGAAACCGCTTTCCGACTAGGGTCACTTTAGGGCTGTCACAACAAGCTCGTAGTCTTTTAGCAATTCTAACCATCGGCGTTGTCTCAAGTTCAGATCTTTTTGAGTCATCAAGTATTTCAAGCTTTTATGATCAGAATAAACATGACATTTCTCACCAAACAAATAGTGACGCCAAATTTTCAATGCAAACATAATGGCTGCCAGTTCCAGGTCGTGTTTCGGATAATTCTTTTCATGTGGCTTCAATTGTCTCAAGGTATAAGCTATAACTTTACCGAACCATTTAATGATGCATCACTATAAATAACAAATTCTTTACCCAATTCTAGCTGAACTAGCACTAGAGCTTCAGTCAAAAGGGCTTTCAACTGATTAAAGCTTTTCTGGCACTTCTTTGACCACTCGAACTTAACATCTTTCTGCAATAGCTTTGTCATCGAGGCTGCAATCATAGAGAAACCTTTCATGAACCGTCTATAATAACCGATAAGTCCTAGAAAGCTTCGGACTTCAGAAACATTCTTCGGAGGTTTCCAATCAAGTATGGCTGAAATTTTGCTCTAATCAACCCGAATACCTGATGCTGATACCACATGACCTAGAAAACTGACTTCACTTAACCAGAACTCACATTAACTGAATTTTACATACAACTGCTTATCTTGCAAAGTCTGCAACACAATTTTCAAATGTTCAGTATGTTCAGCTTCATCAAGATAGTAGATCAAAATGTCATCTATAAACACAACCACAAATTGATCCAGTAACGGTCTGAAGATCCAATTCATCAAATCCATGAAAACAGCAGGTGCATTAGTGAGTCCGAATGGCATAACCTAAAATTCATAGTGTCCGTACCTCATTTTGAAAGCAGTTTTTGGCACATCAGAGTCTTTAACTCAAAACTGATAGTAGCCTGATTTCAAATCTATCTTCAAAAATACTGTAGCTCCTTTCAATTGGTCAAATAGATCGTCAATCCGTGGCAATAGATACTTATTCTTTATAGTCACCTTATTGAGCTGTCTGTAATCCATGCACATTCTCATAGTTCTGTCTTTCTTTTTCACAAACAACATAGGTGCACCCACGGAGAGAAACTCGATCGTGCAAAACCTCTATCTATCAATTCTTGCAACTGAGCTTTCAATTCTTTTAATTCTGTAGGTGTTATTCTCTATGAAGCTATGGATATCGGAGTCGTCCCAAGCATTAACTTAATACCAAACTCTACTTCCCGAATAGGTGGCAAACCCGGTAATTCTTCTGGAAACACATTCGGATACTCACATACAATAGGTACTGATTCAATGTTTCTCTCAGTCGTTTTACTGTCGAGCATATAGGTAAAATAAGTTTCACACCCTTTTCTCACATATTTTTGAGCTAGTATTGAAGAAATCACTGCTGGTAAACCATACAAATCACTAGATTCAATCCTAACAATCTAATCATTCTGACTCTGTAGATCAATGGTTTTTCTTTTGCAGTTCACAATAGTATCATGTAATGTCAATCAATTCATACCCAGAATTATGTCGAACTCATCAAATGGCAGCAACATCAAATCAGCCAGAAAAATCAGATCTCGAACCATCAAGGGACAATTCTTACACACTTTATCAACCATAACACACCGGCCCAAGGGGTTTAACACTCTAATCACAAACTCAATAGACTCAATAGGTAGAGTCTTGCTGAATACTAATGTCTCACACACATAGGAATGAGTAGAACCAGGATCAATCAATGCAATTATGTTAGTATCATAAAGAGTGAATATACCAGTAATAACATCTGAGGATGAAGTCTCTTCTCACGCACGAATGACATAGGCTCTGGCAGGTGCACGAGCCTCAGATCTGACTGCCATATATTTAGTTCCTCTCTGACTGCCACTCGTATTACCATCATTTCTAAGTGGTCTACCGCGAGCTGTAGTTCTGTACTAGATTTTCCTCAATTAACATTGGGCAATCTAAAATATAATGATCTGTCGATCCATATTTAAAATAGGCCCGATCATGCAACTTGCAACTGCCAGGATGTCATTTACCACAGTGCTTACACTCGGGTTGATTTGATCTGACATTACCCACACCGCTACTGAGGTAGCTCTCGAGCTTAGTGATGGTCTATTCTGATCCCGTCTGGAGCAACCTGAAGTGGCTTTAGAACAGCTAAAATCATCTCGAAACTTCTTTGATGCTGACTGGAATGACTTACCGGATGTTCTTTTGCGTGCATCTCTAGCTTCAAAGTCAGATTTTCTTTTTCTTTCTCGAGCTTTTCAACTTTGCAAGCTCGCTCAACAAGTACCACAAACTCTTTTATCTCAAGTATGCCAACTAACAGTTTGATAACTTTATTCAGCCCATCTTCAAATCTTTTACACATTATAGCTTCAATAGAAACACACTCTCGGGTATACCGGCTGAGTCTCACGAATTTTCGCTCATACTCTGTCACTGTCATCCAACCCTGTTTCAGCTCTAGAAATTCTTTACGCTTCTGATCGATAAATCTATGACTGATATATTTCTTACGGAACTCTTTTTTAAAGAATTCTCAGGTCACCTGCTCTCTCGGAACTACTAATACTAAAGTATTCCACCAGTGGTATGCTGTGTCTCGAAGCAAGGATATAGCACATTTTAAACATTCATCAGGAGTACAGGACAACTCATCAAACACACGGATGGTATTATCAAGCTAGAACTCAGCCTGCTCAGCGTCATCATCATTAGTGGCTTTAAACTCTTTAGCTCAATGTTTTCTGATTTTATCAACAAGTGGTCTATTCAATCGCAACGGATCGCTTACTTGAGGTACAACAGGCATAGAAGATGGATTAATCGGGGGTGGAGGTTGTTCTGCAGCCGGGTTAGTCCGGATATATTGAGTGAACCAGTCATTCATCATTTGATAGAAGGCTTGTTTAGCCTCACTTTCTTGATTACTCGAAGTCAGTCGAGAATTAGCCTGCGCTGTCCCTTGCGCGGGAGCAGGTGCTACACTCTCGACATCATTAGCTACAGCTCTGTCGGGATCCATTTACTATATAAAAACACATTTCAAATGTCAGAAGTCATCACATTATCATAGTATATAATTATGGCATGTATAGCTAAACTCATACACGCTACGCTAGTCCTAGAACCAATTAAACCGTAGCTCTGATACCAATAAAATGTAACACCCCTAACCCGTATCCGTCATCGAATTAGGGTTACGAGATGTTATCAATCAAAAACACAATTTCAAACATTCACTTACACACATTTGCATTAACTTTTTTTTTATATATATAAGATAATATCAATAGCCAATATAATTACTAATACAGAAGGCAGAATATATTTTTAATTCAAACTCATAAATACATGCGGATATACAGACTTTATTACACCTTAGTCTTACACTGCGTTAAACACTATTTCATCACATAAACACATTTAATTATTAATATTTATTGTTGCACATGTCTTTGTTCACCTAGTCATCCTTTGATTCCATATACATGTTATATAATAAAATATTCCAACATTTAACATGCTACAATTAGGTATAACATATTATAACCATCTATGTTAAGCACATTTACTGAAATACATTATAAATAAATTAATGTTTCCATATAACATACCCAACTTGCCACTATTGGATCAAACATTAATTAGCTACTATAATCGAATTCAACAGCTTAATTTCATCCAAAGACATGCATGTATAACTTAACTAATTAACCGAAAATAATTATTAACTAGAGAAGATTATCTGTATAATTTCGAAACATTACCTACATATTGACTTATACAGAACGTAACATTTCTTACTATCTATCAAATATATTAGGTCAATTCGTCATATTCAATAACATTTAGACAAGCAAATATCAAATTACAAACTGATTATAACTATCTTCTATAATTTCATTTTATAACCGAAGTCTCATATACATTATAATAATAGTCTTCAAACCAACTTATAATACAAATCGTATTCACTAAGGTAAGGCATTATACGCAAGTAGACATATAATCAAAACATACACCTTATATGTCATGTAATAACCTTATCAAAATAAACTCATATCATATTCGAATTTAGCCAACAACTTGTTACACTAAGTCATATATATAACGTAATTTCCTAATACAATCGCACACTCATATATAATTTACTTTATGCTTACCATAGCCGAAACAACCTTATACATACCCAAAATTATTTACCATTTTCAAAACCTAAAATACCTGTGTTTATATTACAGTCAATTTATTGATACCATAACCAAGTCATTAATCCACTTTAATGCACAACAAGGCATATTTCATAAATAATATTCACCCATTTAACTAATCCATAATTCACATGAATTTTTTGCTCAAACATGACCATATCTAAAGCATGTTCATGAATACCTTAATTCCTTACCTGTCAAGTATATAATGCCTACCACAATATCATGCATTCTAGGCACACAACATTTTACCTAAAACGTACATAAACCACAAGCAATATAATCAACTTAAAACATAAAGATTTAAGCCATTTTCGCATGGCTTTATACACAACCAAAATTTTTTTTTCAAAACACACTTTAGCCTATACATGCCATAATTCGAATTTAACTTATAGAGGTACCAAAATAGTAGGTAGTGTGATGAGCTTGGCTGACAGTCCCCGAGCTTGTAGTTTGACTCCAAAATCTATCAAAACAGAATAACATAACACACAGAGTAAGCTTTCATAGCTTAGTAAGTCATAAGAAAATAAATAACCCAATGATGTTAACAAAATTAACTAAACTAAACCGAATATTTTATCATTCCACATTTAAATCCAATATTATATATATACACGTTCATATGAAGTATTTTTAAACAAATATAATTATTTTCTTTTATATTATCACTTTGACCGAATGTATGTAAAGCCAAGACTAACATATTATCATTTAATCATCAAGGCGGATATTCATTATGTATTTAGTTCACATACACATATGCAAAACTCATATATCTTAATATAATTTCATATACATATGTTAATCATATAATCGAATATATATAACTCATCATTTATACACATATACACAAGAATTGTCCATAACATGCTGACTATTCATTCACAAACCAAATACACATATCATATAGACATATTTTCTTAATTCGCATTTTTCAAGATTTATAACAAAAGCCAAGGTTTTGACTTACCCTTTTCTCAAGTAGGCAACAAGTAAATTCATACCTGTCATATAGCTCGTTTTACACTTTCGAACTCATTATACCTTTGCCCGATGAACCATTCGGAATTGGATAGGACACTCGGATAATCACATAAATCGTACAATGCCAACATCCCAGATGTGGTCTTACATGTAGCCACATATCGATGCCAACGTACCAGACAGGGTCTTACTCGTAAACAGATATCGAAAATCACAAATCGATGCCATGGACTTACTCGTACACATAAATCGGAATCCTATGTCATGGCATATGTATCCTAGCTATTCCTAAGGTTCATACAGGACTTTTGGATGTCGTATCTTGGTCTAATCGAATTCGGCAGTGTAGTAACCACATTTAATCATGTTCGGCAATAGCATATTTAAATTCTAATATTTCATAACAGCGTATAAATATAACATAAAATTTCAAATAAACACTTCTATTTACTTATTACCTCGGACGATACAAAACGGAATTGGGCAGCTAGTCGACAACTTTCGTTTTTCCCCAATCCAAATTCGATTTCTTTGGTTCTTGATCTAAACATATTCAAATTAAGCTCATTCAAACATATTTTCATTCAATTTAGTCCAAAAACACATAAATGGATAAATTACCATTTTACCCCTAACATTTATAATTTTTACAATTTACTCCCTATTGCACAAAACACAAAATACACAAAATTTCAAAACACCCATGTTAGGCCGAATGGTACCCATGCCTACAAGTCCATATATTTTATCAATTTCACATTTTAGTCCCTCAAATTTTTATTTTTACAATTAAGTCCTAATTACTCAAAATCATCAAAAACTCCAATACAAAATATCTTAATTTAAAACATATCTTTCATTTTTCATCATCAAACAACAAAAATCACAAGCTATCAACAATGGCACAACTCAAAATATTCATCAAATCAAAAATTAAAGCATGGGTCTTGAAGATTACTAAGCAATAATCTAAAAAACGTGAAAATTATCAAAAATCGAGCTAAACTTTTACCTTAATTGAGCTCCAAATTGGCCGACCCTAGCTTGGTTTTCTTTTCTTTTTCTTTGTTTATATTCGGCAATGAAGAACAAATGAAATAGAATAATTTAATTATGTTATAATATGATATATATTATAACATGTTTTTTTTTCAATTTACTATTTTAACCTTTATTATAAAATTATACTTTCATGTTTAATATGTCCGTCCACCCAATTCAATAATGGCCCAATTACAACATAAAAACTTCATACTAAAAAGACATTAACAATTCGGTCCTCACAGATTAAACTATCAAAGTTTCTTTTTACGCGATTAAGTCATTTTATTTAATCCAGCACCTAAACGACAAAATTAAATCATGAAAATTTCACAGATATCAATTCACACAAAATAAACACAGAAAATAATTTTTAAATATTTTTCTAACTCAGATTTGTGATCCCGAAACCACCATTCCGATTAGGGTCTAAATCGGGCTGTTACAACAGTTACACGTGATGCATTACATGTATCTCATGCCGGAATACATGACCAATTTTTAATAGTAAAAATGGATGGACATTTAACAAAATGAGTAATTTGCTCTTTGATATAACATACAACGACTAATTTGTGCATTTTTAAGTAGAAGGGGCAAAATACAATCTGACTCTTAATATAAAAGTTTCCATGATACTTTTACCAATTATCAAATTGGTAGTAGCATGTTAGTAAAATAATCCCAACTTATGTTGCGTGACGTGAATAACATGATTCTATGGTGATTTAAAAAAGAAAAAACCAAGGGAGAGAGAAGTAATTTTCTTTTATTAAAAATTACGAAGCCGAACAACGATTTTTAAGTGATGATGTTCTATAGATTCCCATGTGCCTTTTCCTCATATGGAAATGAGGAAAATATGAGGAAACGAGGTTTTTACATGAATAATTCAAAAGAATAATTAAGAAAATGAGGCATGTTGTAGATTATTTATGTAAATGGTATGTTTTATACAATAAATTTAAGTGTCACCAATGTGACAAGCGAAACCAACCCCCAATGAAACCCATCATCACTCAATCGTTACAGGTGAAAAAAAACTATTTTTTTAAGTGTTGCTATCACATTGTCAGGTAACACCAAAAAAATATGGGTTTCCTTTAAATTCTAAACAAATACGGTAAGAATGCTAAATATTTTTTTAATGTGATGTTACTTGACACATTAACAGCATTGATTCAAACTCAAAAAGAAAAAAAATGAAAATGTTAGGGTGCCATGATTGAGGAGTCACATCAGGGGGAAGGTGTTGGCCGATAATGTGGCGGCACCAAATTTGCATTTTGAACCCACTTTCTAGCCCAAATAAAACAAATTTATTGTTGTTTATCATTTCCGAAACAAAACGAGAGAGAAAAAAATTGAGTTGTTAAAGTTAAACAGGAGAAATCTTAAGTTTGAAACAATGGCAAAAGTCTCAACTTGAGTCCCTATCGTTATTAGAAAATTTTAGACTCATATTTCAGGTTGACTCGATCCAAATCTGGACAAGTGTAAAGCATGTAATATCATACTTAAACTCAGCTCATGAACACCTCTAATTATTAATACAAAGTTGAGGGATCATGAAGTTTGAGTTTTGGACAGCATTTGTGACTTTAAATCTCATTAGATATAAGATCCAAAATTTATTTCAGTCAAAATTTATTCTAATATAAGATGGTTTTTTTTTTTATTGGTGGTGTTTGGTAAACATAGTTTTGAGCATTTTTAACTGATTTTGACACAAATGGAGGATTGGGTAGTCAAACCCTCTAATTATAGTATTTGGTGGATGGAAGTTTGCAATAGCTTATTGAGCTAAAACCTCCAAAACAAAAAACACTGTGATGAGTAACTTTTTTCAACAACTAATTAGGAATGAGATATGTGAAATGATATATCCGACTAAGTTGGCTAAAAAATTACTCCCTTTTGCCCAAGGGCGTAGCCAGGGGGGCTGGCATGGGCCCCAGCCCCCCTAAAATGGAAAATTTTATTTTAGGCTCTTGATATTTTTAAAAAATTTTAAATTAGTAAAGGTAAAATTACACTTTGGCCCCCCTAAAATTATAAAAATTCAATTTAATCCTTTACAAATTATAGAAATATAAACTATAAAAAATTAAAATTTCATCCAGCCCCCCCTAAAAAAATTTTCTGGCTTCGCCCCTGCTTTTGCCACATGCTCTTGAACCTAATAGGGGTGCCAATATATCATTACCCTGCATTCTCTCATTTTCACTTTTTTCTCCAAAGTCCAAAGTAAAACTCAAAAAAAAAAAAACCTCTACTGTGAATCTACAAAAATCAACATTGCGGTAATAAATTTTCAATCAAGCTCATTCATCGTTTAATATTTATGTACTCTTAATTTATGTTCAATTTACTTGTATAAAATAATTTCTTATGTAACTTATATTAATTAAAATATGCTACTTGACAAATTTACATACTAAGAACATGACATAATTATCACTAAGAATATGGTTTACGATACACTATTAATACTTATCAATTTCTATAAGGTTAATATTTGTAAATAAGGAACTAAAGAAATATGTTTATTTAAATTTTTAATTTTCATAATAAATGTTTTAAATCTTTAGTAATATAGTATTATAAATAAATAAATATTTAATAGTAAATATTTAATACTTTTAAATAAATAATTAATAGAATCGATTAGTCAAATTAACTACTACAATCAGCCATAAATTATGAACTATAATCCAATTGCAAAAGAAATTATTCCGATTATACTAGTCCAACTGCACTGAGTAATCTTTTAACTCTGACCTCAATTAACTCAATAAACCAATTTATAAAAACGAAGCTTCCGCACACACATACATATATATATATATATATACCAACTTTATATTCCACAACCCCACTTTCTCTCTGACTTCCAAATTATGGTGTGAAACACAAGATTAGTCGTTTTAGCCATCGTCTCCACTCGGCTTGACGCGTGTGAGATTCTTACCTCCTCGACCTTCGCCCTATAAATTCCAGCAACCCAAATTTGAAAATCCTCGTCAAAAGAAAAGCAACTTAGGCTACACTTCAGATTTTTCTTTCTTTTTGAAAAATTTCGTAAAGGGAAAATGGGAAGTGAAGCTGGGATTGTGAGGAAACCCAGATTTCTTGGCCTACATGGATTTAGAACAAGTGGAGCGATTCTCAAGACACAGATAGAGACCAAATGGCCTAAATCGGTATTGGAAAAGATCGATATCGTTTACCCAGATGCGCCGTTTCCAGCTCAGGGGAAATCCGATGTCGAAGGGATCTTCGACTCTCCTTATTACGAGTGGTTTCAATTCAATAAGGTAAAAAAAATAAATCAAATAACAATTCCACGTTTTTCTTTCCTTATGTTTTTGTTATTTCCGTCAGTTTTTCCAAATCGAGACAAACATGGATTTACTTCTTCTTCTTTTTTACCTATTTTATTTTGTAGGAATTTACGACTTACACAAATTTTGATGAATGTCTTGCTTATATCGAAGATATTATAATTAAACAAGGACCTTTCGATGGCCTCCTAGGTTTTTCACAGGTTTGTTTTCCTATTTGTTTGGCGAGAATTTGAAGGAAACTTTTTACGATTTTCAGTTTATTTTCTATTCATCCAAACAACAAACTCATTTTAAACTATTGAGTAATCATACAGGGAGCTATCTTATCGGGTGGGTTGCCCGGATTGCAGGCGAAGGTGCGTATAAAATTGCGCTTCATGTTTTCGGTTTCATTTTATTATATTTAAACCTTTTTTTAGGGCCGTAAATAAGGGTATTTGGCCATTATTGTAGGGTATGGCGCTTACAAAAGTTCCCCAAATAAAGAATTTGATAATAATTGGAGGGGCTAAATTCAAGAACGAAACAGTGGCAGAAAACGCTTATTCTTCTCCCATCCACTGCCCATCTCTTCACTTTTTAGGTATAATTCCCTTTTTAATTTCTTTCTTATTTCCTAAAAGTTTGGAATACACATATAATCGTTTTTTTATTTCATTAAAATTAATATATTAAATTGTAATTAAGTAATTCAATAAAAAACAACGGACCCTGTTAAGTTTATAAAATAACATATTGTGGGACTAGCGTAGTTTTCATGTGCAGCACGTGATCTGTCTTGTTTTAAACGTTGGATTGAATCTTTGTAAGTTAGGTTTGTTTTTTGTGGTGGCTGTGTTTTTAATTTGATTAATCTTACCAATAGTCTAATCTACTATAATTAATAACATTTTGTAGACTTGACTTAGAAAGGTGTGCCTGAAAAATATTAGGGTTTGGGTGAAAATATAAGTCCAAAAAATAAGTTTTTATTTAAAAAAGTAGGCCAAGCTTCGGGTAAAGTTTTTTGGTTTGAGCCCAGATCAATCCGACCCAAATTTGCAATAAAATTTTATGCTATTTTGCCGCTGTTTTTTTTCATTTTTTGCCACAGTTTTGCTACTATTTTATTATTATGTTGCTATTATTTTTGTTGATAATTTTATTTAAATATAATTTTTTTAAAAAATTTTAATTTTTGAGAAATATTTATTTTAATACATTTGACGTATTATATATTTTTAAAATAATATAAAAATAAAATTTTAAAAATTAATATGGATTATCTAAGTTTTTTTTTAGTCGAGCTACTTTCATTTCCCAACCCATGAACATCTTTTAACTTGACCTGACTTTTTTTTGATAGCTAGTCCGGAAAAATATAACCCAAAATAAGATATTAATTTTGACCTAATAAAATAAATGGTACTCTATATTAAGTATATATATATTTTGTTTGTGATGGAGGAAAACTGGTTTATAAATGTATGCAGGAGAGAATGATTTCCTGAAACCATATGGATTGGAGCTGTTGGAATCGTGTGTAGATCCTGTTGTCATTCATCACCCAAAGGGCCACACTATTCCCCGATTTGGTACCTACTTTCATCCCTTTTTTTCTTCAATCTTCTCACTTGAATCAGAATAATATGTATAAGTTAACCTCACGAAATAATAACTTTGAATTTAATTTGCTCATCTGTCTTTTACATTGCTATATATATGCAAAATTGTTGCTTTAGGGACAGTTGCATTGGTTATTGCTTATACTGATTTGATTGATGGAATCTCATTCCTTTTCTTTTAAATTTTCAGATGAAAGTGGATTAGAGATGATGCTGAGCTTCCTGAAGAGGGTTGAAAAGGATATTTTCTCTGAACAAGAAAAGGATTTATGCTATAAAGAGGAAGAGAATGCCGTAGAAGCTTAAAGAAATGGATATATTTATTGTTTATTTTCGTATGCCAACTGGGCCAAAAAATATATATGTACTACTATATATCATCATTATAAAAGAATAATACTTTTAAATTAATTTCAATATTTTAAATAATCACTTTCCAATTTTGTTAGACTTAAAAGGCTTGTCCCATTAATATTTCTAATGATTTAATTTTTCAAATATATTTTATAATTTCATAATAAAAATTAATGGGAAATTAAGAAAATGATAAGTAAATAAGGAACTAGATAATTATTATTTAATGTTGATTTTTTTCAATTTTTTAATATTATCTTTTAAATATTTTAATTTTAAAATTTTAAAATTTAAAATTATCAAATAATCTAATTATATTTCAAACTTAATTGGTAAAATCCGTATTTAAACTTTTTAATTTATAAAAATCATCTAAGTGCCCCAAAATCAAGAAAAATATAAAAGGAAAAATTATCAAATTAATAATATATATATATATATATATATATATATGTGTGTGATTATTATTATCTGGTATTAAATCATGTAGTTGATTTGTTGCGATTTTATTGAAATCCAATCCTCTTCCCCTATCAAAATGGAAAAAAAGTTAAAAAAATTATACTCAAATATAGTAATTCATTTTATTATTAAAAATAATTGAATATTAATAAACATTTATATTCGTAATACATAAAATATATATTTTGCTAGTTTTCTTATATATGGTGCATGGTTAATTATGTGTATTTATTTAATAAAATTTTGGTACAAAATTTTTAATGTTTCGATAGTGTGTATAAAAACTCGAATACTATATATATAATTAAAAAAGTAACAAATTGTCAATGTTCTATACTTTCTTGAAATATCATACATAAAAGTTTATATTTATGATCAATATAAATTAAGATAAAAAATTTTAAAATAAGCTTTTAACTATTTAAAATATACACCAAAGTGATGAGAATATATATAATTCAAAATTTTAAACATTCGGTTTTCAATCTGTTATTCCTAAATAAAATTTATATTTCAAAATATGTTTTACAATTGATTTATTTTAAAATTTTTAAACATTTTTCAACGTTATCTTAAAATTTTTATAATATATGTCTGTTTAAATATTATCTTTAAACTATTTTATAAACAAATTTATCGTAAAAAATTGTTAAAATAAATATTATTAAAACGAAATACATATTAATAGTATAAATAATTTTATGTTAGTTAACTTAATACCAAACAATTAAATTATAACATAAAGTAAAAAAAACTACCTTTAATTATTTATAAAGATAATATAGAATTATAAACATACATGTGTCTAAATTTTAATAAAAATACCAAAGTAAAATATTTAAAAATATTATATATTTAATCTATAAGTATTTCAAGTGATAGTATGTACCATTTTGTGCTTTTGTAAAAACAAAATATGCTATCATAGATAATATATATGTATGATTATCTCTTATTTATAGGATGTGAATAAGTTATGAATAATTTTAAGTATTGTGTAAAATAATAAATATAATTAGAACTTAAAACTTTATCCCTATAGGTAGGCAAGCTAAAAGCGTTGTCCATCTACATTGCTTCAATAATACTAAGTAATATTGTTAAGAAAAATTAATAATTAATTAAATTATCAATCGAGTTAAGACTCAATTGATATCGACATTGTTGTCACTGTATTGCAAAATATTATTCTCATATTTAAAAGTTTAGAGTTACGATAACTAATTATAGACATTATATCAAAAATAAATAAGAACAAATATGATAGGAATTTAACTGATTTAAATCAACCCAAATTCAGAGAGTAATTTATCCAAACAACTCGATTTTGCATAATATATTAAAAAAAAATCTCAAATTATAAACTTATATTTGGTTTATTATTGTTATTATTGATCAAACTCGTAAATAAAAAGCAGACAATATTAAAAAAAATTGGAAAAATAAACAAGAATGAGGGGAGTGTTGGGCAAAAGCAGAAAAATGATATGCTCGCTTCTCAGCCAAGCACCGGTCTCTCCCGCTTATTATTATAGAAGCTCTCCTTCCATTTACAAACCCAAACCATCGAATCGCTTCTCTTGGGTTAAACCTCGTCATTTTCTCTAACTTTCTCTCTTTACGTCTCCTTCTTCCTCCAGTTTAAAACCCAAGTTTTGTTTTGATTTTACAGGGTTTTCTGGCTCCAATTCCCAGCCCTGCTATCCGAGTGTTTTGTTCGAAGCCCGGTGAGGTGGGAGGATTAATGGCTTCTTCTGTTCAAAATCAGGGTTCTATTTCCTACCTAACCCAACGAGAGGCTGCTGAGGTTGATGAAACTCTCATGGGCCCTCTTGGTTTTAGTGTTGATCAGCTCATGGTTAGTTAAGTTCCGTTTTTTAAATTCTTAAATTTACATTCTTTTATTTTTCTATTTCTTTCTTTTGGGGTTTTGTTTTAAAGCTTCAGTGGTTTGAGTTTATGTGAATTATCAGGAATTGGCTGGTTTAAGCGTTGCCACATCGATTGCTGAGGTAATAATATGACTATTACCAGTTTTCATTTCGTTTTGCTGAATTTTGCTGGTTTCTATCTACTAATTGAATTCATGCAAAATTCCCATGTTTTTAAGTTTATCTGAGTTTTCTGAGCATGTTTCCGGCACAACATTGAATTGGTTTCTCCTAGAATGTCAAATACTCAAATATATTGTTCAGTTGACAATTATGCTCCAGGTTTTGTAAGATTATACCTTATTTCAGGGCGGAACAACAAAAGGAGTTTTTCTTGTTACGAATTTCATATGTTTTTAAGTTTATCTAAGTTTGCTATAACAAGTTTCCTACACGACATATTGAATTGGCTTCTCCTAGGATGTACTAGACAAGTATTTATAGTTCAGTTGACAATTATGCTCTGAGGTTATATAAGATTATACCTTCTTTTTTTCAGTTTGCAACTGCAAAAGGAGCTTTTCTTGTTACAGGTTTATAAACCGAGTGAGTATAACCGTATTCTTGCTATTTGTGGTCCGGGAAACAATGGAGGTGATGGTCTGGTTGCTGCTCGTCATTTGTATCACTTTGGGTATAAGCCATTTGTGTGTTATCCTAAGCGAACTCAGAAACCCCTTTATTCTGGTCTTGTCACTCAGGTATTATACTAGCTAGAGCTGTAATTGTAATGTTATTGAACATTGAACAATAAACAATATGGTTTATCTGAGTTGTTATTCAATCTGTTGGTACCATAGCTGGAATCTCTGTCAATCCCTTTCCTTTCAGTTGATGAGTTACCTATGGACTTGTCAAAGGACTTTGACATTCTAGTGGATGCTATGTTCGGCTTTTCATTTCATGGTAAATACTTAATAGTTAATACCCGTACTATTTTTACTAATATATTTCTTTCAACTTCACGTTTATGTATGTTCTTTGTGATGCAACAAAAATATTTTGATGTCATGCTGATATGATTATCTTATTCATCCCCATTAATATGTCTTATAGTTTAAGATCTTATTTTGTATCACTGCTACCAGAAATTTCATTAAGATCTTATTTTGTATCATTGCTACCAGAAATTTCATACTTTTTTTAATGCAAAATCGATATGTACATATCTCAATTTTATTTAATAAATAAGCAAAGCTATACAATCTCTGCTCTGGTTTTGTCGCTTATTTTCACCGGTTCCATCAGATTATGTCATTAAATCATATATTGCCTCTTGATTACTTTTTGTTCACTCATTTTTGGTTAATGTATCTTTCATGATCCTAGTTCTATTTTTGATAATTTTGTGAACTACGGAATTCTGCCTCTAAATTCATTTCTAACCTTACAGGTGCACCAAGGCCACCTTTTGATGATCTGATTAAGAAACTTATTAACTTACATTATTATGAACAAGCGCAACGAAAGTCCCCTGTTATTGTGTCTGTAGATATTCCATCTGGATGGCATGTTGAAGAGGGTGATGTTGGTGGTGATGGAATTAAACCTGACATGCTGGTTTGCCTTTTTTGCTGCCTTAGATTCTTTAGAAACATTTTTTCTGTTTAACACTTATGCACCCCTTTAGATTAAATATCTAACTACTAAAATTTTCTAATTTGAAAGGTTTCTTTGACTGCTCCAAAACTGTGTGCAAAGAAATTTTCCGGGCCTCACCACTTTCTAGGTGGTAGATTTGTCCCGCCAGCTATAGCTGAAAAGTATAAGCTTCAACTTCCCCAGTATCCAGGCATGTCTATGTGTGTTCGAATTGGAAAGCCTCCACAAATTGACATATCAGCCCTTAGAGAGAATTATATATCTCCAGAGTTCCTTGAGGAGCAGGTGGAGGCTGATCCTTTGGATCAGGTACGGATGCAAGACAAACGTGCTGCTCCTTCATTTGACTTTATTTGAAAAACCTTTTGTTTTCATTTGTACTTTCTCACAATAATTTATGGTATTTATTTCTTTCTAAATGTAAACTGTCTTGCAGTTCCGCAAATGGTTTGATGATGCGATGGCTGCCAACTTAAAGGAACCAAATGCTATGGCATTGTCAACCACTGGAAAAGATGGAAAACCGTATGCTTCATTGGTTTGCTCAATCTTTCTGCTTCATTCATACTTCTTTTCTCTTTTTTTGAACCTTGATTTTTTTAATCCATAAAACGTGTCAATTTGGATTCATCCTGCTATCCTAAGGGTAAATATTATGAAGAAATAAGCACATGTTCATAAGATTCTCTCTCTTATCTAATGGAAGCACTCTCATTTCCGCTTCAGGCATGGATCCGAAAAAAGAGCATTGCGGGCACCTGCTCCCAATGCGATCCTTAACAAAATTTGGGAACTATTTAAATTGTGGCTAAACTTTTTGAAGAACTTTGCTTTTCCTTCTACTAAATATGATATTCATGCTTGTTATTTGAGGTAATTATAAAATACTCGGTAGAAATTTGATTGTTATTAGCCATACGTGTATTTTAAATGCTAATGTGAATTCCATGCAGCATCTCTTCTGGAAGAATCACACATTTTAAACTGCCCAAATTGTGGAAAAACTGAACTAAGAAAGTAAATTTTGCACTTATGGATAAATTGACTAAAGTTTTTAAAATTACAAAAAATTACTTCAGTAATGAAGATTCGCCACCCTAACTAAGTGAACTGTTTAGAATGAATAGTCATGACACTACGCAGTAAGAAAATGTTTGTCATGTTTTAATAATGAAAATTTTATGCATTTAACATTATAAAATTATGTTGAAAGCAAGTGTGGAGGAGTTTGTTTATATAAAATATGCACTTGGTTGATCTTATACCTGATGTTTTCATAATTTTAGTAAAATTCTTTTAATATATTTTTATTTCTGATAAAACTGTGAATGAGTAGCCTTTAGGTTTTGAATGGTTGTTGCTTCTTCCATCTACATTTTGTTTGAAATTTTTTGTGCCCAAAGTTAGTTCATGCAAATTTATAGGTGCTAGACTGTTAGTACTCTTCATCGACCTCTGCCATGATACATTTGGTTTAAACCAATGACTGCCTTGTCAAGTTTCATCTTGAAAGTAATTCATATATCTTCACTTCTATAAGTTCTTAATGAAATAGATACGGTGATGATGACTGTTAGCAGCTTAGTTTAGACTTTAATTGCGTTATTTCAGTGCTTACATTTTAATGCTTATTGATTGACCTTTTCTGCATCTTTCTTTACTATCTTACCATCTGCTGCAGCTCATCGAGAATGGTATTGCTAAAAGGGGTTGACAAGGATGGTTTCGTCTGGTTAGTGTTCCTTTGTTACTGTCATGAAATCTTGTTACATATTATTCGTTATATTTTTTACGTTTTTTACTTTATGCAGGTTCACCAATTATGAAAGTCAGAAGGCACGTCAATTATCAGAAAATCCTCATGCGGCACTTCTTTTCTACTGGGATGGGCTTAATCGACAGGTAGTACATTGGATTCTGGCTTTTGCTTGTCCATTCTGAAAAATGTCAAAGTAAATCAACTATAGTTGACGTGAAAATTATAGGATGATTCTTCTCAAAAGCATGGTTCATATTCGAACATATGACTAACATCTGCATGTTAAAGACTCAAATTATTGATTTAAGATTACCGATTCTAGTCCCAATTCTTTATCATTTCCCTTTCTAAGCTTGTTTTGTTTGATGGGAAACATCCCAAATGTTTAAGGTTCCTTCTAAGGTAACGGACATTAGGATTCAGTGTGGTTCATGCCAACTGTTGAACTCCTTTATATATGTTTTGCTTTATTTTGAATACTGGAACTTTTTCTGTTATAAATATTGGGTGTTTTATCCCTGTTTGCTACCAGCTGCAATTTTCAAGAAGTAGAACAATTCTATGTTACTTTGATTCTTCATTTTCTTTTGAAGTATCCAACATCCATGTCTGATGCATGGGCGGACATAGGTATGTAAAGGTATGACCATCAAAGACCCTCCAAGTACACATCCATGTCTGACATTCACATCCCTGTTGTAGTAAAATAGGAACAATTGACAAGTGTAAAGTTGGATTGAAGGGTTGGAATAACTGCTTTTCTGGCTTGAGCTAGCTAAGTGACCAACCTTGAATTCCAGCTGTTGATTCTTTAGGCTGTTGGAAGTGATCTGGAGCAGACATAATCATCAAAATAATATGGTAGATGGTGACTTTATGTAGGAATATTCTGTAAATATTTTAGGAATATTTTGTAGATATTTTTTTTATTAAAATCCCTTATTTTAAGGGATCATATCTCCTATTTAGTATCTTTCCTAACTTAGAGTTTCCTAAAGTAGTGTCATAGGTTGTATATAAAAACTCTGATTTATGTTCTATTTAGTATAAAAAATACTCTGATTTCTACATGGTATCAGCTTAGGTTACGATTTCTTTTCAACCTAGACCATGTCCAAACTCCTTCTCCTACTTGGAGATTACTTCAAATCCAGAAAATTTTTCTAGTTCGATGCTCCATCGATTCATCTGGTTCGACTATCACTTGCCATCGATTGAATGGCAACAATTTTCTTGAATGGTCCCAATCGGTTAAGATTTTTCTCTTGGGCGAGAAAGATTGGACTACGTTATGGTGAAATCAAGAAGCCTGCTGTGATCGATGCTGGTTTTGCTAAGTGGATGCGTGACAATGGTCAGTTATGACTTGGCTCCTTCATTCCATGACCCCAGTATAAGCGAAACTTTCTTCTTTACACCACGTACCGCTGAAATTTGGAGTGCAGTCCATGAAACCTACTCTAGCACGGATAACATTGCTGAATTATATCATGTTGAAGATCAAGCAGCCACTCTTAAACAAGGAACCATGCACATTACTCTCTACTCCAATACCCTTATCGCTCTTTGGCAACAATTAGATTTGTATGCACATTATGATTGGGTAGATCCAAGAGATGCTGCTCTTTATCAACAAATTGTTACTCAACGAAGACTTTTCAATTTCTCCAAGGCTTAAATAAGAACACGGACGAGGTTCATGGCGAGGTCTGGCTATTTCTCCTCTTCCCTCCCTTCGAGAGGCTTTCTCTATGGTCAAGAAGGAAGAAAGTGAAGGTGTGTGATCTTGTCGATGAACCATCTTCCACTTCGAAAGATCGCCTTCTCGACCCATCAATCATCTCCCTCTTCCAAACGGGAGACCTTGGTGTGATCATTGCAAAAGCCCGGCCACTCTAAGGAGAAGTGTTGGAAGCTTCATGGTAAGCCTCGGGATGGAAGTCCAAGCACTTTCAAGATAATAAATCAAGCCTTGTTGCCACCTCTCGTCACTAGTTTCACTAAA
Source organism: Gossypium arboreum (assembly GCF_025698485.1). Lineage (NCBI taxonomy): Eukaryota > Viridiplantae > Streptophyta > Magnoliopsida > Malvales > Malvaceae > Gossypium > Gossypium arboreum. The sequence continues at coordinate 26,337,488 of NC_069074.1, read as the reverse complement.
GAACAGATTGCTGAACTTCAAAACTATTTGGAAAGTTTCAAGGGTCTTGTGAGGTAATCTGGTCATAAAAGATCCGAAGGTAACCTTTCTTCTCGCATTTTCTCCTCCCGTTGACTCCTAATTGGATCCTCGATTCGGTGCTACGGATCATATGATCGGTAACAAGGCATTGTTTCACAATTTTTCCATACCTTTGGTAAAGTCATCAAAAGCGGTGATGGTACCTTGTGCAAAATAGAGGACATGGTAATTGTTATTCTCAATGAACAGATTGCACTTAAAATGTTCTCTTTGTACCAAATCTGGCGTGCAATCTCATCTCTGTTAGTAAATTGTCCACAGACTTGCATCGCTCTGTAATTTTTAATGATCGTGATTGTACTTTGCGAATCGAACTCAAGAAGATGATTGGTAAGGCCAGCTTGCATAATGGTCTCTACATCCTCCCTACCTCTCCTAAAATCGAGATCTCCAAGTCATTTACCGCTTTAGGAAAAGTTGATACTGTTATGTTATGGCACTTTCGTTTAGGCCATCCTAGTTTCCAATACCTTGCAAAATTGTTTCTGCTCTATTCATTAATAAAAGGCCTAATTCTTTTTCTTGCAAAGTTTGCTCTCTTGCCAAACATACTAAATCATCTTATTTTCCTTCTACATACAAGCCTTCTTACCCTTTTGCTTTGATCCATAGTGATATTTGGGGCCCTTCTCGGGTGAAGAATGCTGATAATTGTAAGTGGTTTATCACTTTTATTGATGATCATGAGGATAACTTGGACTTATTTGCTGAAAGATAAATCTGAAACTGCTAGTGTTTTTGTGCAATTTTATAACATGGTTCTCACTCAATTTGGGTCTAAAATCCAGCTCTTTAAATCGATAATGGCGTGAATTTTTGCTAGGTCTTTAGGTGATTTTTTAAGGAAAAAGGCATAGTTCGATTAGTTCTTGTGTTGGAACCCCTGACAAAGCGGCATTGCCGAAAAGAAAAATAGGCACCTTCTTGAAGTTACTCGTTCTCTTCTATTTACCACTAATGTTCCTAAATATTTGTGGGGGAAGCCTTATTAAGCGCCACATATTTAATCAACCGGATGCCTAGTAAGGTTTTAAAATTTCAAACGCCTCAATCTATATTTTTGCAAGACTTTCCTCATTTTAAGCCTATCTCCTCCATTCGCCACTTAAAATTTTTGGCTGCCTTGTTTTTATCCAAAATATTGCTCCTAATAAGTCCAAGTTAGATCCTAAGTCTTTAAAATGTGTATTGGTTGGGTATTCTTCACTTAAGAAGGGTTATAAATGCTATCATCCTCCTTCTAAACGATTTTTCACCACTATGGATATAACATTTAATGAGCAGGATTCCTATTTCACTCAAAGCTGAAATTGGGAAACATGGAGTGATTTTCAGCCACAACAGTATCTCCTCCTAATCTTCATTCTCAACCTTGAATTGCCATCTTGTTCGCCATTACTGCAGATCATCACTGTGAATGCTCCCATTGATTCTCCTGTAGTACCTATGACTAATTCACCTACACCCACTTTAAACACTCTTCCGAAAATACACCTACTCCAATTGACGGTCTTCAAAAACACCACCACCCAAACAACTTCGTGTCTACACAAGAAAAAGAAGACATATCCACGAGACTGTTTTGCAATCTGATTCTTGCCGAGAATTGGATTTGGGTCCATTGCGAAATGGAAGAAGAAATCAGAAGTCCACTACTCTAGATGACTTTCCTATTGCTATTAGAAAAGGGGTTAGACAATTGCACCAAGCATCCTATTGAAAAATTTCTTGGTTATAATTCATTGATGCTGTCTTTTCAAGCATTTACAACAACTTTGGATAAAGAACGAGGTTCCCACAAGCATATTTGAAGCTCTAAAGGATCCAAAATGGAGAAGGGTGTTGAAGAGGAAATTTGTGCACTAGAGAAAATGCTACTTGGACCATTACGGACCTTCCTCAAGGAAAAAAGGTGTCGGTTGTAAATGGATCTTTGCTGTAAAGTATAACTCCAATGGCGGTATCCAACGATACAAAGCTAGACTAGTGGCCAGAGGTTTCACGCAAACATATGGGATGGACTTCACAGAAACTTTTGCACCTGTGGCAAAGCTTAACACTATTCGAGTACTCCTAAGTTTGGCTGTAAATTGCGATTGGAAATTACACCAACTTGATGTAAAAAACGCATTTCTTAATGGCAAGCTTGAGGAAGAAGTCTATATGCAATTGCCACCTGGCTCAAAGTCTATTGAAGGTAGCAACAAGGTTTGCAAGCTCAACAAGTCTCTATACGGGTTAAAACAATCACCCAGAGCTTGGTTCGAGAGGTTCGCTAAAGTCATTCTTCAAAATGGCTACAAGCAGTCCCTTGCCGATCATACGCTTTTCATCAAGGTAACTTCTACAAATAAGAAAGCTATCCTAATTGTGTATGTGGATGACATCATTCTTACTAGAGATGATGAGGAAGAGATTAGCAATTTGAAGAAGTTGTTAAACAGGGAATTCGAAACCAAGGACTTGGGAAAGCTAAGGTATTTCCTAGGAATGGAGGTGGCAAGATCAAAAGAAGGACTTGTGATCAACCGGAGAAAGTATGTACTTGATTTACTCAAAGAAGCTGGTTTTCTTGGTCGTAAGCGGTGATACACCAATGGAGGCAAACTTGAGATTCAATAAAGAAGATGAGTCCTTAGTAGACAGAGAGAAATTTCAAAGGTTAGTTGGGAAACTAATCTACTTATCCTAGACAAGGCCAGATATAGCTTTTCCGTAAATGTGATAAGTCAACACATGACTAATCCTCTTGAAGAGCATATGGCAGCGACAAATAGAATTCTCAAGTACTTGAAGAAAACTCCGGGACACGGCTTAATGTTTAAGAAGACACAAGACAGAATGTTAAGATTTTTACAGACTCTAGTTGGGTGGAGATCTCACCGAAAGAAGATCCACTAGTGGGTCTGCACTTTTGTTTGGGGTAACCTTACAACTTGGAGAAGTAAGAAACAATCTGTTGTTTCAAGAAGTAGTGCTGAAGCTGAATTTAGAGCACTAGCTTTGGGGATATGCGAAGGAATTTGGCTACTTAAATTACTAAAAGAACTTGGCACAAATCGGAGGATCATTTTGAAGTTTTGTGTGATAATCAATCGCCATTCAGATTGCCAAGAACCCATTCAACATGACCGAACAAAGCATGTTGAAATTGATAGGCATTTTATTGCTGATCAAGTCAACAAAAGACAGCCACTCTTTCTTACATTCCTTCGAAGGACAGATTGCGACATTCTTACCAAGGCTTTGCCAAAACACGTGTTCAATAAATTCCTATTCAAGCTGGGATTATACAATGTATATTCTCCACTTGAGGGGATGTAGGAATATTCGTAAATATTTTAGGAATATTTTGTAGATATTTTTTATTAAAATCCCTTATTTTAAGGGATCATATCTCCTATTTAGTATCTTTCCTAACTTAGAGTTTCCTAAAGTAGTGTCATAGGTTGTATATAAAAACTCTGATTTATGTTCTATTTAGTATAAAAAATACTCTGATTTCTACACTTTAGATAAAATGGTTCGATACTTTTGAATGAGGCTTTCCTCTGTGTCTCTGTATATATGAGTGAGAGAGAGAAGGAGAGAAGTCCAGTGATGGTGAGTTAGATGATGCCATTTTTTCACTCATGCATGGATGCTTTTCAGTTAACATGCATAACTACAAGCAGCAACCGCCATGCTTCAGCATAAATATGGTAGATGGTGGCTTTAGATAAAACAGTTCAATGCTTATGAATGAGACTTCCCTCTGTGTCTCTGTGTGTATGTATGAGTGAGAAATTGAGAGAGAGAAAGAGAGAAGTCCAATGATGGTGAGTTAGATAATGCCAGTTTTCCAGTCATGCATGGATGCCTTCCCAAGGGTGCGAAAGCGAAAAGTTGTTGAACTATCTGAAATCCTGCTGATCCATGGTGGTTGCTACTTGTAGTTATGCATGTTAACCAAAAGACATAACTAACAGAGTGAACAGTGTTGAACTATCTGAAATCCTGCTGATATATGGTGGTTGCTACTTGTAGTTATGTATGCTCCAGAGGGTTCAATGAATTGAAATGTTCCAGTTTTATGTGGAAAGTTGTTTTGGATCTGTAGACTTATAACTTGATTTTTTGAACTTTGAATTCCCTATATTAATTGAAAGTTTACTGCAGCGTGAAACAAAATCTGATTAAATGTTGCAAATTTATAGCATGTTGATATGTTTCCATGATGAAGATCCATGGGCTATAATGAACTGTAATTTCCAGGTAAGAGTGGAAGGATCTGTTGAGAAAGTTTCTGATGAGGAATCAGAGCAATACTTTCACAGTCGTCCTCGAGGCAGTCAACTCGGAGCAATCGTAAGCAAGCAGGTCTGTTATTTAAGATTCAGTTAGAATGTGGTGGAAACATGGAATATATGTCCATGGCATTTTTTCAAAAATTTATTTCCATTGGAAGTAAAAATGATCAGTTTGATAAAAAATTAATGTATTTATTTTCTTGCTTCAGAGTACGGTAGTTCCTGGACGCCATGTACTGCACCAGCAATACAAAGAACTAGAAGAAAAATACTCCAAGGAGTAAGTTTTCAGGTTTTTAATGTTTGATCATAATAATTTGATTTTGTGCCAATATTCTTCTATAAGCATTTGTGCTTGGCATGGATTTATTGGCTTGATTTGATAAGTGCTTCTTCTATTTACTTCTATCTTCGATAACAATCTTGTTCCATTTACGTCTATGTTCAATCATGATATAGAATCTCGATCAAAGGTGTTCATCATCTCAAATGATCAGCAATATGAAAAATCTTGAGATTCAGATGGTTAAAAATCAAGAAAAATTAATCCTTACGTTTTTCTTTATGCAGGAGTTTAATTCCAAAGCCTAAATACTGGGGAGGATATAGACTTAAACCAGAACGTTTCGAGTTTTGGCAAGGACAGCCATCCCGTTTACATGACAGGTTTTTTACTTCCATTGTCTTTTGCTATAATGAATATAAAGAGGATTTTATCCAAATTCTATCCTAAGTTCAAAACCTTTCTATATTGGATTGAAATAGAATCTGATTAATAATCGAACCATTGGATTTGGATCCTTGTTCAGATAAATGTTATTTCTGTTCTGAGCTGATGATTAGGTCGGCTGACAATGCTTTCTATGTTTAATTTGCATTAAACAGTGAATCAAGCAAGTCCAAGTCACTCAAAGCTCTTCTTACCCTTCTGTGTCGTCTCTCTCACCATCTGCTCCCTGCAATTCAACCCCCGACCCAACCCAATCACAACTTATGTTGTTCCGACACTTCATTTTCCTTTTCCAACACCCCTATTCAATCCATATCCAGACATGGGTATGTTGGGAATATGATCCTCAAAAGGTCCCTCGAAATACTAGAAAAACTTATAAAAAATTGAATATACCTATGGACGCATATCCAATCCTTGCACCAGAGTTTAAGTAATGTAGCGTACAAAACTCACGTCTCTCAAAAAATGCCACTAGGAAAAACAGAAGCCTATTATGATCTACCTCTCATTTCAAACTATTGTATGGTTAACTTTCAGATGAAAGTTGGTCCAGTTGATAATAATGTGTGTGCTATTTGGCAGGTTGGAATATTCCCCTCAAGAGACTGACGGAAAACGGGTTTGGAAAATTGTTCGGTTGGCCCCCTGAGTTCATATTTTCAGCTTCTTCACTGTCAAGTTAGCCTGTGGTTTTCACAAACCTTCTAACTTGCAAGTATGTATTTTCTGTGGCATTGAGGGGCGGGGGGGTGTGCATGACATTTTACTATAAAAATTTTACATCCTTGACTCTTAAATACCGAAAAGGATCAAAGTTTAGCTCGGGTTTGAAAGATGCGAGTGAATGGCATGGTTCAGGATCTCTTACATAGAGATTGAATCATGAATGAGGGAAAAAAGGATCCTGAAAACACAAGAGTAGTAAATTTACTTCAAATTTATTTGTGTTCTTACCTATTATTTTACTTATAATTTAAAGCCTAGCTACAGTTTTTATCTACAAATTTTAACTTCTTGTTGGTCTCCGTCTATGTTACTTGTATTATGTTTTTCTATAAGGTTTTCATGATGATGACGTCATATCAAACATCATATTATGCGTTTCTGTTTTTTAATGCATTTAAGGGGGCCTTTAAGGATGTTGTCGTCATATGAAAACATTATATCATGCAATAGATACGGTGTGGCCATGGGCCACCCGAGCCTATATCTTAAGAAAAAAACATTGTCATACAAGAGAACCAAAAGCAAGTAAAAAACAGAACACTACGTCCACAAAACATTAATAACAGTCTATGAGGGAGGGATCGTTTTTATTGATAGTAGCCACACACCATCAAACAGATTCAAGGAGACAGAAGGTCAGTCACTGCATTGTCATGTTTTTTGGAATACTTGGCAGAGTTACATCAATTAGTAGAAGTTATGACAACAAACTTATCATTTTTTTCAGAATTTTTTTAAGTGATGTGATGGTCGTTATTTTGCTATCAAATTTTTCGGTCAATATTTTAGTCCAAAAATACGTAATTGCTTATTGCTTTTAATTTTTATTTCGTGGCTTAGGTTGATACTTTTGTATTAAGACTGATAGCTTATATTGATGTGGTATTTATAGTCAATTTAATAATGATATGTGGTAGTCTCTCAATATGTCATGTGGTATATAAATTTTAATTTATTTTTGATAATCAGAAAAGAGAAATAGAGTTACTTAGAATCGAATTCAAGCTCTTATGCCTACAAAATAATGTTTTTATCATTGGATTACGAGATTTTAGCTTAAATTTTAAAATTTAGAAAGAAACGTAAACAAAATGTATACTTTTGCCACATAAAGAACGAATTGAGATAAAATTTTATGTTTTTTATTAATTAATTTATTTTTAAAGTTTTTAAATTTTTAAAATTTGAGAAGCTATTACATTTCATGTAAGCATAGCATAAATTAATGGGGTTAGTTTTTAGGTACTACTTGAAGTTGAGGTATAAACTGCATATTAATCCTTATCAAAATTGATTGCAAAAACTTTATCTCGTTAACCATAATTAAGATTATATTATTCAAAGTTTGCAATTTCAGTTTCAAGCCGTGAAGCATGAAAAAATAGCCATAGCAGCGCCTGCAAAACCTCCATATGAATGAACAAATGTAGTTCTTATAATAAAAATAATCAAAAGGAGCAATAACCTAAAACATACCTTTTTGTAGTTTCCTTATTTTCTATGAAATCAAACAGCAGCACATCCATATTTCTGTTTTTCAAACGTTAATCTGAGCCAAAACTAATGCCTTTTCCGATGTTTTTCCTTCGGATTTCTCATCATCAAATCCAATACCCAATTTTGACATATCGAATTCACTCAAATTCCTTCGTTTCACGATTCCAGATACGTAATTTTTGCTGTTTTGGTTCATTGGTCTCGGACTTTGCAGAAATCCCATGGACCTCGACTTTCTCAGCTTCATTAATGGCGTTTTCGTCTCTACTCCACGGTTTCCTCTTACCAACGCCATGTGATCATCGTCCAACCCGATCTCATCGGGGCCCGTGTCTACCACCACCGACGCCGCTGATGCCTCCGTGATCAATTTGGTTCTCGCCATCCGATCACTGGTAGCTTCAATGTCGTGATCGACTACACTCGTCACACTCGATACTTTCCGGCTGTTCCTCACCAATGACTTATCCACGCCTTTCATGCACCGCCATCGATTACTCCAAACAGGTCTCGCATGAACTCTCTTCCTCACCGCCGTCAAACACTCTACCACCTCGACTATCCCGGGGCGTTCCCCCGCATCGGACCTCACGCACCTAGCAGCCAACGCCGTCAAACTCCTCACCACCTCCTTATCCGTCAGAGAAGCGACGCGGACGTCACAAATCGCGGCGAAATCTCCGGCCTCGATCAGCGGAACCGCCCAGTCAACGACGGACGACGGACTATGATTCATGTCAATGGCACGTCTTCCGCTAATAATCTCTAGTAACAAAATGCCGTAGCTGAATACGTCACTTTTACTGCTGACGTCAGCCGGCTCCAAATAAGCCGGATCGAGGTACCCTAACGTCCCCGCCGGTGGCGTGCACTTGAACCGTACATCCTCCACGTGTCCTCTCAAAGCAAGCCCGAAATCACCCAACCTGGCGTTCCAGTTTTGATCGATCAAAACATTGGAGGATTTGATATCCCTGTGGATCACCGGCGGGTTACTCGAATGTAAAGCCCGAACCGCTTCCGCAACCTGTAAAGCGAACCGAACGCGCATGTGCCAACCTGGCGATTTATAAGAAGCAGAATGTAAAAGATCGTATAAAGAACCGTTCGGCATATATTCCACGACGATTAATTGATCCTCACAAAGAGTATCGGAGCTGTAGCCAATGAGATTGACGAGACGAGGATGATAAACTCGGGAGAGAATCTCAATCTCGTTGTCCGCCGGAATGTTACAGTTCATCTTCGTTTTTTTAACGGCGGCGATTAACTTGCCACTATCGAGAGCAGCTCTGTAGACAGATCCGTGACTGCCTTTACCGAGGAAGTTGCCGGAAGAGAAACCACTGGTAGCGGAAACGAGATCAGCGTAAGCAAACTCCCTGATTTCGCCATTGTTTTTGGTTTTGTGGGGTTTCTTTCTGTGATGAAAACCACAGTTGTAAGGATCGCAGACAGCAATGGCGGACTCAGCATTGCAAGAAGAGAAGTAACCCATTCCGATAGAGAAGTGGGAAACAGCGTTGTATGGTGAGAGGGAAATAGAACGGAGATCGAAAAGGCCATTAGTTGGGAAGAAAGAAGAGTGTGGGTTTAAAGTGTGTACTCATTTGCAGCTTTTTGAGAAGCAAAAGCGATCAAAGTTTGAAACTTTAGAAAAAATTAGTAATATTTATTTGAATTGATTATTGATCTTGCCATGCAAAAAGTAAAAAAAGTAAGAGACTTTGAGAGGAATTTCTCGGGGGAAGGTTTACAGAGGTGGGGTAAAGTGGGTTCCAAGCCGAAGCACATTTACTTAAATTATTCAAAATAAGAATTTCAAAATCGATTTAAAAGTTTTTAAGAAAAATAAAAATATTACTAACACTGGATTTATTTTTATTTTAAATTATATTAAATAAAATTTAATGTTTCGTTTAATGATTAAATTAATAATTTTAGTAATAAAATTTTTTATTAATATAATATCAATGATTCATGTAATTAGAATATTTTAAAATTTAAAGATTAATTTAAAATAAAATAATAATTTAAGGATATTTTGTGAAATTAACACAAAACAATAAAGTTGAGATTTGAAACCTTTGAAGGCAGCCAATTTAGAGGTTGTTTTAGTGTCTGCTATCATACTAAAATCGATTCTCTCTCCAACATTTGGCGATTGATACGATTTCGTTTTGTGCTTGTTTTTATAAACATTTTGTTTTAGTTTTGAAATTTAAAGATAGGTTCATGTTTGTTTTCTTATAGGTATGTTCTTTTATAATTAATAAATTATTGTTACATAAATTAGCAATAAAAAATAGAAGGATAAATTTTATCCAAGATCATTAAACTATTAAAAGTTTACGTTTTAGTCAATCAACTTCAAAAGATTACAAAATAATTATTTAATTATTTAGAAATTTTATTTAAGTCACTAGATTGTTAAACTTATTGTATGCATGGTGAAGTTAAAAAAAATTTTGGGGTAAGTAGAATTAAGTTATATATTTTTATAATAGTAAAAATGTAATTTTACTGTTTTAATAACTTATATCTTTAAATTTTAAAAGATTAAATCAATTTTTTATCATTTTTAGGGCTAAAATGTAATATTACTATTACTAATTTAAAATTTTATAAATTTTAAAGGGTTTAAAAGAAAATTTTTCCATTTTAAGGGGCCCGCCTAGCTACACCCTTAGCTATATGACCTTCTCTGTTCACACCATAGAATAGAAAGCCTTTCTCTTCTACAATTCTTTTTTTTTTTATGAAACAACTTTGAACGTCATGAATATACAAATAAAAATCCAAACAACTTTCTTCTTTGATTTTTGACACTGACAATCAAATTGACTTGAATCTAAAGTTTGTTCTACTCGTCGAGGGGTATTGATTCATTGTATCAGTTGTCAAATTGTCGCTTAAAGCTCACTAGCTAGACTTTAAAAAAAAATTAATAACCCATTAACTTAAATAAAAGCTTTGAATAATTTAGTGACTTAAATGAAAACTTTTGAATAGTTCAATGACCATTTTGTAACTTTTTTAAGTTGAGTGATAAAAGCGCAAACTTACTAATAGTTTAGCAACCCCAAGTGTAGTCTACCCGAAATAAAACTAATGTATTGAATTTTAACCAGACACTTTGATCTAATTAAATCGGGATGAATATCAAAGGTACACATAAACTTTAATTAAATGTGCAATTTGATACTTGATTTTGATTTAGTACAATTATACACATGAAATTTTAATCATGGTTCAAATGTATACGTGAAAGTTTAATTTTAATTCAGTTTTACACATTTAAAGAAACAATTGCATTGATATTGGACAAATTTAATTATTTGTGAAAATTGAATTAAATCAAAATTTCATGTATAAAAATACAGAAAATCAAAAGTTCACTATAACGTTACATATTAAACTAAATTTCATGTGTAATTTTGAGATTTATCCATTAAAATTTAAAATAATTTTAAAATCAAATCTAAATATAATTTTTTTATGATCAAATATACATTTGTGTCAAGTATAGAATCTTACCAATATTCATTGTTATTATTGAAAAATAAATATACAGAGTTTTATATAGTCACAAAAATTATATAATTTAAAAAAAATAGGATGAATGACGTTGAATCTCTGTCTAATGTCCGGACTAGCGTAGGGGATGACTCTTTCGCTGATTGTACTACCAAAAAGGTCCGTTTCAAAGATGGAAGTGATGACTCTGTGACTAATATGATGGTTGACTTGTCTCCAACGAACGGAGTTTCATGGAAGGACAAACTCTTACTTGGGGCGACCTCAAACACTTTTGATGGGGACGCTAATTTGGATTTAGAGTATGTCAATGGTGATATTCGTAGATCTAATCTCAACAGTATACCTGCCATTGACTTCTCGGAACGCATCAACAAAATTTTGATCAAAGCAATAGAACTTACTGTAGTGGTCAAGTTGCTTGGGCGCAACATAGGTTATGGGGCTCTGCTTAATCGTATAACTAGCTTCTGGAAGCCTGCACAACCCTTTTGTCTAATGGATGTTGCAAACGGATACTACCTCGTTCGATTTCAGTGTAAGGGTGATTATGGTGTGGCACTAACCCAAGGCCCTTGGATAGTGTTTGGACACTATCTCACTGTTCAATCATGGACAGTGGATTTTGACCTATCAAGACCCTTTCCCTGCAGTGTGCTTGCTTGGATCTGATTCTCAGGCTTACCGAGATTCCTGTATCAAAAGAAGATCTTAGAGGAGATTGGTAGCTTGGTCGGAAGAGTTGTGAAACTTGACATCAAAACCAACAACCGCGAAAGAGGACAATTTGCCAGAAAGGCTGTCTTTGTTGATTTAGGAAAACCCCTCACTTCCCAAGTTTTTATTAATGGACGACTGTAACGTGTGGAATTCGAAGCTTTACCTGAGGTATGCTTCTCGTGTGGTAAATATGGACACCCTACAAATTTATGCCCTTCTTCTTTGACAGGTACTAACAGTCATGACGGAGAAGGAAATCACAAGGACTCTCTGAATAACAAATCTGCTCCGGCAAAGACTGGTGATGCTCTACCGACGGTGGGTGATCCCTTTGGCCCATGGATGGTGGTTGAACGCAAGTTAAAGCGCAAACAAGACAAGATTCGTGGGCAAAAATCAAAAATCACGGAAGGAAATTTGGAAAGTACCAGATTTGAAGCTTTATCTTCCATGGATTCTGAGTCCATTTTTCCTAATTTAAGGGAGCCATCTAAGGAACTAGGAACAGTTAGGTTTTCAAAAGGGGACTTCCTTAAAAAATTAAAAGGAAAAGAAACGGAGCTTGGGTCTGGACAGGTGGCTGCGGATAATTTGAGTGAAGGCCTGTGGGGCCATATGGGTAATTTTGGGCCACGTCTAACATCCATGCTTATTAAATATAGTAGCACGGGTCAGAAGTTAGGAGTGGGGGCTTACGCTTCACCGCGGGCTGTAGACTAGGCGTTTGGTAGCGTTGGGCCTGGTTCGGCATTAGGCCATACACATAAGGATAGCAGTCGGGCGCCTAGCAGCTTTGAGCCTAATCTGGCTCTGGGCCATTCACATAGAGAATCTGGGCTTTCGTTGGAGTGCTTTGGACAGCAGCTGACTTCGGGCCAGACTTTAATTTCTAATAATTTGGGCTTGGAAGGTGCAGCGGGTTTTGTGCTTAAAGACCTAATGGCTTCTATTTCCTTTTCTAAGGACTTAGGCACCTCTCTTCACGTAAATCCCACTTTCGATAATCATCTTGAGGCAAAATTGGGGCCTATTTCTAATGCACTTGATTCTAAAAAGCACACTGCTGTCATTTTTCAAAAGAAATTAAATATTATATCTAAACCAAAGGCGCATGTGAATCTTCCAATTATTCCTAAAGGACATGTTGGTGAAGTAGGAAAGGAAATAGTCATAGTGGGAAATCTCTTATTAAATCCATTCGTGGACTTGGAGGGAAATTTAAACCTACCAGTAATCCACGAGTCTCTCTCCCTGAAGCTATGGGTTCTATGGCAGAGCTTATTAGTGTGCAAGCTGGAATTTCTTCAGATAATCCAGAAGTTAAATCTGACAATCTCTAAGCTACTGGTTGCTCTTAAAAGGTTAGCTCTTTCTCCTTTTTTATTTTTTATGAATTTTTCTATTTTTTTCTTGGAATTATTAGGGTTGTGCGAGTTCTAAATTTATTAGAGTCTTCTGGGAATATAATCGACAGCATAAACTAGATTTGATAAGTCTTCTGGAAACTCGGGTTAGCGGTGAGAAAGCGAATTTGGTTATTGCTAAGCTTGGCATTAATAATTCTCACCGTGTGGAAGCGGTCGGTTTTTCTGGAGGCATTTGGATTGGTTGGAAGGATTTGGTAAATGTGGAGGTGCTCCAAAGCCAACCCCAATTTGTTTTAGCCAAAGTTTCTGATAGCTCCCTTCAGCAGCCTTTTCTTACCTTCTTCATGTTTGGCAGTCCTAATAGTCAGAAGATATAACGACCCAAAATCCGTGGGCACTAGAAAAGTATGTTATCGGGCCTCTGTCTTAGTGAAATAAGTTCGAAAATAATTATTAAAAATATTTATGAGTCTAGTAGTGTGTTTAATTAGGTTTTAATTAAGTAAATTTAGCTTATTTAGAGTAATTAGTAAAAAGGATTAAATTGAATAAGGGTAAAAGTTTAATTATAATTAAAGAAAAATTAGAAGGACTTAAGAGGAAATTAAACCATTTCCTATAGCTGAGGCGGTTTAACGTGGAAAATATCAAAGATTTTATTGATTAAAAAATATATATATTTATTTAATAATTAAGTATATTATATTATATTATATATATTAAAAGAAACAAATAAGTTAAAAGAAAAGGAAATGAAAACGAAAACAGAGAAGAAACAGGGGAGAAAGAAGAAAGAAAAGGGGAAATAGGGTTTATGAAGTTTGGAGTTAATTGGTAAGCTCAATCAAGTCCTTTTCTCATAATTTTGATATTTTAGAAGTCTTAAAACAAGTTTTTGATGAAATTAAGTTGTTAGTTTGGAAGTTCTTAGGTTTTTAAACAAAGTTCATGTTGAATAAAATGATGAAATAGGGGTTTAATTGAATGAAATTCAAGTTAGAATAGATATAAGGATTGAATTGCAAAGTAAGTTATAAGTTTTGTGTTTTAGGGACTAAATTGAGGAAAATTCGGAATTAATAAAATATGTTGAAAATTTAATAGTTAAATTTGAGTTTAAATGAAATTTGAATAGGAATAAGGTGTGAATTGGTGTTATAAATTTGGTTATTAACATTTTACATCAAAACAGTTTTGGGAAGTAGCAATGGTCTGACTTTGAAAATTCACTAAAATTTTATAAATTGAACTAGAGGATGAACAAAATATGGAATTAAAGCTTATTGAGTCTAGTTTCTTATAGTAGAAACAGTGTAAGCAATTAATTGATGAATCAAGAGATATTTGAAATTTTGTAATACTGGTTCGGGGTGATTTCGAGATGTCCTGTTTTAACTTTGAAAATCATTAAAATTGTACAAAAATTATTATGGAGTGTAATTTATATATGTGAACTCCTTAATGAATCTAGTTTCAAAATAAATAAACAAGAACCTTATTCGAGTTCTGTACAATGAGATAATTTATTTTTAGTAGAGAGAGGTCAGAACTGTCAAATGAAATAACAGGGGAGTATTTAACGAATAAACTGTACTAAATGGCTAGACCAAAAATTCTGGAAATTTTATGGTTAGAAGATATATGAGTCTAGTTTTAAGAAAAATTTACGAATATTAATTTGGAGTTTCGTAGCTCAAGATATAAATAATTTAGTAACAATGACTCAAGTAGACAGCTTAATGGTGAAATTATATATATATACATTAAAAATGGTTAAATTTGCATGTTTAGGCTCATGAATTAAATTGAATCATGTTGTATTGATGATTATAAATTATTATTTTCGTAGCTAAGAAAGAACCTGAAGCATCAGCATCGAAAGGAAAGGAGAAAGTCATCGAGGACTAAAACAGGAGAATTACGGTGTGTATTACTATAATTCGAATTTTAATTATTATTGATTGCTGAAATTTTAATTGTTATGTATGGTAAATAAGACTTGAGGTAAGTATGTGAAATTGAAATTAGAAAAAGTAAAATAATACCCTATTAACTCGTCGGACTAGATTCGATACAAATGGCATGCCATTGGATTTGTGATGTGATGAAGAGATTGTAGTTCTACCGAGAAGATGTTTCGTTATTATATACTTGGTTTATCCGAATAGGCATTTAATGCTTTATTGGTGTGTTTGGGAGGATATATTATACCGGTGTGTTATGGAGGATTTACAATATTCCGGGTGTGTTTGGGTTGGATATTCTGGTGTGTTTGGGTGGAAATCCGCGTATCTGTCATAGTCCGAGCTTTGTTAATAGGGTAAATAATTGAAATGAAATTTTGAAAATGAGATTATTTGTTAATAGGGTAAATAATTGATGTTTGTAATTTATTAATGTTAAATAGTCTTGGATTATAGTAATACCACTGAGTATATCCATACTCGCATGCAGTTGTTTCGTATGCGTAGGTTAGTAGAAGTCAAGTGTCCCTCAAAGATCCGAACAATCCCGACT
Organism: Gossypium arboreum; assembly: GCF_025698485.1. Taxonomy (NCBI): domain Eukaryota; kingdom Viridiplantae; phylum Streptophyta; class Magnoliopsida; order Malvales; family Malvaceae; genus Gossypium; species Gossypium arboreum. Next base: position 26,322,021 of record NC_069074.1, on the reverse strand, counting down.
CCAACACAAGCTTGGTGATGTATATTTTTCTTTTGGGTAAAGGTGGCATGTACATAGGTGTTATTTAGTCACTTGAATATGTATATTACTTTGGGTAGTGAAGGATGAATTATAAAATTTAGATGGTTAAATGAAATGGTAAGGAAAGTACATGATATTTTGATACATGAACATCAAGTTGTTAAATGAATGAAGTTTTAATCAATTTTGAATGATGCTATAATAGTTATTAAATTAAAATTTTGTTAATAATATAAATATTAGTATATGAATGTGAAATATTGGTGTTGGTTGTTTTGGTTTGAATTTGCGGGAGGTTTAGGTAAAAATAAGCGAAATGTCACTAAAATTTTATAAAAAATTTGGAATACTCGAACAAGTCCCGTTCTACTTTTAATACGTGTTTGAACTTCGAGAGTTCAAGATAGGGACTTAATTATTATATTATACTATGAAAGTTATATTAATTGTAAATTATTCGTAAGTTGTCTGATAAGTCCGGTAATGCCTCATAACCTCGTTCCGGTAACGGTTTGGGGTTAGGGGGTGTTACAGAAGAAGAGGCATTTATTGGAGATTTTGCAAAATTTTATTCCTATGAATGGGTCACCGTGGGTGGCGATAGGTGACTTTAATACCATCCTTTCCCCTAGTGAGAAAAAAGGGTGGACGTGTTATAGGCAAAAGGTGTCCTTTCTTTGGTAATTTCATGGATTCTGTCCAAATCAATGATTTGGGTTTTCGGGGGTCCCAGTTCACTTGGCAAAAAGGAGGGATTGTTGAGAGATTCGACAGAGCTATTTGTAATACTGCTTGGAATGCGAAATTTTTGAACTCAATGGTGACACACTTACATCGACTTAAATCTGATCACAGGCCTCTTAAATGATCTCTTTTACCTGAAGTTCATTCTTTGAAAGGACGTCTATTCATATTTTTAGCTAGTTGGATTGAACATTCATCATTTTCGAATTTTGGCAAAGAGAATTGGAAGACGCCTGCGAGCATGTCATCCATTCATTCCAAATTCACTGATCAGGTTAAGATTTGGAACAAAGAGGTTTATGGTCACATCTTCACTTGTAAAAAGCTCTTGATTCGTAAACTAGAACTTATTTAGTCTGAACGGGATAGATCTAACTCAAAGTCTCTTAAGCAAAGAGAGATGGATGTGAGAGAGGAATTAGAAAATGTGCTTCATCATGAAGAAATTCTTTGGAGGCAAAAAGCGCATTGTGACTGGTTAGTTTTGGGTGACTGCAACACAAAATTCTTCCACTCACGTACACTGAGGAGACGCAAACAAAATAGAATTACTGCTTTGAAGAATAGCAAGGGAGAATGGGTCATGGAAGATGATCAATTGAAGCTTGAAGCAGTTAACTTCTTCTCCAAATTATACGGCGAGCATCCTGGGCCTAAGAGAGTTTTTCCACCTGTTACCTTTCCGTGCCTTAAAGATGAAGATTTTAATTTTCTTAACAGACCAGTTTTGGATGAGGAAATTAAAGCAGCTCTTTTTGATATGGCACCCTTAAAGGCTCCAAGGAGTGACGGTTTCCATGCCTTGTTCTATCAGAGTCAGTGAGATCATGTTGGCATTTCGGTTTGCACATGGGTTAAGGAGGTCTTCAAAGGGAAAAACATTGATTCAGATTTGAATAATTCTCTTATTGTGCTTATTCCCAAAATTCAAAATCCTGTGGAGTGCTCTCAGTTCTGACCAATTAGCTTATGTTCGGTCCTTTATAAGCTAGTCATGAAGATTATTGCCAACAGATTCAAAGTGGTCTTTCCGAGGCTTATCGCTCCAGAGTAAACTGGTTTTGTCGTAGGAAGGAACATCACTGATAACATCATCATTGCCCAAGAAGTCATTCACTCGATGAGGGGTACGCAGAAAAACAAGAAGTGGATAGCTATCAAAATTGACCTGGAGAAGGCCTTTGACAGAGTATGTTGGGATTTCATTGAGGCGTCACTCCAAGCTGTAGGTATTCCTATTTTTTTACGTAATGTTATTATGCCTGCAATTTCTAGCTCTACTATGCAGGTCTTGTGGAATGGCGTTTCGACCCAGAAATTTTGACCAGCTAGAGGAGTGCGTCAGGGATGTCCTTTATCTCCTTATTTGTTTATTCTTTGTATGGACTGGTTAGGTCTTAGTATCCGCAAGGCCATTGATGTTGGTAATTGGTCTCCTATTAGGCTATCCCACGGTGGCCCACCGTTATCTCACCTTTTCTTTACAGATAACTTGATTCTCTTCGGTCATGCGGAAGAAAACCAAGCTCGAGTCATCAAAAATATTTTAGATGAATTTTGCGGTTATTCGGGACATCGGATTAATTCACGAAAGACTAATATTTTCTTCTCAAAATGTGTTAATGATAACTTGGGGATCGTTAAGTGGTTTCTTTGGTTTCTAAAAAGTTACTAATTTGGGTCACTACCTTGGAGTTCCACTCCTACACGACAAAGTCACTAATAGCACTCTAAATTTTGTAGTGGAAAGGGTTCGTAATAAATTATCTAGTTGGGATGCCAGACAGCTCTCTTTAGCTGGAAGGGTTACTTTGGCTCAATCTGTTATTCTCTCGATTCCTAGCTACTTCATGCAGACAATGATGGTTCGAAAAGGTATCTGTGATGAAATTGAACGCATTGTTCGAAAATTAGTCTGGGGAACTCATAATGGTAGCTTAAAGACGGCCTTGGTTAGTTGAGATTCAGTGTGCCAGCCCAAGTCTAATGGAGGTCTTGGCCTTAGACAGGTAAAAGACCATAATACCTCATTTATGATGAAGGTTGGTTTTAATATTATTTCTAATACTAATGCCCTCTGGATTCAGGTGCTTCGTTCTTCGTTCTAAATACAGAGTTTCTAGTGGTTTACCTGATGACTTGTCTAAGAGTGGGTGTTCCTTCTTATGGAGATCCATCTCTAAGGTATGGCCCCTCATTCGTGAAAACCTAATATGGTCAGTCAGAGGCGAAAGTAGCATCAAATGCTGGCAAGACCCTTGGATTCCTAATTGTGGCCTCTTATTTAAGTTCATCCCTTGTTCTGCTAACCCTTTTTTAGATTGTTCCCTTAATAGTATGGTTGCGGGTGATGGCTCATGGCAGTTAGATCTTTTTAGACCTTGGGTTCCGGAGGAGATTATCAACAAAATTACAAGTATCCCACCTCCGCACCCTTCATCAGGCTCTGACCGAATTATTTGGAGAGCTTCCTCGGCTGGTTCATTCTCTCTCAAAAGCGCCTACGTGAAAGTTTGTGAAGACACTTTCAATGCAAAAGACTAGATCTAGGAATTACCTTGAAAGTTTCAAGGTCCCTATCAGATTCACTTTTTCATTTGGTTGGCTCTAAAGCACCGTCTTTTAACAAATTCTGAGAGGGTAAGGTGTAGCTTTGGGAGTAGTAGTGCTTGCAGCCTTTGCGGTCATGATTATGAAGATGTTGTGCACATACTCAGAGATTGTGATGCTGCCAAACGCATTTGGGACAAACTCATTCCACAACAAAACCTTTCTGCTTTCTACTCTAGATCTCTTTCTGATTGGATGACGAGTAATCTTCGGAGCCATTTTACTCCTCTAGATGGAATAGATTGGTCCTGTCTCTTCAGGATCACTATGTGTCGTATTTGGAAAAATCGAAACCTATTCATCTTCCAAGGTATTACATGGAGTGTTGATGAAATTATTAAAATCTCCAACAGCTGGGCAAAACAATAGTCATCCACTTTAAAGTTCTCTTTCCATAGAGCACGAGGTCACCTTCACAGTTGGCCTTTACCTAACAGTTGGGTGAGTTTAAACACTGATAGTTCAGTTAGATTTGATGAAGGCTTCGCTGCAAGTGGTGGATGTTTGAGAGATCATAATGGCGAGTGGATCATCGAGTTCGCTAAATATTTGAGAAATTGCACTATTTTGAAGGTAGAGCTTTGGGGAATTCTTGATGGGCTGAATCTTATCTTAGATAGACGCCTTCAGCGAATCCTTATCCAAACGGATAGCATTGAAGCTATTAATTTAATTTTGGACAACTCTTCCGGGAGCTCAAATTCTGCCTTAGTTTGAAAAATTCATCTCATCTTGAGGGAGATGGAGCAGTGGAAAATTCAATACATTCCCAGAAAAAAAATTTAATTGCTGATACTTTGGCTAAGTTTGTTCATACTAGGAGATTAGGCTTAAGATTGTTTGTAGATCCTCCTTTGGGGATCTAAGCTTTTACTTTGTATCTTTTTTTATTACCAAAAAAAAAATTAATATACATGACCGATGGTAAGTAAAAAGATATAATTTTCTATAATTAACTGAAATTCGGTAAAAGGATTAAAATCTTCCATTGATTAAGGATTAATTGGCAAAAAGATTTCCATGGTTTAGGTAAACTTGATCAAGAATTTCAAATCCCAGATCTTGAATTTTCCTTCTACAATCTAAATTATTTTAGTGCAAATCTAAAGTCAAAATGCAATGATGGTAGGAAACAATCTTAGACTGGATTTTACTATTAGAAATAAAAATAATAATAATAAGATTTACTATTAAACGCAATAAATAATATTTAATCTAAATTTGAAATTAATTTAATTTTGTGGTTTAATGTTAAAATCAATCATATTTCATTATTTTTCAAATCTGAAATCAATAATATTAGGTGTTTTTCTTTACATTATTATAATTTATGTATCAGTTTTATTGACTATTTTATATTTTTAGGTTTTGAATATGTGATGTATCATTTTGTATTGTCATCTGCTTTTTGTTATTTATTTAAAATTTTAAATTCTCATAAAATGAAAATCATTCTAATATCCATATCAAAATTTTAAGATTAAACATATATTTTAATTTTTCAATGTTGTATTTTTAAAGAAACTAAAAGTATTTTAATTAAAACATACAACTCACCTATTGCAAATAAAAATGGTTTATAATCTATCTGAATTTTATAATTAAATAATTTATAATATCATGCACTTGTATGTTGGCACTTGGCAGGTTAATTATTCATGTGTTTTTTTAATCAACAATTCATATTTTTATAATTTTTAGTATAATGTTATACATCAAATTGTGTTAATATCACTTTACATGCATTCTATTTTAATTATTTTAACATATAATATTTGTATTGTATTCAAAATTACAATTTATATTTATCCAAAATATTACGATTTTATATTTTTGAGTCATAAATAATGCTAAACACAGTTTTCTAAGTTAAAATGTTTTTAAAAACAACTTTTAAAGCTATAATATTTAACTCTTGTATTTGAAGAAGTAATTTTGAGTCAAATAATCTTTTAAACTCCTATTTATATTTCAATATATTTTATGTAATATTTATATTAAGTATATAATTATTTCTTTATTAAAATTTATTTCAAAAGTATAACATTATATATTAAAATCTACAAATGATTTTATTTTAATATTTAAAATATGTTTTATATATTTTAAATTAAAATTTACAATTAATTAATATTAATAGCTTTAAAATATTTAAAATTATATTATATATATCAAAATATTAATAATAAATGTAATTTATTACTATTATTTTATCAAAGTTAAAAAAAATTATTTTAAGTGACGGTATCTCCATGAAAGCTTATTGGGTTAATATATGACTTCAGCCCTGAAGTATACTTAATTCTACAATTTGGTACTTATATTTTTTTTCTCAATTGGATAATTATGGTTTTATGCGGTCCAGCACTTTACACCTTCATTATAGAATGTTGATGTCGCACTCTTTGACCATTAAGCAGTTTGACACGTGATAAATTTTTTTAAAAAAATTAACCATCTTTTATAAAAAAAATTTTAAAACACATGGCAAAATAATAAAATATATTTTAAAATTTAACGAATCAAATTTTTTTTATAAAATTTGAAAATTAAAAAATCTCCCAAAATTCATATAAATAAATAGACATTGAACTTAATTAGAGCAATAAAAAGGATGAAAATATATGAATGATTTGGTGTGTGTCCTTTTCTTGCACGAAGTAAGCTATAGGATTGGTTCAAGAGATAAAAGAAATGGCCTAAAATTTTAGAAAACCTTTCCTTATTTTATTTATGCATCACAGACATTTTGTAACAAGATTATTGTATTTAAAATATTTATATTTATATAAAATTTTAAAAAATTCCTTTATTTTATTTATATATCGATAAATTTTACATTTAAGTTTTATTTTGTAACAAGATCATCGTATTTAAGATACTTATATTTATATAAATTTTAGAAAAATTTCCCTTATTTTATTTATACATTAATTAATTTGACATTTGAATTTTATTTTGTCACAAGATTATCGTATTTAAGATACTTATATTTATATAAAATTTTAGAAAACCTTCCCTTATTTTATTAATGCATTGACAAATTTGAAACCATATTTAACATAATTATATTTATAAAAAATTTAAATATTTACATATTTACATCAAATTTATTATGTTTTAATTATTATTTGGTATAAAATTTATGTAATGCAATGGTATGGTGTGAACTATAAAGAATTCAGAGGATTAAGGTGGGTTTTAATTTGAAGTGATAGGCCACCGCCTACACAAAAGCAAAGACAAATAGAGAATATAAGATGGGCCGGTGAGCACGACAGGCCGGCCTGACCAGTCAGTATCTAAGTTCGCTTTAACCATACTTCAGATGGTTGTGGGTGTTGCTTCACTTTCGTAATCAACATGACAGACTGTGTGTGTGATGTGAGAGATTTTAAGGATGTAAGTAAAATATTGGTGTTTGTAAATTATTTGAATTTTTAAATTTGATTCAGTAATTATTGAGTTAAAATTTGAGTTTAGTAATCTTAACTCGAACGGCTTACGAACCTTATCGAGCTTTTCATATTTTTATATTACTAAATTATATTATTGCCTTTAATATATATTAACCCTAAACTTAATTATTAAGTTGAGCTCAAGCACTGTAGCTCAATTATATCTTGTGTTAAGCTCGAGTTGAGTATTGAACTCCAAATTTCTAGTCAAGCATAGTAGTATTCGTGCTCGACTCAACTTGATTACACCCCTAGGAGCTTTCTTCAATTTTGACTTTTGTCTCTCTCTGCCTACCTTTAACTTTGACCTACAATGTTACACCCATAATATAATTACTAAAATTCTATCATACGCATACATGTGTGAAAACTACATATTTAGAATATAAGAGCGTGCTTAAAAATAATGTACAATAAATAATCAAACGTGTGATTTGAAACTAATTAATAATAACACGTGCAATATGTAACACCCCTCACCCGGCCCAATCGTCGGGCCTAAGCTACGGGATGCTAGTACTGTTACCTGACCAATTCATATTCAAATCTCAACAATAATTCATTCAATCATCAATTCTTATCATAATTGCATGCACATCATAGTATACAAGCAAAACCAAACTCAATCGAGCTTACAAAAGCTCTAAAGTTGACCCGAGCATGAATGAGGACCAAACTGCAAACTTTTCAAACTGTGAGCATAGGTATCAATACCCAAGTCAGGTACCGATACCATCCATAATTTCAATGTTTCCAAAATCAGGTTAAAAAAATTATAAGTATCGATATTTGGAATAAGGTATTGATGCTTCTGATAGGATGTATTGATACCATTTTGGCATTTTGCCATTTTCAAAATTTTGGACATAAGTCAATCGTATCGATACCTGTATAAAGTATCGATCTTTGAAGATAAGTATCGATAATGTATATTGGTATTAATACTAAATTAACATTCTGTCATTTTAAAATACTATCCATTTGGTAAAGTACCAATACTTCAACTTATAGTATCAATACTTTTTGCCAAAAATCCAAACATATCACATTTTGGTCCTATTTCATGCCAAAACAAGACTTAAACTCATATGGTGCTTTTGAGCACACATTACTACCTACACAAATCAATTCAAACCATACCAATGTACCACAATTCAACCATTCCTCAATCCATAATTCTAACATGTCATATTTGGCATTTACATCACAACAATTTAATTTCTACCTAAGCAATTCATACCATTTGAATTAAACACTTATTCCATGCATGGCAATTTCATATACCAACCAAGCATACCAATGACCATCAAATAGGTACTTTACTAGACATATCATCCTATGAAATCATCAACTGTTACTCACATAGAGAATACCATTTATTATCAATAAGTACTCAAGCATCATCATTAACTTTACCATTCATATGCCTCAACTAAAGCTTAAAACATTACCATCATTCACACTTGAGTACATAAAAGAAAGCCATTCAAAGTTAAGCCACATTTGATATTCAAAACACCATCATTCAAGGTATACACTTATATGTAACATTTCCTATATACATGCCACATAAACTAATCCAGAATGTTTAAAAGTCTACCAAATTAGAAGCTGGATAGAGTGAGCTCTAAGGTGATTCAATCGACATGTTCCGCAAAATGACCACTACAGAAACAGAAAACAAAACAGAGCAAGCATTTTGAATGCTTGGTAAGTTTATAGGTTTTAAAACAGTAAACTCACCTCAATTCATAATTAACGTAACAAATTAGCTAACTATACGATTTTCCTATTTTCACATTTAACAACAATAAGGCGAGTTCATCAAATGCAAGTCTTATAACATTTCAAATGTACAATATAATTCAATTCAGTGCTATTCTATCAGAATCATTAAATATATATATAAAAACATCATTTACAGCAGTCCAATCACTATTAGACATTTTCAACCTCAATACATTTCATCATTTTGTCATTTCCCTTTTTCATTTACCGATTAGTCCGATGAACTATAATGAACAGATATGGATATCGGGTAACTACACCAAACCAGATTACTCATTAGAGCAGTAACTACACCACACTAGCGCACCAAAGTGCAAAGCCTGTAGGCACATATATCATACAACAGTACATCCCTCCACCACACTAAGGTCTCCGTAGAGACATAACTTGATAATTCGCAATAAATGTTAGATTTGGCACAGTCAGTGAATTCTCCATACCTTAGTATACATTGTATCATCTCTTTTACATAACTAGTACAACACGTAATCAACCCTATTTGCATGTCAATTATATCCAATCCTTTCTTAAATTCAACCGGGCACATTTAATACTTCCATCAATTTATTACAATTCAGTCCATTTCTCACCTTTTTGTACCAATCTGTATACAATCCAAAATACATTCACACAATATAAATTCATAATTCAAACACATACATTACATTTGCATATATATATATATATATATATATATATAGCATATGAACTTACCAGACCAAAACGACAATAAGTGCAATGTCGGGGACTAATCCACAATATTTCTTTTCCTCAATTATCTACCGATTGATTTAAATCTTGATCTATATGGTAATTCATTTCAATATATCAATTTCAAATACCTTATAACATTTTTTTATGCACATGCCAATTCGATTTTGTTTTACAAAAAATCTCCTAAATTTTTGCATTTTATTCAATTTAGCCCCTAAAACTGAAATTGTCCTAACTTTCAAATTTAAGCTTCGATTTTGAAACTGATTTCAATCTCATCCTTCTATAGCCCTCTAGAAAAACATTTATAGAATTATAATATCAAATTTCAAATTTTATGCATTTTAGTCCCTTTGTTCAAAACTAACAATTTTTATTTTACAAATTAGTCCTTTTCATATCTAAGCTTCAAATCCTACCATTTAACATCAAAAGCTTCAAGAAACAACAATGGTGACTTTTATAAACTTTAACAGTTTTGCAAAATAGTACCTAGGTTAGTTAAATAGAGCAACCACAATCTCAAAAACATAAAATCTATGAAAGAAGAAAAAATGAATATGACAACTTTTACTAATGTTTTAACAAATTTTTATTTTAATTTTAACATTATTTTTCACTTAAATAAATGCCCCAACCGTCCACTATTCTTAGAAAGTGGTTATTTGCCACTTAAATCCTTGAATAAAACCATTTAAGCCTTTTTAACTAATAAAAAGCAATTGCGATTAATTTTTACAGTTTTTACAATTCAGTCCTTGTACTTTAATTGCTAACTGATCAACAAAATTACCAGATTATAATTCAATATAACACTATATTAGACTCGTAAATATTAATAATCATATTTATGGACTCGATCATTTAATAATGGGGTTTCGAAACTACCGTTTTCGGTGCCACTGAAAAATAGGCTATTACACAATATGTGCAATATTAAAATAAAAAATATATTAAATTGTGAATAAAATAAAATTTAAACACGTAAATACATCATATTAAGAATATTAAATGCACTAAAATTGTTTATCAAAATGTTATCATCAATCTTGAGTTGATGTCGAGTTAATTTGTGACATTAACTCAATTAATAACATTAATAATATATTTATATATACAATTATTGGAGGTAATAAAGTGTGCATGATAAAATTAAAATATACAAAATATTTCTTGATAAAGTATTAGTTGAGTGGTAAAGTTCTAATCCTACCACATGCAAATTATTTAGTGGCTTTTAAAAATAAAAGACTAAAATACCCTAGGAAAATATAAATTATTTTAAATATTGAAGAATATTTTGTAATTTCCCTAATTGAATTAGTGCCCGTTGACTCGTGGCACCAACTCAATCACGGGTTTAAATAATAGTATAGATACTATGTTTAAATTTAAAATTATGGTATGAATATGTGAATATGATACAAAAACATAGTGTATACTAGAAATCCTATCACACACATATGTGTGTGGAAACCTAAATATATAACACAAATATGTGTTTAAAATTAAAATGTGCATAACAAAATGTGAAATATATATATAATTGTATAAATATATCAAAATAAAACTTTAGTTGAGTGGTAAACTAAATGTTTTACTAATGCAATTGATTCGGTCTAAACTCATTATAAGCATCTTTTATTTATTTTTAAATAGAAAGATTAAAGTACTTTTGAATAATAAAACTCATTTTAATTACGAATGACATTTTCATAATTTTCATAATTGAGTTAATGACCTGATTGAAGGTAACACTAACTCAGTTAAAAGCTTAAATAATAGTAGAGATAAAAATATATAACATTGATATTTAACCACCGACAACAGGGGAGTAGTAAGAAAGGGAAGATAGGAGCCTTGGTCCTCTTGATCAAATGAATGAATTACTTTTCAGGCTCTCCAAAAATGAAAACATTTAATTTGTAACGATTCATTTTCTAATGGTGTTAACAAATTTTGATTTTGGAGTTAAATTGTTAAAACGAAATGATTAGTTCCGAATTGAAAATTCATATATCATCAACGATAGTGATAAATTAAATTATTTAATAAAATTAGCATGAATGGATTGATAATTATAATAAAAAAAAAAAACTAAATCATAGAAGTAGAATCGCTATTAATTTTTATTTAAAGGACTAGTTGCATGTTATGGTAAGGACTTTTGAATAAATAAATCATAAAGATAATATGTTAATGGAGGGACATCATCATTATCATCCATAAATATTAATGATTTCTCAAGTGGATATATATATTTATTTATTTAAATTTAGACATAATATATAATAATTTAAATAAATAAAGTTTAATGTATTAAAATATGGTAGTGGTGAAAAGAAACTAAGAACCTTTTCATCCACTCATTCTTTTGCGGTTCTTCAAACAAGGGTGTAGGTGAGTTATAATAATTAAATCTCAATAACTTGTTTGCAGTCTAGTAAGTCGTTATAATTGAATATAAAGTACTTTTTGAGGTAATCGTACATTTTCCCAAACTAAAACAATGATGAATTTGATGTTGTGGTTGCTTAAATCAACCTTGAATGCTTGAATTGTGATTTATATATATGTTATATTGAGATCTTGATATTATAATGATCATGTTATAATAGTGATAATAATGATTATGCCCCATTAAATGATGTTAGACTTAGTCCGAGTATAATTAGCATGCCATAGGATCACTGATATACAGATTTACTAGCTTTAATTCCTTGAAGGTCATGAGCAAATATTAAAACCATCGTTGTTGGCAACTCGTGATGGTAGAACAAAATAATCCAGACAAAAACTAAAAACCATCATTACTTGGCAACTCGAAATGGCAGAATAAGATAGCCCAAATTCCTAGATAATTATGGATTTAATCATTATATAGATGTGAGTATTCGTCCTAATGACAATCACCAGTTATTAGGAGGCTAAAATGAGTAAGTAATGAAAATAACGTTGAATGATATGTTGAATTATTGAGTACATAAGAATATGTAAGTATGAAATATTGAAATATATAATGAATGAGGAAGCTGGGAAATGATGTGATTGTTGAACTTGTGATAAAGCTAATGTTATGTTTATTTATTTACTTAATCGAATTATATATTGAATTTAAATTACATTAGCATTATTGAGTATTTAATACTTAGCGTATGGTTATTTTTGTTTCTGTGTGCAAGCCTTGGATGTGAGTAGACGTAGACTTAAAGTGGTCAAGCATCCAACTTAACAACTCAACTCAAAACACACTTTATTACCTCTTTTGTATGTATATAGGAGTTTTGAGTTACATGGCATGTACCTAAGGTATTTGTGACTTGCTGTTGAGTTTGCATTTTGATATATTTAGTAATTGATCTAAAAGAGTTATAAAAGTGAATTTCATCCTTGAATTAGTAGATAATTATGCTAGATTATATGTGTTTGAACATGTGAATTAGTTGGTTAGATAATGATGCATTGATGGTTATGATTTAATAATGTTTAATTGTGTTTGTATGTGTTAAATTGATGATCCTACATTAAGGTAAAGTATAGGTATGCTTAAGGTATATTTTGTTCACTTGAAAATGTGCATTTTAGGTCATTTTGCCATTGAGTCTTGAGACTGCATGAACATGTCTCGAGACCACAAAAATAAAATTCACCTTATTGTTTATCTGAATGTTTAATATCTCGAGATATTATCTAAATAGTCTTAAGACAATTTCAATTAGGTCTCAAGATAATGTGCCCTTCGTCTTGAGACAAGGAAACAGCGAAGCTGATTAAGTTTTGCCCTATTCCAGGTCTCGAAACAAGAACCTTTTGTCTCGAGATATCTCTAGGCATTCAAACATTGAAGCTAAAATAAGGAAACATGGGAAGTTGGTCTAGAGACTCAATCTCGAGACACAATTTTCAATGTCTCGAGACAATTTAACTTTGAAGAAAAAATACCTCAAATAAATTGAGGTCTGTCTCGAGAAAGAAGTTTGTTGTCTCGAGGCATAACATTGCAACTTGATAGTTAAGTTTGAATTCAAGTCCTAACTCTATAAAATTATGAATTTGAAACTTAGAATAAAATTATGAATTTGAAACTTAGACATTATGAATGTATAATTATGAATATAATTTATGGTTAAATTGGTTTGAATGATAATTATGATTTAAATTTTATGATTATGTAATAAAATAGTCTAAATTGCTTTGGTAACGTAATGTTACATCACATATTCAGATTGAGCGATGGTTGGATGTGGGGTTTCACACAATTTAAATAATTGTAACCTTTAATTAAATAAAAATTTAACCCTACGAAGAAATAATAAATTATTTTAGGTCTTTTTAATGAATTTTCTTTTTTTTTTTTTGCTTTGGCCTCACTTAATTATGTAATATTATCTTACCCCCTAACTAAGAGTGAGATCAAGAGGTAATATTACGCGGTATCTTTTAGTCTAGGATGAGATCGAGAGGAGATTCCTAACTAAGAGTGGAACCAATACACTCGGTATCTCAACTAATCAATCGACCATTGTTTAATCATTTTCATTATCTAAAACATAAAGAAGAAAACTTAGCTTAGTTAGTTTAATTAATAGTTTAATTTTATTTTATAAACCATTTTATTTGGATTTGCACTAATAATTTCCGACTCGATTAGATTAGTAATTGCTTAACTTGTATTTGACTTGATAAAGACATTTACCCATTTAGCAATCCTTTGGTTTCAACCCTTTAGAATACTTTGGTGTTCCATCGGACACTATAAATATTATAACTGACACTATCCGCTTGCAGTTAAAACCCGCTCTTCAAAAAAATAGTTTTTTAGAACTGTTTGTTTTAATGCGCACGCACATGGGCGGTCAATCATATCATATTATCTTACCCCCTAAAACAAAATTATTGGCTTCGTTCTTAATTGATAGAGCATTTTTTTATCTCCACTAGTGGAGTTAAAAAATTGTCATGTGCTTCGTTCTTTTTATATAAGCTAAAAGAACTCATATAATGAACCCCATGTGATGGCCTAATGATCAAGTGTGTTCACCACTCTAGGTGTGGCCTAGGTTCGAGTCTCCCCAGTCGCATTGGTTGTTTGGGCTTTGATGTATTATTGTAATTCACCAAAAAAAAAAAAAGAACTCATATAATAATTTTAAAAAATAAATTAAGCCCTTAATTGAAAATTTCACTCAATTACCTAAAGTTAGCAATCAATTGAACACTTGAAATATAGATTCCTGTCAAAACTCCTGAAGGCTCGTTAAGTATTGATGTGGCATTTGAATTAGGGCCCTTGAATTTTATAAATTTTATATTAATACATGGTACAATTATAGTTTAGCCCCAAAATAATAGTTTTTATTTAATCTTTCTAAAATTGTAAAAATATAAACCAATACAATGATGAAAATTATTTTATGATGGCTTAATTGCTTTTTTAAATTATTTTACGAGAGTTTTTGGACATTTAAACTAAAAATTATAAAAAATAGGAACATTAAAAACTATAAAAATTGTATAAAAGTATAGAAAAATTATAAATATAATTAAAATAAAATGAAAATATGACAAGTTATTAAAATATTATAAAAATAGATAACATATAAAATTTATTAAAATGATAAAAAAACACTCTAAAAGGTTATAGAAAATAATACAAAAATTATTAAAAGTTATAAAATTTATTTAAAATATAAAAATTGTTATTTTGAAGGTTTGAAATCTTTGATTTAGATAATAATAAAATGAGCAACTTGAAGTGTGATAGTGGTTGAGCTTTTATAGGTATCGAGTGAAGGTTTGAGTGACAGTGAATTTGTTGGTGGCTTAAGGTGAGTGATGAAAAATGATTTTGGTTGACAATAGGGGTGTTCAATTAGTTAACCGACCGGTTAATCGACCCGAAATAACATTAATCGAATTAACCGACCTTTCAAAATTTTTAATCGTTAACCGAACTGAAATTTTTTCAAAAAAATTAACAGAACCGAAAATTTTTCAGTTAATTCGGTTGGTTAACCGAATTAACCGAAAATTATATATTTTTTAATTTTTGGTTAAAATAAGTATAAAATTAATTGAATTAACCGAATTACCTGAATTACCCAAATTAATCGAATTAACCAAATTAACCAAATTATTTGTATAAAATTATATGTTTTTTATTTTTATTTTTATTTTTATTTTAGTTTTAGATTTTTATTTTTATTTTTAGTTTTAGTTTTAGATTTTTATTTTTATTTTTTTATTTATTAAATTATTTGTAATTTTATGATTGGGTTGGGTAATTGGGTTGGGTTGGGTATTTGGGTTTATGTTGGATTGGATTTGAGTGAATAGTGGGCTAATTATATATTATAAATTTTTATTAATTTTTTGGTTAACGAATTTTTTCGTTTAATGACCGATTTCAAACCGAATTAACTGTTAACGAAAATTCAAAAAATTTTAACCGATCTCAGCAGAATTAATTGATTAACCGACCGATTAACTGAATTGGTCGGTTAATCGAATTTTGCACACCCTAGTTGACAAGAGGTTATGTGAGGGAGGTTGATAAGGTGTGTCAAGGAAAACAAAATTGAGTAGTTATTTTTAAATTTTTTATAATACTTAATAATTTTTCTACAATTTTCTATATTTTAAATAAAATATAGATTTTTTAAAAAAATATTAAAGAGTTAATTTTTAAATGATTAGAAATTATTATAATATTATAACAATTTTAGAAAATTATAAAAAATATATTTTAAATTAAAATAACCAATTTTATAAATTTTAAATAACTTTTAACATTTTATCATTTAATATTTTTATAATTTTCTATAGTTTCTCATTTTTATAATATTTTAATAACATTTTCATTTATTCATAATAATGTAATAATATTTAGAATATTTATAAATTTAATATTTTAATAATTTTAGGCTTAAAAACTAAAAATCATTGTAAAATATTTAAAAAACCAATCAAATCATTGTAAAAATAATTAATAAATTAATCAATACACCATGCCATCATTTAACAACCCGTAATGGTTTCAACGAAAACTTTATTTCAAGGCCTTAATTAATTGTTAATTTTAATTAAAAATTTAATTAAGTGTAATTTTCGTTTAAAACTTAATTATTTTATAAAAGCTTTTTTTTAAATATAAGCCTTTAATATATTGAAGTTTTTTTCCTAATTGTTACTATATCCTATAATCACATGTGAGTTTCTCAATCCTACTTATCATTAAAAGACTACCATATAATTTTCCATCTATATAATGCAAATTATTAATATATTACACATTATGTAAATATAAAATAACTTACTTCAAGTTTCGGCAATCCATGGTTGAAACTTGTCACAGGTAGGTTCAAATTTGGAGTTGGATTGATTTGGTCAGAATTACAAAAACATGGTTATGAACTATGGAGTCGGCCTATTTATTCAGCCTAAGGGTGGCTTCTCCTTCACCCAATTGGATCAAGCTCCATTTTTCGTTAATGTTATATCAGCAACCCATTATAATACTTTTGTCGTGTTGAAAAATATAATTTAAAATATATATGTTTTTATCAGGTTCATTATAAATTTTACCTGGCAATCTTGCAATAGATACTTCAAAAATTATAGAATTTACAATTTGACTTATAAGTGAATAAAAATATTTTATATTAAAAATATATTTATAAAAATATATCAATTAATGATTTTAGTGGATTAGTAAAGGTTTTTTTTATATAAATGTGTTCGTCTTATGATTGATTTCCAAATAATAATGTTTTTCATTTGTTTTATTTGAAGTATGAAAATATAAAAATACTACTTCAAATATAAAAATACTCTTATAAAGTAAGGGCATTTAAGTAATTTCACAGCCTAACAGTTTTTAAGAATAATTGTAGTGAGTGAAGAAGGTTTATTGAAGCTTTAAGAGATGATCGAAGCTCAGATGTTTGGCGGAATGATGATTCGCGAAGCAGAGGCTGTCTTGTCTTGGTTTGTCCAGAATTGGCCTCTCTTTCCATTATAATGGAGCAATAATTCTTTTACTGTGTTAACATGTATATAAATCTCAAGTTGTGGTCTGTTGATCAGATATTCATTTACTTCAAAAATAGTTTACATTTTAAATTATCATTGTAATAAAAATGCGTAGATTAAACTGGAATCAAACGGGAAATGTTCGCACTATTTCAGAGGGGAGGGGCGTTGCAAGGACCTAAGCCAAGAGTCTCGGCCTTAACACAATCCTTGTCCCATGCATAGATGCGGGCATGCAACGCAATTACATAGGTTTAAAGACAAAATAAATTGATAACATCACACCACACCTTTTTATAAATTTATATTACATCCAACCATTGCTTAACCCATCCAAGCATTACAATTTACGATCTCAAAGTTGAACAGCACCCATATGATACGCGCAGCATACCACAACAACAAATACACGTAATCCATGAAAGTTACTCCGTACTCAGCTGCATCCGTATATGTTGAACATGAGCATGTTTAGATTTATCAAAGGGCTTTCAAGATCATATTTTCATACCCATGTTCAAAAGCCGAAGCAACACAACTCACAATATCTAGGGGCCCCATCAGACAACAAGTTGGATGATGAAATGGGAGATTGGCTCGTGCAGTTTTCTACATCAAAGAAAAAGGGAAAGCCACAAGGATTAAAACTTGACAATCACTACAATAAAGGGTGAACAAAGTGATTATTGGGACCCAAACCATCTAAGAAGCGTGCATTTAGCCCACCCTTTATGAGGGTCCCCTCTTCAACAACCCAATCTTCTCACCCAGGTGAGTGCTGCTGCTTTCTCTAAACCCCAAGACTAATCATTCACAATCCTTCACTATCCTGCTTTCTACAGATTTTGAGAGATTTCAAACCAAAAGTAATGGTTTCCAGCTCAAATCATTCATGAAATACACAATGGGGTTTGAGTTCCCTCTCCACTATCTTCATATTCATCTCTGGATTATGTGTAATGCATGCAACTCCAACCACGACTGCGTAAACTTCATTTATTTAGTTCCCTCCGTTAACAATGACTAATAATGACAGATGTTATAACTAACACTACTAATATGAATAGTGGCAACTCATGGAGTACTAAGTCCCAAGGTTTCTGCTTTGCGTTTCAGGGATTTTAAGTAATCAATGGCTTCGTCAAGAACCACGATTGCATCCTTGCCCGCTACACCAGGAATTAAGCTTTGTAATACACTCACAGTCTCACGAATTTTATCAATTCTCATTCTCTTGTTGCCTGAAGATAAATGCATACCATCGGATCTTAGATTTTGGCCATTGGCAAAACAGGAATCTGCATCATCCTCCTGCTCGGAACATCTGCAATGATTCAACGAACTAGTATTGTCCATAAGCAATGGCGTATAATCATTACTGCCATCGAGCAGTTTTCGCTTTTTGGTTAGACCACTCGAGCTAGCAACCCCTTCAGCACCTCCCTCAAATTGCTCACAGTGAGCTGTCATTGTGCTAGGAGAGTGACCCGTGCTTGTCACTTCTTCATCCTCGGTATAATCACTATCATCATCGGAATAAAGCAGAGCATTGAGTTCTTCAGTGTCCTCATGCATTTCACTTTGCACATTAGTCTCATTGTCATCAAATACATCTTTAGATATTGGTCCAGGGTGAAGATTCGGGTTCACTGTAGCCATGGGATCCTCCTTATTCAAGTTACAACCAAAAGGCAAATTGGGACCCAAAGAACTGCACTTGATAGGAGTCCCAAAAGCAGAACTAAAGATCAGGGTAGTTTGACCACCAGATTTGTCAAAAACAAGGAATCTCTTCTGAGGACACCCAGATCCTGCCTTTGGGACAATGTTTTCCGTAAGATTCTCATAAGGGTTAGCTGGGAGTTGCTCTTTCAAAAAAGTGTTTGAAGAAGGTGCAAAGACCTGTTGAAAGCGTGGTGAACAGTGAAACCAGCCCTGGGGTTCATTAACTTGGCCAATCCGCAAGTGAGGTAAATCATGATATCCATAAACCGGCAAAGTCCCCCTGGTGGAGACCATCTTAGTGCCAGAGTTTATGAATAGAGGATTAGCATTTTGCTGCCCCAAAGGAGGTGGAGCGGCCAAAGGATTCATGTTGTGTGATTGCCAAGCCAAAGGAAACCAGGATCCACGGCCTTCTCCCATCTAACCAGAACAATTGCCTACAAAAACATCAAATCAACTTGAAAAAGTGTATTCCAGAGAATAAAAAGTAGATATTCCTAAAACCAAGTACAAGCAATTCGTACCAGAATTCAAATGCTGTAGCAGTAGAAATAGCTGTTTACTTGAAGTTTCTCTCAAAAACAAGCGAAAAAACTAAAAACTCCAGCTTAACTTGAATGCAGGAACGTAAAACTAATCTACGTAACGGGCTTAAGCAAATGACGGAAATATTCAGCCTGGCAAAAACCCAATAAAGGGAATTCAGTAAAAGCTTTGCACAAACATTCTTTCCAATCACCAATAACATAAAGGACAAGAGATCTCATGCATTAAGAAAATAACTGTAAAATAACTTAACTACGTTAGTGTATATAGTTCTTTCATGAATACAAGGACAAGTAACGAACAAAAATCGAACCTGGCAATCCTGAAGAGGTTGAAAGCATGCAATGACTCTAACTACAATGGTGGCACTCCCTGCAATACCATTTTCGTACTTCAATGCCCGGAATCTTGTTTGGCCAGCTGCTTGGCACACCATAACTACGTTCCAACCCTTCAATATGACAGAAAACTAGATATCTTCCGGATGACAACGTGTTTAAAATAGGCAAAAATCCACAATCCAGGGCAATCAAAAACTCAAATGTCACTACAAAAACTATCCCTACCAAAATCAAAAGACTAACTCTAGATTTAGGAATTTGAGAAAGGGTTTGAAGGTTTTCAACTAATCTGTCGAACATAACACGGAACAACAACGAAAAAGGTGGATCCCATGGAAGAATAATAAAAAGAAACGGAGTACAAAAATAGGGTTCTTGCTAATCTAGATTATGCAATTACAGAATCACTCTACAATATAAGTTCAAAGAGACAACTTTTCGAAACACATCTACAGAAAGACTCAACCACCACCGCATACTGTTCTTTCTTCAATGAAAATCGCCACACTTCCCTTTTTCTTCTAAAACAACCTATTCAAGAACCCTGCAATGGCCAAACATATTCATTATTTTAACATCATATAACATAATATCTAAGTGAAAATCATAGTATTAAACGAATGTAAAGAATAATAATAATAATAAAAGAAGAAGACGACGATAGTGAACAAGTAAAATAGTTCATTCTGTTGATAACTGTAGCTGTTGAGATAAGATATGAGCTTTCTAAACCTTTAAGATTGGATCTAATTAGCGTTTCTTCCAGTATTCAAAAATTCAATATTTCATCGAACCCAATAAGAGAAATTTATAAAAATAAACTATCCAAAGCTATATAAAAATAGCAGAAAAAACAAATGGGTGAAAAAGAAAAGGAAAAAAACCCAGCAAGAAAATCAAACGCTTACTAAAAGAAGGAAAAGATTAAAGCAAATAAACTTTAAAAGAAAAACGAAGAGCATGAGACAACTTACAGCCATGAACAAAGCGGGGAAAAGGATGAACAAAGAAAAAAACCCAAAATCCCAAATCGATAAAACAAAAGAACCAAATTCAAATTGCTTCAATCCTTAAGCAGCTTGAGAATGAGAAACACTGGGAAAATGGAGTTTTAGAGTCAAACGATGGAAATTTATGTAAAGCAAGGAAGCTACGATTAAGATTATTTATAAAGAAAATTAGATTGTCACACCAAAAATAATAAAAATTATATTAAAGAAAATTAAAGATTAAAAAACAAAAGCAAGAAAAAAGAGAGAGAGTGATTAAAGGTTTGATACGTGCGTGCGTGCGTGCGTGCGTGAGGAGTGCACGCAAGGTATTAGTGAACAATAATGAAGCACAGTTCGAGCCGGTGGGGTGGGTGTTGGGTGCTGTTGGGGCCCTTTGTGGTGGTTTTATCATTACCCATTTCGGATTCTGAGTCTCACAATTTTTACTTTTGGATCCATTTTACTTTTTAAAATATACACCTTTTATAAAATTATTTTAAAGAATAATATTTATAGGTTCAATTTCTATCATTTATGATTTTTGTGTTTACTTAGAAACACAGTTTATTAAATTATACTTTTATGAAAAAAAATTAATATTTTTAATCTCATTTTCTTAAAATTATGATAAATAATGATCACTCTTGTTTTCATTACAATTTATATATATTAATAAATTTATTATATTAATCATAATTATAATAGTTCATGAAAAGTGATTACATCTCTAATTATAGTTTATAATTTATATTTAAAATCATAATATATTTATATTTATATTTTTAAAATATGGCATCTAGAAGATTTTTATTTTTATTTAGTCTTGAATTTTATTTGAAAAAATATGAAATTGATTAAAATAATAAAATAAAAGATTATGCCTATATATTTTTTGAAAGTGTTATTATTATAAATTAAATATACACATTTACAATACAAATACAAATATATATCTAAGCAATTATAGCGTAAAATCAAATCAATATAAAATACAACAAACAAAGAATTGGACAAAATTTATATATGCCATACGCACATGGTGTGCTTGGAGACTCAAAATTGAATACTCAAATACCCAAAAACTCCGCTTTGACCAACAATGACATTACATGTAATCTAAAATAACCTAATGTGTTATTAGTTGTACTTTTAGTTTCATTATTGCAAAAAGGTAAAGAAAATTTATTTAGGGATTGGTTTTGTACATCACAAATACGAAAAAAAATTGCAGATTTCTAACATACCGTCATGGTTTATTGGAATTTATTTTCGGTACAATTTGATAGTGACTAGAGTTGATCATGGGCTGGGCTGCCCGGCCCGGCTCGGCCCGAATGTCTACTCAAAAAATGGGAGGGTTTAAGTAAAAATATAGGCCCGAAAAATAGGCTTGGGCAAAAAAATGATGCCCATTTAGAAAACGAGTCGGGCCTCTGGTAAGATTTTTTGGCCCGGGCCCGGCCCGAATTATATATTAATATATATTTTTATTTTATTTTTAATCATTTTAAATTTTTAATATAACCATTTTTTTTACTATATTGTCAATTTATGTATTGTTTTAAGAATTGTTTTAGTATTATTTTTATTTATTTTAATATTTGTTTTTATGTTTTTAAATATATTTGATTTATTATATTTTTAAAATTTTTTATTTAATGAAATAAGTAAAAAAAATTAATATGGATCCGGCCAGGCTGGGCTTGGGCTTAGCAATTTTATTTCGGGCCGGGCTTTGACAAATTTTTAAGCCCATATTTCGGGCCAGACCGGGCCCGGGCCTAGTAGATGGGCCTAAAATTTTGTCTGAACCCGGCCCGGCCCATGATCACCTCTAATAGTGACAAAGTTAAGATGTAATTATCAATACATATCTAATGGTGTCTAGCATTACAGTTTATATCCCCCCTCCAATGAATTTTTCATGATGGATGCGGCTTGCAATAGTTCAATAAATCCTTTTACTTTGCTGTAATGCTTTCGTGATGATGGGTGTACAAATGGAAGCATAAGAAAAATGGGAATTGGCAGTTCCAGTTATATCATTTCAAACTTGATTTTCTTTGATCTACTGTGTTTTTCTATTTGTAATTAAATTCGTTGCTTATTGAATTCCATTGTTATTATAATTTTTTAATTAATTAACTTGTAAGTTGTGTTTATTATTTTGACTAGAAATTACTATTTTATCTAAAATTATAATAAAAATCTATATCCTTATAATTATTTTATGGACTATTCTCACCACATCATTCATGTCCCTCATCAATTATTTATTGACATTTCAATAATTTTTCACCCTAAACCTTAATTCTCTAACCTAAAACTCAAAATATTAAATTTTAAACCCTAAACCCTAAAATTAAAATCTTAAACTCTAAGCCCTAAATCTTAAATTCTAAACATTGAATCTTAAACTTGGAATCCAACCCTTGAACCTTGGGCTTGAATTTGAGGTTTAAGATTTAAGTTCGAATTCAAGGCTTAGAGGTATGATTCATGGTTCAAAGTTCGAATTAAAAAATTATCAAATTTATATATCATTAACATGAAAAAAATTGAAATATCATAAAATAATTAAAAAAATTATAAATAATGTAGTATAAAGAATTCATAAAATAATTTCTCTAACAAATAACATCCAATAAAATCAGAATAACCCAAAATTTAATACATTGGAGTAATTATGCCAATTCCCATTCATATAGTGATATGTAAGATCTTTTAGACTGCTTTTGCTTATTTAAGGATGAAATGAAACAACCAATAATAACAGAGACCAAACCATCACATCATCCCAAGACAAAAAGTAATTTGATTTAACTCTTAAGTGAATTTTGAAAGGAAAAAGGAAAAATGTTAAAAAGAAGAACAAGTCGTGCAAAATCACTAAAAATTGAGTGCACTCCCATAAAAAAGGTAAGAAAAAAAAGTTTGAATTCAAATGCCTTTTTAAGCATGTTCAGAAATTGGTAAGACATTTAAAAAAAAAAAACTAAAATGTGAATTTAAAAGAAGATAATGTTGAATTCTGAGTGTATTGAAATGTATTATTATTTTATTTAAAAATTAAAGAGAGACTATAAATAATTCTAGATATTATATAAAAAATAAAACAAAAATTAAGAATCGTAATGCTATATATATATAAATAAAGAAATTAAATAAAAAATGAAAAACCAAAATAATTAAGATAAACGGTGAATAATACAAATATAAGCTGAAAAGAGAGGGCATCCAATGTTAAACATGAAGACCAATTATTTGAATCTTGACCATTCAAAGCACGAATCATGGAAAGATGATATAGGACCCCATCTCCCACCCATCAAATGGATTTTTGGATTTATTTTTTTCTTTTATTTATGTTTTTAATTACCTCATTGTGATGGTCGTTTTAAAACTTTGTTACTATATTTAATATTAAACTTATTGTTATATTTTAATTGTATTGTTAAAAAATAAAATTAAAATATTTTTTAAAAAATGTGTTAAAATATAATTTTGTCACCATTTTAAAGGTGAATATTGAAATTTAACACCTAAAAGGGTGGAGGAGACTCACAAGCTCTGATCAATCTTTTAAAATAATTTTTTATTTTTAATCATTTTATAATTTATAAAATTTTAAATTAATTTTGGTAAAATTGTATTTTACCTTAAGAATGATAAATTTTGATTTAGTTCTTTAACAATTATAAAGCACAAGCTATTAAATTTGTGAAATAGCATTTTACTATCATAAAATATATAACTTAATTCCAACCTCTCAAATTTTTTTCTGATTTTGCCCTAACCACTTGTTGAAAAATAAAATGTGGAATAATACTTAATCTTTATTAACCATGTACTTACATATATATACAAGTATTTACAGCTAACTGTCTTGATAACTAAACGCTAACTACCAGCTAACAATTACAACAAACTCTAACACTACTCCTCAAGTTGGAGGTTGAAAAACATCCTTAACCCCCAACTTCTACATTAAATTGTTGTGCTGTTGAGACCCTAAGGCCTTACTCATGATATCTGCAAGCTGATTTGTAGTTGATACATGCTTTGTCTGAATAAGCCCATCCTGTATTTTTTCTCGTACAAAGTGGCAATCTATTTCGATATGTTTTGTACGCTCATGATAAACAGGATTTGTTGCAATCTGTATTGATGCTTTACTATCACGAACAATTCAACTGGCTTCAAATTTTGCATTCCTATCTCTTGTAATGATCCGTTAACCACACTATCTCTCTCATCACACAGACCATGCTCCTATACTCGGCCCGGTGAAGACTTAGCCACCGTGCTTTGTTTCTTGGACTTCCACGAAATTAAGGAACTCCCTAGCATAATGCAATAACCGTGTGATGATCTTCTCGTCATCAAGCAAGCCTAATCGAGTCACAAAACGCAACTACTTTTCCTTCATTACCAACCTTGAACAATAAACCACGGCACGGATCTTTCTTGATATACCTTACAACCCTCATTGCTGCCTCCAAGTGAGACCGTTTTGGCTGCTGCATAAACTGACTAAGATAGTGCATAGCAAACACTATGTCAGGTCTAGTATGAGTCAAGTAGATTAACCGTCCAATCAGCCTCTGATAGCTTGTTTTGTTTTCTAGCAGTGCATCCTCACTTTGTATGTCTTTATCATAATCCACAGTTGTCAACTTCAAATTTTGTTCCAATGGCGCTGCAGCTATTTTAGCATTCTTTAAGCCAGTGTCTTCGATTAATTCATGTGCATACTTCTTCTGGCTCAACACAATTCCTTCCTTAAACCTCAACACCTCAATTCCAATAAAGTACCTTAAGTCTCCTAAATCTTTCATCTTGAAGGTCGTATTTAAAAATCCTTTTAATTCCCTTATCATATTAATATCATTCCCTGCTATCAATAAATCATCCACATATACAAGTAACACCACAATATTTCCTTCAACTCTTTTTGTAAACAAAGAGTAATCATACTTACTTTGTGTAAACTCGACTGCAAGCAAGGCCTTAGTAAGTCTAATATTCCACTGTCTGAAAGCTTGTTTCAACCTATACAAGGATTTCTGCAGTCTACAAACCATCTTCTCCCCCTGGTTGCTAAATCATTGGGGCATCTCCATATAAACCTCTTCATTCAAATGCCCTTGTAAGAAGGCATTATAAACGTCCATCTGACACAAATGCCACTAAAAATGTGCTGCAAGAGCTAAAACAGTCCTCACCGTTACCATCTTCACAACTGGAGAGAAAGCGTCCACAAAGTGAATCCCCTCCTACTGGTTGTATCCTTTCGCTACCAACCGAGCCTTATATCTTTCCACTTCACCAGTGGCACGATATTTGACTTTGTATACCCATTTACATCCAATAGGGACCTTGCTTTGAGGCAAAGGAACCACATCCCAAGTGTTATTTGATTCTAATGCAAGAATTTCCTCTCTCATAGCACCAATCTAGTCAGGATTTTTACAGGCTTCAGAAAAAGATGAAGGTTCAGGAATATTTGTTATAGAAAAAAATGATTATATATGAAGAGGCAAATAAGAAAGAGAAAGAACCTGCCCTGGAGATGAAGCTGATTGGTAGGAGCAAACAAAGTCTTTAAGCCAGCCAGGTGGTTTTGAAGAACGAGAAGACCGACGCAGTACCCCCGAGGAAGGAACAGAATAATTTACAAGATTATGGATGATATTTGGACTATTACCAGAGAAACCAAGAGTTTCAGGTGACATATTAGTAAGAGTGTCACAAGTACCTAATGAGTTAGGAGTGTCATGGGAAACAGAATCAGAAGATAACGGAATGTTCAAAGAAAGAAAGTTAGAATCAGGAAATGAAGGCTGAGGAGGAAACAAACCAGAAGCAACCTGAGGTGAATCATGAAAAGGAAAAATAGTTTCCCTAAAAGAAACATCACTGTAGAAGCCCAAATTGCCCGGGCCCGATTTCATCAAAACCCAACCAAACCTTTAAACCCACTAAAACCCTTAACTCATGACCCATTTACATCTACCCAAACCCATTACAAAACCTAAATATTAAACCCAATTCAAAAGCCCATTAAGCCCCCCAAAAAAACCTAACCCAAAAAAAAAAAAAGAAAAACCTAACCCCCCCAAAAAAAAGAAGAAGAAAAAAGAAAAACCTAACCCAAAAAAAAAAAAAACCCTAGCCACCTAGCCACCTAACCACTTTCCCACTTGCCCCATTTTTCCTCCCATTTTTGATATCCATTGTCTACCACCACCACCTACAAAATAGAAAAAGAAATAATAGAAAATCATGTAAAAAATGGCTATAAAAAGCCATTCAAAAATCATGTAAGAAAAAAGAGGAGAGGATTTTACAAAGATTGAAAAAGGAAAAAACACAAAAATCCCTTCAAATTTTGAACACAAAAAAACATCAATAAAAAGGTTGCATTTTTTTTCCTCTTCTTTCGAATCTTTTTTTTTCTTTCTTTTTTGTGTTATTTTTTTTCTTTCTTTATATATACATATATTGATTTTACCTTTTCCGGCCACCGTGGGCGGTGGCCGGAGC
The DNA here is from genome assembly GCF_025698485.1 of Gossypium arboreum. Taxonomy (NCBI): domain Eukaryota; kingdom Viridiplantae; phylum Streptophyta; class Magnoliopsida; order Malvales; family Malvaceae; genus Gossypium; species Gossypium arboreum. Next base: position 26,294,505 of record NC_069074.1, on the reverse strand, counting down.
CGGCGACGGGCGGCGGTCGACGATCGACCGGTGAACGGCCCCCCTTTGGTCGGATTTCCTTTCCCCCCTCCCTTCTCTCTTCTTTCCCCCTTTTTTTTTAGGTATTTTATATATATTATGTATATATTTTTTAATGCCATTAGTTATATATTTCTTATGTATATATTCTTAAATACTATTATATATACATATATATATATATATATTTTAAATACCATATTGTGTATATATTATTATTATAAATTATTACTATTGCTAGTATTATTATAACTATTATTATATTAGTGTATATTTTATGTACATACGTATATATATATATATATATTTTTGTACATATCATTATTTTATATTATTGTTGTAAATTTTTATGTATATATTTTTTATGTACGTTTCCTAATATTTTCTTTTATTGTAGATATTATTATTATTATTATTATTATTATTATTATTACATACTTTTATTATATGCATATATATATATGTATTTTATGTACATATTATTATTTTATATTATTATTACCAAATAGATCATTTTTCCTATTTTATTATTAGTACATGATATGTTTTTATTTTGTAAATATCATTATTATTGTTATTCTAATATTCTAGTATTTCATGTTAATATTTTCATTAATGATATCATTTTTTTTCGTCCTTTATCTATTTTAATTTCTCACTTTAGGAATATTTTTCTTATGTTTTAATTAATTTCAAAAATAAGGCAATGTACCGATTTAATATTAAGCCATCGATTTCATCGCTATGTTGGGTGAAATTCGTCGGCTTGTGTTAAAAAACGGGACACCCTTTCTAAAAAAATCGAAAACTAAAAATTCTCATTTTTCAATCAGATCACGATTAAATATTATATTGAACTCGTATTTTTGAAAATCAAGTCAACACATGTTTATGAGATACCAATTTTGGGCGTCGTGAGGGTGCTAATACCTTCCTCGCGCGTAACTGACTCCCGAACCCTAATTTTTCTCTGGACTTTCACGTAGACCTAAATTTGGCCTTCTTTTTTGTTTTTAAAATAATTTTATTAGGTGTCCGATCACACCTATAAAAAAGGATCGGTGGCGACTCCCTTTGTTAATAAAATCGAAAGTTGGTTTTCAAGTGTTTAATAAATCGCCACATTTAGCGACCCCAAACCAAAACGAATTTTTTACGTCGCTACAGCTAGCGACTCCACTGGGGACCCTTTTTGAGAGTCGAGTCGAATTAAACTCGCGTTGTCAAAATTTTCAAAGTTCCTTGTTCAAATTAACATTTAGTCGTGATCTTCAAATTTTTTGTTTTAAAAAAAAATCATGCATTTGCATCGTGTTGTATATATTCTAACTTGTTTTATCCGGTTGTTTTTCAGCTTTAAATTTTTGTGATTTTAGTTTGGTTTAGTTTTTTAAATAAAACGTAAAGGTTTGCAAGTTTCTCCCCACACACCGTGCACGTGTATTTTTGTTGCATAACATGAGCTCTCTACCCGGCTCCGTCCGCTTAAGTGAAAGTAAACGCTTACGCCTTCGTGAGTTAACTCGTTCCTCCAGACGAGCTAGTGAATACTTTCGGTTACATATGACTTATGCTTTCGTGAGTTAACTTGTCCCTCCGCATAGGCATAAGTAAATGTAATCCCTCGAATTGAACTCGTGAGCCTGTGATAGACTATGACCGAGGCTCCGTGCTAATCTTAGCAGATGATAGTACGGGCAATTCGAGTACCTATCTAGAACCAAAACCGCATATAATGAACTATACGAGCCACCTAACTAGAGCCATGCGAACCTCTGTCCGTTTAGTAGTCCCCAAAATAAGTGCACGGGAGGAATGCCTCTTGCCTTTTGCATTTTCACTTTCTATATAAGAGGATCGGGTCTGTTTAATAAACTAGGTTGGGTAGTTCGATTTGTTGAAGTTCTCTATGTTTTTCTGCCTGTATTAAATTATTAATCAAGTTTGTTTGTCTTTGCTTTATTGTTTTTCATCATGCATTATAGGCATCATATTAGGAAGGTGTTGATTAAAGATTGGTTGCCAAAAACGGGTTTCTAATGGAGGAGTCAATTATACGAGTGACTGAAACGTTGTGTAATAGACTCCTTTGATTAAGGAAATGCCTAAATAGGGGCTATCTTGAAATTAACACCAATTTCTTGCATTTCTTTCATGACTAATAGTCATTTGACATTCATGCATTCATTTATGCATTCATTCATTCATTGCATATTCCATACTCGTTCGCTGAGGTTAAAACATACAATTCGCTAGTTGTGCATACCATACGGGAAACCAGGGACATTCCACGGAAAACTGCCTAGCCTTTAAGAGAAGAGTTCAAGGACTCATTGATGCAGGTATCCTATGATTCGATAGTGCCAGTAATGCAACTGGGAACCCATTCCCTAACCATACCGAAAGGGATGTGAGCATAGTGGAGAAAGTGGATGAATGGAAAGTCAGAAGATGTGTTTCGGAAATAAGGACGCCTCTGCAGAAAATCTGGGAGGTACTGGTTAAGAAAGGATTACTTTGTCACCCCAATAGAATTCTCGGAGAAGAAGGTCAAAGTTTTTGCAATTTCCATGGAATTGTGGGACACGACATTCAGTTGTGTGAGGAATTTAAAAGGTTGCTTCAAGACCGGATGGATAATAAGGAGATTAAGGTTCTTAACAAAAGGGAAGAGACTAATGAAAGAGAAGTATGCGCCTCTGATAACTAGTCATCAGGTCCCCCTTATAGCGCTGATCGACCTGTTAGTAATCTATTACGATGTGACGAAAGAGCCGGTGAAACTAAAAATGATAATCGAAGTACCGTCTCCTTTCCCTTACAAGGACAATAAAGCAGTACCATGGAAATATGACGTTCATATTGTCACACCTGAAGATGAAAAACCCAAAGCCATGACTGGAAGCGTCGGGGAAGTAGGTCATTTCACTCGTAGTGGAAGATGTTATTCGAATGAGATAAAGAAGAACAGTGACTTGAAACAGAAAGGAAAAGCACCAATGCACGTGACCGATGATGAGCGTGAAACTACGCCTGAACAAGAAGCTAAAAATCCTGTGGACGAGGAGGAAGCATAGGAATTCTTAAAATTTATCAAGCAAAGTGAGTACAATGTGGTAGAACAATTGAGTAAGCAGCCAGCGCGAATCTCGGTATTATCTCTGTTGTTGAATTTAGAACCACACAGGAACGCTCTGCTGAAAGTGTTAAATCAAGCTTATGTGGCAAACAATGTATCCGTTGAAAAACTGGATAGATGGATGAACAACTTGAATGCGGATAATTTCATTTCTTTTAGTGATGATGAAATACCGCCCAATGGTAGAGACTCAGTGAAAGCATTGCATATCACAACCCGTTGTAAGGGCTATATAATACCAAACGTGCTCATCGACAATGGATCGGCACTCAATGTCATGCCTTTGGCCACACTTTCCAGTATGCCGATGGATTTGTCCTATCTAAAGCCTTGCCATTCTACAGAAGGGCATTCGATGGAACAAGACGAGAAGTTATGGGAAAAAATCGAGATCCCTCTAGAAGTGGGTCCCTACATATACGATGTTGAGTTTCAAGTCATGGACATTACACCATCATACAATTTTCTCTTGGGAAGACCTTGGATCCATTCTGCTGGAGCAGTCCCATCATTACTCCATCAAAAGGTGAAATTTATCATGGATGGCTGTTTGGTCACTGTCGAGGGAGAAGAAGACATTGTAGCATCTATTTCTGCCGACGCACCATATATTGAAGTGAGTAAAGACGCTATGGAATGTTCCTTCCGATCTCTTGAATTTGTCAATGCCATATTCGTCACCGAGGGAAACAGAATTCCCGGGCCAAAATTGTCAAGAAATACCAGGATGGGTGTCAAACTGACTGTAGGAAGGGGAGCTCGAGCGAAAAAAGGTTTAGGGAGATATTTGCAAGGAATAGTCAGGGCTCTAAATCCAGTGCACCACAAGGCCCGATACGGTTTGGGGTTCCAAAGGACATCGTCAAAGAAGAAAACAGTGGGAAAAAGATCAGGAGAGAAGGATTGCGAGAACTTTGGGCCGAGAAGTAGAATGGGAGCCCATAACATACCCTCATTTGTCAAAAACATTTACATCTGTGGGAATGATATACCCCGGACAGGATAATATACAAAGCACGCTGTTATTAATTGAAAGGGGTCTTCAGAATGTCAGTATAAATGTTATTGACAAAGGAAGTGAGGCTATTAAAGATGTTTCAACGATACGCCATTGTCCTCCGGGTTTTATGTTGAACAATTGGATTGCCGAGGACCTTCTTGTAGTTTATAAGTCTTCAGAGTAATGCTCAAACATTAACATTCTATTGTGTCCTTAGATATAATAGAATTCTTTTGTAAGAGCTTGCATTCACTCTTTATCATTTAAATGAATATCAATGAAGATGCATTTTATCACGATCTTTCGCATTATCACTAATTTCATAATCATCTCCTCATTTCATAGCCTATCTATACATTTGCCTCATACCATGCCATAACATTTCGTTTGTTGGTTCCAATACTTGGATGCCCCTTTATAGTTTCCTTTTCCATTCAACTTTCAGGTGCTCAGATATTGACGACATGAATAAGCCTGTTACGAATCTTGAAATTGATTTTGAGAAGGCTGTTTGCTTAAGAGAATTTGAAGCTGAAGAAAATGCTGAAGATTATGTCTCGTCTCCTGAATTGTTAAGAATGGTGGAACAAGAGGATAAATAGATTTTACCTTATGAAGAATCTGTGGAAACAATAAATTTGGGCACTGAAGAGAGGAAACAAGAAGTGAAGATTGGGACTTCTATTTCAAAGAGTACCAGGCATAGTTTGATCACTTTACTCCGTGAGTACAAAGACGTTTTTGCATGGTCATACCAGGGCATGCCAGGGTTAGATGAAGATTTAGTGGTCCATAAGCTCCCATTAAAGCCAGAATGCAAGCCTATCCAGCAAAAATTAAGACGGATGAGACCCGAAATGCTGTTGAAAATAAAAGAGGAAGTCAAGAAGCAATTTGATGCTAGCTTCCTACAAGCCTCCAAATATCCAGAATGGGTGGCTAACATAGTCCCGGTACCAAAGAAAGATGGCAAAATACGAATGTGCGTAGATTACCGTGACCTGAATCGAGTAAGCCCAAAAGATAATTTTCCCTTGCCACATATTGATACGTTGGTGGACAACACAGCAAAACATTCATTATTTTCTTTCATGGACAGATTCTCGGGGTATAATCAGATCAAGATGGCCCTTGAGGATATGGAGAAAACTACCTTCGTAACAATGTGGGGAATATTCTGCTACAAGGTGATGCCATTTGGGTTAAAGAATGCTGGGGCAACATATCAGAAGGCTATGGTGACGTTATTCCATGACATGATGCATAAAGAAATAGAGGTCTACGTCGACGGTATGATTGCTGAATCCCGAGGGGAAGAAGAGCATGTAGTGAATCTCAAGAAGTTGTTCGACAGGCTGAGAAAGTTCCAGTTAAAGCTCAATCCAGCCAAATGTACGTTTGGGGCTACCTCGGGGAAGTTGCTAGGCTTCATTGTCGGTGAAAGAGGTATCGAGGTTGATCCAGATAAAATAAAAGCCATTCAAGAGTTACCATCTCCGCGCACGCAAAAGGAAGTTAGAGGATTTTTAGGGAGATTAAACTACATCTCCCGATTCATTGCTCAACTTACCAACCAATGCGACCCAATCTTTCGGCTTCTTCAAAAACATAACCCGGGAGATTGGAATGAGTAATGTCAGGTGGCCTTTGATAAGATAAAGCAATATTTGTCTAGTCCTCCAGTGCTAGTACCGGCAACTCCGGGGAGACCATTGATATTGTATTTGACCGTGTTCGAAAATTCAATGGCTTGCGTACTGGGGCAACACGACGAGTCAGGAAAGAAAGAAAAGGCGATCTACTACCTCAGTAAAAAGTTCACTGAATATGAGGCAAAATATTCGTCCATTGAGAAATATTGTTGCGCTCTGGTTTGGGTAGCTCGGAGACTCAGACAATATATGTTGTATCACACGACATGGCTAATTTCAAAGCTGGACCCAATAAAACACATGATGGAATCGCCGGCACTATCAGGAAGAATGGCACGATGGCAGATCCTCCTTTCGGAATATGACATTGCCTATGTAAGTCAAAAGTCGATAAAAGGGAGCGCAATATGTAACACCCCGTACCCGAGACCGTTTCCGGAGTCGAACACGAGGTGTTAACGGACTTAATTCATTAATTAAACAGCTCATACAATTCATTTTAAAATTTCCAGACAAGCTGGCTATCTGCATCACAGTCGCTTTAAAAATCATATCTCGAGTTACGAAACTCGAAATCCAATTCCGTAAATTTTTCCTAAAATAGACTCATATATATATCTACTAATTTTTTCTAGAATTTTGGTTGGGCCAATTAGTACAGTTTATTAGTTAAAGTCTCCCTGTTTCAGGGTTCAACTACTCTGACCTCTGTGTATTACGAATCAGATATCTCCCTATACAGACCTTCAATGACTATGCCGTTTGTCTCTAATAAAACTATACTCAATAAGGAATCTGTACATATAAAGCGTGACTTCTAATTATCTTTGTAAAATTTATGGTGAATTTCCAAAGTCATAACAGGGGATCCAGAAATCGCTCTGGCCCTGTTTCACAAAAATTTAAACATCTCATAAAATATAGCTCATATACCTGTTTCGCTTATTCCATATGAAAATAGACTCATCAAGCTTTGATTCCATAACTTATTCATTATTTAATTCCATTTCTACTATTTTTAGTGATTTTTCAAACTCACGTCACTGCTGCTGTCTGAATCTATTTTATGGTAAATTTTACCTATTTCATGGTTTCCATGGATTAGCTAGCAATTTGACATACATAATACCAAATATGATCATGATTAGTCATTCCAATGGCTAATCATTACCAAGCATTTCTATTTCCATACCACTCAATAACCATATCATAAGACCATATATACAAAATGATTATAATGCTATACATGCCATACTCAAAATATACAAGCCATTATGCCAAGATGGTATACGGATAGTGTGAGCGTGCCTCCGACCGCTTCCGATTTCGAGCTGGCTTGTCAACACTACAAGGAATGAAAAGGAGGGAGTAAGCATAAATGCTTAGTAAGCTCACATGCAAATAGCAAGTAACATAACCATATAAGCAAACATAAAACATCATTTGCATAATCATCACCAAGACATTCATATCACCTTTTCATTTATCATCTTACCATATTGTTGTTATATTGAGTTTTCAACCCGAGGGTTAAGTACATACCTGTTCAAAGTATCCATTTCACAACACTTACCAATACGTCCCTTTCATCTTGAGTATTCCTCCATTTGAGTAGAACTTTACCCGTTGAACACATTGGAATATAATTCGGATACATGGATAACTTGCACATAAGTGCCACATATGTAGCCAAGCTACCATGTAACCCGCCCATAAGTGAACTCGGACTCAACTCAACGAGCTCGGGCGTTCGCATCCATAAGTGAACTCGGACTCAACTCAACGAGTTCGGATGCCTAGTTACATCTCACGAACTCGGACTCAACTCAACGAGTTCGGACGTCGATCCATAAGTGAACTCGGACTCAACTCAACGAGTTCGGATGCCCAAATATCCCAGTGACATGTCACTTGTATCCTAATCCATTCCTGAGGTTCAACGGACCTTTTCCCAATCATGTGTCTCAACCATCTTCTACGGAATGCCGATACCGATACTCAGTAGTATTTCATATTTTCCAAGTATATCACATAATTTGACATATTATCAAACAATTATCACAAGTATAATATTTCATAATAATTATCATATCATTTAAAAAACATTAAAACATTTAAAATAATAACTATGTTACCAACATTTACATATGAACTTACCTCGATGCGAAAATGGCTATTTTACCATTTCGTCCACAACTTGGTATTTTCCCATTTTAGCCCGAATTTCAGTTTTCCTTGCTCTATCATTTAAAATATAGTCTAATTAGGACTCACATTATTCAAATTGACCCAAAATCATATTTTGGAAAAATTACAATTTTGCCCCTAAACTTTTGCATATTTACACTTTTGCCCCAAAGCTCGTAAATTAAAATTCAGCCTATTTTCTTATGTTTTATGACATGCTGATCATTTTTCCTTCTATGGCAACATCAAATTCTCACTCTAACATGTACTTATGACTATTAGGTATTTTTACCGATTAAGCCCTTTGCTCGTTTTCACTTAAAACCGAGTAGCACAAGTTGTCTAACATAATTTAAAACCTCATATTCTATCATAAAACACCAAAATACACAAATTTCACCTATGGGTATTTTTCCAAATATAAACCCTAGGTTAAATTATTGCTAGCATAAGCTAAATCGAGCTACGGACTCCAAAACGTAAAAATCATTAAAAACGAGGCTAGAACGGACTTACAATCGAGCTTGGAAGCTTGAAAACCCTATCCATGGTTTCTCCTTGCTATATTCGGCCATGGGGTTGAAGATGAGCAAAATTGGCTTTTAATTTTGTATTTTAATTCATTTTACCCTAAATGACCAAAATGCCCTTACTACTAAACTTTCCAAAATTCCATCCATGTCCAATTTTTGTCCATAGACTTAGAAATTGGTAAAATTACTCTTTAAGGACCTCTAATTAATAATCTAATTCAATTTTATGCAAAATACTTCTAGAACACAAGTTTTGCAATTTATTCAATTTAGTCCCAAATTTCAAATTAAGTACTTTATGCATAAAATTTCTTCACGAAATTTTCACACAATCATGCAATCATATCATAGACCTTAAAATAATCATAAAATAATTATTTCTATCTCGGATTTTGTGGTCACGAAACCACTATTCCGACTAAGCCCAAAATCAGGATATTACACAATAGCTGACTTCTTAGCAACTCGAACGATAGAGGAATATGAGCCTTTAAGATTCGATTTCCCAAACGAAGACTTAATGTGTATCACAGAAATAGAATCCGAGTCATCAAAGAGAAGTCATGGAAGATGTGCTTTAATGGTGCGTCAAATGCTTTAGGGCATGGAATTGGAGCAATCCTGGTATCACCAGACGGGAATCATTATCCGTTCACCGCAAGACTGAACTTCTTCTGTACCAATAATATCGCAGAATATAAGGCCTGTATCATGGGGCTTCGTGCAGCTATCGAACGAAACATCAAGATCTTGGAGGTGTACGGGGACTCAGCCGTAGTGATTTACCAAATCCGTGGAGAGTGGGAAGTGAGGGACTCAAAATTGATTAAGTACAGTGATTTAGTGCCTGGATTGATCAAGGAATTCAAAGAAATAGCTTTTCATTACTTCCCACGAGAAGAGAACCAACTGGCTGATGCCCTGGCCACCTTGGCTTCAATGTTCAAAGCAAGTAAAGAAGTAGAAATAATGCCCCTCAAAATGAGCATATACGAGGTCCCTGCACACTGTTATAGCATTGAGAAAGAGGCAGACGGACGGCCATGGTTCCATGATATCTTAGAATATATCAAGAATCAAAGCTATCCCGAACAAGAGAATGACAACGACAAAAAAACAATCAGAAGAATGGCAGCGGGATGTTCTTGATGGGGATATCCTGTATAAAAGAGGAAAGGATCAAGTACTTTTGAGATGCGTGGATGATGTTGAAGCCGAAAGATACTTGAAGATGTCAATGAAAGAATCATGGGACACATGCCAATGGTTTCAGATGGCGGAAAGATTATGAGACTTACATTACTGGTTGACGATGGAAAGCGATCGCATTAGTTTTGCGAAAATGCCACAAATGTCAAATCTACGGCGATAAAATTCATGTAGCCCTTCGCCCTTCACGCCATGACTTCTCCGTGGCCTTTTTCTATGTGGGGCATGGATGTCACAGGGCCTATTTTCCTGAAAGCTTCTAATGGACATCGATTCATTTTTGTGGTTATTGATTACTTCACAAAATGGATAGAAGCCGCTTCGTTTGCCAATGTGACCAAGACTGCAGTTTGTAGGTTTTTGAAGAAGGAAATCATTTGTCGATATGGTTTGCCTGAAAGAATCATTTCAGATAACGCTATGAATCTGAATAACAAGATGATGAAGGAAGTATGCGAGCAATTCCAAATAAAGCATCATAACTCTTCGCCCTATCGCCCAAAGATGAACGGGGCTATTGAAGCAGCCAATAAAAATATTAAGAGGATCATTGGGAAAATGACTGAGACGTTTAAAGATTGGCACAAGAAGCTTCCATTTGCTTTGTTTGCATATCGTACATCTGTACGAACATCTACGGGAGCAACTCCTTTCTCTCTGGTTTATGGAATGGAAGCTGTGCTACCTATCGAGGTTGAGATCCCTTCTCTACGAGTCTTAATGGAATCAAAGTTAGAAGAAGCAGAATGGGTACAAGCTCGATATGATCAGCTGAACCTCATTGAAGAAAAGTGTCTCAAGGCAATTTGTCACGGGTAGATGTACCAAAAAAGAATGGTAGCAGCCCATGACAAGAAGGTACGACCAAGAGAATTCCATGAAGGAGAACTCGTGCTGAGAAAAATTCTCCCAATACAAAAAAAATCATGAGGAAATGGGCACCAAACGGGAAGGACCGACGTCAGAAAGAAGGCATTCTCGGGAGGAGCTTTGATCCTTACCGAGATGGATGGGAAAGAGTTGTCGAATCCAGTGAACTCAGATGCTGTGAAGAAATATTATGCTTAAGATGAAAACCCGAAAAGGGCATCTTAAAAAAAAAAAAGATCGAGGTGAAAACCCGAAAATGGCGTCTTGATTATTACAAAAAGATTAGGATGAAAACCCGAGAGGGCGTCCTAATGAAACAAACCTGGCGGTCGAACGATAGGTCAAGCAGTGAGGCTACAGTATTTGAAGCATTTCTGAAAGCTTGAAATCTTCTACGCAAGAAGCCGCGCTCAAAAAGATTTTTGATTGAGGAACGAGGAAGAGTTCATGTGTTGAATATCTAGAGCATTTGTATCCGCTTGAATACGATCCTTTCTTTCTTTTGACATTTTTACTCTCATTGTTTAACTTGCTTTGTTTGCCACATTTGAAATAGATGAATATGAAATATCATTTTTGTCCCTATCTGACCTTTTTCATGCATCTCATTATTTACATGATAAATGTTGAAATGACATACTCCAAACAAAAGAAATGTTAAGCATTACCTGGATGAAAATTTGATAAGCATAAGAGTCTCAAAGTAAGAACAAAGTTTAATTGGGGCAGAATAATGATATCTGAGAAACGTCGATTACTCGTGAAGCTTGAAGACAGGTATAAGGCCTGAAGAGAAAGTCGAGAATCAAAGCAATGAACACAGATCCTCAACAATCATGGCTAAATGGACATACAACAAACATGCTTAAGGAGCACTGCATAATCATGTAGGCATAAAAGCATTTAAGACAAACATGTGCATATCATGATAACATCATACAGGACATATGCAGGTACTCCAACAGAGCAAGAAATCTTGAATGAGAGTCGCACTGAATCAAAGGAAAAGACACCCGAATTCTACCAAAGGATAGGTTTTGGTATTTTGATGTTTTTAATTCATACTTTTCAAGGAAACTCAACTCATATTGCGAGAGATGAGTTGAGACTCAGGACACGATGAGGTAATTTCAATTTCTGTTTGTCAAGAATCAACTCATATTGCGAGAGGTGGGTTGAACCTTTTAATTTCTACTTTTTCAAAATCAGCTCATATTGCGAGAGGTGAGTTGAGCCTCAGGTCACGCTGAGGTATTTTCAATTTCTATTTTCATTATTATGTTTTTGAAAGAATCAACTTGTATTGCGAGAGGTGAGTTGAGCCTCAGGTCACACGCCGAGGTATTTTCAATTTTCGTTTTTCAATTTCTGTCTTTCAAAAAAAAAAAATCAACTCATATTGCGAAAGGTGAGTTGAGCCTCAGGACACGCCGAGGTAATTTCAATTTCATTGTCAAAAAATCAACTCAGATTATGAGTGGCGAGTTGAGCCTCAGTCACACGCCGAGGTATTTTCAATTTCCGTTTTCAATTTCGCCTTTCAAAAAATCAACTCATATTGCGAGAGGTGAGTTTAGCCTCGGACACTGAGGTAATTTCAATTTCTATTGTCAAAAGTCAACTCAGATTGAGAGGTGAGTTGAGCCTCGTGTCGCACGCCGAGGTATTTTCAATTTCCGTTTTCAATTTCGCCTTTCAAAAAAATCAACTCATATTGCGAGAGGTGAGTTGAGCCTCGTGACACGCCGAGGTAATTTCAATTCTGTTGTCAAAAAGTCAACTCAGATTGCGAGAGGTGAGTTGAGCCTCGATCACACGCCGAGGTATTTTCAATTTCCATTTTCAATTTCGCCTTTCAAAAAAAAATCAACTCATATTGCGAGAGGTGAGTTGAGCCTCGGGACACGCTGAGGTAATTTCAATTTCTGTTTTCAAAATTCAACTCATATTGCAAGAAATGAGTTGAGCCTCAAGACACGTTGAGGTATTTTCAATTTTTGTTTTCAAAAAATCAACTTATATTGCGAGAGGTGATTTGAGCCTTGGCTCACGCGCTGAGCTATTTTCAATTTCTGTTTTTAATGTCTGTTTTTAGTGAGTCAATTCATATTGTGAAAAATGAGTTGAGCTCAGGATCACATGCCGAGAAGAGAATAAAGATTGAAGCTGATTGAAAACCTCAGATTCTGTCTCCTTAAAGTTGCAGTGGAGTTGATCGAGGGCATCAGATCTTGTCTTTCTAAAGTCGCAAGAGAAAAGACCACAAACCTTATCTCACTGAAGCGATAGAAGAGAAGATTGAAGTTGCAGATCTCACCCTTCTGAAGTTACAGTGAAGTAGATCGAAGCCATAAATTTCATATCCTTGAAGTTACATTGGAATAGATTGAAGCTACAAGGCGTATATCATAAGATGCAGTGGAGTGAACCAAAGCTACAAGATGCGGTAGACTGAAAAGGGACTAACTAAACAAGAAGAGTTCTAAAGCAAGTCAAGACCTAGCAAGACCGGGCAAATTTGGTCTTCCTTGAAAGTCTTTGCTCTATTCCTGTTGCACGACAATAAGCAAAGAGGGGCAGCTGTAGAAGCCCAAATTGCCCGGGCCCGATTTCATCAAAACCCAACCAAACCTTTAAACCCACTAAAACCCTTAACTCATGACCCATTTACATCTACCCAAACCCATTACAAAACCTAAATATTAAACCCAATTCAAAAGCCCATTAAGCCCCCCCCCAAAAAAACCTAACCCAAAAAAAAAAAAAAGAAAAACCTAACCCCCCCCAAAAAAAAGAAGAAGAAAAAAGAAAAACCTAACCCAAAAAAAAAAAAAACCCTAGCCACCTAACCACTTTCCCACTTGCCCCATTTTTCCTCCCATTTTGATATCCATTGTCTACCACCACCACCTACAAAATAGAAAAGAAATAATAGAAAATCATGTAAAAAATAGCTATAAAAGCCATTCAAAAATCATGTAAGAAAAAGAGGAGAGGATTTTACAAAGATTGAAAAGGAAAAACACAAAATCCTTCAAATTTTGAACACAAAAAACATCAATAAAAGGTTGCATTTTTTTCCTCTTCTTTCGAATCTTTTTTTCTTTCTTTTTGTGTTATTTTTTCTTTCTTTATATATACATATATTGATTTTATTTTTCCGCCACAGTGGGTGGTCGGAGTTGCAGCAAGCGGCGGCAATCGACGATCGACCCATGAACGGCCCCCTTTGGTCGGATTTCCTTTCCCCTCCTTCTCTCTTCTTTCCCCTTTTTTTTAGGTATTTTATATATATCATGTATATATTTTTAATGCCATTAGTTATATATTTCTTATGTATATATTCTTAAATACTATTATATATACATATATATATATATATTTTAAATACCATATTGTGTATATATTATTATTACTATTGCTAGTATTATTATAACTATTATTATATTAGTGTATATTTTATGTACATACGTATATATATATATATATTTTTGTACATATCATTATTTTATATTATTGTTGTAAATTTTTATGTATATATTTTTATGTACGTTTCCTAATATTTTCTTTTATTGTAGATATTATTATTATTATTATTATTATTATTACATACTTTTATTATATGCATATATATATATATGTATTTTTATGTACATATTATTATTTTATATTATTATTACCAAATAGATCATTTTTCCTATTTTATTATTAGTACATGATATGTTTTTATTTTGTAAATATCATTATTATTGTTATTCTAATATTCTAGTATTTCATGTTAATATTTTTCATTAATGATATCATTTTTTTTTCGTCCTTTATCTATTTTTAATTTCTCACTTTAGGAATATTTTTTCTCATGTTTTAATTAATTTCAAAAATAAGGCAATGTACCGATTTAATATTAAGCCATCGATTTCATCGCTATGTTGGGTGAAATTCGCTTGGCTTGTGTTAAAAACAGGACACCCTTTCTAAAAAATCGAAAACTAAAAATTCTCATTTTTCAATCAGATCACGATTAAATATTATATTGAACTCGTATTTTTGAAAATCAAGTCAACACATGTTTATGAGATACCAATTTTGGGCGTCGTGAGGGTGCTAATACCTTCCTCACAGAATCGACTCCGAACCCCAATTTTCTCTCGGACTTTCACGTAGACCTAAATTTGGCCTTCTTTTTGTTTTAAAATAATTTTATTAGGTGTCCGATCACACCTATAAAAAGGATCGTGGCGACTCCTTTGTTAATAAAATCGAAAGTTGGTTTTCAAGTGTTTAATAAATCGCCACATTTAGCGACCCCAAACCAAAACGAATTTTTTACGTCGCTACAATCAAGATTAACAAAGAACGACTTAGTGTTCAAGTTGTACAAAATATAACCCTTCTGAGTAGGAGAATATCCCATAAAAACAGTAGGAATGGCGCTAGCAGCAAATTTGTCTGTATTATTAGGTATAGTAGCAAAACAAAGACACCCAAATATTCTCATATGGGAAAAAGAAAGTTGTTTATTATAAAAGACTTCAAAAAGGGTCTTCTATTAGAGCACCGAAGAAGGTAGGCGATTGATTATGTAACAAGCTGTTAAAATACACTCTCTTCAAAACCGAACAGAAACATTGGACTGAAAACGAATGGCCCTAGCTACCTCAAGCAAATGTCCATGCTTTCGCTCAGCGACGCCATTTTTCTGGGGTGTGTGAACACACGAACTCAGATGCAAAATACCAAGTGAAGCAAACAAAGAACCACACTCAGAATTAAAAAACTCTCGACCATTATCACTCTTGACAATACTAACAATAGCTGAAAATTGGGTTTTTACAAGTGAAAAGAAGTTCTTGAGGTGCATAATAGCATCATATTTGAGTTTTAACAGATAAACCCAGGACATCCTAGAACAATCATCCACAATGGTAAGAAAAAACCTATAACCAGCATGCGTTGAAACTTTATAAGGCCCCCACAAGTCAATATGAATAAGTTGAAACACTTTACGTGACCTAGAATTACTAACAGGAAAGGGAAGCCTACATTGTCTTGCTAAAGGACACACAACACAATCTTTGATACAACTCGACTCAAAAGAACTATTATGTAAAAAAGGTAACAGAGACATCTTAGGAAGAGGAGCATGCCCTAACCGAGCATGCCAAATACCAGTTTTATTCATAACAACTGTCATACATTTGGAAGTAAACTTTTGAGACTCACTGGGTAAAGAAGGAAAAGAAACAGACACACTTTGTTGCTGAAAAACAGAAGACACAGTTGGTTGCTTTTGAGAAGATCCAAACAAATACAAGCCCCTAATTGCCTGCCAATCGTCATTACGTTGCCAGTGGAGAGGTCCTGTATAACACAAAAATTAGGATAAAAAATAATAGCACATCCCAAGTCTCGAGTCAGTTTAGAAATAGAAACAAGGTTATGGTTAAAAGAGGGAACACAAAGCACATTTCCTAAAGTAAGATCAGAAGACAAACGGGAAATACCAACATGAGAAATAGTGGCAGTACTACCATTTGGTAAATGAACAAACCTAGAGCTAGTGCAACAAAAAGTAGAACCATTCAAAGCATTAGAATCTGTAATGAACCGAAAGTTACAGTATCGGAAATTGAGTCTTGAGTACTGTTTCCGTGAAATTAATTCATGAATATTTATTAGAAATATTTATGAATTATAGTTGAATGTTTATTTAGTGTTTAATTAAGTGAAGTAGCTTGAATTTAGTTTAAATGACTAAATTGCATACGGTATAAAAGTTTAATTATAGATTAAAGATTAGTAAAGGGACTAATCTAACAATTAGACCCTAAGTGCCATGTATGTGAATGTATGATATAACATGTGTAATAGTTGGTAAATATATTAAATGTGTTAAAGTAGTTTTTCTTATAGATTAAGTTATTTTATGAGAATAATATTATATTATTAATATTATTATATTGAATATAGATTTATGAGTAAGTTAAAAAAAGAAAGAAAGATAGAAAGAGTTACAGAGAGCAAACGTGAGAAAGAAAGAAAGAAATAAAGAAAGAAATAGAAAAGGGAAATTTTAGGATTAAGGCCCTAAAGCTTTATTGGTAAGATGTTTTCGCTTATTTTCTTATAATTTTTATGTTTATGGATGCCTAATTCAAAGTTCTACATGTATGAGGTTAAAATGAAGAAAAATAGAAAATTTTAGATATTGATTTAGTTGAATAAATTGAGGTTTTATGGGTTAAATTGATAGAAATCGAAGTTAGAAGTGAAAATTGAGTGATTTATTAAAAGAATTCTAAGTTAGGTTTAAATAGGGATTAAGTTGAATAGAGCTCAAAATTTATGTTTTATAATGAATTTTATGAGTTAGAAATTGTTAATGAGTTGATTAAAAGAGAATATGAAGCTTAAGTTAAAGAAAAAATATTAGTAATGGAAAAATGACGAAATTGGAATTTTTGTAAAAGTTTGATAGAAAGTGAAAATGTGTTTTATGAATTAGTATATTGATGATTTTTAATTGTATGATTGTTAGTAGCAAACGTAGCACCGGATACGTCATCAAAGAAGGGAAAAGAGAAAGTGAACGAAGATATCGATTAAATTCGATAAATAGTAGTTTGTATTTCTATAAACCGAGCTTAATCATTATTGCTATATTTGATATTTATATTGTATGAAAATGTGAATGAGGTAAGTATTTTTACCATATTGAAATGAATGTGATTTTGAATACCCTATTAACAGTGTCGGGCTAGTCGGATATAGTTGACATGTCATAGGAATTGGAAGTATTGGGATATTCCGACATTGAGTCGATGAAACACTATGTGTCGACTACTGTTAAAGTTCCGGATTTGTTCCGATGAAGTACTTTGTGTACTATAATGTTAAAGTTCCGAATTTGTTCCGATGAAGCACTATGTGCTTATCCCGGAGTGTGGGTTGGATCCGTGTATCCGTTAGTGTCCGAGTTATGTTAATAAGGGTAAATAAAGTAAAGATTATTAAAGTACTGATTGATATTGAATAATAGCAATAATGTGTTTGAATTACCATGTTTTAAAGTTGATTAAGCTATTGTTTATAGAAATACCACTGAGAGTATTCTCAGCGTATGGTTTGTTTTCGTGCCCAGGCTAGGTACGAAAGTATAAGGACTCAGCATACAAGCCGATCCCCGAACTAAAATTGGTGAAGTTTCTATCTTTTTGGAAAATGGCATTGTACCTAGGATGTCTTTTGGTCATTTTGAAAATATCTAAGTTGTTAAGTGATATTTTGGTATGTTTTGTAAATGTTACCAAAACCTTAAGTATGGTATGTTTTGATATGTTAGTGAAGAGTAATAAGAGGAAGTGTTGGTAAATATTGTAGAGAGAAGAAATGAAGATGTTATAAACTTAGTTATCAACATTTTATACTAAAACAGATTTGGACAGTAACAGTAGTCCAACTTTGAAAATATACCAAAAATAGTATAAAGTGAATTAGATGATGAATAAAATATTTAATTTAATCTTAATGAATCTATTTTATATGGAAGAAACAAAATAGGTAAAAGAGTTGTATTTTATGAGATATTTACGTTTTGGTGAAACAGGGTTAGAGCAATTTCTAGATTCCCTGTTTTGAATTTAGAAATTCACCATAAATTGTGTATTAAGAATTAGGACTCAAACTTTATATGTATGGATTCCTTATTGAGTCTATTTTTAATTGAAACAAATGGCATAGTCATTGGATTTTTGTACAGGAATAAATTTGATTCGTAGTCCACAAGGGTTAGAGTAGCTGAACCCTGAAATAGGGGAGAATTTTTCTAATAAACTGTACTAACTGGTCTGATCAAAAAATTCTAGAAAAAAATTAGTAAGTAGATATATGAGTCTAGTTTTAGGGAAAATTTACAGAATTAGATTTTGAGTTTCGTAACTCGAGATATGATTTTTTTAGCGACCATGATGCAGATGGATAGTTTACTACGAAAACTGTTTAAGTGCTAAGATAAGTTTTGTAATGTCTCCTGCTTGACTCCGGCAACGGTCTCGGGTAGGGGGACGTTACTGTAACGCCCCCACGCCCGAAACCGTCACCGGAGTCAAGCTTGAGGTGTTACTAAACTTATCTTACCTTTTAAACAACTCTAAATCACTTATTTTAATTTTCGGAATAAACTGTTTTTCTGCATCATGGTTACTTAAAAATTCATTTCTCGAGTTTCAAAACTCGAAATTAAGATCCGTAAATTTTCATGAAACTAGACTCATATATATATCTACTAATTTTTTCTAGAATTTTAACTTAGCCAATTAGTACAGTTTATTAGTTAAATTTTCCTGTTTCAAAACTCGACTGCACTGACCTCTTCTTACTACGAACCATTTTTCTTCCTGTACAAAATTCATATGACTAAGTCGTTTATTTCTATCAAAACTAGATTCAACAAGCATTCTAACCATATAAATTATACCTTCTAATTAGTTTTGTACAATTTATGGTGAATTTCCAAAGTTGAAACAGGGGATCCAGAAATCGCTCTGACCCTGTTTCACTAAAACTCAGATATATCATAAAATATAATACTTTTACCTGTTTTGCTTATTCCATAAGAAAATATACATAATAAGCTTTAATTTCTTATATTATTCATCTTCAAACTATGTTTTTACAATTTTTAGTGATTTTTCAAAGTTACATCATTTCTGTTACTTGAATCTGTTTTAGGTTACTTTCACATTTTCATAATTTTCATGTGATAATCATCATTCAATCATACATATTAATAAACATGTATATCATCAGCTATTTTCTTAGCTAATCACTAGCAAGTATTTACACATCATTCATTATTCATATTATACCAAAAGTAGCTAAGTTTCTATACATGCCATACCCAAAACAAAACGACTAGTTATACCGAGTTATTTCTTTGATAGTGTGATCGGCCTCCGACATTTCCTTCGATCCCGAGTGACTAGATAAGTACTATAAGAAGAAGAAAATAAAGAGATTAAGCACTAGGCTTAGTAAGCTTACAAGCAAATAAATCACAACATTCAACATAATGGATAATTATGCATAATATCATCTAACATCATAAATTTCTTTACTTCTCAATTTCTATCTTATTCTTTATTCCTTACCTTCTTTCTTACGACCTTTCCTTTTTCATAAGTATAATCTACTTTTCCTTTGCTGTTAATTCACTGTAATTTAACTCGTATCCTGACCCGTTGAACCACTCGGAATACTAAGGATACTAGGCCGTTCTGTCTATCAATATCTCGCCAATGCCATGTCTTTGACATGGACTTACATGAATTATTCCTCTCCAATGCCATATATAATATGGACTTACATGGCTCAATCTGTCTCCAAAGCCATATTTCTAATATGGACTTACATGGCTCATTTCATTACATCTGTCAACCCTAATATCCTAACATTCCTAGGGTTCAACCGGCTTTCTAACACTTTTCCTCTGTCACTTCACCTTAAATTCGACTTTAAATATTTTCATAACATAAATATATAAATGCTGAAATTGACAATAATAATGTAAAATAAAAGAATATTGCATTTATTTACTGTAAACTTACCTTGATACAAAATGTGACTAAACCTTACACTTTAGTCCTTTACTTTTCTTTTCCTCGTTCTTCTTTGGATTCTTGATCTATAATATAAAATATTTCTACCCATTAGCATTTATTTGATTTCTATTTCACTTCACAATTTATGCTGTTCAAAATTTGAAATTGCACTTTTACCCCAAAATTTACAGATTTTTACAATTTAGTCCCTACTCAATTCACCCATCAATTGAACTAATTTTTTCTAAATTAACACTTTTATTTTATCATTATAAACTATTTCACAGCCTTTGATATTCTGAATTTCAACACCAACATCTAATTCACAATTTTGCTCACAATTAAGTCCTAAATACCATTTTCTATCAAAATGACTTAATAAAACAATCTTAATATGAAATTAGAACTTCAATTTCATAATAATTCATCATAAACTACCCTTACTCAGCCAGGGTAACTTCCAATTTCACCCACCAAATCAAAAACTAATGAATTAGATGATTGGACCTAATTGTAAAAGTCACAAAAACATAAAAATTACTAAGAAATAGTAAAAATTGAACTTACATGGTGCAAAAATATGAAAAACCAGCATAGGAGACCTATTACGGTGTTTCTGGCTGAGAAAGATGAAGAAATGTCTAGATTTTCAATCACATCATTTTTTTTAACTATTAACTTTTATGCTAATTCCAATTTTGTCCCTTGTTCACATTGTTTTCTTGCTTATTTTATACCCAAACCGTCCAGACATTAACCTTTGGGTCTAATTGCTCTTTAAATCCATCTTTTTAAATACTTAAGCTATTTACTCACAATTTAATAAATTTTGAGTTATTTTCAGTTTAGTCCTTTTTAATTAATTAGCTATCCAAACATCAAAATTTTCTAACGAAACTTTAATACTAACTCAATGACACTTCATAAATATTTATAAAAATATTTATAGCTCGATTTTCAAATTCGAGGTCTCGATACCTCGTTTTTGACCCGTCTGACCTAATAAATTATTTTAATTCACTAATTTCACCATTTCACAAATTCTTCTAAATTCTTACTTGACTCATAAATATTAAGTTACTATCTTGTTCAATCTTATTTGTCCGATTTAGTGATCTGAAATCACCATTTTTGACACCACTGAAAATTAGGCCGTTACATTCTACCTCGGATTTGTGGTTTCGCAACCACTGTTCCATTTAGGCCCTATTTCGGGATGTTACAGTTACAGAATCAGATAACACATGATCTGTGACTCCAGTGTCCAAGATCCAATCAATCGACTTCCTAGGAGAAGATTGAGATATAATACCTGCCATATTAACCGCGGGTTCTCCAACACTATGGGACTTATTCAACAATTCCAAGACCCGGTTATATTACTCCAGAGTAAGCATTGGAGAAGTTTGTGAAAAACTAGCTGAAGAATCTTTACTGGTCTTCGAGCCAGAAACATTTGCAATAGTCATCCCTTTCTTCCTGAACTTGAAATCAGGTGGAAATCCAATAAGCCGATAACACGACTCACGCTTATGCCCCTTGACCTTACAGAAATCACAAACCCATTGAATCAACACCGAGAACCTGAATTAGATAACATAACCGAGGAATTAGAAACAAGGGACACACCACCAACAAACTCATGATGACCTTCCTCTTGAACAAGCATCAAATATGCTTGATTAACCGAGGGCAATGGCTGCATTAGAAGTATCTGACTATGAATCGCAGAATATGACTCGTTTAACCCCATCAAGAACTGAAATAACCTCTGTTGCAGCAAATGCAACAAGTTATCTTGAGCTCGATCACAACCACAAGAACTATAGGGTACAAGAGCACTATGCTCATCCCACAACAACTTCAATCGATTAAAGTATGCAGCAATCGAAGAATCACCCTGACTTGCCGTGGCAATCTCTCTATGCAAGTAAAAAATCCTCGCCCCATCGATCTTATTGAATCTCTCCTTCAAGTCTCCCCAAACCAATGCAACGCTAGAAGCAAACACAACACCGACGGACAAATCGGGGATCACGGTATTGATGATCCAAGACAAGACTAAAGCATTACAACGATCCCATTGACGACTAATCTGAAGAGCACTATGCTTATCCCACAACAACTTCAATCGATTAAAGTATGCAGCAATCGAAGAATCACCCTGACTTGCCGTGGCAATCTCTCTAAGCAAGTAAAAAATCCTCGCCCCATCGATCTTATTGAATCTCTCTTTCAAATCTCCCCAAACCAATGCAACACTGGAAGCAAACACAATACCGGCGGACAAATCGCGGTTCACGGTATTGATGATCCAAGACAAGACTAAAGCATTACAGCGATCCCATTGACGACTAATCTGATCATCAAAATGCTCCTTGCGACAAGTGCCATCCACAAACCCTAATTTATTCTTCGCTAAAAGAGCAATCTCCATAGACCTACTCCAAACATTATAATTCTCTGGTCTAGTCAACTATTGTGAGACTACAATCGTCCCCGACGCATCTGACGTATGCAAATAGAGCGGGTGAGTGTAATCGATAGAAACATTCTCTAATCCCGATAACGAAAAAACTACCTTTGATACCATGTTGAAAAATAAAATGTGGAATAATACTTAATCTTTATTAACCATGTACTTACATATATATACAAGTATTTTAAACTAACTGCCTTGATAACTAAACGCTAACTACCAACTAACAATTACAACAAACTCTAACACCACTTAATATTGATTTTAATGATTTAAAGGTAAAATGTAACAAAAAAAAAAAGAAATTTCAAATATTTCAGTTTAATAATTAACAATAAATTTATAAGAAACAAAAATAAGTTTACTTTTATAAATAATTGTTTTTATTAATTGTTGATGCTATATAAAATAGTTTAGGCTTAAGGTTGTAAAAAGTCATCAAACTTTTTTTTAAAAATCAATTAAGCCCCTTTTTTTTTTTTTTTTTTTTTTTTTTGCACTCAATTGAATAATTGAACACTTGAACTTTCAAAATGCATTAAAAGGCCCTCAAACTTATTAAAAAAAGTAATTAAGCCCTACCTTTTTCACTCAATTGGGTACTTAAACTTTCAAAATGCATCAAAAGACCTCAAAATTTTTCAAAAAGCAATTAAGCCTCTACTCTTATTACAAATTAGAAATATATATATAAAATAAATAATAAATTTTAGTAAATTTATTAAATTTTAATAAAATATAAAATTTATAAATTTATTAAAATTATAATTTTTTATAAAATTGTAAAAAATTTAAAATTTTATAAAAATCATAAAAAAATTAATGACCTCTAATTTTCCCAATTAAAGTCATCACATGTCGCAACACGGATGACATGTGACGAAAAATGATAAAAAAATAAAAATTAATAAAAGTTATAGAAAAATTTATAAAATGCTTCTTTTGGTACGATAATTTTCTTTTTCTTTTTACAAAATTTATATTTTTTACTTTTTGTATAATTTTCTTACAACTTTATAAAATTTTATAATTTTTTATATATATCTATATATTTTATAATTTTTACAATTTTATAAAATTTTACAATTTTTTATATTTTTACGATTTTTATATTTTTAATAATTTTTAATATTTAATTTTTATTAAAATTTAATAATATTTATAGCTTTTATTGATTTTAATTTTTATAATTTTTTGTCTAATTTTTACTAAAAGCAAGGACTTAATTGCTTTTTTGAAAAAGTTTGAGAGTCTTTTGATGCATTTTGAAAGTTCAAGTACCCAATTGAGCGTAAAAAAATAGGGGCTTAATTGCTTTTTTGAAAAAGTTTGAGGGTTTTTTGATGCATTTTGAAAGTTCAAGTATTCAAATGAGTGAAAAAAATAGGACCTTAATTGCTTTTTTGAAAAAGTTTGAGAGATCTTTTGCACCATTAAGCCAATAATTTATTATTTTTAAGTATTAAATTAAATATTAAATTTTTGTTTATTATAATTTGTTTTCAAATTATTTTAAATTAAAATTGAATAGGAAAATTCAATAAAAATCAAACTTTAGTGATAAAATTCAATTAGAGAAAAGTAAAATGAAAAAATTCAGTATAAAATTAAATTTTAATGGTCAATTTATCTTTATCTCAAAAGTTTAATGACAAATACCAATCAAAATAAAAATATAATGTCAAATTTAAATTTGCACATTAACTCGTTATAAATTTACATGATTCATATTTTAATTTAGTTTGTGTCAACGAGATTTTAGCTTAATGGTGTATAGTTGTCGAAGTTGAAAAAAAAATGTACTTAAAGAAAAATAATTAATAGAAGTGACAAGTAAGGTCGAATCCACAGAGACCGATTGAAATTTTACTCCTTCAACTAAAACAAAATAAAATAAAGAAAGGAAGTTTATTTAAAGAAAACTTAAAAATTAAAATCAAGAACCTAGAAAAAAAAAGAAAAGAGAGAAATAATAAAAATTTTGGGGAAAATCAATGAGTCGAAGTTTCTAGTCAAAATAAATTCTGCTTTTGATTCAAAGGTAAATTTTAATGTTCTTTAATGAATTGGTTATAATTACTGACGATCGTCAAGTAACCTAATCTCTTCTTACCTTCTCGATAATCAAGACAATTGTCATTAATTATTTCTTTTGTTGACAAATAACCCCAAAACAATCAAACGAAAGAGACTCAATTCTAACTAACAAACGCACAATCAAAGTTTATTTAAGTTAGGTCGCATGTCCACTCTACATAAATAATCACGCAATCATCACAAAAATTAGAAATCAATCGATTGACTAATTATCTAATTAACAAAGCAATTGTTGTAAGATATCAAATATTGGCCACATATTTAACAAACCTGAACAATTATAATTAAATCAAAAAACACCCAAATGCTAAAGAGCAAAAAAAGGTTAAGACTAATTCGATCTCATAAACTTGTAGAATCAAACTTCAAATATTACTTCTGCTAAAAAGAAAAGTTTAGTGATCCACAAAAAAAAATAAAATGCAAATTGAATTAAAATTAAGAGTGGATATAATTCGTATCTCTTCTAGGATCTTATTTATAGAGTTATGAAGTTTTAATTGACTTCAAACTAGGGTCACAAATTTGACTTAGACTTAAATACTTGAAAAGCGAAAATAGCCTTACATCTTTATTTTAAAACAACAAATGGACACACAAGACACGGATAGCGACGCCACGGCTTGGTGAAATGGCACCACTACAGCACGAGGCTCAGTGCGCTAGATGCTAGGTTGGGGCGCCAGCTACTGTATCGAGCAAGCACTGTGACACTGGGTTGTGAGGCCAGGACCCAGTTGTCTTTGCTTAGTCCTTCTTTTAATATGCTCATTCCATTCTCGATGACTTGTAAGCTTTCCTTCCAAGCTTGTATGCACTTAATTTAAGTCACGGAAATACTCAAAACAATCACTTGTAAGCTAACATAAAATCAAACTAAAAATAGAGAAAAATAGCAAATCATGCATAAACAAAAACAAAACTAAAACACAATATTTCACTCATAGAACAATAAAAAGTAAATTAATAAGGGTCCAAAATATATGAAATATGAGTGCTTATCAGTGTATGAATTTTGAGATTCAATTCAAGTTCCACTGTAATTTATATATATTATAATTGCCAAGCCAATTGTGCTTTCTAATTATTGATTTTGATTATAATTATTTAAATATATTATTTATAATTGATTGTACTTTTAACTTATATATATAAAAGGTTGAATTACTTTATATAATTATTTTAAGAAATGATATTACATATCTCCTTCTCTTATCTTCAATATATGACACACATATATATATATATATATATATATATATATATATATAAAAGGTTTATATAATAATTTTATCTCTAAATTATATTCTTTTCACTTCGACACTTAAAAACTTTTCTTTGCCCCATTTTTGTCCTAAAATTACTCATTTATTATAGATTTTCAATCTAAAAGTTTATGGTATAAAAATTAGTGAGACACTCAATCAACCAGAATGCGCCACATGTTTCCTTTTTACATGTGACATAGCCGTTTGCCAATTGTTGGTCAACCAACTTTTAATTTGAAACTTTCAAAATGTTTTGGAAATTTTAAAATTTTTGAATTTATATTTTAATTTTTGAGTATTTTTAGAAGTTTTTTAGATTTTGTTTGTCATATAAAATGTTTAGTTTTAAAATTTTAAATTGTTACATAAAATGTTGAATTTTGAAATTTAACTTTTAAAAATTTAAACACATATTTTTAATTTTTATAATTTTCTAAATTTTTGGAAATTTTAGAAACTTTAGAATTTACATATATTTTAGATTTTTTTAAAAAATCAGATTTTTATTAGATTTTATATATTTTAAAACATTTAATTTCATTTTATTATTTTCCTTTTATTGAATTATTTATATTTATAATGTTTTTATCATCTTTTTATTTTTACCATTTACATATTGTAAAAAGAATTTGAGGAACTTTTTAATTATATATATGAATATATATTGAATTTATATATATATATATATATATATTTAATTTTTCATTAAGAACAAGTGACATGTTTTTATTGAGATGTCACTTGTTTTTTAATATTACTAGTTTGTGTATCAAAATTAAAATTAAAATTTTGATATTAAAATGGAACAAAAAGTTTAAATATATTTTATTAAAACAAATAAAATTAAAATGATGGGATTGAATTAAATATAATAACAATAATTAAATTATAATATACTAATAAGTGAAGTGAGGAAGGCATGGTTTGCACTCAAAAAGAATAAATTATAAAGGGTGGAAAGACCCATGATTTTCTCACCTGAAAAGAGATCTTATGCACAGATAAGAAGATCCACTGGTCCACTCTCTTATAACTTCATTTTAGCATTATATTTATTTAGATTGCATTAAACCCTTAAACTAAAAAAGTATTGTAATCCCTCAACAATTAAAATCTAACATATTAACTAAAAAAATTTATTAGTATGGCTAATAAATTTGAGAAATTGGTATAAATATTCATGATGCCATGTTGTTAGGAGTGGAGGGAACAATCACTAAGCCCAATCAAGCTTTATCCTTCCCATTGCCCATTGGGTCTTCCCTTTTGGTAGCACTAAAACCACTCTCCCATTACATTATACTAATATATTTATTTTTATATAAATGAGATGTAAAGCAAAGGATTCCTCTTCATCACCCACATCTCTTTTCTTTTTTCATATAATCATCACCTTCAAATTCAATACTCTCCCCCAGTTTTTAAAGTTGGGGTGTATTTTCATAAATTATTGAAAAATTTTAACATTTAATTTTATTTTGTGGGTTCAATAATCTAATAAATTATCTTTAATCATAGATAAAATAAAATAAAATAAAATAAAGGCATTAAAATATATTGAGAGTGAAAGTTGAGTATAATAATAGCATACCAAAATGTATTAATTATCAAATAATGCCTTGAGAGATTGGGTTGTTGTGGATTGACCACTTAACCCAAAGTCCCCCATTTTTATTTTTGGTTATAAATTAAAGATGGATGATACGTAACATTAATTTCACTATGCTACTGGATTTTGTTGATTCCAAAAAAAACCTCTAAGCCATCTTGAATTAAGAGGAAAAATAATAAATAAATAAAAACAAAATCTCCATGTTTTCTGCCACTCAAACTTGTTTAATCAAAGCCCACAACATTTTGTTTACAAAAAGAAAGAGCGTCCTCTACAAAATTTGGTATTAATAATACAAAAATAATTATAATTAACAAGACCATCATCCACATATGCTTTTGTTTACTTTATTTCCTCCAAAGCAAGATAGATAGGGGAAAAGGAAATCCCTTTTAAAATAAATTAATTAATTAATTAATTAATTAATTCAATATTTATTTGGTGGGGACATGAATGAGCCATTTTGGTTGTGGATTCTCCAACAAAACATCCACGCCTATAAAGCTTTCAACATTACCACTCCAAACCCGCACTACAAACATTAAACAACCACCCTTCTTTTTTATAATTTTATTAAACCTTTTTTTTCCTTTGTTGCAATTTACCCACTTTTTTTAGACTTTTTATCTTCTTTTTTTTTTTAATTTATTTTTTATTTTCCTTTTACGATTCATATTCATTAATACTGCCGTTATTTGTTGAAAAGTAAAAATTACGAAATTTGTTAATTAGGTAAAGGAAATTAAATAGGGGTTGGATGGTTTCCATCATTCCACACGTGCAAATGTTGGAATCTGAGGGAGGATTACATTATTTCTCCATTAATACATTTAAACTAAAGTTTTCCTTTTTTTGCTTCCCTCCTTCAACCTTACTCTTTCCTCACATAACAAATTTAATGAGTTTTGAATCTATTTTTGAGTCATTATAACATTATTCCCACAAATCACTCCCTGCTTCTACATTACTCTTTCTACTTATTTTTATACAACAATCGGGTTTTGTTTAATACACAAAATTGCTAAATTATACTGTTGAAATTTTAAATTTTTTAATATTGAAAATTTAAATTTCAAAACATCAAAATAAATTTTTATCTATTGATAATGTAAACTAATTTGTTACTATCATATTAAAAGTAATTAAATTATTCTCTTTTAAATTTTACACTTTTATTTTATGTTTCTAGATTATCCTTAATGAAATAAACTCAAATAACTCATATTTAATGATTGTCTATGAAACTTAATTTTTATTATATAATCTTGAATTTTCCATGTTAAATTAAAATTAAAGGGGAAAAATACTTGCATTGTTCTTTATTTAGGTAGAGAAATGATGAAAAATTATGAATTTTGTTTGGAATAGGAGATAAAATTAAATAATTGCTTTGCATGTAAGAATAAAAATCATATAATTAAAAGAAATTTGAGTTTCAGTAAACAACCATTAAAGACAATAATTTTCATTGATGATTTTTGAAAATAATTTTAAAATATCAAAATAAATTAAATAAATTGTTGGTTGCTACTATAATTTTGAATATTAATATTTAAAATTTATATTTAAAACCCCAAATTTAGAAATTTCAACCATGAAATAAACAACTACAATTTAAGAATTTTTGTGTATTATTTTAGTTTTTACCGCTTTTTCGTTTTAATCCTTGATTTTTTTACCCCAAACAATATTTTTTGGTGACCAATATGAAAGTGTAAATATGATGTGACATGTATAATTAACTACACTTGGATGATTAAAAAGAAAGTGCCCTAAAAGGTGGACGATCAAATTGTAAGAATTTCATTTTGCTTACCCAAAATGAAAGTATCGTAAAAGTTAAATGACCAACTGAGTAATTTACCAAAAAAAAAAACTATATCGAACTTTGAGCATGGAATTTTAGAGCTTAAAGTTTTAAGGATGAAGACAATCATAATATTCACAGGAAGATTAGGGTTTTGAAAATGGAATTCCTCTTTTAATTGCGTTAAAGTAGTGTAATTAAGGTCAAAATTATCCACTTATAACAGTTAGGTAATTATGATGTTTACTTTGATTAATAACCCTTATTCCCACATGAGAATAATGAGTTGGGTTTAGTGCATAAGTTGGACTAAATTGGTACTAAAGTTAGTAAAGGAAGAGCAATCAACTTGTTTCTAGCACTGGGTTATAATTGAGGTTTGTTCCATGAAAGGAAAACAAATGCTCCACACTTTTTCTTTTACCTTCCCTCAATATAACAACTAATCAATTATTAGTTTAATAATATATTTATGACAAGAAGTAAAAACCCTGTGGTCTTGTCATGTCCCCAACGCATGCTCTTTCGCTTGGCTTGTCCAAGCAACTTATTTGAAAATGGTAAGATTGTTGATTAGACCTTGTAATACTGAAGGGGAGATGATTGATGATGTTAACAATGGATATTTGAATGTCTAAATTAATATGTTAAATCAATGTTTTAAAATCTGAGTTTTGTGGATAAGAAAATCATGAAATCCGACACCAAAATCTTTAGGCACACAGTAATGGAACAGTAAACTACAAAGTCCGTCCTATCTTTTCCCAACATGTCCACGCTCCTCCGCTTGCGCTCTCTCCTTCTGTGCCGCTTGATTGATTACCCATTACACGTGGAACAATCATAGACGTTTGTCTCAAATTTGAAATAAAATTTTATAAACAGGTCTATATCAGTAATTTTAAATAAATATTCATCACCTTCAAAATAAATAAATATTCTTATTTAGTCCCTTCATAGTAGTCTTCATTATAAGTCTCATCATCCGGCTCGAAAACTCACCCAAAAGTGGAGAGTTTGAGTAAAAAAGTGAGACTCATTTTTTAAATGAGCTGAATCTTAACTATCGAGTAAGTTTTTTTATCTGGGTTCGACCTGATCTGAATTTACAAAAAAAAAATGTTGCTTTTTACTATTTTATTATCACTGTTTTGGTGTCGTTTCTCTATTATGTTGCTACTAAAATTTGTTTTTATTGTTTAGATATTATATAACTTTTATTTTATTATTAATTTTACTTCTATCTTAGATGTATTTGTTTGTTAAGTTGTACCTATCTCAGTGTTATTTAAGTATAAATAATATTTTATTTATTTTCAATTTTTGAGAAATATTTATTTTAATATTTTTAGTGTATTTAATTTATTATATTTTTTTAAATTTATTTTATAAAAATAATAATATAAAAAATTAATACATGCGGCTAGGCCAAGCTTGAATTTTAACTTTTTATCTGTTTGAGCTAAGATAAAATAAAATTTTAAGCCTATTTTTAAACTGAAATAAACCTAAACCTAAAAAATAGGCCTAAAATTTTATCAAGCGAACCTAAACACCTTATTAATTCATGATGAATTATGTGATATCAACTATTAATAAATTTAATTAATTATTTATATTCGTTTTTAATGTGTTTGACGAACAGTTAGGTTTTAGTTGATTTTAAGTGTATAAATCCATACTAATGGTATATCAAAACAAGCCCTCAAAAAATTACATTTTTTCATTTTCATTATTATTATTATTATTATTGTGAAAATAAATACTATTAAATTCGAAGTTCACTCTATTTAATTTTACATTATAATCATTTTTATAAACATTAGCGTTTTATAAATTTTAAATTTGAAAAAAAAAGAACATTGGAATTTATGATCTTAAATAATAAATGTATTTTTAAAATTTGATAAATGTATACAATTAATTATTTTGATAAAAATATTATTAAAATTCTTCCTAATTAATAAACATGGAGACATGAGTTTTACATTAAAATTGAATGATATTTATTTAATAAAAAAATAATTAGTAGAAAGTGCAAGGATTTGTGCACGCTCTGGCTCGCGCTTCGATAATTGTTTTTTGGTTCAAAAGAATTTTACACTATTTTGGGTCAAAGTATTGTTAAATGGCCTACCAAATCCCATGCACGCGGGTGGTTAAGCTGACATTTAAGACGACAGTGATTGATGTAAGACACGTGTTTTTGGATTTTCCGTCATGCGGACGCGTAGCCGCCAGTGGCGTGCTTTCGAATTTCATTTTTTTTCTTTCGACGCTTAAACTTTGTTCTTTATTAATATTTTCATAAATTTCTTTTACTCGTATTTTTATTGTGATTCTGGAGAGTGATAGGTAGACCTTACTCATCCGATTCCGTCGCTTTTAGTTAGTAAAAGAAAATGGAGGGAAGGGAGAAAGGCAAAAGATCAACATAGAAAGCTATATCAAAGCATATTGTATTGGGTGGCCAGATCTTGGATCCGAATGTTACCTTAACCTTTTTCCTGTTTCAGCTTCAACTTGATTCCATTTTTCATTAAAGGATTGAACGTGAGTTACGGGATATGGAGGGATCTTACTAATACAGCCAACGTGATATGATGGTTATTAGTTTTGGAGTAGTTTCGAGTTTGCCTGTCACAGATTTTCTACTACCGTACCAGAAATGGGCTTCCGTATAATATATAAATAAAATACAAAAATTTAATTATCATTACGAAATTTATAAATACTGCATGTATACATGAATTGTGCTATATAATTTTATTTAGGAGTGTTCACAGTTCAGTTAAAATCGAATTAACTTACCAAACTGATTTAATTCGATTAATCATTTAATGGTCGAATTTAGTACTGTCAAAAGCCTGTTAATGATTTTTTGAAGTTTCAATTAACAGTTAATTCAGTTTAAAATTAGGTAATTAATTACTTTCAAAACTTATGTAGTATTTCTAATGTCTTATTTATTATTTTCGTCTCCATTTAAAGTTTTTTGAACTATTAAATAAAAGAAAATGAACATTAACAATGTACAAAGACATAAAATCAAGTTAATTCTATTAGATAACTGTATTAACCGAAATATTTCGGTTCAATTAATATATTTTAAAAAAAATTGATTCAATTAATGGTTAAAAATCTTTACATTTCGAATATTAACCAAATTAACCGTTTGAACATCCTAGTTTTACCAAGGGATAGAAATCATGCACGGTCCAGGTGATTTGGGACCTTTGAGTTGTTATTTGATGATAGTTATTGTAGGGCCCAAAATTTACCCGGCCCAAACTACTAGAAGCCAAAACCCAACAAAAATAGACCCAAACCCAAAGAAATAAAACCTTACCCCAAACCTTAAATACCTATTTACAAATACGGCCCAATTGGCCCACAAACCCAAAACATTTTCGGCATGGGAAACCATAGCAGCCCCTTTTGCGCCGTTTCAGCAAATAGCAAGCCTTTAGGCACCGCACGTCGCGCGTCCCTCCGCGTTGTGCGCCTCTCCACCACGCCACGTCAGTGGCACGTTCAATCACGAACCTATAAACATGTAAAACAAGTTGTAAAAGAATCGGCTATAAAACCGAATCGAAACAAGTGTAAAAAGGATCTTTTTTTTTTAGGAAATACAATAGGAGAGAATAGGAAAAAGTCAATAGTAAATCGAAAATCGGACCTAAGGTTTGAAAGGTGATTTTTCATTCTTTTTTCTGAAAATTCGTATTTCCTTTGCACTTTCTTTCTTTTTCATTATTTTTCAAACGGTTTTAAAAAACACAAGAGAGAGAGAGGAAACTTACTAGCGAACTCGCAACGTCTGTGGCCTAGGCGCGCCTGATCTCCGATGAGGGTGGCGCCTATCGAAAAAGGGGAAATGAGAGAACCTCAAAAGGAAAAGTTTTAGGGTTTTCTAAAATACAAGGCTGAAAATGATTTAAAAAAAAATCTGTTTTTAATAATGGATAAAACGGCGCCGTTTGAGCAAAAAGGGGGGGATCCACGCGCTGGCCCGTCGGATGGTCCGGATCGGCTCTTCTTTCCCCCTAATGGTCGATTTCCGTAATTAGTCCCTCGCCCTCGTGCTAACATTCAATTAGACCATGTTCAAGTTTTTTAATTCGTTTAATTTGTCCCCGGAATTTATGCGCCGTTGCAAATCAATTCGCACTGAAACGCTTCGTTTTAGGGGTTCAATTTATTTACGTTTTCAGTCCCTATTTACTTGCGCGCATTGTATTACAATCCTTCATGTTGTAAATTGGCTTTCTGATTTTGTTTTCTTTTAAATCGGTCCTTTTTTCTGTTTTTTTTTTATTTTTCTTTTATTCATTTCAATTGATTCTTTATAAATTCACTATTTATTTTAATATATATTATTGAAATTATATTGAATGTATTATGATTGCATTGTTTAGTTGTATATATATATATATTTATGCTTACTTTTAAATCCATTTATATTTAATTTTTTTAAGATCCTATTTTACTACTTTTTTCCTTCTAAACATTCTTATCTGTATTATTTATATTAGGTTTTTACTTTATGTATTATCAATGGGTGACGGATAATTTTTTTTATTTTGTGAAATTCTTGACTTCATACTATATAGATTATTATTTGTATACATTCTTTTGTATATTTTTATAAGATTATATGTATATAATTTATGTTAAAATTTTGTTGTATGCGCATAGTTTGTTCTTTACTGAGCATATTATTACGTTTACATGCATTATTTATATGACACCTTATTTATAAATTTTGATATATAACACTAATTTTAAAATTTTCTTTCTATAGTATTTGTCTTGAAAGTATATGCTAGACTTATATTTTATGTATTATTTATCTTTATCTTCATTCATTTACGATTAATTTCAAGTTTTTGCATGTATTGTTTGTTTACATATATATAGTTTATTCTATGTATTGTCCGTTTATTATTGGTTTTGGTGTGTTTTAATTTACATATTTGCACTTTTGTATATTTGATAGTTAGTAATATATTGACTGTGTACATGTTATTTGTTTCTTTGCTTTCGTATCTCCGTATATTGATATATGATTGATTCTGCTCGCTAATTCACCTTTATTTGTTCGTCTCATCTTTTTTTAACTAAATAACTGTACTTCACCGTTTCTATAGTTACTCATGTGTTTTTTAAAAAAAAAAAATCATTAACATAAGGAATCTTCCGTGTTTGGGAGGTTTGAGAGATCGTGCCTAATCGTGTTGGGTTTCGATTTCTCAATCGACTAGAATACAAAATATCCTTGTGAAATTTCGTCTATGTTTTCTTAAATTAAAACGAGGCAATATTTTGTGTTTTGGGGATTTGGGAGATCGTGCCCAATCATGCTGGGCTTTGATTTTCCATTCGACTAAAATACAGAATATCCTTTTAAAATTTCATCCATGTTTTCTTAAATTAAAATGAGATAATGTTTCGTATTTGGAAATTCGATAAATCGCACCCAATCGTGTTAGGTTTCGATTTACCGTTTGAGCCAAATAGCCAAATATCTTTTTTTTTTAAGTTTTAAGTGCATGTGTTTTAGAAATCCTAAAATGATCTTGTGTCGATAAAATATTGTATCTAATCGTGCTGGACGTAATATTTTATTCCTTCTAAGCGAGAGGATCTCAACATTCGATTCCAGTTATCCAAGCGTTTTAAAGGAATTGTATTTTAAAATCTTTTTCAAATTTTCAACATTAAGACGTTAATTGATCAATACAGTACTAATTTTGGACGTTGCGAGGATGTTAATCCTTTCTCGCGCGTAACTGACTCCTGAATCCATTTTTTAGTTTTTCGTAGACCAAAAACGTTGTTTTAATAAACCAAAATACTTTATTAAAATGATCGATCACAAGGTGACCCAATCACACCTAAACAAAAAGGATTGGTGGTGACTCCATTTTCGTTTTAAAGCCAATCTCCGTTTTTCAAAATAAAAATGGTTTCAATAGTTATAATTTAAATAAATTAAATAACAGAGTAAGAGTGAATAAGCACGCTCACCATCCCATCTCATGATGTCTTGATTTGTAGAAGTTACATCACCAGTGTAAATTTTGTAAAACGATGACCAAAACAAGTTGAGAATTTTATCACCTAGGCTCCGTTAACATTACTGTTAATACAATTTTTGATTTAAAAACATAAAAGCTTGGTAGTAAGAAAATACTATTAGATATAGAATTAGTACCTAAGCATTTTGCATATGCTGATCACATGATGACAATGATTATGGATTGCAAATAGGAAATGCTCCAAGAAGAAATATTTACAAGAGATCAAATTTACAAATATCAATCAACGGATTCATAGAAGAAAGAAAAAAAGAATGTTGTTCATGTTCACCAAACCTACGAAACACCAAGCTCCATTCGACAGTGAGAAAGCATATATATATATATATACAACAGTGAATTCCTTCAATATCACTACTTTGTTTCTCCGACTATTTTGCAAGGAAATCAGAGAAGCTTTGATATTACCTCGCAAGAAGTCCAGAAGGCTTTCGAGGCGGCTCTCATAAGTAAGGGGTTTTGGTATATCCTGTTTAAGAATAAACAAATAAATGTATTGTCATCATCAACCTGTTCAATAATTCGTATCTATGTTTCTTAGACTCTAGATGTGGGTGTTGGATATTGGCATGTTTAATTTTTAATTTTTTTAGAAGATCCTTAATAGGGTTATATCTCCATACCCATGTACGAATATATATAGGACATGGGTGTAGGATATGAGTTTTTTATTTTTTGAAAGGCCAAAGCAACATAGATTTGAATCATATAGACAAAATAGGACAATGGGAAAAAGCAGCATAGCAAAGCCAACTGAGGGAACTTTTAGCAGAAAATGTAGGAACTGAATTCAATTGTCGAGGTTAAAATTATAACATACCCAATTGCAGTTGCCCCCCAAGATGCCACATTATAAATGACTTTGCTTCCATCCCAAGCTTTTCGAAGCTTTCCCTTTTTCTTTTTCACAGAGAAGGTCTTGCTCAGTGCTACAAGAAAAACCAAAAGATGGTTCAGAATTCCTCTTCCAAATTAATGTTTAGAATAGAACAAAGGATATTTGAGATGGAAAATATAAGTTCAACACAGACATCGTATCTTAGAAGTTTCAGTAACATTGAGAGAGGAATATAATTTGATGCTAAAATCTCATTAACGAAGACAAATAAACTCACCTTGCTGAAGTTGATTGGGGCTCAAGTCCTGGGAAGAAAACAAAAAAAAAAAAAAAAAACTCATCAGCATCCACAGCTGAATGGTTCTAAGTTACTCAGGACATGGATGTGTCAGATTCAGGTATATGTCCAACACGGGTATATTTTGTTTTTCCTGAGTTTTCCCATCTATTTGGAGGGTCATTATCCCCATACCCATGTTCAAATATGTGTGAGATAAAGGTGTAAAACAGGATATTTAAGCAAAATGAAGAGTCGGAACAACAAAAGAATAATCCATGATGAACATGCAAACAAAGTTCTTATTCAGTCTGCTAAAGAGTAAGACCATAGAAAAACTTTAGACATAAAATACTAAAACTTTAGGCTTTAGTGTATTAGGTATGAATGACTACAAAGAGAAGAATTGAAGACTGAAATGATCTGAAATGATAGTAATACCAATAAAGAGTGCAAATTTCACAAACCTTGGTCTGTTTAAGGGACAGCAAATACGCAGCCATAAAACATGCAATTCCTTCTACTATATCATCCTGCCTGACGAGAACATAATCTTCTTGATCCAAATCACCATTTTCATCTCCCCAAAGATCATTTGGGTTGACCATGTCCCAAGAACTACCATCTTCTGGTTCCAAAGAAGAATTTGTTTAGCATCCAGGCAACAAAGATCGTTTTAAAGCAAACAGTCTAAAGCATGAACTTCATATAGTGAATAAATATGCCTGCTAAAGAATAAAAAATGATACATGCTAACAGTCTAAAGTGGACCGTGTTTGGATGCATACCGGCAATGTTTTCTGGAACTGGTACCTGAGCACACTCTAGCTTTTCAAGAAAGTCGGGGCATTGAACTCTAGATTTGAGAAGATCACACAACTGCATTTTTTTAAAATAAAGGAGGCACACACATTAGATATCCAAGCTATTTCGAAATATTTAATAGGAAAGCAAATGCAAACTTCATCAACTATTGCAAATTAAGTGGATCTACTTTCTAACACGTTGCTAATTTCTACCACATAAGTTGTAAAGCCATTTATACTATGTTCTTTTAATATAAGGCCAAAGGGGTTAAAGCATATCAAATCAAGCATAAAGGATCACTGTATTTAAGTTGGATTTTAATATTTATTGCAAATAAACTATGCAGGTTGACTAGAGAAAAAGTGAAATATGATCTTAATTTTGATCAATAAGATCTGAAAAACGGGTGATTGCAAAGTGGAATACTATGGATAACAACAAACTAACACATCACTCTCCAAGGTATTATACAACCATCAGTGGGAAAAAAATCAAATTTTTATCTTTTTGCAACCATCACTTCATTGGTAAATCAACTTCTATATGAAGTGGAAGAAGGTTCCAGTTTTTTCACAAGCTCGGGCTCTGTTTTAACACACTATTATAAAATTTGAATCATTTTTGGATTAGTTCCTAACATGTTATCATTGAACAGAAAACTCTACTACCTCACAAAGCAGATGTTATGATGGAAAAGTAGCAATCTCTTCTCTGTATCGTTCTCATTTCTCTCTTTTCTTCAAGATATATATTTGTACATAGAGAAGTAAAGGAACACATAAAAAGAGGCAAATGGACTCTAAACCAACAAAAGCCATAATTTTAATGAATTGTACAAGGTGATGGGTGTTTTTGTCTATTCAATTTGTTTAGGGTTCACTCCTGCCTTTGATCCTCTGCCCTCTACATCCTCTTCGTTTTTAATTTTTCTGTTTCTTTTCAATTCAATATTGAGTAATGCAAACATAGAACATCTTAGCTTTTTAATCAAGAATATGGAGCCAAACTCAAGAATGAAACAATCATCATAGTAAACCTGCAAACTCCTTTCAATAACTAGAACAATTGAAAATCAAGACTCAAACGGAAACTTCTGTCTTGCAAAATAACACTCTCGAAGCGTGCAGAGGCAGAAAACCACTTGACATAGATAGGCAACCGATGCATCATGCGTCCAACACAAACGAGAAATACCATTAGCCATAATATAAGTTCATTTTCCCTGGCCAAGCTGGGTTTAATTAAGATCCTGACCATTCATCTTCCTTCTTTGGATAGTTGAGATTGCCGGGTTTGATCCTTGGTTACTAAAACTAAGGGTCCAACACTCCAATTCACAAAAGAAGGTCGGAAAACAAAACACAGAATGAAATCATAAATTTAAAAATCAAATTTCTACTCTGAACATGGAATTCTCCATGAAGAAGCATAGTATAAGTTTAAACAAACTAAATCCTCACAAAGACCATAACAAATTCAGCAAAATCAACAATAATAGCTTTTATAAGCTAAAAAAAAAAGGAAAATGAATTTAAAGGAGCCTCACTTATATTTCCTTCGCTTCTGTTTCCCTCCGTTTCTCTTAGCATCGAAACACAGATCTAAATCCAGAACCAGACCCTAAGAATACTAACAACAAAGAAATGAAGGAAAAGATTTAAACAAACCTCATCGGCTTCTTGATCTCTTCTAAGATCGACGCCGTTGAGTTCTCCTTGATGGTTCACTTCATGTTTACCTTCGCCGTCTTCATCGTCATCGTCGGTTCCATCTTCGCAGTTACTAAGCAATTCGAGAGCTCTCTGGCACTCTTCCAGCACAGCTTGCAATGTCTTCCTCTTGACACAAACCTGATCTTTCTCTTCCACAACCTTTCCCTTCATCTCCTCCGCTTCCATCGCCAATGATGCGTCGCTCCAACCTGATACCTCTATCTTCGTATCGCCTACTAAAACAACCTAATACAATTCCACCTAAGCCCCCTCGAATTAAAACAAAACAGATCAAATTTTAAAAAAAATGGAGTTATCGTCCAGTAAAGAAATTAGAAATCGAGGAAAGAAGGCAATTGAACTTTATTCTTAGAATCAATGGTGAAGATTGAAGAAGGACATGTGTTTTATTTTTAATTTTTCTTTTCTTTTCTCTGATATTTTGGTACCCAAAAAGAAATTTATTGTTTTTGCCTTTTTGGTGGTGGAAAAAAATAGTGAAGAAAGAAGGGGGCGGCGAAGGAGCTTATAGCCGCCGAGTCATCTCTGGAGCAGCTACATGCAGGATTTTTGGCTTAATTGATTTAGGCATAATCACAAATTTAGTCCTCAATATTTATATATTTTATCATAATTGTCCTTATTTTCTTTTTTAGCTAAATTTAAACATTTCAAAATGAGTCAAATTGGTTTCCTTTCATGAAATAATGAAAAAATTTAATTTATTTATCTTACATGCCACTTCAAAAATAATTAAAAATATTTAAAAATAAAAAATTAAAATTCAAAAAATAATTATAAAAAGTTCATGAAAATTTAAAAA
The DNA here is from genome assembly GCF_025698485.1 of Gossypium arboreum. Taxonomy (NCBI): domain Eukaryota; kingdom Viridiplantae; phylum Streptophyta; class Magnoliopsida; order Malvales; family Malvaceae; genus Gossypium; species Gossypium arboreum. Next base: position 26,254,474 of record NC_069074.1, on the reverse strand, counting down.
AAAATTAAGTACACTTGGATTGTCTTGCAAGTTACCATATTTAAAAATTTAAAGCTTTAGTTAATATTTTGGTTAAAAAAATAAATGGACTCTTTTTGTAGGTTGATGGTCAAATTTGACATTTTAAAAAGGTTGATGGTCAAATTTAGCTCAAAAAAGAATAATGATAAAATTAACAAAAGATGTAAACGTTATAGGTCAAATTTTTCATTATGCCATTGATTTAGATTCGCAAAATCAAGCATTATGTTAAATTACATCAAAGGTCACTAAATTATTTGTAACTTTACAATTTAGTCACTCAACTTCAAAATGTTACAAAATAGTCACTGAACTATTCGAAATTTTTTATTTTAAGTCACTAAACTATACAAAAGTTTTTATTTATGTCATTGAGTTGTTAGGTTCTTTATTTTAAATGTTCGACTAGTGAGCTCCACCTGACAATTCAATGATTGGTACAACGGATTGATATCCATCAATGAGTAGAACATACCTTAGATCCAAGTAAATCTTACAGCCAATGTCGAAGATTGAAGAAGAAAGTTGCTTGGATTTTAGTTTGTAGATTCATGGTGTTTAAAGTTGTTCTATGAAAAAAAGCTAAATTGTATGTGTAGGCATTGCAAACGGAGAAGGTCATACAACAACAATTTTAATAGCTCAAAAACTTAAATAAAAACTTTCAAATAGTTCAATAACAATTTTGCAACTTTTTGAAGTTGATTGTCTAAAACATAAATTTACTAATAGTTTAGTGATATTGGGTGCAGTTTACTTTAAGCATTATGATATAAAATTTAGCTAGGTTAATTCTTTAAGTTGATTAAGCTTGACAAAAAAATAATGATTAAGCTGAATTTGATTTTTTGATTTGGTACAATTGCAATAAACAAGAGAAAAATTACGTCCAAGAAAAGCTAATAAAGACTTTGGAAGTGCAAGTTGTCTATTGTTTCGTCTATTTTCTAAGTTGCTTGTTGTCCATGATCTATTGTTGAATGAAGACCGAGTGGAGAAGGTGTTGAATGCCATCAATTGTCAATTGGAGTTTCCATCTTATAATGGTGCATCTAAGGTGTTGGATGTTAGGCGAGTTTTTAAGTTGGAATTCATGTCAAAATGTTGCATAGTATAAGAAAATTATCATTTGGTTTCGAGACATCAAGAACATGTCTCGAAACACTAAAAATAAATGAGCATGTCTCGAGACAAGTAAACATCGAACCTAAATTAGTCTTGCAACCTTTTGTCTCAAGACAGCCAAACATCGAAGTAAAATTAATAAAACAAGGGAAATATGTCTCAAGGTCTGGAGACACGAAAGGTTTAGTCTCAAGACATGTACCCAATGTCTCAAGACATGATAACTTCAAAGTAAAAATGGTAGACAATGAAGATTGTTCTTAAGACAAGATCTCAATATCTTGAGACATACTGTTAGTACTCTGAGTTGGATTTGAATCCTAACTTTGAATGTGGAGCTGGATAACCCTAAGACTAGATAATTAAAAATAATTGCATTTATAATGCGTGCATATGTTCATAAATGTTGACTGCTATGAATAATCTCTATAAGATCAACCTATGAAATTATTTTGAGCTAGTTTGAGGTGTTTAGGCAATATAATGTAACCTCACATATTTGAATCCAACAATCGGATCAGGTGTGTAGTGTTACAAAGAGTCTAGTAAAGATTTTTCTTTTCTTTTAATGTCAATAGGTCTTGGAATCTTTTATTGGGTGGCCGAGGAAGGATCAGAGTTGAAAGAGTGAAGAACAAATTGATAGAAATCATTGATTCTTATAAGGGTGCCCATCGAATTAGGATCAATTTTTTAAAAATAAGTTTATTTCTTAATTTCCAAATGATCTAGAGAGTGCAAGCAAAAAGGTTATAAAATCTCTTAGAGTCCTAAAAAATAATGTCATTTGATTTGAGCCATTGGAGGATCCAATTGGAGATGGAGGGGGCATTGAGAGAGTCTAGAAAGATAAATGAGGGAACCAAACCAAATAACTTATGCAAAATGACATTAATGGAAGAGGTGCTCCATGTTTCCCTGTGGGTGGTAGTGTGGTACAAAAGAGGCAAGTATAATCATTCAAAGACAATTACTTCGAGAGGAGGTCTTTAGTAGGGAGGAAATTATTGAAGATCTTCTAAAAAAAGTAATGATTTTGTAAGGAAGTTTAAGGCATTAGAGATTTATCAGTTTTTTTTTTTTTTACAGATTATTAGAAAGCGGGGTTAGTGGGCATGTTCAATAGAGCTGGTAGTAGATATTTTTAACCAAAAAAATACCATTATGATCTAATCTCCAAACAATCTTATTCCTATCTTCTTGGATTGAGAGAGTCCTGTCGAGGAGGTCATGAGTATGAGAGGGTTCTAGAAGATCTAAAGTTCTACTTTGGTTCTAGTTGCTTATGTTAGTGAACTTGAATGTCAGAATCACTATATCTTATAGTGTCTAAGAGGGAAAATTTTGGCTTTTTGCTAATCCAACAGTTACTTCCGCTCTAGAGTTGAACATCTTTTCCTTGATTGTAGATGTTTCTTTCAAGTAAGATACCTTTCCCAATCCATGAGTTAAAAGCATTGGTTTTGACGATTTCGAAAAGGAGTTGCTTGTAGTACTTTCCCTTCAAACTCTTAAGAGGAGACAATGATGATCAGTCATAATATGGCAAGCAATCTTTAAGAGGATGGCTTTATTAAAAAGTTTAGTCTTCTGAAATCCCAGGCCCCTTTCGCACAACAATGTACAAATTTTATCCCAATGACAAAAATGAAGTTTCTTTTCATAAACTTCATGACCCTACCAAAAAGAATGAATAACTCTATCAATTCTTTCACAAACATTATTAGGAGCTTTAAACATAAAAAGTGAATGGAGGGGGAGAGATGCCAAAGTGGACTTGATGAGGGTTAGCCTTCCGCTTGTCAATAGACACTTTAACTTCCATGAAGTGAGTTTGTTATTCACCTTATCAATAATGTTATGGAAGAATTCTTCTTTTTCTTATGCAATTTATCAAGCTCAAGGCCTAGATATTTGCTAGGTTGGTTAGCTTTTGGCATTTAAGATATTATTTAACCATCTCTTTGCTTGAGACTTCGTTGAAAGGTTGAGAAAGAGCTCAAATTTGTTAAAATTAATTTGGAGCCCAAAGAGGAAGCATAAATTCTTGAGCAAAACCTTTAGCAATCTGCAAGGTTGGACTGATGTGTTGTAAAAGATAAAACAGTTATCAGTAAAATAGAGGTGATTAATGGGGGACATTTTTAGTAATTTTCACACCCTGTAAGAATTCATCCATTCTTGCTCTTTGGAGTATAAGAGAAGGAATGTTCATGCAATAACGTAAAGATATAGGGAAAGAAAATCCACCTAAGTAGCCTTTTGCTTGGATTGAAAAATTTAGTAAGCGAGCCATTAATAAGTATTAGATGGGGTCTCAGTATCATGATACCCATCCTTGATATCACTAGCGTTGGTCTCAATTCTCTTCACTTCAGCACTATCAGGGGTATCACGACCTCCATGGTTCAGTATCGTGATACCCTTCACCTTCTGAAGGTGATTTCTCCAAGCTTGGGCCATTTTCAACTTCCTATACCACTCAATCATATCTTTAGTTCCACATAGCATGTTTGGCCAATTTGGGTCTAAAAAATGGCATAAAATTAACAAAAACACTTTATTAATAACAAAAACTAAAAATTGACAAAAGTAAATAAAATACACTTAAATTGCTTGAGAATAAGCTCTTTAAGTGTAATGGAGAGCCTAATTTGACGTATCAAATTACGACAAATCACGACTACCGCCTCTTCATTGGTTAGAAGGTCGATTATTGAAACGACATATTTGAGTGCAATAGTTGCTTTCAACATGAAAAATGGAATGTAAATGTTTTAAGCCTCCATCTTTTAACTAAGGTGTTATTCTAAATGGCATCTATAATTGACAACCTTCAAGCGTTCTTTGATATGATGATTGCGTTCCAGAAAATATAAATTGTGTTGGATCCGAAGAAATCTATCTACTTATTAAAAAATATTGAAGTTAGAAATCATAAAAACATTTCATTAAAAAATTAGAAAGAACTATGTTGGAGATTTCACCATATTGATGGCATATGTTCCATCATTTTCCCAATAAAATAAGTAAAAAAAACTTCTTCTTTTTTGAGAGAGTTAAAAGTTCAAAAACTTGAAAAAATATTTTTATAAAAAAGTTGGAAGTCTACAATCATGGGAGTCTGACTTTGATTGTATTAGTTTAGTTGTTTAGGCCAATAACTAAATAATTACCTCGATCAAATCTCTTAATCTTGAACTCGATACTTATGGATGTTGAGGTGTTTGCATACACTTTATATACATTCCTCCTAATATGCATAACATAAATTAGTTTAGGGATTTGACATCATAATGAACTCAACATAAGGTATTCCTATCTAAAAAAACTTGTTAAATTACTTGTATTATTATAAGAGTGTTTTTGTTTTATTGTTTATATTTTTATATAAAATCAATAAAAATTCAATCACAGTGAGATTTAAACTTGTTAGGTAATGAATACTACGTAAAAAATGCCCTAATACGACACTTTTTTTTTACCTAAGACGACGCAAAAAAGATATTGGCATAGGCTTCGCGACGCTTCTCCCTACGCTTCCAAAAAGGTTGTATATAGTGCAGTTGGTATAGGCTTCGCGACACTTTTGAAAAAGCGTCGGTATAAGTCAACATAAGCCGAGGCTTATTGAAGAGTTGCGAAAGGCTTAGTCAATGCCGACCTTTAAAAAGGGTTAGGATAGACCTAGTTAAGACCAACCTTTGAAAAAGGTTGTGATAAACCTGTCTAAGACAACCTTAAAAAGGTCGATATAGTTCCTGTTTAAGGCAACTTTTAAAAACGGTTGGGATAGAGCCGTCTAAAGCAACCTTAAAAAGGTTGGGATCGACATTCTCTAAAACAACCTATAAAAAAATGTTGGGATAGACCTGTCTAAGGCAACCTTAAGCAGGTTAGGAGAGACCATGTCTAAGGCAACCTTTAAAAAAGGTTGGAATAGACTCGTTTAAGGCAATCTTAAAAAGGTTGGGATAGACCATGTTTAAGGTAACTTTTAAAAAAGGTTGGGATAGACCTGTTTAAAGCAACCTTAAAAAGGTTGGGATAGATATTATTTAAAACAACCTGTAAAAAAAGATTGGGATGAACACGTATAATATAATTTTTTTCTATTTTTATTATTTCAACATTAATATATTTTTATAAATATTTACAGTGAATAATGATAGGAATTGTGCTTTAAATACAACTAAAAAATTTAAAATTTAAAATACAAAATTAAAATTAAAATTAAAATAAAGATTGAATATTCAATACAAAAATCGATCCAACAATCAAAATACACTAACATTTAGCTAAAATGTATATACACCACTAACATCAATGTACAAAAGTAAACAAATAAAGAAGTACCTAAGATGATGGACATTGATATTGATGTTGTAATACATAAAAGCTAATATAGTTTGAAACTGCAACTTCAATTCCAAGAAACTCTGTTGATCTCTTATTTCTATAAAGGTAGCACCAAGAAACTTCAATTCCTTTCGTTAAGTTTTCCTTCTCATAATCCTGTCCTGTAGCCTGCATTAAAATAATAATAAGTTCGACATTGTAAGCCTGCAAGAAAGCCCGGTATGAAGATAAATGGACGTAATTATATGAAGATAAATGAACGAAACTTGACAAAATCATTTGCAGACCATTTGCAGATATCAAAAAACATTCAATAATGTTAACCAAGACCTACAAATAAGAATGCAACAGCAAGTCATTCAGAACTTGGCTAACCATTATAAAGTAAATAGAGCAGCATAGTAAGGTTCAAGGTGGTAATGGTTACTTTTCTAATCCTACAAGGAGTTATAATTAGAACAAACATGACAAGATCTATATTTTGTAGCTTGTAACAGAATTTTTTTAAAAAAATAAATGTTACCGTATGCAGATTTTCTCAGCCAGATTAACGAAATGTCTGTTTTGCCTTGTTGTAAAAATAAAATTTAAGCAACAATTAGAATCTTTTTTTAAATGTTACTGTATGCAGGTTTTCTCAGCCAGATTAACGAATTGTTAAATGACTACAAAACATTATCATAGAGAATATAAACACAAAAGAGAACTAAATGGCAATTTTGTAACAAACTGCACAAATAAAGCAAGTAAGCTGACATTATTCGTTAAATGATGATAAGTATTGATAGAGTAAGAACGATGGTAACCCACAAATGGTTCAAACAACCAAAAGGCATCATGGATATCAAAGCACAAAGCGGTATAATGACATCTGAATATTCTATACATTTAACTAAACTAAGACTAACTATTTAAACATCTATTTCTAGTATAGGATACGTAGTCTTTTGCTTTCTTTCTCACATCAAATCTGAAGCATACCAAGAAGGCAAAGATGCAAGTACCATCAAGGTTTGAAATAATCAAAACATCCACTAGATGATGGGTACTTACCTTCCAATTTTGGGACTAACATATTCCTATCAACGATGGACAACGATAATAGCCTATATAACAATAAACGGTTTCTATGTTAATAGAAGGAGAAACAAATCTATTACCTTGGAGAAAGTGGCTTTCTTATTGTACCATATAAACTCTGCAAGGACAATAGATGGCGTGACAACAATCTTCGCCATCTGATAAAATCCCACACTAGAAAATAAATTAAAAAGTCAAATCAAAATGTCCTCTAGGAGACATTGGTCGATATCATTTAAACAGATTTAACAATCTAACTTGTTGTATTTCAAGCTAACATTAGCAAGACTAGTAGATAAAGATAAAACAACACCAAGAGTAAACAAAGCCAAAGGGTTGATTTTGAGGGTGGAGATGCAGGAAAAGAGTAAAAGAATTCAAAATAGCCATCAATGCTCAAACTTACAAAGATAGTGAATAAAAGTCGAAACACAGAAAATGGAATCCTACATTTTTAAGAACCTAAAAACACAAAGAGTATACCATCTCACAATACAATATATAAGATTACAACAAATAGTTTCTTTATATATCAAGAAATTTTGGCAACAAACCATTTGTTCATGAAAATAATACCAACAAAGAACCATAAAATTGAATGTAAGGCGATGGGACCACATATTCGTTGTTGTAGTCAATAGACAATAATTATATTAGTAGTCAGGGATACGGTTCACTGAAAATGCATACTCAAAGCAACATTGCTCAATTGAACGGAAAGATGAAAGCAATATTTACTTAAAGTTTACGCATACTTAAAAATAAAAATGTTTCAGACGAACTAACAATTAGAATCAGCAAGATCTACAACATATAATTAAAATTTGGATGGTAACAATAAAAGAGGAGCAACAAAAGAAGATCGTTTGCCTTGTTACGGTTGCAGGCTTAACTGAGCCATAAAAGCATTAATCAATAAAAACAGAAGGCATAGGGTCGGGTGTTCAAAGTTTAAACTGTTAATAAATCCCAAACAAAAACATGAATGTAGAATTGTATGTTTTGTTCTTCGACCAAATTATTAATTCTGTCTACAACTCAAGATATGTCAGATCACATAAACACTTTGATTTAAGACCCAAAAAACAACAACAGATCTACAAATACCGAAGCAGAAAAAGAACTTACCTTAAGTGAAATGAACAATGAGACAACTTGACTCGTAGAAAAGAAGAACAACAATTGGAATGCGAAGTGGAAGTGAGGATTAGCTTAGGTTTAAAATTCAAAGCAAGAAGTCGATTTCCTACTGCGTTAGTGGGAAGTGGGACGCCAACCTTTTAAGAAACAAGATAAAAGTAAGGTTAAGTAAAATAGAGAATAAGAAAAGGAAGAAACCGCGGTGGGATTTGGGGGTAAGGGAATTGATTTTGGGAAAAGAAGGATTTCAGGTTTGGGGAAATTTTAGGGAAAAATTTTAAAATAGCGCCATTTTATTAAAATAAAATGATTTTTGTCAATCCAATTTTCTTCTTAGTTGTTTCCATATTTGAAAGGTTTAATTATTTTGATGGAGATACATGATGGAAATCAAATAAATAATGCATACTTTACCCGGGTAAAGTATGCATTATTAATGAATCTGCTAATACATACTTTATCCGGGTAAAGTATGCATACATTCTTAATTAATTTTGTTTCTCTAGAGATACATGAGTTTGTAATTTTTTAATTTTAATATATATAAAGTTTATCTATTATCTCTTAAATAATTTAAACTATAATGATAATTTTAATATATTAAAATTAATATTATCTCTTTACAATTATATAAGAAATTATTTAATATATAAATTAAAAATCAGTCATATACCAAAAAACTTTAAAATTATTTTAAATAATAGTATTTTAGTTTTTCCATTTTTAACATATATTTTTTACGTTTTTACTTTCAAATTTTGTCTACGTGTTGAAAAGAATACATGATGGACACTTGGATGATGGGTGAGAATACTAGGTTTAGAATTTTTTAAAAAATAAATGTTACCGTATGCAGATTTTCTCAGCCAGATTAACGAAATGTCTGTTTTGCCTTGTTGTAAAAATAAAATTTAAGCAACAATTAGAATCTTTTTTTAAATGTTACTGTATGCAGGTTTTCTCAGCCAGATTAACGAATTGTTAAATGACTACAAAACATTATCATAGAGAATATAAACACAAAAGAGAACTAAATGGCAATTTTGTAACAAACTGCACAAATAAAGCAAGTAAGCTGACATTATTCGTTAAATGATGATAAGTATTGATAGAGTAAGAACTGATGGTAACCCACAAATGGTTCGAAACAACCAAAAGGCATCATGGATATCAAAGCACAAAGCGGTATAATGACATCTGAATATTCTATACATTTAACTAAACTAAGACTAACTATTTAAACATCTATTTCTAGTATAGGATACGTAGTCTTTTGCTTTCTTTCTCACATCAAATCTGAAGCATACCAAGAAGGCAAAGATGCAAGTACCATCAAGGTTTGAAATAATCAAAACATCCACTAGATGATGGGTACTTACCTTCCAATTTTGGGACTAACATATTCCTATCAACCTGATGGACAACGATAATAGCCTATATAACAATAAACGGTTTCTATGTTAATAGAAGGAGAAACAAATCTATTACCTTGGAGAAAGTGGCTTTCTTATTGTACCATATAAACTCTGCAAGGACAATAGATGGCGTGACAACAATCTTCGCCATCTGATAAAATCCCACACTAGAAAATAAATTAAAAAAAGTCAAATCAAAATGTCCTCTAGGAGACATTGGTCAGATATCATTTAAACAGATTTAACAATCTAACCTGTTGTATTTCAAGCTAACATTAGCAAGACTAGTAGATAAAGATAAAACAACACCAAGAGTAAACAAAGCCAAAGGGGTTGATTTTGAGGGTGGAGATGCAGGAAAAAGAGTAAAAGAATTCAAAATAGCCATCAATGCTCAGCTTACAGCATAGTGAATAAAAGTCAGAAACACAGGAAAATGGAATCCTACATTTTTAAGAACCTAAAAACACAAAGAGTATACCATCTCACAATACAATATATAAGATTACAACAAATAGTTTCTTTATATATCAAGAAATTTTGGCAACAAACCATTTGTTCATGAAAATAATACCAACAGCAACCATAAAATTGAATGTAAGAGCGGCGATGGGACCACATATTCGTTGTTGTAGTCAATAGACAATAATTATATTAGTAGTCAGGGATACGGTTCACTGAAAATGCATACTCAAAGCAACATTGCTCAATTGAACGGAAAGATGAAAGCAATATTTACTTAAAGTTTACGCATACTTAAAAATAAAAATGTTTCGATTTAACTAACAATTAGAATCAGAAGATCTACAACATATAATTAAAATTTGGATGGTAACAATAAAGAGGAGCAACAAAAGAAGATCGTTTGCCTTGTTACGGTTGCAGGCTTAACTGAGCCATAAAAGCATTAATCAATAAAAACAGAAGGCATAGGGTCGGGTGTTCAAAGTTTAAACTGTTAATAAATCCCAAACAAAAACATGAATGTAGAATTGTATGTTTTGTTCTTCGACCAAATTATTAATTCTGTCTACAACTCAAGATATGTCAGATCACATAAACACTTTGATTTAAGACCCAAAAAACAACAACAGATCTACAAATACCAGAAACAGAAAAAGAACTTACCTTAAGTGAAATGAACAGCAGACAACTTGACTCGTAGAAAAGAAGAACAACAATTGGAATGCAGAAGTGGAAGTGAGGATTAGCTTAGGGTTTAAAATTCAAAGCAAGAAGCTGATTTCCTACGCGTTAGTGGGAAGTGGGACGCCAACCTTTTAAGAAACAAGATAAAAGTAAGGTTAAGTAAAATAGAGAATAAGAAAAGGGAAGAAAACCGCGGTGGGATTTCGGGGGGTAAGGGGAATTGATTTTGGGAAAAAGAAGGGATTTCAGGTTTGGGGAAATTTTAGGGAAAAATTTTAAAATAGCGCCATTTTTATTAAAATAAAATGATTTTTGTCAATCCAATTTTCTTCTTAGTTGTTTCCATATTTGAAAGGTTTAATTATTTTGATGGAGATACATGATGGAAATCAAATAAATAATGCATACTTTACCCGGGTAAAGTATGCATTATTAGTGAATCTGCTAATACATACTTTATCCGGGTAAAGTATGCATACATTCTTAATTAATTTTGTTTCTCTAGAGATACATGAGTTTGTAATTTTTTAATTTTAATATATATAAAGTTTATCTATTATCTCTTAAATAATTTAAACTATAATGATAATTTTAATATATTAAAATTAATATTATCTCTTTACAATTATATAAGAAATTATTTAATATATAAATTAAAAATCAGTCATATACCAAAAAAACTTTAAAATTATTTTAAATAATAGTATTTTTAGTTTTTCCATTTTTAACATATATTTTTTTTACGTTTTTACTTTCAAATTTTGTCTACGTGTTGAAAAGAATACATGATGGACACTTGGATGATGGGTGAGAATACTAGGAGCAAAACGGCGCCGTTTAATTTAAAATAAAATGATTTTCTATGACGTTTTTATCAAAACCCTAAAACCATAAGCCTTAAACCACAAACCATAAACCTCAAGACCATAAAATCTTAAACCTTAAAATAATAGACCTTAAACTCCTAAACTACAGACCTTAAACTCCTAAACCATAAAACCCTAAATCGTAGTCATAACTATAGAAGCTAACACCGAAACCTTAAAGTTAAACTTATATCGCAATACAATTCATATTAAAGAAATCTAAGATTAATCGCAAACCCATAATCACAAAACCCCAAATTCATAATCATAAAACCCTAAAATCATAAACCCCAAACCCATAAACACAAAACCCTAAAACCTTAAACTATATAAACTATAATCCCTAATCCATAATCTTTAAACACTAAACCTTAAACCCTAAACTAAATTGATTTTTTGTGGTATTTTTATTAAAAACCTTATTCACACTCGAAGCTATTAAGTTATTTTTAATTTGAATATATATAATTATTCACAAACTGATGATGTAAAATTTTAAGAATATATATTCATATTTTAAACCCAAATTTTTGGTGCTACACATTCAAAAAAAGCCGGAATTAAGGAAATTTGGGACGTTACATCTTTATACAAAGAGTTCGCCAGAGCATATGCTGACAAGTGTATCCCAACACTTAGGAAAGCGTCGCCCCAAAACTGTCGTCTTAGGACTAGACAAAAGCCAACTCTTATTCAAGCGTTGTCTTAGGCATACATATCCCAACCCTTATACAAAGAGTTGGCCAAAACGTAGTCTATCCCAACACTTAGAAAAGTGTCGCCTTAGGACTAGACAAAAGCCAACTCTTATTCAAGCATTGCCTTAGGCATACATATCCCAACCCTTATACAAAGAGTTGGCCAAAGCATAGTCTATACCAACACTTAGGAAAGTGTCGCCACAAAAGTGTCGTCTTAAGACAACACAAAAGCCAACTCTTATTCAAGCATTGCCTTAGGCATACATATCCCAACCCTTATACAAAGAGTTGGCCAAAGCATAGTCTATCCCAACACTTAGGGAAGTGTCACCACAAAAGTGTCTTCTTAGGACTACACAGAAGCCAACTCTTATTCAAGCGTTGCCTTAGGCATACATATCCTAACCCTTATACAAAGAGTTGGCCAAAGCATAGTCTATCCCAACACTTAGGAAATGTCGTCACAAAAGTGTTGTCTTAGGACTACACAAAAACCAACTCTTATTCAAGCGTTGCTTTAGGCATACATATACCAACCCTTAGGAAAATGTCACCACAAAAGTGTCGTCTTAGGACTACACAAAGGCAACTCTTATTTAAGAGTTGCTTTAGGCATGCATCTCCCAATCCTTATACAAAGAGTTGGCTAAATCCCAGTCTATCCCTACACTTGCCCCAAAAGTGTCATCTTAGGACTATACTTTTGCCAACTCTTATTAAAGCGTTGCTTTAGGCTTGCATATCCCAACACTTATGAAAGAGTTGGCTAAAGCGTATTTTGGCCAGTCTATCCCAACACTTAGGAAAGTGTTGCCCCATAACTGTCGTATTAGGGCATTCTTGACGTAGTGATTTTAAACATTTAACTTTACCATATTCATTTGGTTTTTATAAGCATAATAATAAATTTTACTCTCAACAATTACATCTTTTGTCAATTTGGTTCTTTTTTTAGTTAAAATTTATCATTAACCTTTAAAAAAGATGCAAATCATATTTTTAAATGGAAATGTTGACTAAAATATTAATTCTTTTACGATGTTGGAGTGACAAACCAAGTGGCAAATAACGTGTACTTCATATTGACATAACACTATTTGTCTTATATATCACAACAACAAATAATTTAAAATTTATACAAAATATTCAAAAAATAAAAAATAAGCATAAAGTACATGTGGATTTTAATACGCCATGTTTAAAAACTCAATGTTTTAGTTAATATTTTCGTTAGAAAATAATAATTCAACTTCTTTTAAAAGTTAATAACTAAATTCCACTTTTTTAAAGATTAAGAGTCAAATTTAACAAATAAAAACTAAGTTGACAAAAATAAAAATAAAAAGTAATTTAATCAAACCATTTTTATATAAAATTTTAATAAATATATTTATTACTGTATTTTTCTACTAATGATAAAAACTCTTATATGTATGTAAAAAAGAAACGAAGCCAGTTCATTATTTTATTTAATTTCTCTTTCGTTTTAAATTAGTTTTAATGTTTTGTATCAATCATTGCATCTTCAAAACAGCTGCTGATAATGCTAGTTAACAATGGTTAAACTTATTTCTCGTGAAAAACCATCCATTTTTATCAATTTTTCCATAACAACAACGTAAAAAACTTTCTTTTCCTTTCAAACATTTCTTCCATAAATTCCACTTTCTTACCTCTGTTTAATCGACCCAATTTTCAGCAAATCAAAAGAAAAGGGAAAAGGGAAAAAGAGAGTAGGAAGAAGAAGAAGGAAAAAGCAATATATACATTTAAAAAAAAAAAACCATCTTCTCTCTCTCTCTTTCTCCATTTACCTTTTTCATATGTTTCCTTGAGAATCAAGATGTGGAAGCTTTTGTTGAAAATTTCACACTTAAAGTTGTTTATTTGGGGTCCTTTTTGATGCATGCAATCCATTCAAGAAGTGGAAGAAAAAGGTTGGACGTTGATGGAGGTTCAACGCTTAAGCCAACTGCTTTTACTTTGTTTAAGGTTTCAATCTCCCCGTCTCGCTCTCGTGGGTGGGAATCACACCGCCGCTCGATTTTGCACTCGATAAACTACTTGCCCTCTTTCTTAATGCTTTTCTCGTCCCTCTCGTCTCTCTTTACGTTGTTAAACCCTAATTTTCTGCTGTTATTCATATATTTTCCTTTTTTCTTTTTCTTTTCTTTTTTTCAATTTACTACCCTTTTGAATTGAACCCCTTTTGAGATCAATATATAGTGATTTAAATTCTTTATTTTTTATTATAACACTTCTTTTCTTTTCTTTTTTTCTAATCAAGAATGTCCTCAATGGAGGCCCTTATGTTTCGTTATGGTGGTGGTGTCATTAACTTTTCCGTTAATTCTTGGTTTTTAAAACTTTTAGCTCGTTTAATGGCGATTTTGGTTTTCGCCACCATTGTTTTACTTACTTGGTCGGGAACTGGATCTACCTCCATTGGTACTTCAAACAAACCTGAATATTTCACTTCGGATCCCCAACCCATCAACCCCGAGCTTTTGCCATTTCTGTTTCATGATTTAAACAGGGAAGGCATATTGAAGCAAGGCGACAAAGGATTAATGTTGAGCAATGATGATGAACAAGCCATTAAATCTTCTCTGTTCTCGAGAAAATCTGATATGGAATTCAGTTCCGCCACAGATTTGGAACGTCAAAGATTTTTCCCTAACGAATCTTTGGACTTCATTTGCACTCAAAACTTCACGTCAGCCTTTGAGTTCATTGATCGAACACTTAAAGTCGGTGGGTTCGTCGCCGTTCAGATAAGTGAACGACCTTCGTATTCGTTTGAGAAGTTGAACAATTACAGGATTGTTTACTTCAGGAAATTCAAATCCAATGTTTTAGTAATGAAAAAAATTGCTAGAACAAGCTCTAACGGCATTCAAAGGCAATTATTTGGGTTCACATCCGAGGCAAGGAGACAAGCATTGAAGAACCTCGAAGATGTTCTTCTCGAACCACCAAGATCGACTTCGAGGAGGTCGAAAAGATTCATGAAACGAACCAAATACTTGCCTGATTTGCTCGGCGACACACTCGAAAGCTACCCTCGGAGGGTTTTCATCGACGTGGGATTACCGGAGACAGAAGGTGGCAGTGGGACCAACTGGTTTGCGAAGAATTACCCGACGAGGAACCTCAAGTTTGATATATACAAGATTGAGACGCTGACGAAGGAGTCATCGAGGAAAGATTCTGTGGCGACCGCGGCAGAGACAGGGATGTCGAACTGGCTGAGGAAGAACGTGAAGGAGACGGAGTATGTGGTGATGAAAGCGGAGGCTGAGGTGGTGGAAGATATGGTGAAAACGAAAGCAATTAGGTTGGTTGATGAATTGTTCTTGGAATGTAAACCTCGGAAACATGGGGGAAGGAAGAATATGAGTAGAAGGGCTTACTGGGAATGCTTGGCTTTGTATGGGAAGCTGAGGGATGAAGGTGTTGCAGTGCATCAATGGTGGGGCTGAGTTGACTCACAGGGATTTACTATTGATTAAAGCAGGGAGAAACGTGTAAAGGTACGAGTTGGGGGAGAGAGGGGTACGTTTTATTACACTTGATTGATGTAATTGTCTGAGAACAGCATGTCTGGATTTTGAAATTCCCATCAACTTAGGTCGGGTTATGAAGCCTTCTTTAACCAAAAAAAAAAAAAAACAAATTTATTCATTTTTTAGCCTAAATTAAAACTCAATTAATTAAAAATTATTTTATATTCATAAAAATTTAATGAAGTACAAGAATATTTTGCATTCTTCATTATATTATTACATTTACCTTTTAAAATAAAAAAAGGAAATTGAAATTGTGGTTATTATATATTTAAAAATAATAATAACTTAAGTGATAATTATTATACATTTAAAAACATCATAATTTAATATACAATTACTAATTTAAAAATATTGTAATCATTATAAGGGTTTTTTACCCTAATAGTATAAAAATAAAATAAAATACCAAAATGGTAATGATATATTTAGATGGGTGAAGGGTGTCAGATAGGCAGCACCAGTGGACGGTGTCAGATAGGCGACACTGGTTGTGCCCATCTGATAGACGACACACCTAGAATATTTTTCCCCCGCTCCTCCATCCGCTCATACCAATTTATGTTTTTAAATTTCCTTTTAGGGTTTATAGGGTTAAGATTTTGCTAAAATAATTTAAGTTTTTATTAAAATAATTTAAGGTTAAGAGTTTTAGTGATTTTTTTTAAAAAAAATTAAGAATTAGGGTTAAGAGTTTTAGTGATTTTTAAAAGAAAGTGGGAGAGGGAGTGGGGTGGAAGAAAGAAAAAAAAGGTCATTTATGCACAAAAAAATTGTTGAGCTATTCTTTGAAAAAATCGAAAAAATAAGAACCAAAAATTAAAGATGGGAAATCATGATTGACCGGTCACATCACGACAACTACGTCAACGGTGTCAGCAATGTGACAAGTCAATATTTTTTAGCTTGTTGCAGTTTTTAAAAAAATCGAATTTTTGGAGCCTTCCCTTCCACTGTTCTAGTATAATGGGGGGTGGGCTTTTGGTTTGGTCCCCGTATGCTTAAAAGAAATAGTTAGTAGATTACAATGTTTTTTCTTTTATTATTATTAATTTCTAATTTCTACGGACCGGCCTAATCAATACCTGGCTAGGCTCATTTTTTTTATTTCAACTCAAATAACTCATTATTTCTATGATTCTGCGATCTGGCTTGTTGTAACAAAAAAATATTGTTATTGCATTGAATCAACAATTAGAAGCAGAAGAAGTCCTATTTCCGTATTAATCGTATTAACTTTGAATTTCAGATAACACCAACTAAAACCAACCTAACAAACTAATAAATTAATAAAAAAAACATTGTAATCTACTAACTATTTCTTCTAAGCATGCGAGGACCAAACCAAAAACCCTGTAATACCCCCTACCCGTATTTATTGCGGGAATAGGGTACGAGGTATTACCGGAGTTTACGAATTAAATTTTTTTTTTTTTAAGAAAACTCAATATAATCCCTTTACAGATATCTAACCTTCCCTGCAATATTATATCGAGACCAATCCAAATCAACCAATCCAATTCAACATATTTTCAAGATAGATTCATGCATTTTTATAAGATAACCTCATCACATAACAAAACCAAGATTTGTTAGCCATACCATTGGTTGACCTTACATTCATTTCATAGAATCATTTACTTTATTAGCTTATACAAGCCACTAATCTCCAAAATAAAGTTTCTTTATATACCGAAGTCCTGAGGTTGATAGTGTGATGTGTCTCCAACCAAATCTGATTTCCGAGCTCTTAACACTACAAAACATAGGAAAAGGAAACGGGGTAAGCACTTTGTGCTTAGTAAGCTCATGTAACAAGAATTATACTTACCTAATATTTTCAATACAATACAATAAACATTCCTATATCCATTCAATGCATTATTACCCTAATATGCACAAACTCAACATTCAAGTTAGTACAATAATTTCCATGTACCAATAATATATACCATGATTGATGTACTCATCAATACCATGATTTTCATTCCCTTATTATTTTCCATATTTATCCCGTTGAATTTATCGGAATTTCGATGGATTTTCAGAGGTACACTTTTAGTGTACAATTCCGGGTCTGTCAATTCATATTCATGTGCACACATTTCCATTTCAGAGAGCATACTCCCGCGAACCTCAACCTTGCAGCGGGATTACCAGTCCAGGCTAAATCCCCTGCAACGACAATTACTCTAATGAGCTTGGATCTGAATTACCAGTCCAGGCTAAATTCAGACCCTAATTCGGATTACCCGTCCGGCTAAATCCATTTACACTTATTCTTGGAGGGCTATATCAGATAGGATCACCCGTCCGGCTAGATCCTTTTACCGTCAATTCCTTTTCAGAGATTCATCGAATTTTCCTTTCATTCAACCGGGATTTCTTCCCATTTTATCAAATATATCAATGTTTCATCAATATTCATATAATGAACATTCAAATTATATTCATATCAAAAACATGCATTTCAAGCATTTAAGAATATAATTCAAGTTACATGAACTTACCTTGATACTTGTTTGTAAACAAAAAAAATCTACTAATCCCAAACTTTTTCCTTTCCTCGATCTAGCTTCGTATTTGGATCTTCTGGATCTAAATAAATAAATTTAATTATCAATTTAATATATTTCATGTTCATATGCAACATTCTCTATAATTCAACTATTATTTATAGTTCATTCAAAGCTGTCTACTTGAGTCATAGTCACTAAATTATTTTTATCTTGAGCTACAGAACTTCAAATTAGGATCCGATAATTTTCCATGAAACTAGACTCATATATCTTCTTACCATAAAATTTTCAAAATTTTTAGTTTTTCCAATCAGTACAGTTTATTCTTTAAAGTCACCCCTGTTCTGCTGTCCAACAGTTCTGACTCTTCTTCACTAAAAATTAATTATCTCTTCATACAGAATTTGCATGATGTTACCATTTATTTCTCTTGAAAATAGACTCATTCAGGATTCTATACATATAAATTTAAGCCCCTAATTGTTTTCCTTCAATTTTTTATGATTTTTCAAAGTCAGAATAGGGGAACCCGAATTCATTCTGACCTTGTCTCAAAAAATTCGTTATATCTCAAAATTTACAAATCCATTGCTTACAATATTTTTTCTATGAGAAACTAGACTCAATAATATTTAATTCCATATTTTTTTCATCTTCTAATTCGATTTCTAAAATTTATGGTGATTTTTCAAAGTTAGTCTACTGCTGCTGTCTAAACTGTTTTTGTGCAAGCTGTTTATTACCATTTTTCCCCTAAGCTTTTAATAAATAACAATTTCGTCCCTACTCAATTAGCCTCTCAATTGAGATGATTTTTCTCAATTAACACTTTATTATATCACCTTAAACTATTTTACAACCTTTAGGAATAATAATTTCAGCAATAGACTTTAATTCCAAGCATTTTCACAATTAGGTCCTAAAAATCAATTTCTATTGAAATTACCTAATAAAATCATCTCATAAACAAATTAAAGCTTTAACTTCATTCTATTTCATCATAAAATTAAAGAACTAAATCATGGTAACTTTCAATTTCATCCATGAAATCAAACACTAATGAATTTAATAGTAGGACCTAGTTGCAAAAGTCTTAGAAACACAAAAATTACAAGAAAAAGGCAAGGATTAACTCACTTGGTGCAAAAATTATAAAATACCAGCTTAGAGAACCCTCCTATGGCATTTTTAGCTGCTGGAATTGAAGAGAAATGAAGAGAAATCTAGATATTTCCTATTTAGTCCTAGCTTTATTTAGTTAATTTTGCAATATTCCAATTTTACCCTTAATTTATCAAATTTTCTGCTGATTTCATACCCTTGCCGTCCAGCCCAAATAACTTTTGGGTCTAATTTCTTTTAAATCCTTTCTCATTAGACTCTTAAGCTATTTAATCATTCTAGCAACTTTTACACCTATTACAATTTAGTCCTTTTCATTTAATTGAATACCCAAACATTAAAATTTCCTAACGAAATTTTAATACCACACTAATAACATTTCATAAATATTTATAAAATTATTTTCGACTCGGTTTTACAAGATAGAGGTCCCGATATCTTGTTTTTACCCAATTTCTTCAATAATTTCTTTTTCTAACTAACCACTAAATCGGTAAAATTTTTCTATCAATATTTTCATACGATTTTCTTATCATATCAATTTTCATGCAAAAATATTAAAATAAATTTCTCTTTAAATTGGATTTGTGGTTATGAAACCACTATTCCGATAACTTTGAATTTAGGCCATTATAAACCCACCCCTTTTATACTAGAACTGTGGATGGGAAACTCTAAAAATTTAATTTTTTTAAAAAATTGCAATAGGCTAAAAAATATTGACTTGTCACATCACTAACACCACTGGTGCAGCTGACGTGATGTGACCGGTCAGTCATGATTTCCTATCTTTAATTTTTTGTCCTTATTTTTTCGATTTTTTTCAAAGAATAGCTCAACAATTTTTATTTTTTTGCGCAAATGGCAATTGTACGGGCCCAATTTTGCCTGGCCCGTTTAAACAAAAACCAAAAAATATAAAAAAATAATAAAGACAGTCCATTTTACATAATGCCCAAATACAAAGCCTAAATCTGACCCATTTTACAAACAGACCCTAAACCCCTAACCCAATCGGCCAATAGGCCTAGTGTCCAAACTGGGTCTCAGCTAGCCGAAACCCTAGCTAGCCTCAGCACTGTGCCTCCCTTCTGCTACCTACGTGCTTCAGTAGCGCATTCGACGCTCGAGGTTCGGCTCCCCATTGTCCCGTTGCACCAAAACAGCCATCTACAGCCCGTTGACCTTCGAGTACTTGCAAAATAGAGCAAAAAGGAAAACAAAAGAGTACAACAGAGCAAAAAGGCAAAATAGAGCAGAAACGAAGCAAAAACAAGAAAAGCATAGACAACAGCATAGAGGAAATCAATTGTATTTTCGGCTATAAAGCCCAAACAGAAAACGGATTGTTTTTTTACACAAATATTGAGATTGAAATACAAAAAAAAAATAGAAGAAAAGAAAAAAGGCGATTTCAGATTTACTTTAGGTTTTCGATTCATTTCTTTTTTTCTTTTTATCCCTCCATATAGTTCTCTCGTATAGAAATATAAACAAAAAAAAAGGGACTTATCTTTTTGGAAGAACGCCTCCGATTCCTCATTTGCTTCGTTGTGATCGAAGCTAAAAGGGGGATTAGAGAGATAAAGCCTCCAATAGGATCGGGTTCGGCCTTCATTTGACGCTATCCGCCAACTACGGTGGTGAACTAGCGGTTGAGGGCAAGGAACCGACGAATTCGGCCGATTGAAGGGGATAGGAAACTTAGATCTTTTCTGTTTTGATTTTCCCTAATGACCAGATGGCTTTTAGGGTTTATTTTTTTGTTTTTGTAAAGAATACCAGACGACGTCGTTTTAGGCCAGCTTCAATGGCCTCAAAACGGCACCGTATAGGAGCTAAGACCCGATGAGCCGGCCCGTGTTCGGATGAGGTCCTCGTGTTTGGCCTTAGAGGGTTAATTGCAAGTTAGGTCCTCCCCTTTCGCACAAGCACTCAATCGCGTCCAATGGGATCTGTTTCATTTTTAAAATTTGTCCCTGTAATTCGCACATGTTTGCAGATGGACCCGTGTCTTAACGCAGCATTTTGGGGCTTGGATTATTTCCAGTTTCAGTCCCTATGTATTTGCAAGCATTGCGCGTCGGTCCTCATTTTAATTTCGAAAGTTTATATCATTTTTAAATTTCCCCTTTCATTTTAATTTTAGTTTATTTAAGTTTTTCTGGCATTTTTAAGTGTTTATTACTTTTTATTTCTCGTTTATTTACTTTTATGTTAAGTTTTTTAATGGTTATATTGCTTTTTTATAAAAGTCATCATTGTTAGAAAAATTTTTATTTATCATATCGTTTTAATTATGTATAATGTTTTTTTATAAATGTTTTCATACCTTAGTATATACATATAATTCATGATTAAGCTAATCTCATTCTATGTATATTATTAATCTTATTTTATTTTGCATATATAATTTCTTTTAAATTTATTTACATAATATGTATTGATGTTATTTAATGAAAAATCTCACATGTCTTATGTTTTTTTTCATTGTCATTATACGTGTATATATATATATATATATATTGGTATTTATATTTGACCTATACATCACCAAATTCGTGTGTTTATACATGTAGTTTTTATTATATACGTAATTATGTTTTTTAAATCTGTTACATATATGACTTATGGAAAATTAATTTAGTCTTATATACATTATTAATTTCATGCAAATTTTACCACTAATAATTCCCAAATCTATTTATATATATAGGTTGTGTGAACCTATTATGTATATTTCTTAAAATTATATCTTATTATGTATCCTTGCCATACTTTCACATTCTACATATTATCAAATTCTTTGTTGAGTGTATTTTAATAAATATTTTACATACATATATTATTTGATTTAAAAGTTTTCATTCTATAACGCACATTTTAAATATCTTTAGTTTGTTTTTGCAAATAACTTCAAATTCAACAATTCATTTATAATATATTATGTGTTCATCCTTTTAAATTTGTCTTATACATATTTTTTAACTTTCATTTTGTTTCGCATATTTTGCATTTGATTGTGTTGTATTAGACTGCGTACATTATTGTTGTATATTATTTTCATCTTATATTACTATTATATTGGTTATTCTTTATTCATGCTTAGGAAATTGATAGTGTTTTTTAGATTGGTTGAATTTAATCATTTATTTCGTTAGTTGATTAAATGAACTATATTATCTTCATTCATCCGTCATAGTATTTCATACATGCATGTTTTTATTTTTCCTTTTTGGTTTACAAATATCACTTTATACTTTCCAACTCTTTAAAACTAATTATTCTATTTTATTTCAAGTCAAATTAATGCATTTCAAGCTGGTTTTATAATCACTTGTTTAAAAATTCCTTAAAACGAAGGCAATGTTTTATGTTTGGAAATTCGGGAAATCGTGCCTAACCGTGCTGGGTTTCGATTTCCTGTTTGCTCAAAATAATCGAACCTTCCTTTAGAATTTTACTCGTATTTTTCTAAATTCTAAAACAAAGCGATGTTTGATGCTTGGAAATTCGGGGAATCGTGCCCTATCGTGCTGGGTTTCGATTTCTCATTTGTTCAAAATAATCAAATATTCCTTTAGAATTTCATTCGTATTCTTTAAATTCTAAAACAAGGCAATGTTCAATGTTTGGAAGTTTGAGGAATCGTGCTCTACCATGCTGGGTTTCGGTTATCCGTTAGACTAAATAATTAGGCATCCTGTTGTAATTTTCAATGTATGAATTTTTGGAAATCAAAATTTATCGAGTTCTCGAGGGAATAAAGGATCGTGTCCTATCGTGTTGGATATGATGCTGCATTCCTTTGAAACAAGAGAATTTTGACGACCAACTTGAGCTATTCAAATGTTTTCAAAGGAACCATATTTCAAAAATATTTTCAAATCTCAGACATAAGAATAGCACTTAATCAACTTGGTACCAATTTTGGGCATAGTGAGGGTGCTAATCCTTCCTCATACGTAACCGGCTCCCAAACCTGTTTTCTCAAATTTACATAGGCCAAAATTGATTTAAATGGAATAAAATGTTTTATCAGGTGAACCAATCACACCTAAACAAAAGATTGGTGGTGGCTCCACGTTTTGTTTTCAAAAGTCGATCCCCGTTTTTAAATCCAAAAATGGTTTCGATAGCAATTTTTTTCTTTCTTCCACCTCATTCCCTCTCCTACTTTCTTTTAAAAATCACTAAAACTCTTAGCCCTAAATTATTTTAACAAAAACCTAAATTATTTTAGTAAAACCCTAACCTTAAAACCCTAAAAAGAAATTTAAAAACATAAACTGATATGAGTCGGATGGGGGAGTGGAGGGGGGAAATACACTGGGTGTGCTGCCTATCAGATAGGCACCACTTGTGACAGCTTGATTTAGACCCTAATCGGAACGGTGGCTTTGGGACCACGAATTCGAGTTAGAAAAATATTTTTCAAAAATATTTTTGGTGTTTATAATGTGTGAATTTGTGTGTGCTAAATTTTCGTTTTAAAATTTTATCGTTTGGATGCCCGATTTAAAAAAAAAGAGCTTAATCGCGTAAAATGAAAACTTGATAGTTTAATGTGTGAGGACTGAATTGTTAATGTCTTTATAATATGAATCTTTTATGTTGTAATTGGGCCACTATTAAGCTAAATGGACGGCAATGGACATGGAATAAATGATATTATAAAATTTTAACAAAGGTTAATTAGGTAATTAGATTAAATGTTATTATATGTTAAAATAAAACATAAAATAATGTCATTATCATCTTAGTTTGGCCTAATATATCAAAGAAATAAAAGAAAAACATCAAGATAGGTTTCGGCAAGAGTTTTGGCTAGATGTTTTGTTTCGATTTTTGATAATTTTTACGTTTTTAAGATTGTTGCTTTGAGTACTATCCGACCCATGCTTGAATTTCTGATTTTGATGTATATTTTCAGTTTTACCATTGTTGATAGCTTGGTGAATTTTATGTTTGATGATGTTAAATAAAAGTTATGTGAAGGATTAACAAGTTTTTGTATTGAAATTTTGATGAAATTGAGTAAATAGGGTTCAATTGCAAAGTGTTTAATTAAGGGACTAAATTGTGAAATAAATGAAATGTGAGGACTTGTATGTGTATGGGGAGCATTCGGCCTAAGCATGGCATAGGCAAATTATGCTTGTTTTGTGTTTTGTGAATTTTGGATTAAATTGCTAAAAGTGTAAAATGTCTAGGGCAAAAGTGCAATTTGTCCATTTATGTGTTTTTGAATGAATTTGATTGAAAATTTGATTGAAAATTTGATTAAACAAGTTTAATTTATGTCAATTTAGATCAAGAAAAGAGAAAATAAGATTTGAATCAGGGGAAGACCAAAATAGTCGAATAATCGATTAATACTGTTCATCGATACCCGAGATTTTGGATTCAAATTACAACGGATCGTTAGCAAAGTTCACCACACTATCTACATCTAATGTATTTAAATAATAGAACTTGAATTATGGCATGTATAGGCTGAATTGTGTTTTGATATGATGAACCTTGGTTTTGTATAAAAGCCATTCGAAAATGGCTTATTTAAATGCTTGAATTCGGTTTTGGTATAATTATGGTTTGAATCTATTTTGATTAATATGCTATGTGACATGAATGAACATAAAATGTGTTATATATTGTATATTGAAATTAGTTAATGATGTTGCATGAGGTATGAGGAAATCGGTCATCAGTATGTTTGGTTGTTTTGGATGCGTTTGGCATATTCGGTTATGAAATATATATGTGTATAGTTAGATGTGATTATTGCTTGTAGTAGTTGGTGAAAGGTGAATGGTTTGCAAAATTGATCATGAGAGGTGGTATAAATATTGTTTGTCTTGAATGATGTTTATATATATTTGATATTTGAGGTGTGAATTAGACTTATAAGTGTACATGATTTGATATGTTTAAAAATGTGTATCACTTAGTGTGGTTAAAAACTTACATATTGATTGATGATTCGGTTTGCTTAAAGAAATGGTCATTTAATGAAACCCATGTATTAGGCATGTTCATTTTTGTTTAAAGCCTTATAAAATGATCATAAGAATAGTAGATTATTTATGTTTGAAATGGAAAATTTAACATTTCTTGTAATTAAAAATTTACTTGTTAAATGAATTAGGGTAAGCATGGTATGTAATTCGAATATGTATGCTTTAAAATTTTCATGCATGAAATCCTTGATTGAATAATTTGTATTGTATTTGTTCTTGGTTTAGTAATGAAATGCCTTTGTTTAGGAAAGCATTTGGTAATCGGCTAATGTTTATAAAAGTGACCAAATGAATAGTGATTTTAGTATTATAAGGTTTAAATGGTTTGCATGTAAACTTGGTTTATGTACTCTTTGATATTTCATGCTTATAATAATTGATTTAAGTTATTTTATAAAGACTTTGATACGTGCATATGATTTGTGACAAAATGATATAGTTGACATTATTTGTTTATGATTTCATATTAAAAACAAGTCATTTACTATTATATAAATTGTTTAGTAAAAGACTAGATTGATTAATTAAGTTTATAATAGATTTGATTTTGAATTACATGTTTGAGTATGTCTGTGATTGCCTAAGCTATGTTTTTTCTTGTAATACCTCATAACTCATTCTGGCGACAGATACGGGTTAGGGGTGTTACACCACCAATGTCGCCTATCTGACGCTCTCTACCCATCTAAATGTACCATTTTGATACTTAATCTTAGCAACATACCATTTTGGTATTTTATTATTATTATTATTATTATTATTATTATTATTATTAGGGTAAAAACCTTAATTATAATTTAAATTATTAGTTACAAAATTTGATGTAAAAAAATAGCGTTAATTTTATAGATGTAAAATAGAATTATTATTTTAATATAATTTTAAATATATTAATTATCACTTAATTGACCTATTAGAGTTAATTATATTAATTAGCTATTATTTTGAATAATGTTACTTTGCATTAATTATATAAAATAAAATTATACTTTATGTTGAATATATCAAAAATACCTTAACTATGATTTGGAAATTTTATATTATAATATTTGAATTAATAAGTTAATATATTTTAATTGTATTTAATAATTCAAAAGAAATGTTATTTTATGTTAATTAATTATAAATATAATATTTAAAAGATAATTAAAAATTAAACATGTAAAATCACATGTGATATTAGAAATTAATATATATAAAAGCACAAATTTAGAAAAACTTTTGAACTAGTGAGAATACTCTTTATTTTTCATCATATTACTAAATTAACATTTAAAAATAATTATAATTTAATAAAAGTTTTGATAGTTACACATTTAAAAATATTTATAATTGACCATTATTAATTAAAAAAGTATACTAATTATATTAATTAGCCATCTAGTGACCAAAAGAGACAAATTGAATAGTTGGATGGCCATTTTGTAACTTTTCATAGCTGGGTGACTAAAAAAGAAAAAAAAAAGAAGAAGATCAAATTCTGGTATTAGATATTGTACTTTGTGTAAATTTTGGGTTGAGTGCTTGCACTTTAATTTGATAAATTTTAGTCCCTGTCTTTTCAATTTTTGAGATTTTAGTCCTAACCCAATGGTAACAATTAAATTTGTTTGGTTAAACTATGCTATTAGTCCTGTATTATGTGTAAAGACATAGATTTAGTCCATGCTCACCAATTGGATCATTCTTAATGGCTACATTTTTTAAAATTCAAAATTTTAGTCTTAATAGAAACGACAGTCGTTAAATCTATTAACTGATTTTTTTGTGAGAAACAACAAACAGACATAGCATTACACATGTGATAATATGTTTGACATATCAAATTTTAAAAATAACTAAACTTAATGAATTTAATGGTTATCATTTGGTTAGGACTAAAATATTTAAATTCTAAAAGTACAAGGATGAAAAATGATCAAATTAAAGTATAAGTACTAAATCCACAACTTACGCATAGTACAGGGTCTAATAGCATAATTTGACAAAAAAATAATAATTGAGTGACAATTTTGTAACTTTTCATAGTTGGTTAACCAAAAAAGAAAAAAATCATAGTTAGGTGACCTCTACTATAATTTACCTTATTTACTTCAAAGGTAAACTATATAAATAGACCTGTCAATAAGTCAGGCCACCCAGCCCAGGTCAAAAGCCCATCCGAAAAGTGAGAGTGTTTTGGTAAAAATATAGGTTCAAAAAATGAATTTGTGAAAAAAAAATAAGACTGGTTTAGAAAATGAGTTGGGCCTCGAGTAAGGCTTTTTGAAGGTCCGAGCCAGGCTCAAATATGAAAAAAAATTGTTTTTTTTACTGTTTTTTGTTTTTTTTAATTATTTTCTTGCTATTATCTTTTTCTTTTTTCACTATATTTTACCATTTCACAATTATGTTACTACTATTTTGTTGTTATTATTTGGATATTGTATAACTATTATTTTATTGTTAATTTTAATATTATATCGAGGCATTTCACATTTGCTTGTTAAGTTACATTTCTTTTAGTGTTATTTAAGTATACATATTTTTTTAAATTTATTGGGAAACATTTATTTTAATGTTTTTAGTATTTTGGATGTATTATATAATTTAAAAAATTATATAAAAATTAATATAAGTGAAATTTGAGCTCGGGTTTTAGCATTTTCATTTAGGTCGAGCTTGGACAAAATTTTAGGTCCATTTTTTTGGCCAGCCTAGCATGCGGGCAAAAAAATTTTGTTGGGCCCGACCTATGGACACCTCTCTATATAAATAGTCATTCAACTAATAGCATATTTTTTGTTTTTATCACCTAAATTTAAAAGTTCTTATTTTAGTCACTAACGTTATCGAAATTTAATATTTTTGTCACTCTTCTCTTGAATCACCAGCAAAATGTTGGCGTGACTTTTTTTATTTGCATAATAACAAATTTAGCCCTCTAATGTGTATAAATCCTATCAATTTGTTCTTAATTCTAAAAGATTCAACAATTTCAACCTTCAACATTATACATACGTGAATTTAGGTTTGATTCTTAATTCTAAAATAAAATTAAGAATTAAAAAACTTTAAAATGTTTTTTTAAAAGCCTTGATTTTCATATCCTCATCGTACCATCGAAACATGAACTTTTAGATATTAAAAAATAAATTTTATCGTTGTCAACCACAGAGATACTAATGTGGATCACCATTATTTGTTTTGTTTATTTTGAATATAATTTTTATCATAAAAATTTAAAAATATACAAAAAAAAATAAAAATTGTAAAACATTATAAAATTTATTAGTTCGAATAAGAAAAAGAGAGTAAGAATCACTATTATAAACTTGATTTTTTAAATTTTTACTTTTTTCGACATGTTATTACAGGATAGTAATAATATTTTTATAATTTAAAAACTACGCTCATAATGTACTTAGACATATAAATATCTAGGTTGAGATGTATTTCGACGTTTTGCTTTTCAAATTCATTTTGAATTTAAATTTTAATTGATATTATTTATAAAGTTGTACATAATGATATTTGAATTAGAGGCCATATGTAAAATTTTTTTTATCATTTGAGGTAAAGTAATTTATATTTTTATATGAAATTTTAATAAATATTTTTATTATATATTTGTATATCTATCTTCACTATTTATAAAGCCCTTTACGGGTTAAAATTATATTATTTTGATATCATAGGTCAACTCGACACCAACTCATAATTAATAACAGCACCATGATAAATAATTATAATATATTTAATATTTTTAATATAATATATTTACATATTTAAATTTCATTTTACTCATAATATAATCTATTTTATCATTTTAATATCGTATATATTTCATATGTTATTATTAATTAGATTCAATCCATATATTTCACAATTTATTATATGTTATATTCAAATACATCTTATATTTTAAGTACGTGAGAAAGATGCACACTCGTGTGATAGTTATATTGGTATTAATAATGTTATTGATTAAGTTGGTGTCACAAACTAACTCGATACTAATTTGGCATTATGGTATGTTATTTTAATCATATATCTATACTCTAAATCACAAATATACATATGATAGAATTTCTATTATTTTTAGTTTTTAATAAGGATAAAACCATTAATCAAAAGACATAATTAATGCATTTTCACGTGTTAACCTTAATTAGGTGATTCCTATATTAAAGCTTTTATCAATGGATTCAACACTTAATCCGGGCGAGCTATCCTCTCCTCCATTTCTAACTCCATTTTTGAGTTCAAATTTTTTTCTTAATCTCTAAGTTATCAACATTTTGATTAACTGATTGACGATCAACGGAGCCTTCACTGCCTTTGTCGATGGGATCCCTTTTTCTTTTATTTGCAGATAAGGGGTGAGATTTAGATTAAGAGAGAAACAAAAGAATATATAAATGATGTTGCAGAAAGTTGCGAGCAATGCGTATTCATGGTGGTGGGCTAGCCACATCAGAACTAAGCAATCAAAATGGCTGGAACAGAATCTTCATGGTAATAAAGTTTTCTACGCTAATCATTTGATTTTTGTTTTTTTAAAATGGGTTTGAACTTTGATGTGGGCATTAATCTAGGTTACTTGGATCGATTAAGATGTGAATTATCACATTTTATACTCCCTAACGAAATTCATCTAATACATGATGAATACTGATACTCTCAGAAAAATAAAACGCCAATCGTAGAATCTCGTAATCTGTAGCTTGGTCTTTGTCTGCCCCGTGGTTCACAGATCTTTGCCGTTGCATGGTTGATGGATTTTCTTTCATTTTGTTAGAATTATGGAAATTATCAAACACAGGCCTGATTTTTGTCCATGGTCCCAGTTTAATATAAGCTTTTTCATGCATTTAAAATTTTTTTATGATAATATCTTAAAAGGAAAAATAAAACTAGAAGTGTTGAGTATTTCGCTGTCCGTCCTCATGGTGGGGAATAAGGTATTGATAAGATACACTTACTGATCATCGAAATGATGTCCTAAATAGATTCCATGCATGTTGACATGTATACTGACCTAGACTTAACATGTGTTCGCCGGTCAACTTGCTTGATTTCGCGTCTTTTGCCTGCAAACACCTAGGAACATGCGAACTTGGCTTGCGACTCCTGCCCATGAGCTCTCCCTACAAACTCTTTAACGTATCCACCTTGTAGGGTCCAAGCTCGGGTCGTGGGTCATTTCGAGTTATATTCAGGTTACGGGTCGATAATGGAAAGTACCATAACAAGAAGTTACCTAACTGAATCCTATTTGTTTTGAGAAAAAAAATGCTTATCAGGTATTTTCTGTATCCAACTCATTCAAACATGGGTATGATCATGTAACCCACTAAATACATAAAAAAGAACATATTCGTGCTAGACATATGGTTGTAGGGGACACTTAAACCTGAGTTAGAGTTACTAAGCTACTAGTCAGTGTCTAACAGATTGAATTGTATTGTATTTTTTTTGAAGTAATGGTTGAAATTTTGACTTTAATCGCAGATGTGGAGGAGAAAGTCTCTAACATGCTTGAAATCATTGATGATGATGGAGATTCCTTTGCACAAAGAGCAAATATGTATTATAGAAAGAGACCTGAGCTTTTAGCCATTGTTGAAGACACTTATCGAGCTTATCGAGCATTAGCTGAGAGATTTGATTACTTATCAAGGGATCTACAAAGTGCCAACCGCACCATTGCCACTGTGTTCCCTGATCAAGTTCCATATTCCCTTCATGATGAAGATGACGAAAATAGTTGCCTTGTATTGACTTCTTCAAGCCTCAATAAATCGAAGTCGTTGAAACCGGGATCAAGAGTTCCTTCGCCAAAGACAGATTTCCGGAGCCAGTCGATGTTGTTGTTGCGAAAGGGACAGTTAAAGAAGGCTTTTAGTTCAGCTCAAGCTGCTTCGTCTCTGAATTCGGGGTTGAGCAAAGAGGAGGCATTGGAAGAAATAAACAAGCTTCAAAAGGAGATTCTAGAAATGCAAACCGAAAGGGAGCTTGTGAAGAACTCGTATGAGCAAGGGTATAAAAAGTTGTGCGAGATTGAAAACGACATAACCGAAAAGCAAAAGAGGATATACAGTTTGCAGGATGAGTACGATATTAGATCTGCCATCGATGATAATGAAGCTCGGATTTTGATGGCGAATCGAGTTCTTAAAACGTGCCAAGAGTCTTTGGTTAAGTTGCAAGAAACACATGAGCAATCAACTGAAGAAGGAAGAGTTGAATCCAAGAGGATTAAGAAAGTGAATGAGGCGTTTGAAGCTCTTAGGAAGAAGTTTAATTCCCCACAAACAGATCAGCAGAAGCAAAAGAAGGCGAGTTCAGCTAGGGATGTTGATAACATGGTTTACGAATTCAACAGTGCAGAAAAAGGGAGAGAGTATATGGAATTACTGCAAAAGGAGATAGAAGAGAAGCTTGAATTAGACTCAAGTTCCTCTCTTACAATGTCGCAGCTTGCAGATAAAATTGATGACCTTGTACAAAGAGTTGTTAACATGGAAACTGCAGTCTTTTCTGAGAATGCTTCGGTAAAAAGATTGAAATCGGATGCCGATGAGCTTCAAGAACACGTTAAGAGCCTCGAAGAAGATGAGGAAGTGCTAGCTGAAGGCTCGGACAGCATGGAACAGAGGATTAGTGTGTTGGAGGGGGAACTGAGTGGGGTTAAAGAGCTTCTAAAAACTATTATAGAACAAAATAACAGCCTCAAAGCTCATTTCACTGCAGCAAGTTGTGATATCAATCATTTATCAGTGAATTTACATGCTGTGAAGATGGATGAGGAGGTCGAGAATGCCGAACTGTCCGAAGAAGGAAAGCCCAAGGTGGATGCCAAACCAAATAGGAAAACCAAAGAATATTGTATCGAGTTGGTTCCTAGGGATAGTCCAGCCTTAGGCACTGAGAGTGAAATGGAAGAGAAGGATGAAGACTTCTCAGCTGAAGGAATAGACACTGTTAACTCTGAATCAAGAAATAAGTTTGATGTTGATTCGACAAAGGATTCAGAAGTGATAAATGAATTCAAAGATGAGAAGAAATCTTTGTCCAAAACAGCAAGCTGTACCACTGATACAGAGAATCCAAAAGTAGAGACCGAAGAAGAAGAGCTACCAAACTGGAGGAAGCTGTACTTGAGTGGATTGGATGAGAGGGAAAAGGTTTTACTCGATGAGTACTCTTCAGTTCTTCATAATTATAAGGATGTAAGAAAGAAGCTTAAAGAAGTAGATCAGAAAAACCGAGACAGTTTCTACGAATTGGCATCTCAGATCAAGGAACTGAAGAGTGCTCTCGCAGCCAGAGATGAAGAGATTCAATCTTCACGCCAACACTTGAGCTTTATCGACGAAAATAAGAATGGGAACTTGTCAGAATATGAAGCATCCCATGCAATCATGAGCCCGGAATCTACATTGACAGGGTCTATTCCGGCATCACCTGTAGCAGCAGGTGAGGGGAAAGGTGAATCCATTGAAAATCCAGGTGAGGGGAAACGTAAATCCACTGCAAAAGCAGGTGAGGGGAAGGGTGAATCCATTGAAAATCCAGGTGAGGGAGAAGGTGAATCCATTAAAAAGGCAGGTGAGAAAAGTAAAGGAGATGCTATGCAGCCAAGAAGTTTAACTCGATCTCGTTCTATTTTAACCGTAGAAGATAAAATCCGGTCTGACATCGATGAGTTGCTTGAGGAAAATCTGGCCTTTTGGTTGAGGTTCAGCACATGTTTTCATCAGATACAGAAATATCAAAATTCAGTTAAGGACTTGAAAGCTGAGTTATCAAAAATGAGAGAAAGAAAGAAGCAAGAAGCAGGAAAGGAAGAGCCTGTCGGATCAGAGGCACGCCCCATTTACGCTCATTTCCGAGAAATCAAAACTGAATTGACACTATGGTTGGAAAACAATGCGGTGTTGAAAGACGAAGTGCAATGTCGATATTCTTCCTTGTGCAAAATCCAAGAAGAGATAGAAAGGATCAGCAATGTAAGTGGCCATGAAGGAGAGCCTCAGTTCAATGGATACCAGGCTGCAAAGTTTCAAGGTGAGATTATAAACATGAAACAAGAAAACAATAAGGTTTCCAACGAATTAAATGCAGGCTTCGACTGTGTAAAACAACTCAAGGAGGAAGTTGAGAATTTGATGGTCGAGTTAGACAAGGAAATCGAAGCTGCAACATCGAAAAATCAACAATCCGTGTCAAGATCTCGATCTAGAATCCCTCTTCGGTCTTTCTTATTCGGAATTAAGTTAAAGAACAAATGGCAGCAAAAGGGGCCATCAATGTTCGCCTGCGGGCATCCGACATTGCAGAGACAATATAGTTACCTTACAGATCCTACTGATCCTTCATGATAGACTGTAATTTTCTCAAGACACTGTTGGGAAGATTTCTCGTTTCTTTTTCTAACAGGTTAAAACTCTTTTTTTGCATTTAGAGTTTAATTATTCATAATGGTTTAGAATTCCTTTGATCTTGTATCATAATTCTAATGTAGAACTAAGAAATGTTTCTATGATTATTGTCTGTTGATTCTGTCGTTCTCCATTCATGGACTTAAGATCAATGCAAATCAAAGTTCTCAAGTCAAGTCTGGCACCACATTTCTGCGCACCTGCAATAAGTTTAAATATCCACTGCTTTCGAGTTCTGACTGAGTTTTTCTTTTCCTTCGAGCAGGCAAGTATGCACCAGCAGATCCATCGTCAATTTCCTCTGAATGTTTCAGCAGAAAATGGAACACTAATGTTCATCCCTCGCGACGAGCAAGTCGGATTCAAGCTCTCCAAAGACGCTTGAAATGTCCGTGATTTAGGCAAATTGGCTGCGAACAGAGCCCTCTACCGTCATGGTTTGCTAAACTAAACCGGAAGCACAAAGTGCCTAACAAGAAGAAACATCTTAGGTAACTCTGGCTTGGGATAAAAGTAAGCAATAGGATAAATCAGTTCTAAAGAGAGTTAGTTGTTCATAATGATAGATGTAAACCTTTATTTTATTTTATTTTTTGTTTTGGTAATTACATATATTCAATATGTATTCAAATTGCATTCAATACATAAATTTTTAGTATATATTTTATTTTTAATTTGTGAAAATCGTCAAATCAAATTTCAGCTTTTGGTTTTTTATAACAGGAATTGCAGAGGGAAACCTCAGACAAGAATTAAGAACTGAAAAATGGTTGCATTGTCTAAAACATGGAAAGACACAACAGAGTTCGATTTCATTTCTTTCTTCATATAATATTAGTAACAATTAAGCTACAAAATGAATAAAATGCTGAAACCGCGATGATGTCAAAATCAAGATGCTGGAAGAAAGGGGCCCCACCTACCTGCGCAACCGGTGAAGGGCAGCGCGTGCGACGTAAGAGCTAGGCTCTGTTTTAAGTGCCTCCTCGAAAGCCGCTTTAGCTTCTGATTTCATCTTCTTCATTTCATAACACTTCCCTAACAAACAAAACACCTTCACGTTATCCGAACTCAACTCTACAGCCTCAGTCAAATCGTCGATTATTGAGTTGACTCGGTTGCCGCGTCGGTTCAAGGCCATCTTCAACTCGGCTCGTTTAAACAGCGCGTCGCCTCATTCTTTACCAGTCAACGACTTGGCAGTGAGAGGGGAAAGGGCGACGTTGAGGGAATGGAGAGCGGAGGTCTTGAATCCCTGGAGACCAACGGCGAAGGCTTTGTGGGTGTAAGGAGCGGCGTCTTTTGGGTCAAGAGAAACGGCTTTGTCAGCTTCGGATTCGGCTTGTTTTGCTAAAGAGTTGGCCGACGATCGAGCTTGAGCGAGGAGCTGAGTACCGACGACGAAGTGGCGCTTAGCTAGGAAGTCAGCGCGATTCCGGTAGTGGATTTTGGCGAAGATCTTTCTGGAGATATCGTGCACGGCGAGGAACATGAATAATGTAGCGAGAATTATAGAGGCTTGTAAAAGAAGATCGGTCCATATCTTCAAGACTTTAAACATAAACAAAAGAAACAGGGGAGAATTAGCAGGGGATGGCTATGATGGTTCTGAACCTTGAATTGATGGGGTTTTACAAGGAGCCGTTATGACTGTCGTGAGATTGTTCTCAGTAAGTCTAGGCTAAAACTGTTTAAGAGCTTTTACTCACAGTTCGTCCAACCTTGAAACCTGGTCCTCAGTTTGAGAGGGGTTTAAATGAAATTAGAGGAAACTATACAAATGGTTGCCCTCCTTTCTTTTTTCTTTAAAAAATTTTAATTTAGACATTAACTTTTAAGTTCGTTCCTATTTTAGTCACTGACAGAAATTAAATTGGTGAGGAAAGTCTTTTTCTATATGGTACAATAACACATTTAGTATTCGATATTTATATATTCTATCAATTTAATCTTATTTCTAAATAATTTAATAAATTTAACTCTTTATATTTACAAATTCTAAGTGTGGACCCTTTTAGACTAAATAACTATTTTATAATTTTTCAAACCTAAGTAAAAAAGGGTGTCTTTGTTTTCTTGGGATGTCACTTATATTGCTTACAAATTATATGCTTATTGGATTAATTGATAAAAATTAATATTTTAAATTTTAAATTTTAAATTTGAGTATTGCAAATTAGAAAAAAAAGTAATATTGGGTTACTTTGATACCAATACAAAGCCTCTAACCATTTGTTTTATTGGAGTTTTTTTTTCTTTTTTGGTTTTACAAATCTATAGATGTGTAATGCTTCTATTATAAAAGCTGAAAGTTTTAGGTAGGAAGTTTGAGGATCAAATTGATGGAATCTATAAATGTGAAGTGTTAAATTGAATTTTTAGAATTAGGATCAAATTGATAGAATATGTAAGTATTAAGGACTAAATGTGTTATTATCAGGTAAAAAAGGCTTTTCATTATCAATTTAACAACGGGTGACCAAAATAAGAACGAATTCAAGCGTTAATACCTAAATTAATTTTTTTTAGAGTTAGATGACCAAAACAGAAATATGAGCATTGTTGAGTGACCATTTATATAGTTTACCATAATACTATTAGATTATGAAAACTACATCCATTTAAAATAAACAACTTATTTCACCTTCTAACTTTTGAAAAATAAATATTTTAGCCTTTCATCTAATTCAGCAATTAATTAACTTTAAATTTTAAAATTTTTATATTTTTTAATAATGTTAATAATTTTTTAAATTTTAAATATTAAAAATTAATTAACTATTGATGTGGCATCTACAGACAATCAACGTGTATGCCACGTCAGTAAAGTTAAGAGCCGTTAATTTTTCTATTTATTTTAGGGTGATTTGACAAACAATGTAAGTTCAAGGGCTAAAAAAGACGAAAATTTAAATGGATGGCTAAATTTTTTTTTTGGTAAAGTTGGAGGTCAAATTAATCATTGTCTTTAAAATATACATGTTAATATCCTGAATAATAACGTACCATATCATATATTTTAAAGTGCATGAATAATATAATACATTAAAAATCATCAAATTAACTTTTATTACTATTTTAACTCTAAAATTAATTTATTTTTAGATGAAACTTTAAACTCTAAAATCTTAAATCTTAAAATCATATGCATATTTAGACTCTAATTCTAATCTAACCCTTTCTTTAAAATCATAATTTTAAATTTTAAATTTTAACCCACTATATATAGTTGATAAAAAACCATAAACCGTAGGTTACCATTAGTATTTGTTAATTTTATTTAATTTTTATCTTAATTTTATTAATTAGTCAAACTCCATTTACAGTTAAAGTATTATTTAGAAAAAATTATCAGGTGTATAATATCAATTATAATTTTTAAACACGTGGCACATTTTTATTGAACGTCTAAAAAGTTTTTTTAAGATCATAGTAATATAATTTAAACTCTTAAAACACACATGCTAAGTTGTTTATATTTAAAATTTTAATAAAAGGAAAAGATACAAAATTAATGAATATTATTTAAAAATAATACGAACATGCTCAAATAAATTTAGATTAATCATTTATAAATATGGTGCGAGATAGGGCAAAATTTAAGACTCATATTTTGAGTAGAGCTAGACTTGGTAACTATGTATGATATTGATATCACACTCAACTTAAATAAGATCCAACTGGGCCCATAACTATCTTTAGTTTAATAATATATCCGTTTAAAAATCTAGGTAAATTACAAACTTAATCAATTATATATAGTTTAAATTATGTTTTAATTATCAAATATAAAAAAATTATTAATGATCACTAACGTTATCAATTTATTAAGTTAAGATCATGAGCTATTAATTGCGATTAACAATATACTTACAAGTTGAATATAAATTTTTAAAATCTAATGACTAAAACATAATTTAAAATAAAATTATGTTTTAACCATCAAATTTATTCATGAATTAACAATGCGTTAAACCTTCCTTCAACTCTCTCTCTCTCTTCATTGCTAACTTTTAATTATTTTATTTTATTTATTTATGTTATCTTAAAATATTTTGAATTAAATATGCTTAAGATTTTAATATCATTATCTTTTAAAATTTTAAAGAATTTTAAGTTATTTAATAATATAAAGAGATTTTATATTATATAATTAGTTAATTAATTAAAATAATTAAATAAATTTATAAAATAAAATATATTAAAATCTTAAATATTATTAAAAATATAAAAATAATTTGACAACATTTGTTTAGATTAATATCCTTAATGAACATTTCATTTTAATCTTATTATCACCGTTACATTCACATCTAAACACATATTTTACCGCTTCAATAATCAATCTTATTATTATAATTTTTTTTAATCTCACCGAAATTAGTCACATCTCTCATCCAAATCGAAACTTAATAACCAGGGTGCTGCGAGGGAGGTAGGAGTAGCAAATCTAAGTATATTTCGGATGTCATAATATCATTTGAAGCAAAATTTAAATTTGTTTCTAAAAGCTAACAATAGTCTTCTGACCTATACACTACATCTACAAGTTATAAAACTTCAGACTATGTTGAATGTAGGTTGATTTTTTTAAGAAAAGTTTTTAAAGTATCGATTATTCAGTAGATGATACTTTAAAATTTTATCTTAAAAAAATCGAACTCCTCAACATAAATAATCATTAAACTTAGACACATTCAAATGCCTTACATAATATTAAAATTTTTTACTGCCAAAAGTTTATAGCAGTGGAAAAAGAAGGTAAACATAATGGATGAGTTCTGATTTGGGAGGATGCACCCTCTAATTGACGCTTTCATGGAGAGTGAAAGAAAAAGAAGAAAAAAAAGTTGGCACAAAAAGGAAGGAAAGGAAAAGAAAAAGAAAAGAGGAATAATGTTAGTGCCCATGCGAGCTTGTTGTTACATCGTTTACAGTAATTAACAATTTAGTAATTATAACCTAACAATTCAATAACATTAGTGATAGTATAATAAAATTTTAATGTTTGGTGATTAAAATGTAATTTTAACTATACATAAATAATTAAACTTGTAGTTTACCCTTTAATTAATAATATAATAAAATGACCATATCTATTGTCACTAGAGTAATATGATTATTCTTCCCTCAACAAATCTATGGTAGGGTTTAAAAAAATCGAATTCAAGGTTAAAAAAAAAAGAAAGAAAAGAATTTGGAGAGGGTCTTGACTTAGAAACTCGACAATGATGAGAGGCGGTTGAATTGTTATATATGTCTTCTTGTATTTTCTAAATTAAAACTCAATAGCGATTATACTTTTACAATTTAATCCCTATATTATAATTAATAATTTTTTGATTTAATAACTAGACAATTCAATAATTTAATATTGCGCTAGATATATAAATCCTTCTATTAATAATTTCACTAATTCAATTTATAGAATTTAATTGCGAAACTACATTTATTGACACTAGCTAAAATCGGATCGTTACAATGTTGATTATTGATTTTGTGTGAACTTTGTAAATTTGTTCAAGAGTTAAATAAGAATTTAGAGTATGTTTGATAAACTAAAAATTTAAGTGCTGAAAAAGTAATAAATAGAATCATGAAATATATTTACTTTGTTTGATAAAAGTAAATATTGATTTTAAAAAGAATAAATTATATTTTAATTTTAATATTATTGTTATAAAATTTTATATTATTTTAGATAATTTTAAAAGAAAGATAAATACGTTAATTTGAATATATCATTTTAAAAAAATAGTTTATTTAAATTTTAATAAAATAGAATTAACTTAATATTTTTATATTAAATAATAAGTAGCTACATACTTATTTATTTTATTTAAAATTTTTATTATAAAATTTATATTAAAAAATTATTAAACATATTTAAAATATTAAATATTGAAAATTCAGAGATGATGAAACCAACTCAAGATTTATTCAAATTCAAATCCTGATATATTTATATATATATATCTTGATTAGGGTCTAAATGGGATTATAGTTTTGCTATTTCAGTAATTAGTTTTAATTACGGTGACAGGTGATAAATATTCATTGTTTAATGTACCGTTTTGAAATTCCTTCTATTCCCTCCCACTTTAAACTCTCCCAAAAAGAAATCATTTTTTTTTTAAATTATCCACTAATTTACTTCTCTTTGATTGATTGATTAATTAATTAATTAGGGTTTTCCGCTTCACATTTCCCCCCTTTTGTTCCTTGTAATACTTCAGCATCCAATTTTCATCGATGTACGGACAGTCCCAGCCCATGAATGTCCCCGCCCCGGTCACCAGCTCCGGCGTGGACGTCCGTGACGATGTTTCAGCCTCCGCATCCGTCGATAACCACCAAAATGTTAGTTACGACGCTCACCCTCTTGACAACGGCTTCGGAGTTGAGGGCGTCCACACCGATCCCATCTACGCCACTGCCGAAGCTGCTTCCGCTGCTGACTTGGCTATCGTTCAGCGAGTTGACGACGCCAGCCAACTCACCCTCTCGTTTCGCGGCCAGGTCTATGTTTTCGATGCTATTACTCCTAATAAGGTATCGTTTTCCCTTTTAAGTTTTTTTTTTTTCAGTTAAGCCAATTAGGTTTTGTTGAATTGTTTGGTTTCTGAACAACCAACATTGACGACTTAAATTGAAGAGAGACATGACTTCATTTCCACTTATTTTGAGTTATTAAAACAATACGGGACTTCAAATCATACTTTTCATCATTCATGTTTTTCTGTATTTTCCCCAATGAAATATACATTGTAAAGATTTTCATTTTGAATCCTTTTTTTTTTTTTTCAGTTCCATGCGGTGTTATTACTGTTGGGTGGATGTGAACTGACTTCAGGTCCCCATGGCGTTGAAATGTCATCCCAGAACCTAAGGGTAATTCTCTTAAATTTGTTGAATTTAGGAATTATTTTACGTTTCTTTTGTTCTTTTTTATTTTAAAGTTACCCTTTTTCATGCTTAGAGTGGTGTAGACTTTCCGAGATCTAATCAACCGCATAGGGCAGCTTCTTTAGATAGGTTTCGTCAGAAGAGAAAAGAGCGATGCTTTGATAAGAAAGTCAGATATGGTGTTCGCCAGGAGGTTGCTCTTAGGTGTGCATTTTCCTTCCCTGAAATGCAGTTAGTTTACCTGGCTGTGCTTGTAAAAGTTTTTGTCCAATTTTGAACTAGAAAGATCCTTTTTATTGATCTTGCAATTGATGCTAACAACTTATCCTAGAAATTGTTATAGTAACACTGGCCCTTTAGAGGTTTGAGAAATTACTGAGCTTTAAGACTTTGAGGAGAGTATGGTTAATCTACGAGAGATATGTTGATTGTAAGGTATAGCCAAAAGTAAATAATTTTATTACAACTTTTGTATTTATAAAAGTTATGTTGCTCCTTTTCATGTGCTATTGAATCTGATCAGTGCATACATCACAATTTTTTTTCTGTATGCTATATATTTTAGTGTTATAATCCAAGGATCTTTGTAAAGGGCATAGCTTGGGGAGACAATAAAAGTAGAGTACCTGTTAATTCTAAAGGGTGATCAATAATCATTGTTGCATACTCATATGGTACTGGATAGAGAAGCTTATATTAAATTTGTCTTCTCTATTGAGGAATCTAGTTAATGAGATATTGCAATGTCCTCTGGTCTTTAAAGTAAAATTGTTAGCAAATCTTTAAGAATCTAGGGAGTAAAAACAGTGCTGTTAAATTAATATATCAGGTTTTAAAAGGAAATATTTCTTAGATCAGACTGCACTTTAGAATCATAGAGCAAATGCACCTCAGGCCCCACTCAGGCTAGGCACATTTGATCAGTCACTCGCCTGGTGTGCCTAGACATAACACCATAAAAACTGCCTGCATTGAAGTTCTATTCTCTATATTTCATTTTGAACTTTTTTCAGTAAATAAACCTTTACTAGTAAGAAAGGAAATAATAACTGACTCTCTACTTCTCAAAATTTGAATATTCAGTTACAAACGTGGGACCCTAAGAAAATCATGGATATTAGCCGACAATATCTAACAAAAATTTTGCATGTTTTCTATATAACTGGACCAGTGTTTAGATTTTATTTTCATCATTATATGTCTTAAACTTATTTTATATCTATACACAGCACATCCATAAATACACTGATATACATATTGCACCTTATTTCACTAAAGCAACCTTATCTGCATCTGGTGTCTCAAGAAATGTGAGGGTTTCTAGTACCAAGTTAATAATCAATTCATTATCGGTTTAATATTGGTGACTTAGGGGATTTTGTTCTAACTGGAAACAAAAAGTTTAAGTTGTTCTCATCAGGCAAGTTTAACAGATTCTGTCTCGTTAATTGTTTTCAGTTAGACACACTCCTTTTATAGAAGAAATGATTGAAGTTGAATAAGGGTCTATTAAAAGGGTAAAGAAGTTAAAGAATTCTAACAATAGCGGGGAGTACTATTTTCCTTCAAAGTTTAATTGGCTGCTCTAGGTGCAAATGCAACTGTAGAACCACATGGACAAATGGGAGAGGGTTCTATATCTAGTAATGATTAACAGCATTTTCTTTTTGATTAAGTAACATCATAATTTAGAACTAT
This sequence comes from Gossypium arboreum, assembly GCF_025698485.1. Taxonomy (NCBI): domain Eukaryota; kingdom Viridiplantae; phylum Streptophyta; class Magnoliopsida; order Malvales; family Malvaceae; genus Gossypium; species Gossypium arboreum. The sequence continues at coordinate 26,212,361 of NC_069074.1, read as the reverse complement.
ATATACAACACTTCATATAAACTGACGTCTTAGTATCTTAGGATGCTTTGTTTAACTGAAAAGGAATATAGAAAAACTCATTAGGGACTGTCCAGCCTTATGACAAATTTTTATTTGTTCCACAAGTGCCAAGTTCATGTTTCTGATATGTATGAGTGTATCAGGATGCAGCGTAATAAAGGTCAATTTACATCTTCCAAGAAGTCTGATAGAACTGACAGCTGCAGTACTCAGGATAATGATAACCTACCAGATAATTCGTGAGTTTTATACCAGCTTCCGGAGTGTTGTTTATTATTGTATTCCCTGAACTACACTATATTTCTCATTTTTCTCGTTTGTAAGGTATTTCATTTACTTACATCATTATAAGATTTCCTGGTGAATTCTCAATTAAGTTATAATATAATTCCATTTCTCACTCTTCCAGATGTACTCACTGTGGCATTAGCTCAAATTCAACCCCAATGATGCGACGTGGTCCATCTGGTCCAAGGTCTTTGTGCAATGCTTGTGGACTTTTTTGGGCAAATAAGGTTGGTATCTCTGCTGTGATTGATAGTTCAGTCCTTCACTTTGTCCATGTTTTTCATTTTCAGTTGCCATGATTCTGTTGCTACATTTGCCATCATAGTTCTGTTCATAGATTGGGTAATTTTATCACTATCAGTTCACTGTCAAGGAGTTATTTTTTACTTTTCTGCTCCGAATTTAATTTCATCCTGGAATTATATATCCTGATTACTATTCCCTGCTTTCTACCTAGATATACTGTTTAACCTAAGATGTTGACTCCAATAAGTCTCCTGCAACCTTCCTTGATTTTCTAACTCTCAAGATACCTCTTGCATCCAACGTGCAGTCTCTTAACTTTTTTAGTTTAGTTCATTTACTTTGTGTTTCCTGTTGACATTAGCCTTTGATACCTGTTGCACGTTCTGCCCTTTCTCTCTCTCCCCCTCTGCCTCTGAATTTTGTTCTACATACAAAAACACTGCACAGAACACATTGCACATTATGCAGTTATATATAGTATGTAATATTTGTCTCTTTTGTATGCATAGAAGATTGTGATTTTAGCAATATCATGAGTTTCTGAGATTTTTTCGTCTTTGATGTTTACCTGTCTTCTTTTTCCTGACACCCCTCCCTCTTTCTCTCTGTGCTCCACATTAGCACTGAAAAAATTCTCCATCAGGAAAGGATTTTTCTATTGTCCGATTTTTGGGTATTGAACATGGATAAAAACTCTGCTCATTATCTGGGGTGGGGTAAACTATATTGCTGATTCACAAACGTGGATTGAGAAGGTCTGCCATTGTGGTTGAGGGAGGAAATACATTTCCCTCCACTAAACCCTCCCCATTGTTTCTTACCTTTAAAGTTTTGTCCTGTTTCTTTTGGGCATTTTTTTAAGTGTACCGATGTTTTCCCCTTGTTGAACATTCAGCATGGCTACATGTTTTGAGTCTCTAACAAATGAACTTTCATGCAGGGTACTTTGAGGGATATTCCCAAGAAAACACGAGATCATTCCGTGCCTCCAGTCGAGCATGTAAGTTTCTTAATGTATTAACTTATTATTGGGCTTCTTGACCAAATGTTCTAATTTGTCCCCTTATTCTTTCAGTAACCTAATCTGGGCTTTGCATTTTTGTATGATGTAGAGAGATAGTGAAGCAAATGATTCAGATTCTGGAACTGCTATTCCTACACAAAGCAATATAGTTTCCGTTTGATAATGAAGCAAATTACTCCGATTCCGAAATTGCTATTCATACACGAAGCAATATAGTTTCCGTTTGATAATGAAGCAAATTACTCCGATTCCGAAATTGCTATTCCTACACGAAGCAATATAGTTTCTTTCTCAAATGGTGATGGCTCTGTGCTAATTGCCAAGCATTATTGTCTATGCAAATATGGCCACTGTTTCAGCTAGATCTTGATTATTAAGTTCCTTCAAAGTTGTGCTATATGTACAGATATCATAGTTGCCTTAAGTCTGTATACTAGGTTTTCTCCTCCTATTCCTTTGGTTAGAGTACTTTTGCATGAGATTACCTCTTCAAGAGAAAAAACCTATTCCGGATGTATCACCCAGAGCTCCAGCTTTCTTAGCTACGATTTATAGGCTGTATGCTCCAATATCATATCCCCTCCCAAAAACTACCTTAGTTGAACTATCTAAGCCTCCTTTATGTTCTAATCAAATGCATATTAGTTAATGTAAAGGATGAATAATCTTTTTTTCTTATAAACATTAATTGGAGTTTGGATTCCAGTTCCCTGTTAGTCAAATCCTTGTTCTGATCATTCATTTTCCTAGTGAGTCTGGTAATATATTTAGAGTGGATCTGTGTTGGTTAAATATGTGGGATGCGAGTATTAGTCCAGTTGATTCGTACACGAATCTTAGTATTTGCAACCTATTTTCCTATTCTAGGGTTGTGGTTCCTTTTTATACCAAAAAAATGTGAATCACTTACATGTGTTATTCGGATTCAAGTGTGTCAAACACGGGTATATAAAAAAAATTGAAGTTTTTTCATGTATTTAGGTCTTTAGAACTTTATGTTCTCATATTGTATATCCAAATGTGCATTGACCACACAATTACTTGACAAGGATAAAGAGTCGGAGCATATACTACTACTAGTGTTTTTCCTTTTTCTCATTTGTGGGCAACAAATAAAGGCGGATCAAGTTCCAGCCAAACTGAGAATCAACCATGGGGGAATGTCTCTGCTGTGACAAAAAATGATGTATCTGTTCTCAGTTGTTTTATTCTTCACTTGGCTTTGCTTTGATTATTATTGGTTGATCTGCCAGTAAACTACTGCCCCTGTTTTGACCTTTTGAGCCCCTAGTTGGCAGCATAAATTGGAACTTATAATCGTTACATTATCGGAAATTGTATCAAATTTCAGACCTCTTATTATTGCAAATTATCATTACAGTTCAGTTACTTGCTACCTTTTTTAAAGAAAAGGTGAACAAATAAATTAATAATTGAACCCATTATCAAGTTAACAAGTTTAGATCTAAATGAATTTTTTTAGTATAAATATTCTTATTGGCTCTTAATAGTAATTAGATTTATGGCACATTGACACTTTTTCTGCTACAAATATATAAAAATAAAATAATATGAAAATTATATATTATTTAGTTGAAATGGTAAAGTTGAGGGAAAGATGATTTTGAGATTTTGAGTTTCAAGTATCATATTGTATGTAGAAAGGTTAAAATACGGTAAAGTTTGTATTTAATGTGTCGAAATCATTTTTATTTTAACAAACGGGGATTGACTTTTAAACGAGGTATGAAGTCGCCACCAATCTTTTTTGTTTAGGTGTGATCGGGTCACCTTGTGATCGATCATTTCAATAAAGCATTTTGGTTTATTAAAATAATGTTTTTGGTCTATGAAAAACTAGAAAACGGATTCTGGAGTCAGTTACGCGCGAGGAAGGATTAGCACCCTCGCAACGCCTAAAATTGGTACCGTATTGATCAATTAACATCCTAATGTTGAAAATTTGAAAAAGATTTTAAAATACAATTCCTTTAAAATGTTTGGATATCTTGAATTGGATATTGAAATTCTCTCGCTTAGAAGAAATAAAATATCACATTCAGCACGATTGGATACAATATCTCGAACCCTCGACACAAGATCATCTTAGGATTTTCAAAACACATGCACTTAAAATTTTTAAAAAAATATTTGACTATTCGGCCAAATGATAAATCGAAACCCAGCGCGATTGGGCACGATTTATTAAATTTCCAAATACAAAATATTGCCCCATTTTAGTTTAAAAAAAATATGGATGAAATTTAAAAAGGATATTCTGTATTTTAGTCGAATGAAAAAATAGAAACCCAGCACGATTGGGCCCGATCTCTCAAACTTCCAAACACGAGATATTTCCTTATGTTGAGAGGTTTTTTTTAAAACGCGAGCGGTTATAAAATGAATAAAATAAAATATAGAAAATACCAATTGATGAGAATGCTTAAAAATTTGAAAAAATAGGGTTTTTAAAAGAAACAGATGGCATATAAGTAAATTCTTAAGAAAATACAAATATGAAACAACATGAGATTTATAATGTATGTAGATAAAACTAATGTAAATTTTGTGTATATAATAATACATAAAGGTGATCTAATTAAATATCATACATAATTTAAAACTACATTATATGAAAGGGTTTTTAAAAGAAAAAAATAATGAAAATGATAGTAATGAACCACTATAGTATATAAAAATAATAGTAAAATAATAACAGTGAAATACAATAGTAATAATAATAATATATATAAATAATAATAATAAAGTAATAAAAATAGTAACGATAATGATAATAACATATATCAGTGAGAAAAATAGCAATAATATATAATAGTAAGAATAAAAAAATAACAATGATAATGTTAATTAGCAATCCCAACATTGAAAAGCACGTAAAGATGTAAAATAATAAACAAAAAAGACAAAATAATAATAATGAGAATAGTTCAATAAGTAAATAAAAAATTTAATAAAAAAGCTGAAAGTAATTAGAGTTGTAAAAGGCTTGGGATTTAATCACAATCAAAACGAAACATGGGGTGCAAGTCGTAAAATACCAAGAAATACCAAATCATGAATTGGGATCAAAGTAGCTGTGCGTGCAAAGGGGAAGGACCGATAGGGAAAATATTCCAAGCCCACAAAAAGCAGCGTTCAAGCGTGGATTAAAATGAGTTTATGCGCAACATCCAGGGGCAATTTAAAAACAAATAGGATTCAAATAGGCCAAATTAAAGACTAGCGCAAATGGGAAGGACCAGTTGCATCATTCATTTTGGGGTGATATGGTGTCTGATTTTGAACAGACTGTAAACTTTCAATATCGTGCTGTTGTGCATTGTTAGATATGATCCTTTCTGGCATTCTTTGTCGGCACATGATCTTTTTTTCTTTTTCTTTTTTTAAATTTGATGACTGTCGACTTTGTAACATTGACATATAAAGTGACTTTTACCCATTTAACGAAGTAATTGATGACCACAAAGATGACAGTGTCTGACGAGATTGACCCACCCCACATCGAGAAAGTCGATAAAGAAATGAAGGAGGCACATAAATCTTATCTCCATAAATTTGGCACTTACGGCATAACCGATGTGATCCCCTTCCATGGTGGACCAACAGTACCCAAACCTCTTGATTTGCTTGACCATTGTAAAATCATTAACATGTGTTCTTCAGACACCATTACGGACCTCTTCTAAGATCTTCTTAGCCTTAACAACATCCACATGTCTTAGTCGCCCAGGTGTATCTTGATACGATCGTGCGGAAACATCTTTGAATTCTTACAATAACTCAATGACGTCTCGCTTTGTCTCTGTGGTGATATAGGCTCCGATCTTCACCTTTTTCTCTTCTTCTAGGCTCGCGATGTCCATTGACCCTTTGTAAGGTAGGATCTATTTCTTATCTCGTTCTACCATCCTTAACAGATCAGGAGATAGGCTACAATCTCGATCATCTTCAAAGTCTCGAGATCCCTTTAGACAAATGTCTTACTCAAAAGGAGATTCTGGGTCAGTAGCAATGTCACTTATGTTGTTGATATTTGGAGACCTATTGTAGGTACGAAGGAATATTCCAAAGAATGAATAATTATTTGTATGGTATGATCATGAATGATTTGAAAAAAGGTCCAAAGAACAAAAGAATCTAAGAATAATTGTTTGTACAGAATAAAAGAATATTTGCTCGAAATGATAGCAAAGATGCATTTTATTGAAATAATTTCCCCTATAAAGCCCAAAAGCATGGATTCCATCCCACCCAAACGGCACTATCGCTTCAAACGAAATTGATTTTCTGCTCGATGGCTTTCGATTTTTTTTGTGTGTATTCTTGCTTCGAATATGAATGTGTATTTTTTGGTATTTGATTCCCGGGGAAAAAAATCCTCCCATTTTACAATACATTTCAAAGGCTTTTATAGCCGATTTTACAACCTATTTTACTTGTTTGCAGGTTCATGGGCGTGCACGTCTCTTACGTGGAGGTGGAGTGGTGCACGACGCGGAGAGTCCCATGACGTGCGGTGCCTGGGGACTGCTTCGGTAGCAAACGGCAGCTCCTAGGGTTTTTGTTGAAATCTGTTTGTTTTTGGGCCATTTGGGCCGTGTTTGTAAATAGGTATTTAGGTTTGGGTCTGTTTTTGTTGGGTTTTGATTTCTAGGGGTTTGGGCTGGGCAAATTTTGGGCCCTACATAATGCTTATAAAAATATTAAATTTTTAATAATTTTACAATTGAGTTGAGATTTGAAGATTGTTATATCAATTTAGTCAAAACTTTAAATAATAATATGAATGGATTGTAATTTTGCATAGAAGGGATATCCAAATTTATGCTTTTCATCTATTATTGTCCCATAATTGCTCTACCAGGTTAAATATCTATAATTTTCGCAAATTTTATCATTTGTATTAAAATTGATTATTATTATTTATATTCAAACTAATTAAATTATTAGTTAGGTATTGAAATTTGAATTTAGTAAGTTGAAAAAAATTAAAATTTAAAATTTAAAAGTTGATATTTAAAATCGATTCAAATTTAGACGATGAATATATAAATTCATAAATTATTAAAATTGAAAGTAATTTAAATAATAAATATTCAAAATTTAATATTTGCATATATTCTAAATTCACAGCAATTAATAATTCAAATATTTAAATTCATAATCATCAAATCCTTAAAATGCAAATTATATATTTACAAATATGGGATTAACCTATTTATCGTGGTCACTACATGAATTTCCATGGTCAACTCCATCGTACCCCACTCTATCCCGCATATCCTAATCACCCGTCTCCCGCGAAAACACCCGCTTATGTTAACATTGTAATTGGTTTTTAAGTGAATTATTTTATTATTTATTATAAAAGTTATTTCTTTAAATATCTTTGTAGAGATACTTGAATATTGTGGGTTTGATAAATCATCATAGGAGTTTGTGCCTACATAACAAAATTTAAAAAAAATTAAACTATAATTTAGAGTGCAGTCATCAATTTTTCCACTTTGATAAGTATAGAGTTCAGTTATAAATTGTAATTAAGAAAACTTTTTCCTTGTTCTTCCAACTAACCTTTTAATACGTGAAAATAAACAATCGTTAGAGTTAACTTTCACTTTATAAATATTTTACTCGTTTCTCTTTTATTCTTACCTAAAATTCTCAGAAAAAAAGTGTTTTTATGTTTTTCCCAGATAATGATTACATTAATTAAGAATAAGATCTTACATGGATTATTTATATTTTCCAAAACTTCACCCCAACTATTTTTTAAATTTTATTATTCTTCAATTTTTAATTTAATTCTTCTCTGCAAGATATATATTACATGTATGACTTTTTTTCAGATTTATAATCTTCATAAAGATTGAAATTAATACTTAATGACAAATAAATAACCTTTTGATTTATATTTATCATGTGAACTTATTGATGCATTATCATTTACTAAATAATCAATCATAGTTAAGTCAAGCTTATAATAAATGGTATTGATATTAAAAAAAAAACTAATGAGATATGCTTCAAAGGAATCTCTAATTGATCGATCAATTTAAAAACATGAAAAATTATGTATAGACATGATTCAAATGTTAGATCGGTGGAATAAAAATATGCTTAAATATCATCAACATGATTTGGATATACTGACAAGATACATTATATTATTAAAAGAAAAAAAAATATTTAAAGAGAAATAACCACGAATACTGAAAGATCTCAGCTAAAGTATGAATTTCGTGAAAAAAGACAAGTTGTACTTTGAGGTTTAATCTCAAGGGCGATCCTACACATTTCGAGGCATCCATGGGCAAGGATTTGGAAGTTTGTCTTCTTGGTCTTGTGGTGGTAAGAAGCGAGCCAGAACTGCTTCTGCGTATGGAGTGCTTGTGGGCAGGGCTGATGGTTTCTATGAAGTTTCTTCTAGTGTTGGTGTTGGTAATGAGACATCGGCGGGTCTTGTTCTGCTGGCCTTCTCACATTCATGTGATTATCTATGATTCAACTATTTTATTATAATAAATTCTGAAAATTTATTACAAAGAGAGAAAGCTATAAGTAAAATAGAAAAATTCTTCAATTATTTTTCTATGTCTTATTTAGGTTTCTTATCTTGCTATTTATAACAAAATTCTTAAATTCTATTTAATTTTTCTTCAATCTCGCATAGTATTTTTGATAAGGATGAAGTTATTGTTACTTCCACGTAGCCCAGTACTGCATTAATGATTGCTTCCATCTATCTTTGTCACATTATTGATAGTTTTGTCTTCATCTGAATGTCTTATTGTTTAAGTTAATTAGATGGAAATCGAGAAGTAAAAAGTATAATGGTTATAATAATAAAAAATTGTTAGAAGAAAAACTTCTAAAAATCTAAAAATATGTAAATGTTTTATATGTGATGAATAATGTCACATAGCACTACATTGTCCTAACAAAGGAAAAATGCAAAGAAACTGATTAAAACTCTTAAAAACAAGACTTAGAAATATGCTTAAAAGATGAAATAGATTTTGAAAAATATTATATTAATTAATGCTAGAAACAGATTTTGATTCAGATAATGAAGAATATATATTTATGTTTAATGTAGGAAGTAGTTCTAATAATCAATTAGAAGAAATTTCTAAATCTAAACAACATGATATAAAATTAGGTAATTTAATTGAAGAAGAAAAGACTTTTCTAATGAAATGATAGAAAAAATAAATAAAAATCATATTTTTAAAGAAGAAATATATAAAATTTCTAAATTTAAGATATGGAGTCAAAAACACGTAGAAAAAATTAGCGATAATACAATGCTAGAGATACTAGAGGAGGATTAATAGAAATCCCATTATTTATTAAAGATAAAATTAAAAGGACTAAAAGGAAATATCATCAAGTTAGATATATACGTTTAGGAATAATAATGATAACTATTAGAGCTTTATTTAGAAAATGTCATGATGTACCTATAATAGCAGATTATTAGATTAAAATATTAAATTACAAATTTAATCTATCCTATATAATAAAGTAAGTAAAATAGAAGAGCGAGTAAATAATATAGGAGAAATTACAGAATTAAGTTTGAACAACAAATCTAAAGAAATTCTATCTAATGTTAATAATAAATTAGAACAAGTTCTTATTAACAAAAATATAGAACAAGAAATAGGTTTAGGTCATTTATATTATGGAAATAGTAATATAATATTGACTTTATCTGAGGAAGAAGACACTTCTTCAGAAGAATCATCTTCTACTAATAAAATATGTAAGAATCCTGAAAAATAATGTAGCAACGTAAAAATTTTAGCTTCGCTTGGTCGCTAATTGTGGCGATTTATTGAAAATTTGAAAACTGAAGTATGATTTTACACAAAAAAAAGGAGTCGCCACCGATCCTTTTTATAGGTGTGATCGGACACCTAATAAATTTATTTTTAAAACAAAAAGAAGGCCGAGTTTAGGTCTACGTCAAAATCCAGAGAAAAAATTAGGGTTCGGGAGTCGGTTACGCGCGAGGAAGGTATTAGCACCCTCGCGAAGCCCAAAATTGGTATCTTATAAACAAGTGTTGTCTTAATTTTCAAAATTGCAAGTTCAAAGTAACATTTAGTCTTGATCAGATCAAAACACGAGAAATTTCAAGTTTCGTTTTCTTTTGAGAAGGACGTTCCGTTTTTAACATGAGCCGATGATATTCACCCAACATAGCGATAAAATCGATGGCTTAATGTTAAATCGGCGCGTTGCCTTATTTTTTGAAATTAGTTAAAAATAAGAATGAAAGTATTTCTAGATAAAGAAAATAAAAGGAAACTATATTGATGTTGAAATAAAATGTGAACAAATAGGCTAAATTCAAACAGACAAATAATAATAAAAAGTTGAGAATATATGAAGCGAATAATATATAAAACATTAACAATGTATATGTGATAATAATAGAATAAAACAAAATAATGGATATGATACTAAACATGATATTAATAGTAATAATGTAAACATGAAATAGTAACGAACATATATATAAAACATATAGTACTAGATCAAAAGTAAATACAATATGTATTGAAAGCGAGAATAATAATAATAATAATGATAATAATAATAATAAACCAATGATAATGATATATAAATATATGTATGCATTAAAATAAATAATAATAAGAATAATAAAAATATATACCTATATTAAAAATATATATAATGTAACATTAAAATACATGTATAATGTAGTAAAAAAATTATATATTCATAAGATAATATGTAAAAAAATAATAATATAGCACTAGAAATATATACATGACGTATATATAATAATATTAAAAGTAAATATATAATAATATTAAAAGTGTATACATAGAATAGTATTAAAAATATGTACATAAAAAAAAATATATATATATATATATATACACATAATATAATAAGATATATGACTAATAGGATATAAATATGTACATAATATATAATAAAAATAATATACATAATATAAAAATATTTAAAATAATAAATAAAAATGAAGAAATGAGTAAAAATAATATATATAATAATATAGCAAGAAATTAATCTATTTATAGTAAGTACTTAAAATATCTATACACATATATGTATAATAATGATAAAAAAAATACTAGTGAAAATAAATAAATATAATAATATATGAAAATAATATTATACATAAAAGTATGTGTATACTCATATAATAAAGTGTATGTACTAGTATTAACAATAAATATAATAGGGATAAAAATAGATATAATAATACGTACATAATATGGTATAAAAATACATACATGAAATAGTAAGAAATATATGTAACTAATAACATTAAAATACATACATAGTATATAAAGTACATATGATATATATATATATTAGAAATGATGATAATATAAAACTATTCATACGCTACATAGATACATACATATATATAAATAATAATGATGTTAGAAATATACAATGATATTAAAATATATAAAATAGTATAAAAGATGTATAACTAAATAGTGTTAAAATATATACATAAAATATATATATAAAATACAATATTGAAAACATATATATAATACATAGATTAGGAATGAAAGTGACATAAAAAAGAAATATATATGAAAGTATATATATATATATATGCGTGAGTATCAATTGAGACTAAAATAAAGCTAATAATAGTATAACTATACTAATAATGATAATAATAATGATAGTAATAATATAAATATTATATACATAAAAAGGTAACAATAACAATAAATCACATAATAATAATAAATATGAAATAAAGAATGATAAAATTAATTATTAAAATATTAAAATGACAAAAAGGGGTTAAATCGAAAACAAAATAGAAAGCGCGGGATAAATTTTAAAGGAGAAAGACTTATTTGAACACGCACACAAACAAAGGGGGCTAAAAAAGCAATTGTTTGAACTATTTTAAAACGCACAACAAGAAAGGGACTAAATCGAATCACGCAACAACCTTCAGATCCAAATTAAAGTAAATTAAAACTTGATTGTAAATTAATAAAAAAATGGAAGGGCTAAATGTAAAATTAGCCCTTCCGTTTAAAAACACGCGGACCTTGGGCCGGACGGGTGGGGTCGGATCGGGTAAGGGCTTAAACGACGTCGTTTTGGGGCTTAAGTATAGCCCCCAAAACGACGTCGTTTCGGAGGGTTATAAATAGGCCCATTTTCAGAAAAAAAAATCATTTGAAGGGAGAAAAGAAAAAAAAGAGAAGAAAGGAGAGGAAGAGAGAGGAGGGAGGAGGAAGAGAGGAAAGGAGAGTGGGGGACTGCCGGCCAGGGGGCCGGTCACAGGCCGATAGTCGGCCCGGCGCCGGCCACCGTGCACGGTGGCCGGAGAGGTAAAATTTCTTTTTTTTTTTATTCTTTATTATATATATATATATTTATATATGTTTTCGAATAGGAAAAGGAAAGAAAAAAAGAAAAGAAAAAAAGAAAAAAAAGAAAGAAAATCGATTCGCAAATGAAAAAAAAAACAATCACCTCCTTTTGTTTTGATTTTTGTTTTTTGATTCTCTGATTTTTGATTATCTTTCTGTTTTTGATCTCTTGAATCACTGCTTACATATATGTTTTTAATCTATTCTTTCTATTGATGGTAAAAAATCGAAAAAGTCCCCTTCTATAAAGCTTCAAATCAGCTTATATAGCCTTTGTACCAAACTGTTTATTCTATCTTTGTTATTGTTGCGTGTCCCTCTTGTTTTGCAGGTGGAGCAGGTGGGTGTGGTGGTGGCAGAGGTATGGTGGCTGACATGGAGAGGCAGACGGTATGGGGCTAGGTGCAAGTGGGGAGAGGTTAGGGTTTGTGATAGCTTTTTGGATTTGGTTTAAGGTTTGGGTGTAATTGGGCTGTTGGGAATTTGGGTTTTTTAGTGGGTTTAATGGATTGGTTTAATTGTAATGGGTTTTGGGTAAGGGTTATTATTTGAGTTTGGTGTAATGTAAGTGGGTTAAATTGGCCTATAACAAATAAGAAATAAAATATACTCATCAATAAAAATATGATTTTCAATCTTATTAAGAACCTTATAGAACATTGAAAATTTAAATTTACTAAAAGTACAGATAAAAATGAAATAATAGAATATTTAAAATTAATAGAACAACTTTATGAAAAACATAAAGATTTGTTTACTTTATTTAATTATTATTATATTGTTAAATATGACATTACAGCATGTAGTAGTTTTAGTAATTCGATAATTTAGAAGATTTAAAGGTTACTAGTTATAAGTCTGATGAAGAAAACACTTCAACAGATGAGGAAGAAAATATAAAAATTCTAGAACTAATGGATACCGAAGAAACAGATCCTTATGGAAAAAGAAAAATAGAATCAGATCTTCACCATGATGGTTATCTGAGAACTTCTAAAAAAATTTGAAAAAGTTGAAAACACAACTAGAATTTTTGGTAATCAAACCGAAAATATAGCTACTAATGAAATTAAATCTAAATATCTAGGACAGTCATCTAGTCAACCTATACCACATAGGATAGATGATTTAAATAAAAGAAATGTGGCCCATGCTGGAATATATTTGGACTTGACTAATATTCCAATATCAGATTATGAAAAAACTAATGATGATTGGGCATAGTCGATGACTATTGTTGTAAACAACAACAATACTTGGACAAAAGAAAAATTCTTAAATTATTTTGTTGGAACATTTTAAGATGATGTTCTACAATTTTTAAGAAGATGGGAAGAACCAAAAAAAGGAAAAGAACAAAAAAGGCAGTTAATAAACCAGATAGGAACTCACAAAGATCTTTTAAAAAGATTAACTTTTATTCTAAAAATAGAATTTTGTGGCTATTTTGATAAAAAAGATCAAGATAGTGTATTTAGTTAAATATTGTCAAAAATTAAATTATGTGATATTAGATATTTAGAAGAATTTTCTAAAAAATTTAAAAAATTCTTCATGAATATCAAAAACTAAAAATGAAAACATAGAATTTTGAAAAATCAATATTTTCATAAATTACCACCACTATAGGATGAATTTTGTATAAAAAATATGTAAATTATCTAGAAAAACAAAGTTAAAAGGCTGGAGTAGCATCGAAAATATAGACTCTATAGGAAATAGAATAAATTTTGCAAAAGAAAGAATAACTTTACATTGTTTACAAACTAAATTCAACTTTACATTGTTTACAAACTAAATTCTCTAAACAAGTTAAAAATAAATTAAGTACTAAAATTTTAGAAAATAAGTGGAATTTAGATATAAACCAATACGTTCTAATACTTATAAAAAACATAGAAAGAAAAATAGAAGATATAAGTTAATTAGATTGAAACCAGGAAGTAAAAAATATAATGGTTATAATAAAAGAAAAATTTGTTAGAAGAAAAACTTCTAAAAATCTAAAAACAAATATGTAAATGTTTTATACGTGATGAAGAAGATTACTTAGCACCACATTGTCCTAACAAAGGAAAAAATGCAAAGAAAATGATTAAAACTCTTGAAGAACAAGACTTAGAAATATGCTTAGAAGAGAAAATAAATCTGAAGAAATATTATATGAATTAATATCGAAACATATTCGATTCGGATAATGAAGAATATATATTTATGTTTAATGTAGGAAGTAGTTCTAATAATCAATTAGAAGAAATTTCTAAATCTGAACAACATGATATAAAATTAGGTAATTTAATCGAAGAAGAAAAGACTTTTCCGATGAAATGATAGAAAAATAAATAAAAATCATATTTCTAAAGAAGAAATATATAAAATTGCTAAATTTAAGATATGGAGTCAAAGACATGTAGAAAAATTAGTGGTAATACATTCGCTAAAGATACTAGAGGAGGATTAACAAAAATCCTATTATTTACTAAAGATAAAATTAAAAGGATTAAAAAGAAATATTCTCAAGTTAGATATATATACATTTAGGAATAATAATGACAATTATTAGAGCTTTATTTAGAAAATGTCATGATATACCTGTAATAGCAGTATTATTAGATAAAAGATTTAAAAATCCAATAAAAACACTTATTGGAGGTATTCAATCTAATTTACATATTGGTGTATAGGATTTAAAGTCACACCAAATTACTTTATATCTATTACAGATCCTCTAATAGAAGAGTATTTATGTTTAAGAATTCAAAAAAATTCTGAAATAAATGATTTAGCAAAAGATCTAGCAATAAATTGGACTTCTATTAATGAATATACTAATCTGCAGAAGTAGAAATTAAAGAAATTAATAATAAAATTATTGAGCTTTTTAAATCTAATAAATTTACTACGAAATATAATTAAAATTATTACATTTAAGGGATCTATCAATACCAAGAGATGGATGATAGTACTTCAAAACCTGTAAATCTTGTAGAATATATGTCGTCAAGAGATAGATTATATTTTAAAAATAATGCTATAACAAATATAAATTATAATTTAGTTTTACCTCAAATACTCAAATAGAGGAAGAAGAGGATAATACAAGTACAAATTCAACACCAATAGGTATGAAAACAATTCATAGTCCTATTTTTCCTACTGAACCAAGTACAAATTCTAGAAACACTAGAATGGAAGAAATACAAACTTTAACAATTATTCAACAAATGAAAATTGGAAATAGTGATGTTATTACATTTTCAAATTTTCAATCAAGAAAAGATTATACATATATTGAAATTACATTTCAAATTAGAGAATATAAAACATATTCTTTACATGTTTTATCAGATACAGGAGTTACAACATGTAGTTGCAGAGAAAATGCTATTGCTGTAGAAAAATGGGAACCTATGAAGCACCGATAAGAGCCATAGGAATAGATGGTAATGAAATCATAATTCAATTTAAGGCTAGAAACGTACCAATTTACATAAATAATGTAAGAGTTGTAATACCTAAAATACTATGTTTTCCTGCAATGCATGGAGACATCTTATTATGAAATAACTTTATATATCAACATTTACCATTTTCTATAGATAAAAATTTAATTATATTATCGAGAAAAAACTTCGTAGAAATACCATTAGTTGAAAATCATAAATTTGTATGTGATAAAAATTTTACACCACCAAGAAAAGAACAGATTAAACAACTAGAAATAGATCATTAGTTGTTTAAAATATTAGAAAATAATTTTAGTGAAGAACCATTAAAATTATGGCGAATAGTCCTAGATATTGTGAAATTAAATTGGAAAATCCCAATAAAATTATTAGAGTAAAACCTATGATCTATACTAAACAAGATATAAATGAATTTGATATACAAATCAAAGAATTATTGGAAAAATGATTAATAGAAACAACTAATAGTTCACATTCTGGTCCTGTTTTTATAGTAAGAAACCATGCTGAAATAAAAAGAGAAAAAGCTAGGATGGTAATTAATTATAAGAGATTAAATCAAAATATTATTTTTGATGGATATTTTATTCAAGAAAGAATGTTTTGATTAGTTAGGCTAAACAAGCAAAATATTTTAGTAAATTTGATTGTAAATCGGGATTTTGGCAAATCATGCTAACCAAAAAATTTAAACCTTTAACAAATTTTAGTGTATCTAATGGACATTATCAATGGAGAGTAATGCCATTTGGGTTATGTAATGTACCACAAATCTTCCAAAAATAGATGGATTCTATATTTAATAAATATAAAAATTTTGTGTAGTTTATATAGATGATATTTTAGTATTTTTAGAATATGTTTATATAATAAAGTTAGAAAAATATTACAGTAGAAATTTTTACAAAAATAAATAAAGCTATTTGCAACCAAGAAGCTTGATTTAAAAATACTTTTTCGAATATTTCTTACAAGCATATGTTTTTACAAATGATATAGATGAAATTTTCCTACTATAAAATTTAGACTTGATCATAAACCATTTGATATAAAAAGTATTGAATGGGGTTTTGTTAAATAAATTGTAGCTCAAAATTTTTCTTTCAATTTATTAAAAGATTTTCCTGCAACTATATTATCAAAAATAGTAAATCAAGACGATTTTTATTATTATTTCTACATTCAAATAAGTAGCCTTATTGGTATTGTTGAAAAAGAAAGATTTTATCAGCCATATCAAATTTGGATTATTCAAAGAATGATTGGAAGCTCTAAATTATCAACTGTCAAAGAAGACAAAGAATACTTGACAAAAAAGTTGACAAGTGTTATAATAATTTTAGTTATTATCTGACCCAAGTAGAGATTGATTTAATGACAACAGCTCAACATGTATTTTAACATCAGAATTATAAACTTTGGACTGATAGAAGAAAGATAGTGGCTGTTGAGATTAGAAATATCCAAAATTATAAAGATGAAAAATCCATGCAACTATTAAAAAAAAACTGACACCACTTAAAAAAATATGAATGATGTAAATTTAAAACGGCCAAAGCTTAAAATAATCTGATTCCAAAATAAAGTTTGATAGGACATTTTTACTTGTTTATAATATACAATTTGATAGCTTTGTATTTGGTTGGCTTGTGGAACAAGTAGTCGGTATCAAATTATGTTTTTAACTTAGAAATATCTATTATAAATACAAACGTCTTTTGTTGTAATCTTGCTTGTATAGTTGTTATACAGTATATGTGATATGAATCCATGTATAATGTATTAGAAAACGAAAACGAAAACGAAAAGAAAAAGATTGGCGAGCCAATTTTTAGTAAGAAAGAAGTTCAACGATAAAAGCTTTTACCCCAAAGAAAAAGGGTAGGGACTTTGACATTTATTTTTTATTGCAAAATAAATTATTTAATTCAAGCTACAAAATTTTCAGATTTGAATTGCCTGAAGCACTTCAAACAACAAAAGAAGACATTCAAACAACAATCAGTAGAACTAGGAAAAAAGCAAAAGGGTATATCATCCCATAGCCAATGCAGAGGCATACGTTCAATTTTCCAAAACTCAAGTTATTAAGATCAGCAATTTAAGGTTGCAGTTACGGTCATGAGTGTTTTCAAGATCAGGCATAGTATCGGATCGTGTATGTAGCGTTTGCTCCTACTCAAAGTCTTCAAGCAATTCAATTCTGTTAGATGAGAGATGGATCTATTTCTTCTGAACCCTACTAAGTTCCTCAATGAGTTCGGATCCGCTAGAAGAGTCAGATTCATAAGCAGCTGGATCGGTAGTATTCATTGGAGATGCATCTTGATCACCCGAACCTGAACCAGAACAAGAACCAGTACAAAGTCAGTCTAAACTTCATCCCTTCAATGCCTGGTATGGAAAGCACTCAAGAATTTAGTGTTTAAATGAAATTAAGAATGAGCTGAACGAAACAAATGAATACCTTTCTCAAACTTCTTTGTATGCCGCCTAATAAGTTTCTTAGCTTTGGTTATGGTCAGCTGCCGAGCGAATGGAGAGATCTCGGCTTCACCTTCACTCCACTCTCCCGGGCGATCGGTCTCTGCTTCACCTCTCATAGTTCGTAGCACAAATTGTTTGGCTTTGCGCCGTTGATTGTTGAAGAGACCCCTAACGGAAGTAACAAACCCATCACCGGCTCCATCAGTTGAACGCTTAAGAAAGGTCGTCGATTTCTGATCAGATTGACAAACCTGATCATTGTCACTAAGATGGAGTTCACCATCAGGAATATTAGTTATACTTGGCTGTTGACTGTGTAACTTGTCTTTGAATTTCTTACCCTACCAAAAGTCAAATAATTAAAAGGAAAGTCAGCAGTTTTGCACTCCAAACTTTACTGTATATAGGTTATAACAAATAAATTGAGCTCCTACGTTGCCCTCTCGGGTTCAATGTGAGTCTTAGACATGGAATGTGTTCGATATGGGTGAGCTCAAATTTTTCATATATTTGGAGGGCATAACCCGTATCATGTCTAATATATGTAGGAAATGGATGCTTCAAGAAAAATAAAGAACTGGAACAGTTATCATCATAGTTCATTATGAAATGAAGCATTAGAATCTCCCAGTCGTAAACCAACAAATAGAGGGAACTGAGACAGGTAAGTTTAAAAGTAAGAGAAGATTCAAAGTAAGGAGATTTGAAGGTAGGTTTACCAGAGTACCAATAAGATTCCTTACCTGCATTCCAGTAAAAGATTTTAGGACCCCCCATATAACATGCTTCTTAACTCGAGAGAACAGTCTCCTCCAACTTCCGGTGAACTCGACACGGTGAAATGTATCCATCAGCAACTTGACGTCACTTACAGCAAATCTGGACCCTTCGTACGTAAGACACAGCTCAACCTAATGCAGAACCATAGAAATCTATGACAATTGAAAACAAGTAATAGCAATATAAAACATGAGATAACCAATTAAAGTTATCTGAACCAACCTGACTTATCTTGATATTGCGAAATTCAATCAGTTTCGGAGGCCTAGTAGTTTTTTTCTCTTCAATGGATTTTCCAACGACCTTCTTCTCTTCTTGAGCTGGTCGACCAGATTTAGCAGATTTCGCGTCTTTTGATTTATTTTTCGAGGATTCATCTTGATCATCAAGTAGTTGAGCTTGCAGGACAAGTTCGTTTGCTATGGATTCTGCAACAGTATCTTCCCATGTTCTGTCAAAAGAAGATGTTCTCCTCAACCCAGTGCCAGGTTTTAGGTCTGGCAACTTTGATGTCTGCAAGTGGGCTCCAAAAAAGAGCTTATGTAAATTTCAGCGGTAGAAATATAAAGATCCAAAGCCTCTATGGGAACCTAGTGGCTTTAAACAAATTAATAAGTTTACACGATAATACAAGGTAGAGAAACAAAACAATGCTCACTCGGGGGGAATCTGTTGACTGATCGGTAATGGACACATTCGATTTGGAAGATGCCTCAGACTCCTTTGATGCTTGGCTGCCCGATGAAGCATCAATGGAACCCTTCTTTGCCCGTCTTGCACCAGCTATTGTCGAGACCTTCCAAACTTCCTGCATCTCCCAAGTTCCAAGCATAAAGACAATCACCAGTTGCACTAAAAATTGATTACACATTCAAAGATCCAAAGCCCAAAACTAACCTTTCGTTTTTGCGAATCTTGGTCTTCTGACGGAAAGAGATATCCCCACACCATTCTGTACATTGCCTCAGTCAAATGAATCTTAAGCGGATATATATCTACCTACAGTACAAAAGAAATAGCTTGTCTCAACTGTTCTTAACAGTAGTTCATCAAAGTCACAAATGCTTCTAAGATCTAATACACAAATACGACAAAAGTTGCTTAATTATAATATAAATCACTTGCAAGTCTGCATGTGACGAACAAAAAAGTAATATCTCTCAACTGTACGCTAAGCACTACGGAGTTAACCATATGAATTAGAAAAGCCCCTCCACAATCAACATGGCCACTCCTAAAACCATGATGCCATTAAACTAGTGCATCTGCTGCAACCGACTACTATATACAAGACCCTAATCATTAAACGCTCTCAAACTCGGTTTTAAGGAATCAAGGGCCGAAAGCAAGATCATCAAAATCTGTCTCTCTTCTCTGTCAACCTTGCTTCTTGTTTCCTCTTTACAATCTTATTTCACCATAATTGCTGACAGTTTTTTATGCTTAAAAATGCATGCTCAATTTGATGGTATCAATTCCAGATGTCATCTTATTTCCTGCATGCACTTATTTTGGTCATAATCACAAAGCTAAGACAACCTTTTAACTCACTTTTTAGTACAATTATCCTTCATCTATTCTGCAAGAAAAGCTCAAAGGGAAAATATAGAGAAGATTGACAATGTGTGAGATTATACGTATTTGTGTATAGTATAAGAGTTATCATATCTTCTCCATGGATATTCTACGTGTACCTATGGTATAAAGACATCCAGATGCACATAAACAATGTAATCAAGATTTTCAAATGAGGAAGTGGATCCAGCTTAGAACAAACATATGAACCAGATCATTGGTTAAATCAACCTACAATCTGTGAACTCATGCAGGACCGAGTGACATATTAAAGCTAATAATGGTTTCAGATGTTCTGTATTGAAGTTGTTCGAAATATACAATGCTCACACATATAAACAATGACTGCAAAAGGAAAAGGGAAAAAAACAACTTTACCTGTAAAAGCTCCAGAACAGAGTTTCCATCCTTTGGAGTTCCCTGCTTTGCATCAACGCGGAGCAGGACATTTCTGCGAAAAGGGAAGTTGATATCATGATTTTCTAAAGAATTTTTACAAGAAGCTTAGGTATCTAATCCAAAATCTTCACACGGATATTTCAAGAGGAAAATGATCATGTACATAAGCAAGTTTCAGATAGCATAAATGGCAAATGCAGAGGACCATAAGATAGAAGTAAATATAAGAGTAGGTCCTTTTGGCATTGAAGCGCCAAATTGTGCATTAAAGCATAGGAATTCATAGGTTTTAGATGAGGCGTGTAGTCAAAATGACTATAAACCTTGAAAGGGGAAAAATTAAATATTCTAAAAGTAGTCACAAATTATAATCAGGAAAACACAAAGGCATAACCACAGCAACATAATCAAGGGAAATGTATGTACTTTCCCCATTCTGGAGGAGGATTCCAGGCTGATAAAAGTGTATCAGACTTTGCATTAGCCAGACAGTTTCTTATAATAATAGACTTAGTTGTAAAAAGAGCCACACCAACATCTCTGTAATCACGATCAAAATCATAAATCTGCATGAACAGGAGACAAAACCGTAAGATGCCATCTTCAAAAGCAAACATTATTTAATAGCAATTCCGTATGGAATTTAGACCTCAATTAAACCATAATTCAATAAATAACAACAAAGAAACCAAACGTCAAATTAAAACAGAGCAATCAAAAGGAAAACACAATACCGGTCTCAATCTAGTCTAAGGTTCTATGTACATGACTAGCACATACCAATGAAGAGGAAGGTGCTAATTTCTAAAATGAGAAATCAATCAAATACATATATATTTAATATTTTCAATGAGTATAACTTTGTTAGTACAAGTTAAGAAGCTTAGTCCAATCATTTTCTAATGTATTCCAAATATAGGTACAACCAGACCTAAATAAAAGTCATTAAACTCGAGCTCTTAGTTTCCTTCATATCACCTTCAACAAGATATAAATGGATATTTTCATCCCTACTTATCCTTTAAAAAATGTATTATCTCACCTATCAAATAAAATTAAGGCTCACAAATAAGATCGAATACTGCCTTTTTTTGCTTAAGAAATCTCCACCTAGGAATTAAGAAGCAAGTGCCATAGATCATTTAAGATGGACTATAATATATGTATATATTTATCAATTCTTTCTTGGATTCCTTAATATTGTTAACGAGTTTCTCAACGACCTGTTTTTTTTATTTAAGAAAATAACCAGTATATTAGTTCCTGGATTATTGATGATATATATAAACATATATGGAAAAAACTGGAATAAAATATAATTTATGGATTAATCAACCTGATAATTGTTTTTGTTAGAATTGATATTTATTGATTGATTGAAGGGAGGCATGGACGGGTGTAAGGAGCTGTTTTCTAATTCTTATTTGTTACATTTGCGAGAGATAGGAGGTTTGCTCCATCCGTTTGAGCCTAAGCACATGGCTTGACTACACAGACTGACAGTAATCACTGTTAGTTCAGGACGACTCATCTATTTGAAGACACAACCTCCAAGAAAAGATCAAGAAAGATATCATTTGATACTTCAATAGCATAAGCATAAAGAAAAGGAACTCACCATGTCATTTATCTCTACCTCAGCAAATGATTTACCATCCATAAGCATGCTCCACACAACTTTGGTAATTTGCACAGAAACTCGCATGGCACAGGATGGGCTTTTGTTCTTTTCTTTCTCCATTAGCCGTTGCTGAGCTGCTTTCTGCATTGTAACCCGTAAGGCTGCTGATGCTTCCTTCCTAAATTTTTTTGCATTAACAAGTTCTTTCTTCAGCCCTTGCACCTACACAAATCAAGTTCTATTGCTTGAAATCTATTGTGTACTAAAGAATAACGATCAATCCACATTGAATCTTAGAAGACCGATAAAAAAATAGGTATATGGAATCTTAGTAGACCAATACGAAGAACACAGAATCCCTGCCCAGACTATTGATCCCACTAATAATGTTGCAATAAAAGGTGCATAAACAGGAGATACAGTAAAAAAAAAAAAAACTAAAAAGAAAGCCAACAGCAATTGTAGCAACTTCAAAATGCTTTATCAAGGTCCAGTCTTATCCCCATAGTTAGCCTCTGCAACTCAACAAACATCCTTTTAAACTCCAAAGTGCTTTTTAAATAAATGCCAGATTTGCAGAGTTATGTAAGTCAATATCACCTTTTCTAGATTTCACGATTCTATACTTGTAGGTAGAGTATCTTTCCACATTCAAAAAGTTATGCTGGAAAAAAATAGTCCAACAAAGGATAGGGGATTGACCCTCATTTCAAGGAAATTATCCAACATAACAGATACTCATAATTTGATGGTATAACAGCTGAGGAAAAACCTTAGAAATTGGTTCAGGCAGGATGCCAAGACGAAAATTCAGTCCTAACCAGTAAGATAGGATGCATCTTAGTTAAACTTCACTTCACTATTAATTACCTTCACCAATAAGGGCATTCTCTGCGGAAAGAAATTTATGGGAGTCATAGGAAATATATTTTCAGGAACAAAGATCATGAGAGATTTCCCAGACAAGCTGAGGTTGGGAATCAATGTTTCAAGCTCTTTCACATCACATTAAATTGGAGTTGATGGAGTGAAACACAGGAAAGTTCAGCTCTCCACTTTTCTAATATGAGTTGGCTCATAATATAGGCTCCACAACAATATTAACCTTCTAAATTTAATAACATTGAGAGAGAGCATAACTCTGCAAACATGGAAACTTGACATTTAGAGACTGTTAACAAGGTCCACTTTCTTACCAAAATTGATTTCCCACCATTTACCATCCACCAATCACCTTCTTTTTCTGGATTGTCTCCTGAAGTATCACAATGAATAGATATCTTCTTAATGTCACTGAGTAGCAACCTAAGCTCCCATTCTTTCTGCTCAAGAGTGATTTTGTCAAGTTCTACCTCTTCAACACCATCAGGAACCACTGCATCTGCCGCCTCCTCTTCATCTTCATCATCTTCTCCAGGACAAGAGAACCAACTTTTTTGAGGCCTGAATTAAACATGTTACTTTAATTAATTTGAAAGAAGAGAACTATATTAAATACCAAAAAATTCTTCCGTTGCTGAGATTATGCAACTGCTTTAAGTTATTAACAAAAGAGATGATTGCATTCAAATAACAGATATGAGGAATGTTGAAGAATAGGTTACATTTCAAAAAGATTCTCTTTAAGACTACTAGCTAACAAGTGTAAAGAGACTTTGATTGATATAAACACAAAATATGTTTATTGTTTTTAAGCTAATTTAAAAGGAGGCCGGGTAAGGTTAAGAAAACCCAGCTCCTGACCATCCTTGTAGTCTAACATAGCTGGTCTACCATTGATTAAAATAACCCAAAACAAATATTTAATCTATCTTTTAAACACAAGCAGGAAAGATGAAGTCTACTTAGAAACACTATTACAATAATATACATTTGCAGATCTTCTTCTTTCAAAGGAATAAAAATGGAGAACAAAGATTTCTTTTTAGTCCAGCATTTTGCTAACAGATGAATTAAATTTCAACTAGGAGAGCAAAATTTGATTCGACTTGAAAAAATAAATAAAAAATTCGAATTTCGAGTTAAACGAATCAAGTTATTCGAGTCAACTCGAATGTTTTTTTCGAATTTCGAGTTCGAATTGAGTTGAGTTTTCGAATTCGAATAACTCGAATAATTCGAATATCAAACTATATATTTTACATTTTTACCCCAAACTCCCAAACTTTTTTACTTTTCCCTCAAAACTTTTACTCCTTCCCACTTTTTCTCAAAAACTTTTACTCCCCTCTCCTCCCAACCCCCACCCTCCCAACCCCCAATCTACCCAAAATCCATTTCCCACCAAAATTTTACTCTCCCATTTACCTTTTCTCAAAATTTTACTCCCAAAAACCCTTAAAACTTTTTATTTTCCCCCAAAATTTTTACTCCCTCCCACTTTACCCCAAAACTTTTACTCCTTTCCCATCCCACCTCCCATCTACCCCAAACCCATCCCTCCCCAATTTTTTTTTAATATTTTCCCTCTAAAATTTTACTCCCCCTATTTACTTTCCCTTAAACTTTTATTCCCCAAACCTTTTACTCTCAAATAAAAATCAAAATTATCCAAAAAGATCACTAAACATAAATAATAATAATTTTATTTATATCTACTATTTATATTATTAAATTAAATTTTACATTTTATATTATTTATAATATTAAATTGTTTAGTCATATTGAATATTTATATTAAAATTGAATTATTAATTATGCCATAAAATATTCGTGTTAAAATTTTATATTGGTACCAATTTCACATTTTATCTTTAAAATAACTTTTATTAAAAATTACATTTTACATTTAATATATTTTTAATTACAAAATACATAGTGACAAGAATCAAGATAATTGAAACAACTAAACAAATAAAGAAGCTAACCCATATATAAAAGATTAATAAATAAATTATGAGATGATGAAAGTTAATAAAAAATTCGATTAAGGTGGACAAATTTTATTACGATGGGTGAAAGTGGTTAAAAGGACACAAAATTATTTTTTAAAATTTAACTCAAACAAATATATTCGATTCGAATTCATCTCACTCAACTTGATTCGAGAAAATTTCAAATCAAATTAGGATGATAACATATGATTCGTCAACTCGATTAACTCGAAATTTTTTCATTCGATTCGATCAAACGCTCACCCCTAATTCCAACCATGACATAGTACATGAAAATGCAGAAACTCTTGCAATTAATAATGCACATACTACAATTTCATAAGAGAGGCATTGTAAAAAAGTTAAAAGAAACAAAAGGCAAACAACTGGGGCATGTACTTACTTGGGAGCCCGAGCAAAGAGAAGGTTGGTTAATACATCCAGCATAACCTGAAATTGACGAGATGTCATAGAAGCTGTTATGCTCTGAGAGTTAAAGCTGAGATCCTTTAACGGCTTCACCTGCAACACAGTTAAAATAACAAACACATGCAAGTTCAATATAGGAGAAACCTAGTGCTCAAAAAAACAAACACAGTCTTTTCTTCTCAAAAGATTTAGTTTTAATACTATTATTATTACAATATATCCCTTCTTTACTTATAATCAATTATGTGCCAATATACTTACACAGACATCTTTGCAAAAATAGCTACCTTGTAAGCATCACATTACCTTCAATTCTGGGGTTCCACTTTTATGCCTTGTGAATCTGAAGTACATATCACAAGGCGTAAACACCCTTTCAAGTAGAGCACCAGTACGCTTGACCTTTGGAGAACTTCTACGGATTTTTGGAAGCCATTGTACTCCAGCACCAAGATCCACATCAGTTGGTGCAACATGAGCCTGCACATGCTCCAGCATCACAGAAAACTCCATGCGTTTCAAAGTCATGTCATGCCCACCTTCAGGAATCTGAACATTTCCAGTACCAAGTGCTTTCTCAATCACCTCAGAGCCGACACGAAGAACTGAATGAAAAGATCGGGCTAAAACACGACCGGTAGCAGCAGCAAGAAGAAATCTCCCCTGATAGGCATGAAGAAGTAATATTATCAAAAACATGGTTAGCACAAGATGATAACTATCAACAAATCATTAAGAAGGGAAACATTATACACCTGTATCATACAGATCAGAATGTCCTGTAAGATCTCCCTAACATATAGCTAGTGAAATCAAGCAAAGATTTCATAAGAATATGAAATGTTCTGGAAACTTACAATAAAAAGTTATTCTTTATGATATGCATCATAAAGAATGGATAAGCTTATAAGATGCAAAAATGTCATAACTCACATTAGCGTCTTCAGAGTGAAGATTGAATTGAGGCTCGATAATATTCACCATAAAATGACGAGTCCCCTCCTCTTCAGAACCATCAACCTTTTCAGTTTTGGCTTGTTCTACAGTAAAACATACAAATTGCTGTAACCTTTGGAAGTAAAATAATCAAGTTTATGTAATTTAGCCAAATGAGGATAACCATAAAAAAAAGGCCTTTGATGCATATGACATCCATAGCAATTGACCAATGAATTCAGAAATAAATAACCGCACTAGCATTACATGGAATATATGCATCTCAATCTTAATGCGTCAAAACCAAAATTTCAAAGTAAGCATAAGACATACCAACTGCAGCAGTAGATGAATTTTCCATTCCAGCTGCTTGCGGTAGAGATGAACCTGATCCCAATGTCTCCGTATTTTGAGAAGGGGAAGGCACAGCATTGTTTGTTGAAGGTGACTTCAGAGCATCCTCTTGAGGCATTTCAGGTTCAGCAAGTTTCTGTTCAGCAAGTCTCTGTTTCTCCTCGAGTAACTTCCTCTGTCTATACTGCCGAGAAGCACAAGGCTTTCGAGGTACAAGTGCTTTGCCTAATGCAGCACCAAAAGACCTCACAGCATCTCGATTCTCTACGTTCATCAGAATTTTAAGGCTGTAAAGAAAAATACGCTGACAATTGTCAGCTATAAGCACACAGTATCCATCGTCATCACTAGGATCTGACTGTTCATGCTCGTCACACTCTCTCGCTTTTTCAGATTTAGATCTGACATATGTCACTCCATGATGTTTCTTCCCAGCCTCTTGCCACGCCAATAAGCTTTCAGGATCAGCCTTTGGGGACTGCTTTCTTATTGTAAAATAGTCAGCTGACAAAAAAAATCCTTCATCAGGATGCTTATCTGTGCAACCACTCGTAGAATTACTTTTTTCAGTAGGAACTTGCTCCATGGATGCAGACTGAGAAGTTTGAACTACTTTTGTGACACTAGTGCAATCTTCTTTGTCTAAGAAACCCTTCAGCAAATGAAGGTCAACCCCCAGGTAAACAAGATCAAGAGGATCACGCTGGCAATCAAAAGTAAATTTTTGCTTACCCCTGCTGGAACAGACTTCAACTTTAAACTTTGTTGTACTAAATGTCAGTCCTTTTGCTGGATCATCATCAGAAAAGGTCTTATACTTTATGCAAGTAGGCGTAGAATCTAAACGGAACATTGTTTCTGTCATCACCCTATCTAATGGCAAGTTTCCTGATCTAGGAATTCGTGGAACTCCAAAACGAGGAAACCGAGCAAACAAACGGATTTTGTGAGGAGGCAAAATCATTAAATTCCCGAACTTAGCCAACCAAGCTAGGTCATGTGCATTGAAACTAAATGTTGGTGATGCAATTGAAACATTCTCAGCCTTGCAATGTGCCTCATTGACAGTTCCATCCACAACAGTGGAATCTGATGCTGAAGGGGTTTGTTTGTCCGATGGGGGAACAGGGGCTTTAAAAGCAATGTCAAATCGGAGAGAAAGTGCAGTAGATCTGAAAGGATCAAGCATTTTCTCTCGAACCTTCCCTTCTAGAGGAAGTGCAAACAGATAATGATTCATGGGATAACCAGAATCGCAATCCCAATCCATTAGAACCTCAAGGCTAAAGACTGGCACTTCTAGGAATGGGCCATATACGATGGTAGGAATTTTTAAGCTGCGACTATCTATCAAACTCTCCAAACTGCTCAAGAAAACTTTAAAATCCCTTACACAACTATAAATACGGCCATCAGATTGCTGGATCTCCAGAGGACCAGAAATAATTTGAAGTTTGTCAAGCTTTTCATAAGGATCACTAGATGCTTGAATGTACCATTTAGTTTCAGAAATGATTAAAGTATTGTTTCCATGGACGTAATTTCTCATGTCATCCCACCATGGTAAGCTCTTCTCCTTTTTTGGCTGCACTGGAAGACCAGGACCCTTTTTGCTTAAATTAGCCCTACGAAGTGCCACAGTGAATGCATAGCTGACATCAGCTAAAACCGTTTCATATCCCACCCCAAAGGACACTTCCGCACTTTTAAAACGTAAAACCAAATCTGTGTATGTTTTCATTGGTGGAGTTGTACCAGTCGCTGAACGAAGCATGCGGACCTTTCTCCACCTCCCAATGAAGACATCATGCGATATTTGGGGCTGAAAAGCTGTTGCCTAAAATTCAAATAAAATTATTTCAATCAGTGTAAGATCAGCAACCTTCCACCCTCCCTCTTTTTCAGAAAAGGAATGGCATATAAAGAAGATTTTCAAATATTGTTATCTTTCCATTTAGAATGGGACAAGAGAAAAAAGGGGAAGGGAGCTAGCCTAGGAGTTTACCTGTTGTGCCATCACAAGACGGCCTTCACATCTACCAGAAACAGCAGAGAAAAGAGGAAACGTATAGTCTCTTATCTGAACACCTAGACTGCCGGCGTTTAGGAGAAGATTACACCCATATAGACGGGAAAACGGAATTTCAGTTTCACGACAGACAGGATCAAGCTGCTTTATAATCTCTATCATCCCATCATTTCCACCATCAATCACTGTCACGGTCACATCCAGGTCTGTACCTGAAATAGTAAAAAGAGAAACTCTTGCAGTGCTTGGCTTAAAACCAGACTGTAAACCTTCCCTATAGCTACCAGAGCCTTCCGCTGGTTTTAGCTTCTGACATGCTAAGTAATAGGATTGAAAAGACTGTCTATATATCTCGTCTTTCATTTTTTGGATTGCTGAAGGATCTTGCAGATCAATCTCAGTTCCATTATAGTGGACCCTTCTTTCAGAAGAAGAATCATTAGTTTCAGTAGTTTTAGGACACTGATTGGCCGAAATATAATCATCAAAAAATTTCAACCTAGCACCTAACTCAATGACCTCTTTCTTCATTAGCTGATAGTGCTCATCAAGCCATCCTTGGATTGGTTCTTCCTCAATTTCACCGGTCAGCTTGCGTATAAAGAACTTTGCACATCCAAATTTTGATGAACTAGGCTTTTTAGGTTTCGGGTTCGGGTTATCTTTCTTCGGAGGAAGAATTAGCTGAGTTTTAGCGGCAATTACAATCTTCAAAGCTCGTATCATCTCTTCAACAACATCATCAATGGCACGCAACTCCAGCCTGAAAGGCAAGCAAATATAAACATCAAGTGCTTGAATCACGAAATCCCACACAGTGACAACTGGTACATTTGGATCAGATGAGCTGGAAACATTGGGAATACGGGAAATTTGCATTCTGCCACTTCTCAATAACCGGGCTCCATTGAAACTAAGCATCAGTCCTTCAAGAAGTACCCCTATGCGGGCATTCTCAGAGAAAATTGACTGAACCTGTACAAATGCATCAACTCCATCTCCAGCTTCAGCAAATATACTTAGCATCTCTATATCAAGAGCAAAAACAGATTCTTTTTTCTTTGGTTTATCAACATGACCGGATTCCACCCCAATGACTTCTTTCCTCTGCTCAGCATCTTTTTCGCTGGAGACATCATCTGCGTGTTCATTTCCAGGTCCCTTGTGTTTAGCCTTCTCATTCTGAACCAGTGCTTTCAGTTGCAAACCAAGTTCAGCAAAAGACAGACACATGTCCGGCTCCCAAGTGATGGAGATGTCAGTAGCACTGAACAAAGAGCAAATAGCTATCTCCTTATGGCCAACAGAGCGTTGTACAAATTTTGCATTCTTCATATCAAATAATTCAACTTTTTTGTCTGGTTTATCTTCTTCGAGATGGTCCTGATAAATAGATCTGATTCTTTCAAGCTCGACCTGTGTGGATTGTTTATCCTTGTTGACACACAAACTAAAGTGAAAGATGTCAAGCAAAAGAGAGTACTTTAATTTCTTGCATTCATCTGAAACTGTGGACAGTACAGTTGCAGTACGTGGTGTACCATCAGCTGAAACACTAATAACAATTCGACCACCCTGAGACCCATAATTTACTCGCTTGGGATCTGCCACAACTGTGTTTTCCAAGTAAGCGTCGCCACAAAAACTAACTGAACACTGTTTAAGATTAAATTTTATAAGTCGAGTACCCTTCCCTGATGGCTTTGATGAACGCGCTGCCCTGCTCTGTGTTGTTTTCTTACCAGAAGATGGTTTTTTGAAGAGTGCTTGAAAGGTAATGGCTGTTACTATAAGTGATTCTACTCGCTTGGATGTAAAATAAAGGCCTATTCCAGTCACGTCAGCAGAAAGAACTAATTTACATCTAGGGCCACCATCGTCAGATGATTCCATGTCCTTTTTACCCCAATCTACACTAATCTTTGCTATATTCAGTAAGGAACCTGAATTTGATTCAACACCGAAAACGTTTTCTTTCAAGCATTCATGATTTTCATCTGCCACTTGCAAATTCAGCTCGCCAAGTTCTGCATGTACTGCGATTCCTGTGCTTGAAATGTCGTTAGCAAGCACATATGTTGACAGTAAGCAGCACTGCATTGGAAATCAAAACAAAAATTGGTGCCAGTCATAATGTTTTTCCAAAAGGCAAACAGAAATCAATTGATGCATACAAAGTGAATAACACCAAAAAGGGAACAGACCGAACATATCATGTTTCTCAGAAAAGCAAATAAATTATAAGTGTGACCAGAGATGGAACTAAGATATCCTACAACCTAATCTATAACAAAGAAACTTCTTACGTCAGCAAAACCATCATAAGCATCCAAGCATGTTGGATAAAGTCTACGAGCAACTTTTTTGTATTTGGAGTTTTGTAAAACAGTTAAAGTAGGATTCTACTTTTAGCAATCTGTTGATTTTAAAAGTGAAACCAGCATTTTTATTATATAGACGGCGGCCATGGTTCCCATCGCCTAATAGAAAAACTATTGACTTGACAATACTACCTAGAAGAAAAAAAACACTTGATTATGCATCAGAAGTTCTAGTAAAATAAGTTAAATATTTGGCATGATTATCTGGCGAAAAGAAAAAAGAAGAAGATCAACTGAAACTAAAGAACTCTATTCTGCAGATGCATCCTACAATACCAACAATGTTCTGGCAAATAATAATAATAAAGATAACTAGCAGATTATGCATCCTACATGAGTTGTAAGATGAAGGTTCTGTCATTTCCCAGATACCCAACATAAAAAAGATATATGTTGCTTACTTGATACAGCGGCACATCACTGATACTATAAAGCACAATTGTAATATCTGGGACTGAGACAGTACATTTCCACATGATCGCTTTGGGCTCAGTTGATTGTGGCTTCTCAATAGTAGAAGTTTCCGCTTGAAGAACCATTGCTTTCTTTTTGGATCCTGTACTAGGGGGTTTCAACTTCAACAATCTCTTTAAACTACTCATTATAACAGTGCTCCGAATCCCTTCAAACTTAACATCAATTTCAGCTCTAACAGGTGAGATTGGCTGAAAAGCAACAGCATTATAAAGAATAAGCCACTTAACCAACCCCAAAAATTAAAATGTGGCACCCACACCATGTTTAACAAGTCCACATGTTAAAACATACAATGCTACCAAGCAAAAGAGAAATAAACAGGTAGTAGGAGAACTAGATAGAAATGAGAGGGGAAGAAAGGCTTCCTTTACTCCCAAACAAAAACGAGGTGATGAGAATAGTCTGTCTGTGAACCAGGGAAGTAATCAGATTTTTATATATACACATATATAAACTAAAGATAGAGAACAGGCTAAGTAAAACTAAACATGATAAAGTTACTTCCTTTTCAATCAGATTGAAAACCTACCATCTCCATCAATTAACAGGGACCAAAATATAAGCAGTCAACCCCGTTTTAGACATCCAAGTTAACTGTGGAATGAACAGAAAAAGGAAACTAGAGAAGTCCGAATTGCTAAATGTAACTATATTACGTAGTTTGCTTTTACAATTGATAAGATGATCTCCAAGAACCAAAAACCAGCTAGTTTAATCAGTTGGGTTGGGGAACCATTCACCAATGTGGGAAATTTGACTCCCTTGACTGTATCGGGGCTAAAATGATCAAACCCAGATCCTATCTGGGGAACTAATAATGTTTTTTCTTCTAAAAGAAGTTGCCAGTCTGGGCAATTTTTGTTTTTATAAGTCATTGTCATTTAAAGGCAGGTCAAGTTGGGTCGTATTTAGCTATATTATCCAGACTTTGGGTGAATGTGAGCAGTAATGTATTTGACGTAAGTACACTGAACTATTTCTAATTTTTTCCATACATACAGAGAATCATAACCCCATACCTTGTCCAAATATAAGTAGGACACAGATGTCTGATACAGGTACTTTAGGGAGAAGAGTCTTGGTAAAATAATATTTATTTATCTTTTCCCAGTGGGTAAGAGACAGATGCTAACAATTGTAAAAGACGACATCAGGTTAAATTGCTGTGGTTTATGCAAAGATTTTTTTTTTTTTAATTTCTATTTGGTTCAGGTTATGCAAGCAAATTTTGGAATATACAAGGCCCAGACATCCAAATAGAAATTACTCAACCGGTAATCCAAATTAAATCCGCCAAAAGAGCATAACAGAATAATATTCATTTTCTATCAAGCTACAATGCCTGACATATGAACAACATAAAATGCCGATGCCATGCCAGATCCTAGATTTTCAGATTTGACAACTAAAAATGATAGTTTCTGAATTCATACTCATCTAAGACCACTTGGTAAAAGACATAACGTAAATAAATAAAACAAATGGAAACTTGATGACAGCATTTGTTGTCAAAACATATTTTTACCTTCTTGTAAAACAAAGACAGTGTCGCAACTTAACAAAGACACCAACCAGCCATGATTTCACAGGACTTACCTGTACCGGGATGTTGACAAAAGAGGCAACACCAAATTTCATTATCTCCAATACAGAAGAGCCAGATTCTCTAAGAAGCTGAAATCGGGAGGAAAAACCAATGTCAATAATAGGCAGAGATGCAAGAATATAGTTACAATTAAAACAGAGTTGTAACATCAATAGTAATGGCTATACATGTATCTCACTGAATTCCAACTGAACATCAATGCGTGTACTCTCC
Organism: Gossypium arboreum; assembly: GCF_025698485.1. Taxonomy (NCBI): domain Eukaryota; kingdom Viridiplantae; phylum Streptophyta; class Magnoliopsida; order Malvales; family Malvaceae; genus Gossypium; species Gossypium arboreum. The sequence goes on along the minus strand of NC_069074.1, from coordinate 26,178,719 downwards.
ACTTCTTCAGTTGATCTTGATTTGATGCTTTTCAACTGAATGCTCTTGATGTTATTTTCAACAACAATATCATGTTCCCGATGCACAAACTTCACATCTAGTTTTGGTAAGTTGAAGCAAATCTGTCGCAGACAACAAATAAAAATGAATGAATAATACGAACTTACCATCAGTGCAGTCAAATAAGTTGAGCATTATCTTCTCCAGTAAATTGAGCATTGTCTCTGAGCTACACATTTTAATTCTCAATTCTCACTATTCAACAAAAGAAAATATGGCTCCATCAGACAAACAATTACCATCTTCCATAGGGTATAGAATCTCAATAATGCCACTTTCCATCAGAACTCTAATTTAATTTCTTGCAATCTTAGCTTCCTCATTAACTCTGCAAACTGGCAGCCTATTCTTAAGCTCACCAACAGTAAACCAAAGCAGTTACTCCAAGCAGGTTGGAACTACATCTTTAATTGTTCAACCAATAGATCATTAACATAACAAATTTCATGATAGATGGAGTAAAACAATTATGACCAAGCGCCAATATCAAAGTTTTTGCACTCTGATAATGGAGAACTGTCTTCAATATAATTAGAAAATGGCTTCCAACATTAGAAGACAGGAAAACATAAAACAAGCCTATCTCTATTGATGAGTAAAAGCACACACCTTTTCCGGAAAAATAGAAGTATGCTTTGACAAGGCTAAAATTGCAGCTTGCTTCTTATCAGGTTTTTTAGCGGGTAAGGAATCAGCAGTTGACTCTTTAACTTTATCAGTTTGAGAAGAAACATCTGGCGGTTTCTTATTCTTGGCGAGCAGCTCCTCATTGAGGTTTACAATAATCTCTCCAAAGTTAATGTCCACATTTCGGACAACTAAACCAGCTTCCCTGAAAGAAAATTAAATATAGAATATTATAGCATATAAAGCAAAAGCGACAGCAAGGAATACATGTTTAAGTAGAGAATATGTGTACGAGACAGAAACGAAACCCAACAGAGCTTTATGCTACAACTAAAATTTTACTATCACTAACGAGAACTTTTGCCAAAGATTAATGAGCTGGAATTATTTGGCCTCTATAAAAAATTCAGAGAGAAAAGAAATACCCATCATTGCCAAATTCACAAGAGAAAGAAAACTCTTCACAGCAAGAAGGAGCAGAAGGCTTTTCCATAACACCAGAGAGCGGCTGAATAGCTTGGACAGAAATGGGTAATATTTGTAATATAACAAACAAGTTGGGTTTAGAGCCACCATCTTTACATATATCTAGTTTGATTCCCTTAACTTCACTAGCTGCTTTAGGTGTCTGCATGATTTCAAGATAAAATTAACTTAGAGTACACAAACTTCCAAATAGAAAAGGACAACTTAAAAAAACGATAAAGGGAAAAAAATAAACTCATTTAAGTATACGTTGGCATTGGATATATGTGAAACCGGGCAATTTAGAGATTGTTGAGCCTTAACTAGATGATAAAGCATGCATGACATAGGTGTCTGAAGAAGATCAAACTCTTAAAAAGTTCGTTTTTTTTATGAAAATGAGCTAATAAATATGTCTACTGACTACTAAAATCATGCTCCAACATCAACTGAGGTTCCAAACAGTGCACACATGTGATATCGCTTTACAAGGACCAACAAAAAGTTATTATTGAATCTCTTAATTGATAGCTTTCAATCAGAACAACGTTAGAAATCAAAAACCAATTTGTAAAACTTATAACATTAAACATTGTCTCCCATCACACTCTCCCGACCTCCCTATGTAACATATATTCCAGTAAACAAACAGACACAACCACATCATAAAAGCATTAAAAAGCTATGTGCTGCAGATGAATTATATAAAAGCTGAATCATTACTTTATGGAAAAAGAGAAGGGTCAAAGACTAATTACCTTCAAAACCAAATCTGTAATAGAAACTGACAAAAATCTTGCAATGTTACCTACAGCCATCAACTTTTTGCCCTTGCCTGAAGAGCGAGGTTTACTGGATTTAGCTTTCTTTGAGCTTTTACTTGAAGAGCTTTTACTTTTAGGCCTCAATACAATTTCTGGGTCACTTATTACCAACTGCAGCTTCAGATTCTTAGAAATAATGCCATTCCCAAGTTTAACCGAGGGCTGACATAAAGTGAGCTTAATTTCACTGACCACTAAGGATTCAAGAGCACCCTGAAAATTATCCAAGCAAAGAAAACATGATGAACACTATGAACAGGGACATAGGTTGCAAAATAGTAGCTGGAACGAAAAGCAGGATACGATACTAAATTAGGAAGTACTGAAGCAACATCCAGATAGTCTTCATGCTTTTTAAAGGCTACTTTTAACTTTTCTAATACAGAGGATTGGCTTCAAAAACAAGCTCCTATTCCGTGCAAAAAGCTAATTATTTACTGTCATTCATCATTTAATTATTTATATGTTCACTTATAACTCTGAATGGAGGTGCAGAAGGCTCACGAAAGAGTAAAGTACGGACTTAAGTTGAATTTGTTTGACCTATATATATATATATATATAAATTAAAGATTCATGGTGATCAAGTGCTCCATGTAAGAACAAAATAAGATTTTACCATAGGTAGAAGTTGAACCTTGCAAAGCCATATCTAGGACAAAATAATGCAAATAAGCTGACAGCAAACAAAGCAGCTCATCATTGCAGTAATATGTCAAGTGGGATGGCCCATTATATATGAGAAAACTCCACCCGGAGGACACCACACGAAAGGAAAGATCAATACAAAGATCCATGACACTCGTTCAGTGAAAATACTCCATATTATCATTTCAACCAAAATACTCCAACAAGAAGTGACATGATAGAAAGGTGCAAGAGGAAACTGGAAAGAAAGGAGTACTCTGTCGGGAAGAATATGTGAGACACCAGCTTTCCACTTGTTTCATAACTACCCATCTTTCCAACTTCAACCGAATTCCAGCCAAAAAGATTAGATTCTCTCTACTTAGCCTCCCTTCCCTCCTCTTAGTTTTGGTAAAACATCAAATTATGAAAAAAAAAAAAAAGAGATGTACGTGCAATAACTAATTACACTTTCCCCTCTTATTCTCCATACTACAAAGCAAATGAAATAACATTTATCCCACTCTTTGCAACCACTTTTCTTGACTGAAGAACATTTGAGAAAAATATAAATTTATTTCTCATTTCTCCCATTATGCCAGTGAATTGACTTTCAAACTCACTTTTCCATCCTTTCTGACAAGATAGCTTAACGAGTAAATTGAATAATGAAAGAAAAAAAGTGAAATTGTTCAACAATTCAGGGACTCTGGTGTTAGTGACAAACAGAGGCTTTAAAAGTAACTTACATTTATGAGTCCTATTTTAACAGAATATTGAAGCTCAAAACAACCAAATGAAATTCAAGAAAGACCTTTTTCAACTTCACCGCAATATCCTTCAAACAATTCCATCCTCCAATTTGGAATTCAATAGATATTCCCACAGTCTTGCTTAGAATCCAAAACAGCAACTTCAAAGCATAACTGTAAAGTCAAATAATATGTATAAGTAACATAAATTTTAGCAATCACAGATGATGCATCACTTCAAAGTTCAAACAGAATACAACCATCATTAAGAAATTTACCTACATACATACACACATACATAAGCAATTTCATAATTATCTCATTGGAATTATTTTGCTCAAGTGAAGAAATAAATCGACAGCGCCTTTTACAAATTTGTAAGTAACTAAATTTACAGCATACGAAACAGCTTTTATGACCACAATTATAAACAACGCCAACAAACACTAAAGGACGATAACAAAATCGAAATGCATAAGCGAAAAGCTGATTCAAATAGCATTTCAGGCAATAAAATAAAATAAAAATAATCATATAGACATTTTCACATATAAAATTAAACACAAGAAAAGTGAAAAAAAATGGATGTACTTACAAGAACACTATCCACGATGTAACGGTAATCAGCAAAAGGCCAAAGAAAATCCTCAAGGCTCCCATTTTTTCCCAGCGAGAAAATTTAAATTGTAAAAGAAATGGTAGAAAATCCGATCAAATTATCCAATTCGAAAAAAAAAGAGCAATGAAGGGGAAAGAATAAGAGCCTCTGAACATAATAACATTAAGTTGAAAAAAAATAGAGTAAAAGGAGGCAAGGAAAACCTAAAGAAAATGAGTGTCCGAAAAAATATAAAGCGATGGAAGAGTTTATCTGAGGAAATGAGACCGAGTCTTCGAAGCGCAACGTTCGGAAGGGAGAGTCGAAACATGATAGATGATCCGATCCGTGAGGTACTCAGTGATCAAATGGACTGACTGACTGTTATTCTTTTCTGTCCGTTTTTTCTGGTAGTGTTGCCAGGGGTTTGGATCCCATGGTCTGAGGGTACCGGGAAGCTTGGTGTTTTTCTTTTAAAAATTTATTTAAGCACAAAAATACCTAATGCGCAATTACAAAATTTATACATCTGATTACTTCAGACAGAAGTTACCATTACAAACCACAATTTAGAGCAGTGGTTAAGTCTTTTGTTAGCACCACAAAGATCAAGTTTGAATCCCGTTGCTATCATTTGTTCTTTTGTTGGCACCCAAAAGTTCAAATTAAGTTGTTGTCATTTCCTCCCCAATTTATAATATTAAAAAAAAAAAAAAAAAAAAAACAGAGTTCAAACATACCTCATCCCGGATCAAGTTAACTTTTTAGACAGCAACTAAATATAAATATGGTAGAGCTCCAATATAAGTTACTCCATGTGGGACTCGAAAGTGAGAATTTAAAAGAATTTTGAACTAAATAGATTTAAGCTAAATCGTATTTTAAGTTTTAAGAATTGAATTTTAATTTTACTAAATTAATCTTATTTTTATACAATTATTAAAAGGTGAAAATATTTGAAAGTTCCTCTATTATAATGGCCTGAGTTAACATTAACTATTAAACAGAAATAATATTTTTAAAGTTTTTATAGTTATTTAAATAAAATATTTTGTTTTGAATTAAAGTGCGTTTGAAAAAATAATTGTCAAAACATTTTTATAGTAAATGTTAATATTATTACAATTTAGACTTACTAAATTGATCCATCTAACAATAGATAAATTAATTTGATCAAGTTCCTATAATATAAAGACCTTTCAAGTACTTTAATAATTATTAAAATTACTTGTAATCCTTCCTGATCCTTAAAAGTGAAAGATATTATACCTTTAAGACATTCAAATCCACATATCATCCAAAATGTTGTACTAACAATAATACCAATCAAACTACGCATTAATTAAATTCATATTAATTTAGTATAACTAAAAATTTAATATTATTTCAAATTAATTATTTATGCCTAAATTAAATTTTCTCTCAATACTAATGAAAAATAATTTAATTTTTTTAAAATCCTATGCCCTGAACTTTTGAGTATAGTGGTGACATTTATGAGATAATTCTATTATGTTTCTTTATTAATATTTAATATAATAATTATCATGATTTAAAAATAAAGCATTGAATGTGAAAATTAATTTATGAATAATAATTAAATATACATTAAATAATAAATAAGCAACGGATTGGAGCGAAATCGGACATTCACTCTTCTGTGGGGATTGGATTTTGTTTGTGAGAAAGTATCAAATTATAGCATTGATGCAGAATTGGTAGCTTATTCGATACGAAATTATATTAAAAGGTTTTTTTTAACCTATAAAAACTTATTTATATAAATTTTATTTTAAAATTTAAATAAATATTAAAGTTTGAACTTTTAAACTCTCTTTTTTTAATCAATTTAACCTCTTAATTTTATGTTAAAAGCTATGCCATTAAATAAAAAATATTTTTGTTATTTGTTATTTGCATTAAAATTATTTATTTTATTATTTAAATAATATATACTATATAAAACATTTGACTGTGTTGGTGTCACTCGTAACTCGTGGGTCTCAACCCAGTTGTGAAATTACTAAAATTAATTCATTTTACAAAAGAATAAATATTATTTTTAGTGTATTTATATCTTTTACATTTTAATAAATCTAGAAAATACATACTCATAATGAGAATTATGATATTTAAACACAAGTAATTATAATTTTCACCATCACAATTTAAACATTTCAACTAAAGTTGTATTTGCTTTTTATATTATTATTTTTTATAAATTTATTACATAATTCTTTTTGCCTCGTCTTAGGTGATATTTACCGCTAAGATAAGATGGAATTTTATATTTATTCTTAGATACTTGTTTTTGGCACAAATTTATTAGGGATTTGGATATTTGTTGAATGGTTTCATTAAATTGGATATTGACTACACATCATGTAGCAACAGGGGAGACGTCACAATAATTTTTTAAGGGTGAATAAAATTTTAATTATTTATAGTCTAAGTTTTTATAATTTTTAAAGGATTAAATCGAATTTTTATAATTTTAGGGAAGGCTAAAGTGTAATTTTATTTTTATTAATTTAAAATTTTAAAAATTTTAAAATTTAAATAAAATTTTACATTTTAAGGAGATGGGCCCTGCCAATCCCTTAAATTAGCCTCAGTATAGTAATATTAATAATTATAGTAATTGAATAATTACATTTTTAAACACGGATGTAAATATTTGACATGCTAAATTGTTATAGGACAACATAGAATGCATAAGTTAGTTAAAGGGGGATTATTAGGCGCTATCGAAAAAGTTCACCTAATTATATGTGCAAATTATCTAGTTGGAAAAAATATATATATTTGTTGCCTAATGAATGTTAGGGCACGAAGTGGAGTATATTTCTATCACTTTTATGGATAACTTTACATACTTCAATTTTGCCTATATGATTTCTAACAAATCTGAAACATTAGAATGCTTTTAAAAATATGCTATTTTAGTGGAAAATGAATAAGATAAAAATATTAAAGCATTAAAAATTGACTGAGTGCATAAATATTTGTCTTATTAATTCAACAACTTATGTGATGAAAAAAAAAAAAAGATAGGCAGTTAATCATTTCAAAAACTCTATAATAAAATAATGTAGTGATCTGATAAAATAAAATATTTTTAAAAATAATCAGGTTCATGATAGATTAAGAAATTTTCTTAACGCCTTTTAGGTCGATGCGCTATTGACAGTTAATTATATATTAAATAGAGTACTCTCTAAATCTATTAGATCGACTCCCTATGAATTATGGACCGGTTAAAAATCTAATCATAATAACCTAAGACCTTGGGATTGTGTTGCTTAGGTACATTAGCATACTCATCAACATGACAAGGAGGTAAAAGGAGTATATTGTAAAATATTCTAAACATTCAAGAGGTGTCTTTATAGGTGACTAAAAAAGTGGGCATGTCATCGAATCTGAGTTTTAAGACACCACATTTCTAGAAATGAATTTTTCTAGTAGTGTTGAGATTAAACAAGATATTTCTCTTTATGAGATAAAAGATCCTAATAATTTTATTAGTTTAAATCCATTGTTACACATTCTTGAAAATGTAAAGATGGTATCTCATCAAAGTGAAAATTTAACAAGAGATGTTGAATTTCTTTCGCAAGAACCACAATTTAGGAATAATAATCGTGAAAAAGCCCCTGGACGTCATTTTGACATAAAAGGAAAAACTTCCATGATTAATCCACAAGATGAAGAACTTAAAAATATGTCAGAAGCTCTCTCTTCTAATGTAAAAGATAAGTGTATGAAGACAATGAAGGAAAAAATGGAGTTATTGAGATAAAAATAAATGTTTGGGTATCATTTGTTCTACCCAGGGGATGTAAAGTGATTGGGAACAAACAAGTTCTCAAAATTAACGGAAAGTCTAAAAGGACAATCAAAATGATTTGTAATGTATACTCAACAAAAGAGAATTGACTTTAAAGAGATTTTTTTTCAGATTTGGAATTACATCAAAAAAAAAACTGCTTTTTTCTGAATGAAGAGCTAAAAGATAAATTTACATGGAATAACCAATACGCTTTGTTGACAAAAGTCAAGAATAGAAAGTGTGTAGGTATTAAACAAAATTTTAGACAATGATATATTAGAATCCATAAAGCAATCATTTTGTATGGTTTTATTATAATTGATGAAGACCACGGTATGTATGTTAAAAGAGACAGTGACAAATTTGTAATCTTATCAATTTATGTGGATGACATATTGTTGGCTGGAATTGGCAAAGAGTATATTGTAATGGTAAAAAAAAAAAAGGCTATCTTTAAATTTTGAAACCAAAGGCAGAACATCTTACATTTTGCGAGTAAAAACTCAAGAGCCTAATAACTCTATATGTTAAGAAAATACTTAAATGATTTAGAATGCAAGACTGCAAGTCAATTAATACTTCTGTTGCAAGAGGTAAAGGCTTAAGCACAAGAATATGTCCAAAACTAATGAAATTCTCAAATGGAGAAAGTTTCTTAAACCAATGTAGTAGTAGGGCTCATGTCTATAACAATGTATGCAAAGTTTGATATCTGTCGTATTGTAATATTAATGAGAAGATATCAATCGAATCAAGATTAAAATCCATTAAAAAACAGTTAAAAGAATACTAAGATATCTAAAGGCACCATGGATTATTCATTATGCTAATAAGGATGAGAAAAGAATTTGATAGGTATGTGAACCACGATTAGGGAGCAAATTTGAATAGAAGAAAACCAGAATTTGGATGTTTCTTCTTAAATAATGGTGCAATATCCTAGGCTAACAAAAACCAAACTTATATTGCATTGTCCAAAACGAAAGTTGAGTTTGTAGCAATTTCAATTATAGTGTTAAAAGGCTATTTGGCTTAAAACATTCTTGAATCATGAGATTAAAAAAATGCATGAGGAGTGATAGTGAATTGGATAATTAAGTTGTGATTGCATTCACTAAATATTTCAAACGTTATTCTAAAACTAAACGAATAGATATCAATTTATTTTTTTAAATAAAACAAAGAATTACATAGAAATATTCATAATTGATTTATCTGAAGAAAATTCTTTCAAAATCTCTTTAATCTTCATAAGAGGTTCCTCAAACATATGCAATACTTCATCACTTGATAGAGCCATTTTTGCTAAAGCATCTACTATCCGATTAGTCTCTCTAGAAACGTAGTGTAAGGACTATTTCCTTTCAAGTGAAATTTTACACAGAACATAATTACACAAAAAATTGATTACAAATCAGGTTATGAAACTAATTTCTAGGGATATATTTAATGAGCATGCTAGATCTATAAGATTACATAAAACATGATACATTAGTTAAATTGTGAAATATATCTAATTAAGTGAGATTAACTAATAATTTAAATTAGTAATTAATATCTAGTACTTTATTTCATTAAAGCATACACAAATATATATATATATATATATATATATATAAAAGATTACAGGTATGTCCATACAATCACTTCTATGATTTAGTATCTTATGGAGATTACATTAATTTTAATTTTAAAACCAAAATTCTTAATGGAAGAACAAGTTTAAAACATAATTGTATTGATAGCGAATTAAAATGAAGCCGCGGTATGTGGATAAAGTATGAATCTTGATAAATAAATAATAATAAATAAATAAAAGAAGAAAAAGATCTCTTAATACTATCGTATCCATCATAATGGGTTGCCCATTTGAATTAGAACATACAGTCATTTAAGGTGATTAACTAAAAGCCATTTTAAGATTATAAAAATGAAGGGAAACTCTCATAAAATTATCTTTTACATGAAAAAAAGGTAACCCTTTTCAAGTTTGAAGCAGTGCGGGTAAAAACGAAGATAACAGTAGCTCATTCTCTCAACTTATCTTAATTTAATATTATATAAAATGAATCTAAATATTTAAAAATTAGGATAAAATTATCAAAAACCTTGAATCATCTTATTAGTGTAAAATGTAAAATTACTTGAACCCAACGCACACTGAATTGTTTCGACTTCAAATCACTTAGGGCACAACTTCCAAGATAAAATTTATGTTCAAGTTCGGTTTTTTAATTCAAATACAGATCGGGTCAAATTCAAGTTTAGATCAATTGAGTTGGTTTTTCACATTTATACCAGAGCTAACAAAATCTACTAGTCTGGCGCGGCAGATATCACAATAGTCAATTTAAAACTGCCAGAGGGAAGGCAAAACCTGAAAGACAGATAAATCAAGGAAGATATGATGGCAAATTTAAAACTGCCAGTCATTCTAAATAGTCAATTTGCGACTGTACAGTAAGTATATAAACATGATGTATCACTTCAGAAGTCGGTTCCAAGTCCTCTTATACCCCCCATAACAAGATACCAATCCCGGTTCAGATGTGCATTTATATATCTTTATCTACACCATAACTCTGATTACCACTTTGAACCTTAACCAAATCCGAACCCTTCATTGGCTTCGTGAATTGCAAGCAACAACCTCTCTTCTAGATGTTCCTTCGATGGATACTCGGGTAAATCCAATTGATTGAAACTGCATTATCACAAATAAATGCTTGTTATTAACAAGGACCTTAAAGGTCTAAGTAAAGGGAAGAATACCCAAAAAAAGAAAGAAATAATGGAGTTTTGGGGGGGGGGGGGGGGGGGAGAGAAATATGATAGAGATGACTGGACGAATTACCAGGTATGAGCAGAAGGCAAGTGATCAGGGCTGCCATATGCTTTGTGTATCTGGAACTTCTGTGAACCTGAAATTCCTTGAAGTGCACTAAAACCTTCTAAAGGCACCTGCGAAATTACGAAGACTGAATTAGAAACCCATTATGAAACAATAGTGTTCTTTTCAATGTTATAAGAACCGGTAATTGAACTGTTCAGACCACCAGTTCCCAGTTCAACCTGACCATTACAAAATAAAAATTTTCAATAAAAATAAAAGGAAAATTAATTAACACAAATAACATAAACATTCATTTTATAAATTATAACAAAATTAGATATTTAAACTAGCTTAAATCCAATGATTATCCAGTTCAACCGGCTTCGTACTGGTTCAATCCTCCTCCAGTTTTAGGGTACCGGTTTTACCACCGATTGTAGTTTCAACTGGCCAATCCGATCCGATTTTGACAACCATGGTTATTTTATTAACTAAAATAGATCTCTGCTATATCTCTACATACTTGAAAGAAATAAACAGGTCATGATTTCAATATTTAAATCTCAATTCAAGCATTAAATAGTCAACCTTGAGGTTTAACTACAATTTCAGGTGTTGAATTACCTTTGAGGTACCAGTCACAAACTGAAGAAGCCGAGCTTTATCCTCCTTACTGAACCCTTGGACAACATCCCAAAACCACTGTATAACAGGTGATGCAGCACTAAAACCAGAGTACTCCGTATTTGCCCTCATATCATCCACTAGGAGAGATACATCAAAATTCAGGTCAAATATGGAAGATGGTAGCAAAATAAAGAATTCTAACATTAACTTATTTGGTTTACAACACTTACTATCTATTTCTGGTAGACCACTTATCAGTAACTCCAGCTCCTTGTCATTAAAAATAGATATTAATTCCCTAGGAATTAATTCATTGAATCCTTCCAAAAATGCATTTATTTGAGGACGAATAGCAGTTGTCAAACGATGCTCAGCAATTAAATCAACGTACTGGTGTTTGTTCTCCTCAGTAACTTTAATGTTCCGACCACCAGGAATCAGTTCATAGTCAGTCACCTGTATCATATTTGGTAAAAGCAGGATTCATCACTGAGAAAATGTTTTTGCCACAAAAGGCTTCATGAAAGTACCAATGAAAAATTAGTACCTGCGTCCTTTCATACAATATTAGCTTCTCCTCATCAGCATCAATGCTAAATGTAAGGTCGAGAACATCACTGATATCATTCTGAAAGTACAGACAAGGGAAAAAGTAAGAAAAATAGAACACAAGATACCATCTGATGAACAATGAAAGGTAAATGCCAGCAAACTAGCAAACTCAATTGCTCGATGTCCATGTAAGATAAAAGGGAAAAAAATATGGAAATTTAACATATGGCAGACCTCAAGCATCCACTTCAGGTTTTTGAAGTAATCAGGATCAATTGCTTCAATGTCATGATAAGTAACTTTGGCCCCCAAGATATGCTTGTAGAAAGATCTAGTGAAGTGGACATCCAAGAGTTGCCCATCAAAAAGTGCTTTGCCAACCTGGAAAATTTCAGTTAGAAGGGAGTAAAAAGTGAAAGGAAAACAAAGTGTCAATCCAATAGGAAACTAGAGAAGATACTAACAACTCGTCCAACAAATTTGAAGTATGAAAGATGTTCAGTTTGGTAGACTGAGTTGGGGTTAGGCTGGAATGTTGACTCATTCCCCACTGTAGTGAAAAGCAATGCTCCTTTGTCAAATATAACTCTGGACAACAGCTGATACCATTCCCTTGTAAGCCCGCCAGCATCAATACCTTCCTCTCCTTGGAAGTGAACAGTCAACCTCCCCTTCAAATCTTGAGTTGATCGCAAACGTAGTTGGTTATAAGAATCCTCAAGTATGTAAGCTCTTCTAACCGATATTCTTAGAGGACTGTGATGATGATCATGTTGTTGATGCTTTATTTTGGACCTGAAGTGAGCACGTTTATTATCAAAATCGACAAAGCGGGGAACCTTCAGCATGAGTGAAAATGACTTCTCAAGGAGGCCAGGATTCTGGCGGATAAAAGCGTTTAACAACTTCCTATGCTTCTCTGAGAACTTTACAAAGGCAACATGTTTTTCATCAAATTTTGAGACAGAAGAAGCATTTTTCTGCTGGCCAGCAGATGGGGTGCTGGCATCCTCAACATCAGAAAGCGCAGCCATGCCAAAATCATTAACAGAACCCGGTTGTGCAGGATGTAACTTCTCGCACATCACAAAGAAAGATTCTATATATGGTAAGATGTTCTGAGTGCCTGCAGGTAGGGGTGGTGTTAAACCAGATTGTCTTGATGTGGATGTGCTGGATGGAGCTAATAAATCTGGTGCAGAATCTGAATAGCTCTCTATTTTGCTTATGCAAATGCTCAACTCTATCCACAAAGGTTCCAAGGCTGTATTGATGTCCCACACCTGAGAAAGAGCAGAAGATCGCTCTGTTTCAGGAAGCAGCTGCAGATCCTTCTCTTTCTCAGTTATTGAGGTCACAAGAGAACTTAGTGCTTGTAAAACCCTTAAAATGGCAGCTCCATCAGAAGAAGTTGTGCTTAGTAGAGATTTCACAGCTTCACCGAACAATTTTAACTCGTCCATGGCAGATCTAATCAAATTTTGTACAGCATCGGCCAGCTCAGAAATAAAAAGATGACAATGGCTTGGAGCAATAGCAACCAACTTTTTCATTACCTCTGCCACCAGACTATATGCATTATCTGACAAACTGGACAGGAAACATAACATGAGCCCAAGCAAATGGAAAGAAGCACTGAATCATATTCAAGATAGAAAAATAAAGATAAAAATCATTTGATAGGAGGAGCAAGCTGCAAAATCCATTCTTTAGGGGGGGAGGGGCGTTGGTTTCAAGCCACAAGTTACACAACTTTTCTTCAAATGATATATAAGAGATAAAGACAAGAGACTTCTGAACAAGAAAGGACATATAACTTACCCTTCCCGTGCAAGCAAGGAACATAAAAGTCGGAGCTCTGTTCGTGGCAGATTGGTAAGTACACTCTGAGCATCACATTCATTACTTCCATCAGACGTTGATGCTGTGGAAGAGTCCATGGTTTTTAAGGGTGATTCAGAAACCTCAAGAGCATCATGATTCTCAGCATTGATGTCAGCATCAGACATTGAAATTTGCAAAGCAGGTTTTTGTTCAGTGGGAGATGCCTTTGATTTCTCAGATGAAAGAGGCTTTCTTTCCACATGGTCAATGATGACATCCAGCAAGTTAAGCAACTGAAGCAAAATCATAAATGAGCAAATAATGAACACAACAATATAAAATTGCTTAATTTCTCCAGAATAGGGTCATAACTTATCACCTGCTCTAGATGCGCTATACTTCTCAAGTACAGGGGTTGATTGAGAAGGCTCAATAGCAATACAATGGAAATGTATCCTTCCTGCTGCTCCTCATTCATCAAAGCCTTTCCACGTGACTGATCACTATTTCTTAGCTCTTGTAGGGTAGGAGACGGCAATCTAAACTGGAGTAAGATCTTAGCAACATATGGATGATTTCGAGTCAAGTAAGTGAGAGTTTCAAGAACTCGCCTAGACACCAGAGGAGGAACTCCTGCAACAGGAAAAGGATAAGATAATAGAAACCACTCAGAACCCAAATACTAAGAAGTTAAATCATGAAAAAACCACAAAACTTCTCCAGATATTAAACTCATGAATAATAAGTAAAAGAGCCACAAACAAAAAAATAAAGTATCCAAAAGATGGAGAAAAATGAAAATGTTCTGATGGCATGCCGCATTGAATCACCAAGGGTCAAGAACTTGTGTGTATGTGCATAGTATCTCACCATCAAAATATTGAGGACGAGAATACATAACATTATTCTGGCAACCGTAAAGCCTGTATGGTGGTTCAATTGCATTTGGATAACTGACAGGCTTTCTTGTATCAAGCGTCAGCATGTCCATCAAGATTTTAACTAACGCTGTTCTGGTTTCGTTATGAGCACATAAGTTCAAAAGAAGCTTCTGCAATGAACCTTTATACAGTGGCTGCACGATAAACAATGTTCAGTGCGTAAATCAAAATAGAGGATAAATAACAAAAGAGAAAATTAACCGAAGAGAGCACCTGAACCATGCGAAGTAATCGAACCATTGCTTGAAGAGCTTCTGGGCCAATTAAGGGGGTACCTTCCGCTTCAATTAGCTTAGCAGAAACAGACCTGCGTGACACTATACTTCCCCCCATCCTGTCCAAGCTGGATCCAATACCTTCACCTCTCCTAGAAGATTCACCTCTGCGATTCCTAGGGTACATCCCAAACAAGTTACGGTTATGATAGCGATGTGCAAATCTCTCACGTAACATGTTTGCCTCCGCAACAAGGGCAGGGGTGAGATTAGCAAGAATAGCATCAGATGATGTTAATAGAACCTGAGGATAAAAAATAACAACATGAAAAATGTTTAGACATCTTTAACTTGCACTTAAAAATTTAACCACATAATAGCAAAAACCATACCTCTTCTCGTAAATCAGAAGGAAACGTGGCAATTATCGAAACCGTGTCCATTTCAACTGGTTGACCTTCAAGTTCTTGAGATTGATGAAGCCTTTGAGCTTGCTGTTGTGCAAGGACTTCAGCTCGGATGTCTGGGGGAAGAGCAGCAAGAAATTCTGGGTCGATATCCCCAGAATTCTGTTCTTCAGCATTTGAAGACTGAGCCGCTGGACCCTGCTGAGCGGAAAGAACTTCAGTACGCAACTCCTCTGGGAGAGCATCTAAAAATGCAGGATCAATTGATCCAGAACCACCATCACTATTCATCTGCTGCTCAGCAGTGGTACTATCTTGCTCTGCTTCTCGACTAGAATTCTCTGAAACCTCAGTAACACTATGAAGAGGTACATCTCTCCCACCAACAGCTGTTGAATTCCCTAAAGCCACATTTGTTCTTCTTGCACGTGCAGCCTGTGGATCAGATATTCTGTCTGAAGAACCTTGCCTTTCTCCACCATCATCATGGCCATCTGCACTTCCAATTTCAACATCTAGGCTTCGAAGGCTTTCCCCTAAAGTGGCCCCACTACCACTACTTTCTTGGCTCACTGCTTCAATAACACGAACAGCTGCATCATTCTGCTCAAATTGCATTTCAACAGATTGTTGATGTATGTTTGATGCATCTGTTCCTTGCAGAGAATCAGTAACTGCAGGTCTCCCATCAGCATTGAGAGAGCTATCAGTTGCTGCAGAAGATGGAAGCACATTAGCATTTTCATTATTTCCACTGTTTACTACTGGAATCTCGGGTGTAGCACCAGGCCCTGATCCCTGTAACTGGCTACCTTCACCATGGGTCTGAGGTTCCACGGTTGATGTGTTGTGATCAGAAGTTTTCTCAGGGACAGGTCGCCTGAGTTGGGAAACAAGCAGCTCTTCAAGGCCTTGTGGTACAGTAGCTGCACTAGACCCACTGCTTTGCTGGCTCTCATCAACCCACAAGTTCAAACGATGGCTATGACGCCCATTCCTCAAAGACCGGAAAATAGTATCCAACCGTGATGAGGTGCTGTCTGAGTTTCTATTTGAAATAATCATATCACGGGCATTTTCTGGAGAGGACCAAAATAGAGAGAGAGGTGGAGGGTTGTTAAAAATAGAGATGCATATAGAACTACAATCTTAGTAAGCATTAAGTTGTAAATTACAAAAAGTATACATATTATTAAAAATACGGAAAAGAAAAACCTGACTGCCTTGTAGATGCTGAGTGCAGTGATGAAGGTCCCACTAAAAGAGGATGAGTTGAAGGCCCTGAATTCTCTCCACTGCGCCCCAGGGGACTGTAAATGGATGTGGTACGTTCATGACGTCTAGAACCAAAAACTTCAACTGGCATTACATGAAGAGCTTCACTGGTAAAGCTGTGGTCTCTGCCTAAGACTTCAATCTGGTCAAACACATCCATTCCATTGATACCCTCCTCTAACCTTAGAATAACTCCACCCTCATCATCACCATCATCCTCATCATCTTCCTCCAATACTTCGTCATCAAACTCATCATCATCTATCTCATGATCATCTTGATCTGTGTCAGGATGAGACAGGTGATGTACATCATCTTCCTCCAAATCATTATGGTCCTCATCTTCGTCATCGTCATCTTCTTCCACTTCATCCCCCTCATCTCCCGACATCTCCTCATCTTCATCATCACCAAGGTTTTCTTGCTCATGGGGCTGAATTTCAAAATGAATCCCCAGATTGTCTACACCATTTCCAAGACCCCTTCCATTCTCAGAAGTTTCTTGCATATAATCATCCTCAGTAGCAGGAGCAAAACCTCCATCAATATCCTGGTCATGCTCCATATCATCTGTAACAGCTTCAGACCCACCATAATTTTGGACAGTGTTGAAAGATTCAATGTGGTCAGCTGCAACTGCATCACGGTTGGACTGAGATACCATTTCCATGGACTGTGATGCATCAACAATATTATCTGCTCCCCCAGACTGATTCTGGTCAACAGGTTTGACAGAATTCTCACCTTTGATAGCAGAAGAATCAGCAGAATGAACATGCTCCTTGGTTACAAGTTCCAAAGCTTTTATTAGCCCTGTTACAAATTTAGGTGACTCAGAATTATCCAAATCCAGCACTTCAAGCGTGCGTGTTAATGATGCAACCAACCCAACATCTATAAAAGTGGCCGACGCTTCTGCTGAGATGCATGAACCAGTTGGCGTACGAGCAACTAGTATATCATTCAGCAAATCAATAAAAGTCTGCATATCACTGCTTGGAGGTTTGAAACCTTCGCAGGAATCAACAAAGTCATTGAAAATACAATTAATCTCTGTA
This sequence comes from Gossypium arboreum, assembly GCF_025698485.1. Lineage (NCBI taxonomy): Eukaryota > Viridiplantae > Streptophyta > Magnoliopsida > Malvales > Malvaceae > Gossypium > Gossypium arboreum. The sequence continues at coordinate 26,161,202 of NC_069074.1, read as the reverse complement.
AATACTCTCTTCCTGGCCTCTGCTGATCGCACACAAGATGCAACCAGAAATTGACTAGCCCTGGTTGCAAGTTTATGCCTCCAGTCACCATCAATTTTCCTTTCCTTCTTTGAATTCCGGGAATATGGAATAAAACTGTGAAGAAAATGGTGAAATATTCCACAAGTGGATAAACCAGTTGACATCCTTTGATGAGGGAGCCTGCAGCTACTAATTTCAGCATCTCTTCGGAGGAGCACATTCACAGATGAAGCATACATTAACAGAATCTCTGACAAAAGTTTCAAGATGAAGACCATCTTTGCAAGTGATGCAGAAGCATCTTGACCAGAAGCTTCATTCTCCTCAGACACAGTTGCAATGGCTTTTCCTTTACCCTTGCTAGCAGTAACATCAATTTCCATATCAGTTGATGTTGGTGCATCAACAGGCACCTCTGTTTTGACATCATCTGTCAAGGGAGGCACAAATGCACTAACTGAATCCAAAAGAAGCTCGATCACAATTACAAAGCTTTGAGGATATTTTCTATGCATTTTAACAGACTTAGAATTCAAATCATTAAGTCTTCCAGGCCCATTTCCTGGACCTGCTGAGTTCACATTGCACAGATTACCCTTTCCATCACTTTGAGGTGCTTTATCTTTGTCCGATGCTTTCTCCTTATCTTTTTCTTTCTCCTTGAATTTATCTTTGTCACGATCTTTAATCAAAACAATATAAGGTCTGTCACCAACCATCTCAACTTGGCAGACAGACTTAACAGACTGCATAAATATAACCGGATCACGTGAAATGACAGAACTTAGGTTGACAAGGAAATTACGTGGACTGACCCTTCCATTAGAATGCCGATTAGCCATAGCCGAAAGACTATGCTTTATTTCAGCTTCCATTGCCTGCTGCAAGGTTTGAGGATCTTCAAGGACATGATGGATAATGGTAGCAGCAACATTATCAAACCCAGGAAAAAGACTACTTGTCGGCAACAAAAGAAGTGAACTTACACCACCACAATCAAGAAAATGAACAGCAATAGAATGGGTTCTAGTTAGAGTAGAACATAGCTGCAGAACAGCATGCATTGTTTCAGATGGAAACTGGTTTCTTATACAACTACAAGCAATCTCTATCAGTCTCTTCTGCTCATGAATATCAATATGTCTTGCAGATCCAAATGAGCAATGCAACTTACTTTTCTTATCTTCATCAATACTAACAGATGTCTGCTGACAACTAACATTGTCCCCTTTCAATTGCTCAACAATTTCAGTATTCAATTTTTGATCCACCTGAAGTAGCCTATCAAGAGCAAGGAAAGCAGTTGTTACCCACTTTGGAGCTTGACGCTTCTCCTTGTCCGCTGAACCAGTGTCCCATTCAAAAAGTAAATCGGTCACAAGTTTTACCAGTCCAGTCTTTGAGGCAATTTCCCGTGTCTCCACATCCTCATAAAGGATTAAAGCAAGAACATGGAAAAGGGCAGAGAGCAGAGAATTGTTTCTGCCATCAGAAGCAGAACTAGAATCTCTCACTTGGTCAAGAATGAAGGAAATGACACTGGACCTACATTGACCATCATTTTGGGAGCATATTAATACAAGGAGATCTCTAACTGGGAAAGCTAGAGGTTCCTTCATCTGAAGCAGCTTTGTACATGTTGACAACAATTCCTCAACAGGAGGAAGTTGGACCATCTCTTCTTCAAGTTCCTGGCTATTTTCATTTGTAACATCTACATTTGTGTCAGTTTCAGGGTTCCCAAGAGACATGGCAAGTGCACGAGCAAGTTCATCATCCTCCTGGGTTTCCTCTGGATGGGAGAATAACCACTCCATTGCTAACTCCACACTATTAGATCCAACTTGTCTCAGAGCTTCTTCTGCCCTAGACCTGGAAAATCCCATCTCAACAATTGTTGCAATAGCAGTTTCATTTGGAGGGGGCCCAGTAATACGAGCACTATTGCTGCTGGTAACATCTTTCACTTCAACACCAGAGTAAATGTGCCTAATGATAGATATAACTGTGGTGATGAAAACGTAACTGCAATCAGTAAACTGTGGATGAGTCCATACTGGAAGAACTGCCTTAAGCACCATAGATTGAAGCACCTTTACAAAAGTTTCAGCATCCCTTGGGAATGGAACATCTCCATTTGCAAGTGGTTGCACAAGCAGGTGTTTGGTGAATGGGGACAAAATAAAAGAAGATGCCACCAGGTGGGCCATAAGTTTGCCACAGCTAGCTAATGCACCATAAATCCATGCATGATCTCCATCTTCCTTTTCATCCTGCTTTACATTACCATCATCCATATCCATAGGAGAAGCTGGAGCCCTATTAACAGCAAATAGTAATTGACTGGTAGCTTCAAAAGTTGTCAAAACTGATTGTACAACTCCACATCCATATAAGCAGTTTAACATAATAGCATTACAAGAATCAGGCCTGTCCTGGAGAACACTATCAATGAAATCAATAACCTTACCGAAGTAGCGACACTTTGTAGATATGGATGCTTCTGAACCAGAAGAATTTACATGACCTCCAAAGTTCATGTGACCCAATGCAATAGAGGAAAAACTAGAAGCAACAGATTTTGCTGCAGGGGATGCATTAACTGTATCATCCCGACGATGAGAAGGAAGTAACATCACTTTTCCCAACTCTTGAAATAAATGGGTAATGTGGAAGGAAAGTGACCTCATCATATCACAGCAAGAGGTGTGGTATGACCTCTGCTTGTCATATTCCTTTTTGTTGGCCGTTCCAGAAACATTTGATGAAGTAGAATGACTGGCTCCAAACCGCATGTTTGAACCATCAATACCCAATCTCTGATGAAAGCCACCGGCTCGGCCAAGGTCACGGTAAAGGTTTACAAGGTCAAAGAACTGGGATTCAATACTCCATCCTGGCGTCCTCCGCCTTAATAATGGATCAAGGAACCGTCTGAAGGAATTCAACCTCTGCTCTTCGGTATCACTTGCACTAGATTCCCGTTGCTGTGAATCAGGCTCAGCAGAACTAGCACTAGCACCATCATCATCTGCTTCAAGTTTGGCATCTTCAAGGAGAGCAATCTGCCATAAGATTTCTCGATGGACAGAACCAATGTCTTCCAGAACATCTTTGCTGCCATTTCCAAGTTCAGCAAGCAAAGCACTAACCCAACGATTATCTTTGGACGCAGCAAGAAATAGAAGGAACTCAACAAGGAAAAGGGGAGAAAAGACTCCATCATCAGGCATCAACTTAGGATCCAGTAAAAAGGACCCTGAAGCTGCACCAAATCCACTCATAGCTTTCTTCAAATGTTCACCAAGAGAAGAACAAAAGGCACGAGCAAGAGGAGCAGAGTGATGCTGAGTGAACCCCTTAAAAACCATGGTGCTATGTAAAGCAATAGACATCCCCTCAGATGATTTTACAATACTGGGTCTCAAAAGAAGCTTCAGTAGAGCCTCAATTCCTGATTTCTCCACAAACAGACGACATGTTTCAGAATTCTCTGTAGTTCTATGAAGCAAAACCATCAGATGCAAAATGCACAATTGAAGAAACTGTTCATCACTGATTCCTTCATTTACAGAATCCACTGCACCAACCAGACAACACTGCTCTTCATTTCCTTTGTCTACGGAATCAGTTTCCATTGCAGTACTCTCAGTAACTTTTTCCACAGATGATGACCTAGAGAAACCACTACTGTCCCCAAAGGAATCAATTTTATTCACAATTTCAATAAGTATATCAACACCACTGCTCCTCAATGAAGATACATGGCGCAAAAGCTCTTCAACTGCATTTGCAAAAGGAACAATTGCCTCATTCATCACCAACACATACTTCTTGCTAGTAAAGATGTCAACAAGGAATCGCAATGCTGAAGTTTCTTTCACTGCTTCCAAGCCTTTGGCATTAAGACATATGGCACCAAGGCCATTTGGAACACATGTTATAGCCTTTGAAGATGGAAGTACCCCAGATAACACTGAAGATAAAAAGGCATCTGGAAGACCCAAATCAAGCAGTGCAGGAAGACAAGTTGGGTCTTTATGGATAATTTCACTCATTACAGTCACAGCAGAGTAGTATATATCACCTCCAAATTTATCTGCATCCCTATATATGAGTGTCAATGTACCAGGCAGTGAACTTTCATTAGGATTCTGCGGTCTAGTGGAGTTTGCAGGAGCATATGTAGCAGAACCAAGAGCCTTCAAAAGTACCTTTATAAGCCTCTTTTGGGAATGCAACTGGTCATCATTGTATCCAGAGTATTCACCATAGACCATTGAATGATCATTTCCACCAGAGATACCAGTAACTCTATGCACTTCTATTTGTAGCCTCTGAGCTAAAAGCTCCACTCCACCGAGTTCTCTAAGCAATGTTACAGCTGAACTACTGTAATCCATTAGCTTTTGTAGAGCTTTTACAGCTAAATAGACGAGATGCATATGACTCAGGTCAGAATCCTCCAAGAGAGGTAAAAAGGTTGGAACCATTCCTGACCCTCGAATATTACTCCCTGATGCAGATGATGATGTGATATGAAGCAGATAGAACTGAAGAAGGGCCTCAATGAAAGAGAGAGATGATGGATCACTAGAACCTTTGAGTGACAAAACTGCCTTCTGGAGCACATTCAGCAGGATCATCCGATTCCCAGCAGTGAAACTAATACTAGATCCACTCAAAATTCGTGCTCGGTCATGAGATGCCGAATATGCAGCTAACTGAGCACCCAATGCAAGCATTGCAAGAGTTCTAATATTTCCTGGAATAGTTTCTTCTGACCGCACTATCCTGATTAATTCATTTGTATACTCCGGTTCATTTGCAAAAAAAGCTGTCAGCTCATCATTAGCATCATTAGACTTAACAAGGACAATAAATGCAAGAAGGCAAATCCTGCTGTACAGCCTGCATATCCCGGGCGACCGAAAGGCATGTGCATATCTAATTCTTGTTAGCAATGAAAACCGGAGCTCAGGTGGTACATTATACTGCTCAATGCATTGCTTCATTATTAACAGATCACCCTCCTTACGCAAATGCAGATCTGGAATGTGTATGACTCTCAAAGTAGAACTTGAATTGCCAACACTTTGTTCAGTGCTTTGAGTATTGAGCCCATGCAATTCAAAATAAAGGCTAGAACCAATCCGGTGTTGAGACTTATCACCAACATTTTCATTTTCTATGTCGGATGGAAACAAGCTAAGCCCTTCCTCCTGTGTTCTCTCATTTGCCAAAACACATGAATACAGGCCCAATCCCTCCTCCTTGCTCCCCCATCCCTGAGCAAGAGACAGCAGATAGCTGTTTACTGAGCCACATCCAATCAACTTACCACTACCATGGACCTTGGAAGGATTTATTTTAACAAGGGCAAAAAGAGTCTCCAGTGTAGCTATAAGAATTTCAGGATCAGTGGATGAAAGTAGAAGCTTGAAATTCTGAAAGGAGAATGACAGAGTTGTATTAGATAAAATAACATTGGAAGACATAGATAGAGGATCCCATAAATTTACAAGTTTGCAAGTCACTGTAGTTAAAAGAACGATTTCCGACACCATGTCAACATACCTCCAAGCCATCAAATGAACTTTTGTTGTGGCAATTCTCCAAGATTGTTTGCATTACTCGTAGTATTTGAAGAACTGCTTGCTTCGGAACTGGACTATCATCTTCTAGAATTTTATCTGACAGTAGAAGATCATTCCTACAAGACAAGTAAGTCTTGAAATATGTATCAAAATGAAGAAAGAGTGGCCTCCAATGATGAAAATTCCCCTGAGTTAAAAGCAACAAGTGAGTGAGGAACTAAAAAAAAAAAAAAAGATGTATAAACAAGAGAAACAAATATACAAAATCACCTTACTGTACTCCCATCGAAAGCCTGAAAGAGGTATTGCTATATCCTGTAATGGACTCTGGATCACTTTATCAATGAATGCTTTAATTTGAGGAGGCTGCAAGCGACAGTACATATAAAATTTATTTCCCAAAAATAAAGAAAGAAAATAAGGCAGCTTTCTAAGCCATTCAGACACGCTCTAGAAGCCAGTTATATTCTATTTAACCAAGTTTAATAGCAACCATTATATAAAGCGCCATACATACATATGTTCCCCAAATCATGTGCATATATAGTGTAGGGTCAATATCCCCTAAAGGACTGTAGGAGTATGAATGAGTAATAAAATAAACAATGCATGGAAAGGGGAGGGGTAATACCCTTACTTTCAAGCATAAAACTAAAGAGAAAGTTGAAGCTTTATGTGAAGTAAACTGATGGAAATACTTAATGTCAAGGAAAAATACCATTTACTCAATGCATAAAAAGCTTTTTATATCTTGACTAACTGATGTTTCATGATTATTCTTAACACACGGTTAACATTAAAATAGCTGTTGCTTAATTGCCTTCTTATGAAATGCACTTGAATGTTTCACACGCAAAATGATAAAAGAAAATATATAATTCTTCTAACACTCATGTGGCAACAGAAAATGTATACTATCAAGGAGATAAGAAGCACTTCATCAAAGGTCTAAAGCATACCAAGCAAAAACCTAACTGAAATTGATTGTAAAATCTGATAATATCAATTAACATCTTTGAATAAAGAATGCATGCATATACATATCTATCAAATCCATTTTGATAGCACCTATATACACTTATAGTTCAATACCAGAATAAAAAGATATCAAAACAACAAATTACATTCAATCACAAGCACAAGCACTAAACCACACAATAATAAAAATATTATAAAAATAAAAGGTTGCCAAATAACTGGCATTCATCAATTTAAATTGTCTAAGAACTCTTAAAATTGGCTTAGAAAGCATTTAACGGAAGAAAACAAACTGTTCTCTCTAACTTCAAACAAATAAATCCATACATATATTGACAAAAACAGTACTAAGAACAATAAAGTAAGCTTAGAACCATGAAGAAGACTTCATACCTAGGAAAAAATAATACAAAATTCACAATTTACTAACATAGTTTTTCCCAAAAAGAAAAAATATACATAGTGAAAAAAATCATCACATCATATGAAGACTGTCTGAGCAAAGTACATGCTAAAATTTTCTAATTCAATATTAATTTCTTTTTTAAAATCACTTTTTTAAGTTAAAATCACCACATCTTACTTGAAGTGAATGATCTTCAATAGTAAATGTGCATCATCCTGTCAGCTCAACATTGTGCAATATTATAACCAACTCCAGATCATTGCACTAATTGTTAGAAAAATATTTGTAAATACTGAAGGCTTATTTCAAATAAGGGCCTCAAGAGTAAATTTGCATCATCCTGTTAGCTCAACTTTATGCTTTTACACATTTTGATAATATTCATATTATAAAGATTTTGAAGCATTCGTGTTTTAGTTTTTTCCTCCATTAATCATGTGAGTGTCTAATATTCTCGGGTCCGTGCAATAGAGGAGAAGCAGTCAGTAGAATCGCAGAACCAGCCAAACAGTCTATAACAACCAAAGGACCAAACCTTAACAGAGGAAACATGAAGAAACTAGCACAACAGTAAAATGCTAAATCACTACGACAAAGGAGTAATAATTTAAAACCCTAATAGGTGCGCCAAACAGTGCTAGATTCTGATAAACCCTAATCAGAAAGCATTTTCTCCGGAAATTTTAAACAAGTAAAAATTCAAAACAAAATAACAATAATAATAACTCACCGGCTCAGAGTCGAGTTTGATAGAAGGACTGATGGTGGTTTCACCGGACAAAAGCTGGCGAAGCCTAGAAGGCAAAGTCGATCTTATATTCGCCATCTACTTCTCTACTTTCAATAACTACAAAGGAACACCCCAAAAAATAAATAAATAATAAAGCACAAAATCATACCCCTAAACTACGAAAATCAAAGATTGCTCCAGAATCCAAAATTTTCAAAGCAGATCAGATATTAGATTAAGTAAAATATAGAAAAATTAACAGTCCAAAATAGAGAGCGAGAGAGGAGACCTGAAAAAGGAGATGGAGAAGAGCGATGGATGCTTATACATCAATATAATAAAGCATGAAATTCAATAAAATTTGTTAGAGATTTTCGAAGATAACGATAAAAAAGAGCGAGAGAGAAAACCCCAAGAGCAAAACAAGAGCGGAGAAATATAAGAGGGGCGGAGGCTTTGGGTGTTTTGATTTTGTGGGTGACTTTACATGGTGTTTGTTTAAGAAGAAAATGAAGGCCAAGGGATCAGAGAAAAAAGGAAAAATTTAGGGTCTATGAGGGGTAAATTGAAAGGAAAGAAATAGTAAAAGGATTGGAATGTAAATAGGTAAAAGTTTTAGTGAGATAGAAAAGCGAGCAGCTGACACACACAGTGCTTTGATGCTACAATGTGACAAAGGGGTCATTTTTGTAACAAAATTTTTGCTTTCTGACCCTTCTATTTTACTCTTTTTTTATTTTGCATACTATTTTTGTCTTTTTTCTTTCTACTCCTCTTTGTTTTTCCCTTTATGTCTTTTATTTTATAACAAATATTAATAAATTCTTTTTAACTGTATTAATAAATTATTAGTAAGTATATTTTTTAGTTATTCAACTTTAAAATTTATAAAATGATCATTCAACTATTTAAAAGTTTTGTTTAAGTCACTAAACTATTAAAATTACTATTTTATGTCATTATCTGCTCAAAATGTTTACACCAATCAAAAGCTCTTACTGCTCTTTTCTCTTATGCAGTTCAATTATTTTCATGAAATAGTTTTAAACATCACAAATTTGTGAACCAAAATTCAAACAGTTTTCTTCTTCGATCTCCAACATTGGCCATCGGATCAACTTAAATCTAAGGAATGTTCTACTCGTTGATAGGTATTGATCCATAATACATGAAACTTTGATTATGGTTCAAATGTATACATAAATTTTGATTCAATTGTACACATTTAAATAAATTAACCTATCAATTTATTTTTATATTTGATAAATATAATTATTTGTGCATGTAATATATAAAAATAATATGATGCTATATCAATAGTTGTGTTAATAATTTATAAGAATTGGATAAAATAAAATTTTCATATATAAAATTACACAAAATCAAAATTCATATATAAAACTATATATTAAATCAAAATTAATGTATAATTTTCTTGTTAGTTATACTTATTAGTGTGTATTTTTTTTCTTTGCTTCACTCTTAAGTAATTTTTCAAGTAATTCTTTTATAGATACTTTTGAGTACCTTAATCTATTCCAAATTGTGTATTGATAATCTATAATGGAGTATAATATTATATATATAAAAGCATAAGCGTGAACAAACTTTTGAAAAAGTTTTATTATTCATTATATTAATAAATTATATTAGAATAATAATTTATTAATATATTATTACTTATTATAAGATAAAATTAAAAGTAACATTTTAAAGATAAAAGTAAGTTTAATTGTTAATTTTTTAACATAATTGAGTAAATTAAAAATAATATAAACCCCTTATAAATAGATATTACATATATAATTAATTATTATATGATAATAACAATATTAATTTAATTGTGCATTCAATTTTTACTATATGTTTTTTAATAAATATTATAAATTATTATTATAAAACAATTATAAATATTCTGTTAATAGTGTTTTTATATAAAATATCAACTAATTTTAATTATCTTTCATTTTATTAATATTTTTCATTATTTGTGTTACAATTATTGTTACTTGACTAAACCTTTGTGGTCTATTAAATGATATTTATTATTTTAAAATAATTATTACTTAATTAATGTTAGAATTATATACAAATTAAAACTAAAATTTAGCATTATAAATATTTGTGTTAGCAATGCATTTTCATTCAAGTAGTATTTAGAGGATCACCTAAAAAAAATTAACTTTTGTATTGTTTGGTAGGTTTTGTCTTCGATGTCATGTCATCATTTTATTAAGTGGTAATCGAAATTAACGGATGAATGACTCAATATCATGGTGACTCAATAACATGGGATCATAATAGAACTTTTGATTATTAAGTAATCAAAACATAACTTTAACCTTAATCTAGTTACTGTTTATAATAATTATCCATACAAATATTAAATCATTGTTAGATATATAATTTAAGTACAATAAATATTTTAATTTAGAATTAATATATAATTCGAGATGTGTATACAATGTAATCGGTTGTCATTGATAAAAAGAAAAAAATCAATTGAGCCTTAAAAAAAAAAACCATGCTATTGAGCTCTTAATGACCAAAAAAATAATCAACTAGGCCATTTCATTAACAGACTGTTAGTTGAGTGGTTTAACTGCTAAGGGCGCTAACATGGCAACACTTGGAGATGACATGTCAAAAATTTTCAATAAAATAAATATTTAAAACAATTCTTTAAAAAATATAAAAAATAATTCAAAAATAATTAATAAAAATTACATTTAGAATGGACGTGGACTTATGTTATGATCGTCTAGGTTCATTTGAATTTGGATAACCATTTGTCCAGATTTATTTTGATGAGTTTAAAACTAAAGAAGTTTAAAAGTTATAAAAATATTAATAATTATTTATTAATTCTAAAAATTTGAAAAAATCAATAATTTTATAAAAGTAACTTTTATATATATTCAAGTAATTTTACATGATATATAAAAATTTCGATAATTTTATTAATAATTTTTAATAAAATTTTAAACATAAAAAGTATTAATTCAATTTTTAATTTTAATTTTTATATTTAAGTTTAAAAAATTAAAGAAGTTGACTTTTTTACTAACGTGGCATGCCACATCAGCATTCTGTCACATGACATATTTTGGTATTGCTATGTCAACACCTTTAACGATTAAACCGGTTAACTAACCGTTTCTGTTAACGAAAGGGACTAATTAATTATATTTTTATCATTAAGGACTCAAAGATTGCACTTTTTTTAAAGTCTCAATTGATTTTTTTTTATTTATTGCTAAGGATTTCTTTTATTGTTAAGCCAAAAAATTATATTCTAGTACCACTTAATCATTTATCTAGTTTGCAGTTAATTATGTTGCATGTCTCTTTTATTAATTTTTCTTCTTCAATGTATTTGATAGTTTTTCATATTTGAAACGATTTTTCAATTATTTTGTAATTATTTAAATTTTAATTTAAAAATTAGAGTTGCATCAAATGAAGGTACATGCCAAACAAAAATGTGAGAAAGAAAAACAAACCTAAGTTTTGCAAAATATTAAATGTTAAATACTTTTAAAATATATTATTACATAATAACTTAATTGGATATAATTAAAAGATTAAGGGCTTATTTGAATATCAATTAAAGAGTAAGGGCTTATTTGGATATAACAAAAGTATAAAGGTTTATTTAAATACAATGACAATGTTTAAACATTTATCTAGTATAATAACATAAAACTTTTATCTTAATCTTTTAACAAAAACTTCACTTTGATTAGCATAATATGTTATGTTACAAATTTTCAATGATAATAATACATGTCTCACTCTGAATCGAAAAGTATAGAGGTTCACTCCCTATGAAAAAATCACTGGTTAAACAAACCAAAACCCAAATCCTTAAAAACAAAGTTAAAGGGAGCAACACTAATAGCAAAACAGGTGGATCTCACAAGAAAGGGAGGGATTAAGGATTGCTACAAGCATAATCATGATGAAAAGCTAGTTCCATCCTAATGAAACATGATGGAGCTAGATCAAAGTCAAAGTTCGAAATCATGTAGCCAGAAACACGAGCAAGGGAAGAATCAAGATATAAGGAAAAGGCACCGAATATATGATCCAAACGAACATGCGATTACACATAAATTTTAGACTCATATCCGATACCCTTTCAATTGATCGAATTTTCCCTAATAAAATAAAACTAAGCACAAACCAAATAGATAATATAAATAAACATCATAAAGAAAATGAACATGAACAGGGCAAAGGTTGGTCACAGCTACATGATTATACAAGGGTAGGGTTATTTGCCCAAGCCTAAAGGTCTATCAAAATTTTAGAGGGATTGGACAAAAATATTAAGTCTGAAAATGGGCTTGGACAAAAAAAATTGGTTCGTTTAAAATATTAGCCGAGCTCAACCTCCAACATTGCAAGGCTCAAGCTTGATATTTTTATACAATAAGAATGTATGCAAGAGATCCCTCTATTATATGGACCTGATCAAATTAGTCATTCTACTATTAAATGGATCACTTTAGTTATTATACTATTAAAATGAATCAAATAAAATTAAAATGGAATAGAGTTAATATTTTTAAAACTTTTATTATTTTGTAAATGAAATATTTGTTTAAAATTGAATTGCAATTGAAAAAAAAATCAAGACATTTTTATACATTAAATGTCAACTCTATTACAATTTGGATTTATTTTATTCTTTTAATAAAATAGAGACCAAAATGATTCATTTAATAGTAGAGAGACTAGTTTGATCCAATCCTTATAACACAGAGGCATACTAAGTACTTTAACCTTTTCTAATATATTATTTATATATTTGTATTCTGCATTGCATCAAATTACATTTATAATAACATATAATACTATGATGTAAATATTAGATAATATGTTAATTTGTCTATATTTAAAATTTTAATAAAGAAAAACAAATACTTAAATATTATTTTAAAAATAACATTAAAATTTAAAATATTTAAAACTTTTTGGATTAACCATGTATAACTATTGACGAGTTTTGGTAAAATTTAAAGTTCAGATTTTGAGACAGATCGAACTTAGGCAAACATAAAGTTTATTAACTCTATACATATAGTTAGGGATGTCAGTGAGGCAAGTTTTGCAGGGTCCCACCCCACTTCACACCCAATTCGGCGAGGATAGGTATAGGTTTCGCAGGTAATGAGACGAGGATGGATATAAAAATTAGACTCGTCGTGGGTAGTAGTGTAGGCGTGGGTATGACCTTGTATCTGCCTCATCCCCACCTACCCCGCATAATATAATAATCATATTTAAAAAATAAAATTTATAAAAATTAATTTAATAATTATCTTAATAGTATTTTACTAATTTAATAGTATTTAATTATTCCACTTGTGTTGCATTTGAAGACATTTATGATATATTTGAGACATTGTTTGTATGTGGATATTATGTAATGACTTTATTTTCTAAATTTTTTAAACTCGTGTTGAAGTTATATTTTATTTACCAATTAAAGTGTAAAGACAGCTCTTTTTTTTTTTAATGGTGACAGTTGGAATAATGTCACATATATAGTGGGAGTCTAGAGGACAGGTATTTCATACTTTTTTTATAAAAAAATTTTAATTATATTTATTTAATTGATACTTATAAATATATTATATTAACTGGGTCAAAGGGCGAGTATAGCTGGGATTATGTGGGTCTGGGGACCTACGTAGGTGGTGGGGCGGAGATGATTTTAGTCTTGCGGGTCGTGGGGCGGGAATGGGGATAAAAATTCTTAGCAGGGATGGATGCAAAGGGAGCACTCTCGCACCCGCCCTGCTTAATTGACATCCCTACACATAGTCCTGGCCATGAACATTTTTAATTGCATACATGCGGTGGAATTCCTCGCTTGAGGAAAAAACAAACACTCGATAAAAGCTTGCATCATGTCTAATGTTAGGATTTCGACCTGATTAAGCAACAAACAAGAAAATAACGGAATAAATTGAGAAATTAAACACACAAATTTAACGTGAAAAAACCCCTCCAAAGAGGATAAAAAACCACGGGCAAAGATAATTTTACTATAATGGAAAAAGAATGAAGAGTACAAAAAGATGGAGATAAAAACTAAACCCCAAAAACCCGAAAACCCGAAAACAAAGAACCCACAAAACGTAAACACAAAATTCTCTAAATGTGTTATGAGTTCTAATCTTTAATGGGCATATTTTCTAAGGTTGTAAAATAGCCTATTTATAGGCTAAATTCATAGATCAAATAATAATAAAATAATCTAAACTAATCAGTGTTTGATTGAAACAAGTAAACAGAGCTTAACTGAAAGACTATTTTTCAAATTTGACTGAAAATAGGAGTCATATTTAACAAATCTCCACCTTGACTCATATTTCTACAACGCCATCTTTGCCAAAGCCCGTCACGAGCCTATCTTAAACTATGCAGGGAATTAACTGAGTCGAATTTGTGCTTAGAAACTGGAAGACTTCTAGCCTTTGACTTGTACACTGCCAAATCAAAACTAACCTGGGTCTGATTTTCACGAACACAGTGCCCTAACTAGAACCTCTCTTCAGCAAAACAGTCATACCTTTTTCCCTCCTATGACCAAGTTGCCTCCACTCCAAACAAGTTGACTTCAACTCCGTAATGGACGAGAGACGTCCGATTTCACCGGTCACTGTATAACCTTCCAGAATATAAAGACTGCCGGTTCTTTTACCTTTTAACAAAACGAGAGCTCCATGAGATACTTTAATACCGCTCGACTCGATGTTGATTTTGCATCCTTTCAAGTTTAAAATACTTAAGGAGATGAGATTCTTTCGTAAATCAAGTACATATCTGACATCTGAGAATGTCCTAATTGTCCCATCGTGCATCTTAATTTTAACAGTACCAATACCAATTACCTTACTAGATGAATCGTTTCCCATGCGCACAACTCCACCTTCAATCGAACTGTATGTGGAGAACCATTCTCTATTGGGACACATATGAAAAGAACATCCTGAATCTAGGATCCACTCGGACGTGAGCTTAGTGTTATCACTTGTTGACAATAACAAGAAATCATCCCCATTTTCATTGGCCAAATTAGCACCAGCTACATCTTCCTCGTTACTCTCAGCAGCTTTTTTTATTTTGCAGTTTATAACAATCTACTTTGACGTGACCTAACTTTTTACAATAGCGACATATTTTATCTCGTTTCTTTGATGCTACCAAAACGGAAGCTTGCCTATCTGTCTTGCTATCCAAATGAAGCTCATTATCGAGTTTGTCTCTACTCAACAAATGACCCTTCACATCTTCGAACGAGAGTTTGTCTCTGCCATAAATCAGGGTCTCCCTGAAAGACTTGTA
This sequence comes from Gossypium arboreum, assembly GCF_025698485.1. Classification (NCBI taxonomy): domain Eukaryota; kingdom Viridiplantae; phylum Streptophyta; class Magnoliopsida; order Malvales; family Malvaceae; genus Gossypium; species Gossypium arboreum. The sequence goes on along the minus strand of NC_069074.1, from coordinate 26,146,111 downwards.
TGAAGAGGGTAAAGAACACAATAATAGCATAGCCTGATCTTCATCGTCAATATGAACCTTGACATTCTTTAAATCATTTAAAAGAGTAATGAATTGACTGATGTGATCTCTAAGAAGCTCACATTCGTTCATGTGAAACGTAAATAGACGTTGTTTCAACACTAAACGGTTAGCCAGAGACTTAGTCGCATAAAGAGTTTCTAACATTTTTCACAAGGCAGATGAGGTCTTCTCCATTAATATTGTATTCGTGAGGCACAACTGGATTGCAGATAAAGCTTTTTCATCAAGCTCTTCCCATTCTGTTTTATTTAGATTCTCAATCTTTTTCCCGATAACAACCTTTTTCAAGTCTGATTGAACTAGAATTGCCATCATTCGAACTTGCCACAGATTGAAATTTGTCTCACCATCGAACTTCTCAATTTCAAACCTTGTTGTTGGCATCTCTGAACGGGCTGATCTATGAAAATAAACTAGCTCTGATACCACTCATTAGGATTTTAACCCGATTAAGCAACAAACAAGAAAATAGTGGAATAAATTGAGAAATTGAACACACAAATTTAATGTGGAAAAACCCCTCCAAAGAGGATAAAAAACCACGGGTAAAGATAATTTTACTATAATGAAAAAGAACGAATAGTACAAAAAGATGGAGATAAAAACTAAACCCCGAAAACAAAGAACCCACAAAACGTAAACACAAAATTCTTTAAATGTGTTATGAGTTCTAATATTTAATGGACATGTTTTCTAAGGTTGTAAAAGAGCCTATTTATAGGCTAAATTCATAGATCAAATAATAATAAAATAATCTAAACTAATCAGTGTTTGATTGAAACAAGTAAACAGAGTTTAACTGAAAGACTATTTTTCAAATTTGACTGAAAATAGGAGTCATATTTAACATATAACAATGACAAAGATATCCCTCACACTTAAGTTCATGACAAGGCCCGTGGAAGCAAAATAAAAACCCTTTCAGACTAGAAAGGAAAAAGGTCGATAGGAAAGTTGTTCTCTCCCAACTTGGACGATAAGTGAATCAACTTCAAGAAGAATGACAATGAGCAGACAAAGCCCACCAAAAGATGTGAGATCCACTCGTGATGGAGGAGGAGATGGCAACATCAAGCAAGAGGGAAGGCAACTTAAGCAATAGATGGAGGTGGATGCCGTCGACCAGATGGACAGATGGCCACTCATGCACCAAAAAGGACGCTAGAGAAAGAAGAGAGGGAAAAAAGGCTTTTCTATTTTGGCTCATAACTCATATTTTTATCAATTCTTTTTTAGTATTTAATCAAGTTATAATCGGGAAAAAGAAGATTATGGGTGAGTTTGGATGGACGGTGGGATGTGGTGTGGTGCTATGCGTTTAGCTTTGTAACAGCCCGTTTTTCAATGGTGTAAAAAAAAAACAGTGGTTTTGGGGCCACCAAATCCGACGAGTAAGTTTGTAAATATTATTATTTAATATTTACGAGACAAGTGTGATTTTTAAAAAAGTTTTTGATTTGATAATTTATGTTATATAAGTGACTTATTAAGTTCAAGTGGTTTTAAAAAATAAGGTATTGGGGCCTTGTTTTTATAAATTGAGTCGTAAATGTTTTTGTAAAAATTTACGGAGTGTCGTTAAGGTGGTATTAAAGTTTCGTTAAGAAATTTTAACGTTTCGATAGTTAATTAATTAAAAATGACCAAATTAAAAAATTTCCCGGGACTCCTTTCCCGTAAATCGGACTCGTAAATATTTTAGGAAGTTGTGTAGTTAATTAAGTTTCGATTGAGTGAATTTACTTTAATTAAAAATAAATTAGGTATAATGACTAAATTGCATATAAGGTGAAAGTTAAATTATATATTAAAGAAAAACTAAAAGAACTAAAGAAGCAATTATGCTATTGTTGTTAAATGAGGCTGCATAATATAGATATTTATAAAACTTAAAGTTAAAATATATATATATTATAATATTATAGTATTATATCTTAATCATTAAGTATATAAAAGAAACAAAAAGAAATATAATAGAAACGAAACAGGGAGAAAAGAAAGAAAAGAAAAGGGAAAGAAAGAAAGGATAAATTAGGGTTTCAAAGTTCAAAATTCAATTGGTCAGTCAATTTAGTCCATTTTCTTGTAATTTTTATGTTTTTGAGATCCCGGTGTTAAATGCTACTCAATCTATGTTGAAATTTTAGAAATTATTAAGTTTTTAAATATTGCCTATGTTGAATAATTTGAGAATTAGGGATTAAATTGATAGATTTTTAAGCTAGAAATAAAAATAAAAAATTGTAGAATAAATTGTAAATTTTAAGTAATAGAGACTAAATTGTGAAAATTTAAAATTGAAGGTTTTAAGTGAAAATAGGAGTCAAATTTAGTTTAAAGTGGACATTGAATGAAAGTATATAATTAATTATGAAGAAATAAAGCCAATCTCGGTTTAGGGACTAAATAGGAATTTAGAAAATATTGAGTAAAAAGTTGAAGTTTTTAATGCGAAATTGAATTATATTATATTGATGAATTTTAATTGTTTTAATGCGAAATTTCGCTTTGTAATTCTATAATCCGAATTTAATTATTAATTGTTGTATTTTGATTTAATGCTTACGGTAAGTGATTGAGGTGAGTATTTGGTATTTTAATATTGAATTGAATTTATATGTATATGTATATGTGATTAAATTAAAAATTGATATTGGATATTGATTGTTTTTGAATTGTGAAATTAAACCCTATTAACTGTATCAGGCTAAGTCAGATACTGATGACATGTCATAGGATTGGAAGAGTTCAGGGATTTCTTTGACTTCGAGTCGATGAGACACTTGGTGTCAATTTACTACTTCAGATTAATTCGATGAGGCAGTGGATGCCAATTTACTTCGGTTTAGCCGATGAGACACTAAATGTCAATTTATTACTTCGAATTGTTCAATGAGGCACTGGGTGCCAAACTGGTGTGTTCTGGTTGGATCCGTGTATCCGTTCGAGTCCGAGTCGTGTTCATAGGGGTATATGAATAATAAAATTTTGGCATGGTATGAGAAATGGAAGTGAAATAGTGAATTGAAAATAGAATGTGAAATATGTTGCAAATATATGGAATATATGAGTTATATACTCATGAAATGAATATGGAATGGATAATGCAATTGTATGATGAAATGTGAAATAAATTGTGAAAATCTATTTATATAGCAAGTATGAGAATTGAGATATTTGTGAAACAAATGAAATATGATATGGTTGTTGTAATATTTAAATATTAATATGTGCTTATATTTCAATTGTATATTTATAATTTATTATCTTTAAATATTGAATTATAGAAATATCACTGAGTTTTACTTAGCATACGATTTTGTTTCCCATGCGTAGGTTAGGTACTTAGCTTTTGATCGCGGATTTAGCATCCAACAACGATCCCGAACTCAAATGTGGTGATGTTTATTCTTTGTGTCGGCATGTACCTAGGGTGTCTAAATAATAGTTATTTTGTGATTTGATTGTAAATGAGGTTATAAGTTTAATTTGGTTGGTTTTATACATATAAATATGTGTTTGTTTTTGAAGTCATATTATGGCATGGTAAATTAAACTAAATCTATATAGGTGCACGAGAATTTAATTCTATGTTTTAGTACTCATGAACTAGGCAAAATTGATTTGGATTTGATATGTATATAATTTGGATTAAAATGATGTTTTGATGATATGAAATGTTTGAAATTTTTATCTGTTTAATCTGTAAATTCCGTTAATGCTCTGTAACTCGGTTCCGGCGAGGGATACGGGCTGAGGGTGTTACAAGCTTACTTTTATCTCACACTGCAGTATCACTACAGTATCTGATCTCACCGTTACTGGTGTTTTTACACTTACTGCAGGTAAACACACTGCCATCCAAAGCTACCTTACATCAACAGGATTTGGACCCCAGTAGTGGATGTGCCAATAAAAAATCTCAACCATTATCCGCTTATACTATTGTCATATTTTACCAATCAAATTAAATCTTTTAAGCTAAAAGGCCATTAAAGCTCTCGAACGTTAAAAAGAAAATCGATTAAGTCCATATAGATATATATTGCCTTCAATTGAGCCATTGACTGTTAAAAGTTCAATCAGTTAAGCCATTTGATCGTTAAGTAAACGATCAACTATAATGGTAGCACTTTTTGAAAACGGTATTTTATAATTAGAATCATTGAAAAATCATAAAATGGATAAAAATCATTTAAAATTATTATAGAGATTATAAAAATAGAAAAATTAAAAATATAAAAAGTGCACAAAAATATAGAAAATTATAAATGACAATATATAAATTATAAAAATTATTTAAAAGTTGAAAAATATTAAAATAAAAGATTTACTAGAATTATTAAAATTTGTAAAAATTATTAAACTAAAAAGTTTTAAAAATAGTGTAAATTAAGAAAAAATTACAAAGTATGAAAAGTATTTAAAAATATTATAAATATATGTAAAAATATAGAAAATTACAAAAATATAATTACAAATCATTTAAAAAATAAAATTACAAAGAAAAAATATACAATTTTAAATATAACATAGGTTGTCAATTACCTTATCCACCCATTCTTCATCTTAGTTTATATCTTAAAACCCTCACCTATCCTTAAAGATGGATAAAGGGAATGCAAGCTTTGGAGAAATCTGCCTGTGGATAAACACGATAGATAGTTATGAAGATCATATAAATATTTTACAATTTTTAATAGAGGTTGTCGTGTTAATATGGTAGTGTGCTTAATTTGTTTTATAATCTTTGTGCTTTTTATAAATATTTTGTAAATTTTATTTTAAAATGTTTTATTAATTTTCTGTATTATAAAATATTTTCATAATTCTTATATTTTATAATTTTTCATAAATTATATAAATATTTTTGTAATTTATATATTTTAATAAATTTTATAATTTATATAAATTTTGTCATTATAATATTTTTATAATTTTTGCATTTTTATATTAATTTTTTAAAAAATTATATTTTAATGATTTTAATTATAAAATACTACTTTTAACTATGTGATAGAATCCTAATATGCCATCTGGAAAAAACAACTTAAAAAAATAATAGCCGTTATTCTATGATGGTTGATTGTTAACTCCAACGATTAAAGGGTTTAATTAATTAAAATTTTATGATAGGAGAGTTTATTTGAATGCAAATATATACGTGTATATATTTATTATAAGTTAATAATTAATTACGAGTATTTCATGCTTTTCACTACGCCTTGCTTGGTACTAAAATATGTTCCATGTTAAAAAGAATGTGCTTTATTTGGAATTTGGATTAGCCGAATCTTCTTTTTAAGGAGAAGTTTCTTCCAACTCTTATCTCATTATTTATTTGTTTATTTTTCTGGTTTCAGTGTTTATTTAAATTTTTATCTTTCAATTATATCATTTATGATATATATTCACGATTATGACTATTTTTTTAATAATATTATCTCTTACATTCAATTTGTACTTTTTATTGAAAGTGTAATATTGCTCACCATTACACTCAACAATTGATGATATTATTTTATTCATTTGAATATCACTAATTGTTAAAAGCAAATTTTAACACAATATAAAAATAATTAAATAACAACATAACACTAATTTATACATATATCGAAATATAATACATATTAAAAATTATATAAATTATAATATAATATATATTAATATTAATATAAAATAATAAATAATATTTTATACATTATGAAAGTAATGATAAAAACATAACACCTCATAGCAAATTAAACAACAAATGATGAAAGACTTATATTAAAATAAATTTATTAATATTTATTCACAAGTCTTTCATTATAAAATGTGGAGTTATATTTTAATGATGGTGCATGTGCGTATATTAAAGATTACTCGGAAGTATATTAAAGGTTAAGGATTTCAAATTCATCTGAAATCCAAAGCAATCGGAAAAATCCCGATCTCTGAAAAAAAAAAAATAAAGGTGATAAAGATTCAAGCAAAAGTCACCGAAATATTAATGACAACTTTTTCTTTTTGGCCGGATATTAATTACAACTATTTTCAATTAAGCTTCTGGAAAGAAAGAAAATTGAACTTTTATTATTTCATACTTAGAGAAAAAAATGAAATATACGAATACGCTAATATTTTATGCAATACCAAATTTACAGAAGGTTTTTTTATGGGTAAAGAAATAAAAAGAAAAATTAAATTGTTAAAAATAAAAGTACAGGGACACGTTTTAATAAATAAAAATATAGTAAAATTACGTTAAAAGAGATTGGAGAATGAAAAAAAATAGAGAGAGAAGAAGAAGAAAATGATTATTTAATCTAAAATATGAGGACCACTTATATAATTTAATTTAGATTTTTTATTAGAAATGATTATTTAATATGCCACATCAATTCACCGGTACACCGTTAATAGAAATTAACGACTCAGTAATTAAAATGTTATAACACATTAACGTAAGTGACTAAAACATAACATTTTAAACATATATGATTAAAATATAACCAATATAAACAAAAATGACTATTTTGATAGTCTACCTTTTTTATCTTAAAGTTTACGTTTGAACTTGTCATGAAGGTAAATTAGAATCAAAAAGAGCTTATATCCCTCTTATTATGCAATCACACACTTCCTAATTAACCTCTTTTGTCATTTTTTGTGACATTACTTGTAATTCGGAATCCGTAAGTTAAAACAATTGGCCATCTTATTTTAGTATTAAACGACATGATTGAAACCCACTACTTAACTTATATGTGTATGTGTGTCTCTAACATAAATATGAAAATATCATCCCCAAAACCTATCAAATACATGGAAGGAACTTCAAAATTTTTTTTGAATACACCAATATCAAACACATACACATATCAAACAATTACACCGGAGTTTGAATAACATAGATATAAACCATTCTCGTCATAAATAAATAGGTTCCATCTTTTTGTTCTAAAATTTGTCACCTCCATTATCTTATCAGAAAGAAAAATAAAATTAAAAACAGAATAATTCATCCATAAAGGTTGATGGCTTACAATATATATATTAGATATATATATATGTGTGTGTCGTCCAATCTTCAGTCAACCATCCCCTTCCACCATCATCTGGCGCAACACTGATTTGACATTTCATTGTGAGAGCAACTTTGAGTCGCATGCTACTATTTTGACTCGACCTACGTTTTCCTGAGTATCCTCGTTCTTAAACAAAGCATCTTGTAAGATGAAGGTCCAAACATTGTCGCAGAATCTATAGGTGTGCAGATGTCCCTGTAGCATTCAAATGTGAATGATGGCTCAGGCTTTGCATGGAAATGCTAGAATTTAGTGTTGATTTAAATGTCCCTTACTAAGGCTATGAAAGCCATTAAATAACATATTTATGAATAAAAAATGACCAAAACAAGTAGTAACATGCTTATGTTACTTGGAATTGAGTGTGAATGCTAGATACAGGTACAAATCCAACATGGATATGCTCAATTTTTTTGAAAATTTTCCATGTATTGGAAGTTCTTTAAGGGTCGTATCCATATCCAAATATTGGTACTTCAAAGAAAATTAAGTCAAAGCCCACCTAGTTGCAGAAAGCTAAAAATTTAGCTACACAAGAAAAGTACCACAAATCAGAAAACGTATTGCTGACCAACCATCAATTTTCAATGTTTTAAAGGAAGTATGCCAAAACCAAAATACATTATTATGTATGATAGAACAGAACTTTACCGAAGAAGTAAGCTTTCCACAAATCTATTATTTCAGGTCCCCAGAAAACGTTTCACTAACATAAACTAAAATCAAAATGACCCACTTTTTTTTTTTTTTTTTGCTTTGGCGAGGTTTGAAAATATAATTAAGATGGGTGATCATCAACGTTGGTCCTAGAGAACATTTTGGAAATAAGAGGATTTGAAGCACAGATATTCCGTCAAGGGAGTGTCCAAGTTTCAAAGACATCTAAGACGACCATGGCGTTGACACTAAGAAATACATGTCATACAAGCGAGGATGCGTAAAAAAAACCTAAAGACTCATGCGTTTTGCTTGCTAGTAGTCCCTTTGTATAAGTGCAAAGCACACATATTGAAGATAAACAATAACCGATTACTATCACAATCAGGTATCATATATGAAACTCTTGCATCATTAGAATCAATACACAAGCTAGATTTGATCCCCTGAAATACATGTAAAACGAAATACAAGGACCCTTCATGAATGGTCGCAATTTATCTTTCTTCGAGGATGGGAAGATAAGGGACCATATCGAACTATCAGGTTAACATTACACTTACTAATCATAACTAATAGATCTAAAACAAAATATTTCACCCTGGCTGCTCATAGAAACATCAGATCACCGCATAAATAATCATCAACTTACTCCAATCAATAAACACAGAAATCTCGTCTTTTCCACTTAATTAAAATGAATGTACCTTAATGGAAACCTTGCTCTTCACTTGACTTTCCAGGGCTTCAGTCATAGACTAAAAGAAGAAGCTAAATTAATCAATAAATCGGAAAGAAAAGAAGAAAAATCGGGACAAGGTTCTAACAGTACCTTATCGAACTGGACGAGAACCTGAATAGCGAGCTCAGGGCTTAAAGTACTGCTTGAAACCATCTCGTCTAAAGTCTCCGTCAAACACATCCCGATCGCTGACCTCCGGTAAAGCTCAAACGTTGCCATTATTCGCCCGATCTGCGCAAAGTAAAAAAAAAAAAAAAAAAAAGATTTGTAAATCTCGAATCTCGAAATCGAAAAGGTTAAAAGAAAGAATAAAGGGAAAAAAAGCAATTTAGGAGATGAAATTGGAAGAAGAAATTACGAAATTTGGAGTGAAAGGGATCGCTGATGTTTGGAAAAGTTGAAGCTTTGAAGATTTTTGAGGAGTTCAACGTTCAATTTATGGTGAAAGGGGAAAATAATTTTTCCTTTTGGGCGGAGACGATTTGGGGCTTTTTATACCCTAGATTTTGTAGATGAAGGTATATATAGAAGCGACGGTCTGGGATATGTGATATGACTCTTTTGCCCCCTTCTTCTCTTTATGAGACCGGGCCTCTTGCTATGATGGATCTAGCCCAATTATGGCCCATGTCTTTATTTTAGTTGCATTTTAAAACTAAACTATATGGATCGACTTATCCATTTAAATTCAAAGATTAGACTAAACTTTAGTAGGTTTTGGATAAAAAATTAGGTTAAAAAATAAATATCGTCAAAAAATTTATGGCCATTTAAAATATGAGTTAAATTCGGGCTTAAACATTTAAGTTATAACTTAACTCAATCCGACTTGTTTTTTATGTTTAAAATATTATATATATATATATATATATATATATTAAAACAAATCTGCAATAATTTATACTACTATAATATAAACACTAAAAAGATTTTAATTGTATATATATGAAAATTTGAAATTTGAAAAGAATGTATAAAATTATTAAACATTAAATTATAAATAATATAAATATTTTATAAAAATTAAAAATAATATGGGCAAGCTTAAAATATGTGGGTTTGAACAAGCATAAAGTGATGTTAATACTATACATAAGTCTGACCCAACCAATATATAATAATTTTGGCAAAAAAAAATTGTAATGAGAATTGTTTATAGTGCTCAGCTATTAAGCCAAGCCCAAAGACCTGCCCAAAATATGAGATGATTTGAACAAAAATACAAAATTACGAAAAATAGACTCAAGCAATATTTAAAAGTATTTTTTATTGGTTTAGGCCTGACAAAATATGTCAAATTTATAATTATATATATATATATATATATATAACGAATTGCATTTAATTATTTATTATAGCCAATGAAATATTGGTTTAGTTGGCAAAGTTGGATGCCTCAAATTTTGAATATTCAAGTTTGAGACCCACCATGCGCAATTATATGTGTGGCTTTTCAAGTCCTATCATGTGCGGCTTTCCTATGTGAGTTTTAGTCTGGTTTGTTAACTTTGAGTTTGGATTGTATGAGTTTTTAACGACCAAATCACTTGAATGATTGTGGGGTCACCTTAAAAAAATGTTATATATTTTTAATTTTATATAATTGACTCCGTAAAAAAATAGACCTACCAAAATTTGATCATACCAATTTCTTTTAAAAATAATTATTTTATATAAAAATAAGCAATTTCTCTTCACCCACTAAAACCCCAAAGTATCTAATCCTTTTATTTTCTTTTAACACTCAACACTTTTCTCTTAAAATTATCTTATTCTCTAGAATTTATTCAAGAAAGGTGATCAATCTTTTATTAATTTCAAGTGGGTTTTCCTAATTTGGTAACAACTTTTTTTCAAGTTTTTTGATAACTTATAGATATTTAGGATTGTGGCTTTTCTTATAATAGTTTAGGAGCTCTATGCAAGATTTATTTATTTTATTTATTGAATGATATTCGGATATTGATTTTGTATGAGATTACTAACATCTTGATTGGGTAATTATTTTTAGAGGTTAATTAATACAAATTCTTCAAAAATTAAGATTGATTGTATTTATATAATCTTAATTTTCTTAAATCTTGATTAGAAATGTAGCATTCTTATTTAGAAATTATTATTGCTAGTGTGATTAGTGTGAATCTTATATTTGAAAATTGACATGTTGCATTCTCATGACACCAAAAAATAACTTAAGTTTAAGTGAATTCTATTTTTGTAAAAGAAAATTACTAGTTGTATGTTGGTTTCATGAAAATATTTGTGTTTAAGGCTTAGACTTATTTGTTCTAAAAAATATATATTAGAAGAAGGTTTACTAAGGAAGTAGAGGAAGAAAAATAAGGAAAAAGAGTGAATAGCCAAAGCGAGATACAAACCAAACCGAAAAATGATAAAAAAAATTAAAGTTGAATTTAGCCTTGAAAACATTCCAAATAGATCCAGGATTGAGAAATATGATTACAGATTAACATCCAAATGATAGAGATAGTATAAGAGGACATATTTGTAAAAAGGATCTTGTCAACCTCACAACCACAACTTTCCCCAAAGAAAAATTGCAGGAGTAGAGTGAAGACTTCCAATTTCTTGGTATATAGACTATGGAAATTTGCTAGAGTACAATATTAAAGAAGATGTCGTATTTTGTTTATGTTGCTATCTTTTTAATTTTGATCAGAACAAGAAAGCCGATAGTGGGTTTGAGACTTGTGGATTCAACAATTGGAATAAAAAAGATAGACTAGACATGCATGTTAAAGGCCCAAATAGTTTTCAAAATAAAGCCGTAAGAATGTGTGATGACTTGATGAATTAAAGACAACACATTGTGCTTGGTTTCTTTTGAAAGATGGTTTAACATTTTAAGAACATAATGAGTCCATTGATTCAATCAATCAAGATAAATTTCTTGAAATTCATAAGTTAATTAGTGATCATAATGATATGGTAGAAAGCGTTATTTTGTAAAATAATCCAGAAAACAATCATTTAACTTCTATTGATATTCAAAAAGACATTGCATGAGTTGTTGCAATAAAGACCACAAATATCATAATTGAAGATTTTCAAGATTAGTTATTTACTTTGTTAGTAGGTGATTCTCACGATGTATCGAATAAAGAAAAAAATGGGAATTACGCTACGATATGCCAATAAAAAGGGACACATTTTGGAAGGATTTTTGGGAATTGTCCATGTTGAGTATTGTAATAACTCTATTTTTAATGATATCGAAAAATATGGTTTTAGAATCCTATTTCCATAAATCGAGTCTGCAAATATTAAATATGAATATTTATGAGGCTATTATACAAATATATTAAAGATTGGTCTAGTGATTTTTTCGAATTAATAGTTAATTAAGGCTTAAGGACTAAATTGTAAAAATTTAATCATTATAGATTTTAATTGGCCAAAGACTTAGGGACTTAAATTATAATTAACCAAAGGGCCAAATGGTTAATAAACCATTATTAAATTAAAGTTTATGGATGCTGATGCCAACTTTCATTAAATATAATTAATTAGTAAATTATATTAATTAATCATTGTTAAATCAATTAAGTAAACTTAATTAGATTTTAATTAAAGTATAAATAATAAATAAGTGGAAAAAGATGATAAACCTTGTCATCTTCTTCATGTGGCCGTCTAAGCAAGAATAAAAACCCTTCTAAACATTTGAAACTTTCGGCCAACAATTAATTAATAGGTAATTTCAAGTCTTCTTCTTGTAATTTTTAAAGATTTAAGGTCATAGGAGCTTAATTTAGCTAACCAATATACTAATTTATAAAACTGTTAAAGTTTCAGAGAGTTGCTAGTGTTGATTTCTTAAAGAAAATGGCTTGAAATTGATAGATTTTAAGCTTATAATATGAAAAAGACTAGATTGTAAAGTTAATCTAGCTTATTGTTAACTTTGTTATCTTAGGGACCAAATTGAAAGAGTGTAAAACTTTTATGAAATTATGTTAGAAATATAAAGTGTTCCTAGTGATAATATTTGAAATAGGATTTTAATCCAAGGCTAAGAATTTAAAGTTATAACTATCTTGAGTTGAGAGACTAAATTGAATAAAATGTAAAATTTTAAGGTTATAAAAAAATTGATTTTATAATGGTTCATTCATATCATAGCATAATATAGAGATATTTAGTATTGATTGATGATATAAACGATTGTTTAGATCAAGAATCGTATCAGAGTGGAGTTGATCGGGGAAAAACGAATATTGTGGATTAGCCCTTGAAGAACCTGTTTTACTTATTTTGAACTTCACTTATTTTGAACATGTAAGTTCATATAGAACTTACCACTTTATTTTATTTTATGTAGGTTTTATGGCTGAACTTAATTATATATTAGAATTGAATAGAATTCATAAATTTGGAACATGTGTCTTAAAATGGATTGAATTGTAAATTCATGTTAGTATTGGTTATATTGAAACAGTACAGAGTGCAAATACGAATTGTAACAGCCCGTTTTCGATAAAAATTAGAATAGTGGTTTTGAGGCCACAAATCTGATTCCGAAAAAAAAATTTATTTAAAATTATTTTATGGTCTATAGTACATTAATACTATCGCATAAAGATTTCGTAAAGAAATTTTACCGATTACATGTCTAATTTGATAAATGACCAAATTGCACAAAGTGAAAAAGTTGAGTTCGAATAGCTTAAAAGATTAAATAGCTATGGAATTCAAAATTTGAGGTCCTTATATGGTAATTAGATCATTAAAAAAATGCTTAGTTGTTAATGATGATGATTCATCCATGAAAATTTAATTAAAGAAAATGACAAAATTGGAAAGATGATAAATAATAAAATAAAGAAACATCATCATTTTATCATCATCTTTCCCAAATAAAATATAGAAACCCTAGCTATAGAGAATGGAAGAAAGAGAAAGCTTATTTGGCCAAAATAGATAAGTATTCAAGTTCTGTTTTTAGTAATTTTTATATTTTTGAGATCGAAATAGTTTAATCTATCTATTTTGGGGATTAATTTGTAAAGATATCAAAGTATAAAAATTTTGTCATGGATGTTGTCGAAACCATTTTTTGAAAACAGGAATCGATTTTGCTTGAAAATTAAAACGGGAGTCGCCACCGATCTTTACTAGGTGTGATTTGTTTTAATAAAACGTTTTAGTTTACTAAAATGATGTTTTTGGTCTACGAAACTCGAGAGAACGGGTTCGGGAGTCGGTTACATGCAAGGAAGGATTAGCACCCTCGTCACGCCCAAAATTGGTACCGAATTGATTAGTTAATGTCCTTATATTGAAAGTTAAAATTTTGAAAAGATTTTAAAATATGATCCTTCTTATTAATGTTGATTTTAAAAATGCTCGAATTAAACCGAAAAGAGTGTTAAAAACTCTCTCGTCTCGAAGTAATAAAACGTCACATCCCGTGAGTTAGGACGCGACACTTTGCACCCTCGAGAATAAGTTTGCCTTTAATTTTCATTAGAATTCCGTGTATTTGAAAACTCGAAAAGATATTTGGCTATTTAAGATCAACGAGAAAACCAAAACCCCGTAAGTTAGGGCACAATTCCTCGATATTCCAAAACACGAAACATTGCCTTATTTTGAATTTTTTTTTGTTTTTGAATGATAGCGAGTACGATACTTAAACGACGTGCGTTATTTGTTTGGATTAAAATAAAATGATTTATTGGATAAATGTAACGAGGCTTGATTTATGAGGCGATGATATGAAATAAAAATATAGTGCGACATGAAACGATGATACATGAATAAAATATTAAACAAGCGAATGACAATAATATGAACACAAATAAGCGAATTAAAGTACACGCAATGGCAATAACCTCACAATATGCACCATTTAAATACTAATCATTAATAATGAAAGAAAAATGAGTTTAATAATCAATTAAAAATAAATAGTATAAAGTTAATTAAAATGAATAAAATGTAAAAAAAACAATTTAAAAGGATAATAAATGAGTTTTAAATAAATAAATAACATGCAAAAAGAAATTAAAAAAATCAACCATATACAAAACAATTTAAAAAGGATTATATATAAAATATTAAAATAAATAATATATGTATATATAAAAGTGTGAAATAAATAATATAAAGAATCTTAAGGTAAATAATAATAAAACATTTCAAAATAAATAAATAGGGTTTAAAATAAGGTATATATAACAATTTAAAGTAAGTAATCAAAATGATTTTTAAATAAATAATATATAAAAACGAGTTTTAAAATAAATACAGTAAATAACAATTTGAAGTAAATAGTATAAAAATTTAAAAGAATTAACACATATAATACATTTAAGATAAAATACAAGAATATATAAAGTAATTTAAAATAAATAACTTAAAAAGTAATTTAAAATATCATGTAAAAACTTAAAATAGGTATGTGGAAAAGAAACTTAAAAAAGAACAGTTTATAAAAGGAGCTAAAATAAATAATATATATTTAAAATATTTAATGTATGAAGAAAAGAAACTTGAAATAAACAATAACAATCAGTTTAAAATAAACAATATGACAAATTTACAAATAACATATAAATAGTTTTAAACTAAATAAAATATAACATCTAAATAGATAATAAATAAAACATATAACAAAATACGATAAAACAGTTTGAAGTAAAAGGGACAATGATTAAATTAAAATCAAAGTAAAAAAAAGGTATAAATCATAAATAACAGAAAGCTGCCAGGGACTAGAATGGAACACGCGCGAAGGAGCGAGGGTTAACTAGGTAATTACCCCCGACCTCTGTGCGCAGCGTTTCAATGCAAGACCTAAATATAGCAAAAGACAAATTATGCGGGCAAAATTAAAAAAAAGAGAGAATAGGGCTGAATTAAACAAAGCGAAAACGCAGAGGGGCTCGTCGCATAAATAACCTGGTAGATGCAAAACACGCTAATCCTGGCCTATGCGGGTCGGGTTGAATCCGGGTAGCCCTATACGGTGTCGTTTTAGGGCCACTGAAACATGCCTTAAACGACGCCATTTTACATTCATTATAAAAGCAATTTTTTTAAAAAAAATCCAATTCTGCAGTTGTTTTAAAAAAAATTTAAAAGCTTAGTTTCCCCTCTCAGTCTTCTCCATGGCTGACCATGGGTTCATCGGGGGTCCTCCGCGCCCCGCTGCGAGTGGCGACCAATGTTACGCGACGGGCCCTTTCGGCCCTCTTTTGAAAAAGTCCGAAGACGGAACCCTCATAGCCTGCAGCACCGCTAGAAAAAAAAGGAAGGACCTTTTGGTTCTTCGTTCCCCGCCACGGCCATTGGCCGAACCCCCAGGGGTTTGGCGACCTTCAAATCAGCGAGACGACGCCGGAGCGCACCCAAACAGTGAATCGGAGGTATGTTTTTTATTATTATTTTATTATTTTATTATTATTTTCGTATGTAAAAAAAATGAAAAAAAAACAAAACAAAAGCTGAAATGCAAACAACAAATCACCTTTAGAAAATTTTCTATTCTTTTTGATTAATCTCGTTCGTAAGTGTCTGTGAAAAAAATTACAAAGGAAGTGTCTTGGCTTTTAAAGTCGATTAAGCGACCTTCTACTTTTATTCTCTTTGTCGTTTCTGTTTGTTTCTTTTGCTGCCCTCTGTTGTTGCATTTAATTTGTTGCAAGTGTCAGACGGCCCTCAGAGGCGTGTGAAGCGGCAATGACAGAGGTGTGGTGGCCGAGGGGAGACCAAAAGTTCTGCGGTAGCATGCTTGGGGCTAGGGTTCTTTGCTTCCTGAAAATGTTGTTAGGTTAGGGTTTCATTTGGGCTTTGACTTTGGGCTATAATTAGGTTTGAATTTGGGTCTGAAATGGGTTTTATATTGTTGGGCTATACATATGTTGTAAATGGACTTAAAAAAATTGAACTTCTATTATTTATTTGGGTTTTATTTTGTAATTGGGTCAGACCAAAATTGGCCTATTACAGATGTAAATGCTAAAATTTTGGAATTTATGGTAGAAAATGAAAAATTGTTGATAGATAAACAACTTTTATAAAGTGAATTTTGATGAAATTATAATTTTAGGACTAAATTGTAAAGTTGTAAAATTCATGAAAAATTTTGAATTTCTATGAAATACATGAGCTGTAAAAGTTACATGTAAAACTTAGCTAGACTTGGAATAATGATTAAATTGCATGAATTTCATTTTCCGAGCCTAGGGACGAAATCGTATTAATTAAAAGTTTAGGAGCAAAATGGTAATTTTACCTAAAATGTGAATTGGACTGAATTGATTATGAATTGTATTAAATTGATGTTAAATTTACTCTTATAGATCCGGATAGATCAAATTCAAAGTTAGAACGAGGAAAAGAGAAAGTTGTCGGATTAATAGATTTAACATATACGAACAATTGTCGAGGTAAGTTCGTGTAACTAAATTATGTATAATTGTATACTAGAATTGAATGCTGTGCATGTGAATTATATAAATATTATATATATGAAATTGAAAACATACCCGACAAAGCCTGATAAATGATAATGCTTGAAAAATGTCAAGTCCCGTTTGTATAAAGAAAATTCGATGGATTACTGGATTTCCTGTAATGATTGTAGTTTTGCTTATGTTGCAAACATACTATAGCTTGGACGAGCATTCTGTTATTAACACTCTCGAGTTTCCTGTTATGTAGTTCTACGAGCATCATGATCAGTAGTAATATTGCATGTGTTGTGACTACCGCATCTCTTTGTGAGCATCCTGCTTATTGATTTGGTTGTGATCCTACATATGTTGCAGACACAAACGCAGCTCCTTTTGAGCGTCCTGATATGACTCGCCTGAACTCCTTGATATATGGCTATCCGGAGCTCCTGTTACATGGCTCTTTGTGAGCATTCCTGATAGGCTCTACGTGAGCTTCCTGATTAAAATTTCTTTGTGAACTTCCCGTTTTAAACTCTTATGAGTTTCCTAATTTAGCCTGGATAAGCTTTCTGTTACATGGCTCATATGAGCATTCCTGATATATGGCTCGAGAGAGTGCTTCCTGATTATGTACTCTAATGAATACCCTTGATTATGAATTGACGGATTTCTGATTTGTACACTTCGAGTGTACTACGTATCCATCGATATTTCAAATAAATTCAACGGGTAAAATTCTGACATGAGAAAAATATGAACATGAAATGAATTATTACATGTATTTGCCTGAAATACATGAAAATGATAATACATGAAATATGTGGAAGTATGAGACGGTGATATATAAACATGAAATTTTTTTAATAAATATGTTCATCCATGAATATAGATTAGTACAACTTAATTGTATTTTCGTGTGATACTGATATTTCAAATGATTTAATGGGTAAAGTTATGACATGAAATAATCTGAGCTCGAGATGAATTATTATGAAAATGTACTTGAAATACAGGAGTATGAATTGTATATGTTATTTGAATTTATGATGTGGAAAAATATATGTATATGGGAATTTGGTTATTATTGAGCCCATACATGTTTCTTGGTGTATATATGAGATAGTATGACTTAGAAACGAATTATTACCCATATGTACATGAAGTACATAGAAATGACATTACTTGATATAATGTTGCATGAATTGGTTATTACATGAATGTGGATCATGCTTGATGACTTTGTTCATTTATGATTAAGGACTATCATATGTGATTACTTGGCTAACATGATGAGGATATGTGTTTAGGGCTTATGACAAAATTAATTGATAGTGCATTGCAAGTTTATTCTGAACATAAATATATGGTAAGTAATTTACCATGTTATACGAACTTTCTAAGCATTTCATTCTTACTTTATTTTATTTTCCCCTGTTCTATAGCAATTCATAAGCTATTTGGATTGGAAGCTTGGCGGAGATCACTCACGCTATCCATTGGCCCATTTTGGTATATATGGTAAATCAATTATGGTTATAATGGCATGTATAGGTTATTTAACCAATAATGGCATGTAAATGTTTTGAATGAAACTAGCCACTGGAATGGCTTGTGTTTAACATATTTTGATAAGTTTATAAATGGATCTATCATGTTTGAAGAATGAATGTAATCATGCATATATACATTTGGTAACTAGATAAGTATGAATGATAGATTAACATGATAATAAATTGTCATCCGAGGTACCTAAGGGTACATTGATTGTATGTGGTATTATGTCATGTTTAAGGCATGATTTGGACTTGTTTTGAATGCTTTGATAGGGTTTGTGAATGTGGTTAGGTGTTAATGTAGGTGAAAAACAAGATGGGTGAGAAATGTGGCTTGAAAGAAGCACCTATTTTTATCCACACGGGTAAAGATACGGGTGTGTGCCTCAGCTGTGTGTGACACACGGCCTAGCACATGGGCGTGTGGCCTGGCCGTGTGTCTCCTGCATCTTTAAAATGCCAAAGTAGAATGCCCAGAATTGATCACACGGTCTGGCACACGGGTGTGTGACTTGACTGTGTGACTCTTGCACCTACACACGGTCTAGCACACAGCATGTGACTTGACCGTAAGACCCAAGTTAGAGAGTTACACAGCCTAAGACACAAGTCACATGGCCTGACCACATGGGCGTGTGACCCCTGTATTTAGGAAAAATTTTAAAATTTTACAAAAAAAATTTTGAGTACCCGGTTTAGTCCCGACCTGATTCTAATGCATGATTTGGGCCTCCAGGGCTCATTTAAAGGACTATATGATTAAATTTGATTGAAGTCTAATATGAATGCTAAATGTTTATGAAATGTCTATTACTTGACCCGTAAACTCTGATAATACTCCGTAACCCTTTTTCGGCAATGGATTCGGGTTCGAGTTAGGGGTAATAAACAAATATTGATTGAATACATGACCTGTATTGATAAATGAAATTATGTACAAAGATTAGTAATAATATTCATACGAAAGTGATGCTTAAGTGAACATAGTAAAATGTTAGGATACATATGGCATGCCATTAAGGTTATACACATATTTGATCAGGGATTTACATGTTCTTACAAGATCATTCGTTGTAGACTCTCGAGTTAAACATATTGTAGGTTTAACTTGGATAAGTAACTTCAATACGATGACAACTTGTGTAAGCAACTCTATTAAAATGTCAGCTTCTGTGAGCATTACATTCTCGTATATTCGAACCTGTTTTACTATAGTTCCATCGGACGATATGCAATTAATTGAAAATGGAAAGTTAATTGAGGATTGGAAATGAAATGGTGACTATTAATGCTTGATATGTGGATGGTTTCATGATTCTGTTAAGTCTCAATATTACTGATGATTAGGAAATGTGATTAGCACCATTAGGGATAAACCCAGTTAAGCAACGAACAAGTAAAATAACAAGGAAATTGAAAAGATCGAACACAAATATTTTACGTGGAAAAAACCCTCTAAATAGGATAAAAAAAGGGGCAAAGATAATTTCACTAAAATGGCAAAAACAAAAAGTACAAAAGATAAAGATAAACTAAACCCCAAAACCCAAAATAAGAACCTTCAAAATGTAAACACAAAATTCTTTGAAAGCTTGTAAAAGCTAGTACCTAAATGTGTAATGTGTCATCTTTCTAGGGTGGAAAAATACGAGGGATAACTCCACAAATCTCTACGTTGACTCGTATTTCCACAACGTTTTTTTTGCCAAATCCCGCCACAGGTTTATCTCGAATTATGTAGGATATTAATTGAGTCAAAATTCTGTTTAGAAGCTGGAAGTCTTCTAGTCATTGACTTGTGCACTGCCAAATCAAAACTGACCTGGGTATGATTTTCACGAATGCAATGCCCTATATTTTCAAAACCTGCATCCAAAAGAGAACCTCTATTGTACAAAATAACCATACCTTTTTCCCTTCTATGACTAAGTTGTCTCCGCTTCAAATAAGTCGACTTTGACTTCTTAACAGATAAGGTACGTTTTGTTTCACCGATCACCGTTGATCCTTCCAGAAAATAAATATTGCCAATCTTTTTACCTTTCATAAAAAGGAGAGCCCTACGGTATATATTAATGTTATATGACTCAATGTTAATTCTACAACTCTTCGAGTCCAAAATTCCCAATGAGATGAGATCTTTCTTTAAGTCAGGCACATGCCTGACATCTAACAGTGTCTTAATTGTCCCGTCGTGTATCCTGATCTGAACAGTACCAATATCGGTTACCTTATTGGGTGAACCATTCCCCATGCACACAACTCCACCTTCAACTGAACTGTATGTAGAAAATCAGTCCTTGTTGGGACAAATGTGGAAAGAACACCCTAAATCTAGGGTCCACTCGAACGCAAGCTTGGAATTTTCACTTGTTGAAACCAACAAGAAATTATCACCATTTTCATTAGCCAAATTAGCACCAACTAAATCTTCCTCGTTGCTTTCAGTAGCCCTTTTATTTCGCAGTTTGTAACAATCTTCCTTGACATGACCTAACTTCTTACAATAGCAACATCATTTCTCTCATTTCCTTGATGCTACCAAAACTGAGACTTGTCTATCTGACTTGCTATCCAAACCAAACTCATTGTTGAGTTTGTCTTTGCTCAATAAATGACCCTTCACGTCCTCGAATGAGAGATTATCTCTACCATAAATCAATGTTTCCCTAAAAGACTTGTATGAAGAGGATAAATAACATGATCTTCATCATTAATTTAAACCTTAACATTCTTTAAATAATTCAAAAGAGTAATAAATTGACTGATGTGATATCTAAGGTACTCACCTTCATTCATGCGAAATGTGTACAACTGTTGTTTCAACACTAATCGGTTAACTAAATACTTTGTCGCATAAAAGGTTTCTAACATTTTCCATAAGGTGAATGTCATTTTCTCCATCAAAACCTCATTCAACACATTATTTTGTTAGACATAATTGAATTGTGGATAGGACCTTTTTATCTAACTTATCCCATTTTGATTTATCCATGTCTACCGGCTTATTCTCTGTAAGGACCTTCTCAAGATCGCCTTGGATCAAAATTTTCATCATTCGAACTTGCCACAAATTGAAATTTGTGATGCCATCAAAATTATCAATATCAAACATTGTTCCTGTCATCTCTAAATGGGTTAATTGCAGAAATCGAACTAGTTCTAATACCAATTTGTTGGGGATAAACCCGATTAAGCAATGAATAAGTAAAATAACAAAGAAATTGAAAATATCAAACACAAATATTTTACGTAGAAAAGACCCATTTGAAGAGGATAAAAAATTACGGGTAAAGATAATTTCACTAAAATGACAAAAAACGAAGAGTAAAAAAGATGGAGATAAAACTAAACCCTAAACTCAAAATAATAATGTAACACCCCTACCCGTATTCATTGCCAGAATAGGGTACGAGGCATTACCAGAGTTTACTGAACATTTTTAGATAATTTTGAGTCATTTATTATTCATATTTTGAAATAATCATAACGTCTCTCTATTGGGCCCTCGAAGCACAAAACATACATTAGAAACCAACTGGAATAAAATTGAGATCATAAAAAAATTTCGCAAAATCTTAAATTATATTTTCATCTAAGTACTTACCATTTCAATGCTCCTTATAATTAAACATGTTACCATTCAATCAATAGCTTGGCACTTGTCTAAGCGTCAAACAACAACATTGTTAGTATACTTGCACATATTTCATATAAATTCAACATTGATATACCTATTTTCTCAACATATCACACTTGAGTTTAATAATAGTCTCAACTTACATAATTTCCTTGTATCAACATATCAAAGATAATTATATATGTACATGTCACAAAATATATTATTCTCTTACTATTTCTTCATAAGTATATATCATTCATTTCGTTATATCAATATTTCATGCACCATCATTTCCTTATATCTTGTATATATTTATTTGGTAATAGTTAGTATTAAACTTAACATAAATTAAATTCCATGTACCTATACTTATTTCATTTATCTATCTTCTTAATTATTTCATAAAACTATTTTGTACATAAATTTCCATATGACCAATTCCTGTAAACATTTCACACAACCATTTCATATAACCATTCCATCTGATACATATTACCTGAATATCGATTGTTCAATAGATATCTTGGCGTTTCTCTTCCTCGATCTTATTTATCTTCGACATGATGTCATAGTATCTTTCAACTATGGTTTTACTCGTTTTCTGTCATGTTGCCATGGTATCTTTCAACCATGGTCTTATTCATTTTCCCGTCATGTTGCCATGGTTTCTTTCAACCATGGTCTTATTCATTTTCCTGTCATGTTGCCATGGTATCTTTCAACCAAAGTCTTACTCATTTCATGTCAGGTTGCCATGGTATCTTTCAACCATGGTCTTATTCATTTCATATCATGTTGCCATGGTATCTTTCAACCATGGTCTTACACATTTCATATCACGTTGCCATGGTATCTTTCAACCATGGTCTTATTCATTTTCCCGTCATGTTGCCATGGTATCTTTCAACCATGGTCTTACTCATTTCATATCAGGTTGCCATGGTATGTTTCAACCATGGTCTTACACATTTTATATCAGGTTGCCATGGTATCTTTCAACCATGGTCTTACACATTCCATATCAGAGAGCACACTCCCGTGAACCTCATCCTTACAGTGGGATTACCAGTCCAGGCTAAATCTCCTGCAACGACAATTACTCTAATGAGTTTGGATCTGAATTACCAGTCCAGGCTAAATTCAGACCCTAATTCGGATTACCTGTCCGGGGTAAATCCATTTTCCACATATTCTTCGGGAGGGCTATATCAGAATAGGATCACCCGTCCGGGCTAGATCCTTTTTACCGTCAATTCCTTTTCAGAGATCCATCGAATTTTCCTTCCATTCAACCGTGATTTTTTTCCCCTTTTTTTTTTTCAAATATATCAATGTTTCATAAATTTCCATATAATGAACATTCAAATCATATTCATATAAAAAAATATGCATTTCAAGCATTTAAGAATATAATTCAAGTTACACGAACTTACTTGGCGAAATTGCAGAAATATCAAGATTAAGGGGCATTTTGGTAATTTACCATTTTCCCAATTTTCACCCGATCTTAAATTGAAAATTTCATTCAATTTATTAATTTAGATAATAAAAAATTCATTCCCTTCAATTTGGTCATTTTTGACATTTTTACAAAATTACCCCTTGAAGTTTTACTTTTATTCAATTCAGTCCTTAAACCTAAAACATGCAAATTAGCCATGCTAGCTGGATATTCATATATATTTTCCTCCTCCTCCTCCTCCCCATTTCACATCCTTAATGTATATAACACACTTGTAAGTAACATTATCTATAATCTTTATTATTTACTTTTATGAATATTCGAGCTATCCATCTGTGTCATAGTCACTAAATTATTTATATCTGGAGCTATATAACTCCAAATTAAGATCCGATAATTTTTCCTGAAACTAGACTCATATATCTTCTTACCATAAAATTTTCAGATTTTTTGGTTTAGCCAATAAGTACAGTTTATTCTTTAAAGTTACCCCTGTTCTGCTGTCTAACAGTTCCGACTCTTCTTCACTAAAAATTAATTATCTCCTTGTATAAGATTCAAATGATGTTTTCATTTGTTTCTATGGAAAATAGGCTCATTAAGGATTCTAAACATATAAATTTAAGCCCGTAATTATTTTTCTCCAATTTTTTATGATTTTCCAAAGTCAAAACAGGGGAACCCGAAATCATTCTGACCTTGTCTGATAAAATTTATTATATCTCATGATTCACAACTCCATTGCGTACATAGTTTCTTTTATAAGAAACTAGACTTAATAAGCTTTAATTTCATATTTTATTTATCCTCTAATTCGATTTATAATTTTTTTGGTGATTTTTCAAAGTTACACTACTGCTGCTGTCCAAAACAGTTTTAATGAAAAATGTTGATTTCCATTTTTTCCCAAATTTCGCAGTTTATACAATTCAGTCCTTGCTCAATTAACCCCTCAATTGAGCTAATTTTTCTCAATTAATACTTTATTCTATCATTTTAAACTTCTTCATAACCCCTAAAAATCAGAACTTTAGCATTAGACATTAATTCCAAACTCTTTCTTAATTAGGTCCTAAATTGAATTTTCCATCAATTTTACTTGATAAAATCATCATATACCAAAATTAAAGCTTCAATTATATGATTATTCATCATATTATTTCAGAACTCATCCATAAAAACTTTAAAAATTAGCCATGGAATCAAAAACTAATGAAATAGTAAGTTGGACCCAATTGTAAAATTCCAAAAACATAGAAATTTCAAGGAGAAAGCAAGAATTAAACTTACATGAAGCTAGAGCATGAAAACCAGCTTGAACCCCCTTCCATGGCTGTTTTTAAGCTGATGAATATGAAGAGAAATGAAGAGAATTCTAGATATTCCAATTTAGTCCCATTTTTATTTAGCTAATTTTAGCAATTTTCCAATTTTGCCCTTATTTCACCCATTTCCTTATTTTCTCAGCTATTGCCGCCCAAAATATCTCCTTTGGGCTTATTTTCACTTTAGGTCCTTCCTCATTTGAATTGAGCTATTTAATCCTTTTAGCAACTTTTACACATTTTCCAATTTAATCCTTCTTATTTAATTGACCACCCAAACGTCAAAATTTTCTAACGAAATTTTAATACTACCTTATTGACATTCTATAAATATTTATAAAAATATTTATGGCTCGGTTTATAACATCGAGATCTCGATACCTCTTTTTCTCAATTTCTTGACCAAATAAATCTTTATAAAACACAATTTACTATTCCAAAAATCTTTTAAAAACTACATTTGGCTCGTAAATATTAAATAATATAATCTACGAGTTCATTTGTAGGATTTGATGGTCTCGAACCACTATTTTCGACATCATTGAAATTCAGGATATTACAAAGAACCCTCAAAACGTAAACATAAAATTCTATGAAAGCTTGTAAAAGCTAATACTTAAATATGTAATAAGTCATCTTTCTAGGGTGGAAAAATGGCCTATTTATTGGCTAAATTCTTATGTCAAATAATATTAAAATAACCTACACTAATCAGAGTTTAAGTGTGAAACTAAAAATAGAGTTTAAGTAGGAAAGTAAAAACAAAGTTTAACTGGGATAAGAAAAGCTAAAAAATACGAGCTATAACTCCTCAAAAATATTAATTTGGCAATACTGTTATATGCTTAATTGTGTTTTAACATGCCAAATGATAGTTAGATTGAATGTCAAATTGATTAGTTAGCTATGCATTAAGTGATCAATGTATGTTTAATTTCCAGTTTTGAACTTGCTAAGCATTCTATAAGCTTACTCAGGTTGTTTTTCTTCCCTGTAAATTTTTACCTTGCGGAGTTGTTGAATTGGACTAATGTAAAGCTTACACTATCAACAAGACAGTAACTAATTTTTGAAGCTTGACTTTGTGGAATGTATATAGTAGTAACATAATGTGCAAATGGTCATTCTGGCTAGATGATTAATGGCAATATGACATGACTCCTTTTTGTAATATGTTTTTCTTATGACTTGGAAAATGTATAGCATTAGTCATGTTCAAACTAAAATAAGTGATGATATATGGTTATATGCTTTGATATGTGGAATGTTTCTAATTGAGGTGAATAGGATAAATAGGTTGATAAATGTTTGGAATTAACTCATTTGAATATGATGCTTGGAAGTATGTCTAATGTATGTTTTGTTTTGGCTCAATTAAAGTCATTTAGGCTTATATTGCTTAAAAGAAATGGTATAGATAAGGTTGTGATAAACTTGTATAACCTACTTGTATTATTTAATGAATAAAAATGATTGATTGTGTCTAATTGATAAACATGTATGGAATGACTTGATAAATGATTGTATGAGAATGTAATAAACTTGTGTAGCATGTCTTGAAAGGTTTTGGCAATCGTTGAATTGATATTTGGTTGAAAGAATGAAAGGAATTGGTTAAAATCGATGGAATAGGTATCAAATTGTGCATTTTTTTTTCCAAAAATAGGGATGACTTCGCGACCATGAACTATTGACATCACAACGTTGCCATCTCAATGAGTGACGTTGTGACGAGCATAGGTTTGTCATCGTGATGTGACATACTATGATGGCTACGTCATGATGAAGAAGTGACGAAGTCGCGATGTCGGCCTAAGACTTTCGTAAGCTCATATAAGACTCGATAATGAATATATATTGCATTTCTTGCATATATTGATTATGTTTAATTGTTTAATGATATAAATTGAGTGTAAATGATTGTTGTTGTTTCAACAACCAATGTAGCATCTTACGACTTGAACTTGGTGATTGGGTCGAGTATAGGTGTTTCAAGGATACTACTGTATTATCACTTAAAGTAGCAATTGATGGTTTCTTGGCTAAATTTGGATTACGCACATCAAGAATTTGGAGACATGTTATGATGGTGCTAGTAATATGTAAAGAGAGTTTAATGGTTTGAAAAGTTTGAATTTAAGAGAAAATTCATCAGTTTTTTACATTCATTGCTTTTCACGTCAACTCCAATTGGCATTGATTTCAGTAACAAAAAGTCATATCTAGATTGCATCACTTTTTAGTTTGATTAATTCTTTAATAAATGTTGTGAGAGGCTTTTGTACACGTCATGGTATGCTTTATGAATTGCAATTTGTAAAGTTTAAAAGGCTTTGTCAAATTCTGAAATTTGTTCTGAACGAGGATTAAATCAAAAGGAAACTTTCATTCGCCCAGGAAATACTTGTAGTGGATTACACTATGGTACGCCTTTAAACATAATCATCATGTTCACTTCGATAATTTATTTGCTTGAAATTATAATAGATGAAGGGTTAACATCGGATCAAAAAGTTGAAGCTAATACATTGTTAGGTTTGATGTAATAATTTGAATTTGATTTTTCCTTACATTTAATGAGACACGTGTTAGAGATCACAAATGAATTGTTAGAAGCACCTTAAAGAAAAGATCAAGATATTGTTAATGCTATTTTATTGGTAAGGATTTCAAAAGAATGGTTACAAAAGCTCTGAGAAGATGAATGGACTACATTGTTTTCAAAAGTATCATATTTTTGTCAAAAACATGATATTGGTGTTCCTAATATGAATGATGACTTTGTTGCAAAAAGGAAGGTCACAGAAGAAAGCTTACAAGGTAACTAATATGCATCATTATCGCGTGGAGTTATTTTATATCGTTATAGGTACACAACTTCAAGAGCTGAACAATCGTTTCAATGAAGTAAATACAGAGCTATTATTATGTGTATATTGCTTATGTCTGAATGAGAGTTTTTGAACTTTTGACAAACAAAGTTGATTCGTCTTGGTCAAATTTATTCATCTAATTTTTCTCCGGTTGAAGTTCTTGCACTTAATAACAAACTGGAGACATACGTTATTGACATGCGATCAAATAGGGAGTTCTCAAATTTGAAAAGAATTCAAGTTCTTGCTAAGAACATGGTTGATACGAAAAAGAACATTGTTTATCCATTGGTATATTGCCTGATTAAGTTAGTGTTGATTCTGTCAGTTGTTACAACAAGTGTGGAAAGAGTCGTTTATGCAATGAAAGTTGTGAAAAATCATTTGATGAATCGAATTAGAGATCAATGGATGAATGATTGTTTGACTACATATGTTAAGAAAGATATTTAAAAAAAATTGACAAAGAGAAGGTAATTTAATGGTTTTAACACGTGAAAAAGCATCATGGGCAATTGTAAAAAAATGTTTTATTCAAATTTATTTGATGTAAAAACAAAAATCTTGAAACAGAGGAACTATAAAAAAATTCTCAATAAGAAGTCTGCCGCTTTGGCATGTCTCTGTCTGTCGCTTTTGACTCGATTTTGTCTTCCTCCTTGTTTTTCTACTGTCTTCTGTTCATTTTGATTTCTGTGTTTTTTTTTTTTGTTTCGACGACTTTCTCTTCAGATCTGGGGGGATGATTTTTGTAACGCCCCCTTTACCTGAGACCGTCGCCGGAGTCGAGCACGAGGCATTACTAAACTTATTTGAGCACTTAAACAAATTCAAACAATTTATATCACACTTTCTAGACAAGCTGTCCAACTGCGTTACAGATGAAAAAAAAATCATATCTTGAGTTACAAAAATCGAAATCCAAATCCGTAAATTTTCCCCGAATCTAGGCTCATATATCTACTTACTAATTGTTTTCTAGAATTTTTGGCTGGGCCAATTAGTACAGTTTATTAGTTAAAGTCTCCCCTGTTTCAGGGTTCGGCTGCTCTGACCCCTGTGCACTACGAACCAAATTTCTCCATGTACAGAATTCAAATAACCAAGCTGTTTGTTTCTCTTAAAAATAGACTCAATAAGGAATCCAGAAATATATAGTATGACTCCTAATTAATTTTTTTACAATTTTTAATAATTTTTAAAAATCAGAATAGGGGAGTTTAAAATCACTCTGACCTTATCTCACAAAAATTCAAATATCTCCTGATATGAAAGCCTTTTGCTTACACTGTTTCTTCTATGTGAAACTAGATTCAATAAGATTTAATTTTATATTTTATTCAACCTCTAATTAGATTTTCATGATTTATGGTAAATTTTCAAACTCAAACTACTGCTACTAACCAAAAACTGTTTTAGTACAAAATGTTGTTAACTAGTTCATAACATCTTTACTTCATTTCATTTAAACTTTATACATGCCATATAAATCTTCAAACATAAAACAAAAGCTACCGGAATTGATCTGGATAGTGTGCTTTGTTGTGTTGATCCGATCTACCCACTTCACTTCAAGTCAATCTACATAAAAATATTAAACACACACAAGTAAGCTTATTGAAGCTTAGTAAGTTCATAGGTTTAAAAGTAATGCTTACCAAACATAATATTTCCAAACAATACCAAAACATTTACTAAAGTTTCCTGCGATTCACAACCATTGTTATAATAATTCACATAGTTGAGCTCAACAGTAACAACTACTCAATCTCTTTCATTTGGATCACTTTTCTTTTATTTCTTATAATCAAATTAGGAAACGGCTTACGAAATTGAGTACGTCGTTGCTCAATGCCATGATTCACAACTCAGTATGGTTTTCCTCGTTGAAATACCATACCTACATTTTCAACTCGATGCAGGAAATGCCATACCTATATTTCTTAACTCAGTATGGATTTGATAATACCATACCTACATTTCACAGCTCAGTATGGATGATACCATACCTACATTTCACAACTCAGTATGGATGATACCATACCTACATTTCACACTTTGCCATGGAACAACCATGGTCTTATCCAATCAATTCATCACACATCACGATACTGAACGTACTCAATCCTGCTTTTTCCTAATTTGCATTTCCACATTTATTCTTTCATTAACAAAATCTACACAATCCCACAACAAATTCGTATATAATAACACATTATATACTTCAATCATTCACAAATAAACATCTAAATTCAACCATATGAACTTACCCGGCTAATTTGTAGAAGATATTGAAATTTAGGGACTATTCCGCAACTTTTTCTTTTCTTCGTTCTTCTTTGGATTCTTGATCTATAATATAAAATATTTCTACTCATTAGCATTTATTTGATTTCTATTTCACTTCACAATTTATGCTGTTTAAATTTCGAAATTGCACTTTTACCCTAAAATTTATAGTTTTCACAATTTAGTCCCTGCTCAATTCACCCATCAATTGAACTAATTTTTCTCAATTAACACTTTATTTTATCATTATAAACTATTTCAAAACCTTTTATATTCTGAATTTCAATAGCAAC
Organism: Gossypium arboreum; assembly: GCF_025698485.1. Lineage (NCBI taxonomy): Eukaryota > Viridiplantae > Streptophyta > Magnoliopsida > Malvales > Malvaceae > Gossypium > Gossypium arboreum. The sequence goes on along the minus strand of NC_069074.1, from coordinate 26,115,739 downwards.
CTTCAATTCACAACTTTTTCACAATTAGGTCCTAAATATCATTTCCTATCAAAATCACTTAATAAAACCACCTTAATATGAAATTAGAACTTAAATTTCATAATAATTCATCATAAACTTACCTTATCCATCCAGGGAAACTTCCAATTTCACCCATAAAATCAAAAACTAATGAATTCTATAAGTGGACCTAATTGTAAAAGTCATAAAAACATAAAATTATCAAGAAAAGCAAGAATTAAACTCACATGATGTAAAAATATGAAAAACCAGCTTTCTCCAGACCTTATATGGCGTTTTGGCTGAGAAAATATGAAGAAATGTCTAGATTTTTCAATTACATCATTATTTAACTATTAACTTTTATACTATTTCCAATTTTGCCCCTTGTTCACATTGTTTTCTTGCTTATTTCATACCCAAACCGTCCAGCCATTAACCTTTGGGTCTAATTGCTCTTTAAATCCATCTTTTTAAATACTTAAGCTATTTACTCACAATTTAACAAATTTGGCGCTATTTTCAATTTAGTCCTTTTTAATTAATTAGCCATCCAAACGTTAAAATTTTCTAACAAAACTTTAATACTAACTCAATGACACTCCATAAATATTTATAAAAATATTTATAGCTCGATTTTCAATTTTGAGTTCTCGATACCTCGTTTTTGACCTGTTTGACCTAATAAATTCTTTTAATTCACTAATTTCACCATTTCACAAATTCTTCTAAATTCTTACTTGACTCATAAATATTAAATTACTATCTTGTTCAATATTATTTTTCGAATTTAGTGATCTCAAATCACCATTTCCGACACAACTGAAAATTAGGCCGTTATAATTTTTTAGTATTGTTAAAAGGAACGGATCAGGGCACTGTAGATCTAAATCTAAATGATGGTGAAGAAGAGGCATTTTCTTTGCCCGGTGATTCTGAAGAACAAAATATTATATATAACTTTTGTTTGGTGGGGTGTTATCTCACTGCTAGTGTGGTGCATTTTCCTGCAATAAAAAATACTATGGCTAACATTTGGCATCCTATGGAGGGTGTGCAAATTACTGATCTGGGGGAGAAACACTTTCTTTTCAAGTTTTTTAATGAGCTGGACATTTCTCAAGCTATTTCTGACGCTCATTGGACTTTCAATAATCACCTTATAATTTTCTATTGACTTGTGGAGGGTGAAGATCCTATGTCTATCCCTTTGGTGTTTGCAGACTAGTGGATTCAGGTTCATGATTTGCCTCCGGGTTTCTTTAGGGATACAATGGCAGTTTAGTTTGGAAATTTTATTGGCAAATTTCTGGATTACGACATGAAGCAGTTGTCTAATGGGTATATGAATTTTATGCAGATTCAGATCTAGATTGATGTTCGAAAACCTTTACCAAGAAGAAAGAAAATTAAGATTTCTGAGTCAAAGTTCAATTATGCAAACTTTAAGTATGAAAAATTAACTATATTTTACTTTTTATGTGGCTGTCTTGGACATGGTGATAATTTTTGCCCAATGAGGTTACAATATGGAATGCAGGAATTAGAGATGGGTTGGGACTTGTTGTTGAGAGCTTAAGGGAGGAAGGCTTCCATTGTCAACAACATTTGGTTGAAGGGGAGGGAGAAAACAGTTTTTTTGGAAAGTCTCGGTTTGGGCAATTTTCTAGTCAACAATCAATCTCAAATAAAGGGAGAGAATCGGAGGTAATTTCAATTTCCCTCTCAAAAGTAATTTGGAAGGCTCCAAATTCCCTATTGTTTTAAATGAGTACCAGTAAGTAAATAATTTCCACCATAATGGAGATAAGGATTTGACACGTGGCAAAGGTCAAATATCTGGACCTACTCTTTATGGGGACGTTCAAAGGGCAACAGTAGGTGTGCTGGGTCTGATGAAGGGGGTAGGAGTGGAAAGTATGAAATGTAAGTTAGAGGATGAACCTATTTTCAATGATGAAGGAAAAAAAAGGAAGAGATTCCATGCATTGATCTCGAATATTTCTAATACTCAGGATTTATTGGAGGTTCCTGAGGAGAATTCTTCTCATGTCAAATAGATATAGGCGGCTGCCTTTGCGCATGACGACCGACGGAAATAAAAATTATGTGCTGGAATATTCGCGGATTGGGGAGTTTGCGAGCAGTTAGAAGACTTCAAAACATGCTGAAGATTTATCATCCCCAAATTATCTTCTTTATGAAGACAAATTTGAGTGCTACAAAAATGAAGGTTGATAGAAGAAGTTGCGGATTCTTCAATGGTACTGACGTCTCGGCTGAAGGTTCTAGAGTAGGCTTAAGTCTTGGGTGGAATGGGAATAGTTTAGTCAATTTGCAAAGTTTCTCAAAGAATCATTTGATGCTGAAATTCAATAAGATGAAAATTCTCAATGGCGTTTCACTGGGTTTTATAGGGCTCCGGAGGTTAGGAATAAATCGGAGACATGGGAGTTACTTCAAATATTAGGGAGGAATAACTTATTGCCCTGGTTGGTTGGGGGGATTTCAACGATATTCTTTTTTCTCATGAAAAGCAAGGAGGTTTGCTAAGGGAGGAGGCTCAAAAGGAAGTCTTTCGCAGAACATTGGAATACTGTCAACTAGAGGATATAGGCTTTTCTGGTGCTTGGTTCACATGGGAAAGAGGAAGAATTATAGAAATGAATATTAAGGAAATAATTGATAGAGAGGTTGCCAATGATGATTGGCTTTAATAGTTCCCAGAGTACTCGTTGAGGCATCTTCCACACTCTTTCTCGGATCATTGTCCTTTGCTCATTAATATAGAGGATGAAAGGGTAGGCAGAAGATCCGTTTGATTTTATTTTGAAACCTGGTGGGTCTTAGAGTAGTCGTGTGAGGAGGAGATAAGGAAGTTATGAGTGGATAGTTTTGGTTCTTTTTTATCTCGCATGACAACTATGGCCAATGGTTTGCAGTTTTGGGAAATAAAATTAAGAATAAAAGAGGAAAGGAAGTGCAGCAGTGACTAGGAGATTTGAGGAACTAAATTGTGAGGATAAATCGGAGGATAATTTGGGAGAAATTATCGAGGTCAAACTTCACTTAAGTGTGGAGATGGACAATGAGGAGAAATATTAGGAGTAACATGCAAGAGCAAATTGGTTGAAAATGAGGGACAAGAATACTTCGTTTTTTCATAAATTTGCTTCCTAAAGACGACGTGCAAATCGGATCAAGGTTTACAAAGAAGGGATGAAAATCTCGTTACGGATAGTAGGGAGGTGGAAAGTATTGCTCGTGAGTATTTTTTGGATCTTTTTGCCTCTAAAAGAATTAGGGGCTTGGAACACATTCTTCTTGGGGTTCATTCATGTGTGTCGGACCAAATGAATCAAAGCTTGATGGCTACTTACAAGGAGGATGAAATAATTGAGGCATTAAAAGGTATGGGGCCTACAAAAGCTTCGGGTGCTAATGGTTTTCCAGCAATTTTTTACCAGAAGTACTAGCACATTATTGGTAAGGATGTTTGCATCTTTTGTTTAGATATTCTGAATAATGGTAAATCTTTGGAGAATATAAACACAACCCAATTGATGTTAATTCCCAATACTGCAAATCCTTGCAATTTGAAGAATTTTCGCCCCATTAGTCTATGCATAGTTATTTATAAGATTATTGCAAAAATTATTGCTAATCGGCTTCAAAAGGCTCTACAGGAGTGCATTGATGACTTACAAAGTGCTTTCGTACCTGGTAGACTCATAACTGACAATGTAATTCTAGCATATGAGGTGCTTCATTCGTTTAAGAATAAAAGATATGGGAATAATGGCTTCATGGCTTTAAAACTTGATATGAGTAAGGCCTATGATAGAGTGGAGTGGCCTTTTATCAAAAGAATGATGTCAAAAATAGGTTTTGATGAACGATTTATTAATTTTATTATCCGTTGTGTAAATTCTGCCCAATATTCCATTTTGCTTAATGGGGAAGAAGGATCAAGTTTCAAGCTTTCTAGGGGTTTGCGCCAAGGGGATCCCTTAATCCCTTATCTTTTTTTGTTTTGCGGAGAAGAGCTTTTTGCGTTACTGAGGTTGGCAAGTCAGGAAAAGAAAATCAATGGTGCTAAAGTTTGCAAACCTGCTCCACCTATAACTCACCTTATGTTCGCAAATGATTGTATTCTGTTCGGAGAGGTATCGAATCAAGGGATTGATGTGCTGAAAGAAATTCTTGTGGACTATGAGTCTTGCTCGGGGCAGTGTGTTAATTATGAAAAATCAATGGCTTTTTTCAGTACGAACGTGAAGGATCAAGATAAGAATCGAGTGTTTCAGGCTCTTAATGTTCGTTGTTCGACTAATTAAGAGAGATATCTTGGGCTTCCAAACATGGTAGGTCGTAAGAAGAAAATGGCTTTCCAAAATTTAAAAGATCGTTTGAAGCAAAAAATCAACAATTAGAGTATTAGGCATATCTCACCAGGAGGTCGTGAGGTCTTCATTAAGACTGTCCTACAAGCTATTCCCACTTATACGATGGCTTGTTTTCTTTTACCAAAAACGTTTTGTGTAGAATTGGAAAACATTATAAGTTTATTTTGGTGGAGGAATAATCATGGAAAGCGGGGGATGCATTAGTGTGATTGGAAGTCCTTATGTGCGCTTAAGGAAGAAGATGGTATGGGCTTTCGTCATTTGAGTTCTTTTAATAATGCTTTATTGGCCAAACAAGGTTGGCGCTTGTTACGTAACCCTAACTCTTTATTAGCGCGTATTTTGAAAGCTAGATATTGTAAAGACTCTGATTTCTTAAACTCTAGTTTGGGAAATTTACCTTCTTTTACATGGTAGAGTATTTGGGCTGCGATGGGCCTCTTTTTGAAGGGTCTGGGCTGGAGGATCGAAAATGGTCAAAAAATTTCCATCTGGGACGATGTTGGATACCTGGAGATGAACAGATCAGAATTCAGAATACGAATAATAATTAGAGTCTCATTAAAGCTGCAGATCTGATTGATGCAAATTTTAAACAATGGAAGTCTGATTTGGTCCATTTTACCTTTGAGGAACAGATTGCAAAAAGGATTCTCTATATTCCTTTTCTTCTGTTTGAGCTTGAAGACTCTCTTGTTTGAAGGGGTGAGTTGTCAAGGGAGTACTCGGTTCGAAGTGGTCATAGACTTCTTTTACAAGACGATCGGAAGTAATTACAGACAGATCATAAGCAATTTTACAAGAAATTATGGAAATGGATCTACCCTTTAAAATCAAAATTACAGTTTAGAGGTTTTTATGCAACTATCGGCCTAGCTTCAGTAATCTACACTATCGTAGAATGATGGCTTCCCCTACGTGTCGGAGGTGTTAATTAGGAGCTGAAACGAGGGAATATCTTTTTCGGGAATGTCCTCCTGCAAAGGATACATGGGAGCAGTTCCATATGGTTTGGTTTAGGTCAGATGAAAGTTCAGATTTTGTTGATTGGTTGAGAAATTACCTTAGAGTCCAGATCCATGGCTATGTGTAGAATGGCGGTATGTGCTTTATGGGTGATATGGACATCTCGGAACAAATTTATACATGAGGGGAAAAACCAATTAGGTGGTCAAATTGCTATTTTTGTGCAAAATTATTTAAATGAGCTTGATGGTCTAAAAAGCTTCATACCTAAAAGAAGGATCTGTGTGGACAGATGGAATGCTCCGGTGGGATCGAGGCTGAAAGTGAACTTTGACGCAGCTTTCAACAACCACAATAAAGAGTCGTGCTCTAGATTAGTGATTCGTAACAGTAAAGTAGAGGTCATTTGCTCCAAAATAGAAATGAACTCAAAGATACTGTCCGTTTTTGTAACAGAAGTAGTGGCGTGTCTCCAAGCACTGAAGCTTGGGTTACAGCTTGGGTTGAGGGAGGTGGAGGTTGAAGGTGATTCTCGGTCGGTAATCTAGAAGCTGCAAGAGAAAAAGGAGGATAGATCTGAGATTTCTGTGTATATCAAAGATTCTCTAAACCTTTGTTTTCGTTTTAATCTCCGTGTTTTTCTGTTTACAAATAGGAAGGCTAACAAGGTCGCCCATAGTCTAGCACGAGAAGGACTATAAATGAGAGACTACTTATCTGTTAAATCTGGTTTGTTCCGGTGCGGTGAAGGCAATAGTAAAAGATAGGAGGTGGACCGAGGAAGTAAGAAAGGAGAGGAGAAGAAGAAATGAAGAGGCTGAAAAAAGTGTTTTGATTTTTGATTAAGCTGAGAGTTTCAATTGAGATATTTTTTTCAAAGTGCGTCGGGGTAATTGAAAAGCTTCTGATAGGATTGATATGATGGGTAATTAAAGCATCTGTTTTGTTTTGCTTCCCTATGCGATTTTTCTGTTTTCCAAAAAGGGTTTTGGTAATAGAGTACAACTGGAGAACGATGTTTCTAGAGTTCTCCTTTTTTGCTGTTTGCTGGATCTTGTCCTGGGCCATGTGTAGGTTTTGCTTTGTTTTTTTGTTTTTGGGCTTCTGGATGTTTTGGTTTTTTTAGCCTGTTAGTTTCGGGTTGGTTTTTAGACCTTTGAATTTATGGTGTTGATTTTGTTTTGGCCTTTTAAATAAAATCCAGTGAGTATTTTTCAAAAATAAATAAATTATTTGATGTGACTTTTTTCTAATTATTGTTTTAATAGTTTGGTAATAGTCTTATAATTAAAATACACATCTATTTATCAGAATTAATATTATACATTGGTTTATATGACTTTTATAAATGCTTTAATTTATGAAAAATTGGCTCCATAATCTTATTTTGTTTGTCTTTGTAATGATTTGATTCTATTTTATAATTTTTCATAAAACCCGTCATTGTAATAATTTGACACTTATGATTCATTAGATATATTTGTATTTAGATGTGATTTGGACTTGTAACACTTTAAAAAATTATATTTTATAAAAATAGTGATCGTATTTATAATAAAATCCAAAATCTATTACCCAAACAACCAAAAGTTCAAAACCCATTAAAATATCATTTATTATGAGCAAAAATAGGGTTTTTACCTCAATATTATAAAAAAAATTTATACACGAAAATGGGTTGTCAGCCAGATTAATTACGAAAATGATATATTTTTTTAAGTTGTGCCTACCTGACAGGCGCAACCGATTTTTTTAATATTAAATTTTTTTTCGTTTAAAAAATTATTATATATATATTTTTTTCGGGTTAGTATACAACCCGTGTATATGGACGGGAAAAGAATACATACATTTTGCGCCTATCTGACAGGCTCAACTAGTTGAGCCTATCTGACAGGCACGACTAGTTGTGCCTTCTTGGTAGGCGCAACTAGTGGGGCCCACATTCTTAATTTTTCCCCTATATATTCCCCTGAAAATCAGATGAAGAACATACAAAAAATTTAGTAGCAAAATAGAAGTAAGAAGAGAGGAAAAGAAGGAAAGAAAGGAAAGCAAGAAGAAGGATAAGGTATTTTAATTTGTTTATTTTAAATAGAATGTAGAATTTTGTTAGAAATTTTATTATATAAAAGTTTGTTAGATTAATAATTTTGTTAGCTTCTGAATGAAAAATTTTGCATTAAAAATTTTATGTAACTTTTTTGCTATTCGAAACTATTTTGAGAATTTTGAAATTTTTTAACAGATCTAGTATTGAATATGGAGAATCGGTTTTTTCGTATCGTTTATTTTGATGGAGAAATTTTGACAACAAGCGTAGGATGTATATTTGAGTGTCGCAAACAAGTAGTAATGAGATTCAATAGAAATATCTTTTTTGATGATATGAAGAAAAAAAATATTGAAAAAATTTATAAACGTTGTGGGAGAAGGATCTCGAAACTTTTCTACAAGTTTCCAGTTTCGACGGATCCCATAAAATTCACCGAAATGGAGCATGTAGACGATGAAGACGTGGAGACAATGATCGCTCTTTATTGTGGGACTTGGAGCAATCAAATACACCAATTCAGTTATTTACTGAGTTAGCTGGTGTGGAGGAAACTAATGATCCCACTCCATTAGGTGAAGAAGATGAAGCTCAAGTACCGTGTATGGTGGTTCCGGTATAATACGTTGGTAGTCAATCAACTATACATGGGATCGACATTGATCTTAATGCTGCACCCGAGACTGCTGTGGTTGGTGATGATGTATACCATACACTACAGGAAAATAGACTTTTAGCGGCGTTTATAAGCGTCGCAAAAAACGTCACTATATGTATTTTAGCGGCGTTTTGTTGAAAAAACGCCGCTAAAGACCAGGACTTTTAGCGGCACTTTTTAAAAAACGCCGCTAATGACTAGGACTTTTAGCGGCGCTTTTTTAAAAAACGCCGCTAAAGACCAGGACTTATAGCGACGCTTATATAAAAAACGCCGTTAAAGACCAGGACTTTTAGCAGCGCTTTTTTAAAAAACTCCGCTAAAAGTCCTATTTTTTAGTGGTTTTTTTAAAAAAGCGCCGCTAAAAGTCCTGGTCTTTAGCAGCGCTTTTTTAAAAAATGCCGCTAATTTGCCCAGTTTTGCAATATGTATTTTGCACCTATATCCAACCCTCCTGCAAGAAATTCAACCAAAAACAACAAATATACTATGAAATCCAACCAAAACCCGCAAATTTAAATAATACAAAATTATACGAGAAATATATTATATAAATTGTAAATGAATATTCAAAATATTCTTACAATAATGTTAAAAGTTACAAGAAAACAAATGTCTAAGATGGCGGATTTTGAAATTGCTGGAACATAGTCATCATAGACTAAAGCTGTAGCTGGAGTTCATTGTATTTTACATTACGCTCCGCCTCCTCATTCCGCCTCCGCTCTAAGTTGAGAAATGTGCTCATCTGTGCTAGCTTGTATCTGAACTATCTGATCTTTTAGCCTCTGAACTTCAGCTTGACTTTGACTCCCGGAAGGCATGTATTGGTGAGAGATGGATCCAAAATATTGGGTCGGGTTAACACCAGATCCTTGAAATCTAACCCGACCATACCTTTCAGGACCCAAAACTTTATTAATAATTCTGTTATCAATATCCTCAAAATTAACAGAACTATCAGTCGAAGCAGTCACTTCATACTCTGCCTTCTTATCTTTTAGTTTCTCCTAATAAATCAGTCAAAGAGTTAGAAACAAAATATACAATAAAAAGGAATACAACATAACATTATTTAAAATTAAACTAATAAAAACGACGAATTAAAACATTATAATTAAATATTATAAATATTTATAATGAATCAAATTTTATTAAATAAATATACCATAATTTCGCACCTCGGATGTCATCGGAGTTCCATCTTTTTCCTATCGTAAGTCAAAAAGTCAAGGCGTCCAACTTTTGACGAGACGAGGCTTCCTACAATATAGTAGTAAAAATATTATTTAATAGTAAAAAGTCATTAATACTTGATAGAATTAATAAATCCATATTACCATGATTGAGCTACACAAGTAAAACTTCTCGACCCATTGTAATGCGTAAATTTTGTTTTTGCTCTTTGCTTGTTCCAACTCGCTCACGGTCCTACATAATGAAATTATTATTACGTATATAGTAAATACTATAAACCGAAAAATTTATAAGATTTTGCAAGTACATAATACCTCTCCTTTCTTGAATTCCAAAATCGAATCGCATCTTCCCATTGGTACCTCGGCATTCGGTGGGACATTTTGCAATTTTTCTTGAGGCTTATGGGTTTTTAAAATATTCTTTTTCAAACCGCTTTTATGGTCTCTCTATTTTTACCCAATGCCTTCTTGATATAGGCATCGAGACCTCTAAAGCAAACCTCTCCTAAAAACACAAGTTTAGGAATTAAATATAAAGGAAACTTAAACCAAAGTATTATAAATTACATTAACGTTTTGTTACCTTAATATTAGAGAGCTTGATTTTATTGCTATCGGGCATGTTATGCCATGATTCGTATTTGATGGGCAACATATTGGCATTTCGTGCTATAATGCCCAAATAGCCTGCTAAAAGTCGAGCTTCTTGTCCAACAGTGACCATGGTCATTTCTAGTTACTTTGACACGCTCGATGAATTTAAGTTATATAAATCATTAGGAGCGACGTCCCTCGACCTCTCTAGCGTCCCACCATTTTCAGCTGAAAAATAATATATTATTACTATATTGAAATTTAAAAATAAATCAGTAATAAAATTTAATACAATTTGTAAATTAAACTTAACATTACTTTGAAATTCCACAGACTCATCAAGTGTCTCCGGCATGCTTGAAGATCCAACAACTGTCTCATTATTCAAGACTTACTTCTTCCGAATTTGTAGTATTCATACAATACTAAGATCTCTTAATCTTCTTCTAGGCATTTTTCCGCAACACATAAAATAGTTAAAATTTTAGTAAGAAATAACAACAATAGTAAATATAAAATAGTTAAATTATATAACATGACCAATGTAAAAATTATAACATTACATATAAAAAAATCATAAAATCTTACTACATCAGAAATCGTAAATATCTTCGTCCACATCCTGACGAACCCATTGAAATTGTGTACTAGTACTAGGAATATTTTCATTTAAGTTTTGTTTTGGAAAAGGCAAAGTTTCTGATCTTTCAACAATGTCATCTCTACTTCCATTCCCCATGTCAAACAAGTCTTTAGGGGTGTTTCGGAGTACAACGTACCAACCCTCATGAATTGGATCTTTCGAGTAAAAAACTTGTTTAATTTGAGAAGAAAATACATACGGCTCGTCTATCAAATGTTCTCCAGTGTGAATTAATCGAGAGAAATTCACCATTGTAAAACCAAACTGATCATTTTTAATTCCGCGAGTAGTATTAGCATTAGCCCAATCACATCGAAATAAGACAACTTTCCATTTTCCATAGTAATCCAACTCAATAATGTCTGTTAGAAGTCCGTAATACTCCACATTTCCCTCGACAGGATTACTGTCCCTAGCACTAGCGTAACTTGTAATTAAAGAATTAACAACTACTCCACAATTTTGAGTTCTCATCAATCTCTCGCGATATTTGGTATGAAATCTGAATCCATTCATGATGAAGCCACTATATCTTTTTACTACTCGATTCGGACCTTGGGAAAGCCATTTAACTTCGTCATTAACAACATTCGCACTCCAAACCTATTGAATCAAAAGTAAATTGAGTAATTGTAAATGTTATGAGAAAACATTATTATTTGTCAATAAAATGTTGAGTTGCATACCGTTTGGCTTAACCATTCATGAAAAGATTTTGCGAATAACCTATTAATCTCGCGATGTTGTAATCTTTGTGAGCGTGAGCGAGATCTTAAGACTTGTTTGTACTCACTATGTTAAAAACATGTTTAATTCGTTAAAAAATAAACAAATCAAAAAAAGATGAATATTTATCATATTCTAGAACTTACTTGCGTAATTGTTCAAGTGCATCGTGGTGGAAAAGAACATATCTATGTGTTTGTATCCAAGATCGGTCATCTATTTCTGCAATTTCAACTTTGCCGATTGGTTCTCCATAACTTTGAAATAAATAAGTTTCGGCCAAGCTAGGATCATTGAGTACGGCATTTCTACTTGGTCTATTCAATCTTGTTCAATATCTTCTAAATATCTAGAACAGAATGTCATATACTCCTCTGCCAAGTAGCCTTCAGTAATTGATCCTTCCGGATAATGCTTGTTACGGCAATAAGACTTCAATTTGCTTAGGAACCTAAACACCATATACAACATTATTAAAACTGGTAACTATAGGTATAAATGTGAATGTCTTTGAAATAAATTAGCACCTTTCAATTGGATACATCCAACGATAGAAAACCGGCCCACCAATTATTGCTTCACCAGGGAGATGAATGACAATGTGCACCATAATAGTGAAGAAGGAAGGTGGAAAGATCTTCTACAAATTGCATAATGTCAAAGCGGCTCGATATTGTACTTTTTCAAGTTCTTCAACATTCAGAACTTTGCCACAAATTGCTTTCATTATATTGGACAGTTCAATTATACAGGATGTTACCTTCTTTGACATACAGCACTGTAAAGCAACTAGAAGTAGATCTTGCATCAAGATGTGATAGTCATGTGATTTTAATGAATATAGTCTTCGATCTTTAAGACTTACACATCGAGATATATTTGATGCATATGCATCCGGAACCTTTATATCCTTCAACACCGTGCAGAACATTTCTTTCTCTTCCTTTGACATTGCAAAAATTGTAGGCAGCAACTGATATTTTCCATTAGGAAGTACTTGGAGATGAAGATCACGCCTAATTCCCATGTGAACTAAATCAAGTCGACTCTGAAGATTATCTTTTGATTTACCATCGATGTTCAAAATTGTCTGGATGATGTTCTTGCAGACATTCTTCTCAATATGCATCACATCAAGATTGTGGCTTAATATGTGATGCTCCCAATAAGGCAACTCAAAAAAAAATACTTCTTTTCTTCCACAAGTCTGCCTAATTAGGGTCATCCTCATTGTCAGATTCATCCCTCGATCGTCTATTTGTTTGCTTGTTAGATGGTTGATTCACTTCCGTAATCGAAATCCATATCTTTTAACATGAATAAGATTTTAGATCCAATGGTCCGCTCAGAGCTTTTTCAACTCTTGATCAGATCAAATAAAGCCTCTGAAATCTATAGCTATGATTTTCATCTAACCACCGACGGTGCCTCATATAGCAGAACTTCTTCTCATTATATAACCACTGTGAACAGTTTGAGCAGCACAGCAAGAACAAGCATAACGTTCTCTGGTACTCCAACCAGATAAATTCACATATGCCGGGAAATCATTAATTGTCCACAGCAAAGCATCACGTAGGTAAAAGTTCTCCTTTCTCAATACATCATACGTCTCAACACCCGCCCATAATTGTTTTAACTCTTCAATAAGTGGCTGCAGATAAATGTCAATATCATTTCTGGGGTCTTTCTCTCCGGGGATAATCATAGATAGTATCAAAGAAGATTGCTTCATGCAGAGCCATGGAGGCAAATTATAAGGAACAAGGACCACAGGCCAAGTACTGTACGAGGTGCTCATGATTTTAAAAGGATTAAATTCGTTAGATGCTAACCCGAGCCTTACACTCCGAGGATCACTTGCAAAGCTTGGAAATTTATTGTCAAATGATTTCCATGCTAAAGAATCTGCAGGATGCCTTAATAATCCATCTTCCGTTCGTTGATCATGATGCCACGTCATAAACTCGGCTGTCTTTGACGACATGAATAGCCTTTGAAGCCTTGGGATTAGCGGGAAATAACGCAAAATCTTGTTCGGCTTCCTTATTGACTGTGGCCCATATTCATCCTCATTAACATCTTCCGCATCTCTATTCATCCAACGAGATTTACCGCAAACATGACAAGATTGTTGATTTCTCCGATCACCCCAATACAACATGTAATCATTTGGGCAACTATGAATTTTGTTGTACCCAAGGCCCAAATATTTTATCACTTTCTTCATGTCTTTACATGATTGAGGGATTTTTGCAAACGAGAACATTTCTCTCAAAAGCTCTAACAGCATTGTTAAAGAGTTTCCGGTCCACCCTCCCAAACATTTTAAGTGAAAAAGGCAAAACAGAATGACATTTTCGAAAATTTTGATCCCTCATAAAGTTCTTCATTCATTTCACCAAGTAATGTGTAGAACTTCGCCGCTTCTTCCTTCGGTTGTTCATCCGGTACACTTCTTCTCATTTCTATAAAAGTATTCCCACCGATATTATAATCATCGGATGCAACATAGTTTGGTGGAAATGATCGGAAACCTTCACTCCGCATATTAAATGCATCCCACATCATACCTTCCATGTCATCTTCTCTAACATACTGACGGTAACCACTATAAGGATAACCCGGATTAATCGTCGAAGAGGCTCCACTAGGTGTACACTCTCCATGGAAAATCTATTTTTTATACCCTCGAATGAAGCCATCAACAATTAGATGTTCGTAGACAACTTCACGATAATGCCAATAGATATTGCCACACTTCTTACACGGGCAAATAATCATATTCTCTTGGCTTGAATTGTGAAATGCAAAATTTAAAAAAGATTGCACTCCATTTTGATACTCGTTGCTTGCCCTTGAGAAATTCATCCAAGTCCTATCCATTTCGTAGTTGTTGAAGTCTAAAGTTGGCAATAAGTTACACGGGTAAGTTGTTTATTATGTAAGTCTTGATATGTTATATTTTTATGTTTTATGTAAGTTATGTAGATTATGTAAGTTATGAAATTTGAACTTTAAACTATATACTTTTAAGGAAATTATTAGATTAAACTACATGTATTAGTTAAGTTATGTAAGTTGTTATATACGTTATGTGAGTTATGTAAATTATGTAAGTTATGCGAGTTATGTAAGTTGTTATGTAAATTATGTAAGTTATGTGAGTTATGTAAGTTGTTATGTAAATTATGTAAGTTATATGAGTTATGTAAGTTATGTAATTTATTTAAGTAATGATCAATATTAATACTATTTTGATAAAAATTAGTTATAACTTTTAAAGACATTTAAAAATATTAAATATTAAAATCAAACATTATTAATATAAAAAAATAGTAATTTGAATATAATAATATCAAAAAGAATCGTAGTTTAATTTTTATAAGTAAATTGGAAATTAATTAAGGTTATATAAATATTCAATAGTAAATGAGATTGATAGAACTTTTTCCAAGTCTTTTGAATTTTTAAGATTCATCATACGTGGCGTTGTTACACCTAGGAGGATCCATTATATCTTACATTTCGATATAAGGCAACCCGTCGAGTTTTGCGACCTATATACTTTGAATCTTTAAAATATTTAAAATAAGGTTGGAGAGAAGGTCACTATTGTTGTAATTTTAATGAACAAGCAAGCTAAATGGTAATAAATATTCAATAGTAAATGAGATCGATAGAACTTTTTCCAAGTCTTTTTGAATTTTTTAAGATTCATCGTACGTGGCGTTGTTACACCTAGGGAGGATCTATTATATCTTACAGCTCGATATAAGGCAACCCGTCAGGTTTCCAACCCATATACTTTGAATCTTTAAAATATTTAAAATAAGGTTGGAGAGAAGGTCAGGTATTGTTGTAATTTTAATGGACAAGCAAGCTACATGGTAATAAAATTAATTCATACTTATTCATACTTAAGTTGAATCAAATAATAATTAAGTTGAACCAAATATAAAAACTTATTCATACTAAAAATGGCTATGATATAGGCAAGTTTGTCATACGTCCAGCTTTTCTAATGCAATCATCAGCGAGTATTCCATTTAATCAACTAATTTTTATTTTTTGATAAGTAATTTTTGAATGAAAAAATTTGAGTTAAGTAATATTTTATGATAAGTATTATTTTAGTATCTTAACTAAATTTAATATTTTATCAAGTTAAGTAAAATTAAATTTGAGTCGTATCGAATAAAATTGAGTGAAATTATTCGAGTTCAATTAAAAAGGAAAACATATCAAATTAAAATCTTATTATCGTGTAACTAATTTATAAATATTTTCAAAAAAAAATTAAAAATAAATTGGAAACAAAATAGTTACGCTCAAAACACAACCAGTAATTAAATCTATACAAAATCGCAGCCCCAATATATTAATTTTTAGAAAATAATCATAATAAAACTATTATTGATTAGAATTTTGAAGTAAAACGTACCTTAATAATTTCAACAACCTGGTCTACTCCACTTTCACCAAAGAAATGAGGTGGAGTCAAAAAGTAGAATTTGTTAAGTAAGTTAAACCGAAAATGCATAGAAATAAGGAAAAAAATTTAGCAATGAAACATGTACCTAGAACAGATGTCAATGGTTGTGGTGTATTCAGTTGCACCAAATATTAATTCAGGTGCTCGAGAGTACCTAGAACAAATGTAAGATTATAAGAGTAGCACCAAATATATTTCAGTTTAAGAAAATATAAAAACTTTATCAATATCAGTACAAAATATTAATTCGAAGATTAAATGGCAGCTTTAGTTGAACCAATAGTTGCGGGAGGAGAGGAAGCGATGGCGATCTTGAATCTGGTCCAAAGCAGAAAGTGTTTTTTTTAGTGAAGCAGCAATCTAAAGAAAAATCTGATATACGTTTGTATATATGCCAAGAATTCCAGCCTCATCTATTCTAATCCTTAGATAATCGCAGCCTCAACAAAGTACATTTAGTATAAATTCATCCTCGCAAAAAATAACTCTTTCAGTGCTTGAAAACAAATCAGTTAGAGGTGAATAAAAAGCATAAAATGCTTGAACTCAATTGTTGTGCTTCTAGATTTCCCTCAATCTTACGACTACATTGCTTATTTACAGGCTTACAAGACTTCAGCACCAAACAGGAGATAAATGAGATGAACATATTATTTCGTTCTTGATTTTTACCATATTAATTATCAATATGATACCCTTGAATTGTCACCAAAATAATTTTCAATTAATCACAAATTTAATCACCAAATACTCTTCAAATAATGTTTAGGCGAAAAATTCTCTATCTTATTAGCCATGACACTTTTTATATGCTTATCATAATCCATCAGAGTAGGTTTGACCCGTTAGGACTTTGTGCATTGAAGTCTTTACTATCCTCAAATTACATCTTGAGAATTATCAAATAAATCATTGTAATGTTGCTGTCAACTAAATTGAATGATATACTATGTCAGAATTGCCAACCTTTCAAAGCGGCGTTTAAATTTAGGCCAAACTGCCATAAAGACTTGAAGACAAAAATCATTAGAACTCATTGTCAAAGAAATTGTCCAAATTTCTGTGCCAAAGGGTTTAAATTTAGGCCACCCTACCAAGTATTAAAATTTGAAGACTAATTCTATTTACACAGTATGCAATACAGCCCTCTTGCATGGAGAAGGTACTTACAAGTCGTGTATCTTTCTCAATTTCGCTCCTAGAATGCATTCAAAGATTCTATGTAAGACTCAGCCCAATGAAAATGCTAAATAAATCGAACATTAGAAGTCTAACTGTTGCTATGTGTAATAAAAAGCTGTTTGCAAGGGTCCGATCCAATGATGTTGTATCGTCCCTGGTTTTTGGTTTTGTCTTTCCCACCAGAGGACCCTAATTCGAAGACCCACTAATGGGAACAATGTAAAGTCTTGCAGTCACTCTGACATCATGTTGCCTTTGGGTGGCAAACAAGCGCACCGGAGAAACATCATAAACAAGATCACCACTCACAACTGCAGGAACATGAAGAGGGTCAAGGAAAGAAGCTAGTTTGTTTGGGAACTCAAACACAATTAATGAAAAAACTCTAACCAAAATGTCTTTTGCAAAGTGACATAGTGTGAGATCGCCTAAGTGCCCCAACCGTTCCAATATCCTCGGGGGCTGCAGCAATGCAACATCGGATAAAAGGAAACCAGTTAGTTATTAAACTAGGAAAAGGAGAGTATCTCACCACAAACAAATATGATTCATAGTCACAAGAATGGCATACAACCTTACAACCTTAAAGAACATATTTATGAAAGCAGAAATGAAGTGAAGCATGTATGCATGCATGGTTATCTTAGATATAGTTTTTGGGCGAAGAAAGAAAAAGGAAAATCTTACACTAATAGATGAACATATGTGATTAAGGGATTCTCGCATGTACAAACAAGTGGAGTTTAAGTAAAGTACATGCATAACTCGATTAGGAAGCTTTGAATAATGATAATAACAAATTCGACCTTTGAAAGATCTTGATTGCAAAAGCGAGAATGAAATAGTTAACAAGATGGAGAAAGAGAAAGTATAAAAGGGAAAATACTAAAGCACTTTCAAGTCTACTTTTGACTAAGGATATCTCTTGATGACAACAATCATAACAGACGATTCACTTTGAAGTCAGTATAATGTGGTTCTCAAGATGCCAAAATAATGAATTTTACCTTGTTTTTTCAAGTACTAGATAACATAAGACTACAGTGTAAAGAGGAAATACATGAAATGCATAAGATTCTATAAAATGAGCAAAGCCCTAATGGATGAAATTACCATCTTAAGCAACCTCGACTGTTAAAATGCCACAACAAGAAAATTACTGCTTCCATTTCTGCATCAATTAGTTCTATGTTCTAACAATCAAAATCAATGGAATTTGGTAAAATTATGGTTAATAATCAGAGACCGATGGGCAACGGCGAATGGGGGAGATGAGCAAGCAACTAGGGTTTTCTATGTTGAGATTTGAGAGTGAGGGTTTTCAATCTCTTATTTAAGTAAATCCCAAGCAATAATTCATTTATAACGATTAAAATTCTTTCCATGAATCAAAGGTTTATATACAGAAACATATGTGTATATATATTTTTCCTTTCCATGAATCCTTATGGCATGAATGATGATTAAAGGAAACTACTTACTGATTAGTGGCGGTAGAGAATGGCGACGCAGCAGAGGGGACACTCGACGGCACAGGGCGAAGGTGATGGATGAGATGGGGAAATTGGGGATTTCAGAATGGGGGCAAACAAGCTGATGAAAATGTTTAAGTTAAAAGTTTAATTTGTTTGTAAGGAAACAACGCCGTTAAATTCGAATTTGGAATGCAACTTTGCGGCGTTTATATCATAAACACCACTAAAAGTTTAATTGCGTGTAGTGAAACGACATCGTACAAGGCTAATAGGTATTTCACTTTTGCGGCGTTTAACAAAAATGCCACTAAAACTTAGTTCCCTGACCCAAAACAGCGTCGCAGTTGGCAATTTGGTATTGAATTTTGCGGCGTTTGTGAAAGCGCCACTAAGAATTTGTTTTGAGACGCAGTCGTTTAAGACAAATGCTAATGTAATTTGGTGGTGTTTTTTGGAAATGCAACTAAATATAAACTAAAACTGCATCGTTTTTGTGGAATAAAAAACATATTTGCGGCGTTTTAAGGCTAAACGCCACTAAATTTATTTCCCTTATACTGAAACGGTGCCGTTTTTACAAATTTTATTACATTTTAGTGCCTTTCTTTGTTTATCAATTTTTTTTAAAATCTAATATTTTAATATATGAAATGGTTTAGATTAAATATTTCTAAATATAAAAGCATTAATTCATATATATAAATTAATTAATTAAAAAATTGATGTTAATTACATCAATAATTGCGTTAATATTTTACAATAATGTGCACGCTAAATCACTTTTCATGTATGCTTTTGAGATTTAACCATGTTGATATATATCCTTTTAAAATAATAATTTATATATATTTATATTATAA
This sequence comes from Gossypium arboreum, assembly GCF_025698485.1. NCBI lineage: Eukaryota > Viridiplantae > Streptophyta > Magnoliopsida > Malvales > Malvaceae > Gossypium > Gossypium arboreum. Next base: position 26,096,482 of record NC_069074.1, on the reverse strand, counting down.
ATTAAAATCCAAAATTATATCCTAATTAAACCCTAAAGCTTAAACTCTAAACTTAAAATCCTAAACCTTAAACTTTAAACACTAGCTAAACCTCAAACCCCAGACTAATTAAACCCCCAGAACCATACGCCGTAACCCCTAAACCAACCATAAATCCTAGACCATAAAGCCCAAACTATAAACTCTAAAAATCGTTAACCCATGAACTTTAATTTTAAAACCCTAAATCTTAAAACACAATAAACCCCAAAACTCAAACTCTAAAACATAAACCCATAACACAAAATAATAAAATTATATCATAAACCCTAAAATACTAATTTAATTGTAGACATTAAACCTAAAATACATACCCTAAACCTTAAAATAACATAATCTTTTTTGCGTTTTTAAAAAAGCTAGCCCTTTCTTTGTTTATCAATTTTTTAAATCTACTATTTTAATATATCAAATGGTTTAGATTAAATATTTTAAATATTTAAGCATTAATTCATATATATAAATTAATTAAATAAAAATGATGTTAATTATAACAATAATTGCTATAATATTTCACAATCATGCACGTTAAATCACTTTTCATGTATGCTTTTGAGATTTAACCCATTTTGATATATATTCTTTTAAAACAATAATTTATATATATTTATCTTATAAATTAAAATCCAAAATTATGTCCTAAAACCGAAAGCTTAAACCCTAAACCTTAGCTAAACCACAAACACCAAACCATAAAACCATGCACCGTAACCCCTAAACCAATCATAAATTAATCCTAGACCATAAAGCCCAAACTATAAACTCTAAAAATCGTTAACCCTAAATCTTAAAATAACATAATATTTTTACGGCATTTTAGAACAAACGCCGCTAATTATGATATATTGCGGCGTTTTACATGAAAACGCCACTAATGCCTCTATATAACGACGCCGTTTTCCTCAACAATTTTGCGGCATTTTAATAAAAACACCGCTAATGCTGATATATTGTGGCGTTTTATATAAAACACCACTAGTGCATCTACAGCCGCTGTTGCGGCGTTTTCAAAGAAGCGCCGCTAATTCTTATGTTTTGCGGCGTTTTAGTAAAACACCACTAAAGCCTCTATAGTTACGTCGTCGTTTCTCTCAAGACTTTTGAGGCATTTTTATAAAAGCGCCGCGAATTCTGGTATATTGTGGCGTTTTCCGTGAAACGCCACTAATGCCTCTATGGCTAATTAGCATACGTCGTCGTTTTGTCAACACTTTTGCGGCGTTTCATAAAAAACGCCGCTAATGCTCGATTATTTGCGGCGTTTTTTTCATAAGCGCCTCTAATAGTGATCTTTTGCGGCGTTTTTTAACAAGCGCCACTATAGCTCTGACCTTTAGCGGCGTTTTCTTTCATGCGCCACTAATGTATAACGGTGGAGGCGTTTTTTGGATAAACGCCGCTAAAAGTCTATTTTCTTGTAGTGATAGTAGTGATCCTTCTGATCATAAAGTCGATAGTGAAAGTGATCCCGACGTAGATGAGGTCCCGGATGATATTGACGATGAATGGGTGAATGAGGAAGTAAATGTTAATGCGTTTTCAGTCAGGAACTAGATTCATCGTATTGTGATACATAATAATACTGGGGCACACATGTCTCGGATAGACCCCGATGCGGCGCATGTAGTCGAGTTTCCAGAGTACCCTGAAATACAATTTGCTCATTGGATGGCCATATATTCTGATCCTGAGGAGTTGTTCGTGGGCCAGAGATTCTAAAATAAGGAAGAGTGCGTATTTTCCATTAAACGGTATAGTAAGAATATATCAGTAGACTATAAAGTCGTCGTGTCTAAACTGACATTATATATTGGTGAGTGTTGGAAGTCGGCGGAAGGCTACAATTGGCGAGTACGAGTTACATTTATCCAAAAGCCGCAAATGTGGGAGATACAAAAATTTGTTGGGCCTCACACATGCACTTCATCACGTATGACAAAAGATCATCAAAAACTTGATTCCAAAACTATCTGTACGTGCATCATGCCAATGGTTGAAGACATGCCAACCATTAAAGTTTTGATACTGATTGCCGAAAAACAGACACGATTCCAGTATCGAATGTCATACCAGAAGGCATGGATAGCTAAACAAATGGCAATGGAGCAATTTTCCGGAGATTTCGATGCATCATATAATGAGTTGTAGGGATGGATTGCCGCTATGAGGGAGTACGTACCAGGGACTGCTATTGAGTTGCAGATACGACCTTATTACGGCCCGGATGAGCAACTACAACCGAGAAAAAGAATTTTCCAACGGATGTTCTGGACGTTTGATCCATGTGTACGTGCATTTCCCCACTGCAAGCTGTTTGTGCAAGTAGATAGAACATGGTTATACGGTAAATATACACAAATCTTATTTCTTGCGATTGCTCAGGACGGGAACAATAACGTGCTCTTGATTGCATTTGCCATTGTAGATAAAGAGAATATGGAGCCGTGAGAATTCTTCCTTACAAACCTGCGGAGGTATGTTATTAGTAATGATATTATTTGCATCATCTCCGATAGAGGGAATGGATTAATTGCCACCATTAGGCGTTCCGATGTGCCGTGGAGATCTGTTTACTACATACAGCACATTGCGTCTAACTTCCATTAAGATTATAAGAATGCAGACTGGAAGAGACAAGTTGTGAAAATGGGTAAAGAATAACCTTATCCTTTCAATATATAACCTAATGTTTCATGATGAAACTGTAACTTATATTTTCTTAATACATACACAGCGTACGAGCTTGAGCCACACATTTTCGGGCAAAGGATGACTTGACTTGAGAATAACATGGAAGGTCAAACGAACACATCTTTCCGACGATGGTTGGGTACCATGGAGCCGTGGCAATAGGCTCAAAGTTTTGACGAAGGCTTTCGTTATGGTCAAATGACCACAAACTTGGTGGAGGACATCAACGTTGTGTTATTAAAAACACGACATCTTTCGATTTCATCTGTCTTCTCAGCTACATTCTACAGGTTGGCTACCTTGATGCCAAGAATGGGTCAGCAACAAGTCAACCAGATGGAGGCAGGACAGATGTTTGTCGAATATGTCCGGGATGTAATGGTTGCAAACCGTCGGATGGCGAGGTCAATGAATGTAGAAGTATATTCACGACGTAATGAAACGTTTCGCGTTACAGAGACCATCGGTCATCGACCCGGTATACTACCTAGGTCCTATGGAGTTGATCTTCGAAATAGACGGTGCGATTGTAGGAGGTTCCAGACACTTCATTATCCTTGTGCACATGTTGTAGTAACTTCTGCTAAAGTCTCGCTCAATGTAGATCAATTTATCGATGAAGTGTATATGTAACGACCCGAATTTTAAGGTTATCAGAAAAATGTATTTTCGGGTCTCCATTTCTGAAAAATGGATTAGTAAATAATTATTAAAAATATTTATGAAGTTAGTCGAGTGGTTAATTAGAGTTTAATGAATTAAATTTAGCTTAATTAAGGATAAATGGATAAAATAATTAAATTGAATGAAGTGTGAAAGTTTAATTATAGAATAAAGAAAATTGAGGGATTAAATAAGCAAATAAGCCAAAGTGAGTGCCAAGTGTGTGATAAAATATTATACATGTGTGATAAATAATGTACATACATTTGTAATACATGTATTTATTTACTTATTATTTAAGTAAGTATTAATGTATTTATTATTATTAAATTGATATTATATGATAAATAAATAAAAGAAAGACAAGTGTACTGAAAATGATTTGATATAAGTGTATAAATAAAATATACACATTTGTAATACAAGTATTTGATAATAAATAGATATTTATTTAAATATTAAATTATTGCTATAATTATTAATTAATATTAATATTATATTATATTCTGAAATAAATTAAAATAGTGACAAATGTGTGGTAATTATAAAATTCATGTCTAATAAATTGAATACATACATTTGTAATATGTATATTTAATTATTAGTAGATATTTATTATTTATAAAAGATATTTATTAATTAAATATTTATATTATAGGATTTTTATGTAATAAATATATTAAATTATGACAAGTGTGTGGATAATAAATGGATACAAATGTAAAATAAATATTTGATATTAATTAAATATTTATTAAGTTAATATATTATATATATATATATATATATATATATATAAAGTAAAACAAAAGAAAAGAAATGAAAAAAAAAGATAGAAAAGAAACAAAATGAAACGAAACAGAGAGCAAGGAAAGAAAGAAAGGGAGAAAAAGGGAAATTTGAGATTACAAGGTTTGAAAGTTTAATTGTCAATGTGGTACCGGAAATCTCGGCTAAGAAAGGACAAGACAAAGTCAACGGGAGTTAGCTCGAAAATTACGGTTTGTATTTTTATAACCCGAACTTAATATTTAATTATTGAATTTATTATTTATTATGTATGGTAGGTGCATTGATTAAATTATTTGAAATAAAATGAATATTGATTGAAATTGAAGTGTGAATTTAATTAATAATTGTTGTATTTTAATTGAATGTTATGGTAAATAATTAAAGTATGAATTATTGGTATTGTGTTTTTATTGAAATGATTTGATTTGAAAATGTAGTGAAATAATTATGAACATGTGTTTATTGTGAAATTGAATATTTATTAGTGAAAAGTGAATGGAATTATATTGAATTGAAAAAATATAATTAATTAATTAAAATATGAATTAATTAAAAACTGAAAAGTGAATTAAATACCCTATTAACTAGTCGAGCTAGTCGGATATAGTTGGCATGCCATAGGATATGAAAGAGTACGGGTTTTTGCCGCTTACTGATCAGGAACTTATGTGCCGACTCATCATTATCTGTTACCAATTCGGCACTTTGTGTGTCGATATTATTATCATATCTTTATTCGTTTCAAATTTATTCGATGAGGTACTCGTGTACCGTCTTATTCGTTCGGATTTGTTCCGATGAGGTACTCGTGTACCGTATTACTCTTTATTCTTATTTTCGCTGCCACCGATAAGGCACTATGTGCCGTACTGGTGTGTTGGTTGGATCCGTGTATCTATCTGAGTCCGAGTCATGTTAATAGGGGTAAATAAAGGAACTGGAAAAATCGACTGTTACTGAATAATTTAATTGTTACTAAATAACTGATTATTATTGAATAATTGATTGTTACCGAATAACCGATCATTATCGAATAAATAATCGTTCGATTGATTTGGTTGTTAATGAATATTCTTGATTGATTAATTGCTATTGAAAAATAATAAATGATTTTGAATTTAAAGTAGACCAAAACATTGGTTGGAAAGTGAATGTTTGAATACTCATTGAGTTTGAATAGTTCAATATATAAAAATTAATATGTTTTATAATTGTTTAAGTGTTCGGATTATAGAAATACCATCGAGTGTATACTCGTTGACGGTTTGTTTCGTGCTTGAGTTAAGGTTAGACCGTTGAATCGACATCCGAGGCCGATCCCGAATTCAATGAGGTAAAGTATGTTGAGTATTGGTAATGGCATGTACCTAGGATGTCTTATGAGAGTCATTTAGGTTGTGAAAGTATTGATAAAATAAGTAAATTATGGTTGGCAATGGTATATAGTATGAATTTGAAATTTGAAAGAAAAATTCGTAGTAATTCAAAATTAGTTCCGAATTGATTTTACTGTTCATATTAGACTGTGAGGGCTCATTAAAGGGACGACATCTTACAATTATGATGAGTCTGAACGTTTATATTTAATTAATGTATGTATTGTACTGTACTGACTGGTAATGTCTCGTAACCCTGTTTCGGCGACGGTATGGGGTTAGGGGACGTTATAGTATACCCTCGAACGCACATTGCGTGTATGGGAGAATGAGTTTCCTGTAATTCCTGACCTATTTGCTTAAGAGGTTCCTCCGATGACATTCGAGCTTGTCCTAGACAAAGGGTTGCGTAGGAACCCGAAAGGTCGTCCGCAATCATCTAGAATCCGTAACGAAATAGACATTAGAGAGAAATCCGATGGGAAGTTGTGTAGAGTATGCAGATTACCCGGTCATAATATGAATAAATGCCCGCTCCGAAACTACCATATTGGACAAACGTTGCAATCGGATAGAAATTAAGATTTTGTTAATTACATGTTGGAAGAAAAAGTCCTCCCGAGTAGCATTAAATGGATTTTTTAAGCATTTTAAAATTGATTGTTTTTAATACTCCTCTTTTTTTTTTCAATTATGTACTTTAACCCAAGCAAATCCAAAATTCGCCTTCAAAGCACATGTTTCTATACAATTTACATACTTACTCCGGGTGAAGCATGACTATTTGTGTTCATACATACTTAACTCGGATTTATTATGTATTTTATTTACTATTATAATTACGTTCTTCAACTGGGGGAATGATGACTATCCTTTGTAATTAAATGATAAAAAACTCATTACATAAATAGTCATTACATAATTTTCCAAAAATAAATTAAATTGATAAATAAAATGCCAAAAAAAATATTACATAAAAAAGGGAGTTATTTATATTACAAAACCCCCTAAAATTGATGGTTTGATGGTGTGGTTCTAGGGGTTTATTTTTGTAAAGTCTGACGTTCACGTTGCGGACGACTACGGCGATCAACATTCTCTTAATTTATATGTGGGGGTGTGTGAAACATAGATGAAAAATCATATGTCTCAAATGCCATCTATGAACTTGAGTCGAGAGGAGTAGAATATGGCGATGGATATGAGCCGGGAGGAGTAGAGTATGGCGGTGGATACGGCTCTGGAGGAGTTGAGTACATGGGTGGATACGGGCTGGAATGAGCAGAGTACTGAGATAAATATGAGCCGGGATGACTGGAGTACTGAGGTGGTAGTGGGCTAAAGATATCAAACTCTGAATGATATCTGTGGCCTGAAGAGCCCAAGAAATAGTTATCGCCCCCTAAATCTGGATGATAAGAACTACCTCCAGAGTGTAGTTCTGGCTTTGGTTCCTGCTCTAGCTCCGACTCTAATGCATGATACGGATCTAGAATATGTTGCCCAATTCGTGTCTTATGCGGGGGGACTACCATCGACTGCCCACCAAACAAAAATGGTTTCCTATATCACAGTACCACTGTAGGTACTATAACGAGGGCTGGAGATCCAAGCCACGATCCATTTGAGGTACCTTTCCAAACCGGTTGTTCCACATCGTAACATATTCTTCATGCTCATCCCCCAATTAAGCCCATGCCTCCCCCTCCTGGTCATCCCATGGATATCCCCCAATCGTACCGGCGGACTCGGGATATATTGAATGTAACCGAACTGCCGAAGTACTCGATCACTATGATACCACTCTACTATCTGAAAATTGATAACGGGTACGCTAATGCACCATAAGTTTAAGTGGACGCGGGTAGACGATGGAATAACCGCCATAATTTCTAGAACAGAATACAGCATCCAAATGAACTGTACAGTTAATCACATTTTTTATATTAACGTAGGTCGAGTGAAATAAAATAGTAAAATAAAATTGATATTGGAAAAAATTACCCCCTCTCCAGAATGATTCTCAATCATTAGACGGTATATCAGAACCGTGTATGACCTTTCGATACCCGAATTTGTGCTCCATCTAAGAAAAAAATTGTTAGAACAACATAATCCGAAAAAAAAAGTCAACTAATTGTTATAACGCATAAAAATTCATCACCTATTAACGAGTGGAAATATATATGATTGGTGACTAATTGATGCCAAGAATGGTATCCGGTAAAGTGCCCACAACTGCAGTAGTATGAGGTATCCGCCTATGTCCATCGCAGAAGGATCTGTCGTCCGAAAAAGTTCTCGATACAATATGGCTAACACTGTGGACCCTCAACTGTATGAACGGGTGTTATGCAAATTAGATAAAAGGGGTAAGTACATCAAGTGAACAGTACTGCCATTTGATTCCGTCATAAGTACACCCCCTATAAGGTGCATAATGTAAGCTCGAACGGTCTGCATCACCTCCCATTCATTGGCAGTACTCGAAAAATACTCAAAATTGTCCTTTAGCCATAAAAACCTTAAACTGGAAAATTTCCCGTCACTTGGTGAGCGTCCAAGTAATTTATAGCCAAGGGTTGCCGGCCTGAAGATCGAACTTACGCCCGTGACCGTATTCCCGTCGATGGAGAGCCCGAGCTGTACTACAACGTCTTCTAAAGTGATGGTGCACTCCCCGCACAGCAAATGAAATGTGTGGGTCTCCGGACGCCATCGCTCGACTAAAGCAGAAATCAAGTCATATCGCAGATCAAAAGTCCGAATCAATGCTGCTGATTCGAACCCGGCTAACTCCAAGAACGGTATTAGGCGTTCATCTAGCTGAAACCCTATATTATTAACATGACCTCTCAATACGCGGTACGGCTCCTGACATTATTATATTAGCGAAATAGTTAATATAATATAATTTAATTCAACAAATAACATGACTATGAAATAAAAATTTTATTACCATCTCCTTAATAGTACTTGATATGTGATTTTTATTATCAATCAAAGAACCCATTTGTTACAAATCTGCAATTAAAAAAAATTGAATTCATTTTTTCTTATTTCAAAAGATACAATAAATTATTTCAAATTTTAGAAACAAACATGGTAAATATCTCATAATTTATCATTTTTTACCTACAATGGAGGCAATCTCACCTATTGAGGTTGAAATCCCTTCTCTCCGAGTTTTATCAGAGCTGAAGTTAGACGAAGCAGAATAGATCCAATCCTGTTATGACCAACTAAACCTGATTGAACAGAAGAGGCTGAAGGCTATTCGTTATGGTCAAATGTACCAGAAGAGAATGATCCGAGCTTACAACAAAAAAGTTCGCCCCAGGGTACTCCATGAGGGGGACTTGGTATTGAAAAAGATTCTCCCTATGCAAAAAGATTTCAGGGGGAAATGGATGCCAAATTGGGAAGGACCCTATATGGTAAAAAAGGCTTTCTCTGAAGGGGCATTGATATTAACAGAGATGGATGGCAAGAGCTTGCCTAACCTGATAAATTCGAATTCTGTCAAAGGATACTTTGCTTGAAGTAGTTGAGGTGAAAACCCGTAAAAGGTGCCAAAAAAAAAAAGGGGGCCAAGGTGAAAACCCGTAAAGGGCGCCTTGAGACCAAAGGGGTTTTGAATTGAAAACCCGCAAAGAGCAATTCAAGTTTCGATCCAGACTGGGGTAAGTGATAGTCTCGCTATACTTGAATCGACAAAGAAGGGATGGGCTACATCTTGGGGCATCAACAAAATGCATTAGATCCCTTAAGCACATGCCAAGTTTAGAATGGTCCTCGAGGAGTTCGTGCAGAGAAGCTCAAACTGCGGAATCTGGGGCACTTATTTGTATTTCAAATAATGCATGTTTTTTTGTTTAGTACGTCTTTCACGAATTTTGACTCGAATAAATTTCAGTTCTGCCTACCTATATAATCTTTTTCAAGCATTTTATATTGAAATAATGATTAATGAACTAACAATATTTTCAAAAGAGGTTTTACGTATTACTCTGAAAGATTTCTAAACAATACAAGATCCTGAAACAAGACAATTATTTAAAACTCACCAGGCTTAAAGGGCTAGAAACGTGTGAAGGATAAGGGATTAACCGCATCTTCAGGTCATCTTTTATCAAGCTGGACGAGAAGACATATATCAGGGATGTTACCATAGCAAACAGCGAGCGATAACAACCCAAACGTTAAAATGATCATTCTCATGACATTAATCATGGCATCCTAATCATCTAGCATAAGCATAAAATCACTCTTCTACAGATAAGATCCCCTAGTGGACAATATAGCAGGATTGATTAAAATGACAGATATTATTAGCCTTATCTTCACTGAGCAGGAGTGGAGCAGGCTAAACATACCAGATCTTATCTTCATTGAGCAGGAATGAAGCAGATCAAATTTTGGCAAGTCTTATCTCCATGTATCGGCAATGGAGCAGATTTCAGCCACCAGCCTTATCTTCACTGAGCAGGAGTGGAGCAGGCTATATACTAGATCTTATCTTCGCTGAGCAGGAGTGGAGCAGATCAAATTTTGGTGAATCTTATCTCCATGTATTGGCAATAGAAGCGATTTCACCACCGGTCTTATCTTCACTAGCGAGGTGGAGCGAGCTAAATATACCAGATCTTATCTTCACGAAACGAGAGCAAAGCAGATCAAATTTTGATGAATCTTATCTCCATGTATCGGCAATGGGCGATTCCAATCATCGACCTTATCTTCACCGGCGAGGAGTGGAGCAAAGCTAAACATACCAGATCTTATATTTACTGAGCAGGAGTAAAGCAGATCAAATTACAGCAGATCACATCTCCGTGAAGCAGCAACAGAGCATTTTGAAGTAATAAGGTGCGGTGGGTTACGGCAAAGAAGACAAGACTCAGCCAGCCTAGGCAAATTTGGCCCTTCTAAAATCTTTGCTCTATTGTCATTACACGACAATGAGCAAAGAGGGCAAAGAGGACCAAATTTATGCAGCCCAAAGCTCACAAACCCAAACCCAAAAACACTACACAGCCCAACTAATTTATGCCATGACCCAATACAAGAAACATAGGCCCAAAAATAAACCCAAACAAGGCCCAAACAAACAGAAATCCAAGGCTGTTGCTTGAGCCCTCACGCCGCACGCCTCTCACCAGCGTCCGACTCCGCCATGCCTCGCGATTCTGAGGTTTTTGCAATTATACCTACAACAGAAACAACAAGAAGCACAGTAACAAAAGGGGACTTGTTTTTTTTCGGTTTATTTCCTTATGCTATAAAAGCCATACGAAAAGCTGTAAAAGGGGAGGCTTTTTTTGGAGATCAGAAAAATACGAAAATCTTTAAGTGTAATTTCTGTTCAAACAAATAGAAACAAAGTGATGATAGTTTTTTTCTCTATTTTTTTAGTTTACTGTTACGAATCTTTTTTCTTTCCTCTTTTACTTTAAAAAATAAAACAAAAACTCAAAGGGGAAATCGGGGGGGCCTTACCTGTTCTCCGGCCGCCATTGTGGCTTGCGCGTGGAGAGAGGGTCGCGACGATGGGTGCTTACTGCGCCTTAGCAGAAGGAGAAGGGCTGAGACCTTTTGTTTTCCTTTGATTGCAGCAGATTGCTTTGGGGGTAAGAGGTTTCTTGTTTGTAAAGTGGTGGGGCCTACGCGTTTTGCCCTTAAAGGGTCAATTTTGCACTAAATCCCGTGCATTTTCTTCTTGCCCAAATCTACTTCACTTTTGTTTTGAATTTCTTGACAATTTTGTACTGACTTTTAATTTGGTCCATATTAAATGCTAGGTTCGAAATTTGGGTAAATTATATTTTTAAGCCCCCTTGTTTCACGCGCGCTCCAATGTGGTCCTCCCTTCCCCTTTTATTTATATTTTACCCCAGAACTCCCATTTTGATTCCAATTAAGCCCTATTTTGTTTATTTTAGACACTTTTATCATAAAATTAATTTTTTTGGTATTATTATTAATATGTTATTACTATTTTTTACTATAATTTTTTTAGTTATTTTCCTATTATTTATTATATTATTTTTTACACTATTATTTATTATACTTATTATATCATTTTCATTATTTTTTTATTTTCATTTAATTTAATCAATTTGAGTTATGTTTCACATTATTATATTATTTATTTATTTATATATTTGTTATATGCTTCGTATATATATATGTTTTTAAAGTAAAACTAATTATTTTATGTATAAATTGTCATTATATTTATTACATTATTTGTTATATTATTTTTGTTTTTACTAATAATCATTTTTCGTATTATTTATGTTAATTTTTATATATATATATATATTTTATTAAAAGTTAATAATTTTAAATATAGTTTATTATACTTATTATATTTTATTTATCATATTTTATTTATTATTTTTTACCGTTTACTACTATTATTTTACTATTATTATTTATAATTTTATATGTATATATTTTTCACTAAAGTTTTTTTCAATATAATTATTAATAGACCTACTATATTATTTTTATATACCATAGTTTTTTTATCGAATATTTTTATACTAAATTATTATTATTTATTATTTTCACTTTCACTAATTTAGCATTGTTATTTTAACTTTACTATTATCATTATATATATACATCATCATTCGACATATTATTTTCACTTCTATTATGCATATTCGTATCGTTAATATCTTTATTGCTATGTTTGTTATGTTATTATATTTATTACTATTGTTATAATTATTGTTGATTTTCCTTATATTCACTATATTCTAGGTATTAATTTATACACCGTCAAGTTTATTATTATCTTGCTATTTTCATATTGTATGTTATCATTTTTTTGTTAAGTTTCAACCGCCCCAAATTCATTTTTATTCAAAGATTTATCCTCGATTGTTTTCAAAATAAAGGCAATATTCGATATTTAGGATCCTCGGGAGGATTGTGCCCTAACTTACTGGGTTCCAATTTTCCTCGTTGAACCTAAATAATCGAGTACCCTTCTTAAATCTAATTGTATGAGGTTCAAATAAAAACCTATTCTTGAAATTTGGGACGTTGCACCCTAACTTACTGGGTGTGGCATCGCGTTATATTGAGGATAGTGATTTCCAAAATCAAGGCAACCTTCGGTATTTGGGAGTTCTGAGAGATTGAGCTCTAACTTACTGAGTTCTAATTTTTCACGAGTCCCGGAGGACCGAATATCCTTCTCTTGAACCTTCATACATGAATTTTAAAAATCGAAGACCAACTTAGTCCCGAAGGTCTGAAATGTTAAACCCTAACTTATTGGATATGGCATTTTCCTCCTTCGAGCTGGGTAGGTCTTTACATTTTATCCAATTTATTCTAGTTTTCTTTTAAATAAAAGGATCGTACTCTAAAGTCTTTTCAAATTTTGACACCAACACATTAACTAATCAAATAGGTACCAATTTTTGGGCGTTACGAGGGTGCTAATCCTTCATCGTACGTAACCGACTCCCGAGCCCATTTTCTCAAACTTAGCAGACCAAAAAAATCATTGTTTTAATAGGCCCAAATGTTTTGTTAAAACGATCATTTTTAGGGTGGCCCAATCACACCTCAAAAAGGATTGGTGGCGACTCCATATTTTTAAAGTAGATCCACGTTTTTCAAAACTTAAAAATGGTTTCGACAATAGCTATAAAATTATTATTTTTAAATATATTACTAAAAATCACAATACACTAATACACTAAACACTAACAATTTGTAATCTAATCCCATAAATTATTAACAAAACAAATAACTATAACAAAATACAAAAACTAATAATTTATAACCTAATCATAAACTACTAACAAAATAATTATACAATTTTTTTAAAAAATTTTACATTGCTAAAAACTCACAAAACACCATAATTTTATAATAAATTACTAAAGTAATGCATTACCCTTTTTTCTTCTTATTCTTCTTCTTCTTCTTCCTTCTTCTTCTCTTTCTCCTTTCTCTCCTTTCTTTCTCACAATGGGTGGCTGCTTCAATATGGGGGGGACCATGCTTATAAGGTCCCCATAAAGTTTTTTTTTCCATGAGTGATATGACTCATGCATGGAGAAAAAATGGGCAGCATCTTGAGGCAAGAAAAGCAGCAGTAGCGAAGATCGCCAGGTGGAGCAGCAAGCAAAGACATCGGCAGTGGAGGCAGTAGCAAGCAGCAGTAGGTGGGACTATCGCGCCTACCTGTCAGGCACGACTAGTCGTGCCTACCTGACAGGCTCGACCCGTTTCGGGTATTTTTTACCTGTATAAAACCTATATTTTTACATATATATTAATATAAATATTAAAAAAATAATATAATAATAATTTTTTAAACGAAAAAAAATTAATATTAAAAATATCGGTTGCGCCTGTCAAGTAGGCACGACCTAAAAAAATATATCATTTTCGTAATTAATCTGGCTGACAATCGATTTTCGTGTATAATTTTTTTTATATAATATTGAGATAAAAAACCCGCAAAAATATCCACTAAGTTATTCTTTTATTTTTATCCATACGAGTATATTTATCACACACGTGTATGATAAATAATTACTTTCAATAACTACCCTAAAAATAACCATTACTCTAAAAACCTATTTTTATTTTAAATATAATTACTTTCAATAATTATTTCTTCACCCATTAATGAGTGTGATAAATTCTAATAAATATGCATTATTTTATATGATATAATATATAATGTACTATTATTTTTAAATATAATATGTTTTCTAATCTATTTTAAATAAATGGGAAACAAGATTCAATTAACTAGTAAAACTTATTAAAATTAAATCAATTTTTTACTTTCAGGAATAGTCCATTATTTTTAAATTTAAAATTTAAATCTATTTATTAATGCTATTAAAAAATTGTTAAAATTGTTGGTTTAACATTTTAAATTAAAAAACTCACTTGATATATATGTAACAAAAAATATTGTAACGAACTTAAATTTAATAAAAAATTTAACAATGCCAACTATTTTTAAAAATACATATAATCATTTTGATTAGAATAAAATATTTAAACTAACTAATAATATAATAAATGCTAAAATTAAAGTATAGGTTAAATTACAAATTTAAATGGAATGTAGGAATTAAATTGAAATTTAATCATCAGAAAGATTGAAATTAAAATTCACTCACTATGTTGTGATGTAAAAAAAAGAAAGAAAGGGAAAGACAATGGATAGGTTGTGGAAGGCTTTAGTAATTTCCTTTTATATATACTACGAACTGTAGGAAGCAAACGCAAGGTAGACCCAAAGTCTAGTGCAGTGTATTGACAGATCATCAACACAACAGAAGCGGGTATCATCTCAATTTTCTATGCTGCTTGATTTCGTGTGAGTTTTTAACCATTTTAATAATCTGAAAACAGAGAACCAGGCAGGATCATGTTGGTATTGTCACAAAATTCATCCATGTCCTCAAACATTTGTTTGAAGAACTTGATCTTGCCACGACAACTACATGAGCAACGAATCCAACAATAGTAATGCCCATGTATTTTTGTATCGCAAGATAAATTCCATATTACATCCTTGGAATTTGAGTCTTATGGAAAAGAAGCCGAAAACATGCTAACTTGTGAAAATCCCAAAGAAACATGGGGCAACAATAAATATACAATGGTAACCCCAAGATCAGACAGTTCCAGCAGCAGTATAAAATCCCTCCAAACATTGGAGTGCTGAACTAAGAGGTAAGTTTATTTTTATTACTTCCAGCAGTGTTTAAGGATTGGCTTTGCCTAGTTAGCAAGAAGCTAATTTACAGAGGTGGTCAACCATTGTCAAAGATAACACATTAAACACTAAAACACTCCTCAAAGGACTCTGATAAAATGAATTTAAAAAGGTTCGATAAGAGATTAAAAAATTCACCCGTAAAAGTCTTTGTTCTTATTTAAAGGACTATATTATTATATTTATAACATAATAAACAAAACAATAATAATATCATTTATTTTTTTAAGAAAAATCATACCTAAGAAGTTTGCGGTGGAGCCTTAGCATTCACGGCAACCTTACCGTCCTGATTCAGCGCCGCGACACCACCTGCTGTTGCCGCCGGTGCCATCGCTTGGCATGGTGTTACCGTGTAATAAACCTGTCTTCCTGTCCCATCGTAAGCCACCTGTACATATCTTGACTCAGGAACCCCACCCTTGGGCTGCATAACTGAGGTTGGGACTGCATTGTAAACCGGCTGCTCCCTGTAAACATCCTGAACTACCCGCTGCAACCCGTAGTAAGGCTGGCCGGCGGGTCCAGTTACCTGTCGCAATGTTGGTGGCTGCTGATAAACTCCGGCGGCCGGAATCAGGTAAACCGGTTGGTCAGTTCCTTGGGCCAATGCCATGGCCGTTGCTGGATAACCGGCGGTTGTTACATGTTGCTCCGGGAAATATGGCGTAGGCATTGGCGTTGGCATTGGCGTCGTTCCTGATCCTGGAGCTGGTGAAGTGGCGATTTTATCTGGAATTTTGCAATGATCTTGAGTACTGGAGGTTCTAGGATTAGATTCATCCATTTTCCTTTGTAAAATGCCTAGATCTTGAGTAGCAGCAATGTGCATCCTCTGCAATTCCTGGATCTGTCTCTGGATCTCTGCCGGAGACAACTGGTCCGGTGCCACATACCGGTCCTCTGGTCCGCATTCCGATCCCGCTGTCACATCCTTCGCAACAATCTCTTGAACAACCGCCGTCCCCGGAGCAGGGACCGAACCCTGCAAGTTCACCTTATCCAAACCAAAGAGGAAATCAGGATTGGCAACCGGCACTGCCGAAGCTGGAGGAGAAACGCCATCAATATTCTGAACCTGCAAAGAATTCAATGCGTCAACGAACCACTGCCGCTCAGACTTGGGTTCACTCCCACCAAACCCCGACGCCACAAGCGTTGGACTCAACGGGAAGAAAAACAGCCTCAACCTGGCCGGTTTGGCAGAGCCACGATGCAACCGATCGTATTCCAACATCATGTGATCAAGATCTTCATCATTCGTAACAGTAATCAACGCGTCAAGATCTTCACCAGGAAGTTGATACTTGAAACAAACCTCAGAATCTCCACCGCACAATGAAGATAACTTAGCTATCATAGCGGAGAACTTGATGTTACGATCAACAGCCAAGATCTTCGTATCTCCACCGACATAAGCAAGCTGATTATCATGTGATCGCGGCTGGATTTTGCCCCCATAACTGCACAAAAACTTGACCCTATAGTTACCATTATTATTAGCAGTAGCATTGGTTGATGGCGGGTCGTCCCATGACTGGTTTTCGGAGTCGATTTCTCGAGAAATAGGCGAAGATTCACCGGATTCCGGATACGAAGAGTAGGAAAAGTTCTCCATTGGAGGAATTTCAAGAGGATTTTTTTGGTCGATTTTTTTGGCTTAGCCTTTAGGGTTCCATTTCAGAAATGAACAACGGCGGAAATTAAGATTTGATTACACTTTAATAACTATGTGGACCCATTGGAGGTTGGGTTGATTGAGAGGGGACATTATTCAAAATCAAAAAGCAAATATTTTTAATTCCCATTTTTATCCTATTTTAAAAAATATAAGAATATGCGTGAAAAATTCCACTCATCTCTATATCATAAAAATCCTCTTCCCTTTTATTCTGCCACTCATTATGCCTCACTTATAAACTTTTGCTACAATTTTTTTCTCTAAATTTGGATCACACATGGCCAATGACCAATAATTAATGAGTTCGGAAATAACCATAAAGGATCAACCTTTGATGAGATTGATTTAGTAAATGTTCTCTTGAAAAAACCAAGATTCCTAATATCTCAACTGCACACACTATCAAATGAAGAAATAGAAAATTTTGACTACTAAAATAACAAATCCATCCTTTACTCTTCTTATCACACCAAGTTTGTTTACAAATTTGAGAGATTAATGCTAAAATGCTTTATCATAAATTTGGCCATTAATATTTACTTATTTTGTTAAGATGATCTTAATTGTATTTTTGAATCTTTTTTAGCGACAAATTTTTGTTCTTTTCTTTTCAATATACTTTTTCTAACAAATGTAATGATTAAATTTGATGTTTCAAATTTTCTTTTCTTTTAAAAAGTTTTCATCTTTTATAAGTTTGTTTACTGAGAAGTTTTTCTAATAAATTAAATTTTTAGATAATTACATCTATTTTTTAAAATTAAGATTTTTTTGAATTTAATGTATTATTTATTTATTTTATTATTTTTCACATATAATTATTTTAATGGGTTATTTAAGTAAGAAAAATGATTATATGAAACTGTGATTTCACTTCATTTCTATCTCTTTCCAATAAGAGAATGATAAATCAAATTTTTCCTCTTGATTTTTATTATTTTTAGTTGAATTTGAATTTTGGTAGTATAAAAAAGCTGAAAATCAAGAGGAAAAATCATTCTCCTATTAAAAAGGGATAGAGATGACGTGGAATTACAGTTGTATTTCATTAAAAATATTCGACATATGAAATTCCGCATCATCACGTTAATTTTTTTAATGGTACTTTCATTAAATTTGTTAGAAAAAAACAAATTGAAAAAAAAAAAAACAAAGTTGATGGCTAAAAATAGCTCAAAAATACAATTAGGGCAATTTTAATAAAACTTGCAAACATTAGTGACCAAATTTATCATTAAGCCATTGTAAAATTTAGTACATTTTCTAAAGTAAAAGAAAGAGAATTGGATTGGTTATACAAACTATTTGAAGTGGAGTAAAAAAATTACATTACTTCAAGATTGAACTCACAACAATGCGGTCCAAAGTAGCTTCAATTTCATTATCTTTATTTGGGAGCTCTAAATGTATTCAACAAGAAGTCCATAAATTTTCTTCCCAATTCCCAAATTCTTTTTTAGCTTTTAATTCAAATTATTTGAAAAAAAAATCCCATTCAATAAATATGTAGGAAAGAAAGTTACATTTCTATGAGTTTACAGAAAAAAAAAAAAAAGTGAAATGAATAAGATAATGTGGATTCTCAAAAACTCTCATTCAAGCATGTTTTTGATATTTGGCATTAAGTAAATGGAAAAGTGTGGTTAGAAGCTAAAGATAATTCTTCATTTACATATTAATATTAGACTCGAAAGGCACTTATAGATGCATAATAAAAGATGAGAGATTTTTATTCTTAAATAAGATTATACATATTTAATTTAAAAAGTGTAGAAATTGAATAAATTTTTATTTGATTAATAGTGATTTAAAAAATAATAATTTCATTTGGTTTTGTGTTTGACCAACTCTATAACTTACAAGGTAAAATGAAAATTGTAGTTATTTTAATAAGATAGTGACGTCTTTAGTCTTTGCCTTTTAATAACTGGCGTTATGGTTATGATAATTAAAAGATAATATTAAAATAAAGGGAAGGCGGGGGACAACTAAGAACAGAAGGGCTTTTAACCGTATTCCCGGCGGTAATGCCTCCAGCAAATACACCTTTATTCCCTGTTGCTTTTAAAATGGAAGGATTAAATACAAGATGACCTCATTGTATTTGGAATCTACGGTTTAAACACATTCACTATTAAATTCATTCTATCCAGGAAATGTGCATGTGTTTTGGGTTAGTTTGGCAATACTTTTGAAAAGTGATGTGGAAAAGTATTTTTAAAAAATTTAGTTTAAAATTTGAGTGTTTAGCATTGCTGTCAAAAAATATTTTTGAGAAATAAAATATCTATTTTAGACATGTTATTATCAAATAAAAATATACATTTAAATAATATTTAAATTAGTTAATATTATTATATTTTATTAAGAGCATAAAAAATTATTATAACTTCTTATTAATATTTTAATATATAAAATATAAATTTTAAATATTTTAAGCAATAAATATTAATTATTTATAAAATTTAATTAGAATATATAAACTATATTTTAAATATTTAAATATAACTATTAAATATTTGTAATTAGTATTTTAAAATTTTTTTATTTTTAATTAATGATTTTAACACATTTGTAATTAAGTACCAAGAAAAAAAAAAGGAAGTACTATGTTATTGGAGGGGTGAAAAAGTAATTTAGCATTAAAAGTGCTTTTGGGAGAGAAAAAGCTAAAAATTTTAGCTTCTCCTTTTCAGCTAAAAATTTCAGCCAAAAGCAACTTGTTCTGCACAACTTTTCTTCCAAAAGTGCTATTGAAGCCAGGAGTGCTTTTGAAAAGCAATGCAGGCTGTACTCTAAAATTTCAATATATATATATATATATATATGTGTGTGTGTGTGTGTTTTCTTTTTAACTCAGTTTAAGCGATGTCAGTCCCTTCTAAGAACTCTTAAATTCGACCAGATTCGTCCACTAGTGTTTTACTTCTGAAAATAAGGGTAAACTCGTCATTCGAGTTTACCAACATTTCTCTTTTCTTAATTTATTTAAAAAATTTATTATTTTAGTCATCCAATTAGATAAATTGTCAAGTTTAATTACTCTTGTTAGATAAATTATTAATTTTAGTCATTCTACTTTTGATTACTAGACGAAATCTTGACGTGACATTCTTCTTATTGATATAATAATAGATTTAGCTTTTAACACTTTGCATATTCTATCAATTTGATCACAATTCTAAAAAATCAATAAATTTAATCCTCAATATTTACACATTTTGAAAATTTAATCTAAATTCTAAAAATTTTAAAATATATATATAACTCTTAACTTGAAATATATTTAATTGAATAACAACAATTATATATATTAATATCTTATATTTTTGTATCGTTTTATAATAAATCATATATGTTTTCAAGTTTTTAAGATTATATATTTTTTGAATTTTAGAATTTGAATTAAATTGACAAAATGTGCAAAGTGTTAAAGGGTTAAGTTTGTTATTATATCAATTAAAAGACGGCCATTTCAACATTTTGTCTAGTGACCAAAAGCCTTTAACGGTAGAGTGACTAAAAATAACAACTTATCTAACGGGAGTGACTAAAATTGACAACTTATCTAACTGGAGTGACAAAAATAACAAATATTTGAAATGGGAGACCAAAATAGGAATTTGAGTGTCTAAATAGGTAGTTAACCCTAAAAAAAATAAAGGTAAAAGTACCATGGAGGCCCTTGATTAGGAGTCAAATTGCATATTAATCTCTTTATTTAAAAAATGGGCAAATTAATCATTGTACGTTAAATTAAAGAGCAAATTGGTCTTTTCTGTTAATAATTTCATCAATTTTTACTATTAAAAACTGAAGTGGCTGATAGAATAATTAGACAGATACACATGTCGTGTCACTAGACCTGTCCAGGGGCTGGGCCACTCGACCCGATCTGAAAGCCCACCCGAAAAAGTGGGAGGGTTTAGTAAAAATATAGGTCTAAAAAATGGGCTTGGGCAAAAAATAAAGCATGTTTAGAAAATGGGTCGGGCCTCGAGTAAGGCTTTTTTGGCCCGAGCTTGACCCGAATATGTAAAAAAAAATGTTTTTGTTTTTTTTACTATTTTCTTGTTATTATTATTTTTTTTACTATTTTGTTACCATTTCACTATTATGTTGCTACTATTTTGTTGTTATTATTTGGATATTATATAACTATTGTTTTATTGTTAATTTTGTTACTAATTTAGAGGCATTTGCTTGTTATGTTGCACTTATCTTAGTGTTATTTAGAGGTGTGCATGGGGGGCTGACCGACTGAGCCCAAGGCCCACAAAAAATGGGAGGTTTGGGTAAAATATAGGTCCAAAAATGGGCTTGGACAAAAACGAGGCTGTTTAGAAAGCGGCGGCCCTGGATAAGATTTTTTGGCTGTATTCTGCCCGATTTTAATATTAAATTATTTTTAATTTTTTTTATTTTTAATTTTAAGTAACTTTAGTACTTTGACTTTACTCTTTTGTTGTTTTTAATGTTATTTTGATATTGTAAAACTTTTGTTATTAATATAATTTGGTTCTTAATTTAGTTCTAATTTGTTTCAATTTTTCAATTTTAATATAATTACTTTTTATTATATTTTTAATTTATGTATTATTTTAAGAATTATTTTAGTCTCATTTTTTATTTGTTTTTTGTTTTAATATTTATTTTTATGTTTTTAAATGTATTTGATTTATTATATTTTAAATTTTTTTATTTAATAAAAAAAAAAAAAAAATTAATATGGTCGGGCCGGGCCGGGCTGGGCTCGGGCCTACTATTTTCTCGGGCCGGGCTTGGACAAATTTCTAGGCACATGATTAGGGCCGGGCCGGGCCCGGGCCTTGAAAACGGGCAAAAAAATTTTATGGACCCAACCCGGCCCGGCCCATGCACACCTCTAGTGTTATTTAAATATACATATTTTTAAATTTATTTTCAATTTGTTGGAAAACATTTATTTTAATGTTTTTAGTATTTTTGATCAATTATATATTTTAAAAATTATATAAAAAAATTAACACAGGCCCGGCCAAGCCCGGGTTTTAGCATTTTATTCGGTTGGGCTTGGGCAAAATTTTAGGCCCATTTTTCAGACAGAGTCTAGCAAATGGACCTAAAATTTTGGTTAAATCCAACCCGACCCATAGACACCTCTACGTGCCACATGTACCTCATTCTATTTACAAGAATCAATTTTTAATAGTAGAAAATTTTTATTTGCCAATTTTTAATAGAACTAGTTTGCTCTTTAATCTAATTTATAAGGATTAATTTATTAATTTTTTGAATAGAGAAGATAAAATACAAATTAACTCTTAATATAAAGACTTCCACAATAGTTTTACCAAATAATAAAATATTAAAAACATTTTTATTTTCAATTCAAAATCAACGTTAACTTATTCCAGTAGAAACTGGTGTCATGGCAGCCCTGCCCGCATATCCCGGAGGAATATCCAAGTTTTAAAAGAAGAAAAAGAGATAATGTGTGATGTTAAGTGGGGATTTGGACTTGGGAATAAACCAATAATTTTAAGCCGTCAATGATTATTTGCGTGGGGACAAAACTGATTAATGTATTCATGTTCAAAATTTATCATCATTTGTTGACTGAATCTTATTTTGAAAGAAAACATAGGATCGAAGATGTTAAAACGTATTATCTCCTCTTATTCAAGGGTTAAGAATAAATTATATATAATTCTAGATATTATATAAATAAGTACATATATAATCATAAATTAGATTGTTAAAAAAAAATTATCACCATTTAACTTGGCCGATCTTGGATTTTACGCAAAACCTAGGCGCACGCCTTGACAACAATTATAGGAAAAACAATGCGAAATTTGATTCAAATTTCAAGGAGTGGAGAAGCCACCGACGACTTAGGAAGAGAGCTAATCTTTGATAGGCACATTCAGTTCAATCTTTGACAATAAGTATTCAATTGCAGTATTAGATCCTATTTGTATTTCAAAAGTAAGAAATCAAGAGGCTTCGACATTATCAATTCATCACAAGACAGATTAATTTGTCAATGAAATTGTATAATTATTGCCCGTGCGCTTATTTATGAAAAACTCAAGCTTCGCCTTTAACATCCAATATGCTAAGACTTGTTCGACGAGGCTGCATAATCCTTATACTTGATCATCCCAGCATCGGCATGCTACGACTCATTTGATGTGGCTGCATCATCCTTATGCTTGATCATCCCGGAATCGACGAGAATCGGAATCTCTGCAGCAAGCCATGGGGCAAGTCCCAAACACAGTGCATGTGCTATTCCAAACCTAGGACTGCACAAATACAACAATTGAGTAACAGTTCCAGAAAAGGGTGTGCGCTAGATCTGAAGGATAGAATTATTGAATAACTGATATTGATAGAGAAGGATGTTAGCAAAATTCATGCAAGAGTGGGAACGGAGGTGGATAAAGCAATCCCAGTCCCTTCTGCCCCATGGTTAGCTCAAAATTGTCCCTATATCTTCCTTAAACTTCATGTATAACTTCAGATTCTATTGTTCTTTTAGATCAAAATCAACATAGTTTAGGTGCTACATATTAGACTGCATCAATAAGAACTAACATTTAGATCATTTGCCTGCATAGGACACATATTGAAAAGATCAAGTTTATCAAAGGACAAATCATCTATCCATGTAAGTAAAATGAAAATGTTCTGACGAAGAACACAGACAATGTCATGTAAACTTCCTCTACTTGATCAAAGGTTTCATTTCCATTACCAGTGTCCGACACATTCTGAATATAGGTACAATGAACATATGGTCATCCAAGTATCCTTTAAATACATGAAGAACTTAAATAAAATAAAATAATCCTATGTTACGACCCAAGTCCAGGCAACATAGAACCGAACATCTAGATTAGTAATTGTACACATTAAGCACACATCAAATGAAATCTAAAGAGAAGTAAGTATACTTTCTATTTCCTTAGTATCCTTTGATACTGAAAAAAATCATGATAGCATGAAATCCAATGAATTATAATTACCAAATCAGAAAAACAAAAAGGAAACCCTAAATTCAGCATACCAATTTTTTGCCCAAAGTGGCTTGAAATGCACGGTCAGACAAATCTTCCCTCCTCTGTACATCTACCAAAAAGGAAAAAAAATCAGATCAGCAAATCAAGCAATTAACAGAAGAGAAAAGAAGAATCAAATTTCACCTTCTGAGTCTTGCCATCGAGTTCGGGCAACTCGAGCTCGGGAGCAGTGGCCGGATAAGTAACGGGGATATCAAACTGGAGATCGAATTCGTACTTGAGAAGGTTATGGACGTACCAACACTTGCCGGTCCAACGAGTCCCTTCCGGATTGGCGGCGGATATCCCGAACCAATCGTTGTCGTTGGACTTATTCATCTGCGTGTAGGCGATCAAAGCCTTATACTCCTCCTTCAGCCGCTGAGTCCATGCCGCTCCGTCTCTGGGACCCGCCTTCGTCGTCAGTAGCGGGATCTGTGTTAGCGTCGACTTCGTATTCGGGTCCCAGCCTTCCATTTGCGGGTTTCACCTCTTTTGCAAACCCTAGATAATTTATACCGGGAATCCGAATTCTGACGTATCGCTGCTTGTTAAAGGTCCAGTTATTTTTTTCCGGGAAAATAAATGTTATTATATCAGATCAATGAGGGTATAGATGGAAATTCGATCTTTATTGTGGGAAATAGATACAGTAACATAATTTAAATGCTGTCCCCATAATTCAATATTAATCCGGTTAAAGATTTTTAATTTCTATATTATAAGTTTAGGGTGCGTGTTAATCGTACCAAGTTTTCTATGCATCTTTGAAATCAGGATGACTATTATATGATTATTATATTTCGAATTTGTAATTATTGAGTTTATGGTGAACTATTAAAAATTAAATTGTAATAATTTAATTTAAATTTTACTGAGAGAATTATTCTTTAATTAATAGATTATTTTATCACACAAACAAAATTGAGAGAGATGCTTATTTCAATCATTTTTATTTCTCTTCATTGAGTGATGGGGCTCAAGGCTAATATATTTTATCTCTTATGTAGCGAAGTGATCATGAGGTTTTCAATCGACAAATGTCTTGTAATGGGAAGTTTTGAATATAATTTAGCAAAGGTCTTTGTTGCAACATTCAGATAAGTACTAATATTCTGTCGGATTTCAATGGGCATTGTAACGACCCAATTTCTGTTGGCAACAAAAAAGTCAATTTCGGAATTTAATTTATTAAGTTGAGTTGTTTGAAAAGTTAATCCGAGAAGGTTATGAGTTAAATATGAGTTTAAGAAATGGAATTAGCTAGAAATTAAAGTGATTAAGCTGCTATAAAATGGTATAGAGACTAAATTGTAGGAATTAAGAAACAAGTAAATAGTAATTGAGAGACTTAAAATCAAGGATTAAATGTGAAATTAAACCATTGTTAAAATATGGATAGTGGATTGAAATGATCATGTCTCTTAAATCCCACTAATTATTTCATGAGCTATTATTGATCATTGATAATTATATAAATTTTATTAGAAAATTAAATAAGTATGTAATATAGGCTAGTGGGAGAGAGCTCATCTCGTCTTTCACGTTAGAAACGAAGAAAGAAAAAGAAGAGAGTTTTACCATTTTTCCTCCGTAGCCGTGACCGATTCTAGCTAATTGGTAAGTTTTCTTTCAAATTTTAGTTGAATTATCAAGTAAAGATAATTGATAAATCAAGCCCAAGTGTTGAATTAGTTAATTGCTAATATTTGTGTTAGTTACCATTAAAGGAACCTTAAGATAATATGCTTGAAATTAAGAAGCATATAGTGGAATAAGTTTGTTGTTGTAGTAGATATGTTGATAAATTAGATGGGTAACTTGAAATGTTGTTAAACTAAGTTGAAAGTTATTGGGTATGTTGTTGGGGACCAAATTGAATAGAATTAAAGCTGTTAAAAATTTATGCTATTGGTTGAAAACTTGGGGTCCCTAGTTATTATTTACAAAATTGGATTTTGTTTCGATAGAAAGGATCCGGAGATACAAAGTTTTTGGACATTAGTGTCTTAAGGGACCAAATTGAATTAAATGTATTCATGTTTGATTTTAGTAGCCTTGTGTTTGAAGGTATAATTAACAACGTTTCAATAACCGTATTATCGAACGTAGTTAAAGACAACACTGAAACGCCAAAGGCAAAAGGGAAGGAAAAGGCGAGCATCAAATAAATATCACGATTTGTGCTAATATGATTCACTTTCAATTTCTTGTTTAGTTCCATATCCTTGAAATCTTGCAAAGAATGATAAAATATTGTACTTATATGAATTTTCATATAAATGTTGATACTATGATGATAGTTGATAATGTATATTATACATAACTAGCATGATTTGAACTTATAAGTGTTGGTGATAAAAAATATAATGCCTTGATAATGTGTTTATATATTTGAGTTATGATTTATGATATATTGGTGATTCTATGATGCTGAACATTGATATATGCTAAAATGTTATTTAATATTGATATTGTCCCATTAAATGATGTTAGATGTAGTTGGGTTGTAGTTGTCACCAATATAGTGATTTACTAGTTCCAATTCCTCAAGGGACATGCGCAAATACTAAAAGTTATTGTTGCCAAGTAATCCGGGATGACAGAATACAATAGTTCAAACAAATACTAAAAGGCATCATTACTAGGCAACCTATGATGGTAGAATAAAATAGTCTCAATTCCCAAAGGTCGTGAACTTACTCGTTATATAAATCTGAATATTTGTTCTAAAGTTTATTGTCGGATAATGAGGGCAAAAATGAGTAAGTTATGAAAAGCGATAGTGAAATGACATGTTAGAATCGAATATGATAGATATGGTTGGAATAAGTATTGAATGATGAATGATAAAATTGAGAAATTGAGATTTATATTAATAAATGATATGTCAATGTACATTACATACACATGAAAGAAAAGGAAAAAAAAATTATAGACATAATATCCTGAGGGTGACATAAATCTTTAATAAATTGGTAACATTTAATGACTATATACCTTCGTGGTAAATTTTTAATGTAGAATCTATGATGAAAAGAAAGATTAAAATAGTGTTACTTATTATAATATAATTGCATAATCGATATTAGTTTAATCTAATTATATATTGAATTTGAATTATATTAGTATCATTAAATGTATAATATTCAACGTACGATTTTGTTTGTTTCTATACATAAATTTAAACAAGTTTTGTTAGATTGAGGATCTCAAAAAGCATTTAGGACTCAACTGCCTATGTTTTTGTTGTCTATATTTGGTCTAAGGCATGTACCTAAGTTGGGTTATATAATTTTATGCTATTTTGGTTATTTGGTGTTGGATATGTCCTACGGTTGAATTTGGTTATTCAGATTTGATCGATGTCTTTTACTTATTTGATAATTGGTCCATTTATGCTTAGTAATGATACATGAAATGGTATAATGCTATCTTGTTTTGCATGTGTTATGATGTGATAAATGAGTATGTATTGATAGGGTGTAGTTTGGGTTTATGTTAAGCAAATTTTTTTAAGTTGGAATTCATGTTGAATTGTTGTGTAGTATAAGAAAATGACCACTTGGTCTCGAGACATCAAGATGTCTCTGACACTAAGAATAAAAATGACCAAGTTATGTATTTTTGGGTTGAGGTCTTGAGACATGTTGAGCATGTATTGAGACATACATCGTCGTGTCTCAAGACAAGTAAACATCGGAGCTAAATTAGTAAAACAAGGGAAGTGTGTATCAAGATCAGTCTGGAGACATGAGGGACCTTGTCTCGAGATTTGTACCCCAATGTCTCGAGACATAGCATCATCGAAACAAAAATACTAAAATAGGGAAAAATTCTATCTCGAGACATAGACTTTTTGTCTCGAGACACATTGTTGAATTTTGACAATTGAGTTTGGATTCAAGTCCTAACTCCGAGTTTTATTTTGTATAATTTTCATGGCTTGTTGGTTAAGGATCTTTAACATTATTAATGTATGAATATGAATATGATTAATGATTAAATTGATATGAATGATAATCATGAATTATACTTTGTTAATATTTGTCAAGTTAGCTTGAGTTGCTTTGACGATATAACATGGCATCACACATTCGGATCCAAAGACTAGGTCGAATGTGTGGGTGTTACAAGCATCAAGTGAAGTTAGCCTGGTTGAAGAGGTAATTTGGGAATCTCCCACAGAATCCAACATATGTTCAACTAAATTGTCGTGCTAAAGCATATTGGCTTTGATTGGAGGTGTGTTGATTCTGGAAAACGCGTCTATACGTGAAAAAAAGCAAACAATTTTAACAAAGTGAAAACGCGTTTTACAAGGTTTGTTTTCACTGTCATGCCATATTAGTGAAAACGTACCCTGTAGGATACGTTTTTTCTTTCTCTCTATAAAAATAACATATATGAGGAAATTAAAAAAAAAAACATAATTCTCAAATTAAAAAAAAATATATATCAGCAGATAAATCGCCCTAATATTGTAAGGCTAAATAAAATAATTGGGATTTTATTTGAAAATCAGCTTCCAAACGAGATAGGTCAAGTTTTTTATTTTATTAATTTCATTTTCGAGATGATAATATATTATTAACGGGATTTAAGACGCAACTAGGAAGCCGCCAATCACATAAAATTCAGTTTTGAATTTTTAAAAAATGCAAATTTAATTTTAACATCATTAAAAGGCTTATGATAAATTTAGTTTAATTACTATATCACAAAAATGTCATAGATTTTTTACATGACCATCGAATGAAGTATTTTTATAATTTCAAAATGTGAGTTTAATAAAATGGTTTTAACTGTAATAGCAATTAAATTTAAAATTTGAGGTGTTAGATTTCTGAAAATAAAATAAAAAATTAAATTTCAAATATATAACTAACAATTTTTTTTTTTGGTATTAAGCGTAATCAAATTTGAATCAAAGTTGAAATTTAAGTAAAACTTTTTCAACACTAATAAATTCAAGATTATATAAATAATTAGATAGAAATCCGCTACCACAATTTCTAATCACTTGTTCATAAAACACCGGACAGTTGTTTAATCCTTCTCTTAAAATTTTTAATTCATAAAGAAATATCATTACAATAAAACTAATCCAATTAAATAAAAGAATTTTAGTATTGCATTTAGATATTTTGAGTAACTGTTCAACATAATTCAGCAGAATTCGTATTGCATTTTTTCTTAGAAAAGAAGAAGAAGAAAAAACCCATCTAGGTCAAGTTTAAACTTAAATAGTTAAATTTGCAGTTAAGTATCGGAATAGATTTAGTAACTAACTTTTTTATATTTTGTATACCTATTAAGAATAGATACTAAACACGAATTTAAAAGCTACTTACTGATTAATATCACGAATTAAGCTGGCTTTAAATTCGATGGAACTCAATTTAGCTTCAAAGCTTGGATTTTAATTCTCTCCACCTCTTCTTCCTTTTTGCCTTTTACTTGTCAGAATCCTATTACGTACCTGATGGGGCATCGTTTATTCTTAGTGTCGATCATTGACTTAGCGGGACGACTTTGGAGATAATTGGAAGACGACCAGACCTGAACCTTAGTCTCCACAATGTTTTCTCGGTAAGCAAATTAATGTGAAAGCTCGATCCTGTTTCTTTTCTGTTAATTAAACGTTCGCTGGCATGGCAAACGCCTGTTTTAGCCTGGCGATTTTCTCTCTCTTTATGTCTGCTGTTGTGTTTCAGCTTACTACTACTTTGTTGCGTAAAATGTGATGATGAACTTCAAATATTGTTGTACCTGAGATCGGCTTTCAATGAATCAAGTAGCACTGCTCTTGATTCATGGAAGGCTACCGCCGGTTCTGTTTGCAGCTTCGAAGGAATCACTTGCAACGCAGAGGAGTCGGTTAAGGAAATCGAGCTTTCAAATCAGAACCTCATCGGTGCCCTTCCTTTGAATTTAATATGCCAGCTTCAATCATTGGATATGCTTTCCTTGCGGTACAATTTATTAGAGAATTTCATCGGTGAAGAATTGAGTAATTGTGTAAAGCTTCAATATTTAGATCTTGGAAACAATGTTTTTGAGGGCCCATTTCCAGATCAGATTCTGGAGCTAAAGAAACTGGATTTTCTTGATTTGGGGTATTGCGAAATTAAAGGCAGGATTCCTCGAGCAATTGGAAATCTCACTGAGCTTACTGATTTACAGCTTCAAAACAATGGTTTATCTGGAAAATTCCAGTGGAGATTGGAAAGCTTCACAAACTCCGGCGGCTTCAGCTTTACGATAATCGGTTACAAGGAAAAATTCCGGTTGGATTGAGAAATCTGACAAAACTTGAATACTTGGATGTCTCAAGGAACCAACTCGAAGGAGATATCTCACTATTGAGGTACTTGTCCAACATGGTAAGCCTACAACTCACTGCGAACCTGTTTACAGGCATAGTTCCGGCCGGAATATGGGGATTACCTAAAATGGTTACCATTGACGTTACTTACAATCAATTTGAAGGTCCAATTACATCTGATATAATAAATGCAAAAGAAATTAGGAGACTGTCAACAACAGAGAATCAGTAATCAGGTGAGTTGCCAGAGGAGATTTCAGAAGCTACATCTTTGGAGATAATTGAGCGATGCTGCAATCAGTTTTCGGGGAAAATCCCTCATGGAATTGGGGAACTGAAAAGATTGAGCAGCCTTGAATTGCAATATAACAGGTTATCTGGTTCTATACCGGAGTCGTTAAGTTCTTGTCGTTCTATCACTGTCATAAACATGGCTCATAATCATCTTGCATCTTGCAGGGAAAATCCCTCGTGAAATTGGGGAACTGAAAGGATTGAGCAGCCTTGAATTGCAAGAAAACGGGTTATCTGGTTCTATACCTTCGTCTTTGGGATCTTCGCCATTATTGGACATTCTGGATTTGTCTCAAAATGAACTTTCCGGTAACATTCCAAAGAGTTTGTCGTCTCACAGTTGGAGGGTTCTTTATCTATCCAATAATCGGTTAAGTGGTCCTATACCACTGTCTCTTGTCATTGCAGCACCTGAGCGTAATTTCGAAGGAAACCCTGGCCTCTGTAGTTCAATTATCAAATCTTTCAGGCAATGTCCACCAGACTCTGGCATGTCTAAAGACGTTCGTACGCTTATAACTTGTTTGGCTCTTGGAGGTGCAACCATCTTGCTAGCTTCACTCGGGTGCTTCTTATACTTGAAGAGAAAAAAAGATCATGGCCCTTGTTTGAAGGAAAAATCATGGGCAGTCAAGTCCTTCCATAGGTTAATTTTAACTGAAAATGAGATTTTGGATTCCTTACAGCAACAGAATCTGATTGGCAGAGGAGGGTCTGGGAATGTTTATAAAGCAACACTTTCTAATGGTTTAGACCTCGCTGTGAAACACATATGGCTTACAGATTCTCATGCCAGCCGAAGGAGCCAGAACAGTAAACCAATCCAAAGCAAACGTGACAGTAAAGCAAAGGAATTCGACACAGAGGTGCGGACATTGAGCTCAATAAGACATGTCAATGTGGTAAAGCTTTACTGCAGCATGACGAGCCAAGAGGCCCAAGACTCAAGCTTGTTGGTATACGAGTACTTGCCGAATGGGAGCTTGTGGGATCGGTAGCATACGTGTAGGGAAACGGAGCTTGATTGGGATACCAGATATCATATTGCAGTTGGGGCAGCTAAGGGACTGGAGTACCTTCATCATGGATGTGAAAGGTCAATGATCCATCGGGATATCAAATCAAGTAACATATTGCTGGATGAGTTTTTGAAGCCTAGGATTGCTGATTTTGGACTCGCCAAGATGGTTCAGGCCAATGGTGGTCAAGACTCGACCCATGTCATTTTAGGCACCCATGGCTACATAGCTCCTGGTAACTTACTTTCTTGCTGTTTAGGAGATTATTTGACAGATTCTGTTGGTTAATAAAATTAATGGTAAATTCTGTAGAATATTGCTACACCTACAAAGTAAACGAGAAGAGCGATGTGTACAGTTTCGGGGTCGTATTAATGGAGCTAGTGATTGGAAAAAGACCAACTGAGCCAGAATTTGGTGACGATGAGGACATTGTGACTTGGGTCTTGAGTAAAACGAAGGACAAAGCCAGTGTTTTGAGCATAATAGACCCAAGAATTGCAGATGCTTCGAAAGAATACGCTACCAAGGTGTTGAAAATGGCCATTTTCTGCACCAACACGCTGGCGGCACTTAGACCCACCATGAGAACCGTGGTTCAGATGTTGGAAGCGGCAGAACCGCGCCAACTGGTCACCGTTGCTATCGGTTAGGACTGAATAAAAGGAAAGAAGAATAAAGATTGTGATGAAAAGTTCAGTCTACAATCACGAACAACCTTGTAATATGGTAACATCTTTGGTTTTAGCACAAACAGTTCAGTAATTAAAGTATTAGCCAGAGCCTGTAAGCTGTTACGCTTTAGTGATGTTTGAATTTAGTACAAATAGTTAAGTATCTCCAAGAAAATTGTATAGGTTTAAATTACATTTTGATTATCAAACTTTAAAATTTTACGATATAATCATTAATATTATCAATTTATTTCATTTTCGTCCTTAAAAGCTAATTTTAGTGCCCATTGATAAATCAATTAGGGACTTCAAATGGATAAATATTAATAGGTACTACAATAAAATAGTATGGCCCAACTGGTTTCTTGCATTATAAAATATGGAGTAATAATTGATAAAGAAGGAATATGTAAAGGCTTGAATGAATTTTGAATAAGTTAATGGACTTTAGGGTCAAGAAAAGAAGAGTGCCAGACTTCAGCCCATTCAGACAGGATTTTCAATTATGTGGTACCATAATCACTTAAAAAAAATTTTATGGACCTAAATATTTCCACATTTTGAGACTTTATGAAAAGATAATTACAATTTAACGAGTATTTTCTTTTATTTTAAGTATTTGAAGGACAAGAAATAAACATTAAATAAAAAAACATTATAAAATATAAATAAAATATTTAATTAACAATTTTATTATCTAAATCGAATAGTTGATAATAATAAATTTACACTCTTCAAATAGAATCACATTATATAATGTATATCTATATATAGAATATCAAAATTCATCATTAATCAAAATATATTTTATATTAAATTATAAATTCGTTGATTGAACTTTATTTAAGTTAATATCATTACTATTTTATAAGTTCGAGAATTATCTATAACCCTTACCAACTCATAAGGAGATAATACATTTTAACGCACTCAAACATATGTCTTCTTGTATTGACAATAATACCTATACCAATCGAATTAAGGCTCAACCAATTTATCATTTAAATATATTAAATACATAAGTTTTATTATTTAAATAAAAATCTAAACTAAATCCATCTAATTAAATTTGAATTGAAAAATAAGTTGACTGATGAATATGTGAAAAGACTAACATACAATAATGAAAAAAATCTTCAACTATTACACTTTATTCAAATAACCATTATTCTTTTTCTTTTAATCAAATAGGCTTCTATGTTGTTCGAATTTTTCATAGAAAACATTGATTTTAACTAAAAGTAAAAGTTACTTCAATTTTTAAACCAATCAGCATTTCATGCTTTAAAACTAATTTGGTAGAATGAATTTTACTGATTTTGGTTGATAAAAATATTAGTTTCCTTTAGTTTTACATATTTCACAATCTTATTGATTATAAAAGTATTTAATCTAAACTTCTAACTATGTGACTAAAACTATTTTAACTAATCAAAATTTTTAAAAAATTGAATTTGAATATTGATAATTTAGCTGATTGAATCCGAACTCAATTGGTATCAGTATTGTTGCTAGTACAAGAGGACATAGTTCGAGTGCGCTGAAATGTATTATCCTCTTATTTAAGTGTTGTGAAGGGTCTATAGATAGTTCTAAACATTATATCAAAAAAAAAAAAAAAATTAAGAATCGTAATATTATACTCGTATGAAAAGAAGTAAATTAAAAAATTAAAATGCATAAAAAGATTTTATTACATTAATGGGGAACACTTATGAAGTTAAATGTATAATAAAGAAAATGATTATAAAAAAGTTGACAGATTAGGGCAAACCAAACCCTAGTCTACAGATGGAGAAACCGATAATGGTTGAAAATTTGAGAAAAGAATTGACCTTCCAACAGAATAATTCTTATTCTCCCTGCTTTATCAACAGGATATGATTATAGAAATAACATGAGATTTTGTGGTTAGAAGTAGAAGTCGTCAAAGTTAAAATGGATGTCTATTTCAACACAAAAGCAATGAGATTTTTTTTTTAGTTTTTGTTTACATATCCGCGAATTCATTAAATCCTCAAATAAATCATCAATTTTCGATACGATTTAAAATTTAATTCTATTATGTAACAATTTTATAACCTCCAACTTTTTAAAATCAAATCCCACTATTAGTATAATAATTTATGTTAATCTTTAAATTACGTAATTTTTATATAAAATAAATAAGTAATTATGTTTATTTATTTATATATTTATATATTTTATTTTTATTTTTACTATATCTTATCAAACACAGTCGCACTTGTATGGAATATAAAAAAAAAAATCATAAATTGTGTGAGATAATTTTCCAAAATAAATAGGTAAATATACTAAAACGCCCTTAAACTATTATATTTTGTTTAAATAAATCTTGTAATTAAATAAATTTTAATTTGTAATTTTTACCTATGAAAACTCTTGATTTTAATATTAAAGTAAAATATTTTGAAATTTTAAATTATTTTGTGTTTTATGCTGATTTGAATTTGATCGAATAATTTATTAAATAAAAATAAAATAATATTTTCTGAAAGTAAAACAAAATAATATTTTAAAATTTCTTAAAAGTGCTTATATATTACACTTAACCACTCTTTTAAATTTTATGTTATTGTTAAAATTGTGTAGAATTTCTATTGCATCTACAAGAAATTAAGATAAGAGCCGAAATTCAAAATAAATTTAGTTTAACACTAAAATCAAAGGCTTTTATGGGTAAAAATCATAGGATATGAATTTATTTAACTACAAAAATAATTTAAGGGTTTGTTTAGGCAAAGTATCTATACTATTATTTAAGATCTTGACTAAGTTGGTGTCATGAGTTAACCGAGCACTAACTCGGTTAAAAAGTTATCGAAATGCCCTTCCATAATTAAAACATTCAATTGCATTAGTAAAACTTTCAATTTACAATTTAGCTAAAGTTTTATTTTGATATTTTTGTACATTTTAATTTTATTATGCACACTTTATTACCTTCATCAATTGTATATATCTATATTATTTATAAAGCTCTTCACAAATTTGGCGTCTTCCATCAACCGAGTCCCAACTCAATTGGGAATTACCAAAAATATATTTCATTTGCAAAATAAGTTATATTATATGTTGGTATTTTAGACTTTTATATTTGTATAATTAATAAAAAATTGTCCGTAATGAGATTTGAACCAAAAATACTGTGCATATAAAATAACTTCATTTGCCATTTGATCTAAAGCAATTTTTAACTTTTATATTTGTTATATAAATTTCTATAAATTTGTGTATATCTATACTATTTATTAAGTGTTTTACCCTCCCGTAATTAAAATAAATTATATTATTTGAGGGTAATTTGATCTTTTTATTTAAACGAATGAATAAAAATAAATTTGGTGGGATTTGAACTTGGACTAATTGTGTTAGAAAAACCTTTAATTTACCACTCAATTAAAATTTTCTACTAATATTTTTATACATTTTAATTTTATTATCCACATTTTATTACTTTATATCAATCGTGTATATATATATATTAATGTATTTGATTGAGTTGGTGTCATAAGTTAACTCGACATCGACTCAAGATTGATGACAACACTATGATAAATAATTTTAATATATCTTTTTTTTCTTTCTATTTTGACTTCATAAATATTTTATGTGTTATTATTATTAATTAGTTTCAAACCATTTTCATAATTTATTGTATGTTATTTTTAAACGCACATTTATATTCTAAACTTGTGATTTCCACACGATACGCATGTGATGGGCTTTTAGTATTAATAATGTTGCTAATTGAATTGGTGTCATAAATTATCACATCACCAACTCAAGATTGATGATAAAATAATGATAAACCATTATATCCATTTAGTATTTTTAATCTTATATATTTTTATGCTTAAATTTCATTTTACTCACAATTTAATTTAATTTTTCATTTAAATATCATAAATTTGTGGTTTCCATAAATTCTAGTAGTAATTTAAAGTTTTTTTAAAAATATATTAGCCAAATAAATATGATAAATGAAAAGGAAAAAGAAAAAAAATAAAAGATAGAAAAGCAGATAATGAAGAATTAGCAAGTAAGGGTAGCAGCAAAATAGGAGATGCCAAATCAACACCAAGTATTTTTTAAGAGAAGTGGGCATCTTTTACTTAGCTATTCATCATTGAGCACATCTGCTACTATATCCAACAATCAGATTCCCCATTTCCCTATCACATAACATTACAACTTCAATAACCCATTAATGAAAAATTTATTAATTTTTTAAAAAAATATCTTTAAAAAAAAATCACTATCCATCCGAATAAATACTATTTATTTAGTATAATTGTTTAAGCTAATATTGTAGACTTTTAATATACCATTTATACGAAATTGGGGGAAAAAAACAGTGCATTAATTGTGACTTGGATTCAAAAATTCAATAGGTGATATGCATTAGAATTAAAAGTATCCAAATTGTTTATATCTTACTTTCCTTTTTTAATGTATATTATTATAATCAATTTTGATACACGCGGTGGAAGGCCTTTGTCCCAACTTAGATGCCAACATTCCATTGGCTTATCAACGTCAATCCAAAATTTTCTTTTTCACAACAAATGATTCTTTGTGGGTGGAAATGCTGGTAATTTCCATATTATTGATTGTCGCTAATTTTATATTGTTTAGATTAGTTTAAAATAAATGATATAATATAACATATTATTCATGAATCAACAAAAGCTAACTATTAGGTCTATTGAATTAACTTATTTTGGCTTTTATATTATATATGTCAAAA
The DNA here is from genome assembly GCF_025698485.1 of Gossypium arboreum. NCBI lineage: Eukaryota > Viridiplantae > Streptophyta > Magnoliopsida > Malvales > Malvaceae > Gossypium > Gossypium arboreum. The sequence goes on along the minus strand of NC_069074.1, from coordinate 26,059,339 downwards.
ATTAAACCCACACAGTCCTTTACTCTTCTTAATGACAAATTATTTTATCAACCTTTTTCATCACATTAGTTATCGTCTTTTTCTAATTATTTAATGACATTTTATCAATTTTTTCCATGTCATTAATGAATAATTTTGATAATTCTTTTACTCGAACTCTTACCTTAAACCTTGAACTCGAACACCAAACCTGAACCTTAAACCAAACTCTAAACCTCAAATCACAAATCTTAAATCTTAAAACTCTAAATCTTAAACCTTAAACCCCGAACTCACACCCTTAGGATTCGGGGTTCGAGTTTGAGGTTCAAGGTTTGAGAATCGAGTTCAGGGTTCGGAGTTTGGGATTCAAAGTTTGGAACTTAGAGTTTAGATTTGGAGTTTGGGGTTCAAGATTAGGGCTTTGAGTTTCAAGGTTCAAGATAAAAAAAGTAACAAAAATATGTGACAATAACATGGAAAAAAGTAAGAAAATATCATTAAATAATTGAAAAGGGTTCATAAAAATAATTTCTCCTTAATTTAGAATTTGGACATTCTATTTTTATTTTTAAGAATTTTAGTTATTTTACTTTTAAATTTCAAAATTAAAGTCCAAGGGTTAACTCATAAAATAATTTCTCTTTAGTAATTTAGAATTTTGACCTCTATTTTTAATTTTAAGAAATTAGTTATTTTATTTTAAATTTCAAATTTTAATTATATTAAATTCATTAGTTTGACATACTATTCACTTAATAAATATGTAATAAAAAATTGATATTATATAATACTCACTTAAAAATCATAAAATAGTAAAATAATGTTAGTAATAAATTTAACTTTCAAAGAAAAATTTTAAACACAAGAGAGACACAAGGATAAAAATCCATTAATTTGCATTACACTAAATTTTCAGATTCAATTTTCATGCACACAAGCTTACTTTTTTCACTAGTTCTTACAAAATTAATAGATTATTATGATTTATAAATTTAATTAAATGATATGAGATAGGTTGTTTTAAAATCCCCTACGTATACAGACACAGGGACCCATAAAATAAATTGTACATATGTATATTATTGTACCAAGTACAGCATGGGGGAATCATTATGTAATGCCAGAAATGCAATTTGCTTTTATTACAAAAATACATATCCCAAACATTGTAAACATGGTCATGCTTATATATAATATCATACTGATATGGGTGGCAATATTGGTAACATCACCTGCAGCTTGCACAACATTGCTATTGCAAGGATCGGATACTAGTATTTGTTTAACATAGATTTATTTAATTTTTAATTTTTTTTATGTATTTAAAGAAATTTTGAAACCGTCTATATTCAAACAAAAAAGTATAAAACATAAATTTGAAGGGTCAAATTAACATTAGGCAATGACCATCCAAGGGAAAGCAGGAGTGATCACATCAAGAGGGGCCACATGCAATGCTCAGGATTGGGTTGCAGATTATTCTAATATCTCATCTGTATAAAGTAGAAATATTCTATGTTTACTCTTTATTTTTTTAGAAAAATATTTATATTTAACATTTATAGTTAATATATATTTAGATATAAATACAAAATTTAAATTTTTTAAATATATATTCATTTTAAATACATATTATATTCAATACTTACACTAATATCGGATTAAAGGATATTATTCCTCTACACGAGCTAGTGGGTTATATACATAGAAAAGAAAGCCACTTTATGCAAAAGATATGCACAGTACACACCTCATTCTTATCTCTCTCAATGCAACAGCTTAAAGCCTGCTTTTTCCTTCATCATTGAGGCTCATTACTACTGCACCCATTGATCCCTTCAATCATCTCATTTATGTACTCTCTTCCCCTTCTCTGCAACAACCACCTTAACTGCCACCTCTTCTCCTATCAAATGGCACCCAAAGCTATTTTTCTCCTTCTAGTCTTACTTAGTTTCATGTTTTGTTCTTCTCAAGTTATAACAGATGATCATCAGTTTAAGTTCTTCAACGCCATGAAAGCTTCTCTATCAGGAAAGGCCTTATCTGATTGGGACATGAGAGGGAATAGTTACTGCGATTTCACTGGAGTTACCTGCAATGATAAAGGGTACGTTGAACGCATTAACCTCTCAGCCTGGTCACTCTCCGGAGATTTTCCAGCCGACGTGTGCTCGTATCTGCCGGCTTTGCGGGTTCTTGATATCAGCCGCAACAATCTCCATGGGAACTTTCTCAACACTGTTGTCAACTGTTCTCTCTTGGAAGAGTTCAATATAAGTTCTGTTTCACTAAGGGCAACACTTCCTGATTTCTTCAGAATGACATCGTTACGTGTTCTTGATTTGTCATACAATTACTTTCGAGGCGATTTTCCCATGTCGATAACTAATCTTACCAATCTTGAAGAGCTCTACTTCAATGAAGTTGATGAAATGAACTTATGGCAACTTCCAGAGAACATCTCAAGGCTGACAAAACTCAGAGTTATGGTCTTAACGACATGCAGGTTGTATGGTCCGATCCCAAGATCGATAGGAAACATGACTTCACTTGTTGATCTTGAATTGAGTGGGAATTTCCTTTCAGGTCAGATTCCAAAGGAGCTTGGTTTGATTAAGAACTTGGAACAGCTTGAACTTTATTACAATCAGCACCTATCGGGGACAATACCTGAAGAACTGGGAAACCTGACAAAGCTCGGAGACTTGGACATGTCGGTCAACATGTTGACTGGATCCATTCCAGATTCTATATGTCGACTTCCTAACCTTCGAGTTCTTCAACTTTATAACAATAGTCTTACAGGAGAAATCCCTGGCGTTATTGCAGATTCCACAAAATTGACACTCCTTTCACTCTATGGAAATTTCCTTTCGGGGGAACTTCCTCAAAACATGGGGAAGACGTCACCATTGATTGTTCTTGACTTGTCTGAAAACAACTTTTCAGGTCCATTGCCAGCTGAGATTTGTCAAGGAGGTAAATTGCTGTATTTGCTTGTCTTAGCTAACAAGTTTTCTGGGAAGTTGCCTGAAAGTTATGCAAACTGTAAGTCTCTTATTCGGTTTCGAGTTAGTAATAATCATTTGGAGGGTTCAATACCAGAAGGAATTCTAGGCCTCCCTCATGCTTCAATCATTGACTTGGGTGACAATGATTTTACTGGCCCTTTTCCAAGTTCAATTGAAAATGCTAGGAACTTATCTGAACTGTTCTTGCAGAACAATAAGTTGTCTGGTTTTTTGCCTCCTGAAATCTCTAGAGCTATTAATCTGGTGAAGCTTGATCTCAGTAACAATCTCCTGTCTGGTTCAATACCTTCAGAGATTGGCAATTTGAGGAATCTCAATTTACTTATGTTGCAAGGTAACAAGTTTGGTTCCTCAATCCCCACTTCACTTTCTTTACTGAAATCACTCAATGTTCTTGATCTTTCAAACAATCGTTTGACTGGGAAAATCCCAGAGAGTCTCAGTGATTTGTTGCCAAATTCCATCAACTTTTCAAACAATCAACTTTCTGGACCAATCCCTCTTTCATTGATTAAAGGAGGGTTGGCTGAAAGCTTTTCAGGCAATCCAGGTCTTTGTGTTCCAGTCCATGTCCAAAATTTCCCCATATGTCCACAGATTTACAACCAAAAGAAGGTAAATTCAATGTGGGCAATCATAGTTGCAGCCATTATCATCACCATTGGAACTCTCCTGTTTCTTAAACGACGTTTAAGTAAACAGAGAGCTGTAATAGAACATGACGAGACCTTATCTTCATCATTCTTTTCATATGATATGAAGAGTTTCCATAGAATATGTTTTGACCAACATGAGATCTTTGGAGCAATGGTTGACAAGAACATTGTGGGGCATGGAGGATCTGGCATAGTTTACAGAATTGAACTGAAAAGTGGAGAGGTTGTTGCTGTGAAGAAACTATGGAGTAAGACGGCCAAAGATTCATTTTCAGAACATCAGATGGCATTTAACAAAGGAATGAAGACTGAAGTTGAGACACTTGGAAGCATAAGGCATAAGAACATAGTCAAACTATATAGTTACTTCTCAAGTTTTGATCGTAACCTGTTGGTTTATGAGTTTATGCCCAATGGGAACCTCTGGGATGCTCTTCACAAAGGATGGCTCTTTCTTGACTGGCCTACTAGACATCAGATTGCCCTTGGGGTGGCTCATGGCTTGGCTTATCTTCACCATGATTTGATGCCACCTATTATTCACAGAGATATCAAGTCAACAAATATCCTACTGGATGCTAATTATCAACCCAAAGTTGCAGATTTTGGAATAGCCAAGGTTTTGCAAGCAAGAGGGAAAGATTCTACCAATACTGTCATTGCAGGCACCTATGGTTACTTGGCACCTGGTAATATTCTGATTCAACTTCACTTCATTAAGATATTATAATTTACGTACGTTACAAACGCAGCTTTATATTTTTGTTTTTACTTTGAGTTTACATGTTGAGACCAATATATTTCATTTATTTTAAGTATTCAAATACATTAGTTATGTTTGATGTATATTTGCGGTTTAATACGAGGATATAATCCTCCAAGGGCCCTCAAAATCTATGAAAATCTTGGAGGTTCCTTGGAAGATGATATCCGATATCAAGTCTAAGAGTAACATAGGTTTCCATTTTAATGTCGCCAATATAGGGTGGATTCTGACTAATTTATCCAATAGAGATCCTAAACACACACACACATATATATATATATATATATATATATATATATATATATATAATTTATAGTTCACCTTACACTCGAATATGGATGTTCTTATTAAAATAGATGAATTATTATTTTTTAAATTTTCATGTATTTGAAGAGTTTTTAAAAAGTCATAACTACATATTTGATATGGAATCTAGTTTTTAGTTTACTCAAACTGATTGACTAAAATCTAAATGATGACTTTTGACAGAATATGCCTATTCAAATAAAGCAACAACAAAGTGTGATGTATATAGCTATGGAGTGGTGTTGATGGAACTAATAACTGGTAAAAAACCAGTAGAGTCAGATTTTGGAGAGAACAAGAACCTTGTTTACTGGGTTTCAACGAAACTGGACACAAAGGAAGGTGTAATGGAGGCCTTAGACAAGAGTTTGTCTACTTCATTTAAGGATGAAATGATTCAGGTTCTAAGGACCGCCATGCGTTGTACATGCAAGAACCCATCCCAACGTCCAACAATGAACGAGGTTGTTCAACTGTTGATCGAAGCTGACCCATGCAGATTAGGTTCTTGCAAGTTATCAACAAATAAGACCAAAGATGCATCAAATGTCACAAAAATAAAGAACCAACCAGATGTATGATCAAGATCAACGGTGTATGATGAAGTTCTTTTAGGTGAATTGACATAGGTTCTATATAACAGTAGGGTCTCCTAAAGTATTATTGAAAGACCAGTGATAAATGGTTCTACCTTTCTTTTTTTATTGTCTTTTTAGTTTTACTTTTAGCTCTTGTAAGAACCTAAGGAATTTAATCAGTATAACTGCTTTATGATAACGCATAGCATTAGCATCTGTATTAAATCATTGTATAGCTTTTGATAGCTTTGTTTTCCTCTTCTTTTTTTTTTGGCATGAGAGTTATCTAGAGAAAGGAACACTTCAAAAAAGGAAAGCACAGTGTGAAGGATACAGGACGATGTGATTTGTAAGAGGCTTTCTTTTTTACTTAGAAGTGGGTTCTGATTCTATTTATAAGTGTAATAGTAAATAATTCTGACTTAGATATGAGTATAAAATATATAAGTATGTGTTTCATAAATATATTCAAAATTTTTAAAGGTTTTCTTTATATCCCATGTTCATTTCTGAACAATACTGAATACTAATGTTAAATATTAATACTTCAAGCAAAATAAAACACTAAAGTAATATAGATGCAAATTATCCATCGAGAGAAAGTTGAATTCACTTATTGATTAAAAGCATCTTTGTCCCTACAATTAAGTAAGGGACAGACAAGAAAGCACAAGCCTATATATTGCTTTTTTCCTGTTTCAGATATTTCTTTTCAAGTTTTCATTATTCTGTTGAAGTAAATATAATGCATTGAGGTTCCCATGGTTGATTCACTGTAAATAGTGAGCCATGAAAATCCACTTACAGATTAAAGTACCCTTGGGTTATTAAAGCTATTTTGATGGAGAAACCTTCATTTATAAATATTCTTATATAACATTCAAATAAAATACGAGATAAGAAATAAATAATTAACAGTTTGAAAATCATTCCTAACTTTAATTAAATTTTTTTTGAAGTACTCCTATTTGATTTCTGTGTCTAACATATATCCCAACATAAACATGGAAATCATGTAAAGTGACATAAACTAAACACGCTAAAATCATCATGGAAGTAATACTATACAGTTATAGTTACTAGATCATGACCTAGACATCATTGAGTGTTATTTGCATCAATGAATGCCAAAATACGTGTGCATATACTTGGCAATTGAATTGTATTGTTGTCAACTTTGTGAGTGGTTTCAGGGACCCAAAGAAGAATAAGATTCATTGGAGAAAAAAAAATGTTTTCTTTTGAGCATGGTGGAGAGTCCATATAGAAAAGTTGAAAGCAATGATCAATGAAATTGTTTTTAAACAAAAAGACAAGGTATATGAAAGCAAGCTTGGCCATTTCAATCAAAAGAAAATAATAAAAAAGAAAAAGGAAAAAAAAAAAGAAAGCTTGAGGATGATATATGAAGCTGCTTTCCAAGAAAGATATGTCCTCTCCTTGAATGCAAATTAACAAACAGTAGGCATTCAAAACAGTGCACATATTCATTCAAATCAATCATCCTTTGAAGTCAAAACTACATGAATTCTTGTCACAAGTACGGTTTCTATAAGGGTTTTAGCACACAAAAAAAGGGGGGGAAAACACACCTAATGATGACACTTTCACTGAATCACATACCAGCAAGTAGGAGACAATGCCTGTTTTTCACAATGATGGATTGCTGATTTAGTTACCACTCTGTGTATGAAATGACAAATCAGAGGTAGTAAAATCGTAAGTGTGGGCTAAACAATAAGAGAAAAAAGGTCGACAATGATGGGAGCGACTGATTGAAACACACAAAAAATGGCACTAACTACGAAAAAGAAAACCTGACCTAGTACGTATCTGATATAGTGTAATGAGTGTGCCCCATGGTGTTAGAACCGGTGGCTCAACCCTGTTGAAGTGGTATTAACAGGGTTAGGCACTTTAATAATAAAGTTCACATTTGAATGCTTCGGTATCTGATCCAGGAAATTGGAACTGGGTGCGCTCACAAAAAAAAAAAAAAAAACACCGAGAAAAGACAAAGAAAATCTGGGTTACGGGGGAGACTTGGTTTTTTTTTTTTATGTTCGTAAATTTGATAACTTAATAATTCTTGTTATATAAATTTTGAGACAGTTTTACTTTAATTACCGTTAGAAGAGACTAAAAAAAAAAAAGATATTTGAGAAGATATTGACAAAATGATAGACTTAAAAATAAATTAAGAAGTAAAAATTTAGCTCTAAATTAAAATATGAAAGATTTTGAGCCCTTTGGAATAATTTAATCCAGTCTTTTTAAATTTAAAAAGGTATATAGACTAACATAAACAAACTTGATTGAACTATGATTAAGAAAATTTTATATGATATCCTAGTAATGCATCCATGGCAGTGGAACTGGGTGCAAAGAAAAGAAAATATGAGTTTTGATTAAAACTATGAAGAAAAATGAGTTAATTTGAAATATTTATAATTGCATATATTTTTGATTTTTAATGTATCTATAGGAGCAAATTCAATAACTAATTTTTTATTCTATAGGCCTATTAAAGGAATAGATGTTGTTCACGAGTTTTAAAGCTACTTCATACTCAAAATAAGGACCGAACCCTCGATCACTAATTGAAGTAAAAGAGACTTGACAACTCACCTAACTTTTGTGGTTATCTAAGTGTATACTTTAACATGTCATAATTGATGATAACATTTTTTCATTCAAAAATAAAGAAAAAGGGTTATTTAGATTTAAACTCGAGATTTGATGTAAAAGACTACTTAAGCAAAGTAAATGGTTGACAGTTGATAATAACTTAATGATTTTTATTATACATTTTTTAGATAATTTATGTGTTTATATTTTGTATTATTTTTTCATATGATGTTTTAATCTTTTATCTTAAGCCAAAATCAGAGGGGAGAGAAGTAAACAGCAGACAAGAGCCTTGGGTCGGACAAATCGAATGAGATTCATTTCATTGGGTGTTTTTGGAGTTTTACATAAGTTAAAGGCCAAACATAATTCATAAAATTGTGGCCCAAGCTTAAGTTCCAAACAAATTTAATAGTATTTTTTTAGACTTAAATGATAAATTTAGTCAGTAACGTTTACATATTTTGTCAAAATAGTTCTAATTGTATTTTTGAACATTTTTTTTGTCATCAACCTTTGTTCTTTTTTTTAATTTGTTTTTTTAAAATAGATTTAATGAATAAATTCAATGTTTCAAATTTTCTTTTCTTTCAAAAGGTTTCAATCTTTCATACGTTTGTTTCTTGAGAAGTTTTTTACCAAGTTAATTTTTTAGATAATTATGTTTATTTTCTTTTAATTAAGAGTTATTTTTTTAATTTAATGTATTATTTTTATTTTATTATTTTTCACATGTAATTATCTTATTGGATTATCTAAGTAATATATTATATCTCATTAAAAATATTTCACGTCATCCCCGTTAACATTTTTAACGGTATTTTCATTAAATCTGTTAGAAAAAGCAGATTGAAAAAAGAACAAAGGTTGATGGCCAAAAAAGACTCCAAAATACAATTAGAGCCATTTTGATAAAATATGTAAACGTTAGTGACTAAATTTATCATTAAGCCTTTTTTTAAAGAAAAAGCCCAATAAGGGCAAAAATCATATCAAACTACAAAATATCATCCACTAACAATCGATGGATGAAATCCGGATAATCTAAACCGAAATCCAAAGCATCATTCCCATCTATCAATCAATGTGCTAAACAATGGGTGACACGATTGGCTGACCTGTGAGCAAAAGAAAAACTAGCAACACCAAACGAATTACAAACAACTAGGGCCTCACTAACAATACGACCATAACAAGATAAATCTAAAGCCTCACTATAAAACTTATTAACAACAAAAGGGCAATCATATTTTAGAACGACTTTGGAAAAACTCTTCTCAAGGGCCTTCTTAGTAGCACAAAATAAAGATAGAGCTTCGGTCGAATGAGCATCAAAGGCCTCTACAATTGAGAAAGTAAGTTTGACGATCACCATTCCCTCATGGCCATGAACAACAACATCATAATAAGCAAAGCTCGTCTTCGCATTCCCTACTACATCAACATTAATTTTGACCTCATCTTCATAAGGCAAAGACCAACGAGCCACGATCGAACATCTAGGAACCAACAATGCATATAAGAGGTTGTGTGCCCAAAACTCATGATGAAAGGACTTAGCTCTCAACACCACATCTTGCAAGGAAACATCCTATCCCTAGATAATGATCATATTCCTAGCCTCCTACAGTTTCCAAAGGAGTACAAGAAAACTATTGAAGGCTTTCTTGTCCATCTTCCACATTGCCTCCTCTAGCTAGTTGATTGCACTATAAAAAGACAATCAGAGCAATTCATTATGAATACTATATGAAATTAGAGCATGCATGGCATCCTCCTTTGGAGCTTCATACCGAGGACACCTAGGATTTGCACATTGAGAGAAAATAGCACATCTCTTAGCGGTTGAGAGAATGCCATGGCCAAATCTCCACCCAAAAAGTCGAATCTTTAGAAGGGTTCTCACCTTCCGAAGTCCCCTCCAAAAAACCCTATGCGGACCCATCCTTAGGAATTGTAGAAGAAATCAATTATAACCCAAATTCATGGTATAAACATAGTTGGGTACATGCCCCATACTAAGATGTCCTCCTCATGTTTCTCCCCTACAGGGATTTATAATATTGGTTGCCTTTACATTGGTAAAACATAAATTTAATAATAAAAGATTTATTATTAAAAGATTTGTTTAACATAAATCGTAAAACATAAAATTTTTAATCATGTGGTAATGGTTTTGAATCTCATAATTCGTGTTTTAAATTTTATTAGCTTATACGTAAATATTCTTTCGGGGTTACAAAAATATATCAAACACCAAAATTTCAAAAATTTATTTAAAAATGGAATTTACTACTATTTATTGTTTTTATATAATTTTAAAATTTTAATTTTTTATAATTTTAAAACTACATTTAGAATTAACTTAGACAAGTGAATGTCAATGTTCATATGTCAAAATTCATCCTTAAATTTTTATTAATTTTATGAATTCTTAAATTTTTTGATGTGGTATGATAACGATCAATGATAGAAATCGTTAATCAAAAGTTTAATTAATATATTTGTATTTATTTGTTAGAATGAAAAAATATAAATACCGAAGTTATTAAAATTTATAAGCAACACAAATTTGATTATATCATTAAATTTAGTTATCAGTTTGTTAAAATATCAAAAAATAAATTTGCATCAAATATTTACATAACCGACCAAACATGCATCCATTTGGAAGAATCATATCAAATATTAGTAGCTATGAGCTACTAATAAAAGAGAAAGATGAAAAAGAGATTCAGTCATCCAAAATATTGCACTAATAATTATTCCAATCATGAGCCTAACATTGGGCTTAGTAAACGTCGTGATGTCATCGTTTGTTTTGTTTCTAGCTCCACCTTGCTTGAAACATTCGACTTTTTAGTGTTGTTTTGACCTGGTGACCCTCTTTTTGACAGGATTATTGATGTTTCATCAAACAGAACATCTCTACTGACAATGATCTTACTTGTTTTTGGGCATCATAATTTTATAGCCTTTTATCCTGCTAGCAAAACCTAGACAGATAAACTTCACGGCCCTTGGTTTAAGCTTTCCCTAACTGACTCGAGTATAAGCAGGACAATTGAATAGTTTAAGGTTAGAGTAATTAAGAGGATTACCAGACCAAATCTCTTTAGGAACTTTTCAATCCAATGTGTAAAGTGGAGACCAGTTCACCAAATAACTTGCTAGGTTAACTACTTTGGCCCAAAACTCCTTTTCTAAGTCTACGTTGGAAAGCATGCATCGAGCTTTCTCAAGTAAAGCTGCAGGGTACCAACAATGATGCGATGTCTTTCGATTCCTTCTCATTTTCAGAAATTATTAAACTCCGCTAAATAGAACTCGAGACCATTGTTTGTTTTTAACTGCTTTATGGACTTTTCAGTCTGCTTTTCTAGTAAGGTATTTCACTGCTTGAAGATCTCGAAAACTTCATTCTTGTGCTTCAAGAAATAAACCCAAACTTTCCTAAAGTGGTAATCGATAAAAGTTAGAAGATATCTGCTAGCTTCTTTGGAGACAACTAGAGCCGAACCACATAAATCAGAATGAATATAGTCAAGGGTCTCCTTTTTCTATGCACTGCCAAATTGAAGCTGACTTAAGTCTGCTTCCCATAAATGCAATGCTCGCAGAAATCTAATTTTCCAGCTCTGGTACCTTTGAGAAGACCTCTTTTGCTCAAAACAATCATACCTTTTTTTTCTCATATGACGAATCGTATATGCCATAACTAAGTTGATTTAGAATCCGTAAAGAGGTAATTTTTTCGTGTCGTCGCGACGTTAGGAGAGTCATCGTCGTGACATGGCAATGATTTTACCTTTGCTTTCGTAATTACTGCTAAACTAGACACCGTTGAACTTGGTAAAATGTATAGGCTGTCGACTTTCTGTCCTATCATCAAAACAAGAGCTCCATAAGCTACTTTTAAGCCATTTGACTTAATGACGATCTTACACCCATTTGAGTCTAGAATACCCAAAGAGAGGAAATTCTTTTTTAAATCAGGCACATGCCCAACATCTGATAATGTTTTGAATATCCTATCATGCATCCTAATCTGAATGGTATCAATGCTAGTTATTTTGTAGGGTGAGTTATTTCTCATAAATACAACTCCCCCTTTAATCGAACTGTATGTGGAGAACCGATCTCTGTTGAGACACATATGGTAGGAACAACCCGAATTCAAGATTTGCTCAGATGTGAACTTAGACCTTTTAGTCATTGACATTAGCAATAAATTATCACCTCTGTCCTCGGCTACATCAACTTTCTAGTTCCCTTTCTCATCCTCTTTGGTGGCCCTTTTATTTTTATTCTGCAGTTTATCTGCTTTGATGTGACCTATCTTTTTGCAATAGTCACATTGCTTGTCGCGATTTCTTGATTTCGATCTCGCCTTAGATCTTCTTTGACCTGAATCTTTAGACTGTTGTCTTCCTCTAACAACCAAAATTGAGGCTTGCCCGTCTGACTTGTTTTTTGAACCTAACTCATTGTCGAGTTTATTCTTGCTTAATAAGTTTCCCTTCACGTCCTCAAATGAGGTTTCTGTCTGCTACAAATCAAAGTTTCCTTGAATTTTTGTATAAATGAGGCAAAGAAAAAAGCAATGACATAGCTTGTTCTTTATCATCTATGTTGGCCTCGACATTATTCAAGCCATTAAGGAGAGTAACAAATTCATTGATATGAGCTCTAATAGACTTATCATCTGTTATGCGAAATGTGTATAATTGTTGTTTCAATACCAAGCGATTTGCAAGAGACTTTGTCACGTAAATGACTTCCAATTTCCTCCAAAAGGTTGCTGTCATTTTCTCTGTAAGTATCTCCTACAATATATTGTTCATAAGGCATAACTGAATTGTTGACACTGCCTTCTCATCAACACTACATGAAAATAAGGCTTTAGCGGCCGCAAAAATTGTAAAACACAGAGCAATGGGGCATTTTTGGTAAAACGCCGCTAAAAACAAAGCAATAGCGGCGTTTTAGTAAAAAACGCCGCTAAAAATAGAGCATTAGCGGCGCTTTTGGTAAATCACCGCTAAAGACCAGAGCATTAGCGGCGCTTTTGGTAAAACGCCGCTAAAGACCAGAGTATTAGTGGCGCTTTTGGTAAAACGCCGCTAAAAGTCATATAACCCCTAAACCCCCAAAAAATCATAAACACTAATATAAACCCTTAAAATAATAATTATTAAAATTTATGGTTATACAATATATTAAATATTTTCTTATATAATCGTAAAAGAGATAGTATTGAATTTAAAATATTAAATTAATTATCATTATAGTTTAAGGTTTATGGTTTAAGATATATGGGTTTAAGGTTTATGAGTTAACTCTGGTTTAAGATATATGATTTAGGGTTTAAGGTTTAAGAGTTAACTAGTATTTGAAGGTTTATGATGAATTATGGGTTTAGGGATTATGATTTAAGGTTTAGGGGTTAGGGTTAGAGTTTAAGGTGTAAGGGTTTGGGGTTAAGGGTTTAGTGTTTATGGGATAGGGGTTAAGAGGTTTAAAGTTTAGATAAGCAATAAAATTCCTTTTTAATTATCTTTGTCCCTTGTAATATATATATATATATATATTTAGGGTTTAAGGTGATGTTGGTCTACGATTTAGGGTTTATGATTTGGGGTTTAGGGTTTGAGGTGTGGGGTGCGGGGTTTATGATTTAATTTTTAGGGTTTGGGGATAAATATGGTGAACTACATAACTTGTGTATCTTGGATTTTTTTATAATATAAATCTAAATAAGATAAATATAAATTATTATTTTAAAAAATAAATATATCAAGATAGGTTAAATCCCAAAAGCATACATGAACAACGGTTTAGTGTGCAATTGTATACATGAACTTTAATTTGATCCAGTTATTGTAAATTATTAACACAATTATTGATATAACATCATTTTATATTTAGGGTTAAGGATTTAGGCTTTATAATTTAGAGCACCTTAGAGTTTAGTGTTTATGGGACTGGGGTTAAAGGTTTAGGGTTATGATTAAGTAGTATTTTTAATTTATATATTAAACGATTTCTTATATAATTGTAAAAGAGATAATATTAATTTGAATATTATATTAAAATTATAATTACAGTTTAAATTATTTAAGAGATAATAGATAAACTTTATATAAATGAAATGGTTTAAGATTTAATCTAAAAATATTTTGATATATTAAAATAATTCAATTCAAATTAATTCCTCTATACTTAATTTATTTAAGTGAAATTTAAACTTAAAATTGTCATAGAATATAACAAATAAAAATGAAATATAAAAACTAAGAGATTAGTGGCGTTTATTTAAAAAACGTCGCAAAAAAATAGCAATTTAACGAAAACGGCGTCGTTTTAATTGGATTTTAGGGAGTATCGCGTTTTTTAAAAGCATACAAAAAGCAAAAAAAAAGTATAACGTAAACGGCATCGTTTTATATGAAGATTTAGGGGATTAGCGGCATTTTTTTTAAAAACGACGCAAAAAACATAGTACTTTAAATTAAACTTCGTCGTTTTCATATCTACTCTAGATTAATATGGGTTTGAATCATAGTTGTATTAATTTAAAAAAAAGGCAAATTATGCTATTATCCCATGTACTATATGTAAAATGTGTATTTAGTCCTTATATTTTAATTTGATTAGTTTTAATCCCTGTATTTTTCAAATCCATCAATTTTATCGTTTGTACTTTTCAAAATTTAAAATTTTAGTCATGGTGACTCAAATGATAGCAATTATATATATTTGGTTAAATTATGCTATTAGTCTTGGTATTGTGCATAAAGTTGTAGGTTGAGTTCATGTTATCCAATTAGATTATTATTGGTCCCTATATATACTTTTCGAATTTTAAAATATTAATTTTGACACAAATGACAACCGTTAAATCCAGAATCGGCTTTTTGTGAGTAATATGTTTGTTACATTAGATTTTAGAAATAGCAAAACTTAATGAATTTAATAGCTACCATTTAATTAATACTATAATTTTAAAATTTGAAAATTAAAATGACTAAAAATAACAAAATGAAAGTAAAATGACTAAATCCATAACTTACATATAATTCAACAACTAATAGAAAAAATATAATTAAAATATTTAACTTGTTTATATTTAAAAATTAATAAATATCAAATGAAAATAACATGTATATATTTATAAAAAAATTAAAACAATATCATTAGGTTTAAATAAATTTACTTTAAGTATTTATAAAGATTTAAGGATTTAAGTAAAATTAAATTGGAGATTTACAAAAATTAAAATAGTAAACGGCATCGTTTTAAAATAGCAAAAAAACATAATTGTTTACCTTGAACGGTGTCGTTTTCCTTGAAATGTTTGCTTCTTTCTCATGCCCGACACCCATTCCCCCCAACCCAAAACAGATTTCCCCAATTCTCTAATTTCTTCTAATCCCTAAATTTCCCCCAAAAGAATCAGCAGACACGGTTAAGATTCATTGTCGAGCTAACATACATCTGACTTGAATCGTTTTTCTGTTTTGGAGGTTACTCGTTTGCTTCATCGGAGTGTAAAATATCAGGTAAGTTGTTCTTTTATTTGAGAACAATTTATTTCTTCTTTGTTTAACCTATGGGTTTTGGAGGAATTTCAATCATTTTCATATACTTTCAACATTAGCAAGCAAGGGTATGCATATAAATCTCCTTTTTTGCAAACTCCATTGAAGTTTCTTATCCTCTTTTTTGGGGTAAATATTTATATCTTCCAGTTAAATTGAAGTTTCCAATTCTTTTCAAAGGTGCGTATACCACTGAATTAGTTCGTTCAAAGCTAGCAAGGTTGCAATAGCTATACAATGTAAACTGTATTTCTGTTAAAGGCGCTTGCGTGTTGAAAGCGGTCAATTGTTCACTTTCATGTCTGGCTGTTGAAAGCATGAAGTAGATAAATCGAGAGATTTATCTTCATACTGGTACGTCTGGGTTTTTCATATGCTATCATTTGTTGGTTTATAACTATCTAACTATTTTTCATTGAGATGTTTGACATAAATGAGAACCAAAACTATTAAGATATTCTCAAAGTAAAAATAGGGGTAAAGCAAGGGACGGGAAGGAACACTTGCTTCTTTTGATGTCTGGTTTTATTAAGATATTTTGCGGATGATACATTACAGTGTCAGTTTGAGATGCAGATTGACTAATTCGAGTATCTGTTTTGAAAATCCAAGTTAGGTTATTAGGATTTTATTAATATGTTTGGTGATTAAATGTATACTAAATGTAATAATCATATGACAAAGTATGTAAATCAAATGAAACTGAGCCTTAGGGGCTGAAGTGGATTCAAACAAGTCGAAGGACCCTAGAATGAATGAATTAATTGACATTATAAATGGTAACTTGGAAATATGATTGATAATAGAAAGTTTTGATATCGATATGTTTGAAATGTTATGTTAAAGGAATTGAAAACAAGCCTTAGGGGCCAATTGTGGATTAACGAGTCTAGGACTCGGAAATGTTATGCAATAAATTGTAAAAAGGAGATTTATATACACTCAAGGGTAAAATATTAGTATCTAATTGCAGCTTTTTGGCATATCCTTTTAAGTCGATAACAGCTAGTTGCTACTATGTTTGGAATAAGCTACTTTAAACTTCCACAAGCTTTATGCAATAAATTGTAAAAAGGAGATTTATATGCACTCAAGGGTAAAATATTGGTATCTAATTGCAGCTTTTTGGCATATCCTTTTAAGTCGATAACAGCTAGTTGCTGCTATGTTTGGAATAAGCTACTTTAAACTTTCACAAGCTTATGATTAAGGGTATGTCTTTTGAGTTTTGATTTTTCATTTTTTTTATCATTCCTAGTGATGATATACTACAGATTCTGTTATTACAATGCCTTCAAAGGGGATGATTTGATTGATAGAAATCTCATTACTTGTTATTATTGGTTTCCCACTCCAACTAAAAGCACTCTCTCAAGTATATGCATATATTATGGATTACCACATATATAGTTTTTACTTTCCTACAAGATTGAAATTAAAAAAAAAATTTACTTTGAAAAGTTATAAAAGAAAGTTTTTTTTTAAGTCTTTCTAAAATCATTGTTATATGCCTCCTTCATTTTCATTGTTAGTGTTTGCACCATCGAAAGCTTTCCTTTTATTTCCTTCTCAATACCTCGAAAATATTGATGGCTTAAGCTAATGTATTTAACTTCAAACACTTACCAGATTGCTAGAGTTCAAGATGCTTTGTTGACTGCTTGCAAGCTTGCTAATGTTTTCCCATTTGTGTCAGCTTATGTCATTTTGTTGCTTCACAAGCTAAAGTTAGTTATTATTGATTCTTACAGTTTTTAACTACTTATGAATTTTACTATCTGATTTTGATGGAAGTAGACTTGACAACTTGTGTACCCATCTGTGTTCATTCGTTTATCTCATGATGCGATCATGTTTCAATTATTTTATATTCTTATAAAATTTGATACATAAATAATTTGTATTATATACAATATGCAATATTTCTGTTTTCATGTTATAATTATGTTATTTGCTTGTATCATGGCATAATATAGCAAGTAGCCATATTATGGCAGATAACATTCATTTTTCAGCTTGATTCATTTCTCTCTATAATTAAATTAGCTTATTTGGGAAAATTAGAATCCATTATCTGGTTTTGATGCTTTTAGGAATTCAGATGAGGTTAACCCAAAATATCTATGGCATATATACAAAGGCATATCATATTTTTCTTTTGATTGCTGCTTCACTAAAAAAAAACACTTTCTGTTTGGACTAGATTCAGATCGCCATCGCTTCTGCTCCTCCTGCAACTATTAGTTCAATTGAAGCGCCATTTAATCTTGAATTAATATTTGGTACTGATATAGATAAAGTTTTATATTTGCTTAAACTGAAATATATTTGGTGCTACTCTTATAATCTTACATGTGTCGTATTAGTGAATTAATGTTGTATGTATTTGATTCTCGCTTCTGCTCCTCCTGCAACTATTGGTTCAACTGAAGCTGCCATTTAATCTTGAATTAATATTTGGTACTGATATAGATAAAGTTTTTATATTTGCTTAAACTGAAATATATTTGGTGCTACTCTTTTAATCTTACATCTGTTCTAGGTACTATCGAGCACTGAATTAATATTTGGTGCAACTAAATACACTCTGACCATTGACATCTGTTCTAGGTACAGGTTTCGTTGCTAAATTTTTTTCCTTATTTCTATGCATTTTCACTTTAAATTACTTAACAAATATTACTTTTTTGACTCCAGCCTCTGTTTGCTGGTGAGAGTGGAGTATGAATAAGTATGAATAAGTATGAATTAATTTTATTACCATGTAGCTTGCTTGTCCATTAAAATTACAACAATAGTTGACCTTCTCTCCAACCTTATTTTAAATATTTTAAAGATTCAAAGTATATAGGTGGAAACTTTGACAGTTGCCTTATATCGTATGTAAGATATAATGGATCCTCCTAGGTGTAACAACACCACGTATGATGAATCTTAAAAATTCAAAAGACTTGAAAAAGTTCTATCGAGCTCATTTACTATTGAATATTTATATAACCTTAATTTATTTCTAATTTACTTATAAAAATTAAACTACGATTCTTTTTGATATTATTATATTCAAATTACTATTTTTTATATTAATAATGTTTGATTTTAATATTTAATAATTTTAAATGTATTTGTATAAAAAAAGATTTCAAGAAAAGTTCTATGGAGCTTATAAATAATTCTATCGACCTTAAAAAGATTTAAAAATTTCAACAATGAAGGGCCACTTATAAATAATTTTATCAATATACTAATATTGATCATTGTTTAAATATATTATAATATAAAAATTAAACTACGATTCTTTTTGACATTATTATATTCAAATTACAATTGTTTTATATAAATAATGTTTGATTTTAATATTTAATAATTTTAAATGTCTTTAAAAGTTATAACTAATTTTATCAAAATAGTATTAATATTAATCATTACTTAAATAAATTACATAACTTACATAACTCATATAACTTACATAATTTACATAACAACTTACATAACTCACATAACTTACATAATTTACATAACTCACATAATGTACATAACAACTTACATAATTTAACTAATACATGTAGTTTAATCTAATAATTTCCTTAAAAGCATATAGTTTAAAGTTCAAATTTCATAACTTACATAAAACATAAATATATATCATATCAAGACTTACATAATAAATAACTTACTCGTGTAACTTATTGCCAACTTTAGACTTCAACAACTACGAAATGGATAGGACTTGGATGAATTTCTCAAGGGCAAGCAACGAGTATCAAAATGGAGTGCAATTTTTTTTAGATTTTGCATTTCACAATTCAAGCCAAGAGAATATGATTCTTTGCCTGTGGAAGAAGTGTGGCAATATCTATTGGCATTATCGTGAAGTTATCTACGAACATGTAATTGTTGATGGCTTCATTCGGGGGTATAAAAAATAGATTTTCCATGGAGAGTGTACACCTAGTGGAGCCTCTTCGACGATTAATCCGGGTTATCCTTATAGTGGTTACCGTCAGTATGTTAGAGAAGATGACATGGAAGGTATGATGCGGGATGCATTTAATATGCAGAGTGAAGGTTTTCAATCATTTCCACCAAACTATGTTGCATCCGATGATTATAATATCGGTGGGAATACTTTTATGGAAACGAGAAGAAGTGTACCGGATGAACAATCGAATGAAGAAGCGGCGAAGTTCTACACGTTACTTGGTGAAATGAATGAAGAACTTTATGAGGGATCAAAATTTTCGAAAATGTCATTCTGTATTTGCCTTTTCCACTAAATGTTTGGGAGGGTGAACCGGAAACTCTTTGACAATGCTGTTAGAGCTTTTGAGAGAAATGTTCCCGTTTGCAAAAATCCCTCAATCATGTAAAGACATGAAGAAAGTGATAAAAGATTTGGGCCTTGGGTACAACAAAATTCATAGTTGCCCAAATGATTGCATGTTGTATTGGGGTGATCGGAGAAATCAACAGTCTTGTCATGTTTGTAGTAAATCTCGTTGGATGAATAGAGATACAGAAGATGTTAATGAGGATGAATAGAGATACAGAAGATGCTAATGAGGATGAATATGGGCCACAGTCAATAAGGAAGCCGAACAAGATTTTGCGATATTTCTTGCTAATCCCAAGGCTTCAAAGGGTATTCATGTCGTCAAAGATAGCCGAGTTTATGACGTGGCATCATGATCAACGAACGGATAATGGATTATTAAGGTATCCTGCAGATTCTTTAGCATGGAAATCATTTGACAATAAATTTTCAAGCTTTGCAAGTGATCCTCAGAGTGTAAGGCTAGGGTTAGCATCTGACGGATTTAATCCTTTTAAAATCATGAGCACCTCGTACAATACTTGGCCTGTGGTCCTTGTTCCTTATAATTTGCCTCCATGGCTCTACATGAAGCAATCTTCTTTGATATTATCTATGATTATCCCTGGAGAGAAAGGCCCCGGAAATGATATTGACATATATCTGCAGCCACTTATTGAAGAGTTAAAACAATTATGGGCGGGTGTTGATACGTATGATGTATTGAGAAAGGAGAACTTTTACCTACATACTGCTCTACTGTGGACAATTAATGATTTCTCGGCATATGCGAATTTATCTGGTTGGAGTACCAGAGGACGTTATGCTTGTCCTTGTTGTGCTGCTCAAACGTGTTCACAGTGGTTATATAATGGGAAGAAGTTCTGCTATATGGGGCATCGTCGGTGGTTAGATGAAAATCATAGCTATAGATTTTAGAGGGCTTTATTTGACGATACTGAAGAGTTGAAAAAAGCTCCTAAGCAGACCATTGGATCTGAAATCTTATTCATGTTAAAAGATATGGATTTCAGTTACGGGAAGTTGAATCAACCATCTAACAGGCAAACAAATAGACGATCGAGGGATGAATCTGATGATGAATCTGACGAGGAGGATAACCCTAATGAGGCGGACTTGTGAAAGAAAAGAAGTATTTTTTTTATTTGCCTTATTGGGAGCATCACATATTACGCCACAGTCTTGATGTGATGCATATTGAGAAGAATGTCTGCGAGAACATCATCCAGATAATTTTGAACGTCGATGGTAAATCAAAAGATAATCTTCAGAGTCGACTTGATTTAGTTCATATGGGAATTAGGCTTGATCTTTATCCCCAAGTACTTCCTAATGGAAAATATTGGTTGCCGCCTACAATTTTTGCAATGTCAAAGGAATAGAAAGAAATGTTCTGCACGGTGTTGAAGGATATAAAGGTTCCGGATGCGTATGCATCAAATATATCTCGATGTGTAAGTCTTAAAGATTGAAGACTATATTCATTAAAATCACATGACTATCACATCTTGATGCAAGATCTACTTCCAGTTGCTTTACGGTGCTGTATGTCAAAGAAGGTAACGTCCTGTATAATTGAACTGTCCAATATAATGAAAGCAATTTGTGGCAAAGTTCTGAATGTTGAAGAACTTGAAAAAGTACAAGATCGAGCCGCTTTGACATTATGCAATTTGGAGAAGATCTTTCCACCTTCCTTATTCACTATTATAGTGCACCTTGTCATTCATCTCCCTCGTGAAGCAATAATTGGTAGGCCAGTTTTCTATTGTTGGATGTATCCAATTGAAAGGTACTAATTTATTTCAAAGACATTCACTTTTATACCTATAGTTACCAGTTTTGATAATGTTGTATATAGTGTTTAGGTTCCTAAGCAAATTGAAGTCTTATTGCCGTAACAAGCGTTATCCGGAAGGATCGATTGCTGAAGGCTACTTGGCAGAGTAGTGTATGACATTCTGTTCTAGATATTTAGAAGATGTTGAAACAAGATTGAATAGACCAAGTAAAAATGCCATACTCAATGATCCTAACTTGGCCGAAACTTATTTATTTCAAAGTTATGGAGAACCAATCGGCAAAGTTGAAATTGCAGAATTAAATGACCGATCTTGGATACAAGCACATAGATATGTTCTTTTCCACCACTATGCACTTGAACCATTACGCAAGTAAGTTCTAGAATATGATAAATATTCATCTTTTTTTGATTTGTTTCTTTTTTAACGAATTAAACATGTTTTTAACATAGTGATACAAACAAATCTTAAGATCTCGTTCATGCTCACGAAGATTACAACAAATCGAGATTAATAGGTTATTCGCAGAATCTTTTCATGAATGGTTAAGCCAAACTGTATACAACTCAACTTTTTATTGACAAATAATAATATTTTCTCATAACATTTACAATTACTCAATTTACTTTTGATTCAATAGGTTTGGAGTGGGAATGTCGTTAATGACGAAGTTAAATGGTTTTCCCAAGGTCCGAATCGAGTAGTAAAAAGATATAGTGACTTCATGATGAACGGATTTAGATTTCATACCAAATATCGTGAGAGATAGAGGAGAACTCAAAATTGTGGAGTAGTTGCTAATTCTTTAATTACAAGTTAGCTAGTGCTAGGGACAATAATCCTGTCGAGGGAAATGTAGAGTATTACAGACTTCTAACCAACATTATTGAGTTGGATTACTATGGAAAATGGAAAGTTGTCTTATTTTGATGTGATTGGGCTGATGCTAATACTGTTCACGGAATTAAAAATGATCAGTTTGGTTTTACAATGGTGAATTTCTCTCGATTAATTCACACTGGAGAACATTTGATAGACGAGCCATATGTATTTTCTTCTCAAGTTAAGCAAGTTTTTTACTCGAAAGATCCAATTGATGAGGGTTGGTACGTTGTACTCCGAAACACCCCTAGAGACTTGTTTGACATGGGGAATGGAAGTAGAGATGACATCGTTGAAAGATCAGAAACTTTGCCTTTTCCAGAACAAAACTTAAATGAAAATATCCCTAGTACTAGTACACAATTTCAATGGGTTCGTTAGGATGTGGACGAAGATATTTACGATTTATGATGTAGTAAGATTTTATGATTTTTTATTTATATGTAATGTTATAATTTTAACATTGGTCATGTTATATAATTTAACTATTTTATATTTACTATTGTTGTTATTTCTTACTAAAATTTTAACTATTTTATGTGTTGCAGGAAAAATGCCTAGAAGGAGATTAAGAGATCTTAGTATTGTACAGAATACTACAAATTCGAAAGAAGTAAGTACTGAACAGCAGACAGTTGTTGGATCTTCAAGCATACCGGAGACACTTGACGAGTCTGTGAAATTTCAAAGTAATGTTAAGTTTATTTTACAAATTGTATTAAATTTTATTACTGATTTATTTTTAAATTTCAATATAGTAATAATATATTATTTTTCAGCTGAAAATGGTGGGACGTGTGGAGGTCGAGGACGTACGCTTCTAACAGATTTATATAACTTAAATTCTGTCGAGCGTGTCAAAGTAACTAGAAACAGCCATGGTCAGCCTGTTGGACAAGAAGCTCGACTTTTAGCAGGCTATTTGGGCATTATAGCACGAAATGCCAATATGTTGCCCATCAACTACGAATCATGGCATAACATGCCTGATAGCAATAAAATCAAGCTCTCTAATATTAAGGTAACAAAACGTTAATGTAATTTATAATACTTTGGTTTAAGTTTCATTTATATTTACTTCCTAAACTTGTGTTTTTTAGGAGAGGTTTGCTTTAGAGGTCTCTGATGCCTATATCAAGAAGGCATTGGGTAAAAAATAGAGAGACCATAAAAGCATTTTGAAAAAAGAATATTTTAAAAAACCCATAAGCCTCAAAGAAAAATTGCAAAATGTCCCACCGGGAATGCTGAGGTACTAATGGGAAGATGCGGTTCGATTTTGGAATTCGAAGAAAGGAGAGGTATTATGTACTTGCAAACTCTTATAAATTTTTCGGTTTATAATATTTACTATATACGTAATAATAATTTCATTATGTAGGACCGTGAGCGAGTTGGAACAAGCAGCAGGCAAAAACAGAAATTTATGCACACGGCAAGGTCGAGAAGTTTTGCTTGTGTAGCTCAGGCCGCGGTACTATGGATTTATTAATTCTATCAAGTATTAATGACTTTTTACTATTAAATAATATTTTACTACTATATTATAGGAAGCCTCGTCTGGTCAAAAGTTGGACGCCTTGACTTTTTGACATTACGCATGTGAAAAAGATGGAACTCCGATGACATCCGAGGTGCAGAAATTATGGTATATTTACTTAATAAAATTTGATTCATTATAAATATTTATAATATTTAATTATAATGTTTTAATTAAATCGTTTTATTAGTTTAATTTAAATAATGTTATGTTGTATTCTTTTTATTGTATATTTCGTTTCTAACTCTTTGGTGATTTATTAGGAGAAACTAAAAGATAAAAAGGCAGAGTATGAAGCGGTTGCTTCGACTGTTAGTTCTGTTAATTTTGAGGATATTGATAACTGAATTATTAATGAAGTTTTGGGTCCTGAAAGGTATGGTCGGGTTAGATTTCAAGGATCCGTGTTAACCCGACCCAATATTTTGGATCCACCTCGCACCAATACATGCCTTCGGGAGTCAAAGTCAAGTGAAGTTCGAGGCTAAAAGATCGAGATAGTTCAGATACAAGCTAGCACAGATGAGCAAATTTCTCAACTTAGAGCGGAGGCAGAAGCAAGGGAGGCGGAGGCAGCGAG
The DNA here is from genome assembly GCF_025698485.1 of Gossypium arboreum. Taxonomy (NCBI): domain Eukaryota; kingdom Viridiplantae; phylum Streptophyta; class Magnoliopsida; order Malvales; family Malvaceae; genus Gossypium; species Gossypium arboreum. The sequence goes on along the minus strand of NC_069074.1, from coordinate 26,034,653 downwards.
GAGGCGGAGCGAGCAGAAAATACAATGAACTTCAACTCTGACTTGATCTATGATGACTATGTTCCAGCAATTTCAAAATCCGCCATCTTAGACATTTGTTTTCTTGTAACTTTTAACATTATTGTAAGAATATTTTGAATATTCATTTACAATTTATATAATATATTTTTCGTATAATTTTGTATTATTTAAATTTACGGGTTTTGGTTGGATTTCATGGTATATTTGCTGTTTTTGGTTGAATTCTTGCAGGAGGGTTGGATATAGGTGCAAAAATACATATTGCAAAACTGGGCAAATTAGCGGCGTTTTTTAAAAAAGCACCGCTAAAGGTCCCGGTCTTTAGTGGTGTTTTTTAAAAGAGCGCCGCTAAAAGTCCTGTTCTTTAGCGGCGTTGCATATAGCGACATTTTTTGCGGCTCTTAAAAACGCCGCTAAAGGCAAAAAAAAACGCCGCTAAAACCCTATTTTCATGTAGTGCAAGCTCCCTCTATTTTGTCTGATTTGTATCTGCGGCCTTTTATCCTGTAATAACCGTTTTCAAATAGTTTTGAACTAGAATTGTCGTCATCTGAACTTGCTACAAACTGAAATTTGTGATCCCATCGAACTTCTCAATATCATAACTCATTGCGATCTCTAAACGGGTTGAATGTGGAAATCAAACCAAACTTTGATACCAGTTTGTTGGGTTAAACTCAAATTGTGCAATGAATAAGAACAAAAAACGAGAAAAATCACACAAATATTTACGTGGAAAAACCCCTTCGAAGAAGATAAACCACGGGCAAAAAAAAACTTCACTAAAATGGTAAAAACCAAAAGATGAGTAAAAGATGGAGAAACAAACAAACCCGAATCCAAGAAAAATAAAAAGTTCTCCCAAAATTCCCACTAACTCTCTCTTAATTAGGTTGTTGAATTAATTTCTCTAGGATTGCTAAAAGCCCTATTTATAGGCTAAAATTCATCACGAATCTGATTAGAATATCCTAGAGTTATTAGAGTTAGATTGGGAAAAAAAATAAAGTTTAACTAAGAGAAGAAATCAGATTTAGTGGGGAACACATTGCCACATCGTAACGTGGCATATTGCCTCGTCGGGATGTCTTTCTTTGCATAATCAGGACGTCTTTGTTTCATCCGAAATGCAAGGCACGCTCCACAGCAAATAGAAATATATGAGAGTAATAATCGATAATTGGTTTGATTCTTAAAGCAACAATTTGAAGCATGACATAGTAGTAAGATTGAGTTGATCAACAATTTATTTGGACAAAAATTATAGTTACTTTGAAGAGGCGAAACAACAACCATTTAGAGAATGATCAATATTCGATTGAAGGCTAGTTAACATTCAAATGAATTTGAAATTGAAGTACATTGTGGTAGCAACTATAAAAAATTTATGGTGCAAACGGTGGCTATTTGGCAGCACATTTAAGAGGCAAACAATGGAGAGATTTAAGGCTTGAAGGCAAATGGCAACTTTATTTGAAGCAAAAATTTTCAAGAAAAACGGTACCAAATAAAACTTATGAAAAAGCGAGAACAATAACTGCAAGTAAATTGAGCAGTGCTAGAAGTAGTGCTTAAGAGTAATGCCAATTGTTTTAGGCATTGGTGAAAAACAAGGTAGAAAAGTAATGAACACCAGATATGTTTACACAGTTCGATTTTCCTAGTTCTTCGAGGCTTTACTCAGAGAGATAATCTACTATTTTAACACCTCATAAACAAGTGATTACAAGCCAAATCTAAACCAATCTTCAAAATATGTTCCCATAGTAGTGTTTGAAAATCATGGATGAGCTTGCACGCATCCAAAGTATTAGTAAATATCAATGATTTTATTATAAAAAATTGCCAACTCTATTTATGACAAATTATAAGGTTGAGCAATGCTAGACACCAATATGCATGGCTTGTGATATTGCTCAAGGGACTCCTCAAAACTACCTCTAACAATTTATATGGAGCAAACTTGGACGGTTGATGTCCATGAAACTAACTAAAAATTTGACAAAGATAAGTACATCTATCAATTAATAGTGTAGTTACGGTGAGTAAAGATATCGTTTCCATGAAGACTAAAAGTACTAGTAATTACCGTCTTTCTATTATTTAACCGATAAATTCGAGTGATTGATTAAAAACTAAAAATAAATAAATAAATAAACAAACTAACATGACAAAGAAAAAAAAGGAAAATAACTGATTAACAACCAAGAAGCAAAAGAATATCTAGTAAAGAATTCACCAAGATTTCATCTGCCATTATCAATCTAAATTACACAATTTCTTTATATAGTGTCTTGATACGTAGAAATCCTTAAATTATGCTAATATCTTTTTTGAGAGTAAGAGCAACTGACTAATTAAAACCTCTATTATTGCATTAATTCGATTTATGGATTCCCCTGTTAAATTTGACTCTAATATGATAGATTTATATCGCCATATTTCTATGATTGCATACAACTCCACTCAATTACGCAAGATCTACTCTTAAACAGGGTCTGTTCCTCCTCTGATTTAAGCACATCAAATATTTATTAATAATCTAGAAATATCAAATTAAGAATTAAGTACACATAATTGAGAACAAGAAACTAAATATTTATTGTGTAAAATAAAAATCAAACGACAGAATCCATCACAGAGTTCATCTCCTTAGGTATTTAGAAAATTAGTTTATGCTTGCAAATAAAAAAAATTCAAAACACAGTATAATCGATTTCACTCGTTTTTAGCTCTTTTTGCTCCCAAATGCTATCCTAAGTAGGAGCATAAAATTCACAATTAACATCGAATAATCACCCAAAAACACATTAAAAATGAGATTAAAATATGTTAATTTTAACATTTATTAATCAATAATAATCTAGTGGCAAACATAATTTAATTTTGGATATTGAATTTGCATCATTGCATGGCAAGTAGGTGGCAAGGCAACAGTTTAATGAACAACAATGAATAGAACAGAAAAGGCAGATTAATCGGCAAGTAGTTAGTTGATCGGCAAGAAGCAAATTTAAGTAGTAATTGGTCGCAATGATTTGAATGATAAATGGGATTGATCGGTTCGTGTCGAGGAAAGCAAGGTAGACTTGATTGGTGGCAAAGTTGAATTGAACAAATGGCGAAACAACCTTTGATCCGCAAGCACGACAAGAATTTTGGATGCAAGGGAGCAGAGTTTTGAAGTGAATTAAATCACGACACTGATAAAATTGGTGGGGAAGATGGATGGTGAAGGAAAAAAAAAAAAAACGAATTAATTTGGTGCATTGAGGACTCCAAATTTAATTCTATTAATTTCTAGTTATTAATAAAAGCAAGTTATCTTAATAATAATTCTAATAAAATAATCTATAATTATTTATATAATATCTCACAAAAATCTTAAAAAACTTTAATAAAAAATTACTAATCTAATTAGACTTAGCGTTAATATGTAATTTGCCTCCGAAATTGTCCAAAAGCACCTAGTTGAACTTTTTATACCTAGTTGATATTTGAATTTATAATCTGTCATGCAAGTTGATACCTCTGCACTAATACCGTTAGTTTGTGTTGATGTGGTATTGATTACCAATCCAATGGTGACACGCAATAACCTATTAGTATGACATATGGCAGATATAAATTATTATTTTTAAAATATATAAATTAATTAAAAAATATAACTTTTTCACATTAAGAATGAATCTAAACAAATGGTTGTCCAAATGCATTTGATTCTGGACACACATTTGTCCAAATTCATACTAGATGTATTTTTTAGTAAGTTTATATTTTTAATCTTTTTATAAAATATTATTTTTAAGGATATTATTATTTTAAAATATATAAAATATGTAAACTAACTAAAATTTATAAAGTTATAAAAATATATAAATATATAAAACAACTAAAATCACATCTACAATGAATTAGACAAATGATTGTCTAGATGCATTTGAATTTGGATAACCATCTAACTAGGTTATTTTTATGTAAAAACTTTTTTTATTAATTTATATATTTTACAATTATATGCATATTTTTAATTTCAAAATAATAATAACATGACATTTTATAAAATATTAAAAACATACAAGTTTAGTAAAAAATACATTTGGAATGAATATGGACAAATGAGCATGTCTATATTTAGATGTATCTTGACAATCTTTGTCCAGATTAATTCTTGATTTGAAAAAAATTACATTTTCATTAACTTATATATTTTTATTGATTTTTTAAATGTTTTTAATTTATGTCACCACATGTCATATTGAGAAGTTGCCATGTGTTATCATTGGATTAGCCACTAATATCACGTCAACAAATTAACAGTGTTAATGCAAAGTTCGATAATAATAATAATAAAACACATCACACGCCACTAACCTATTGAAAATGAAAAAAAAGTAACTTACAAGATCAGTCTCCCTTTAATAGTTGAAATTTTAATTTAATCTTAAAATCAAATTAAAGTTGTAAATAAGTCCACAATCTAAAATTTATTATTTCATCCGTAATTTTCGAAATAATTTATTATAAAAAATAATCACATTTATCTTGATTTGACGCGAAATTTAGTGTCAAAATTTTAGATGGGTTACAGATTTCAGTTGAAAGTATTATTTCTTGCGGTAAGCTAGAGACTACCTTCGAAAGGAATTGTTTTATGTAAAAACTTTGGTTTCTTCCTAAGGCCTAGCTCTCTTCTCTTACCAAAAAAAATAAAATAAATAAAACATGATACAAAAACATAAATATAACCGATTTTATATAACATAATTTATTAATAATATCAAATAAAACTTTTATAAATACATAAGAATTTAAACATTACTATGAGAAGAAAAATATAAAAATATATATATGGCAAATTATCATGTCTACTATCCATCCACAAATCATATGACCTTGAGTTGAGTCTTGATTGTCCAAGTAAAATATTTTTCTCAAGATTATTTGTACGATGACATTCCAAATTAATGGCCCGATCCATCATGAGCATGATTTGAAGGCGGTTTCACGTCAATTAGGTTTCTCCGAATCTCTTTAATGACGTTCTTTCCTACAATTATAACCCAAAAAACAAAAGTAATGAAGAATCACAGGAAATAATTAACAACGCAATAGTTTTTTTTTTTTTTATTATTGAGCTTACCAATAAAGCTAGTGTTTGTGGTTGATGTTGGACGCATGAGTAGGAAAAGTAATAATAGTAATAGTAGAACAAGTATAGAAAGCATAGGGATAAGCCATATCCTATAGGGCATGTTCGATCGCCGAGAAAATTTCTGCCCGTTTTGATCGGATTGGATTGTGATTATTGTGGAGGAGAAGAGAGGACTTCGAAACTCAGTTTTTAATGGCTATAATAAACTCCTAATTTTGAAAAACAAAACCAAAACCCTGTTCTTTTTCTCGTCTATGATTTTTCATCTCCACCATTTTCCACAAGTCCCTTTGCACTTTCCACTGATATATTGGTCGAAGATACGTAAGTCATCTAATAATGTAATTTAGAGTCAATGCCTTTCATGTTTGGGTAACTAATATACTTAGTAATTCTATTGAATTGAGTATAATTGAAGCACTTCAATTATATGTTTTATTTCTTAAAGTGGAAAGTGACATAGCTAATTAAAAACACTTCATTCATATTCATTTATCTTATGGCTTTACAAACCCGTCTATACTTGATTTTAAGTTTAAAAAATTCTTTTTATATGATAACTAATATAATGCTTGTGTTTCACGTCGAGTTTAGTGATTCATGTTTACATGTACTAGATTTTATGACCCGACTATACTCGGGTCTAAAAAATTAATTATAAAATAAAATTAATTTAAATTATAGTAAATATTTATTATTTATCTAATATTTATATTTATGTAATTAAATTTAAATTTGTGTTCTAGTAATTATGATCAATTATGCAAATATAAAATAAACTAAATTACCATAAAAATATCGTATGAAGGTAAATGTACCACAAAACCCCCTGCACTATACGTTGGATTGTATTTTAATCTCTCTATTGAAGAAATGGGCAAATTGATCTTTGTACATTAGATGAGTGAGCAAACAGTTGTAACGATCCAATTTCCACTGGTATTGAAAAAATCCGATATGGAACTGAATTGCTAAAACGAGATGGTTAATTTTGGAACTGAAAATTTACACGTCGTCTAAGATAGTGATAGATTAAATTATTTAGTAAAATTAGAATGAATCGATTGATAATTATAGTACAATGATTGAATTGTGAAAGTATTATCAATATTGAATTTTTAATTTAGAAAATAAAAAGGGACTTGGTTAGAAATTAAGTTAGGGACTATAGGATAAATTAACCAATTCTATATAGGATTAATGGAATGAAACGATTATAAGCACTAACTAGTAATAAGATATTTATATTGTGATAATAATAGATTTATATTAAGGATTTAATTAAGTTAAATTAAATTAATTAAACTATGTTTATGTTAAAAGTTAGTGGAAGCGAGAAGCATCTTTTCCATTCTCTTCTTCACCGTCCAAGAAAAAAAAAAAAAGCAAAAACCCCTTCCTTCTCATTTTCACCGTTGCCGTACCTTGGTAAGAGTTAGGTGAGTTTCTTTCTTAAATTTTTGGTTAAGTGATGAAAGGTATTCATGACCCCTTAATTAATTTAGAGAATTAGCAAGTTTAGATATAATTTTTATTGTTGGAAAATTTGAGAAATGTGATGTTAGAAGATCAAATTCATGCACGAATGGTTAGGGTGTTTACCGTCCCAGGTGTGGTCTAGGTTTGAGTCACACTAGTCGCATTGTTGTTACGGATTTGCCCTCATCTTATAATTCACCAAAAAATATTGAAAACAAGATTAGATTATTACCAAATTATGTTTTACCAAGGACTTATTTGTAAAAGGTGAAAACTTTGGGGTTTGTTAATAAATAATAAAATTAAGTGTTAGATTTTTAGATCAGTAGAGCTGTTAAGGTTATTAAAGATTCAGTTAAAATGGTTATGCAGTTGTGGCTACCGTTAGTAGACCTTGTTGTCATGTATAAAAACCCTTGTTATCTTCGTGTATGGTAAGCATTAATCTGACAGTATTGCTTTTCATTTTTGTTTATTGTATTGCATCTTTATCTTTCTTTACTATAGTTTAACAAGAAGTCCCCATACTATATTTATCAAGTAGGATCTAAATTCGATCAGATAAATTATGCAATATAAATATTTTGAATATTAGAGTAGTGAAGGACTAAATTGAATTAAATGCATTAATATTTGATTTCATTGAATTGTGTTGAATTATGTGATTAATGACGTTTCTATAATTGTATTATTGAACATAGTCAAAGACAACGTTGGAATGTAAAAGGCAAAAGGAAAAGAAAATTCGGACGGCATTATAATCAATATGACTATGTATCGAGGTAATACTATCTTTTCCCTATAAACTTTGAATAATGGATTCGATTGATGATATTTGAATGATGTGATAAATGTTTGAAATTGTTTTGGATGTGATTATGAATATTTGGACATTGATATTATAATGGTGTATGTTATAATGTTAATGCCCCCATTAAATGATGTTAAATGTAGTCTGGTATGGCATGTCATAGGGTCACCGATATAGTAATTTACTAGCCATCGTTGTCGAGCAACCCGGGATGGTAGAATAAACAAATACTAAAAGTCGTCGTTATCGGACAACTCGGGGTGATAGAATAAAATAGTACTAGTTCACAGAGGGTTGTGGACTTACTTGATATATAGATTCGAATATCTGTCCTAATGTTTATCGTGGATAATAGGGGCTAAAATGAATAAGCATTGAGAATTGATATTGAAATGTGAAATTAAAAATAAAGTTGGAAAAAAAGAAGATAAGATTAGTTAAAGTAGTAAATATCAATGTAATTTATGCTTGTTATATACATACATACATACATACATACATACATACATACATACATACATACATACATACATACATACATACATACATGTATTTACTTTAGTTCATTGTTAATGAAATGTATTTGAATTATATTAGCACAATTGAGTATTCAATATTTAGTGTACGATTTTATTTATTTCTGTGTTCAGGTCTTGGATGAGAATTTTCATAAGTTGAAAGTGTCAAAGCATCCATTCTCAACAACTCAGCTCGAGAATCATTTTTCTACCTCTTTTGTTTGTATATATGTGCTTGAGTTGGAATAACATGTACCCAAATTGTTTTGGGCTTATTGTTTAAGTGATCATTTTGATATATTTTGAATTTGGCCTATAAGGTTTCATAATATGAAATTTAACTTTTAATTAGCAGATAATTATGCTAGTTTATGCAAATTTGATTATGACAAATAGTTAGTTAAACGATGATACATTGATGGTTATGATTTGATGATGTTTGATAGTATTTATATAACACCCCTCACCCGGAATGAACCAATACATCATGAGTGAAGGATGTTACATTTGGACACTAAGGCTACTTAACTCAAACATCAATTTTAAAACCTTTTTTTTTTTTAAACATAAATAGACTCTTTGAAGTTATTCAAGTTGTTTCTAGACTTCCTTTAAAGTTTTGTTACAAACGAGGGCCATTCATGACTTTTTCGGGTCAAAATAGGGTAAACAAAGTTAATGTTGCGACACTGAAAATGGGTGTCGCGACATGGAGGGCAGAATGCTCCAATGTCGTGACACTGGCTTCTAATGTCGCAGCAATGAGGGAAAATTACTCTAATTACATGTTCAATGTCGCGACATAGATTTCTGATGTCGTAACACTGAGGATAAGTTACCCGAAACATGTCTAAAACATCTAAAACAAAGTCTAAACAATCCTACATCATTCCATAACACTTCTAAACATGATAAAATAAAAATCTCCATCAAAACATCATATAGTTCAACATATAGCTCAATCAAAATTTAACTAAATTCATAAGGTTAACAAAATGATCAAGATTCATCAAGTATTTTCTCTAGAAATCTTGAACACATGACCAAGAATTAAACTTACCATTGAAATTCACTAATGTTAACATATAAATTTATGTATTAATAATGACATACGATGAATTTAAACAGAGAATATCTATAAGGAACTCTCAAATTAACATTCTATAAGTCACTTACCAATTTCACTATTAAGACCACTTGCCATTTTAATTTTTAGCTCAATTGTAGCCTCGATAGAACACGTAGGATATGCGGAATGATTTCATGAACTTGAAAATTATACATGAAATTCCATGCAATGTGTAATATCATACATAAATTTTAGTTAGTGTAATTTTATACATGAAATTTTAATCTCACAAACCATTAACAAAATTATTGAATTAGCACCATTTCACATTGATATATTGCATACACAAACAACTATATTAATCTAATATGAAAATAAATGTGTATATCTATTACTTTAAATGTGTACAATTAAATCAAAATCAAAGTTATATATATATAGATATGGATATTATATATCATTTTACTTTTTCTAAATGAAAAATTTAGGAAAAAATGCTTTTACGTTTGCTTAAAAAAACACTTCTAAAAAAGCAACAAGTAACAAAGCCTTAAATTTGCTCAGCCGGGGTTAATTTGAAGCAGAAGATGTTTCTTTTTGTTAAATTGTTGTTTTTTAGGTTGAGTGGTATCTAGTTTGAGTTTTTTTCCCTTATTTCTAAATTGTTTTGTTTTGTTTTTGAAAACCTAAATTATTGTTTTTTTTTAAAGCACTAAATTATTCTTTCACTTGTCTGCAAAGGGGATACTATCTCTTTTTCAGTTGATATGGTCGATTGGAGCTATTTTACCAACAATTGCAGTTGTACTCGATTTTCTATTTATAACAAATCTGGTTTACCAAATGCCATGCATAGTTCCTAAAACAAACATACGGGCGGAACTGAGGACCGTTTGTATGAGAAGACCTAGAAACCACCATGACGACCGTCGATGGTGCGGCCATTGCCCTAACCCTGTCAACAATTCCACCCTCATCAGTTCCAGGCTTAAGCCTCTATATATGTTCCATATTTCTCTCTAAGCCTCTCACAATTTCTCATACATACAGCCTTAAAACCCAGTTATATTTATTTTCTTTTCCTCTTTATTTGACCTTGGCTTCATCATGTTCGTCGAGAAAATCCCAGGAGATTATGAGAATGGTGATGTCAACAAGAACTTGGACGATGATGGTCGTGTCAAAAGGACCGGTTAGTTTACCTGAAATATGTTTTATATATATATATATATATATATATATCCCGGCTTTCCATGTTTTATGTAAATAATATAATATTGTATTATTTTGATTTGAAGGGACTTGGGTAACTGCAAGTGCTCATATTATCACTGCTGTGATCGGGTCAGGAGTGCTATCGCTTGCATGGGCGGTTGCTCAGTTGGGTTGGGTGGGTGGTCCGGCTGCTCTAGTAGTTTTTTCCTTCATCACTTACTTCACTTCTACTCTCCTTGCTGACGCCTATAGGGCTCCTGACCCTGTCCGTGGACAAAGAAACTACACTTACATGGATGCTGTTAGAGCTTACTTGGGAGGAAGAAAAGTCCAGCTTTGTGGATTGGCTCAGTACATGAATCTTACTGGAATAACCATTGGTTACACTATCACTTCATCTATTAGCATGGTGTATGTATAATCATTTTCCAAACTTTGAAATTTCTCTTCTTAAACTAACCCTTTTTAATGTCTTTATTATTATTATTATTTATTTCCCTTGTAACCAGGGCGGTGAAAAGGTCGAATTGCTTCCACAAGCATGGGCATCAAGCGAAATGCGAGACATCAAACTACCCATTCATGGTCATCTTCGGCTGCATTCAGATAGTTCTGAGCCAAATCCCTAACTTCGCCAAGCTTTCATGGCTCTCAATCATAGCATCCGTCATGTCTTTCGCTTATTCTTTTATTGGCCTTGGACTCTCAATTGCCAAAGTTGCAGGTAATGCTGAATTACAAACAAAGTTGATCAATAGATTTGGTTCTGTTGTATTGAATTTCATGCAATTAATTTGTGGTCTGAATTCGGTGTGAATAAGGTGGGGAAGAAGATGTGAGGACAACTTTAACAGGAGTGATAGTAGGGGTGGACGTGTCGGGGTCTGAAAAGGTTTGGAGGACACTCCAAGCTATAGGGGACATTGCCTTTGCCTACTCTTTCTCCAACGTCCTCATCGAGATTCAGGCAAGATTATATATTTTCCATTTTTTACTATTTTCATTTCTAAAATTCAGACATTTAACCTCCAACAATCCACGAAAAGCACTTTCCAAAGACACAAAAACATATTACTTATTTGTGCTGATATATAGGCTGCACTATTGGAGCACTTCTTTTCCTATTTCTTGCTATTATTAACAGGCCTGTGTGGTTCTCTCACTTTCCTGATTCTTACAGAAATCCTTTAATTTTTTTTAAGTATTTTGATATATGCTAGAAATTGAGTTGAGACACTGCATTCGTATTGGCCATTTAATTGATATATGGTTACCGTAGGATAGCGAGCGACAAAGATCCCTATGGACCTTTAAGGATTTTAGTGACTGATTCTTATTGGCCATTTGTAGACAAGAAGTTGAAAATACAATGAAGTAGCTCAATTCAAGAGATGAAATTTAATTTCGATTTTTTTAGTTGGCGTCGATTTTGTCAAATGTGCATGTTAACACCGATTTATTTCTATGTTATCTCATTTGAGTGATTATTATTTATTTTCAGGACACAATCAAATGGAGCCCAGTAGTACCAGAGAACAAATCAATGAAGAGAGCAACCGCTATTGGAGTATCAACAACTACTATATTTTATTTACTTTGCGGCCTTGTTGGTTATGCAGCCTTCGGAAACGATGCACCCGGGAATTTCCTTACTGGCTTCGGCTTTTACGAACCCTTTTGGTTAATTGACTTTGCCAACATTTGTATTGCCATTCATCTTCTTGGTGCATATCAGGTAATTTATCTAACCTTCTCGAGATCCGTGTCTTGCATACCATTTAGGCTCCTAAAGCCTAAGGCCCAAGGGGTTGACATGTCTAAGTAACGTTATTGACATATACATCCAGGTTTTTGCCCAACCGTTGTTCGGGTTCGTGGAGGGCTGGTGCTCGAGGCGATGGCCGGGTAACAGGTTCATTACAAGTGAACAGGCTGTAAGAGTTCCATTCTACGGTGTGTATTACATCAACTTGTTCAGGTTGGTTTGGAGGACAACATACGTTATTGTAACGGCATTTGTAGCCATGCTTTTTCCTTTCTTCAATAACTTCTTGGGTCTTATTGGAGCTGGCTCGTTTTGGCCATTAGTAGTCTATTTCCCAATAGAAATACACATTGCACAGACGAAAATGGCTAAGTTCTCGTTCAAATGGATGTGGCTCAAAATACTGACCTGGGCCTGCTTGATTGTTTCACTCATTGCTGCTGCCGCTTCTGTTCAAGGACTGATTCAAAGTCTCCAGGCATACAAGCCCTTTCAGCTTCAATATTGATCATTGTTGAAGATCACTGTTCTTCCGGCCGGACTGCCTGCAAAAGGTCAAAGAGTGCCGTCGGAGTTTAGTCTTCGACCGTGCTTCAAAAATTCTATATATGGAATATAATGGAAAAGGTTGTTCATTAAGAAAGAATTTAGTGGAAATTAACTAGGTAGTTTGTGTTATCTTCTGAAACAAAATTGTAGGATAAAAGTTTCTGCTATTGGTGCTGCCTTGCTCCTTCTTGATAACCAAAGCATTAGAGGGGATTAAATCAATTCTCAATGGAGTGACAATTTGTGGTCACTCAATTGCTAGATTCAATGGCAGGGACAAAGCCTTTCCTTTGGCCTTTACCATATAAACACTTTGAGCTCCAAAAAAATGATAAATTTACTTTCAAATCTTAAAAATTAAATAAAATTATAAATTAATACAATAATAAAATTATACTTTAACCTTTCAAAAATTTTATAATTCAAAATTGTGCCCCATAATAAAATTCTTATTTGCCCCTGTCGGTATAACATCAATAATATTTGACAAGGATTTGGTCATGATTACTTTATTTACAACCCCAACAATCCCAGTTATGGACCCATTAACACAAGGCAGCATATATAGCAGTAGAAGATTCATAGCTGAATAACTAGTATGATGGATATGTAAATCATATATCTGGTCAATGCACTTACTAGCACTAAAATGATCCTTTATGCTTATCAGATAATCACTTCTATGATCACTCGACGGTTGCTTCTATAGCCCCATAGTTTCGTATTCATCAGGATTCTCCATTATCAGACTTTGAACCATTTTTATTACTGTTAGAATTAAGTGACCCAAATTCTTATTTAAATAAAATACGATGGAAAATAAAATAAAAGTAAAATCCATATAGAACTAGACTTCTTTTATTTTATTTTAGAATAAGGTTTTTAAACCTTATTAAACTCCATCTATTTTATATTGATTAGGATAAGGTGTTTCAATCCTACTAGAATATGGCTTTGCAAGCCTATAAATAGACATAGTCTATTCCTCTTGTATTTGAGTAAAAAAATTTTCGACATAGTGAATTTTCTTCTCCTCTGCCCGTGGTTTTTTTCCCGAAAGGGTTTCCACGTAAAATTTATGTGTTCTTTATTTTTATTTATTTTATTCTATTTTATTTTTCACAATTACAGATTTATCCACAGCCTCTAAAGACTCGAAGGAGACCACAGTAGTTGTTTGGTAATGTTGAAAATTAGCTCCTTCAGCAATTTAAGTCGTTTCATCAACAATTTCATTATCAGTTAGTTTTGACAATTCATCGAACAATGGTTGATTCTTATGCTCAGCTTGTCTAGTTCTTTAGGTTTAGGTCGTATCTCTTTTTTTTTTTAATTCCCCTAACATGCTATCATAGATAATTCTTGTCCTCCTCCGTTGGCCTCATCCCACAACTAGCCACAGCCAAGAACGATGGTTCTGATACTAATATGCGGGCCAAATATCTGAGCTGAAACTTACTGATAAAAGGAAGAATGAAGAAGAGAGAGAAACGGGAAAAGAGTCACGTAGCATAGAAGAAGACAACTCAGAGAAGGCAATTTTCGTTTCTATTGGTAGTAACCACTTACATAGTTTCTCATGTTTCCCTTACTAGCTTGAACAATTACAAATTACGTAACACGTCATAGAATTGAAATTAGGCATGTATCATAAACCTCAAATTTCAATGGAACTCAAACTTCTTACCCAAAACAAACAATCAGTGCTATAGATTGATATTAAGGACAAGTAATGCGAGATTAATGCATTTTTTATATAATAATTTATATAACATAAATTTAAATATTTATCCTATTTTATATGTGGTATATATTTTAGGGGGAAAGGTCTACTTATTCTGGTGTAGTTTTGCTTCTTTCTGTATTTTTTATAAGATTAATATTTTAATGATCCAACAATTGAATTTATCAATATAATTATACTTGTGTGAATTTTCGAGCGATTCAATATCTCTGTCATATTGATCTAAGATACTCTCTATATATTCAACGGTTGAATATTTTTATATAAATAGTTAGAAATTTTTAAAGTTTATATCAAATTTGACATGCATGATCTATTTGAATAAAATATTAAATTCAACGGTTAGATTATTAAAATATTAATCATACAAAAAAAAACCAATCACGGCATAAGTAATCAAAGTGAAAAGCGACTTGCGACCCGTTTTTTATTGTATTTGAGGCACTTGACTTTTGGAGTTAAAACTATGGTGAAAATTTTTTTTGTAACACCCCAAACCCGGCCTAGACGTTATTGCCGAATCCGACAATGTCACACGAGAGTGTTTTGGCAAACCGTTTCAACACATAAAAATCGTTCCAAATATTATCCGATACTTAGTTCGAAGGAAACCATAAATTTATTAATTTGCTCAAAAACATTTCTCAACACGCGGAAGCTTTAAAAATCCAATTAGCTCTTGTTACCATTTTACTTACGAAAACCTTAGTTAAGTTTAAAAACATGCTTTGGTGTTGCAGTTTATATTCCAGAATCACAATTCAAAAACCCAAATTAAAACCAAAAGTCCAAGTCCATAATAAAAAAAATCTCAAAAATAATAACATAACGTGATAAAACATTATAAACATAAAACTCATGAGTAGATAGCCGTGGTCTCAGTCGAGTCCCTCGCTACACCGATCCGCTTACTGCTAGGGATTACCTAAACGGATTAAACAAATAAGGATAAGTGTGTACATCCCCACAGTTCAGCATGCGTATAAGCAGATAACATAATATAGTCATAATTCGGGCCTGAACCCTTTACAGAATCGGTGTGAGCCTTGGCCCACTCAAAAACAGAATCAGATACAACTTAGAGCCTTAGCCCATCTCAGATATAACATGCATAACAGATCAGAATAACAGAACATGCCCACCAACCCTGTACACTAACTCCATCCAACCCAACACACCATGTGGGGATAAAACCGACCCACCCATCTTTGCACACCAAATAAGGGGATAAAATCGACCCATCCAACCCTACATACTATAAAGTACCGTAATGCGACACATGACATAAATATGCAGCTTAGCTGCCAGATAACATGCTTTAAAGGCCTTTCAGATACTTCCTTCAACTTCATCAAACCCACCCCAATGCAATGCATCATACAATAATGGCATGCTATAATGCAGATTAACACACATGTTCTCATATTCAGAACAGGTAGATATACATGCTAAGTGTAACATGGTAGTACATACATCACAATATCAGATCACAGAATTAAGGGTATAAGTAAGGCTTACCAACCCTATGACAGGTCACAATCGACTCAGACGGCCCATGCAACCTTACGGAGCATTTTAGAAAAATGGGCTCTCACGCCCATATGGCCCAGAATTCTACACGCCCGTGTGGGCCCACACGGTCCAATTGGCCGAGCCCGTGTCTCGTACATGGCCTCTTCAGCCATCACACAGCCGTGTCCGTCACGCCTGTGTCGCGCGTGCACGGCCTGGTTCATCAACCACATGCCCGTGTAATGCCACACGGCCTACTACACGGGCAACCACACACCCGTGTGGAGTCGACAGAATATTTTTTGACTTTCATCAAATCTCATTTTCAGTGCATTCAGAGTACACTCCTAGTCTTGTTTGAAGCTAAACCAAACTCCGAACACTCCAGAACTTAAATATTAGCCAACACAACACTACAATTAGCCCTACTTTGCGATTAATCGAAATCCCGAAATCAAACTACTCATCCTTAAATCGAAAAAACACTTACCACTAAGCCATTGAATTGATTTGTTATAAAATGGCGCAAAGAGAGCCTTAAACCTTGCGACGTGATGCTTCCACAAACGTCAAAATAATCCCTAATCAAAGTTGAAAAAAAATGAAAGTTAAAGAGAGCAAAGCTCTACTTACCAGAACCCAGCAAAGGAGCTACGATTCTAGCAATAAAGGTGAAAACAAAAGGGATGTGTAGCAAAATTTTGAGAGAGTGGAAGCAAGATGAAAGATTAACACCCCAAACCCGGCTTAGACGTTATGGCTGAACCTGCGATGTCACATTGAAGTGTATTTTAAAAAGCGTCGTTATGTTCGAAAAGTTCGTATTACAAAAAAAAACCCTCGTAGTGATCTTTTACAAAACTTTTAAGTGAAAAGCTCCAATAGGTTTAGCAATTTTTTTAATCATTTTAGGTTGTTATTACACTTTAAAGACATTTTTTTGTTGTGGAAGCTTTTCAAATATATTGCAATGGCGTGGTGTTTTGAAAACATTTATCTTTTGAAAATTCGCGTCCTACTACTAGCAGATATGAATCAAAGTGAGTAATCCCAAATTAAAGTAAAAATTAAAGAAGCCTTATTACATAACTAAAACCCAAATAAAATAGCTTAAAGATTAAAAATTTAAAACAATAGTAAAAGCAGTTATGTGGCCTCCATCGAGTCTCTCGCAGCACCTATCCACCTAGGGATTTCTTGCACAGGAAAGCAGAAGGGTGAGTTTATGGAAAACTCAGTGTGTATTCTCTTTTTCAATAATCAGTCAATCAGTATGCAAATACAGTTTGGGCCTAAGCTTGTTTCAGTGACAATCCAGTATCAGTGTGGGCCTTAGCCCATTTCAGTAACAATATCAATGTGGGTCTTAACCCATTATAGTAACAGTATCAGAAATGCAAACAGAAGTCCTACCCATCTATCCTCTACACTCCACTCCATCCAGCCCTACACTCCATGTGGGGAGAAAATCAACCCACCCATCCCTACATTCCAAATATAGCATCGGTTGCGGCACTAAACAGTATTTACAGCAGAGCTGCCAGTACAATACACTTCTTCCAAATATATCAAACCCCACCCCCATGCAACACGTCATGTCATAAAATCATATGTGTATACAAAATGTCATGCACGAATACAATTAAACATATCATAGGAATATATCAATCATTTTACCTCATAGGGGTATAACAGTCATTTCATCAATATGGGGTCTAAGCGTACTTACCGATCCAACAGTAGGTCCATAGTCATCTCGGGCGGCCCGCGCAACCTTAACGGTCAAACAGTACGAATGGGACCAAAGGCCATAACACGACCCATGCGGGCTCACACGCCTGTGTGGCCCAATAAGCCCAAATATTGGCATTAGTTGTGCTAACTACACAGCCTGGCCCAATAATCTCCACACGTTCGTGTGCTTTACCTGTGTGGTTTACCCGTATGGGCCCACGAGCCCGTGGGGCCCACACAGCCTATTTCGGCCTAACGTGGCTCAAAATAGCCTAAGCCCATGAAATCGCTCATGGTGGCCTCTATTATCAAACGCCCACATATTATGCGTTCGAACCACCACACGAGCGAGCGCGCACTCGTGTAGCATCAATAGACATATTTTTTGGCTTTTGCCGATTAACAGTTATTGCAGTGTGGTTACACACCTGTTCACGAAAACATGCGAAAAGCCCATGAGTACCCCAACCTACATTCATTCATAAGATTCAGTTAAACGCAAACCAATCGATCTATCCAAAAACCCCTACCAAAATAATTTGTCCAGAAACTTACCCCTCACTTGAATAGATCAGTCGATTATGGCTTACTCGTTGAATCCGTTTGTAAGAGACCAATCAATAGGCTTTAGAGGTTATCTGCATTCTACACAACACTTATCAACCATTAACAATTGAATAGTCTGTACTAGAAGAAAAGCCACTTACCTAAAATGCAACATCCAAATACAAGAGAAAGAACCATCAACCACACCCACACAATGTCGAAAATATAGAGAATGCTAGAGATGAAGTGTAACAATTGTTCCCCTATCAGTAAACGGCAGAGAGAAAGAGATGTTAAAGAGAAAAGATCACAATGGTCGTGAGAAGTAGAAAGGGAAATATGAGCACTTACCGATCGTCAGAGAACTCCTACAACCCAAAAACAAAACACAAACAATTGAGTAAAGGAAATAGAGTATTTGGCTAATCACAATGAAGGAGAAGAGAGCCGAAAGATAGAAATGAGGGAAAAAGAGAAGTCACAGGTACCAACCCAAAACCGAAACACAAGAGATGGAGAGAAGAAGCAGTCAGCTTA
This sequence comes from Gossypium arboreum, assembly GCF_025698485.1. NCBI lineage: Eukaryota > Viridiplantae > Streptophyta > Magnoliopsida > Malvales > Malvaceae > Gossypium > Gossypium arboreum. Next base: position 26,015,998 of record NC_069074.1, on the reverse strand, counting down.
AGAACAAGATAAAAAGGGAAAGACACAGGGAAAAGGAAAGAGATTCGGCACTTGAGGAGAAATGATCTAAAAGAAAAGCAAAACTGAAAGAATGCAAAAAGAGGAAAATGCCCGAATAGTTACACACAGAATTCAGCTACTCAAAACCCAAAGTGAAAAAAGCCAAAAGAAGCATATTAGACAGCAACCGAAATACCACAAAGAAACCTATTACACCCCCAAGTCGAATCCCTAGAGTCCCCATACGGCACCACTATTCTCCTAAAACCTCTCTACAACATCTTCAAACCATCACTATCCAAATCCCTTTTTTTTACTCCTAAATTTCCGCTACATGATCCCCTATTCCACTCAAACACCCCAATCGTCCAAGCAATAGAGTCCCACTGCCATACAACTATCCACTCAATAGTTTGCAAAATAAAACACCCTTACACGCAGCAAGACTCGAACCCCAGTCTCCTAGCAACAGTAACACGCCACTATCCTCTAAACCAGTAGGTTTTTTATGACTTGATTTTTCTGTAATTATTTAAGAACACACTATTTAACAGTAAAGGTTTCACTTAATTAAAACAAAAATTTTGCTAAAGCCAGGTTTGAACCTAAGACTTCCTACACTTCTCAGAACACTTAACCATTAAAGCAAGCATGCCAATATGCAACCTAACACATAAATTTAATCACTAAAGATTAGGGCGTTACAACTCTACCCCTTAAAAGAAAATTTCGGCCTTGAAATTTACCTGCTCAAAACAGATGAGGGTACTATTGCCGCATCGTCTCCTCAAGTTCCCATGTGGCTTCTTCAGAAATGTGATTATGCCATAGCACCTTAACCGGTGGGACAGACTTCCTCCTCAGAACCTTCACATCAATGTCTAAAATCTGAACCGGTTCTTCCTCAAAGCTCAGATCTAGCCTAACCTCAATTTTCTCAGTCGAGATAACGTGCTCAAGATCATAATGATATCGCCTCAGCATAGAGACGTGGAACACATCATAAAACTAGTTCAACTCTAGAGGTAACTAAAGTTGATAGGCAATCGGTCCCACACGCTTCAATATACGGTAAGCCCAATGAACCTAGGGCTTAACTTGCCCTTCCAACCAAACCTCAGCATCTTCTCCCATGGAGAGACCTTGAGAAACACTAAGTCCCCCACAAAATACTCAATCTCCTTATGCTTCAGATTCGCATACGACTTTTTTTTGTCCGATGCTTCCTTTAGTCGATCCCAAATCAGTCTAACTTTATCCTCAGTATCAGAAATTAGCTCAAGACCTAGAACTCGCCGCTCACCTAACTCAGTCCAACATGAAGGAGTACGACACCTATGACCATATAATGCCTCGTAAAGTGTCATCTGTATACTAGACTGGTAGCTATTGTTGTATGCAAACTCTGCCAACGGTAAGTAATCTTCCCAACTGCCTCAAAAGTTAATTACACAACTTCTCAACATGTCTTCCAGTATTTGAATCACCCTCTCTAACTGACCGTCTGTCTGAGGATGGAACGCAGTACTGAATTTCAACCTTGTACCCAAAACCTCGTGTAACTTCTTTCAGAATCGAGACGTGAAATGAGGATCTCTATCAGATATTATAGAAACCGGTACCCCATGCAGTCGCACTATTTTAGACACATACAGCTTAGCCAGTTTCTGCAATGAGTAATTATAACGAATAGGTATAAAATGGGTAGATTTGGTCAATCGATCCACGATGACCTATACTAAATCCTTCTTAGTAGGCGTTAAGGGTAGCCCACTAACGAAATCCATAGTCATCCTCTCCCATTTCCATAACGGAATCTTAACTAGCTGAAGCAACCCTGAAGGTAATTGGTGTTCAGCCTTAACCTGCTGACAAGTAAGGCATTTACCCACGAAGTCAGAAACTTTACGCTTAAGACCAGGCTACCAATATAACTCACGAAGGTCATGATAGATCTTATTCCCGCCAGGATGTATCGCATAGGGACTACTATGAGCCTCCTGTAGTATCGACTACCTCAAATCATTATCTTTCGGTACACAGACTCTCCCACGAAAACAAAGTACCCCTTCGTTATTCAGTCCAAAATCTAAAATTTCCTCACTCTCTAACTGTCGGAATCAAGAACTCAGTGACTTATCCTCTAACTGTTTACCCCTAATCTGCTCAGTCCACGTTGGTTTAACCTGAAGCTTAGCCAACAAACTACCATCATCAAATAAGTTAAGACAAGCAAACATTGCCCTTATGTCTGTCACAGCCCTACGGCTCAGTGCGTCGTTTACCACATTAGCCTTACCAGGGTGGTATTCAATCGAACAATCATAATCTTTAAGCAGCTCAATCCACCTATGCTGCCTAAGCCTTAACTCCTTCTGGGTAAGGAGATACTCGAGGCTCTTGTGATCTGTGTAAATGATACACTTCTCACCATACAAGCAATGTCTCTAAATTTTCAGTGCGAATACCACCGCGACCAACTTCAAGTCGTGTGTCGGATAGTTCGCCTCATGCGTCTTAAGTTGACGAGACGCATAAGCCACAACCTTACCTCATTGCATCAACACACATCCTGAACCAACATGTGATGCATTGTTGTAGACAATGAATTCCTTCTCAGACTCTGGCTGTATTAAGACAGGGGCCTCAGTCAGAACTTTTTTAAGCTTCTCAAAACTTTCCTGCTGCTTATCAGTCCAATTAAATGGTACCCCTTTACGCAACAACTTAGTCAGAGGTGCAGCAATCAATGAAACCCCTTCGAAAAAACGTTTACAGTACCTTGCTAGACCCAGAAAACTCTGAATCTCAAATACCGACTTAGCAGATACCACATGACCCAGAAAAGTTACTTCTCGAAACCAGAATTCACACTTGCTAAATTTAGCTACAATTATTTCTCCCTTAGAATCTGCAAAACAATTCGAAAATGTGCATCATGTTCACCTTCAATTCTCGAATACACCAAAATATCATCTATAAACACCACTACGAACCGATCTAGATAGGGCTGGAATATTCGGCTCATCAGATCCATAAAAGTCATTGGTGCATTCGTCAGTCTAAACGGCATCACTAGAAACTCGTAATAACCATAATGAGTCTTAAATGCTATCTTGAAGACATCAGTCTCCTTGACCCTTAGTTGATGGTACCCCGATCGAAAAATGAACAAATTAACTATTAAGAATAAACACCCCTACCGAGGATAGACGATGTATTCGACCAGTTCCGAGGAGCTATCAGAACTCGTAAATTATCTATAAGGCCGTCCTCAAAATAAACATAACGATCATATTCAGTTGCCACCATCCCACGCGCATAGCGGCTAAGTTACAAAAATTCTGCCTCGTATTCAACCACAGATTTATCCCCCTGAGTCAGATTTAGAAAATTTCTCCTTCGGGCATCCACATAACTAGCGCCCACATATTTCCCTCAAAATGCATTCTTGAAAAATTCTCAAGTCAACCGATCGTGCTGAGCACCCTCTTTCACGGTAAGCCACCACTCGTAGGCTTCATCTCGTAGCAACGACACTGCACCTTTTAATTTCTGCTCGGAGGTGCAATTGAGGTCATCCATGATCCTCTCCGTAGCCTCAATCCAATATTCAGCCACACTAGGGCCAACTCCGCCGATACCCCTAAAGGCCTCAGCCCCATTAGACCTGAGTCATTCCATTACCGACCCACGGCCCACAGTACTAGTATTAGGCCTAGTGACCCTTTTCAAAATCCACAACATAGCCTAGGACAGTGCGTCGTCCCCAGCTGCATGATCGTATGACCCAATTTCCATTACAGGTGAGGCTGGTGCCTCCCTAGCTTTAATTATTAGGCATATGGCCCGAAACCGATGATCCAGCTCGAGCAACTCCACGGCCTCCGCCGCGGCCTCTTCCACCCCTTCCACGAGTACCTCTAGTGCTCATTATTGAATTACGCTTTATCTGTATTAACAGTTTTATGCATCAGTTTTACAGTTCCAGTATTTATTAACGAATATTTTATGAGAAACAATATCAATAATTCAAAGTTTTTGTTTTTGCATCTCGTAGTCTTACTACAGTTTTAGGTTACCTTAACAAAGTATTTCAGCATAATCTATTGCCTACAGTATACTCAGTATTTCAATTTAAGCAGACAGTAATTTTAGAGAACTTACAGAATCGGTGTCGGAGACTCAGTAGACCACACATTTAGAAATAACATTTCAAAATACTTTCCAACCATTTGAAATAGTTCTTTTTGAAAATTTTACGTTTTTAGAAAACCTAATTCCACAGCTGAGTTTTGCAACCTGGCTTTGATACCACTAAATGCAACACCCCAAGCCCGGCCTAGACGTTATAACTGAATCTGCGATGTCACATTGAAGTGTATTTTGAAAAGCGTCGTTCTATTTGAAAAGTCTGTACTATAAAAAAAACTCGTAGTGATCTTTTACAAAACTTTTAAATGAAAAGCTCCAGTAGGTTTAGCAAATTTGTAATCATTTTAGGTTGTTATTACACTTTAAAGACATTGTTTGTTGCGGAAGCTTTTGAAATATATTGAATGGCATGGAATTTTGAAAATATATATCTTATGAAAATTCGTGTCCTACTGCTAGCATATATGGATCAAAGTGAGTAATCTCAAATTAAAGTAAAAATTTAAAAGACCTTATTACATAACAAAAACCCAAATAAAATAGCTTAAAGATTAAAAATTTAAAACAGTAGAAAAGCAGTTGTGCGGCCTCCATCGATTCCCTCGCAGCACCGACCCACCTAGGGATTACCTGCACAGGAGAGTAGAAGGGTGAGTTTATGGAAAACTCAATGTGTATTCCTTTTTTCAATAATCAGTCAATCAGTATGCAAATACAGTTTGAGCCTAAGCCAGTTTCAGTGACAGTCCAGTATCAGTGTGGGCTTTAGCTCATTTGAGTAACAGTATCAATGTGGGCCTTAACCCATTATAGTAACAGTATCAGAAATGCAACCAGAAGTCCTACCCATCCATCCTCTACACTCCACTCCGTCCATCCCTACACTCCATGTGGGGATAAAATCAACCTACCCATCCCTACACTCCAAATATAGCACCGGTTGTGACACTAAATAGTATTTGCAGCAGAGCTTCCAGTGCAGTAAACTTTCTCCAAATATATCAAACCCCACCTACATGCAACATGTCATGTCATAAAATCATATGTGAATGCAAAATGTCATGCGCAAATACAATTAAATATATCATAGGGGTATATCAGTCATTTTACCTCGTAGGGGTATAGCGGTTATTTCATCGATATGGGGTCTAAGCATACTTACCGACCCAACAGTACGTCCACAGTCGTCTCAGGCGACCCGTGCAACCTTAACGGTTAAACAGTACGAATGGGCCCAAAGCCCATAACACGGCCCATACAGGCCCACACGCCCGTGTAGCCCAATAAGCTCAAATATTGGCCTTGGTCGTGGAACTACACAGCCTGGCCTAATAATCTCCACACGTTCGTGTGGTTTACCCGTGTGGGCCCACACGGCCCATTTCGACTCAACGTGGCCCAAAATGGCCTAAGCTCATAAAATCACTCATGGTGGCCTCTATTTTCAAACACCCATGTTTTATGCGTTCGAACCACCACACGAGCAAGCGCGCACTCGTGTAGCGTCAATAGACATATTTTTTGGCTTTTGCTAATTAACAGTTATTGCAGTGTGATTACACACCTTTTCACGAAAACGTGCGAAAAGCCCACAGTACCCCAATCTACATTCATTCACAAGAATTACTTAAACGCAAACCAATCGATCTATCCAAAAACCTCCACCAAAATAACTTGTCTAGAAACTTACCCCTCACTTAAATAGATCAGCTAATTATGGCTTACTCGTTGAATCTGTTTGTAAGAGACCAATCAATAGGCCTTAGGGGTTATCTACATTCAACACAACACTTATCAACCATCAAAAATTGAATAGTCTGTACTAGACAAAAAGCCACTTACCTAAAACGCAACGTCCAGATACAAGAGAAAGAACCATCGGCCACACCCACACAATGCCGAAAATATAGAGAATGCTAAAGACGAAGTGAAACAATCGTTCCCCTATCAGCAGACGGCAGAGAGAAAGAGATGTTAAAGAGAAAAGACCACAATGGTTGTGAGAAGTAAAAAGGGAAACATGAGCACTTACCGATCGCCAGAGAACTCCTACAACCTTAAAACAAAATACAAACAATTGAGTAAAGAAAATAGAGTATTCGGCTAATTACAAGGAAGGAGAAGAGAACCAAAAGATAGAAATGAGAGAAAAAGAGAAGTCACGAGCACTAACCCAAAACTGAAACATAAGAGATGAAGAGAAGAAATGATGTAGTCGGCCTAGGAACAAGATGAAGAGGGAAAGGCATAGGGAAAAGGAAAGAGATTCGACACTTGAGGAGAAATGGTCTAGAAGAAAAGCAAAATCAAAAAAATGCAAAAAGAGGAAAATGCCCGAATGGCTACACATAGAATTCGGCTACCCAAAACCCAAAGTGTAAAAATCCAAAAAAAGCACATTAGATAGCAACCGAAATGCCACAAAAAAACTATTACACCCCCAAGTCGAATCCCTAGAGTCCCCGTATGGCACCACTACTATCCCTTCATCCTATCTCATTGATTTCCTCCTAAAACCTCTCCACAACATCCTCAAACCGATCACCATCCAAATCCCCCTTTTTTCTCATAAATTTCAGCTACATGATCCCCTACTCCACTCAAACACCCCAACCGTCCAAGCAATAGAGTCTCACTGCCATACAACCATCCACTCAGTAGAATAAAACACCCTTGCAGTAGCAAGACTCGAACCCCAGTCTCCTAGCAACAGTAACACGCCACTATCCTTTAAACCAGTAGGCTTTTTGTGACTTGATTTCCCCGTAATTATTTAAGAACGCACCATCTAGCAGTAAGGGTTTTACTCAATTAAAACAAAAATTTTGCTAAAGCCCAGGTTTAAACCCAGAACTTCCCACGCTTCTCAGAACACTTAACCATTAAAGCAAGCAAGCTAATATGCAACCTAACACACAAATTTAATCACTAAAGATTGGGACGTTACAAAAGAAAAGTGAAAAGAGAAAGAAAAAATGTCAAAAGAGCAGGAAGAATTCGACAGAGATAGCAAAACCGAAAATCATGGGATACTCTTGAATCTCTTAATTCTCTCCACTAGCCAACATTTTACTGAAACTCAAACTCTTACACAGCACTAGCAGCAAAAATAAATCCCTTGCTTGCGCAGGGACTCGAACTCCAAACCTCTAGGCACATCAACACCCTTTAAACACCAAACCAGTAGGCCTATTTTGATATGGTTTTACAACAATTAAACATAAGCCTACTGAACCAGATTAAGCCTTTATTCAGAAAAACATCAAAATTTACCAAATGCAAGGCTTAAACTTGATACCTCTCATACACACCAGAATACTTAACTACTAAAGCTGATACGTAGTTGTGTTATATTCTAATAGAATAAAAAATATAAATTTTAAGGCGTTACAGTTTTTCACCCAAATACAAAAGTTAAGATAAATGTTTTTAACTTTTATGTTTAGAAGTAAAAATTACAAAAATGCTTTATTTAGGGTTTTTAACTTGAATAATATAAAAAAATAAATAAATATGAAAAATAGGATAACAGAAATAATATTTACGGGAATAGGCAAAAGTAATAGTGGAATCTAGGTCTTTCGACCAATCGGAGGCACCATTTTATTTTTTAAAATTATTTTTTTCGAGTGCAACCTGATTAATTGGTGGCACTCGTATTTAATACCAAAAAAATACTATTTTTTAAACAGTATACGAAAAAAAGAAAAAAAACACGGTGTTTTAAATTTTTTTCGTGTTTTAAAACACGGACCTGCGACTGATGGAGCACATCCACGTCATCCACTAGGCTGGCGCCACTTAACAGATCGGTGACACCAGCCTGACAATTGACGTGGATGTGACCCGTCAGTCACGGGTCCGTGTTTTAATACCCCAAAAAATTTAAAACACCAGCTTTTTTCTTTTCAGCTTAAAAAATTTTAAAAATTAAAACTTTTTGGGTGCCAACATTGGCAGCACCAATAAAAAATTATTATTATTATTTTTTTGTATACTGTTTAAAAAAACCCATTTTCCAGTATTAAATATGAGTGCCGCTAATTGATCAAGATGCACCCGAAAAAAAATCAATTTTTTAAAAATAAAATGGTGCCGCCAATTGGTCAGGCGGCACCAGTATTCCATTGTTTATTTTGTCTATTCCCGTAAATATTATTCTTGTTATTCTATTTTCGTATTTATTTATTTTTTATATTATTCAAGTAAAAACCCCTTATTTATATTAATTGTTTAAAAATATAAATAAAAATTAGATTAATTTATATTTTATGTATCATTATTTTAATTCATTTAAATATTATATACCTTAATTAATATTCAAAAATATTATAAATTATTGATAATAGTGGAAAACACTAAGGGTCCATTTGTTTGGGAGGAAAATATTTTCCGAAAAAGCTTTTCAGCCTTTTCCAGCGTTTGTTTAGCTGAAAACAATTTCCCAAGTAAATGAATTACAAAACATGGGAAAACAAAGCCATTACTTTAGAAAAATGTCTTACCGTTTTTATTTCGGTAAGACATTTTTAGGAAAGAAGCAACACGATCTTCCCTTCCCCTTCCCCTTACCCCATCCTTTTTGGTAAGAGTTTGCTTTAATCTGTGATAAATTCCCCCAAATTTCTCATCAAAATTGAAAATTTTCAATCGTCTTCTCTTTAAATTTTTGACATTTACTATCCTAATTTGAATATATTTTGCTGAAATTTGATAATACATGTAACTTGGTCTGCTTCTCACAGTGTTTTGATTAGTTTCTACTTTTTAGTATGACTGATTACTTATTTCGGGTCATGTTCTTTCTGTTTGCAGGACATTTGGAACAATACATGGTATCCCAAAGCTAAATATCACAAAAATACAGAAAAAAAACATGGTATATTGTTGATGCTACGGATAAAGTTCTGGGAAGACTGGCATCAACAATTGCTGTGCATATTCGTGGAAAGAATTTGGCCACTTATACTCCTAGTGTGGATTTGGGAGCCTTTGTGATAGTGGTATGTGGCTTTTGCGGTCATTAGGTGTCTTTTTAAGACTAAATTTAGGAGTTGTTTTCTTTATAAGAACTCATTTATGTTGTTTGTTGCTAGTTTGGTGTTGAAACTTGAAAAGAGGTTGGACTATGGAGAAACTGTTGGCTGCTCTGAAATTTACATGTTACAATTGCTCACGTTCTTTGGGTTATAATCTGTTCTATTATGCAAAATTAAAGCTTTTTTTGGTTGACTGCATTTGCTATTAGTAGTACAAGTCTATGGGTCTTGATCGGGGCTTTTGATGTTCTTTGTGTCTACATATAAGTAATTGATTGAAACGGAACTCAAGCAAATCTGTGTGTAAGCTCATAGGTTTTGGAGTTATATGATTTTGTGTGTCATTTCTTTTTCCTTTTCTCTGGTTGTTTCATATTGTGTTGAGTTTGCTTCTAGTCTTACCGATCACTCAACTGTTATGAAATGCTTTACATCATGGGAAATTCTTTATACTAGAAATTTTGAAGACATGAAATTTGAAGATGCTTCTATACAATTGATTTAATGCTTATTTCTATATATCTGGATAATAGTATGATGGCATTGTTTTCATCATGATAAACTACTTGTCTGAGCAATTTCTTTTACAAGGATACTAATATAAAAAGTGCTTGTTTTGTTGTTTCTTTGGAAGTTCCTTTCTTAAAAAATTGTGTGCCTTATTGTCAGACCCTAGAAAATGTAACAGAGTTGGATTGAGTGGTATAATTTTGCAATTTTATTGTATGAACAAATTTTCTCTTCTAGAAACCTGTAGCTATTGGTATGGATCTGGTTGCCTATATATTCTGAAAAAAGATATGGTTGCTTCAAGGATCATAATTCACCTTATAGTAATTTGGCAATTTAGGGGAGGGAGCTTTGATATTACTTTCTGGTTTCTTACAATATGTTTATTTTATGTTTTATAAATCCTAAAGTTTTTTGGTCTACTTTGACTCAATAGGTAAATGCTGAAAAAAGTTGTTGCATCTGGAAAGAAAAGGACACAAAAAGCTCTACAGGAGGCATTCAGGAAGACTAGGTGGCATGAAAGTGAAACATTCAACCAACTGCAGTGGATAATTCCTGAAAGAATTATTAAGCACGCTGTTCATGGTATGCTTCCTAAAGGAAGGGTAAGTTCATTGGTTTCAAACTAAAGACTAATGATATGTAGATCTATGTTATCCTGACTTGGTTTCTGTATCAGACATAGGTATGTGCTAGTTATGCTCAACCTTTTCTAAGTATTTTCCATATATTTGGAATGCTATATCATTATATCCATGTTTGAATGTGTTAGACATAGGTGTAGGACACAAGAACTTTAGAGAAAACGAAGAATTTGGAACATATAACTTTAAATATGAATTGGTATATGGATATAATTTTTTCCATCCCTTATATCATTAATTTAGTTTGCTTATTAAAGGGATAGTAAATCCTCATAACCCTTTGGAATTTATCTATTTGTATCATCATGTGCCTGGTTTCTTTACATGTCTGACTCTCATTCTACTGCTAAGCTTTTCATGCAGTTTAAGCTAAGCAACCTCAGTTTGTGAATACAATCATGATAATTCTTAGTAGGGTGCATTTGTTAAGGTTTATAAAAGTGAATAAATCTAATTCAAGCCAATAATTACAATGACTTGTATTGGCTTTTACATTGAATCCATTGGTTGCAATCTGTTCCAGAAGTTTACTCCAGGAAACAATATGCTGTTTCTTTTGTATACTGCGTACATGATGTTCAACATCAATTATTGCCTAACCTAACACTAATATTTGCCTTCCTCAGCTTGGTAGAGCATTGTTTAACCACCTAAAGGTTTTCAAGGGTCCAGACCATCCACATGATGCTCAGAAGCCTATTGAGCTGCCAATACGAGACAAGAGGGTTCAGAAGCAGAGATAATCAAAATATAAAGCAGGGTCTGGCTTGAGAGTGAGCAGGCAATGCTTCACATCCTGCTTGCCATTTACTCATGTTTCTGAAAATAAATCATGTGACTGGTTAAAAATTAATACTAGCTATTAAATGGTATATATAATTATAATATACTTTTATTTATGTAATTGATGAAAAATAATTTCATTTCTAAATTTTTGACATTTACTATCCCTAATTTGAATATATTTTACTGAAATTTGATAATAGGTTCAATGGAAATCAAATTGTATATGAAAGCTTTTTCTATGCAATGATGTTGTGCTTGGATTGGATTGGAGATAAAGTAGATATAATGTGTAGACATGCAGTTGTACCCTTCAAATTCTGTAATGATGTATGATTGTTCGTTATTGAGTGGGATGCATTTGAGCAGGTTTGTTGAAATTACAGAATGGTCCGATCAACCATCAGTGAAGGTGGCGGTCACAGTTGATGCACCTGCTGTTCTCAAATTGGTTAAGGAGAGGTTGATGGAATGATGATAAGGATGGTTGTATTGTGTAATCAGTGTAAATTTTTAAGATTGTATAAGCTTTGTCAGTGGACTAATTTGTTCTGTTACGGTAGCTGTTATTGTTTCAATAAAAGGCAATAATTTTATGCTATTTTAGTTACTATTGTAATAATTTTATGTTATTTAACACATGTTTTATAATTTTAGATATAAAATAAAGAATAATGAGTACAAATTTAAATATGCAATAATAAAGATAAGTAAAAACTTTTGTAAAAATAAGACTTCTCTAAAATAAGTGAAATTTTTCCTTTTTTTCCTCAAAAGCAAGTTGTATGAATAGCTAAAGTTACCAATTGTGATTAATTTATAATTAATCAATAATTAAAACATGTGAAAAAATAATATTTCATATGAAAAAGAACTTGAATAACTAAAGGTTAAGAAGATTTAATAGTAAATTCTTAAATATATATTTATTTCATTTAAAATAACTTTTATAAAATATTTTCAATAAATTTATCAAACACTAAAAATAAATTACTTTTTAAAAATTATTTTCTGAAAAATATTTTACTAACAAACAGAAAAAGCTTAAATATTAATAAACGAAACTTATCAACCATAAAAGGAGTAGCAATTAGCCCGCTTAGTTAATTCTTAAGTATTCATCGATATCCAAGGTATATTGCGAGCCCCGAAATCCATAACTGCCTTAATTTAACCCAAAACGCCCTTATACATTCCCCGCCATTCGGCCCTAAACGTCTCTTGACACATAGACCTAATTTTGTAATTTCCAAGGAACTCTCCGCGCGCTTAAATGATTTTCTCTTCCAATCCTACCAGACCAGTAGGAGTGGTGTTTTTTCGTTTGTGGAAAATTTTCTTTCCTTTGAAATACTTTGAGAATTGTAAACGATTTTTAATTTTTGAAACTTTTCAACTTTCAAGGGAAAAGAAATCAACGGCGGCGCAAATGAACGATATGGTGGAAGCCATTGGGATTCCTCCTCCGGAGCCATCGTTCTCCTCACCTTCCAGTTCAAGGAAACGCGGCAGCGGTGGCTGCTACTGCCGCATTCGGTCTTGTTGTTCGAGACGAATTTTCTCGCAGAACAATGCGAATTTCGAACGGAGCGCGGTTCCGTCGCGGTTCATGTACTATCGCTGTGGTTCTTGGTTGAATTTCTCGGACGATGATTTACAAACGGTGCGTACAGGTTTCTTGGAGCGGAAACCAATTATTGAAGCAGTGATCGACGGTGCAAAGTATATAATTGATTTTAAGAGGATGCAGCAGATCAATTACTTGACAGGAAATTGGCGGTCAGTTGCTTGGATCGATGAAGATGGCAAGTGTTTTTTCCCCAACGTGTTTTTCTGCAATGAAGACTTGTGCAAATCTGAATATGAAAACGAAAGGGATGATGATATCAACTGCGACTGCAAAAAGAAGAATAATCGCACTCCTGAGATTGATATTGTGAGTAAAATTGATCGAACTTCTTCGGAAAGAAAGCAAGTTGATGGGTCAGAAAGTTCCTCTGACAAAGCCGTGGGAGTAAGTGTGATTAGAACTGTTGAATGGCCTAATGCGAAAAGGTTGAAAGAAACAGAGAGAGAGTATATGGTCGTTTATAACCATTTCTTTGACGGAATAAGGAGGGTAGATAATGGAGCTAGCGTTACTTCGATTTATCAGTGCAATTGGGAAACGCATTTGGATAAGGCAAGGCTTGTAATTTTCCAGAAACAGATTGAGATTACTAAGGCTGAAAGAGGCACTTCAAATGTGACTTATGCGTGGTATGGGGCTTCCGCCAAGGTTGTGGGAAGTGTTTTGGCTTATGGTTTTGGGTTGCCCAATAAGGTAACTCCTATTGATGTTTACGGGAATGGCGTTTATCTGTCTACCGTAGAGTTGCCACACTTGAGGTAATTCATTACGTTTTCCTTTTCCAGTTAACTGCCTAGTTTTACTTTAGTGGCTCAGTATTGGCTCGGTCACCATTTAGTTCTAGATTGAAATCAACTTAGCTTCAGTAGTAATTCAAGTCAAGTTGGTACAATGCCAATTTTTGGCTTGCCTTCGAGATACAGTCTAGTTGCTAGAACCCATGTACTGCTGTTTCAAAAAAGATGTGTACAAGTTTGAGATATATAATTATGACGATGAACTCTAAATAGTGGTTCCGTTTGGCTTGAAAATATGCTTTTCTTTTTTTAGCTAGTGTGCATGATTTCCTTATAATCTCATGATTGTTGTTGAATACTTAAATAGAGAGGTTCATAGAGTCTCCTTTCCTTATACCAGTTGATCTCAAGGAGGAAAAAACAACTTAATCATGATCAGTTCACATTGATAATTTTAACTACTCCTTACTACATTATTGGAGACTTGTAGTCAAACTACGAGGTATTGCTTGGTTTGGCCTAAAAGCTGCACTGTTTTTTCATGCTTACTTTTGGGTAATTTTAACTTTTATACTGTTATTTTGATCTGTTCTAATGTTGGATTAACTGTTACAGTGCAATTCTAGCTGATGCAGATGAAAATGGTGTGAGACATCTTATTCTGTGCCGAGTTATATTGGGAAATATTGAGAAAGTGGAAGCTGGATCTCAACAATATCTCTCATCAAGTGTGAATTTTGATACTGGTTCTGATGATCCTAGCAACCCAAGGTGGTATGTAGTATGGTCACATAATGCGAACATGTATATTCTTCCCGAAAGTGTTGTGAGTTTCACAACTTTGGGTAACACGCATGGTAAACTTTTATACTCTCCTCGGTGTCTTTGGTTCTTTTTTCTCCTCTCCTTTATATGGTTTAGAAGTTAAGAGGTTGTTTTCTTGTAGGTCCAGTGAGGCCAATTTTTTCCATTCAAAAATTGTTAAGGAAGTTGAGGGGCTCTCTTCCTCCTGCCAAATTCGAGGAAATAGTAACTTCATACTGTTCATATAGGGTAAGTAGGCTGCATTCTAATCAGATGAAGATTTTGCTTGTTGCTTATAGCGGAATTTGCCTATAAAGTATGAACACTTTTCAATTTTGTTTTTTCAATTGTTTACCACAGGCTGGAGCAGGGACCAAGGGTGATTTTACTAAGAAACTGCGACTGGTTGTTGGCGATGACGAGTTTCTGAAATCTGCTGTTATGGAAATTGGTTCTAACTCATTTCAAAGTATCCAGCATTTGAATTACTGATTCATTTGCCCCTGTCATTTTATAAAAGAAAAGGATTAGGATAAGAAAGGAAATGCTTAGTCCGCACACTAACCCACAGTACATGTAGCAATCGTGGTTGACAAATTAAAGAGTTTACAGTTCACAGTTCACAGCTTCAGATTTGTTTTACCACCGAAGATTTTACTCTGGTTATAAAAATTGCAACTTGGAGAAGAAATGAGCATCAGAGTTCTTCAGTGGTTTTTAGCCTAGAGATGATAATGTGAATGGTATAAAACATCTTATACTGTGCCGGCCCCGGTTCATACTGGGAAATATTGAACATGTGAAAGCAGGATTTCATCTCATCTGTTGTGGATTTTGACACTGGTGCTGGTGATCCTAACAATCCGAAGAGATATAAAGTGTGAACGACAAACAGCCCATAAACTCTTCTATCTAAACTATACCCTTTGTTTTCCATTTTATAAGTTTGTGGTCAGTATTACTATACCCTTTGTTTTCCATTTTATAAGTTTGTGGTCAGTATTTTCGTTGTTATCATGCAAGTAAGAACGGAAGGCAGTAGCCAGTAGGATATGTTTGGCCTTACCGAATTTCTTTCGAAGATTTTGAGTTCTTATTGTCTAGCCAAAGCAAGGGAAGTACATACTTTTAACGCATTTTGATTCCCTTTTTCAATTGCTGACTACAAACTGGAGAGTCGACCCGCGATGGTTTGTTGAGCAACTAAACAGAAGCAAATAAACGAAAATGGTTGAATTCATTCACAGAATAAGGTTACAAGCTCGTTTATATACAGTGAGCTACTACAAACAGACTGCTAACTAACTTTTCTAATCTCCTAACCATATTTAACAACTAATCACTATATTTAACAACCAACTAACATTCCTACACTCCCCTTCAAGTTGGAGGGTGATATATGTCTCGCACCCTCAACTTGGATAATAGATACTCATGTTGTTGAACTCTCAGACCTTTTGTTAATATATCTGCTAGTCGTTCCTTTGTTGTGATATGCCTGGTTTGAATTACACCACGTATTTTTTTCTCGTATAAAGTGGTTGTCTATTTCTATATGTTTAGTCTCGTAGAAGACTTGATTTGCAGCTATTTGTGTTGCTAGTTACCTTCACAATACAACATAGTGGGTTCCTTGTGCTCAACACCAAGTTCTTTAAGCAGGCTGCTTAACCACACGAGTTCAGCCACTATTCAAGCCATACTTCGATACTCGGCTTCTTGCTTCTTTGACTTCCATGAAAGCAAGGAATCCCTAAGCTTAACACAAAATCTCGATGCTGATTGTCTCGTCATGGGACTTGATGCCCAATCAAAATCACAACCATCAGCTGTAAACCACCCGTTGGAAAAAACAACCCTCGACCAGGATTTTTCTTTATGTACCTGATCACTTTGAACATATAATTGTATGTACTTTATCACTTAGACTCCATGTCCTATTATAATCGTCAAGAAAATTACTACAGACAGAAGTTTATTCATCTCAAATCAGAAGACCAATAATTCATGGAAATCATTGCCTGCATGGGAGAAAAAATTATGCAAGTCATTGTCTGCAATATCATGGAAAAGATTTGTTAATGTGAAGAATAATTTGTTTAAAAAATTATTTAAGACTGATAAATGGAAAAGATTTGTTGAGGTGAAGAATAATTTGTTTAATACTGATAAAGTATTCGAGTGGAATAATTCAAAGATTTGTTTATGAGAAGAATAGTTTGTTTAAGACTGATAAAACATTCGAGTAGGATGATTCAGCTGCTTTAAAAGTTTTTCAAGAAACTAAACAGAGATTCTCAAAAATTATTATGGCTTTTCTTGTAAAAACAAATTACCAAGTAATTCAATTGATTTATATATTGATGATATTGATTGAGATCTTGAAATCAACCTAAAACTTTTCTCAAAAATAAAGTCAATTTTCAATGATGATGAAGAGGAGGAGAAAGAAGTTATCAATGGATGGTAGTATAATGATCCTACACCTTGCTTGCCTACCATAGTTGAATCATAGAAGAAATGCAAAGAAAATTGACAAAGAACTTTGTAATTAGTTTAGTAGTAGTTAATAGAATATATAATTGTGTGCACCGGTGACTCAATTCTTTTCTTTGTTGTAAAAGGAATTTCAGTAAGTACTTGTATAATAAAATTATAAAAAAATAATTATATCTGCATTGATAATATTTTTTATCGAATAGGTTTTATTAGTTAAATAAATTTATTAGTTCAATTTAAAATTTTAAAAGTAATGATTATGGAATAAAGAATTATAACTTTCAAAATAATGATTACAGAATAAAGAATTTAAACTTAGTAACAACATTCACTTTGAAAATTGCAACAGTAATTCAGTGAAATTGACTAAAAAAATAAAACAAGCAGCAAGTTGCATCTTTTAATCCAACCAATTGCACACATCGACACCATAGAAAATCTATAAACTATGATGCAACACCATAGAATCATATAAGAACATCTACAAACTACGTAGACGGCTTGCTCACATTAGAGGTGTGCATGGCCGGGTTACCCGGCCCGGCCTGAAGGCCCGCCCAAAATGTGGGAGGGTTTGGGCAAAAATATAGGCCCAAAAAATGGGCTTGGACAAAAAAATAAGGCCTGTTTAAAAAATAGGTCGGGCCTCGGGTAAGGTATTTTTAGCCCAGGCCCGACCGGCCTGGCCCAAATCACTAAAGGACAAAAAAAATCTGCATATTTTTTTTATTTTTGAATGTTATTTTCTTGTTGTTTTCTTCCTATTTTGCTACCATTTTACTATTATGTTGCTATTATTTTGTTGTTATTGTTTGGATATTGTGTAAAATTTATTTTATTGTTAATTTTTATTATTTTAAAGGTATTTGTTAATTTTTTATTATTTTAGAAGCATTTGCTTGTTAAGTTGCATTTATCTTAGTGTTATTTAAGTCTACATATTTTTAAAATTTATTTTTAATTTGTTGGGAAATATTTATTTTGATATTTTTGTATTTTTGATGTATTATATATATTTAAAAATAATATAAAATTAATAAGGCAATTTGGGCGGGCTCGGGTTTTAGTATTTTTATCCAGGTTGGGCTTGGATAAAATTTTAGGCCCATTTTTGGGCCCGGCCCTGCCCGGCCCGAGCCCAGTAAATAGGCATGATTTTTTAGTTGAGCCTGACCCGAACCCGGCCCGGCCCATTAACACCTCTAGTTAACACATTAGATTTACCCTTTCATTCTCAAGATAAAGGTTGTTGATTGTTCTTGTAGCATGTTCATTCACGGAATACAAGCGACCTACAAAATATAAAACAAAATAGAAGAACCCTTTGACTCGGTCAATCATAGCCGCTGCACTATTCAACTTCCCAAATCTAAGAATAGTACCATCCACGGGACTGACCTGCTTAGCAATACTTCAGAGTGACACAAATGAAAATATTACCATGTCCAAGATGCTCACGTTACCAGTTACAAACTATAGGGATTAGGGTTGATAGGCCTGTAACGAACAAAGAAATCCCTTAAACATACATATTCTTCAAGAGGAAAGCTGCTTCTTATAGGTCCTAAATGCAAACCACAATACCGCATCATAAGTTATTCTTCATTAGTTGACTGTGCATTTATCTCATCAATAGACAAAAGTGATCTAAAAGAAAATGAGAAGGAAAAAGTTATG
Source organism: Gossypium arboreum (assembly GCF_025698485.1). Classification (NCBI taxonomy): domain Eukaryota; kingdom Viridiplantae; phylum Streptophyta; class Magnoliopsida; order Malvales; family Malvaceae; genus Gossypium; species Gossypium arboreum. The sequence continues at coordinate 25,997,517 of NC_069074.1, read as the reverse complement.
AGGTAAATATACTTGAGTGGAAAGCACAAGCCTATGCTCTATACACATGCGGGCGCAGCCAAACTGGAATGTCCTAAAAAAAGATCTTTAAGCAGGAGCATGGGAACTGTCAATTTATTATTAGTATTCAAATTAGAAATCGTAAAAATAATATATATTGATATGCTTAATATTATTCAATCATTTGGTAATGATTATTAATGTTCAAATTAATATGTTCAAACTATTTTTGTGTTAGATGAGAATTTGGTATAAAATCCCATTAAACCTTAAATTTAACTAGATATATTCATGAGCGTAAACGATCTGCATTAAAATTTAGTACATTAATTATTTTGAAGTTGCATTAAAATTTAGTACATTGATTATCTTGAAGTTGCATTAAAATTTAAACACAAAGATACGATAAGAATGCGATAAGAATGCATTGGTCATAGATGCAAACAAAATATGTTGAACATGAGATTCGTAGTTGTAATTAGTCTACTTAAACTAATACTACTAAACGAATTACAAAGTTCTTTTCCAATTTTCTGTATTTGTTGTTCCATATTGTGGCTCATCGTACTCCCATCTACTAGCTTTAATTTGCTCTAATAGAATAAAAAACGAATCAAATTTTTAACTTCTTCTTTCTCTTCCTCTTCTTCATAATTGAAAATCGACTTTATTTTCGAGAAAATTTTTGGATCAATTTCAAAATTCCAATCAATATCATTGATATATAAATCAGCTGCATTACTTGGTAACTTGTTCTTACAATAAAAACCATGATAACCATGATAATTTTCTTTGAATCTCTATTTGGATTCTTCTTCATAATTGAAAATCCACTTTATTTCCAAGAAAAGTGTTGGGTGCATTACTTGGTAATTTGTTGTTACAATAAAAGCCATTAAAAGTTTTCCAAGAAGCCAAACAACTAAACCATCCCACTTGAATTTTCATGAATTACCATTATCATTCGATTTGGGGCAAGTAAACTTCGGTTTGTATTATCTTTCTAGACGAATATGATTGTATTTGTATAGGACATTTATTAAAAAACAATGGATGTAAAAAAGGAATTATCTAAAAATTAATGTTATTTTAAACTCAGTTTTAGCCTTTAATTTGATTCTGTTAGGTTGTATTTGTTTCTTTAAAATTATTTCTAAAAATTATTTTTGAAAATGATAATTTATAAAATTTTTATTACATTAACAAACTGAACTAATTAATAACATTTTAATTTGACATAATTAAAACTTTTTCTTAATGAACTTAAATAAATATAAATACAAATTATGGTGTCAAAAGAAAGATTCCAATAAAGAAGGATTCCAATTGAAGAACATAATGTATCTGCTGTCTAAATACAAAGAACATAATGTATTTGTTGTCTAAATATGTTGTTTAAATAAGATATTTGATTTTTTAAGGTTCAAGGTACAAAAGGGCATTGCCACTTAACTAATATTAGTTGACAGGAAAATTGCAACAGCAATTCAGAGAAATTGGCTTGAATGTAAGCTCAAAACTCTCCAAATATCATCATATTCTTTCAGATATCATGGCATTGGATTGTTTTATCCTTTCCCTAGTTGCATCTTTTAATCCAACAATTTGCACGTATTGAGACCATAGAATTATATAAAAAAATCTGCAAAGTACGTAGAGGGCATTTTAAGTTGTTGACATATTAGATTTATCCTTTCGTTCTCCACATAAAGGTTTTTGATTATTCCTACGGTATGTTCATTCATAGGAAATAAGCAGCCTACGAAATATGCAGCAGATCAAATGATTTCATTTGATACTATCATTGTACAAAGAAACTCACTGGAAAATGTCGTTAAACAACAACATTCCAATAAAACTAGTGAATGTATGCAATGATAGTCTCCTGGCTTCAACCATATTACACAGTACAATCCCTTTCTGCCGTGCTTCTTCAACCTACTATCAATAATACTTGTATATCAATAATAGCCAGAAACTAGCATTGTCCTAACATATAAGAATTAATAGCATGCAATGCACCAAATAGTTGATATAATAAGCAAATTTATACCTTCTTGTCATCGTAGAGCCGTCGAGCATGAAGAACACCAAGCATGAGTAAGGTAGCTACTATGACACCTGGCACCAAAAAAACGTTACATATACAAACCAGAGGAAGTAAAACAAAACTAATTTATACACATGGTAATGATCATTAGTGTTCAAACTAGAAATTGTAAAAATTAATATATATTGGTTTGAAGGTCTATGACAACAAGGACTTTTATTTAAATTCCCTGAGAATTAGAGATTATTTGTATCAATATCACATTTTTTAGTCAATTTCACTGAATTGTTGTTGCAATCATCATGTCATCAGGTTAAAGGTCTATGATAAAAGGGACTTTATCATTTATGTTTATCTAATTAACGCGGAGAATTGGAGATTATTTGTATCTATAGAAGCATTTTTTAGTCAATTTCGCTGAATTATTGTTGCAATTATCATGTTATCAGTTTGAAGGTCTATGACAAAAAGGACTTTTATAATTTATGTTTATCTAATTAAATATTTAATTTAAAGGAAGTCAAAGTCAAACAGAGATTCCCTGAAAATTATCATGGCTTTCCTTGTAAGAAATAATGTAGTTAATTTATATATCAATGATATTGATTAAAATCTTGAAATTGACTCAAAACTTTTCTCAGAAATTACAAAGCCACCGGAAAAAGTACGATAAGCCTACACCTCGCTTGTCTCCCATAATTGGATCATAGAAAACCAAATACAAATAAAATTGGTAAAGAATTATGCTTTATCATTTTTCAGGTTATAGAAACTAATCCTTAAGAACCATTATGCCTTTTAATGCATGTTAAACATAATTTGTTCGCATCTAGAACCAATGAACCACGATGCCTTTTAATGCATGTTAAACATATTTTGTTCATATCTATAACTAATGCATTCTTATCATATCAATGTATATAGATATAATTTAACTTTTTTATTTTATAATATATCATTCTTTTTTAAAAAGTAAAACCAGTCCAATTTTAAGGTTTAATGGGATTTTATACTAACTTTTGATTTAAAATAAAAACAAAACCATATCGGTATAATGAATCGAAAATACTAGTTTAAGGAATTTTCACATCAGCACAAGAATATAATGTGACTTCTTTGAACAATACATAAATTGACTAAGAGTGTGTTGAGTACAACAAGCACCTAATAAGCCTTTAATAATGAGCAACATCGGCATACTCATCATCGTTAGACTTTTCTTCTATTAATTCACCATACTCATACGATGTCAACTTCTAATTCTGTTCCAAAAGGGTGATTGTCGTTTTAGCTCCCCTCAACTTTGTATCATGAATCAACTTTAGAGCATATTTTCGTTGATTCAACATAATACCAGCCTTAGATTGTACAACCTCAATACCAAGAAATACTTGAGATGCCCAAATCCTTCCTTTTGAAATTGGGATGCAAAATTCTTTTAAGTTTAGCTAAAAGGTGTCTACCATTTCTGGTTATCAGCATGACAACTAATTTATCTTTCTCTAAGTAAACAAAGAGTAATCATGTTTAGTTTGAACATAACTATAGCAAATAGGAGCTTCAGAAAGTTCTATATTTCATTGTCGAGAGGCATGCTTCAAACCATATAAGGATTTGTGCAATCAATACACCTGTGCCTCCCCCTGATTATGAAAATCCTCGGGAAAAGTCATGGAGATAAGTGTCTGATTGAACCCTTTGAGACATAAATCTCAAAAAATTCAATTAATGGCTCGAATTAACTCTCCAAGAAATAATCCTTGGCAAATTGAAAGATGAAGAATAGAAGAAAAAAAAAAGATGGATGATAGAAAGATTGTCCCCTTTGAAGAGCAAAGCTTTAATAAAAACAACCAATAGTGATGAAAAGTCGATGTCCTATGAAACCTTTTGAAAACTGATCTTCAACAAGCTCCACATATAACACTAACTAATCCCCTAAGGTCAAACCCTAGTACATTGAAAGGTGAAGAGTTCTCCCACGATTTCAAAACCAAGAAGAAAACCTACTTCTAAAATAAATAACTCAAAAAGTTGAAATTTATGAATTAAGGTATCTCTATAATGAATAATTAAAAGGCCATAATATAGGCTTGTTAATTACATCAAAATAAAACTTTTAAGTATAATAAAACTCCAATTAATCGAAATATGAAGTAGTTTTAGCAAACCTAAACTTTCTTGTTGACTAAGAAACATAATATATACAATATTGGGCTCATATATAATAAAAATTATGCCTAAAAATCAAACTTAATATGATTTAAACTTGAATTAAACCCTGAAACTTGTAATTTACCGTAATAATCTCCTCTAAAAATTTTACTTGCGCAGTATTTACTAAGACGGTCATAACTTAAGTTATTGAACTCAAAATTAAGTGATTCAAAATACGTTTGGAAGCTAAGAGATAACTCTTCAAACGTTATGCAAACATCTCAACTCACAACTGCCTAGATCTCATCTAAAAATTTATCACAATTTGACTAATCTTTTTTAGCTTGAAAATTGACAAGTTGACTAAATTTCACACCATCCATCCATGTATCACATGTACCACATGTACACTTCCTCATGCAATTCACCCTATAGAAAGGCACTATAGGCATTCATCAGAAACAAGGGCCAGCCAAACCGAGCAGCAAGAACAAGATGAACAATATCTTACTTAGAAACATGTGGGGACGAGATAGGAGAAGATGATGATGAAATAGTAAAAGAATGTGATAATCGAATAGGTCGGTCAATGGGTAAACTAGAAGCCAAAGGAAGTGGGTAAACTACTTTTATAACAATAGGAAATTAAGTGTTAACCAATGTGATAAATTGTTTTAAAGAAACAATAACATCACTTTTAAGTTTAAGAAGATAAGTTCAAGTTGCCCAAGTATAATCATCAACAATCGTAAGAAAGTAACAATGGTCAACATGCGTTAAAAATTTATAAGGCCCTTGCAAATCAATATGAGCTAAGGAAAATGGTGACTCAGCTCGAGAATGACTAGTGGGAAATACTAAATATGTTTATTTAGCTAGCAGAGAAACATGACAAAGATGAATATAATTAGTGTTTAAAGGATTATGATGCAAATGGTTCATTTTAGATACGAAAGCGTAACCAAAACGTATATGTTAAAGAAATGATGTATCATTTGTGGGAAAAAAAAATGAAATTGAAGGTGTAGCCTGAGTTGAAGACAAATGTGGTAAGAGTAGATAAAGAGCATGTTGCTCCCTACCAATCCCCTTCACCAGTCCACTGTAAATATCTTATAAAAATGTAAGTCTCAAGTAAATTTCAAGTAGAAATCAAATTCAAGTGAAAGTTAGGGACATAAAAGACATTGGTAAGCTTGTATGACAGTAATAGGGCATAGGTACCAATATAAGAAATAAGGACAAACTTACTAATAGGCAACTAAACAAGCGATGAGTAGATGCAGATGGAAATAAAGAATCCAAACAATAGAAATGGTTGAATTCATTCACAGAATAAGGTTACAAGCCTGTTCATATATAGTGAGCTACAACTAATAGAATGCTAAGTAACGTTTCTAACCTGCCAACCATATTTAACATCTAATCAACTATATTAACAATTGACTAACTAACATTCCTACTTTTTTCAACACAATTACAATGAGGTTTGAAGTTGTTTAATAATGTTATTCAAACATTATTTGCATATATGATCGAATCTCAATATCCTCTCAAAGAAAGGATTAAGAAATTAAATCCCTAACAATAACATCGAATTTCGAGAATAAAGTGATTTTTTAACAAAAGAGAATAACTCCTGTTGTTGGAATATATTTTAAATTTTAAATTTTAATTTATCTAAAATATTATAAGATATGAATAATATTATAAGATATGCTTGTACTTGGTGTCATTCTATACTAGAAAAATAATCATTGTCAAGCAGCATTGTCACACCGCGCTTATGTAGCGATTTTTTCTAATCATATGGTACACAAATTTGGAAGGAAATTTTTAATGTCATGTTTCTTTGAATTATTATTTTAATTTTTCTTTTTTTTTTGAGAATCTTTATTGCAAACTTTTGTGCAAAATCATTGGATTTTATTAAAGTGAAATTTCTAAAACTAATTATGTTATAAATAATTTAGTGAAAAATTTTAGAAATTTGTTATTAGTTACATACATTTTTAGGTGCATAAAATTTTAAACTTATTGCATAAGGTATTTAGCAACAAAACTTTAGAATATATGTCTAGGGATATAAATAATTTTATTCAATTAGAGAATAAGCCACAACAAATTGTAATTAAATGAAATTATTTATTGTAGTAAGTATATAGACAATAGATGTTGCATAATAACTTAGCAACAATCTTGAATAAAGTTTAAGGATTAATATCTAGCTAAGTAATTTTCATAATTTTATTTAGTTAAAGACTAGCCACAACATCTTTAGTTAAATAAATTTATTAAAGTTAAAAATCACATATGGAAAGCATATGTATTAAATTCCATTGCATAATTTATTAAGATAAAATTATTATATGACTTTTATAGTTTCCCACAGGAGTTATGAAAATTAATTTAATTTTTTTATAAAAAAGGATAGTAAATAATTTTATCATAAAATGGATCTAATTGAATTAAAATTTTAGTCCACAAACAATTTTTATGACACTAGATTCATTATTTACATAATTTGCATTGGAAAATTATGATTTATGTTTGCCTCAAATTTTTGTTAAGCATTTATGTTCATTCATTTTGCAGTTTTACAACCTCTGAATATGTTTGATAATAAAATAGATATCTCTGAATTAACAAGTGAGAATTTTAAGTTCTGGAATGAGAGTATTCTTCTCCAATTGGGGTGTTTGGACAATGACTATGCCATAAGGAAATCTGAGCCACATATTACTGAAACCAACACTCAGGTTGATCTTACTATGTATGAAAAATGGGAGCGATATGATTGCTTAAATATCATGTTCATAAAGAGTAAGGTTCCTACTGATGTTCGTGGCTTAATTGAGCATTATGAGAATGACTAAGAATTATTGACGACCATTGAAAAACAATTCAAAAGTTATCAAAAGTTATTAGCTAGCACTCTAATCATGAAGTTCACATAAATGAAGCTCACTATTGTGAAACATGTACGTGACCACATCAACAATGAGAGATTTAGCAGGTTGAAATGTCTGAATCTTTCTTGGTGCATTTTAAATTGAACACTCTTCCACTTCAGTATGAGCCATTTAAGATCTCCTATGACACACATAAGGATAAGTGGTTCATCGATAAGCTTTTGACCATATATGATCAGGAAGAGACTAAACTCATACAAGAGATGGAGAGAGTGTGCATGGACAGTTACTCAAGGAAAGAAGACGGTCCAAGTTAAGCAAAAGGGGAAGACCAAAATACAACCTCAAGCTGACATAAAGGAAGAGTCCAAGTGTTTTTTCTGTAAAAAGAAAGGACACTTAAAGAAAGACTATGTCAAGTTTAAGAGTTGATTTGAAAAGAAAGGTAAATCAATCTCACTTGTTTGCTTTGAGTCAAATATGGTTGATGTTAGTTAAAACACATGATGGATTGATTCTAGTTCTACAATTCATGTCTCAAATTCCTTACAAGGATTAAAAAACCTAAGGGAACCAATGGGAGATGAATGATACATCTATTCAGGAAATAAGATAGAGTCACATGTGGAAGCAATTAGCATATACGAATTATTGCTTAAGTGTAGTTTTGTTTTAATTTTAGAAAAACTTTTTTATATTCCCAATTTTTATAAAAATTTAGTTTCTATTTCAAGACTTGCACCCTTTGGGTATTTTTTTAGTTTTCAAACATTGGTCTCAGTTTATTTTATAAATTTGAACTTGTTGGAAACAATGTTTTATCTAATGTCATTTACTCTTTTAATTTGCAAAATAATACCACTCATAATGTTATACAAGTTCAAATTGGAACTAACGTGGTGTTATAAATGAATATTCCTCTATTTTATAGCACTGGAGATTAGGACACATCTCCTTTGAAAGGATTAAGAGATTAGTAAATGGGTTACTCAGTATTTTATATTTTACTAATTTCAATACTTGAATAGACTACATTAAGGGCAACAAACTAACAAGTCAAATAAAGGTGCCAAGAGGAGTTCGACCATATTCAAAATCATCTATTCTGATATATGTTGCCCAAATATAGATGTGCAAGGTTAGAATTACTTCATCACTTTCATTGACAATTACTCACGATACATGTATCTCTATATACTTCATCACAAGAGCAAAGCATTAGAAGCTTTAGAGTTTTCAAGGTTGAAATAGAGAAGCAATGCGATAACCAAATCAAGATTGTGAGAACTGATAGAGGTGATGAGTATTATGGTAGATACATTGAGGATGGACATGTAACACCCCAAACCCGGCCTAGACGTTATGGCCGAATCTAGTGATGTTACATGGAATGGGGTTTGAAATCGAGATTGACAAGTTAAAACCGTTCTGGTTAATTAGCTTTTATTTAATTCGAAAAAACGTGAACTAGCTGATTTGCCTTAAAACATGCCTTTTAAGGAGAAACTTTTGAAACCAATCATTTTACGAAGCCGAAAATCTTAGTTTTTAGAAAAAAACAGTGTTTTGTTGAGCTGCAATTTAAAAATCCATAAAAATAGTATAAAGTCCCAATTTAAACCAAACAGTCCAAAGTCTCAACATTACAATAATAAATACCCAAAGATAATATAAAATCAAAAAGCTGTAATAAAGTAGTTCAGTAGTGGTGGTCACCGTCGAGCCCTCCGCTGCACAGATCCGCCTAAGTCTAGGGATTACCTGTACAAATTAAACAGAAAAAGGGGTGAGTTTTCACAAACTCAGTGTGTAATCCCCATAGAAAACATACATACAGATACACATCAGAAAATATTCAATTACAGTCTGGGGTCTGAGCCCATTACAGATTTAGTTTGGGCCTTGGCCCATTCGAATACAGTCTCAGATATAATTTAGGGCCTGGGCCCATCTCAGATACAATATGCAATAGCAGAAAATTAGGATCTTACCTGTAATGGCCTAAATTCAAGGTTATCGGAATAGTGGTTTCGTAACCACAAATCCGATTTAAAGAGAATTTTATTTTAATATTTTTGTATGAATATTGATATGATAGGAAAATCCTATGAAAATATCGACAGAAAAATTTTACTGGTTTAGTGGTTAGTTAGAAAAAGAAATTATTGAAAAAATCGGGTAAAAACAAGGTATCAAGATCTCGATCTCATAAAATCGAGTCAAAAATATTTTTATAAATATTTATGGAATGTTAGTGATGTGGTATTAAAATTTCGTTAGAAAATTTTAATGTTTGGGTAGTCAATTAAATGAAAAGGACTAAATTGGAAAAGGTGTAAAAGTAGCTAGAATGATTAAATAGCTTAAGTGTCTAATGAGAAAGGATTTAAAAGGCAATTAAACCCAAAATTTATTTGGGCTGGACGGCAAAGGCATGAAATCAGCAGGTAAATTGATGATTTAAGGGAAAAATTGGAATATTGCATAATTAACTAAATGAAGATAGGAGTAAATAGGAAATATCTAGATTTCTCTTCATTTTTCTTCATTCTCATCAGCCAAAACGCCATAGGAGCAATTATTTAAGCTGTTATTCCATAATTTTTGCACCAAGTGAGTTAATCCTTTCCTTTTTCTTATAATTTTTGTGTTTTGAAGACTTTTACAACTAGGTCCTACTATTAAATTCATTAGTTTTTGATTTCATGGATGAAATTGAAAGTCACCATGGTTGAGTGCTGTAATTTTATGATGAAATAGCATGAAATTAAAGCTTTAATTTGTTTATGAGATGATTTTATTAGGTAATTTCAATAGAAATTGATTTTTAGGACCTAATTGTGAAAATGTTTGAAATTAAAATCTAGTGCTGAAATTATGATTCCCAAAGGTTATAAAGTAGTTTAAAGTGATAGAATTAAGTGTTAATTGAGAAAAATTAGCTCAATTGAGAGGCTAATTGAGTAGGGATGAAATTATCATTTATTAAAAGCTTAGGGGAAAAATGGTAATAAACATCTTCCACTAAAATAGTTTTGGACAACAACAGTAGGGTAACTTTGAAAAATCACCATAAATTGTGAAAATCTAATTAGAAGATGAAAAAAATATTTAATTAAAGCTTATTGAATCTAGTTTCTCATAGAAGAAATGGTGTAAGCAATGGAATTGTAAATCATGATATATAATAAATTTTGTGAGACAAGGTCAGAATGAATTTAGGTTTCCTTGTTCTAATTTTGGAAAATCATAAAAAATTTAATAAAAATAATTAGGGGCTTAAATTTATATTTTTAGAATCCTGAATAAGTCTATTTTCAAGAGAAATAAACGGGAACATCATCCGAATCTTGTATGAAGAGATAATTAATTTTTAGTGAAGAAGGGTTAAAATTGTCTTACTGCAGAATAGGGTTTAAAGAATAAATTGTACTTATTGGATAAACCAAAAATTCTAAAAATTTTATGGTAAGAAGATATGTAAGTCTAGTTTCAGGGAAAATTAGTGGATCCTAAATTGTAGTTCTATAACTTAAGATAAAATTAATTTAGTGACTATGACTCAAGTAGACAACTTTGAATGAACTATAAATAATAGTAGAATTATAGAGAATGTTGCATATGAACATGAAATGTATTAAACTGATGATTAAATTTATTTATTTAGATCTAGAAAATTCAAATATGAAGCTAGATCGAGGAAAAGAAAAAGTTTGGGATTAATAGATTTGTGTATACGAACAAGTATCAAGATAAGTTCGTGTAACTTGAATTATATTCTTAAATGCTTGAAATGTATGTTATTGATGTGAATATGATTTGAATGTTCATTGTCTGAAAATTGATAAAACATTGATATATTTGATAAAAAGGGGATGAAATTCCGGTTGAATGAAAGGAAAATTCGATGAATCTCTGAAAAGGAATTGATGGTAAAAAGGATCTAGCCCGGACGGGTGATCCTATCTTGATATTGTCCTCCTGAAGAATATATGGAAAATGGATTTATCCCGGACGGGTAATCCGAATTAGGATTTGAATTTAGCCTGGACTGGTAATTCAGATCCAAGCTCATTAGAGTAATTGTCGTTACAGGGGATTTAGCCTGGACTGGTAATCCCATTGTAAGGATGAGTTTCGCGAGAGTGTGCTCTCTGAAATGGAAATGTGCGCACATAAATATGAATTGATGGATCCGGAATTGTACATTAAAAGTGTACCTCTGAAAAATCCATCGAAATTCTAAAAAATTCAACGGGATAAATATTAAAAAATAACAAGGGAATGGAAATCATGGTATTGATGAGCTCATCAATCATGGTATATATTATTGATACATGGAAATTATTGGACTAACTTGAATGTTGAGTTTATGCATGTTAGGGTAATAATGTATTGAATGGATGTAAGGATGTTTATTGCATTGTATTGAAAATATTAGGTAAGTATAATTCTTGTTACATGAGCTTACTAAGCACAAAGTGCTTACCCTATTTCCTTTTCCCCTGTTTTGTAGTGTTAAGAGCTCAGAGGTCGGATTCGGTTGGAGACACATCACACTATCAACCTCAAGATTTTGGTATATAAAGAAACTTTATTTTGAAAATCAATGGCATGTATAAGCTAATATAGTAAATGTTAATGTGAAATGATTGTAAGGTCAGCCATTGGTACGGCTAACAAATCTTAGTTTTGGTATATGATGAGGTTATCTTATAAATATGCATGAATCTATCTTGAAAATATGTTGAATTAAATTGGTTGATGTAGATTGGTCTCGGTTTAAAATTGTAGGGAAGGTTAGATATTTATAAATGGGTTATATTGAGTTCAAAAAATTAATTCGTAAACTCCGATAATGCCTCGTACCCTATTCCTGCAACGAATACAGGTAGGGGGTGTTACACTAGCCACCAGCCTCTACACACCATCTTTGTCCATCCCTACATACCATGTGGGAATTAAATCAATCCACCCATCCCTACATACCATGCTGTACAGAAATGCAGCATATAATCAGAAATTCGCAGCAAAGCTACCAGATAACAGGTTTAATAGCCTTTCAGACACTTCCTCCAGATAACAATAACCTACCCCGATACAATGCAACATACAAAAGATGTCATGCTATTATTCAATTACAATACATACATTCAGATATCATAATTCATACTCAGTATAGAAAGCAGACAAACAAATCACTCATATAGGGGTCTAAGTAGGGCTTACCGACCCTTTAGTAGGTCTATAATCGACTTGGGCAACCCGTGCAATCTTAGAAAACTTTTTAAAAAATAGGCTCACACGCTCGTGTGGCCCACATGGCCCAAATTAGCCTTGACCGTGTGATTCATTTTTAATGTAACCCATGCTAGCTAAATATTCATATATGTTTTCATTATTTACTTATATGTTCATTCAAAGCTGTCTACTTGAGTCATTGTCATTAAATTATTTATATCTTGAGCTGCAGAATTCCAAATTAAGATCCGATTGATGTTTTTGAAACTACACTCAAATATCTTTCTACCATAAAATTTTTAGAATTTATAGTTTATCAAATAAGTACAGTAAAATCTTCAAATTTATCCCTATTCTGCTGTTTGACAGCTTCAACCTCTCTTTACTAAAAATTATTTATCTCTTAGTACGAAATTTGGATGATGTTTCCGTTTGTTTCTGAATTTAAACATATAAATTTAAGCCCTTAATTATTTTTTTACAATTTTTGATGATTTTCCAAAGTCAGAACAGGGGAACCCGAAATCATTCTGACATTGTCTCACAAAATTTATTATATCATATAATTTATAATTTCATTACTTACATTGTTTCTTCCATGAAAAATTAGACTCAATAAACTTTAATTTCATATTTTATTCAACCTCTAAATCAATTTTCACTATTTTAGAGGATTTTTCAAAGTTTGACTTCTGCTATTGTCCAAAACTATTTTAGTGCAAAATGTTGATTTCCAAGTTTATAACACCGTTATTTCCTTTCTCTACAACTTTTCGCATTATTTTCTCTTGTTTCTCTTATTTTTCGACAGCAAACAATTTCAGCTTTTCACCGAATTTCGTTTTTTGCATTTCGGGTACACACCTGGTATAGATTTGCTGTGCAAAGTAACCCGAGCCTTCAAAAACCTATATTTGACCAATATATCCCTTAATTAATCACTTGATTCGTTAATCAAACCAAATATCCCCAACATAAAACTCGAGAACCTAACCAATGACGATTTGAAAACTTACCACGACAAATCTGATAACCAGTCGTCTCTACACACTGGAATATCCACTTAAAACCTTTGAACAGCACCTAAACGAGAGTAAAACGAACCCTTTGTTAACTGCCTAATTGAAAAACGATAATTAGGGGGGAAAATTCCACTTACCAAAACAGATGAAGTCAAAAGTTGCAACTAGAGATATGACTCGCAAAAAATACAAAAACGAAAAGAGTAAGGAAAAGAGAAGTGAATTTTGGCTATAGAGTAAGAGATGAACCAATCAAGAAAACAAAAAAAGAGGGGAAATAGAATAAACAAGATTCAGCCAAAGGGGAACAAAAACCAAATGTTAACAAGAAGAAAGAAGAAACGACAGAGAAACAAAAGTCTAACGTTGGAAAATCTGTTGGGAAAAAAGAAAATAGAAAACTGATAAGAAGAAAATCTTATTTTGATAACTTCTCCCTAATTATCTCCTAAAAACACTCCCTATTAACCCACTAAAACACAACTACTCAGCAGTTCAGTTTAATTTGAACTACACCACGCCACACGCCTCAAACAAAAATTAATTCCCCTACTTGCGTAGGGACTCAAACACAAGACCTCCTACACACTAACACTTCGCTTAACCACCAGACCAGCAAGCCCATCCTAATATATTTTTACCAACAATCTAATAAAAACCTATTGAACAAGAGTAAGGCCTAATTCATTCAAAATACCAAAATTTGCCCAAGCTAAAGTTTGAACTTAGGACCTCCCAAACACTCCTAGAACACATAACCACTAAAGCTGATAGATATTTGTGTCATATTTTCACAATAACGAAATTAGAAATTTTGGGGCGTTACAGGACGAGCATCTGATCCATTTGCGAAGTTTCTTCAAGATAACGTTATAGTTGGCCAATACATCATGTCAGGCTCACCTGATCAAAATGGTGTTACGTAAAGAAGAAATCGAACTTTTATAAACATGGTGCGAAGTATGCTTAGTAGCTCTAAGCTGCCTAAGTCCTTATAGGTTGAAGCTCTCAAAACGACTGTGTATATATTAAACCGAGTTCCAATCAAGGCTGTCCCAAAGACACTTTTTAAGTTGTTAAAAGGTTGGAAACCAAGTTTGCGACATATACACGATCGCGATGCCCTTCTGAAGTAAGAGTTTATAACCCATAAAAAAAGAAATTAGACCCAATGACCATTAGTGGGTATTTCATTGAATATGCCGAAAGGTCCAAATGTTACGATTCTATTGTCCACCTCATAGCACTACAATTGTGGAATCGTAAAATGTAAAATTTCTTGAGAATGACTCAATCAGTGAGAGCAATCTGTCTCAGGACACAATTTCCATAGGTCAATCTTCCATTTCAGATAAGAGATTGGTTATTATACATAACACCCCTCAAGCTCAACCGAGTGTTGAACAACCAATCAATAAAAATGCACAAGCTGCTGAAAAAACTCTAGTAGAACAAACTGTTCAAGAAAATCTGAAAATTATTGAACAATTAGTTAAACAACATGATCCAAAAGAAAATGTTGGTTCAACATTGAGGAGATCTACTAGAGAAAGGAAATTAGCAATTTCTAGTGAATATATTGTGTATCTGCAATAGTCTGACTATAATATTGGAGCTGAGAATGATCCTGAGTCATTTTTACAAGCCATGAGTTGCAAAGAGTCAGAATTGTGGTACAATGCTATGAAAGAATAGATGAATTCCATGAAAAATAACGACATTTGAGAATATTGTGTTGTTGTCTAAAGGCGTAAAATCATTGGATGTAAATGGGTCTTCAAAACAAAAAGAGACTCAATAGGCAATATAGAAAGATATAAAGTTAGACTAATTGATTATACTGAGACTTTTAGTCTTGTATCTAAGAAAGATTTCTTGCGCATTGTGTTAGCATTAGTAGCAAATTTTGACCTTAAGTTGCAACAAATGAATGTGAATACCGCCTTTCTCAATGATGGCCTAGAGGAAGAGGTATACATAAAACAACTAAAGGATTCTCCTCTAGTGATGTAAACACTTGGTATGCAAGCCAAAGAAGTCCATCTATGGATTGAAACAAGCCTCTCGACAGCGGTATTTAAAATTCCATGAAGTTATCTCTTCGTTTGGTTTTGTTGAAATCATGGATCAATGCATATACTGGAAGGTCAACGGGAGTAAAATCTATTTACTTATTCTATATGTGGACATTTTACTTGTAACAAATGATAGGGATATACTATGTAACACCCCCTACCCGTATTCATTGCCGGAATAGGGTACGAGGCATTACCGGAGTTTACTGAACATTTTCAGATAATTTTGAGTCATTTATTATTCATATTTTGAAATAATCATAACGTCTCTCTATTGGGCTCTCGAAGCCCAAAACATACATTAGAAACCAACTGGAATAAAATCGAGATAATAAAAATTTTCACAAAATCTTAAATTATATTTTCATCTAAGTACTTACCATTTCAATGCTCTTTACAATTAAACATGTTACCATTCAATCAATAGCTTGGCACTTGTCTAAGCGTCAAACAACAACATTATTAGTATACTTGCACATATTTCATATAAATTCAATATTAATATACCTATTTTCTAAACATATCACACTTGATTTTAATAATAGTCTCAACTTACATAATTTCCTTGTATCAACATATCAAAGATAATTATATATGTACATGTCACAAAATATATTATTCTCTTCTTGTTTCTTCATAAGCATATATTATTCATTTCGTTATGTCAATATTTCATGCACCATCATTTCCTTATATCTTGTATATATTTATTTGGTAATAGTTAGTATCAAACTTAACATAAATTAAATTCCATGTACCCATACTTATTTCATTTATCTATCTTCTTAATATTTTCATACAACTATTTTGTACATATATTTCCATATGACCAATTCCTGTAAACATTTCAAACAACCATTTCATATAACCATTCCATCTTATACATATTACCTGAATATCGATTGTTCAATAGATATCTTGGCGTTTCTCTTCCTCTGTCTTATTTATCTTCGACATGATGTCATAGTATCTTTCAACTATGGTTTTACTCGTTTTCTATCATGTTGCCATGGTATCTTTCAACCATGGTCTTACTCATTTCATGTCAGGTTGCCATGGTATCTTTCAACCATGGTCTTATTCATTTCATATCACGTTGCCATGGTATCTTTCAACCATGGTCTTACACATTTCATATCAGGTTGCCATGGTATCTTTCAACCATGGTCTTACACATTCCATATCACGTTGCCATGGTATCTTTCAACCATGGTCTTACACATTTCATATCAGGTTGCCATGGTATCTTTCAACCATGGTCTTACACATTCCATATCAGAGAGCACACTCCCGCAAACCTTATCCTTATAGTGGGATTACCAGTCCAGGCTAAATCCCCTGTAAAATAAACTCATAGAGTATTGTCGGGATTACCAGCCCAGGCTAAATCCCCTGCAACAACAATTACTCTAATGAGCTTGGATCTGAATTACCAGTCTAGGCTAAATTCAGACCCTAATTCGGATTACCCGTCCGGGCTAAATCCATTTTCCACATATTCTTCGGGAGGGCTATATCAGGATAGGATCACCCGTCCGGGCTAGATCCTTTTTACCGTCAATTCCTTTTCAGAGACCCATCGAATTTTCCTTCCATTCAACCGTGATTTTTTTCCCCTTTTTTTTTTCAAATATATCAATGTTTCATAAATTTCCATATAATGAACATTCAAATCATATTCATATAAAAAAAACATGCATTTCAATCATTTAAGAATATAATTCAAGTTACACGAACTTACTTGGCGAAATTGCAAAAATATCAAGATTAAGGGGTATTTTGGTAATTTACCATTTTCCCAATTTTCACCCGATCTTAAATTGAAAATTTCATTCAATTTATTAATTTAGATAATAAAAAAATTCATTTCCTTCAATTTGGTCATTTTTGACATTTTTACAAAATTACCCCCTGAAGTTTTACTTTTATTCAATTCAGTCCTTAAGCCTAAAACATGCAAATTAGCCATGCTAGCTGGATATTCATATATATTTTCCTCCTCCTCCTCCCCATTCCACATCCTTAATGTATATAACACACTTGTAAGTAACATTATCTATAATCTTTATTATTTACTTTTATGAATATTCAAGCTGTCCATCTGTGTCATAGTAACTAAATTATTTATAGCTGGAGCTATATAACTCCAAATTAAGATCCGATAATTTTTCCTGTAACTAGACTCATATATATTCTTACCATAAAATTTTCATAATTTTTGGTTTATCCAATAAGTACAGTTTATTCTTTAAATTTACCTCTGTTCAGCTGTCTAACAGTTCCGACTCTTCTTCACTAAAAATTAATTATCTCCCCGTACAAGATTCAAATGATGTTTTAATTTGTTTCTATGGAAAATAGGCTCATTAAGGATTCTAAACATATAAATTTATGCCCGTAACTATTTTTCTCCAATTTTTTATGATTTTCCAAAGTCAAAACAGAGGAACCCGAAATCATTCTGACCTTTTCTCATAAAATTTATTATATCTCATAATTTACAATTCCATTGCTTACATAGTTTCTTTTATAAGAAACTAGACTCAATAAGCTTTAATTTCATATTTTATTCATCCTCTAATTCGATTTATAAAATTTTTGGTGATTTTTCAAAGTTACACTACTGCTGCTGTCCAAAACAGTTTTAATGAAAAATGTTGATTTCCATTTTGCCCCAAATTTCACAGTTTATACAATTCAGTTCTTGCTCAATTAACCCCTCAATTGAGCTAATTTTTCTCAATTAATACTTTATTCTATCATTTTAAACTTCTTCATAACCCCTAAAAATCAGAACTTTAGCATTAGACATTAATTCCAAACTCTTTCTTAATTAGGTCCTAAAATGAATTTTCCATCAATTTTACTTGATAAAATCATCATATACCAAAAGTAAAGCTTCAATTCTATGATTATTCATCATATTATTTCAGCACTCATCCATAAAAACTTTAAAAATTAGCCATGGAATCAAAAACTAATGAAATAGTAAGTTGGACCCAATTGTAAAATTCCAAAAACATAGAAATTTCAAGGAGAAAGCAAGAATTAAACTTACATGAAGCTAGAGCATGAAAACCAGCTTGAACCCCCTTCCATGGCTGTTTTTCAGCTGATGAATATGAAGAGAAATGAAGAGAATTTTAGATATTCCAATTTAGTCCCATTTTTATTTAGCAAATTTTGGCAATTTTCCAATTTTGCCCTTATTTCACACATTTCCTGATTTTTCTCAGCTATTGCCGCCCAAATTATCTCCTTTGGGCTTATTTTCACTTTAGGTCCTTCCTCATTTGACAATTGAGCTATTTAATCCTTTTAGCAACTTTTACACATTTTCTAATTTAATACCTTTTATTTAATTGACCACCCAAACGTCAAAATTTTCTAACGAAATTTTAATACTACCTTATTGACATTCCGTAAATATTTATAAAAATACTTATGGCTCGGTTTATAACATCGAGATCTCGATACCTCTTTTTCTCAATTTCTTGACTAAATAAATCTTCATAAAACACAATTTACTATTCCAAAAATCTTTTAAAAACTATATTTGGCTCGTAAATATTAAATAATATAATCTACGAGTTCATTTTTCGGATTTGATGGTCTCGAACCACTATTTTCGACATCGTTGAAATTCAGGCTATTACATGCTACATGAGGTGAAACAATTTCTTTCTAAAAATTTTAATATGAAAGATATGAGCTATGCGTCTTATGTCATTGGTATTAAGATTTATCGTGATAGACATCGTCGTATCTTAGGTCTATCTCAAGAAACCTATATCAACAAAGTTTTAGAAACATTTCAAATAAAAGATTGTTCACTGAGTGTTGCTCCTATCATGAAGGGTGATAACTTCAATTTGAACTAGTGCCCGAAGAACGAATTTGAGAGGGAGCAAATGAAAAACATTCCATATGCTTCTTTTATTAGAAGCCTAATGTATGTTTAAGTCTGCACAAGACCTGAAATTGCATTTGCAATTGGAATGTTGGGAAGATATCATAGTAATCCAGGTATTAACCACTAAAGAGCTGCAAAGAAAGTTTTGATATATCTTAAAGGGACAATGGACTGCATGCTTACTTGCAAGCGATCAGTCAATTTGGAGGTGACTGACTACTCCGGTTCAAACATTGTCGGCTATGTTGATTAACGTAAATCAACATCAAGTTACATATTTATGTTTGTTGGCGGAGCTATATCTTGGAGGAGCATCAAGCAGACCTTAACGACTACTTCCACTATGGAGGCTGAGTTCATTTCATGTTTTGAGGCTACCTTACATGGAGTATGATTGAAGAGTTTCATATATGGGCTTAGACTTGTGGATTCAATTTCTAGGCCATAGATGATATATTGTAACAATCTAGCTGATATATTTAAGAATAACAAAAGTGGAAGTATCTAGCCATAAGGGAACGTGTTAAAAAAAAGTGTTCATTGAGCACATTAGCACTGAGCAAATGTTATCTAATCCTTTGACTAAAGGCATGCCACCACACAAATTTAAGAATTATGTTGTCATTATGGGACTTGTTCCCACCTTGTAAATTTTCATTATAAGAACAATTAGAAAGAAACTCTGCTAAGTTTGATGTTTCTCATATTTTTAGCGCACATTAATTTGATTATTTCGAGAAATGTCACTATAGGTTTGGAGAAAGTTTAATTTAAAAAAAAAAGTTATAACCCATTTGATCTCATGTGCAAAAGAAAGGAAATATAAGGGGAAATTGCATCTTCAATCCCTAGAGTTAACATTTAATTACATAATTTATGACGTGTTAGACTTTCGTAATGTTTTTAATATAGTGATTAAAATATTACGTTAAAGACCAAAACATAATAAATTAAAATTTAAAGACTAAAACGTAATCTAAATGTAACTTTTTTTTAATTTACCTAATAAAAATTAATAAAAGACAACGAAGAAACCCGATAAATTTTTTTCTAAAAAATCACGCGTGAGCAATTTGGTTATTAATATCAAAGAAAACGATACGCGTCCAAAAACCAAGCCAAAAAGCATGCAAATGCGATTCTTCGTTGAATCCTAAGACGCCTATTTATACCCTCAAATCCTCCCCTTGCATTTGATATTCTCCCCTTTGGGGTTTTCTCTTTTGTTTGCTTAAGCGACTCATCGGAGTTTCCTAATAAAAAAACGACGGTGAAAAAAGAAGAGGAACCTAATACGATGTCGCAGTGTTCCATCGAAGTTTTACCACCCCAACAACAGAGAAATGATGTTGTTGTCGGTTACGCCTTTACATCTAAGAAAGTTAAGAGCTTTTTACGACCCAAGCTCCAAGGTTTAGCCAGGTGAGTCTTCTGTTTAATGGCTTTCTGGGTTTTTTTTTTATCTTTTCTTATGGGTTGTAATTTTTGGGCAACTTTGTTTCTGGTTGATCGTTTTGGAGTCGAATGTTGTCGTTTAGTCGGAGTCTATAGTTTATTGTGGTGATTATAATATACCTATTTCAGTTTTTCCTTACTTGGAAATGATGCATGAAGATATTTACAAAGTTATAGTATTTATTGAACCAAAAGATTTTGAATTTGATAATATTATAATATATTGAATTTGCTACTACTTTTTAATAAAGTCTATCTTTAAGCTGAACCTTCAACTACCTCCATGGCTCTAAAGAAAGCTTTTTTCTCTTCTTTTTATTCAGTATCTGCAACATGATACTCTGCTTAATGTTAAAACAAGTGTAATTTTCTGTTGGTGCTGTGTTGTTTCTTTCATTTTTGTAACTGTGTGCAAAATGTTGGAAATGGTGTAGGAATAAGGGGATATCGTTTGTTCCAATTGATCAAAGCAGATCTCTTTCGGACCAAGGTCCTTTTGATATTGTATTGCACAAGGTTAGTAAATTTATTTCTTGACGTGCGCTTAACTGTCTTTCTTACATTCCAAGATGAAATGAGGTGGGAAAGTAATGAAAGGGTGCAAACAAGCACTTATGCAAGCATGGTCTTCCCTAATACGAACCATTTTTATTTTTGATGCAGATGACCGGAAGAGAGTGGCGCCAGATTCTTGAGGTTGGTCTGGGTTCTAGGTCCTATATTTCTATTTCCTTTTGGGAATGATGCTAACTTAGAATGATCTAGTGTGAACTATCAAGCCAGTTTTGTTTTATAAATATATAACCTTTTGTTGTGGGTTTCCATGTTAGGAAACAAATAACAGTACTGGTGCCAGTCAATTAGCATTTAACTATAGGTGTTGGTAATAAGTTCTTTTGATGCAACATATTTTCTCCATTAGCTTATAGTTATAGTCAACTTTCCCAAAGTGAGCTGTATTCATGTTGATTTTGAAATGGTTTCATGAGTTTTATGTTGCTTTATCTTTAGAGAGTTAATTTTTTTTTTTGGGGGGGGGGGGTGGGGAGGCGGGTTCTGTTTATCTAGGTATTTAATGGGTCATATCTGACCTGTTTTGTTGGTTTTCCATTTTTTAAAGTATCTTGTAGCCTGTATCAGCTATTTTCAGGTTTCAATAGTTCATTTAGGCATGAGTTTAGGTGCCTGTATGAGCTGTCTTTGAGTTTCAATAGTTTTGATGTTGGCATGAATTTAGGTGGTGGCATTCATATGATTCAATCTGATGAATAAGCGTTTTATAATTGCAGGAATATAGACAAACACATCCAAAAGTCCTAGTTCTTGATCCCCCAGATGCTATACAACATCTGCACAATCGCCAATCAATGCTACAATGTGTTGCTGATATGAATTTATTTGAATCTTATGGTAATTTCTGCTTTTCTTTTGTTGACATTAGAATCGAGTAGGAGTTGGATCTAACTCCCGAGCTGATCAGATAAATGGTGATGTTTTATAATGCAGGAAAAGTTGGTGTTCCGAGGCAATTGGTCATTAAAAGAGACACATCATCCATTCCTGATTTTGTTGCCGAAGCTGGGTTGAGACTGCCCCTTGGTATGCACAGTTTATAATGTGTTGTTTTAGCATTTTATTGGGTCCATTTATATTGTACATAGTTTAATAATCTGTTTCATGATTCATGTTAGTTACCTTCGAGATTGACATTGGACCATTGCCAAACTTGAAGGAAGAATAGAAATGCTTTGTCTAGATCATGCTCCCAAACCATATGATTATTTTTTCGGGTTCCATTGTTTTTCCCTAGTGTGCTCCTATTATTCATAGCAATTCTTTCTTATTGGACTTGCATGTTTCCATCTGTTTCAGTTGCGAAGCCATTTGTTAATGATGGAAGTGAAAAATCACATGAATTATCACTTGCTTATGCTCAATACTCTCTCCAGAAACTTGAACCTCCAGTTGTTCTTCAGGTATTTGTTAACCATGGTATTTGACTACAGCATTTATTACCGACTTAAAAACTGTACAGTTTCCAAGTTTAACAAGCAATGACTAACTGCTGTAATGCTGTCGTCTAATGTCAATAGGAGGTGTTCTCTTCAAGGTTTATATTGTTGGAGAAGCCATAAAAGTTCTCAGGCGTTTCTCTTTACCAGATGTAACCATACGAGAGCTCTCAACCAATGTTGGTGTCTAACGATTTCCCCGGGTTTCTTGTGCTGCTGCTTGTGCAGATGATGCAGATTTGGACCCTAGTGTGGCTGGTGTGTTGTTGCATCTAAAGATACCCTTTCTCCTTTGCCACTTTCTTGATTCTTCATGTTAGTTCTTCAAACATGAATGTTTGATCATGCAACTATATTCAGAACATATTTGAAGACATGTTCATGGTTTGCTCAAACCTCAGTGTATTGTGGGTTTTCAGTTAATGTTTGCAAGACCCTGCTTTGAACTGTGTTGCAGTGTGAAATACTGTCATAAGAAATGCCTTTAGCATCTTTCTCGGCCATCTAACATATGTTTTTCCTTCCACTGCAGAGCTTCCTCCTTGGCCATTACTCGAAAGACTAGCAAAAGAACTTCAACAAAGACTGGTAATTTTTTTTAAATTTTGACTGTTAGCTTTTTGTTCTTTGCACATTACTGATCCCTAAACAACTTTTTGTTGTGTGTAGGGTCTTCGGTTATTTAACCTAGACATTATCTGGGAGCACGGAACAAGGGCTCATTTCTATGTCATTGACATCAACTACTTTCCTGGCAAGCGGTATCTCTATTCTATAAGAGGTTATAGTACCAGTTTTCTACCTGGTTTGAAGTCCATTTTATTCTTTACTTAAAGAATTTGGGTTACCCCTTTTTTATTTATATTCCATACACTATCCAGAAAAAAAAAAGAAGAATTTGTATTTAATTTATTGGTACCTTTCTTTTTTATATCTCCATTCAAATCTATAGGATAGAATAGGATCTATATCTAATTTGATATATAAATCTAATTGATGAAATCAAAAAAACGCAAAAAAAGTCTTTCTTTTTCTATCTACGCCCAGTTTTTTATTGTCTTACATTTATAATTTATACATCTCCATTTATACATGAAAACTACATCAAAATAAAAAGTGTAAAACCCATTTTATCTACCTATGCAAACTTGAATTTGATTTTTTCCATAAATTGGTAATTGGTCAAGCTCGAAGAGAGGGTAAGTGCGTACGAAAAGGGGGCTTCTATTTATTCTTTCGTTTCCTTGGGTCACTGGCCATCCGCCGGGAGTTTCGGGGTTAATACCGATATTTTAGCAACAAATCCAATAAATCTAAGTGTAGTACCATCCATATTATCTATGGAATTCGAACCCGAACTCTATTTATAATTCCTTATTTCTATCTCATTAGCCTTGTTTCAATTTGCTATCCCGATTATGATTAAAGGTCCTTCCCTTTTGGCCGTTTGTGGGCAAAGAGGAGTACCCTTAATAAAAGAACCTTTCCTCTCCCTAGCTATTTCGGATTAAGACGTGAAAGTGCCTTTCTCTTTATAGGAAAAGTTGAGCTTGTAAAAAATGCTGACTTGCTTCCCCAATTGTTTGACAATATTGCAGGGTATGGGAAAATGCCTGGGTATGAACAGATTTTTACAGACTTTATATTGAACCTTTGAAGAACCGATAAAAGAAACGACCGGTTTATATTACTCGATAAGGAAGTCAGTGATGGATACAGAGATATTTCTGTCCGACTCAGGTATATATATATATTTTCAAGGTTTTTTTTTATACTTATTATATCCTGTACTTGTATTCATATATGTGTAGGAGTTGGAGCAACATAAGATGATACAGGTAACTTTGGGAGACCATGGGTAAAGATGTTAAAAAGATGGCAAAATGTTGCAACTCCAAAGCAAACATCAGATGATGGGAAAATAGTGCAAATTCAAAGCAGTGATGAAATCTGAAAACACCAAATATTGTGGAATTAGAATGGGGTCTCCTATTTGATTGCGAATAGTTGTTTTTAACCATGTCTTGTGGGGCTCTCTCTATTACTCCATTGCTGTTGTTACGTTTAAAAACATGGTTTGATAAGACAGCAGTTGGTGTAATACATTATTTCTGATGTTTCTTAATTACAGATTCTTTGATTCCTTTTACTTTCTTTGTCATCAACACACCATTTTTATTCACCTAAATTCCAAAAAGTTAATTTACTTGAATATGAAAATCCTGTTTAATATAAAATGAAATTACCATTTTTTAACTCAAAAGCATATTTTTCTCATCTTAAAATTTTCAATGATCTTGTAAACTAGACTATTGGTTGGATTTTAATTGACTGGTGTTATTTGATTAATAAATTGTTAAAAATTATTAAAAATGAAAAATTAGTTTAACTTTTCAATACAGTTTAATCAAGCTATATTGTAATTAATAATTTTTATCCAATTGGTCCAATCGATTGTTCCAGTCCATTTCCAATAACATGGTAATTTTTATAACATAATAGCATGGGTTTTAAGAAACAAATATCATTTTTATAACATAATAGCTTGGGTTTTAAGAAACAAATATCATTTTTGTTTTCATTTTCATAATGAAAACATTGAATAAAATGAGTTTGATTAAAAATTTAAAAATAATTTTGACAAATGAAGATATGTGAAACTTAAAAACAACAAAAGAGATCTTTAAATAAATGGAGGATTTTGTTTTAAACAATTTTAAATATCAAATATATTACCATAGTTCAAATTATATGTAGGAATTTATTTTATTTTATTTTATTTTTCATGTTTCTATTAAAGAAAACAGGTGTCAAATATATTTTCATGTTTTCATTATTGAAAACAAATTTTATTATTACCTCCACTTGATTACATCATCTATAATATATTTATAGTTCTATATTATCATTCAAGCCTTCGATTGAGTTAGTATCATAAGTTAATCGGTATCAACTTAATTAATGAAATTTTTAAAATATCCTTCCTATTTAAGATAAGTTATATTATTCGAGAGTACTTTAATTTTTTATTTAAAATAATAATCAAAATATGCATATGAAGGATTTAAACCAATGACAATTGTATTTATTAAACTTTAAATTACCACCAAACTAAAACTTTATTTTAATTTTTATACATTTTAATATTATTATGCACACTTTATTATATCCATTAATTGTATATTTATATTATTATTATTTAAGCCCTAATTGAGTTAATGTCACGAGTCAATCAGATACCAACTCGATTAGGAAAATTACTAAAATACCCTTCCACATTTAAAATAAGTTATATTATTTGAAAGTACTTTAGTCTTTTTATTTAAAATAATAATAAAATTATGTATATGGAGAGATTTGAACCGACGCCAATTGCATTAGTAAAACTTTAAATTTACCACTAAACCAAAACTTTATTTTAATTTTTTTAGTATAAATCTCAAAATTATACATGAACTTTGATTTAATGTGCAATTGTATACATGAACTTTAATTTGGTGCAATTATATACATGAAACTCTAATTGTGGTTCAAATGTATGCTTGAAACTTTAATTTTGATTTAATCATACACATTTAAAGAATAAATACATTAATTTATTTTATATTGGATAAATATAATTGTTTATGTATGCAATATATAAACATAAAATGATGTTATATCAATAATTGTGTTAATAATTTACAAGAATTAGATCAAATCAAAATTTTATGTATAAAATTTCACAAAATCAAAGTTCATGTATACAATTGCACATTAAATCATAGTTCATGTATAGTTTTGAGATTTATTCTAATTTTTTATATATTTTAATTTTATTATGAACGCTTTATTACCTCCATCAATTGTATATTTATACTATTATTTAAGTCCCTAATTGGGTTGATATAAAGTCAACTAAGTATCAACTTGATTAGTAAATTTATTAAAATTTTCTTCTATATTTAAAATGAATTATATTATTCGAGAGTATTTTAGTCTTTTATTTAAATAATAATAAAAATATGCATATGGAGATATTTGAACCGATGCTAATTGCATAGGTAAAAATCTTAAATTTACCACTCAATTATAATTTTATTTTAATTTTTATACATTTTAATCTTATTATAAATACTTTATTACCTCCATCAATTGTAAATCTATAATATTATTTAAGCCATTGATTGAGTTGGTGTCATGAGTTAACTCATACCAACTTAGCTAAAGAAATTACTAAAATATCATTCCATATTTAAATTAAGTTATATTATTCTAATGTAATTTAATCTTTTACTTTTAAAAAACTAATAAAATTTGCATATAATGTAATTTAAACACGTACAATTTAATTTATCACTAAAAAACAAAATTTTATTTTAACATAATATTTATATATTTTTGTTTTAAACATCTAGTTTCCACATATGTACGTGATAGAATTTTTAATATAAATAATAATATTTAAATTTTTTTTATAAAATTACCAAAAGAATATCTCCTTAGCTTTTCTTCTTTGCCCATGGTGGGGTATCATCGTGCTCTTCAGAGTAAATGTTTGATTGTAATGCAACAACTAACATATATTCTCAACAGAATTAGTTTCCTTAAAATTCCATTTTCGTGCTGAAAGCTTTCTTCATGAGTCGATTCAGTTTTCCATCTAGACTCCTAATGTGAATGACCCATGCAAGTACATCATTCCTTCTAGGCCAACCAAGGTAATGTGGTGCGTATTTATGTTTGTTAAACTCACACAAATGTAACACCCTTAACCCGTATCCGTCGTCAGACTAGAGTTAAGAGGCATTACTGAACAAAAACATAATTCCAAACATTCACATATTCAAACAAATTATATTCGTAAATTTAAACACATGTCTAATTAAATATTTAATATACATTATTAAATATATTGCATTTCTGAATCATATCTCAAATAAAAACATCTTCATTAACAAATATAAAATTATGCATAAACTATTATTACAAACCAAACCATTATAGCTAACATCATTCCAACACACAAACAAGTACATGTATATTTATAAACATATAATTAACATGTACTAAAAATTCTTATAATTTCCTTAGGGTATTATTATACAATTCACTATTCATTTGGTCAATTTTCATCTCATTAACCGAATAGGTATATCACTATCATCGTTTTACTATCAACTTTGTTTCATCACAAACAATTATACAACCGTACATGAAAACATGTATATACATCCAATAAATTAATTTTTCTTGCAAACCAAACTAAACTAACCTATGCATATTTGATCACATGCATGTCTCATACCATGCATTTCCAAATATACATTAAACATATTTAACATTTGAGCTCATATTTATAAATGAATAAGCATACACCAAAAATCAAGTTGTCAAACCCTATTTGTTCATATTTGTTCATATATATATATATATATATATATATATATATATATATATATATATATATATATATATATATATTAAACTGAATGATCAACCACAACCAATTTTACTAATTACTTCAAACTATTTCCATCACATATCACACCATTCACATTTACTTTTCATTCATTTCACTTAACATTATAATCAAAACAAAATAAACCATTACCAAACATAACCAAAACCAAGCTTTAAAGTTAAGTCATATTCGCATGGCTCAATTTATACATATTCAAAGTTGAACAAAATACATATTAGCCTATACATGTCAAAAGTTTGAAAATAGACTTTTAAAAGTACCGAAAGTTGACGATAGTGTGGATGACTTGGGTCACAATCCCCGAGCTCGTAACTTACAACCAAAATCTCTGATATTGACAGACGTTACGAATCGGCTATTCGACTATTTTTGTTTTTCCCCGATCCAAGTCCGATTTCCTTTGTTCTTAATTTATATAATTTCAAATTAACCTCATTTAAATAAAATTTCATTCAATTTAATCCAACAACACATAATGGATAAATTACCATTTTACCCCTAATATTTTATACTTTTACAAATTAGTCCTAATTGCATAAATTACGAAATACACAAAATCTCACAACAACATAGTTGAGCCGAATCTTCTATATACTCATACTAATCCATTTATTTATCTATTTCATATTTTAGTCCCTTAATTTATTATTTTTTATAATTTAGTCCTAATTACTCAAAATCATCAAAAACTCCAATACAAAACATGTTAATCTAAAACATATTTTTTTTATATTTCCTCATCAAACATCACAAAACACAAATATTCATCAATAGCATAACACAAAATATTCACCAAAATCAAAAATTCAAGCATGGGTCGGATAGTATTCGAAACAACGATCTCAAAAACGTAAAAATCATCAAAAACCAAAACAAAACATACCTTAAAATTGAACCAACAATGGCCGAATACCTTGTTTCTTTTTTTCTTTTCTTTCTTCTTGTATTTTCGGCAACAACAAAGTATGAATGCATGGCTTTATTATTATTTTTATGTTATAATATAATATAGGTTAACTATTAACATGTTTTACTTATTTAACCTTATAAATATAATAACATAAACATATACTTTATTGGTACATTCGGCCATCACTAAAATAATGGATTATTTGCAACATAAATACTCCATATTAAAAAGCCACTATCAATTCAACCTTTATAATTTAGACTATCAAATTTTCAACTTACATGATTAAGTCCTTTTATCAAATTAAGCACACAAACAATCAAATTTTTGTACGAAATTTTCACACATGTAAATTCACATAAAATAAACACGAAAAATAATATTTAAATATTTTTCTGACTCAGGTTCGTGGTCCCGAAACCACCATTCCGATTAGGGTCTAAATCGGACTGTTACACTACATGCCTCTCTGGTTTTTCTTTTTGTTCACTGTAATCCCATCCCTTGTTGCTTTCTTGATCTTTTGAAAGTAATCCTTTGCTTCCTTGATTTCTGCGACAGAGTTTGGTTTTATTCCTTCGTAAATTTACTTTATTCTTGTGCAACCAGATTTTCCAGAGGAAAATTGCTAATCCTATGAGTACATCCTTTGTGAAGTCAATACCTACTTGTGCTTGTCCCATAGCTTGTGATAACCATTTCTTGATCTATCCTATGCTTAATTACATTCCCAAAACAAATGATTTTCGTCCTCTCTATTACCTTGACAAAGTGCGCATTTCGTGCTTATGGAATTCATTCTCCTTTTAATCATTGTCTTACAGGGAAGGGCCTCATTAAGAATTTTCCAAAGAAATATGATAACCTTGTATTGAAGCTTGAGGGACCAAAGGAATTCTCAAATCCTTTTTGGGACCTCTTAATTTGTTGTGTTAGTATTTCCTGTTTGCATATTATCAAAGGCTTGAAAATATGCAGATATAATCGAGAATTTTCCATCATGGGTGTGCAGCCATTTAAGTATTAGAGCACCCTGAACCTTGTGTCACGGGGTTAGATCTTTTGTCTTACGATTTACACGGCCTTAGGCGATCATCGGTCTTAACACCACAAGTGAGAACTCCCAAAACCGACGGTCAAGATTAAATTACACCGATGAACGAGATTAATCATATCCCTTAAATTATGGAATTTACAATATATACCGTATCAAATCGAATCTTTACAAGATATGATTCATATCAATCTCTTAAGATTAGTTATCAAAATAGCCTATGTTGTCATATCCTCATTATTGGGTCACCCAGGCTTCAATCTGACAGGCTTCTCCAATAACTTACTGAATCAAGCTAGTTCTTGTGGGCCAAATAATCTCATCTAAACAATATACCTCCATTAAATGCATTTGGTGCGTTGGTCATAGGCTTTAAACTACGACCCATGACACTTGAATTAAGTAATCGTCGCCTATTCAAGTTAGCAATAATGTCTCAAATCAGTACTTGATTAAGGGTCGTCGAACCATCTTGCGAACTCCATCTGTTGTCGTTTTGCCTGGCGATATTGTTGCTAACCATCTCCTTACCCATAAGGATGCCCTTTCAAGCCCAAGAATCACCTGACTTCGTCTGAGTCTAAATAAAATTATCCAATTTACAATATTTCTTGACAAGGTTTCTTGAAAGAGCCACCTTTGGCCATTTACATTTCTCCTTGCAATCATAGCCAGCAAGGTTTTATTCATAGCATGCATACTTCTTAAGCCGAGGCCCCCCAAAGATTTTCTAGAGAAGACTCAATTCCAGTTTATATAATGAATCTTCCTTCTACTTGATTTGTTGCCCCACCAGAAGTTTCTCATTAATTGGTCCATTTTATCATAAATGTTCTTTGGGGCTTGAAAACATGATAATTGGTATATGGGTACACTTGAAAGCACATATTTAATCAGGCTGAGCTTCCTTCCTTGCATAATAATTTGATTTCCACAGAGATAATGTGGACTCCATCTTATTAAGGATGGGTTGAAAGAAATTGCTTTTCTTGTTTAGGAACCCCAACCTCATCCCCAAATATTTACCAGTCTCCCCGGTAGCTCTTACCTGTAAAATACCTTTGAGCGTTCTTTCGAACTTTGGGTAGCAATTCTTACTGATCTTAAGCTCCAATTTATTATAATTGATGTGTAAGTGCAATATTGCTCCAAGATCCTTTTCATTGTGTGGCATGCCTCCTTATCCATCTTAAAAAAATCATCTGCAAAAAGTACGTAGGATATCGATATACTTAATCCTACTTTGAGATCATGGATTTGACCCTCTTTCTCCACCATACTAACAAAAAATTATAAGATGCTTTGACACCGAACAAACAGATAAGACAGAAACCTAAAAAAGTTCTTTCTAAATGTTGAATATACAATAAAGAAATTTGTTTGATGGAAGCAAAAACAATGATAAAAATGTGGAATATTCGTACCACGATTTGACCTGACCACTTGCATTGCTGCCAACTCGACTACATTTATTCTAGCAATTTCCCATACTTCCGTGTGGAGCTGAGCCACTGCTTATGTTTGGCCCTTCCTTTTCATTCTCTGTAATGCACCGGTATTAGTCCAGAAACGTCTCTCTCCTTTTTTCTTTTACCTCCACAATAATTTCTCTTCCCTAATCACGTTGTTTGTTCTTCACCTCATTTCTTTCATCTGTTACTTTGAAATCTTCTTAAACATACCACCTCTGCTTTTCATTTTTATTTCTTCTCTATTATCTGTTTCAACACAAATTTTAAAAAACAATGGCAATTCAGAAGAGTTCTTCCATACGCAATCTGCTTCAATCCTTACGAGCTGCTTCTTTTTCATCTATGGTAACTTATTAGCCTTTTCAATATATAACGTTGATTGTTATCATTGTTACTGCTTTTGTTTGCATGGAAAGTTGCTTCTTTTATATATATATATTGTTCTTTCGTGTTCATGATTGGATTTCTAATCTTTTTGATGATTGGGTGTGAATTTACCGTTTAACAACAAGATATTCATTGAGTATTCTCCAAATGATCAACTCATATCTTCGTAGAGATTGATTTAAATGTCCAATGTATGTTAGATAAGAACAACAAAGTCTCTTTTAAGATGACAGTGTTTTGTACAGTTTATTGTAAATGCTGGATTAATATGCTTTTTTAGTACATGTTTATAGATTGCAAATGATCATAGGTTCACATCTCAGGCTTATTCTCCAGCAACGACTAAACCATCTGGTTACAGGTAACTTACATGAACACTAAAAACTAATCATTTTTTGTCGATAAGAGTTGTCGGTAAAACCCTGACGCAACCATGACAATTTTTTTCTTTTTAGCTACGAATGCATGAATGTCTTTATTATTAGCGACAAATAATTGGGTTTGGACAAAAAGTACACTGGAGAGTTTGTCTTTATCACGTTTCTTTAATAAATATTATAAAATTTCTTTTATGAACTTTCTTTTCATTTTAATAAAACCTTGCATCAAATATAAACTTTAATATTAATTATAAATTTCTTATAAAAATAAGTTGATCCTACTTTTATTTGGAATTTGATCTTTATCCTTTATAAAAATCTGTAGTCCAATTGAGTAACACTTTTAAATGTTATCATTAAATCACCAACTTGAAAATCAACAAAATAATCATTCATATGCAATAAATTAGTAAAATATACCGTTCAACAATTTTATATATAATAATTAGCAAAAATTAATATAGATTCATGCATTTACCAATAATTAAATTAAATTTTATGAAATTAAAGTAGAAGAATTATTTTTTAATTCTAGAAAGTAGAGGGATGAAATTTTAAATTAAACTAATTTTTAAGATAGAGTTTATCCAATAATTTAATCTATTAAGGTGCATTTATTTATTTTAATAAATACATAAAGTGGTGACTTTAGTGACGATGAGGATGCGGATGTGAATTGGGATAAACTTGGATTTGGATTGACCCAAACCGATTACATGTACGTTATGAGCTGTTGTAAAGACCAAAGATTTCTAAAAGGACAGCTCTGTCGATATGCCAATATCGAGTTAAGCCCTTCCGCAGGTGTCTTAAACTATGGACAGGCAAGCCATGCTCTATCTCAATATTATCAATAATGCAATTTCAAATATATTCAAACATAATCTTGAAAATCGAATCTCAATATCTACTATCTTTCTTTTTGATTCCGTAATTGACAAACCCAAATTTAAATTTCGGCTAAAAATGGTGATAAAGATGATAAAGGAAGGCCCCCCCCCATAAGCTTAGAATGAAATAATGAAAGCTAAAAACTGTTGACTATCCAGGGCGTATACGAAGGCATGAAAGCTAACAGGACACAAGATGGGCGAATTCTTCTATTCCGAGCAGACCAAAACGCAGGTCGAATGAGGCACGGGGCTGAAAGAATGTGCATGCCATCCCCTTCCATTGACCAATTTATTGATGCAGTTAAGGAAACTGTATCGGCTAACAAGCGTTGGGTAATTTTGACAAACACAAACAGTGCATTCCCTGAAAAATTACCCTTGGGTTTGTTTTAACAATGTATGAATTTCAGAATCGATTACTTGCAGATTCCTCCTCCAGGAAAAGGGTCACTGTATGTTAGGCCTATGCTTCTAGGGACTGGTCCTATATTAGGCTTGGCACCTGCTCCGGAATATACTTTCCTCATTTATGTTTCCCCTGTTGGTTACTATTTCAAGGTAGACTTGTTTATTATATATATATTCAAAGTATTTTTAAAACAATTTGGATGAAGACTCAATTGTATTCTGATAATCCTGGAATCAGGAGGGTACTGCACCTTTGAACTTATACATCGAGGAAGAATATGTTAGGGCTTCTCCTGGAGGAGCTGGAGGAGTGAAGTCAATCACCAACTACGCACCAGTGAGTAACATTTGTAAATGTCTCTTTGTGTTCATCAAAAATCAATTTATTTGATCCCTTTTATTGCAGGTTATGAAAGCAATTACCAAAGCCAAAGACCGAGGATTTTCTGATGTCTTATATCTTGACGCCATTAATAAAAAGTATCTGGAAGAGGTCTCCTCTTGTAATATTTTCATTGTTAAGGTATCCATCAGCTTCAAGTACATGAAAAAAAGCTTTAAAAAGTATCACTGATTTGTTAGAAACCCCTTTTTTCAGGGAAATGTGATTTCAACTCCGGCAACAAATGGGACTATTCTTGAAGGGGTAACTCGAAAAAGCATCATTGAGATTGCGAAGGATCATGGTTACCAAGTGAGTGAATTGATTTAGAAATTAATGTGTTTGGGGTTTAAGGTTTAATACAGGATTAATGTATTAGGTCGAGGAACGGTCGGTTGCGGTTGATGAATTGGTTGATGCCGATGATGCGGTCGTTGAGAGCACCAAAAATAACCTATTTCCTGTAAAATAATAAAAATAGAAAAAGAATAGTAAAGGGAAAGTAGGGTCGAATCCTCAGGAACCGGATTATACGAATGCTTGTTTCTCGAAATCCTGGACAGAATTGTGCCCAAGAAAACTTGCGTTCCTGGAAAAAATAAAAAAAAATAGATTTTAAGAATTGATTTTGGAAGCGAAAATAAAATTAAAACAGATTTTAAAGTTTATTGAAATTATGATTACGAAAACAATAAAAATAATAAAAAGAGTTTTAAGTGAAAAGAAATTCTTATGGGAAAGTTCCAGCCTCCGGTTGTCTCATTCCGCCTTGGGCTCAATCCTTGGCTTTCGGATGATCCTTCTCGACTCGAGTAAGCCAGTTATAGTGGAAGAGGACGCCTACGACCACCAGCTCCAAAGATTAGACTTACGATTTTTAGGGAACCTGACTCTAGCCAGTAATCTATGCTAGATCAACGCTTCTCAATGGCGAATCCCACGCCATTTTGTCTCTTTGGCTCGCCAACCTCTGACGCAGTAAGTTAACGAACCGACTATGCAATCCTTCCAAAACATACAAAGCGGCCGCCTTTGCATATGCTGAAAAGCTTACTTCTTAAGGGCCATGGATGAAGCGCCACCAGTAGTCTTGAAGAAACGATGAATACTTGGCGAGAAGGCTAAGTACGGATTCTAGGCCTCAAGAACCTTTTTTGGGGAAATATTGACAACTTTTGGCTAGAAGGGTTTTAGTGGCTCATGATAATAGAGGGAAAGCAAATAAATAAAAATATGGAAAAAGAAATTTTATTAAAAAGAAATATGAAAGAACAAAAGACTTTTGGAGGAGAGTGTTTACAGAAAAAGATCCTCCCAAATAGAGTCACTTCACTCCCTATTTATAGTGCTAGGGAGATAGTCTAATTGAACTTAAATTCTAAAAAGATAAATACATTTAATTAAAGATAAACAAAGATAATTAAAATAAAATCCTAAATTTGAATAATCCTAATAATTATCTTAATATTAATTATCCTAATAGAATAAAATAAAATAGAGTCTTCCAAAATAAAATCTCTTCTATTTGCTTTTAAGTCCTTGTGCCTTCCATGTTCGCACTTTTGGCACCATATTTGTCCCACGTTGCATATTGGCCCATTTAATCTCCAAATTGACGCTTTTTCCCTTGAATTTACTTTTCACCTCCAATTTAGTCCCTAAAAGATAAAAAGACATAAATAGCTCAAATTAGTAGGCTCAAGCTCAAAATAAACACATGATTAATATATAAAAACACGTCATTTTAGAGTATTATCAAATTCCCCCCTACTTAGCCCATGCTTGCCCTCAAGTATGGTTCCTATCGACTGTGAAAGCTAGATTCTGCCATAAAAGAAATACCACTCCAAAGTTTCATAAAAATTAGTTAAAAACGCATATGAAAAATAAAGAGACCTCTAAGCTTGCTTTAAGTAAAACAGAAAAAGTATTCCAATTATTTCACACAAAAATTAAGATCGACTTGAGTTATGCCATTTAGGTAAATTACCAAACCTACTAAGACACCTTAATTATTTCCTCCTTTAGTCCCCGAAGTGCAACTTTATTAGTACTTATTTTTTCTTTTTTTTTTCCTTTTTTGATTTTTTTATTTTTTAAATTTTATTATTATTTATTTACTTAGGAATATATTAAACCTTTTGACGCGAAGAGAGATGACAACCCAAGCACCCCACCTAAGGTTACTCATTAACATACTCCTAAAATTATTTATTTCCGGTTAGCGAAGTTTTACCCAACACGTCACATAACCTTTTGACGCAAAGTAGAATGACAACCCAAGCACCCTACCCCGGTTACTCAATCAGTCACGATTTGAGCCATACTCATAACCTCAGCTAGCGGAGTTTTACTTGTCACGTCACACAACCTTTTGACTCGAAGTAGAATAACAACCCAAGCACCCTACCCCAGTTACTCAGTCAGTCACGATCTAAGCTGTACTCATAACCATGGAAAACATTTATTAAAAATTAAACGATATTTAAAATTCTTGAGAACTCAGGAAAGAAAAAAATTTAAGTGTCAAAAATAAGTTTTAATAATCACCTAATAGCCATGAACATTAATTAAGCATGCAATCATTTTAAGTGTTCACTTTATATTAAACTTGATCAATTTTACGAAAAGCAAGATAGAATTAACCCTATTAATCACAATTATTTTTAGCCTAATAAAAATAAAACAGTGAAGATGGAATCAATTATGGGAAAAATCATAACTTCCTTAGAAGGTAAGAATCATGCATGAAAGTCAAACAGTAGGCAATTCCTGGTAAAATCTTGGGCATGAAAAGCAGCAGGATATTCTTAAAATAAATAGGCGTAAACGAGCACAAAACAACAAAGAACAACAATATGACAAAAAAAATAGCAGATAATAACAAGAATAACGAAGAATGCCTCCCCACTTAAAACACATAGTCCTCGATGTGAAAGTAAAAGGAAAACAAATAGGTGGAGAAAAAAAGTTTAGAAAAACTCCCCATGTAGTTACTGGTCGGTTGGCGCTACGGTGGAGAAGAAGATGGCGAAGCGGCAAGAGGTGGAGACAGGGGTGAGTGATGTGTGCAATGTTGGCTCGGCTTGTGTTCTCACCATGGTGGCTAAGAAATCGGTGGGTGGTGGAGGAGAAAGGAGTCGGTGGTTATGGAGAAATTTGGGGGAAAAAAAAATGTAAGGTTTGGGGGTTTTATTTGCTGAAAAGGGGTGTTTGGCTGCAGGTTTTGGGGATTCTAACGCTGGAATAGGACTGTTTGGCTGCAGAGATATGGCATTCTAGGCTGGAATAGAACTGTTTGACAGCATGGATAGGGTTGTTTTGGTGCACACTTTCTGTCTTTTTTTTCCTTCGTATTTTCGCTTCATTTCACCTAGATGGAAGAAGAGAAATTTATTAATATTTAAATAAAATAAAAAGAAAATAATAAATAATAAATAATAAAAGAAAAAAATAAATAAATAAATAAATAAAAATAAAAATAAAAATAAAAATAAAAATAAAAAAAAAAGATTGGGTTGCCTCCCAACAAGCGCTTGTTTAACGTCGTTAGCTCGACGCCTTGAACGGTTTTATGGTAGTTCTAATTGAATTTTCTCGGCCGTGTGGGCCTGGAAATTCTCGTAAAATGGCTTCAGCTGTTGACCATTGACTGTGAACCACTTTCTTGATTCTTCACTCTCTATTTCAACTGGGAATAGCTTTAATACGGAGTTATAAAGCAAAACTCTTTGTCCTACTGAGAAATGCTTTTGAACTATATTTTTGTCATGAAACATCTTTGTTTTGTCCTTATAAATTCGAGCATTCTCGTAGGCATCATTACGAATTTCCTCCAATTCTTGAATGTCCAATTTCCTTGCCTTCCCTGCGGGCTCTAACTCCATGTTACATTGTCGAATAGCCCAATAAGCTTTATGCTCCAACTCTCTTGGTAGATGACATGCTTTGCCAAAACAAGTCGATCTGGGGTCATGCCAATTGGTCCCTTATACGCCGTCCGATAGGCCCAAAGCGTGTCATTGAGTCAAGACTCAATCCTTACGGTTGGGTCGAACCGCTTTTTCTAAAATTGACTTGATCTCCTGCTTGAAACCTCTGCTAGGCCGTTCGTTTGGGGATGGTAGGTGTTGCTATATCGATGATGAACCCCATATTTTGATAATAGTGCCTCCATGACCTTGTTGCAAAAGTGGGTACCACGATCACCGATCAAAGCTCGAGGTGTTCCAAACCTAGAAAAATAGTTCGTTTAGAAACTTCACAACAAGATTAGCATTATCATTGCGAGTAGGCTTTGCTTCTATCCACTTAGGAACATAGTCTACGCAAGAAGTATATATCGCTTCCAAACGAAGAAATAAAGGGCCCATGAAATCAATGCCCTATACATCAAAAATCTCACATACATGAATGGGGATAGGGCATTTGATTTCGTCTAGTGATATTACCAGTATGTCGACATTTATCGCAAGACTTACGAAGTTAAACGCGTCGCGAAAGATTGTAGGCCAATATAGCCCACACTCCAATACCTTGTGAGCTGTCCGCTTAGGGCCAAAGTGACCTCCACAAGCTTCTGTGTGACAAAAAGTAAGGATAGAGGTTACCTCCGTTTCTGGAACACATCGTCGTATTATCTGATCTGAGCAATATTTCCACAAGTATGGATCGTCCCATATGTAATTCCGAGTTTCGCGTCTAAGCTTGTTTTTTACGGATTGAGCTAACTCAGTGGGCAGCGATCCCGTGGTTAAAAGATTAACTATGTCTGCATACCACGGATAGTAAGCCTCGGTTGAGAATAAGCTTTCATCGGGGAACTCATCCTTTATGGGATCATCATCAAATGGAGTTTTTATCCTACTCAAGTGGTCGGCCACCAGGTTTTCACACCCCTTTTTGTCACGAATCTCGATGTCAAATTCTTGGAGCAGTAAAATCCACCTAATGAACCTTGGCTTTGCTTCCTTCTTTGCGATTAAGTACCTAAGAGCTGCATGCATGGTCAGAAAAAATAATCACCTTAGATCCCAGTAAATATGATCGAAATTTATCTAAAGTAAACACAATAGCTAAAAGTTCTTTTTCTGTGGTTGTGTAGTTGCTTTGTGCAGCATCTAGGGTCTTTGAGGCGTAACAGATGACATGAGGCTCTTTCGCTATCTTTTGTCCTAATACGGCTCCCACGCTACATTCGCTTGCATCGCACATAATTTCAAAGGGATAGTTCCAGTCTGGTGCTTGTACTATAGGGGCGGTTACCAACTTTTGCTTAAGTGTATCAAAAGCCTCCTTGCATTTTGAGTCAAACTTAAATTTTTTGTCTTTCTGCAACAGCTCGCACAATGGTTCAGCTATTTTTGAGAAGTTTTTTATAAAACGCCTGTAAAATCCTGCATGGCCAAGAAAAGAACGTATCTCTCTAACAATAGAGGGATATGGCAAAGAATTTATAATGTCAATTTTGGCCTTATCAACCTCAATTCCCTTAGATGAGACTATATGACCTAGAATCAAACCTTTGTCTACCATAAAATGACACTTTTCATAGTTCAAGACAAGATTAAATTCTATGCACTTGTTCAAAATTATCGTAAGGTTTTCAAGGCATTCAGTAAAACAGTTTCCATACACGGTAAAATCATCCATAAAAACTTCAATAATTTCTTCTACATATTCAGAAAATATACTCATCATGCATCTCTGGAAGGTAGCTGGTGTGTTGCAAAGTCCAAATGGCATCCTCCTGTATGCAAACGTGCCGAACGGGCATGTAAAAGTGGTCTTTTCCTGGTCTTCTGGCGCAACAGGGATCTGAAGGAAACCTGAATATCCATCAAGACAACAAAAGTAAGTTTTACCAGCTAAACGTTCAAGCATTTCATCTATAAAAGGAAGAGGGAAATGATCTTTTCTAGTATAAGCGTTCAACTTCCTGTAATCGATACAGACACGCCACCCGTTCTGCACTCGGACCGATACTAAGTCACCCTCAGTATTTTTCTTTACTGTCACCTCCGTTTTCTTGGGCACGACTTGTACCGGACTTACCCATCTGCTGTCAGAAATGGGGAAAATGATGTCAGCATCCAGCAGCTTAATTATTTCTTTTTTCACCACCTCCATCATATTCGGGTTTAAGCGTCTTTGTGTCTCTCTCCTTGGTTTCGTGTTCTTCTCCAAGTAAATCTTGTGGGTGCATGTCAAAGGGCTTATCCCCTTCAAGTCAGCAATGGTCCAGCCAATCGCCTCCTTATGACTCTTTAGTACCTGGATCAAACTTTCCTCCTCGGGTTTAGAGAGTTTATTTGAAATTATAATGGGTAAGGTATTACCTTTTCCTAAAAATGCATACTTGAGATGCGCGAGAAGTGGTTTCAATTCCAAATCTGGAGCTTGCACAACAGAAGGTAGAAGTTTAGTTTCTGATGGTGATAATAATGTCTTAACAAATTCATAATCATCATATCTATATTCAGATTCGGCTTCATAAGTTGACTCAAAAGTCTCATCCACTAATGAGTTAATCAGGTCAACGCGGTTTACGCTCAAGATTTCGCTTGGATGGCTAATGGCATCGTAAACATTGAATTTCACGATCTCCCCCATCAAATTCCATCGTAAGAGTGCCGCTTCGGACATCGATCTTGGTGCTAGCAGTACTAAAGAAGGGTCGGCCCAACAGGAGGTCTGAAGATCCAACAGTGTTGTCCTCCTCCATCTTAATTACGTAGAAATCTGCAGGGAAAATAAGTTCATTAACTTTTACCAAGACGTCCTCGAGGACTCCTTCGGGATGCACAATAAATCTGTCTGCCAATTGAATAATAACACCTGTCTTTGTCAAAAAACCCGCGTTAAGTGATTCATAAATAGAATAAGGCATTACATTTATTGAGGCCCTTAGATCACACATAGCCTTCTTAATTTCCAAATGGCCAATTTTGCATGGAATAGCGAAAATACCCCTATCTTTGCATTTAACCGGTATTTTTCGCTGTAGAACTGCGGAAACATTCTCACCAACACTTACTTTTTCATTACCTGTTAGTTTTCGTTTGTTGGTGCAAAGTTCTTTGAGGAACTTAGCATACCGCGGAATCTGTCTAATGGCATCTAACAGTGGTAAGTTGATCTCAACATTCCTAAATGTTTCGAGGATCTCCTTGTCTTCCATACTTTTTCGACACTGATTTAATCGTCCTGGGAATGGAGGTTGGATTTTCGGCAGTGGGGGTTTCGCTCGGATCTGTTCGTCGTTTCTTGGAGTTTCCTGGGTGATTTCTTGACCAAGATTCTTCCAGAAACTGGTTCCAGGATCTTTTCGCTTCGTAACGTTACTGCATTCGCATTCTGCCTCGGGTTTGGTTCTGTTTGTGATGGCAGTTTCCCTTGAGAGTTTAATTTCTCAATTGATGTGGTCAACTCCCTTATGGATGCTTCAGTTTTTTGCTGAAAACCCTTCATTTCTCTTTGGAAATTGAGAGTTTGCTGTTAAAAATCAAGGACATTAGTTGCTAATTTATTGACTAAAGTTTCTAAAGAATTACCTGAATTTTGCGACTGTTGTGGGGCTCGATTTTGGTATGGTTGGTTATATCGTGGATTAGCCCCATAACTAAAATTAGGGTGGTCCCTCCATCCTGGGTTGTAGGTATTGGCGTAAGGGTCATATCGTCTTTGTGGTGGCCCAGGAAAATTTCCCACTGCATCTAAATGGGCCATAGAATCGTCACACGATCAAGACGATCATCGTATGTTCGTGTAGCACATATTCCACATACTGGCTGGTTTTGATTTTTTCGTAAGAAGGAATTCACAATATTAGTAAGTCTATCAAGTCTATCTTCAATGGTAGAATTACTTAGCTGGTGAACCCTTCTAGGGGTTCAGATTGGCTCGAAATTGCTGGGAATTCGCACCATTGTGGAGATTAAGTCTCTTGCTTGTTGTGGAGTCATGTTGACTAACGCTCCTCCACTCAAGCATCTACCATATTCATCTCCATGGGTTTCAAGCCTTCATAAAAGTCTTGGAGCAAAGATCGTTTCATTATACCGTGTTGTGGGCAACTTGCACACAACTTCTTAAATCACTCCCAATAGTCGTATAGAGTCTCTGCGTCTTTTTGTCTTATGCCCACGATTTCTCTTCTTAACTCAGCCACTCGTGATGCAGGGAAAAACATGTTAAAAAATAAACAAGATAGATCATCCCAAGTTGTAATGGATCCAGGAGGTAAATAAAATAACCATTCCCTAGCTGAATCTACTAGGGAAAAAGGGAAAGCGCGCAATTTAATTTGATCCTCAGTTACCCCCTGAGGTTTCATACTCAAACAAACCATATGGAATTCTTTTAAATGCTTATAGGGGTTTTCATTTTGTAACCCACGGAAAGTTGGCAGTAGCTGAATCAAGCCTGACTTTAATTCAAAATCAGTATCCATAGTAGGATACGCAATGCATAGTGGCGGTTGTTCGTCTTGCCGCCGGCCGGTTGTCGAATTGTCGAGCCATAAGTTGAGGTGTTAAATTAGGGTTTTCGTCAACCCTAGTGTTCAGCACTTCTTCAGGGGAATCGACTTCTTCTTCTTTACTTTCTAACGTTTGAGTAGGGTTTTTGTTAACCCTAGACTCTATTTCGTCGTCGATTCTAATTTCTGGCGGTGGATTGCTTTGAGTTCCAACCACCACTGACTGTTTTTTCCTTAGTTTTGTTTCCTTTCGATTAGCTTTTGCAGTCTTTTCGATTTCTGAGTCGAACGCAAGAGTACTTGGAGCAGATCTGGTCATAGAAAACAAAGAAAAACAAGATTAGTATGTTGCCGATCCCCGGCAACGGCGCCAAAATTTGATGCGGTCGTTGAGAGCACCAAAAATAACCTATTCCCTGTAAAATAATAAAAATAGAAAAAGAATAGTAAAGGGAAAGTAGGGTCGAATCCTCAGGGACCGGATTATACGAATGCTTGTTTCTCGAAATCCTGGACAGAATTGTGCCCAAGAAAACTTGCGTTCCTGGAAAAAATAAAAAAAAAATAGATTTTAAGAATTGATTTTGGAAGCGAAAATAAAATTAAAACAGATTTTAAAGTTTACTGAAATTATGATTACGAAAACAATAAAAATAATAAAAAGAGTTTTAAGTGAAAAGAAATTCTTATGGGAAAGTTCCAGCCTCCGGTTGTCTCATTCCGCCTTGGGCTCAATCCTTGGCTTTCGGATGATCTTTCTCGACTCGAGTAAGCCAGTTATAGTGGAAGAGGACGCCTACGACCACCAGCTCCAAAGATTAGACTTACGATTGTACTAGGCCAATTTCGGCCCAATCTCATTTACAAATTAAAACCCCATTTACAAAACACTAAACCCCTTAAAACCCAAACCCATTCTCACTTTTACAAACCTAAATATTATTAGCCCAATACCCTAAACTAACCTACCCTAATCCAAAAACCCCTAACCCAATAAGCCCACTAAACAAAACAAGCCCAAACCAATACCAAATCCCTAGCCCAAGACCAGAATCGGGAAACCCTAGTCCCACTTGGCCTCTGACTCAGCAGCTACCACTGATCGAGTCTCCCACTTGCCCACTAACCTTCTGACACCAACACTGGCCACCTGCTCCACTATGCCTCTGCCACCGCCGTTCGCCCATGCCCTGCAAGAAACACACGAAAAGACAACAATATTAGATTAATATTGACAAGTGGTTATAAAAACCAAAGGGAAATACTTTGTATGGGGTTGGGGTTTTTGACAATACATAGATGTATTTCAAAACAAATAAACAGATTGTAAAAGAAAACAGGTTATAAAGCCGATGGTAAAAAACAGAAAAGGGGTTCCCCCTTTGGCAATTCCAAAATCAGAAAAAAGAAAGCATTTGGTAATCCTAACCAAACTTCAACAATCAATTTCTAAAAGCAATTTCAAAATACCAAGAAGAGGGCAATATCATTGAATCAGACTAAAACCTAAGGTGAATCCTTTTATTTACTTTTCGTTCTCTTTCGATTTTTTTTCTTTTTTTCTATATCTAAATATATAAATATAAATAAAAATAATATTAGAAAATAAAAAAAATTTGAATTTTTTACCTTCTCCTACCATGTGCACTGGTGGTCATCATCAACGCGCATGAGCTTCGCAATCTGTTCGATAACCGGCCCCCCTGGCCGGAGCTCTCCCCTTTCCCCTCTTCTCTTCTCTTCCTTCTCTCCTCTCCTTTTTTTTTTTTTCCTTTCAGCTGCACAAATGAAAAAAACAAAATTTTTTAACTTTTATAGAGGACCAAAACGCACCGTTTTGGTCCCCCCCTTAACCAATAAAACGACGCCGTTTGAACGTGGGTCTGGTCGACCCGACCCGCATCAGGTCAGATTCGCGTGTTTTTTAAAGTGGAAGGGCTATTTGCGCAATCAGCCCTTCCGCATTTCACAATTTTACAATCAAACTCGTTGTTATTTTTAATTTGGCCCAACTGTTTATTTCGACTTCTAATTTCATCCCTAACGGTGCGCTGCGTTTTGAGGAAAGGGGGTTTATTGCGTTTATGGCCCCTCTACGTTGAGCGCGAGTTATAATTTCATCCATTTCTTTAGTTTTTATTCAAATTTGCCCCAGGATTCCGTTCTTAGTTCGATTTAATCCTTTTTCGTGTATTTGCAAAATTCTTTTTACATATTATTAATATTATTACTATTATT
Source organism: Gossypium arboreum (assembly GCF_025698485.1). Classification (NCBI taxonomy): domain Eukaryota; kingdom Viridiplantae; phylum Streptophyta; class Magnoliopsida; order Malvales; family Malvaceae; genus Gossypium; species Gossypium arboreum. The sequence goes on along the minus strand of NC_069074.1, from coordinate 25,952,613 downwards.
TTATTTCTATTATTATCTTTATTATTACAGTTATTATTATTTTCATTATTGTTATTTTATTAATTTATTAATTATTTTAAAAAGTATTATTATTACCAATAATTATTATTATTATTATTATTATTATTATTATTATTAATATTAATATATGTATATTATATATGTATATATTCGTACATTTATATATAGTATTATTTTAATAACTTTATTTTAATATTACTATTATATTATATTTATTTTAATACATATGCTTCATTATATTTCTAATAGTATTATTATTAGTTGTTATTTATTTCTAATATGTATATAATATGTAAACGTTTTACTATTATACGTATTTTACTCATACGTTATGTATAGAAATTTTAATATTATATTTTGTATATATCATTGTATATATTTTAATATTATTAGTTATATTTTTCTTTTACACTATTATACACATATTTCTAATATTATATTGTATATACTATTGTTTATATATCTATATATATGTGTGTATGTATTTATGTAGTGTACAAAATAGTTTTTTATTATTCTTATCATTTCTAAGGTATGCATATACTGTATATGTTCTATGTGTGTTGTATGGATTATTAATATTGCTAAATATACATATATCATCTTACATACGCATTCTTAATATTATTATTACGTGTATACATTCATTATTTTCATTTCGTGTTCAATTCTATTATTACATTATACCTTCATCTTTTCTAATATTATTGTCACCTCGATTATTTGTTTCAATATATTCATAGCTCTTTCATTTATTGATTTTTATTTCATATTATTTTACTTTGCATTATTTCAAAAAATATTCTTATTCATGATTTAAATCAATTTCAATAATCAAGACAATATACCGATTTAACATTAAGTCATCGAGTTCATCGCTATGTTGGGTGAACGTCAATTGACTCGTGTTAAAGCAATATACCCTTCTCAAAAAAACGGAATAGACCAAAATTTCTCGTTCTTTTAATCGGATTATGATTAAAATTTTACATTGAACTCTTATTTTTGAAAATCAAGACAACACGTGTTTATGAGATACCAATTTTGGACGTCGCGAGGGTGCTAATACCTTCCTCGCGCGTAACCGACTCCCGAGCCCTACTTTTTCTCTGGATTTTGACGTAGACCCTAACTTAGCCTTCTTTTGTTTTAAAAATAGATCTAATAGGTGTCCGATCACACCTATAAAAAAGGATCGGTGGCGACTCCTTTTTATTTCAAAATCGAACTTCAGTTTTCAAACTTTTTCACTAGATCGCCACAATTAGCGACCCCAAACAGAAATTTTTACGTCGCTACAACGATTTTTAGGGAACCTGACTCTAGCCAGTAATCTATGCTAGATCAACGCTTCTCAATGGCGAATCCCACGCCATTTTGTCTCTTTGGCTCGCCAACCTCTGACGCAGTAAGTTAACGAACCGACTATGCAATCCTTCCAAAACATACAAAGCGGCTGCCTTTGCATATGCTGAAAAGCTTACTTCTTAAGGGCCATGGACGGAAACGCCAGCCCGTAGTGTGAAAAAACGATGAATACTTGGCGAGAAGGCTAAGTACGGATTCTAGGCCTCAAGAACCTTTTTTGGGGAAATATTAACAACTTTTGGCTAGAAGGGTTTTAGTGGCTCATGATAATAGAGGGAAAGCAAATAAATAAAAATATGGAAAAAGAAATTTTATTGAAAAGAAATATGAAAGAAAAAAAGACTTTTGGAGGAGAGTGTTTACAGAAAAAGATCCTCCCAAATAGAGTCACTTCACCCCCTATTTATAGTGCTAGGGAGATAGTCTAATTGAACTTAAATTCTAAAAAGATAAATACATTTAATTAAAGATAAACAAAGATAATTAAAATAAAATCCTAAATTTGAATAATCCTAATAATTATCTTAATATTAATTATCCTAATAGAATAAAATAAAATAGAGTCTTCCAAAATAAAATCTCTTCTATTTGCTTTTAAGTCCTTGTGCCTTCCATGTTCGCACTTTTGGCACCATATTTGTCCTACGTTGCATATTGGCCCATTTAATCTCCAAATTGACGCTTTTTCCCTTGAATTTACTTTTCGCCTCCAATTTAGTCCCTAAAAGATAAAAAGACATAAATAGCTCAAATTAGTAGGCTCAAGCTCAAAATAAACACATGATTAATATATAAAAACACGTCATTTTAGAGTATTATCAGCCGATGAAGTTTTTTGCACCGGAACCGCTGTTGGAGTTGCTCTGGTTGGTAGCATTACATATAGGAACAAAAGGTAATAACCCCAGCAGTCGTAATACAATGTTAGTGTCAAGGTTTTATGATTTTCTTCATATTCACAGCAAGGAGTGGTACTAAGTGAAGCATATTTATGTGCAGAACTGAATTCAGATCAGAGGGTAGATTGGTGTGCCAGCAACTGTACTCGACTCTCGTGGGACTTCAAACTGGTCACATTGAGGATAAAAAAGGATGGACCCTAGAGATCAACTAAGATCTTTAATGCTGAAGGCTTATAATTTGCTATATTATAAATCCCGTTCGCATAACGAATATAATTATTAACTTCAATAAAAATCGAGTTAATATGTAATTGTTGATTTCATACTTAAAAAGAATAAAAATTTATGGACCTAATTTATCGATTTCGTTCAACATCAATTTTATTATTTAAATCACTAAATGAGTTGGCATTGTAAATTAAGAGCACTAACTTGATCAAGAAAATTATTAAAATGCTCTTTCATGTTAAAAATAAATTATATTATTGTGATACCAAATAAATAATTTGGGTATGGTAAGACTTGAACACATGTCATCTACGTTAATAAAACTTTAATTTATCATTCGACCAAGGGCTGAGTCAAGAAATTTAGATTGTGGGGTTGATTTTTTTATAAATTAAAACATTTATAAAAATCATGTAAACTAAGGATTAATATTTGATATATTGTCGATGTATAGGTCTCATTAAGTCTAGGTGGGATTTGGATGGGCGGTTGGATGCATTTAGTTTACTTTTTGCCTCACACTATAGTATCGTTACAGTATCTAATCTCACCGCCACCGTTATTTTTATATTAACCGCACGTAAATGTACTACCCATCCAAACTTAGCCCTAATCATGAGCTAATACAAAATTTTAGGCTTGCTTTTTAAGCCCGGGCTTGGCCCAAAACTTTGTCCAAACTTAACCCAAATAGAATTACTAAACTTGAGTTCGGCCAACCCGTCTATATTAAAATTTTCTTATTGTTTTTATATAAAACAAAATTTTAAAATATAATACATCAAATTCACTAAAAATATTAAAATAAATATTTCCTAACAAACTAAAAATACATTACAAAAAAGTCTTTATACTTAAAAATACCAAGATAGTTGCAATTTAACAAGCAAGTGTCTCTAAAATAGTAGCAAAATTAATAATAAAACAATAGTGATATAATATCCGAACAATAACAACAAAATAGTAGTAATATAATAGCAAAATAACATCGAGATGGTAAAAAACAACAGTAAACAACAGGGAAAAAATTTTTTAGACAATTTTGGGCCTAACCCGAGTCAAAAAAATCTTACCTGAGGCTTAACCTATTTAGAAATAAGACCTTATTTTTTGTCAAAACCTATTTTTCGGGCCTATATTTTTTATCAAACCCTCACACTTTTTGGGTGGGCCTTTGAATTTAGGAGGGTGACCCGATCCATGATCAAGTATAGGTCTTATGCACAATCAACTAATAATAAAATGACACATCACCATTGTATTAAAATAAAAAAAATTAAAAGACTTGAATATAAATAGTATTAACTTTATTAAATGTAATTAAATATTAATTATTAATAATAAATTATTTTATTTTTATTTTTAAGTTTAGATTATTGATTTGGAGTCTCAAATTTTATATTTATTTATATTCAACTATTATAATTAATATTTATTCTATAAACCCTTCAATAATTTTTTTCTTCACAATAAAAAAAATGACATCAAAACAAATGAATATATATGATTAGTATCAACACTTCAAATAATGTGATAAATATGCGTAGCATATACTAATCTGCTAGTGGTTTAATGCATGGGAAGCCTCCTTTTAAATCTATCATTTTAAAATTTTAAAACAAAACAATGCATGAACCATAAATCAATTATTATTATTATTATTATTATTATTATTATTATTATTATTATTATTATTATTATTATTAATGCTTTAAAAATATCATTTAAATTTTAAATCTTTTTCAAATAAATTGGAACCGACCCTAAATCCAGCAACTTTTTTAAATGCAGGATCAATAGTAATGCATTAAGTAAGTAAAAGTTAAAACAAAAATTAAGTAAAAGATACTTTCTCTAAATTTAATTAGTATGAAATTTTCATTGTAATAATTTAATTCAAAACTTTATGATCTAAGAACATGAATAAAAATACCCTTTTAAAAAAATAAAATTGAATTGATTTATAATAAATATTAACAATGTTAACAGTTGTATTTAAATTTTAAAATTTAAAAATAGAAAGATTAAATTTTTAAAATGAAAATACAATGACTAAATTCTAAATTTTCGAAAAATATAGAGACTTATGACATCTATTAGCTAAAATAAATACGCAAAAACTAATAAATTAAACTACACCTAAAATAAACTATTAAGTTGCAAAATTCATATATAATAGTTTTTTTATATATATAATAACAATTTAAACATATAAAAGTATCACAAAAATAAAAACAAATATTTTTCACCTTTTTTTTCTTTCAGTTTTTTCTCACTTTCACATTCACTTTCTCCCCAGCACCCGACCAAAAATCTAAAGAAAAAAATAATAATAATAAAAAAGGCAGCTGTCAATTTTTGAAGGCGACATATCTACAATTCTTGAAGTATTTTACTTTTATAGATTATAGAATATGAGATAGACAGCAATGAAATTAGGGTCACTAATTGGTTTATTTATGGAAATAAAAGTTTCAAAGTCACTATTTTATAGATGGCTGGAAAACTTAAAACTATTTTATATAAAACCAAGACACCATGAATTGCATACTTCCCATATATTAAAACTAAAAGATTAATTAAGATAAACCTAACGCTCTTGTTCTTCACGGTCAGCTGATGATAGTTTACGAACCCAGTTGCTGATCAATTTCCTACTTAAACTTGCCATAATTTGCTGGTAATTAAAGCTCGAACGTTCCACGAAATCCTTGATGCGTCGCAAGGCCACTTGAAGTGTGGATTGGTTCATATTGGCGAAGCAAACTCTGAACCACCCTGGTTGACTGCAATGGAAAGATGAACCAGGGGAGATATTCAACCCAACTTCGCATAATATCTTCTTCCACAGATCAGTTTCGGCTTCGAATGTGTTGGAACACAAGAGATGTCTCATGTCAACCCAGCAGAACAACCCTGCATTGCTTTTCAAGCAATTAATGCCTGATTTTTTAAGCCCCGACACCAGCATCTCTTTCCTTTTCTTCAGCCTCTTTTGATTCCTCTTCATGTAGTTGCTGGTGAATTTTTTGTTAGCCAGCATGTACGACAGTAGGTACTGAGTTTGCGACGAGACCAGTCCGAAACTCGACATCTTCGTCGCTGCACTCACAACGGTTTGATTGTTTGAATAGATCATGCCCACACGAAATCCCGGTAAACCTAGATCCTTAGAAAGACTGTAAACGATGTGAATGCGGCTCAAAACATCTGTGTTTCTTTTAAGGTTACTGTCCATTGCAGCTTCCATAATGCTTATGAAAGATGGAGAGTCGAAAACTGTGCCTGAAAAAACTTCGTCGCTTATGAGATGAATGTCTTTGTCGATGGCGAAAGTAATGAGGCTTTGAAGTTCATCTGTAGTCATGGTTGTGCCCAGTGGATTTGAAGGATTCGTAATCAAAACCCCTTTAACTTTGAAGTCGAGTTTTTGAGCTCTTTCATAAGCTTCTTCAAGTGCAAACATGGAGATTCTGAATCCATTTGAACTCGAGCAATGTATAGGAACAATTTCTACTCCGGTTCTCCATTTTAAATCCCTGTCAAACCTAGAACCGTGTATATAGCGAAAATTTTAGATCCCTGTCAATATCCATATATCGATCCTCTAAATATATATCCGAGTTGGATAGATATCCATATATCCCAAGTCCGAAGTAATATAGATATGGACTAGGATTAGGAAATTTGGAACTTACCCAGCGTAGGATGGTGTGGGAAGAAGGATAGCATCACCTGGATCAGCCAGGCAAAAAATTAAAGTCTCATTAGCTGAAGTTGCACCAGCAGCAAGAACAAGGTTGTTGGGATCAAATTTAACCTTATTTCCTCCAATTTTTGCCATGTATTCAACCAGTTCCTATGCAAATGAAGCCACCATATTATACATATATGTATGTATTAGATCAGTTTGTAACTCAAATGTAGGGGTTTTTTTGGTTAAAATGATAGGAATGTATACATTTTTGAAAGCAGGCATTCCATGATAGTCTTGGAAGAGAGCAAGGTCCCTGAATACAGATTCTCCATCCTTATTCTTGAGTCCCATGACGTCGGGGTTTTTTCTTAGCCATGATTCGACGAGGTCAAAAGAAAGCTGATGACAAAATATACACACACCACCATTTAGTTTATGGATTACCCATTTGCTGCAATAATAATTTCCATAAAGCAATGAAGGTGTACGTACTGCATTAATTCAATTAACAATGAAGTTAAAAAGTATAAAAAAAAAATGTCTTTCTAAAGTACATATACATCAAAAGTTCAACTTGACAATGATTTTTATACATGAAAATGAAAAAATAAAAAAGTTGTCCTTGTCTTGCAAAAAGGATGTTTCAACTAATCTGAAAAAAAAAGAAAAAGAAAAAAAGGATAGCTAATTAACCTGATTCTCAGCAAGCCCCATCTGAATGATTCCTGTTGGATTTTCAACTTCATGAAATGGGTTTTTCTCATAAACTTGCCACCCCAGAAAGTATAAAGAATCCTGTCCATGACAGTTGCTGCTAGCTTTACTAGACAACATTCTTGATATATATATATATATATATAGGTTTTTTGTGGATAAAACTTTGGTGAGAAAAGGTTGGGGAGGAAAGCGCTTGGTGCTTAGTTTAAAAAGCTTTTGGAAAAGGAAGGGGAGATAATGGGGGAAATTTATAGGGGGAGGGAGAGACATAATCACAAAGTCCACAATATGAATTTTAAATTTTATTGTGAATGTGACGGTGGTTTTAGCTGATTCTTTTGACTTCTTCATACTCAGTGCTGATGCTTCGAGGTTGTGTATATTTTTCCTTTTCCTAATCATTTTGCATGTCTTCTTGGACATTTTCGTATCTAAATTTCTTTACTCCCTATTTTTTTATTACCCAAAAAATATATTGTTTTTTTCTTTCTTCAATGCAAGTAACTCCTAGGGATTCGCTAAATTAATTCTGTATTCCTTAATACCTTAGTAAGTATTATAGTTTGAGTCTTTAGAATTTCATTTAATTTATAAAAGAGGGATAAAAGGTTAATCTATTTATTTATATATATAATAATTTCTTATATATCATTAATATATACTATTAGATAATAATATGATACATCATCATTAAATAAAATAAAAACTGTGAAGTACTTTAAATATAAATATAAATAACTTTATTTCAATATAATCAAATATTTAATTATAACTATTATTGATAAGAGTAAACTACTAAAATAGTCACTTATGTTTGAAATGTTATGTTTTAGTTACTTACATTATTGTGTTGTCATATTTTAGTCACTAAGTGTTAATTGTCGTTAATGATGTAAAAGTAAGCTAACTTGGCACGTTAAATCATCAATTCAAACGAAAATTTTAGGTTAAATTATACATTTGGTCCCTATAATTTTTTTTCAATTTGAGCAATTTAATTTTTTCTTTTATATTCTTTGAACTTTTCCTTTTTTCTTTTTCATTCTTTCTCCTACTCCTTATGTTTTTCTCCCTTCTTAATTTCTTTTAAAGTAGTTTTTCATGTTTTCCATTCATTAAAACTAGTCCTTAATTCTTTTATTTTTTTAACAATTTTATTCCTTTATTTTCTTTTTCTTCTTCCTTTTATTTTTCTATTTTCTCATATTCTTCACTGCAGCAACATAATCTTTGTCTACCAAATAAACTAAGTTCTGTTTCTTTCACAATATTCTTAAATTGAATTTAACTTAAAATCGAATATCAATCATTCTTAATCAAACCTCAATTTGAATATAACCTAATTTTGAAGCTAAAATTGGATTTAACTAATCAATATAAAAACTATATCTTTAATCAAATCTAAACATAAATTGAATTCTTTATATTCAAAAAAAATTTTCCCATTTCCAACATTTTACAAATTCTTTTAGATTATTCATTTCCTTTCTTTTATTTTCTGAAGAATAAAATTAAACAAACAATAAACTTGATCTAACCCTTCTTGGATGTTCCCAAGTAAGCTTTATTGGTAGCAGAGCACGGATGAACCAAAGAGAGAGAGGGAGCATGGAACCAAACTGGTTCGGGTAAAGTTGAGGGTAAGTTTCGTATGGTGGTTATTATAGTCATTGAGGGTGTAAAGCTCGTTTAAAGAATCTTTGAAACAATATAGTTTCAAGAGGACGAAAATGTTGTAGGTAAGATAGATAAAGTGATCGTGGGGGTTGGTTAGGAGGTTAAGGGAACAAGCTCGAGAAACTTTGTTGAGGGTGGATTGCCATAAGTCGCGATTGGCAAGGTCTTCGAGTGAGGCGAGCTTGTGGACTAGGTCATTGAGAGATCTAAATTGATTTGTTAAAGCGATGATGGACGATGAGGATTTGTAATTATGGGATGAGAATATGTGAAGCAAGTTTTATTTTGGTTCCAGCTTTCGTCTTTTCTTTTTTCATAAACATAAAAAAAATTTAACAAATGAGAAATATAAATAAATAAATAACTTCGCTAAAAGAGATGGAGAAGAGAGAAAAACAAAGGTAGAAGCAAAAGAGAATAAAAAAAAGGAAAAAAAAAAGGGAAAGTTAAAAAATATAAAAGAAAGAAAATTAAATTACTAAAAACGAAAAAATGTGGGGACCAATTGTATAATTTAACCTAATTTTTTTGTTTGAAATGATGATTTAATGTGCCACGTTAGCTTACCGTTACACCGTTAACGACAATTAATGGCTCAATGATTAAAATGTTACAACACATTAACGTAAGTGAGTAAAATATAACATTTTAAACATAAACGAATGAATGTAACTTAAGGTAAACAAAATGACTATTTTAATAGTTTACCTTATAAATAAATATTAATAACTCTCAAATTTAAGGTTTAAAATTTAATTAAATATTATAATCATTATTAATTATGTTTAAATAAATATATATGAATACCTTAATTACTCATGACTATCCATTATGCCATTTATCTGAGTCTAATCAGATTAAAGTTTGAGATTTTAAATATTTTTATCCGAAAATGATTTGAGATCCTATTCAATATATACACGAAATTTTAAATATTTTATTTATTAGATAATAGTTTAGGCTAGATTTGCCTGAGATTTACAAAAATTCTTATCCACTTTTAATTATTGATTTATAGTATTAACATTCTAATCTCAAATTTTATTAATTGATAACTTTTTAAAGAATAATTATGAAATAAACTTTAAATATAATATTTTAAATTTTTGGTTATATTGTTTTTTTTCTATTTTGATATAATATTTACTTCTACACTGTAATCTTTAAATTTTAAATAGTAAAAATTTATACTTAATCGTATTTAAATATATATTTTATTAGTATAATATCAAATATTCCAATTAAAATAAATTTAATCAATAACTATATTACCCTTTAATTTAATTTAATAATTAAAAATTAATAGATTAAGATATTATCATTCCGACATTCCTAGGTGATAATTGAACTCATAATAAATCTAATATAAACTTGAACATCAAGCATTGGACTCCATTTATCAGTGGAAGCCACTTATTTCTGATGTTAGACATTATTAAATTCCATCTTATTAGTTAGTTACCAAACTCATTAAGTGATTTCACAAAATCTATACACTCATCCATCAAATCTCCATCATTTTTTTTTTCTCATTTCTTATTTTCATTTTCACCTCTTTTTTTTTCGCACTCATTATTATACCATATCATAATTAAACAAAATAAGTTAACTTAATTATGTTTTTCTATCAATAAATTATAAAAAATTACAGAATAATTACTCAACTATTTAATTATTTTTTTTGATCACAAACAAATTAACACAAAATGAATAAACCCAATAAGACAGGATAGTTAAATGATCATTTTGTAACTTTTCATAATTGAGTGATAAAAAAATAATTAAGTGACTACTAATATTGGGATAAGAAATTAAATTATAATATTTCAAAAATTAAAATAGTTTTTAAATTATTTTAAATATAAAAGAATTAAATAGTGAGATTTAAATGTAACCTTTCTAAAGTTATAAATTAATACATTGGTAAATTTATATTTTAAGTTTTTAATTTATAATTTATAATTTATTTTAACTCCTTAAAGAAAATGTTCTGCTTTTGTCCTTCAAAGTAATTTTATTTGTTGAATCTATACTCATACCACAAATTTTAAATAAGGACTCTTGCTAAAGAGATAATAAATATTCAATAATTAACTTAGGTTGAAGCGCGCAATATCATTTTTTTAACAAAAAAAAATTACTTAAAAACACATAAAACTATATTTCTAAATATTTTTGCTCTTAATCAATTGAATTACAGCTTGGAACCAAAATTAAGAGGTAGAGAAATTAGAAATCAATATATTCAAATGAGGTTTATTGATGTATGGGATCGACAAAGAAAAAATGAGGAGTATGTGGTGATTTTGATAAAGATTGATTCAAGTCTGGGTAAAAAGTCTGAGGGTATTGACAGTGAAGATAGTGGAAGTGAAGGTTTAGAGTAAAGTGATAGAGTTAGGTTAGAGTGTTGATGAGTTGATCCCTTTCTCTACATTCTAGAGGTTATTTAGGTAGGTGGTTTTAACGTGACAAATTTATTATTAAAGTGGACAAATGTTCATGATGGGACGAGGATATTTATGATAGAACATGTTGTCATTCCCTTTGAATGGTGACACAAAATAATTAAACTTATAGAATTTTGTGATTAAAAGAATCGCGTTCTTAACAGAAGATTAATTATATGAAGAAAGGAGTGGTGGTATCCTTATGAGAAATGGGTGGCTAATTTCTTTGAGTGGCTACATCTACTAGGCTGAATAATCAAATTGAGTAGCGAGTAGAGATCACTCCTCAAATAGCCTATTGTGTTGACGAAGTATAACAAGATTATTTTCACATTATTTCAATTTTACATTTATTTTAGATTTGAATCATCTAAATTTAAATAAAATTAGAGTTTAATCAACTCATTCGACCAACTCTAGTAAAGGGTTATAGTCTGACATGGCATGACAGGTGACAGAATATTGATATGGGACAATTGTGGTCCATACATCACCTGATTCCCGACGCTGGACCAAAGTAAAAAAATAAAAATAAAAATTGCGAGTTGGGACAAGAAACACCATCTTAATTTGTCCATGTCGGCCATCTTCTTTGTCTCTCCCCTTTCCTCATATTACAATATTGATTATGGAGGGAACATAATTTACCTGATCATCTCTTGACGACATAAATCCAAAGCAACCGATCACATGGTCTTAATAGTGTGGGTGTTTTGGATTATGAACGTAAATCTTCTTGTTCGTATCTTAAAATTAAATTTGTAGAAAAGAATCCGACTGCCCATTTCAATATCTTGCAAAATTGAAACCAAATCCAGCCCAACAGAATACAACCAAATCAATTTTAAGTTTTATTTTTAATCTTTTCAAATATAAATTTAATTTCTTTTCATTTCTCGATATATTTACCGGAGCAAACTCAGTAACTAATTATTCGCATTCTGTTGACCCATTAAGAGAGTTTATCATAATTAGAATTTAGCATGGATCAATTGAAATTTGTTTTCTAATAAAAATTAAAATACCATACCTTAATCATAATTTTAACTTCTCTTCTTAAAATCAAACTATTAAATTAAAAATATTCATGGTTCGACCTAGATTTAATTATAAAAATTTTCAGGCCACCCCAATCAAATAGCCCATTTCATTGTTTTTAAAAGATAATTAAAATTATATTTAAAATTAAATTTAATTATAGAAATATAAATATTCTGAAATTAAGAGAATTATAGATGTTCAGTATGACTCCTATTTCAAGTCAAATTTGAGAAATAATCTTTCAGTTAAACTCTGTTTATTTGTTTCAATTAAACACTGATTAGTTTAGATTATTTTATTATTATTTAACCTATGAATTTAGCCTATAAATAGGCTCTTTTATAACCTTAGAAAAAACACCCATTAGATATTAGAACTCATAATACATTTAGAGAATTTTGTGTTTACGTTTTGAGGGTTCTTTATTTTCAAGTTTTCGGGGTTTAGTTTTTATCTCCATCTTTTGTACTTTTTGTTCTTTTGCCATTATAGTAAAATTATCTTTTCCTGTGATTTTTTATCCTCTTTGGAGGGGTTTTTCCACATTAAATTTGTATGTTCAATTTCTGAATTTATTCCGCTATTTTTTTAATTGTTTCTTAATCGGCTCGATCTTAACAAGTTGTATCAGAGTTAATTCAATTTTCATAGATCAGCTCATTCAGAGATGGCAACAACAAGGTTTGAAATTGAGAAGTTCGATGGTGAGACAAATTTCAATCTGTGGCAAGTTTTGATGATGGCAATTCTAGTTCAATCCGGCTTGAAAAATATTGTTACTGGGAAAAGGCCTGAGAGTCTAGATAAAATAGAATGGGAAGAGCTTGATGAAAAGGCTTTGTCTGCAATCCAGTTGTGCCTCGCGAATACAATATTGCAGGAGGTATTGATGGAGAAAACCTCATCCGCCTTATGGAAAAGGTTAAAAACTCTTTATGCGACTAAGTCTCTAGCTAACTGTTTAGTGTTGAAACAACGTCTATTTACGTTTCACATGAACGAAGGTGAGCTTCTTAGCGATCACATTAGTCAATTCATTACTTTTTTAAATGATTTAAAGAATGTTGAGGTTCATATTGACGATGAAGATCAGGCTATGCTATTATTGTGCTCTTTACCTCCTTTATACAAGTCTTTCAATGAGACCCTGATTTATGACAGGGACAAACTCTTGTTCGAAGATGTGAAGGGTCATTTGTTGAGTAGAGACAAACTCGACAAGGAGTTTCATTTGGATAGCAAAACAGATAGGCAAGCTTTCGTTTTGGTAGTGTCGAAACCATTTTTCATTTGAAAGAAAAAAATAGAAATCGACTTTTAAAATTGAATGTGGAATCACCACCAATCTTTTGTTTAGGTGTGATTGGGTCACCTAATAAAACATTTTGTTCCATTTAAATCCATTTGTGGTCCACGTAAAAAGATGGGTTCGGGAGTCGGTTACGTATGAGGAAGGGTTAACACCCTCACTACGCCCAAAAACTGGTACCAAATTGATTAAGTGCTGCCTTTTTGTTTAGATTTTTTAAAAAAAAAACTATTTTTGAAATGTGGTTCTTATTCAAACACTTAAGTGTTTCAAGTTGGTCGTCAAGATTCTCGCGTTTCAGAGGTATGTAGCATCACATCCAGCACGATTGGACACGATTATTCATATCTTTGAAAACACAATTGATTTTTGACTTCAAAAAACTCTTAGGTTAAAAATTATAAAAGGATATCCAGATATTTAGTCCAACGAAAAATCGAAACCAAGCACGGTAGGGCATGATTTCTCGAATTTCTAAATATTGAACATTGCCTTGTTTTTTTAAAAAAATTAAATAAATGATTGTAAATTATCACAAAACGCGTTGATTTTATTTAAAATAAAATGGAATAATTGATTTTAAAGAGTTAGAAACCATAAAGAAACATTTTGTAAACCAAAAGAAAAATAATAATCATGGGATAATATACATACAACTAAAGTACAAAACTTGGTGCATGAAGATAATGTAACCTTATTTAACCATCTAATGAACCAACAATTACATAAAACTAATCCAAGAAAAATATAACCAAATTTTCAAACATGAATGAAAATATAATTGTTATGATAATATAAAAAAACGAATAAATAACACGCAACAATAATATATGGAATAATATAAAACAATCAATACCAAATGTACAAAATAGAAATAGAAATTAGAAGTTAATATGATACAAAACCATTTTAAGAAAGTGATGAATCGATGAACAAATAGCATATGCTAGAATTTAAAATATTTTTCATAAGAACTAGGGATATGTATATAAGTGAATAATGCACACAAACATTTGAAATAAATCATCAAATAAATAAAAATATTGAATAAATAATATATAAAATTTAACATATAAATAAATTTTAAAATAAGTATTATAAAAAAACTTTGAAAATTATGCTATACAAAATAATTTAAACCCAAAATGTATCAATAAGATATAATAGAAATTACATTCATAAAAATAGCAGTGGATGTCAATATAAAATTTTAAACCAATGATGTACATGTTAGAAAGTTTTAAGATAAATATAGTTGTATAAAAATATATGGAAGAATGTATATGAACTACTATTTATATAATACTGAAATTGATGATCATACAAGATAATTCAGAATTGAGATTGATTTATCCACAATAATTAATATACATGAAATGAAAATCCTAGTACAAACAATGCATATATAAGAGAATAATAATATAGGAAAATATCTGAAACAAATAAAATATATAATACCAAAATTGGATTTAAAAGAAACAAATAATATATATATATAAGTAATATTTTAAAGAAAAATTATATGAACATGTTCAAAAGAGGGTTCAAATAAGTAATTTGACATAAAATATGTATATGTATATATAAATATCAACGTATGAGAATAAATATTAAAATAATAATTTATATAGTAAAACAATTCAACAATATATAAAAGAAAATTAAAAACTAAAACAAAATGGAATTCAAAAATAGTTCAAAATAATAGGTTAAAATAATAGATTTTAAAAAAAGTAAATAATTACATAAATAATTAAATAAATAAATCCAAAAGAATATAACACATAAAATAAACTTAATTGAAATAAAAGCAAAATTGGAAGGATAATTTGTAAATAGACAAATCATTAAAACTGATCTGAGGATTGAAATAGTATGCGCACAAATGATTGAGGATCAAAACGGAAATACACCAAATCTCGAAACGCTGTATTTAGGCGCAAGTTAAATTGCAAATACGCGCAAATCTTAGGGACAGATTTAAAAAGACAAAGAAAAAACAAATAAGGCCTAATTGAATAACCATGCGAAAGGGAAGGATCAATTGTGCAAATATTCCTTTTAAGCAGAACGCGCGGATCCTCCTAGGTGTTGGATCAGGTCACACGGATCATGCCTTGAATGGCACCATTTCGAAGCCACTAAAATTGGCCTAAACAGTGTCATTTCATGCTCTACAAAACTTCAAAAATAAAAAAACCCTAGATTAACAATCTGTCATTTGAAATCAAAAACAAAACTTAATCTCCATCCCTTCATTTGACCGAATCATCTGTTCTTCACCCCCAACCACTAGCTCACCACTGCATTTGGCGGATGGCGTTATTCGAGGGCCAAACCCGATCCTATTGGAAGCCAAACCCTCCTAATTCCCCATTAGGCTTCGATCTTAACGAAGCAAACAAGGAATCGGAGGCATTCTTCAACAACAGATAAGTCCCTTTCCCCTTTATTTTTTATGTGAAAGAACTATATGAAGGAACCAAAAAAGAAAAAAAAAACAAATCGAAACACGAGGGAATAAATATGAAATCACCTTAACCTTTTACTGCTTCTTTGTATTCGATGTGCATGCGTTTCAAAAAAAGAAAATCCCCTTAAAAAGCAGATTTTGAATTGATTTTTCTTTTCTTTCAATATCAGTGTGTATTTCTGTGGAAAAAGCTCCCATTTACATCGTTTTCATTCGATTTTATAGCTGACAAATAAAATAAATAAATAAAAGAAAATACAAATTCCTTGTTGTAATTCGCTGTAATCTGCTGTCACTTGATGCTTTCTCTTTTTGTTTGTTAATCTGTTGCAGGTGTGGAGGCCATGGTGCTGCTGACAAGGCCAGGCTGTTCATGGGGTGACGTGGAACCGATTCCATGCGAGGCTGCTGCGCAACTTGGTCCTATGGTTTTAGCTCCTGGTGCCGAAGTTTGGGCCATCTGGGCTGTTTTAGGAGTGGGCTGGGATTTGGTTTATTTAGTAATTGGGCTGGGGGTTTCGGGTTTTGGGTATTGGTTGTTAATTTTGTTAGGGATTTGGGCTAATGAATTTAAATGGACATTGGACCTTATTTTATTTTTACTATTTTTATATTTTGGTTTTTTGGTTCTTGCATGGGCCCGGGCGAAATGGGCTTATTACAGGTAGCATCAAAGAAACGAGACAAAAGATGTCGCTATTGTAAAAAGTTAGGTCACGTAAAAGTAGATTGTTATAAACTGCGAAATAAAATAGCTGCTGAGAGTAACGAGGAAGATGTAGCTAGTGTTAATTTGGCCGATGAAAACGGTGATGATTTCTTGTTAGTGTCAACGAGCGATAACTCAAAGCTCACGTCTGAGTGGATCCTAGATTTGGGATGTTCTTTCCACATGTGTCCCAATAGAGAATGGTTCTCCACATACAGTTCGATTGAAGGTGGAGTTGTGCTCATGGGAAACAATTCATCTAGTAAGGTAATTGGTATTGGTACCGTTAAAATTAGGATACATGATGGGACGATTAAGGCACTCTCAGATGTCAGGTATGCACCTGATTTACGAAAGAATCTCATCTCCTTAAGTATTTTAGACTTGAAAGGATGCAGAATCAATATCGAGTCGAGCGACATTAAAGTATCCGTGGAGCTCTTATTTTGTTAAAAGGTAAAAGAACCAACAGTCTTTATATTCTGAAAGGTTCTACAGTGACCGGTGAAATCGGACATCCCTCGTCCGTTATGGAGTTGAAGTCAACTCTTTTGGAGCCGAGGCAACTTGGTCATAGGAGGGATAAATGTATGATCGTTTCGTTGAAGAAAGGTTCTCTTTTGGATGCAGGTTTTGAAAAGTTAGGGCACTGTGTTCGTGAAAATTAAACCCGAGTTAATTTTAATTTGGCAGTGTACAAGTCAAAGGCTAGAAGTCTTCTAGTTTCTAAGCACAGATTCGACTTAATTAATTCCCTGCATAGTTCAAGATAGGCTCGTGGCGGGCTTTGGCAAAGATGGCATTGTGGAAATATGAGTCAAGGTGGAGATTTGTTGATTATGACTCCTATTTCAAGTCAAATTTGATAAATATTCTTTCAGTTAAACTCTGTTTATTTGTTTCAATCAAACATTGATTAGATTATTTTATTATTATTTGACCTATAAATTTAGCCTATAAATAGGCTCTTTTACAACCTTAAAAAAAACACCCATTAGATATTAGAACTCATAACACATTTAGAGAATTTTGTGTTTACGATTTGAGGGTTCTTTGTTTTCGGGTTTTTGGAGTTTAGTTTTTATCTCCATCTTTTGAACTCTTCGTTCTTTTGCCATTATAGTAAAATTATCTTTGCCTGTAGTTTTTTATCCTATTTGGAGGGGTTTTTCCACGTTAAATTTGTGTGTTTAATTTCTCAATTTATTCCACTATTTTTTTTACTTGTTGCTTAATTGGATCGATCCTAATAATAGAAAGAACAAAAGAGAAAAGTAGAAAAAAATGAAAGACTTTCACCTCGGATACAAAAAACTTATACATGCTCTCTATTTATATGGTCTCAATCACCATAGGTTATAAAAAATATAAATAAAAGAATTAAGACACCTTATAAATTCTGTAAGGGTTACAAAAGAATAAATTATTAGGGTGAGCTATACAAGCATTCATTTATTAATGGATTTACAACACTCCCCATTGGATGTCCATCAACGAAAATGTACCTCGTTAAAACCTTATTAGGAAAAATCGTGTAAAAACCTAATGAAGGAACAGAGTACACAATCTCCTATTACAAGTTGTCTCGTTAAATTGCTCGATCATATTATCACTAGAACGAATTTGTTGAACTTCTATTATCACATTTCTTCACAAGATCATAAATGAATAATAACTTTGGTGGAATATGTTTTGTTTTGTCACCTTTGATGTAACCACTCTTCAATCAAGTATACATGTTGCATTTTCTTCGTATAATATAGTTGGCATCTTTTCCTATAGAGGCAAATCACATGTCTTCTAAATATGTTGAGTCAACAAACCTTAGCTAAATACATTCTCGGCTTGTCTCATGCATTGCAATTATTTCTACATGATTTTAAAAGGCAACAACTAATGTTTGTTTTGTTGAAAGTCGTGATATGGTAGCACCTACATATGTAAATAAATATCTCATTTAAGGCTGACCTTTATGTGAATCCAATAAATATTCAGCACCAGCATAACTAACTAATAGAGATCATAAATTTCTTGAATAAAATAACCCTATACCAATAGTTCCTCTAATATATCTAAATACTTGTTTAATTTCATTCCAATGTCTACATGTTGGAGAAGAACTAAATCTTACTAATAAGTTTACATCGGATGTTCTGTCAGGTCGTATGTTGTTTACAAGATACATCAATACCCCCATGACACTTTGATATGGTACTTTAGGACCAAGAAATTGTTCATCATTTTCACAAGGATGAAATTGGTCTTTATTCACATCTACTAATCTTACAACCATCAGGGTACTCAATGGACGTGCTTTATCCATGTAAAATTTCTTTAAGACATTTTCTATATAAGTTGACTGATGGATATGAATTTCATCCTTTAAATGCTCAATTTGCAGACCAAGACAGAAATTTGTTTTTCCAAACTATTTCATCTCAAATTCTTTCTTTAAATAATTTATTGTATTTTAAAGTTTTTTGAAAGTTTCAATAATATTGAAATCGTCAATATAGAAAACAATCATAAAAAAAAAGATCTAGCCCTTTTTTCTAAAAATACATGAACAAATTCAATCATTTTTATAAGCTTATTTCAACAAATATTAATTGAGATGATTCTACCACATACTACCAAATTGTTTTAATCCATATAAGGATTTCTTTAATAAGATCGAGCAATTTTCTTGGGAAACATTATATCCTTATGGAATTTTAAATTCTTCAGGGATTTTCATATAAATTCCACTATCAAGTAAGTCATACAAATAGTTTTTAATAACATTCATTAAACATGTATCAAGTTTTTCACGTACTGCCAGACTAATAAGATATCTAAATATTATTGCATCAACCACAAGAAAATATATCTCTTCATAATCAATGCTGAGCCATTGTTAAAATTTGTGTGCTATAAATCGTGCTTTATATCTTACGAATTCATTTTTCTCATTTTGTTTTCCCACAAATACTCATTTATATCCTATCGGATATGTATCTTTAGGTTTTTGGACTGTATATCCAAAAACCTCACATTTAGCAAGTGGATTCAATTCTACTTGAATTGCATCTTTCCAATTTGACCAATATTTTCTATTTCTACATTCCTCAAAAAATTTAGGCTCAAGATCTTCATTTTATTTTGTTATTTCAATAAAACATCATAAGCAAAAATGTTGTTAACAACCATATCTTTTTGGTTCCATCTTTTTTCCTAAAGTGACATAACTTATTGAAATCTTTCCATTATCATTATTTTCAAGTACTTGAACCTCTTTTGAGTTTTTTTATAGTTATGTCATAGGACTCTTCTTGGGCGCTTGCCTCCATAATATGATCATCTTGAATGTTTGTGTAATATCTCATTTTTCAGTGGTGTCAGAAACAGTAATTTCGGGACCACAACTCCGACATGTAAGATGTTTTATTATTTAATTAATTATTATAGAGTTATATGAGGATCATATTAAAATATGCTTAGTAAATTTTAATGGTTAGATAGTTAATTAAGAAAAAAGGATTAAATCGTAAAATTGGTGAAAGTTAGTTGTTATTAGTAAATTGAGTTCTATAGCTATAGAAACTTAGTTGGTGGCCTTAAATAGTAATTAAACCATTGTTAATTATGATGGACAGTTAGGGGTAAGCATATTTGATGTTTTATAAGTTTAATTAAAGGGCATTATGGTAATTTTATAAAAATAATAAAAAAAAAGATGAGAAAATTATGATATTCTTCAGTTATCCTCTTCCACCACAGAAACACCATGTTTATGTAAGGTTAGGGTTCAGCCAAGCTTTGGATGCATGCATATGAGTAATTTTTATACTATTTCTTATAATTTTTATGTTTTTGAGAACGTTACAACAATGTCCAACTAACCCGTACCTCCGTTTTTAAAACTGCCAAAGATTTTAAATGATGCCATGGATGAAACCTTGTTAATTTGGATGTTATTTGATGCAATGGAAATTATAAGTGTTAATTTGAATTAGTTTATTAAGTAATTTTGTTAGTTTTTTATTAAATGATTGAATTGAGTAAACGTTAGAATTCATTGGGAATTTTTTTGAATTTAGAATACATATAGGCTGAAAATAATAGGGTAAATATTTGGCAAGCATGAATAATTTGAAATTTTTTCTAAAATTAGAGATTTTAAGTTTAGGGACTAAATTGTAAAAAAATATAAAAGTTTAGGGAAAAGTGTAATTAATGAAAATTTAAGGGTCATATGTATTGTATTGAATGTGAATTTTAATTACTATATAGATCAAGATTTGAATAAAAAAAGACAATAACCCAGGAAAAAGGAGAAATTACAGAGTAGTCCTTGTGTTTAAACCGGAAGTGCTTTAGATGTAAATTCATAGTTATTTGCTACATAATGTGTTTCACTCATAATTTTTACTATTATTTTCTTGTTAATTGGTCTCTTTGCATGTACATGTGAATATAATTTAGTTAATTATATGATTATTAGGAATGCAAGTATCATGTATATATATGAAATTGAGAAATGGCTATTAGTAGTGCTTCTTGGATTTGAAGTGAATTGTATGAGACTGTAATGAGTTGTAATATGTACACAGAAATTTTGAAGTGTCTTCATTACACCTCGGTGCCCCTGTATTCACTTCGGTGTCCTTGATTGCACTTCGATGTTCCTATTTGCACAACTATGCCACTGTAAACACTTCGGTGTTCCTATTTGCACAATTGTGCCCCTATAAACACTTTGGTGTCCCTATTTGCACAATTTTTCCCCTAGCAGCACATTCGTGCCCCTAAATGCACTCTGGTGCCCCTAATTGCACACTCGTGCTCTTGATTACACTTTGGTGCCCCTGTTTTGCATCTATAGTGCCCTTAAAAATGGAGTGAGGTTCGAGTATGTGAACCGAGTAATGATGAATTTCTTGAAAACTTATATACAATTGATGTGCGTGATAAGCTTTATATTTATGATTAATCGTATTTGAAAACTAACTATTATCACGATAAAGGAAAGCGCACCTATCGAACAGTAGTATAACTTATAGCAAGACCAGAATGTCGAACCCACAGGAACTAAAAGTACTAGTATTAACCTTTTTTTTATTATCTAGCCTAAAAATAAGGGGATTTGCTTTATCTAAACTAATTAACTAAACTAAGAATGCACATGAAGTATATTGGGGAAATACTTTTGGGAAAACTGATTGATTTAGACAATACCCAAGGAAGAATCCACCTAGACCTCACCTGTTATTTGACTCTGAACTAGACCATTTATTCATTTGACTCGATCCATAGAAATCCCTAATTTATATTATTATCTCTCTCGAGACTAACAACGTCTAACCCTAAGTTGATTAATTGAAATTTCTTTCTAATTAAAACCCCTAGTGTTGCATTAACTCGATCTATAGATTCCCTTATTAGGTTTGGCCCTAATCCGGTAGATTTATGTTACCCTATGTCTAGAGGTGCAATCAACTCTGCTTAATTATGCTAGATCTACTCTTAGACAGGGACTTTTGCTCCTCTGAATAAGCACATCAATACCTGAATCAATATCCTGGAATATTAAAATAAGAATTAAGAACACATAATTAAGAACAAATCAAGTATTTATCATATAATTCAGAAAATAGTAACAAGATCCGACTTAGGTTTCATTCCCCTTAGGTATTTAGGGGATTTAGTTCATATGTGTAAAAGAAAACATCTTAGAAGAATAATAATAACAAAACATAAAGAAACCCAAAAACCCCTGAAGGAAATGAAGGGAGATCTTCAGTCTTGAAGGAGACTCCGACATTTAAGATGGATCAATCGGCTTTCTTCAAGTAATTCCTTGCCTCCCACTCTGCATGTTTCTCTAAGTGCCTCCTCAGGTGTTTATATAGGCTTTGGGATGCTTCCAAACCCTTAAAAGTGGTCATTTTCGAGTAGAACTAGACTTGGGCTCGACAGGGACACGGTCGTGTGCCAAGCCCGTGTGGGGTGGTTTAGGCCGTGTTAAAGTTTGCTAAATAGACACAGGCGTGTGGTCTTCCCATGTGAGGAAGTCCAGGCTATGTTGATTTCCATATTGACCCATTTTCTCCGTTTTTGGCCCGTTTCTCGCTCTTTTTACTTTCCTATGCTCACCTAAGTATAAAACATGAAATTAAAGGATTAGGAGCATAAAATTCCACAAATCTAATGATAATTCATCCAAAAATTTGCTAAGCATAGGATAAAAATATGTATAAATTACGACTTATTAACAATGCAATTGAGAATTTTAGTTATCATGTTATAATTTTTAAGTGATTGCATTACTTAAAGCAAGTCAAGTAGATTACTTAAAGCAAGTCAAGTAGATTTTACACTCTGAACTTACTAAGGTATTTAAGCTTAATGATTTTCCTCATGCTATTTTGTAGTTAATGATTGCGGATGGCTTGAAGTATCGACATCAAATCTCACACTATCCATTTACTTTTGGTAGCTTTTAAATCTCTTTTTAGGTTGGGGCATGTATATAGGTTTTGTTGTAAGAATGTTAATATTAGAAGTTTTGAAATATATGAAAAGTCATTTAGTACTTGTGAATGTGTTATGTAACGGTCAAATGGTAAACTTATATAGTATGTTTAGAAGAAGATAATGTAGTTCGTTATGAAAGTTTAATGGAGGTGTGTTAATGGATACAGTTTTGGTGTAATGTTTGAATGTTTGGTTATAATTAAGGTACATATGAATAGTACATTGGTTAGAAGTTTAGGTTATTAATTTTGATATACTTTAAGTGTATATTTTGATTATTTTGGCCGTGGGATGGTTTGTGTTTTAGGTGTACCTTATTGGACAAGTTTTGGTTTGATTTTAGCTTGTTTGAGAGGTTAATTTAGAAGCACATGGCCTAGGACACAGGCTATCACAAGGTCGTGTGCCACACACGATCACCCCACACGGTTGTGCGTGCTCTGTTAGTTTTAATGCAAGTTTCACACAGTCTGAGACACGGGCTGAGACACGACTGTGTGTCTCAAGTCAGTGAGTTACACGGGTTGGGATAGGGTCATGTGTCCTTACCTCGAATGCTCACACGGTCTAAGTTGTGTCACATGGCCTAGTCACGCGGCCATGCGACCCCTATTTTCCAAATTTTCAAGTTTTTCCTAAAATTTATGTTTTGATTCATTTTGATCCCCAATTGCTTTCAAACTAATTTTAGGGCCTTGTAAACCGGAATTAAGGCCCATGTGCATATTTATTCTATGAATTGATATATGTTTATAAATTAATTGAATATTTGTTCTAAATTAAGATAAATTTTACTATTTGATTATGTAACACTCCGATCCTTAATCCAACAACGGAGACGAGATACAGGTGTTACAGTTTGTTCCTCTCTTTTTACAAGAATTTTTATCTTTAAAACTAGTCGGTGTTCCATGCTTTAGGTGTGGATTACTTTCTTTGGCACTAAATAGTTTGTCTTATTGAGACATCAATTTGTATTCAAACATTTTCAACCGGTATATGAGATTAAATTACTCTATTTAAGTAAGTGAATGCATCTAGCAGTTAATTGACAATGTTTTGCAAATGTATTAGCTTTTGAACTTCATATTCACATTGACTTGTACGAGGCTCTAATTGAGATAATGATAACTTATTTCATTTAATTTCTTTTACCGACTATTTTTCCTCTCCCCTTAATGTTGGGAATATTGTTTCATTAAAGTAACAATCAACAAATCATGTTGTAAATAAATCTCCACTTAACGGTTCAAGATATTTAATTATAAAAGGAGATTCATAACCAACATATATACCCAACCTCTTTTTGGGACCCATCTTTGTGCATTGTAATAAATCGATTGAAACATATATTGCACATCCAAAAATTCTAAGATAAGAAATATTTGGTTCTTGTCCAAAAGTTAATTGTAATTTGGAAGTATCTATTATAACTTGTTGGCCTAATTGCACAAGTGTTGCTACATGCAAAATAGCATATCCCCATATTGTAATAGGGAGTTATGTTCTTATAAGCAATGACCAAGTTATTAATTGGAAGCGTTTGATAAACAATTCATCTAAACTATTTTGTGTATGAACATGAGCTACAGGATTTTCAACTTTTATCCCGATTGACATACAATAATCATTAAAAACTTGGGATATAAACTCACCAACATTAGTAAAATGGATAGTCTTGATTGCATAATTTGGAAATTATGCTCTTAATCGAATTATTTAAGCAAGTAGTATCATAAAAGCCAAGTTGTGAGTTAATAATATACACATGTGACCACCTAGTAGATGCATATATAAAAACCATAAAACATCTAATGGTACACATGGTGGATGAATGAATCCATATATCACCTTGAATACATTTCAAAAAATGGGAGATTCAATCCCAACTTTTGCTGGTGATGGTCTAATAATAAATTTTCCTTAAGAACATGCAACACGTGAGAATTCTTTGAATTAAAAAATCTTCCAATTCTTTAATGGATGTCCAATTAAATTCTTGATTATTCTTTAAATCATAATAGATCTGAAATGGTCTAATAAGTAATGACAAATAATAAAAGTATGTGGTTCTACAAACTTTTGATTTGTAATAACATATCTCGATTACACTAATATGTGTATAATATAAACCTGATAAAAAATAAATAGTCTTTCAAAAACATATTTCTTTTCACATTTAACAGTTGTGATATATAAGTATTCAATAGTTTTGTCATTCATAGTCTCAATATGATATTCATTAAGATAAATATCTTTAAAACTCGATAGACTTCTTTTGAGACTTAATGAAAAGAAAACATCATCAATGGCAATGTTTGTCCTTTTGGATAATAATATAATAACTCTTCTAGAGCCTTCAATAAGCTTTGGACTACCCAATATAGTATTAACATGAGTATCACCTATCATCAAATGAGAAAAATATTTTTTTTTCTTTCAGTATAGTATATGTTGTGGCATTACCTGCAAGACACATATCCCCATTGATTTTAGATCCAACAAAAAAATATTTATGTTCTTCATTAAAAACAAGCAAAATACATTGTAAGAAATATTGAAAATAGTCATAGAAAAATATATAAAACTAATAAGGAAAAATAAAAGGATACTTAAAACATAAAAACAAGAAAAATAGAATTTCTAGATAATATCATATTTTCTAAATTTTTGCATCATGATTCTCAAAGAAATCTTCCACATCCAGGCCATGAATATCATTATTCTTATAAGTATGGTTGGTTTTAGCATCATAGTAAAAATTTATCTTTTTTGTAAGCCTCCATTTCATCATTTTAGAATGTAAAATTTGTCTCAATATTTTTTTCCCGTCCTTTTAATAGATGCTTGATAAAGTTTCAGTATATGCTCAAGCATATAACAAGTACATGACCAATGTCCCTTTGTACCACATCATTAGCATAAATTTTCAATAACATTTGAAGTATTACTTTGACCACCATTTTCTTTCCTTCATTATTATTCTTTTTCCAGTGGTTAGTTTTACCATTGTTATGACAACATGATATCAGTTACTAGTATGTTCCTGACTAAGTCTCCAACTACGTCCACAACCATGATCTCTATAATTTCCATTCATAATTGTTATGTACTGCCAAATTCACTTCAGGAATGGAGCAAAAACAATGGGACGAAATTCTATGGTTTTTCATCAATAATTTGTTTTTTTGCTTAATTACCAGAATGCGTGAGATCAATTCAAAATATTTTTTAAAACCTTTTTTTCACAATACCGCTGTTGTAGAACCACATTAGATCTATGAAAATTTGAAAAGGTTTTCTTTAATATCTATGAAAATTTGAAAAGGTTTTCTTTAATAAGTTCTCATCAATTATTTTTTTTCTCTACATAATTTTAATCGAGAACTAGTTTTGAAAATTTCTAAATTGTATTCACTTATAGTCTTAAAATGTTGCAATAATAAGTGCATCCAATCATAACAAATTTTAAGGAGTATTATCGTTTTTTTATTGTCAAATCGTTCTTTCAGATTATTCCACAACTCACGAATATCTTTCACAGTTAAATATTTCACTTTTAATACTTCATATAGATGATAACGAGTAAAAATCATTACTTTTGCCTTGTCTTGATTAGATGCCTCTTGATTTGTGAAAATTGTATTTCCTAATTGCTCTTAGCATCTTAAGTGAATTTTGGCATCTAATAATACCTATAACAAATAATATTTGTCTGAAATATCAAGAACCACAAATTCGAATTTAATAAGATTTGATATCATTCAAACTAATAAAAAACAACAAACAATTAGAATATAACATGAAATATTACATAATTAATAAAACTTGAATAAGAATAACTCGATTACTAAAATAAATTTAAGTTAGTACTGTAGCGACATAAAAAATTTCGCTTTCGGTCGCTAATTAAGGCGATTATTTGAAAATTTAAAAAACGACTTTCGATTTTATTAAAAAAAGAGTCGCGACCGATCTTTTTTTCTAGGTGTGACCGGACACCTAATAAATCATCCTTTTTTATAAAAGAAAACTTATTCTTGCACAAAAATGAAGGCGAATTTAGGTCACGTCAAAAGCCGAGTAACGTTGGGTTCGGAGTCGATTCTGCTGCGAGGAAGGTATTAGCACCCTCGCGACGCCCAAAATTAGTATCTTATTAAACACGTGTTGTCTTGATTTTCAAAAATACGAATTCAATTTGAGTGTGATCCGATTGAAGGAAATGAGAAGTTGTAAGTTTTTGGTTTTTTAGAAGGATATCCCGTTTTTAACACGAGCTAACTAACTTCACCCAACATAGCGATAAAATCAATGACTTAATGTTAAAATTGATACATTGCCTTATTCTTAAAATTAAAATGTAAAAAGTTTCTAAAATGATAGTGAAAAAATCTAAGAATATTATTGTAAAAAATGCGAATAGTGATGTGAATAATAAAGTATATAAAATATAAAATATTAAAATATCAAAATATTAGAATAATAATAATTAATATTGACAAATAAAAAATAAAATAGAAATAAAAAGTGTACATAATATATATATATATATTAGAAATAATAATGATGTTTAAAAATAATACTATTAATAATATTACATAAATATGTACATATATAAAAAATAAATACGTGATAATATTAAAAATATGTACATAATATAGTGTAAAAATACATACATAATATAATTAAAATATATACATAAGATAACATATAGAAAAAATATATATATAAATAATATAGTATTAAAGATATATACATAAAATAGTATAATATATATATATATACGTAATATAGAATTTAGAATATACCTAATATATTAAAAGAATATATATATAATATAATATTAAGAAATAATAATAACAAAAAAAGAGAGGAGAGAGTGGGTGATTTCCGCCACAAGGGCGGTCACCGTCCGATCATCGGACCGCCGCCCAACCACCGTCGGTGCCACCAGACACTGCAAATGGACCTCAAAAAACTTTTTCGGTAAAATGGAAAGCTTCCTCCTTTTATTTTTACTTTCGTATAAAAGAAACAAAATAAAACTGAAAGGAAAACAATAAGCAAACAAAGAACTTAAAACGAGAATAGACAAAGAAACCTCTTTTGCTTTGATCTTTGATTAATCTCCAAAAAAAAAAAAAACTAGCCTCTCCAAAAACTAGCTTTTACAATAACTCTTCTCCTTGATTACTCTAAAAAAACCTCTCAAAAATCCTTTACAATAACTTTCTCCCCCAAAACTTCTTCCTCCCTTAAATACAAAATATGAGAAGGCTTATATAGCCATTTAAAAAATATTTTTTATTGTTTATGTCTTCATTTGTAGGTACAAGTGGTGGTGGAGTGTGGCTAGTGGAGTAGGTAGTGGAGCAAGTGTGCCTAGTAGAGTTAGTGGTGGAGCAAGTGTGGCTAGTGGAGTTGGTGGTGGAAAAGTTTAGGTTGTGGGTTAGGTTTTTTATTTTAATTTGGGCGTAGGGTTTGGGTCATTAGGATTTTGATGTAAATTGAGCTTTGGGTAGTTAAGATTTTGAGTTTTGGGTTTAATTTTGGTGAGTTAAGTAAGACTAAACTGAGTTTTGATGTAAATGGGTTAAAATTAGCCTACAACAAGTACTAAAAATATTCAACAACTTATAAAAAGTTGAGGACCAGAAAATAACGACGTATAGTTGCAAGTGTAATAAGAGATATTGTGCACAAAGATTAAAAATGTATACATCATACTTACTATGAAAGAATCAACATATATAGATTGTTATTTTAATTTTCACCTAACATGCAAATGCAAAATTAAGGAATCAATATGCACATTCAAAAACATACATAATACAACATTGAGAATTTAATTAGATTACTAAATCATTAAGATTGAAAATTAAATGAAGAAAAAATTGACT
The DNA here is from genome assembly GCF_025698485.1 of Gossypium arboreum. NCBI lineage: Eukaryota > Viridiplantae > Streptophyta > Magnoliopsida > Malvales > Malvaceae > Gossypium > Gossypium arboreum. The sequence goes on along the minus strand of NC_069074.1, from coordinate 25,923,602 downwards.
AAGATTTGATAAACTTAATCCCACCAATGCATACTTTATACAACCATAATTATAAAGTTTGAGAACTAAGATAGTAATTAGTATAAAATAATGCGATATATAATTTGATTTTAATAAAAACTTTAAGCTTAATTCATGAAAATAATAATAATTCAACTTTCACTTAGAATATAAAATTTATACATACCTTATGTTTATCGAATCTCAATCGCCATAGATTACAAAAACATAAATAAGAGAATTAAAACACTATATTAATCTTTTATAGATATTCATTTATCAATAAATTTACAACAATAAAATAATTTTAATATATTTTTAAAATTTTGAGTAATAAATCAAGTTCAACTGAACCTAACCGACAAACTACAATCAAGTAGCATGGACAACAATGTTAAATGTGATTTAAAGGATCATTGTTACTGTACTATGATAACCTGTGGATGAAACATCTTAATTAATAATTAAATTTGTGGACAAAATAAAGAAATTAAAAAGGAAAAAGAGGAAGCTTGACTAATTTTGCGCATGCGTACCAAATATTCTTTATCACCTCCAATAGCATATATTTTGTGTCAACATCTTTCCTACCAAAAGGCTTTTCCTGTGGAAAAATACGCTCAAATACTGCCATTACAACACGTTTGCTTCTAACTATATATATTTCCCCGATTCTAACAATATATAAAAAAATATTTAAATTCAACAAAACAATGTAATTAATTAATTTAATGTGGTAAAAGATTATAGAATTGAAGTGAAGTGGGGATGTTTACCGACTAAACATGAAGAACAAGGATTTTGGATTAAAGCATTGGGTGAGGTGACGGTACATCCAAAGAGTGAAATGCCGCGTTGTGAGTGAGGAACAGCTAAGAGAGCAATGGGTTCCTTTTTTATTTTTAAAGAGCCAAAGATACGCAATTTCCACTGATTTCATATTGGATTAGTGTATGAAATAATATCACGTAATTTAGAGGCTCTAACTCCCCCCCTTAGCAATGAAACACTGTCATAGTGATTTCAGCTGAAAAGGAAACGTTAACGCGGTTTTGCGCCTACACATCTCCAACCTTCTCATATTTTTCCAATTTATTTGGGCCAACTTCACATCTGTTGCTGTATCTGACTTCATTGTCTTGTTTTTTCTATGTCAATTTTGGTCAAAGCTCTTAATTTCCACACTCATGCTTGGGGAAGTTAATGTCTTAATCGGTATTTCTTTTGGTAAATTCTATCATTAGTTATTAAGTTATGGGTAAATTTTCATTTTGGTCATTTAATTAAAAAAAATTACAATTTGATCATTGAATTATTCGAAAATTTTTATTTAAGTCATTGAACTATTCAAAAGTTTTTATTTAAATCACCGAGTTATTAAGTTTTTTTTAAAAAGAAAAAGTTTTGTCAACAAGCTCCAAGCAACAATTTAATTATTGATACGATAGATCAATACCCATCAACAAGTAGAAAAATATATCTTAAATCCAAACCAATCTGATAGTCAATGTCGGACATTAGAGAAAAAAAAAACTATTTGAATTTTGATTTGCATATTCATGACGTTCAAAATTTTTTCACAAAAAAAACTGAACTGTAAAAGAGAATGAGAAAAAGAACTTTTGATTAGTGCAAGTGGTGTAAATAGAGAAGCCATATAGCACCGTTTTTAACAACCCAGTGATTTAAATGAAAAATTTTGAATGAAGTGATAAAAATGAAAAATTACCCATAATTTAATGAGTAATGATGTAATTTGCCCACTTCTTTTTAAGTTACTATAATTTCAATTGAATAATTAACTCTTTTTAATTCACTAATCATAATAAATTTAAATGAAAATTCTATTTTTGTGACAATTTACTATTATTTTGATTATTTTTTCAAAAAATATTTATTTTAAAAAGGATATTGCTTTTTGTGTTTGTGTTGTAATAAACTACAATTGAAACTGACAGTTGAAAAAGTTGCCACTTGAGACAATTTTGTGTTTTAGACCGAACACTAGTATTGGAAGTTAAAGGTCTTCATGGATATCAATATCATGTGGTATTGGCCAACGATGTACTTAAATTCGCCTGAATTAATTAATAGTTTGCAAAAATATAATTTTTATTTAAATGAAAAGCAAGTAATTATTAAAACTTGGGAGTTAATTGAGGTTAAATCAACAATTCCAATTTGAAACATCAATTCAAGGCCTGGGTAGTGGGATTTTGAAAGGATAAAATATGGAATAGTAGCATCGGCACTTAAAAGGGGATAAGAACGACAGCTGCTGTCTAATTGAGCTGAAACACCCACTTCAACAAAGGGATCAACGCTCTATTTTTGGGACTCTTTTTCCTTTTAGTTTTAGGACCATTATTTGTATCACTAAATGGGCAATGGCCCCATTTGTTGGATGGACAACAGTCTATCAGAAAATGGCTACTTGTTTCTTTTCACCAAAATAATTGCCTTGTCTTACAATAATGCTTCTATTTAACCTTTACTTGCATATATATATATATATATATATATATATCTCATGTCATGTCATTGATACATAAGATTGAGGGAAAAATCTATTATTTTTTTTCAATTTGATTTCGTTCGATTTATTCTAAGCATAAAACAAACATACAAGATATATTACTCAATGAATAGCTTTTTGTGTTGGTAGTTTGTCTTGCTATATGTATACACTACGTTGATGATTAACCTATAAAGGGAAAGTAAAATTATAAACATAAGATTAATACATCCACCTATATTTCTTAAAATATATTTAAAAATAAAAATAATATAATAATCAAAACAAAGGAAAAAATAAAAATAAGACATATATCATTGTTTTAATTGCGTTTATAAATTCGTAATAATCCAAACAAGTAATCTAAATATAAAAGAAATTATAAATATTCAAATTTTTAATCTATTTGATACGCATTTTAATTATATCAAGAATTTTAATCACAAATAATTATATCTTTATGAATATCACTTAATAACCGAACTTAAACTTAAAGTCCAAGTTTCGCACTTTTTCAATTTTAGAATTTAATCAGTACACTTTTATTTTTATGAATTTAATTTCTTTATTTTTATATTTTAAAATTTAAATTCAATTGTTAACGCTATTAATTTTTTATTAAATTTGCTAGTGTGAAATGATGAAATAAATAAAAAATTCATTTGATAGTAATGCAACTAAAAAATGATGTTGTAATAAACTTAAATTTAACAAAATAATTTTCACAGTGTTAAGAGTTAGATATAAAATTTGAAAAATAAATGAACTAATCCTAAAAATAAAAGTATGATTAATTTTAAATTTAAAAAAATATATATATATATATATAAATACATGCGATGTATTTTAACTATGTTTTTATTTATCAATAAATTTATACCTTAGCATTGATTACATGAAGAATTATATGTACCAACAATATTACATGAACTATGAAACATCTCGATTAAAAAAAACTATAATAGAACCTACTTAGGCAAGATGAAAAAAATGTAATAATTGGAACGAAGCACGTGGGTATGTAGTAAAAGAAGGATCATTTGATCACGTGGGTATGCCTCATAGCGCATGCACCATTGCCTCTTTGGAGTTAGACATTGCCATGCATCCACCATTTGCCTCCGCTCTTAGGAACCACAGCCCAGTCCCATACGTATATAACGTTCATAATTTTATTTTTTTTAATATTTTAGACTTACAGAATAACAAAACACGACCATTATTAAAAAAATAAATGCAATATGGTATGACATAACGTCAATATAAAGATATGATAAATTTAAAAGCGCGAAATCTATACTTATTTATTAAAGATTATGTGACTCGAATTTCTTCACTTGTTGAAGAAATAAAATACAATGATAAAATAAGAAAATTTGTGGGGGAGAAAGGCTAAGGGCCATAGTTATGAACTATATAGCACAAGTTGAATCTGTATAGAATTATACTTCTTATTCTATTTGACCGACTAAAACAAGGTTTTTTAACCCTTAAATAGATGTAGTTAAAACTCCTATTATATCATTTGTTTTTCAATATTAGTAAATTTTCTCCTTCTCTATCCGTGATTTTTTTTTGAAAAAATTTCTACGTAAAATCTGTGTATTCTTTTTTTTTTCTTTTCTTTTACATAGTTCTTCCACTATTATCAACATTTATTATAACAATATTAATATGTAAATAAATTTTTATATTTTATTTTTAAATTATTTTTCAAATTTTATATACTTATTAATTAAGTCTTAGTTTAGTTGATATCGACATTATTATCCGTGTAAGATGAAAGGAAAAAAAACATTACAATCAAATTGTTATTTTTACTATTTCTATATTTAGAGAGAAAAGAAAGATTCATTGTATTTTTGGAGCCATCACTTTTTGTCCAGTACAATTATGTGTCAATTGCGCTTCGATTATATATACTTCAATTTTATTTCATTCGATGTGTCATTTCATGTTGGACACGTATTTTATCGTGTTAAAATCATGTTTGTATTTATGTCATGTTGAAACTTAAACATACTCTAGTTATGTAAGTCTGAAACTTGAAAGTTACATCTACCAAATTGATGGATTTGGGTTATTAACAAAAATGGAATGATTTTGCTTCAAGCTTGTAACTTAGTTGAAGAGGATTCCAAGTTCGAAGATCGACTTCTAACAAGACAAAGGCAACCCAAATCTTCTTTGTACTCCACTTACTTTGCCAGCAAACCCTTTGAAACATTTGAACAACTCCATTCATTAATGGATGCCATGGAAAGTCTCTTGCAAGCTTCTTGCAGTAAAAATGATAGCCATTTTTTTCTGCAGTTTTGCAGTAAAAGTTTTGAAAACATCTTGTTTTTAAGTCTAATAAAGATATGAAGTACATTGTCGGCTAAAACCAAAGTCAAAAAAGAAACGTAAGATAATGGAGAAGAGGAATTGCTTTCGGAATGGAATACTTTCATTGTTAACCCTAATGAATTTTTATAAATGTAAATTCATTTTTTCTTTAAATGAATAAAATCATAGAATTCAAAAAAAAAAATAATAAACATTCGTTGTAAATAGTGAATGATAAGTTCTATCAACACAATAAAGACTTTAGTATTAGCATTAATAAAATATTATAATACGTTGACAATTGACTTTGGCACAACTCAAGCATGATATATCTAAAGTGATTGCAAACACTTAATATAATAACGAAATCAGCTCCGGATGGTCCAAAACGGCAAGCAAAAATCAATAAAAGAATCGATTATTCACCAAACTAGAGGGGACGATAATAAAGTTATCCCTAAAAGCACTTGTAAAACTAAGATTACATGCATAAGCAAGACTAAAAAACGTACTACAATAGCAGACAAAAACTTTCAAAATTGAAAACTTATTAAACAAGGAAAAAAACAAACAAAAAAATATAAAACTTAAGACAACACAAGTCCAAATTGACACGTAAAATTATTTATTATTCTAAAATACTCTCAAAACATAAACAAATTAAGAAATTGACGAGGAACCACCCACTTTCTAAGAAAAATAACTGGTGGCCGGTGGAGTTTTATTGAACGACAAACATTGTTATCTATCTATCATAACTTGTGAAGACAATAAAAATACTCACAAAATAAAACTGTAAACTGAAAAAAGAAAAAACATGTATAATAAATGAGAAAAAGAAAGAAAGAGTTGATGGGAGAAGAAAAATGCGAAGATAGCCAACTCAAATATTGACACCATCTCTAAACAAAATAAAAGATAATCTTAATGAATTTAAATACTAATCTTTAATATTTATTGTCTGAAGTTCATAATTTAATACGAACTGTAAAAATGGAATACTATTACGAAATATCGTAATGATGAAAATTATGTTAAAAAGGTTGATAATTTTTCCAAGTTTAAAAATGTTTATTAAGGAGCTCAGAAAGGAAAATTAATAAATAGTTGATTTGATTGATTGCAGATAGAAACCATCCCTCAACACCGCCCAAGAAAGTGGTTCAAAGGTGGAAATTTTAATACAACGATGAAGTAGTCAATTAATTGTTATATTTTTTTAATTTTTTTCCAATTGTGGGGTGTTTTTTTGAACAGTTTTCTTAGTAGACGAACAGGGAGTAATTATTGCAACTTGGGTTTTTTTATTTTGAAAAAAAGAACCCCGTGAATGGCATGAAAAGTGAAGCACTTGGTAGATTTGTTTGAATTTGTCTGGGAATCTGGCCATTTCACAAGCTTAATCAAATAATTGACTTCCATCCTCGTTAATCATGATACTTAGAGAGCCAATAAGGATGACTTTAGCTTAACTAACTGTGTGGTTCTATACGGTGAATTTGATTTAACTTACTTAAATGAAATTAATAAATTTATCTAGTTAAATAAAATAAATAAAAATTCTCTGAGACACGTATTAAGCAAACATAGTCATTAAGCAGAACAAGAACTCGAAAAAGTTATTAGAGTAAATGCTATATGTATTGATTTCGATGAAAGATGAAGGATATAAATGAGATGGGAAACACTTTTATTTATAATTAAACAAAATATATAAATTGAATTATATCCACAACTCACAATTAATATTATCTCTTATTTTTTCTTAAGATTACAAACACTGAGTTTGATGTAAATGAACTTTCTAAAAAACTTTAAAGAGTTTATCAATCTTAATAAGTTAAGTTCGCAGGTTGTGCCATATACACCATGCATGTATGGACTCATAGCTTTACAATGTGTTGCATGTATCATGCATCATGTACATTCAAACATATACATCTAATTCTATAGCTGGTTTCATTTACGGGCACCTATATCACAAAATGACCGAGCAATGAAAAATATAAAACTGTCACTATCTATTAACTGTCATAGTTAATGTTCAACAATCAATTTATCTTTTAACTACATGATAATATCGCTTATAAATAAAAAAATATTTATAGAAGAAATTCATTGAGATAGTATCACTCATCATGTTTAATTTAGTTATGAAATTATTAAAATAATTATTTTTTTACAAAGCAAAAAAATTATTTTGGGAATATTTTTATTTTTAATATTTTATAAAAATTAGAAAAATATATATGTATGCGTGATGAATTTAAACTCAAAATATAATAATCTTTATCATTTAAATCAAAGTTAAGTTTGATTTTTATATTTTTTCTATAAATTTATTATAATTATTTCGGGGAGAAGAAGAAGTATGTACAGGCGGAAACAATGAAACCTAAGTCCCACTAAAAGTTGTCTTAACCATGCTTTGCTAATATCGGACCATTGAAAACAATTTTAGCCGTTCCACTCACTTGCGAGGGAGACAACCTGCACCGCGACCCACGCTTTGTTCACCCATTTAGTCAAAGGACACATTTTAGTTTTGGTGACTTTTGGCAGGGGAACTTCTAATTATTTGGTTTTTGTCAGGAGAAAACAACAAAAATTCCAAGGGGGCCGTTGTATAAAATCTTCGGAGCTTTGGATATATGAATATGAATTCTGACATGAAATAGTTTAATTTCCTAATTTTTTTTCATATATTAACAGATCATATCTCGGTATTTTTGTTCCGATTTAAATCAGATATGAAAATTGAATATAAATATTTCATTAAAAAAATTTATGAACACGAGAAGCATAGCATAGAACTGTGTTTTATCTTTGGCATTCCATAGATCACTAACATTTTCCAACTTCCTAAATTTTACAATTTGTGTATGCATGCAAGGGTGAATTTACAAATTTTTTTAGAGCTAAAATTGTATTATAAAATTTTGAGATATCATATTTTAATTTATTGTTTTATCATTTTGAAAAGATTAAATAGAATGTTTTTCATTGTGGGGTCAAAACATTATTTTTTCTATATTAATTTATAATTTGATCATTTATAGAAGAGGTAGAATTGTAATTTTTCAATTTTTAGGGGGCCAAAACTCCTACTTACCCCTTTGTATTTGCCCGTATATGCACGTAAGGGTTAATCAAGCCAAGCCTGACCTTAACTTGAAATTCGAATCTTGAATGAATATTTATTTTTAAGCCCAAGTTTGATTAAATTAGCTCCATTAAATAATTAATCTTAAGATTTATATTATATATTAAGGACAATAATATGATTTAAAAATATAAAAAAATATGAAAAGTTTGATAAGAGTCTTGAACTATTCGAGTCAAGTATTTCTAAACTTGAATTTGACTCAATTGATAGCTCAAGCTCGGCTCGATAATTATTTAATTGAGTTCGAATTTTTTTCTAGTCGAACTCGAATAGCTTACGAGCACTAGTGGCTCATTTACACTCTTATATGCATGCATGTTATTTTTGAATCATTTGAACATAATACAATAGAAATGATTAAAACTAGATTTTACCACATCAACAACGCGGGTAAAAGAAAATATTTCAGGGTAAAAAATTAATTTATTCAATAATAGGCATAGGTAGAGTGAAAATCAATCAGTAGTTTAATATTATTGAATATACGTTTAATTCTTGGATTTGTATTTTTAATTATTTTATTTAAAAATATGAAAAGATTAAAGTGTTATCATATTAATGTTAATTATAATTTAAAAAAATATATTTTTATAATTTTTAATTATATTGATGACCTAATTAAAAGTGACATCAACTTAATAAAATACTTAAATAGAAGTATGGGATCAAAATTTGAAATAGGAATAAATATAGTACATGTATTAAATTACTTAGAAAAGAGTGCATGTATTAAACCTGTTATATTAAATGTTAAAATTTATGGATCTATGAGTTTACCATTTTGCCTTGTGTCTTTTTGTCTGACTTTAACAGCTTGGAAACCTTGAACCTTGAAGCATGGGATTTGTCATGTTTTTAACAGCATTAACTGAAACTTAAGACATGGTAGAGAGTTGAACTGCCGCTGTAGATTGTAGATATTCTGTTTTCAATACTAATGTATTCTCTCTTTTTACAGAAAAACACACTTGTTTTTATTCCGAAATTATATTTCGGAGAATAATAATTGTTAAAGCATATCATGTTGATAATGTAACTGTATTATCTATTTTAAGTGTTACTGAAGATTTGATATCCTTCAGATTTTTATTTTTGAGCTTCAAAGAAAATGTACGAGTACCTTTTGTAATCATTGAAAAATAGAAGCCACCACTACAGCAAAATTGATTTTTAGCGGCGTTTTTTAAGGTTTTTAGCGGCGCTTTTAAGCGCCGCTAAAACTATTTGCTGCGTTTTTACAAGCACCGCAAAAAACGCCGCTATAGACGGCGCCACAAAAGTTTGTGGCGTTTATTTAAAAAAACGCCGCTAAAGGTCATGACCTTTAGCGGCGCTTTTCCCACAGACGCCACTAAAGGTAATGAAATTTTAAAAAAATAAAATATTATAAAAGTCATGAAAAATATAAAAATTTAAAATTCATTATCAAAATATTGAGAAGAATAATATCCATGATATAAATATAAAATTTTCTATTAAATTTTAACTAAAAATATTAAAATAAAAATAAAATTTAGAATCAAAACTAAAATAAATAATAAAATTAAATTAAATATAAAGATATCAATGAAATAAGGACTTAAATCATAACCATGTAAAATATAAGATATTATCATCAAGATATCCGAAAAAGTTGTCAATATAGAAACCCAGTGCTCTCACCAGGCTTTAAACAACCTTACAAATGTCCAGAGCAAAACATTTACAGGGTCAAAATCTCACAATGTGTGGAAATGCAGCTCTTAGCGATGCCAATCTCCGTTCACTGCCACAAATCTCACCAGAAGCTATGTAAATCTGAGTTTCCTTATCGAAACCTAATGCTTGCAAAACTAGCGTCGCTTCTTCGGGTGTTAGAGGACACAACCCTTGTTGTCTCCTCTCTTCAGACATTATCTCTTTCTCTCTCCACCAAGGGTATGCATACTTGAAAGAAAGGGGTAACTACCTAGTTACATTTTTGTATCATTGCGTCCTGATTCTTGAAACTGATAATATTAAGATCACAAGATACTTCATAGATTTAAAAGTGTAGATTAATATCTTGTCATCACTAATGCAAACATTTGATGCAACTCATAAAAAACAAGGCAAGGGTACACCATGGTCATACTTTGGTTATTTGCCTACCAATGCAGAAGGCATCATATTGTTATTTTTATTCCTGTCGACATTATACTTTAGAGAAGTTCTCATATCTAAGTCGCAGACACAGATTTTCTATCTTATTTGTAGGATGTGTGAATCTTTGGGGTTCACTAATCACTACTTTGTGTCTCCTAAACAGATGGTACACCACTTTTTGCTATGATAATTTGAGTGTTTTGACATGAATATTTTTAAGCTAAAAATAGTAATTAATAACGAGCAACCAAACCTGTTCTAAGTAGTACTTTTCATTTGACCAGCTAACAGGAGACATCTGAAAAGCTTGAAACCCATATTTCCTATTAAACTTATTTGGCAGCCTTTTGATAATCTGAACTTCATCCATTAGAGAATCAATGAAATGGCTCACATCAAAAATGTCACCAAAATCACTGCCAAACAGATCATGAGTCAAAGACAATTTACAGCAGCTGAGAAAGAACTAAACAACCTTTCCAGAATTATAAATTTACCTAGGGATTACCCAGAATGATGTCTTATCAAGTTTTGGAACAACCAAAGTGAGATTTAAAAGTCGAGCAACGATTACCATGTCACAGATCTAAAAAGGCTTAATCAGCTTAAATTAATAACATAATGTTGAATAGAAGAACAAGGAAAAGATGAGCTAGAGGAAAGACACAGACCGCAGCACGCATTTGATTCAAGCCCTCATTGCATGAAACTTTGAGAAAACCATTACTTTTATAGTTTCCTGCAAAATGCAAATGCAAAAGAATGAAGGTCTTACTTTTACCAAAAGATCAAACTGAGAAAGCAAAAATATTTCCTTCAATAAAATTCAAGGACACATACAAGTTACCAATGTTTATTATTTTTTCTTTCTAAAAACCCATTGTTTCAGAAAACCCATTTCTTCTTCCAATTACACTAGAAAAAGGGAAAACCATGTAAACCCTAAACCCTAGTAAATGAGAAATGAAATTACCTCTAAGTTCTTCGACCAAATCCTTAGAAAAAATAGCACGAAACCCAGTATACCTCGTTGTACAAACAGAGTATATTCTCTTTTTCGCTTCCTCTTCATTACAAGATCAGAACAAATAAAAAAGAAAAATAAAACCCAAAATTTAATGAAATCTGAAGGAATAATTATAATTTAAAAACATGCCGACAACAGAAGCGAGGGTTTTAACATAGGTATCGATCATTTCTTCTTTCAAAGGTTTTGGGCGTTCTGGGAATTCCAAAATGATAAGCCAATGTTCGGAATCACAGCCATATAGAAAAACCGACGGTAATCGGGAAGAGTTGTTCAAAGGGGAGTAGTCGAACCCGGATGTCTTGGTTCGGGTCTGTATTTTGGTTGAATCGGGGATGAAAATTCACAATTTCATTTATAGAAAAAGTTGAAAATAAGTAAATACCGGACAATGTCGGTGTGGTCTCGAGATTAAAAAGGTAAGGCCGCCATGGACCGGTGGAGAGCGACCCACCGCAAAGACGGACCGAAAACCCACATCTTGATTAGACAAATCACCACAATAAGCAGTACAAGAGACCCAACGAGAGAGTCGAGAGAGGGGTATGGGGTGGGAGTTTTGGGAAGCGGAAGGAGGAGGAGATTGAAAAGTGGAAGGAAACAGAGGAAAGGGTTCGGGTTCGACGGTTCCTTGGAAGCGATTTTGGAGTTAGAATGGAAGGAAAAGCAGGAGAGCTCTGGCGAAAGGAGAGGATAAGGAAGGATTTGAGAAGCACAGACATTGTGTTCTTAAGGCTTTTTGAGGAAAGTGAGTGAAATGGGGTTCGGGTAATCTTTTAGTTTAGGGATATAAGCGAAAACACAGGTTTAATGGATTGGTGTCTTGGCGTCTGAAGCACGTGGCTTCTATATTGTTTCAAAATGGACTTTAAAATCCGTTTAAAGATCGTTCCCAATGGCTTTTCTCTAGTGCAACACTGATTCTCAAATGCAGGCTTATCAAATTTTATGCGTTTTCACTAAAACGCCATTATATTATTTTAAAAAATTTTAACAAATTTTTTTATTTTTCTCTTTGGAATTTTTTAAATTTTGAATATTGAACTTTTAATTGAAATATGGACTAAAATATTAATTTTTAAGTTTTTAAGTTTTTAATTTTTATTTTTAAATTTTAATTTTTAAATTTTTAAATTTTTAAATTTTAAATTTTTATTTTTGAGTTTATTTTTATTTCGATTTAATGTGTAATTGTAGACGTGAAATTCTAATTGTGGTTTAAATGTATAGTTAAAACTTTAATTTTGATTTAATCATACACATTTAAAAAATAAATACATCAATATATTTTTATATTGAATAAATATAAATATTTATGTATCCATGCAATATATAAATATAAAATGATGTTATATCAATAATTGTGTAAAAGAAAATGAAAAACGTGGAGACACAAATGAGTGCAGAGAATTTTCGTTCAGATAAATAAATATATATTTTAATTAATCAGTATAGATAAATACTAAAATAGTATAAACAAAAATTATTAATAAAATTTAAAGGTAAACTTATCATTTAAAACATTTTCACAAAATATCCCTTCAATCCATTAAACAATATAACACCTTATTAATATATAAAAATATTTTTTATCAAAATCAAGATATCTATTATCGATAACAATAATTAATTATAGGGTTTAGGATTTAATTATTGAATATGATTCAATTGAGATTAACATACTATATACCCATGGCCATTAAACCTTAAACCATAAAACCCTAAACCATAGACCTTAAACCTTAAATATTAAACCGTAAACCAAAAATAAATTTAATCAATATTAAGTATTGCTTCCATAATTTATTATATGAACATAAGCTTTTACATTAATATATATGTATATACACATCAACATCCATGTGATGTTTTTTGGGGTTTAGTGTTTTAGAAGTTATAGTTTAGGGTTTAAGGTTTTTAGGGTTTATGGGTTATAGATTAGGGTTCATGATTTTTTGGGGGTTTAGGATTTTAGGGGTTATATGACTTTTAGCGGCGTTTTATCAAAAGCGCCGCTAATGCTCCGACTTTTAGCGACGTTTTACCGAAAGCGCCGCTATTGCTCTAACTTTTAGCGGCGTTTTACCGAAAGCGCCGCTATTGCTCCGACTTTTAGCGGCGTTTTACCGGAAGCATCGCTATTGCTCCGACTTTTAACGTCGTTTGACCAAAAACGCCGCTATTGCTCTGTTTTTAGCGGCGTTTTAACAAAAAGTGCCTATTGCTCTGTTTTTAGTGGCGTTTTACCAAAAACGCCGCTATTGATCTGTGTTTTACAATTTTTGTGGCGTTTTTTGATAAAACGCCGCTAAAAACGCCGCTAAAACCCTATTTTCCTGTAGTGCACACCACTGAACAACTAGTGCGTGATGAAAACCCATGATTATTGAAGAGTTTTGCATGTAGTAAATTTCAACCTATGTCCTATAGCATACTGAGGATTTATGGGGAATTAGAGTAACCCTATTTGTTTAGAAGTCTTGGGTTAAAACCAGCCTAAGCGCAAATCTTTTTATGGCCGGCTGTGTGTTTCCATCACGCATCAATTCTTCGATAACATAACTCCAGTGTTTCAATGGTTGTAACAGGCGTTCTTAGACTCTCTTCGGAGTTAAGAAACAAAACTTTTGAAGGTGAACATTTCTTTACAGTACTCAAAGATGACTCTAAACAATAATAAAGGTAAACCAATAATTATGCTTAAGAGAAATGTTTTTATTTAAAACAACTATCAAATTATTATTTAAAATTTTAAATAACTCACATTCCTAATGGTTTTTATCCAAAATAATTCATGTTCTGTTCAAAACAACTAATTTGTTTCAAATATCTTAGTTCATAACTACTCTCGTTAAGACAATTCCTTTTAAAAAATAGCACCATCACGAAAACACACATCTTTACGGAACAATACCTTTATGGAAAGCCCCTCCACCCAAAATTATTTTGCATATTTTCATTATCGTAATGTTTGTCAAGAGTTTGACTGGAAGGGCAACATCATGACTAGTACATAGGTCGATCTATGGGTAGCATTTGACGTCCAATATGGAGACATGAAGCTGTTATTACATCCACAACTAAGACCAATAATGGGCCTAGGGAGAATAATAAGACATATTGCATTTTTAAATAAGAATATAAATTCAAATTTTAAAAATAATATTATTGTGAGAGATATCACTAACCTTAAATATAAACTGTAAAATCCATAAAATAGACATAAAAAGTACCAAAAAAAATTATCATTCATACTAGTTTTGCACTAAGCAACGGCAACAAGCAGGCAACAAGCAAAAGAAGTGAGGTGATACCTAAGGTTAAAACATTCTTTGTTGATCCATGCATGAAAGAAGATAATATATGTACTGAAACTAGGGTTTCGGAGTCAAATTAGTGGTTGAATCCATTGTATCATTGTTTTGCTGGTCTAATCGGTTAGATTAAAAAATTATTAAAAATTTATAAAAAATAAAAAGTCATGTTCAACCAATTTTTAACCAATTCAATCATTATGATGTCTCTCTCTGAATCGATACCCCAATTGATTTTTGGTCCAGCCAGTCCAATTCAATTCAAACAACCAAGATTAAAACCATCAATAAATTTGACATGATATAAAATGTTTATATTTTATACATAAGCATTATTGGACTTGTTGCCAATAAACTAGAACTACCAATATCCTAATAAAGTTTAGAATAAATCAGAAACAACAAACCGACACGGTATTACACATGTGATAATATGTTTAGTGCATCAAATTTTGAAATAACAAAACTTAATAATTGAACAATATATTAGCTAGGATTGCAATTTTAAAATTCAAAAAATACAAGAATTAAAATTGATAAAATTAAAGTGTATTGATTAAATCTATAATTTATTCATAGTATAGAGACTAATAGTAAAGTTTAACATTTATATACGCACAGATAAGATCTGTTTGGACAGCACAAAGTAAGTAATTATACTCTCTTGTAATTACAAAAAATATAATTCCCTAGACATGTATGACTGACAAAATGTAATTATATCGTAATTCCCTATGTCATGTTTGGTAGTACAAATTGTAATTACACAATTACATAATTTATATTTTAAAAATATTAATTACTATAAGAAAAACTATTAATATGATAAAAATAATTTCTAAACTAGTAACAAAAATTAAAATCAAATCAATATATGCATTATGTTAGTAAAAAAAGTAGATGATAATACAATTACTAATAAAATAGTAAGAAAAAAACCATCATATGCAATTTTATCTAATTGTTGTAGTGCATAGTTGTTGGTTCATTCCATCTTTAATATTTAACATATGCTTCTTATCATCATTTGTTAGTTCTTGACCAAGTTTATTATCATCTAAATTTAAGTCTACATCATTAAGATTATAAAGATCTTCTTCTTTCATATACTTTGAGTGATGTCGTGACATGGAGAGATTTAATGTCACAACGTAACTTACTGAATTACTACGTTGCGACGTGAAAAAACATGGTGTCGTGATGTCGGCCCGAGATTTTTCAAACTTCACAATTTAATCCTATTTTATGTTCAGGTTAACGAAAGAGCTTTCGTAAGCTTGTATGGAACTCAGAAATAATTGTAATATATATTTAGAATGAGAGCAACAGTTGTTTGCATATGTGATTGGTTGGATTATGCTAGATTGTCTAAAATTATTCCGATAATATTTATAACATCTTGTAACTCGAATCCGACGATCGAATCGGACAAAGAGTGTTACTTAAAATACTTAAATTATACACTCTACTACTTATGGGCTTTATAAAATTGAAAGAAATTAACAATTAAAAATTTCATATTGGTTAAAATTTAATTTTATAAAACTATTAAATCTTAGATAACGCATATTGTCATCATTAAACGATTATTCTTTTAAATTATTGGTTATATATAAATTATTTATTTTAATCACAAACATAATACTCATTTAAATGAACAAACTTGCTTCTAACCTTTTTTTCTAATTGAAATAATAATTTTAAAATAAATAAACAAAAAAAAATTCATTCATTCAATTAGAATAATCAAGAGTGTATAAAATGGACTTAAAAGACAAAATAGAGATTTATAACTTTTGTGAATGGTTAAATTCCTTTTAAACCCATCCATGTTTTATTAAATTATTTAAATTAAAGGTGTTCAACATTCTTGAATCACAATTTAAACCCTCTAAGAACCTTTATTAAAATTACAAAATTAGATCCTAACATTTTTATTTGTTCTAAAAAGTCAACTTTCAATCAAAATCAAATAAATTATTTAAGTAACTATAAATTTTACTTTTTGAAAATAATTACAAAGAACAATAATTTATTATTGTTATGTTCTGTAGTTTGATTTCATAAATAGATATGATCATAGAAAATATTTTTTATTTTTATTACAATATTAGAAAATTTATATATATTACAATTTTTTTAAATTAAAGACATACACGTGCGTGGAAAAAAACTAATAAAACTAATACACATTTTGGGAAATGTTATTTTGGGCTAAATTTTGAGTTCCGAATTTCAAAACCCACCTATACCTAGTAGACTAGGCCTAATTGTCGAGTTAATGTGTTTTCAATGTCGGCTAAGCCCATTTTTACTCAACATTTTGGGCCAATTTATTTGAATAGTGAATGGATTGAATATTTATGTCTGGATTTCAAGTTTTGGTTTCTAATTAGGTTTATTGCCCCATTAACATTCAATTTATTACACTTACAATTACAATATAAGTAAGAAAATGTAATATTAATAATATTTTGTAAAAAATTAATTAATAATTAAATTATAAGGAAATTTTCAAAGTATTTGAGATCTCACAATCATTTCTTGAATATTTTATTTTTAATTTTTTATTTAAACATTTCTTATAAAAATAGTAAAAGAAAAAAAGGGCTTTTAAATAATTATTTTAATTGAGCTATTGTCAAGTTGATTTATGATATCAACTCATTTACGCATATCAAAAGGAAAAAAATAATAGAGTAAACTACACCATTAATCTCCCAACTATTAAGAAGTATTTGGTTCATCGAATGTAACATTACGATCCATAATGTTACATTCTAGAATAAGATTACAGTTTTTGGATTATTAACATTCTAGTCATCCCATAATCTCACATTACGTGTGTAATCTAAAATAATGTTTAGACCAATTTGCGGCTCATTCCTTAAGTTATTTTAGATTACAGTCAGTCAATTTCTTAGATAATTTAAAATTTTGGACCAATTTACACTTTATTTAGATCAATTTAAACTTTTTCCTAAAATAAATTTTAAAACTAAATAGAAACAAAACAAAAATTCTTAATAATGAATCAGTAAATGTCATGCATTAAAATTAAAATTAAAATTATTGATTTTATTTATTAATATATTAATTATGATTATAATTATAATTATGGTTGATGTTGCAATCAATTTTATGAATTCTTATAATTATGATTTATAAATTTATTTCTAACATCATATATTTATTTAATAATATATAATATTTAATAAAAAGTAAAAATTGTAATACTTTATCATGATTTTATGGAATTTGATACTAAAAATTATTAAAACTAAACTGATTAAAAAACAAACTCTATAACAAAGGCATTTAAGTAAAATGTGCTTCTAGTTAATTTTATATTCCATTAACCAAACACTTGAATTTTACATTCCACCCAAATGAACCAATAAGTTAATCTCATATTATGTCATAATCTTACATTCTCGTAATACTATTACGGAATGTAATTTAAGATTCTGTAAACTAGATGCACCCTTAGCGTGTTTCTATTTTGGTCACCACCCAACAAAAAGTTCCAATTTTGTCACTAAAGTTTTTTATCGTTTTTGTTTCGATCACCATCTATTAAATAGTTAACAAAAATATCACGTGGCTTTTTTTAATTAGTATAATAACACATTTAGTCCTTAGCATTTACACATTCTATCAATTTAATTCTAGTTCTAAATAATTTAACAAATTTAACTCTCCACAATTATAAATTCTATCACTTTAATCCTCAAACACATATTTCTCATAAATCGAAATTATAAGTCAAATTCAAAAGCTTTGGATTGAAGCAGAGACAACGAGATTGGAACATGGAGATTAGTTGTATATTTGAGAAAATCGAGTTTGCAAATAAACACCATTAGGTTAAGAACACTTCTAGAAGAAATTTTTATGAAAGAATTAATTAAAATAAATTTAAAAGAATTAAAAAATTAGAATAGAATTAACATTTACTATTTTAAAAATTATTCACTCTTTAATTGAATTAATATTTTTAAAATTTTTATGGTTCTATAAATAATTTTTTTTGTTTGGAATTAACTGCGATTAAAACAAATAATTTTCAAGATATTTTTAATATGGTAAATGTTAACTCTATTACAATTTGGACTTATTTGATTCTTTTTAATAGTATAGGGACTAATTTGATCCACGAATAATAAAGGGATTAATTTGATCTAGTCCTTATAATACAAGGACCTTCTAGGTACTTTAATCGGTAAACATACTATCATGTGTATAATCCCATGTCAACTTATTATTTTCATATAGTAGTCACAAAAAATCTCGTCATTTTAATTCATGGATCTAACTATCATTTGAGTCGTGATTGATATTTTAAAATTCAAGAGTATAGATATTAATAAAGATTAAATTTACAAGGAAATTAATAGCAAATTTTGAAGTAATGAACTTAAGTCAAAATTAAAATGTAAAAATTTGATTAGTAGAAAATTAAAAATTGAGGAAATTAATATATACATATATATATTAAATTTACAATTTATATAGAGTAGAAGAACCATTTTGTTAAATAGATTGGGATAAACTATTACAATAGTTATTTTGGTTACCTTAACGGAAATTTTAGGTTAAATTTTACAATTGGTCCTTATATTTTTTTATTTTGAGTAATTTATTTTTTATTTATTTTCCATTATCTTCTACTTCTCCTCTATTTTCTCCTCCTCATTTCTTTTAACGTAATTTTTTATGTTTTCCATTTGTTAAAACTAGTCCACAAGCTCATCTTACTCAAAAAAAATTAAATTGTTCAAAAAAATAAAAATATAAAGATTAGTTTTATCAAATGGAAAATATAGAAAAACCACGTTAAAAGAAATGGAGAAGGGAGGAAGACAGATGGAGAAGCAGAAGAGAATAAAAAATTAAAAGAATATAAGAGGAAAAAAATTAAATTGCTTAAAATAAAAAAAATATAGGGACAATTGTATAAATTAACCTAAAATTTTTATTTGAAATGATGATTTAACTTGCTATGTAAGCTTACCGTTAACGGTAATTAACGGCTCAGTGACTAAAATGTAACATTTCAAAAATAAGTATTAAAATATAATTTAAGGTAAACAAAAGTGACTATTTTGGAAGTTTACCCTAAAGATTGCTTTAAACTTTGTGGAGCTTCGCCTACATTTGCGCGCGTAATCATTTACTCAGATTTGATTTATTTATCTATTTATTTAACTTAATTTCAGAATCTTTATTGGTTGTTTAATCACACGCGAAAATAACAACGCCAAACCCAAAGAAAGAGGATCGAAGGTCGCCGTTCCTTTCACACGCGGGAAAAATCTCTTGATTTTTCACCGCCGGCGCACTCTGAAATTCATTCGTCCGATGATATTTATTATTACTAGGGTTCCAGTTCATGTTGTTATAGGTCGTTGCTGGATTTATTATTTAAAATTTAACGGGGGAAAGAGAAGAATCAAAAAGGGAAATTCTGTCCTTGTCGGAACTTCAAATGTCATTTTGTTGTTAAAGATTTTGTATCCATAAAGAGTAAAAGGACGTAAACCAAGATTATTGTCAAAATTGTGTCTTATTTCGATTTTATGGTAATTATTGTTCAAAAAAATCTTTTATTTTTCCAGAAAATCACAATCACGGACATGTTGAACTGTTACACCATTTCCCCAATTCTCTCTTTTTCATTTTTTGGGTTTTTAAACCCGTGATTCAATGAAGAGAGCTTTTTTGGAACCGTGAAGCTCATCTTCAAAACCCAAAGCTTTTATTTTTTCGTTTGATTTCTTCCCGGGCTTCTGTTTTTTCCCCTGATAAATTAATAATGTTGTTAATTTTTTAGTTTTTTTTTTTTACCATATTTTGTTTTTTCAATTCGTTCGCCGTCAAGATCGAACCAACAGCCAAGTTTCAAGGACGAGAAAGAACCAACAATGGCGCCATCGTCTGATTGGTGGGCAAAAGGTGGTCATAAAGGAACCCCAGTGGTTGTCAAAATGGACAACCCAGAATGGTCGATGGTCGAGCTGGAAGGTCCATCGGAAGACGATTTCCTCATCGGAAACAACCCAACCGATACGCGAGCCAAAGCGCGTGGTAAAAACGCCAAGCAACTCACGTGGGTCCTCCTCTTAAAGGCCCACCGCGCCGCCGGTTGCTTAACCTCCGTTGCCTCCACATTGGCCAGTATCGGTCCAGCCATCCGCCATCGAGTCGCCTCCGGTCGAACCGACACCGAAAGCGCTTCCTCCTTCGAGAACAAAACCGTTAAAACCAGGTTTTATAATTGCATCAAAGTGTTCCTTTGGTTATCTTTGTTGTTACTCGGTTTCGAGATTGCTGCGTATTATAAAGGCTGGCATTTCCGTGCTTCAAATCTTCAATTACAGTACATTTTCACGGCCCCATTTGGTGTTAGAGATTTCTTCGACTGGCTATATTCTAATTGGGTCTTGATTCGGGTCGGGTTCCTTGCTCCCCCGCTTCAGTTCCTCGCGAATGTCTGCATTGTCCTTTTCTTAATCCAAAGCTTAGATAGGTTAATCCTCTGTTTATGTTGTTTTTGGATCCGTGTCAAAAAAATCAAGCCAATTCCCAAAGAAGACGCTGTTGCGGATCTTGAAACCGGCGAAAATGGCTTCTTCCCCATGGTTCTCGTTCAAATCCCTATGTGTAATGAAAGAGAGGTAAAAACCATGAAAAAATATTTATCATTTAAAAACAACCCATTGTTTTGTTTATGATTGGGATTTGATTTTGATTTTTGCAGGTTTACCAACACTCCATTGCTGCAGTGTGTAAATTGGATTGGCCAAAGTCGAAAATTTTGATTCAAGTTTTGGATGATTCTGATGATCCAATAACTCAACTGCTTATTGAAGAAGAAGTGCATAAATGGCAGCAAGTAGGTGCCAACATTGTGTATCGACATCGAATAATCCGAGATGGTTACAAAGCTGGTAATCTTAAGTCTGCCATGAGTTGTAGTTATGTCAAAGACTATGAATTTGTTGCCATTTTCGATGCCGATTTCCAGCCGACCCATGATTTCCTCAAACGAACCATCCCCCATTTTAAGGTAACTAAAATTAACTGCCTCTACCTTGAGTTGAGTGCAATTTGGTTAAGTCAAGAACAAGTTAGTATGTTTTAGGATTAGTTGAAGTGATGGATTTTGGTTGTATTCTTACAGGACAATGAGGATGTAGGGTTAGTTCAAGCAAGGTGGTCCTTTGTGAATAAGGATGAGAATCTGCTAACAAGATTGCAAAACATAAATTTGTCATTTCACTTTGAGGTTGAGCAACAAGTGAATGGTGTTCTGATTAATTTCTTTGGTTTTAACGGAACTGCCGGGGTTTGGAGGATTAAGGCTTTGGAGGATTCCGGTGGATGGCTTGAGAGGACAACAGTTGAGGACATGGATATCGCCGTCCGTGCTCATCTTCAAGGATGGAAATTTGTTTTTCTCAATGATGTCGAGGTATAGCTTGAGTTTAATATGTAATATTGCCAATTGAATTTAGCAGTTATTCACTTTGTTGAGAGTTAATGTTTATTGTTTTCTTATTATCTGTTCAGTGTCAGTGTGAACTTCCTGAATCTTATGAAGCTTATAGAAAGCAACAGCATAGATGGCACTCCGGACCAATGCAATTATTCCGTCTCTGTTTGCCTGATATTATCCATGCTAAGGTGAATACATTTTTGAAGCACTCTTTGGTTAATGCAACAATGATCCTATTTTGTCAAATTCAATAGTTCCTGTGTTGATTCCAAGTTTCCGATTCCTAACTTTGTTCTTGTTCCGTATTTTAACCGATGCAGATTAGCTTCTGGAAGAAATTCAATATGATATTTCTGTTCTTTCTGCTAAGAAAACTGATCCTACCGTTTTACTCTTTCACTCTTTTCTGCATAATTCTCCCCATGACGATGTTTATTCCTGAGGCTGAGCTTCCAGCATGGGTTGTCTGTTACGTCCCTGCTTTAATGTCATTCCTCAACATCCTTCCGGCCCCGAAATCCTTCCCATTCATTGTACCTTACCTTCTTTTTGAGAACACCATGTCAGTGACCAAGTTCAACGCTATGATCTCTGGTCTATTCCAACTTGGTAATGCATACGAGTGGGTTGTTACAAAAAAATTGGGTCGATCATCGGAGGGTGACCTTGTGTCGTTGATTGAGAAAGACCCGAAACATCAGCTTCGGGGACCAGAACCTGATCTTGATGAAATTAAAGCCGAAATCCTGCAAGAACAAAAGGCTAGGAAAAAGAAGCATAATCGGATATATACAAAGGAATTAGCACTAGCATTCCTTCTTCTAACGGCATCAGCTAGGAGCCTACTGTCTGCACAGGGAATCCATTTCTATTTCTTGCTGTTTCAAGGTATATCCTTCCTTTTGGTTGGTTTAGACTTGATTGGTGAGCAGGTTATGTAAAGGACAGATTAGAGATTTTAGTAGGAAAATCTCGATACAGTTGGACGACACAGAATCCAAGTACCGTTCCAAATGGACTTTTTACTGTAGATTCGAAGAAGTCCCAAGTATTCTTTTATGTCACCATCTACCCTTGGACTGGTTCATATTCCAGCCACAAGATGAAAACCTCTTTACTTGAAGACGGGGACACTCTTTCAGTAAATGTGAGAATTTTTGTTTGGGTTTTCTGTCGATTCTTTTGTAAGAAAAGAAATAATGGTAGTTACAGTTATAATGCAGGGTAGCGTATTGGATCTCTTCTTGTAGGTTTGAGACATGATAAATGTCATTGTGATAAATATCCGTGTTTTGGTTATGTTGTTTTGAATCTGTGTAAAAAAAATCCGCAAATTTCATGAACAGAAATCACCATTTCTGGTCATGTCTGGGATAAGTTGATGAGGAGGTAGCTAAGCAGCTCAAAGAACGGATACCGTTTCGGCTTGCATGTTTGTAACACCTCCATTTTAAGGATTAAATTGAAGTCTTCGTGGAGTAGAGTGGGTTGGGGGGTGGGCGTTTCACAATTTTATGGTGGGCTTGGGATGCAATGTAATGCAGTTGGTTCACATTCCAATATATGTGCACATTTTTCTTAAAAAGCTACGAAAATGAAATCAGAAATCCATGGTGTTCTGCAACTAAGACAGGCATCAACTCATCTGTTAAGTTGAAAGGCGCACGTGGAATATGTTTTTTTTTTTTTTTTTCCTCCTTATTTTGGGTTTATCTTTTAACAGCAGATTTTTTGTTCATTGAATTCGGCTTGGCCCCAAGAAGTAATCTCTCCTCCATTTTGATAATTATAAATTGTGTAAGAGTAATTCAGTTAGAAAATGATTATTATTTTATAAAATATAATAAATATTATTATGGGTTGTTTTATTTTTTAATACTTTTATATAAAGTCTATAAAATTCAAAATAAATATGAAGAAACCCAACCTGATTTGTGTTTTACCTAACAAAAATTATAATTTTATTTTTTACTTAATATATTCTTTGTATCATAATCTAATATTTGATAGTAAGTATGTGTTTAGACGCCATAAAGTAATTGAAAGTGAGTATAACTATAAAGAATTATAATTTTGTAGATATTATATCATATTTAATAATATAAACTGTCATTACAACACATAATTTTAAATTCTACAAGATATAACAAAACTCAAACATAGTAATTATTTATAGTGGTACCCAAGATTTATGCATTACAATTATACATAATTAAAATCAAATTACTGATTCAAGATCACTAACTTTTATTAAATAACAAAAAGTGAAGTTTTTCTTTTAAAAAAATTACATTTGATTTTCTTAGCAAATCTATTCCAATTGGAGGTAATAATCTTAATAAAATTAAGGTTCACAAATGAATGTAAAAAGAAGTGGAAAAGAAGGTAACGAAAACTGTTATTTATGGGTTTGCACATGCCTTGATGCTTTTTGTCACTTCTGATCTCGATGTGAAACATTCCAACTGGACTTTCTTTTTTCACTATAATTATTTTTTAATAGATATATATATAGTCTGGATTCTTTTATCTCTATTTTATTATTTATGTTGGAGTTTTTTAATAATATTGTCTTTAAAATTAAAATTTTTTATGAAGATATAATGGTTTCGGCCAAAATAAAATGAACATGACTAATTGTTTTATTCAAAATATTTTAAAAAATTAATGCATCGACTTTTTAAGAATCATTTATAAATAAGATGACAATTGTGGACAGTTTAGCATACTGTATTCGTGATTTGAAGCGGATATAAATGACTTTATGAATATTTATTAGGGATTAAAATATGTTGTTTGTACTTGTATTTGAAAAAATTGAGAATTTAGTCTCTATATTTAAATATTTGAAATTAAATCTTAAAATTGTTTAGATTTTAATTATTAAAATTGTAATTTTTTATTAAAATTGGTCAAATTGACATTTTGGTTAAGCTACCCCATGTGACATGTCCTATAATTGACAGGAAATAATAATGTTATAATTGAAAAAAATTTAGCAGAAACTAATAACAATGATAATGATAGACTAAGAGTTTTAAATTAAAAAAAGTAAGACGACTTTAAAAATGCAATGACTAAATCTCAATTTCTATAAAAGTGTAGGGACTAATAGCACATTTCAACTTATTTATTATCTAAATTCATTTTGATAAAAATAGTAATAATTTAAAAGAAAATTATGAAGATGGTAATGCTGGTGCAGAGGGATTCAATCCCGAGATTTGGTCACATGTAAAAGCAAATAAATAATGAAGAAAGTCTTATGCGTGCGAATATTCGGTAATTGCGCCACTAGTTCAAAATTATTATTTTTTATTTCAATTAAGGACAAGAATGCTTATTAATCATTTATATATTTTACCAATTTTCTTAATGCTTTAGCATGTGACATAGAGCTTTGAACAAGCTCTTGGGGAAAAATAAAGTTATCTGTTGTTCACGTAGAATTTTGTTGTAGTAGACCTAACCATTTTACCAACTTCTTTTTTATTCTTTAGGTTCTATGCTAATCCATCTTCAACAATTATTATTATTAGTTTGAATTTTCGAGGAATTGTCGGAAATAAAATACTTTAATATATTATTAAAAATAAAACATTTTTAAAATAAATTTATTTTGAAGTAAAATTATAAGTATAAACATAATCAACTATTATGATAAAAGAGATAGTTGAAATACATTTGAATCTAAATCATAATAAATACGAATAAAATTCAAAGAATCTAACACCATGTTTAGTTGCATTCCCCTTATTCATTGAATGGTAAATCATTCCTTTGTTTGGTTGGACGTAATACTCATTTAATAAAATGTTATTATTTTCTTATTACTTCTCTTTTTGTAATACCTATTATTTGGTATCACCAAATAATTATTATTCCATTCAACCTTGAATAATAAAATAAAATTAATTTTCAGATTAGTCCTTTAAAACTTGGACTCGGAAATATAAAAATAAAATATTTGAAATATTTTAATATAATTTAATATAAAACAATTATATTTAATAATAATTATATTAAAATATGATTAAATTATTTATTATTTTATTAAATTATATTTAATAATAATCTTATTAAAATTTAATAACAATAATCACCTACCTAAAGAAAATTCTACTACTGGTACTCTAGTCATTTCTTTTTTTCCTTATGCTATTACATTGTCTATTTCATTCAACCAAACATAAGAATATTAATACAATTTTATTCTATTCCCTTCAACCAAATAATTGAATTACTAATTACAATTTTATTCCATTACAACCCTATTCAATTTTAATGAACCAAACTGTCCCAAGAGTTTAACGTAATATGCTGAGGTGGATGGGTATTCAGAGTCAAGGTGCCTTAGCTCTGAAAAAATTCTCAAAAAAATTTTGAAAAATAAATCTACTCTAAACCTAAAATTTTGAAAATTGTAATTAAACATTAACACTACGTTTGGTTTACTGTAATATAATAGAGTTGTAATGTAATAGGACTATAATCTGTAATTCAACTATTTGGTTGAATGGAATGGAATAGAACGTAATAATCTTATTGTGTTTGGTTGAATGGAACGATGATGTTGTATTAGCACAAGGAAAAAATTTGAAATGACTAGAGTATCCTTAGTATAATTTTTAAGTAGATGATTTGAAATATTTTAATATAATTTAATATAAAAACAATTATATTTAATAATAATTATATTAAAATATGATTAAATTATTTATTATTTTATTAAATTATATTTAATAATAATCTTATTAAAATTTGAAATGACTAGAGTACCCTTAGTATAATTTCAAAATTTGAAATGACTAGAGTACCCTTAGTATAATTTTTAACTAGAGTACCCTTAGTATAAATTTACCAAAAATTGAAAATTTTCATTTAAACTCTCAAAAGTTTTGAAATAAACCCCTTGGTTAAATAAGGTTGGATTTAGTAAAGTCGGAATTGGCTAAAAGACCTTAGGAGTAAAAGGAAAAAAAATGAAGATGAAGATGTGCACTGCATCTCTAGGTGTTATTGAATTAAAATCCTTTATAGGATTTATCAATCTCATTTGCATTACTTAAATCTTTATTATTATGATTATCTTCTCGTTACCATAACCTATTCATTTTAGTAAAAGCTTTTTTTTATCCCTTTTTCTTGGGTCTTGAGCTATTCCAATTCAATTGCTAATGGAACCCATGATGAACCCCCAAACTCCAATGGGATTACAATGTATCAATCCTACATACATTTTTTATTTGTGGTGTTGGGGTGAAACCAAGCTGTTTCAAACCCTTGGTGTTCATTGGCTATGTTGATGCTTCATGTTTGCGCTTCACATGGAAAGCCTTGGCAGGTTAGCTACGTTGATCGAGATGTACATGGGAAAAGACTATGACATGGGGAATTGGATATAAATAATATGTTAGTTAGGGTGTAAATTTTTCATATGCTTCTAAACAATTACTTTTTACACTTATTAAATAATGTTATTTATCAATTTAATCTTACTTTGATTAATATCGATATCATTTAATCAAAATTATTAGTGTTTAAATTTTATTTTTATTTCTTTTACTTATTAATTAGTGTTTAAGGTATAAAATTTACTGTTTACTAATCAAGATGTGACAAGAGAGTTAATTTTGATGCTTTTAAAAATATAAATGTTATGAACAAATTCAAAACCAATAAAGAAACACGATTTTGGATTTACTTGTTCTATTTTGATTTATTCACAAATTATATCCATTTTACATATTAAAAAATAATTTCTTTACCCAATATTAAAATAAATTTCTTAATAATTTTAAATATTTGAAATAATTAAATTTAAAAATCTTAAGGTATAATTTATTTGGATTTTCATCAACAATAAATTTGAAAAAAGAAATGCTAGGGCTCATCCTTGAATGGGGAATAGGTAATAACATGATTAAGAGAGAGGTGTGGGGTCTGAGTTAAAGGCTGTCGGCAATGGGGAGGCGAACCTCTCCGAACCCCAACAGCACAACATTTACCCACTTGTCTTTCGCCTTTCGTTTTTATTTGATTAGACATAACGCCAGCAAATTTATAAGTTACCTTTCCAATAAAATTAAATTAAAATTTGAAAATAGATAGTTATTATATTTAATTAAATATTTCTAACCATTAAAACTTTTTTAAAGCAATTAAAACTCTTAAATGAATTTTTACTTGAGTTAGTGAGACTCTTTACTAAAAATCAATACATATTTATATAATCTTATAAACATAAAAGCTGATAGGAGAGCGGAGTGGAGTGACAAACTTGAGCTGCCAGTTGATTTCTATAAAACTTCAAATCTAAGTTTAGCTACACCCATTTGTGTGGACATGAAAAGAAATTAAAATGAATTGTGGAATCCAAGATGATATGACGGGGATAATATTTGCTCTGCTCTTGCAGTCTTTGCTTTCTTTCCTCTCAACTTTTCGTTTTTGTTTCTTTCTTTCTTTTACCTAACCTTTTCTCTTCCCTCTTTTATTTCAATTCAATCATTGAATTATCTTTCCAAGCTAATTTCCATGGATATAATATAAATATTTATCAGCTAAATCTTTCATATTGGAACAATCTTTCATCTTTAAACTGTACAACTTTTTTAGTTTCATCTTTGAAATTATTTGTTCAGATGAGTGCTCAAATTTTACAGTTTTTTTATTTTTTTATTTTATATTGGGATTTTTTAATGTGACAATATCGTTATTTAAAATATAATTTTATATAAAATTTAAATAAGTATAAAAATATAACGAAATTATACTTTTTTTAAACTTTTAAAATTTTTCAAATGATGATATGATATAATTTTAAAATGTCACGTAATGGAAATCAAGTTCTTAGATTAAATTAAAAAAAACTGTTAATTTTCAAACTAATGTAAACTAAAAAGATTTTGGTATCAAAATAGGAGAAATTGTCAAGTTGAAGAATTAAATATTATTTTATCTCGTTTCTAATGTCCTAATATCATTATAATGTAACAACAATATAATTATGATGCAAATTTGATGGGTTCGATGAATCATTGAAAAATGAATTGAAAACATTTAATTTTTAAATGTGTTAAATGTTAAATTGATTTTATTTTAAAAATAAATTATTTCTTATTTTTTTAATGAGATATCCAAATTATTGTATTCAACTTTTTTATATATTGAACAACATGGTTACATTCGGTGTTAATTTTCTTAATATATCAAATAACTTTATGTTGGTAAAATGTACCGATAGTTGCTGTGTGGCACTCAATAGTGCCAACTACACACTGCCAATGAGGCAATTTTAATACTTGTTTGTTGTTTTATTGAAGATATTTTGGTTTATATATGAAAATCAATCCTTGGTAATTTGAAGATTGAATTGGATTCAAGTGAATCAAATCAACCCTTATAACATGGAGAATCGATGAAGGCTATGTAGTTGTTTTGGAAATCAAATCTTTGATTAATTGTACTTTGATTATTGATATTGTAATAGCTATTTCAAGTAGTTATTTTGTGTTCAATTAAATTCTATGATAGCAAGCCGAATTAAATATATGTTATATGGCTTGTCTAGGTTTTGTAAGAGAGATTATTGAGATCACTTAAATTTGAGCATTTGAACTTGTTCATTAAGGAACTTTTTTTTTTTTAGAGAGTGCAAATGTTGAAATGTAAACGCTGTTGAGAGTGTTTATTGCCCAAGTTTTCAAGGGGAGGATTTGAATGCGAGAGTTCTAGTCTTTAGGTATAAAGGTGAGGTATTTATATTTAGAGAGCGACGGAGTGTGGGTCGCTTGTTATATTGTTAACTAAAGGTATTGAAATTTCTCACCAAGTTAGGCTCCGTGGACATGAGAAAACCGATCTATATAGACAAATTTTGGTATTTTTTGTTAGCATAGTTTATCATAGTGCCAAACCATAGTGGCTATTGTAGTCTAGCACTTCATTGCACTTGTTGTGTTAAGCAAATAAGCAACTTAAGCTAATAACAATATTTAATATAAAATTAACATTTATATTTATATGTGAACTTTTTTTTAGATGAATTCATTAAATTATTTTTATATAAAACAAATTAGAATGTCTTAATGAAAAGAAATTGATTAAAATATTTTATAAATTAAGTTTTAAATATTTGACATGTATTTATGTAAAAAATATTAAAAAAGAAACAAAAGACTAAAACAAACAACATTATATAATTACCATCGATAATTATTTTTTAAAAATAAGTTTACAATCAACAAGTTATTAGTTTAATGGCAAGGTTAATATTTTGAAAACTTTAAGATGTCGGGTTTAAATTTTACTTTCGGTAAAATATGTATAGATTGTCAATCTGTATTTATTTTGATTTATGTTCGTCCTATTATATGTAAAATAAGTATAAATTTATTCTATAATAATTAATTCAAATATATTAATTGAAAAAATATATTTTTATTTAACAAAGAATTGTACCATAATAAAATACAAATTATAATTTAATTTAATAATAATTAAAAAATTAAAACTAATTAGAAAAAATAAAATAATAATTAGTTAATAAAGAGTAATGTTATCATTTAATTTAAAATAAATAAGTTTGTAGAGTAAATAAATTTGTGATGGGGTTTAAGACTTTAAATATTATTCCCTAATAAATTATTTTATCCAAATTTAATTTTAAAAATATATTAATATTTTAAGTAATAAAATAAATTGTAGGTTGAATCCAAAAACAAATCAACCCAGTGCGGGACACCTTTTGAGACAATAATTAAGATTTTGTTTTCATATTTTCTCCGGGAAAAGGAAAAAAGCAAAGAGCCAAATACCCAATAAATAAAAAATCATTGAGTCAACTGAAAAGTCATATTCACTTTGAAAATTGGTCTTTTCGTTTTGTAGGTGGTATCAACTACAAAATATCTATAGCACAAGTTATGGTATATCCAATTATTTTTACTAAAAAAATTATTAGTTATAAAAATATTTTAATTTTATTAAATTATAATTTGTAATTATAAAAAAATTAATTAACTATAATTAAAATTAATCATTATAAAACACAATTAAATTGATAATTAAAATATATCTAAACTTATACTAAGATAAATTTTATATAAATTCCACGTACAACAGAATATAATCATAATAAATATAGACCGAAAATTTATATATAATTTACATTGAGTGAGACTCGAATCTAAGAATTTGAAATTAACCCGTCACAAGAAGACTATGAAATGTTGCCTGTCAAAAGATCACATACCTTTTAACGAGTGAGTATCATCTTTTGGAAAATTTATTTCTCGACTTTAGTAAAAATCTAAGTGCTCAAAGAGACGATAATTTCCCAAAAAAACATCATCGTATTAAGTGGTTAACAAAGTGAACCATGCAATCACATGGCCACTTAAGCTAGCAATGGTACCTCTTTTACTTTTTTATTTTATTTTATTTATTGTTTAATAATTTTTATACAAATACATTTAAGTATATTAACTTTAATATAAAATTTTACTTTTATAAATAAAAGATTTCATCAAAAACTTCTTAATAATGACAACTAATTAATTTTATATGAAATAATTTAAGGAATCAACTTAATCTATCACACTAAAATTCCATTATATTGTGATTAAAATAGTTAAATGAATAGATAAATAATAACAAAGGTATGATTGTCTTTTTAATTTATTTAACATTTGCTTACTAAATAGTTTATTTGATTTTCTTTTTAAACTCGGGAGGAGAATTGGGTAATTTAAAAGAGTTTAACTTGAATTAAGATAATCTTAAAAGTACTCAATAATAACATGTCCCACTAAATTTTTAGAGTGCATGAATAATAGAATACATTAAGAAATATCAAATTAACTCTCGTTACTATTTTTATTCTAAAATTAACAAAATTAATCTATATATTTTTATAAAATTTTAAAACTTTAAACTTTGACCACTAAAATCTTAGACCCTAAAACTATAAACCATATAGTTTTTTAGACCCATAAATGCTAATTTAATTTTTCCCTAAGACCATAAATCATAAAATTCTAAGTTATAACTCACCACACCATAAGTCATAAATCTAGTTAAATAAAAAATTCATAAACCTTGTTTTACTATTATTATTTGTTGATTTATTTAATTAATCAAACACTAATTAGGGTTAAAGTGTTATTAACTAGAATTAATCTAGTACTAGAAAGTGTATGATATTAATCATAAATTTTTTAAAAAATTTGAAGTGTCACATCTTTGTTGGAAGCTTAAAAAATGATTTTTTAGGATTGTCCTAATATAATTTAAGGTTAAGTATTTAGTTGGTCATCCAATTTTAGGGCGCTTTTATTTTGGTCACTCAAAAAAATTCGTGTAATTTTGTCACCAAACTTTTAGGACGTTTTCATTTTAGTCATCAAGCGTTAAATTATCGATGGTGGCTGATTGTACACGCCAAATCATGTCCACATAATCTGTATACTTTCATTTTGAAAGGAGATTAATTTTAGAAGGAAATCAATTTAATTAATTTTGGAAACATAAAATAAAATTTTAAATTTTAGGAGGAGATTAATTTAATTAATTTTAACATTATAGTAACAAATCACTTGACACTAGCAAGGGATAAAAATTTTCAATGATTTATTTAATTGATTTTGATGTCTTAAAATTTAAAATTTCAATTTTGAAAAAAAAATAGAATTTTAGCATTGGGGTAAACAAGTAGAATACCACAAAATTTTTAATGAGATATTTTAGTTTCTGCCTTTTTTTCACTTTAATTTTTAATTTTTTTACCTATATAAAGACTTAAAATAAAATTTTTTTCAGTGACCAAAATAAAAGTATAAACATGATATGGACTCGATTTGACATGTATAGTAAGCTGCCATTAATGATTTAATGTTTGGGTGACTAAAATGAAAATGTCTTAAAATTTGGGTGACGAAATTGAAAGGATTTTTTTGAGTGACCAAATTAAAGCGCATTGAATATTAAGTGACCAACTAGATAATTTATCCTATAATTCAAATTCTTTTTAAAATTATTTTAAATATATTTTATTGCTCGAATAGGCATATTTAGGCTAAATTAAAGATATACATCGTTTTTTTTAATTGGCTTTTTTAGGCCTTTTTTAAAATTAGGGAAATAGGCTAGTTTTGGATAATGTGTAAAAGCACACACAGCTCGGCTTTTTTTAAAAAAAATTAATAGAGTTAGAGTTTTTTTTTTTAATTTTGTTAGGGTTAGGGTTTTTTAAGAATTAGGGTTAGGATTTTAGGGGTGAATTCTCGAACAATTATAGGTAGAATTGATAGGCCGGGGATGCGATACTTTGTCTCACAACACATACATTTCATATGCCTTGTCAGGATTAGATCATTACATTAGAAACTCATCTTATGGAAGTCAGATTTTTGGATGGCAATGCTTGATACGGTTAAGGGTCAAAGTCTAAGTGGAGGTTCCGGTCAGTAACTGTGATGCGATCACGGTTCAAGTGTAATGTTGATTAAGGTTATACTTTTATTTTGGGTAGCAGCGAGTTGAGGGAATCATGGTTTTACTCTTGCGGGTTAGTGGTTAATCTTTCAGAGTGTTGGAGGAGCGGTAAGTACTTGTTTCTGTTATAGTTGGTTTGGGGTTTTCGGTATAATCGTACGTAAATACTGAAATTGAGTATGGTTTTGTCGTGTTTTTAGGTTTTAATAGGCTCGAGTGTGATTTTGCATCAATTCGATATCATGTGTGTACCTAAAAATGCAAAAAACGAGATTCAGCGAAAGCCAAAATTATAAATTGTCAACACCACAGGAGCGGTGGTCACCCATGTGGTAGGCCGTGTGCAACAACATGGCTGTGTGGTCGACGAAGGCCAGATCGTGCTCTAGACACAGCCGTGTGATGGCCAGGTAGGTCGTGTGTGACACACGGGCTTGACCGAATTGGGCTGTGTGGGCCACACGGGCTTATGGGTCCATACGGATAATCCACATGGGCGTGTGGAATTTGGGCCAGGCCGTGTGAACCACACGGCAAGGTTAATCTGAGCGTGTAGGCCCATTTAGCTAAAATGTTTCCTAGGGTTTCACGAGTTGCCCAAGTCAACTATAAACCTACTATAGGATTGGTAAGCGCTACGTAAACCCTAAATCGTGTGATCTAAACATACAATGTATGTATTGAGCATGTTAAATTTATGCATGTTTACTAATCTGTATGTATGACTAATAACTGAATATTAGCATGTAAGCATGTATTTTTGTATATATGGATTGAGAATGTTTAGTTGCATCTGCATTGGGGTGGAATGATTGATTATTGGAGAAAGTGTAATGCCTATTATCTGGCAGCTCAGCTGCAATATTACTGATATGTTTTGCATTTGGTACAACTTGGTGTGTAGGGGTGGGTGGGTGTTTTAAACTCCACATGGTATGTAGGGGTGGTCAAAGATGATGTGTAGAGGCTGATGGGTAGTATATTGATTTCTGTTACAGTATGTAAACTGTATATGAATGGGCTAAGGCCTAAACTGTATCTGAATCTGTAATGGGCTTAGGCCCAGACTACATTTGACTGATATCTGTTGTTTGACTGTATGTATGTCTTCTGTGAGGATTACACATTGAGTTTACGTAAACTCACCCATTCCTATTTTATCTGCACAGGTAATCCCCGAAGTTAGATGGATCGGTATGGCAGAGGGCTCAACGGTGACCACATGATTATTGAACTGTTTTAATTTCAGTTACGTTATTTATTTCCTATTTATTTTCTAGGGTATTTTTGATGTAATTTGGTATTGTTGGATTATTTGCCTTTGTTTTGGATTTTAACTATTTTCATGAACTTTAGAACTGCAATGAAAACTCGGTTTTATTAAATACAACGTTTTTTCTAAACGCGAACGGTTTTCTTTAAATATCATGGTTTTAAAAGCTTCTGCTACAGAATATATTTTTAAACGAATCAAATTAACGAGAAAATATTTTTGAAATTGACGAAAGATAAATAAAAACTAATAAACGGAAACGATTTTAACTTGATAAATTCGATTTCAAATTCCATTCCATGTGATATCGCCTGATTCAGCCATAACGTCTAGGCCGGGTTTGGGGTGTTATAGATGGTATCTTTAATCTTTCATTCTTATCCGAAGGCTGACAATGAGGTAGACACAAGAGAGCTCTCAGGCGGGGAGCGGATGTTTCGGCACAGTAGATGTCAAACTCAGGTCGGCGCGATAGTAGTTGTAGTTATTAATGGGTTGTTTAATAGCAACAACCGTTGTCACCCCGAAAGGAGCATCACATTTACTGCATCGCAACCGCCACTATCTACTTAAGAGTCCACTTGTGTCCATGACGGTCTCAGTATTTGGATAAAAAGAAAGATTAAATATACAGACTGCATGGAAATTGAGAAAAAAATTATGCCGATTATAGCAGGAAGCCCCACAGTTTTTCCTTATGATTATGCTCTCAAACTTCTATATGATATTTATAAGGCAACATTTTCGAGTACCCAAAAAGTTTGAGCTTGTGCCTGCTTAACGACCATCAACAGGTTGCTTTGGTATACTTCGATTCATGACCGTATAACGACCATCAATTGAAACATCTACATAGACTTTCACTTATGATCGTACAAAGCAAAATAACCCTGAAACTCGACTTCCACAAGATAGGTTTCGAAGGTAATAGTCCAATCTTGATAGGATATATGAAATGTGTGTGCCTCGGAGTGATATTGCATCATCGACGACTTAAAAATACCTTAAACTGGGAATTTTATTAAAGACAAATTTTTTTAACATTAAAGCGGGGAAGAAAACAAAAAAGAGAGAAATATTGTAAAGTGGAGGGATCGAGGTCAGGAGAGGTGATGTTCTAAGAATGATAGAGTATGAAAGGGAAGCCCCCTTTTATAGGCATGGGCGAAAGGTGAGATTGCAAAGAAAAAATCCCAGTGGTCGAAAATGTTGTCTCGCAAGACTAATGTTTTCATTGAATATTTTCAAAACATGCATTTACAATGCTTCATTTTTTGTGTAAAAAAATGTTCTTTCTTTTTAACTTGTATTTCAACTGTATTTGTCATCATTAACTATCATTTACATAATGTAAAAATTGCTACTTTAAGTACCAATTACAATTTCTCAGGGAATTGTTACTAGTTCAATAAATGCTCCTATCCGAAGTTATATATTTCATATCAAATATTATATATGAAAATTTATGTATAATTTATATTAGAATTTAACAAAGGCAAATATGAGTTGCAATAGAAATATACAAAAAATAAATTATATATAGTTTTTTTTATTGATGTCATTTATATTTAGATCGCAATAAGTAAATAAAAAGTACATCATCGGTGTCGTTGGGCTGGATGTGTGTCGTAAGGTGGGGGCTGATGGGTACGCATAGGATTTCTGCGCACAACTAGTAGTGTCAGCTCCTCCATTTAATCATGACAATCATCTTAATCTTCTTCGTCTTTACCTCCATCATCATCTTTATATTCATTTCCACTGTCGTCTTTATCTTCATCTCCATCTTTAGCTTTGTCTTCGTTTCCATCGCCTTCATTTGTGCTTGAATGCGGTGTCGTCCTAGCCTCCCATCGTGTGTCTTCCATTTTAAGAGAATTGGTTGTGCCGATGACCCACGTTGATAAAATAATGACGCTATGGGTGTTTTTGACACTATTGGTGAATAACCGTACGATGTTGTAAAATTCAGATACGTTGATATTAACCTAGGCATTGATACTAGCATCAATGATGGCATTGGTGTCAACATCAGTGTCGTCATTGATGACGGTACATGCGTCGGTATTTGACTTGGCATTTGCTTCGGCATCAATTTTGGCATGTAGGCGTAGAATGCTGGGGACGGATGTGTCCCAAAATATGTACTTATAGGAAAGGTAGAAATAGGGTGCTACAGTGGTACATAGTGTTTTGCTTGTGAAAAATACAAGGTTAATGGAATGAACAATAATAAGTGGAGTGAACTGACTAAGATGTGGTGTAGTTCTCAATGTTGCTTATTGGGTTAAAACCGATAACGAATCTATCGTGACACTTCTTTTGGACCTAGCTGTTGGGGCGCTCAGCGTGGCTTATTCTGATGAAGTTTCCTACTCCTCTCCTACACCGGTAGCAAATATGATTTACCAGTGACTCTAAACCAGGTAATGTACTCCAAGCTGGCCGCGATGTTCGATAAGAAAAAATAGTTTGCAGAGGGGTAAGAATTCCATCCTACGATCCCAAACGTCAATGAACTTTTTATGGTAATCTTGACAATTTTCGTCTGTTTTCCCTCGTAGATCCAATTTGTGCAGTGCTTCCATGTCTCGCTGTGGTGGTGAAATTTGTTACCTCTATTCGAACTGTCGCATCATTTGATCTGATTCATACATCTCCACCGCTGCGTACACTATCAACGACATAATCGCGTCCCATATATTTCGAATGACCAAAAAAATTGGCAGGACGCATTTTATGATATCCGACTCAGCGTATGACATCCATTCAAACTGTAGTGCACAATTGTAAATTTTGTTATGTACAGAATTTTATTTACAAACCATTATTTAATTATTATATGTTTGAAAAAAATAAGTAATTAACCTTGACTTCCAAGCTTTGATCTAACAATATTTGGATATCTTTGAGCTGTTCCGGTAGTCCCATATAACTCAGCTTATGATTCCACCTATTCAAGCGATATGTTAATTCAAATATATAATAAATAAAAAAATATTTACTATAAAAACTACATATTTATTATCAAATAATTTTTACCTTGTCACCAATGGAAACGTATATGGGGTCGTTCACTTGAGGACATGGAAGCTGCCACCAGGCCTGTGACTACAACAGGAGCAAATAATCACTGATTAACATCTTATCCAATTTTGTTGCCCGACACAACTTCTAGTACAATGTGGCCAACACAGTTGATCCCCGAATCAGTCGTCCGTTTTCTTTTAAGTCGATTAGGTGTAGTAATCACCTTATGTGTACCAAATTTCGAGATTTATCAGGCATTAGAATGCCCCCGATTAACCTTAGGATGAATGCTCAGGCATATAGTTCTTTGATGCTGTCAGGCACATCATTAGAAAGATATTTGAAATTGATTTCCAACCACTTCATATCTATCCGACCATCGTAAAACTTATTCGACAACTTACCCAAAAATATCTCGCAAATGTCCTCTTTACCAAGAACGATCGCTGACCTCGTAACGATTGACCCATCCACTAGAAAACTGAGTTGTAAAGCTAAGTCCTTGAGTGTAATTGTAAACTTACTGTGTGGAAGATAAAAAGTATGTGTCTTGGGCCTCTATCTTTCTATCAACGCGCTAATGAGTGTAGGGTCGAGTTTACAGCCCCTGAGCATATGAGACGCATGTAAGAATCTTGTATCTTGTAAGTAACCACAAATTTAGATATTTGAGCTCATAGACAAGTTATATTTGAACCCCTTCAAAACATGATCATCCACCTACTTATATCGACAAAATAAATTCATTTAAAATATTTAAAAAATAAAAAACTTTAAATTTAAATTAGTTGAAAATAAACAAATTTAAAATTTCGTTTTACCATAATCGCTTCAGCAGCGGAAATGTACTTGTCGTTGAAACAAATCAGAGAAGTTGTCATTCATGAAAATTTAATCGAAACAAATAATATACAAAAAATTAAATAAAACTATAATATTTTTAAACAAAGGTATTAGAAAATTTAGAGCAAAACTTGAGAGAATTGAGAGGGTTGAGAATTTAGAAAGAATTGAGAGTTGGATTTGAGTGAAAAGAATGGAAAATGGCCTGGTATTTATAAGAAAAAAATTACTGTTGGAGCCCTTAAAAAATTTGACGGTTGCCAACGTTCAAAAAGCCATTGAGGAAATGACCGTTGGTGCTCTCTCTCCAAAAACGACCTATTTCCCTAATTAAAAAAAAAAAACCTAAAAGGCCAATTAAAAAAGATGACATATTATTCTAAATTAGCCGATATTGTACCTTTTTTTTTTTTAGGAACTTGATATTTATTGATGGAAGTATCAAGATCCAAATTTTTTTACTAAATTACATTGGTTATTATCCTTCGAATTTGGTTTTTATCAATGTTTTCTAAATCAGATCGATAGTTGAACTAGTTAAAATACTGATTCGTCAGTTTCACCGATCCAATTTACAAATTATTAGGTCCTATTTAACAGTTGGCTGATAGCTGATTGTTGATTGTAGTGGCTGGTTTGACCAACTGATTCTATTTGTTTATTTAGAAGTGTTTGGAAAAACTTAGCTGCTAGTTGAAAGTTGATATGCGTAAAATGACAAATAATGGCATGACATATTTTATTGTTAAGTATTTATTTGTTTATAATACTTTAGTTTTATTAGGTGAAAGTATTGAAATAAAATGCTATTACCAAGGAATTAAAACATCCATTATGAAAATTAATTAATGCATATTTTTAAAATTTAAATAAATTTTTTTAAGTTCCTTATTTGCAAATATTAACCATGTGGAAATTGATGAATATTAATAGTATATCAATATAATTGTAAACTATATTATTAGTGATAATTATATCATGTTCTTAGTATGTGAATTAGTGATAATTATATCTTACTCGAATAAATTTATCAAGTAGCATATTTCAATTAATATAAAGTTGCATAAGAAATCATTTTACACAAGTAAATTTAAAATAAATTAAGAATGCATAAATATTCAATGATGAAAGGGCTCGATTGAAAATTTCTTGCGACAATGTTGATTTTTGTAAATTCATAGTGAATGTTTTTTTTTATTTACTTTGAATTTTCGGGGTAAAAGTGAAAATGAGAGAATAGAGACTACTGATATCTTGGCACCCTTATTAAGTTTGAGAACATGTGACAAATGGAGTAACTTTTGAGCAAGTATGGTCAGATATGTCATTCGACATATCTCATCCCAATAAACTATTGAAAAAAGTTGTCCATCCCAACATTTTTTGTTTTGGAGGTTTTGAGTTCAACAAGCTCTTGCAAACCTCTATTTACTAAACACTATAATTAGAGGGTTTGACTACCTAGTCTTCTATTTGTGCTAAAATCAGCTAAAAAAGGCTTAAAACTCTATTTACCAAACACCCCCTAAAAATTTAAAAGATCAGGTTCAATGAGTTTTTATTTGGTTCGCATTGGTTCCTTATCTAATCGGTTCAATATCTAATCGGTTCAAAATCATATTTTGGATCAATTCCCTAATCAGTTCTCGGTCCGCCAGTCCAAACAACACTAGTTTTGATTAATATTGAATGACAATAATTTGTACCCAAAAAGGACAAGAATGTTATGGGTAATAAATCATAAATCCTTATACTATTCTTAAATTCAAAATTTAGTCTTTATATATATTTTTAGTAATTTAATTTCTTTACTTTCATATTTCAAATTGTTAACATTATTAAATTTTTTTGTCAAATTTGTTAGCCTGTCTTTTTGAAATAAAAATAAAAAATATTCATTTAGTAACAACGTAATTAAAAAAATTATAATAAACTTAAAATTTTTCATAGTAATTTTAACAATATTAACTATTTGACCTGAATTTTAAAATATGACAAAAAGTATAAAAACGAAATTTATTATTATATTTCACCCAACATGTTTGAAAAAAAAAAATTTACCGGATACAATGAACTTCATAGTTGTCGAAAAAAATCACAAGGCGCATGTCTTAATGACTGTAATTTATTGCAATTACCAAACAGAAGAGGTTGTCTATTATAGGCTAAGATCACCCCTTGATTCTTGGTTTCGAAATGACAGTTTTTGTTACTTGCTACTAATATTTTTCTATCTCCACCAATTTAATTTAGACGGTTTAGATTATTTTGGACTTTTTTAATTCACTTCAAATTATTTGGGTTTAGGTTGTTATTATTATGTTGTCAGTGGTAATAATCTTTGGTGCAATGCAAGCACAGAAGCTGGTATTAACCAACAAGACAGCCGATAAGCAATGGGGAACAGTATAAGTTTATGGGAACAAGGAATATATGTAGTAATATATAGTTTATGGCAAGGAATTATGTTTTTTTTTTAAATAAGGAAATGTTGTTTAAATATTATACATTGATTTTAGGTGTGATACAAATTCATTTGCTATCTGAATTTAAACATGCTTTAAATTTCCATGAAAGAGATTGTAGTGAATGTACAGTATGAACAGAAGGAGGGAGAGAATTTAGTTATGGCGACTGTCACGTGCCAGTTTATCTCTATATTATGACTTCATGCACCCCACCATTTTTTTCACAGTTCAAAGACTCAGAATTAAAGAAAAGATGAAGTTAGAAATGGGAAAGTCTCAAAACTTTTGCAAATGGCAGATTTTTTTAATCACAGATGAACCAAAATCAAATTTATTTTTAACTTTTCAAGTAGATTTTGATGTAAGAAATTAGGAAGCTAGTAATAACTCATCTATATAGGCATCTTAGGGACTGATATTTTGTTAGTTAAATATATAATATATACACATGTGGTAGTATTTACTGCTAGCTTTGTCCAGTCAGTCTACTCATTGCCTCTCTTTCTCTCTCTATCTCTTTATCTCCAATTATTTAATATTTTCTTTTTTTTTTTCTCTTAAAATATATAAAATCTTTGAAAGAGAACTTGTTTTAATATGAACTACTTTCAAGCTGCTGTGCTTTGTATGAATGAGAATAACCCAATGCTTCATTTTCTTGAGTGTAGAGTTTTGGTAGTTTGATTTTTTTTTTTGCCATATGGATTTTGGGGTAGTGGGTTTTGAGGGGTTTATAGGTTCAGAGACTGCAACTGGTTTTTCCTCTCTTGGTTCAGACCATCAAGAGACAAGCCAAAAGTGGTACGGATCTGGGGGTTTGTTCAAGCAAGAGAGATCTTGCAACAATGAAGATGAGTTGAGGAGTTCAAAACTGGCCAAAATTCATGATGATTTTTCAGGCTCTTCTAAGCCATTGATGTTCCACCACAGAAATACTTCATTGAGATCCAATGCCTCTATCTTCTTTGATGAACAAGAAGAGCAACAAAT
Organism: Gossypium arboreum; assembly: GCF_025698485.1. NCBI lineage: Eukaryota > Viridiplantae > Streptophyta > Magnoliopsida > Malvales > Malvaceae > Gossypium > Gossypium arboreum. The sequence continues at coordinate 25,881,530 of NC_069074.1, read as the reverse complement.
GCTGAGCTTCTCAGCCCCAAAACCAGATGCTCTTTCAGTGGATAGAAGCTCCAAAAATGTCACATTTCCTCACATTTACCTCACAGGTACTTACATATTGAAGGCATTTGAAGCAATGCAGAGGTTCCAACATTATTTGTGAATTTGTATGAAAGATTAGATATGTTTTTTTTTTTTTGGTTATTGGTTCCCTGGTTTAGGGTCTTTTCTTGGAGAATCTAATGGTCTTTCCTTTAAAGTCATATCAATAAAAGTGAAGTTTTCTATTTTTCTTCCCCTTAAAAGATTATCCTTTTTTTTTTTTGTCTTGTTTACCATTTTCCCCAACATCCTTTTTATGTTATGTTTTCTTGTTGTATCCTCCCTAAGTTTAGTAGACAAGTTATGGTTTCTGGGTTATCCTGCCACAACTTTTGTGTGCCCCCTTTTCCCCCTTTTTTACATTTAGAGTAAAAATGAGAAACACCTAAGTTTTTCTTGGTATTATATTTTCAGGGTACAACAACGGAGGATTTAATGGTGCAAACATGCATGGAGTGTGTAAAGGTCCATTCACTCCATGTCAATGGATGGAGCTTGAACACCAGGCTTTGATCTTAAAGTACATACTTGCAAATGTGCCTGTACCTTCTAATCTTCTCCTCCCTATAAGAAAATCCCTTGATTCTACCGATTTCTCGAGCTTTTCTGGTGGACTCTTCAGATCCAATACTTGTATGTTCCTCACTTGTTTGGGTACCAAGAAAAGAACTGTTGAGCTAAGTGAAAACAATGCAATGATAAAGCTGAAAAGTTAAAAACTTGTATCAAATATGGATTAGCTGACTGAAAAAGACATTGGCATGCATGATTAGGCCAACATCTACCAGTTTAAGTTTTCGTTTTTCAAGTTACAATTTGGAATTTGTTGTCTGTTTTATGTTATGGGTGTTTCATGTTATTGTTTATGATGTTCCAGCGATGGGATGGGGAGCTTTTCAATTTGGGTTCTCAAACAACACTGATCCAGAGCCAGGAAGGTGTCGCAGAACCGATGGAAAGAAATGGCGGTGCTCGAGAGATGCTGTTGCTGGCCAGAAGTACTGCGAGCGGCACATGAACAGAGGTCGCCATCGTTCAAGAAAGCCTGTGGAAGGCCAACCCGGCCATTCCGTCACAGCCACTGCCGCCACTACTTCCAAGCTGATGCCTAATGTCTCATCCTCTTCAGCATCAGCGGTAGGGCCAGTTGGTGGTAGCGGTGAGCCCAACAGCCTCACCAGTGCTCGGCAGAAGTACGAGAATTTGCAGCCTGGTGGCACATCTAATCTTTCTGCTGCAGCTTCACTGAACAGGTGATAGAACTATCCTCTACATATATTCGTGTCGGAGATATACTATATCCGAGATAGAAGTTAGTTATTACATAATATTACTTTCATATTAATGAATTCTGTTCTTGCAGGTCGATTCTGAATAAAGACACTGTAGGTGAAAAAATGCCTTATACTGCAGCAGGACTCTCCATGATATCCCCCAATGGTGACTTAAAATCTAAAGAAAACCCTTTCTTGATTCCAAAGCAACCAATCTCATACGAAGAGAACTTGAGAAATGGGTTTGGAGTTGTTTCCTCTGGCGAGCTCAATCCTTCCCATAAAAGCTCTTCCATGATTAACAGCAGAAATTTTGGTTCATCTCAAGATCTTACTAGCCAAGAAACTGATTCCCAGCAATCCTTTCGTTGGTTCATTGATGATCGGCCTAAAAGTCAGTCTCATTGCTCTGCCATTTCCTGGCCCGAACTTGATGTTCAATCATACAGGACTCAACTTTCCGTATCAATCCCCATGGCTGCCTCAGATTTTACGTCCACAACTTCCTCTCCCAACAACGAAAATTTAACTTCGTCACCTCTCCGATTATCTCGTGAGTTTGACCCAATAAACATTGGATTGGGAGTGGGTAATGTAGTTAATGAATCAAACCAGAAGCAAGCAAACTGGATTCCAGTCTCTTGGGGGACTTCTATTGGTGGCCCTCTTGGTGAGGCTCTGCACAGTAACGGCAACACCATGGTGGACTTAAAGAACTCATCACTATTGAACCTAATGACTGAGGGCTCGGAAAATAGTCCTCTGGTCGGATCATCTCCAACTGGGGTCTTACAAAAGACAACCTTTGCTTCCCTTTCGAATAGCAGTGCTGGAAGCAGTCCAGAGAATAACAAGACTCACGAAGGCGTTAGCCATTGCAATGATCTCCTTGGTTCAAACCTTCTTGAATCTTCCTCTTTGCCTGCTACATAGACATTGCAACTATTGGTAAGCCCCTAGGCTGTTGCAGAAGAAGGAACAGAAGCACGAGTTTCATCTGCCGACAAACATGTAACCAATTAGTTATGAAAGCTTATATTATTATGTTAATCTCTTAATTTTCGTACTTTTGTACTTGTCAGCCATGGTTTGTTCCTAAATATTATAGATTAAACTAGGTTATATCGGAAAAAGAAAGTGGTTGCAGATGCTGGATATTGCATCTTACACTTGCTTAATGTTATTTCCTGAGAGGTAGAAAATGATTGTGGATGTTGAATTTTGAATTTTGAACATGTTGCATGAACCAAATTATGTTAAGTTCATGATTTACAAGCTTATAATTTCAATATACAGTGAACTGTAAATTCTTTAGATTAACTGAAGGTAACAATATTGAACCTAGCTCAATCAAGCAGAAACTTATAACTATCCAACATTAACATAAAAACAATTTTAAATTGACAAGTGCGATTTGAACTCTAAACCCAAGGTGCTCATGTTTCCCCTTTCATAGTAAGAAATGGAGTAAAAACCTTCTTTCAGTTGCACTCATGCAGATGGAGAAGATAATGATGATGATGCAAGAATTATCCTATTGTTTATTCTATAATTGCTTCTGAGGTGACTTATTCCCATGGTTTTGTCCTTTGAGAAAAAAGATAGGTATCGTCTGCTTCGTGTGACCTTAAGCAATCTAAATATTGGGTTTTGATTTCAATCAACAATGACTAATGATAATTCAAGTATGTGACATTAAGCTTGCTCAAATGGTTGAACCGGGCATATGTGGTACTTGCTCAAATGGTCAATCAAGTAAATGGATAATGAAGCTCGAGTAGTCAAGTGAGATATTAAGCCTACTCAAATGATCAAACATTCCTTTTCTATGGCAAAGGGGTGAGTGTGCATCGCTTGTGAATCACGATTAATCATGAAAACAAAAGTGTCAGACATTTGCTATGTCCAAAATATGTATCAGACATGAGTGTCGGATATGGGTTTTTCAAGAAAAATAAAGAGTCAGAGTAACATAGCAACTCCCCCACTAAGCTCATTATAAGTGTTTGAAGTTAGAGTTCTCTCTTGTGGATTGAGCAACAAAGCAACCAATGGCGCAGACAGATTGAATCACAACCTTGCTGGGAATTATTGGAAATTATAGACAGAAAGTTGAGCTTATAAACAGCAGATTGATAACTACACAACTTTCAGTTTACCTCAAATTCACATTATGCTACTACTTGAAATGAAAAAAAAAAAAAAAGTTTAGTATGGACAAGAGAGTAAAGGGTACCTCAGAAACCCTGAATGACCCAAATCCAAGTTCTCCAAAGCTGGTTGCTCATCAACCCCATTTGTTATATTGGACAAGGGAACCAAACCAGAAAGTTCATTCAATAGTTCGTGTAAGCTTACACTTGGAAATAAAGATGTTATCAGTGAAATTTAGGCTACACAGTTTCAATAACTCGGCCGACCGTTGCTTCAACACGGGATCATAACCACTCTGTATAACTAGAAGGAGCTTTGCAGCTAGACCAGCATCAACAGCAAGTGAAGCGCATTCCTCTGGTGCAAACTTGCATATGGACCAGAGTATTGACAATGCAAGCTGAGTACAGTTTTCAGAAGCTTTCATCAATAATTTCACCACATTTGGTATGGTATTTGGACAATCTTTTAGAGCCAATCTTCCTTCTGGAATACTTGACAAAAGTTCCAATATACGAAGGACTAATTCCAAACATTCATTGTTCAAACCAGGCATCAATTCAACCAATTGAGGGACTGCCCCAACATTGACAAAAGAGTTCCTAACTGATTCATTAGAACAAACTGTTTTGAGTAAAATGAGTCCAGATAAAACCCCACTTTGGTGCTTTTTATCTTTCACTAACCTCAACAAACCAACTAAAAGACTCAAACTTGCAACATTTTGGGATGCAAAATCATTCCCTTCCATCAACATTCCAATCAACCTAGTACAGTTAATCTTGGTCTCAATCGACCCTTCATTTAAAATATCAACTATCAAAGATATTTTAGCAGGTTGCAACAAATCAGACTTGGAATCTAAATCAAGATTGAAGTTCACAAGAATACCAATCACCTCTGAGCCAACAGCATGGGTTGTAAAAGGACCAAGCAAAGATGAAATGAAAGCAATGCCTCCATTTTCCGCTACAGTCTTCAAAGCTGTCCCATGAGCTTGAACCACTTGCCTAAGCTCTTTAAGTGCTTGAACTCTAGCTTGACCCTTAACTTTCTTCAAATTCTCCAAAACCTCTTTGACCCTTCCTTGCACATCCTCTGACCTCTTCTTCATAGCCAAATACTTCTGTGAAAACCAACTATAAATTAGCTGCTGAAGGGTTTTATTTGGAGTCACCGAATCATCCCAAAGCTCTTGCATTGTGGTGGGACATGTGTAATGGCCTAATGAGAACCATTTAACAATGTTGGATCTCTCGTAGGTTTGACCAGTGCAAAGGGTCACAGGGTCTCGCATTGGCTCCAAAGAAATTGGACATATGAAAACCGTAGGCATATCAATGGACTCAAGCTCTTCGACCATTAACTTCAGATCCAATTTCTTTAAACCAAAACCAGTGGATATCACCCCACAATTTCCTCCCAAAATCCCATCTTTTACAGCCGTTTCTAGATCTAGAACTTGGCTATCAAGCCTCATGTCAGCTTCTTTTCGACTGGAAGGTTGATACATTAGCTTTCTTTAAACACCCTTTTGGAGATGCTAAAGAATCTAACAAGGACCCTTTTTCTTTTTGTTTCCAAGAGAGAGAGAGAGAGAGAGAGAGAGAGAGAGAGAGAGAGAGCTAATTTACAAGAGAACTAGCCTTGAAGAAGACAAAAACCACACCCAGTAAAACAAGAAGCCACAATGCCAATCAAAGGGGACATATTTTCTTCCCCATTCTTTTACTTTTCATTGTCGTTTGCTTTATTTGATCCCTTTGTCTGGTCAAAAACGAAACCTCCTCCTTCACCACTAAAACCATCACCATCATTAAAGAAATAATAGTACAAAAAATGCAATCTTCTAATACTATAGCTCTTTATCACTACTGAAATCAAGAATCTTAAACAAAAAAGGGAGCTGAAATCATCACAATCCCAGACCCATATCAGCTAAAAAGGAGAAAATGGTAAAGAACAATCAAAAGCAAAACAAGGACATGGAATTTGTTTATAAAAAGAAAAGAAGAGATTATTGGAGAATTTAACAATCTAACTTGTACAATGGCACAGTTCCTCTCCTCTAATACTGCGCAAAAAATAAATAAATAAATAAATTTGGGATAATTGTGCTATTAGTGACTCGCGGATTTCGTATTTTTCAATTTTATATCTTATATCTTATATTTTTGAATTTTGAATTTGTTTTAGCAGAGGAAATAATGCGTCTGGAAAGCATTGCAACAATGAATTATGAGTCAATTAGGTGATTATCTTAGCAATTAATCTATTTTTATAGTTGTATTTTTTACTGTTTATCTTGATTTCACATTTATGTCTATTTTTATATTTAAAATTAAATTCCATCAAGGTGTAATGATTTGGCACTTTGAATTTGTGTTATATTATCACTTGAAATTTTAAAATAAATAAATATTTTAGATAATTATTTAGTACACTAGTGGTAGAATTTTAACTCTACATGGATGAGATTTTTAATTACTACTTAAGAACATATAATAAAATCTCAATCCCAAAGTTAAAAATTCCACCACCAATTTACTAAATAGTTGTCTTTTTATTTTATTTTTAGATATTATATATTTTTCAACTTTTAGATGTTAACATGACAAAATATCAAAAGTACAAATTCAAGTACTAAAATGGACTTAATTGCCTAGGTTAGTGACAAAAATACATAAATAATTTAGTGTATAATGCTCATAAAAAAGTTGTGTTATTTTAATTAATGAATTTAATCATTGAATTAGTAGTAAAATTTCCAAAAAGAAAAGATATAAAATTAAAATTATCAAATTAGAAAAGAATGATTAAACCTACAACAAGCGTGCATGTTACATGATGAATCACTGAATTTTATTGGGTTAGAATTGAAATTTTAAAATTTGAAATTAGGATAACTAAAATTGATTAACTTAATGTGTATGGATTAAATATGCAATTTAGACATAATATGGAGACTAACATACGAGTTCGACCATAAAATTACGTGTAGTGGCCCTTGGTGACTGTGGGCGCACGTGCTTACATCTGTTTATTCACCATCACCACCATATCCTGTTTTAGCTTTTTTTTCTTTTTCTCTTGAACTTTGAAAAGAAAATATTATATTATAAATATGAAAACAATTCAATGAACGTTTGCTTATTTTCCGATAATAATCTTATCATAAGTTTTAATTATATTTATTTTTTAACATAATGTTTAAAATTATTTATTATCTCTCGCCAACTCATAAAGATTCAAATTTACGTTTTTTGCATTGAATTAAAATTAAAAATAAGTTTTATTTATGAATCATAGCATATTCAAGTTTATTAACTAAATTGTTTAAATATAAATCTATAAAAAGGTTTTATATAAGATATTAAATTTTCTTTTTAGTTTTATAAATTTGTTTGATTTGATTTTATATTTCTATTCATTGTCAAATGATTTTGACACCAAAATCAATAAAACCCTTTATTAATGGTACATGTCGATAATTTGATATACTAAAAAAACAATTTACTATAAATTACGTAAAATAAAATAAAAATTACAGTTCCAATAATCGTAATAACTACTGTAAAATTAGTTACGTCCGTGAGGCTGCTTCCACATATTTTGTTTGCCCAAAACCTCTGCTTGCTTTAGAAAAACAACTCCAAATCCAAATCCAACCCCAATCTCTTCCTATTCATAGTCTTATTTTCAACCAACATCAACTCCTTCCCTCAATAAAACCCTAAATCTTCTTCAACATATTCGTTGTTTTCATCAATCTCCCATTTTCATCATGCGCTCCATTTCCCATCATACAATCACCGAATTCCCAGCATTTCCATCTTCACAATTACAATGAAGAGCAAGGGGCATAACCGAAAACCTGGAACTCGTAACAAGTTCATCCGGTACCTCAAAGTTCCTTTCAAAGCTTTGGGGAAAGCCAGGGATTTTTATGTTAGAAGTTTGACAAGTTGTGCTTCAAGAATCGGCCATGGACATTGCCCCAGTCATTTCCCGGTGGAATACTATGAGTTGCCGAGGAGCTTTTGCGAAAGCTCATCCCCAATGCGTAATGTCAACAAAGATGATGATAAAACAGAGCTTATTAGGGCCGCATCTGTTAGGAGCTCCAGTTATGGAAATGAAATGGACATGTTTTCGCCAAAGCAACTGAGGTTGAAGATGAGATCAAGAGGGTTGCCAAAGAACATGGGCAGAATTGATGAAGACAAGCCTTGTGTATTTGAAGATAACGATGTTGTTTTTGAAATGAAAAGAAAGTGTCGTATCAAATCCCAGCATCAGCAACCTATGTCCAAATACAAACGTAAGGTGTGATTTCATTTATATGTATATGTATGTGTGTATACATAAAGAAAAGGCAAACGTTCGGCCAAATGCTTCCACTACCCAAAATACTTAATAAATTGTACTAGGGTATCAAATGCGTGAAAGAACCTTGCATTTCATCAGAAATGAAAAATCCAGAATGAAATTTTCATCAGCAACTTGAGCTTTGGATTCTAAATCAGCTGAAAGCAACACATTACCAAAACATTGCATAGTTCGTGCAATCTTTCGGTAAATCTATTCATGATACATTTTTCTGAATCATCTACTTCAAAGTATGAACTTAATGGCAATGCTTCCACTAACCAAAATGCCTAGCAAAACATACTAAAATTTCACAGTTTCATCATGAAAAAGATAGCTAGTGCACGGAAGAATCTTGCATTCATCAGAAATGAAAATACAATAAGTTTTCCTCAGTAATTACTAGATTAAAATCCCATACATTACCAAAACATTGCATAGTTCATACAATCTTTCGCTAAATCCATTCATAATACATTGTTTCTGAATCATCTACTTCAAAAGTATGAACTTAATGGCAATGCTTCCACTAACCAAAATGCCGAGCAAAATATACTACAATTTCACAGTTTCATCATGAAAAAGATAGCTAGTGCATGGAAGAACCTTGCATTCATCAGAAATGAAAATACAATAAGTTTGCATCAGTAATTACCAAATTAAAACTCCCATCAATGTCAATCCTTAGAAGAGCAACCCGAGCTTTGAATTGCACTGACATTTTGATCTTTAACTTCCCCTTTCCTGACCCAAGCCATCCCTTCATTCCTCTGATTCCCTTCTCCACGCCTATCAAACTTTACGCCATTATATCTCCTATTCCGCTCCGACTTGCCACCACGATAGTTGAGATGAACATTTTGCCCACCATATCTACGATGATCCCCTCTTCTGATCTCACCGTTCATCGACATTGCTTGAAATTTCCGTCCAATCTCCTCCGTACGGTCATGGGTTCTTGGAATGGAACTCAGTCCTAACTCACTTCTCGCCTCAATATTCTCTTCCTCAACACTCGTCAGCTCCGGAGCCTGGAGTTCATCTCCGATCAGCTTCTCCTCCCCTTTACTATGCTCCACACCAGTAGGTAGCGGCGCCTTACTAGTACCTCCCGTCAGTTCCTCCCCCTCGTTAGCTGCCCTAGCTTTTTCCTTCATCTCGTTCCTTTTCTTGTTCTTCGATTTCCACCTTTTCTTCAATTCCTTGCCTTCATTCTCATTGTCGAAATCTTTGGCCGCGGCGGTTTTCTCATCCCTGGGCTTCCCTTCCGCTACATGCTTCCCGTTACCCCGATCAAATCGAGGAATCTGCCTATTCTTACGGCTCTCTCTTCCAGAAACCTCGTCATTCACTCGCTCTTCAAAATTTGTTTCCTTTTCCTCGTGTTGCTGCTGAGTCTCTTGTTTCTCTTCCTTTCCCTTCTGCTTTCCTTCTTTCTCTTTGATCCATCGTTCTTGTAGTTGAAGGAGAGTAACATAATTTGACGGAATTGAAGGCAACCTCTTTTTCCCATTGATTTTTTGGGACACCTCCATTGAAGAACCAACCCAAGAACAACAAGAAATTCAAGCAATAATTAAAAAAAGAAGAAGAAAATTATAAACAAAGAGAACCAGACAGGAGGATTTGAATCAGACAGGAAAAGACCTGAACATCACTCTTACTGACGATAAAACATCTCATTAATTGCGAAATAGCCACAGTTGTTTGGGGCCTAAGTAGCTTAGTTGGGCCCAATGCTGATGACCAATCAGCAAAAATGTATATTTTTCTAAACGACTACACTCCTAATTAAAAATAATTAATAAATTGTATTATTTTTAATTTTGAAAATTTAATATTATCTCTATTAAGAGAAAATCTATTCAAAAAGTTTTGTTTATATTATTATGGGATATTATATTTTAAGAATATTTAAATATATTATATATTATTGTATATTTTTAGGCATATGTTTAGTATCATATTATATATCTTTTCTATAAATATTATATATATTTAAACCTGTTCATGAGTCGGGTTATTCGCCGGGCTTAAAGGTCTACTCGAAATTTGAGAGGGTTTGAGTAAAAATATTAGGCCAAACAAAATGGGCTTAAGTAAAAAAATTAGACCGTTTAAAATATGAGCTAGGCTTGAACTTGAACATTCAATACTCGAGCTCGACTTAGTCTATTTTTAAGTTTATAATACTTTATATTATATTATTTTTATATATTATGTAATTTAGAACACATTAAAAAACCTATACAATATGTTAATACTACTCTAATGTAAACATTAAAATAATGATATAAAAAAGTTCAATAAATAAAAATGTATAAATTTATTATATATTAAAATAATATAATATAAATATTTTAAAAAAATACTCTTAGTACTGTTTAGAGGTGTGCATGGGCCGGGCTACCTGGCCCGGCCCGAAAGCTCGCCCGAAATGTGGGAGGGTTTGGGCAAAAATATAGGCCCGAAAAATGGGCTTGAACAAAAAAATAAGGCCCGTTTAAAAAATGGGCTGGGCCTCGGGTAAGGTATTTTTAGCCCGGGCCTGGCCGAGCCCGGCCTAGCCCGAATTCACTAAAGGACAAAAAAATCTGCATATTTTTTTTATTTTTAAATGTTATTTTCTTGTTGTTTTCTCCATATTTTGCTACCATTTTACTATTATGTTACTATTATTTTGTTGTTATTGTTTGGATATTGTATAAAATTTATTTTATTGTTAATTTTATTATTTTAAAGGCATTTGTTAATTTTTTATTATTTTAGAATCATTTTCTTGTTAAGTTGCATTTATTTTTGTATTATTTAAGTCTACATATTTTCCAAAATTTATTTTCAATTTGTTAGGAAATATTTATTTTGATATTTTTAGTATTTTGATGTATTATATATATTTAAAAATAATATAAAATAATATAAAAATTAATCTGACGGTAGGGTCGGGTTTTAGTATTTTTATCCGGTCGAGCTTGGGCAAAATTTAGGCCCATTTTTAGGCTGACCACCTTGAGCCTAATAAATAGGCATGACTTTTTAGTTGAGCCTGACCCGAACCCGGCCCGGCCCGGCCCGGCCCATGAACACCTCTAGTACTGTTGGTGTATGGGGATAAAAATAAACTTTTGAGAAATTAACGAATGCTTCAAGACACCTATTAATGCCACTTTCTTTAAAGTTCAATTTGTCCCACCTATATTATGGTGTGCAAAAGAGTTATTGGCAAATGAAACTCGATGATACAATGAAGCTCAGTGACTACCTACGTTTTGCACTGATGGAAACAGTTCACTGAGCATTGAGTGGAACATAGTAAGGATATCGATTTCTATAAAGAGTATAGAAATTCTTTATAGAACAATCTAGACATATAAAAGATAGTGGGAGAATAAAAAGAAACTTTATTTTTATTCTTTTGTGTGTTACACAAATGAAAGCCCATTCCTATTTAAAGAAAGTCTCATGTTTATTCATAAGGATATAAATACCAAAAATGAATAGTCGTATTTTTAGCAATAAGCATAATTATTCAATAGATATCTATTTGGATAATTATGATCCTTTGTTATTAATTAAGTAATATAATTCTGTCACTTTAAATAATGACAACTTTTAATTACTTGCAACTATTTAATTTTGCTACTTTTAAATTTTTTTAGTTCATTCTAATGCCTCTTGTTTACTTTTAATGTCATAATATTGATTTACAGACAATCAATTTAACATTTCATATAATGTTTGCCCATATACTTTAATTTTAAAATTTTAATAACAATTAAATAACATACATTCCTAAACTAAAAGACTGGTAGAAAGCTTTGTACATGCAAACTCCCAATGTATAAACCTCCACTAGAATCCAGCCAAACCCCAAACATGCAACACCCGCCTCATAGCCAACTTGGCGCCTGAAATCAACGACTCCTATGTTTGTCAAATTCACAAAATTGGTTTTATAATAGATGGTATCAGTTAATGCCGCTAAACCCAAACCTAACCCTTTTTTTTCCTTAGTAGTTAGAACAAGTACAAAAAAAGATAAGAAAGAAAAAGGATGCTCTAAATTTTGCATCCTCTTTGTTCTCCTCCAAACAAAATTATTTAGTTTATTTATATATAAACAAGGAAATCCATTTCAATGGTTACATTGTTTTTTTATTCACTTTTGTTGTCGTCGTCGTCTTCTAAATTTCTAAGCCATTTCATTGTATCCTTCAAATAGCTATCACCAACATGGGAAGACGTAAGAATCTTCTTCCCTTATTTTGTTTTTTATTTTTGGGTTACTTTTTCCTTTAATTTGTTTTGGGGGTTTGTTTGACTTGTTTATTTTCGCTAAATAAAAGAAATTATTTGAATCTGGCAGGTAAAATCCAACGTAAGAATGTGGCGATATTAGATAGCGACGATGATAATAGTAGTGAAACTTCATCGTCGATCGTTTGTTCCGATCAAATGTCTGTTTTTGGTACCGAAGAAGTAGAGTTCAATAAGGAAAGTTTAGTAGATAAAGCGATCGATGCTTTATTTGAGAAGAGGTTAGAATTTAGTTATTTTCTTGTTTAATAAATTTTTTTGATTAAAATGTGAAGCACTTGAATGGTTTCATCATTTATTAGGGTGAATGTAACATCATTAAAATGTTGGAGATTTTATTTTATACAATTTCTAAACTATTATTAGAAAAATAAATAATAGAAAAACTGGAAGAAGAAAAATAAATTAATGTTACTAACATATAAGGGTTTTTATATAGACATCTAATATTTGTATCTTTCCATATCTTTTATAGACATATATCTTTTAATAAAATATCCTTTCAACAAGATTGTGTTGTTTTACAAGACAATTTTATATAAAAACGTGTTTTTATAAGATAAGTTTGCATGCAAAAGTTATGTCTTTACGACACAACTATTTAATCAATAATTTACTAGGTACTTTCTTAAATAACAACATATTATTATCTACCAACATTGACACTCGCAATTATTAAGGGGTTCGACCCGGGAAAAGGCTTTGGAAGTGATTAATGCTGCATTCAATTTCAACTTGCAGTGTCAATTTGTGGAGAATAAGTAAGTGCATGCTCGATTTCATTTATATTGATTTGCAAGAGTTGCTGAATGGATTATGATATACAAGCATACTTCCTTATGGTTCATACTATATGGTTGAATACTTGAATCTATCATATTGTTATTTCATTTTAGCTTGTAGCATCAGTTTGTGGAGAATAAGTGCGTGCTATTTTAAATCCTTCTAGCAATTGCTGAATGGATTACTAGCATGTTTACAGTCGTAGCTAGAAATGATCTATAATAAATGGTTGAATACTTGAATCTGTCATATTGTTATTCGGCTTGTTCTTCAGATTTGCCACATTACTTCATCAGTGTTTGAACTGTATCAAGAAAGGGTCCAGCAAAGAGATATCTTTAGCATCCCGTACTATTGGTTAGTTTAAATTCTTAATGTTGACAACCCACATATGCACGCCTCAATGGTCAAGCTGACAATGTCTCTTGGTAGGTTTGTTGGCTTTAACTGTTTCTTTTATTAAAATTATTAAGAATCTAACTCTTAATAAATTGTAGATAATTTTCTATAAGTTTTATATTATTTAAGAAAATACTCTAGAATGAACCTAAACAATCATGTGTCCAGGTTCATTCTAGATGATGTAAATTTTAAATATTTTTATAATTTCTTATTATTCTTACCAATTTTAAATATTTTTTATATTTTATAATTTTTAAAGCTAACAACTAATTAAAAGAAAAGATTTTTAATAACTATGAATGATTTATAACTTAATAGCTTAAAATGATCTTTCTTTTGGAAACTTCATTTTTTTAAATGGCATTTGTGAATGTTTATGATATTAATTTAATTAATTATTTAATTTTATAAATGTATAAATGAATTTAGAGCATGTATTATGATTATTGTGAAAAAAATAAAAAATATATAATATTAAACTTTTGGGGGCCAAAACAAGACAATATTAATTTTAACAACAAACTTTAAATTCGCTAAAAATCGACAAACAAAATCGAAATTATGGATTTCAAATATTTTAATTTTTTTCAATACGATTTTAATTATAAGATTAAAAATTAAAAAATAAATTGATCCAAAATCAGAATCCAATTGAGTACATACCTAATTATATAATTTAAACATTCGAATACTTAAATTTGACTTACTGAAGTGGATATGGATCAATTGAGTTCGAATTTCATTTATTAAACCCCCAATGACTTCCTACTGTGGTTTAAACCTACAATTAGACCTGATCATGGGTCGGGCTACTCGGTCCGACCCAAAGGCTCGTTTGAAATGTAAGAGGGTTTAGGTAAAAATATAAGTCCGAAAAATGGGCTTAGATAAAAAAAAGAAGACCCGTTTAAAAAACAGGCCGGGCCGGTCCTCGAGTAAGACATTTTGACTCGGGCCAGGCCCGGCTTAGTTTGAATTCACTAAAGGACAAAAAAATTTGCTATTTTTAAATATTATTTTCTCTATTTTGCTATTATTTTACTATTATTTGTTACTATTTTGTTGTTATTATTTGGATATTGTATAAAACTTATTTTATTGTTAATTTTGTTATTATTTTAAAGGCATTTGTTATTTTTTATTATTTTAGAGGTATTCGTTTGTTAAGTTGTATTTGTTTTAGTATTATTTAAGTCTACATATTTTTTAAAATTTATTTCTAGTTTATTGAGAAATATTTATTTTCATATTTTTAATATTTTTGATATATTATATATATTTAAAATTATATAAAAATTAATACAGATGAATTAGGTCAAACTTAGGAAAAATTTTAAGTTTATTTTTGGGGCGAAGTCAAAGTGAACAGACATCAATTTTTATTTGGGCCTGGCCATGGGCTTTAGTATAGGCCTCCTATAGTCTATATAAGCTAAGGAACAACGTCGGTAGACGCTTTCCTTGGTTTCTCGATTCACTGTATACAACTACTCTTTCACCTTTTGTGAAGTTCTCAAATATTTTTTTCTTCTCAGTATCCTTTTTTTTTTTTGAAATACTGTACTTAATTATAATCCTGTAAGCTGAACGATTCCCGCTGAGCAGCCGGCGAGGCAGAACGGCAGCCGGTTGCAGGTATAACTTGTGATGGACCCTTCCATAGTGAAGCTCCTTGAAGAAGAAGAGGTTTTTCTTTGTTCTGGAATTTTTTTTTTTACTCTCCGCTATTTTTCTAGAATTCGTAATAAGTGAAGGTTATTTAATCTGATTTTCCAATTTCTGTCTTAAAAAACTGTTAATAGGACGAGTCTATGCATTCTGGAGCTGACGTTGAGGCTTTCCAGGCCGCGTTGAATCGAGACATTGAAGGCGATGCGTCGAATTCTCAGCATTCTGGTTCAAATATCGGTATCATCCTTTTCTTATTTTTTTGGTTTTCGTTTTTATTTGGCTTCTAATTTTCCAGACTAAGAGACTAGATTTGGTTTTATAAATAGTACCTTTAGAGTGGAATTTAGTAATTTTTGTTTATTAAGGGTTAAAATTTCTTAATTGAGAGTATAATTAGCTTACTTTTGTGTTAATTGTTGGTTATGAATTGGTTCTCCTCGGAATTTCATCCGTGTCTACGTTTTAAAAAGTACAGCAGTTTTGTCTCAAGGAAGCAATCCAGCTTCCAGTCAATCGGTTGCGCAATGGCCGGCCTCGGGGCAAGATGGAAACTCCAACTTTCAAAATCAACAAGTCCTTCAAAGTGCACAGCAACAGCAGCAAACTTTGTCTGAATCAGAGCAAAAGCAACACGGAGCTGTTGTCACTGGAAGTCAGCAACAAGTGCAACAGCCAAATGATGTTCCAAAAGAACATAGTCGTCTACCACCACAACAAAAACAACCCCAAGAGGACCATCCACAAGGAGTGACCGAACAAATTCCTGCCCCAGTTCCTCAAACTACTGGGATTCAGAGCCAGACTACTGAAAAAAGTCCCATCTCGCGTGAACCTGAGAGAACCAATAATCAAGACAGTGAATCACAATATGCGAAATTACAGAAGCTGAGTAATCAGCAGGCCAGCGGAGCAGAGCAGCCAAATAGTCCTATGAATCGAGGAAAACAAGTTCCATTTGCCGTGTTGTTGCCTGCTTTACTGCCCCAACTTGATAAAGATAGAGCCATGCAGCTTCATACTCTGTATGGTAAACTAAAGGTCGATTTTTAATATAAACCAATATGCTACGATTCTCCTGTTTATTTAGTAATGGATGAAATAGAAGGAATGGAAAATTTTTTGCCCTTATTTCTGATTTTTCTATTGGATTTATCTGATAGAAAAATGAAATTGCAAAAGACGGATTTGTTAGGCACATGAGAGATATTGTAGGAGATCAGATGCTGAGGTTGGCGGTTAACAAGTTACAAGTTCAGGTGAACACAAATGTCCCATGTTATTAAAGTGAAAACTGATGCTTTAGTTGATTGCATGTTAATTTTGGAAACGAGCTAAAGCTCATATTGATACTTTCAGATGAGTTCCAATCAATTCCCATTACAGTCCCCAGCAGGATTACGGCAGAATACTCCTCGGATGCCCTCTGTTGGCAGTGCCACACAGTTCGCTGGCCCACATTCATTAGCTCAGCTGCACCAAAAGGGTCCTAATTCTCCTGCCAATTCATCTCATGCCCCCTCTACACCAGTCCCCATGCAGACTAATTCAAGTTATTTATCTGGTGAAAACAAGGCTCAAAAATCTCAAGACATGGATCGCCAATCAGATTCTCGCTTTGGAATGCTAGGTAGTCAAATTTCTTCCACTGGTTCAACCACTGTGAATCAAGAAAGAGGTCGTCCTTCAATTCCGGCACAAGGAATTAACAAGCAACAGCAACAACATTTGAATTTCCCACAAACTTCATTCGCCATGTATGGGAGTAATAATTATCATACATATTCTGGGCCAAATGTTAATACTTCGGGTTCCTCTTTAAAGCCTCAACCTCATGATTCACAAATGAGGCCAACTGCACATCAAAGCATGGGATCAAATCCTACTGTAGGAGGATCAACCCAGGCAATGAACATGATGAGTGGGCCTAAGCTTGAGAGGCAAAACTCTAGTAATGACCCAAATAGATTGCAGGGCACATCACTTTCTCACTTTTCTAGTGGTTCAGTTCCTTGGCAAGCCTCTCCGAGTAAGGAGCTGAATCCTGGCCCTTTTTCATCAGCGACATATGTGAAACAGGAATCTGCTGATCAAGGTGCTGACCAGCACAGATCTCATTTGCCTGCAACCCAGGGAGTCTCGACTACACTAGCTGAACAAGGGAAGGCAGTTACAACTACTGCAAAGGATGAGCCTGGAGAGAAGCAGTCTTCTAGAGTTGCCTTCACAACAACACCCTCCATCACAGCACAATTGGATTCTAATGTCCTGGTAATCTCATCTTACTCTATGTTTTCTCATTGTGATATCTTGATGGATGATTTGGATGCTCTTGCCGATGCCTACCACTTCGTTTTAAAAGTTTACATGATTTTTTTTTTTTTTTTGCATCAAGCATTTACCATCTTCGAGCGATACCTTGTTTTACATGAATTGTTAGGTATGATCAATTTGATGTCAGGGCCATGTTGTTTCTAGGACAAGTGCCCTTGACCTATGTAAATGGATCAATTGCTCTCCTGCTGACTTGTTGGATTTAGCTCTTCAGTTGTTCCAACTTTATAGTAGAGTAGGCAAACTTTCCAAAATCTGTGCTACAAAACAGTGTTTACCATGCAATAATATAAATGCCATTATTCTTGATTTCACTTTCTATTCAGTTAACATATTTGACACTTGTATAGTTTAGTGTTTTCCCCAGTGAAGTGCATGCGTATGACTTTTTTTTTCTTTTGTTGAATTTCACATTCTTGTTTTTTATCAGTTGGGCTCTAGGAATCCATCTGTGCCTGCTCCAACTGGGATGAATGCAAGAACTCCTCAAAAAAAGCCTTCTATTGGCCAGAAGAAACCACTGGAAGCTCTTGGTTCATCACCACCACCATCAAGGTTAAATAACTCTCTCTGTCACTTCATTGCCTGGAATTATTATCTAGGATCAACTGAGACTCCTTGATGTTTAACTTTTATTAAATCATTTTTCACCCATATTCAATGGGGTTTCCTACAGTAAGAAGCAAAAAGTGTCTGGAGCATTTTCAGATCAGAGCATTGAACAACTAAATGATGTCACTGCTGTCAGTGGAGTCAATCTCAGGGTATGATACTTTATGGTCATCTTATTAAGTTGTTATGAAAAGAAATAGAAGCCCTTAATTGACATCCTGCTATTAAATAGGAAGAAGAGGAGCAACTATTGTCTGGTCCCAAGGATGAGAGTCGAGTTTCAGAAGCATCCAGAAGGGTTGTGCAAGAGGAAGAAGAAAGACTATTTTTGAAGAAAACCCCTTTGCAGAAGAAATTGGCTGAAATTAGTTAATGTTCTTTATATCTCCCTGGTCCAAAGTTCGTTAATGCATCATACATTTACATTCTACTTTTCATTATAAGCCATAATCATGTCTGCTTTTACGGGTCTTCTTGCAGTGGCCAAAAGTGGTTTGAAGAATATAAGCAATGATGTTGAACGATGCTTGTCCCTGGTGAGATGCTAACTTCTTGGCCCTTTCCTTTATATTGAGTTTATACATTTCCTCATGTATCTGAATCTCCAGAGCGTGGAGGAAAGAATGCGTGGGCTCATATGCAATTTAATCAGACTGTCGAAACAGGTCAGTCTCTGTTCCTCTCAGTTAACATGAATTTTCTTTAAGTTTCTCTTATTTGAATGGATCCCTTGTAGCGTGTTGATATTGAGAAGCCTAGGCACCGGACAGTTATCACCTCGGATGTTCGGCAGCAAATTATGATGATGAACCAGAATGCTAGGGGAGAATGGGAGAAAAAGCAGGCTGAGGCAGAGAAGCTCCGGAAACTTAATGAAGTGGGTGCTGTTTTTATTTACATGATATGATTATCTGTAATGCATTAAAAATGAGGGTGTCAAGGAGGAAAATGAGACTGCCGTTTATTCCTTAACATTGTATATGTTCAATTTTGTGGATGCAGCCTGAGGCTGAGACTGCCTTTGATGGTGACAAGGAGAAAGATGACAGTCGAGTAAAAGCAGTAAAGGTATTATGAATGAGTGATTTTCCATGCATTATATGTGCCTTAGTAATCCAAATAAGAGGAGTAACTAACTTTCCATTTATGTTTAGGTAAATAAGGAGGAGGATGACAAGATGAGGACCACTGCTGCAAATGTTGCTGCTCGTGCTGCTGTTGGGGGGGATGACATGCTGTCAAAATGGCAGCTTATGGCTGAGCAAGCTCGCCAGAAACGTGAGGGAGGAACGGATGCGGCATCTGGTTCACAGGCAAGTAAAGATGCAAACCGCAGGCCTTTATCTGCATCTGGGAAAAGTACAAAGGACAATCAAGAATCTGAAAAGAGGGGCCCTCTTAATCCTCATGGATCTGGTAAGCTTGGCTCTTGTCTAGATCTATTATTGTTTTAATTTTGATGCTTTTATTTAACTGGTTAATATTGTTGTAAGGTTCATCATGTGTACTGTAGCATCCGAGCAATTCAGAATTGGTTCCTATTATGTTTTTTCAGTGAAACTGTTTCTTGTATTGAACCATGAAAGCAATGCATGGTCATAAACCACCTGATGGTACTATGCACTTTCATATACTAAAAATTAGGAAATTAGACTGTTGATTTGTACAAATTATTTTTGAGCATGTGTAGAGCAATTGTACTGTTATGAAATTGCTCAAACATCTAGCTATATCAACGTTGTGTAAGGTATTAATGCATTGACAAAACCCTAAAAATTGTGTATTATGACTATTATATATGCTTGCCTTAAGAGCTCAGAGTTGGTTTCTTTTCAGATCAAGTCGTTCCTCCACTGCTTGTTCCAAATGTATCATAACACAATTCGTAATTTCTGCGGAATATGTTCCGTTACCAAGTTGTTATTGTATATTTACTTTGGTTTCCACTCTACTTCCTTCCAACAGGGACAAGCAAGAAATTTGGCCGGAACCAAGGTACGACACTCACGGCCCATGCTAGAGTGGCTCGTACTATTTCCATTAAGGATGTGATTGCAGTTCTGGAAAGAGAGCCCCAAATGTCAAAGTCTACACTTATTTATGGCTTGTACGAAAAAACCTGCTCCGAATCTAAAGCGGAGTGATTATAGTGCACATTTTATACATTTGGTGTTTCGTGTTTGCCATTACATAAAATGGGATTTGAGATGTCCATGACTGTATCTTTAGAATTAATGGAAGAAAAAACAGGTAGATCCTGATCTTACTACATTCTGTGGAATCTTTTATTTATTTATTTTAGTGTGTCCATTATCATCTTATCCAATTTTTACTACGATAGATAATTCTTGTTTTCATTTTATTAGGGTACAAATATCGCCCCCTTTTTTAATGAAAAAAATGCGTCTTCTTTTGAATCCCATCCGGCTTTCAATTTTCTTTCTTATTGAATGAATTCAAAATAAAGTGATTTTTTTAAAAAAATCAAAATGTCCTAATTTTAAATTAAAAAAAGTAAATGAGCTAAATTTTTAAAATTAAAAGTAGGGAATAAGTGTTAAATGTACAATAGAGATTTGTAATATATTTTAATATTTAAATTTTTACCCTTGGTTTGACAACCTTACATTAAGTGGGGAAGCATATTGTATTAATTTAAAGTTTTGATAAAATTTGGTGATATTATTCATAAAAGAATTAAATAAAAATAATCAAAGTGTTATATAAATATATATATATATATATATATATATATATATATATATAATTATGAAGAGATTTATGCTTTTTTTAATGATGAATATTTTAAAAAAGAAAACAGTAGTCAATAATTTTTTAAAGAGGAAGGTATTGTCCATGATGAACAATCTTCATTCACATTATGAATAAACCAATTTTAATTAGTTCTAATACTTTTCTCTTATTATAAAGAATTAAAAAGAAAAGGTTGCTTTGAAAACTATAATAGTTAGAGCTTTTTTTTATGCAAATAAAATTTAATTAAGCTAGCCCCTCTATTGGGGTCTTCCAAAATGTGTACACCAGCTATTCTATTACAAACTATCTTGGCTAGAGCATTTGTGATCTTATTCTTTTTTTTAGGAATGTGTTGAATATGATAATGGGACACTTTTGTTATAAGTTGTTGGATTCTCCTAATTAAAGTTGACTTGTAACATTCTATAGGATCTTTTTGAATGACAACGATATTTTCGAGATTATTAATTTGAATTAAATTGCATTGAAAATCTCTATTCAAAGAGAGTTGTGAGCCATTCAAGATACCTCACAATTCAACATACATAACAAAATAATTACCTAAGTATCTGTAGAACCCAAAGATCCAAGCACAGTTAGAGTCTCGTAGTAGGCCCACAGCTGCGGCAAAATCATCCTCAATTTTAACCGATCCATCAGTACTCAAACAAACCCAATTGCAAGCCAAAGGAGAAGAAGCGAGGGGAGTGCGGGAATTATGAGAGAGTGTCTTTGAAGCGGTAACATATCGCCTGGTACAACTGTAGAAAACCTTGATGATAGTCTCCGTACTCCAGGTAATATCTTGGAACACAAAGCAATTTTGATTCTTCCAAATGCACCAAGATATCATCCTAAAAATGCAAGCCCAATCAATTGCATCCAAATCAAGAGATAACTTATTTTGGAGGTTATCACACATCCATTCATGAACGAATCTGGAGTAAAAACGAGTTCTCTTTTCGACTGGAAGAAGTTTATCTCAAAAATCTTTGGTCCAAAACAATCTTTAAGTACATGTATTAGCTCTTCAGAATCATAACCACAAAATTTACAGGAGCTATCATTTCCTATGCCTCTCCTTACCCTTTCCACATTTGTGAGTAATTTGGCTTTAAGAACGAGCCAAATGAAGACTTGGATATGCTGAGTTCCTTGGAACTTCCACGGTAACTCCCAAATGGCCTCTTTTGAATTCTGTGTTCCCTCCCTAATCTAGCCATAAGCGCTTTTCAGTGTTCCCTTTTTATACAAAGAAAGTCAAAGTTTAAGTTAGAGGGTTCATCTCAGTGCATCTTCGCTGCATTTGTGACACTTGAAGTCTAGTTTTCTTGAATTTGATTCCGACTAGTACAAATAAACAAACAAGAAAGAGTAGAGATCAAAGTCGTATTAAACTGGAAATCCAAAACACCCTGAATGTAGAACATGGATGTATGTAAAATCTATATGACTGTTATTTACAGGGATTAAGGTGGCATTTTAAAAAAAAAACTAATTTAATTAATTAATTACGAAAATGATCCAAGTAAAAATTATATACAAAAAATAATCTGAAATCCAGAGAATCTATTTGTGCCACTTAACACACCAATGGCACCAGCCTCCAATGATAAGCCGACGACCGATTTTTTTCTTTTAGAAAGAATTTTTTTGGGTGCACCACTATGTCAAGCGGCACCAGTATGTATTTTTCACAATACTCGTGAAAAATACGGGTATTCATGGCGGAGAAAAAAAATATTTTTTTAATTAGTGTCGTTGGTCTGTCTGGTAGCGCCAGAAAATTTTCAAAAAAAAAATTTGTGTCGTTAGTATGTCAAGCAGCACCCATTAAATTTTTTAAAAAATATATTCCTTTTTAGGTGTCGTCGTTGTTTTAGGCAGCATCGGTGATACTTTTAAAAGAATGTTGTAGGAAGAGTAGTTCGAAACTTTGGTAATTGTTTTAGAATATTTGGAGCCGACTACTGGAACATTGAATAGTGGAAGTCAACGAGAAAGAAGAAATCTCTTCTTTGATGTCGAAATCGGCGCAAAAGGCCTTTCATAAACGACAACATTGATAGCTATTGAGTACCGTAGTTAGAATTTTCATTTGAGAAAGAAAAAAAAAGGAAAGAAAAGGACTAAATTACCTAAAAAGGCCCTTTTCCATGCATATTTACGGGAATGAGTCAATTATACTATTATTTACTGAAAATGGCCAATTTTTACAAAATATGCCTACATGGCTGCGTTCTAGGGGGAAAAAAGCCAAGAAATCGCTCCCTTGAGGAAGCGTTTTTTGCCACGTCAGCCAAAAATGCGCTTACGTGGAAGCGTTGTGCAGACGTGGCGAAAAACGCTTCCTCAAGGGAGCAATTTGCTCATTACTTTTAGATGTTAGGGCTATTCGCATGTTTAGTCCCTATGGTTTTTTTTTGTTTTTAGGGTTAGGGTTTTGGTAAAATAAGTTAGGGTTTTAGAGTTTCAGTATTTTTTTAAAATAAATCACGATTTAGTATTATTTTCTAAAAATTATTTAAATTAGGGTTAATGGTTTTTATATAAATTAAGTTAGGGTTTTAAACAAATTAGGGCTTAGGGTTTGTGGTTTTAAATAGTTAAGTAAATTAGGGTTCTAGGATTTTAAATAAATTAAGTTAGTGTTTAAAATAAATTAAATTAGGATTTAGTGTTTATTAAATTAGGATTTATGTTTTAAATAGATTAAGTAAATTAGGGTTTTAAGGTTTAAAATAAATTAAGTGAGGGTTTTAAATAAATTAAATTAGCAGTTATATTTTTTGGTTAAAATTAATTAAATTAGGGTTTTAAATAAATTAAGTTAGGTTTTAAAATAAATTAAATTAGGGTTTTGGGTTTATTAAATTAGGGTTTATATTTATAGGTTGAAATTAATTAAATTAAGGTTCTAGGGTTTTAAATAAATTAAGTTAGGGTTTAAAATAAATTAAATTAGGGTTTAGGGTTAAAATAAATTAAATTATGGTTTAGGGTTTTTTAAAATAACATTGTGTTTATTCTTTTTAACAAAATTGACTATTTTTACCCTTAAAAAATAATTTTAAGAAGACATTTTTGAATAAATAGTGTCAAAAAGCTTCAAGCAAGATGCACTGTCAGCAAAAATACAGAAAAAAGCTGTAATAGCTCTAATTTGACCCTAGTCGGGAAGTGGTTTTGGGACCACAAAACCGAGTCATGAAAATAATTAAATGTTAAATTTCATGTCTATTATATGAGATAATGCATGTGTGAAAAGTTTCGTGCTTTAATTTTGTCATTTGTATGTGAAATTTATTAAATAGGACTTATGTGAGACAATTGTGAAATGTGATAAGTTAATTTTAAAGTGGTCTATTAATGCATGTAATAAAGAGGATGGACTTGCATGTCAAATATCCATTTTTTTTAGTAGTGGCCTGCCATGATAATGGTTTATATAAAATATATGTATTATTTATTAGTTAAGTGGCTTTATATTTTATAATATAGATGAATAAAATCATAATAATAATAGAAATAATGGTGAAGAAAACAAAGTCTCATCTTTGTTCTTTTTAGCCGAACTTAAAGAAAGAAAAAGAGGAGCAAGACATTCGGCCCTTTGAAACATAAGGAAGGTTAGTAAATTATGTTAAAATTTTGAAATTGTAGCTTGTTTTAAGTTAATTATCATGTTTCTTATTTAGCCCATGCCAAAACTTTGAATTTTGAGTGATGAATTGAGCATTAGGTTATGGTAGATAAGGAAGGAATTTGATTATTACCTTTAAGTTTTGATGAAGAATTGTTGATGAAAGAAGTTGATCTTGTTAAAAATATAAATTGCTAATACTCATATGTGTAATAGCTGAACATGGGTTTGCTTAATGTCTTGAACAAATGCCGTTTGGGGTGTTTTGAAATGAATAAATTAAATGTTTGATCATCTAAGTGTTCGGCATCGTACATGATTTTTTTTAGAGTATGATTTTGAATAATATGAGTATTGGAATATGAGTAGTGTTATGCATAGGTAAAACTTTTATGTTCGGCTTTGGTAGTATATATGTATAATTAATCCATTTATCTAATAATATATAAGATGTTAAATAATAAGATTTTGATGACTTGTGTTTAATGACATTCGGTCAAGGATCATATGTGCTTGCTAATTCGGTATAAGTGTATAGGTGCTAAATACCTTGTATTTGAGGTTTTGGAAGAATAAGTAGTAGTTAATCAAAGTGATGAAAGCTAAATTTTGAGATTGATTAAGTTTGGGCATTCGGCATTACCTATAATTTTGAATATGAAGGTTAAATTGAGTAGTTAGGCCTGAATGGGATATATATTAATCAAAAATGGGCTGCATGCATATGAGTATGTATGTATTTGTGTGTGTGCGGCATTATTGATAAATAGCAAGTGGAAATGTGATAAATGTTTAATAAGTTGATATTCGTATATATGGTTAAATTCATGTATAAGGTAGCATGGTAAGTTATGTGAATCTTTGTTTATGTATGCGAATTAGCTATTGATATAATAAGCATGAAATCGAGTCATATATTTTAAAAAACATAATATGCATTGAAATTATATGATTGTCAAATGTGACTATTATAGAATTAAAGTTGAGTAAGTAATTAAACAAATTCATTTGTTTAAATTTAAAGCTCAAGAGCAAAGAGGAACCAAATCAGATAGGGGAAAGGAGAAAGCAATCGAGTAGCCTATCCACAACTGTTCAAAATATCCGAGGTAAGTATTTGAGTAATGAAACTTAGCTTATGATTTGATAAAATCATGGTATATAAGCATAATAAATAAATTGTGACCTATTGGTTCTACTTGAATTACGTAGTGGGATAAATAATTTGTGCATATGACTTGTAGCCGAATGGTTATAGAAATCATGTTGGATAGCTAAACGAAATCGTGTTCTTTGTATGTGGCTATTGAGCCGAAAGTGGAATGGTTGATAAGCTTGTTGTGCTTGTGTTCAAGTAATGTAAATGAAATGCTAATGTGTTATGATATATATATATATATATATATATATATATGCATGATAATGGAGAATTATATCCGGGCTAAGTCCTGAAGGCATTCGTGCTGGTGTTATATCCGGGCTAAGTCCTGAAGGCATTCGTGCTGGTGTTATATCTGGGCTAAGTCCCGAAGGCATTCGTGCTGGTGTTATATCCGGGTTAAGCCCCGAAGGCATTCGTCCTGGTGTTATATCCGGACTAAAGTCCCGTAGGCTTTGTGCTGGCATTATATACGGGCTTAAAGTCCCGCATGCTTTGTGGTGGTGATTGGATTTGGGTTTTAAACCTAGAAGACTTAATGCCGATAATTGGAGTAAGATTTTGATTTCGAATGTTCGTAGTAAACTACCATTAAATATGTTCAATACATTAAGTTGGTCAGGTATGTATTATATACTTTTATATGTTAGATTGATCGGAATTGAATCATGAATGCGAAATGAGAAGTATATGTGAAAAGCTCATATGTGTATGTGTGTATTCAGTTATGGTGAAAGGTTATATGAGATTGATTTGGTGATATACATGTTAAATAATATGAATGCAAAGAATGGGTAATAAATCGCTTGGGATAGCAACAGTAACGTGATTTCAGAAAATCACCATAAATTTTGGGAGTTGAGTTAGAGGCTGAATAAATTATGTCACGAAATCTTAATGAGTCTAGTTTCTTATAAAAGAAACCGTGTAAGCAAAAGAATTTCCAATAATGAGATATTTGAAGTGGCATGGAATAGAGTCAAAATGACTTTGAGGTCCCCTGTTTTGTTTTCAGAAAATCATTATAAATGGTACAAAAATAGTTATAAGATAAAATTTATATTCTTAGACTCCTTAATGAGTCTAATTTCAAATGAAATAAACGATAACATATTTTGAATTCTGTATAATGAGAAAATTGATTTGTAGTGAAGAGTGGTCAGAATAGTTAAACAGTGAAACAGGGGAAACTTCAATAAAAATCTGGTATTGATTGGTCAAACCAAAAATTGAAAATTTTATGGATGGAAGATATACGAGTCTATTTTCATGGAAAATTAACGGCACTTGATTTGGAGTTTCTTATCTCCAGTTATAAATAATTTAGTGACTGTTGCTCAGGAAGACAGCTTGTAGTGAATTTGTGATTTTGTTGCAAACATGGTTAAAACTTGTTAATGAGATGCTTTTCGAGTTCTTATGATCTTATTTGTGATTTCAATATTTGGTTTTAATTGAGTTCAGATTCAAGTGAGATGAATTTGCTAAATATGCATTATGTTCATGGATACTTGGCCAAAATGGCAATTATCTAGGAATGATTTCTTGAAAATTTGAAATAATCGATCTATAAGTAAATTAATTGTTTGCATTGCTTAAAACTTACTAAGCATTGAAGCTTACTCCATGTTCTCTTTTCCATTTCTTATAGGTTTATACTTTAGCTCGAGTTGGAAGGGCCGGAGATATCATCACACTATCGAGTCATTATGTGAGTTGAGAAGATTGTATATCATCATGGTTTAAGGCATGTATAGGATAGACTATAGGTAGAATGATATTTTGACTTTGTATACATTATAGCCATGCGAAGATGGCTTGCTCATTTTGTTTAGAGAAGCCTTATAATTGAACTAATGTGGTGAAATGTTTTAGTTATAACTTGACAGTAGTTAATTTGTTATTAGATATTTGGTTATGTTTTGATAGTGAGTCATTTTGGAAATTTATAAGAGCTCTTATGGAAAATTAATGAGACATGTTTGCATTATTGATAATTTATGTCTAGTAAGTATCTTTGACCTTATAGAAGTTTTGTTCAGTCAAGTAATACCTCATAACCTTATTCTGGCAATGGATACGGGTTAGGAGTGTTACATTTAGTGGTATCAAAGCTATGGTTTAGTCGGTTCTCGGACTAACATAGCAAGTGTAAGAGTCTAGCTATACATGCCGTAAGTAAAGTTTGATAGTATGAGGTCTCCCGGCTCTTATAAATTGTTTTTCTTAGGTAATGATGTGTTCCAACCGAGTTATTATTAATTGATCTGAAGTTGATATTGAACTGATTGTAATATATATGTGATATGATGGAATTAAAAAGGTATGAAAAGAATTTTATGATATGTGTGCATCAGTGTAAAGAGATGTATGAGATCGTATAAAGTAAATGGTAATGAAAGATCAAATTGGATAGAACGCAGGGAATGAGTACGATCGTTCAATAATGAATTGACGGAAAAGACCATGATTGGACCATGACAATACATGAGACAGATGAGCTAGTGTAAGACCTATTGGAAATAGGCATCAACATGGGCAGAGCAAAGTTAGTATAAGACCATAGTTGGACTATGGCATCAAGTAAGCGACGTACTCAAAACCGTAAGACGTTTTTCAATGGGATAAATATTGACAAATGATCAAGACTAAATGTGGAAATTTGATAAGAAATTATTTGGTAATTTGAGTAATAGAAATGAAAGTTTGAATCGTGATAAATTCACTTATGTTTTGTTAATACTCACATGAAATAAAGTTGCATGTGAAACTGATATATGTGAAAATGTGTTTGTAACAAGATGAAAAGTTGAAATGTTTGAATGAAGTGTTTGAATCAAGGATTTGGCAGAATATGAAACTCCCTTTCGAGGCTTAACGACCTCACCCCCTTACCAGTGATATGATTATAAGGTTTCAATGGAACGAAATAGAACGAGTTTGCAAAGAAAAATTAAAGAGTTAAATAGTGAGATAATGATAAAGTAAGCAAAGTTCGAACAATTTGGCAATGAATTAAATTGGAAGGACTTGTACAATGTCCCGAAGGTTCTTGATTGAATATTGTCATTAGTAAAAGAAAGTTGGTGCAGTAATTTAATTCAATCGATATGATGTCTAAGTATGTATCATTGGAAATTCTTCCGAGTGGTTTTCATTAGTGAATGAAATAGAATGGAATTCGAAATGACGAATGAATAGTAAGAGTGTCTGAATTGGATAATTACAGTCAAGTGAATTTCGATGATTTCTTTTAAATATTCTGTATATTTCTTATTCTCAGAGACACATGTGTGATTGTTGCTTTTTCTGATGAAAATGCTATAAAGTGAGAATGTTATCTGACTCCTATGTTTAATAAAAGTATTGCCATTTTGATTGGTTTATAATCGGTATCATCGTATTCCTCTGTTTGAGAATTCATTGTAGTATGATCGGAATGAATTCGGGGATAAATTCATATGAGGTTATTCTTCTGTTTCTATTGATTGGTATTCCATCTTATAAAAATGTTGAAGAATGTGTTATTTCTGTTATAGAGGAAATTTCAGGGTTATTAATTATAGTCTTCTTCTAGTAATTCTCTGAGGATTTATTTTGATCTTTATTTCTATGTTCTGGGAGATTCCATTCTAGGATTTCTGATACGACATTGTATTTTGGATTTCTGTATTCTGGTTTTCTTTTCATTTTTCTTATATGAATAATCAGATATGGCTCAGTTCTAAAGTGTATATATATATATATATATTTTTATTTTTATCTGAAACAATTATGTTTATAATGATTATATATTTGGATTTCTCTGATTCTTATGAAAGGAATGGCCATAAATAAGGGTCTGAATGATAGAGAATTCAGCTCAGACCTATGGATTAGTTTTCACTTATATATCAGTAAGTTAAAGATTGAGTGTTATGTTCTTTCGAGTTATGCAGTGATAATGAATTTTGATTAGTTATCTGAAGGGATCTAATAGAATGTATATTTGAAGAGTTACGACATGCACAAAGAAAAGTAGTCTTGAAAAGTTATTATTTGTTAGACAAGACTGATTCAGTTGTGTGGTTTAACTCGGATTATATGTATGATTGAATTTGTTAAAGATTCAGAGACAAATGTTAAAGTTATTATAAAAAGAACTGTTCAGCTGATAATTAGAGATGATTATGGTTGTGTCAGTGTTGCATATCTGACAGTTTCGAGTATTCGAGGGAAAAATTTGAATGTTTCTTGAACCAAGGAATAAAAGTATTGGACGTTAAGCAAGGTCTATTCTTCTAGTGAAATTGAGAAGTATAAAAGTATATTGAGATGTGATAGTTCAAAATGAGTTCAGAGTAACAGTTATTCTATTATGGATGTCTGGACATATGAAATTTCTGTTAATGTTATTATTGTTCTTATATGGAATAAGTATTCAGATGGGTTAAAGGATTTTTATATCAGCTCTGACTGTGAAATGTTTGTTTATCTGAGTTAAAATAAATAATAAAGATATATGGATCAGGTGTATAAGTGACTATGTATTGTAGCGTATTTCAGAACTATATTCAGATGACAAGTTGCTATCTGTCAGAGTTGAAATTTTGTGTATATGGAATAAAAGCAATAAGTGATGTTATAGAAGTGGTTATGAGACAGAATTGATATCCAAACCGAATAAAAAAATTTTATTTGTCTTCTAAAAAAGAAATGTCATTGGGTCATGATCGATCTTTTAACAAGGAAGAATCTTTGTCTTCAGTTTAATATGTACAAAATTTCGATCGACAAAGTTGTTGAGATATTTATAATATAGTCTGCCAATATGATCTGTCAGTGTGAATTAAAGTTTAGAGATTGTTGGTAAAAAGAGATACATCTGATGAATGGAAATTTGTGATTCCGAAATTTTTGAAAACGTTTTCAGAATGGAAACTATTTTTTTTTGTTGATAAGATTTTCGGGGACGAAAATTCCTAAGGGGGGGAGAGTTGTAATAGCCCTAATTTGACCCTAGTCGGGAAGTGGTTTCGGGACCACAAAACCGAGTCATGAAAATAATTAAATGTTAAATTTCATGTCTGTTATATGAGACAATGCATGTGTGAAAAGTTTCATGCTTTAATTTTGTCATTTGTATGTGAAATTTATTAAATAGGACTTATGTGAGACAATTGTGAAATGTGATAGGTTAATTTCAAAGTGGTCTATTAATGCATGTAATAAAGAGGATGGACTTGCAAGTCAAATATCCATTTTTTTTAGTAGTGGCCGGCCATGATAATGGTTTATATAAAATATATGTATTATTTATTAGTTAAGTGGCTTTATATTTTATAATATAGATGAATAAAATCGTAATAATAATAGAAATAGTGGTGAAGAAAACAAAGTCTCATCTTTGTTCTTCTTAACCGAACTTAAAGAAAGAAAAAGAGGAGCAAGACATTCGGCCATTTGAAACATAAGGAAGGTTAATAAATTATGTTAGATTTTTGAAATTGTAGCTTGTTTTAAGTTAATTATCATGTTTCTTATTTAGCCCATGCCAAAACTTTGAATTTTGAGTGATGAATTGAGCATTCGGTTATGGTAGATAAGGAAGGAATTTGATTATTGCCTTTAAGTTTTGATGAAGAATTCTTGATGAAAGAAGTTGATCTTGTTAAAAATATAAATTGCTAATACTCATATGTGTAATAGCCGAACATGGGTTTGCTTAATGTCTTGAACAAATGCCGTTTGGGGTGTTTTGAAATGAATAAATTAAATGTTTGATCATCTAAGTGTTCGGCATTGTACATGATTTTTTTAGAGTACGATTTTGAATAATATGAGTATTGGAATATGAGTAATGTTATGCATAGGTAAAATTTTTATGTTCGGCTTTGGTAGTATATATGTATAATTAATCCATTTATCTAATAATATATAAGATGTTAAATAATAAGATTTTGATGACTTGTGTTTAATGACATTCGGCCAAGGATCATATGTGCTTGCTAATTCGGTATAAGTGTATAGGTGCTAAATACCTTGTATTTGAGGTTTTGGAAGAATAAGTAGTAGTTAATTAAAGTGATGAAAGCTAAATTTTGAGATTGATTAAGTTTGGGCATTCGGCATTACCTATAATTTTGAATATGAAGGTTAAATTGAGTAGTTAGGCCTGAATGGGATATATATTAATCAAAAATGGGTTGCATGCATATGAGTATGTATGTATTTGTGTGTGTGCGACATTATTGATAAATAGCAAGTGGAAATGTGATAAATGTTTAATAAGTTGATTTTTGTATATATGGTTGAATTCATGTATAAGGTAGCATGGTAAGTTATGTGAATCTTTGTTTGTGTATGCGAATTAGCTATTGATATAATAAGCATGAAATCGAGTCATATATTTTATAAAACATAATATGCATTGAAATTATATGATTGTCAAATGTGACTATTATAGAATTAAAGTTGAGTAAGTAATTAAACAAATTCATTTGTTTAAATTTAAAGCTCAAGAGCAAGGAGGAACTAAATTAGATTGGGGAAAGGAGAAAGCAATCGAGTAGCCTATCCACAACTGTTCAAAATATCCGAGGTAAGTATTTGAGTAATGAAACTTAGCTTATGATTTGATAAAATCATGGTATATAAGCATAATAAATAAATTGTGACCTATTGGTTCTACTTGAATCACGTAGTGGGATAAATAATTTGTGCATATGACTTGTAGCCGAATGGTTATAGAAATCATGTTGGATAGCTAAACGAAATCATGTTCTTTGTATGTGGCTATTGAGCCGAAAGTGGAATGGTTGATAAGCATGTTGTGCTTGTGTTCAAGTAATGTAAATGAAATGCTAATGTGTTATGATATATATATATATGTGCATGATAATGGAGAATTATATCCGGGCTAAGTCCTGAAAGCATTCGTCTTTGGTGTTATATCCGGCTAAGTCCTCGAAGGCATTCAGATCTTGGTGTTATATCCGCTAAGTCCGAAGGCATTCGTGTTGGTGTTATATCCGGTTAAGCCCCAAGGCATTCGTCTTGGTGTTATATCCGGCTAAAGTCCCATGAGCTTTGTCTTTGGCATTATATATGGGCTTAAAGTCCGCATGCTTTGTGGTGGTGATTGGATTTGGATTTTAAACCTAGCAGACTTAATGCCGATGATTGGAGTAAGATTTTGATTTCGAATGTTCGTAGTAAACTACCATTGAATAAGTTCAATACATTAAGTTGGTCAGGTATGTATTATATACTTTTATATGTTAGATTGATCGGAATTGAATCATGAATGCGAAATGAAAAGTATATGTGAAAAGCTCATATGTGTATGTGTGTATTCGGTTATGGTGAAAGGTTATATGAGATTGATTTGGTGATATACATGTTAAATAATATGAATGCAAAGAATGGGTAATAAATCTTCTTGGGACAGCAACAGTAACGTGATTTCGGAAAATCACCATAAATTTTGGGAGTTGAGTTAGAGGCTGAATAAATTATGTCACGAAATCTTAATGAGTCTAGTTTCTTATAAAAGAAACCGTGTAAGCAAAAGAATTTCCAATAATGAGATATTTGAAGTGGCGTGGAATAGAGTCAAAATGACTTGAGGTCCCCTGCTACATTTTCGAAAATCATTATAAATGGTACAAAAATGGTTATAAGATAAAATTTATATTCTTAGACTCCTTAATGAGTCTAATTTCAAACGAAATAAATGATAACATATTTCGAATTCTGTATAGAAAATTGATTTGTAGTGAAGAGTGGTCAGAATAGTCAAACAGTGAAATAGGGGAAACTTCAATAAAAATCTGGTATTGGTTGGTCAAAAAAAAAATTGAAAATTTGATGGATGGAAGATATATGAGTCTATTTTCAGGGAAAATTAACGGCACTTGATTTGGAGTTTCTTATCTCCAGTTATAAATAATTTAGTGACTGTTGCTCAGGAAGACAGCTTGTAGTGAATTTGTGATTTTGTTGCAAACATGGTTAAAACTTGTTAATGAGATGCTTTTCGAGTTCTTATGATCTTATTTGTGATTTCAATATTTGGTTTTTATTGAGTTCAGATTCAAGTGAGGTGAATTTGCTAAATATGCATTATGTTCATGGATACTTGGCCAAAATGGCAATTATCTAGGAATGATTTCTTGAAAATTTGAAATAATCGATCTATAAGTAAATTAATTGTTTACATTGCTTAAAACTTACTAAGCATTGAAGCTTACTCCGTGTTCTCTTTTCTATTTCTTATAGGTTTATACTTTAGCTCGAGTTGGAAGGGCCGGAGATATCATCACACTATCGAGTCATTATGTGAGTTGAGAAGATTGTATATCATCATGGTTTAAGGCATGTATAGGATAGACTATAGGTAGAATGATATCTCGACTTTGTATACATTATAGCCATGCGAAGATGGCTTGCTCATTTTGTTTAGAGAAGCCTTATAATTGAACTAATGTGGTGAAATGTTTTAGTTATAACTTGACAGTAGTTAATTTGTTATTAGATATTCGATTATGTTTTGATAGTGAGTCATTTTGGAAATTTATAAGAGCTCTTATGGAAAATCAATTAGACATGTTTGCATTATTGATAATTTATGTTTGGTAAGTATCTTTGACCTTATAGAAGTTTTGTTCAGTCAAGTAATACCTCATAACCTTATTCCGGCAACGGATACGGGTTAGGAGTGTTATAAAAGCTCCCATGTGGATGCTCTTTTGCTACAGTAGTTCCTGAAAAAATAATTTTGAGAAGACGTTTCTGAACAAATAGTGTCAAAAATGCTTCAACCAAGATGCAATGTCAGCAAAATTTCTAAAAAAAGCTCTCACGTAGACGCTCTTTTTCTACAGTAGTTCATACTTGGCCTTAGGCTATAAACAAGACAAATATCATTCTTAGGTTGCATAAGTTTCAGCAAAAAAAATTAGAGAAGCTAAGCAGAATAGAAATTGAAGATGAGTGAACGTATTAGTGTTGTTATTTACTATAATGGTAAAGTCCGTGACACCGAGAACGACGTTTTTTTTTTATTAGAGAACACAACTTGAATGGCTTTTAACCAGAGTATAGATTTTATAGAATTTCGTAAAAAAATTAGGCGCAAAATTTTCGAAATGATGCCAAGTAGGGTTTCTTCTACTAAGTATCGATTTTGTGCTTTGATTGATCCCGTGACATATGACTCATTGGATATCAAATGTGTTTGTAGCTTTGAGGCGATGGTGCAGACTCATCTCACTAGTGGATCACTTTATCTTGAGTTATATGTTCAATTTTCATCACCAAATAAAATATTTGCGACTTCAACATCAATTGTTGTTCAAGAGGAATATACGACCCCTAGCCGACACTCCGTTAGTGAGAGGCATAACACAAAAGCGCCCGTGTTTGGTGGCAGTATGGAAAACAGAACTCCTGCATGATACTCGGTTAGTGGATAAGACATGCATATCGGTGGGCCGATGTTCGATACTGGAAATACATATTGGGAAAAACATCAAATTTTAGTGGTTGGCAATCCACATATGATTGGGGACGTTACGAAACATCCACAAGAAGGGATGATGTGCTCCCTAAGACGTCCACCAGCAAAGGGACCTCGTACATTGCAAATGATGGTGGGTTGGATGATGAGTCCGATATGGATCCATCTCGAGAGCCCTGCCCCTATGGTGCAGAAGTGGCATTATTTTTTAAGTTAGAGCCTATTCTATCTGAACCTGAAGACGTTGAAAGGGGTTCAGATGAAAAAGAAGAAGATCTACGATTCAGGGCGTACTCGCCTCCAGCCCACATGCATAATGTCGATATATCGTTAGATCTACCACACAGATCTACCACACAGAATGCGTGACCGTACAAGTTCGACATTGGATTCAGGTGATTTGGAAGTTGGTAAGGAGTTTTCCAGCAAGGATAGTTTTCGTGGTGCTTTGAAACAACATAGCATCAATTACGGGGTTAATTACAACATGGTTAAATCCAAATCTGAGAAGTTCGAGGCCAAGTATACAGTGCAAGATGGTACACGTTCATGGAAAATAATGGCTTCTTTAAGGAAAAAGACATGCTTATTGGAGATAAAAAAGTACAAAGGTCCACATACCTGTGTTGCCAGTACAGTATCTGTAACATCCCGAAATAGGGCCTAAACGGAACAGTGGTTGCGAAACCACAAATTCGAGGTAGAATGTAACGGCCTAATTTTCAATGGTGTCAAAAATGGTGATTTGAGATCACTAAATCGGACAAATAAGATTGAACAAGATAGTAACTTAATATTTATGAGTCAAGTAAGAATTAAAAAGAATTTGTGAAATGGTGAAATTAGTGAATTAAAATAATTTATTAGGTCGACGGGTCAAAAACGAGGTATCGAGACCTCGAATTTGAAAATCGAGCTATAAATATTTTTATAAATATTTATGAAGTGTCATTGAGTTAGTATTAAAGTTTAGTTAGAAAATTTTGATGTTTGGATAGCTAATTAATTAAAAAGGACTAAATCGAAAATAGCTCAAAATTTGTTAAATTGTGAGTAAATAGCTTAAGTATTTAAAAGATGGATTTAAAGAGCAATTAGACCCAAAGGTTAATGGCTGGACGGTTTGGGTATGAAATAAGCAAGAAAACAATGTGAACAAGGGACAAAATTGGAATTAGCATAAAAGTTAATAGTTAAAAACTGATGTGATTGAAAATCTAGACATTTCTTCATCTTTCTCAGCCGAAACGCCGTAGCAGGTCTCCTATGCTGGTTTTTCATATTTTTGCACCATGTAAGTTCAATTTTTACTATTTCTTAGTAATTTTATGTTTTGTGACTTTTACAATTAGGTCCAATCATCTAATTCATTAGTTTTTGATTTGGTGGGTGAAATTGGAAGTTACCCTGGCTGAGTAAGGGTAGTTTATGATGAATTATTATGAAATTGAAGTTCTAATTTCATATTAAGGTTGTTTTATTAAGTCATTTTGATAGAAAATGGTATTTAGGACCTAATTGTGAGCAAAATTGTGAATTAGATGTTGCTGTTGAAATTCAGAATATCAAAGGCTGTGAAATAGTTTATATTTATAAAATAAAAGTGTTAATTTAGAAAAAATTAGTTCAATTGATGGGTGAATTGAGCAAGGACTAAATTGTAAAAACTGTAAATTTTGGGGTAAAAGTGCAATTTCGAATTTTGAACAGCATAAATTGTGAAGTGAAATAGAAATCAAATAAATGCTAATGAGTAGAAATATTTTATATTATAGATCAAGAATCCAAAGAAGAACGAGGAAAAGAAAAGTAAAGGACTAAATTGTAAGGTTTAGTCACATTTTGTATCAAGGTAAGTTTACAGTAAATAAATGCAATATTCTTTTATTTTACATTATTATTGTCAATTTCAGCATTTATATATTATGTTATGAAAATATTTAAAGTCAAATTTAAGGTGAAGTGACAGAGGAAAAGTGTTAGAAAGCCGGTTGAACCCTAGGAATGTTAGGATATTAGGGTTGACAGATGAACGAAATGAGCCATGTAAGTCCATATTAGAAATATGGCTTTGGAGACAGGATTGAGCCATGTAAGTCCATATTATATATGGCATTGGAGACAGGAATAATTCATGTAAGTCCATGTCAAAGACATGGCATTGGCAGGATATTGATAGACAGGAACGACCCTAGTATCCTTAGTATTCCGAGTGGTTCAACGGGTCAGGATACGAGTTAAATTATAGTGAATTAACAGCAAAGGAAAAGTAGATTATACTTATGAAAAGGAAAGGTCGTAAGAAAGAAGGTAAGGGAATAAAGAAGAAGATAGAAATTGAGAAGTAAAGAAATTTATGATGTTAGATGATATTATGCATAATTATCCATTATGTTGAATGTTGTGATTTATTTGCTTGTAAGCTTACTAAGCCTAGTGCTTAATCTCTTTATTTTCTTCTTCTTATAGTACTTATCTAGTCACTCGGGATCGAAGGAAATGTCGGAGGCCGATCACACTATCAAGGAAATAACTCGGTATAACTAGACGTTTTGTTTTGGGTATGGCATGTATAGAAACTTAGCTACTTTTGGTATAATATGAATAATGAATGATGTGTAAATACTTGCTAGTGATTAGCTAAGAAAATAGCTGATGATATACATGTTTATTAATATGTATGATTGAATGATGATTATCACATGAAAATTATGAAAATGTGAAAGTAACCTAAAAACAGATTCAAGTAACAGAAATGATGTAACTTTGAAAAATCACTAAAATTGTAGAAACATAGTTTGAAGATGAATAATATATGAAATTAAAGCTTATTATGTATATTTTCTTATGGAATAAGCAAAACAGGTAAAAGTATTATATTTTTGATATATCTGAGTTTTAGTGAAACAGGGTCAGAGCGATTTCTGGATCCCCTGTTTCAACTTTGGAAATTCACCATAAATTGTACAAAACTAATTAGAAGGTATAATTTATATGGTTAGAATTCTTGTTGAATCTAGTTTTGAGAGAAACAAACGACTTAGTCATATGAATTTTGTACAGGAAGAAAAATGGTTTGTAGTAAGAAGAGGTCAGTGCAGTCGAGTTTTGAAACAGGGGAAACTTTAACTAATAAACTGTACTAATTGGCTAAGTCAAAAATTCTAGAAAAAAATTAGTAGATATATATATGAGTCTAGTTTTATGAAAAATTTACAGATCTTAATTTCGAGTTTTGAAACTCAAGAAATGAATTTTTAAGTAACCATGACGCAGAAAAACAGTTTATTCCAAAAATTAAAATAAGTGATTTAGAGTTGTTTAAAAGGTAAGATAAGTTTAGTAACACCTCAAGCTTGACTCCGGTGATGGTTTCGGGCGTGGGGGCGTTACAGTATCACTGGGTGTTTAGGGTTTTGAATAATAATGCTATTACTTAATGTTGCATTATTTAACGTACTTCATTGATAGGTGTTTCACAAGATCATCCCAAGATGGATTCAGGCATGATGCCAGCTTAATACTACCGATTTTGAAGGCGGATCCTAGGACTTTTGTGTCATACATAATTGCCAGTATTCGTAGCCAAATGAGGTACATGCCATCTTACCGCAAGGCTTGGATAACTAAGCAAAAGGCGTTGGAAAAGATGCATAGTGGGTGGGACGCTTCATATAATGAGGTTTGGCAGTGGTGTCAGGTGCTGGAGAGGTACGTCCCAGGTTGCATAACAGACCTTGAAACGGTCCCTGCGTACTACAACAATCGATTGCTCTGTGGATGCCAAATGTTTAAGCGTCTATTGTGAAGCTTTAAGCAATGTTGGGACGTATTTGTGTACTGCAAACCATTGGTACAAATTGACGATACATTTATGTATGGTAGATATACCCATCAGCTATTGCTAGCTGTGGCACAAGTTGGTGGTGGAAGAATCTTTCCAGTTGCATTTGCAATAACATCGGGGGAGTCAGCTGATGATTGGGATTTCATTCTTTCTAGGTTAAGGAGGTATGTATGCCCCCAATCTGATATCTGCGTTATATTGGATCGGGAAACTAGAATACTAAATGCAATTGAGTGACATGGAAGCCCACACACCATCGGTATTGTCTAAGGCACGTTGCGTCCAACTACTAAGGGCAATATCAGTCTACGATTGAATGAAAGCAAGTGACTAACACGGGTATTTAATCTTTATTAATATACTTTCGGTTGTAATATTCAATTTATTCTGAATGGAATATTGGTATGTAATTTTCGCTATCAACTTATATTGGCAGGGTACGAGACCAATAAGAACCGTTTTCATAAAATGTTGGGGATTTTGCATTCAATTAACGATTAAGGTGTAGACTACCTCTGTAACATACCCTTAGAACAGTGGACATAAACATACGACGGTGACCTACGATATGGTTATATGACCACAAACCTGGATGAATGCATAAATTCTATTCTAAAAGGAACACGCAATTTACCGATAATCTTGATTGTGCGAGAGACATATTTTCGTATGGCGGCACTATTTTCAAAGCGAGTAGCGAGTTATAAAGGCCAAATGCAGGGATGCCATGTATGGTTATGGAAGGTATTGCAAAAAATTAACAAGACGAAGGTGCAGGCTAATACGATGCACATTGTATGTCACGATCGTGACAACTTATGGTTTCATGTGACTGAGTTTGACAGACCCACCCAATGTATTACCGGCGGGCAATATCGTATACACCTGATAAATAGGACCTGCAACTGTGGGACATTTGACGCACTTCGTTATCCATGTGCTCATGCAATTGCAACTTGTCAAAATCTCCATTTGGATCCCATAAGATATGTCAACGAAGTGTATAAAGTAGAAAACATGTACAATGTGTGGAGACACGTATTCCCACATATCCCAGATGAACGTAAGTGGTCGTCTATATCGCTTGGTCTGTTCAAGTTGCTACCAGATAGAGAATTACATCGCAAACCAAAAGGTCGACCTTGCTCGAGTAGAATACGTAATGTTATGGATATCTAGGAAAAAACAAACCAACAGAAGTTGTGTGGATGATGTAGGAACCCAGGTCATACAATTCGATCATGTCCAAATAGAAATAGTTGATAATTGCTGTAATGAAACGATGTTACATTATTTCTATTCCGCCTTATTCAAAAGAACTTATATTTTATTAAAATTATAAAATTAATTTACTATTAAAATATAAAAAATAACTATTTTTTATTAAATGAAACAATATAGAAACAACTTCTACAAATATATTTTAAAAAAATAAATGTATATGCCGATTGGAATCAATGCTACATGAAGGTGGATGATGATTACGAGCTGGATTCCTCCTTGGTTGCTCAGGCAAGGGTTGTGGTTGCTCTGGTTGTGGATGTTGGGAGGATAATCCACCTTGGTAGAATAAAGAATATGGAGGTGTTTGCATCACTCACGGCGGAGGTGTTTGAATCCTATAAGGTGATGGGGAATAATAATGAGATGAGCTCACTGATGTGCCTCATGCGTTCC
Organism: Gossypium arboreum; assembly: GCF_025698485.1. Lineage (NCBI taxonomy): Eukaryota > Viridiplantae > Streptophyta > Magnoliopsida > Malvales > Malvaceae > Gossypium > Gossypium arboreum. The sequence continues at coordinate 25,840,955 of NC_069074.1, read as the reverse complement.
CTCCAGCGATGATGGCCTATATATCATCGGTTGAGTCGAAGTCATTGGGAAAGGAGATGTACCGGGCTATGCATTCTAACCTAGCATAGGACTGAGAAAAGGAAACATATAAAGGTTAGGATACATATAAGGGCTAGGATACGCACCTGACATAATCTGAAGGGGCTGTGATATGGGTGTTGTTGGTTGAGGCATTGGGCTCGGTGATTGTGTGGGCGTTGTTGATGGGCCCGTCCCATCATCCCTTCTCATTGGATTTAAAGGGCCCCGTTGTTCCCTTTCTACACGAATTTGCTGACGCCTCTACTCTTCCGACAGTAAATATGGCTTGTCATGAATCCTAAATCATGGCATGTAATCCGGGGTGCACACTAACTTTGGGACAATGATCGGTTGCGATCAAGTATATGATCGTACCGATTTTCCTAAATTTTGATATATTCCGACCAAAATAATGATCAATTTGTATTCATTAACTGTAAGTTGATTTTGTGCTGCTCATCGAGCACTTCAGGTTCCTTAGGAATCAGTTGTCTGAATTTAAATTGTCGCAACACTCTATTCGTCTAGTGCATCTCGACAATAGAATAGTTTACCAATGAGACCTTAACATGTCAAATGTTTGAATTTTGAAATAATTCTTTCAAAATTACTACCCGTATTGCCGGATCCTCATATGGTGTCCATTGAAACTATATGAACGGGATAAAAATATTAATTATATACATAATACTAAATACTAAATATGAAACGACTATTTTATGTATATATATTTTATTTAATACTTACTTGCGCTTCTGACCGTTGGTCTAATAGAAACCATATATCTTCAAGAGCGGTAGGTATTCCAACATAATTGGTTCCACCTAATTAAATAAATTTTCAGCATACAATTTTATTTTAAATCTATAAAATAATTGTAAAATCAAATAAAAATTTTACCTTGTTATAAGTAGGAATATATATAGGTGGTTCATTCGATGACGTAAAAATGAAAAGCGAAACCGAGCCCATGATTATAGTAGTGATATGCAACCTCTAATTTTGGCTTTATTCGGTGGCGTCGCCCCGCACATCTTCCTGTACAATGTTTCCAACATGGTATACCCCCAACTAAGTTCATTAGCTGCTTTAAAATCAACGAGTTTCAGCAGCCACATTAGAAGTACGAGGTTTCGTGACAAATCTGGCATCAGATAACCTTTAATCATTTTAAGGATGTATGCCCGAGCATATCGTATTCTTTCTAATTTAGTCAGATCATTCCCCGGCTCCGAAAATGTGTCTCGTAACCAGCCCATCTCGATCAGACCTCAGTAAATATTATCCGGAATCACACTCAAAATATCGTAGCATATTGCTCCCCAATCAACAGGTTGAACGGACCCGGTGATTGCGAACCCATCCACTGGCAATCCTAATTGTAACTAGACGTCTTCCAAAGTGGTAGTACACTCTCCGCATGGAAGATGGAATGTGTGCGTCTCCAGTCTCCACCTCTCTATTAACGCGCTTATGAGTTTCGGATCCAACTTGCACCCTTGGCCTATAATGGCCGCGTGCCAAAAACCTACTTTCCTCAAGTTATTTTCTATCAACGGTGATGGCGAACCAGATATGTTACGAATATAACATTGTAACACCGATCTCTGATTGTTATAAAAATTATAAAATACAAATTAATTAAAATTACATAAATGAAAAAATATTAAATAATATTCAAAATTAAAATTAATTAAAATTACATAAATGAAAAATATTAAAAATATTCAAAGTTTAAAATAAATCGTTACCATTTTCATTTGTTCGATGAAGATATATTTATGATCGAGACAATTAATTTCCCGCCATTGCTAACATGATCAGATATTTTAAAATTATAAAAAATATAATACTAATTTAGAAAAAAATTAAAGTAAATAACTAATTATAAAGAGCTTTTCTAAGTTTAATGAGAAATTTGAGAACTTTAGGAGAAATTGTAAAGATATTTTGCTAAATTGTTAAGAATTTATGTGTGAAATAATAGGAATAGGGGGTTTATACTTTTTTTTTTTTACCGTTGGAACCCCCCCAACGGTAAAAAAAAATGCCAGCTGAAATTTTAAAAAGCCAGAAAATTGCTCTCCCATGGAAGCGTTTTGCTGACGTGGCGAAAAGCGCTCCCCTAAGGGAGCAATTTTCTGGCTTTTTCCCCTAAAACGCGGTCACATAGGCGCGTTTTGTAAAAATCGGCCATTTCCGGTAAATAATGGTGTAATCAACCCATTTTCGTAAATATGAATGGAAAAGGGCCTTTTTAGGTAATTTAGTTAAAGAAAAGAAATAAAATAAAAAACAGTAAGGACAACATGAAAAGAAAGAAAGAAAGAAAGAAAAGAATAATACAAAGGAAAGTTAAGTGAATTTTAGTGGGAATATGAACCAAGTAGCCAATTAAAGTGGCCTTTCGTGCCGATTTTGATAGCAAAGAAGAGATTTCATCTTTCTCGTTGACTTTTACGATTCAGATATCTTAATAGTCGATTCTAAATCTTCTAAAATAATGACCAAAACTTTGAAACACTCTTTCTATAATAGTATTTTTAAATATTACCGGTGCCGCCTAACACGACGGTGACACCTAAAAAATATATATATTTTAAAATTTTTAATGGGTGTCGCCTGACATACAAACGCCACCCATTAAAAAATATTTTTTTAATCTTTCTTTTTCCACCATGAATACTCGTATTGTTCACAAGTATTACGAAAAATACATACAGGTGCGCTTGACATAGTGACAACACCAAAAAAATTCTTTTTTTTTAAAAAAAAAGTTTATCGTTGGCTCAACATTGGGGGGCAGTGCCACCGGTGTGTTAGACGACACCGACAAACATTGAATTTTAAGTCATTTTCGTATATAATTTTTTACTGGAGTCATTTTCGTAATTAATTAATTAAATTGGGTTATTTTGTAAAAAAACTGATTAACATAAACTGAGGCCATGTCATCTTAGCTTTACGCAATTATGTTGACTTTTTTTAAAAAATAGCCCAAAATAATTAATTATTAAGAAAATGAACTAAGGAAAAAATTAAATACGAAAATGACCTAAAGTTCACAGTGTCCATCGGTGCCGCCTAACACACTAGTGGCACCGCCCCTCAATGATGACCCAATCATAAACTTTTTTAAAAAATATATATTATTTTTGGGTGTCATCCTGAATGTATTTTTCAAAATACTCATGAGAAATATGAGTATTCACGGTAAAAAAAATATTTTTTAATAGGTGCTATTGATTTGTCAAGTGACGCGAGTTAATTTTTAAATTTTTTTTCCTATTTCTAAATGTACATAAAAAATACGAAAAAATAATAATATTTTATGGGTGTCACTTGACACACCAACCACGTTACTTTAATTTTAAATACCTCAGTATTTTTGGTGGCTATTACAACTTTATTATTAAGGTGGTTGTTACAACGTTATTCAAAGGTTGATAGTGCCTTAATTACATCTAAAAATATATTTTAAATTTATTTATTTTAGACCTCTGTACATCAATAAAATTCAACTAACATTTTTATTTATTTTTCTGACAATTATTTTTAGACCTTTCATCAACTTTTTTTTTATAACAATCACTTTTTTTCTTTTAAATTAAGCCTTTCATAGTCACGCTAGTAAAAGTCTATTCTTTTTTCCGGTGGGTTTTGAGAAATGGAGAAAGGGATGTTGTTGGATAAGATAAAGAAGAAAAAGGGAGGAACTTTATTATGGGATTTTAGTAATGGCGATGATATTTCTTCATTTTTTGTTCTCATGCTTCTTCACTCAACGATGAATGTACCAATTTTTTTAATGTTCTTGAAAATTTTAGTCTATAATGTTACTCATAAGCTTGATACAATGTGTTTGAGAATTGAAATCATTAAGGAGATAAGCTACTGTGTTGTTTTCCACCATTTGATTTCCATGATCATCTTACTGAATACTTCCTCATTTGCATCAACTTTGCTGCTGCATTGGATCCAGGTCTTTGTTTTAGAGAATGGATGACAAAAAAGTTATTTTTTAAAATATTTACCAATACTGCTTGATATATCGATGACACAAAATTTGTTTTTAAAAATTTCTCGATACCACTTAACACATTGACAACACCTAAATTTTTTTTTTTTAAAGTGTATGATTGAGTCATCATTAGGAGGCGATGCTATCGATGTGCCAGGCAACACCGGTGATCACAGTAGAGAGCAAATCATTTACATATATAATTTTTTACCTTTTAAAGTCATTTTTGTAATTAATGAATTAAACTAATTATGTTGGTTAAAAATAGTTGACTTAGTCAAAGTTGACAGCAAATAAGAGCTATTTCTTGATACCCAAGATTGTTTGTTTGAGTGAGAAACGGAGAAAGAAAGTAGGCTAAAGGTCACAATTTCTTGTGGAAAACGAAATCCAACTCTAATTACGAAAGGGGTGAGGCATGTTTAGATTGGGCTTAAGACCACCATTTTAGTAATTGAGGAATAATTTATAAGAAAGTAAAGCAACGCCACATGAAGTTGGTCAACAAATTGGGCTTTCATGATATTTTATTATAAACATAAGTTCCTTTTCTATACACATGTTGTCTCCCTCTGTCTTTGCTTCCTTAATCAACGGAATTTGCACCTAATACCAACGTGATTTATTTATTTTACTTTATTTTTTTACCAAATTAATATTTACATACTACATTCTATTAGTTTTCCTAATCAACTAAGAATGTTATTAAATTTATCATAAAACTATAAACAATTCAAATTAAAAGGGCATAAAGATAAATTTAGCCTCTAACATTTACTCATTTTGTCATTTTGACACTTGACTTTTAAATATTCGTCAAATTACTTACTTTTTGACAAAAAAATTGATTGAACTGTTAAAATTTTAATAGTATTAAAGTGGTCACTAGCATGGTAGCCCACGTAGAATTTCAAAAAATTTCAAAAAAAGTTCATAAAAACTTTTAGAAAATTTATCCATGTTAGCAGTGAAGTAGACGTAAAAGGTCACATGAGCTACCATGTCAATTCCATTTAAAATTTAACATTTTAGTCAGTTTTTTCGTAAAAAAGTAAGCAATTTCACTAAAATTTAAAGGTTGAGAGCCAAAATGACTCAAAAAAGAGAATTGGAGCCAAAATGACTCAAAAAAGAGAATTGGAGCCAAAATGACAAAATAAGGAAACATTAGAGGCTAAATTTATCTTTATGTTAAAAAAAAAACTTTGGAATACTTCAGGGGCCAAGCACAAATTCAATCTATTTTTCGACATGAATTATAAGTTCAAATTAAAATTTTAAAAACTTAAAAGGGTTTAAATAAAATTTTATGAAATTTATTGGATTAGAGCCCTTACTAGCACTCCTGCCCATAATTGTAATGTTTAAAAATTAAACGTTTAAGTCATTATTTTCATTAACAAAAAAATAGTTTTGGCTCTATTATAAAAAATTAATGATCAAAGTTGACCATTTATATAAATCGAAAGTCAAATTTAACAAAAATATAAGGATGAAATTGATTAAAGAAGATAAATATTAAGTGCTAAATTTAGCAATATAGCTATTTAAGATAGTGGGTAACTTGTTAGCAAATGGGCACCAAAATGAAAGTCAGGGGTTGGGCGGGCCCTGGTTGAAATGGAAATTGTGGAATAAGGGACCTTCACACTACTTTTCTCCATTTCTATCTTTTACGCTTCACTTTTTTATATTTTCTACAAACATGTCTTGTTTTTCCTGACCTCATCATGTTTGAACTTGGAAGTCAATAATCTTCCAGAATGCCTAATATTCAACCTCCACATTTCTAGGCTTTTATGTTTCACGCCTATTCAACCTCATCATGTTCACTTTTATGTTTGAACTTGCGTGGTTGAATTTTCCACTATTGAGTAGTCAAGGAGGGGAAGGAAGCGTGCAAATCCAACTATCTAATTAAATTGACGCAGAAGAACAATCCTCCAATTTATAAATAAATATATTTAAATTATAGTTAGGACAATCTTGAGAATTGAAGTTGGTCGCCAGCCAAGCCATGTTTATGCAAATCCTCCTCTTTGTAGCTCTTTATTCCATAACTGTCCACTTATACCACAAGTTCCAAAACCATCCTCCCACCCATTTTCCCTCTTTACCATTAATTGGCCACTTCTATTTACTTCTCAAGAAGCCTCTCCATCGTTCCCTCGCCAAGATCTCTGCCAAGCATGGCCGTGTCCTTCTCCTCCATTTTGGGTCACGCCCCGTTGTGGTTATCTCATCGGCATTGGCTGCTGAGGAATGCTTTACCAAAAACGACATCATCTTTGCCAACCGCCCTTTACTTTTATACGGAAAGCATCTAGGTTATAATTACACTAGCCTTATCTGGGATTCCTACGGTGATAACTGGCGAAACTTGAGGCGTATATCGTCGATTCAACTTCTTTCGGGGCACTGTCTCCAATTGCTTTACGCCACACGCCTCGATGAAGTCCGTTTGCTCTTACGGAAGCTGTTCAAGGATCATGATCGAACGGTGGACTTGAAATCCAAACTTTTCGAGCTGATGCTGAACTTGATGATGCGGATGATATCCGGGAAAAGATATTACGGTGACGATGTGGCTGTCGTCGAGGAAGGCACCCGGTTTCGTGAAATAATGAGGGAATCCTTTCTTTTGGCCGGCGCAACGAACATGGGTGATTTCCTGCCGATGATGAAGTGGTTCGAGAAAACTGAGAAAAGGATGATCAACTTGTTCAAAAGAAGAGAGGCATTTACACAAGAATTGATTGATGAATGTCGACATAATATGAAAATTGGTAAGAAAAGTAGTTTATCCACAGACGAAAAAAAGAACATGATTGAAGTCATGTTGTCTTTGCAAGAACAAGAGCCTGAAAATTACAAGGATGAAACTATTAGAAGTCTCATGATGGTAAGCTTTTGCTTTTCTTGCTTTCTTGTTCTTAATGTCTACTCTCATTAAATAGTATCCTAACTCGGTTATTGAAAATGTTAAACAGGTTTTACTTTTGGCTGGAACTGATACGTCATCAGGGACAATAGAGTGGGCAATGTCTTTCCTTTTGAACCATCCCCAAGTCTTGAACAAAGCCCGAATTGAAATTGATACAGTGGTCGGACAAAATCGGTTGATCGAAGAATCAGATTTGCCCAATCTTCCTTATCTTCATTGTATAATTAACGAGACTTTTCGAATCAAGCCCACCGGTCCATTGTTAGTACCTCACGAGTCATCAAAAGAATGTTTAGTGGGAGGGTACCGTATACCGCGTGGAACCATGTTGTTGGTGAATGCATGGGCTATACAAAACGATCCCAACAATTGGGAGGAGCCTAATGTGTTCAAGCCAGAGAGATTCGAGGGTTTAGATCCGTCGAACTTCGCGTTCAGGTTAATGCCATTCGGGAACGGGAGGCGGCGGTGTCCCGGAGAAGGGTTAGCCATGCGGATGGTTGGATTAACTTTGGGGTCACTGATTCAATGCTTTGAGTGGGAGAGAAAAGGTGAAGAGATGGTGGATATGAGCGAAGGGCCAGGGCTTACCATGCCCAAGGCTCAACCTTTACAGGCTAAGTGTCGACCACGCCAACCATTTGTTCCCTTGCTTTCCCAAATATAAACCCTTTGTTTCGAGTATTAACTAGTACTAAGATGAAGAGCTTCCTGTTTGGATACATATGCTTGTTTAAGCCGTACATATTAGTTTTTATTTTTAAATATAATTATTTAATATTTAATAATTGTATACATCTTTTACTAGCATTATCTCTTTCTTCTTTCATTGGTTTTTTGAGCATGACCAGTAGGTGCCTAAGATCAAGTACACTGCTAACACGGTTAGACGACCAACCAATTACTACCCTAACATGGGTATCCCTTACATTTTTTATGGTAAATAAACATCTTGCACTAAAATAGTTTTAGACAACATCAGTAAGTTAATTTTGAAAAATCACCATAAATTTTAAAAATCAAACTAGAATATGAAAAAAATATGAAATTAAATTTTATTGAGTCTAGTTTCTTATAGAAGAAACGGTGTAGGCAATGGAATTGTGAATTGTGAGATATAATAAATTTAGTGAGACAATGTCAGAATGATTTCAGGTTCCCCTGTTCTGACTTTGGAAAATCATAAAAAATTGGAGAAAAATAATTAAGCGATTAAATTTATATTTTTAAAATACTTAATGAGTTTATTTTCAAGAGAAATAAGCGAGAACATCATCCGAATCCTGTACGATGAGATAATTAATTCTTAGTGAAGAAGGGTTAGAACTGTCAGAGAGCAGAATAGGGGTAAATTTAAAGAATAAACTGTACTTATTGGCTAAACAAAAAATTCTGAAAAATTTATAGTAAGAAGATATATGAGTCTAGTTTCAGAGAAAATTAGCGTATCTTAATTTGAAGTACCATAGTTCTAGATATAAATGATTTAGTGACTATGACACGGATGGATAGTTTTGAATATATAAATAAGTCAGTAGTGAAATTATTGATAATGTTACTTATAAGCATGATATATACATTAAGTGGAGAGGAGGAGGAGAAAAATATATATGAATATTCAGCTAGCATGGCTAATTTGCATGTTTTAGGCTCAGGTACTAAATTGAATAAAAGTAAAACTTTAGGGGGTAATTTTATAAAAATGTCAAAAATGACCAAATTGAAGGGAATGAATTGTTTTATTATCTAAATTAATAAATTGAATGAAATTATCAATTTAAGATTGGGTGAAAATTGAAAAAATGGTAAATTACCAAAATGTCCCTAAATATTGGTATTTCTGTAATTTAGTCAGGTAGGTCCGTATAACTTGAATGAGCATGTAAATATGACAATTTAAATATTGTATTGTATTTTATATGATGTTTGAATTGAATATATGAAAAAGATGTTACATGAACATGAAAATGAATGCAAAATAATATAAATTAATTGAAATTATTCTAAAAATCTCGGTAATGCCTCGTATCCTATCCCGGTCTCGGGTACGGGTATGAGGTGTTACATTTTTTTTTTTAGTACTTCAACTATATATTTTTAGTGACAAAAAGAGTACTTAAACTAATTATAAAGCCTAAATCATCTCCCCCAACGAGTAGGTCTCATACAAGCACAAATCATAAGATTTATAATGCACTAGTTTAACCATTCTATAGCATCCTGATTATCTTCTCTGGTGATGCGTGGTTGAGAGCACCAAAAATATCCTCTTCCCTGTAAAATAGTAAAAATAACAGTAAATGGGAAGTAAGGTCGAATCCTCAGGAACCGGATTGTACGAATGCTCGTTTCTTGAAATCTTGGACAATTTCTTGGCCAAGAAAACTTGCGTTCCTGAAAAATAAAAAACAGAATTAAGAATTTCGATCTGAAAAAATAAAATAAAAACAGAAATTAAAGTTGAATTGAAAAATATTTAAAAAATCAACTAATTTCAAAGAAAGTTTATAAAAACTTTTAGAAAATTTATCCATGTTAGCAGTGAAGTACACGTAAAAGGTCACATGAGCTACCATGTCAATTCCATTTAAAATTTAACATTTTAGTTAGTTTAAAGGTTGAGAGCCAAAATGACCCAAAAAAGAGAATTGGAGTCAAAATGACAAAATAAGGAAACATTAGAAGCTAAATTTATCTTTATGTCAAAAAAAACATTGGAATACTTCAGGGGCCAAGCACAAATTCAATCTATTTTTCGACATGAATTATAAGTTCAAATTAAAATTTTAAAAATTAAAAGGGTTTAAATAAAATTTTATGAAATTTATGGGATTAGAGCCCTTACTAGGACTCCTGCCCATGATTGTAATGTTTAAAAATTAAACGTTTAAGTCATTATTTTCATTAAAAAAAAAACAGTTTTGAATCTATTATAAAAAATTGATCAAAGTTGACTATTTATATAAATCGAAAGTCAAATTTAACAAAAATATAAGGATGAAATTGATTAAAGAAGATAAATATTAAGTGCTAAATTTAGCAATATAGCTATTTAAGATAGTGGGTAACTTGTTAGCCAATGGGCACCAAAATGAAAGTCAGGGGTTGGGCGGGCCCTGTTTGAAATGAAAATTGTGGAATAAGGGACCTTCACACTACTTTTCTCCATTTCTATCTTTTACGCTTTACTTTTTTATATTTTCTACAAACAGGTCTTGTTTTTCCTGACCTTATCATGTTTGAACTTGGAAGTCAATAATCTTCTAGAATGCCTAATATTCAACCTCCACATTTCTAGACTTTTATGTTTCACCCCTATTTAATGACTTTAGTATTAATTTAATAATTAAGTGCACGATTTTTAAGAAATATAATAATAACCCCATCAACAACTCATTTAATATTTTCTTGGTTATATCATAATTAAATTGTTTTTATCAACCGTAAAAAAATAACGAGGATCAACTGTTATTTTTTTACGGTTGAAATTTAGTTCGAAATTTGAGATAGTTTGTATAAAAATATTAAGTTCGAAAAATAAAATTAGGTAAAAAATTAAGTCAATTTAAAAAATGGGCTAGGCTTGAACATTAAGGTCCGAGTCCAATTCATCTCGTTTTTAAGTTTATAATATTTTATATTATCTTTGTTTTTATATATTATGTAATTTACAAGACAGTAAAAAAATAAATATATCTTGAATATATAATACTACTCTAATGTAAATATTAAAATAATGTTAATATGATTATATAAAAATTTTAATAAATAAAAATATATAAAAAATTAAATGTTAAATAAAAATAATATAAATATTTTTTAAAAATAATAAAATGAGCTTAAATTAAAATTAAATAAAATTCTAAACTCGTATTTTAAACTGGACCAAATTTAAACAAAAATAAAGCAATAAAATTATGAACACCTCTAATAGTAGTGATAGGATGAAGTCATAAATAGAAAATTATGGGCTTTTTTATAAAACTAACCCTAAAAAATAAATTAATTATCAAAATAATCCACTTTTTTAATTATGTACAAACTATTTTCTACAGTAAAAAGTGGTGGAGCCATATGATATGGCGCCATCACTTTGCCACGTCAGCTAGGGGTATTAAAAAATTATTTTTTGGTGGAGCCATATTGAATGGCACCACCAGTATAAAATACTAAGAAAATACTAAAAAATATGAAAAAACGGGGGACTTAAAAAAAAATTCCATTTTTGGGTGGAGCCATTCTAAATGGCGCCACCACTTTTCTGATTTGTCAGGTTCTTATATTTTTTTTTTACTTTTTTAACTTTTTAACTTTTTTTCTTATATTTTGTCTCTTTCTTAGATTTTTTTAAGTTTTATATTATTTTCTTAATTTATTTTACTTATTTAATTTATATTATTAATTTTAAAAAATTTGTAATATATATTTAAAATGTTTTATAATATTTTTTAAAATTTTAATTATTATTTTTAAAAATATTTTTTAACTTTATATATATATATTTGTGAAATTAATTATTTATAAATTTTAAAATGTATTTTTCAAATTAATTTTAAAATTTAAAAAAATCTCATGAGCTCTGTTGAGAAGGCTAAGCACAGTTCTAAGCCTCATGAGCCTTTTGGGAAATTTTGACAACCTTCTGCTAGATTGGTTTAGTGGCTCATGATTTTTGGGAAAGAAATAAATATAATAGAAATAGGATTTTTATTAAAGAAAATATGAAGAGAACAAAAGACAGAGTTTTTGTGAGAGGGAGTGTTTACAGAAAAAATAGATGTTCAATATATGCCACTCCATCCCCTATTGATAGTACTAGAAAACCTAGTCTATTCCTAATTAAATTCTAAAAGATAAATACAAATAAATAAAGATAATTAAAGATAAATGAAAATAAATCTTAAATTAAATCTAAATAAAAATCTTTAATAATTATCCTAATATAATTGAAATTAAAATAGAGTCTTGTGCTATAAAATCTCTTCTTTTGCATATTTGTCCTTGGGTCTTCCATGTTTGCACTTTTGGCACCACCTTTTCTCCTACTTCGCATATTGGCCCAATTCATCTTTAATTTCACACTTTTTTCCCTTAAATTTACTTTTGCCTTCAATTTAGTCCCTAAAAGAGAAAAGACCATAAATAGCCCAAATTAGTAGGATCATATTCAAAATAAACATGCAATTAACACATAAAAATATGACATTCTAGAGTATTATTAAATTCCCCCTACTTAGCCCATACTTGCCCTCAAGTATGGTTCCTATCCACTGTGAAAATTAGATTCTGCCATGAAAGAAATACTACTCTAAAGTTTTATAAAAATTAGTCAAAATGCATACAAAAAATAAAGAGAACCCTTAGCTTGCTTTAAGTAAAATTGAAAAAGTATTTCCATTAACACAAAAAAAAAATTAAGATCAACTTGGATTATTTCATGAAAATTACGTAATTTACCAAACCTATCAAGATACCCTATTTGTTTCTACCTTTAGTCCCCACATTTTATTAATACCTCATTCTTCTTTTTCTTTTCCTTTTTTTTTAATTTTTTTCATTTTACTTTTACTTTTTTTCTTTTATTTGTTTTTACTTAAAAATATATTGAACCTTTTGACGCGAAGAGAGATGGCAGCCAAGCACCTCACCCCGATTACTCAGCCCAACACATTCCTAATTTTTATTTTTCTTAAGAACATATCGAACCTTTTGACTCGAAGAGAGATGACAGCCAATGTAACACCCCCTTTCCCGAGACCGTCGCCGGAGTAGAGCTTGAGGCGTTAACAGAGTTAATTTATCACTTAAACAATTCCAAACAATTTATTTCACCTTTCGTAATAAACTGCTAATCTACGTCACAGTCGCTAAAAAAATCATATCTCGAGTTAGGAAACTCAAAATTTAAATCTGTAAATTTTCCTAAAACTAGACTCATATATCTATTTACTAATTTTTTTCCAGAATTTTTGGTCGGGCCAATTAGTACAGTTTATTAGTTAAAATTTCCCCTATTTCAGTGTTCGACTACTTTGACCTCTGTTAACTAAGAATTACTTTTCTCTCTGTATAGAATTCAGATAATTATGCCGCTTATTTTTCTTAAAATTATACTCAATAAGGAATCTATACATATAAAGTATGACTCCTAATTATTTTTGTACAATTTTTAGTGAATTTCTAAAGTCAGAATAGGGGATTCAGAAATTGCTTTGACCCTGTTTTACTAGAACTCAAATATCTTATAAAATACAACTCATTTACCTGTTTTGTTTCTTCCATATGAAAATAGGCTCAATAAGCTTCAATTTCATATTTTATTCACTATCTAAAAAAGGGTAAAAAAGGGTAAAAAAAAATTAAGGTCTTGGGTTATATTAGGCTAAAAGGTGGTTGTTTGGCTACAGGATTAGGGTAGTCATAAAGTAGGGATAGGTTATTCCTGGTTGGAATAGGGGTAGGAAAAGGGCTTGTTTGCATGCAAATATTTTGTTTCTCTCTTTTTTTTCCCTATTTTCGCTTCAATTTACCTAGACAGAAGAAGAGGATTTTATCAATATCCAAAAATAAAGTAATAAATAACAAAATAAAATAATAAATACTAATAAAATGAAATAAAATAATAAATACTAATAAAATAAAATAAAAAATAATAAATAATAAATAATAAAAATTAAGAAAAGTAAAAAATAAAGGTTGGGTTGCCTACCAACAAGCGCCTTTTTAATGTCGCTAGCTTGACGCCTCAACTAGTATTGGGGCTGTTCCAACTGAATTCTTTCGTTCGTATGAGTTTGGAAATTCCCCTTTTTTTTATCACATCCACCATATTTCGGTTTAATCGTCCTTGCGCCTTTTTCTTTTGTTTCATATTTTCCTCCAAGGGGTTGATCCCTTTTAAGTCGCAATGGTCTCATCATTCTCCAAAAATGTGAATTTGAGATGCTCGAGAAGTCATTTTAATTTCGGATCTGGTGCCTGCACAACAGAAGATAGAAGTTTAGTATCCATAGGAGCCAATAATTTATTAACAGATTCAAAATCATCAAACATCATTTTAGATTTATCTCCATAAGATGAATCAAAAGTTTTTTCTACGGATGAGTAAATTATGTTGACACGGTTTACGTCCAAGACTTCACTTGAGTGACTAATACTACCATAAATATTAAACTTCACGATCTCCCCGTCAAACTCCATCGTAAGGGTTCCGCTTCGTACATCAATCTTAGTATTTGCAGTACTAAGGAAATGTCGCCCCAATAAGATGTCTGAAGACCCAGGAGCGTTATCATCCTCCATTTTTATCACATAGAAATCTGCTGGGAAGATAAGCCCATTGACTTTGACTAATACGTCCTCGAGGACTCCTTCAGGATTGATGTGCTCGTGATAAGTTTTATATTTATGATTGATCGTACTTGAAAACTAACTATTATCACGATAAAGGCAAGCGCACCTATCGAACAGTAGTATAGTTTATAGCAAGACCGGGATGTCGAACCCACAGAAACTAAAAGTACTAGTATTAACCTCTTTTTTATTATCTAGCCTAAGAATAAGGGTGTTTGCTTTATCTAAACTAATTAACTAAACTAAGAATTCACAAAAAGTAAATTGGGGAAATACTTTTGGGAAAAATGATTGATTTAGACAATACCCAAGGAAGAATCCACTTAAATTTCACTTGTTATTTGACTCTGAACTAGACGATTTATTCACTTGACTCGATCCGTAGAAATCCCTAATTTATATTATTATCTCTCTCAAGACTAACAACGTCTAACCCTAGGTTGATTAATTGAAATCTCTTTCTAATTAAAACCCCTAGTGTTATATTAACTCGATCTATGGATTCCCTTATTAGGTTTGACCCTAATCTGGCAGATTTATGTCGCCCTATATCTAGGGGTGCAATCAACTCCGCTTAATTATGCTAGATCTACTCTTAGACAGGGACTTTTGCTCCTCTAAATAAGCACATCAATACTTGAATCAACATCTTGGAATATTAAAGTAAGAATTAAGAACACATAATTAAGAACAAATCAAGTATTTATCATATAATTCAGAAAATAATAACAAGATCCACCTTAGATTTCCTCCCCCTTAGGTATTTAGGGGATTTAGTTCATATGTGTAAAAGAAAACATCTCAGAAGAATAATAATAACAAAACATAAAGAAACCCAAAAACTCTTGAAGGAAATTGAAGGGAGATCTTCAGTTTTGAAGGAGAATCCGGCTTCTAAGATGGATTAATCGGATTTCTTCGAGTAATTCCTTACTTCCCACTCTGTGTGTCCTTTCTCCTCCTATCCTAGGGTGTTAATATAGGCTTTAAAATGCTTTCAAACCCTCAAAGGTACCCTTTTCCGAATAGAACTAGGCTTGGGCTCGACAGGGACATGGCAGTGTAGCTTAGGCTGTGTTAGAGTCTGTTAAATAGACACGGGCGTGTGGTCTACCCGTGTGAGGAAGTCCAGGCCATGTTGATTTCCCATGTTGACCCATTTTCTTCGTTTTTGGCCTGTTTCTCTCTCTTTTTACTCTCCTATGCTCACCTAAGTGTAAGACATGAAATTAAAAGATTAGGAGCATTAAATTCCAAAAATCTAATAATAATTCATCCAAAAATGTGCTAAGCATAGGATAAAAAGATGTATAAATTACGACTTATCAGGGATGCATAATGGACCTGTTTGCTAATTGAATGATAACACTTGTTTTTGTCAAAAAACCCGCGTTAAGTGATTCATAAACAAAAAAAGACATTACATTTATTGAGGCCCCTAAATCACACATAGCCTTCTTAATTCCCAAATGCTCTATTTTGTATGGTATTGCAAACATACCCCTATCTTTGCATTTCGCTGGCATTTTTCGCTGTAACACTGCTGATACATTCTTACCAACACTTACCTTTTCATTACCTGTTAATTTTCGTTTGTTGGAGCAGAGTTCTTTAAGGAACTTGGCATACCTCAGAATTTGTATGATGACATCCAACAGTGGTAAATTGATATCGACATTTCTAAACGTTTCAAGGATCCCCTTATCTTCTTTACCTTTTCGACACTAATTTAATTGGCCTGGGAATGGAGGTTTGACTTTTGGTAATGGAGGCTTCGCTCGAACCTGTTCATCATTTTTCGGGCTTTTCCTGGGCGATTTCTTGGCCAATATTCTTGCCAGGAATTGGTTCCAATACCTTTCCACTTTGCAACGTCATTGTATTTGCGTGTTGTTTTGGGTTTGATTCTGTTTGTGATGGCAGCTTCCCTTGAGAGTTCAATTTCTCAATTGATATGATCAATTCTCTTATATATGCCTTGGTTTTCTGTTGAAAATCAAGCATATTACCTGCTAATTTATTAACCAAAGTTTCTAGAGAATTACCTGAATCTTGTGGCTGCTGTAGAACCCGATTTTGGTATGGCAGGTTATATCGTGGATTGACCCTATAACTTAAGTTAAGGCGGTCTCTCCATCCTGTGTAGGTGTTAGCGTAACGGTCGTATCGCCTTTGTGGTGGCCCAGGAAAATTTCTCGCAGCATCTAAATGAGCCATAGTATCATCATACAAACTGGGACATGCATTAGTTGTATGTTCAGGTGTAGCACACATATTCCGCATACTCGGGCTGGTTTGGCTTTTTCTGCAACAAGAGAGCTCATATTATTAATAAGTCTATCAATTTTATCTTCTAAGGTTGAATTACTTAGCTGAAGAACCCTTCTAGGGGGTTCAGGATTGGCTCGAAATTGTTGAGTATTTGCAGCCATTGTGGAGGTCAAGTCTCTTGCTTGTTGGGGAGTCATGTTAACCAACGCTCCTCCACTAGCAGCGTCTACCATATTCATTTCCATAGGTTTCAGGCCTTCATAAAAGTACTGGAACAAAAACTATTCCGTTATACCGTGTTGTGGGTAACTTGCACACAACTTTTTAAATCACTCCCAGTAGTCGTATAGAGACTCTGCGTCTTTTTGCCTTATTCCCACGATTTCTCTTCTTAACTTTGCTGCAATCGACGTTGGAAAAAATATGTCGAGAAACAAACGAGAAAGATCAACCCAAGTCGTTACAGATTCAGGAGGTAAATAAAATAACAATTCCCTAGCATAATCTACTAAGGAAAAAGAGCATGCAATTTAATTTGATCTTCAATTACCCCCTGAAGTATCATACTAAGGCAAACCATATGGAACTCTTTCAAATGCTTGTGGGGATTTTCGTTCTGCAACCCGAAAAGTTGGCAGTAGCTGGATTAAGCCTGACTTTAATTCAAAATCAGTATCCATAGTAGGATACGCGATGCATAGTGGCGGTTGTTCTGCCGGAGCTTCGGTCAATTGCAGAATTGTTTGAGTCATAGGTTGTGGTGTTAGATTAAGGTTTTTGTTAACCCTAGCATTAAGCACTTCTTCTGGGGAATCGACTTCTACTTTTTCGCTTTCAAAAGTTTTAGTAGGGTTTTTGTTAACCCTAGACCCTGCTTCGTCGTCGATTCTGATTTCTAGTGGTGGATTACTTTGTGTCTCAACCACCGCTGACTGCTTTTTTCTTAGCTTTGTTTCCTTGTGATTAGCTCTTGCAGTCTTTTCAATCTCTGAATCAAATGCAAGAGTACCTGGAGCAGATCTGGTCATAAGAAACAAAAAACAAGATTAGTACGTTATCGATCCCCGGTAACGGCGCCAAAATTTGATGCGTCGTTGAGCGTACCAAAAATATCCTATTTCCTATAAAATAGTAAAAATAATAGTAAAGGGGAAGTAGGGTCGAATCCTCAGGGACTAGATTGTACGAATGCTCGTTTCTTGAAATCCTGGACAATTTCTTGGCCAAGAAAACTTGCGTTCCTGAAAAATAAAAAAAAACAGAATTAAGAATTTCGATCTGGAAAAATAAAATAAAAACAGAAATTAAAGTTGAATTGAAATTTCGAAATTAAATAAATTACAAAAATTAAAATGAAGAATATAAAAATAAACAAAGTTAGGGAAAAAAGAGAGTTTCTTATGTGGCGAGATTCCAGCCTCCAGTTGTCTCAATCCGCCTTGGGTTCAATCCTTAGCTTTTAAGTAACCCTTCTCGAGTCGGATAAGCCAGTTATAGTAGAAGAGGACGCCTACGACCACCAACTCCAAGGATTTAGACTTAAAATTTGGCAGAACCTAACTCTAGCCAATAATCGCTTTTGTGGGACTATCTTCTGCTAGATCATCACTTCCCAATGGCGAGTACCACGCCGTTTTGTCTCTTGGATTCGCCAACCTCTAACGCAGAAAGTCAACGAGCCGATTGTGCAACCCTTCCAAAACGTACAAAGCGGTCGTTCCTTGCACAAGTTGAAAATGTCAATTATAAAGGGACATGGACAGAAGCGTTAGCCCCGTAATGCGGAGAAGCGTTGAATACCCTGTGTCGAAACCATTCTTTTAAAAACAGGGATCGACTTTGTTTGAAAGTGAAAATTAAAACGGGAGTCGCCACCAATCTTTTATCAGGTGTGATCGGATCACCTTTGTTTTAATAAATCAATTTTAGTTTACTAAACAGGGCTTTTGGTCTACGAAACTTGGGAGAATGAGTTCGGGAGTCAGTTACGTGCGAGGAAGGATTGGCACCCTCGACACGCCCAAAAAATTGGTACCGAATTGATTAGTTAGTGTCTTAATGTCGAAAATTAAAAATCGGGAAGGCACTTGAAATACGATCTTTTTTATTAATACTGATTTTAAAATTCTTGAATTAGCTTAAATCCATTTGTTTAAAGATTTCCTTATCTCGAGATATCGGAGTATCACATCCCGTAAGTTAGGACACAGTACCATGAATTCCTGAGCACAAGGTCGTCTTTTAATTTAAATTGGAAATCCGTGCATTTCAAAACTCAATAGGATATTTAGCTATTTAGAACCAACAAGAGAACCAAAACCCCGTAAGTTAGGGCACAATTCTTCGATGTTCCAAAATGCGAAACATTGCCTTATTTATTGAAATTAGTAAAAACATGAATAAAAATCTTTAAAGTAATGAACAAATGAATGATATAAAATAGACGGGAGACAAAAATAAACGAGTTGGAAATACATTGAAACAAATAATAAATATGACAACAATATTAAAACAATAACAATGCATGCGATATATTAAACGTAATAATAGTATCCAATGTGAAATAAGAACAACGAATATATACATAATAAAGATATTAGGAGTATGTACGTAAAATATATATATATTTATAAATAGTAATAGTGTTAGAAATATACTATATATAGTGTTTGAAGTATATACATAAAATAGTGAAAATATAACTAGTAATGTTAAGATATATATAATATATACATATGTATAAAATAGATATAAAAAAATATGTACATAATATAGTGTAAAAAATACATACATAATATAATTAAAATATATACATAAGATAACATGTAGAAAAAAAATATAAATAATATAGTTTTAAAGATATATACATAAAATAGTATAATATATATATATACGTAAT
Source organism: Gossypium arboreum (assembly GCF_025698485.1). Classification (NCBI taxonomy): domain Eukaryota; kingdom Viridiplantae; phylum Streptophyta; class Magnoliopsida; order Malvales; family Malvaceae; genus Gossypium; species Gossypium arboreum. Next base: position 25,821,425 of record NC_069074.1, on the reverse strand, counting down.
ATAGAATTTAGAATATACCTAATATATTAAAAGAATATATATATATATACAATATAATATTAAGAAATATAATAATAACAAAAAAGAGAGGGAGAGAGTGGGTGATTTTTACACAAGGTCGCCACCGTCCGATCCTCGGATCACGCCACTGCCATTGTACACCACAGTACACAGCAATGGGACCTCAAAAAACTTTTTCGGTAAAAATGGGAAAGCTTCCTCCTTTTATTTTTACTTTCGTATAAAAGAAACTAAATAAAACTGAAAGGAAAACAATAAGCAAACAAAGAACTTGAAACGAGAATAGACCAAGAAACCTCTTTTGCTTTGATATTTGATTAATCTTCAAAAAAAAAAAAAACTAGCCTCTCCAAAATCTAGCCTTTACAATAACTCTTCTCCTTGATTACTCTAAAAAAACCTCTCAAAAATCCTTTACAATAACTTTCTCCCCCAAAACTTCTTCCTCCCCTAAATACAAAATATGAGAAGGCTTATATAGCCATTTACAAAATATTTTTTATTGTTTATGTCTTCATTTGTAGGTATAAGTGGTGGTGGAACAAGTGTGGCTAGTGGAGTTGGTGGTGGAGCAAGTGTGGCTAGTGGAGTTGGTGGTGGAGCAAGTGTGGCTAGTGGAGTTGGTAGTAGCAAAGGCTAGGATTTAGTTGAGAAAAGTTTAGGTTGTGGGCTAGGGTTTTTTTTTATTTTGATTTGGGCTTAGGGCTTGGGCCATTGAGGTTTTGATGTAAATTGGGCTTTGGGTAGTTAAGATTTTGGGTTTTGGGTTTAATTTTGGTGGGTTAGGTAAGGTTAAATTAGGTTTTGATGTAAATGGGTTAAAATTGGCCCACAACAGCTGCCCCTCTTTGCTTATTATCGTGTAACGGGAATAAAGCAAAGACACAAAGAAATGCCAATTTTTCCCGGTCTTACTAAGTATGGACTTCTTTGGTGCTCTTCTCATCCAGGTAGTCTCTTTCCAAACCATCGTATCTTGTTGTCTTGATCAAATCCATCGCATCTTCGATATATGCCTTGTAGCTCGATTTACTCCAAGGTGACTTCAAAAGATAAGATCTCTGACTTCAATCTGCTCTTCCATCGCTTTAGTCGATAAAATTTGTGGTCTTCTCTTCTGCAACTTTTAGAAAGGTAATATCTGATATCATCGATCAGCTCCACTGCAACTTCAATTAGCTTCACTGTAACTTCAGGGAAATAAAATCTGTGTCTTCGATTAATTCCAATCTTTATTCTTTACTTGGCATGTGATCCTGAGCTTAACTTATTTCTCGCAATATGAATTGACTTTTCAAAACTAAACATTAAAAACAGAAATTGAAAATAGCTCAGCACGTGGGCCAAGGCTCAACTCACTTCTCGCAATATGGGTTGATTTTTAAAACAAAATTTGTAAAACAGATTTTGAAAATACCTCGGTATGTGACCCGAGGCTCAACTCACCTCTCGTAATATGAGTTGATTTTTGCAAAGCATAAATTGAAAAAAATAAAAATAAAAATCAATTGAAAATACCTCACAGATGATCGAGGCTCAACTCACCTCTTGCAATATGAGTTGATTTTTTTGACAAACATAAATTGAAAAAAAAAAGAAATTGAAAATATCTCAGCGTGTCCTGAGGCTGAACTCACCTCTCGTAATATGAGTTGATTTTTTGGAAAAACAAAATTTGAAAAACAGAATTTGAAAATACCTCAGAGTGTGAGTCAAGGCTCAACTCACCACTCGCAATATAAGTTGATTTTTTTGAAACATAAAAATTGAAGAACAGAAATGGAAAACACCTCAGCGTCTTGAGGTTCAACTCACCTCTCGCAATATGAGCTGATTTTTTTTGAAAGACAGAAATTTAAAATACCTCAACGTGTCTTGAGGCTCAACTCACCTCACAATATGAGTTGATTTTTGACAAACAAAAATTGAAATTACCTCAACGTCTTGAGGTTCAACTCACCTATCGCAATATGAGTTGATTTTTTTGAAAATACCTCAACGTGTCTTGAGGTTCAACTCACCTCTCGCAATATGAGCTGATTTTTTTAAAGACAGAAATTGAAAATACCTTAACGTGTCTTGAGGCCCAACTCACCTCTCGCAATATGAGTTGATTTTTGACAAACAAAAATTGAAATTACCTCAGCGTCTTGAGGTTCAACTCACCTATCGCAATATGAGTTGATTTTTTGAAAATGAAATTGAAAATACCTCAACGTGTCTTGAGGTTCAACTCACCTCTCGCAATATGAGCTGATTTTTTTAAAAGACTGAAATTGAAAATACCTCAACGTGTCTTGAGGCTCAACTTACCTCTCGCAATATGAGTTGATTTTTGACAAACAAAAATTGAAATTACCACAGCGTGTCCTGAGGCTCAACTCACCTATCGCAATATGAGTTGATTTTTTTGAAAAACTGAAATTGAAAATACCTCAACGTGCCTTGAGGCTCAACTCACCTCTTGCAATATGAGTTGAGTTTTGACAAAAATTGAAATTACCTCAGCATGTCCTGAGGCTCAACTCACTTCTCGCAATATGAGTTGATTTTTTTAGAAACATAAATTAAAAAAACGAAAATTGAAAATACCTCAGCGTGTCCTGAGACTTAACTCACTTCTCGCAATATGAGTTGATTTGAAAAGCAGAATTTGTAAGGCAAAAATTGAAAAAAAGAAATTGAAAATACCTCAGCGTGCCCTGAAGCTCAACTTACCTTTCGCAATATGAGTTGATTTTTGAAAAACAGAAATTAAAAGCAGAAATTAAAAATACCTCGGCGTGCCCCGAGGCTCAGCTCACCTCTCGCAATATGAGTTGATTTTTGAAAAGCATAAGTTGAAAAAACGGAAATTGAAAATACCTCAGCGTGTGACCTGAGGCCCAACTCACTTCTCGCAATATGAGTTGATTTTTTTTGAAAGATAAAAATAAAAACATCAAAATACCAAAAGATGTCATCTGGTAGAACTCAAGTGTCCTTTCCTTTGATTCAGTACAGCTATCATCGAAATCTCTTGTTCTGCTGAAATATATGTATATGTCATGCATGATTTTATCATGAAATGCACATGTTTGCCTTAAATACCTTTATGCCTACATGATCATGCTATGTGCCTTGGGCTTGCTTGTCATATGTCCCTTTCCGTCATGATTTTTAATGATCTACGTTCATTGCTTTGACTCTTGACTTTCTCTTCAGGCCCTGTACCCATCTTCTAGCTTCACGACTAATCTGCGTTTCTCAGATATCGCTCTTTTGCCCCTGGTTGAACTTTGTCCTTGCTTTGAGGCTCTTGTACTTATCAAATTCTTATCCGGGTAATGCTTAGTACTTCTTTTGTTTAGAGTATGTCATTTCACTATTTATCATGTAAATGAACCACATAATAAGATGCATGAAAATGGTCAGGTAAGGACAAAAGGATACCTCACATTTATTCATTTCAAATGTAGCAAACAAAGAAAGTTAATCAATGATAGTAAAAAAAAGTGTCATAAAAAGAAAGGGGATCGCATTTCAACAAATACAAATACTCTAGATATTCAACGCATGAACTCTTCCACGTTCCTCAATCAAGAATCTTTTCGAGCATGGCTTTCTTGCGTAAGAGATTTCGAGTTTTCAGAAATGCTTCAAATACTGTAGTCTCTTTGTTTGACCCACCGTTCAAAACGCCTTGCTTTTTAAGCCAGTGCTTGCTTCATTAGAACGCCCTTTTGGGTTTTTATCCTAATCTTTTGTGTTAATCAAGACGCCCTTTTCGGGTTTTCACCTTGATCCCTCTCTCTTTTTCTTTTTTCTTTTTTTTTAAGATGCCCTTTTTTGGGTTTTCATCTTGATTTTCTTTTTTTTAAGCATAATATTTCTTCACAGCATCTGAATTCACTGGATTTGGTAACTCTTTCCCATCCATCTCAGTGAGAATCAAAGCTCCGCCCGAAAATTCCTTCTTTACGACATATGGTCCTTCCCAATTTGGTGCCCATTTTCCTCGTAAGTCCTTCTGTATTGGAAGAATCTTTCTCAGCACGAGTTCTCCTTCGTGGAATTCTCTTGGCCGTATTTTCTTGTCATGGGCCGCGATCATTCTCTTCTGGTACATTTGTCCGTGACAAATTGCCTTTAAACGTTTTTCTTCGATGAGGTTTAACTGGTCATATCGAGCTCGAACCCATTCTGTCTCCTCTAGTTTCGAATCCATTAAGACTCGTAAAGAGGGGATCTCAACTTCGATAGGTAGCATAGCTTCTATTCCATAGACTAGAGAGAAAGGAGTTGCCCCCGTAGATGTCCGTACAGATGTGCGATATGCATACAAAGCAAATGGTAGCTTCTCGTGCCAATCTTTATATGTCTCAGTCATTTTCCCAATAATCTTCTTAATATTCGTTAGTCGCTTCAATGACTCCGCTCATTTTCAGGCGATAGGGTGACGAGTTATGATGCTTTATTTGAAACTGCTCACACACTTCCTTCATCATTTTGTTGTTCAGATTCAAGGCGTTATCTGAAATAATTCTCTCAGGCAAACCATATCGACAAATGATTTCTTTTTTTCAAAAATCTGCAAACCGCAGTCTTTGTCACATTGGCAAACGAAGCAGCTTCTATCCATTTTGTGAAGTAATCAATAATCACAAAAATGAACCGGTGTCCATTAGAAGCTTTTGGGGAAATTAGCCCTATAACATCCATGCCCCACATAGAAAAGGGCCACGGAAAAGTCATGACATGAAGGGGCGAAGGGGCTACATTTATCTTATCGCCATAAATTTGACATTTGTGGCATTTTCTTGCAAAACTAATGCAGTCGCTTTCCATCGTCAGCCAGTAGTAACCGAGTCTCATAATCTTCCTAGCCATAGTGAAACCATTGGCATGTGTCCCACAAATTCCCTCGTGGACATCTTCAAGTATTTTTCTGGCTTCAACAGCATCTACGCATCTCAAGAGCACTTGATCTTTTCCTCTTTTGTACAGGATGTTCCCATCAAGAACAAATCCTGCTGCCATTCTTCTGATTGTTCGTTTGTCATTCTCATTTGCTTGTTCGGGATACTTTTGGTTCTTGACATATTCTAAGATATCATGGAACCATGGCCGTCCATCTGGCTCTTTTTCAATGCTGAAACAATGTGCAGGGACTTCATATATGCTCATTTGAAGAGGCATTATTTTTGTTTCTCTGCTTGCTTTGAACATTGAAGCCAAAGTGGCGTGGCATCACCAATTGGTTTTCTTCTCGTAGGAGGTAATTAAAAGTTATTTCTTCAATTCTTTAATCATTTCGCCACTAGATTATCAGATTTGACCAGCCAATCTCTCACTTCCCAATCTCCTGATTTGGTATATCACCAAGGCCGAGTCTCCGTATACCTCTAAAGTTTTGATGTTTCGTCCAATTGCTACACGAAGTCCCATGATACAAGCCTCATATTCTGCTATGTTATTGGTACAGAAAAAGTTCAACCTGGCAGTGAGTGGGTAATGGTTTCCTTCTGGTGATACTAAGACTGCTCCAATCCCATGCCCCAATGTATTCGATGCACCATCAAAGCTCATCTTCCATGACTTTTCTTTTGATGGCTCACATTCTTTTTCTGTAATGCACATCAAGTCTTCATTTGGGAAATCAAATCCGAATGGCTCGTATTCCTCTGTTGTTCGAGTTACTAAGAAGTCAGCTATTGCGCTCCCTTTTTTCGACTTTTAGCTCACATAGACAATATCATATTCTGATAGTAAGATCTGCCATCGTGCCATTCTTCCTGAGAGTGCAGGTGATTTTATCATGTACTTTATTGGGTCCAACTTTAAAATTAGCCATGTCGTATGATACAGCATATATTGCCTGAGTCTTCGAGCTACCCAAACCAGAGTGCAACAGTATTTTTCTATGGATGAATACTTTGCCTCATATTCAGTGAACTTTTTGCTGAGGTAGTAGATCGCCTTTTCTTTCTTTCCGGACTCGTCATGTTGCCCCAGTACGCAACCCATTGAATTCTCGAACACAATCAAATACAATATCAATGGTCTTCCCGGCATTAGTGGTACTAGCACTGGAGGACTAGACAAATATTGTTTTATCTTGTTAAAAGCCACTTGGCACTTCTCGTTCCATTATCTGGGATTATGTTTTCGAAGGAGTCGAAAGATTGGGTCGCATTGGTTGGTAAGTTGAGCGATAAATCGAGCGATGTAGTTTAATCTCCCTAAAAATCCTCTGACTTCCTTTTGCGTGCGCGGAAGTGGTAACTCTTGAATGGCTTTTATTTTATCTGGATCAACTTCAATGCCTCTCTCGTTGACAATGAAGCCAAGCAATTTTCCTGAGGTAGCCCCAAACGTACATTTGGCCGGATTGAGCTTTAGCTGGAACTTTCTCAGTCTGTCGAACAACTTCTTCAAGTTCACTACATGCTCTTCTTCCCCTCGGGATTTAGCAATCATATCGTCGACATAGACTTCTATTTCTTTATGCATCATGTCATGGAATAGCGTCACCATAGCCCTCTGATATGTTGCCCCAGCATTCTTTAACCCAAATGGCATCACCTTGTAGCAGAATGTTCGCCACATTGTTACGAAGGTAGTTTTCTCCATATCCTCAGGGGCCATCTTGATCTGATTATACCCCGAGAATCCATCCATGAAAGAAAACAATGAATGTTTTGCTGTGTTATCCACCAACGTATCAATGTGTGGTAAGGGAAAATTATCTTTGGGGCTTGCTCGATTCAGGTCACAATAATCCACGCACATTCGTACTTTGCCGTCTTTCTTTGGTACCGAAACTATGTTGGCCACCCACTCTGGATATTTGGAGGTTTGTAGGAAGCCAGCATCAAATTGCTTATTGACTTCCTCTTTTATTTTCAACAACATCTCAGGTCTCATCCGTCTTAGCTTTTGTTGAATGGGTTTGCATTCTGGCTTCAATGGGAGCTTATGGACCACTACATCTTCATCCAATCCTGGCATATCCTGATATGACCATGCGAATGTATCTTTGTTCTCACGGAGCAAAGCAATCAAATTATGCCTGGTGCCCCCTGAAATAGAGGTCCCAATCTTCACTTCTTGCTTCCTTTCTTCAGCTCCCAAGTTTATTGTTTCAACAAATTCTTGATGAGGCAAAATTTGTTTATCCTCTTGTTCCACCATTCTTAGCAAGTCAGGAGACGAGACATAGTCTTCAGCATTTTCTTCAGCTTTGAATTCTCCTAAACAAACAGCCTTCTCAAAATTGATTTCAGGACTCGTAATGTGTTTGTTCATGCAATTGATATCGAGCACCGAAAGTTGAATGGAAAAGGAAACTATAGAGGGCATCCAAGTATTGAAACCAACAAACTGAATGTTATGGTATGGCATGAGGCAAATGTAAAGATAGGCTATGAAATGATTATGGAATTAATGATAATGCGAAAAATCGTGACAAAATGCATCTTCATTAATATTCATTTAAATGATAAAGAGCGAATGCAAGCTCTTACAAAAGAATTCTATTATACCTAAGGACATAACAGAATGTTAACGTTTGAGCATTACTCTGAAGACTTATAAACTACAAGAAGATCCTCGGTAGTCCAATTGTTCAACATGAAACCCGGGGGACGAGGGCGTATCTTTGAGACGTCTTTATTCGCGTCAGCTCCTTTGTCAATGACATTTATACTGATATTCTAAAAACCTTCTTCGATCATTAACATTTTGCTTTGTGCACTATACTGCCCTAGGTATATCATTCCCGCAGACGTAAATGTTCTTGACAAATGAGGGAATTCCATGGGCTCCCATTCTGGTTCTCGGCTTAATGTTCTCGCGATCCTTCTTTCTTGAATCTTTCTTCCACTGCTTTCTTCTTTGACGCATGTCCGACTGGAACCCTAAACCGTATCGAGCCCTGACTATTCCTTGCAGATATCTCCCTAAACCTCTTCTCGCTCGAGCTCCCCTTCCTACAGTCAACTTGACACCCATTCGGTATTTTCTACGCTTTGGCATCAAATTCTATTTCCCTCAGCGACAAAAGTGGCATTGACAAATTCAAGGAATCGGAAGGAACATTCCACTGCGTCTTTGCTTACTTCAAGATATGGCGTATCAGCAGAGATAGATGCGATAATATCTTCTTCTCTCTCGACAGTGACCAAACAACCATCTATGATGAACTTTACTTTTTGATGGAGAGAGGAAGGAACTGCTCCAGCAGAATGGATCCAAGGCCTTCCCAGAAGGCAGTTATACGAGGGTGTGATGTCCATGACTTGAAACTCGACATTGTAAATGTAAGGGCCCACTTCTAAAGGGATATCAATCTTTCCCATAACTTCACGCCTTGTCCCATTGAATGCCCTTACCTTGGAATGACAGGGCCTTAAATAGGACAGATCTATCGGAATTCTAGAAAGCGTGGCCAAAGGCATGACATTGAGTGCCGAGCCATTATCGATAAGCATATTCGGTATTATGTAGTCCTTGCAACGAGTCGTAACATGTAGTGCTTTCACGGAGCCTCTACCATTGGGTGGTATTTCGTCATCACTAAAAGAAATGAAATTATCCGTATTCAAGTTGTTCACCCATCTGTCCAGCTTCTCCACGGATATATTGTTTGCCACATAAGCTTGATTCAACACCTTTAGCAAAGCGTTCCGGTGTGGCTCCAAATTTAGCAGCAGAGATAAAACCGAGATTCATGCTGGTTGCTTATTCAATTGTTCCACCACATTGTATTCACTGTGTTTGATAAATTTCAAGAATTCCTGTGCTTTCTCCTCATTCGCAGGCTTTTTAGTTTCTTGCACGGGTGAAATTTCTTGCTCGACTTCAGCCTCATGCATCACTGCTTTCCCTTTTTGCTTCCAGTCACTATTCTTCTTCACTGGTTCGACCTCTTTCGAATAACATCTTCCACTTCGGGTAAAATGACCTGCCTTTCCAACATCTCCAGTTATGGCTTTGAGCTTTTCATCTTCCGGTGTGACGATATTGATGTCATATTTCCATGGTACGGCTTTGTCGTCCTTGTACGGGAAAGGAGACGGTACTTCGATTATCATTTTTGGTTTCACCGGCTCTTTCGTCGCGTCGTAATAAATTATTAACGGTCGATCCGCGCTATAAGGGAGACTTGATGACTGGTTGTCAGAGGTGCATACTTCTCTTTCGTTGGTCTCTTTCCTCTTGTTAAGGACCTTAATCTCCTTATTATCCATCCGGTCTTGAAGCAACCTTTTAAATTCCTCACACAACTGAATGTCGTGTCCTACAATTCTATAGAAATTGTAAAAACTTTGACATTCTTCTCCGAGAATTCTATCGGGGTGACAAAATAATCCTTTCTTAACCAGTACCTCCCAGATTTTCTGCAGAGGCGTCCTTATTTCCGAAACACATCTTCTGACTTTCCATTCATCCTCTTTCCCCACTATGCTCACATTCCCTTCAGCATGGTTAGGGAACGGGTTTCCAGTTGCGTTACTGGCACTATCGAACCGTAGGATACTCGCGTCAATGAGTCCTTGAACTCTCCTCTTAAAGGCTAGGCAATTTTCCATGGAATGCCCTTGGTTCTCCTCGTGGTATGCACAACTAGCGTTTGGATCGTACCACTTTGGGTATGGAGGTTTAAGGGGTGCCATGTAATGGGGAGAAATCAGCTGTTTCTCTAGAAGTTTTGGGTACAATTCCCCATACGACACAGGGATATGAGTAAATTGTGGTCTCTTAGGATTAGGCCTTGCTGGTCTTGGTTCATTTCTGGGCTGGCTTTGAGCGGGTACCGTGTTTTGTGGGAATGTGGTGACGGGTCTTTGGTTGTTCGTGGGGTATACGGGATAGGAAGGAGGTGGTGCTTGGTAGTAAGGTGTTTGAGGGGGATAATAGAAATTTGAAGGTGAATAACTTCGAGGTCGGGATTGGTTTGGATATGGATTAGGGGCATAACGGCTTCTCATTCCCACCATGTGGGCTTCTGGTTCTTTCTTCTTCATGGGTGCTACCCTTCTTGAACTTTCTTGACCTTCCATTCTACCGCTCTTGATGGCGTTCTCTATAAGCTCACCGGATATTACAATATTCGCGAAGTCCTTTGTGGCGCTTCCCACTAGTTTGTCATAAAACGGCGTCTTTAAGGTGTTGATAAAAAGGACGGTTATCTCTGTTTTCGTTAGTGGGGGTTCCACTTGGGCTGAGACGTCCCTCAATCTCTGCAGCATCTTGCCTAAAAGTTTCGACGACTTTTCTCCATCATTTGTAAAGTCATCCGATCAGGCACCATATTTGATACATGCTTTTCTTGCTCACGAATGCCGACGCCAAGTCTTTCCAAGATTGGATCCTTTCCATCGAAATGGTTGTACCATCAAGAGCCGATCCTACTAGACCTGTCTTGAAAACAATGTACAAGTAACTTATCTTCATTCACGAATCGGTCATTTTTAGCAAAACATGACAAGATGTGCTTTGGACATCTTGTCCCATCGTATTTTCAAATCGTGCACCTTGAACTTGGAGGAGGATTAGGTCAGGTACCAAACTGAGTTCTTTAGTACCTAGTATCGAGAAGACTTCAGTGCCTTCTATTGCCTTGAGTCTTTCTTCCAAATTCCTGTACTTCTCTTGAGCCTCGTGATCATCTATTTTCAACTTGGTTATTTCGACTGGATTATCTAAATCTAGAACTACAGGATTGGTAAGGGTTGCTCCGGGATTTAACATAAATGTTCCTTGCCCTAGATGAGCAAATGGCATAGGTCGTTATTCCAAGCCTATGGATTCCCCTTGAGTATACCCTCTTTGTGTTGCATGGGCATATGGTGGAGTGAATCTTGGGGGATAGAGTGGATCCTAGTCATGATTAATTCTTGATTGAGGTTCCATACTGTCGGGGTTCTGCATGGGTCTTTTTCCTTTGACCAAAACTGATATCATCTCCATCATTCTAGCCATTTGATCCTTTTGTTCAAGTGATTCCTCTCGAGATCTTACTATCAAATCCTCGTTTCTTCTTTGTGACTTAGCCATTGTTCTTGTAATTCCTTCTGGATTCTTTCCATCCTTTCGATTCTTTCATTGAACTCAGCCTCTATTGCTCTAGCTTGTCGACGCGTTTTATACGAATGGCGTGGTTCCAGATTTGAAGTGTTGCAACTGCAAATTATATGATTCTAACCTTAGCAAATGATTATGGGATATGTATATGCAATGAATGGATTAATGGATGCAAAAAGAGGCGTTGATTAAAATTCAATTTCATTAGAAGAACTTCACTAGAAGAAAAATTTCTTTACATAGAACGGATGATTACATATACGACTTTGCCCTAATGCCTAAAGTCTTAACTTTCCTAAAAGCCAAGCTAAGCTTGACCTCGATCGATTCCGACTGTACTTTAAGCTCAATATATCGCCTTGAATCGCCAAGGTTTGCAAGTGATCACCTATCTCCGAACTCGAGCTATAGCGCCCATGACATAGTCTCTATCTCTAATCTGGTTTTGAGAGTGGTGAAGCTGTTCTCTGTAATGGTCGTTGTTTGTCTCAAGAAGTTCCACTCGAATTTTGCTATTTCGCAGTGCGGTCTCGAGTTCTTCTATTTTCCCTTTCAACTCTTTGATCCTGCTCAGACTAGCCTTTAGCTTAATTATCGAATTATGGCTAAGATGTTGCTGAAGTAATCTTTCCAATTCAGCCACCCGAGCTCGTAACTTCTCCCTTTCGTTTTGGGTTTCTAACAAACTCTTCTTCAGAGTGTCCTCTCGTACTCGGGCATCTTGAAATCTTTTCTCCCAATGGTCAGCTCTAGTCTTTTCCTCTTTAATCTCTTGACGCCATTGCTCCGACGTTTTACCTAATCTGGCAGTTTTTATCTTTATACGAAGCTTCTTGTAATCGGCTTTCAGACTATCTAAATCTTCCTCGGCCTTGTTCTTTCATTTCCTTAACTTCTCGGCCTCTAGCTTGTGGATATCGACGTCTAACCCCAACTTCATTTTATCTTCTTCTAGCTGCTCTATCTTCTTCCCCAACTCCGAGTTTCTTTTCTCAAAATCTTACTTAATGATCTCTAACTCGGATGGGATGACCCGTAAATGCTCCTCTATCGGTTGTGTTCCCTTGATTCTGCCTAGGGATGTTGTTGTTAACTCTCCTACCCCACCACCATTCTTACTCGGGGGTCGTCATCGGGCCTGCAGTGAATCCTTTCATTCTTCGAGTTTGGTTCCGTGCATCTGATATCTCGCGAACCCTCTTTTTATAATTGTTGTCTTTATAGGGGAACTCATATTGTGCCAACCCTTGTGTCACCGGTATAAACTGCCTTGATCGATACTGCCTTAACACCATCAGTGGAGCGTATTCAATGGCTCCCCATATTTCAGCCAGAGAGACCCAGTCAAAATCACCGCACCTATATAAGATCTCGTCAGGAATCAACCACGGAGCCCTCCATTCAACGTCTTGATGCTCAGAATTTTAGAGAATAGTTATCCACCTCTCTTCGGAGATGTCGTCCCGCCTCGATGTGGCCACTAATTCTCTTAATGGGGAATAATCCTTAGAGAATACCCGATAGGAGACCTTCTCCACCTTCCAAAAATGACTGTGGAACCAAGCCAAAAGAAGTTGTGCGCAACCAATAAATCTTTCCTCGCCCGCTCTCCGGCATATCTTCAAGGATCGAAAAGTTTCTGCTAGGATTGCCGGGACGGGTGTGGTACCTTTATCAAGTCGATCGAATAAATCTGAGACGGTTTCATCTATGTGTCCAAGTGCTTTAGGAAAGACGATCAAACCGTAGAGACTTAAGGCAAAAACATCAACCCTTTTCTTGAATCCGAAAAGCGCAAGAATAAAATCCTCAAATTCCTCCAAGGAATACATTTACTATCCCTTTTTGCTTGATGCGGGCGCAACCCATTGCTCGCTCATCCCGTTATATTCATCAATTTCTTCAAAAAAGGAGGGACATTAACAGGTCTTGAATAGGCCCTATCGGCTGAATCTTGAGCAATTAAGTAACGCCATGTATTCCTCCACCGTAGGTACTAAATCAACTCCTCTGAAAGTGAAGCAACTGTAAGCAGAGTTCTAAAATTGCGCGAGGGCCCGGAACAAGTACTTTTCCACCTTTACATCGAGCAAATAGGGTAAGTCGTCGTAGTTACAGTATAAGAGTTGTTTGACTTCGCCATTCCAACTATTCCATATATCCCTTAACTCTTGCAGGTCGTTCTGAGTCACACTGATACGAGTGAAATCCCACAACTACGATTCATATCCCTCGGTAAAACTATTTCCTTTCTCCTGTTGCGTTCTCTCAGACTACACTCGGACGGCCGTATTATCCTCCATTCTATCAAGAAATCCTTTTTCATGCTAAACTCTTCTAATTAGTAACCGAACGTAAATCAACAACCTTTTATGATGAAATGTCATGCGAAAATGATCAAAATACAACAAGTTAGTATTATATACAAAGAATAGAATTCAAAGCAAATAGTGAGTAAATAAGCACCTAATCAGGTAACCACTAGGGTTTGGTGTGGTTCTACCTAGGGTAGGCTCCTAGGGCTCATTACATGTAGTTTGGTTCTAAAGTAAAGGTACCTGAACCAGCAGATTCCTTGATCCTCACCCATTATAGGTTCATGCAGACCGAGTTCAATTCAAGGAAATACATTTCCCTACGGCTATACGGAGGTGAAAACCTCACGAAGACGCAGGTACGGATGTATCCCGAAAGCGATCCACTATCCTATACGGAGGTGAAGACCTCACGAAGGAGTAGTTTTTCACTTCCACTTAAGAGGGTGAAATTGACCAATAATGCGATGCGATATGCAAAGATACCTCAAAGAATTAAACCACTTAAAGCAAGCATATTATGAAGAAAGTCGCGAAAATAACAGACAACATGCAATGCAGTAAATTTAAAATCGATTTTCAATTTTTGACAAAAGCCAAAAAATAATCAATTTAAGGCTCGACTCTCGAGGTCCCCAGTGGAGTCGCCAAGCTGTCGAAACCATTCTTTTGAAAACGGGGATCAACTTTGTTTGAAAGTGAAAATTAAAACGGGAGTCGCCACCAATCTTTTATCAGGTGTGATCGGATCACATTTGTTTTAATAAATCAATTTTAGTTTACTAAAACAGGGCCTTTGGTCTACGAAACTTGAGAGAATGAGTTCAGGAGTCGGTTACGTGCGAGGAAGGATTAGCACCCTCGACACGCCCAAAAAATTGGTACCGAATTGATTAGTTAGTGTCTTAATGTCGAAAACTAAAAATCGGGAAGGCACTTGAAATACGATCTTTTCTATTAATACTGATTTTAAAATTCTTGAATTAGATTAAATCGATTTGTTTAAAGATTTCCTTATCTCGAGATATCGAAGTATCACATCCCGTAAGTTAGGACACAATACCATGAATTCCCGAGCACAAGGTCGTCTTTTAATTTAAATTGGAAATCTGTGCATTTCAAAACTCAAAAGGATATTTAGCTATTTAGAACCAACAAGAGAACCAAAACCCCGTAAGTTAGGGCACAATTCTTCGATATTCCAAAATGCGAAACATTGCATTATTTATTGAAATTAGTAAAAACATGAATAAAAATCTTTAAAGTAATGAACAACAGAATGATATAAAATAGGCGGGAGATAAAAATAAACGAGTTGGAAATACATTGAAACAAATAATAAATATGACAACAATATTAAAACAATAACAATGCATGCGATATATTAAACGTAATAATAGTATCCAATGTGAAATAAAAACAACGAATTTATACATAATAAAGATATTAAGAGTATGTACGTAAAATATATATATATTTATAAATAGTAATAGTGTTAGAAATATACTATATATAGTGTTTGAAGTATATACATAAAATAGTGAAAATATAACTAGTAATGTTAAGATATATATAATATATACATATGTATAAAATAGATATAAAAAAATATGTACATAATATAGTGTAAAAAATACATACATAATATAATTAAAATATATACATAAGATAACATGTAGAAAAAAATATATAAATAATATAGTATTAAAGATATATACATAAAATAGTATAATATATATACGTAATATAGAATTTAGAATATACCTAATACATTAAAAGAATATATATATAATATAATATTAAGAAATATAATAATAACAAAAAAAAGAGGGAGAGAGTGGGTGATTTTCGGCCACCGGACCGCCGCCGGCCACCGTCGGTGCCACCGTACATGGCAGCCGGACTTCAAAAAAAACTTTTTCGGTAAAAATAGGAAAGCTTCCTCCTTTAATTTTTACTTTCGTATAAAAGAAACAAAATAAAACTGAAAGGAAAACAATAAGCAAACAAAGAACTTGAAACGAGAATAGACCAAGAAACCTCTTTTGCTTTGATATTTGATTAATCTTCAAAAAAAAAAACTAGCCTCTCCAAAAACTAGCCTTTACAATAACTCTTCTCCTTGATTACTCTCAAAAAACCTCTCAAAAATCCTTTACAATAACTTTCTCCCCCAAAACTTCTTCCTCCCCTAAATACAAAATATGAGAATGCTTATATAGCCATTTACAAAATATTTTTTATTGTTTATGTCTTCATTTGTAGGTACAAGTGGTGGTGGAACAAGTGTGGCTAATGGAGTAGGTGGTGGAGCAAGTGTGGCTAGTGGAGTTGGTGGTGGCAAAGGCTAGGATTTAGTTGAGAAAAGTTTAGGTTGTGGGCTAGGGTTTTTTTATTTTGATTTGCGCTTAGGGTTTGGGCCATTGGGGTTTTGATGTAAATTGGGCTTTGGGTAGTTAAGATTTTGGGTTTAATTTTGGTGGGTTAGGTAAGATTAAATTGGGTTTTGATGTAAATGGGTTAAAATTGGCCTACAACACTATGTTGAGAAGGCTAAGCGCAGGTTCTAAGCCTCATGAGCTTTTTGGGGAATTTTGACAACCTTCGGCTAAATTGGTTTAGTGGCTCATGATTTTTGGGAAAGAAATAAATATAATAAAAATTGGATTTTTATTGAAAAAAATATGGAGAGAACAAAAGACAGAATTTTTGAGAGAAGGAGTGTTTACAGAAAAAATAGATGTTCAATATATGCCACTCCATCCCCTATTTATAGTACTAGAAAACCTAGTCTATTCCTAATTAAATTCTAAAAGATAAATACAAATAAATAAAGATAAATAAAGATAAATAAAAATAAATCCTAAATTAAATCTAAATAAAAATCCTTAATAATTATCCTAATATAATTGAAATTAAAATAGAGTCTTGTGCTATAAAATCTCTTCTTTTGCATATTTGTCCTTGGGTCTTCCATGTTTGCATTTTCGGCACCACCTTTTCTCCTACTTGGCAAATTGGCCCAATTCATCATTAATTTCACATTTTTCTCCCTTAAATTTACTTTTGCCTTCAATTTAATCCCTAAAAAAGAAAAGACTATAAATAGCCCAAATTAGTAGGATCATACTCAAAATAAACATGCAATTAACACATAAAAATATGACGTTCTAGAGTATTATCATCTGGGTATATGTCGAATGTTTTATTGTTCAAATCATAACAACAATTGGTGAATTCTCCTGATTAAAACAGAATTGGAGCCATTTCTTGTCCTCTCTTGTAAAGTTTTTTGCTATATTAAGATTATCGGTCTCAATTAAAATGCTACCAAAACCATGCTCATAAAGAAGAGTCAAGCCATCCAGGATGTCCCATAATTCAACATAAAAAATTTTGGTATAAAAAAGTTAATAATGTTTCAACTAATGAGAATATGTCAAATGTTTGATGATGTGACCATTAATCGTTAATTGATATTAACTAGCTTTCTTGAATGGTTGGCCACTTGTTGATCAACATTCATTGCAAATTTTAATACATTAAAAAATAAATTTTAAGATTTTTTTAAAAATTATTTTTATTTAAGTAAATTATATTAGTAGTTACACAACTATGAATAAGTGTGTTTTTATCCACTAAATTAATATACATAAAGCTTCAACTATTCATAATTTTATGATGTATAAATTAAAAATATTATGATGGATTAATTTAATTTTTGTTTCTAACTTATTGCTAAAATTTTTGTTTTTAATTTTACTTCTTTCGTAATTAATATGGCATAATATAAGATCTCCAAACTATATATTATATTATTTTATTTGATTCATTTTATTGACATGTAAAATATTATTATTTAACTGATAAAATGTAAGATTATTTTAGAATTGCATCAATTAAGAACTTTGATTAATAATTTTGTTAATAACCGTTTGACGATGACGTGGTATTAATTTTTTAAAAATTAAACTGTGTAGAAAATTTTTTTCTGCCATTTGTATCTATGTTTTAAAACTAGGAAAAAAAAGGAATAAATTAAGTTTGATATTTAAAATGGGGTTGGGTCAAATTCAGAACCAAAGTCGAGTGTATCATTTATTTTTGGGTTAAATTCAGGGTGGGTCATTTTATATTGAAGCTGCAAAAGATAGACCACCCTATTGCCATCCCTAAATAAGATCTGTTGGAGCGAAAAGACACCTTTCTTGCTTAAATTAAGCTTTTTACCATCATTCATATAATTTAAAAATAATTTAAAATGAGTTGAACTAACAATAATAGTGTATAAAATAATTAAAATATAAATAATAATTCATATAATCTATTAAAGACGGACTTAAAAATGCCGGACTTAAAAATTTAGATCTTTTTAAGGGTCAAGTAACTTGTCTTGGCAATAATTTTTACACTTAATCTAATTTAAATAATAATTTTAAAAAATTAATTTAATTAAAAAAATATATAAAATATCAAATGCAAATATTTTTTAATATATTATTAATTTTTGAATAGTAAAATGAACGGACTAGATTAGACAAAAACGGATATAGACTTGAAATTTTTTAACCCGACCCAACTAATGGATTGAAAACTAAAGTTAAGTTCTAAAATGACAAATAACTCTCAAGTCACATTCACACCAAACTTGGCAGCTTTACGTTACGTTTGGTTCACTGTAATGGAATAGGGTTGTAATTGAATAGAGCTGTAATGGAATAGAGCTGTAATCAGTAATTCAACTGTTTGGTTGAATGGAATGGAGTAGAGCTGTAATAGAATTCTTGTGTTTGGTTGAATGGAATGATGTTGTAATAGAATAAGAAAAAAGGCTAAAATGACCAAAATACCCTTAATGTAATTTTTGTTGATAGATGATTATTGTTATTAAATTTTAATAAGATTATTGTTAAATATTTTTAATAAAAATAAAATAAATAATTTAAACATATTTTAACATAATTATTATTAAATATAATTTAATAAAATAATATATAATTTAATAACATTATTAATATAATTTCCTCTAAAGTACCCGAAACGAATACTTGGAAAACAAAACAAAAGAATGCAAAATAAAGAAAAAGTACACCTCTTACGACCTGACAAAAAGCCATTTTCTTTCTTGGATAGGTAGCCGATTCGATACTCCAGTCTTGTTTATGTAATTTTATATGTTTCAATAAAAGGAATTGATCCAATTTTGCATTTCCTACTCTGTCCTATTCAACATTTGCATCAATACAACACGCGATAGAAACTTGCAGTATTAAAGGATTCTATTTGAACTCCAATTCTTCTCTATTATGATCAATGTGCTTCTATTTCACACTATCTAATGAACTGCTCTAACTTCAAATCCATGCCAAATTGTTCAAATCACCAACCAAATAAAGCAGTGTCAGATGATGCAAAAAAAGAGAATCTAATTTCTTCTCTATGGAAAATAGACATTAAACAAAGCTAACAAAAACAAAGATGGAGACAAGGCATTAAAAAAGCTTAGAGAAGGATAATATTGACCAATTATTGTTGCTGTTTCATTGTGCTCCGTAGATATGCATAAAGAATGTGGTTAATTCACTGGAGGACATGGACTGGATGTCACAACAGAATATCAATAATCACTGTATTTAATCTAGCATGAGTTTATTAAAATGCTTGAGAGAATCAAGACACCTTTCTTCCTTTTTTAAACCTACTTCCAACTCTTTTGTTCATACCAAATAGACCTTAATGGCATATTTAGGAACAAATTTACCAGTGCATATTTTAACAGAAACAATGACAAGGAAGACAAACCATAGCAGTGCATAGATCCATGTTATACTGGATCTAAGCATAAAAGTCAATTTTCTAGGTACTAAAAATCCAATAACTTGTCTATTCTGCTAAGTTCTTCATCTCTGCTCAATTCAACAAATATAATATGGCTTCATACAATTTACATGGATATAACTAGCTCCAAAAAAAGTACCATTTCCCATTTGAAACTGAGACCTGTAGTCTTTACCCTGTATAAGGAAAACAAAGATGTCACAAGACAAAAACCAAGATTGTATCCATGGCAGCAAACACCAATAATACAAACATACCAGTTCTATCATCTGGATTTAACCAGTTGGTTAATGAAAAAGGTCCCAATACCAAAATCTACAATTTCTAACCCTATCCACAGACTGCAGTCTTTGCAACTAAAAAAATTCCATTTTTCTTCAAAATTCAAGAAAATTATGGAAAAATAATTGCTGAACCAAATTGTTTAATGTGATCACGGGTGGTCAATCTTAGAACCCCCAAGGGGGACTCACACACAGAGAGAGAGACTTGATTATCCTCCTATCAAACCTACCAAAGAAATATCTATTCCTAAATCAATTAAAAAACCGATGCCTAGAATAGCATGAAATTATTAGCCAAAATGCATCCACCAAAGAAGAGGCATACCCAAGTATTTCAATCATTCGCCTTAGAAGATCAAATTCAAGCACACAGGAATAACGGCAACCCTAAAAAGAGTTCGCAACTATGCACCAAAGGACCACATGTCAATATCATTGTATATCCGAACAAGGATCAAGGTTCAAACTAAAACAATCATAACAGAAGACATTGAAATCAAAATCAATGTTCTGAATCATCAAAGATAATAACAAATCACAACCACAGAACACCTTTTAGAGTGAGTGTTTTCTAATACTACTTCCAAAGACTAAAAGATGTGATAAATAAAAAGTTATATAGGTTGCAACTTGTTAAAGAAAACAGCGATAGAAAATAAGACCAAATATTCTATATCATTATTTGAAAGATATCAACTTCACATAGAAATAGAAAGATCTTAGTTATACTGCAGATACTCAAGAAAATAAGTTATTTTGCCAATTTAGATGCAGATACTCAAGCAAATAAGTTATTTTGCCAATTTAGATAGAGTTCCATATCATCCAGGAAAAAATAGTTAAATACCTTAAAGATAATCTGAGATATTACAATGAGTGCAAACCTAACTTTATCTCGTTTCTTTCCAGTCTATCAACGGTAAAACAATGACAAAGGCAGACAAGCCTAAACCAACATTTTCAACAATCTACTTGAGGTTTAATGTTTGGTATTTTATGCCCTTCCTACCTTATGTTATACTTATAATAGATCAAATAACAGATACAAACCCTGAAACAGGTTGAGAAGAAAGAAAAAAAAATCTCATTAAGGAAACAAAAATTGCAGTAGTAAGTTGTTATATCAACAGAGAACACCTTCAACAAATTCAGAACTATATAAAAGGTCAGGATAAATTTTCGCACCCATAATGAACATAGGCCCTGATGATTCACATGATAAATAACCTGAACTCCAAAGGTTCATTTAAAACCTGAGGATTGGTTATGTCAAATAAGTTCTGCTGATGTTCATTCCACCAAAGTTACAGTTCAGAAAGTCATTGAAGATGAGAAGATATACTACAAGGAAAGAAACAACACCATGATCCACCAAAAGACAAAAGCGGTAAGTAAGATCAAGTGATAGAAATGAATTAATGCTGTAAATCCATGTCAAAAGGATACTGATACCCAAGAAGAACTTCAAGAGACCTATAATAATAGCTCTGCAGAAGAAAAGAAGAAAACACAGCCATAAGACCCTTGTGAGCATGACAACAATGAACAGTATAAGACGCGATAGTGATAGTTGAAAAAAAATTCAAGATAGCAAGAACTAAAAAATTCCATTTTTCTTCAAAATTCAAGAAAATTATGGAAAAATAATTACTAAACTAGATTTCTCAATAATAATTGAAAAAAATCGAAAGGAAAGAGGAAAAACGGAACCAATAATACAAACATAATTGAAATTATAAAACAAGAAGGGGAAGAAGTTGAACTTACAGAGTTCTCACAAAGGAAAGGAGGCTGCGGAGGTGGGGAACGAGTCGGAGATAAATCTACGGTTCGCAGTGACGGAATCGAGGGAGCAGCACTTTTACAACAACGACCGAATTGACGGTCGAGGGGTGAAGAAACACAGGGTAAAATTGTCTGAGGGAAAATTTTTGCTATTACATCCGTCGTTGAATGGGCTATTCTTAACTCCCTTCGCCGAATGATGATTCGATAAATTAGACGAATAATAAAGGAATAGCTATTCGCCGAATGAAGAAAACGGTGAACCAAACTATGCCATAGCTGTTCATCCAAGAATAAGGAGGGAATGGCTATTCCATTCCCTCCAACCAAACGTGCTGTTATTGTTTTGTTTCACTAGTATAAACGTAAATTTCTATACGTATATGCGGATCCTTAATATTCTTTAATGCGAGAGCGGAGTTTTACGATAACTAAATGAAGTTAGTAATATGTAATGGCCGTTAGCTTCTTTGATTATCAATATCATCTACTGTTTCAGATTTCAAACATCTTATATGTTGGACATGCTGATGGAAGAGGACCATGTTGGAAGCCATTGAAGATTAAGGAATTAGGATTGCAATGCTGGGTTATGGGGACAAATAATGAAAGGGTGAAAGAAATAAGATCTGGGTATTGGTCACCTCTTAACCTACACCACAACCCAGATCAAGCTGATTTTAATTCTTTAATTACAATTAAGTTGCCAAACTGCCCATTTCTCAGCTGCAATACATGCAGTGACATAATTTATTTCATCCAATCATGCTGTTATTTTTATAAAAAAAATCATGGACTAAAAAAATATAATCCTCCATGTCTATAATTTTTTTTTTAAAAAAAAATGATCGAATATATCGAATTGAATACACGTATCTATTTTAGAATACTTGTATTAGGAGTGACAAAAATAGATTGGGCATTGGCGTACGTTTCCCAGGGAATCCCAACAGATCACATGACACAGGATGCTTTAGGTGGGCAAAATACAGGGCCGACCATTTCCTCTTTCATGGCCACTGCATTCATTCATTCATTATTTCCCCTCTTTCTCTCCCTTCCAAACTCTTCTGCTACCCTTCAGATGGCAAATTGTAAAGAAAAAAGAAATAGGGACTGTAAATTCATTATAAATCTTAAACATACTAATTACGGTACGCCAACTGCTGAGTTACCACTTATATATGTAGAATTTCTTTTTTTTTTTGAAAAAGGGAGCATGGTATTAATAAAGTTAAACTGTCGTCATGATAACTGTGGTAATCATATTTTGTCCGACTTAAGTTGGGTTAATTTGTATAAATCTCAATACTAATATAGAATCTACTCTATCATCTACGTATACGTATGTTTTTAAGACATGCATAATCACCAAAAGGAATTCTGATTTTTCAGAATTAAGGCAATATTGTAACATTAGGGAAATTGATGAGGTTTCTCAAAATTATCGGACGCAATTTCCTTTATTGCTCTTAATGTTCGAATGCCCTCCTCAAATACAAGTGAATAAAACAATTCTTTTACAATAAAAAAATTTACGAGCTTTGAAAATCTTCCCAGCTTTCAACATTCGATTCACTCAATTATAAATTTTGGGCACAATCTAAAAATTTATGGCATCATGATTAAATATTAAATTCAAACCACAATGAAATAAGGTACTAATTTCTAGATGATATAATAGTGCTATAATTTTCCTCGTATGTAATTGATTCATAAATCTAACTTTTCTCTCAGCTTCAACGTACATTGAAAATAATCTTAAAAAAAAGACGAATTTCACGGCAATTTATGAGTGACCAATCACCTAGTAAAAATAATCGATGGCGACTTCTAATTTTTTAATAAAACTCTAGTGTTTTAAAATTGAAAGTTTCATGTTCTTTCAAATATGGTCAAACTAACTTTTGTTCAAAAAATTGTTTTGACAACTTGGTAACTCCATTATAAACATTTTTAAGAGTTGAGATTGAAATTAATTATGTGTTGTTTAAATTTTCAATTTATTGGTTCAATTGATATTCAAATATGACCCATTCATTTTTAAAAATAAAATTTTCATGTTCATCATGCATTCATGCATCTTTGTGTACATATTTTCTTTAATTAATATGTTTTCTTTTTCTTTTAGTGTTTCATTTTATTATTATTATGTTATTTATTTTATGATAAGTTTTACATTTATTTAATTTGATCCTTAATAAAACAAAGTTAACAAATAAGTTAAATTTACATTACAATCTAATCCTTTTTATAATCTATGCTTAAAATCTATCAATTTCAAGCCTACTTTTTTAATAAATCAACAATGGAAACTTTCTAAAACTTTAACAGTTTATCAAATTGGTGCACGGGCTAGCTAAAACAAGCTCCTATGACCTCAAATCTATAAAAATTATAAGAAAAAAACTTAAATTACTTACCAATTTAATGGTTAAATGATTTAGCTTCAAAAATAGTTTTCTTCTTTTCTTCCTAGGTTGGAACCAAGTAAGAAAGGATGAAGAAGATGACATCTCTCTCTTTCTTTCCACTTATTTGGGTATTTATATCTTAATTAAAACTTACTTAACTTAATAATCATGTTTAATTTAACTAAACCGATCATTAAAAATGCTTAATGACCATGCGACCATCTTCCACTATCACTTGATTTGGACTTTTGATTTGGCTAATTGCTATTTAGGTCCTCAATTCTTTTTGTCAATTAAAACTCTACAGTGATTGGACTTTATAATTTAGTCTCGAAGTCTTAATTAACTATTAATTAGACAAAATTACTTGACCAATCTTCAACATATTTTTATATTATCTCCGTAAATGTTCATATTTAATATTTACGAACCCGGTTTACGAAAATGAGATTCCAAAATCGCATTTTAGGTACACTAAAAATTGGATCGTTATAGTGATGAAGGCAACAAGAAAGTAACATGAGGTTTGAGTAGTAAATATAGACTCTCAAGACTTGTGAGTAATGACTAAGACAATATGTGATATGAGAGCCACCTGAAATCGTCTAAACTCTCAGGGATTCTAAGCGATGACTGGGGTAACATGTTGATATATGAACCACTTGAAGGAAGTTGAAGTTTTGGAAGCTTCTAAGCTAGAGTGTCACCTCGGAAAAGAATAATGTAACGCCCCTAACCCGAATCCTTCACCGGAATAGAGTTACGGAGCATTACCGGAGTTACCGATTCATTTATCAGATATTTTATTAATCCAATATCTTTTCTTTTCCACGTTCAAGTCTCGTATTCAAGTCATCCGGATCTTTATAAAGAAATTTGATCGTCGTTTTCATTTATTTCATGTTATAATACATTCAACTAATGCTCTAAACAAAATTATCATTTTACCCTAAACTTTTAATTAATGACGATTTCATCCTTAGGTTAAAATAAAATAAAATTATTGCAATTTAATCCTTATTTCCAGCCGTTATTCTCACACAAATTGATAACAACCTATGAATTCGATAAAATGTCAGAATTTTCCATAATTTCAACACTTTTCAATTTAATCCTTAAAACATGTTTTTCCTCGATCTTGAGCTAAATTAATAATTTCATTCAATTTTGTAATTTAAATAATAAAATAATCCATTTCATGTAAATTGGTCATTTCTAACATTTTTTTACAAAATTGCCCATAAAATTTTACTTTTATTCAATTTAGTCCATGAGCCTAAAACATTCAAATTAGCCATGCTAGCTGAATATTCATACATATTTTCCTCCTCCTCCTCTCCATTCCACATCCTTAATTTATATAACATGCAACAAGTAACATTATCAATAATTTCACTATTTACTTATGTATATTCAAAACTGTCCATTTGCGTCATAGTCACTAAATTATTTATATCTGAAGCTACAGAACTTGAAATTAAGATCCACTAATTTTTCCTGAAACTACACTTACTTATCTTATTACCATAAAATTTTCAGAATTTTTGGTTTATCCAATAAGTACAGTTTATTCTTTAAAGTTGCCCCTGTTCTGCTATCTGACAGTTCCGACCCTTCTTCACTAAGAATTAATTATCTCATCGTACGAGATTCGGATGATGTTCTTGCTTATTTCTATTGAAAATAGACTCTTTAAGAATTTTAAACAAATAAATTTAATCCATTAATTATTTTTCTCCTATTTTTTATGATTTTCCAAAGTCAGAACAGGGGAACCCGAAATCATTCTGACATTGTCTCACAAAACTTATTATATCTTATGATTTACAATTCCATTGCTTACACCATTTCTTCTATAAGAAACTAGACTCAATAAGCTTTAATTTCATATTTTATTCATTCTCTAATTAGATTTATAAAATTTTTTGAGATTTTTCAAAGTTAGACTATTGCTGCTGTCCAAAACTGTTTTAGTGCAAAATGTTGATTTTCATTTTGCCCCAAATTTCACAGTTCATACAATTCAGTCCTTACTTAATTAACCCTTCAATTAAACTAATTCTCTCAATTAATACTTTTCCTAGACATTATAAGTTATTTCATAACTATTTAAATTCAGAATTTCCACATAAAACTCTAACTTCAAACTCTTTTACAATTTAGGTCCCAAACATTCACTTTCTATTCAATTCTTTCAATAAAATCAGCATATAAATAATTTAAAGCTCTAATTCTATGTCAAATCATCATATACTTCTAGAACATATTCATAGAAACTTTCAATTTCTTTCATAGAATCAAGAACTAATGAATTCAACAAATGGACCTAGTTGTAAAAGTCACAAAAACACAAAAATTTCAAGAAATAATCAAGAATTGAACTTACTTGCAGTAAAAATATGAAAACCCAGCTTAAGGGAACTCTTCCATGGTGTTTTTTCTGATGAGAATGCAGAAAAATAAAGAGAAATCTAGATAATTCCACTTTAGTCCTAGCTTTATTAAGTAAATTTTGCAATTTTCTAATTTTGCCCTTAATTCCCCTTATTTTCTTGGTGATTTCATGCTCTTGCCGTCCAGCCCAAATAGACCTTGGGTCTATTTTCCTTTTAAACCCTCTTTCTTTTATCATTTAAGCTATTTAATCATTTCTCACAATTTTGTATTTGATACAGTTTAGTCCTTTTTGTTCAATTAGCTATCAGTACTTTAAAATTCTTGACGAAACTTTAATACTAACTTATTAACACTCCATAAATATTTATAAAAATATTTATGGCTCGATTTAAAATTCCCGAGGTCTCGATGCCTCGTTTTCAATTTTAATTATTTTAATATATATATATATTTAGTACATTTCACTATTTCAAAAATTTTCCTAACTTCACATTTAACTTATACTCACTAAATTAATAATATTTCCTACTCATTTGTCGGATTTAGTGATCTTGAATCACTGTTCCGACACCACTGAAAATTAGGTTGTTACAATTAAAGATTGCATTAGAAAGATTACAAGAAGTGCCAATTTGAAACTATAATTATGTGCTTTTGAGTATTGGGTGAAGGGTTGGAGAATTTGTTTTTCATTGTGAAAAATAATGATCAAATGATACTTGTGACATTCATTACATTTGATTGTATAGTTTAGCATCCATGACTTGCATGACATTCATTGCATAAATTCATTCATACCAAGAATGTTTATAGCAAGGAATTGATTTTTGTTCTCGCTTGGAGGTATCTTGGTATGACATTTTGGTTAAACTTCTATTGTCTGGAATTTTTGAATGAAACTTTTCAGGTAAGAGCTTTTTTAAAATAATGATTAAACTCTTATCTCATGAAATGTTTTATCAAATCTCTCTAGAGAAATATTTTGAAATAATAGAGTTTCTTGTTTAGGAAATTCAATTGAAAAGTTTTCAGGCCTGTCACGAGGTTATGTTCCCCCTTTCTTGAGGATGTTACTAGATCTCTCTTGAGATGTCCTTTCCCAAATCTCTCAAAGATGCTTTTAGATATATTTTCAAACCCTCTCTTGATGATACTTTTAGATCTATCTTGAGATACTTTTGAATCCTCTCTTAAGGATGCTTTCATATCTCCCTTGAGATATATTTTCAAACCCTCTCTTAAGGATACTTTTAGATCTCCCCTGAGATGCTTATAAATCCTCCCTCGAGAATGCTTTCATATCACTCTTGAGATATATTTTCAAACCCTCACTTGAGGATATTTGTAGATCTCCCTGGAGATACTTTCGAGTCCCTTCTCGAGGATGCTTTCAGATCTCCTATGAAATATATTTTCAAACCCTCTCTTTGAGGATACTTTTAGATCTCCCTTGAGATATTTTCAAATCCTCCCTCAAGGATGCTTTTATATCTCCCTTGATATATATTTTCAAACCCTCTCTCAAGGATGCTTTTTGATCTCTCTTGAGATATTTTCAAATCCTATCTCGAGGATGCTTCCAGATCTCCTATGAGATTTATTTTCAAGCCCTCTCTTGAGGATGCTTTTAGATCTATGTTGAGATATTTTCAAACCTTATCTCTAAGATGCTTTCAAATCTCTTATGAGATATATTTTCAAACCCTCTATTAAGGATGCTTTTAGATCTCTATTGAGATATTTTCAAACTCTATCTTGAGGATGCTTTCGACTTTCCCTAGAGATATTTTCAAACCTCTCTTAAGGATATTTTTAAATCTCACCAAAATGTTTTAAATTTCTCACATGAGGCAAAGTTACCTAGTAGCATGTTTGGACTTCTCTTAAGGTCTATTTTCTTGTTTTAGCTTTCAAAGAGTGTTGAGCCTCTAGATTGTTGTCGAGATCTTTTCAATTTTCTTTTTATTAAAAATCGAATTTGTTTTCTAAAAATGGGTCAAGCCTTGAGATTTTTGTCGAGGTCCTTTTAATTATCTTTTATCAAAATCGAATTTGTTTTCAAAAAGGGATCGAGCCTTTCCATTTAGTTTTCATTTTCATCAAAAGTTGAATTCAATTTAAAAAAATGAGTCAAGTATTGGGACTTTTGTTGAGGTCTTTTTACATTTTCCTTTTATTACTAGCCGGATCCGTTTTAAAAAATGAGTCAAGCCTCAAGATTGTTGTAGAGGTATTTTCTTTTCATTTTACCAAAAGTCGAATCTATTTTCAAAAATGAGTTTAGCCTCGAGATTTCTGTTGAAGTCTTTTTCAGTTTTTCATTTTATTAAAACTCAAATCTGTTTTCAAAAATGGGTTGAGCCTTGAGATCATTTTTGATGTCCTTTTAATTTTTCATTTTATCAAAAGTCAAATTCATGTTCACAAAATGGGTTGAGCCTCGAGATTACCTTCGAGGTAAATAAGTTCACGATCCTGAATTAAAAAATAGTTACTTTTGGTCTTTGCATTGTTCCTGAGTCTCAACAACATGCAAAGAGGACAGTTCCAATGGCCTCAGCCATGATAACAGGCAAAGTACTGGTAGGAGGTTCATTACAGAGTAAAATAGTTAACAGCAGATCCAACGGCATAAAACCACTTCCTAGCACAACCACAGCATAAGCACTCCATAGTCTTTCTCTTAATATGTGTTTAATCGATATGTTTTGAATAGTAGTCAAGAACAGACTGCAATCATCAACCAAGACATTATTATTCATGTTTAAAATAAGGTTAATCAGTGGGGTAGCATCAACTTTAGCTTGAAGTTTCTCGATGTCTCTATTGATTGCCAAATGTAACCCATCCCTATCAAATTATATATCTCATTATAAATTTTTGGAGATTAGAATAAGCTTTTTACCATTTTTGAAGTATGAGAATGTTAAACAACCTCATGTGTCCACTCTTTGGCTTTGCTCCAATACAGAGAGAGATTTAAATTGTAGTTTTGTATTTTTAAGAGATTAATATATTTATATTTTATTTTTATATATATTTCATGTACATCTTTTATATTAACTCGATTTTATTCTTTGAAAAATATATTCACATTTCAAATATATTTGACAAACATATGAAAATATATTCATTTTTTATTAATACGTCACATATTCTTATATCCGATATTTACACTCTACATAAAGCAATAAATTAACACGATATGTCACCCAACCATACCAAAAACATATCTTGGTCCTCCAAGTCCAAGACAGCCTGGAATTTTCTGTTGATGTATGTTACTTATTTTTCCTAGGTAATTATAAGCAATTTCCTAACTTTTTTTACCTATCCCTAGCAGGACTTGTCGCTATGTTATAAATAAATCCCCTTCGGGGGCTCATTTTATCGCCAACCCTCGTAAGAAAACATTAGCTAAATTACACTTCCTTTGGTTTTTTTTTTCTTTTCCTACAAAGCAAAGAAAATGAAGCTTGTCTTTGTGACATTCCTGCTTGTTTCTCTTATTCTAAGCTCCTCTCTCTTCGAGGTGTCAATGGCAGGTTGGACATGAACAAACAAAGCTAAAACAAACGGAAAAATCTCAAACTTTGTTTTTCTTTTTCCCAAGTATTTGTAAAAGCTAATGATTGAGTTTGTGATTTTCATGAATGGGCAGGTTTCTGCAATTCCAAGTGTAAGATAAGGTGCTCAAAGGCAGGGATTAGAGCTAGATGCTTGAAGTACTGTGGAATTTGCTGTGCGAAATGCAAATGTGTTCCATCAGGGACATATGGGAACAAGCATGAATGCCCTTGTTACAGGGACCTGAAGAACTCCAAGGGCAAGCCCAAGTGCCCTTAGATTCTTTTTGCTTTATATTTTGTATTTCAATCACTTTTCCTAAACATCAGGACCCATTTAAGGTTTCCATTAGGCTATTTAATTAAGGTTTATTTAAGTCAAGTTTTTACCTAGTATATGTTAATGAAAAAAATATGGGTCCTTTCATGGTTTATAATTATGTTGCCTCATTTTATTTTATCTAATTTTCATGTACTATGTTACTCGAGTTTGATGACCTCTTTGTTGAGCATTATATTGGATATTTGTTATTCGGATATAACAGAAAATATTAAGTTAAAAATTCATTTTGTATAACAAATTAAATTTATGTTACGTGTTAACTCAATATTTATTTTTATATGAAATATTTAAATAAAACGATGTTTAAAGATTGAATGGGAGTGTAAAATATATATATATATATATATATATATATATATATATATTAATGTATTATCTTGTTGAAATTTTTTTATAAATATAAATATAATATTAATGTTTTTCATCACAAAATATAGTATATATAAGAGTTAAATAAAATTTTCAGATAGCACTAATATTTTACAGTTTGCCATAAAAGCTGAATCATTTGAAGGTAGGTTTCTCTAAATATTTTAATGCCGAACTTATGGGTTTTGACTTATAATTTCTATTTTAATCCATTCTCAATATTTATTTATAGGATCAAATTTTTTTTATGATTTCATTCAAAATTTAAACGTG
Organism: Gossypium arboreum; assembly: GCF_025698485.1. NCBI lineage: Eukaryota > Viridiplantae > Streptophyta > Magnoliopsida > Malvales > Malvaceae > Gossypium > Gossypium arboreum. The sequence goes on along the minus strand of NC_069074.1, from coordinate 25,790,753 downwards.
TTAATTAAATTACTTTTGCTAATATTTTATATTTATTTTATAAATCTTCAAGCATTGAGAGTAAAATGTTCCTAATATAAATTTCGATTTGTAAATTTTTGAGTTTTAAGATTCAATTTTTGTGTTTGTAAATTTCTTTCTTTCTTTTTTATTGTAATGTAATTATTTGTATAAACAAATATATTATAGGTTCAAATTTCACTATATGTAATATTTTCTCTGAAATATTATTTATTTTTACGATGAATAAGTGTTGGATGTAATGGTAAACAGATTGCATTTTCAATGGAAGATGTATGTTTGATCCTTAGAGAATACATTATTGAAAAGGGCAACCACAAACTCTGATCATAGATCATAAAACAGGCATGGAGAATTAAAAAAAAAAACCATTGGTCGAATCATTGAATTGTTGAATTTGTTATATACATATATCTATATATATTAAGCTTACAACTATAAATCTAGTATAATTATAAATAAGTATAATGATAAATTTAGCCTCAACGTTTATATTTCTTGTCAATTTAATCTTTATTATTATTTTAGTTAAATTTAGTTATTAACCTTTCAAAAGAATTAATTTACTTTTGTTTAGTGTAATCGTTGACTAAAATATTATTATTTTTAACAATGCTAGCTTAGCAACCAGCATGACATTCTACGTGTATTTCATGCTGACATGACATTATTTGTTTTTAATGTCATTCAACAAATAATTTAAAAATATTTTTGATTCTAAACTATTATCATAAAATTAATTTGCATCATTAATAAATTTAATTTTAAATTAACTTTTATTATTAAATTGAGACATAATGAAAAATTAAGCCCTTAACATTTACATTTTTTGTTAATTTGACTCTTATTCTTTTTCTAGCTCAATTTGACCCTCAACTTTTTAAAAATAGTCGAATTACTTTAATGGAAATACTGATTAAAATGTTAAATTTTTAAACATGACAACTCGTATGGCAATCCATGTGTACTTCATGCTAATTTTTTATTTTTTGAATGTTTTATAAAATTTAAATTATTTGTTGATATGACATATAAAACAAATAATGTAATGTCATAATAAAGTATATATAGACGGTCACACCAATATAGTTAAAAAATTAATATTTTAGTCAATATTTCTAATAAAAATAAATTAAATCTTTCTGAAAGATAAATAGTTAAATTTAACTCAAAAATAAAAATTAAATTGATAAAAAATAAAAATATTTAATGCTAAAGTAATCATTATGCCTTAAAACAAATTATAAAAATACTTTTTGGAAACATAAAGGACAAAACAACTAAACAAGGCAAAAGTAGCAACCTAACCTACCATGTTTCTGCTGAGTGTATATTTTCCATTTTCAACCATTTCTTCCCTTAAATACGAGTGTCAGATAGGATTTATACTGTTTGGCCCTTAAATATTTAATATTTCTATTCCAACATAAATATTGTAATAAATTGACTCTCAAATTATTTATCAAAATAATATGTTTTTGAATAATACTATAAATTTTATATATTTTATTTTTAAATTCTTATCATTGAAATCTCGAGATAATAAAATTCAATTGGTGACGATTTAAGGCTCGGGATTCTCAAATCATCATTAATGGTAATAATTTATTAAAATATTATTATTTCATATTATTTTGATAAATAGTTTTAAACACATATTATTTAAGTAAATGATTTAAATTTTTTATAATATTTAGGTAAAAAAAGCCTTCTTTGGCCCTCAAATTCTTTTTATAAAATTATTTAGAATTTAATTTAACATTTGATAATTTATTTATTTATTTTGTTAATTTAATTATTTTTATTAGTTCTTCAACCAATTAAATGTATTCATTTGTATTAATATCTCCATTATATGTTTATAAAGAAAACAAATAGATTTTTTTTCAAAATATATTTATATATATAATAAGGACGGGATAAGATTATTTCGGAATTGAACTCAAACTCTTACGCCTCATAGCATAATGTTCTTATTATCAAATTGTTGACATACTTTTAAATTGAGATTTTAACCTAAACAAAAAATTTTAACTTTTATTATACAATATCACATCTAAAATGAATATTTCATTTTTTTTTAAAATATATATTTTATAACAATGATATAAACTATCCAAACTTTTTAAAAGTATTCATTGAGAATAACATTCTAATTGAAATTTAATGTATAAATCGGTGACTTGATTAGTAGAAGGAACGTTTGGTGGGATTCGTCGGTAGACTTGAGTGGCGACACCAGAAACGGAGAGGGTGTTCACGTGGGGTGGGACCTTTCTGAAATGAGGAATGGGTTAGGTTCAGAGTCCAGGACCACCACATAGTTGGGCAATCTTCATCATAGTCCACAATGTTTCAAACAAATGATCAGTTGATCTACTGCATCAGATATTGGGGTTGATTCCTATCATCAAATTTTTATGTACATCTTTCATATGGCAATGACAGCCATACAAATGTATAAAAATGAATTTACGTTATCTGTACTTGAGTTTTTGCGATGGACCATCTCAATTAGTAGACATCTCAACTCTATTAAAAACCTTATTATTATTACTGTAATTTCAGTAGAATTGTTGGTCAAAAGGCGTTGGTAGCTGAACCTCACCTACCCAATCTGCCATCATAAATGGGAGCTTACGGTTGTTTCCACCACCAGCAACCACCTCATGAATCATTACAAGACTAGTCCACTAGGATTTCACGGGGATCCCTACACTTTGGTTAGACTACAACTTTCAGGCCTCAAAATTTTAAGTTGGAATCAGGAGAAGACTGTGCTCACAGGCAAACAATAATCTAAGATAATACTCACTTTAATAAATCCAATAGTGATAAACTGCATATCTGCGCTTGCTTATTATGTTAAGCATCTAATCTAAAATCAGTTGGGAGAGACCCAACTTAACTTTAAAGATCACAAACAATTCAGCATCTAACCTATATGAGATAATATCAGCATGCCAAAAGCTAAAAATTGGTAGCTCCATTGATCAATATTCTTTCAGAAGTATGAGTTAGCTGTGTCTGGTATCAGACAATGTCAGTTGTCCCAGGTTTGAGCTTGATGTCTTAACAGGAATAAGTCAGATTTCCCCATGTCCGTAGTTCAACACTGAGGCTACAATCATAGTTGGATACTTTGAATCCTTGATTGTTTCACGTTCTTTTATAAACCGCACTTGTCTGAATAAAACGTTGGATTGTCAAAAATAAAAATGAAAATGGGCACAACGAAATTAAAGGTCTTGGAATTTGGTGAGCGTTTTGTTTCGATATTTTGTACACTGCAACAACCAGTTTAAGTGACTGACAAGGGTTACAAACACATAAAGGAAGCCCATGGAGCTTAAACAGCTTAACTTTTTCTCTGCTGTTTAGTTGGCTTGCTTCTAGAACAAGTAGCAAGTATTTCCCCACTCTCTCCTCAGTGTCACCACCCAATACAAATGGCGGGTCCTGATTCCACCGCTGCGACGAAGAGCCATCAAGTAGGCGACACCTCCGCCAAGCTCAACAATCTCACCCTTCGAATTTGGCCCCCCACCCAACGGACCCGGGATGCCGTCATCAACCGTCTCATCGAGACGCTGTCCTCCTCACAATCCCTCCTATCCAAACGCTACGGAACTATCCCCAAAGAGGAAGCGTCCGCCGCTGCCATGTTGATCGAACAGGAGGCTTTCTCGCTCGCCGGGGCATCGTTCTCCGGCGAAGACGACAGCGGCATGGAGATCCTCCAGGTGTATTCCAAGGAGATGAGCAAACGTATGCTGGACACTGTCAAAGCTCGAGCTGCTTCCACTACGTCGACCGCCGATCCATCAGATTCGGCTCAAGTAGACTCGAATAACGCAGTAAGTGCGGGCGGTGAAGAGTTCATATCTTCGTCCACTAAGGCCGATGCTTGAGTTTCTCTATTTATCATTCAGGGTCATTTTTGTTCAACTTAGTAATTGGTATCTTGGGTTTTTCTTGAGGTCTGCTTCTAAATGTGCTTGATTATCATGGGTTGATTGTCTTTTTGCTGCTCAATTCATTGGCACAATGCAATTTAGAGAATGAAGGTGGGAGAAATTGTGTTCATTGATGATTTATTTTCCAGGAAACTCACCAGGGTTCAGTTTCATTACATGTTCTTCAATGATCTGTTTCATGCAATTTCAGTCACTAGTTTTACTTGAATTAGCTTCTCTTCTCAACATTTGGAATACAGAACAGTCGAACTGAAACTCTCTTTTAAAAACTTCTGACACGAAGCAATTTAAGCATGCATGGGATTCTATTGAAGAAACAAAGAAAAAGGGAAAAATGAGTATTAATTTATTTATAAATATAAAAATATTTTTATTAAAATGAACTTTTAATTTTTTAATTTTAAATTTTCTTTAATTTTTGAAAATTTAAGAATTAATACTAAAATTTTAAATTTTCTATAACATTATAAACTAATAATTAAATGATTAATTTTGTAGTTTACCAAAAAAACTAACCACAAAATGGTATTATCTTATCTCACTCATTGAATTTGAAAATATTTGAATCATATTAAATTCTTTTTGATTGAAAATTTTAGACTTGAATGAATTATTTATGAATTATGAGTAGGGTGATACATACTCTTTTAAAATCTAATAAAAAAATGAGATAAATGATAATATTTAAACATTGGTTGTGAAGTTAAATACCAACTATTAATCATGAATATTCGCACAATATAAAAATAAATATATTTATATATAATTTTAATGTATAATTAAATAAAATTTAAATTTTAATATATATAAGTATTTAAATTAATGTTCACCATTGCTAGACCCGTTGATGGGTCAGGTTAATTGTTCAAGCTCAAGGGTCTGTATGAAATTTAAGAGGATTTTGACAAAATTATTAGGTTTGAAAAATGGGCTTAGGCAAAAAAGAAATTAGGCATGTTTAAAATATGGACTTAACTCAGGTTTGAACTTTTTAGGTCCAAGCTCGGCCCGACGACTTGTTTTAAATTAGTAATTTTATAATATGTTTTTTATATATACTATAATTTAAATATTAAAAAAATGTTAAAGATGATTATATATAAAGTTTAATAAAGAAATAATATATTAAATTATTAAATATTAAATTAAAATAATATAAATATATATTTTTTTAAAAATTAAAAATAATGAGTAGTCCTAAAACGGGCTCAAATTAACCATTTACAAATATAGACGAACTTGATCAAAATTTTAAGCTTATATTTTGAGCTGAGCCGGGCCGAGCTTGAATAGACAGAAAGAATATTAATATTATGCATAAGTCTAACTTGTACCCGGTCTGATCTGATTCATGAACACCCCTAATAAACATCTTTTTATCAAATTTTATTTTAAGATTGTTTTTTTAAAACATATCCAAAGCATGTTTTATATAAATAAACAAATAAAAGGCCCAACCTTATAAACAAAATTAATGACTCTTAGTTTTTTCAATTAAAGATATCATGTGACGCAACACAAGCGTGGCATGTATGTGAAAAATAATAAAAAATAAAAATTAATAAAAGTTATAGAAAATTTATAAAATGGATTTTTTGTACGATAATTTTATAAATATTCTTTACTGAAATTTATATTTCTTTACATTTTTATGATTTTCTTACGACTTTATAAATTTATAATTCTATATATTTTATAATTTTTAATATTTTTCTAATTTTAATACTGAATTTTTTATTAAAATTGAATAATATTTATAGCTTTTATTGATTTTAATTTTTATAAATTTATTAATTATTTAATTATTTTTTTAAAAATTTTAAAGATTTTTTATACATCTTAAAGTTTAAGTACTCAAATAAGTATAAAAATAAAACAGGCTTAATTGGTTTTTTTATTTAAATTTGAGTGCTTTTTGTACTTTTAAACTTTTTTATATTTTTATTAATTGAAATATTCATGCTTTATATTTTCAAATTTAAATTTGACCAAACATAATTTTTATTTTTAATTTAAACATTTTAAATTAAATAATTAAATAATTTTTTGAAAAAAAACTCATAAATGAAGAATAGATTTGAAAAAAAAAAAAAAAGCAGAATAGACAAAGTTGTGAATTCATTATCCGAAGATGAAAAAGAAAACAGAGGAACCGTACAGCAGCACATCCATTTATCTTGTTTGTCCTCATTGATACCCAACAAAAGCGGCCCCAATAACCCTCACCCACCCCACCCAATGCCCTTTCCTTTTTTCACATTAAATCTCAACAACAACTTACCCCCAACTGTGAAGGCTCCAGCTTCTTTCAATGAAACGAATTTCCCCAGATTCTCCCTCCCCCCAACCAAATTGAAGAGAGTAAAGGAAGATCCCGAACCCGAAACTGAGGTGGTTCATGAATTTGGATGAAAACCTTTTGTACGAGGTTCTGAAACACGTTGATGCCAGGACCTTAGCAATGGCCTCCTGCGTTAGTAAGCTGTGGCTCAAAACTGCCAGAGACGAGCGTCTTTGGGAGTTGATCTGTACCGGGCACTGGGCTAACATCGGTTGTGGAACCCAAAAGCTTAGATACGTGGTTTTACCTCTCGGTGGTTTCCGCCGTCTCCACTCCCGTTACCTTTGGCCGCTTTCCAAACCCCAAGCTGCTTCACCTTTGCCTTGGGCTCCGCCCAAGATTATAAACTCCAAGCCGCCTGCTCGGTGGGGAAAAGATGAGGTTCACCTTTTTTTGTCTCTTCTGATCTCTATACAGTATTATGAGAAGATGCATTTCACAAGCAGGCGCAGATAATTGTATTATTGGGCTTTTGTTTTACGTTTGGATTGGTTCTTATTTTCTTATATTTAGCTTGGGATTTTTCATTTGTATTTAAGCTGGTGAAGTAGCTGTGTGATTCTGTTGTAATTTCAAGTATGAAAATTGAAAAAATTGTTTCTTGAATTTATGATTATTACATATAATGTTGTGGTTTCCAAAGATGTTTGTGTCAATATTATTAAGTTCTCACATTTCACCAACTAAAAATGACGCCAATAATTTATATAAATTGTTGAGTGTTTATTTTACCGGTTAATTTCAGTCTATTTATATATTACAATTATTATTTATAAATATGACATGTTAAGTAGATCTTCATGTATAATGATACATACTTTATTTTAGAGTTAATATACGTATATTTGAAGTGGATTCACATACATAAGGCTCGCATCATGTGTAGGCAAACTCATATTACGTATTATGTCTCTTCATATTGGGCGCAAACTCATATTACGTATTATGTGTCCTCATATTGAGCTCGCCTATGCTATAGATGTACGAATATTGTGCATGTACAAACCCATACTGAGTGTGAGTCAAGACCCGACAGACTAGCGAGTCACATTAGTAAATATCATAACAATAATTCTCAGCTAACTGCCATTCAACACAATGGCATGTTGACTTCCTAGCTGAAAAATAATTTTGGGTTTTCTTTTTTATTTGAGTTTATAGAGATTAATTCTGTCGAGATTTGTGATTGCTCAATTTAACCATGTTATCTTCAAATTTTATTTATGAATTATTTTCTTGAAAATATAATGTAACAAACCATTACTTTCAATACTTGTTGGTAGTTGTTATTTTAATCAAAATATAAACATTCTGTCATTCAAATTAAACCATCCAATGAAAAAGTGGTAAAAATTTGATATCTTAAATACTTATTTATTCTTTTGATATCTCATTCAACTCAACTTAAAAATAATCAAGATTCAATTTAATTACATGATATTTTATAATCTTAAATAAAAAATATGTCGTTCTCTCATTTTAGTTATTAATTTTTTAATTCCTAACTTTTTATTGATGAAATGTTTTGGACATAAAAAAATTGATTGAAACTTCTAACCAATCATAAACTGTGTTCAATCAATTATTAGCAATTATTAAAAATAAAAAAATTAAAGAATAATTATAAAAAAATTTAATATAACAAAGCCCAACAACAGTGGGATTGATTTTTGCCCAATTTCTTTTTGGATTTTATGTATAGATAACATTATAAAGATAACAATTCTAAGAAGCTTGCAACTATTTTAAAATATTGTAATATTGTTTATAATTAACTTTCTATCATTTTAGAAGATTTTAATAAATTTTAAAAAATTAATGATTTTTCTAAATGTATTTGGTTTTATAATTACTTTTCTTTTTCTTTTTTCTTTTTGTATTTTTTATTTTTAAAAATTATTTTATTTCTAATAATGACATATCGTGATGTTATTACATCATACGTAACAATTTGTGATTAGTTAAATGTCTTAATTGGTCTTTTTTAACATAAAAGGATTGAATCAATAAATGGTAAAATATGTTAACTATATAAATATAAATATTATTAATTCTTCTATCATTAATGAAATAAAAAAAATCATAAATATGTTATAAGGACACGTATCAATGTCTTAATCTCTCTATGTAGTTTTTTTTCTTTGTAGGAACAAAATAATTATATATATACATATGAAAAACTACACAACAATTTAAAATGTTTACGAGCATGATTGAGATTATAACAAGTGGTTGTATGGTAAATAAAAATAGATAAAACTTGAATATACTAGATTATGGTACTGTAGTACGTCCATTATGTAGGTGAGATTTGTTTATTATAATTTTAAAGAATTAATATAATAATTAAATATAATTTTATTGAAATGATAAAATTGAAATGTCAAATATTTTAATATTTTAGATTCCAATCTTAATATTTTTTATATTTTATATGAAATTTTATTAAAATAAATGAAGTTTTAATAATTTTAGACTTGATTGAGACCGGTTGATAAGTAACACTAATTTAGTTAAAATCTTAAATATATTTATACTAGATTTATATAAAATAAATAATTGAGTTATACGTGAAATGGCAAAGTGTTTATGGTTAAACATTCTTTAAGCTTGGGTTTAATCCTTAAAAATTGTATGTTTAGTTATTTTATTTAAATATTTCATATAAAACTAATAAAGACCAAAACACCATTATCTTAATATTCAATTCTTTATCAACTGTTATGTTAATTTGTGACATCAATTAAATGTAGAGGTAGGAAAAACTTGATTTAATTCGAAAAAAAATTGAAAAAAATTGGATTTCAAATTAATTGAATCGAGTTATTCAAATTATTCGAGTCAATTCGAATAACTCGATTCGAGTTTCGAGTTCAAGTCGAGTTGAAATTTACAATTCAAATAATTCGAATAACAAATGAGTGTAAATACTCTTTTGGTCTCAGTCAAATTTAAAAATGAATAAATTAGTCTATCTCTCAACAAAAATTACAAAAAAAATTCAAAATAATTTTAAATTTCAAAATATTTGTAAAATTTTCAAAATTTATATATATATTTTTATAAAATTATAAGAATTCTAGAAAATTTATAAAAAAATAAAATAATAATTTTAGAGATCTAAATTAATTAATTAATTAATTGTACAAGTTTATAAGATTAAAGTATCTTAATTTCTTGTTATTTTGCTTTGAAAAATGTTTTCAAATATATATAATTTTAAATTTATGTGCTCTAATATGGAATTAGTTATATTTGTAACAATATTTTAATTTAGCATGTTTAGTTTTTAATTTAACTCAAATAATTTAACTCGATTCGATTCGACTTGACTCGAATTTCATTAAATTTGCCTCAATTCGAAAAAATGTCAAATTGAACTAGAATGATAAAATAAGATTTTTAAACTCGATTAACTCGAAAACTTTTTACTTGATTCGATCAAATGATTACCTCTAATTAAATAATATATTTTATATATAAACAAAATTATTTTAACCAGTTAAATTGAGAATTGAGTGAAGTATGGGTACAGATAGCAGAGACCTGTCGGCGTGGTAATTTTGCAAGACATTTTGAATGGTGCATGAAGACTTTTGGAAGTGTAAAAGTCAGGATGATTTCTATTCTCTTTGTCTTAAGGGGATGGAAAAGGGGTGGTTGCGTATGGTTATTCGTCTCCACTCAATTTCACGTATTATTTTCTAAAAAGGTAATAAATAAATTTAAGTGCCAAATACCGGAAAACAACACATAACATCGTCAGTACCAAACGTAAAAATGAGAAACATTCTGACATTGACTAATGACACTTGAAAGTTCTTGCATTCACGTTTTTACAACAAATTATGTGAAATTTCCACAGCTAAAAAGTTATCAAGAAATGTCAAAGGGCAACTACCAAGCTTTCCTAAAACACGCGGCTTTGAATTGATAAGAAACACTGCTAGTGATCGAATTTGGAAGAGAATGAAATGGTACAAACAAGTTGATTTCCCGATGGTAAAGTTGAGAAGATGCAGGTAAATTGGTGCAAAGAGCTGAAGTTGGTGAAGAGAATATTGGGTCCATGACATGAATTTTGCAGCCCAAGAAATATTCATGGCCACCAAGTGTTTTAAATCCATGCTTATCATATTGTTCCTGTTCCTCGGGTTAACATCGTCAGCCATTCCATATCTAAGCCAAGGTTCGTCTCTGTCTGTGGAGAATCCAGGTGATGTTTTGATATCGTCTAACGGCATGTTCTCCGCTGGCTTTTACCCCGTCGGCCAAAACGCTTATTGCTTCTCCATCTGGTTCACCAAGCCTTGCCATGACGGTAGTCACACTCTAGTTTGGATGGCAAACCGGGATGTGCCTGTTAATGGAAAGCGATCAAAGCTGTCCATACTCGAAACCAATGAAATCATCATAACCGATGCCGAACCCGTAATCTGGACGATCAATAAGTCAGTTAAAGATGGCTCTTGGTCGCAGTTGAATCTCCTTGATTCAGGTAATCTCGTTCTCCAAACTCGAGACAATCTTACTCTTTGGCAAAGCTTTGATTCACCAACTGATACGCTTCTCCCTGGACAACCCCTCAATCAACACAAAAGGCTAGTATCAGCACGAAGCCGAACTAACCATTCTTCAGGAAAATACAGGTTGTTGTTTGACGATGATAATGTTCTTCGTCTTGTCTTGAATGGTTCCGACACATCCAGCATCTATTGGCCGGATTCAACCATCTTGGACTACCACCAAGGTAGAACTAGATACAATTATAGCAGAACCGCAGTGTTGGATTCTTCAGGCTATTTTACATCTTCTGACAAAATGGAGTTCAGATCAACTGATTTTGGTATTGGACCTTGGAGAAGATTAACCCTTGATTTTGATGGTAACCTTAGATTATACAGTCTCGAAGAACAGGGGGTTTGGTTTGTGACATGGCAAGCTATGTCTAACTCCTGTAGGATTCATGGAGCCTGTGGACCAAATAGTATATGTAGCTATGATCCAGGTTGGGGTCCCAAGTGTGGTTGTCCCCCAGGGTTCAAGATGAAAAACCATGCGGATTGGAACGATGGGTGCGAACCAGAATTTGAGCTTTCATGTAATGATGATGTCAACTTTGTTCAACTTCGTCATGTTAACTTTTTTGGCTACCATTACGACAACCTCCGGAATTACACCTTCCAGGAGTGCCTCCGAGTTTGCTTGGATTCATGTTGTAAAGCTTTTCAATATAGATATTTCCCAGAAGATGGTGCCTATCGCTGTTATTCAAAATGGGAATTGCGCAATGGTCATCGTTACAATAGCTACAGTGGAACCCTTTACTTGAAACTCCCCAAATCATTCCCTTACAACAACAAACCTGTTCGGGAATTCAAATTAAATTGCTCCAACAAGCAGACAAGACAATTAGACAGACTTTATCTTAAGAAAACAGGATATGAAACATTGAATATTTTGATTTGGTGCGCTTCTATAATTGGATTGCTTGAGTTGATGTGCGTCTTTCTGGTGTTCGTTTTCTTGTACAGAACAGGGGAAAGTCCCGATGCATCGACGATGACATCAGGGTACCTTGTGGCTGCAACTGGATTCAAAAGATTCACATACAGTGAGTTGAAAAAGGCAACACGCGGTTTTCATGAAGAGATTGGACGGGGAGGAAGTGGGGTGGTTTACAAGGGAGTTTTACCGGATCAACAAATTGCAGCCATTAAACGACTTAATATTGAAGCACATCAAGGAGAGGATGAATTCCTCGCAGAAGTGAGCACAATCGGCAGGCTTAATCACATGAACTTGATTGAGATGTGGGGATACTGTGCAGAGGGGAAGCATAGGCTTTTAGTGTATGAATACATGGAAAATGGATCGTTAGCAAATAACCTCATGTCTAATTCACTTGATTGGAAGAGAAGGTTGGATATTGCGGTGGGCACCGCCAAAGGCCTGGCTTATTTGCATGAAGAGTGCTTGGAATGGGTTCTGCACTGTGATGTAAAGCCTCACAACATACTCTTGGATTCCAACTATCATCCTAAAGTGTCAGATTTTGGATTATCCAAACTACTGAATCAAGACAGTCCTAAAGGTTCAGGCTTCTCCAAGATTAGAGGAACAAGAGGTTACATGGCGCCTGAGTGGGTTTACAATCTTCCCATCACTGCCAAAGTCGACATATATAGCTATGGGATTGTGTTGTTGGAAATGATGACAGGGAAGAGCCCAAGTGTAGGTGTCCCTGTTGTTGGAACCAATGGAGAGAAATGGCACCAAAGATTAGAAACTTGGGTGAAAGGGAAGAAGATGGGTGCTTCTGCAACATGTTGGGTTGAAGAGGTACTGGACCCTGCCATGGGCTACGATTATGACAGAAATGAACTGGAAAATCTACTGGAGGTGGCAATCAAATGTACAGAAGCCGATAGACATGGAAGACCATCAATGAGCCAAGTAGTTCAAATGCTTGTGAGGGGACGAAATTGATGCTAAGCAACGCAATAACATGACTGCCAGGAGACCCTGACAGATAGGCCTCAGCATCTTTTCAATAATCTTTCAACATATTACCTCTTTTTCAGTGTCGATTGGTTTATTATTCAATGATTCTATTTTGACGTGAAATTATGACTTTATTCAAACTGATGTATTCTGTTCTCATCCCAGGTAAATCCCTTGACGACTCCATATATCTACCTACTTAAGAAGCTGTGGTTTTTCGAAAATAAGAAGCAAAATTATTACAGTTAAAGTTTCAATTACTTTTGAAAGATTAAAATATGTTGCTATAAAATTTGAGATTTACTTTCTATATAAAAAAAAGAAGTTAGAAATTAAGTTTTGTAATTTTTTATTTAAAATCTTAACTCAATCACTAATATCATAAATATTTTTTTTGTTAAAATCATCAATTTAACATGTTGATTAAGTGCTTTGTCTACATGTTGTATAATTGATGGAAAATAAATATATTAACAAATTTTAACAAAAACTACTAACGACAGTATTGATTAGAATAGGATTTTTAAATTGAAAAGTAGGAGGAATAAAATATTAACTTTTAAAATACAATGACCAAATTTCAAATTCTATAAAAGTATGAGGACTAATAACATATTTTAACATTTTTGAAAATACGAGATCTAACATTTTTGGATTTGTGAAATTGTCTCAATTGATTTTCAAAACTATATATGAACTTTGGTCTAATATACAACTTGATATATGAACTTTAATTTAGTGCAATTACACACATAAAACTTTAGTTACAGTTCAAATATATATATATATCATTTGATTTTGATTCAGTTATGTATATTTAAAAAAATAAAAATAAATACATCAACTTATTTTTATATTGAATAAATGTAGTTATTTGTATATAGAACATGTTAATGTAAAATAATGTTATGTCGGTAATTATGTTAGTAATTTGTGAACATTAAATTCAATTAAAATTAACATTTATATCTTGTTTGGTTGCTTGTATAATAACATAAGAAAAAATATTTATTACATATGTCTTACAATAGTTAGATATATAAAAATAATTAGAACAAATTTAAACTTGGAACTAAAAAGATTAGGAAAAACTGTAATGGCCTAAATTCAGGGTTATCGGAACAGTTGTTTCATAACCACAAATTCGATTTAAAGAGAAATTTATTTTAATTTTTTGCATGAATATTGATATGATAGAAAAATCGTATGAAAATATCGATAGAATTTTTTTTTTTACCAATTTAGTGGTTATATAAAAAAAAAAGAAATTATTGAAGAAAATTGGGTAAAAACAAGGTATCGAGACCTCAATCTCGTAAAAATAAGTCGAAAATATTTTTATAAATATTTATGAAATGTTAGTAATATGATATTAAAATTTCGTTAGAAAATTTTTACGTTTGGATAGTAATTAAGTGAAAAGGACTAAATCGAAAAGGGTGTAAAAGTTACTATAAGGATTAAATAGCTCAATTGTTAAATGAGGAGGGAATAATTTGCAAATAAGCCCAAAAGAAGATATTTTGGGTGGCATAAGCTGAGAAAAATCAGGAGAATTAATGAAAAAATGGCAAGATGGGAAAATAATAAAATTTACTAAAATAAAATTGGGACCAAATTGGAATATTTAGAATTCTCTTCATATTTTCATCATTATCATCATAAAAAAAGGTCATAAGGGTTTATTCAAGCTGTTATTTTATAATTATTGTACCAAGTGAGTTAATTCTTGCCTCTTTCTTATAATTTTTTGTGTTTTTAAGACTTTTACAACTAGGTCCTACTATTAAATTCAGTAGTTTTTGATTTCATGGATGAAATTGAAAGTCACCATCATTGATTTCTGTAATCTTATGATGAAATAGCATGAAATTGAAGTTTTAATTTGTTTATGAGATGATTTTATTAGGTAATTTCAATAGAAATTGATTTTTAAAACCTAATTGTAAAAAAGTTTAGAATTAAAGTCTAGTGCTGAAATTCTGATTCCCAAAGATTATAATGTAGTTTGAAGTGATAGAATAAAGTGTTAATTGAGAAAGATCATCTCAATTGAGAGGTTAATCAAGTAGGGACGAAATTATCATTTATTAAAAGCTTAGGGGAAAATGGTAATAAATATCTTGCACTAAAACAGTTTTGGACAGCAGCAGTAGACTAAATTTGAAAAATCACCATAAATTATGGATATCGAATTAAAGGATAAACAAAATATGGAATTAAATCTTATTGAGTCTAGTTTCTCATAGAAGAAACGGTATAAGAAATGGAATTGTAAATCATGATATATAATAAATTTTGTGAGTCAAGGTCGGAATGAATTCGGATTCCCTGTTCTGAATTTGTAAAATCATAAAAAATTGTAAAAAAATAATTATGGTTGAAATTTACATGTATAAATTATTAATGAGTCTATTTTCAATAAAAACAAACGGAAACATCATCCAAAATTTTTTACTAAGAGATAATTAATTTTTAGTAAAGAAAGGTCGAAGCTGTTAGATAGCTGAACAGGGGTAAGTTTGAAGATTTTACTATACTTATTGGCTGTACCAAAAATTCTGAAAATTTTATGATAGAAAGGTATTTGAGTCTAGTTTCAGAAACATCAAGTGGTTTTTAATTTGGAATTTTGTAGCTTGAGATATAAATAATTTAGTGACTATGACTCAAGTAGATAGATTTGAATGAACTATAAATAATAATGGAAATATAGAGAATGTTACATATGAATATGAAATGTATTAAATTGATGATTAAATTTATTTATTTAGATCAGGAAAATTCAAATACAAAGCTAGATTGAGGAAAAGAAAAAGTTCGGGGATCGGTAAATTTTTATATACGAACAAGTATCGAGGTAAGTTCGTGTAACTTGAATTATATTCTTAAATGCTTTAAATGTATGTTATTAATGTGAATATGATTTGAATGTTCATTTTATGAAAATTGATAAAACATTGATATATTTGATAAAAAGGGGAAGAAATCCTGAATGAAAGGAAAATTCGATGGATCTCTGAAAAGGAATTGATAGTAAAAAAGATCTAGCTCGGACCGGTGATCCTATCCTGATATAGCCCTCCCGAAAAATATGTGTAAAATGGATTTAGCCCAGATGGGTAATCCGAATTAGGGTCTGAATTTTTCCTGGACTGGTAATTCAGATCCAAGCTCATTAGAGTAATTGTCGTTGTAGGGGATTTAGCCTGAACTAGTAATCCCGACAATACTCTATGAGTTTATATTACAGGGGATTTAGCCTGGACTGTTCTCTCTGAAATAGAAATGCGCGCATGATGCGGTCGTGGAGAGCATCAAAAATATCCTATCCTTATAAAATATTGAAAATAAAAAATAATAGTATAAGGGAAGTAGGGTCAAATCCTCAGGGACCGGATTTGCACAATTGCTTATCCTCGGAATCCTAGTCAGAATCGTGCCCAAGAAAACCTGCGTACCTGGAAAAGAAATAAAAAAAAAAACAAAATTAAAAGTTTTGATCTAGAAAAATAAAATAAAAACAGAATTAAAAGTTTTGATTGAGATTTCGAAAATTAAAAATAATAGAAATAAATAAAGTTGAGGAAAAGGTGTTCTTATGGAGAGATTCCAGCCTCCGGTTGTCTCGATCCGCCTTAGATTCAATTCTCAACTTTTAGGTGATCCTTCTCAAACAAAATAAGCCAGTTATAGTGGAATAGGACGCCTATGACCACTAGCTCCAAGAATTTAGACTACAAATTAGCGAAACATGACTCTAGCCAACAATCCCTTCTGTGAGATTATCTTATGCTAAATCATTACTTCTCAATGGGGAAAAACAAATAAAAATAATGGACATAGAATTTTTTATTGAAATATAGAAAGAACAAAAAGACTAAGAGAGTGTTACAGCAAAAGATGGACGACATTTGTGTCACTTCATCCCCTATTTATAGTACTAAGAAACCTAGCCTATTCCTAATTAAATTCTAAAAGATAAATACAAATAAATAAAGATAATTAAATATAATTAAAGATAAATGAAAATAAATCCTAAAATTAAATCTAAATAATAATTCTTAATAATTATCCTAATATAATTAAACATTAAATAGAGTCTTGTACTATAAAATCTCTTCTTTTGCACTTTTGCCCTTATGTTCCATACTTGCATTTTTGGCACCACCTTTTTCCCTATGTCGCATGTTGGCCCATTGTATTTTCAAATTTGCACTTTTTGCCATTAAATTTCCTTTTACCTCCAATTTAGTCCCTGAAAGATAAAAGACCATAAATAGCTCAAATTAGTAGGGCCATACTCAAAATAAACATGCAATTAACACATAAAAATATGTCGTTCTAAAGTATTATCAAATTCTCCCTACTAAGCTCATGCTTGCCCTCAAGTATGGTTCCTATCCAATGTGAAGTTTAGAAATTGCCATGAAAGAAGTATCACTCCAAAGTTTTATAAAAATTAGTCAAAATGCATATGAAAAATAAAGAGAACCCTTAGCTTGTTTTAAGTAAAATTGAAAAAATATTCAAATTAACACACACAAAAATGAAGATCGATTTGGATTATTTCATGAGAATTAGGTAATTTATCAAACCTATCAAGACACCCTATTTATTTCTACCTCTAGTCCCCACATTTTATTAATACATATTTTTTTCTATTTATTTTTTTAAAATTTTAAATTAATTAATTAATTTATTTATTGTTGCTTAAGAATATATTGAATCTTTTGACGCGAAGAGAGATGACAGTCAAGCACCCCACCCTGGTTACTCAGCCCAACATACTCCTAATTTTTATTTTTCTTAAGAACATATCGAACCTTTTAACGCGAAGAGAGATGACAGCCAAGCACCTCACCCCGGTCACTCAGCCCAACACATTCTTAAAAATTAATTCTGGTTAGCCGAGTTTTACCTAACACGTCACACAACCTTTTGACGTGAAATAGGATGACAACCCAAGCACCCTACCCCTGTTACTTAGCTAGACACGTCTTAGGTTGCACTCATAACCACAGAAACATTATTATTAAATGAAATTTTAATTTTGGAGGACTTAGGAGCAACAATCAAGTGTCAAAAATAAGTTTCAGCTGTCACCTTAATAGTCATGAACATATTTTAAACATGCGATTATATTAAGTGTCCTCTTTTCATTTAGACTTAATCAAATTTACTAAAAGCAAAATAGGGTTAACTCTATTAATCATAATTATTTTAACATAATATAAATAAAAAATAGTGGAGATGAAATCAATTATAGCAAAATCATAGTTTTATCAGAAGACAAAAATCATGCTTGTAGGTTAAACAGTGAGCAATTCTTGGTAAAAATCTTGGGCATGAAAAGAGGCAGAATATTCTAAAAAATTAAATGTGGGCAGAAATGAGCATAAGGTAGCAGCAACAGCAACAAAACACTAAAAATAGTAGATAAATGACAGAAATAATGAAGAATGCCTCCCCCTACTTTAAACACATTGTCCTCAATGTGAAAGAAAAAGGAAAACAAATATTTGAAAGAAAAAAAAATTTTAGGAAAACTCTCCATGTAGTCACTGTCGTTCATGCATAGCTAAAAGGAGGAGAAGGTTCGGCATCGCATAGAGGAGAGGAAGGAGGGGAAGGCGTTCGTTGGCTAAGTTGACGTGTTGGGGCACCGAGAAGCGGTTGTTGATGGCGAAGGGTGGTTCGGCGGGAGCTCAGCTGCGGATCCTTACCATGGCGCTTGAAAAATCAATGGTGGATGGGGTAAGGAAGAAGGTGTAGCTGCTGGTAAGGGTTTGTGTGATAAATGGGATAAATTGTTAGGGTTTGGGGGTGTATAGGATGGTTGTTTAGCTGCAGGCTGAGTTTTTGGAGGCAGGTTTTAGGTAGTCATGGGACAGGGACGCACTATTCCTGATTGGAATAAGGATAGGATAAAGGCTGTTTGTTAAAATATGTCAATTCTTGAGTTTTTTTTATGTCGGTTTATCTAGATAGAAGAAAAGAAATTTATTAATATCCAAAAAATAAAATAATAAAATAATAATAAAAAGAAAGAGTAATAATAAAATAAAAAAAAAAAATTTGGTTGCCTCTCAACAAGCGCTTGTTTAACGTCGCTAGCTTGACGCCTCAACTAGTATTGGGGCTATTCTAGCTGAATTTTTTTGTCTGTATAAGCTTGGAAATTCTCTTTTTTTTTACTACATCCACCATATTCAGATTCAACCGTATTTGCGCCTCTCGCCTTGGCTTCGTGTTTTCCTTAAAGAAAATCTAATGTGTGATTGTCAAAGGGGTTAATCTCTTTTAAATCGGCAATGGTTTCATTATTCTTCAAAAATGTGTGTTTGAAATGCTCAGGAAGTGATTATAATTTCAAATCTGGTGCCTGTATAACAGAAGGTAAAAGTTTAGTATCCATACGAGCCAACAATTTATTAATAGAAAAATTATCAAACATTATTTTAGATTTATCTTTATAAGATGACTCAAAAGTTTTTCTACTAATGAGTCAATTATGTCGACAGGGTTTATGTTCACGATTTCGCTTGTGTGACTAATAACATCATAAACATTAAACTTCACGATCTCTCATTCAAACTTCATCGTGAGAGTTTCGCTACGCACGTCAATCTTAGTATTTGCAGTATTAAGGAAAGGTCGCCCTAACAATATGTCTAAAGACCCGGGGAGCTTTATCCTCTTCCATTTTTATTACATAAAAATCTGTAGGGAAAATAAGTTCGTTAACTTTCACTAATACGTCCTCGAGGACTCCTTCGGGATGCACAACAGACCTGTCTGCCAACTGTATGATAACACCTATTTTCGTCAAAACATCCGCGTTCAGTGATTTATAAATAGAAAAAAGCATGACATTTATGGAGGCCCTTAAATCACACATAGCCTTTTTTATTCCCAAGTGCTCTATTTTGCATGGTATTACGAACGTGTCCTTATCTTTGCATTTCGCTGGCATCTTCCACTATAACACTGTGGATACATTCTTATCAGCGTTTACCCTTTCATTACATGTTAATTTTTGCTTGTTGGTGCAGAGCTCTTTAAGAAACTTGGCATATCGCGAAATTTGTTTGATTGCATCCAACAGTGGTATGTTAATCTCGACATTTCTGAATGTTTCGAGAATCTCCTTGTCCTCTTTACCTTTACGACACTGGTATAACCTTCCTAGAAATAGAGGTTGAATTTTAGGCAATAGAGGTTTCATTCGAAACTGTTCATCATTCTCGGGCTTTTCTTGGGCGAAATCTTGGCTGAGATTTCTATTAGGAATTGGTTCCAGTACCTTTCCACTTCACAACGTCATTGTATTTGCGCGTTGTCTTGGATTAAGTTCTGTTTGTGACGACAGCTTTCCTTGATAGTTCAATTTCTCAATTGATATGGTTAATTCTCTTATAGATGCCTTCGTTTCTTTTTAGAAATTAAGAGTTTGCTGTTGGAAATCAAAGACATTAGCTACTAATTTCTTGACCATAGTTTCTAGAGAAGTATCTGAATCTCGTGGCTGTTATGGAAACTAATTTTGGTATAGCTGATTATACCGTGGGTTGGCCCCATAACTCAAGTTAGGATGGTCCCTCCATCCTGGGTTATAGGTATTAGCATAGAGGTCATATCGCCTTTGTAGTGCTCTAGGAAAGTTTCCCACAACATCCAAATGAGCCATAGTATCATCATACAGACTAGGGCATGCATCCGTTGTATGTTCAAGTGTAGCACAGATTCCGCATAGCCGGGTTGATTTTGCTTTTTTACAATAAGAGAATTCAAAATATTAGCAAGTCTATCAACTTTATCTTCTAATGTCAAATTACTTAGTTGGTGAACTCTTCTAGGGGGCTCAGGATTGGCTCGAAATTACTGAGTATTTACAGCCATTATGGATATCAAGTCCCTTGCTTGTTGGGGAGTCATGTTGACCAACGCTCCTCTACTCGCGGCATCTACCATGTTCATCTTTATGAGTTCTAAGCTTTCATAAAAATATTGGAAAAAAGATTGTTCCGTTATACCGTGTTGTGGGTAGCTCGCACACAGCTTCTTAAATCGCTCCCAGTAGTCGTAAGGAGACTCTGTTTCTTTTTTCCTTATTCCAACTATCTCCCTTCTTAACTCTGCTGCTTGTGATGCTGGAAAAAACCTGTTGAAAAATAAACGAGAAAGATCAGCCCAAGTTGTAATAGATCCAAGAGGTAAATAAAATAGTTATTTCCTAGCTGAATCTGCTAGGGAAAAAGGAAACACGTAGTTTAATTTGATCCTCAGTTACCCCTTAAGGTTTTATACTAAGGCAAACCAAATAGAACTCTTTCAGATGTTTGTGGGGATTCTCGTTTGCAACCTACGAAAAGTTGGTAGTAGCTGGATTAAGCCTGACTTTAATTCAAAATCAATATCCATAGCAAGATACGCAATGCACAATGGCAGTTGTTCTGCAGGAGCTTCGACCAGTTGTCTAATTGTTTGAGCCATTAGTTGATGTGCTAGATTCGGGTTTTCGTTAACCCTAGCGTTAAGCACTTCTTCTAGGGAATCAACTGCTACTTTTTCACTTTCAAATGTTTGAGTAGGGTTTTCATTAACCCTAGACTTTACTTCGTCATCGATTTCGATTTCTGGTGGTGGGTTACTCTGAGTCCCAACCACTCCTAACTGCTTTTTCCGTAACTTTGTCTCCTTGCGATTGGCTCTCGCAGTCTTCTCTATTTTCAAATCAAACGCAAGAGTACCTAGAGCAGATCTGGTCATAAGAAACAAAAAAAAAATATTAGTATTACTGATCACCGGTAACAGCGCCAAAATTTGATGCGGTCGTTGAGAGCACAAAAAATATCTTATTCTTATAAAATATTAAAAATAAAAAATAATAGTATAAGGGAAGTAAGGTCAAATCCTCAGGAACCAGATTTACACAATTGCTTGTTTCTTGGAATCTTAGTCAGAATCGTGCCCAAGAAAACCTGCATACCTGGAAAAGAAATAAAAAAAAACTCAATTAAAAGTTTTGATCTAAAAAAATAAAATAAAAACAGAGTTAAAAGTTTTGATTGAGATTTCGAAAATTAAAAATAATTGAAATAAATAAAGTTGAGGAAAAGGTGTTCTTATAGAAAGATTCTAGCCTCTGGTTATCTCGATCCGTCTTAGGTTCAATCATTGGCTTTTAGGTGATCATTCTCAAACAAAATAAGCCAGTTATAGTAGAAGAGGACGTCTACGACCACTAACTACAAGAATTTAGACTTACAATTTAGCGAAACCTGACTCTAGCCAACAATCGCTTATGTGGGATTATCTTATGCTAGATCATTACTTTTTAATGGCGAATCCCAAGCCATTTTGTCTATTGGGCTCGCCAACCTTTGACGCAGTAAGCTAACGAACCGACTGCGCAACCTTCCCAAAACATACAAAGCGGTTGCCTTTACACACGTTGAAAAGATCACCTTTGAAGGGACATGGACAGAAACGTCAGCCCCGTAATGCGGAGAAGCGATGAATATTCATCTAGAAGGCTAAGTACAGATCCTAAGCCTCATGAACCCTTTTTGGGGAATTTTGACAACCTTCGGCTAGATAGATTTAATGGCTCATGATTTTTTGAGGAAAAACAAATAAAAATAATGGAAATAGAATTTTTTATTGAAATATGAAAAGAACAAAAAGACTAAATTTATGGTGGAGAGAGTGTTACAGCAAAAGATGGACAAAATTTGTGTCATTTCATCCCCTATTTATAGTACTAAGAAACCTAGCCTATTCTTAATTAAATTCTAAAAGATAAATACAAATAAATAAAGATAATTAAAGATAATTAAAGATAAATGAAGATAAATCCTAAAATTAAATCTAAACAATAATCCTTAATAATTATCCTAATATAATTAAACATTAAATAGAGTCTTGTGCTATAAAATCTCTTTTTTTGCACTTTTGCCCTTATGTCTTCCATACTTACATTTTTGGCACCATCTTTTTCCTTATGTCGCATGTTGGCCCATTGTATCTTCAAATTTGCACTTTTTACCCTTAAATTTCCTTTTGTCTCTAATTTAGTCCCTGAAAGATAAAAGACCATAAATAGTTCAAATTAGTAGGGTCATACTCAAAATAAACATGCAATTAGCACATAAAATATGTCGTTCTAGAGTATTATCAACGCACATGAATATGACTTGATGGATCCGAATTTGTACACTAAAGTGTACACCTGAAAATCCATCGAAATTCCGAGAAATTCAACGGGATAAATATGGAAAAATAACAAGAGAATGGAAATCATGGTATTGATGAGCAAATCAATCATGGTATATATTATTGATATATGGAAATTATTGGACTAACTTGAATGTTGAGTTTGTGCATGTTATGGTAATAATGCATTGAATGGATGTATGAATGTTTATTGCATTGTAATTAGGTAAGTATAATTCTTGTTACATGAGTTTACTAAGCACAAAGTGCTTATCCTGTTTCCTTTTCCTCTGTTTTGTAGTGTTAAGAGCTCAGAGGTCGGATTCGGTCGGAGATACATCACACTATCAACCTCAAGATTTCAGTATATAGAGAAACTTTATTTTGGAAATCAATGGCATGTATAAGCTAATAAAGTAAATGTTAATGTGAAATGAATGTAAGGTTAGCCATTGGTATGGCTAACAAATCTTAGTTTTGGTATGTGATGAGGTTATCTTATAGATATGCTTGAATCTATCTTGAAAATATGTTGAAATGGATTGGTTGGTTTAGATTGGTCTCGGTTTAAAATTGCAGGAAATGTTAGATATTTATAAAGGGGTTATATTGAGTTAAAAAAAAAACTTTGAGATTTTGTAAAAAATTTCTTATGGTTTCAATTTAATCCCGGTTTAGTCTCGATGTATGTTTTGGGCTTCGGAGGCCCATCTAAGGGACGTCATGACATGTTTCGATAAATGAATAGTATTTAACTCGTAATAATGAAAAATTAATTCGGTAAACTCTGGTAATGCCTTGTACCCTATTCCGGCGACAAATACGGGTAGGGGGTATTACAAAAACACTTGTGAAAAAATAAAACAAGGTGAATAAATAATACTCCTACCAAATATAATATTAATAAATATATCATTGCACATTAAATCAAATTTAATGTATAGTTTTGAACTTTATCCCGTTCGATTCCATTTTAATTTTATTTTGTTAGATTGTTCAAATTTAACATTGTTAAAACGAAAACTCTCTCTAAAAATCTCACTATGATTGTATAAAACAAAGATGTTTTTTTTTCCTTATAAAGTGTAAACATCCTTTTATAAATATTAAGTCAATTTAGATTCAAATCCTGACTCAGTTAAAAAAATTAAGATACTATAGTTTTTGCTATCTCGATTATATCATTTCAACCAAGCCACATTTCACTTTTATATCAATTTTTAATAAATTTGTTGCATGATTGTTTTCATCGCATTGTGGGTGTGCAACGACTGATTGAGTTGCTGATCGGGTCTCAATTCAATTAGTAAATACAAAGCAAAACAAGTATAATTTTGAAGGTATTTATATCTTCTTATATTTTGATAGATCAAAAAGATATATTAAAATAAGAGTGAACTATACAAATGGTTACCTAACTATATTTGCGTTCCTTTTTTTGTGGTTTTTTTACATGAATAATATAAAATAAATACCATAATAGGATAAGGGGAATAATATTGGCGAAACTAGGCAAAATGTACAGTGAACATTTGGCATTGTTTGACCAGTCGACAGCACTAGACTGAAATGTGATGACCTAAAATATATAGGAACTTGATATGTAAATTTTTCATTTGGATTGAAAAGCTTTTAAGGGTGCTGCGGACAACTTGACTGCACCAAAGTTCAAAAGGATAAATTCTTTCATAAGCCCTTCTTTTTTATTTTTCTTTTATTTCCTTTCAACATAAAAAATAGAAAGGCCTATTATGAATTAGTCCAAAAAGTTTTTCTACTAAAAAGTTCTTTTTGTAAAAAAGCTATTTCAAGAAATAAATTTCATTTATTTTTGAAAATTATTTTTTCAAAATATTTTATTTCACTTGAATAAATTTTCAAAAATAATTTTACAAAATTATTTAAAATAAATTTTATTTATTTCAATTGGAATGAATTTTTTACAAAATATTTTTTAGTAAAATAAATGTTTTGGACTAATTGATAAGAGGCCTCTCTATTTTTTTGTGTTGAAAGAAAATAAAAGAAATAATAAACAAGAAAGGCTTACGAAGAAATTTAGCCTTTTGAACTTTAAGCACCCTTAGAAGCTTTTCAATAAAAAAATAAAAAATTTCAATATCATATCCCTAAATATTTTAAATCATCACATTTTAGTCTGATTCTGCCGATACTACACCCAAATAATAAATAATAACTTTGATTAGACGACACCAAATATTCACTATACCTTTTACCTAATTTCGTCAATATTATTTCCCTTATCCTAGTATTTATTTATTTTTATACTATTCTTATATAAAAAAAAAAGAGCTTGTTTCAACTTGAGCACTAATGTTGGAGTTTGAATTTGTCCTTGTTCAGGTAATCCATCGATAAATTAATAACAATGTGTCTTTTTTAATTAATATAATAAGTCCTCAACAGTAATTTTAAGGTAAAAAAGTAGGTGAGCAGCAATTTCAGAAATAAGATTCCGTCAACGGCAATCACTAAGTAAGAGGTAAGTGCAAAACAAGGGTTTTTTACCTACATGGTATTAAAAAAAAATAAAAATAAACTAAAATAATACAGCTTTAAAATTATATACGAAAATGGTATAGGGCAGGGTGGTGCTGCCTATGGCAGAGGCAAGACCACCCTGCCACCTAACACAAACAGTTGAAGAAAGAAAAAAAAAATTGAATCCGAAAAAATAAATTGAAAAAAATAATAAAATATTAGTCTTGCCTCTGTCAGAGGCGGCACCAGTTGGTGACGTGGCAGAGGTGGCACCGACACCCCAATCCCCTATTTAAACCCTGATTTTATCTCTTTCTTTGTATTTCTAAAATATTGATTTTAATTTTAAAATATACTATTTTAATATTTTATTTTATCTTATTTTAGTACATAATGTTTCAAATATATTATTTTAGTGTTTTAAAATAACCTAATTTTATCCATTGTTTATATTTTTAAAATTTTTGGATTTTATTTTAAAATATACTATTTTAAATATTTTATTTTTATATTATTTTTATACTATTTTTAATGAAAAATAAAATACAAAAAGAAATAGAATATGAAAAAATATAATAAAATACGAAAATAGTATATTTTAAAAATAAAATCCAAAAATTTTAAAAATATAAACAATGGGACAAAATTAGGTTATTTAAAAACACTAAAATAATACATTTGAAACATTATGTACTAAAATAAGATAAAAATAAAATATGAAAACAAATATATTTTAAAAATTAAAATCGAATATTTTAGAAATACAAATAATAAAAGGACAAAATTAGGGTTATATAAAAACACTAAAGTAATACATTTGAAATATTATTTACTAAAATAAGATAAAAATAAAATACAAAAATAGTATATTTTAAAAAATAAAATCCGAATATTTTAGATACAAATAATAAAGGGACAAAATTAGAGTTATATAAAAACACTAAAGTAATACATTTGAAACATTATGTACTAAATAAGATAAAAAATAAAATACGAAAATAGTATATTTTAAAAATAAAATCTAAAAATTTTAAAAATATAAACAATGGGACAAAATTAGGGTTATTTTAAAAACACTAAGATAATATATTTGAAACATTATGTACTAAAATAAGATAAAAATAAAATACAAAAATAATATATTTTAAAAATTAAAATCTAAATATTTTAAAAATACAAACAAAGAGATAAAATTAAGATTTAAATAGGGGATTGGCGTGTTGGTGCCACCTCTACCACGTCACCAACTGGTGCCGCTTCTGATAGAGGCAAGACTAGTGTTACCTCTGACAGAGGCAAGACTAATATTTTTTTTTTTTTTAATTTTTTTTTCAGATTCAATTTTTTTTTTCTTTCCTCAACTATTTGTGTTAGGTGGCAGGGTGATCTTGCCTTTGCCATAAGCGGCACCACCTTGCCCTATACCATTTTCGTATATAATTTTAAGACTGTATTATTTTAATTTTTTTTATTTTTTTTAATACCATGTAGGTAAAAAACCCGCAGAACAAAACAGAAACATTAAACTCATATCGGATTATTGGTTACGGTTTCCGACAGAAGTCCTGGCATCAAAGCAAAACCGATTTCTGTCCGACCCTCCGCAAATTGTTAACCAATCAAACATTTTCCCATTTTGCATTCTTTTCTTTTCTTTTTTAGTTTGCCAACATCTTAAATATAATTTAATAATTTCTTTTTAACCCATTCTTTGGAAGTTAAAATATAAATATCTGCTGATCCAAAACAAAAAGAGTTTTTCCTTTCTTCTTTTCCCTTAATTTCCAATTTTAGGGTTCTTGATTTCCCCACATTTATCCCTCTGTACACTAACAAAATTATTATCTCTAAACATACCTAAACGAACGGTAAAAACTAAAATGCTAAGAAACGGATGCTAAACACTTCTTTTCCTGCTGATTTTTGTTGTTCACTCGATCTTACTAATCCCGATACGCTTAACGACGGCGTTTCTAATGGCCTCCGTTCGAAAACAAAGCCCATTGGATTCACTCCCACTCATGTACTTCCGTACTTCTTTTCTTATCATCTCTTGCATCACTGCCAATAACTCAGCGTTCAAAAACTGCTTCTCCATATGCAATTTCAGAGCCGGAACAGTTGCTGGTTCTGCCACCAAGGTAGAACTTGGGAAAGAGTTGGATCCGGGTTGGGATACGGGTCCTAAGTCAGTGGTTTCACTAGTATCCGATCCGGGTAACGAGAGGGTGAGTAAAGTAGGAGGATCAGTAGCCGAGGATGCCGTTTGAGTTGAAGGCACCAAAGACCCCGTTATTGTTATCGGTGAGGCAACGGGCAAACTCGAATCACTCAAATCGGATCCTGAAGGACTACTCGGGTTCAAGTAGAGACCCGATCCGCCATTACCAGTATTGAGACTGGCTGACCTTTTAAGCGGCTGAGGTGAATCGTCGTTCAAATCATCGGTCATCGAAGAGCATTTTCGCTTGAGCGTAGAGTTCCAGTGGTTCTTAATCGCGTTATCGGTTCGACCATTAAGGAGTCGAGCGATGGTAGCCCATTTGTTACCGAATCGAGTATGGGCTCGGACTATGGTATCGTCTTCCTCGGGAGTGAAGGGTCGGTGTTCAACCTCAGGGGAAAGCTGGTTGCACCACCGTAGCCTACAAGACTTTCCGGATCGACCCGGTATCGATTTACTTACCAAAGACCAGTTCCTGGAACCGTAGGTTTGAACCAGACGCTTTAAAGCCTCATCTTCTTCTGGACTCCATGGACCTTTAATCCTATCAACATCTTTCCTTGTACAAGCCATTGATAAGAGACTGATAGTTTTTAGGAGAGGCTAGCGGAGGAAATGTTACGACGGTGGTGGAGGCGGCGCCCCTCTTTTGTTTAAGGTGAAAAGGGGGCATTATATATAGGTATTATGTGAAAGGGGATAAGAATGACTTGTCAAAACGGTAAGAGTGAGTGGTAACCGGCGATAGCCGTAGAGGATTGTTCCAGGCAGAAGACAGTTACTATTATACAGCTGTCAATATGAAACGTGTCATATAGTGGTTTCTCTTGAGCTGACACGTATTATTATCAATCATCCAAATTTTGGAGTACTTCTTGTTCCCACTTTATCACTCAAAATTTTATTTGGATTTTATATAAATTTGAGTAGATAATTTGAATATTTCCTGGATTAAGATATTCTTCTAATTTTAAACAATAATATTTTATTACCGTTACATTATGTGGATCTAAATAATGATTTAATTTTAAATACGTAATTTTAATTACAAATTGAGTTTTAATTTAATTGGTATGAATATTATTGTTAATATAGAAGGATGTGAGTTTGAATGTATTGAAACGTATTATCCTCTTATTTATGAGTTAAGAAAGGGTTATGGTTAGTTCTAAATATTGTATAAAAAAATAGAGATATGATCCATGGAATTTTTAAAAAAAAATTGAAATATTGTCATTATGAACTTGGGACTATTGTTTTTACAAGAAATTTCTAGCCAACCCTCTTGCAAAAGATATTTTCTTACCATCAAGTGTTTGTACTAGATAAGAAAGTAAACTCCAACAATTTCTTTAATAAAATTGTTTAAAAAATGTGTAAATTTAATTAATTATTTTACTATTTGTTTTTATTTATTATTTTAAAATTATTAATAAAATTGGATACATTAATAAATGTTTTTGATAAATTGAAAAATTAAGTGCTAGAATTTATAGTACAAAATATTATAAGTATTAAATTTATATTATAGAATTGTTTGTAATCTTAATTAATATTAAGTACGAAATATAATTTTATGTTATTTAATAATAATAAATTTTATTTTTGAAAATTAATCATACTGTTGTTATAAGTTGATGTCGATGGGTATGGATGTCTTAGATTTTAGTTAGACTATGTTTGATAAACTGAAAATTTAAATATTATAAAATATGTTTGGTGTTTTACCTAATATTAATATTAAATATGATTATATTGTTTGATAAAAGATAATATAATCTATCTACCTATCATTTTCATTTTTTGGAAAAAATTTATTCGATAATTTTAACTATGAATTATCAAACGTGTTTAAAAAATTAAATTGATGAAAATATTAATTTTCAATTGATTGGATATCTTTTACACTTTATCAACCAAAGCCTTAGTATCTTTTATTTATTCTTTTGTACCAAAATATATATATATATATATATATATATATATATAATAAATTGCGAAATTTAACAAAAGTAAAGATTCATTTCATTTTAATGTAAAATTTTAAAAATAAAATAAAATAATTTTATTTTTAACTGATAAATAATCATATACCTGCTTATTTCATTCCATACTTTTTTTTGCTGAAAATAAAATTAAATGTTGAAACTCAATGAAATTAAAATTTTCAATTATTTATCAAATAAAAATTATACATGGACTTTGATCTAATGGGTAATGTCATACATGAAATTTGATTTTTCTTAACGATTTTATACATGAAATTTTGATTTGATTTAATTTTCATAAATCACTAACAACATTATCAAATTAACACCATTTTACACGATATATTACTTACACAAACAATTGTATTAATTTAATATGAAAATTAATGTATATATATTCATTTCTTTAAATATGTACAATTGAATCATAATTAAAGTTTTATGTATACTTATAAAGCACAAATTTAAGTTTCATATGTATAATTGCACCAAATCAAAGTTCAAATATCAAATTGTACATCGAATCAAAGTTCATGTATAGATTTAATATTTTTCCTATTTAAATTCACATATGTTCATATATAGTTGGAATGAAATTAAATTCAAGTCAAATCTATATATATAATTTCAATATCATATATAAATATACATTTATATGCCATTCCATATTATTCTTTTATTACATTTCTATAGATAAACAGTTTAACAAATTTAAACTTAAAAATTTTATTAAAAATTGAAATAACTATTAGTGTGGATATAAAGTCAAAAATGTGAAAAAGTTGATATCATAACAAAAATATGATGAAATATGATTGTCGCTTCATGCCTGTTATTATGATGAAATAAAACAATTATGAAGTATTTAAGGACAAATGATGGTTTAGCCTATAAAACTAAAGTTAGGCTATCCATCACTTAAAGCTAAGCTTCATAAACATCACATCATTTGGGCTAAAGTAAATTAGCTACCATGCTTAGTGTTTGATTAATTAACTTAATCTGCCAACAATTTTTGTCTTCTTTAAACCACCACAAAACATAAATAAAAGTGGGTTTTCAGCTTTCTTATCTCTCCCTTGAATTATTGGTGGTCAATTTTAACAACTTGATGATTAACAATAAAAGTTGATAAATAAATCTAACCTACCATCTTTTAATTTTAGATATATATCACTACTGAATCAAATTTTAAATATTATAATATATTAATAATTAGTTTTTCACATTTCAAATACGATATATTCTAAATATTACAAGTATTTTTCACAATAAAGAAATTAACCCTAAAAATTAAAGGGTCAAGTAGAATCAACAATTCATCAAATTAAAGAGGATGACAACAAATTAATCTCTAAAAATATTACTTTGAAAAAAAATATTTTGCCCATCATAAACAACAATAGGAAGGAACAAAGATCACATAAAGCTTAATGTAACACATAAGGAGAATGGATACTGATGTGGTGAGATGTAACAAAAATCAGGCCCTGCTTTTCCGTTGCATGCATCTTTCAATTGTAGGATTTTCACAAGATTTTATATTGAAAATTTGAAGGTTTTCAAAATTGATTAAATCAATTAGGTTATTGATTGTTGGTTCGATTATTTTATATGGTTTAATTAAATAGATTTTAGAAATAATAAATACTAATAAAATTTTATTCAATCAATCAAATGTTGATTTAATCCGTTTCTTAACTCGATTTATTCAATTTGTATTAATTCGCTAATCAATTAATTTGATGTCTTTTTTCCAAATGAAATTCCAGTCGATTCTCAATCCAACTGGTCTGACCAGCTAACTTGGTCTTATTCAAACAACCATGCAAAATTCTAATGTAATCTTTTTTTAGACTTTTTTACGAGATAAAAGCATTTAGTCAACTTTTTTTTTCAGTATTTAGTCAGTTTTATACAATTAATCTTTTCTATAACAATCCTATTTATGTATCAATTTTTTTAGTATTTAAGTGGTTATTATACATCTATAACAATGTTTAAGATTCATATCATATTTAAATTTTTTCTTAAAATTTTTAAATTAAAAACTAAAATATATTAATAATATTAATTACTGAGATTTAGATTACATATTTAACAAAATTTACAAATGTAATATTATTTTTATTTAATAAAATATTATTATTATTATCTATACTACTATATATAAAAAGAAAGACACCTTCCTTCTTTGACACGTCTTAATTTGCTCCTTTTTACATCATTAATAATAATGGGTTTATTTCAATTTTGATCCCTTTATTTTTAATTATATAAAAATAATTATATTTTAATTTCAAACTCTAGTTATGCTTAAATTTGAAATTTGATCTTTATACTTTAATTTTGGACATAATTTGATACATCAACGTTTATAATGTCATTAGTTAATTTAAATATTTTTCCTAATTAAAATCTTGACATAATTAAAAGAATTATTAACATTGTTAATTTTTTTGTTAAATTCAAGTCCTTTAGAAAGTCATTTTGTGACATGATTATCGAATGAGTATTTTTTTAAATTTTAAAATGTTACACTAATAAATTTAATTGAAGAATTTTAACGATAATAACAATCTGGACTTGAATTTTTAATTTAAAAATAAAAATATAAAGACTAAATTCTAAAAATATAAAGAGTATAGAAACTTGAAGCATATTACTCAACATGAAACATGGATAGAAAACTATATTAAATTTATATAAAACTTAAATATTTTATTGAAACAATATATTACTAAATTTTATTATTTTTATTTCATTTAAGAATGAAAATAATTTTGCTAATATTTAAGATAATAAATTATTAGAGAGAACTAATTTAATAAATAATAAATTTCAAATTTTATAATTATTATTATAGAAAATAAAAATAAAATATAGAAAGTCGAATCTATAACAAATTTATGTTGTCATCCTTGATGAGATACTCATTACAGCTAAGAATTCCCACGCTAGTTAAAATTGCAAATGTGTTTGTTGAGTCTTATGGCCCAAACGTGTTTGTTAAACTTTTTGAGAAGTGCGACATTGAGAATCAACGTCAGAGCTGCTGGTGTTGGTACCCCAGTCATGACAGCTGCACCTATTGTAGCTGGCGGTGGAGGCAGTGTTGCTCCTCCTCCTCCTGCAGAGGAAAAGGAGGAACTAGAGGAAGAGAGTAATGATGATATGGGATTCAGTTTGTTTGATTTGAATCTCCTTTTAGTACGCGATTTGGTCGATTACAGGTTATTATAATATAAGATTATGAAAGGAACATTGGGTGGGAAGACAGAGGTCAGTGCTGCCCAGTTAGACCCTGGCACTATTTCATATTATATCACGTGATATGAAAATACAAACAATAATATATCAAAGTTATTATTTTATTGATCTAAAATTATCTATATTAATATATACCTTTAAGAATTAAAACCATAAAATTCAATTATTAAAAAAAAACAAATTAAAAAGATATAAGCCTAAATGATTTGAAAGAAAAACAAAAGAGCTAAAGTAAGGGTGCCAGCCTGTATAGGTACAAATTTTTGGGGCATTCCAGTTAACCTAAAAGGGACGAGGGACGAGGCTGATAACCCCCACCAACCAAGCCAACATTTGGAATAAAATACACGTGATGACTGGTATGCCATGCGATGATGTGGATATTATCTTCGTGTATATATATAGTTTGTGTAAGTAATATATCGAATTAACATAAATATTTGTGTAAATAATATATCAACTAAATTAAAATACGATAATTGGTTAGGAAAGTATGGGAAGAAGTTACTTAATTTTAATTAAACTCTACCATCTAACAAAATTAATTAAAAGTTTAACTATTAGATGTGATAATGAATTATAGTTAAAGTGGATGATCTAACAAATTTGATTGTGATGGGGCTCTTATTTTCATGCATGCGAGTCGCATAACCATATGAGAAGCCAACATATTTGGTTTCAAGCTTCTAAGAGATCTCGCTTTTGCAAAGTGCCTCTACGGGATATATGCTTTCACTCATTCTCTTGGCTCTTCTGGCTCACGCCACCTCTATATCATGTCAAAATATACTTGAACAAAGGTTGAACATAATTATCCTGGCCGGACAAAGCAACATGGCCGGTCGTGGAGGCGTCGCTAATCACAGTGTCAGGGGGATTCCCACATGGGATGGCGACGTTCCTCCACAATGCCAACCTAACCCTTGGATCTTCAAGCTAAGTGCGGACATGGCATGGGTTGAAGCCCGTGAGCCAATCCATGCTGACATTGATGCCAAGAAAACAAATGGGATTGGACCCGGGATGGCATTTGCCAATGCTGTGTTGAGAAAGGACCCAAACTTTGGGTTGGTGGGATTGGTGCCTTGCGCCATTGGAGGGACCAATATAAGCCAATGGCAGAAAGGGGGGTTCCTTTACGAACAGCTGGTGAAGAGGGCTCAAATGGCGTTGCGGAGTGGGGGAGCATATAAAGCGATGCTTTGGTATCAAGGGGAGACTGATACAATATATAAACAAGATGTTGAATTGTATCAAGGTAGATTGAAGAGATTTTTCAATGATTTGCGTTCTGATCTGCAGGCTCCTAGGCTCCCAATTTTCCAGGTAATTAATACCATCTGTTTGATTGTTTCTTTTTACTCAATAATTGCAGATATTTTAGGGCACTTTGCAAACGTCATATTATTGATCACTGTTAATTCAATATGGTTATACTGATTCTTTTAACCACTAGATATGGATTTTGATTCATTCAACTTAATCGGTAGCATATCTTTACCCTGGTTTAGAATTAGGTTTGACTCGTTATTGACTTGAATTTGACCTTTGGGTCAGGATGTAACTCATGAAACCCACCAATCCACTGGTTTAGATGATTAAAAACAGGCTTTCATGTTGGCTGATGTCGGTGGAGTTTAATATAATCCAAGTTGGCAAATAACTTAAAACTTACGTATTTGTTCATTCTAGGAGCATTGAGAATCGGAAATTGCTTTAAAAACTTTGAATTGTAATTTCACTTTATCTTTTTTCAAATTGGGGATAACTCAATCTGAATTTTGAGCTAAGAAATTAATTTATAGTTAGTTTTAAATAAATTATATATTTTAGATTAAATTTTCATTAAATTAAATAATAAGAGAATGTAATCAACATTAATTTGGATCCTACAAACAAGTCTTAGTAGTACTTGTGCTATTTTTTAGTTTAATTTGACATTTATATTTGATAAAAACTATATATTTTTTAACAAAGTTAATTTTTTGGTATTTAATTAAAGTTTTAGAGTATTTGATAAAAATTGTAATTAACTAATAACATTAGCAATTAATTTTCATCAAATCAAATCACAAATTTGAAAAATTAAATGCAAAATTAAAATAGTATTTGAAAAGTCACCTAATAATTAAATTTAAGTATAATTTTACTTGTAAATTGATTCTATTAACGAAAACATAAAAAATATTAATAATTAACTTTAGTCAAATCAATTCTAAAATTTAAATTAAACAATAAAAAATTACCAAAATATATAAGTTTTAGCTCGTGTAGAATTAAAATTCTAATAAAAAAGTTGAAAATTTTCTAATAAATAGCTTTAAATGATTGGCAGGTGGTTCTAGCATCAGGACAGGGACGTTACATAGAGGAAGTGAGAGAAGCCCAGTTAAAGATAGAGCTTCCGAATGTGGAAAACGTGGATGCCAAGGGACTTCCACTGGAGCCAGATGGGCTACATCTCACCACTCCTGCACAGGTCAGACTGGGGGACATGTTAGCCCATGCTTTCCTTCATTTCCAGCCCAACCCACTCAACACCAACCATTCTCCACCCATTTTTGTTCCTTTTTTTTTCATAATTGCTCAAGTTTTTTGGATGGTCATTAGTTTCAGTTAGTGACAGGTTATAGGTATATGGGATAATAGTGAAAAAGAAGGGGGTTTATATGATATCAAAATCTCAAAGAGATTCATATTTTATTTGGAAAAAAATTCAATTTGAATTATATTATTATCTAATTAATTAACTGAAGCTAAAAACTTATTGTGAATGGATTTTACCTTTCTTATTTGTTATAACCTTGTTAGGCCCAAGCTCAAAAAATTTATTTTTGTTCACCAAGTCAACTCGGATCAGTCTTGTTACGCTAAAATATTGATAATTTTCTTTGTCAAGTATATCAAAATTGTTTGTCAAATGCAAACCACAATAAATAAGCATAAGAGCTTATCGCCAAGAGACCAATAATGTAAACCAATGACAAATAGGCTTATGAATCATTGTATTCATTTAAGAATCGAAGAACGAGGATGAAAGGTTCTTTTACCTTGAAACTGGATATGAGCAAGACCTGCAATCGTGTTGAGTAAATTTTTTTGGAAACAATGATGTCGAATATGGGTTCAACTGATTTTGCGTTGCGTTACTATGGTGTCTTTTTTTTATTAGAATTAATGACTCTTCAACTCAATTAAAACGATTTCAAATCAGCTTTAAAACTGCTCCCTACAAAAAGTATCTATGTTTTCAAAATGTATCGATACTTGTACAATTTTATCAATACCAAATCTGCTCTCTGTTTTGAATAAAAAATTAAACACAAACAATATGTATCGATACCTATTGAATTTTATCGATACCTAAACTTTATATTGATACTATATTTGCATTCTATTTTTTAATGATCTTTCAAAAATGTCAACAAGTATCTATACCTATAAAATTATATCGATTACCTTTTACCAGTTATCGATAAATCATTTTTGGTACTGTTGAAAACTAACATTAACGGTCACTAAATCAGACATTAAATGCCTTTGGTACCGATACCCATACAAAAAGTATCGATACTTTTTATTGCAAGTGAATTTAATGATCTGATATTTTCATCCCAACAAATCCATTTATTTTCTCAACAACCACAACAGTTAAAAATGAATTAGAGGGTATAAATACCAGCTTCTAAGGGTCCTACAACAAGAAGAAAGAATATTCAAGCTTAAAGATCAATCAAAACAACCTTTGTGCTATAGATTTCCATACATTTCTTTCAAACACTTGTGAGCCTTATTTGTATTCTTTTGCTCAAGTGTTTTTCATTGTAATTGAACTTAATTTGCAAACACATCAATCTTGTAAAGATTATTTCTTTGTTTGCTTATTTATATCTCTTTGAGAGGAGTTGTGTCTTAAGGTTTGGGTAGAAACCTTAAGGGAGTGTAAGATTAAACATTGTCCTCAAAGGTTGAACAAATTAGTGAATTTGGGAAAATATTTAGTTGTGGAAAGCTAAGGTAGTGGAGTAGGTAATTGGGCCGAACTTGTAACGGCCAAAATTCCAGCGGTGTCGAAATAGTAATTCGAGATCACTAAATCCGAAAAATGAGTAAAAAATATTATTAATTTAATGAAAATAAGTTAGATGTGAAGTTAGGAAAATGATTGAAATAGTGAATAGTATTTTATAATAAATACTAAATAATTTGGAAGTGAAAACGAGGTATCGAGACCTCGGAATATTAAACCGAGTCATAAATATTTTTATTAATATTTATGGAATATTATTAAGTTAGTATTAAAGTTTCGTCAAGAAATTTTAAGGTTTCGGTAGTCAATTGGGTAAAAAGGACTAAATTGAATCAAGTGTAAAATTGTAAAATGTGATTAAATAGCTCTAGTGATAATTAAAGGAGGACTAAATAGGCAATTAAACGCCTATTATTGGGCTGGACGGCATGTGTGTGCAGGAAATATTGAAATTAGGTGTGAACAAGGGGTAAAATTGGAAAAGAAGTAAAAATTGAATAGTTAAAAATGTGATGTAATTGGAAATTTAGAGATTTCTTCAATTTTCTTCATCCTCTTAAGCTGAAAACAGCCATTGAAGAAACCTTAGAGCTGGTTTTTCATATTTTTACTTCATGTAAGTTCAAATCTCGATTATTTCTTGAATTTTTTGTGTTCTTGGGGCTTTTACAACTAGGTCCTATCATCGAATTCATTAGTTTTTGATTTCATGGTTGATTTTGAAAGTTTCCATGAATAAGTACTGGAAGTTTATGATTATTTAGCATGGAATTAAAACTTTAATTTGTTTATATGCTGATTTTATTGAAAGAATTATATAGAAAGTGAATATTTGGGACCTAATTGTAAAAGAGATTGAAATTAGGGTTTTATATAGAAATTATAAATTTCAATGGTTGTGAAGTAATTTAAAATGTCTAAGGAAAGTGTTAATTGAGAAGAAAAGGTTCTATTGATGAGTTAATTGATCAGGGACCAAGTTGTGAAAATTATGAAATTTGGGGTAAAAGTGTAATTTTGTGAATTTAAAGGGTATAAATTGTGAGATAAAATAAAATTGAAATGATTGCTAATTAATGAATGATTTTGCAATTATAGATCAAGAAATTGAAGTAAATCGTGGAAAGGAGAAAATAGTCGAATAATTTTCTCGAAATTCTACAACTATTGCGAATTACCCCAGGTAAGTTCATGTGGCTAAATTTTAGTGATCATTGTTATTCTTATGAATTTTATAATGAGTTATACTATATGATTATGATAAAACCATGAATAATGTAAAAATATAAAATCGCAGAAATGATCAAATTGAATGAAACATCGGATTGAGTACTTCTTTCCAGTGACAAACGACGAATTGAAGGAAAAAGGCCATGGTTAGACCATGGCAACAAGTGATAAGTGATATCTGTATAAGACCATAGCTGCGTTATGACATCAGAAAACAAGTGATAAGTGATTCCTATATAAGACCATAGTTGGGCTATGGCTTCAGATTAAAGTGATACAAACGATCCGTATAAGACCACAGCTGGGCTATGGCGTCAGAGAAAAATGATATGTGCTTCCGTGTAAGACCATATCCGGGATATGGCATCGGTATGATATATGATTCGTGTAAGACCATGGCTGGGCCATGCTTTAGAAAGTAAAACGTGATCATGTGCAAGTCCATAGTTTTACTATGGAAAAGTGAAAACGAAGTACTCAATTTCGTATAGTTTCTTAATTTGAGATGGTAATCGATAAATGGGCCCAAAAAGATGAAGTTTGAGTGTGAATAATATTAAGTGAAATTGACTTGGTTTATGAATGACAAGAGAAATTAGTGAATTGTATAATAGACGAATGCTTTGCCATATTTGGTAAGTTTACGTTCTAAGCCTATGAACTTACTAAGCTTTCACAAACTTACTTGAATGTGATTGTCATGTCTTGTAGATTAACGTGGAGTCAGAGGATCGGATCATCACAAGAATCACACTATCCAGGCATTCTCCGGTAGTTTTTGGGTTAATATATTTTGATTTATATGGCATGTATAAGTATTTGGTTGGATAAAGTTATAGATGGTTAAAGTATGTAAAAGGGATGGCATATGTGTATGAAACTTAGTTTAATGGTTAAGTAGTAGTGTGTTTATATGAAATGCATATTATGGGCATAAATTGGTGGGTTGGTTGGTTATAATTTGTATATAATTGTGTTTAAATACTGGTAATAGATGAAAGAGTGAGAAAAGTGGCCTAAAACGGCCTATTTTCGTCTACATGGTTAGACACACAGGCGTGTGTGACACATGGTAAGCCTACGGGCGTGTGATAAGATCGTGTTTCCTCTGCATCCTTAAATGTGAAGTCAGGATAGTACATAGGCTAAAGACACGGCCATGTGTCTTGGTCTTGTGAAGGACACGGGTTTCAAGCATGGTCGTGCGTCAAAATCGTGTGAAAATAGCTTAAAAATGGTGAAAAATCAGTTTACCACACGGCCTAGCCATATAAGTGTGTGCCCAGGCCGTATGCCCCTTTGATGCTTAAGAAGTTGTAAGTCAGAATTGCCCACGGGCTGGCCACATGAGCTGGCCATACAGGCATGTGCCCCTAACTTCAAGAATTTTTTTTTAAAGTTTTCCAAAGTTATCGGTTTAGTTCCAAATCACTTCTAAAGCATGTATTGGTCCCCGTAGGCCTATATTAGGGACTTTATGGTGAAATTTGAAAAGGTTTGATTTGAAATTCAAATTTATGACTCGGTTTTGTACAAATGCTAATGTATAAGTTTGGTAATGTCTCGTAACCCTATTCCGGTGACGGATACCGATTAGGGGTGTTACAGAACCACTCTAAATTCTTATGTTCATTTTCTATCCTTTCTCTCTACCATCCACAAATATTTTTTAAAAGTCAATTCACCCCCTCTTGGCATTTTCAATTTGATCAATTGAGCTAACAAGTATTATTCTGGTGTCAAAGATGTTTATCACGTTTTTAGGGATTGTCCATTTACAAGTGATGTGAGGGGGGTTTAGTTGGCCTTTTGATTGAAATCAAATGTCGTGGAAGAAATGGATTGTAAATCTTTTAGACTATTTTGACTCGCCAAAACGACGACTAATCTCAATAATTATCTGGAGCTTATGGTACTCTAGAAATCAACTAGTGTATGAATTTTTGGTACAATCAAGTCGAAATATTGTTACCTAGGCTTAGGTGTATGATATGGAGGTGGATACATCCAGGGTTGCATTGAATGGGAGTGTAGATAGGAGTCATGTGAGGCATAACCCTCTAACATTTCTAAAGGTTAAGTTTAATGTTGATGCACCATGTAAAGACAAAACCTATAAATCAATGGTTGGTGTTGTAATTCGATATCATAATGGTCTCTTTCTTAGAGCATGCACAAAAAAGAAGAGGTTTGTATCTAACCTAGCTACGACGAAGGCTCTTGCAAGTTCTTATGGCCTCGAATTTGCATCTAATTTGGGCTTGTTTAATATTATTCTTGAAGGGGATTATGAAGCAGTCATCAGTAAACTTCGATCTTAGGGAGTTGATATTTCAGCAATAAGTGGCCTTATCCAAAATGGTAAAGGGCTTGTGGGTCGGCTCCACACTTGTAGTTTTGCTTTCACACATAGGGAAGGAAATGTTTTAGCTCATCACCTAGCGAAGGAAGGGAGCAACAATGATGGCAACCAGTACTAGATTGAGGAATTACTTGCTAATTTAGAG
This sequence comes from Gossypium arboreum, assembly GCF_025698485.1. NCBI lineage: Eukaryota > Viridiplantae > Streptophyta > Magnoliopsida > Malvales > Malvaceae > Gossypium > Gossypium arboreum. The sequence continues at coordinate 25,749,941 of NC_069074.1, read as the reverse complement.
CCATTAGCAACGGAGGAAAGGTGATGGGTCGACCCATTTGACTGAGCAACTAGCAACGAGCTGATATGTTTGGCTTAGCATCATTCTATTGGAAAATTTTAGTTAAGAAGATGGTTTATTGTAACAATAGAAGTTTAACTTTTTTTTTTCTGAACCAAGTCGGTTTTTTATAGTTATAGCAGTAAACTTTTACTGAAAAGTACTATGTAATAACACTCAGTATTAGTTAAATGTTAGATAACAAATAAGCCAATATTTTCTTTCATTTTGCTTTACATGCAAAAACATCGAGGACATTATACAAAAGTTATTAATGAATATTTTTAATAAACCAATATTTTAAAAAATTACAGGTATACAAAACAAATATACTATATTTAGGCCACTAGATCCAACACATTCACGTTGTGGAGCTTACCTTTTTCTCTTTGGTCTTCAGCTATGGATGTTTGAGCTTCTAAGAGAGATAATATGATTGTTTTTGCTAGTTGTTTTTGTATAGGGGTGGTTTTCAATAAGAGCCTGTAATGACCCAAAATTCACAAGCATCGGAAAAGTGCATTAGGCCTCCGTTTTAGTGAAATGAGTTCGTAAATAATTATTAGAATCATTTATGAAACTAGTGGTGTGCCTAATTAGGTTCTAATTAGGTGAATTTAGCTTAATTTAGAGTAATTAGTAAAAAGGACTAAACTAAGTAAATGGTAAAAGTTTAATTATAGATTAAAAGAAAATAGTAGGGACCAAATAGGCAACTAAGCCACATTTGGAGGTTGAGGCGGCATATAAGGAAATGTCTAGAAATTTTGTTGTTTTATTATTATTATTATTATTATTATTATTATTTAATCTTATTATATTAGAAAAATAAATTAGAATATGACAAGTGTAAGGTGATAAAAATAGACAAATGTAGGAAAATATATGTATACAATTGTAATACAAATAATTAATTAGTAAATAAATATTTAGTATTTATATTTATTAAGTAAAAGATAATTATTAATTAAGCAATTACAATATGAGATTTTAGTTGATAAATAAATTAGACTTATGACAAATATATGGCTGAGATAAAGTCCATGTGTATTAATTAAAATAAAAACATTTGTAATACAAATATTAGTAATTAAATAGATATTTATTATTTATTATTATTATTAAATAAAAGATATTTATTAGATAAATAATTAAATTATGAGATTTTTGTATAATAAACAAATTGAATAATGACAATTGTAATAAAAATATTGGTACATTTGTAATAAATAGATATATTTACTTAATATTAAAGTAATAGATAATTAGATTAAATTATATTATTTTAATTAAATAATTAAATTATAAGATTGTTATGTGAAAAATAAAATAAATGATGACAATTGTATGGTATTGATGGTGTACATTTGTATATATATGATTAAATACTTAATAGATATTTAGAATAAATATATTATAATATATGTTAAGTAAATAAATAAAATAAAGTTTTATATATATATATGTATATATATATAAGGTATAAAACAATAAAACAAAAGAAAAGAAAGGAGAAAGAACAGAGAGTATTCGAAATAAGGAGAAGGAAAGAAAGAAAGAAAAGAAAAAGGAAAAACTAGGGATTTGAAGCTTGAAGTTTAAATTGGTAAGTCAATTAAGTCATTTTTACTTAAATTTGATGTTTTAAAAGTTTTAAAATAAGGTTTTGATGAAATTAAGTTGATATTTTGAGAGTTCATAGGTTTTCAAGTAGGGTTCATGTTGGAAAATTATGGAATTAGGGATTAAATTGTGAAGTAAGCTATAAGTTTTATGTTGTAGGGATTAAATTGAGGAAAATTCGAAATTAAGAAAATATGCTGAAAAATTAATAGTTAAATTTGAGTATGGATGAAATTTGAATAGAAATAAAGTGTGAATTTAATTTAAAAAGTAAGTAAAATTAGTTAGGATTCAATTGGAAATAAGGTAGGAATTGATTAGAAATTTAATTATTTATTATAATTAGTGCTGTAATTAATAGTATAATTATTTTAATTTTCGTAGCTAGCAAAGAACCTGAGGCATCGGCACCGAAAGGAAAAGAAAAAGTTGTCGAGAAGTAATCGAATAAATCCGGGTTTGTATTACTATAATTCAAATCTATTTATTATTAGTTGTTATATTTTAATTAAAATGCATGGCAAGTAAAATTAGGTAAGCAATTGAAATGATGATAGTGATTTCAATTAAGTAATTGGATTATGAATTATGTGAATATTTGAAAGTATATTGATTAGAAACTAAAAGTGATTTGAATTGAATAAATTGAATTGAATGAAAAAATATGTGAGTATTTGAAATGTATATTTATTGAAAAGTAATTAGTGATTTGAATTTGATTGGAAAATGAATTAAAAATATGAATTAAATAAAAGTGAATTAATTTATGAATATGTTTGAATATGTGAATTGTGTATTAATTGAAAAGTGGTTTGAATTGAATCGAAATATGATTATATGTGATTATCTAAAATATGCATTGGTATTGAATTGTTTATCGATTAGAAAGTGGAAAACTGAATTTGAATTGAATGAGAATTGAATTGAATGATGAATGTGTATGTATAATTGAACTGTATATTGATTTGAATGTGAAATTGTAATTGAAAAGTGATCTTGAATTGGAAATGAAAGTGAATTGAGAATTAAAATGCCCTATTAACTAGTCCGGTTGAGTCGGATATAATTGGCATGCCATAGGTTTTGGAAGAGTACGGGATATATCGGCTTTGCCGATCAGGCACTCTATGTGTCGTATATTAGGCACTTTATGTGTTGTATTTCAGGCACCCCGTGTGTCGTTTCAGGCACTTTATGTGTTGTAACTGCTTCTGATATATTGATCAACTACTAAGTACCGTTTTAGGCACAATGTGCTGTACTGGTGTGTTTGGTTGGAATCCGTGTATCCGCCAAGGTCCAGGTTTGTTAATAGGGTGAATAACTGAATTGAGAAAATTAAATAAATTTGATTGATCGTACTATTAAAAAAATGAGAAAGAAATTATGAGTTGAATTGTGAATGGAATTAAGATGTGAGATTTGAAGCATGAACTTAAGGTTTATGAATTTGCTAAAATATCGGATTATTGATATTGAAATCAGTTGAATAAATGAAATGAGAAAATCGAATGAATTTGATTGATTGAACTATTGAAAGAATGAGAAAGTGAAATTATAAATTGAAATTGAGATATCGAAATAAGAAGTGAAAATAGTATGAATAGGAAATAATGAAATAGTTTATGAGTTAATTGAATATAATCATATGAATTAATTATAATTATTTTTATTGAAAAATTTTGATTTAAATAATTATTGAAAGACTAATGTTCTTGAATAACTGATGATTACTTGAATGATTATATTAAAGTCTTGAACAACTAATTGTTATTGATTGATTATGAATAGAAATGAATATTTTCTTGAGAATAAGTTATTGAATTGAGATATAGAAATGAAATTTATGAAATAATGATTTATGAAATGGTTATTGATGAAATGCATGATATGGATATTGATGTAGTAAGAAGATATATAAATTAAAATGAAGAAAAGCTATTTAAAATATATATTATTAAATTAAAATTTTAAATTTAAATGCATGAAAGATTTATTAAAGGTAAAATAGTGGTAAGATTTAATGTATATATATATTATTTTACCTTAAGTATTTGAATTATAGTAATACCACTGGGTGTATACTTAGCGTACGGTTTGTTTCTATGCGCAGATTAGGTTTAGGAATTTTTGAAGAGTTGAATTTTGAGATTACAAGCTTTCATCTCATCACATTTTCAAGCTACAACATGGTATGTTTTAAAATTTTGAATAGAATGACATGTACTTAGGAAAAATATTAAGTACGTTCCAAGTGTCCGTTTTTATGTTCTAATATATCGGTGATTACCAAGAATTACTTTGGCACCAAATGTAATATTCCTATATCAGGTTCCTTGAGTCAAACATAGTATAGGGGTGTTACAGAGCCCTTGATTTTAGCTTTCTAATTTTTGTTTCCATTCTTTTCATCTGACTTTTGTTGTTTCAAAGGGGTTTAATTAATGAAGTAACAACTAGATTATCCTTGAAAAAATTAAATCTTAAATGTTATATAATACTATAATATATTCCAACAATCTCTCAGCCTAGCCTAGTTTTAAGTGTATTGTGGTATTAGAGCTTAGGTTCAATCCCTTAAGGGGAGAGAATTGTAACATCCCGATTTTGGGCCTAGTCGGAACAGTGGTTTTGAGACTACAAATTCGACGAGAATAAAATTTATTTTTATTATATTTTTATGGTCTACGATTTCAAGAAATGATTTTGTGTAAATTTCGTTCGAAAATTTTGAAGTTTGGGCACTCAATTTAGTCAAAAGGACTAAATTGTAAAAAGTGAAAAAGTTGAGTTCCACATGTTAGAAGTGTCAAATTTTATGAGTTTTTAAATTAAAGGTCCTTAAATGGTAATTAGACCATTAGTTAGTGATGGACAAAAATAGACATGAATTGGGTGAAATAAAGTATTTTCAAGTTAAGGGCATTTTGGTAAACTAATAATTAAAAGAATTAAAAAGCCAAAAATGCCAAAATTTGGTCATCTTCTCCATGTACCCGCCGAAACCCCTATGAAAGCCATGGCTAGGGTTTGGTTCAAGCTTCCAAGCTTATTTGTAATTGATCCCGAGCCCCATTTTTAATGTTCTATGTATTTTTTAAGTCACGGTAACATGATCTAGTTATTTCTACCACTAATTTGAGCTAGGGTTCATGTTTAAAAATTGACCCATATGTGACATGCATGCATTTTAATGTCTAAGGCATAATTACAAAAAAAACCCTCAACGTTTGGGGGCTTTTTGTTTTGTGACCTTGACCTTTTTATTTTTTGATTGACACCTTTAACGTTACGATTTTTTAAGAAATCAGTCCAATTTTAACGGTCAACGTGAGTTGACCGTTAATAAAACTGTAAGTCAACATAATAGCCTATGTGGCGTGCCACATAAGCGCATGAAGTCATAGATGACGTCATCTATTTAAACAAAAAATTTCTCTCATTTTCTCTCTTGCCAAACACCACTTTTTTTCCTTCAAAACACATGGTTGCTGCCATTTTATTTCTCTTATGCCAAACACCAATTTTCTTTTTCAAAACATATGGTTGGCTCATTTTATCTATAAGAATCTCACGCACGCACGCTCCAAAATCCACAATTTAGGTCAATCAAAAACTCAAATGTCACTATAAAAACTATCCCTACAAAAACCACCACCGTATACTGTTCTTTCTTCAATGAAAATCGCCACACTTCCCTTTTTCTTCTAAAACAACCTATTTAAAAACCCTGCAATGGCCAAACATATTCATTATTTTAACATCATATTACATAATATCTAAGTGAAAATCACAATATTAAACGAATGTAAGGAAGAAAATAAAAATAATAATAAAAGAAGATGAAGATGATAGTGAACAAGTAAAATAGATCATTCTGTTGATAACTGTAACTGTTGAGATAAGATATAAGCTTTCCAAACCTTTAAGATTGGATCTAATTAGCGTTTCTTCCAGTATTCAAAAATTTAATATTTCATCAAATCTAATAAGAGAAATTTATAAAAATAAACTATCCAAGCTATATAAAAGTAGCAGAAAAAACAAATGGGGTGAAAAAGAAAAGGAAAAAAAACCCAGTAAGAAAATCAAACGCTTACTAAAAGAAGGAAAAAAAATTTAAAAGAAAAACAAAGGCATGAGACAACTTACAGTTATGAACAAATGGGGGAAATGAAGAACAAAGAAAAAAACCCAAAATCCCAAATAAATAAAACAACAGAACCAAATTCAAATTGCTTTAATCCTTAAGCAGCTTGTGAATGAGAAAAAAAATTGGGAATTCACGATTTGGGGATTTAGGGATTCAATGATGATTTCAGAGGTTATGGATTTGAGGGTTTATTGAATTTGGAGATTTGGGGTTTTTTTTATGTTTATTTAATTTGTTTAATTTTTTTACCACATCAGTATTTTTATTTTAATGTCTGCCATGTCATCAGTTAAATGGAATGCCACATAGACCAATTTTTTTGACCGGCTATTGACTAACGGCCAGCTGACGGTTACCGTTTGAACTGGGTTGGTGTCTAAAAAATCCGTTACGTTAAGGGCCGATTTTAGAAAATAAAAAGGTTAGGGGCATATATCCAAATGCCCCCAAAGGTTGAGGGCTTTTTTTGCAATTATGCCATAATGGTAGAAAATGAGTGTTGGGTGTTAGATAAACGAATTTTACTAAGCGATTTTCGTTGAAAACATCCGAAAGGACCATTTTGCATAAGTTGTCAATATGGTATAAAAAGGTGTTGTGATGAGAATTGAAGTTTGCTATAGTTATGAAAATGGTTCGGCTAGGCTTATAGAGTGAGGAAATTGAATAAAAATCATTACGAGCCTTGAGGCAAAAGTACAAATATGTGAAAGTTTAGAGGTCAAAATAAAAATTTGTAAAAGTATGATTTATGGACCCATTTGAATAATGTGGGTAATAAATGAGCTATATTTGTAATTTTAGATCAATGAGATCGAGATCCGGGGTTATATTTGGAAAATACAAGGTTAAGGACTAAAATGATAAAAATGGTCGTTTTCGCATTCGAGGTAAGTTCATGTGATTTTAATAATGCAATATTGTATTTAAATATTAATGCTTCGATATTACATGAGTTGTAAGTATATATATATGTGAATAATTTGATATTCTGTAAATAATGTTACATTATTATATGTTGTAGTTGTCCTGGTAATTGTATGATTAAAATGCTTATGTGATTATTTTGATGATATAACATGTTCTTGATGCTTTGCTGTTATGATGAAAATGTTGCAATGCCATGTGATTATGAGATATAGGCTATGTGAATGAAGCCACAATTCGAGTACGTCCGGTAAAGGTTTGGAAGTCGAAAATCCCGTTTGAACCTTAAGAATAGTTGAGGATACAAGTGACATGTCACTAGGATATCTATGTGTTTTTTGAGCTCATTTGATTTGTGATACATGCTAGGGTCCGGGTGTTGGGTATCCTGAGTAGTGTTCGGATACACTTTATCTCTTTGAGTAGCCCCGTTAAGAGCGGCATGTAATTCTGTAATATGATGCACTTCTGTGCATATTCTATCAGTAGCCAAGGCTACATTTAGGCACTTCGGTGCATTTCTTCCGTGTGTCCGAATCATATTCCAAGTGTTCAACGGGTAACGTATTATGAAATCCGAAAGTAATCCAAGTAAACCATGAGTGTGTAAGAGGGCACAGGTATGCATTTGTTTGAACATGTGCCAATAGATATGAACGGTAAGTTTATATGATTTGATGAAAGTATGATGGATTATGGCAAGAATGCATATGTGATAGTAAATCATGCCTATGAGATTATTACAAAATGACTTTGTGATTATAGGATTATGTCTATGATATATAATAAACATTTTTACCATGATAATTGAAATGGTTGTAAAGGTGATATAACCTTAATACCATTATTTTACATTAAAGCGGTTTTGGACAGCAGCAGTAGACCGACTTTGAAAATCCACCAAAAATTTTGGAAATTTAATTAGAAGCTTAATAATATATGAAAATAAATCTTATTTAGTCTAGTTTCACATAAAGGAAATAGTGTAAGGAAAAGAATTTTGTATTATGAGATATTTAAGTTCTTGTGAGACAGAGTCGGAGTGATTCCGGACTCCTCTGTCCTAACTTTGGAAAATTACTAGAAATTGTAAAAAAATAATTATGGATTATAATTTATATGAATGAAATTTGAGTCTATTTTCAAGATAAAGATATGGAAACATTATCCAAGTCCTGTACTATGAGATATTTGTTTTTTAGTAAATAAAGGTTGAAGCTATCAGATACGAAATAGTGGAGAGTTTAAAGAATAAACTGTACTTATTGGCTAGACTAAAATTCTGGAAATTTTATGGTAAAAAGATATATGATTCTAGTTTCAGGTAAAATTTACGGATCTTAATTTGGAGTCTCGTAGCTCTAGATATAAATAAATTAGTAACTATGACTCGAGAAAATAGCATAACTAGAAAATCAGCAAAGGTGTATTTATGATTATATTTCCATGAAATCATGTTGATAATTTGCTTATTATTTTCATATGGACTTACTAAGCATAAAGCTTACTCCCCTTTCCATTTCTTTTAGTGTTGTCAGGTCAGCTCGGGGTTGGAGGACGTCGAAGGTAACATCACAGTACCAAGCTATCACCTTGGGATATTGATACATAGGCTGAGAAGTTTCAAGTGAATGGAATGTATAGGAGCTTAGTTAATGATATGTGTTCTTATGACTTAGCCAAACGTAATGGCTTATATCGATTCATTGTATATAGCCATGAGATGTGGCTTATAATGATTTTGGCTTGTAGGCCTATTTATCCATGGTATGTGTTAATGTCTTGTGATGTGGTTATGTGATTATGCTTGTTTAATATGTATGAGAATTATATAGCACATGTACCATGGAGTGAAAGTGTGGCATGGTAGTAAGATGATAATGATTGAACAAGGACAATTGAAGAATGTGTAGAGATAAAGTGTTGGGTAATAAACACATGTATGACAACATGCAAACTATTTAATTGAATTTCACTAAAGGTTGATTAAACATTAAATGGATGTTATAATTTGAGTCTATGACATGTATAAGTATGGGAGAGAATTAAGGTCAACATAAGGCTTGGAAAATAGCCTAAGTGTTAGCTACAAGGGCAGAGACACTGCCATGTGTCTTAGCCATGTGGAAGACACGGCCTAGCACACGGGTGCGTGGCTTGGCCGTGTGGATCAATTCTTTTGCTGACGTCATAGTCAGAGAGTTACAAGGCCTGAGGACACGGGCATGTCCCTGTTTCCACATGGGCGTATGACTCTATTTCTTGGAAAAATTTTCTAAGTTTTCCTAAAACTTTCCAAAGTTCCCGGTTTAGTCCCGAACCCTCTCTAAAATATGTTTTGGGCTTCATAGGCCCAAATAAGGGATAATGTGTTTGTGTATGAAAAGTTTTGGATTAAAAGAAATTTTATGGCCCGGTTTTGCATGTTTGTTTATACTTAAGTCTGGTAATGCCTCTTATCCTGTCCCGGTGTCAGGCTCGGGTAAGGGGTGTTATATTTAGTGGTATGAGAGCTATGGTTTAGTCGGTTCTCAGACTAACCTAACATGTGTAAGAGTCTAGCTATATATGCCACGGATCTGTGATAGTGTGATGTCTCCCGACGCGAATGAGGGCCATTTTGTTTAGATAAAGGTCCTCTCCAACCGAGCTACACTTGATCACTTAGATAGTGATATTAATATATTTGAATAAAGTGCAACTTCGATGAGTTAAAATTTAGAAAGGTATGGATAAAAATTAATGATATGTATGTACATATATGAGACACGAGAAACATGAAATAGAATGTGTATATGACCTAGCGAGCTTATCTATGATTGATTGGTAATTCCATGATGTATGTGATTGAATTGCTCAAATAAATACATGTGGTTAAATAACTTACCAAAGATATAACAGGAATAAATATGTTAAATTGTTTGAATTGAATTATATGATTGTAATGATATGTATGTGATGATGCACGAAATGAAAGTTGCAATTGTGATGCAAATATCCATATTTGTTTGGCCCTTATATGATGTCATGAGCATGACTTGTTTGATTAAATGAATGGATAAGTAAAGTTCTCCAAAAAACATAGAATGCATGTATAAGCATACTGGTCTAAATGGGATAACTGAAAAGTTGGTGTAAACCAAAATGAATGTTAATTTGCCTAAAATGAATGACATGATTTTGATGATGTTGCTATGATGAAGAAAGTTGTGTCATATGTATATGTATAAGAAAGTCGAGTCAAAGGCCCTACAACCCCTCCCCCTTACCAAAGTGGTGTTTATAATGGAATTTCATGATATTTGTACCGAATAAGTTTCCGGTTGAGAAACCAGAGAGCTTAATGATAGAATAATCATAAACATGATTAGAGTTTGAGAATGAGTAGATATGAAAAGACAGAACTAGAGAAATATCGGATTGATCGAAAGATTGATTGATTTTCATAATATCACAGTCAGTGAAAGGTCAAGTTTGGAAATTGGTTTGTTCTGAAATGATGCCGTGAAATGTACTAATTGAAATTCATTCATAAGAAGATCTCCTTTAGTGAAGAGAATAATATAGAATTTTGATGCAGAAATAGTTAAAGGAATAATGTTCGAAATGTGAGATGTCTGAGTTTGGAAATTTTAGTGAACCGATGATGGATATCTCTCTCAAGACACTCTATGAGTCCATTTATCCTCAGAAATTACTGTAGTGGTTATATATATATATTCTCTGATGAATTCTTGTAAAATGGGAATATTGACTGATCTTAATGTTAGACGAAGATATTGTTAGTCTGATTGATTTCTGATCTACATGATCTTATTTCCTTTCTTTTTGGTATTCCGTTACTTTTCGTCTGTTGGGAATTGATGAGAAATTGTGTGTGGTGCCATGATTCTGTCACTACTAATCGTTACTCTGTCTGATTATATATATATGCGAGAAGTATATTGTTCTTGACGTATTTGTTTCCAGTGGGTTCAAAAGATGTCTTTCTGGATTTCTTTTCTTATAAAAATCATTGAGACCATTTATATTTTCTCATGAGCTTTGTTCACGGTCTTTCGATACGATATTGTAATTTGGATTTCCTTATCTTGGATTTCTTTATGTTGGATTTCTTTATGTTGGGTTTCTTTATTCTGGGTTTCTTTATCTTGGTTTTGTTGTTATCCTTATCTGGTAACTTGTCGAGCATGGCTTATATTTAAAGCATAATCTTCAGCTTGTGATATATATATATCAAGTATGAATATGTTTTTGACTTGATCATAGTGATGTGATGATTCTAGTATTTGGATTTCTCAAATTTCTGTGTAAGAATTTGACTTTGACAGAGGTGGAGAAATTTTGAGTTTTAGATTGTATGGTGGAATTCTTTTCTCAAGTAAGTTGATCCAAGTTAATGTCTTTAATTGAGATACCTTGGTTAATTGAGCTGATACAATTGAGACGGTTTTTGATTTGCATAATGAATGAATAGTAAAGGATTGCATAATGAATTGTTTTGTTAACTAGAAGAGAGGATTTCTTGTAATGTCATTTATTGATGATTTAGGCCGATTTGGCTGTTCAATCTGTGTGAATTATTTATTTGAAAGATTTCATGTGACAATTATGTCGGGATCATTCTTCTTAAATTTGATAATAGAACTTCATTTCTTTATGGATAAAAGATAAATTGTCTTAATGAGAAGTGTATATTTCTTAGAAAACCTTGATATGATTTAAATTTACCACGAATGATAAAGTTTCATCTTGTGAAAGTTGAAAAGTTATTATATGTCAGCAAAGTTCAGACAGATAAGAATAGTGTTAACTGAAGCATTTGGACTGGAGTAGTCTGTATTGAGTAGAGACTTCCAGATTTTCAGTAATGTACTATAGTATGAATTGTGATGTGTTTTAAGACAATAAGATGATGTGGTAGTTTAGAGTTTTCGATGCCACAGAAAGATCTGATTTGTTAATAGGAATTGTGCCGAGCATCAAGTTTTACCGGAGCTATCTGCTTCAGTGTTGATATTAGAATAGCAACGAGAAATGGATTATTCTCGAAGCCATATAAGAATTATTCCCATCATGGAAAGAGGAAAATATGATGTATCTTATTGATAAATGTTTGACAAGATCTATAAATCATGACCAGTATGTACTGAATTTCTACTCATCAGATTCATGGAATTTTAGGTCTCTTTGATTGTTGGATTTCTTGGAATTCTAGTCTCCATTAATCAAAATGAGATCCAAGTTTTATATCATGATATCATGGGAAACTGAGAAGACATTGAAATTTTAAGAATAATTGGGAGTTGAGTCCGCAAGCTTTCAAACCGTATGAAGAATTAAAGAGATGTATTAGAGGCACAGCCCGAGTGAAAGTTCTTTGACATCGATTATGAGATTGAGGAATCTAAGTGAAAATTAAAACCACTTTCCTGGTAATATTTTCGGGGACGAAAATCCCTTAAGGGGAGAGAATTGTAACATTCCGATTTTGGGCCTAGTCGGAACAGTGGTTTCGAGACCACAAATTTGACGAGAATAAAATTCATTTTTATTATATTTTTATGGTCTACGATTTCACGAAATGATTTCGTGTAAATTTCGTTCGAAAATTTTGAAGTTTGGGCATTCAATTTAGTCAAAAGGACTAAATTGTAAAAAGTGCAAAAGTTGAGTTCCACATGTTAGAAGTGTCAAATTGTTATGAGTTTTTAAATTAAAGGTCCTTAAATGGTAATTAGACCATTAGTTAGTCAAGGACAAAAATAGACATGAATTGGGTGAAATAAAGTATTTTCAAGTTAAGGGCATTTTGGTAAACTAATAATTAAAAGAATTAAAAAGCCAAAAATGCCAAAATTTGGTCATCTTCTCCATGTACCCGCCAAAACCCCCATGAAAGCCATGGCTAGGGTTTGGTTCAAGCTTCCAAGCTTATTTGTAATTGATCCCGAGCCCCGTTTTTAATGTTCTATGTATTTTTTAAGTCACGGTAACATGATCTACTTATTTCTACCACTAATTTGAGCTAGGGTTCATGTTTAAAAATTTACCCATATGTCACATGCATGCATTTTGATGTCTAATGGTAGAAAACGAGTGTTGGGTGTTAGATAAACGACTTTGACTAAGCGATTTTCGTTGAAAACGTCCGAATGGACCGTTTTGCATAAGTTGTCAAAATGGTATAAAACGGTGTTGTGATGAGAATTGAAGTTTGCTATAATTATGAAAATGGTTCGGTTAGGCCTATAGAGTGAGGAAATTAAATAAAAAGTATTTTACGAGCTTTGGGGAAAAAGTGCAAATATGTGAGAGTTTAGGGGTCAAAATAAAAATTTGTAAAAGTATGAATTTGTAAAAGTATGATTTATGGACCCATTTGAATAATGTGAGTAATAACTGAGCTATATTTGGTTAGATCAAGGAGATCGAGATTCGGGCTTAAATTTGAAAAATACAAGGTTAAGGGCTAAAATGGTAAAAATGGTCGTTTTCGTATTCGAGGTAAGTACAAGTGATTTTAATAATGCAATATTTTATTTAAATATTAATGCTTCGATATTACATGAGTTGTAAGTATATATATATATATATGTGAATAATTTGATATTATGTAAAAAATGTGACATTATTATATGTTGTAGTTATCTTGGTAATTGTATGATTAAAACGCTTATCTGATTATTTTGATGATATAACATGTTCTTGATGCTTTGCTGTTATGATGAAAATGTTGCAATGCCATGTGATTATGAGATATTGGCTATTTGAGTGAAGCCACAATTCGAGTACGTCCGGTAAAGGTTTGGAAGTCTAAAATCCCGTTTGAACCTTAGGAATAGTTGAGGATACAAGTGACATGTCACTAGGATAGATATGTGTTTTTGGAGCTCATTTGATATGTGACACATGCTAGGGTCTGGGTGCTGGGTATCGTGAGTAGTGTTCGGATACTCTTTAGCTCTTTTAGTAGCCCCGTTAAGAGCGACATGTAATTCTATATTATGAGGCACTTTGGTGCATATTCTATCAGGTAGCCAAGGCTACATTTAGGCACTTTGGTGCATTTCTTCCGTGTGTCCGAATCATATTCGAAGTGTTCAACGGGTAACGTATTATGAATTTCGAAAGTAATCCAAGTAAACCATGTGTGTGCAAGAGGGCACATGTATGTATTTGTGTGGGCATGTGCCAATAGATATGAACGATAAGTTTATATGATTTGATGAAAGTTTGATGGATTATGGCAAGAATGCATATGTGATAGTAAATCATGCCTATGAGATTATTGCATAATGACTTTTTGATTATGGGATTATGTCTATGATATAAAATAAATATTTTTACCATGATAATTGAAATAGTTGTAAAGGTGATATAACCTTAATACCATTATTTTACATTAAAGCAATTTTGGACAGCAGTAGTAGACCGACTTTGAAAATCCACCAAAAATTTTGAATTTGAATTAGAAGCTTAACAATATATGAAACTAAATCTTATTTAGTCTAGTTTCACATAAAAGAAACGATGTAAGCAAAAGAATTTTGTTTTATGAGATATTTAAGTTCTTGTGAGACAGAGTCGGAGTGATTCCGGACTCCCCTGTCCTAACTTTGGAAAATTACTAGAAATTGAACAAAAATAATTATGGGTTATAATTTATATGATTGAAATCTTCAAGAGAAAGCGATGGAAACATTATCAGAGTCCTGTACTATGAGATATTTGTTTTTTAGTAGATAAAGGTTGAAGCTATCAGATAGCGAAACAGGTGAGAGTTTGAAGAATAAACTGTACTTATTTGCTAGACCAAAAATTCTGGAAATTTTATGGTAAAAAGATATATGAGTCTAGTTTCAGTTAAAATTTACGGATCTTAATCTGGAGTCCCGTAGCTCTAGATATATATAAATTAGTAACTATGATTCGAGAAAACAGCATAACCAGAAAATCTGCAAATGTGTATTTATAATTATATTTCCATGAAATCATGTTGATAATTTGCTTATTATTTTCGTATGGACTTACTAAGTATAAAGCTTACTCCCTCCTTTCCATTTCTTTTAGTGTTGTCAGGTCAGCTCAGGGTTGGAGGACGTCGGAGGCAACAACACACTACCAAGCTATCACCTTGGGATATTGATACATAGGTTGAGAAGTTTCAAGTGCGTGTCATGTATAGGAGCTTAGTTATTGATATGTGTTCTTATGACTTAGCCAAACGTAATGGCTTATATAAATTCATTGTATATAGCCAAGAGATGTGGCTTATAATGATTTTGGCTTGTAAGCCTATTTATCCATGGTATGTGTTAATGTCTTGTGATGTGGTTATGTGATTATGCTTGTTCGATATGTATGAGAAATATATGGCACATGTACATGATAAATGCCCCAGGACCATTCGAAATGGTCGTGGCCATGGAGTGAAAGTGTGGCATGGTAGTAAGATGATAATGATTGAACATCGACAATTATAGAATGTGTAAAGATAAAGTGTTAGGTAATAAACACATGTATGACAACATGCATACTATTTAATTGAATTTCACTAAAGGTTGCTTAAACATTAAATGGATGTTATAATTTGAGTCTATGACGTGTATAAATATGGGAGAGAATTAAGGTCAACATAAGGCTTGGCAAATAGCCTAAGTGTTGGCTACATGGGCAGAAACACGACCATGTGTCTCAGTCTTGTGGAAGACACGGCCTAGCACACGGGCGTGTGGCTTAAATGTGTGGATCAATTTGTTTTGCTGATGTCATAGTCAGAGAGTTACACGGCCTGAGGACACGGGCGTGTCCCAGTTCCCATACGGGCGTGTGACTCTGTTTCTTGGAAAAAATTTCTAAGTTTTCCTAAAACTTTCCAAAGTTCCCGGTTTAGTCTCGAACCCTCTATAAAGTATGTTTTGGGCTTCATAGACCCAAATAAGAGAATGTGTATGTGTATGTGTTTGAAAAGTTTTGAATTAAAAGAAATTTTATGGCCCAATTTTGCATGTTTGTTTATACTTAAGTCCGGTAATGCCTCCTATCTTGTCCCGGCTTCGAGCTCGGGTAAGGGGTGTTACATTTAGTGGTATCAGAGCTATGGTTTAATCGGTTCTCGAACTAACCTAGCATGTGTAAGAGTCTAGCTATACATGCCACGGATCTGTGATAGTGTGATGTCTCCCGACGCGAATGAGAGCCATTTTGTTTAGACAAAGGTACTCTCCAACCGAGTTACACCCGATCACGTAGATAGTGATATTATAGTATTTGAATAAAGTGCAACTTCAATAAGTTAAAATTTGGAAAGGTATTAATAAAAATTCATGCTATGTATGTATATATATGAGACATGAGAAACATGAAATAGAATGTTTATATGACCTAGTGAGCTTATCTATGATTGATTGGTAATTCCATGATGTATGTGACTGAATTGCTCGAATAAATGCATGTGGTTAAATAACTTACCAAAGATATAGCTGGAATAAATACGTTAAATTGTTTGGATTGAATTATATGATTGTAATGATATGTATGTGATGATGCACGAAATGAAAGTTGCGATTGTGATGCAAATATCCATATTTATTTAGCCCTTTTATGATGTTATGAGCATGACTTGTTTGATTAAATGAATGGATAAGTAAAGTTATCCAAAAAACATAGAATGCATGTATAAGTATACTGGTCTAAATGGGATAACTGGAAAGTCGGTGTAAACCAACATGAATGTTAATTTGCCTGAAATGAATGACATGATTTTGATGATGTTGCTATGATGATGAAAGTTGTATCATATGCATATGTATAAAAAAGTCAAGTCAAAGGCCCTACAACCCCTCCCCCTTACCGAAGTGGTGTTTATAATGGAATTTTATGAGATTTGTACCGAATAAGTTTCCGGTTGAGAAACCAGAGAGCTTAATGATAGAATAATCATAAACATGATTAGAGTTTGAGAATGAGTAGATATAAAAAGACAGAACTAGAGAAATATCGGATTGACCGAAAGAATGATTGATTTTGCATAATATCACAGTCAATGAAATGTCAAGTTTGGAATTTGGTTTGTTCTGAAATGATGCCGTGAAATGTACTAATTGAAATTCATTCATAAGCAGATCTCCTTTAGTGAAGAGAATAATATAGAATTTTGATGCAGAAATAGTTAAAGGAATAATGTTCAAAATGTGAGATGTCTGAGCATGGAAATTTTAGTGAACTGATGATGGATTTCTCTCTCAAGGCACTCTATGAGTCTATTTATCCTCAGAAATTGCTATAGTGGTTATATATATATTCTCTGATGAATTATTGTAATATGGGAATATTGACTGATCTTAATCATAGACGAAGATATTGTCAGTCTGATTGATTTATGATCTACATGATCTTATTTTCTTTCTTTCTAGTATTCCGTTACTTTTCATCTGTTGGGAATTGATGAGAAATTGTGTGTGGTGTCATGATTCTGTCACTACTAATCATTACTCTGTCTGATTATATATATGCGGGAAGTATATTGTTCTTGACGTATTTGTTTCCAGTGGGTTCAAAAGATGTCTTTTTGGATTTCTTTTCTCAAAAAAATCATTGAGACCATTTATATTTTCTCATGAGCTTTGTTCACGGTCTTTCGATACGGTATTGTAATTTGGATTTCCTTATGTTGGATTTCTTTATGTTGGGTTTCTTTATTCTGGGTTTCTTTATCTTGGTTTTGTTGTTATCCTTATCTGGTAACTTGTCGAGCATGGCTTATATTTAAAGCATAATATATTTATATATATATCAAGTATGACTATGTTTTTAACTTGATCATAGTAATGTGATGATTCTAGTATTTGGATTTCTCAAATTTCTGTGTAAGAATTTGACTTTGACAGAGGTGGAGAAATTTTGAGTTTCAGATTGTATGGTGGAATTCTTTTCTCAAGTAAGTTGATCCAAGTTAATGTCTTCAATTGAGATATCTTGGTTAATTGTGCTGATACAATTGAGACGGTTTTTTATTTGCATAATGAATGAATAGTAAAGGATTGCATGATGAATTGTTTCGTTGACTAGAAGAGAGGATTTCTTGTAATGTCATTTATTGATGATTTAGACCGATTTGGCTGTTCAATCTGTGTGAATTATTTATTTGAAAGATTTCATGTGACAATTATGTCGGAATCATTCTTATCAAGCCTGATAATAGAACTTCATTTCTTTATGGATAAAAGATAAATTTTCTGAATTAGAAGTGTATATTTCTTAGAAAACTTTGATACGATTTAAAGCTACTACGAATGATAATTTTTTGTCTTGTGAAAGTTGAAAAGTTCTTATATGTCAGCAAAGTTCAGACATATGAGAACAGTGTTAACCGAAGCATTTGGACTTGACTAGTTTGCATTAAGCAGAGACTTTTTGATTTTCAATAATGTGCTGTAGTATGAATTGTGATGTGTTTTAAGACAATAAGATGATGTGATAGTTTAGAGTTTTCGACGCCACAGAATGATCTGATTCGTTAATAGGAATTGTGCCGAGCATCAAGTTTTACCGGAGCTATCTGCTTCAGTGTTGATATTAGAATAGCAACGAGAAAGGGATTATTCTCGAAGCCATATTAGAATTATTCCCGTCATGGAAAGAGGAAAATGTGATGTATCTTATTGATAAATGTTTGACAAGATCTGTAAATCATGGCCGGTATGTACTGAATTTCTGCTCATTAGATTCATGGAATTTCAGGTCTCTTTGATTGTTGGATTTCTTGGAATTCTAGTCTCTATTAATCAAAATGAGATCCGAGTTTTATATCATGATATCATGGGAAACTGAGAAGGCTTTGAAATTTTAAGAATAATTGGGTGTTGAGTCCGCAAGCTTTCAGACCGTATGAGGAATTAAATAGATGTATTGGAGACACAGCCCGAGTAAACGTTCTTTGACATCGATTATAAGATTGAGGAATCTAAGTGAAAACTAAAACCACTTTCGGCCTAGTCAGAATAGTAGTTTCGGGACCACAAATTTGATGAGTAAAAATTTCATTTTTATTATATTTTTATGGTCTACGATTTCACGAAATGATTTCGTGAAAATTTCGTTCGAAAATTTTGACGTTTGGGCACTCAATTTAGTCAAAAGGACAAAATTGTAAAAAGTACAAAAGTTGAGTTCCACATGTTAGAAGTGTCAAATTGTTATGAGTTTTTAAATTAAAGGTCCTTAAATGGTAATTAGACCATTAGTTAGTTATGGACAAAAATAGACATGAATTGGGTGAAATAAAGTATTTTTAAGTTAAGGGCATTTTGGTAAACTAATAATTAAAAGAATTAAAAAGCCAAAATCGCCAAAATTTTGTCATCTTCTCCATGTAACAGCCGAAACCCCCATGGAATCCATGGCTAGGGTTTGGTTCAAGCTTCCAAGCTCATTTGTAAGTGATCTCGAGCCCCGTTTTTAATGTTCTATGCATTTTTGAAGTCCCGGTAACATGATCTACTTATTTCTACCACTAATTTGAGCTCGGGTTCATGTTTAAAAATTGACCCATACGTGACATGCATGCATTTTGATGTATAATGGTAGAAAATGAGTGTTGGGTGTTAGATAAATGACTTTTACTTAGTGATTTTCGTTGAAAACGTCCGAAAGGACCGTTTTGCATAAGTTGTCAAAATGGTATAAAAGGGTGTTGTGATGAGAATTGAAGTTTGCTATAGTCATGAAAATGGTTCGGCTAGGCTTATAAAATGAGGAAATTGAATAAAAATCATTTTACGAGCCTTGGGGCAAAAGTCCAAATATGTGAAAGTTTAGGGGTCAAAATAAAAATTTGTAAAAGTATGATTTATGGACCCATTTGAATAATTTGAGTAATAAATGAGCTATATTTTTAATTTTAGATCAAGGAGATCGAGATTCGGGCTTAAAATTGGAAAATACAAGATTAAGGGCTAAAATGGTAAAAATGGTCGTTTTCATATTCGAGGTAAGTTCATGTGATTTTAATAATGCAATATTGTATTTAAATATTACTGCTTCGATATTACATGAGTTGTAAGCATATATATATGTGAATAATTTGATATTATGTAAATAATGTGACATTATTATATGTTGTAGTTGTCTTGGTAATTGTATGATTAAAATGTTTATGTGATTATTTTGATGATATAACATGTTCTTGATGCTTTGCTGTTATGATGAAAATGTTGCAATGCCATGTGATTATGAGATATTGGCTATGTGAATGAAGCTACAATTCGAGTACGTCCGGTAAAGGTTTGGAAGTCTAAAATCCCGTTTGAACCTTATGAATAGTTGAGGATACAAGTGACAGGTCACTAGGATAGCTGTAATATCCTGATTTTGGGCCTAGTCGGAATAGTGGTTTCGTGACCACAAAATCCGAGATAGAAATAATTATTTTATGATTATTTTAAGGTCTATGATATGATTGCATGATTGTGTGAAAATTTCGTGAAGAAATTTTATGCATAAAGTGCCTAATTTGAAATTTGGGACTAAATTGAATAAATTGCAAAACTTGTGTTCTAGAAGTATTTTGCATAAAATTGAATTAGATTATTAATTAGAGGTCCTTAAAGAGTAATTTTACCAATTTCTAAGTCTATGGACAAAAATTGGACATGGATGGAATTTTTGGAAAGTTTAGTAGTAAGGGCATTTTGGTCATTTAGGGTAAAATAAATTAAAATACAAAATTAAAAGCCAATTTTGCTCATCTTCAACCCCATGGCGAATATAGCAAGGAGAAACCATGGATAGGGTTTTCAAGCTTCCAAGCTCGATTAGCAAGGAAAAGCGAAATTCGGGCTAAAATGGGGAAAATACCAAGTGGTGGACGAAATGGTAAAAATAGCCATTTTCGGCATACGAGGTAAGTTCATATGTAAATGTTGGTAACATAGTTATTATTTTAAATGTTTTAATGTTTTTAAATGATATGATAATTATTATGAAATATTATACTTGTGATAATTGTTTGATAATATGTCAAATTATGTGATATACTTGGAAAATGTGAAATACTACCGAGTATCGGTATCGGCATTCCGTAGAAGATGGTTGAGACACATGATTGGGAAAAAGGTCCCGTTGAACCTCAGGAATGGATTAGGATACAAGTGACATGTCACTGGGATATTTGGGCATCCGAACTCGTTGAGTTGAGTCCAAGTTCACTTATGGATGCGAGCGTCCGAACTCGTTGAGTTGAGTCCGAGTTCGTGAGATGTAACTAGGCATCCGAACTCGTTGAGTTGAGTCCGAGTTCACTTATGGATGCGAACGCCCGAGCTCGTTGAGTTGAGTCCGAGTTCACTTATGGGCGGGTTACATGGTAGCTTGGCTACATATGTGGCACTTATGTGCAAACTTTCCATGTATCCGAATTATATTCCGATGTGTTCAACGGGTAAAGTTCTACTCAAATGGAGGAATACTCAAGATGAAAGGGACGTATTGGTAAGTGTTGTGAAATGGATAATTTGAACAGGTATGTACTTAACCCTCGGGTTAAAAACTCGATATAACAACAATATGGTAAGATGATAAATGAAAAGGTGATATGAATGTCTTGGTGATGATTATGCAAATGATGTTTTATGTTTGCTTATATGGTTATGTTACTTGCTATTTGCATGTGAGCTTACTAAGCATTTATGCTTACTCCTCCTTTTCATTCCTTGTAGTGTTGACAAGCCAGCTCGGAAATCGGAAACGGTCGGAGGCACGCCACACTATCCGTATACCATCTTGGCATAATGGCTTGTATATTTTGAGTATGGCATGTATAGCATTATAATCATTTTGTAAATATGGTCTTATGATATGGTTATTGAGTTGTATGGAAATAGAAATGCTTGGTAATGATTAGCCATTGGAATGGCTAATCATGATCATATTTGGTATTATGTATGTCAAATTGCTAGCTAATCCATGGAAACCATGAAATAGGTAAAATTTACCATAAAATAGATTCAGACAGCAGCAGTGACGTGAGTTTAAAAAATCACTAAAAATAGTAGAAATGGAATTAAATAATTAATAAGTTATGGAATCGAAGCTTGATGAGTCTATTTTCATATGGAATAAGCGAAACAGGTATATGAGCTATATTTTATGAGATGTTTAAATTTTTGTGAAACAGGGTCAGAGCGATTTCTGGATCCCCTGTTCTGACTTTGGAAATTCACCATAAATTTTAAAAAGATAATTAGAAGTCACGCTTTATATGTACAGATTCCTTATTGAGTCTAGTTTTATTAGAGACAAACGGTATAGTCATTGAAGCTCTGTACAGGGAGATATCTGATTCGTAATACACAGAGGTCAGAGTAGTTGAACCCTGAAACAGGGGAGACTTTAACTAATAAACTGTACTAATTGGCCCAACCAAAAATTCTAGAAAAAAATTAGTAGATATATATATGAGTCTAGTTTCAGGAAAAATTTACAGAATTGGATTTCGAGTTTCGTAACTCGAGATATGATTTTTAAAGCGACTGTGATGCAGTTAGCCAGCTTGTCTAGAAATTTTAAAATGAATTGTATGAGCTGTTTAATTAATGAATTAAGTCCGTTAACACCTTGTGTTCGACTCCGGCAACGGTCTCGGGTACGGGGTG
Source organism: Gossypium arboreum (assembly GCF_025698485.1). Lineage (NCBI taxonomy): Eukaryota > Viridiplantae > Streptophyta > Magnoliopsida > Malvales > Malvaceae > Gossypium > Gossypium arboreum. The sequence continues at coordinate 25,727,543 of NC_069074.1, read as the reverse complement.
TTACAATAGCTATGTGTTTTATGAGCTCATTTGATATGTGATACATTCTAGGGTTCGGGAGCTGGGTATCCTGAGTAGTGTTCTGATACGCTTTAGCTCTTTGAGTAGCCCCGTTGAGAGCGGCATGTAATTTTGTATTATGAGGCACTTCGGTGCATTTCTTCCGTGTGTCCGAATCATATTCCAAGTGTTCAACGGGTAACATATTATGAATTCTGAAAGTAATCCAAGTAAACCATGTGTGTGCAAGAGGGCACAGGTATGTATTTGTGTGAGCATGTGCCAATAGATATGAACGGTAAGTTTATATGATTTGATGAAAGTATGATGGATTATGGCAAGAATGCATATGTGATAGTAAATCATGCCTATGAGATTATTGCATAATGACTTTTTGATTATGGGATTATGTCTATGATAATAAACATTTTTACCATGATAATTGAAATGGTTGTAAAGGTGATATAACCTTAATACCGTTATTTTACATTAAAGCAGTTTTGGATAGCAGCAGTAGACCGACTTTGAAAATCCACCAAAAATTTTAGAAATTGAATTATAAGCTTAATAATTTATGAAACTAAATCTTATTTAGTCTAGTTTCAGATAAAGGAAATGGTGTAAGCAAAAGAATTTTGTATTATGAGATATTTAAGTTCTTGTGAGACAGAGTCGGAATGATTCCGGGCTCCCCTGTCGAAAATTTGGAAAATTACAAAAAATTGTACAAAAATAATTTTGGGTTATAATTTATATTAATGAAATATTTAATGAGTCTATTTTCAATATAAAGAGACGGAAACATTATCTGAGTCCCGTACTATGAGATATTTCATTTTTAGTAGATAAAGGTCGAAGCTATCAGATAGCGAAACAAGGGAGAGTTTAAAGAATAAACTGTACTTATTGGCTAGACCAAAAATTCTGGAAATTTTATGGTAAAAAAATATATGAGTCTAGTTATTTAAAATTTACGGATCTTAATTTGGTGTCCCGTAGCTCCAAATATAAATAAATTAGTAACTATGACTCGAGAAAACAGCATAACCAGAAAATCAACAAATGTGTATTTATGATCATATTTCCATGAAATCATGTTGATAATTTACTTATTATTTTCATATGGACTTACTAAGCATAAAGCTTACTCCCTCTTTTCCATTTCTTTTAGTGTTGCCAGGTCAGCTCGGGGTTGGAGGACGTCGAAGGCAACATCACACTACCAAGCTATCACCTTGGGATATTGATATATAGGTTGAGAAGTTTCAAGTGAGTGGCATGTATAGGAACTTAGTTATTGATATGTGTTCTTATGACTTAGCCAAAATTAATGGCTTATATCGATTCATTGTATATAGCCATGAGATATGGCTTATAATGATTTTGGCTTGTAAGCCTATTTATCCATGGTATGTGTTACTGTCTTATGATGTGGTTATTTGATTATGCTTGTTCAATATGTATGAGAAGTATATGACACATGTACATAATAAATGCCCCAGGACCTTTCGAAATGGTCGTGGCCATGGAGTGAAAGTGTGGCATGTAGTAAGATGATAATGATTGAACATGGAAAATTGTAGAATGTGTAGAGATAAAGTGTTGGGTAATAAACACATGTATGACAACATGCAAACTATTTAATTAAATTTCACTAAAGGTTGATTAAACATTAAATGGATGTTATAATTTGAGTCTATGACGTGTATAAGTATAAGAGAGAATTAAGGTCAACTAAGTATTTTAAAATAGCCTAAGTGTTGGCTACACGGGCAGAGACACGACCATGTGTCTTAGCCGTGTGGAAGACACGGCCTAGCACACAGGCGTATGGCTTGGCCGTGTGGATCAATTTGTTTTGCTGACGTCATAGTCAGAGAGTTACACAGCCTGAGGACACGGGTGTGTCCCAGTTCCCACACGGGAGTGTGACTCTTTTTCTTGGAAAAATTTTCTAAGTTTTCCTAAAACTTTCCAAAGTTCCCAGTTTAGTCTCGAACCCTCTCTAAAGTATGTTTTGGGCTTCATAGACCCAAATAAGGGACGATGTGTATGTGTATGAAAAGTTTTGGATTAAAAGAAATTTTATGGCCGGTTTTGTATGTTTGTTTATACTTAAGTCCGGTAATGCCTCCTATTCTGTCCCGGCGTCGGGCTCGGGTAAGGGGTGTTACACCAAAATCAAACCATAAGTTCAACCATAATCTAGCCATATCACATGGCATGATATACAAATTACAAAACATACTTCAAAGTACTTCTAGCCTATACATGTTATACTTTAATATATACATTTTCAAAAGGTACCAAAAAGAAGTTCGATAGTGTGGTGATGATCCTCTATGATCCCCGACCTCTCGGTAGCTACTATATCTATAAAACAGTTGAGAAATACAAAACCTAAGCTTTCAAAAGCTTAGTAAGCCATATACAAATAAACTTAACACTTTAAGCATAAATGCATCATCAAATTACATATATTTCATAGTCAAATACTATCACAAACCTCAATGTTCATATACATTTCATATATTCCAAATTCTTTAACATATATAACATATTTTCTCATGCTTTTATCATATATCATCATTCGTTCACTAAAGTACATATACTTATCTTTCAACATCAAATATGATACTCATTCCAAACGTTCCTGAATCGGATACATGTTCACATAATAATTCATTTTCTCGGAATGCCTGTTGAACCGTTTGGAATCATAAGGATACGCGGATAGCTCAGAAAGCTTGTACAATGCCAACGTCCCAGAAGGGGTCTTACATGTAATCAAATATTGATACCACAGTCCCATACAGGATCTTACACGAAATCAAATACGATGCCAACATCCCAGATGTGCTCTTACACGTAAATCATAAGTCGATGCCAACGTCCCAAACATGGTTTTACACGATAACACATATCAGATCCTATGTCATGACATATATATCCTAACTATTCCTAAGGTTCGTACAGGGCTTTTCAGATGTCCAAATTTTGTCGATACTTTCTTGGATATCTCATTCTCAACACATATAATCATTCAACATTTTTCAAAAGCATATAATCAATAGTAATTGAATTCAAAATACATTTATTTATATATCGACTTACCTCGTTCAGATTTGAACGAATGGAGGCGACTATTCAACGACTTTCGATTTCCCTCGATCTAATTCCGTTTTCTTCTGTTCTTGATCTATATAATTTAAAATTTGACTTATTCAATCACACATTTATTCAAATAAATCTATATATACATATTTAGGGCATTTTACAAATTAGCCCTCACATTTTGAAATTTTAGTCCCTAATTCAGAAAATCACAAAATACACTAAATTTCTTTAAACACATATTTAGCTGAATATTCCCAGTGTTCATATAAGTCCACATATTTCATTTATTTTACATTTTAGTCTTTTAAATTTTTTTTTTTACAATTTAGCCCAAATTACTCAAACTCATCAAAAATTCAAAGACAAAATATACTAACCCAACATATATCTTTCATTTTGCATTCAGAGATACATATGTGATAGTAAATCATGCCTATGAGATTATTGCATAATGACTTTTTGATTATGGGATTATGTCTATGATATAAAATAAATATTTTTACCATGATAATTGAAATAGTTGTAAAGGTGATATAACCTTAGTACCATTATTTTACATTAAAGCAATTTTGGACAAAGAGAGTAGACCGACTTTGAAAATCCACCAAAAATTTTGAAATTGAATTAGAAGCTTAACAATATATGAAACTAAATCTTATTTAGTCTAGTTTCACATAAAAGAAACGATGTAAGCAAAAGAATTTTGTATTATGAGATATTTAAGTTCTTGTGAGACAGAGTCGGAGTGATTCCGGACTCCCCTGTCCTAACTTTGGAAAATTACTAGAAATTGAACAAAAATAATTATGGGTTATAATTTATATGATTGAAATCTTCAAGAGAAAGCGATGGAAACATTATCAGAGTCCTGTACTATGAGATATTTGATTTTTAGTCCCTAATTCAAGATCAACATCTCCTTTTCTTTTGCATTCATGTATTTTCATTGCATTACATCACATGCATTTAAATCCATAAAAAGACCCTAATTAAGGTTAAAAAGAGAAAAAAAGAGAGAAAGAGAGAAGAGGGTCACGGCTGAGCGAAAAGAAAACGTTCCCTTACATATCCTAGACTTTTGTATCAGGAGGGATAGCTTACCTAGAGATGGGGGTGTTTGGAAATGAAAATCATCCCATCAATGCCATACATGAAAAAGGGACTGATTAAGGAAACCTTGAGGGCATTCGCCCTTACGAACCGGAAGCTCTCAACAATTGGATCATGGAGGAACTTCCTGTAGTCTTTAGGAATTTTTCAGAATAATTCTCGAAACATTCTTGTTACTCTAGGGCTTAGGAGTAATAGGATTACATTTTGTGGAATGGGCTTACAATCATCTATTATTTTTTAATAAAACATAACTTTATCAATTAGAACGAGTATTGTTTCATTTTTATCAATCAATATTCCGTTAAACTTTTGCAATTCTTATTATTTCATTCGTAGCACATAAATAATCATTCTTAAATTCATTCATTCTTTGTATATTCTTTATACTTCACAGGTCCCTAGATATCAATGACATGAGCACTGATATTACAAATCCTAATTTCTCTTGTGAGCAAGACATGTGTTTAAAGGAATCTCAGGATTTTGAAGATGTCCAGGATTGTGATGTGTCTCCGGATCTGTTGAGGATGGTAAAACAGGAAGAGAAATAAATCATGCCCCATGAGAAAGAGGCAATAGAGAATGTAGCCCCAGAGGAAGGGAAAGAGGTGAAAATCGGCACGCATATTGCCGAGGACACAAGGCAAGGACTGATTGAGTTGCTATGTGAGTTTAAGGATATATTCGTATGGTCTTATCAAGATATGCCAAGGTTAAATACCGATATTGTGGTGCATCGTCTTCCAATAGGACAGGATTGTAAGCCAGTCCAACAGAAGTTGCGAAGAATGAGGCCAGATATTGTATTGAAGATAAAGGACGAAGTCAAGAAGCAGTTCGATGCAGGATTCTTACAAGAGGTGAAGTACTCTGAATGGGTAGCTAACATTGTACCAGTCCCTAAGAAGGATGGGAAGGTACGAATGTGCGTTGATTACAGAGATCTGAAAAAAGCTAGCCCAAAAGATAATTTTCCTCTGCCGCACATAGACACTTTGGTAGACAACACAGCGGGATATTCATTGTTCTCCTTCTTGGATGGTTTCTCGGGGTACAACCAGATAAAGATGCATCCGAAAGACATGGATAAAACCACTTTTATAACATTGTGGGACACCTTTTGTTACAAAGTAATACCGTTTGGATTGAAGAATGCAAGGGCAACATACCAACGGGCTATGGTGAACTTATTCCATGATATGATGCACAAGGAGATCGAAGTGTATATTGATGACATGATTGCTAAATCTCGAACAGAAAAGGAACATATTAAAGTTTTGAGGAAGCTATTCCTGAGATTACGGAAGTTTCAGTTAAAACTTAATCCAGCAAAGTGCACTTTTGGAGCTAGGTCGGGGAAGTTATTAGGCTTTATGGTCAGCGAAAAGGGAATAGAGGTTGACTCAGACAAAGTTAGAGCCATATGAGATTTGCCTCCACCACGTACTCAGAAGGAAGTTCAGGGTTTTCTTTGAAGGTTGAATTATATTGCTCGGTTTATTTCACAATTAACTGAGAAATGTGATCCTATATTTCGCCTCCTTAGAAAACACAACCAAGGTACTTGGAATGAGGAATGCCAGAATGCCGTTGATAAAGTTAAGCAATACTTGCTAAACGCTCCAGTACTATCCCCACCTAGTCCGGATAAACCATTAATTCTATACTTATCAGTGTTTAGTAATTCTATGAGATGTGTGCTTGGTCAACATGACGAATCGGGAAAAAAAGAGAAGGCAATATACTACCTCAGCAAGAAATTCACAGAGTGTGAGATGAGATATTCGCCAATTGAGAAATTGCGTTGTGCTTTAATCTGGACGACTCGAAGATTGAGGCAATATATGTTATATCATACAACTTGGCTAATTTCAAAACTTGATCCGTTAAAGTACATGATGGAGTCAACAGCACTAAATGGAAGAATGGCAAGGTGGCAAATATTTCTTTCAGAATTTGACATAGTCTATGTGAGTCAAAAGGCTATAAAAGGGAGTGCGATAGCAGAATTTTTGGCAAGCAGAGCTCTAGAAGATTATGAGCCATTAAACTTTGATTTCCCTAATGAGGAGTTGTTGTATGTGGCAACTATTGAAGAACATCCATGGAAAATGAACTTTGATGGCGCATCCAATGCGGTAGGAAATGGAATTGGGGCAGTCTTGTTATCCCCAAATGGGGATCATTATCCATTCACATGTAAATTGGATTTTGATTGCACAAACAATATGGCCGAGTATGAAGCGTGCATCATGGGACTCCGAGCGGCTATAGAGCGAGGAATAAGAACCTTAGAAGTATATGGAGACTCTGCGTTGGTAATTTACCAGCTTAAAGGTGAATGGGAGACAAGGGATCCTAAATTGATCAATTATCGAAAGGTAGTTTTAGGGTTACTTAAGGAGTTCGATGACATCACTTTCAATTATATCTCATGAGACGAAAACCAGATGGTAGATGCTCTAGAAACCTTGGCTTCAATGATTAAAGTGAATAAAGAGGAGGAGATGAGACCCATTCAGATAAGTATCTTTAAGGCTCCAGCTCGCTGTTACAACATTGAGGAAGAAGAAAAGGATGATAACCCTTGGTATCAGGATATATTGCGATATGTGAGAGATCGTAAATACCTAGAACAGGCAACTGAAAATGATAAGCGAACTTTAAGGAGATTACCCTGCGACTACGTTTTGGATGGGGACATCTTATACAAAAGAAGAAAGGACCAAGTACTGTTGAGATGTGTTGACGCCGAGGAAGCTAAGTTAATCTTGGAAGAAATTCACGAGGGTGTTTGTGGGACGCACGCTAATGGTTTCATGATGGCTAGAAAAATCATGAGGTTTGGATATTATTGGTCTACCATGGAAAGGGATTGTATCAACTACGCCAAGAAATGCCATAAATGTCAGATGTAACACCCCTAACCCGTATTCATCACCGAAACAGGGTTACAGAGTGTTACCAGTACATACAGAACATTTACAGATTAATCAAAATATTACTATTCACTTTCTGAGATCATATATATATAACGACCTTTATTTGGGCCCTCGAAGCCTAACATGAACATTAAAATCAAGTCGGAGCTCAACTGATTTCTCATAAAATTTTTCGCTAATTTTTAAAAAAATTTTACTTGTGAACAATACCCACACGCCTGTGTGATTAAGCTGTGGATTCACACACTGCTGTGGCTTGGGACACGCCTGTCCCTTGTCCGTGGAGCTTCGTTTATGACATCATCATCAATTTAGGGCACACGGCCACATCGCACGCGTGTCCTAAAGTCGTGTTCCATATCTGGTGAGACACACTGCCGTGTCTCTCACTGTGGTCAATATCTAAGCTATTTCCAAGCCTTGGTCAATCTTAATCTCTTACACACTTATACAAAATCAAAAGCATATAACATGGTATTCATTTAATGATTAAACATTCTCAATTAAACTACAAACATAGCATTTGTATGTCATCATACATGTGTCTCTCATACTCATTTTACCTTGTCTATTATGGTACCACTTATACTTTTATACCATGATTATCATCTTACCAAATATTTTCAGCTTAATCATCAAGCATTTATATTTAAAGCTAGATCATATCTTTATAAAATACCATATTTCAGATACGCGGAATAAAATACTTGCCTTAGACATTTCAATCCAACTTCATACCCAACAAGCATCATATTGAAACTAGTCATATATATACATGTCATGATATGTATCATTCTCATATTGTTTTCTTATAAACATATATCATTTGTTTTCCTCATCCTCCTCTCCATTCCACATCCTTAATGTATATAACATTCTTGTGAGTACAATTTCACAATTTACTTATTAATGCTCACATCAAGCTGTTCACACAAGTCATAGTCACTCAATTATTTATAATTCGAGCTACAGAGCTCCAAATTAAGATCCGTAAATTTTCCCTAAAACTAGACTCACATATAATTCCACCATAAAATTTTCAGAATTTTTGGTTTATCCAATTAGTATATTTTATTCATTTAAATTTCCCCTATTTCACTATCTGACAGTTCTGACCTCTCTTCACTAAAAATTAATTATATCACAATACAGAACTCGGATAATGTTCTTGTTGATTTATATTGAAAATAGACTCATTAAAGATTCTAATAATATAGATTTGAGCCTCTAATTAATTTTCTCCAATTTTTGGTGATTTTCCAAAGTCAAAACAGGGGAACCCGAATTCATTCTAACCTTGTCTCAAAAATTCATTATATCTCATAATTTAAAATTCAATTGATTACATGGTTTCTTCTATGAAAAACTAGACTCAACAAGATTTAATTTCATATATTATTCATCCTCTAATTCGATTTGTACAATTTATGGTGATTTTTCAAAGTCAACCTACTGCTGCTGTCCAAAACTGTTTTAGTTCAAGATGGTTATTACCATTTTTCCTCTAAATTTCACAGGTCATACAATTCAGTCATTGCTCAATTAGCCCATCTATTAAGCTAATTTTTCTCAATTAATATTTTATTCCATCATTCTAAACTATTAAACAACCTTTGAAAATCAGAATTTTAACACTAAACCTTAATTCACAACTTTTTCACAATTAGGTCCTAAAATCAATTTCTATTGAAATTACTTGATAAAATCATCAAAAAAACAAAATCAAAGCTTCAAATTTATTTTATTTCATCATAAACAGCCAACACTTATCAATGATAGCTTTTAATTTTGTTCATAAAATCAAAAACTAATGAATTAAACACTTGGGCCTAATTGTAAAAGTCACAAAAACATAAAAATATCAAAGAAAAGGGAAAGAATTGAACTCACATATGTCAAAGCATGAAAAACCAGCAGCTTTCAGACCTGCCATGGCGTTTTGGCTGAAGAAAAATGATGATATCTCTAGATTTTTCAAATTTGTCTTGTTTCATATGTTTAATTTACAAAATTTCCCATTTTGCCCTTGTTTCTCCTTGTCTTTTTTTGCTGATTTTCTTGCCCAACCGTCCAGCCCATACAATTTGGGTCCAATTGCCTTTTAAATCCCTCCTTTTTAATCACTTAAACTATTTAATCACAATTTAATAAATTTTGCACTATTTTCAATTTAGTCCTTTTTAATTAATTGACTAACCAAACGTTAAAATTTTCTAACGAAACTTTAATACTAACTTAATAACACTCCATAAGTATTTATAAAAATATTTATGGCTCGGTTTATGAATCTGAGGTCTTGATACCTAGTTTTCAACCCAATTTACCTGATTAATTCTTTTAAAATCGCAAAATTCACAAATTAAAAATAATTCTTTTAAGTTCGCGCTTGGCCTATAATTATTATTTGTTAAAATTTCTAAACTTACTCGTCGGATTTAATGATTTTAAATCACTGTTTTCGACACCACTGAAAAATTTGGCTATTACATCATATTTATGGAGACAAAATTCATGTACCACCTTCACCTCTACATATTATGACTTCTCCATGGCCTTTTTCCATGTGGGGCATGGATGTCATTGGGCCAATATCACCAAAAGCTTCAAATGGGCATCGCTTTATTTTTGTGGTAATTGATTACTTCATGAAATGGGTAGAGGCTGCTTCTTATACGAATGTTACTAAGTCGGCTGTGAGTCGATTCTTGAAGAAAGAGATCATTTGTCGATATGGGATGCCTGAAAGGATCATATCATACAATGCATTGAACTTGAACAATAGAATGATAGCAGAAGTTTGCAGTCAGTTCAAGATTAAGCATCATAACTCTTCTCCGTATCGCCCAAAAATGAATGGGGCAGTAGAAGCAGCCAACAAGAACATCAAGAAGATAGTGGGGAAGATGACTGAGACTTATAGAGATTGGCATGAGAAACTACCGTTTGCACTCTTTACCTATCGAATATCTGTCAGAACCTCTACTAGGCAACTCATTTCTCGTTGGTTTATGGGATGGAAGCAGTGTTATCCATTAAAGTGGAAATACCGTCTCTCCGAGTCTTGTCAGAGATAAAGTTGGAGGAAGCTGAATAGGTACAATTGAGATATGATCAGTTGAACTTGATTTAGGAAAAAAGGCTAAGGGCCATTCGTCATGGTCATATGTATCAGAAGCGAATGATGCGAGTTTACGACAAGAAAGTGCGACCAAGAGAATTCCACGAGGGGGATCTTGTACTGAAAAAGATCCTTCCCATTTAGAAGGACTTTAGAGGAAAATGGATGCCGAATTGGGAAGGGCCGTATGTCGTGAAGAAGGCCTTCTCTGAGGGTGCATTGATCTTAACGAAAATAGATGGGAAGAGTTTACCCAATCCAGTGAATTCAGGCTCAGTCAAAAAGTACTTTTTCTAAAGGAGAGAAGAATTCAGGGTGAAAACCCGCAAATGGCGCCTTGAGTTTTCGAAAAAAAATTAGAGAGGCCAAGGTGAAAACCCGCAAAGGGCGCCTTGTGACCAAAGGGGTTTTGAGTTGAAAACCTGAAAGGGCAGCTCAAATTTTGAATAGCACACGGTAATCTTGCTATATCTGATTCAAAGAAGAGTGAAGCGCGTTGCATATCGGGGCATCAACAAAGTACTTTGGATCTTTTAAACACATGTTGAATTCAAGAAAGTCTTCATGGAGCTGGCATATAAACGCTCAAGCTGCGATATCTAGGGCATCTAACTTTTGTCCTGTTTGCTATCTTTAGATTCTTTTTCTTCTCAAGGATAGGCTTTCAGATTAATTTCTTTTGTATTTTTGACAAATTTATTCAAATCTAATTATTCTCAAGATTAAATTCATCTTCCATTATTCTTAAAGTATGTTGCATTAAAATAATGATAGATGAACTAAATAATTTTCACAAATGAAGTTTTGCTCATTACTCTGGAAATTTCTAGATAATACAAGAAACTAAAACAGAACAATTGTTCGAAGAATTCGCGTAAGTGAGGTTTGAAAGAACTCGAGGAAATTATTTCTTTAGTCCAAAATAATGATTGGACAAATCAAACGCTTCGATCCTAAGAGAGGATCATCTTACAGACATTTTTAGTAGGTCATAGCGTTTGAAGAATGGTACAAACCCACAAGCTGAGTAGGAATGATACTTCGAGAAAAATAAGGATAAACTTCGACGAAAGAATGAGTGGTGACGTCTGGAATAGAGGTCATATTCATAAACATTTTGCATTATAACAGGTTTAATTAGGAGTATTTGACTCACTTCGATCATAGCATCCTAATCATTAGGCATGAACTCATACACATTATACAGGTTATGTCCTTCAAGGGACAATGAAGATTGATGCGCCTTAACCCCCTAAGCAGTAGGGTAACAGGCTAAAGCATAGAAGATTTAACCTTCAGATGTTTTTACATCGAAATAGATCCAAGATGATTTGGCATCCTTGCATTTACAAGGAGCAGATCGAAGACATAGCAGATCTAATCTTCAGGTGTTTACGCTGAAGCAGATCCAAGATGATTTGGCATCTCTGTATTGTCAGAGAGCAGATCAAAGATAGCAGATTTGGCGTCTCTGTATTGTCAGAGAGCAGATCAAAGATGATATTTGGCATCTCCGTATTCGACGGGGAGCAGATCCAAGATGATTTGGCATCTTCGTATTTGACGAGGGGCAAATCCAAGAAGCAGATTTGACATCCCTGTATTTTCAGGGAGCAGATCGAAGATAGCAGATTTGGCATCTCTGTATGGTCAGAGAGCAAATCAGAGATAGTAGATTTGCCATCTCCATATTCGACGGAGAGCAGATCGAAGACATAGCAGATCTAACCTTTGGATGTTTTCACATCGAAGTAGATCCAAGATGATTTGGCATCCTTGCGTTTACAAGGAGCAGATCGAAGACATAGCAGATTTGGCTTTCACGTGTTTACACTGAAGCAAATCTAAGATGATTTGGCATCTCTGTACTGTCAGAGAACAAATTGAAGAAACAGATTTGGCATCTCCATATTTGACGAAGAGCAGATCGAAGACATAGCAGATCTGACCTTCATTGAAGCAGATCCAAGATGATTTGGCATCTCTGTATTAGACGGGGAGCAAATCGAAGACACAACAGATCTGACCTTCATTGAAGTAGATCCAAGATGATTTGGCATCTCTGTATTAGACGGGGAGCAGATCAAAGACATAACAGATTGGACCTTCATTGAAGCAGATTCAAGATGATATGGCATCTCTGTATTAGACGGGGAGCAGATCGAAGACATAGCAGATCTGACCTTCATGTGTTTACATCGAAGCAGATCCAAGATGATGATTTGGCATCTCAGATTAGACGGGAGTAAATCAAGAAGCGATTTGGCGTCTCAGATTAGACGGGAGCAGATCGAAGATAACAGATTTGGCGCCTCTGTATTAGATAAGGAGCAGATCAAATATAGCAGATATCGCCTTCCTGAGTTGCAGTGAAGCAGATTGAAGCCGTCAAAAGGCTATTTAAAGAAGATCAAGGATCAAGAACTCAAGACTCGGCGAGCCCGGGCAAAATTGGTCCTTTTATAGTCTTTGCTCTATTCTCATTACAAAGAATGAGCAAAGAGGGCAATATGAGACACTCAATTTAGCCCGGGTCCAGAAATAAGTCCAAAAACAAAAATAATAAACCTAAAAAAAATGAAGTCCAAGTTCAGTCCAGAATTACAAATATAATTTGGCCCGATCAGAATGGCCCATTACTTGAAAAGATTTAAGGTCCATCTACAAGTTTGACTCATATGGAAATATAATCTTCAATGATATGCAATCTTAGATATGATACAATCTTAGATATGATTGCAATCTTAGAATATTTGATTTTGTAATCTTAGAGATTTAATTTGTAGATACCTTTTAATCTTAACTATTGATGTAATTGATCTATACCGTTGGATTTGAAGAGGTTCAACTATAAATAAAGGCCTCTCCCTTCATTGTAAACACATTGGAGTTTTGGGAAACAATAAAAATTTTTGAGAGCTTTCACTCAAATTTCTCTCCCTCTTACGTTCTTATTTTCTACGGTTTGTTCTTATTTTATTCTTTGTTCATCTTCGTTTTTCAACCCTTTTTATTTTGATTTAATCCATGTTTCCCTGATTTTTTTATATATTTTAATTTTTTAATAATTTTAGTATCATATCAAACTCTTTCATTTTTTAATAATTTTTTTAGTATTACTCTTAGTAAATTATTTTTTAAAATTTTATTCAAATTAATATTTAAAAAAAATCTATTTCATTTAATTTTCATATTTTATCCAAAAGTTTTTCTAAAATGGGGAAATGTTTTTCGTATTTAGGAATTCAGGAAATAGTGCCCTAACATGTCGGGTTGCGATTTCCGCTTGTCTAAATGCCTAAAGTATCCTTATAAATAGATTTTGTAAATCACGAGATTATTTCGATTCACGAGAGTTTAAGAATATCGTGTCCTATCATCTTGGATGTGATGTTTGTATTCTTTCGGAGCTAAGGAATCTCGATTTTTCAACTTAAATAATTCGGTTTTAAAAAGGGATCCTTTTTAAATCCTTTCAAATTTTTGACATTAAGACAGAAAACTATTCAATTTGGTACCAATTTTGGGCGTTGCAAGGGTGCTAATCCTTCCTCGTACGTAACCGACTCCCGAACCTGTTTTCTTAATTTTTATAGACCAAAACGTTTTATAAGGTGATACAATCACACCTAAAAAGGTTGGTGGCAACTCCCGTTTTCATTTTTCAAAAGTCGATCCCCATTTTTCAAACATCCATTTAAAAAATGGTTTCGACAAAACTTTTTAATATCGTACAGTTGTTATTAATACTCAGATTTATAACAAGTCATATGGAATGTTCAATTCTGTTTTATTTTAATAAAACATGAACAATGTCGACATTAATATTTAAGGCAAACTCTTGGATTATATAGTCAATGAAAGTTGGTAATATTGTAAAGTTGTTTTTAATACTCAGTTTTATAACAAGCAAACACCCGGAACAAGAAAGTCCAAAATTCGCCCCCCAACGTTTGCACATTTTTGCATGTAATTCCTTATACAATTTACATTCGTAACCCAGAGGACGTATGAGTATATCTGTTAATACATACTTCATCCGGCTAAATTATGCATTTGATTTACTATTATAATTACGTTCTTCAACCAGGGGAATGATGACTATCCTTTGTAATATACATCAATGAAACTTTTTAATATCGTACAGTTGTTATTAATACTCGGATTTATAACAAGCCATATGGAATGTTCATCCTCACACTAATATATATATATAGATAAACTAAAATATATATCTTATGAAGCAAACTTATACAGTAAAATTTTCATAAATTATGCGTGAGGTATTCATGGTAAAGACAACCACATGTGAAATTAAAATTGATTACTTTCATTTTGCAGACCAAATTAGCAACCAGTTGAAGCAAAAAAAAAAATTTAAATACAGGATCAAAGTAATGCAATGCCTGTTTATTTCTTTCTCTCCTTTTTACAATGCCAATTGAGTGAAAATAATTGTTAATTATGGACAAAAGATTCTGATTTTTTTAGCATGAAATTGCTCATATTATTTGGTAATTAATTTCAAATTTACATGTCTGTTTCATATTTTATTTACACCCATGATTTCTTCCTCGTCCTCTTCGACCCTGTTAGCTTCTTCTAACCAGCTCTTAGTAGGAGTGGATTGACAACGCATAAGCAAAAAAGTATATGTAGGTGGGACTGTAGCAGCTTGATCATCAACATGATCGAGAGAGTATTTACCAGCAATCACAATTCTTAATATCAATCTACAAGCCTGAGAAGATTGCAGATTTCAAAAACTTAATATCAATCAACACGATTTTGTTGTATGTCTAAAATAACATTGAAATAAATAACTTATGGAATAGGGGTAAATTTGAGCAAAATATGACCAGTTCTCAAAGAAAATTAAGGTTCACATAGCATAGAAGGGGAGACGTAAGAATCATAATACAACTAATAGAGGTGAATCAGACTAAAGCATTAAAATGATTTGTGGAACAAATTAGACACAAGGGATGTACAGTTCAGATATAAAACTTAACTAAATCTACAGCACAAATCTCATGTCTCAGTAGAAGCAGTGAAACTGAGCCAAGACGCCACTAAAACAATCGAGTTTTGACACCCTTTAGACCATTTCATGCAGGATAGAAATGACTCGCTATAATCACTTGCTTATTTGGACATTCTTTGTGCATCCTTTTCCAAACAAAACTCCTAATATTTGTAAGCATGTTTACCCTCTAGTTTGATGCAAAAACAGTAACAAGCCGATTTCAAGGACTGCAATCTCCTAATCATATATTTCACGTTGAGCTCCATGTTTGGAATATCTTGAAAGTTAGATTACTAGGAAGAACAAAGATACAAACATTGGACAAAGGAATTGAGTGGAACCAACCTGACCTAATCAAACAAACTGCTAGAAATTCCAAACTATTCTAAATAACACATTATCATAAAGCAATAAAGAAATAAGGCAAAGGGCAACAGTATGTAACTGTAAAATTCAAAAACATACTTGATGATGTATCCGGAACAGCTCTATGTGATTGATACAATTGAAGCAAGGAACTTGATGTTTGACCTGATGCTTGAAGTCTCTGCTGCATATTTTGTTGTACTTGATTGGGCTGCTTTTACAAACTCAACTATTCTTTAATCGAGTAAGTCGTGATTGCATCCGAGACATCGATTGTCTTTGTTGTTGTGGTCATTGAAATGTCTCATCATCATATTCATTAATAAGAAAGATTTTCATTTTCTGAATAAAGTATACAACCTGAATCCATTCTATATCAACAACAACTATAGTACAAACGATAAAGTGATAAATTACGAGTTTCCATACAAGATTTCGCATATACAAGAAAAGCAAAATAAGTGAAACAATTCCATCTAAAATGAAATTAATCAAAGAAAGCCAAAACAGATGTAGAACAGATGATTGAGAATGTAAATTTTTTTTATATTAGTTCCATATCAACACAAAATCAACAGTAAGAAAGAAAAATATGAAATACCCACAAAGGGATTGTGAACAAACAAGCCGATTCAGATCAGAAAAAGTCGAATTGAGAAACTAATTATTAAAGAACGTGAATAAGACATAAATTTGTCTTAGAACAAACAAACAAACAAACAAACCACTTGATTTTAAGTCTTAGAACATAAATTTGTCGGTAAAGAAGACATACCTGAACCCTCCATTAAATCCTGTTTTGTTTTTGTACGTGAATAAAAAATTCTAATGATAATAGCTTTTTTTGGTCAAATGAAAAAGAAAGCTAAAAAAAATAGAAGAGATGAACGGTTTTTTCAACTAATATTTAGGTTTTAAAATTTTTAATTAATTAAATTTATTTAATTAAAAATCTATTCTCATCCCATTTGGAAATCCAAGTTGGCACTTAAAATCTAGTTTGACTGCCACGTAGGATTACTGTTAGGGAGATAACGAAACTTAACGGAAGAGTGATCACTTCGTAACAAAATAATAACATAAGTGACTAAAACATAACATTTCAAACATAAGTGACTAAAATGTAACCTGAGTCAAATAAAAGTGACTATTTTTGTAGTTTACCAAACTTAATATTCAAGGATTTTATTTGAATTTAAAGATGTGCATATTTTTGGTTTAATGTATAGAATGATATGGAAACTTTGATTTTCTATTATTCGTATATGATTTTTAAAATGAAATATTGTATTGGTTTTGTTAATGAGAAGGAAAGTATAATTTATTAAAATGATATTGTATAGTTTTGATGGAATTAAAGAAGGGTTAATATCAAGGTGATGATTATATATCTATAATAAAGGGTTTAGATTAAGTAGAATTAAGGTAAAATTATCGATTGTATTTTTTTATTCAAAAAAGTGGTGAATTAATCTCTTTATGTGAGAAATGATTATACGAAACTATAATTCTACATTATCCCTATCCCTTTTCAATAGGAGCATGACAAATCAGATTTTTCCTCCTTATTTTCAGCTTTTTCCTCCTGAAAGAATTCAAATCCAACTAAAAATGGTAAAAATCAAGAGGAAAATTGCTTATATTGGAAAATGATAGGGATGATGTAGAATCACAATCTCAAATAATCCCTTTTCCTCAGTACGTTATATCAAAAAGTAAATTAATCCTCTATTAAGAATTCATTCATTTCTACTACTAAAAATTGGTTTTATATGTCAGCACAAGACTCGCCAATTTTTAATACTACAGATAGATAAAAAATTTAACATGAAGGAATAATTTGCTCTTTTTGTTTTTTTAGTAGATGGACAAATGAAACCTATCTCCTAATATAAAAATCTTCTTGATACTTTTACACCTTCAATCTCAATTATTAACTAAAAAATGAGTTATTATGATTTTGAGCAAGCCGCTATAGTGAAATTGGTAGACACGTTGCTCTTAAGAAGCAGTGCTACAGCATCTCTATTCGAGTCTGAATGGTATATAGAATGAAAATTTAGTAAATAAAAGAATTATACCCGTTTAGATTTATCTCTTAAATATATATATTTGTATGATACAAATTATTAAAACATAAAAATAAAATATACCAAATAATACAAAACATAACATAATTATTGGAGAGGACGGTTGAAACTTGAAAGTGTTAAGCAAGTTTACTACTTGTACGTAATGCGATTTTATAATTAGTGTGTGTACCAGCTATTTTATTTTTCTTACATAATTGAATAAAGTTTACTTACAAAAAATAACATATAATATTATAAATTAAACAATATGTTATCTATGTTTAAACTTATAATAAAATAAAAATTTAAATTTATTAAATATTAAATTTAAAATAATATAAATTTATTCTTAATATTTTTTAAAAAAAATATGCAAACTTAAAATGGGCTTGAATTAGCTATTTATAAATATGAACGAACATAATCAGAATTTAAGTCTTATATTTAAGGTTGAACTACGCTTAAACAAATATAAATTATATTAATAATTTCTCTTAAATATAACCCAACTCGACTCATAAACATTTCTAATTTAAAATCAAGTGAAGCTTAATTCACCACCCGAAAACACTCGCCATCCTGCCTATAATAAAAATCCTAGTAAAATATTGAATTTTAGCAATGAAGGGTATAAGAGAGTGAAAACGAGGGGAGTTCAGTTTGAAAACAGTAAGGTGATTAAATTATTTGGATCCGGCGTGAGATTTTGGTATCAACCTCGAATATACAATTTCATAGATTTTGAAATTGCAGGCCCATGATGTATTTTTTTTAGATACCCCCTTTAATTATTAAATTAAAGGTGAAAAGCAAAAGAGAGGAAAAGTCATAGAAAAGGGCATGCTAGCTTTGAAAACTTAAAGGACATTGATTGGAGAGGGTAGATTTGGTGCAAGATTCTGTCATGAATCTTGATTAGAAAATTCGGTAAAACAGGGGTAATTTAAAGGAACAAGGAGACCCAACACAGTATATTTTGGTCTAAGATTCATGTCTTTTTCTTGGATTCATCATGTTAAATAGCAGCAGCCCACATGATTTGGTAGAAAATTCTACCAAGAACTAAAGTATCTTTTTTTTAAAAAAAAAAAAATTTGGCAGCATTGGAAGTGAAATTCTGTGTTAGGTATTGACTCCTTGGACCTTGGATATTCATAATGATGCAAACTCAAATTGTGTCTTTTCCAGGAAACTGTTGTGCTAGTTCAATAAACTTTAACCTGATCATAAACTGGAGATTCTGATAGGGTTTGTAAGTCATACTGATACAAAAAAGTAGGTAACGTGGGACTTTCCACTTTCCTACTTAATGAATTTGAGACGACATAAGTTCAAGATAGAACAAGAGTTGCAAATATCATACTTGTTTTACATAAATCAATTAAATTAAGTTTTTTGGTAGCATTAACTACACAAACTTAGAAAAAAGTGGCATGTTACAGCCAAGGCATGCTGTCATCGATGGGTTAGATTTCACTTAATTAAAAACTCTTTACTTTGTAAAATAATAAATATGACTTCGAGAGGTATTTTGATAGTCATTATTTTTATATAAATATTTTGATATGTAATTGGAAGCAATGTTAAGCACAGTGTGTGTAATGGATTGTACTAAATTATCAAGATACATGCATGTTGTCATTCCTTTATATTAGTCAACCCACTTTCTCAATAGTTGGAAAAAATAAAATAAAAAGTGGAGTGGTTCCAAGCAGATGTGGTGTGTTACCCATGAAATTGGAATCTCGTGTTCTGAACCTCAAGTCCCATTTGGTAGCTGTCATTTTAGGGCTTGGAATCTAGTCACAAGTTTGAATCTTTGTTTAAAATTATAATTTTCTATTGTTTCGTTTGATGGATTCCAGCCATTGGAAATGGGAGCCGCCAAAAGGTGCCAAAATAAGTTTCAACCTTTAACACTCGATCCCGCCAATGGATTGAGTTCCATATCAGGCTCAAGTTCGATAAACAAATATTCTTTTACTTACAAGTTTAATTTAATTTAAATTCTAATATAATTAAAAATAATATACTAACTTCTTTTAATAAAACGTGTAAAACTCGATCCCACCAAACCATAACTTTGTTTTGGATACAACACTAATATTAGAGATTCAACATTGTGGTGAGTTTTTTGTGAGATAAAACAATGAACATTTCATTCAAATCCTGCAGACTGGATGGGGGTGTCTAAAATATGCATAACCACGTAAGATTTTGTCATTGGAAGGCAAATGTGTGTTTAATAGTGGCAGCTTTCAATGGGGGGCCAATGCTGACAGAAACATAATTGATAATGGCAACGCGAATTAAGAATCTAAAGCATCAAACTTGCCATGATTCAATATTGATACGGAAGCTCCTAATTTTATTAATGGGGGCATTTCAATTACACATTGACCGACCAAACCAGGGATACTGTGAAGCACATGGTTAAAACTTAAAGACATAAAAAGCAAATCTCTCTTAGGGCAACCCAATGATGTTTCACCAGACACCCACCTCCATGAACCCATCCTCAGTGGCACAGCCCCTAAACATCCCGGTGGTGTTAAACCCACATGCCACTTCACCGTCCTTGGAGACCGCGATCAGCCCCGCTTTGCCTTCATCTAACCTATTCTTTATCACATAATCCACCGCCTCATGCAGATTCAACCTTTTGTATTCCATCACTGCAGACACTTCCCTCGCCAGTGTGCTCCGGATGATTGCTTCCCCTTCGCCGGTGCACGACACTCCGCATAACTCAGATGCGTAGGTCCCCGATCCTATTAGTGGTGAATCACCGATCCTTCCACTCATCTTGTTCATGAGCCCACCTGTGGAGGTGGCGGCAGCACATCGGCCTTGCTTGTCAACCACCACGCATCCGACTGTCTCCGGAGCGTAGACACTGATTGGCAGCCCATTCATCTGCAAAGGGCTGTCCATGGCGGCACCGGCTCCACAGGTGCCAACAGCCGGGATACGATAATCAAACTGACCAGAAGACAAAACTAGGAAATGTTAGCCATCGTTCCATTGAATGAATGTCGTTTTTTTAGAGGGAAAGTAATGTAAAATCTTAAACGTATACCAGGATAGAGTTGGCCTCTTTTGCCAACTTGAGCATCCCGACATTATCTTCGGTAATAAAGTATTCGTTGTCCACCATCTCCACGCCCTGTAACAAATCCAAACCATTAATCTAAGAAGACCCAAACTTGTCCCTAACAGTGTCAGGTTTCAGACTTCAACACGTGTGTTGCTGAACCTAAGATTCGAAAAGCATTTTAAAAAAAAAAGAGGAATTTGGACCAAACTACGAACCTGTTTCTTGGCAAACTCTTCGGCACCTGAAAAGGCCAGATACGAATGTGGTGATTTTTCCATTACAAGTCGGGCAAGGGAAACTGGGTTCTTAACGGTGGTTAACCCGGAAACGGCACCGCACCGCCTTTTCGGACCATCCATAATACTGGCTTCCATTTCCACCGTTCCATTCTCCGTCAGGGCAGATCCACGCCCGGAGTTAAACAGAGGATCGGTTTCCAATTCTCTCACCTATACCAAAACAAAATCCAAATTCAGAGATAATAAAATGTGGAATCTGATGGTTTTTCCATTTTTCTTGCTATATGTATAATCTCCATTCTATTTTAAGGGATTAAAGGGAAAGAAGCGGCGGAGGGAACATACGACAAGCTCAACAACGTCAATGGCGGGGAGGTTAGAGCGGAGAGCAGAGATTCCAATATCAAGGCAACGAGTGAGGAGTCTTTTAGCCTCCTCTTGTCTTTCTTTAGGGAGATTAGGGTCGACGCCAGCACCACCATGCACTGCGATTGCCCAGGCTCCCATTTCTCTCCCTTCTCAACACTGCCTTTTCTCTGCCTCTCTAACCTTTCGTCTAAGCACTCTTTGCTTTGCTACTTAAAAACTAAAACCTCGAAGCCCCTTTTATAGACTTTCGTGGACTTGAAAACCTCTTTGAATTTGATTCAAATCTGGTTTTTTTTATTCATTCAAGGAAAAAAATCTAGGTAGAATCAGGTTAGAGGAATCTATCTCTTTTTGTGTTCTTTCTCTCTCACTCCCACTTGTTGTTACTTTTAGAATATTACACGTCATTTACTAGGCTTTGCCTGTAATCATAAATTACGAAAAGCGCGACAAACAATTTCTTTCAGCCTCCAACTAAAAAAATTTATTTTAATATTTTATTTATTTTTCACTTCTTAAATTTTTATTTTATTAAATTATCTTAAAATAAGTGAAAAATTAATATTTGTTAAGTGTATTAAAGTGGTACATAAGTAAATTTTCACATTAGCATTTAACGGGTCGCCATATTAATAAAATTAAAAATATTACATTTTTATCAATTTTAGATGATTTAAAAAAATAAAATTTTAATGATTAAAAAATAAAAAATAAATGAAAGATTAAAATAATTTTTTTATAAAATTGGTGGACAAAAAATTATTATGCCTAATTTCTATTCGAGTATTTTCTGCCTTTAATTTTATTAGAAAAATTTCTTAAAATAGAAAAAAATAGAATTAAATATAACAATATTTAGTTTGTAAATAAATAAAAAATAAAATGCAAGTTTCAATAAAAATGAAAATATTTAATAATATGTGCTTTATTTAGTAAGAGATTGAAATTTGTGTTTTGTTTCTTTGTATTGAAGCAAATAAGACAAGGTAATAAACAATTTCACACCTAACCCCCAATAGAAAATGCTAATTAAGGAGATAATGTATTAAATGTAGGATTTTGGATTTTCTCTTAAGAGATTCCTGCACTGATAGTAGGGAAGTTAAATAAATTAGTGTCTCGAGTTCCTCACTATTTTTGGCCACATTTTTAGGTTAATAAATAATTATTGGTAGCCAAATGAAATTAGAGGAATTGAAAATTTGAAAGCCACTCCTATGTGCAAGGACTAAGGTGTTTAATTAATTATAGGTTGGAACCAAATTTTATATGATAGAGAATATCTAGTTTTCAGCAACCAAATATCGGAATTGGGAAGTAAATGTTATCAAACTTAATAGGGTAAACTATAAAAATAGTCACTTTTATTTGTCTCAGGTTACATTTTAGTTACTTCTGTTTGAAATATTATGTTTTAGTCACTTATGTTATTATTTTGTTACGAAGTGATCATTCTTCAATTAAGTTCTGTTATCTTCCTAACGGTAATCCTACATAGCAGTCCAACTAGATTTTAAGTGCCAACTTGGATTTCCAAATGGGATGAGAATAGAATTTTAATTAAATAAATTTAATTAATTAAAAATTTTAAACCCTAAATATTAGTTGAAAAAACCGTTCATCTCCTCTATTTTTTTTAGCTTTTATTTTCATTTGACTAAAAAAAGCTATTATCATCAGAATTTTTTATTCACGTACAAAAACAAAACATGATTCAATGGAGGGTTCAGGTATGTCTTCTTTACCGACAAATTTATGTTCTAAGACTTGAAATCAAGTGGTTTGTTTGTTTAATCTGATTTTTGTTTGTTTGTTTGTTTGTTCTAAGACAAATTTATGTCTTCTTCACGTTCTTGAATAATTAGTTTCTCAATCCGACTTTTTTTTATCTGAACCGGCTTGTTTGTTCACAATAGCTTTGTGGGTATTCCATATTTTTCTTTCTTACTGCTGATTTTGTGCTGATATGGAACTAATATAAAAAAAATTACATTCTCAATCATATGTTCTGCATCTGTTTTGGCTTTCTTTGATTAATTTCATTTAGATGGAATTATTTCACTTATTTTGCTTTTCTTGTATATGCGAAATCTTGTATGGAAACTTGTAATCTATCACTCTATCGCTTGTACTATCGTTGTTGTTGATATAGAATGGATTCAGGTTGTATACTTTATTCAAAAAATGAAAATCTTCCTTATTAACGGATACGAGGACAAACATCCCAGCAGCCACAACAACAACAACTGATGTCTCAGATGAAATCATAGCCTACTCGATTAAAGAACAGATTGGGTTTGCAAAGCACCCAATCAAATCATCGCAAAATATGCAGCAGAGACTTCAAGCATCAGGTCAAACATCAAGTTCCTTGCTTCAATTGTATCAACCACATAGAGCTGTTCCGGATACATCATCAAGTATGTTTTTGAATTTTTACAGTTACATATTGTTGCTCTTCGCCTTATTTCTTTGTTGCAAAGGATGACTATCTTTTGTAATATACGTCAATGTTGTTATTAATACTCAGATTTATAACAAGCCATATGAATGTTCAGTTCTGTTTTATTTTAATAACACATAAACAATGTCGACATTAATATTTAAGGCAAACTCGTAAATTATATAGTCAATAAATGTTGGTAATATTGTAAAGTTGTTTTTAATACTCAGTTTTATAACAAGCAAACACCGGAACAAGAAAGTCCAAAATTCGCCCCACAACGTTTGTACATTTTTGCATGTAATTCCTTATACAATTTACATTCGTAAATCGGAGGACTTATGAGTATATCTGTTAATACATACTTCATCCGGCTAAATTATGCATTTCATTTACTATTATAATTACGTTCTTCAACCGGGGGAAGGTGACTATCCTTTGTAATATACATCAATGAAACTTTTTAATATCATACAGTTGTTATTAATACTTAGATTTATAACAAGCCATATGGAATGTTCATCCTCGCACTAATATATATATATATAGATAAACTAAAATATATATCTTGTGAAGCAAACTTATAGAGTAAAATTTTCATAAATTATGCGTGAGGTATTCATGGTAAAGACAACCACATGTGAAATTAAAATTGATTACTTTCATTTTGCAGACCAAATCAGCAACCAGTTGAAGTAAAAAAAAAATTGTATAAATACAGGATCAAAGTAATGCAATGCATGTTTATTTCCTTCTCTCCTTTTTACAATGCCAATTGAGTAAAAATAATTGTTAATTATGAGACAAAAGATTCTGATTTTTCTAGCATGAAATTGCTCATATTATTTGGTAATTAATTTCAAATTTACATGTTTGTTTCATATTTTATTGACACCCATGATTTCTTCTTCGTCCTTTTCGACCCTGTTAGCTTCTTCTAACCAGCTCTTAGTAGGAGTGGATCGACAACGCATCAGCAAAAAAGTATTTGTAGATGGGACTGCAGCAGCTTGATCATCAACATGATCGAGGGAGCATTTACAAGCAATCACAATTCTTAATATCAATTTGCAAGCCTGAGAAAATTGCAGATTTCAAAAACTTAATATCAATCAACATGATTTTGTTGCATGTCTAAAAGAACATTAAATAAATAACTTATGGAATAGGGGTAAATTTGAGCAAAATATGATCAATTCTCAAAGAAAATTAAGGTACACATAGCATAGAAGGGGAGACGAAAGGATCATAATACAGCTAATAAGGGTGAATCAGACTAAAGCATTAAAATGATTTGTGGAACAAATTAGACACAAGGGATGTACAGTTCAAATATAAAACTTAACTAAATCTACAACACAAATCTCATGTCTCAGCAGAAGCAGTGAAACTGAGCCAAGACGCTATTAAAACAATCGAGTTTTGACACCTTTTAGACCATTTCATGCAGGAAAGAAATAACTCACTATAATCACTTGCTTATCTGGAAATTCTTTGTGCATCCTTCTCCAAACAAAACTCCTAACATTTGTAAGCATGTTTACCCTCTAGTTTGATGCAAAAACAGTAACAAGCCGATTTCAAGGACTACAATCTCCTAATCATATATTTCACGTTGAGCTCTATATTGGGAATATCTTGAAAGTTAGATTACTAGGAAGAATAAAGATACAAACGTTGGTCAAAGGAATTGAGTGGAACCAACCTGACATAATCAAACAAACTGCTAGAAATTCCAAACTATTCTAAATAACACATTATCATAAAAGCAACAAAGAAATAAGGCAAAGGGTAACAGTATGTAACTGTAAAAATTCAAAAACATACTTGATGATGTCTCCGGAACAACTCTCTATGATTGATACAATTGAAGCAAGGAACTTGATGTTTGACCTGATGCTTGAAGTCTCTGTTGCATATTTTATTGTACTTGATTGGGTTGCTTTTCCAAACCCAACTGTTGCTGCAACTGAGAAGGCTGTGATTGCATTTGAGACATCAGTTGCTGCTGTTGTTGTGGCTGCTGGGATGTCTGTCCTCCTATTCATTAATAAGAAAGATTTTCATTTTCTGAATAAAGTATACAACATGAATCCATTCTATATCAACAACAACGATAGTACAAATGATAGAGTGATAGATTACGAGTTTCTATACAAGATTTCGCGCATACAAAAAAAGCAAAATAAGTGAAACAATTCCATCTAAAATGAAATTAATCAAAGAAAGCCAAAACAGATGCAGAACAGTTGATTGAGAATGTAATTTTTTTATATTAGTTCCATATCAGCACAAAATTAACAATAGAAAAGAAACATATAGAATACCCACAAAGGGGTTGTGAACATACAAGCCGATTCAGATCAGAAAAAGTCGGATTGAGAAACCAATTATTCAAGGACGTGAAGAAAACATAAATTTTTCTTAGAACAAACAAACAAACAAACAAAAATCGGGTTGAACAAACAAACCACTTGATTTTAAGTCTTAGAACATAAATTTGTCGGTAAAGAAAACATACCTGGACCCTCCATTAAATCCTGTTTTATTTTTGTACATGAATAAAAAATTCTGATGATAATAGCTTTTTTTAGTCAAATGAAAAAGAAAGCTAAAAAAAATAGAAGAGATGAACGGTTTTTACAACTAATATTTAGGGTTTAAAATTTTTAGTTAATTAAATTTATTTAGTTAAAAATCTATTCTCATCCCATTTGGAAATTCAAGTTGGCACTTAAAATCTAGTTGGATTGCTACATAGGATTACTGTTAGGGAGATAACAGAACTTAACGGAAGAGTGATCACTTCGTAACAAAATAATAACATAAGTGACTAAAACGTAACATTTCAAACATAAGTGACTAAAATGTAACCTGAGTCAAACAAAAATGACTATTTTTGTAATTTACCAAACTTAATATTCAAGGATTTTATTTGAATTTAAAGATGTGCATATTTTTGGTTTAATGTATAGAATGATATGGAAACTTTGATTTTCTATTATTCTGTATATGATTTTTAAAATGAAATATTGTATTGGTTTTGTTAATGAGAAAGGAAAGTATAATTTATTAAAATGATATTGTATAGTTTTGATGGAATTAAAGAAAGGGTTAATATCAAGGTGACAGATTATCTATAATAAAGGGTTTAGATTAAGTAGAATTAAGGAAAAATTATCTGATTGTATTTTTTTATTCAAAAAAGTGGTGAATTAATCTCTTTATGTGAGAAATGATTATACAAAACTATAATTCTACATTATTCCTATCCCTTTTCAATAGGAGCATGACAAATCAGATTTTTTCTCCTTATTTTCAGCTTTTTCCTCCTAAAAGAATTCAAATCCAACTAAAAATGCTAAAAATCAAGAGGAAAATTGCTCATATTGGAAAATGATAGGGATGATGTAGAATCACAATTTCATATAATCCATTTTCCTTTGTACGTTATGTCAAAAAGCAAATTAATCCTCTATTAAGAATTCACTCATTTCTACTGTTAAAAATTAGTTTTATATACCAGCACAAGACTCGCCAGTTTTTAATACTACAGATAGATAAAAAATTTAACAAGAAGGAATAATTTGCTCTTTTTGTTTTTTAGTAGATGGACAAATGAAACCTATCTCCTAATATAAAAATCTTCTTGATACTTTTACACCTTCAATCTCAATAATTGACTAAAAATGAGTTATTATGATTTCGAGCAAGCCGCTTAGTGAAATTGGTAGACACGTTGCTCTTAGGAAGTAGTGCTACATCATCTCTATTCAAGTCTGAGTGGTATATAGAATGAAAATTTAATAATTAAAAGAATTATACCCGTTTGTATTTATCTCTTAAATATATATATCTGTATGATACAGATTATTAAAACATAAAAATAAGATATACCAGATAATGCAAAACATAACATAATTACTGGAGAGGACAGTTGAAACTTGATAGTGTTAAAGCAAGTTTGCTACTTGTACATACTGCGATTTTATGATTAGTGTGTGTACCAGCTATTTATTTTTCTTACATAATTGAATAAAGTTGACTTACAAAAAATAACATATAATATTATAAATTAAACAATATGTTATCTATATTTAAACTTATAATAAAATAAAAATTTAAATTTATTATATTAAATTTAAAATAATATAAATTTATTCTTAATATTTTTTAAAAGAAATATATGTAAATTTAAAATGGGCTTGAATTAGCTATTTACAAATATGAGCGAACATGACTAAAATTTAAGTATTATATTTAAGGTTGAACTACGCTTAAATAAACATAAATTATATTAATATCATAAAATAATTTCTCTTAAACATAACTCAACTCGACTCAAGAATATTTCTAATTTAATCAAGTGGAGCTTAATTCACCACCCCGAAAACACTCACCATCCTGCCTATAATAAAAATCCTAGGAAAATATTGAATTTTAGCAATGAAGGGTATAAGAGAGTGAAAACGAGGGGAGTTCAGTTTGAAAACAATAAGGTGATTAAATTATTTGGATCCGGCGTCAGATTTTGGTATCGACCTTGAATATACAATTTCCTAGATTTTGCCCATGATGTATTTTTTTTAGATACCCTCTTTAATTATTAAATTAAAGGTGAAAAGCGAAAGAGAAGAAAATTCATAGAAAAGGGCATGCTAGCTTTGAAAGTTTGAAGGACATTGATTGGAGAGGTTAGATTTGGTGCAAGATTCTGTCATGAATCTTGTTTAGAAAATTCGGGAAGAGGGAGGTAAAACTGGGGTAATTTAAAGGAACAAGTAGACCCAACACAGTATATTTCGGTCTAAGATTCATGTCTTTTTCTTGGATTCATCATGTTAAATAGCAGCAGCCCACATGATTTTAATCCCATAGATTAAGAATCTAAAGCATCAAACTTGCCATGATTGAATATTGATACGGAAGATCCTAATTTTATTAATGGGGGCATTTCAATTACACATTGACCGACCAAACCAAGGATACTGTGAAGCACATGGTTAAAACCTAAAGACATAAAAAGCAAATCTCTCTTAGGGCAACCCAATGACGTTTCACCAGACACCCACCTCCATGAACCCATCCTCAGTGGCACAGCCCCTAAACATCCCGGTGGTGTTAAACCCACATGCCACTTCACCGTCCTTGGACACCGCGATCAGCCCCGCTTTGCCTTCATCTAACTTATTCTTTATCACATAATCCACCGCCTCATGCAGATTCAACCTTTTGTATTCCATCACTGCAGACACTTCCCTCGCCAGTGTGCTCCGGATGATTGCTTCCCCTTCGCCGGTGCACGACACTCCGCATAACTCAGATGCGTAGGTCCCCGATCCTATTAGTGGTGAGTCACCGATCCTTCCACTCATCTTGTTCATGAGCCCACCTGTGGAGGTGGCGGCAGCACATCGGCCTTGCTTGTCAACCACCACGCATCCGACTGTCTCCGGAGCGTAGACACTGATTGGCAGACCATTCATCTGCAAAGGGCTGTCCATGGCGGCACTGGCTCCACAGGTGCCAACAGCTGGGATACGATAATCAAACTGACCAGAAGACAAAACTAGGAAACGTTAGCCATCGTCCCACTGCATGAATGTCGTTTTTTCAGAGGGAAAGTAGTGTAAAATCTTAAATGTATACCAGGATAGAGTTGGCCTCTTTTGCCAACTTGAGCATCCCGACATTATCTTCGGTAATAAAGTATTCATTGTCCACCATCTCTACGCCCTGCAACAAATCCAAACCATTAATCTAAGAAGACCCAAACTTGTCCTTGACACTGCCAGGTGTCAGACTTCAACACGTGTGTTGCTGAACCTAAGATTCGAAAAGCATTTAAAAAAAACGTGGAATTTGGACCAAACTACGAACCTGTTTCTTGGCAAACTCTTCGGCACCTGAAAAGGCCAGATACGAATGTGGTGATTTTTCCATTACAAGTCGGGCAAGGGAAACTGGGTTCTTAACGGTGGTTAACCCGGAAACGGCACCGCAACGCCTTTTCGGACCATCCATAATACTGGCTTCCATTTCCACCGTTCCATTCTCCGTAAGGGCAGATCCACGCCCGGAGTTAAACAGAGGATCGGTTTCCAATTCTCTCACCTATACCAAAACAAATCCAAATTCAGAGATTATAAAATGTGGAATCTGATGGTTTTTCCATTTTACTTGCTATATGTATAATCTCCATTCTATTTTAAGGGATTAAAGGGAAAGGAAGGGGCAGAGGGAACATACGACAAGCTCAACAACGTCAATGGCGGAGAGGTTAGAGCGGAGAGCAGAGATTCCAATATCAAGGCAACGAGTGAGGAGTCTTTTAGCCTCCTCTTGTCTTTCTTTAGGGAGATTAGGGTCGACACCAGCACCGCCATGCACTGCGATTGCCCAGGCTCCCATTTCTCTCCCTTCTCAACACTGCCTTTTCTCTGCCTCTTTAACCTTTCGCCTAACCACTCTTTGCTTTGCTACGTAAAAACTAAAACCTTGGAGCCCCTTTTATAGACTTTCGTGGACTTGAAAACCTCTTTGGATTTGATTTTATTTTTCTTACATAATTGAATAAATTTGACTAGTAAGATTATTAGAAAATAGAAAAAGTAATAATTAAAAAAGATAAAAAAACAATGGAAAATAGGCGGCCATTCGGCTTTATCAGGAGCGCGCGCTGTGCGGTCAGTATCGCAGTTTAAAAACAGTGGCCAACAACAAGCAGAAAAAAATGAAAAGCTATGGACCCATCCATGGGTTTAGGGGTTTAAAGTTTCCATGTGGGGGTGACTGATGCTGACCCCGCCCTTCGCCAATTATATTCAACCCAACCTAACTAGATTCTTGGTGGCACCTGCTTGCTTATAGGCGGCGGACGACCATTAAAATATTGTAACGTTAATGGCTGCGGACCACTCACCACCTTCTCCGTTGCATCCTCCGATTTGTCCTTCTATTTCAAAGCGCCCCCCCCCCCCCAAAAAAAAAAACCATCATTTGATGCCAATTATAATTCCAATGAAAGGCTTTTATTATATCACACAAACTTGATTAAAATCCATAATTTTTTTTTAACTACATGAAAAAATTATAAAAATATGGTCATATATTTGTCAAATATATTTTTTTACTGGATACTCACACTTGGATAAAGATGATTAAATTGATGGCTATGCTATTGGGACATCCGATGTGTTCATGAACCGTACATACATACATAAGATATAGCATTCAAATTCAACATTCGCTTGAAATCCAAATATATACAAATCAGACCTTAAAGAAAAATCTCACGTATTGATTTCAACCTGATTTAAATGACTATCCTAATTTATTGATTACTTTTAGTTTTCGCTTTTTCTTCATTAAAATTGTTATACTCCTCCGCTATATAGACCCATGTTAGCAGAGCAGAAGATGTTAAATTCTCTTTTGATTTCATGTGAGGTAGTATCCTAGTTGATCACATTTCCAAACTTGAAGAGTGACACCCTTTCATGAACCAGACCACCTACTTTTAGGTATGAACATTACTCAAGTATGAACATACTCTCACCACAATAATGGTCTCATTTAAGCGTAACAACCTTGTATTAGTTTAATACATAGTAAGATGGATCTCACGATATATGTTCTTCACGCCATGAATATCCTTTATGCATTTTGTGGGATTGAGCATTTATTCTGTCACGTCACATTTGTGAACAAAATGACTTTACCTATAGATACTCTTATAATGATGAAGAAAAGAATAATCTTTTGAAACCCTAAAGTTATTCTGAGTAATTCTCTCCCCTTTCTCTCTCAATTTGTTCTCTTGTTCTTTTTCGAGTCTTCGCCCCTCTAGGTGGACTGACCTCCACAGAACCATCACTATCTCCTCATTTGTTATGCCTTTTATCAACAAAAATATCATAATTGGAGTATGAATTATTAATAATATGCAAATTCAATTGGCATAACGACTTATTTTGCCCTCAACTCTACAAAAAAAATCATTTTAGCCTTGTATTTAATTTTTCACCTTTTAGCCCTTAAACTTGCATTGTTTGTCAAATCACCCAAAAAATAGATGAAAAAATTAACGTTTGCTAACTTTGCTAACGTGGCATCCACGTGCAAGCCACGTCAGGGATTGATCAATTTTTAAAAATTAAAATTATTTTTTAAAATTTTAGCACTTTTAATATATATTTTAAATAATTTCTACTTTTTAAATTTTTATATTTAAAAATATTAATTAATTACTAATATAGTATACACGTATATGTCATGTCAGCAAAGTTAACAAATGTTAACTTCTTTATTCATTTTGAAGTAATTTGACAAAAGAAAATACTAATTTAAAGACTAAAAATTAAATAAAAGGCTAAACTGATTTTTTTTTTGTAAAGTCAAGGTCCAAATAAATTATTATGCTAATTTAATTTATTAATTCAAAATTTTTATAGAAAATAATATTGTTTGCCATAAAATTTTTAAAATGATATAAAATGACTCCTTTAATGAATTTATAATGAGAAAAGATATTACAAGCATTATTTAAAAAAGAGAGGAGAGCAAAGGAGGGGAGGTCAGGTACAGGAGGATCTTCTTTGAATGAAAAGGTGCTTAATGGTAGACATATTTCTTTCTTTTTATTATTTTTACTATATGGAAGTATGTCGCTGTCAAAAGGGATTAGCATTTCAGCTTTTCTCCAAAGGTGGTGAAGAATCTTATTACATTATCACTTATTTGTTAAAGATCCATTGAAATATCAGCATAGCATTACTTTTCCCAATTTTGGCTTTTCTCTTTGTTTTTGCACTTCTGTGGATTAACAACACTGCCTTACGTTACAACAAATTCTAGGACTGCATCGGCATGGATATACAACTTAAATAAGTGTACAAATTTATATCGTTAAAGATTGATATATTAAAATGATTCAGAAGAGGGTATTTTGTTTTTTTATACCAAAATCAATAAAACTCAAATTAAATCGGTGGCACAATGAATATTAAATACTTTAACTTTATTATTTCAACAATAATTTCAATTAATTTTATATAAATTTTGAATAAATGTATTAATTAACTGATTTTCTCCACCCATATGAGTGATATGTGCTATAATCTAATTTATGTTTGTACCAGAGAAAGAGAATTGTATGAAACAATAATGCTATGTTAGCATATGTTACTTTCACTCAAATCATGCCACGTAATTACATTAAAAATAACATTCAATTACTAAATATCACATTTGATAATTAAAGGATAAAAATTAATTTAATAATGATTAAATTAATAAATACTTATTTTTTAAATATAATTAAATTGCATAAATTAAATAAAAATGACGCATATTAACATGATCACATAACTATTTCATACCTTCTTTTCTCGTAAAATCAAATGCAATATGCAAGTGTTATGGGCTCAAACTTTAACCAAGTAAACCATGCAACTTTAGGAGGAGAATTTGTTTCAAATTGTCTTAAGTCAACCTTAACCCTTGAAGTTGAGAAAACAACTAATCGAAACAAGCACAAAAGCTTAGAGTAAATACTCTTTGTATTTGATTAACTCAATGGTGAATGGTACAAATGAGGTTGGAGAAGGCATCTATTTATAGTTGATATCACTTTACATAAATGATATAGATTGAATTACATTAATGACTCACATACAAACCTATCTAAAAGATAGAATCCTAACTGTTTACTTTGCCTACTCATCACAGAACTCTAAAAGGACCTTTGCATCTATGCTAAGCCATAATAAACCAACAAACTATTAGGATTGGTTGTCTATAACCTACGTTCAACAATTTAGACAAATCACACTGACTACCCATGTTGCATCAACACTTCTTTACCATAAAGTTTAATACATAATCCACCTCTCTTTTAGGTTGTAGTCCCACCAGTTGCTCAACAAGCTTTATATTGTCAAAAGACTACTACACCTTTAGCACTTTTAATGGGTCTCATCAATATTTAGAACTACTAAGTCAATATTTTTGTCATTGAGAATACCCTTGGCTAGTTGGATTGCGAATATTATCTTGATTCCAACACTCACATTTCGATTCACCAGCACAATGCATTGTTGCCAAGGATCCAAGATATATATATATATATGCAATCAACAAAAGGAATGGGGAAGTCATAATCTGGACTATTTACTCAGTGAAATGATCACTGAAAAGGGTTATTAGAATTTGGAGCTTTTTCGTATTTGGTTTTTAGATGATATAATTAGACATATTGTGGGTATACCCCCACCTCATCTGTTTGCAGATGATGACAGGATTATTTGGGTTTGTACTTTGAATGGTATTTTCTCTCTAAAACATGCTTATTGGCACATCCAAGAAAGACCGTGGAACCCTAAAGATGTGAAGTGGAATAATTTGGATGCATGTACTTCCTAATGATATTAGTGAGCATTTCTTTGCAGGTGACCTCTTTCAATGGTTAAAGTCTAATTTGCAGGAAACCTACTCAATTCGTAGCTGAAAAGGTGAATTGGATTTGTTTATTTGGTTTACTTACCTGGCGAATCTGTGTTAGAATTAAGTGACCCAAATTCTTATTTAAATAAAATACGATGGAAAATAAAATAAAAGTAAAATCCATATAGAACTAGACTTCTTTTATTTTATTTTAGAATAAGGTTTTTAAACCTTATTAAACTCCATCTATTTTATATTGATTAGGATAAGGTGTTTCAATCCTACTAGAATATGGCTTTGCAAGCCTATAAATAGACATAGTCTATTCCTCTTGTATTTGAGTAAAAATTTTTCGACATAGTGAATTTTCTTCTCCTCTGCCGTGGTTTTTTTCCGAAAGGGTTTCACGTAAAATTTATGTGTTCTTTATTTTTATTTATTTTATTCTATTTTATTTTTCACAAATTGGTATCGAGCTTCCGGTTATTCATCTCGATCACGGTAATAGCGTCTTTGAAGTATGAAATTCATTGTTGGATCGCAACACCGATTTGCGTTGTGGCAAATTAAGATGCAAGCGCTTCTTGCAGATGGATCTAGAGGATGCCCTGCTAGGATAGATAAGATGCCTTCGACATTAATGATGAAGAGAAGAAACGTAAGGATCGAAAGGCATTAACACAATTACATCGCATTTGTCCAACGAAATTTTGCGGGATGTGATGAAAGAGAAAACCGCCATTGCATTATGGAAGAGGCTAGAACAAATATGTATGTCGAAAACTCTAACAAGCAAGTTGCATATGAAGCGGCGTCTTTATGCTCATCGTTTGGAGGAAGGTGCGTCAGTACACGAACACTTAACAAGTTGTTTAAAGAAATTCTCTCAACCTTGGAGGCCATGGAGGTTCAAGATGATAAGGAAGATCTAGGGTTGATTCTACTTTGTTCGTTGCCCGTCTTATTCAACCTTTAGAGACACGATTTTATATAGCCATGAGTCTCTCACAGTTGATGAGGTTTATGATTCTTTAACCTCATATGATAAGATGAAGCATCTTGTGGTTAAACCCAACTCTCGGGAGAGGGTCTCATTGTTCGTGGAAGACAAGACCGGAATGTTGATGATGATCGTGGTAGAACACGAGAACGGAATCCTCGTGGTAAATCTAAGGGTAGATCGAAATCTTCAAACAGAGGTAAAACTTGCAACTTCGCAAGAAGAAAGGGCACATTAAATCTGAAAGTGCTATAAGCTACAAAATAAGATTAAAAGGAGGCTGCGAATCAAAAGGAAAACAACCGAAAATTCCGGTGAAGGCGATGTTGTAGAAGACTACAACGATGGTGAACTTCTAGTTGCTTCATCAATGATTCTAAAGTAAGCGAGGAGTGGATACTTGATTCAGTTGCACCTTCCACATGAGTCCCAATCGGGATTGGTTTACAACTTATGAAACGATGATCTGAAGGTGTTGTTTTGATGGGAAATAATGCTTCATGTAAAATCGCGGTGTTGGAACAATTAAAGTTAAGATGTTTGATGGAGTTGTCGAACACTTAGTGACGTGCGGCATGTTCCGAATTGAAAAGAAATTTAATTTCATTGAGTACTCTTGATTCAAAAGGGTGCAGATACACAGTGAAAGTGGGGTTTTAAAGATTTCAAAGGGTCCCTTGTTGTGATGAAAGGGCAAAGAAAGATTGCCAAGTTATATGTTTTCTGTGGTTCTATCATATCTTGGTGATGCAATTGTCGCTTCCTCTTCCTTGTCGATGATGATATTACTAAACTTTGGCATATGCGCCTAGGGCATATGAGTGAGAATGGCATGGCGAATTAAGCAAAGAGGACTTCTTAATGGGCAAGGAATTTGCAAACCGAATTTCTGTGAGCACTTTGTGTTTTGGGAAGCAAAAGAGAGTTCGATTCACTAGAGGAATCCATAACACGAAGGAAACGTTGGAGTATATCCATTCGATCTGTGGGGCCGCCCAGAGTGCCTTCGAGAGGTGGAGCTAATTATATGCTAACCTTTATTGATGATTTTTCCAAAAAGTTTGGGCGTTCTTCCGAAGCGTAAAGCGATGTGTTTTCCACATTTAAGTCTTGGAAAATTATGATTGAAAACAGACGGAAAAGCAGATAAAATACCTCCGCATGCACAATGGCTTAGAGTTCGCTCGATGAGTTTAATAGATTGTGCAAGTCGAAGGATCATGAGACACTTGACAGATTCGTCATACTCCACAAACAAAACGGCGTTGCGAACGAATGAACGAACGATCATGGAGAAGGTTCGATGTATGTTGTCAAATGCCAACTTACAAGTCATTTTAGCGTAAGCGACCTCTCATGCATGTTTTTTGATCAACCGATCTCCATCCGTTGCCATTGAGAAAAAGACTCCACAAGAGGTATGGTCTGGTAATCCTGCTAATTATTCTGATTTAAAGATTTTTGGGTGTCCTGCGTATGCTCATGTTGATAATGGAAAATTGGAACCAAGATCCATTAAATGCGTTTTTCTTGGTTATAAAGCTGGTGTAAAAGGCTATAAGTTATGGTGTCCTGAAAATAGAAAAGTTGTGATTAGCAGAGATGTTGTTTTTGATGAAACTGCTATGCTACCTAACTTATCTCTTAAAGACTCTTCCAATAAAGAAAACCAAAAGCAGGTGGAGCATCAGATTAATACAGAATCAACTCCTCAAGCCAAGACAAAATTGAGAATAGAGTTGCTTCTTCACCGCAATACTCTATCGCCAAAAACAGGACAAGAAGAGAAATTAAACCTCCAAAGAAGTATGCCGAGGTTGATCTAGTTGCTTATGCTTTAAATGTGGCTGAAGATATAGATGTGAATCAAGAGCCATTTAATTATTCGAGGCGATTAGTGTGAAGACTCGAGAAAAGTGGATGTTTGCTATGCAAGAGGAGATGGAATCACTCCACAAAAAGCGAACATGGGATCTTGTAAAACTTCCTAAAGGTAAAAAGGCTGTTCGTTGTAAATGGGTGTTTAAAAGAAAGAAGGACTCAGGAGTTGAAGAACCCGGATATAAAGCAAGGCTTGTTACAAAGGGTGACACCAGAGTGCCATCTTTCTTACAAAAGATCAAATGTTTCATGAGAGAACAAAACACATTGATATTCGGTATCATTTTGTTCGTGATATTATTGCTCGTGGTGATATTGTTGTGAGCAAAATTAGCACTCATGAAAATCCTGCAGATATGATGACTAAGTCACTTCCTATAACCAAGTTTGAGCATTGCTTAGACTTGGTTGGTGTTCATTGTTGAAGTTAAACCCTTAAGGGGTTTTTGGAAGAGGTGAAGAACTTGTTTATTGAAAGTTCGCGATGAAGAACTTGTTCATTGAGAATTTGTGTCAAGGTGGAGATTGTTAGAATTAAGTGACCCAAATTCTTATTTAAATAAAATACGATGGAAAATAAAATAAAAGTAAAATCCATATAGAACTAGACTTCTTTTATTTTATTTTAGAATAAGGTTTTAAACCTTATTAAACTCCATCTATTTTATATTGATTAGGATAAGGTGTTTCAATCCTACTAGAATATGGCTTTGCAAGCCTATAAATAGACATAGTCTATTCCTCTTGTATTTGAGTAAAAATTTTTCGACATAGTGAATTTTCTTCTCCTCTGCCCGTGGTTTTTTTCCCGAAAGGGTTTCCACGTAAAATTTATGTGTTCTTTATTTTTATTTATTTTATTCTATTTTATTTTTCACAATCTGGAAGAATTAAAACCTTTTTATTTTTCAGAGTGTTTTACGGAATACAAGTGAGACAGTTAAGATATCATATATATGGGCAAAACAATTTGTTTCTTTTCACAAGGACCACACATCTAAACAATATGAGTCGAGTTCAGACTTACAGGTACCAAAAAGTTGGATCAGCCTTCACACAGATAGCGCGATTCAGGTCACTACTGGAAATACTGCAGTAAGGGATGAAAATGAGGAGTGGATTAAGGGATATAATTGATACTTGGGCAATTGTTCAATCTTTGATGCTGAATTGTGGGGTATGCTTGATGAATTGACCATCATTCAAGATATGTAATATGCAAGCGTAAAGATTCAAACAAATAGCTTGGAGGCAATCAAGGCCATTCAGGGTCTTTTCTTGACGAGTTTGAACTCTGCCATTATTAGACGTATTCATCATCTTCTGGAGAACCTAGGATCTTGGACCATAGAACATTCCCCTAGAGATTTTAGTAAGGTTGTAGATTACCTAGCCAAAATAGCCATTGATACAAGCTTTAGGCTGAAGCTATTTGCGGATATTCTAAAAGAGGTGCTACCACTTTCTTCTACTGGTCAAACTAGTGGCAATATTACCCAGAGAGTTATTATGTAATTAACTTATTATGTTTATTTTCTTTACCAAAAAAAATTACTACAATCAACTAACTAAATTTAGGAAACAAATATTTATAATCATATAATGATAATTAAAGTGTTTTGCATCATTATTGTTCATGAAATTAATTTGAAAAAATATTAATAATAAAAACACATTTTAATGAATAATTATCTAGGGTTTTTCTTATATTTTTATTTGTAATAAATATTATTACTTTGATTTTTAATCCTAATAATTTTTACTCTAACAACAAAATTTTTATACCAACTCTAACAAAATTTTTAATTCCTAGATTTGAGTTCTCCCTTTACTTATGCCTAAAGTAGTGACGAAATTTTGGTTGCTAACATTTTTTTTCTTAAATATTAATGCTGAATTTTAAACACATATCTTTTTTTTTTTTTGGTGATAAAGAATGTAATACATCAACTACATGAAATAGCCACTAGCTTTATCAGCTTGAAGTAAATCTAAAATTTCCTTAAGAGCCTCAACAATTATTTGAAGATTGGACTTCCAATTCAAACTAAGTTTAGCAAGGTGATCAGCTACCGAATTCAGATTTCTTGAAATGTACTCGATCTTCCACTCCCCTTCTGATTGCATGACGCGCTGAGTTCTTCGAAGGACCGCAATCCCTAAGTATTCCAAATTTAAAGTAGACAAATTTTGAGCGACTTCAAGGTTATCAGTCAGAATGATGATCCGTCTGAATCCTTTACTTAACAAAATAAGGATTCCATCCAGGATACCCCACACTTCAGCCTCAAACGGAGAGCAAACACCTAAAAAACGATTGAAACCCACAATCCAATTTCCTTCATGATCTAGAGCTAACCCCCCTGTAGCAGCATACCCAGAATCTCTGCTCACTGCTCCATCAGTGGACAAGTACACCCAGCTTCCTTCTAAATTATTAATGGATTTCGAATTCTGAGAATTATTCTTATAGCCACCATGAAGTGATTCATATTGACGGGCCCAACAACTAGAGGCTTTCACTACTTCGGTTGCTGTCCAGGAAATGTTCTGGAAGATGAACAAGTTTCTATTCTTCTAGATTCTCCATACAATCAACCCAAATAGGCATGACCACGTGACTCTGCTTTCCTGCAACCTTTCATGAAAACAAAGATTAAGAATAAGCCAATTTTGAAAAAGAATAGAGAAAAACCTTTGTTTTAGCTGGTCCAGAATCACTATCTTCCATACTTCATATGCAATGGGGCAATATCGAAGAACATGTATCAAATCTTCCAAAATCATTCCCACAAACAGTACAGGAACTACTGTGACTAATTCCCCTTCTGGTTCGTTCAGAATTAGTAAGAAGTCTCTGCTGAAAGGACAACCAAAGAAAAACTCTAACTCGCTGAGGTCCTTGATACTTCTAAGAGATCTTCCAATGCTCCTCTTGAGTGTTCCACGTATCTTCTTTCAATGCCCAGTAAGTACTGCGAACTGAGAAAGCTCCTGACACTGACCAAGCCCATACAACTCTATCAGGTCCAGAATCCGGATGTGGAGGAGGAATACTAGTGATTCGGCTAATCACTTCTTCAGAAACCCAAATGCAAAACAAGTCCAGGTTTCAGCTCCCATCCAACTTAACCATATCCCTAATACTGCAATTCAAATCAATTAGTAAAGAATAGAATTTTTAGGAATAAAGGGCCCATACATGGAACCCAATGGTCTTTCCAACAGCGAACATTGGCCCTATCCCCAATAGATCATAATAAATTCTCGTGAAAAAGAGACCAAATTTTAGAGAGCGACCTCCAAAGGTGAGAGCATTGATTCCTACTGATAGAGTCAGAAAGCTGATCTTTCCAACCATATTTGGATCGGAGAACGCGCACCCAAAACACCTCACATTTAGACACAAGGCTAAACCCAATCTTCATCAGGAATGACCAGTTTTTGTCATTCAAATGTCTAAAGCCAAGACCACCCCGAGCCCGTGGCTGACAAATAGAATCCCATCCCACTAAGGCCATTTTAGATTGCCCCTTAGTGCAACCCCAGATAAACTGCCTAACCAGTCTTTCTATATTAGCGCAAACACCTTTCGGAATCATTAACGATTGCATAAAGTAGTTAGGAATGGAGAGAAGTACCGATTGAGCTAAAGTGACTCTACCAGCAAAAGATAACCTCCTAGCATCCAACTTTGCAATTTCTTTCTGATCTTATCAACCACAAAATTCAAAGTATTCTTGGAAACCCTATCATGCAGAAGAGGAACACCTAAATAGAGTACCGAGGTTCTGAACTTCCTGAAAACCGAACAACTGGCTAATTTGATTATGAGTGTCAACTTTAGTGCACTTGGAAAAGAAGATACTGCTCTTCCTTACACTAATTTTATGCCCCGTCAAAATTGAGAGAGGATACTGTTCAATAATCGAGCTTGGTCAACCTGAGCTTTGCAAAAAATCACCAAATCGTCAGCGAAGAACAAATGAGAAATCTCAGGTCCAGCCCGGGAGAGTCGTATTGGATCCCAATTGCCAACTTCCATTTCAGTATGAATAAGATGGCTCAACCAATCCATGCAAAGCACAAAAAGGTAGGGCGAAAAAGAACATCCCTGACGGATACCCCTAACAGGTTTGAATTTTTGTGTTGGAACTCCATTCCAAAGGATTTGCATGGTGGACATAGAAATGGTTGACATAATCACCCTCCATAAAAACAAAGGAATTTCAACTGCCGAAAGAGACGCACTAATAAGCTCCCAACTAATTTTATCATAAGCCTTCTCCAAATCCAGCTTAATGGCCATCCACTTCCTCTCCTTCCGATTACATCTCATAGAATGAATGATTTCTTACGTTATGATGATGTTGTCAGAAATGTTTCTTCCAGCAATGAAACCAGCTTGTTCTTGAGAAATCAGTTTAGGAAAGATTACCTTGAATCTATTCGCAATCACTTTCATTATGAGCTTATACAGAACAGAACATAAGCTGATAGGCCGGAAGTGACTAAAATCCTCAGGATTATCCTTTTTAGGTATGAGCACAATCAACGTATTGTTTAAATCCGGCTCAATCTACTTTCCATCAAAGACATCTTTAACCCATTGACAGACATCCTTTCCAAGAATATTCCACTGACTTTGAAAGAAATGGGCATGAAAACCATCACTTCTAGGGGCTTTCAAATGGGCCATGTCGAACAAAGCCACTTTAATCTCTTCATTTGTGATGGTTGACTCCAGAAAAGAAATCTCTGAAAGATTAAGAGAAGGGAATCCACTAC
Organism: Gossypium arboreum; assembly: GCF_025698485.1. Taxonomy (NCBI): domain Eukaryota; kingdom Viridiplantae; phylum Streptophyta; class Magnoliopsida; order Malvales; family Malvaceae; genus Gossypium; species Gossypium arboreum. The sequence goes on along the minus strand of NC_069074.1, from coordinate 25,685,529 downwards.
TAGGGGTATCTCTCAAAACGGGAGGGGCCTCATCATAAAGATTTTCAAAAAATTCCACCGCCTTAATACTCAGATTATCTTGGTCAGAGCACCATTCGTCATTCTCTATGCGCAGAGATGTGACTCGGTTAAATTTCCTTCTTTTAATAGTACGACTATGAAAAAAATTGGTATTCCGATCCCCCAATTGCATCCAATCACAACGAGCCTTCTGTCTCCAAAGAAGATCCTCATGGTCTAGAATGTTTTCCAACTCATCTCGAACTTCCATTTCTTTTGTGGCTAAATGAATAGAGCCAGACTATTCTAAAGCCCTTTGAATATTTTTAAGTGATCTCATAAGAGTCCGCTTGCGAGTACCCAAAAAGCCATACACATTCCTGTTCCAATCTTTAACAGAGAAAGTAAAATTATTTAAGGAGTCGCTCATATTACCTGCAAAATTTCATTTGCTTTTGACAAAGTTGGAAAAGTCATTATGCTTCGTCCACCATGCTACAAATCTGAACGGTCTGCCTTTAGGAGTGCAAAGATTCGGTCTAGTAAACAATAAGAGAGGCCGATGATCCGACTTGATACGGGTGAGATGGTGTACTAAACATTGGGGAAAAGTAGTCAATCAAGCATCATTTGCTAAGGCCCTATCCAATCTGACTAAAGTACCACTTCTTTGCCAAGTGAAAGGGGGGCTACTATAACCTAAGTCCTGCAGCTCACAAGATTCAACAAAATTGCCAAAAAAATTACAGCGCTTACCGACAGTAAAATGGCTCATTTTATCAGCAGGAGATAAGATGTCATTAAAATCTCCCATCATAAGCCAAGGGGTGAAGTTATGAGGAGCTATGGATTGTAAATCTTCCCAGAAGAGCTTCAGTTTGGACCTATCTGGACTACCATACACAAAAGAAATGAGAATGGATTTATCAGGAATAAGGTTATCAACACATAAAAAAATAAATTGTGGATGGTTCTGAATGATTCTAATATGAATAGAATCATTCCACCCCATTTAGATACCACCTGAAACCTGATTGTTTCAACCCGATGCAAAAAATTGAACCCTAATTTCACAATAATATCATTGGCCTTTTTGCCATTCACTCTCGGTTCAACCAAACAGACAATATTCGGCTTGTGCTCCTCGTTATATTCACGAAAAGCACGAATAAAATTCCTGCTAACACAACCTTGACAATTCCATGTAAATATTTTAAAATTTGAACCCATAATCATAAAAAGATAAATAAACCAAAATAAAATGTAACAACACCAGAAATCTAAAAAACAATTAAAAACAAAAGAAAATTAGAAAACAATAAAAACCAAAATAAATCCTTAAAGCTTACTGTCTAGGGATATAACTCCCTTCAATTTGTCCGTGCACATTGGCTTCCACCAATTCAAGATTGGATTTGGATAAGGCCGAAAGGCTTTCAGCAATCTGCTCTATCGACTACTTCAAAGGGACCCGTTGTGAGCCAGCGAATTTGAAACGGGTATTGCTTCCATGGGAAACTTTGTTTCGTTTCTTAGAAATACCTTTCCCTCTAGTACCGAATCCCTTCCCTAGGCTGAAGTTACTCACCAGGATTAGCCCTTTACTGCTGTTTGGAAGAGAGTTAGTCTTGTTAGGGTTCAAGTTATCGTGGAAAACCACAGCCGTATGTCTTTCAGGATCAAGGTTTCCCACTGCCAGTCTCTCTTCCTTTCTGATACACCCTTCCAGAACCGGATACCCTTGAGCCGAACCAGAATTGAATTCAAGGAGAAGATCCATCTCACCGGTAGAAAGCAATCGCTCGTCTACCACCGCCATAGAGCTGCTACTGCAGCCAGCAACCACATCTTTCTGTTGGGCCACAGTGACAGATCTAGGTAGGTCCAAGGTATCTCGGGCTTGAGCATTTGAGCTGTCTCCAAGGCCCAAATAGCTGGTCTGCTTCTTAGAATCCGGTAAGTTTTCTTTAGTCTGTTTTTTATTCAAGCTGGACCTAGATATTGGCCCATTTTCCCCATTAATATTCGAGCCTATATTATTGAAACGGCCTACCTCTTTATCCTGACCGTTATTATTATTATTCTTGCTTAAATCAAGACTTTCTTTTTGAAGAGAGCCAACATCTTTCCTGGTATATTTTCCATTAAATATTTCTTTCCCTTTATTACGTGACAGAACACCTTCATTACCATTTTTATGATAATCCCTATTATTAAGGAGTCTAAATCGTGAGCCTTCTTGTTCAGTCCCTTGATTTGCTACCTGAGCCTGCACATTCTCTCTAAAATTCCGCATTGATTTCCTTTCAACGATCATCCATGGCCTGTAATTTTTGTCCTTCTTCCCCGAGCTATCTCTAATCATTTCCTAAATCCCCGACGACTCTTCATGTGCAGTAAGACTCTTTTCTCCGGTGACACCTGAATTCCTGAACATACAAGAGTTTTCCACGTGACCATATCTTCCACAGCTAAAACAGATTGTGGATAGAGACTCATATTCCACGTTCTGTTTTCTTCCATTAATCAAGATTTGGGAAACCAAAGGCTTATCCAAGTCAACATAAACCGCCATTCTAGCAAAACACCCTCTAGCTCTACTGTCAATGTTCATGTCGAGCTTAACCACTTTTCCAACCATCCCTCCTATCTCAAAAATAATTTTATGGTTGTATAAGTACCCCGGTAAACCAGGAAACCTGATCCACGCCTTTACAATGCTTGGGTATGCCTGAGAGGGATCAAAAGATACCGTCCAAGGCTGAACCGTCAAGTATTGTCCAAAGATAATCCAAGGGCCTTCAGAAAGAGCCATTTCATAGTCCAACTTATTTTGAAATTTAACCAGAAAATATTCATTCTCAATATCCATTATATGTAGGGTTACTGAAGGTCTCCACAGATTGTATAATTTATTCTGCAAAACTGAAAAACCTATGTTACAACCAAGCAATTTTAAAATCACGGTATTCTCCATACCTTGTATTAAAAATTGATGAACCCTGTCCGAGAAAGTTATAGAAGGCATTCCATTCACAAAAGATTTTTGAATGTCGCCATCCATAATAACAAAATCCTCTCTTCCTTCCGAACCAGTACTCTCATTCTTTGATGATTGACCGATAAGTTTATCTTTCCACGAAACGGGCTGCTCCGAGGTCAGATCGATCATCATATCGTTGTTAGAATCTCCGTCTTCCTGTCTAAAGTGAACTTTCTTCGGGATCAACTCCTCTGCGATGGCTTTTCCGGCACCAGAAGTCTCTCTGTTTTCCATATTTTTTGATAACTTTTATTTTTACGCTCACTATATTTTAATTCCTTAAACACATATCTTTTTAATGTATATTTAATTTAGCTATTCTAATGAAATAATTATAAATTATTAATAATGTTAAGCTAATTACTTAGATATAATAAACTTAAATATAGATACAATTATTATAAATAGCACAACTAATATAAAAAAATTTAATCGTATAGTACTTTACGATAATGCATATGCATATATGGTTTTCTATATTAAATATTTTCAATTAAAATATGAAAATGATTATAATATATTTTGAAAACTATTCTTATGCTTAATTAATTAATGAATAGTTTATACCACGAATGTTTCTACAAATAATCCTTTACCAAATATGAACAACAATTAAAAAGTTAATATAAGTACATCATATATGCATAATATATATATATATATATATATAAAAGTACATCAAACTCAATTATTTTTTTCTCAAAGAAGTATACATAGTTTAACATGTTTTTAAATCTCATAACATTAATAATAAAAATAAAAAAAATTTTTTGGATACGCTTTTGACAAATTTGGTGTCTCATTGAAATTTAAATTCCTTGCATCACAAAAGTTTATGACCTTTTAATTTTTAAAATATTATATATATACAACCGCCTATGCATCGCATAAAAATACAAATTAGTTATTATTATTTCAAAATATTTGAATATGGTCCATTGTTTAGGATATGATTGAAAACAACAAATTGTGGACTAAAATATTTTGCTTATTTAGCTTGATTAATTAAAACATCCTTTCTTGGAATAAAATATCCGTCAAAAATAATATTTTGATTTAATCTTTTATAATTAATTACCATTCTAGCTTTTCCTCTTTTTATTTCAGCATGGTTTCTTACCATAAAAGCAGGACTAGAATGTGGACTATTAGTTTTTTTCTATTAATCTTTTTCTAATAATTCTTTGATTTGTATATCAAATTCATCTATATCTTGTTTAATATAGATCATAGGTTTTACTCTAATGATTTTATTGGGATTTTCCAATTTTATTTCACAATATCTAGGACTATTCTGCCATAATTTAATGGTTCTTCACTAAAATTATCTTCTAGAATTTTAAACAACCAATGATCTGTTTCTAGTTGTTTAATCTGTTCTTTTCTTGGTGGTGTAAAATTTTTATCACACACAAATTTATAATTTTCTACTAAAGGTATTTCTACAAAAATCTTTTCGCAAACAATATTATTAAATTTTTATCTATAGAAAATGGTAAATGTTGATATATAAAATTATTTCCTAATAATATATCTCCACGCATTTCAGGAAAACATAATATTTTAGGAATGGTATTTACGTAGATTGGTATTTTTCTAGCCTTAAATCCTATTATGGTTTCATTACCATCTATTCTTATGGCTCTAATTGGATTTTTCATTGGTTCCCATTTTTCTACAGGAATGGTATTTTTTTTACAACTACTGGTGGTAGCTCCAGTGTCTAATAAAGCATGTAAAGAATATGTTTTATATTCTCTAAATTGGAATGTAATTTCAATATATATAATATTTTCTTCGTTAAAATTTGAAAATGTAATAACATCACTATTTCCAATTTTCATCTATTGAATAATTGTTGATGTTTAAATTTCTTCCATTCTAGTGTTTCTAGAATTTCTATTAGGTTCAGTTGGAAAAATAGGTATTTTAACTGTTTTCATTCCTATTGGTGTTGAACTTGTACTTATATTATCATCGTCTTTCTCTGTTTGAGTATTTGAAGGTAAAACTAAATTATCATTTGTATTTGTTATAACATTATTTTTAAAAAATAATCTATCTCCTGACGACATATATTCTATAGTACTTACAGGTTTTGAAGTACTAGCACCACTTATTCTAACTATCATCTCTTGGTATTAATAGATCCCTTAAATGTAATAATTTTGGTTGAATTTCGTAGTAAATTTATTAGGTTTAAAAAGCTCAATAATGTTTATGTATTTGTTATAGCATTATTTTTAAAAATAATCTATCTCGACAACATATATTCTATAGTACTTACAGGTTTTGAAGTACTAGCTTCACTTATTCTAACTATCATCCAGTTTCTTGGTATCAATAGATCCCTTAAATGTAATAATTTTGGTTGAATTTCTGTAGTAAATTTATTAGGTTTAAAAAGCTCAATAATGTTTATGTATTTGTTATAGCATTATTTTTAAAAAATAATCTATCTCCTGACGACATATATTCTATAGTATTTACAGATTTTGAAGTACTAGCACTACTTATTCTAACTATCATCCAGTTTCTTGGTATTAATAGATCCCTTAAATGTAATAATTTTGGTTGAATTTCTGTAGTAAATTTATTAGGTTTAAAAAGCTCAATAATTTTATTATTTATTTCTTTAATTTCGACTTCTGCAGTATTAATATATTCATTAATAGAAGTCTAACTTATTGCTAGATCTTCTGCTAAATCATTTATTTCAGAATTTTTTGTCTGAATTCTTAAACATAAACATTCTTCTATTAGAGGATCTGTAATAGATATAAAGTAATTTGGTTTAACTTTAAATCCTGTTACACCAGTATGTAAATTAGATTCAATACCTCCAATAAGTGCTTTTATTGGATTTTCAAATCTTTTATCTAATAAAGCTGCTATTATAGGTATATCATGACCTTTTCTAAATAAAGCTCTAATTGTTATCATAATTATACCTAAATGTATATATCTAACTTGAGTATATTTTTCTTAATTCTTTTAATTTTATCTTTAGTAAATAATGGAATCTCTATTAATCCACCTATAGTATCTTTAGCATTTGTATTGCCACTAATTTTTTCTCGTATGTCTTTGACTCCATATCTTGAATTTAGAAATTTTATATATTTCTTCTTTAGAAATATGATTTTTATTTATTTTTTCTATCATTTCATCGAAAAGTCTTTTTCTTCTCCGATTAAATTTCCTAATTTTATATCATGTTGTTCAAAGTTAGGAATTTCTTCTAATTGATTTTTAGAACTATTTCCTACATTAAACATAAATATATATTCTTCATCATCTGAATCGAGTCATTTATGATATTAATTCATATAATATTTCTTGAGATTTATTTCCTCTTCTAAACATATTTCTAAATCTTGTTCTTCAAGAGTTTTAATCATTTTCTTTGCATTTTTTCCTTTATTAGGACAATTTGTTACTATATGACCTTCCTCATTACATATGAAACATTTACATATTTGTTTTTAAATTTGTTAAAAGTTTTTCTTCTAACAAATTTTTCTTTTTATTATTATAACCAGTATATTTTTATTACCGGTTTCCATCTAACTAATTTATATCTTCTATTTTTCTTTTTATGTTTTTATAAGTTTTAGGACGTATTGATTTACATCCAAATTCCACTCATTTTCTAAAATTTTTGTACAATGTTTAGCACTTTATTTATTTTTGACTTGTTTAGAAGCTTTAGTTTGTAAGCAATGTAAAGTTTTTCTTTCTTTTCCAAAACTTATTCTATTACCTATAGAATCTATATTTTCTGTTCTTCTCCAGCCTTTTTGCTATGTTTTTCTAGATAATTTACATATTTTTGTATGCAAATTTCATCCTATGGTGGTGGTAATTTATGAAAATATTGGTTTTTCAAAATTCTATATTTTCATCTTTTAATTTTTGATATTCATGAAGAAATTTTTAGAAAATTCTTCTAAATATCTAATATCACATAATTTAATCTTTGATAATATATAACTAGATATACTATCCTAATCTTTTTATCAAAATAGCCCCAAAATTCTATTTTTAGAATAAAAATTAATCATTTTAAAAGATCTTTAGGAGTTCCTATCTAATTAATTAACTGACTTTTTTATTGTTTTCCTTTTTCAGATTCCTCCTAACGTTTTAAAAATTGTAAAACATCCCCTTGGAATGTTCCAACAAAATAATTTAAAATTTTATCTTTTGACCAAGTATTGTTGTTGTTTACAACAATTGTCATTGAGTGTGCCTAATCATCTATAATTTTTTTCATATTCTGATATCGAAATATTAGTAAAGTCTAAATATATTCCTCCTTAGGCCACATTCCTTTTATTTAAATCATCAATCCTATGTTGTATAGGTTGACTAGACAACTCTCCTGGATATTCAATTTTAATTTCATTAGTAGCTATATTTTCGGTTTGAGTACAAAAAATTCTAGTTGTATTTTCAAATTTTTCAAAATCTTTATTTAAAGTTCTCAGATAATCATCGTTTTGAATATCTGACTCTATTTTTCTTTTTCCATAAGGATTTGTTTTTTCAGTATCCATTGGTTCTGGAATTTTTATATTATCTTTCTCATCTGTTGAAGGGTTTTCTTCATCAGATTTATAACTAGTAACCTTTAAATCTTCTTAATTATCAGAATTACTAGAACTACTACTGTCTGTAGTGTTATAATTTAACATATAATGGTAATTAAATAAAGTAAATAAGTCTTTATATTTTTCATAAAGTTGTTCTATTAATTTTAAATATTCTACTCTTTCATTTTTATCTGTACTTTTAGTAAATTTAAATTTCTAATGTTCTATAAGTTTTTTATAAAATTAAAATTATATTTTTATTGAGGAGTATATTTTCTTTTCATTACAAGTTTATGTTTACAACAAGCTTTTTTTTTTTTCTGTTTCATTTTACTTTGATTAATAAAAAAAGACCCTGTGGACCTTGTTACCAGGCCACAACAAATGAGCCGATTTCAGGCTCTTATGTTGCAAATTGGGGTCAAGGGGCCTTCTATTTTGTGTTTATGGGCTTATTCCATAAGTATCCCTATGCACCTGTTAAATTGTGGATGATTTGTGGTTTTAAATCCTCCCTCCTAATTTCAGCTGCTGCTTTTTTTTGGTTCATCCACTCTAGGAGGTAGGCAAGAAATCTCGTTTGTTCTTTTTTATACTAGAATCTTTTTGGATAGTAATCTAGCTACGTTCATTAGAGTTTTATTATATGTGCATTCATTTTGTATGTTAATAAACTCCGTACCATCACATATATCCCGTATCAGCGTTGTAATGCCCCTTACTCGAGACCGTTGCCGGAGTCGAGCACAAGGCACTACTAAACTTATTTGAGCACTTAACCAAATTTAGATAATTTATATAATACTTTTCAGACAAGCTGTCCAACTGTGTCATAGTTGCTAAATAATTCATATCTCGAGTTATAAAACTCGAAATCCAAATCCGTAAATTTTCTCTGAATTTATACTCATATATCTACTTACCAATTTTTTTCTAGAATTTTTGGTCAAGCCAATTAGTACAGTTTATTATTTAAAATCTCCCTGTTTCAGGGTTTGACTACTCTGACCTTTGTGTATTACGAATCAGATATCTCTCTGTACAGAGCTTCAATGACTATGCCGTTTGTCTCTAATAAAACTAGACTCAATAAGGAATCTGTACATATAAAGTATGACTTCTAATTATCTTTGTAAAATTTATGGTGAATTTCAAAGTCAGAACAGGGATCTAGAAATCGCTCTAGCCCTGTTTCACAAAAATTTAAACATCTCATAAAATATAGCTCATATACCTGTTTTGCTTCTTCCATATGAAAATAGACTCATCAAGATTCGATTCCATAATTTATTCATTATTTAATTCCATTTCTACTATTTTTAGTGATTTTTCAAAGTCAAACTACTGCTACTTACGAAAACTGTTTTAGTACAAATATTGTTAACTAGTTTATAACATCTTTACTTCAATTCATTCAAACTCTATACATGCCATATAAATCTTTAAACATAAAACAAAAACTACCGAATTGATCTGAATAGTGTGCCCTGTTGTGTTGATCCGATCTACCCACTTCACTTCAAGTCAATCTACATAAAATATTAAACACACACAAGTAAGCTTATTGAAGGTTAGTAAGCTCATAGGCATATAAACACAAATCATATCAAATATCGTACACAATCATATATCTATTAGTTTAACTATTTCATCCTCCAAATCACAATTTCATTAATAACTCATTGGAATAATTTCCATATGGCAACTCACAATTTAACTCCCTTAGGCCCATTTCTCATTTACTTCATTGTCAAATTAGGGAACAATAAGGAATTGAGTGCTTCATTATCACATTGCCATAGTAAACCATGGACTTTCACATTGATACGCATCACACACCGCAGCCATAGCCTTGCCATGGTCTTACACGGTTCACATATCATACCAAGCCATATCCTGACATGGTCTTATACGGAATCACATTATCACATTATACTGATGCCATAGCCCGACTATGGTCTTATCTGAGTCACATTATCACATTGCACCGATGCCATAGCCCAGCTATGGTCTTAAACGGGCACACTTGTCACATATGTTTCATCAACTCATCGAGGTCACGAATAGAAGCACTCAAATCCATTGTTCCTACTAATTTGTACTTTTAGTTACACATTATTCATTAGTTAATGCAAATTGATAGTATTCATCAACAATAAAATACTTTAACAATCATAATATTTTCATATCAAAACATTGAACTTTGCCATATGAACTTACCTGGACTAATTTGTAAAAGTCGTAGAAATTGTGGACTATTCTTGAATTTTCTCCTTTCCACGATTCGATTCGTTTTCTTGATCTATAATTATAAAATCATTCCTTCATTAGCATCCATTTCAATTCTATTTCACTTCACAATTTATGCTGTTCAAATTTTGAAATTGCACTTTTACCCCAAAATTTATAATTTTCACAATTTAGTCCTTCTCAATTCACCCATCAATTGAACTAATTTTTCTCAATTAACACTTTATTTTATCATTATAAACTATTTCAAAACCTTTTATATTCTTAATTTCAACAGAAACCTTTAATTCACAACTTTTTCACAATTAGGTCCTAAATATCATTTCCTATCAAAATCACTTAATAAAACCACCTTAATATAAAATTAGAACTTAAATTTCATAATAATTCATCATAAAATTCCCTTATCCATCCAGGGTAACTTCCAATTTCACCCATAAAATCAAAAACTAATGAATTCTACAAGTGGACCTAATTGTAAAAGTCATAAAACATAAAAATTGTCAAGAAAAGTAAGAATTAAACTCACATGATGTAAAATATGAAAACCAGCTTTCTCCAGACCTTCTATGGCGTTTTAGCTGAGAAAATATGAAGAAATGTCTAGATTTTTCAATTACATCATTATTTAACTATTAACTTTTATGCTATTTCCAATTTTGCCCTTGTTCACATTGTTTTCTTGCTTATTTTGTACCCAAACCGTCCGCCATTAACCTTTGGGTCTAATTGCTCTTTAAATCCATCTTTTAAATACTTAAGCTATTTACTCACAATTTAACAAATTTTACGATATTTTCAATTTAGTCCTTTTAATTAATTAGCCATCCAAACGTTAAAATTTTCTAACGAAACTTTAATACTAACTCAATGACACTCCATAAATATTTATAAAAATATTTATAGCTCGATTTTCAACTTTGAGGTCTCGATACCTCATTTTTGACCCGTTTGACCTAATAAATTCTTTTAATTCACTAATTTCACCATTTCACAAATTCTTCTAAATTCTTACTTGACTCATAAATATTAAATTACTATCTTGTTCAATCTTATTTGTCGAATTTAGTGATCTCAAATCACCATTTCCGACACCACTGAAAATTAGGCCGTTACAAGCGTGTAAATAATTATATTGACAAGTTAATTGTGTATCTTATTCTTTATTAAGATCATCTAGATATCTTTAACACATATAATCATTTCTTTACGATTTAGTTCATATCTCACATTTTGTATCAAATTGCAAACAATTCAATTTACTATCAATCTTACACAAATTCATAATTCAAATATATAACAATTTTAATACAATCATACCATATGAACTTACTTGACAAAATCAATAAACAACTGAATTTTTAAGGACTAATCAACAATTTTTGCATTTCCTTGATTATCTTCGGTTTGGCTCAATCCCCCATCTATATAATAATTTAGTTCAAGTTATCAATTCCAAACATCTTGCAATATCCTATTATACGCATGAATCAATTTAATTTCGCTTATTTGAGTGCCCCTAAAGTTTTACATTTTTTTTAATTTAGTTCCTAAATTTGAAATTGTAATATTTTTCAAATTTGAGCTTAAATTTTGAAACCGATCACAATTACATCCTTTTAAGACCCTCTACTATCTATAATTACAGAAATTTTACACCAATTTCGAAATTCATACAAAATAGTCTCTATATTCAAAAACTAGTAATTAAACTTTACAAACTAACCATTTTTCACTTCTAAGTTTAAAATCCAACAATTTAGTACCAATTTCTTCAAGCATTCATCAATGAAAAATTTCATAAACTTTAACAGTTTTATAAATTGGTACATAGACTAGTTAAATCAAGTTCCCACGATCTCAGAAATATAAAAATTATAAAGAAAAGACTAAATTTAACATACCAAATCAAGACCGAAAGATTGAAGCTTCCAAACCCTATTCTCTCTTTTTGCTACGGTTAGAGAAGAAGATGAATACGAAAAATGTTTTGTTTTCATTAAATTTTGTCTTTTAATATACTTAGATTAATCTTTAATTAATTTAATTAACCTTTACTTAATTAACATTAAGTGTAATTAACCAATTTGGTGGATTATAACTGGCCTCCACCACCGTTTGGCTATACATTAATGATTCAATTACTTAATTGGTCATTCGGTTAATTAAAAATTTATAGTGATTAATTTTTACTATTTTTATAATTTAATATTTATACCTTAGTTAACTATTAAATTGACAAAATCGAGGAACCAAACTTTAATTAACATTTATACTAACCTTGTAAAAATTAAATGATTATATTTACGAACTTTGGTATCGAAAATGAGATTTTAAAGCTACCGTTTTCGATATCACTGAAAATCGAATTGTTACACCCATAACTTGATGAATTAGATTATTAAACACTATAAATGTAAGTTTGTGGTTAAAATGGATGATTGAATCTATTTGAACGATATTTGTGCATTGAATGATGTGATTAAGAAGAAAGTTATCTTGAGTTGCTTCGATAATGTAATGTGACGTCATAAATTTGTATATAGTGACTGGGCCAGATGTGGGGTGTTAACAAAAATTGTGTTAACCATGATACTTTTTACTAATTGTGTAAATTAAACTTTATTTAATTTAAGAACAAAAGTTCTCATGAACATCTTAGCATATCATTATTCAAAAGCATAATGATTTATTTGGTTTATAAAAAAATTATTTTAACCCTTCATTAAAATTTTCTTCTTTTTTAGTCCTTAAACTAGCTTTTTTTTTTCAAAACACCCCAAAATGAATGGAGAAGTTAAGGTTTTTTTTAACTTTGTTGACGTTGGTTTCCATATGGTTGACACGTCAATATTTAATTAATTTTTAAAATTTAAAATTCAAAAAATATAAACTATTTTAAAAAGTAAAAATCATTAAAATTATTTAAAAAGTTTAAGAATTACAAAAATATATTTTAATATTTTAAAAAATTAATTAGATGTTGACATATCATTTACTTGGCAATCCATATATACGCCACGTCAACAAAATTAAAGAATCTCAATTTTTTATCTATTTTAAGATGATTTGATAAAACGTAAATTAAAGAATTAAAAGAGATGAAAAATTAAATAAAAAGCTAAAATAATTTTTTAATAAAGTTTGAGAATACCTTATTCAAAATGAACTTTTTTTCAGCCATTGATATGATTTTATTTTAATTTTAGAAAAAGAAAGGTTTTTCCAATGGACGTGCCTGTCAACATTGACTTAATTTAATTGCTAAACGTGTTATATTTATTTAAATTTGATTAGGACTTTCCAAAATATATATTCCAGAAAAAAAAAAATCATTTGTCAAAGTTGAGCTCAAATGATGATCAGAAAAGAAAAAGACCAATCTTTATAAATAGTTACATGATGCTAAATCGAAGGGCAGCAATGGCCCCACTTTGAAAGAATCCCATATGACTTTGTGGGACGAAAGTTTGACGTTTCTTCCGGTTTCCGGTAAAAATGGTCCCACGAACGACTTTTTATGTTAGTTCTTTAATTAAAGCTGTTAAAAGTCAACTCCACTGCCTCACTGTCTCCAACCAAAATAGAATTCCCAATTTCACCTGGTCATCTCATCCAACGGTCATTCATCGCCCTTTGACTTTTAAAATTAAAATTCCCGTTGTGATGGGACCCAAGTTGGTCAAGGTGCCGACAGCAATTTTAATACGTGGAATGAAATGATTGGGTGATGAGTTCGACGGTAATATGTAACGGAAGGCATTAAGTTTGACTCTCTTCTCTTTTGAGCTTTTCTTCTTATTACTTTCATCATTTTGACATTATTATTTCAATTCATTTTCCCTCTCCTATCCTAAATATATCAAACCTTGGTTTTCTGTAAATCTATAAAACTGGTTTGATTCTTCTTCGGGTTATCAGACTTTTGGTGGGTTTGGGTTTTCTTTTTTCGTTTGATGAACAAAGATGACCGTGGAATTGAAGATGGTATACGGCGGTGATGGTGGTGGTAGTTTTGCAAGAAAAGTGGTGGAAACTGCTTTGAAAGAAGCTGCAAATTCTGGGATTCAGGGTGTTGAAGAATTGATAACGTTGATGTCTAAAAATCAAGAGCTTTTCAATCCAGATGTTTCTATTAAAACTGCTACTCCATCAGGTTCAGCAGAGTCAGCCATGGATATCCAAGCTGTTACAGATAAGACTGTTAACTCTTTCAAAGAGGTTATTTCTTTATTGGATCGACCGAGAATCGGCCATGCTCGATTTAGACGAGCCCCTGTTCTTCACCCAAACCAAGATACAGAACAAGCTTCGAAGAAGATTCAAGAGCCAGAGACAGCGTCTTCTTCTTTTCAAGTAACCAAAGATCAAGTGTCTGCTTTTAAGCCTTTTTGTTTTACCCCAAGTTATAGGTTGCCTCCTTTGCCTCATAGTCGCCCCCAGAGTAAAAGAAGTCCTCCTTTGATAGCAAAGATTGGTGTTTTGCAAAGAAACGAATCGCCTAGTACCATAAATTTCTCATCTTCGCGTACTTTGTCTGCTGGGAATTCATTTATTTCTTCCTCAACAGGAAATACTGATAGCTTTCAGCCATCCGGTTTCCAATTTACTAGTCCTTCTCACGTCCCTTCTTCTGGCAAACCTCCATTGTTTTCCACTTTGAAAAGGAAGTGCAATTCATTGGATAGTGCTGCTCTTAAATATGGTTCATTCTCTCGCCGTTGCCATTGCTCCAAGAAAAGGTTGGTTTCTTAGATTTTCTGGGTCATTCATACAATTTGGATCGTTTAATTGATTTTATTCTGAAAGTCTGAACCTTTTGATTGAACTTTTATTAGGAAATCAAAATTGAAGAAGGTCATTAGAGTTCCAGCTATTAGCAACAAGACGGCTGATATTCCTCCTGATGAATATTCATGGAGAAAATATGGGCAGAAACCAATCAAGGGGTCCCCTCATCCAAGGTTCGTAAAGATTATTAGCTTGGTTTTTGCCTTTCATGTGCGTCTCTTTACCAGTCAATCCACCCGTTACCTGTTTGATTAAACGCCTCAAAAGGACAATAATTCAAGTTTGCATATTTAAAGAAATTTGTTTTCAACAGCAATTGTCATTGGCTTTATTATGTATTTTAGATTGAATCGTCTACTGAGTTAAATTCATCTGTAAAGCTTGCGCGAGTCCACTTAACTCGGACCAAACCCGACTTTTCCTAACACGTTTGTTTGGGGCAATTTTCAGGGGGTATTACAGATGCAGCAGCGTCAAAGGCTGCCCTGCCAGGAAACATGTAGAGCGAGCTCTAGATGAACCGATGATGCTGATTGTAACATATGAAGCTGACCACAATCATAGCCATAACAGCACCGATGTCTCACCTGCTTTGATCCTGGAATCATCTTAATGGTCTCCAAATTCAACCAAGGGCTTTCATTAGTTGGTATGTTAGCTCTTGAAAAAGCAATATAGGCTTCCTTATTCTGGACTTTGGTTAGTTAAAAAGAGGGAAAACGGGCATAGAATAGGAGATTAGTGGATTTAGTGGGATTTCTAGTGGGGGGTTTCTTTCATTTTTTTATAATGTTCTTATACCCAATTATCACAACTTTAATATTATATTATATGTTGATGGATCTCATCCAGGATGCTTTTACTTTACATTAATTTGTTCCATTGTCCACTAAACCTCTGAATTTTGATATATAAATTTATAATTCAAGGCCAAAAAAAAAAAAAAAAGTGGGTGTTTGATGGTTGACCCCCGGTTTTGAATTTATTAGTCATTTTAAAAATTAAAAGAGAATAAAATCTCTTTATCAAAAAAAGAGAAAACACTCCATTTTTCTTTTTTTCTTTATTTATCTGAAGTTCCCATTAAAAGCTAGAAAAACACTTCATTAGTTTTATGCATGCTTGGTAATGTGGAGAACAATGGTTTATCATTTTCATGCGTTTTAATTCTTTAGTAATGTCGCTTGCTGGCCATCGCCATCGCCATCGTTGTAAAGTAAAAAACGCACAATTTTCTCAAAGTTGGCCATGCATGAACGTTCACTTAATTTTAACAATATCCTATGACTTAGCAACACCATTCTTCTTTTGTAAAATTGATTTAACTCGTTCAACCTTCCCTTTTTTCCTACGGAAGATCTCCTTCGACAACAATCAAAAACTTTACATGTTGAATTCATATAAACTTGTTGCAAGCTAGACTCAAAATCAATTTCTTCATCTAAATTTGTATATAAACTAAATCGATTAACCCCTGATTTTTTTTTAAAGTAATATGTTCAGAATAAGAAAATGATTGCAGATGTTAGTATTGACTTTTACATTTTGTTGATTATAAGAATCAAGCCTCCAAGGACCACAGCCTATGCTCTTTCATTACTTGGTGGTAGAATATAGAGGTAAATTAATTGAATGCGAAGAACAGTGAAGACGATAGAAAGAAAACCATGGTCCATGGCAACTTAGAAAGTAACCTAACTGAACATTCATCCACCGGCATTTAACAGGTCAATGTTGGAATACGAATCGCCATAATTAAATTAAAAAGTTGGTGCAAGATTCAATGGTATACTTCCAAATCCAGTAGGTGCTCTTCAAAGGAGGTGTAATTGATGCCTTTGTAAGAATCTTGTCTGCTATATAAAACTATATAAATTTCCCTGGCAATCTGGCGGATTTTATTTTAATTTATTTTTGCATGGATTCAAAGGCTGGTGGAGAGTCTGACCAATTTCCGGTGGCACTGTCGGTGGAGGAGACATTTAAATTAACTGCTGCTATTGCTCTTCTCACGTTAATATGGTTCAAAGTTAGAACTTGGATTACTTACTCAAACGAAATTTTTGTCATCTTCAGCCTATCACTTGCACCTTTAAATGGCCTTTGTTGCTTTGCCACTGAAAGGCATCTATCTGATTAAAAGACATTTAAGGTAGGGAATTGAGACTTCTCTTCCATGTGATAAATCTATTCCGCATTCAACATCGCAATGGGATAAGCGAAGGATTGCTTTGCCCTTTTTCACTTCATAATTTGGACAACAAACATTCATCAACCTAAACAACCAGCTTCATCTTTGAAAACCAAGAAGAAATTCTCAAAATTATAAGTGAATTTTAGTTCTATGTAAAATATTGTGTAACACCCACTACCCGTATCCATTGCCGGAATAGAGTACGAGACATTACCGGAGTTTACTGAACATTTTCAGATAATTCTGAGTCATTTATTATTCATATTTTAAAACTAATCATAACGTCTCTTTATTAGGCCCTCGAGGGCCCAAACATACATTAGAAACCAACCAGAATTAAATCGGGATCATAGAAAAAAAAATTTCGCAAAATCTTAAATTTTATTTTCATCTAAGTACTTACCATTTCAATGCTCCTTATAATTAAACATGTTACCATTCAATCAATAGCTTGACACTTGTCTAAGCGTCAAACAACATCATTGTTAGTATACTTGCACATATTTCATCTAAATTCAACATCGATATACTTATTTTCTCGACATGCCACACTTGAGTTTAATAATTGTCTTTACTTACATAGTTTCCTTGTATCAACATATCAAAGATAATTATATATGTACATGTCATGAAACATATCATTCTCTTACCGTTTCTTCATAAGTATATATCAATCATTTCATTATATCAATATTTCATGCTCCATCATTTCCATATATTTTATGTATATTTATTCCGGTAAAGTTTATATCAAACTTAACATAAATTATATTCCATGTACTTATTCTTATTTCGTTTATCTATCTTCATAATTATTTCATACAACTATTTTGTACATATATTTCCATATGACCAGTTCTTGTAAACATTTCACACAACCATTTCATATAACCATTCGTCATTTGATACATATTACCTGAATATCAATTGTTCAATAGATGTCATAGTGTCTCCTATCTACGGTCTTATTTATCTTTGACATGATGCCATAGTGTCTTTCAACTATGGTTTTACTCATTTTCTGTCATGTTGCCATGGTATCTTATTTATCTTTGACATGATGCCATAGTGTCTTTCAACTATGGTTTTACTCATTTTCTATCATGTTGCCATGGTATCTTTCAACCATTGTCTTATTCTTTTCATGTCACGTTGCCATGGTATCTTTCAACCATGGTCTTATTCTTCTCATGTCACGTTGCCATGGTATCTTTCAACCATGGTCTTATTCATTTCATGTCACGCTACCATGGTATCTTCAACCATGGTTTTATTCATTTCCTGTCATGTTGCCATGATATCTTTCAACCATGGTCTTACACATTTCATATCATTTTGCCATGGTATCTTTCAACCATGGTCTTACACATTTCATATCATGTTGCCATGGTATCTTTCAACCATGGTCTTACACATTTCATATCATGTTGCCATGGTATCTTTCAACCATGGTCTTACACATTTCATTTCAGCAAGCATACTCCCGCGAACCTCATCCTTACAACGGGATTACCAGTCCAGGCTAAATCCCCTGTAATATAAACTCATAGAGTATTGTCGGGATTACCAGTCTAGGCTAAATCCACTACAACGACAATTACTCTAATGAGCTTGGATCTGAATTACCAATCCAGGTTAAATTCAGACCCTAATTCGGATTACCCGTCCGGGCTAAATCCATTTTACAAGTATCCTTTGGGAGGGCTATATCAGGATAGGATCACCCGTTCGGGCTAGATCCTTTTTACTATCAATTCTTTTTCGTTTAACTGGGATTTCTTCCCCTTTTTATCAAATATATCAATGTTTTATCAATTTTCATACAAGGGATATTTAAATCATATTCACATCAATAACATACATTTCAAGTATTTAAGAATATAATTAAAGTTATATGAACTTACCTGGCGAAATTGCAGAAATATCAAGATTCAGGGGCATTTTGGTAATTTACCATTTTCCCAATTTCCACCTGATCTTAAATTGATAATTTCATTCAATTTATTAATTTAGATAATAAAACAATTCATTCCCTTCAATTTGGTCATTTTTGACATTTTTACAAAATTGCCCCTGAAGTTTTACTTTTATTCAATTTAGTCCCTAAGCCTAAAACATGCAAATTAGCCATGCTAGATGAATATTCATACATATTTTTCTCCTCCTCCTCTCCATTCCACATCCTTAAATTTATATAATATGCTTATAAGTAACATTATCAATAAATTCACTATTTACTTATATGTATATTCAAAGATGTCCATTTGAGTCATAGTCACTAAATTATTTATATATTTAGCTACAGAACTCAAAATTAATATCCGTTAATTTTATCTGAAACTATATTCACATATATTCTTACCATAAAATTTTCAGAATTTTTGGTTTAGCCAATAAGTACAATTTATTCTTTAAAGTTACCCCTATTCTGTTGTCTGATAGTTCTGACCCTTCTTCACTAAAAATTAATTATCTCCTCGTACATAATTTTAATGATGTTTTTGTTTGTTTCTATTGAAAATAGACTCATTCAGGATTCTAAACATATAAATTTAAGCCCATAATTATTTTTATCCAATTTTTGATGATTTTCCAAATTTAGAACAGGGGAACCCGAAATCATTCTGACCTTATCTCACAAAATTTATTATATCTCATGATTTACAATTCCATTGCTTACATAATTTCTTCTATAAGAAACTAAACTCAATAAGATTTAATTTCATATTTTATTCATCCTATAATTCAATTTATAAATTTTTTTGTGATTTTTCAAAATTAGACTACTGCTGCTGTCCAAAACTGCTTTAATGCAAGCTATTATTTACCATGTTTATAACACCCTTATTTTCTTTCTCTACACTATTTCTCTTTACTTTCTCTTGTTTTCTCTTTATTAAAATATCAAGAATATATGACCATATGTAAGGAAACTCTACATTAACATTAATCCCATGCTTTTTCAATAATATTAAACTTAAAAATATATTGAAATCATGATGTTCTTACCTTGTTCTATTGATTTCAATCTTCATCTTGATTTTCTCTCTCCTTCAGCTTCCATTTCTTGAATCCAACTTGATATTCTAACTTCCCATAGTCTCCTTAACATTTTTCTCTCTTGGTAGCTATGGAAATTCTTTTGATTTTTGGGTGAAAATGGTGAATTTTTGGTAGAAGGACCAAATTGTAAAGAAATGAAAACTTTTTATCTTCTTCTTCTTCTCACGTTGGTTTTGCATGGGAAAGATGGATGAGAATTTCTCATCTTTCTTTCTTTATATACTAATAAAATAATAATAAAATAATAATAAAATATCTTATTGAAATATTAATAAAATAATATTTATCTAATTAAATAATTATAAAATATCAAAATATCTCTAGCATCATTATTACTTTCTAGATTTCTCTCTCTTCCAATTGACCATTTTCCCTTCATTATCTTTTAAAATTTCATCATTGAGTCATCATTTAATTTGGTAAAATTGCAATTTAGTCCCTTATAGTTCTTCATCTATTCAATTTGGTCCTAATTCATTCATTTTCCTTAGTTTCTAGATCATTCCACCCTTAAAATATTTACACTATTGGTCCTTCAATTTTGAGTATTTACTCTTGTGCAACAAAACTTTTCTCACTTTTACAATTTAGTCCTTTCTTGAATTAATATATCATAATATACTTCCCAATATTGACATAACTCAAAATTTCCCTTTTTGTCACTTTATTTCCTTATTTTACTATATCACGGATAATATTTTACTGTAAAAATTTTCGGGATATTACATATTGTGATTCATCTTCATCTTTGAAAACCAAGAAGAAACTCTCAAAATTATAAGTGAATTTTAGTTCTATGTAAAATATTGTGATTCATATTTTTTTTTTGTTAAATTCAAGTGATTCATCATCGATACTAGTGACTAATTTTCTCGCCAGAAGTGTTTTTCAAAAAAGTAAACAACTGACTACAAAATATATTTCATTCCTATGAGCAAGGATCGAAATCCCGGCCACATAATTATATTTCATATGAATTTATGGAAAACTCTTTGGATGTAGATGGTATCTGTTCTCTACCGAAAGTTGAAGATGGTGACGGATTGCGGGCGGACGACGATCGTAATACAAAGAAAGTTGTTTCAAAGACGATAATAATGGGGAAATAACTGATATGTTGGTGGAAACTAGATCTAGTCCTTCAATCACCTGGAAGGACAAACTGTTGGGGATTAATTCTGGAGATCTGGATAAGAAAGGATTGGTTCCTTCTGGTTCCAGTGCTGATGAAGATTTAGAAATTTTGGAGGGACGTATACATAGGTCTATGGTCAATGGAATCCCTGCCATTGATTTTTCTGAGAGGATTCAACAAATTTTATATAAAGAAATGGAGCGAACAGTTGTTATAAAATTGCTTGGGAGGAATATTTTAATGGCCCAAATTTCAGTGATATCGGAATAGTGATTTGAGATTACTAAATCCGACATGTGAGTTTAGATATTAGTAAGTAAAAGTTAAGTGTGGTTTTAGAAATAATTTCGAATTAGTGAAATTATGAATTAAAATAAATTTGTAGATTAAATAAGATAAAAATGAGGTATAGAGACCTTGAATTCATAAACCAAGCCATAAATATTTTTATAACTATTTATGGAGTGTTAGTAAGTTAGTATTAAAGTTTCGTTAAGAAATTTTAAGGTTTCAGTAGCCAATTGGGTAAAAATGACTAAATTGAATTAAGTGCAAAATTGTGAAATGTGATTAAATAGCTCTAGTAATAATTAAAGGAGAACTCAAAGGCAATTAAACACCTATTATTGGGCTGGATGGCATGAGTGTGCAGGAAAATTAAAAATCAAGTGTGAACATGGGGCAAAATTAGAAATAGGGTAAAAATTAAATTGTAAAATATGATATATTAGGTAAAATCTAGAGTTTTCTTCATTTTTCTTCATCCTCTCCAGCAAAAAAACACCATTGAAGGGTACTTTTAAGCTGGTCTCTCATATTTTTACTACATGTAAGATCAATTCTTGGTTATTTCTTGTAAACTTTGTGTTTTTGAGACTTTTACAACTAGGTCCACTTATTTAATTCATTAATTTTTGATTTCATGGGTAATTTTGAAAGTTTCCATGAATAAGTGCTAAAAGTTTATGATGATTTATCATGGAATTAAGGTTTTAATTTCATTATATGATGATTTTATGAAGAGATTTGCGTATAAATTTATTTTAGGACTTAATTGTGAAAGTTGTTGGAATTAGGGTTTTGTGTTGAAGCTTGGAATGTAAAAGGCTGTGAAGTAGTTTGTAGTGTTTAGATAAAATGATATTTGAAAGGAATTAGTTTAATTGATAAATGAATTGAGCAGGGACTAAATTGTAAAAACTAAAAAGTTTGGGGTAATAGTGTAATTTCAAAAATTTAAGGGCATAAGTTGTGAAATAGAATAGAATCGAAATAGATGCTAATGAAGGAATGATTTTATAATTATAGATCAAGAAAACGAAGTGAATCTTGGAAAGGAGAAAATTCAAGAATAGTCCCTGACTTTCTACGACTTTTGCAAATTAGCCCAAGTAAGTTCATATGGCAAATTTAATGTTTTGTTATGAAAATATTTTTTAAGTATATTATTGTAGATGAATACTATTAAATCGTAAAAAGTATGAAATAGTATTTAAGTAAAAATACATATTATTTGGAACAATGGATTTGAGTGCTTCCATTCTGTGACCATAATGAATTGACAGAAAAGATGTGATATGTGCTTCCGTATAAGACCATAGCTGGGCTATGGCATCGATACAATGTGATTCGAGTTCCCATATAAGACCATAGCTGGGCTATGGCATCGGTGTGATGTGATAATGTGATTCCGTATAAGACCATATCTGGGATATGGCATCGGCATGTTATCTGATCCGTGTAAGACCATGGCAGGGCTATGGCTTCGGTGTCTGATGTGTGACAATGTGAAAGTCCATAGTTTACTATGGCAATGTGATAATGAAGCATTCAATTCCTTTATTGTTCCTTAATTTGACAATGGAAGCAAATGAGAAATGGGCCCAAGGGAGTTAAATTTGTGAATAGTAACCTGGAAATTATCCAAATGAGTTTATTAATGAAATTGTGATTTGCAGGATGAATTAGATAAGCTAATAGATATAATATTGTGTACAATTTTTGGTAAGATTTGTGTAATTATGCCTATGAGCTTACTAAGCTTCTATAAGCTTACTTGTGTATGTTACTTGTTTTGTATATTGACTTATATACATACGGAGGATCGGATCTACATCAAGGGTCACACTATCTAGATTTACTCCGGTAGATTTTGTTAAACAAGTTTTTGATTTATATGGCATGTATAGGAGTTGATTTGATAATGTAATTGTGTGAATGATTAAATATGTAAAATATGTTAAATGTGATGTTTTGTGTTTGAAAATGAAACATACATATTTTGGATTGAAATAATTGATTGGTTGGGTTCTATTAGTGTATAATTGTGTTTTGGTATAAGAATGGATAAAAGAATGCTATTTTATCAAGATTTATAAGTCAATGTTTTGGGCATAAATTAAGTATGTTTGATATGTGAAAATATCTTACAAATAGTGAAAAATGAGGTTTTCACACGGCCAAGTCACATGGGCGTGTGCCCAGGCCATGTGGTAAAGTCAGAATCGCCCATGGGCAGGCCACACGAGCATGTCCCAGGCTATACGGGCGTGTGCCCTTATTTTCAAAGAAAATTTTCTAAAGTTCTCAGTTTAGTCCCAAATCACTTCCTAAGCATATTTTGGGCCTCGTAGGTCCATATTAAGGACTTAAAGATGAAATTTGAGAAATTTTTAAATTGAAATACAGATTTATGACTCGGTTTTATACGTTTATTATTGTTTAATTCATGTAACACCTCGAACGCTATTTCAGAGTCGGATATGGGCGAGGGGTGTTACATTTATTGGTATTAGAGCTTCGGTTTAGTCGATTATTAGAATATATATGATGTGAAAAGTGTCTAGAGTTACATGCCATATAAATCTATGATAGTGTGATGTGTATGATCCGATCTAATCCTTGTTTTTATTATAGATTATCTTCGA
Organism: Gossypium arboreum; assembly: GCF_025698485.1. Lineage (NCBI taxonomy): Eukaryota > Viridiplantae > Streptophyta > Magnoliopsida > Malvales > Malvaceae > Gossypium > Gossypium arboreum. The sequence goes on along the minus strand of NC_069074.1, from coordinate 25,661,531 downwards.
TTTAAAAAGATATCAGATAGACCAGAACAAATTGAGCAAGAAGAGGGTAACAGCAGAGTACAAACCTCGGAACAAGGAACAAGTAGTGAAGTTCCAATTTCATTGATACGAGAACAAGAACTCAAAAATATGATTTATGGATTCATGAATCAGTGGTATAATGAGAATGTGCGGGAAAGAAATCAGACTCAGCAACCTCCTCCCCCTATTTCAACATCAGTAGTACCCCCGGTTGCTCCTCCATCTCCTCCGACAACTGAATCTGATAAACGTTCTCCATTTGAAAAGCTCAGAAAACATGGGGCTGAAGAATTTCGGAGAAGAACAGATGATGACCCCGTCAAAGTTGAGTATTGGCTACAAAGTATAATGAGGGTGTTTAAGCAAATGGCGTGCTCACCAGATGATTACTTAGTATGTGATGTGTCATTACTGAAAGAAGAAGCTTATAACTGGTGGGAAACAATAGAAGCTGTGGTACCGGCTGAGAAGATCACTTGGAATTTTTTCCAAAATGAATTTAAGAAGAAATATGTCAGTAGAAGATATCTGGATAAGAAGAAAAGAGAGTTTCTTGACTTGCGACAAGGAAACAAGTCAGTGGCTGAATATGAAAGAGAATTTGTTTATCTGAGCAAATATGCTCGAGATATCGTACCCACTAAGGAAGAAATGTGTATCAGATTCGAAGAAGGGCTAAATGATGAGATCATAATGATGATAGGGGGCACGGAGATACGAGAATTCATTGTTCTATTAGATCGTGCTTAGAAACTTGAAGAAATATATAATAGAAAGATGCAACAAGATAGATGAAGTAAAGAATCTTTCAAAAGAAGTGCATCTAAGTCATTTTCAGCTTTACTAATGAAGAAATCTAAAGAGGAATTTAGTCGAGCCACGTCAACACTGGAAAGATCGGGAAAGATTAGACCAAGGCAATCTGATTATAAGGCATCTACAGACCTGCTATTAACATGGGTAGTGTACAAAGTACCCAAAGGCCTAAGTGCCAACATTGTGGAAGAAGTCACCCCGGTGAATGTAGAAGTAAGTTAGGAGCTTGTTATAAATGTGGGGCCACGGATCACTTTATTCATGATTGTCCCCAATTACAAGTAGAAGAAGTGGAACAGAAGGAGAAACAGAAAACTCCTCCCCAAAAAGGAAGATACTCTAGTCAAAGCAGTGCTACCAGGCTACTCGCTCGGGTATGAAGGATACTGCTAGTCGATCAGAAGTTAGGGCCCCTGCTCGTACTTATGCCATTCGAGTAAGAGAAGAAGTAACAGCTCTGGATGTAATTACTGGTGCTTTCTATCTTTATGATGATCCTATGTATACTTTAATCGACACTGAGTCCATACATTCACATATTTGTACTATGTTAGCATCTGAAAAGAATTTGTTTGTTGAGACTACTGATTATGATGTACAAGTTACAAATCTGTTAGGCCAAAGTGTGGTAATTAATTTAATATGTCATAACTGTCCACTGAAAGTTAAGGGCTGTGATTTCCCCGCTGATTTGATACTGCTACCCTTTCAGGAATTTGATATTATCTTGGGCATGGACTGGTTAATGAAACATGATACGGTAGTGAATTGTCGAGAAAAACAAATTAGTTTGAAATATAAGACAGAAGATATTATTTTGGTTGAGTTTGGAAATTTGGATGATACTGTTAGAATGATTTCATCTATTTTTGCTCAAAAATTGTTGCGTAAAGGAAATGAGGCTTATTTAGCCTATATTCTTGATACTCAAATTTCTGAATCAAAATTAAAGCAATTATCTATTGTGAATGAATTCATGGATGTATTTCCTGAAGAATTACCAGGTTTACCACCCGATAGAGAGGTTGAGTTTGTGATAGATGTGTTTCCGGAAACAGCTCCCATATCAATGACACTGTATAAAATGGCTCCAGCTGAATTAAAAAAATTGAAGACACAGTTTCAAGAGTTGTTGGACAAAGGGTTTACCAGACTGAGTATGTCACCATAGGGTGCACCTGTCTTATTTGTGAAAAAGAAAGACGGTTCATTGAGGCTGTGTATAGATTACAGACAGTTGAATAAGGTAACAATTAAAAATAAATATCCTTTACCTCGTATTGATGATTTATTTAATCAGCTTAAAGATGCTACGATGTTTTCAAAGATAGATCTCAAATCTGGGTATTATCAGTTAAAGGTAAATGAATGTGATGTACCAAAAACAACTTTTAGAACTCGGTATGGTCACTATGAGTTCTTAGTTATGCCATTCGGTTTGACAAATGCTCCTGCTACTTTTATGGATTTAATGAATCGAATTTTTCAGTCTTACCTGGATAAATTTGTGGTTGTGTTTATTGATGATATACTAATCTATTCAAGGACAGAATCTGAGCATGCTCAACACTTAAGAATTGTACTACAGATTTTGAGGGAAAAACAGTTATATGCAAAATTCAGCAAATGTGAATTTTGGCTTCATGAAGTAGGATTCTTGGGTCACATTGTGTCGGCTAATGGTATGTGAGTAGATCCGAACAAGGTGTTAGCAGTGATTAATTGGAAAACTCCAAAGAATGTTACAGGGGTTAGCTAGTTACTACCATCAATTTGTGAAGAATTTTCAATGATTGCTTCACCGATGACCCGATTACTACAGAAGAATGTTGAATTTGTATGGTCGGAAGAATGCCAACGAAGTTTTAATCAGTTAAAGAAAAGGTTGACAGAGGCCCCAGTGTTGACTTATCCTGAATCAGGTGTGTCGTATATAGTATATAGTGGTTCCTCTCTAAATGGTTTAGGTTGTGTACTGATGCAATCAGGAAAAGTTGTAGCATATGCTTCTCGGCAGTTGAAACCACATGAGAGGAACTACCCTACACATGATCTTGAGCTAGCTGCTATAGTATTTGCTCTAAAAATTTAGAGACACTATCTATATGGGGAGAAATGTTATCTGTATACAGACCATAAAAGTTTGAAATATTTAATGTCACAGAAAGAGCTGAACTTGAGACAGAGGCGATGGTTAGAGCTATTGAAAGATTACGATCTTGTCATTGATTATCATCCGGGTAAGACAAATGTAGTGGTAGATGCACTTAGTCGGAAATCGTCATTATTTGCTCTTCGGACGTTAAATGCTCATTTGTCTATTAATGAAGATGGTTCTGTGTTAGTCGAATTAAAAGCAAAACCAATATTCTTTCAACGAATTCAAAAGTTACAAGATGAGGATCTGAAGTTGGTGCTGAAACAACAAATGGTTCAAGACAACATGAACTTAGAGTACTCTATTGATAATGGTGGTATGTTGTACTATCGCAATAGAATTTGTGTCTCGAATAATCAAGAATTTAAGAATGATATATTATCAGAGGCTCATAGTATCATGTACTCGATTCATCCGGGTAGTACGAAGATGTATTGTGATTTGAAGAAAATGTATTGGTGGCCAGGGATGAAACGAGAAATTTGTGAATTTGTAGCGAAATGCTTGATTTGTCAACAGGTAAAAGCAGAACATTAAGTACCCAAGGGTTTGTTACAACCTGTAATGATTCCAGAATGAAAGTGGGAACATGTGACTATGGATTTTGTATTTGGATTGCCTGTGACTCCGAAGAAGAAAGATTCAATTTGGGTGATAGTAGACAGATTAACTAAGTCAGCACATTTTATTCCGGTCAGAACAGATTTTTCGCTTGAAAAATTAATGAAATTATATGTGTCAGAAATTGTGAGATTAAACAGGGTGCCGACATCAATTATTTCAGATCGAGATCTGAGGTTTACTTCGAGATTTTGGAGTAAACTGCAGGAAGCTTTAGGTACCAAATTAAAATTTAGTACATCTTTTCATCCTCAGACTGACGGGCAATCAGAACGAGTGATTCAGATTTTGGAAGATATGTTGAGGTGTTCTATACTCGAGTTCAGTGGTAGCTAGGAAAGGTATTTACCTTTAGCTGAATTTGCTTATAATAATAGTTATCAAGCTAGTATCAAAATGACACCGTTTGAAGCTCTGTATGGAAGAAAATGTAAAACTCCGTTGTATTGGTCAAAATTAAGTGAATTGAAATTAGTGGGAGTGGATTTCATTATATGATGATTTTATGAAAAGATTTGCATAGAAATTTATTTTAAGACCTAATTGTGAAAGTTGTTGGAATTAGGGTTTTGTGTTGAAGCTTGGAATGTTAAAGGCTATGAAGTAGTTTTTAGTGTTTAGATAAAATGATAGTTGAAAGGAATTACTTTAATTGATGAATGAATTGAACAGGGACTAAATTGTAAAAATTGAAAAGTTTAGGGTAATAGTGTAATTTGAAAAATTTAAGGGCATAAGTTGTGAAATAGAATAGAATCGAAATAAATGCTAATGAAGGAATGATTTTATAATTATAGATCAAGAAAACGAAGTGAATCGTGGAAAGGAGAAAATTCAAGAATAGTCCTTGACTTTCTACGACTTTTGCAAATTAGCCCATGTAAGTTCATATGACAAATTTAATGTTTTGTTTTGAAAATATTATGGTTTTTAAGTATATTATTGCAGATGAATACTATTAAATTGTAAAAAGTATGAAATAGTATTTAAGTAAAAATACATATTATTTGGAACAATGGATTTGAGTGCTTCCATTCTGTGACCATAATGAATTGATGGAAAAGATGTGATATGTGCTTCCATATAAGACCATAGATGGGCTATGGCATCGGTACAATGTGTTTTAAGTTTCTGTATAAGACCATAGCTGGGTTATGGCATCGGTGTGATGTGATAATGTGATTCCGTATAAGACCATATCTGGGATATGGCATTGGCATGTTATGTGATCCGTGTAAGACCATGGTAGGGCTATGGCTTCGTTGTATGATGTGTGACAATGTGAAAGTCCATAGTTTACTATGATAATGTGATAATGAAGCACTCAATTCCTTTATTGTTCCTTAATTTGACAATGGAAGCAAATGAGAAATGGGCCCAAGAGAGTTAAATTTGTGAATAGCAACTTGGAAATTATCCAAATGAGTTTATTAATGAAATTGTGATTTACAAGATGAATTAGATAAGCTAATAGATATAAGATTGTGTACAATTTTCGGTAAAATTTGTGTAATTATGCCTATGAGCTTACTAAGCTTTTATAAGCTTACTTGTTATGTTACTTGTTTTGTATATTGACTTATATACATACGGAGGATCGAATCTACATCAAGGGTCACACTATCCAGATTTACTCAGGTAGATTTTCTTAAACAACCTTTTGATTTATATGGCATGTATAGGAGTTGATTTGATAATGTAATTGTATGAATGATTAAATATGTAAAGTATGTTAAATGTGATGTTTTGTGTTTGAAAATGAAACATACATATTTTGGATTGAAATAATTGATTGGTTGGGTTCTATTAGTGTATAATTGTGTTTAGGTACAAGAAATGGATAAAAGAATGTTATTTGATTAGGATTTATAAGTAAATGTTTTGGGCATAAATTAAGTATGTTTGATATGTGAAAATAGCTTAAAAATAGTGAAAAATAAGGTTTTCACACGGCCAAGTCACATGGGCATGTGCCCAGGTCATGTGGCAAAGTCAGAATCGCCCATGTGCAGGTCACATTGGCATGCCCTAGGCCATACGGGCATGCCCCAGGCCACACAGGCGTGTGCCCCTATTTTCAAGGAAAATTTTCCAAAGTTCCCAGTTTAGTCCCAAATCACTTCCTAAGCATATTTTGGGCCTCGTAGGTCCATATTAAGGACTTAAAGATGAAGTTTGAGAAATTTTTAAATTGAAATACAAATTTAAGACTCAGTTTTATACGTTTATTATTGTTTAATTCAGGTAACACCTTGAAGCCTGTTCTGGCGTTGGATATGGGCGAGGGGTGTTACAAATATTGGTTATGAGGCTTTAAACACCCGTATAAGTAGCTTATGGAACCCTTCCATGCCTTTCCATCTCATGGACATTGAGAATGAATATTTCCTCGCTAAGCTTCAATCACCAGATGGCTATGCTAAGGTTTTGTTGCAGAGGCCTTGGATGATCTATGGACAATATTTGACTATCCAACCTTGGACAAAGGATTTTACACCATCTCAAGCATATCCAAGCATGGTGCTTGCTTGGATAAGACTACCGGGTCTTCTAGGGTTTCTGTATAAAACAAGAATACTCGAAGAAATAGGAGGGATAATCGGCAAAGTAGTCCGATTGGACTTCAACACAGACAGTAGAACTAGGGGAAGATTTGCCTGGATGGCGGTTTATATCAATCTAGACAAACCCCTGATTGCTCAAGTACTTGTGAACGGTTTACATCAAAAGGTTGAATATGAAGCATTACCCACGATTTGCTTTACCTGTGGGAAGTATGGCCATACTAAAGAGCTGTGTATCGCGATTCAACCGGGATCGTCATCAGGAAAGGAGTAGAACGGTGATATTCCGGCAAAGGTGATGAACGGAGGAGATAGTGCTGTGTACGGGCCATGGATGGTTGTCGAGAAAAAAATAGGCGTAATTCTAAGAACAACAATCTCAATAAAGAGAATCTTCGGGATTGAGAAAAATCAGAATCTCATTTTGACGCCCTGACAAATATAGAAAATTTGAATTTGAATGATGAAACAAAGAAAGGAACAGAGGGTCAAGCGGTGGATTTTGGGGATTCTTTAAAAACTGGAAAATCTATTGAATAGATGAGGAAAAATAATAAGGGAAAGAAGCAGATAGGGGAAATAAAAAGAACTTCGGGCCTGAGAATTCTAAAGTGTGCAAACCTGCTGTGGACGGTGCAATAGGCCCATATATTGCTGCTATTGCTGAGGCCAATGGAGCTTTAGGCCCAGATGATGCAAAATCAAATATGGCCACTTCCTGCGATGGGCAGAGTCAGGTCAATGGTGTGATGGACCGCCCAAGCACCAAGTCTGGTTCTCAAGTTGACGTACCAGAGGGTTTCCCTAAGCCTTTAAGTGGCCCTGTTATTGACAAGTCGATTGATGCAAAATGTTTTAATTCAAATACTAGTCTTGCTAATTCTTCGAATATGAATATTTCTTGTTTTAATCTTGTTTTTTTTTTTGGGTAGGAGAACAACGATGGTGATGTTTCAGACATACAGACTAAGGCTGATTCGATGGTGCCAGAATTAGTTGAAATTCAAGTCACTGATTCCATTGGCGGTTTAAATCCTCAGAGACATTCTGCTGTCTTATCCAATAAGAATAAATCAGTGGGAGGGGATCAATTAAGGAAAAAGAATACGCCAAATTCTGGGGGTAATAAGTTACGTACCTTAGGAAAATCAGTGGGAAATAAAGATGGAGGGTTTGGGGCTATAAAAAAGATTAATAAATTTACGCATGGGAAAGGGATTAATTTTAAAAATAAAATTTCTTCTAAAATTCCTTTGAATGATTCTATGTCTAGGTTAGCTCAATCATTTCCACTTTGCGCGGTGATGTTTCGGAGGTGGTTGGTCCAGCTTCTGGTTAAAGTATCCAGAAATGATTCATTATTTTTTGGATATTTTAGTTTTAATTTTTTGAGTTATTCTATATTTTTCTTTTTTTTTATCTATTGTTTATGGATTTAAATCTATCTATTTTCTCTTGGAATTGTGAAGGTTGTGCTAGTAGTAAATTCCTACGGGCTTTCCGTGAGTATAATCTCGAGCATAAGCCAGATATTGTTTGCCTTTTGGAGCTGAGAGTTAGTGGTAAAAAAGCTAACGCTATTATTGATAAATTGGGTTTTGATTTCTCTCATCGCATTGAGTCTATGGGTTTTGCAGGTGGAATTTGGGTTGGATGGAAGGATAATATTCGCATCAATGTTATTCATAATCATCCTCAATTTATGCTTCTACGTGTGCAAGGCAATACTGTTTTTAACTCTTTTTTATATTTTTGTTGTGTATGGTGGTCCTGACAAGGTTAAGATAAAGACTCTTTGGACTGATTTATTAGAAGTATTACCTCCTGACCCACTACCTTGGCTTATATTCGGGGATTTTAATGCCATTCTCTCTCCTAAGGATAAAAAAAGTGATCGGGAAAAGGGTAAGAGATGCAAGCTTTTTGGAAATTTTGTTGAATCGTGTAACCTGCAGGATTTTGGATTCATAGGGCTAGCTTTTACTTAGCAAAGAGGTAATATCCAGGAACGGATTGATCGGGCCTTAGCAAATGATTCTTAGATATCTGCTTTCCCGTATACCTTAGTCTATCATCTCTCGCGGATTAAATCGGACCATAGACCCATTTTTATTTCTACTAACCCTGATCGTAGCCTTCCAAAAGAGAGACCTTTTGGTTTTCTTGTAGGGTGGACAAGACATACAAATTTCAAAGACCTGGTTTCTACTAAATGAAGGTTTACAGGTAATATGGCTGACTCCTTATCTGATTTTACCTTACATGTCAAAGAGTGGAACAGGTCCGTCTATGGATTTTTAGGTACGCACAAGAGATATCTTATGAAGTCGTTTGGGAATATCCAGAAGGCCATGGATTGGTCTTCCTCTAGTAGACTCGTTGACTTGGAGATAGGGGTCCGAGATGAACTAGAAAATGTACTTAATCATGAAGAGCTTCTTTAGAAATAGAAGGCCAGATGTGATTGGCTTCATTTCAGAGATCGTAATACTAAGTATTTTCATAGTCGTACCATGCAAAGGAGGAAACTTCACAGCATTTTGGCTTTATGCTTAAGTAGCGGGGAGTGGAGTTCGGACCAGAGTGTTCTCAGAGATGAGACAATTAGGTTTTTCGAGAGACTATATGGAGAAACTCCTATCCCCATGACTACTCTTCCTTTGGATTTTTTCCTCGACTCAAGGAAGAAGACATTGATTTCCTTAATAAGCTGATTTCGAATGAGACGATAAATAAGACCCTATTTGACATGGCTCCGTTGAAGGCTCCGGGAAGTTATGGGTTTCATGCACACTTTTTTCAGAGTCAATGGGATTCCATTGGAGAGGGGTTTGTGAATGGGTTCAGGGAATCTTTGCTGGTAATAAGATTGAGGAGGATCTTAACAATACTTTAATTGTGCTTATTCCTAAAAAGGAGTGTCCAGAGGAATTCAGTCAATTTCGACCAATCAGTCTGTGTTCGGTTATGTATAAATTGGTGATGAAGGTGATCACCAATAGATTCAAACAAGTGTTTTCGAATTATATTTCATCCGAGCAAGCTAGGTTTATTGCAAGTCGTAACATTTCTGATAATATTATAATTGCACAAGAAGTTATACACTCGATGCGTAGTTGGAAAATTGACAGAAATTGGATGGTCATTAAGTTGGATTTGGAGAAAGCTTATGACAGGATTAGCTGGGGCTTTATTAACATGACTCTTGTAGCTGCTGAGGTTCCCGAGTTCCTTAGAAAGGTAATTATGAGTGCTATATCTACATTGTCTATGCAAATATTATGGAATAGGGTTCTGTCTCAATCCTTCAAGCCCGTGCGGGGGATCAGATAGGGTTGTCCTCTATCTCCCTACCTTTTCGTCCTTTGCATGGAATGGTTAGGACATATTATTCGTTCTGAGATATTAGTAGGAAAGTGGTATCTAATTCAGCTTTTTAGGTCAGGGCTGTTCTTATCCCACATTTTCTTCGCTGATGACCTTGTTATTTTTGGCAAAGCGGAGATGGACCAAGCTATCTTGCTAAAGGAAATTCTTAAAAGGTTTTGTGACTTTTCTGGTCATAAGGTCAGCGTAAGGAAGAGCAATATGTATTTCTCCAAAGGTGTCGTTGATAGCTTATGTGACCAGATTACCTATTTCTTTGGCTTCCAGAAGGTTTAGAATCTGGGAAGTTATTTGAGAGTACCTCTTTTTCATGATCGGGTTACTAAAAGTACCCTAAATTTTATTGTTGATAAAGTGAGATGCAAACTTCAGAATTGGGAAGTCAGGAAACTTTCCTTTGCAGGGAGGGTCATGCTTGCTCAATTTGTCCTTCTCACTATTCCTAACTATTTTATGCAGACTGTTGTAGTTCCGAATAGAGTGTGTGATGAGATCGAAAAGATTACAAGACAGTTCATTTGGGGAAGCTATACGGGGCATTCGAAAAGTGCGTTGGTGGGATGGGAGTCCATTTGCAAACTTAGATCCCGCGGAGGACTTGGGTTAAGGCATCTTTATGAAAAGAAGACTCTTTCATTATAAAAATCGCGTTTAATCTCATCACTCAAAAAGAAGCCTTATGGGTTTGTGTCCTTCGTTTGAAATATGGATGGAAGAATCAACTTCTTGACTCTATTCACAGAACTAATTGTTCTCGTCTTTGGCATTCCCTCTCTAAAGTGTGGTCACTCTTTCGTGAGAACCTCATTTGGTCTATTGGGGATGGATCTTCTATCCGTAACTGGAAAGACACTTGGATCCCTGAGGTTGGTCCCCTTTTGCCTTATGCTTCAGTCCATTCTAGTCTTAATTTGGAGTGTAACCTGAGAGATTGGTGTCGAAACCATTTTTTAAAGGGATGTTTGAAAAATGGGGATCGACTTTTGAAAAACGAAAACGGGAGTCGCCACTAACCTTTTTAAATGTGATTGGATCACCTTATAAAATGTTTTGGTCTACGAAAATTAAGAAAATAGGTTCGAGAGTCGGTTACGTACGAGGAAGGATTAGCACCCTCGCAACACCCAAAATTGGTACCAAATTGAATAGTTTTCTGTCTTAATGTCAAAAATTTGAAAGGATTTAAAAATAGGATCCCTTTTTTAAAACCAGAATTATTTAAGTTGAAAAATCGAGATTTCTTAGCTCCGAAAGAATACAAACATCTCATCCAAACATGATAGGACATGATATTCTTAACTCTCGTGAATCGAAATCATCTCGTGATTTACAAAATCTATTTAGAAGGATACTTTAGGCATTTAGACAAGCGGAAATCGCAACCGACATGTTAGGGCACTATTTCTAATTCCTAAATACGAAAAACATTGCCTCATTTTGGAAAAACTTTTGGATAAAATATGACAATTAAATGAAATATATTTTTTAAATAATGATTTGAATAAAATTTAAAAAATTTACTCGAGTAATACTAAAAAAATTATTAAAAATGAAAAAGTTTGATATGATACTAAAATTATTAAAAAATTAAAATATATAAAAAAATCGGAAACATAGATTAAATCAAAATAAAAATCAGGGAAACATGGATTAAATCATTGAAAATTATATTTCCATATGAGTCAAGCTTGTAGATGGACCTTAAATCTTTTCAAGTAATAGGCCATTCTGATCAGGGCAAATTATATTCGTAATTCTGGACTGAACTTGGAATTCGCTTTTTTTGGGTTTATTATTTTTTGGACTTATTTACGGGCGGGCAAAATTAAGTGTCTCATATGCCCTCTTTGCTCATTGCTGTGTAACAGGAATAGAGCAAAGACTATAAAAGGACCAATTTTGCCCGGGCTCGCCGAGTCTTGAGTTCTTGATCCTTGATCTTCTTTAAATGACCTCTTGACGGCTTCAATCTGCTTCACTGCAACTCAGGAAGGCGATATCTGCTATCTTTGATCTGCTCCCCGTCTAATACAGAGACGCCAAATCTGTTATCTTTGATCTGCTCCCCGTCTAATACAGAGACGTTAAATCTACTTCTTCAATCTGATCCCGTCTAATACAGAGATGCCAAATCTGTTATCTCTGATTTGTTCCCCGTCTAATACAGAGATGCCAAATCTGTCATCTTGGATCTGCTTCGATGTAAACACATGAAGGTCAGCTATGCTATGTCTTCGATCTGCTCCCCGTCTAATACAGAGATGCCAAATCATCTTGGATCTGTTTCAATGAAGGTCCAATCTGTTATGTCTTTGATCTGCTCCCCATATAATACAGAGATGCCAAATCATCTTGGATCTGATTCAATGAAGGTCAGATCTGTTGTGTCTTCGATCTGCTCCCTGTCTAATACAGAGATGCCAAATCATCTTGGATCTGCTTCAATGAAGGTCAGATCTGCTATGTCTTCGATCTGCTCTCCATTGAATATGGAGATGCCAAATTTGTTTCTTCGATTTGTTCTCTGACAGTACAGAGATGCCAAATCATCTTAGATCTGCTTCAGCGTAAACACGTGAAAGCCAAATCTGCTATTACTTCGATCTGCTTCTTGTAAATGCAAGGATGCCAAATCATCTTGGATCTACTTCGATGTGAAAACATCCAAAGGTTAGATCTGCTATGTCTTCGATCTACTCTCCGTCGAATATGGAGATGAAAAATCTATTTCTTTGATTTGTTCTCTGACAATACAGAGATGTTAAATCATCTTGGATCCACTTCAGTGTAAACACCTGAAGGTCAAATCTGCTATGCATTAGCCTGTTACCCTACTACTTAGGGGGTTAAGGCGCATCAATCTTCATTGTCCCTTGAATGACATAACCTGTATAATGTGTATGAGTTCATGCCTAATGATTAGGATGCTATGATCGAAGTGAGTCAAATGCTCCTAATTAAACCTGTTATAATGCAAAATGTTTATGAATATGACCCCTATTCCAGACGTCACCACTCATTCTTTCGTGAAGTTTATCCTTATTTCTCTCAAAGTATCATTCCTACTCAGCCTGTGGGTTTGTACTATTCTTTAAATGCTATGACCCACCAAAAATGTCTGTAAGATGATCCTCTCTTAGGATCGAATCGTTTGATTTGTCCAATCATCATTTTGGACTAAAGAAAGAATTTCCTCGAGTTCTTTCAAACCTCACTTATGTGAATTCTTCAAACAATTGTTCTGTTTTAGTTTCTTGTATTATCTAGAAATTTCCAGAGTAATGAGCAAAACATCATTTGTGAAAATTATTTAGTTCATCTATCATTATTTTAATGCAACATATTTTAAGAATAATGGAATATGAATTTAATCTTGAGAATAATTAGATTTGAATAAATTTGTCAAAAATACAAAGGAAATTAATCTGAAAGCCTATCTTTGAGAAGAAAAAAAATCTAAAGATAGCAAAGAAGACAAAAGTTAGATACCTTAGATATCGCCGCTTGAGCGTTTTTATGCCAGCTCCATGAAGACTTTCTTGAATTCAACATGTGTTTAAAAGATCCAAAGTACTTTGTTGATGCCCCGATATGCAACGCGCTTCACTCTTCGTTGAATCAAATATAGCAAGATTACCGTGTACTCTTCAAAATTTAAGCTGCCCTTTCGGGTTTTCAACTCAAAACCTCTTTGGTCACAAGGTACCCTTTGCGGGTTTTCACCTTGGCCTCTCTATTTTTTTTTCTCGAAAACTCAAGGCGCTCTTTGCGGGTTTTCACCCTGAATTCTTCTCTCCTTTAGACAAAGTACTTTTTGACTGAGTCTGAATTCACTGGATTGGGCAAACTCTTCCTATCCATTTTCGTTAAGATCAATACACCCGCAGAGAAGGCATTCTTCACGACATACGGCCCTTCCCAATTTGGCATCCATTTTCCTCTAAAGTCCTTCTGAATAGGGAGGATCTTTTTCAGCACAATATCCCCCTCATGGAATTCTCTTGGTCTCACTTTCTTATCGTAAGCTCCCATCATTCGCTTCTGATACATCTGACCATGACGAATGGCCTTTAGCCTCTTTTCCTCAATCAAGTTCAACTGATCATATCGCGATTGTATCCATTCAGCTTCATTCAACTTTATCTCTGACAAGACTCGAAGAGACGGTATTTCCACTTCAATGGGTAACACTGCTTTCATCTCATAAACCAACGAGAAAATAGTTGCCCTGGTAGAAGTTCTGACAGACGTTCAGTAAGCTAAGAGTGCAAATGGTAACTTCTCATACTAGTCTCTGTAGGTTTCAGTCATTTTCCCCACTATCTTCTTGATGTTTTTATTAGCAGCTTCCACTGCCCCATTCATCTTTGGGCGATACGGTGAAGAGTTATGATGCTTAATCCTGAACTGACTACAAACTTTTGCTATCGTTTTGTTGTTCAAGTTCTGTGCATTGCCTGATATGATCCTTTCAGGCATCCCATACCGACAAATAATCTCTTTCTTCAAGAATCGACTTACAGCCGACTTAGTAACATTCGCATAAGAAGCAGCCTCTACCCACTTCGTGAAGTAATCAATGACCATAAAAATAAATAGATGCCCATTTGAAGCTTTTGGTGATATTGGCCCAATGACATCCATGCCCCACATAGAAAAAGGCCATAGAGAAGTCATAACGTGTAAAGGTGAAGGTGGTACATGAATCTTGTCTCCATAAATCTGAATTTATGGTATTTTTTGGCGTAGTTGATACAATCCCCTTCCAAAGTGGACCAATAATATCCAAACCTCATAATTTGTCTAGCCATCGTGAAACCATTAGCGTGCGTCCTACAAACACCCTCGTGAACTTCTTCCAAGATTAACTTAGCTTCCACGGCGCCAACACATCTCAACAGTACTTGATCCTTTCTTCTTTTGTACAAGATGACCCCATCCAAAATGTAGTCGCAGGCTAATCTCCTTAAAGTTTGCTTATCATTTTCAGTTGCCTGTTCTGGGTATTTACGATCTCTCACATATCGCAATATATCCTGATACCAAGGGTTATCATCCTTTTCTTCTTCCTTAATGTTACAACAGTGAGCTGGAGCCTCAAAGATACTCATCTGAATGGGTCTCATCTCTTCCCCTTTATTCACTTTAATCATTGAAGCCAAGGTTACTAGAGCATCTGCCATCTGGTTTTCGTCTCGTGGCATATAATTTAAAGTGATGTCATCAAACTCCTCAAGTAACCCCAAAACTACCTTTCGATAATTGATCAATTTAGGATCCATTGTCTCCCATTCACCTCTGAGCTAGTAAATTACCAACGCGGAGTCTCCATAAACTTTCAAGGTTTTTATTCTTCGCTCTATAGCCGCTTGAAGTCCCATGATGCACGCTTCATACTCGGCCATATTTTTTATGCAATCAAAATCCAACTTGTATGTGAATGGATAATAATCACCATTTAGGGATACCAAGACTGCCCCAATTCTATTTCCCACTGCGTTAGATGCCCCATCAAAGCTCAACTTCCAAGGATAATCCTCTGTAGCTGCTACATACATCAACTCCTTATTTGGGAAATCAAAATTCAATGGCTCATAGTCTTCTAGAGCTCTACTAGCCAGAAATTCCGCTATCGCACTTCCTTTTATAGCCGTTTGGCTCACAAAAACTATGTCAAACTCTGAAAGCAGAATTTGCCACCTCGCCATTCTTCCATTCAAAGATGTTGACTCCATCTTATACTTCAGAGGATCAAGTTTTGAAATAAGCCAAGTAGTATGATACAACATATATTGCCTCGACCTTCGAGTCGTCTAGATTAAAGCACAACACAATTTTTCAATTGACGAATATCTCATCTCACACTCTGTGAATTTCTTACTGAGGTAGTATATCGCCTTCTCCTTTCTTCTCGACTCATCATGTTGGCCAAGCACACATCCCATAGAATTGCTAAACACTGATAAGTACACAATTAATGGTCTACCTGGATTAGGTGGAGATAACACAGGAGCATTTAACAAGTATTGCTTAACCTTATCGAAAGTACTCTGGCATTCCTCATCCCAAGTACCTTGGTTTTGTTTTCTAATGAGGAGTAATATAGGGTCACATTTTTCAATTAATTATGAAATAAATCGAGCAATATAATTCAACCTTCTAAAAAAACCCCAAACTTTTTTCTGAGTACGCGGTGAAGGCAAATTTTGTATGGCTCTAACTTTGTCTGAATCAACTTCTATTCCTTTTTCACTGACCACAAAACCTAGTAACTTCCCCGACCTGGCTCCGAAAGTGCATTTTGCTGGATTAAATTTTAACTGAAACTTCCTTAATCTCAAGAATAGTTTCTTTAAAACCTTAATATGTTCCTCCTCTGTTCGAGATTTGATAATAATATCATCAACATACACCTCAATTTCCTTGTGCATCATATCGTGAAATAAGGTCACCATAGCCCTTTGGTATGTTGCCCCTGCATCCTTTAGCCCAAAGGGCATTACCTTGTAACAGAAAATCCCCCACAAGGTTATGAAGGTGGTTTTGTCCATGTCTTTAGGATGCATCTTTATCTGATTATACCTTGAAAAACCATCCATAAAGGAGAACAATGAATATCCAGCTGTGTTGTCTACCAAAGTGTCTATGTGCGGCAGAGGGAAATTATCTTTTGGGCTAGCTTTGTTCAGATCTCTGTAATCAACGCACATTCATACCTTCCCATCCTTCTTAGGGAATGGTACAATGTTAACTACCCATTCAGAGTACTTCACCTCTTGTAAGAATCATGCATTGAACTGTTTCTTCACTTCGTCCTTTATTTTTAATACGATATCTGGTCTCATTCTTTGCAACTTCTGTTGAACTGGTTTACAATCCTGTCTTATTGAAAGACGATACACCACAATATCAGTATTTAACCCTAGCATATCTTGATAGGACCATGCGAAGATATCCTTGAACTCACGTAACAACTCAATCAGTCATTGCCTTATATCATCAGCAATATGCGTGCCAATTTTCACCTCTTCCCCTTCCTCTAGGGCTACATTCTCTACTGCCTCTTTCTCATATGGCATGATTTGTTTCTCCTCCTGTTTTACAATCCTCAAAAGATCTAGAGACACATCACAATCCTGAACATCTTCAAAATCCTGTGATTCCTCTAAACACATGTCTTGCTCACGAGAGAAATCAGGATTTGTAATATCAATGCTCATGTCATTGATATATTGGGATCTGTGAAGTATAAAGAATGAATGAATTTAAGAATGATTATTTATGTGCTATGAATGAAAGAATAAGAATTGCCAAAATTTAACGAAATATTGGTTGATAAAAATGAAACAATACTCGTTCAAATTGATAAAAGTTATGCTTTATTAAAAAATAATAGATGATTGTAAGCCCATTTCACCAATGAAATCCTATTACTCCTAGGCTCTAGAATAATAAGAATGTTTCGAGAATTACTCTGAAAAATTTCTAAAGACTACAAGAAGTTCCTCCACAGTCCAATTATTCAGAGAGCTTCCCGATTCGTAAGGGCGAATGCCCTCAAGGTTTCCTTGCTCCTTCATTCCTCTCTTTAGAGAATATCATCTCTCTTTTTACCATTTCTTCCCAAATCATCTTCATCGGTGTTCTCACCTCAGCCACGCCTTCCTTTATTCTCCTCTTACTGGTTTCACCAATGACATTCACTCCTTGATTGATATGATTTGGTAATGGGTTTTCAGTATTTGGGGTATTATCGAACTTCACTACCTCCATCTTAATAAGCCTTTCTACGGCTTTCTTAAAACCAGTACAATTTTCAATCGAATGCCCCGGTATTTTAGCATGGTATTCGCATCAGGCGTTTGCGTCATACCATTTAGGATATGGGGGCTGCAATGACTTAATGTGAAAAGGAGAAATAACATGTGTATCGTATAAGATTTGATAGAGCTCACGATACGTCACGGGGATAGGTGTGAATTGCATCCTTTCAGAATTCTGCCTTGTACCTGACTCCTGCCTTTGAGAACTCTGTTGCTCTACCGCAGCTGTTTTAGGTTGACCAGCTGTGATTGCCCTCGTGTTGAAAGTGCTTGTGTTATTCACTTTACCATCCTTTCTCTTTGGGGCCGATCTTTTAGTTGTTTCCCCCTCAATTTTGCCACCCCTTATGATATTCTCAATCATCTCTCCCGCCATGACTATATCCGCAAAGCTTTTGGTGGTGCTCCCAATCATGTGAGTGATGAATGAAGCTTTTGGAGTGTTGATGAACAACATGGTAGTCTCATTCTCCAACAACGGTGGTTGAACTTGTATTGCTACCTCTCTCCATCTCTGTGCATATTGCCTAAATTTTTTATTAGGCTTTTTCTCCATGTTTTGCAGCGTGATCCTATCCGGAGTCATGTCAGTCACATGATTGTACTACTGCATGAAGGCCTATGCAAGATCCCTCCATGAACTTATTCTGGCCTGGCTTAGTTGATTATACCACTTGGCTGCTACTCCAATTAAACTGTCTTGGAAATAGTGAATCAACAATTGATCATTATTCACATACCCAGTCATCCTCCTACAGAACATCGTAATGTAGGCTTCTGGGCAAGTAGTCCCATTGTTCTTATCAAATTCTGGCATCTTGAATTTGTGAGGAAGCACCAAGTCTGAGACCAAGCTTAGATCTTTGGCATCAACCCTATGATGCCTATCAGCATTCTCTAAAGCCTTGAACTTTTCCTCTAACCATTTGCAGCGATCTTCCAACTGTCTTGCAGCCTCAGTTCTTAGATCCTCTTTTTCAGCCATGTCTAAGTCAGGAATGACAGGATTTGCAGCATTGTCACCCAAATTGAATCCTAAACCAGTTAGGAAATTCATGGGGATCTCAGTATCGACCGACCCTTGTTGGGGCCTTATAGTGACAGATGGCCTCCTAGGAAGTGTCTCGGTTTGTGTAGGCACGTGGGGTGGGGTGAAACCTGGAGGATGATCCTCACCCTCCTCGCTAGTAATTGCCATGGGAGCCTTTCCCTTATCAGTGGCCCTCAGAAGTTGGGCCATCTCAGCCATCATGTTCCTTTGTGCCTCCAACATTTGGTCCCTCATGTCGTTTTGCATCTTCGCCAATTGCTCTTGCAATTGGTCCTGCACGTCCTTCTGTAACTGTTCAAATCTTTGGTCCATGTTCTTAGTTTTTACACGAGTTCCGTAGTAATGTGTTGCTTCCAGATTTTCTTTCTCTTACTCTCTTTCTCCCTATTAATTTTAACTAATTAGGGTCTTTCTATAAACTTGAATGCATATGATACAATGAGATACTATGAAATGCAAATGCATGAATGCAAAAAGATGTCGATTCTGATTCAATTTCATTTTAGAAAACGTTATTTAAGGAACAAAAATATTTTCATAAAATGGATTACAAATACGCTTTCGCCCGTAGGCCTAGAGTCTTAACCCTATCTAATAACAATGTTAACTCTCGTCCTCTGTCTGACGATGACTCATACATTATACTCAGCGTTCTAGCTTGTACTGCCAAATCCTGCAAGTGTTCAGCAACCTCTTGAATCTAAACTAAGGCTTCTCTCATGAGATAATCCCTATTTCCAACTTGATCCTGAAGATGGTGAAGTTCTCCCTTCCACTGTTCTTCTCTTGCCTCGAGCTGCTCAATCCGTAGCTCACATACAGTAGTGCTGCTTCCAACCTTCTGATATCGTGTTTCATTTCCTCGATCTTATTCAAGCTTGCCTTTAACTTGATTGCACGGTTACGACTTCGGTGATGATGAAGAGATCGTCCAAGTTCAGCCACCTTAGTTTTTAATCCTTGATTTTCCTTCTCTAGGGCCTGATTACGCGACTACATCTCTTGGAACTTCCTCTCCCAATACTCAGCTTTGGCTCTTTCTTCCTGAATCTCTTGCTGCCACTGCTCTGGAGATCTCCCTAATCCCACCCTTTTTAACGTTACCTGGGCCTTTTTGTAGTGCGTCTTTAAATCATCTCGATCTTCCTCGATCTTTCTCTTTTTCTTTTTCATCTTCTCGACTTTCATCTTTTGAACATCGACGTCGAGACTTAAGCACATTTTTTCCTCTTCGAGCTTCTCAATCCTCTTTTCAATCTCTGAATTCTTTCTCTCGAACTCTTGCTTCATAACCTCCAACTCTGATGGAATCACTCGTAAGCTCTCCTCTAATGATCGAGCCACTCCCAAAATTGGCCTAGGGACATTATCGTTGACTCTCCTACTAAACCACCCTTTATACTCAAGGATTGATGTCGAGCCTTCGGTCAAGATCTTCATACAGAAAAACTTCTTCCAAGCCTCAGAAATCTATCGCATCTTCTTCTTATAGTGATCTCCTTTATAAGAGAAATCACTTTGAGCTAGACCCTGTGTAACCGGTATGAATTGCCTCACTCTATATTGCCTTGGAACAAGCAATGGTGCATATCCAACAACTCCCCAAATTCCTGGTAA
Source organism: Gossypium arboreum (assembly GCF_025698485.1). Classification (NCBI taxonomy): domain Eukaryota; kingdom Viridiplantae; phylum Streptophyta; class Magnoliopsida; order Malvales; family Malvaceae; genus Gossypium; species Gossypium arboreum. The sequence continues at coordinate 25,641,473 of NC_069074.1, read as the reverse complement.
AGGGACCTAATCAAAACTGCCACAGCGGTAAAGGACTTCAGTAGGAACCAACCAAGGAGCCTTCCACATAACATCTTCCTCTCGAAGATTCTGAAGAATGTCTATCCACTTCTCCTCTGAAATGTCATCTCTCCTCGGTATGTCTACTGCTTCTTTTAAGGGAGAATAACCCTCAATGAATACTCGGCAAGGAACCTTATCAAGCTTCCAAAAATGAATGTGAAACCAAACCAACAGCAACTGTGGACATCCAATGAATTTACCTTCATCGGCTCTCCGACATGCACTCAAAGATCTAAATGTCTCAGCTAGGATTGCTGGTACCGGTGTATTCTGCTTACCAATATAATCGAATAAATCTGCAATGGCCTCATCTATGTGCCCCAACACCTTTGGGAAAATCACTATGCCGTAAATACTCAAAGACAGGACGTTGACCCTTTTCTTTACATCTGGATGTGTCGATATCAAATCCCTCAAAACGGCCCATGGAACGCACTTACTATCACCCTTTTGCTGTATACAAGCTACGGCCCACTGCTCACTCATCCCAGTAATCATCACCAACTTCTTTGCAAAAGTTGGAAGACTAGCAGGCCTAACATAAGCCTTGTGACCCTGAATCCTCAGGCAACGCAGTAAAGTTGTATACTCCTCCAAAGTAAGTGCAAGATCAACATCACCAAATGTAAAGCAACTATAAGCAGGGTTCCAGAACTGTACCATAGCTCGAAAAAAGTGCCTATCTACTTTGACGTCTAGCAAATAGGGAAGGTCTCCATAAATCTGATAGAAAAGCTGCTTAGCCTTGTCATCCCAGTGGGCCCAAATGTTTCTCAGCTCCTGAAACTCATTCTGCGTCAAATTAATACGGGTGAAGTCCCATAACTCTGACGTATATCCCTCAGTGACATTATCTCCTTTTTCTAACTGGGTTTTCTCTGACCAGGTACAGACAGAAGCATTGTCCTCCACTCTATCAAGGTATTCATTCTTCATTACAAAACTTTCTAATCTAGAAATCGAGCCGTGAATCGATACCTTTAAATGCCAAATGACATGCAATGACAGCAAAATAAAAATAGGTCAGTATCATAAAAAAAAATGATAAACAAGTACTTACAAGGGTAGCTTACTAAAGGCTATTACTATCTTTCCTAAACTCTTTAAAGTTCACTATATGAGTTTTAGCTCTAAAGCCAGGGTACCTGAACCAGCAGATTCCTTAGTCTTCACCCATTATAGGCTCATATAGACCAAGTTCAGTTCAGCGGGACACATTTCCCTATGGCCATACGGAGATGAAAATCTCACGAAGACATAGGTACAGTATCCCGGAAGCAATCCACTAGCTCATACGAAGGTGAAAACCATACGAAAGCGTAGCTTCTCACTCCCACTTAAGGGTGTGACATCAACGGTCATGCAAATGCAATGTACAGCAATAAAGTAACAAACATATGCAACAAACACATGTAAAAAGGATCCAATTTTAAAGTTTCCAAACTTCCGACATTAAGACAGAAAATACTCAATTTCTTGGCTTGACTCTTTTAAGTCCCCAGTGGAGTCGCCAAGCTGTCGAAACTATTTTTTAAAGGGATGTTTGAAAAATGGGATCGACTTTTGAAAAACGAAAACGGGAGTCGCCACCAACCTTTTTAGGTGTGATTGGATCACCTTATAAAAGCGTTTTGGTCTCGAAAATTAAGAAAATAGGTTCGAGTCGGTTACGTCACGAGGAAGGATTAGCACCCTCATAGCGCCCAAAATTGGTACCAAATTGAATAGTTTTACGTCTTAATGTCAAAATTTGAAAGGATTTAAAAATAGGATCCCTTTTTAAAACCGAATTATTTAAGTTGAAAATCGAGATTCCTTAGCTTGAAAGAATACAAACATCTCATCCAGCATGATAGGACACGATATTCTTAAACTCTCGTAACTGAAATCATCTCGTGATTTACAAAATCTATTTAGAAGGATACTTTAGGCATTTAGACAAGCGGAAATTGCAACAAAGACATGTTAGGGCACTATTTCCCGAATTCCTAAATACAAAAAACATTGCCTCATTTTGGAAAAACTTTTGGATAAAATATGAAAATTAAATGAAATATATATTTTTTTAAAATAATGATTTGAATAAAATTTTAAAAAAAATTTACTAAGAGTAATACTAAAAAACTTATTAAAAATGAAAGAGTTTGATATGATACTAAAATTATAAAAAAATTAAAAATATAAAAAAATCAGGAAACATGGATTAAATCAAAATAAAAAGGGTTGAAAAACGAAGATGAACAAAGAATAAAATAAGAACAAACCGTAGAAGATAAGAACATAAGAGGGAGAAAAATTTGAGTGAAAGCTCTCAAAAATTTTTATTGTTTCCCAAAACTCCAATGTGTTTACAATGAAGGGAGAGGCCTCTATTTATAGTTGAACCTCCTCAAATCCAACGGTACAGATCAATTACATCAACAGTTAAGATTAAAAGGTATCTACAAATTAAATCTCTAAGATTACAAAATTATATCTTCTAAGATTGCATATCATATCTAAGATTGCAATCATATCTAAGATTGTATCATATCTAAGATTGCATATTATTGAAAATTATATTTCCATATGAGTCAAGCCTTAAATCTTTTCAAGTAATGGGCCATTCCGATCGGGCCAAATTATATTTGTAATTCTGGACTGAACTTGGACTTCGTTTTTTTTTTAGGTTTATTATTTTTGTTTTTGGACTTGTTTATGGGCCCGGGCAAAATTGAGTGTCTACAATTGGGCTCTACCTGAGGGTATTTGGAATTTGGACTTGGTTCATTTATGGTTGCTTGAAGATATTATTATACGCATTGTTAGTATTCCCCCTCCGCACCCTGACGGGGGAATTGACAGAATCATTTGGGCTCGTTCTGGTTCAGGGTCTTTTTCTGTCCGAAGTGCTGATTGGACCTTAAAAGAAAGTTCTTGGGGCCTTTCAGATGATGCCTAGAAACCTGTTTGAAATTACCAAGGGCCGCAGAGAGTTTATCTTTTTCTTTGGCTTGTAGTCAAACAGAGGCTTCTTACTAATGTTGAGAGATTTAGGAGAGGGATTGGGCATAGTAGTGTGTGCTCTCTTTGTGGGCATGATTCTGAGGATATTCTGCATGTTCTCCATGATTGTCAGATGGCTAAGGAATCTTGGATGCTTATTATTCCAACAGAGAGAGGATTCAGGTTATTTTCTAACCCTTTTCTAATTTGGTTTTTAACTAATCTTTGTTGTTATGATAAGTTGCAGGATAAGGGAATTACTTGGTCATGCCTCTTTGGGTTAGTCGCTTGGAGACTGTGGAAGAATAAGAATATTTTCATTTTCCAAAACATCAATTGGTCGGCTTCTAAAACCATTAAGTCTTCCTTCAGCTAGGCTCAACACTTTGAATCGTTTCTCATTGAAGCTAAATCTACTGCAACTAATCCTGGAGTTCATCATCATTTGGCTGATAATTGGGTTCACTTGTTTTCGGATGGAGCTGTCGCTAGAGATTCAAGAAATGCAACAGCAGGAGGCGTGATCAGAGATAGGAGTGGTAATTGGATTCTGGGGTTTACTCACTACTTGGGTAGATGTTTCCCCTTGGAGACAGAACTTTAGGGCATTCTCGATGGTATTCTTATTTTATTAAGTAAGGGTTATAAAAAAGCCCGAATCTAGTCTGACAACCTTGATGTGGTAAAGGCTTTGTCTATGGAAGTAACAGTGGACTCAGGCACTACCGTCCTCAGAAGAGTTAAAAGACTTTTGCGTTCTGAAGGACAATGGGAAATCAAGTATGTTCCCAGGGAGTGTAATTTAATTGCAGATCAATTGGCAAAAACTAATCTTTCTTAGAAGTCATCCTTACAGCTTCTTGAAACTCCGCCTGATTTGGTGGTTTCGGCTATTGAGCAAGACCAAGCTTTTAGGACTTTTTTAGGTGGTTTTTATTAGCTTTTTGAGTTATTTTCACCAAAAAAAACTTTTATATTATTTAATTAGATACATGAATATTTTATTTTAATTTAATTTTACAAACAACTAACATTATTATTGAATATGTATACTTATTGAGTGTACATACAATTATATTTATTAAATATTAAAATAATTAGATTTATTTATTTCATCTTAAATTTGTACTTAAAGTAAATACTTCATAAGTAAAATTCAATAAAGTTCAAGATATCGTAGGTATAATTATATCTAACCGAAATTCGTATAATACATCTCATACAACATGTGCAAAATAAATAAGTTTTATTTTGTCCATGTTAATTGAGTCTTAGCTCGATTGGCATGGGTACTGTTGTCAATGCACAAGAATGTGAATTCAAGTGCGTTGAAGTGTATTATTCTCTTGTCTATAGGTAGTTATAAACATTATGTACGATTAGTCACTCTAAATAGGAGTTGTGCAAAAAAGTATTTAAAAATGTACGATTAGTCTATGGGTAGTTCTAAACATTGTGTAAAAAAAAGTAGATATGATCAAAACTTATTTAGTCACTCTAAATAGGAGTTATGCAATATATATATATATATATATACGGTTAATTTTTTTACCATTTTTATTTTAACGATATTGGTGCGACAATAATCTACATGTAATATTATTATTAAGCTAGCCATATAAGTTAAAAAGGATTAAAAAGAAAATATTAAATTATATTGTACCACGTCATTTCTAAGTTTTTTCCCTTATTTTCTCAATTTTATTGTAGTGATAAAAATGTGTATATAATGATGAACCCACAATAATTAGAATGTAATAACATCACATGAGTATAAGCTTGACTCTGCCAACATTAAGGGTAGGTTATTAAATTAGCCACTAAAGTAAAACAATAGGGAAAATAAAATTCCTTGATTATACCTATTTGGTTCAATTAATCACGGCTTGGCTCTCAACTCTCAATAATCATTTTCTAATTCCCAATCGGTTTCATCTTGTCTGATTTTAAAATTAAATATTTTCATTTACATGTAATTATAAAATAGATCAATACTAATAATAATTTTTGAATTTTATAATTTTAATTTGTTTTACAATATATTTTTAAAATACTATTATTATTTATTTTAAATAATTCTTGTCAGGTCTTTTTGAATTTTGTTGTTGATTGCGAGTGCCAAACTATAAAAAAGTTTGATGGAGTTAATCATATATCTAAGAAAATGTCAAATTTGTTAATAGTTTCAATTAGAATATCTAGTTAATTTTGTCAATTTTTGATAATTTGACATTAGTAACCAATGACATGATATCACATGATAGCCTTAAATTAAGACATGTAATAAGTATTATTTGAAAATAAAAAATTAAAATATAAAAAATAAATTAAAAATTCTAAAAATATCAGAAAGGTTAAAAAACTGGAAATTTTCTAAAACTTTCTAAAGATACCTATTTTATAAATATCAAGTTTTAAATATTATTTTTAATTATGAAAAATAAATTTAATAAAAATGCAATGGATATGTAGAAATGACTGTTTAAGTTGTGTCACTATTGACCATAAGTACAAAAGTTAATAATGTCAACTAAATTCCTAAAAAAATACCAATTAATAATATTCAAATTTAAGTATCTATTAAGACCAAAGAAACATTTAAGTATAAATTAAATATAAATAGTAAAGTTGAAAGATTAAAATAATTAAATAAGCATAAATATATAATATAAAAATAATTAAATAAGACTACAAGATATAACATATAAAAGAAGGGTAAAGTACAAAAATAGTCATTCATGTTTTAATACTACGTTTTTAATTTGTTACAATTTGATCACTAACATTATTATTTTGTAACGTTTTAGTCATTGTGCCATTATCCACCGTTAAAGGTGTAATGAAAATCACACGTAGCACAAATTGTGCCCTTAAATGCTGACATGATGAGAAAGCTGAGATTTTTTGTAACACAAACTTGCCTGGCAAATTCCTTTCTTTGATTTTTTTCCTTCTCTTCTGGTTAGTTAAATGAGTGTCAATCCTTTTAAAGGGTAGGGTGATAGGATGCGATGGCTCAAATGGTGTTGCTAATGAACAACAAATGAGGTGGTGATGTTTGTTTATAGGTTCAATTTAGTTGACAATAGGAATGGGTATGGTTAGAGTTGAGATTAGGATTCAGTTTACGTCGAGTTATGGTGTAGATTTGTCAAGGTTGAGAGTGGAGTTTTGAATGGTGGTGAGGATGGAGTTGAGATTGGTTCTCTGGGTTTCATTTTGACTAACGAAGAAGAAAATAATTGAGTTGGAATAGGGAATAAAGTTAATAAAAAAGGTTAAAATAATAAAAAAAGTATTTAATTATACAGCACTAATGTGGATGATATGTCAGCATTTAACGACACAATTCCTGCCACACGTGATTTCCATTACACCTCTGACAGTGGGTAAAGGTATGTCACGGGGCTAAAATTTTAGTCTCGCAATCCGTGCAGCCTTAGGCAATTTCTTAAGTTCAAATTTGTCTAAGTCAACTTAACTCTCGCAAATTGAGAATTTTTTTATAGAAATTCTCTAAGACACCGAAAATAAAGCGGAAGTAACTCAAAGATAAAAGAGCAACGAAAGAATAGAAAAGACACAAGAAAGCAAAATTGCGCCAAATGTTTGAGTAAATGCTCTTAAAGTATCCTATTATTCATGTAATACCCCGAACCCGTTTCCGTAGTCGAATTAGGGTTTCAAAGTATTACGACACATAACAAAACAAATGACAACATAAAACCTTTCAAATATTAATTTAAATACCAAATATTCAAACTACATATCATTCATAGCATATTTACATTTACGAACCTTAAATCAAGCTTACGAGGCTTTAAAAATAGTTTGGGAACAATTAGGGACCAATTTGAATCAAATCAGAAAAATATGGAAAAACTTGAAAATTTTGAAATTAGGGGTCACACAGCCGTGTGGCCAAACTATGTACAATTCAAAATATAGGTTACACGGTCATGTCTCAACTCGTGTATAATTCGTAATAAGGTCACACGGTCATGTCGCAGATTATGTGAGCATTCGAAATAAGGTTACACGATCGTGTAACAACCTGTTTCTATGTGGAAAATCCTGCACTTAAAATCAAAATCACACATAGTCCTATGATGTGAGTGTGTGTGGCACACAGTTGTGTGATAGCTCGTGTCCCAGGCCGTGTGCTCATAAAATTGCTTTCAAAATAAGGCAAAACAACACCAATTCCTTAAGTACCAATCCAAAACCAAATCAACCACAAACATGCTTTCAAAATACATATAATCAAGTCTAAAACATACCAAATGTAACACCCCTTAACCCTTTTTCCTTCACCGGAACAGGATTATGGAGCATTACCGGTCATTACAGTTTAAATACCTCTAAAACATATTAAAATAGATAACCTAAGTGCCTAATCAATGATTTCTCACAATTATCATACTTATATTGCTAAAACAATCTAACATATCATCATTCAAACCATTTCCAAAATTTATACCAATTACACACAAAGTTTACCTATTTCATACTTATAAATACTTTAACTTAAGCATGCCATTTACATTCACTACTCAAAATGACATACATATGACTTTCTAGGTACATGCCATTACCCAAAAGAAAAGTACATCACCACTTTGAGTTCAGGATCGGTTTTGGATGCTGATTCGACGATCTGACTTTACCTAGTCTACGCACAGAAACAAACCGTATGTGAGTATAAACTCAGTGGTATTTCTATAATCCGAATATTTAAAAAAAATAAACAATCAAACATATTTAATTCTTCAAAAACATTAAACAATCAATAAATCAATTCACACACTTAATATTCATTTCTCATCAATGGTCATTTCAAATAGCTTTTCTACACTTTGATTCACAAAACTTCTCACAATATCAATACCCATTTCATGAACCCATGGTTCACACATTTCATTTGCATATCTCAACTCAATATCTCATTTCAATCCATATCAAAATCATTCATTATCATTCATATCATATCAACTTGCTATCTCAAATAACTTTCACTGTGTAAATACGATTCATGTGACTCAGTCCACATTTCAATTCGTCATTCAGTATCAATCATATCGCTGTTATATTTAATAACCCCTATTAACATGACTCAGACTCTGACGGATACACGGATCCAACCAAACAAACCAATATGGCACCCAGTGCCTCATTGGATACTTCGAAGCAATAAGTTGACACCTAGTGTCTCATCGGCCATGCCGAAGGAAGTTGGTACCCAGTACCTCATCAAATCTATCCGAAGTAATATAATGACACCCAGTGTCTCATCGACTCGAAGTCGAAGTAACCTTGAACACTTCCAATCCTATGGCATGCCAACTATATTCGACTTAGCCCGATACAGTTAATAGGGTATTCAATTTACTTTCAGTTTTTCCACCAATACACATTTCAATTAATCACATATATTCTCAATTCAATACAATTCACTTTACTTTTCAATAAAAATATTCAAATTTCAAAATAATCACATATTCATATCAATTTCATCACATTCCCAATCAATATTTTTTCAAATATAACATACATCCAATAATCAATTTTCACATCAATCACATATATCCATATAAATTCAATTCAATAACAATTACTAATACTTACCTTAATTACTTACCATAATATATAAACCAAAATATAACAATTAATAATTAAAATTTGGATTAAATACCAATTCAATTTAAATTCAATACCAATGCTCAAATATCACATAAATCATAATTTCACAAACACTCAATTCAATATCAAATATACTCAACTTACCTTAATTTTTTACCATAAATATTTAAATTAAATATAACAATTAATAATTAAATTCAAATTATAGAAATACAAACCGTAATTTCTCGAGTCACTTCTCGTCAACTTTCTCTTTCCCTTTCTTAGTCGATGTTTCCGACACAATGTTTGTAACGCCCCGAATTTTATATTTCTGCTTCTGTAATTATTTGGAATAAATCTGTATCTACTTCAGTGGTTAAGTGTTTTGGGTGTGTGTGTGAGGTCCTAAGTTTAAGCTATGCCTTTGGCAAATTTTAGTATTTTTCTGAATTAAGCTTGATACTTGAGCAGTGGGCTTATAATTAATTATTTATTAAACCATATCAGTATGGGCCTACTGGTCTAGTGGTTAAGTGGAGTGTTAATATGTTGGAGGTCTGGTGTTCAAATCCTTGCGCGAGAATGGGAGTTTTATTTTTGCTCGTTTGACCGAGAGAGTTTCCGCCAAATTGGAATTTTGAGTAATGGGTAGGTTGATGGAGAAAAATAAGGGGAGTTGGAATAGGGCGTTATCAGGATTTTTCTTTTTGGACTTCTTTTTGTAAAAATTTTGTTCTCTCTTCTCCCTTTCTACCGAAATTCCCATTTCCATCTCCCTCTCCCTCTCCCTATTTTCTATTCGATTTTATTTTCAATTTGTATTCGGTTGTTCTACGTGGTTTTCGCGGGTTTGGTAAGTGACTATTTTGCCGACATCTTTTTATTTCGTGGATAGTTTCTAAAAGGAGGTTGTTGTGGTTCTTTTAGATTAGATAGAGGTCAATAATCAGTTAGTATTCCTACAAATATCTGAGCGTAGGGTTTGTTTCATTATCGGTAAGTGCTTGGGTTCACTTTCGACTTTGATTGAGATAAGTTTGGATTTTGATTTTTAACTAGTGTACTAAATTGGGCTTTAAAATATCAATTTTTAGGTTCTAGAATGTTCGTAGTTGCAATAGCATGGAAATCGTACCAGGTGTGTACCCGAAAATGCAGAAAATGAGGTTTCAGCAAATGTCAAAAACCATTCTGTCAACGCCACACGACCGTGTGGTAGGCCGTGTGATAGAACACGGGTGTGTAATCGACGAGTCAGGCTGTGCGCACATGACATGGCCATGTGATGGCTAGGCAGGCCATATGCGACATACGGGCTGGACTAATTTGGGCCGTGGGGGCCCACACGGGCAAGCCATATGGGCAGATGAGCCCATTTTTCTAAAGTATTCTGTAAGGTTGCACGGGTCACCCAAGTCGACTGTAGACCTATTGTAGGGTCAATAAGCTTTACTTAGACCCTAATTATATGATCTGATTGTATGGTGTCTGACTGAGCATGATATCTGTACTGCACTAAATGTATGTTCTGTTATTAGCATAAGTGCATGTCATTTATGGTATGTTGCATTGCATCGGGGTGGGTTGATGATATTTGGAGGAAGTATCTGAAAGACTCTTAAGCCTGTTATCTGGTAGCTCAGCTACAAACTTCTGATTATGTGCCACATTTTGGTAAAGCATGGTGTGTAGGGATAAATGGGTTGATTTAATCCCCACATGGTGTGTAGGGCTGGACGGAAATAGTGTGTAGAGGTTGGTGGGTAGGATTCTAATTTACTGTATCTGCATTCTGTATCTGGTATGGGCCCAGGCCCTAATTTATATTTAAGACTGTAATTTGTATGGGCTAAGGCCCAAACTGATTCTGTAATGGGCTTAGGTCCAATCGGTAAATGACTGTATTCTGATATATATCTGTGTGCATGACTTTTGAGGGGACTACACACTGAGTTTTTGAAAACTCACCCTTTCTGTTTAATCTGTATAGGTAATCACCAAACTTGATGGATGAGCGCAACAGAAAACTCGACAGTGGCCACACGTAAATCTAGACTATTCCTGTTAATTTTTAGATTTTATTACTTATTTGAGGTTTGATGTAAATTTTGAGACTTTGGACTATTCTGGATTTTTACTTTGGATTTTTAACTACTTTACAACTTTAGAACGGCTGGACAGCAAAAACTCGATTTCGCTAAAAACAAAGGGTTCTTTCAACACGAACAGTTTTCTAAAAATAATGTTTCCAAAAGCTTCCACTAAAAAGATATGATTTCAGATATGACGGAGAATATGCGTTATATTTTGTTCTAAGATAAAGTTAATTAACTGGAATGATTTTAAATCAACAAACTCATTTTCGACTTTCATTCCATGTGACATCGCCAGATTCGGCCATAATGTTTAGGCTGGGTTTGGGGTGTTACATTTAGTGGTATCAGAGTTAGGTTACAAAACTCGGCTATGAATTTTGGGTTTTAAAAAATAATTTGGTTTCAAAGAATTGATTTACAAATGATTTTAAATGATTTGACTGAATGTGTGGTACACCGGGTCTCCAGCGCTGATCCTGTAAGTGTTCTGAAACTTTGATGAGATTTATTTGAAAATACTATTAGTATACTGTGGAAATATTATAGTTAGTGTACTTTAAGACTGTAAGGTAAACTGATAGAGATTGCGATTCGTGATAACAAACTTTAAACTTCTGATACTGTTTTGCATAAAATATTTGCTAATAAATATCAAAATTGTAACTGATTCATAAAACTGTTAATGTAGATAAAATTTGAACCTACGATGATTGCATGAGGTATCCGTGGACGGGGTACGAGAGGCCAAGGTAGAGGTCGTAGAGGGGCTCGAGCTGAGTCCTTGGCATCTGACAGCATGCCCAATTTAGATACTAGTAAGACACTGGTGTCACCCGCGGTTGAGACTAGGTCTCAAGATCGGATGGCTGGGGACGACGCATTGTCCCAAGCTATGTTGAGAATATTGGGGAGGGTCGCTGGGCCCAATGCTAGATCTATGGGCCGAGGTCGATTCTGAACGACTCGATCCAACGAAATTTGAGATATTCGAGGGTGTCGGTAGAATTGCCCCGATGTGGTAGAAATCTTGGATGGAGGCCACTGAAAGAATCATGGATGACATGGATTTTACCCCCGAGTAGAAACTGAAATGGGCTATTTCATTGCTTCGCGATGAAGCATACCAATGGTGGCTGACTGTTAAAGAGGGCTCTCAGCCCGAACGAATGACATGGGATTTCTTTAAGGTTGTTTTCCAAGGTAAATACATTGGGGCAAGCTACATCCACGTTAGGAGATGTGAGTTTCTGAATCTCACGCAAAGAGATCGTTAAGTGGCCGAGTACGAGGCCTAGTTTCTGATATTGAGCTGCTATGTGCGAGGCATGATTATGATTGAATATGAGCATTGTGTTCGATTCGAGGATGGACTCAGGGACAGTTTGAGGGTTCTGATAGCTCCACAGAAGGAGTGTGACTTTTCATTATTGATAGAAAAGGCTAAGATTGCCGATGAGGTGAAGCGCACTGAGTGCCAAAACAGAGATAGAGGGGGTAAAAACAAGAGGGATTTAGAGCCCTCGAGTTTTACACTGAAGCCTAAGAAAAAGGTCAAATCTGATGAACCTAGTTAAATTTAGGCCTCCTGTTGTACTTACTGGGAACTTGCCTTGTGGGCATTGTGGTAGACGTCATCCAGGCGAATGTTAAAGGATGACTGGGATATGGTTAAGATGTGGGTCTACTGAGTACAGCATTCATGAGTATCCGCTGAGGGCCGATCAAATACAAGCTCCGAGTTCTAGTACTGCACAGCCACCAAGGGTAGTTTTGCAGCCATCTAGGAGCCGTGGTCATGCTAGGGGTGGTAACAGTATGGGCTGTAGGCAGAGAGCACCGGGTAGAGGTGCTGGACAGACTAAGGCGAGGCAGCCTGCTCTTGTGTATGCTACTCGTCGACGAAAGGACAAAGATGCTCCAGACGTCATTACGGATATGTTTTTAATTTATAATGTGCTTTATCTTGCATTGATAGACATAGGCTCTACACACTCCTATGTAGCTAGCATTGTGTCTGAAACTTTAGGGATTCCAGTTGAGGATACTTCTAGTGAAGTGACTGTTGTGAGTCCTTTATGGCAATCTGTCCAGGTTAATAGACTGTATAAAGACGTCCCATTAGAGGTTTAAGGGACAATATTTCTGACTGATCTGATGGAGCTTCTCTTTGGGGAGTTCGACTTGATTCTGAGGATAGACTGGTTGGTCAAGCACTAAGTAAGTCTGGATTGTGTGACCAAGAGGGTCGTTTTAAGAACCGAGGAGGACGCCGAGGTAGTTGTGATTGGGGAACATCGAATTTTTTAACTAATGTGATTTCTACATTGGTGGCGAAAAAGTTGGTTCGGAAAGGATGTGAGGCATTTCTGGCCTATATAAGTGTTTTGAATTCTAGAGACTCTTCGGTTAAAGACATCAGAACTGTCAAGAATTTTTCAGATGTCTTTCTTGAGGAACTACTGAGTTTGCCTCCGAGTCAAGAAATAAAATTTAGGATTGAACTTATTTCAGGTACAGTTCCAGTGTCTATCGCCCCATATCGAATGGCACTGAAGAAACTTACGGAGCTCAAGGCTCAGATTCAGGAGATGTTGGATCGTGGGTTCATCTGTCTGAGTGTGTCTCCTTGAGGAGCACCAGTTTTGTTTGTAAAGAAAAAGGATGGATCAATGAGGATGTGTCTCGATTATCAACAGTTGAACAAGCTGACGATTAAGAATAAGTACCCACTTCCGAGAATTGATGATTTGTTCAACCAGTTCAGAGGGGCTTCTGTATTCTCCAAAATTAATCTACGTTTGGGTTATCATCAATTGGGGGTTAAGAAGGCTGATGTGTATAAGACGACATTTAATACTCGTTATAGTCATTACGAGTTCCTAGTTATGCCATTTGGTTTGACTAATGCACCAGAGGCATTTATAGATTTGATTAACCGAGTATTTTATCCCTATCTAGATCAGTTTGTGGTGGTGTTCATCGATGATATTTTGATGTATTCTAAGTCTAAGGATGAACATGATAAGCATCTGAGGGTGGTACTACAAATTCTTTGGGAGAAACAATTGTATGCGAAGTTCAGTAAGTGTGAGTTTTGGTTCCGGGAAGTAACCTTTTTGGGACATGTAGTTTCTGCTGAGGCGATACGAATGGATCATCGTAAGATTGAGGCGGTGTTGGATAAGAAACGGTCAAAGAATATGTGTGAGATCTGCACTTTCTGGGGTTGGCGAGTTACTACCGGTATTTTGTAGAAGGGTTCTCCTTGATCGCAGCTCCGTTGACTAAGCTTCTGCATAAGGGAGTTCCTTTTGTGTAGACTAATGCACAGCAAGAGAGCTTCGAGAAGCTTAAGACTGTTCTGACTCAGACAGCTGTTCTGATACAGCCGGAGTCTGGAAAGGAGTTTATCATTTATAGTGATGCAGAGCATGTCAGTTTGGGATGTATGTTGATGCAGGATGGAAAGGTGGTTGCATATGCGTCTCGTCAGCTTAAGACTCATGAGGCGAATTATCTGACGCATGACTTGGAGTTGGTTGTGGTGGTTTTTTGCACTGAAAATCTAGAGACATTATTTGTACAGTGAGAAGTGTATTATTTACATTGATCATAAGAGCTTTAAGTATCTTCTCACCCAGAAAGAGCTAATTCTTATGCAGCGTAGATGGATTGAGCTGCTTAAGGACTATTATTGTACCATTGAGTACCATCTTGGCAAAGTAAATGTGGTGGCTGATGCGTTGAGCCATAGGGCTGTGACCGATCTGAGAGCGATGTTCGCTCGACTTAGCCTTTTCGACGATGGGAGTCTATTGGCTAAACTTCAAGTGAAACCGACATGGATCGAGCAGATCAGAGGTAAACAGATAGGGGATAAGTCTCTTGAGTTGTGTTTCCATTAGGTTGAGAATGGTGACCCTACTGATTTTGGGATAAACAGTGATGGGGTACTTTATTTTCGCGGTCAGATTTTGTGTACCGAATGATTAAGATTTAAGGCAATCGATTCTGAGGGAGGTACATAGTAGTCCCTATACTATGCATCCCGGTGGGAATAAGATGTACCGAGATCTCCGTAAGTTGTACTGGTGGCAGGATTGAAGCGTGAGGTTACTCACTTCGTTGCTTGCTGTTTGACTTGTCAACAGGTTAAGGCTGAGCATCAATTGCCTTCAGGGTTACTGTAGCCTGTTAAGATACCGTTATGGAAATTGGAGTGAGTAACGATGGACTTTGTTAATGGGTTACCTCTAACACCCACTAAAAAGAATTCTGTCTGGGTCATCGTGAATCGATTGACCAAGTCTGCTCATTTCATACCAGTTTGTACTAATTATTCTCTTCAGAAGTTAGAGAAGTTATACATTTCTGAGATAGTGAGACTGCATGGGGAACCAGTTTCGATTATCTCCGATAGGGATCCTTGCTTCACGTCTCGATTTTGAAGGAAGTTGCATGAGGCTTTGGGTTCGAGATTGGACTTCAGTACTGCATTCCATCCTCAAACTGATGGTCAATTTGGGAGGGTGATTCACATACTAGAGGATATGTTAAGGAGCTGTGTTATTGACTTCTGAGGCAGTTGGGAGCATTATTTGCCATTAATTGAGTTTGCCTATATTAATAGCTTCTAGTTTAGCATCCAGATGGCACCTTACGAGGCACTGTATAGTCGTAAATGTTGCACTCTGTTATGTTAGATTGAGTTGGGTGAGCGACGTGTTCTAGGTCCGGAGTTGGTTTTCGATACTGAAGATAAGGTTCGACTGATCAGGGATCGACTGAAGGCAGCTTCAGATAGACAGAAGTCTTATGCTAATCTGAAGAGACGTCAGATTGAGTATTTTGTAAGGGACAGCTCTAATTTAACCCTAGTCGGGAAGCGGTTTCGGGACCACAAAACTGAGTCACAAAATTATTTAAATACTCTTTTCTATGTTTATTATATATGAAGTATCATGTGTGAAAGTATCATGTCTAAATTTTGTCATTTGAATGTGAAATTATGAAAAATGACTTATGTGATAAAATTGAAGAATGTGTTAGGAAGAAATGAGGTGACCGAATAATGCATGGCTTATTAAAAGGGAGGACTTGCATGTCAAATTGTCCAATTTAAAGTTAGTGGCCGGCCATGATGATGATGATTTGTAATATATGCATTTTATATATATAAGAAATATAATTATTAAATGTTTTATAATAAACATAAGAAATTAATAAAAGAAAAGAAAGACATACATCCTTGCCTTGTTCTTGCCGAATGTTTGAGAAAGAAAGAAGAAATATGCTATGAGGATTTCGGCAACGTAGCAAGCTAAAAATTTAAGGTAAATTTCATGTAGTTTTTGTTAATTTTTAATAGATGTGTGATCCTTGTTTAATTAGTGTTAAAGCCCATGTTGAAATTTTGATTTCAGTTGAGGTATGTGCATTCGGTCATAGAGGAAATTGAATCAAATTTGGTTGTTTGTCTTAATTAAGGAGAGAAATTTATGAATCTATAATTATAAGTGACTAAATGGTAAAATAATGAGTTGGAGGGACTTGTATGTAAAGAGATGGCATTCGGTTAAGAGTATCTTTGACAAATTTGGTTCTTGTTATTTTGCATGAGCTTAGATTAATTTGTAAGGACTTGAAAATACTAAGGAATATTTGGATGAAGAGAAATAGATAGAATATTGAGTAATTACATGTTAAGGATGTTAAGGCTTAATTGTTAATGTCCGAATTCTATAAAGGGGGCTGTTATGCGAATTAATTTTAAGTTGTGTTATTTTATATATATATATATATATATATAATATAATCTATAGGGTAATGTTAAGTGGATCAATTGATCGATTAAATAGTTGCTTTACTTTAATTCAAGCTCAAGACCCAAAGAACCGAGATTTGGATCGGGAAAGGCGAAGTTAGCCAAGTAGTCGACACTATTGTATGAAGTTGCCGAGGTAAGTTCTTAAGTAATTTAAATTCAATTCGGTATGCTTAGAATTTAAATAAACATAGTAAGGTAAAATGCTTGATTATATAGATGTATAAATATAATGTGATGGATATATGTTTGGAGAAATGATTAGAGCCGAATGTGGCTAAATTATTAATCCGAAATAGACATGGAAATATAATGTGCTGCATGTGTGTTTGAATAAATAAATTGAGCCAAATGTGGCTATACTTTTTGAATTGAAATAGACATTGAGACAAGGTGTCGAAGGCATTTTCAAATGAAAGGATTGATGAAATTGATGTGTACCAAAGTAGTTGTGTTATGACTCATACTATGTGTAATCTTAGCAATGAGCTAAGTAGTGAATGATTGTAACATCGGGCTAAAAGCCTAGCAGGCATATTTCCGGTGATATGATTCAAGTTATAATTCTAGCGAGCTACATCTTTGGTATGATTTTTCGTGACTAAGAATTGATGTGTTATTGAACAAGTTAAAAATGAGTGTAAAGCCAAGTATGAGTTAAATTGTTATTAGTTCGTAATAAGGTACGCATGTGAATAGTTATGAGAATTTTTGTATGTAATTTATGATTGAATGATGGCTATGATTTAAATGATATTGATTTGGTATATCCAATTGAAGTATAAGTTATGAAAGTATGAAAGAACAGGTGAATTATTTATCGAAATGTGATATTTGGGCCTCGGCCTAGCAAGCTTTAAGCTGGTGAATAATATTATCGGGCTTCGGGCCTAGCAGGCTATAATGCCGATGAGATAATATTGGGCTTCGGGCCTAGCAGGCTACAATGGCGGTGAAATGATATCGGGCTTCAAGCCTAGCAGGCGAAATGCCGGTGAATGAGTTCAGACTTAAAGTCTAGCAGGCTTCGTGCCAGTGATGAATTCGGGTTTAGAACCTAGCAGGCTAAATGCCGGTGATTTGATAAAAATCTAAGACTATGAGACCTTGTGTTAAATCGGCAAATGAATTCGTTCAATACATTAAGTTGGCCAGGTATGTGATATATACTTATACATGTTAGATCGATTGGAATTGAATCATGAATGTGAAATGAGAAGCATAGGTGAAGATGTCATATGTGTATGTGTGTATTCGGTCATGGTGGAAGGTTATATGAATTATGTGAAATACCATTTAGATATGAATGACAAAGTAACTGTGGTTATGAAATGGTACAATGGTTGAATTCGGTTGAATTAAAGTTGACACTAAAGTATTTAAATGCCTATGTCATATATCTGAGTAAGGGTAAAACCATCGTAAATTATCGATAAGGGTGGGCTATGTGCGGAACCATATTATAATTACTAATTTGAACAGTTGTGTGCGAATCATTGAGCATGATGTATTGTATTGAGATTATGTTTAAGTGAAATTATAGATATGTGATGAAATTGATTGGTGATATACATGTTTAAATAATATGAATGCAAAGAAAGTGTGAAAGAGTAAATTTGCAATAAATCTGCTTGGGACAGCAGTAGTAACGTGATTTTGGAAAATCACCATAAATTGTGGGAGTTAAGTTAGAAGCTGAATAAATTATGTAATTAAAGCTTAATGAGTCTAGTTTCTTATAAAAGAAACTGTGTAAGCAAAAGAATTTCTGATAATGAGATATGGCATGGGACAGAGTCAAATGACTTCGGGGTCCCCTGTTCTGGTTTTAAAAAATCATTATAATTTGTAAAAAAATGGTTATAAGATAAAATTTATATTCTTATATTCCTTAATGAGTCTAGTTTCAAATGAAATCAACGAGAGCATATTTTGAATTCTGTACAATGAAAAATTTGATTCGTAGTAAAGAGTGGTCAGATTAGTCAAACAGTGAAACAGGGGAAGCTTTAAGAACAATATGGTATTGATTGGCCAAACTAAAAATTTTGAAAATTTTATGGATAGAAGATATATGAGTCTATTTTTAGAAAAAATTAACGGAAATTGATTTGCAGTTTCGTAGCTCCAGTTATAAATAGTTTAGTGACTGTTTCTCAGGAAGACAACTTGTAGTGAATTTGTGATAATGTAGTAAACATTGATAAAAGTTGTTAATGAGTTGCTTATTGTTTTCTTATGAACTTTGTAACACCCCAAACCCGGCCTAGACATTATGACCGGATCCGGTGCGCCACATCGATGCGTTCAAAATGTTCCGTTTTACTTAGTTTGGAAAACTTAGTTGGGGTTGTAAAAGATACTTTTTAAAGCGAGTTAAGGTGAATAGAAGTCATGCACCGGTAGGAAACCGGGAAGAAGAGGAGGTGAGTCCATCGGATTGCTTAAGTACCAAGCTCCTTGGATCCAATCCTGACATGCACACCACCATTGCCACACCTTAACGACTCGTATAATTTTGAGAAAACCGTCAGTTATGTCTATCTTAAGAAAATGATTAAGTTTGAAAACGTTTGCTTAGCGGAAGTCTTACTTGTAATCGTGTTATTTTGAAATCCCTTAATGTTCTTGAAAACGTGTCCTAAAGCTAACCCATTTTCCTTAGTCATCATAGTTTTCATCATCATAGTAAAATAAAATAATAAAAGTAATTAAAACCATAAAAATAATTAAAAGGTCTTATTACACTTAAAACCCAAAACCATAGATGAAATTAAAAGGATGTCCAGTTCACTAGAAAGAAACCAGGTTCGTAGAAACATGTGGCCAGTCCGAATCCCTCACAGCTCCAAGCCCACTATGGTTACGGATTACCTGCGAGGATGAAAATAAGGGGTGAGTTTTGGAAACTCAGTGTGTAATTTAACCCAACCATAGCCTAAATCAATTCAAACCACAGAGAGAGAATAAGTTGGCCTTAGCCCGAGCAGATATCGAATAAAGCCCGTAGGCCCGAGCAGCACGAGCAGATATATCATGCTTATGCGAAACCCAACCATATCCAACCACATACACCCCATACCATCCTTTCACCATGTGGGAGACTACTCGACCCACCCAACCGCTACACGCCACGAAATATGCAGCATGGTCATCGGATCTGAAAATGTGACAGAGTCACGGATCTGAATATTTTGTGGCGGTGCCACCGAAGCAGAATATATGTGGGGCCACCGAATCAGAATAATTTGTGGCATAGCCACCGGGCGCTTCCTCCATAATATAACCCATGTCCCCATGCAACAGATATACATTCATGGCATGCATCATACAGATTTAATTCATCATGCTTTTCAGACAAAATTAACCCTAGGGGTATAAAGGTCATTTAGCATACATAGGGGTATAATGGTAATTTTGCATACATAGGGGTATTCTAGTAAATCTAACTATTTCTAAGGTTTTCATGCATATCGTAGCTATTACGTTTAGCCAGAAACACTTACCGAGCGTTCTTACCGAATTGGGCCCGTTGGCCCATTGACCCAGTTTTGGCCCATTAAGCCCAAACTATCAAAACGCACGAAATCGCGCGTACTGCAGTTTTATCACTTTCGATTACCAGTAATAATTACCCATACGTCTTACGAGCATTCGCACACTTGCAAGAGCCCAAAATACCGACTTTTTTTTAGACTTTTCGCTTTTCGACTTTTTACCGATCTAGCCTATGAAAGGGTGTCAGTTACACACCTGATTTGTGACGAATTGCTGACAAGATCCATGCACGAACTGCCTACAATCACGTTGCTACAATTCTTAGATTGCAAATCACAACACTAATCTCCACAATTACTTACCCATATTCGACTCTTGTCCCTAAAAGCCTTTAAAACTTTACCTTCTTGCCGAAATCCGATGGCTAGATCAAAGTCTGATCGCTCCAAAGATCCAAGCCTTCGATCCAACCCTTGAGAAGACACTAATCATCAAAATAAATCATTGGTTAAAGACCCTGTATGCCCTATGCCCAAATCGATAGCCTCCCTAGATTTTAGGGACTTCGACTTTTTCCTAACTTGAAAAATAAGACTAGATTCGGAGTGATGAGCACTTACCACTTATCCCTTCCTACTTTCAACGTAGATCTGATGCAGATTCGACCTTTAAACGACGGTAAAACTTGAATCTAGAAGCTTTGAAGTTTCGGCTATAAGTCCCTAACTCTATAGTAGTTTCGGCTTTTCTAGGTGATATAGAAAATAATGGTTTGAGGCTATAACCCTGGGTAATGTTGTCGACAGATGCTAGGGGTTTAGAGGAGAGGAATGTTGGTCAAAAAGGAAAACATATTGAGGAATATGGCTTTGGAAAAATGGCATAAGAATATAGCTTTTGGGATTTTGAGATTTGAGGTTCGGCTTTCGTCTAAGAAAATTAATGGAGGAAAGTGATGTAGAGTAGGGTGGAAATGGACAAGAGGTTTGAAAGGTTCGGCTTTGGAGAAAGAGAATAAGAAGAAAGCAAAATGGCTAAAGGGAGAAGGTGAGAAAAGCGACAAGCGGCACAACTCCTCCCTATTGCCGAATTTATCTTGGCACTTTAACCTAGCTGAATTTACCCCTAAAGAAAACCTTGGCGGCCACCTCTTGCTCCTCAAGAGTCCAAAATTCGCCAACACAGCTCACCCCAATCAGCTCCTAGATTTCCTCCTTATCTCTATCCTTATTCAATCCCTTACCCTCTTAAACTCTTCTGACAGGACTTTTATTTCGGTTCCACTACTTCCCTTTCTGTACATAAAATTAATCACTTAATTTCTTTGTCATTGTGACTTGAACACAGGTCCTCCCAAGCTTCCACACGCCACTACAACCTTCCCGGTGGCGTCACATGCCACTTTACCACTTGCTTCCTTGTGATCCATTTTTACAAATAATTCCTAAAAGCCCAATTTATCGAACCCTTTCTCTTATAGAATTAAATTTAATTAAAACTACCGGGTTTTATCTAAGCTTGGGCCTTCTAGAGGCCCACCAACATGATTAATCCTACACATAACAAACAAAACACGAATTTTAAATTTTACAACTTTTACGAATTCGAAAATTGGGCGTTACAACTCTACCCTCCTTAAATAAATTTCATCCTCGAAATTTACCCGATCCGAAACAGATGAGGGTATTGTTGTTGCATTGCCTCCTCTGGCTCCCAAGTAGCTTCTTCTCGCAATGGTTATGCCAAAGCACTTTCACTAATGGTGCAGATTTCCTCCTCGAACCTTAACGTCTCGATCCAATATTTGTACAGGCTCCTCCTCAAAGGTCAAATCATTTCGCACCTCAATTTACATAGCCAACCGCGACATGAGTAGGGTCGAACGATAACGCCTTAACATGGAGCGTGAAAAACATCGTGAATCTGTCTAGCTCTGGAGGCAATTCAAGCGATAAGCCCTTGGGCCTACTCGCTTCAAAACCCGATAAGGCCCAATGAGCCGCGGACTCAACTTGTCCTTCTTGCCAAACCTTAGTATCTTCTTCCAAGGTGAAACCTTCAAGAAGACCATATCGCCCATGCTGGGTATTCAATCTCCTTACGCTTGAGATCGCATCGACTTTTGCCTATCGGCGCTTCCTTTAACCGATCTCTAATTAACTTGACCTTATCCTCGAATCGCCACCAACTCAGGTCCAAGAACTTGTTGCTCCCCCAGTTCAGTCCAATAACTAGGTGTTCAACACCTTCGCCCATACAGTGCTTCATAAGGTGCCATTCGAATACTCGACTGATAACTATTTTTGTATGCAAACTCTGCCAAAGGCAAGTAATCCTCCCAACTACCTCAGAAATCAATAACACATCCCCTCAGCATGTCTTCCAGAATCTGAATAACCCTTTCCGTGACCATCGGTTTGGGGATGGAAAGCCGTACTAAAGTTCAATCGCGTTCTCAATGCCTCATGCGACTTTTTCCAAAAGCGAGATGTGAATCTAGGATCCGATCGAGATAATCAAAACCGAAACTCCATGCGATCGCACAATCTCCGCTACATACAACTTGGCTAACCACGAAGAGAAAAGTGCATTGACGGTATAAAATGAGCCGACTTGGTCAACCTATCCACAATCACCCATATCGAGTCTTTCTTCGATGGTGTCAAGGTGATCCACTCACAAAGTCCATGGTTACTCTCTCCCACTTCCAAAGTGGTATTTTCTTGGTGCAATAATCCGAAGGTAGCGATGCTCGGTTTTCACTTGCGGCATGTCGGACATTTCCCACAAATTCCGTTACCTCTCGCTTAAGTCCAGCCACCAATACAGTTCTCGCAAGTCATGGTACAACTTATTCCCTCCGGGATGCATGGCACAAAGTCCCCATGAGCTTCCTTCAAAATTGGTATCTCAAGTCGAGTCCTTGAACACAAATTCTACCTCGAAAACACAGAACCCCATCATCATTTAACCCAAACTCGAAGTTTCCCTTCCTTAACTTGTTGAAAAGCGAGGGACCAAAGACTCATCTTTCAAGCTGCTTCTCTTTAATCTGATCCACCAGGTTGGCCTTACTTGCAATTCAATAGCAGACTTCCATCGTCAAACAGACTTAGATGAGCAAACATTTCTCTCAGATCAGATACAGCTTTACGACTTAGAGCATCGGGCACCACATTAGCCTTGCCTGGGTGATATTCGATTGAGCAATCATAATCCTTAAGCAACTCGATCCATCTTCTTTGCCTAAGGTTCAGTTCCTTCTGAGTCAGTAAATACTTGAGACTCTTATGATCTGTGGATATAATACACCTTTCCCCATACAAGTAGTGTCTCCAGATTTTAAGCGCAAAGATCACTGCTGCTAACTCCAATTCATGAGTAGGATAGTTCCCTTCGTGAGGCTTAAGTTGTCGAGATGCATAAACAACCACCTTACCCTCTTGCATCAACACACAACCCAAACCTACGTGTGATGCATCACTGTACACAGTAAAATCTTTTCCAGACTCTGGTTGAATTAACACAGGTGCTTCAGTCAAAACTTTCTTCAACCTCTCAAAAGCTTCTTGCTGCTTCTTCGTCCATACAAACGGTACTCATTTCCTTATAAGTTTTGTGAAAGGTGCTGCCATCACAGAAAAACCTTCCACAAACCTTTTGTAGTAACCTGCCAATCCTAGGAAACTTCAAATTTCTGAAACCGACCTAGGTGGCTTCCATTCCAAAATTGCTTCAATCTTTCGAGGATCCACTCTAATCCCCTCTGCAGAGACCACATGCCCCAAAAAGGTTACCTCCCTCAACCAGAACTCACACTTGCTGAACTTCGCATAAAGTTCTTTCTCCCTTAACACTTGTAACACAGTGCGGAGATGCTCATCATGTTTTGCTTCGGTCTCAGAATATACCAAAATATCGTCAATAAAGACGACCACGAACCGATCCAGAAATGGTTGGAACACACGATTCATCAGATCCATAAATGCTGCAGGAGCGTTTGTTAGTCCAAATGGCATAACCAGAAACTCATAATGACCATAACGAGTCCTGAATGCCGTCTTATGAATATCTGCCTCCTTGACCCTTAACTGATGATACCCAGATCGAAGATCGATCTTGGAAAATACAGAAGCTCCCTTAAGCTGGTCGAACAGATCGTCAATCCTTGGCAGAGGGTACTTATTCTTAATCGTCAGTTTATTCAACTGGCGATAATCAATGCACACGCGCATCGTCCCATCCTTCTTCTTCACGAATAGCACCGGTACTCCCCATGGAGACACACTTGGCCTAATAAAGCCCCTATCCAACAATTCTTAAATTTGCGCCTTTAACTCCACTAACTCCTTTGGTGCCATCCTATATGGTGCAATGGACACTGGTGCTGTCCCAGGCAACAGATCGATTCCAAATTCGACTTCCCGATTTGGAGGCAATCCCGGAAGCTCCTTCGGAAAGACATCTTGGAACCCTTTTACAGTTCTAACCTTATCCACTGTCAGCCCCTCTACATCTGTTTGACTTACAAATGCCAAATAGGCCTCACACCCTTTTCGAATCCACTTTTCCGCCCTCAATGCCGATATCACATTAGACAAATAGTCCCTTCGCTCACCTATAACCATAACCTCATCCCCTTCCGTGGTCCATAGCATTATTCACTTATCAGCACAATCCAGAGTCGCCTTATGCTTAACAAGCCAATCCATTCCTAGAATGAGATCAAACTCTCCAAATGGCAACTCCATTAGATCGCCAGGAAAAATCCTACCTTGAGTTTCTAAGGGTACATCCTTATACAGCTTGTCTACCCTAACCGATTGACCCAAGGGACTTAGCACAGATACCCCACTCACTATCTTCTCAGAATGCACTTCCAAAGACCCAGATATAGTACACGCAACATAAGAATGAGTAGATCCAATATCCACCAAGGCAGTATACGGCATATTAAAAACTAAAAACGTACCAGTTATGACATCAGGTGCGTCGCCCTCCTCTCGACGATGAGTGCATACACCTGTATTGGTCGTCGAGCCTCGGCATTCGGCTCCCTGCCGGTAGCGCCCTCGACCTCGACCATTTTTATTCCCATTTCTGCCCCTACCTTGTCCACGTCCTCTCGGTGGTTGTGGTCCACCTCTCATGGGTTGAACAACCTTTTGTATAGCAACCTGAGCCTGATCAGCTCTCTGTGGACAGTCCTTAACTCTGTGCTCCATAGATCCGCATCGAAAACAAGCACCAAAACGTTTCCTACACTCACCCAGGTGTACCTTACCATAGTCCCCACAGATTGGCGGTCTAACCATATTCATCGGAACGGCTCGAACTGGCTCCTCCACTCTCGCCCTTTTGACATTCTTGTTTGCTCCACCCGAAGGTCCAGAATCCCTCCGGAAACGATTCCGATCTTTCTCACGGTTTTGCCTCTCAGTACGTTTTACCTCCTCAGTAATCTTAGCTTTTCCACGAGCCGCGAAGTCACGCTCCTCTGCTGGAGCCATCGGCTGTAAGGTCATCTTTGAGTCCATCCTCAAAGCGAGCGCTACGCTCATACTCCGTAGCAACTAGTCCCACGCATACCTACTCGACCTCGAAATTCACCTCGTACTAAGCAAAAGTTTTGCCTCCTTGGACCAGATTCAGAATTCTTTCCTACAGGCGTCCACATAAGCGGCCCCGACGTACTTTTCTTTAAAGGTCGTCTTAAATGCTCCCAAGTAACCCTATCGGTGGGGTTCCATCCCACGGTGAGCCACCAGCGATAAGCCTCATCTCATGACAACGTCGGCCCCGCCGACCGCTCCACGAGCAGTCCAAGTCATCCATAATTAGTTCCGTGGCCTCCAACCAATATTCTGCCACATTCGGGACTACACCAGATACGCCCCTAAAGATCTCCGCTCCATTAGCCCGGAGTCGTTCAGAAATCGACCCTCGAATTTCGTTGCCCGAACTTGCCCCGGCAACCCTTTCCAGAACTCAAAGCATTGCCTGCGATAGGGCGTCATCCCCGGCACCATGATCACGTGATTCTACTTCCGTTGCTGATGGTACTGGTGCTTCTGTCGTTGGCATATGTCCCGAAGATGAAGATCCCGCTCGGGCTCTTCCTCGGCCTCGTCCACGGCTTCTACCTCGAGCTGCTCGCGTACTCATATCGTATTATCTGATTACGAATTTTATGCATTAATATCATTCCAATGTTTATTACAGATGTTTTATGATTCAGACAGTAATTCAGAAATGGGTTTTTGTAGAATCGACGTCTAGCTACAGTTTCAATCTTTTAGCAAGCTTTTCTAGGGTTTCAGTAGCATCCTATCTAGAGTATCCTAGTAAAGTTTCAGTACAGACAGATAATTCAGAATATATTCAGAAAAATTGAGAATACTTACGGGCTTGAAATGGAGATTTGGAATGCCACCTTGAAGTCGATTTAAAATTGATTTTTTCTTTTTTTTTCTTTTTTTGAAAATCTTCGTTTTGTAAACCCATTCCACAGTAGAGTTGTTGCAACATGGCTCGATACCACTAAATGTAACACCCCAAACTGGCCTAGGCGTTATGACCGGATCCGGTCGCCACATCGATCGTTCAAAGCGTTCCATTTTACTTAGTTTGGAAAACTTAGTTGGGGTTGTAAAGATACTTTTTAAAGCGAGGTTAAGGTGAATAGAAGGCATGCACCGGTAGGAAACCGGGAAGAAGAGGAGGTGAGTCCGTCGGACTGCTTAAGTACCAAGCTCCCTTCGGATCCAATCCTAGACATGCACACCACCATTGCCACACCTTAACGACTCGTATAATTTTGAAGAAAAATGCGGTTATGTCTATCTTAAGAAAATGATTAAGTTCGAAAACGTTTGCCTAGCGGAAGTCTTACTTGTAATCGTGTTATTTTGAAATCCTTAATGTTCTTGGAAGCGTGTCCTAAAGCTAACCCATTTTCCTTAGTCATCATAGTTTTCTTCATCATAGTAAAATAAAATAATAAAAGTAATTAAAACCATAAAAATAATTAAAAGGCCTTATTACACTTAAAACCCAAAACCATAGATGAAATTAAAAGGGCGTCCGTTCACGAGAAAGAAACCAGTTCGTAGAAACATGTGGCGATCCGAATCCTCACGACTCCAAACCCACTATGGTTGAGGATTACTGCGAGGATGAAAATAAGGGGTGAGTTTTGGGAAACTCGATGTGTAATTCAACCCAACCATAGCCTAAATCGGTTCAAACCACGAGAGCAGAATAAGTTGGCCTTAGCCCGAGCAGATATCGAATAAAGCCGTAGGCCGAGCAGACGAGCAGATATATCATGCTTATGCGAAACCCAACCATATCCAACCACATACACCCCATACCATCCTTTCACCATGTGGGAGACTACTCGACCCACCCAATCGCTACACGCCACGAAATATGCGGCATGGTCATCGGATCTGAAAATGTGTGAGTCACGAGATCTGAATATTTTGTGGCGGTGCCACCGAGCAGATATATGTGGCGGGGCCACGAACAGAATAATTTGTGGCATAGCCACCGGGCGCTTCCTCCATAATATAACCCATGTCCCCATACAGCAGATATACATTCATGGCATGCATCATACAGATTTAATTCATCATGCTTTTCAGACAAAATTAACCCTAGGGGTATAAAGGTCATTTAGCATACATAGGGGTATAATGGTAATTTTGCATACATAGGGGTATTCTAGTAAATCTAACTATTTCTAAGGTTTTCATGCATATCGTAGCTATTACGTTTAGCCAGAAACACTTACCGAGCGTTCTTACCGAATTGGGCCCGTTGGCCCATTAACCCAATTTTGGCCCATTAAGCCCAAACTATCAAAACGCACGAAATCGCGCGTACTGCAGTTTTATCACTTTCGATTACCAGTAATAATTACCCATACGTCTTACGAGCATTCGCACACTCGCAAGTGCCCAAAATACCGGCTTTTCGGTATTTCGACTTTTCGGTTTTTGCCGATCTAGCCTATGAAAGGGTGTCAGTTACACACCTGATTTGTGACAACTTGCTGACAAGATCCACGCACAAACTGCCTAAAATCATGTTGCTACAATTCTTAGATTGTAAATCACAACACTAATCTCCACAATTATTTACCCATATTCGACTCTTGTCCCTAAAAGCCTTTAAAACTTTACCTTCTTGCCGAAATCCGTGGCTAGATCCAAGTCTGATCGCTCCAAAGATCCAAGCCTTCGATCCAACCCTTGAGAAGACACTAATCATCAAAATAAATCATCGGTTAAAGACCCTTTATGCCCTATGCCCAAATCGATAGCCTCCTAGATTTTAGGGACTTGACTTTTCTAACTTGAAAAATAAGACTAGATTCGGAGTGATGAGCACTTACCACTTATCCCTTCACTGCTTTCCACGTAGATCGATCTGATTCGACCTTTAAACGACGGTAAAACTTGAATCTAGAAGCTTTGAAGTTTCGGCTACAAGTCCCTAACTCTATAGTAGTTTCGGCTTTTCTAGGTGATATAGAAAATAATGTTTTGAGGCTATAACCCTGGGTAATGTTGTCGACAGATGCTAGGGGTTTAGAGGAGAGGAATGTTGGTCAAAAAGGAAAACATATTGAGGAATATGGCTTTGGAAAAACGGCACAAGAATATAGCTTTCGGGATTTTGAGATTTGAGGTTTGGCTTTAGTCTAAGAAAATTAATGAAGGAAAGTGATGTAGAGTAGGATGGAGATGGACAAGAGGTTTGAAAGGTTCGGCTTTGGAGAAAGAGAATAAGAAGAAAGCAAAAATGGCTAAAGGGAGAAGGTGAGAAAAGCAGCAAACGGCACAACTCCCTCCCTATTGCCGAATTTATACTGGTACTTTAACCTAGCCGAATTTACCCCCTAAAGAAACCCTTGGCCGACCACCTCTTGCTCCTCAAGAGTCCAAAATTCGGCCAACACAGCTCACCCCAATTAGCTCCTAGATTTCCTCCCTTATCTCTATCCTTATTCAATCCCTTACCCTCTTAAACTCTTCTGACATGGACTTTTATTTCGGTTCCACTACTTCCCTTTCACGTAGATAAAATTAATCACTCTATTTCTTTGTCATTGTGACTTGAACCTGGGTCCTCCCCAAGCTTCCACACGCCACTACAACCTTCCCAGTGGCGTCACATGCCACTTTACCACTTGCTTCCTTGTGATCCATTTTTCACAAATAATTCCTAAAAGCCCAATTTATCAGAACCCATTTCTCTTATAAAATTAAATTTAATTAAAACTACCGAGTTTTATCCTAAGCTTGGGCCTTCTAGAGGCCCACCAACATGATTAATCCTACACATAACAAACAGAACACAGAATTTTAAATTTTACAACTTTTACAGAATTCCCGAAAATTGGGGCGTTACAAACTTACTAAGCGTAAAGCTTACTTTCCTTTTCTTTCCCATATTCCCTAGGGTTGCCAAGTTAGCTCGGGTTGGAGGCCGTCAGAGATATTATCACATAGTCGAGTCTACGCTATCGGCGTAAGTAAATCTTAGTGTTTCGAGTCTATGGCATGTATAGGGTTGTAAAGTTGAGTATGTAATATTATGATTAAGCCAAAGACTTTGGCTTGTTATTAAGGTAGTTTGATTATTCATATGCCTATATGTTATTATTTCCCGTGATGTGGTTTATAGCATGTATATTTAGAATTTGAATTGTGATTCATCGTTGAGTAAGTAATGATACAAGACTAAGATATTGGTAAATATTTAATAATACCTCATGAATATTTTGCGGCCTTGTAAGCCTAATTAAAGAATAATATACGCGTGTATGAAAAGTTTAAAATTGATCAAAAATTTTTACGGCCTGGTTTTATATAAATGGTTGAGTTTAAATCTGGTAGCACCTCGAACCTGTTCGTGAGGATCTGACGAAGGGTGTTCTGATCTCGCCTTGGAAGAAGGTTCTGAGGTTTAGTCGTAATGGCAAGTCGAGCCCTAGGTTTATCGGGCCTTACCGAATTTAAAAGCGAGTGGGACCGATTGCTTATCAGTTGGAGCTACCTCTAGAGTTAGACTGTATTCACATGTGTTCCACGTCTCGACATTGAGGCGCTACCGCTCTGATCCCACACATATCGTCCCTGTTGAGGAAATTGAGGTTAGGCCAGATCTGACCTTCGAAGAGGAATCGGTTCAGATTCTGAATCGTGGCATGAAGGTTCTAATAAGGAAATCTATTCCTTTAGTGAAAGTGCTGTGGCGGAATCATAGCACTGAGGAGGCTGCGTGGGACCCTGAGGATGCGATGCATCAGCAGTATCCCCATCTATTCCGATCAGGTAAATTTGAAGGACGAAATTTTTTTTAGGGGGTAGAGTTGTAACGCCTCAAATTTTATATTTTTGCTTCTGCAATTATTTGACATAAATCCGGATCTGCTTCAGTGGTTAAATGTTCAAGATGTGTGTGTGAGGTCCCAAGTTCAAGCCATGCCTTTGGAAAATTTTGATATTTTTCTGAACTAAGCCTAATACTTGAGCAGTGGGGTTATATTTAATTATTTATTAAACCATATCAGTATAGGCCTACCGGTTTGGTGGTTAAGTGGAGTGTTAATATGCTAGAGGTTTGGTGTTCGAATCCCTGCGAGAGCATGAGAGTTTTATTTTTACTCGTATGACCGAGAGAGTTTCGGTCAAACAAGAATTCTGAGTGGTTGTAACACCCCTAACCCGTATCCATCGCCGGACTAGGGTTAAGCGGCATTACCAAACATATCGAAACACTTTGCATTCATTTCACAAACATCATAGCATCATAGCCAAACATCAACATAAGTCCCTTTCTTAGGTCAATGAGACCTTAAACATGCATTAGGGAGAGGTCGGATCTAAACCGAACATATTCACAACTTTCAACACTTAGGAAATTTTTCTATTCTGTTAAGGTTACACGTCCGTGTGACCAGACCGTGTGACTTACACGGGTATCAAACACACCGATGTGAACCAACCGTGCCAAAACAGAGCAGACATACTGACTTTCACCCACGGCCAATAGACACGCCCATGTGCTATGGCCGTGTGATACTTAGCTAACTACTGACTTATGCCTACGGCCATATGACATGCCCGTGTGTCAAAGCCGTGTGATTTTTAAAAGGTTACTGCCAAACAAACACGACCACAAAGCACGCCCGTGGCCTTTGATCGTGTGGCACAATGTAGGCTTGGTTTTAGCCAACTTGCAACCCCATTATGGGTCATCCTACAAACAAGGAATCAAGCATATATGTACAACCCATTCAACCATTCTTTATATTAAAACATACATCATTCATGCCATAATATTATCAATCATTTAAATACTTATAAACCTTACCTTCTCCTTTATCCAATTAAGACATGCCATAATTGCAAATTAACATCACATATCATAAGCCATTATCAAATATGATTTCAAACACAAATTAGCCAAATCTTATGGCTAACTATATACATCACAAAACATACTTCACAACAATTAGCCTATACATGTCATACTTACAAATATTTACATTTTAAAAGTACCAAAATAAGATCAATAGTTCCTCGACTATCCTCGAGCCTTCAGTAGCTACGATAACTGTAAAACAGACAGTAATCACACAAAGTAAGCTTTCAAAAGCTTAGTATGCTCGTACTTAAAACATTCATAGTAAATGAACATATAATGATAACCTATGAGTACTTGAAAAGTTTCAACCCATATAACTATATCATCTTAAAGAGATTCATATACAAAACATAATCTACCACTTAGGCATTATACATACCTGAAGCTTCTCGTACTTATTCACTTTTTTACTTACCTCATGTTGAATGTTATGAGGATATCCATAAGTTATTCGTATTTTATACATCAGTACACTTAGTGCTATAAGGTTAGCCGAAGTTAAATATTTCCGCACACTTAGTGCCATCTCAAATAACAGAGACTAATTCGGTATCACACACTTAGTTCCTCAAGTAGCCGAAGCTAGTTAAATCGCACACTTAGTGCCAAAGCTAGTTTAAATCGCACACTTAGTGCCAAAACTTCCAACTTCCTTTTCATCACCATATTATCTAATTTAATTATATACAACCTATATATAATAAAGACATCAAAACATACTTAACATCATATTTTAAGTACGAACTTACCTCGTACTCGAAATTTGTCGACGGACTATCTATTCGATAACCTTCGACTTTCCTCAATCTAAGTCCGAATTCCTCATTTCTTGATCTATATGTTTTCAAAATTAACTCTTTTATTCACCAATTAATTCAATTCAATCTATAAACACATATTTAGGGCATTTTACAATTTAACCCTTATATTTTCACATTTTGACACTTTAGTCACTAATTCACAAAATCACAAAATACACGTAATTTGCATAAACTTATGCTTGCCAAATTCTCCTAGTACTCATACTAGTCCACACATTTCATATATTTCATATTTTAGTCTCTCAAAATAATATTTTCACAATTTAGCCCAAATTTGCTCAAATCCAACTAAAATCAAAAGACAAAACATGTAAACTCAACATCAAGCTTTCATATTTCACTATTTAGCAACACAAAACTCATGAATTCATCCATGAAACATTTTCAAATCATCACAAAATCAAAAATTGAGACATGGTCTTTATAGTAAACTTAGCAACGATCATAAAAACATAGAAATTATCAAAAACTGAAGCAAAAACATACCCGATTTAAGCTTCTAACTAGCCGAACCCTAGAATTCTTGATCTTTTCTTTTTTTTCTTGAATTTTTGGTAAAAACAAGGCATATAATGCCTATTTTCATGTTTTTTTTATAACATATATTACTTTATTAAACATTTACCATTATAACCTTTATTAAACTATTACAATTTCACCTAACACATGTCCTTTTATGTCCATTCAAACTTCCAATGTTCAAATAACCACATAAGGACCTTTCAAATTTAAAGCCAAATCGAATAAGCACTTCAACATCTAGCACACAGCTTTTACATTTTATGCGATTAGGTCCTTTTTGCAAATTAAGCACACAAATAGTTAAATTTTCACACGAAACTTTCACACATATCAATTTATGTATCATAGACACAGAAATTAATATTAAAAATATTTTTCTAACTCAGATTTGTGGTCCAAAAACCACTATTCTAACTAAGGTCAAAACCGGACTGTTACAGTAGTGGGTAGGTTGATGGAGAAAAATAAGGGGAGTTGGGATAAGGGGGTTATCAGGATTTTTCTTTTTGGATTTATTTTTGTAAAAAGTCTATTCTCTCTTCTCCCTCTCTACCGAAATTCCCATCTCCCTCTCCCTATTTTCTGTTTTATTTTGTTTTCAATTTGCATTCGATTGTTCTACATGGTTTTCGCGGGTTCGGTAAGTGATTGTTTTGTCGACATCTTTTTATTTCGTAGATAGTTTCTAAAAGGAGGTTGTTGTAGTTCTTTTGGATTAGGTGGAGGTCAATAATCGGTCAGTATTCCTAGAAATATCTGAGCGTAGGGTTCGGTTCGTTGTCAGTAAATGCTTGGGTTCACTTTCGACTTTGATTGAGACAAGTTTCAATTTTGAGTTTTCGCTAGTGTACTAAATTGGGCTTTAAAGTGTCAATTTTTAGGTTCTGGAGTGTTCGTAGTTGCAGTAGCATCGAAATCGTACCAGGTGTGTACCTGAAAATGCAGAAAACGAGGTTTCGACAAAAGTCGAAAACCATTCTGTTGAAGCCACACGACTGTGTGCTAAACCGTGTGACAAAACACGGGTGTGTAATCGACGAGCCAGGCCGTGCACTTATGACACGACGGTGTGATGGCCAAGCCGGCCGTGTACAACACATGGGCTGGACTGATTTGGGCCGTGTGAGCCATACGGGCGTGTAAGACTTTGGGCCAGGCCGTGTGATCCACATGGCCAAGGCTAATTTAGGTCATGTGAGCCCATTTTTCTAAAGTATTCTGTAAGGTTACAGTCGCCCAAGTCGATTGTGGACCTACTTTAGGGTCGGTAAGCTTTACTTAGACCCTAATTATGTGATCTGATTGTATGGTATCTAACTAAGTATGATATTTGTATTGAACTAAATGTATGTTCTGTTATTAGCATAATTGCATGTCATTTATGGTATGTTGCATTGCATCGGGGTGGGTTGATGATATTTGGAGGAAGTATTTGAAAGGCTCTTAAGCCTGTTATCTGTCAGTTCAGCTGCAAACTTCTGATTATCTGCCGCATTTCGGTACAGAATTGTGTGTAGGGATGGGTGGGTTGATTTAATCCCCACATGGTGTGTAGGGCTGGACGGAGATGATGTGTAGAGGCTTGTGGGTAGGATTCTGATTTACTATAACTGCATTCTGTATCTGGTACGGGTCAATGCCCTAATTTATATCCGAGACTGTAATTTGTATGGGCTAAGGCCCAAACTGATTCTGTAATGGGCTCAGGTCCAATCGGTAAATGACTGGATCCTGATGTATATCTGATGTAAAGGGCCCAGACTTGACGGATCAGCGCAGCGGAAGACTCGACGGTGGCCACACGTAAATTCTAGACTATTTTCGTAAATTTTTAGATTTTATTACTTATTTGGGGTTTGATGTAAGTTTTGGGACTTTGGACTATTCTAGATTTTTACTTTGGATTTTTAACTGCTTTATGGTTTTAGAACGGTTAAATGGTAAAAACTCGATTTCGCTAAAAACAAAGGGCTCTTTCAACACGAACAGTTTTCTAAAAATAATGTTTCCAAAAGCTTCCGTTAAAAAAATATGATTTCAGATATAATGGAGA
Source organism: Gossypium arboreum (assembly GCF_025698485.1). NCBI lineage: Eukaryota > Viridiplantae > Streptophyta > Magnoliopsida > Malvales > Malvaceae > Gossypium > Gossypium arboreum. Next base: position 25,606,550 of record NC_069074.1, on the reverse strand, counting down.
ATAAGCGTTTTACTTTGTTCTAAGGTAAAGTTAATTAACTGGAACGATTTTAACTCAACAAACTCATTTTTTACTTCCATTTCATGTGACATCGCCAGATTCGGCCATAACATCTAGGCCGGGTTTGGGGTGTTACAACGTTAGCTACGGAAATTAAAATAATTTAAAACTATCAATATATACAATTTCACATTAAATATTTCAATTTAGACACAATTTTTGCCAAAATTCCAATTTAATCCTTTAATCAAATTAATTTTTTTTCTTATAACTAATTCTATTTCTCAATTCAATTTTCCACTTTAATCTAATTCAACTCCCTAATTTCACCATAAAACCCTAATTTCAAAAAAATTTTAATTTAGTCCCTACTATCCAAAACTTATGAATTGTTTTACAATTCAATCCCTTTTCCACTTCTAACTTAAAATTCTATCAATTTTAACCCCTAATTCTTCAAATTATTCAACATGAACAACATCCAAAAATCTATTAACTTTCAAATTTTCAACATAAATCAAGTAGTATTTGTCTCTAAGATTCCAAAAACTAAAAAATTACAAGAAAAGGGATTAAATTGACTTACCAATTAAGCTTGGAACCTTGAAAACCTTAATTTTCCCTTTTTCTTTCTCTTTTTTTTCTCCTTTCTTTCTCCCCTGTTTCGTTTCAAATTCTCTATTTCTTTCCTTTTTCTTTTATGTTTTATTTTATATTTTATAATAATATAATATAATAATTAATATTTCCTTAAATAATAAGTAAATACATATATATTACAAATGTATATATGTATTTATTACACATTACATTATTATTACCACACAATTGTCATAATTTAATTAATTAATTTTATTTACTTTATTTAACTAATATAATATAAAAATAAAATAATAATAAAATAATATTTACTTAAATTATAAGTAAATATATAATAATTACTAATATATGTATATTATTTATACACATGGAAATTATTTTTACCACACACATGTCAATTTATGGTTTAATTTTATTTAGACCTTTAAATTTTTCTACTCTATAATTCAACTTTACCCTATATTTAATCTAGTCCTTATACTCAATTACTCCTAATTTAAACAAATTCACCTATCCAAAACCTAATTAACCACACAACTAACTTCGTAAATATTTATTAAAAATATTTACGAATCCATTTTTCGAAAACGAAGACCCGAAAATACACTTTCCGATACCCGTGGCTATCGGGTCATTACACTAAAACATTCAACCTAAGTGCCTAACCAATATGTCATCATTTGACACCGTAATTCACAGACTAAATTAATTCAATTTCAATGCTACAAGTTCATATCATAAACATATATCAAACATACCAATTTAACCATTCCATTTACAATCCATTTCACCATAATCTATTTACTTTCATGTGGCATAAACAAAGTGACCACAAACACATATACATAAACACTTACAAGCCAAAACCAAGTAATATATACAAGTAAGCTAGAGGTAAGCTCAACTCATATCATATTGGAAAAATAACATAATAGCTCCTATTATATGTCATTTACAACAATCAACAAAATAACCAAAACATCTACCAAAATGATGGATGAATAGTGTGTTTGTACTCCAACTAGGTTCCAACCGATCGAACTTTCCGATGATCTACAAGAAAAGGAAAACAACTAACGTAAGCAACTAATGCTTAATAAGCTCGTATTAATCTTAAACGTAAACTTACCATATATACTCAATTTATCTAATTCATGCATAATTCCATTAATATGCTCATGAACTCATTAAAATCCTATACACATCACAAGTCCCACAAGTTAGTGAACTCAACAATGTAACATATAATCTTATCATTTTATAAAACATGTATTAGTAACAACTCAAATATACGTTCCATTCATCACATTTCCAATTTGAATTACTCATTCCAACCAAAGCATTTATGCCAACGTTTTCCATTTCATCTATCATGATCTCATAACATTTCATATAATTTAGCTCACTCGTTTAAGCCTTTATTACCGTTGAACCAAATGAAACAATGTCGGATACACGGGAACCATGCTTGTAATATCCTAAATTAGGGCTTAATCGGAATAGTGGTTTCGTGACCACAAATTCGAGATAGAAATAATTATTTTACAATTATTTTGATGTTTATGATATGATTGCATGATTGTGTGAAAATTTCGTGATGAAATTCTATGCCTAAAGTGCTTAAATTGAAAGTAGGGACTAAATCGAATAAGTTGCAAAACTTGCATTCTAGAAGTTTTAGTATGAAATTGTTTTGGAATATTAATGAGGAGGTCTTAAATAGCAATTTTACCAATTTTAAGTTCATGGAAAAAATTAGGACATGGAAGGAATTTTGGAAAGTTTAGTAGTAAGGGTATTTTGGTCATTTAGTTATTAAAATGAATTAAAAACAAAATTAAAAGCCAATTTTGTCCATCTTCTTCATTAGGCCGAAATTTCAAGGGTTCTCCATAGCTAGGGTTTGTTTCAAGCTTCCAAGCTCCATAATCAAGAAAGGCGTGGAATCGACCTCAATCGAGGAAAAGAAAAGATTGTGGACTAAATTGCAAAATCTTTGTATTTTGGTACCAAGGTAAGTTCATGTGTAAATAATGTAGCATAATTGTTATTTTTAAGTTATTGATATTAATTATGTGTTATGCTGAATTTTATTATGAAATGTATGCTTTGTGGTTAATTTCAAATAATATGTAAATTATGTGAACTACTTGTTAAATATAATTGTTAGAGTATTGATTTGGCATTCTACGGAAGGCGGCAAGGATAAGTGTTCGAGGAAAAAGCCCGTTTGAACCTTAGGAATAGATTAGGATACAAGTGACATGTCACTAGGATGGTTGAGCATCCGAACTCGTTGAGTTGAGTCCGAGTTCACTTATGGATGCGAATGTCCGAACTCGTTGAGTTGAGTCAGAGTTTGTGAGATGTAACTAGGCATCCGAACTCGTTGAGTTGAGTCCGAGTTCACTTATGGATGCAAGCGCCCGAGCTCGTTGAGTTGAGTCCGAGTTCGCTTATGGGCGGGTTACATGATTGCTTGATTGAATATGTGGCACTTATGTGCAAGTTATCCATGTATCCGAATTATATTCGATGTGTTCAACGGGTAAAGTTCTACTCAAATGGAGGAAAATTTGAGATGTAAAGAGGCGTATTGGTAAGTGATATGAAATGGATATTTTGGACAGGTATGTATTTAACCCTCGGGTTGAGTATTGATACAACCACGATAAGGTAATAAGATGATGAAGAATGCTTAAAAATGTGATATGTGTTTTAGTGATGTATGCTAATGTTGGTGGTATAACTGTTTGTTATGTTACTTATTATTTGCATATGAACTTACTAAGCATTTATGCTTACTCCTCCTTCTTACTCATTGTAGTTTTGGACAAGCCATTTCGAGAGTCGGGATAGGTCGAAGGCTCAGTCACACTATCCAGAAGATTTTTGGTAAATGGCTTGTAAATTTAAGTATGGCATGTATAGCAATATACCCATTTTGTGTAAATGATCTTATGGTATGGTTGTGAAATGGTTGAGGAAATGCTTGATAATGATAAATTATGAAAATGGTTAGTTTAGATTATGTTTGATGTTAAGGAAAACCATTAAGATACTTAGTGCATAAAAACTCATAAAAAGGATGAAATTTACCATAAACAGAATACCGCAGCAATACTAATGCGAGTTTGAAAATTTACTAAAAATCATAGAAATTGAATTTGGTGGTGAAATACATATCAAATTGAAGCTTATTATGTCTAGTTTCACATGAAACAAATGAAACAAGTAAAGGAAGTATATGTTAGAAGATATTTTAATTTTAGTGAAACAGAGTCATAGCAGTTTCTGAATCCCCTGTTCCTACTTTAGAAATTCACCATAAATTTTAAAGATATAATTAGGTGGTGTATTTTATATCCTCAGAATCCTTATTGAGTCTAGTTTTAGTATAAATAAACCTCATAGTCATATGAATTTTGTACAGAGAGAAATGTGGTTCGTAGTAAACAGAGGTCAGACCAGTCGAGTCTTGAAACAGGGGTAACTTTAACTAATAAACTGTACTAATTGGCCCAACCAAAAATTCTAGAAAAAAATTAGTAGATATTTTTATGAGTCTAGATTCAGGGAAAATTTACGGATCTTAATTTCGAGTTTTTTAACTCGAGATATGATTTTATTGTGACTGTGACGCAAGTAGCTTAAAAGCTGTGAATGTAGAAACAAATAATTCAAAGTTCTAAAATGTTAAACTAAGCTTAGTAACACCTCATACTCGACTCGTGACGGTCTCGGGTGTGGGGCGTTACATTTAATGGTATCGAGCAGGTTTAGTCGGTTCTCGGACTACGTGTTGTATGTACGGATTTTGCTATACATGCCATATGTATGAATTGTGATAGTGTGACGACTTGACCTTTTTAAATGAAATTTTTTATATAGTAAATGGATCCCGATCCAGTGTGGCGAGATGAAGTCTGAGTGTCGCCAGCTCGGTGATGGAGTAGCGCCGATTGAAAACCCACCCCTTTGTTGGTCGGGGAGGAGGGAAAGGGATTAGGAAGCCTTTCTCCAAATGATGAGTGCATGGTACCTTGAGTTCGTTAAATCGAACCCAAATGTACGTGTGATGACCCAAAATTGACCCTAGTCGGAAGGTGGTCTCGGGACCACAAAACCGAGGCATAAAATAATTAAAATTTATTTTGATGCCTATAATATGTGTGTGCTCATGTATGACATTTTATGATGATTGATTTAGTGTTATAAGGGTGAATTCCACAAGAAAGGACTTAGTAATGAACTTTGAAAGTATGATAGGAAATGTGTGATGACTAATTAAAGCATGCATGCAAAATAATGGACTTGCATGTCAAATTCCCCTTTATAGGTGGTGGCGGCCATGACAAGGGAGGATGGGCTAAACATGTCATGAAACATGTTTTGTTGGTGCATTAGGGTGAAATAATAAACAAAGGTGTATGGGTGATAAAAAAATGAAAAAAAAAATGTGTGTGAGTGTGGTAATCCCCCCCATTGCCGTGAGTTGTAGAGAAGGAAAGAAAAAAATTTTGTTCATCCTTTCTTTGAGCCAAAACTAAGGAAGAAGGAGGATTTTTGCTTCATGCTTGGTTTGGAAGAGATCTAGAAGGAGATTTGGCTAAGTTTGCATCAAGATTAAGGTATGTATGAGGTTGTGTTAGGAGTTTCATGCATGCTTTGGTTGCTAACTTGATGTGCATGTTAGCCATGGCTCAAATCTTTGTTAAGCCATGGAAATGGTATTTGGCCAAAGTTGTTATGGTGATAAAGCCATTGCATGCTAAGTGTGAAGCTTGATGATGATGCATGCAATGATGGATTGTCTACTCTTGAGTAAGATTTTGAGTTTTCTCTTTGTTTTATCATGATTGAAATTGAAAAGGAGCATGATTGTCATATTCGGCCATGATGCATTCTTGAGCATGATTCATGCTTCTTGCATGTTAGTTAAAAATTTGTGTTTTGGATGGCTATGGACACCTTGAAAATTGGCCATGCTCATATATGCATATATATGATTGCACATTATGTTTGGTTATGAACTAAGTGATGAATATATTGGTTTAAAGAAGAAAATGTGGAAGAATGCTTGTGAAATTGCAAGCACAATTGACCTAACACACATATAAGTGCTTGATGCTATATTATAAGTTTTGAGCCACAATGTGCAAAGCATTAATTAGTAAATTGCATGCTGTTTTTGTGAGGTATTAAGTGCAAAATTGACCTCAACATGTACATGAATATTCGGCCTTGGGTAGCCTATTGAAGGCCTTAGCATTTCCTTGATGCTCAAATAAATTGTATTGAATTGCTTGATGTAGTATAAAATGTGCATGACCATTGTGTATTCAAGCTAAAGAGTGGCCATATGACCATTTAAAATCCTTGTCATATTCGCCATAAGCAAGCACAATGAGGTTTTAATAAATTGAATTTGTTTGAATTAGCTCAAGAGCTAAGAGGGCCACAATTGGACAAGGGGAAGGAAAAGGTGATCGAATAGCCGAAAAAGCCGTTCGACAACATCCGAGGTAAGTCCTCAAGAAGTGACCTTACTTGAATTATGTAAGATGAAACATGGATGTGTATGATTATTGATCATGTGTGTATGAGTATTTGAATTCCACGGGCTAAGTCCGGCGAATATGCTAATGATTATAATTGTGTTTGAGCCTTAATGCTGAAAATGAAATATGTATGTCCAATGATTATTGATGTATGTGTGCATGAGAAATTGAATGATATCGGGCTAAGCCGAAGACAATTATGCTGAAATTTATATCCGGGTTAAGACCAAGGCAATTGTGCTAGTAGCTATATCCGGGCTAAGACCGAAGGCATTCGTGCAAGTTGTTAAATCCGGGCTAAGACCGAAGGCATTTGTGCAAATCGTGATATCCGGGTAAAGTCCGTAGGCCTTGGTGCGGGTTACCATAACCGGGCTATGTCCGAAGGCGATTGAGCGAGTACCGACATCCGGATAAACTCGAAGGTATGTGATTTGAAAATTATGAGCTTGCTGGAAAATTTCAGCTAATGCACTTGTGAAATTTCCCAATGATAAGGTAAATACGGTGTGTGTTTTTGCGCTAGGAGTAGCGTATGAATATCCGCTCCTATGATGGAAGCGAGTTATCGGCCTTAATGAAGCCGTTATTTGTGTATGAACATAAGAGTTGGGATGGTGAAGTAAGTATGATTATGTGAATGTGCATTAATGAAATGATGCATTTAACTATGTGAATGTATTGCTGTAATTAGAGTTGATTATATTCCTTGAGACTTACTAAGCATAAAATGCTTACTCATTGCTTTGGCTCTCGGTTTTCTAGATTTCGCTCGATAGCAATCGGATTCGGGATCGTTGAAGTCGAAGTCATCCACACTATCAAGCCTCCATTTTGGTATAAATTTTGGTTGAACTTGAGATGGCATGTATAGGACTACCTCTTGTTTGTTAAATATGTTGTAATGTAAGTATGTACGGCCATGCGAAAATGGCTCGAAAAGGAAGCATGAACTTAGACTAATTGTGGTTTGTATGTATATATTTGGTGTCATGATGTGGCTATGGATTGGAAATGGGAATGTTGGTCATATGATCAGCCATTGGCATGGTTAAAATGATCATATATGAACCTATGTATGGCAAGACTAGTTGGTTCATGGAGACTACCAAATAGGTAAGACCTACCTTAAAACAGATGCTGCCAGCTGCAGTGGCGTGAATGTGAAAAATCACCAAAATTCATAGGAATGGAATTAAATAGTGAATAAGATATGTAAATGAACCTTGATGAGTCTATTTTCTTATGGAAGAAACGAAATGGTCATAGGAGTTACAGGTTAAGAGATATTAAAGCTATTGTGAGACAGGGCCAGAATGGTTTCTGGGTTCCCTGTCGCAACTTTAAAATTTACTATAAATTATCCAGAAAGAATTAGGCGACATACCTTATATGTACAGATTCCATTTTGAGTCTAGTTTCATTTGAAACAAACGGCACCAGCATTAAAGGCCTGTACAGAGAGATATTCAAGTTATACCGCGCGAAGGTCAGAGCAGTCGATCCCTGTAACATGGGTGACTTTAACTAATAAACTGTACTAGTTGGCCCGACCAAAATTCTAGAAATAAATCCATGGATGGATATATGAGTCTAAATTCAGGAAAATTTACGAAACCAGTTTCCGAGTTGTGAAACTCGAGATATGATTTTTAAGGCGACGGTGATGCAGTCTTCCAGCCTGACTGGAAATGTCAAATTGGTGGGCAAACCATGTGAACTTGGCTTGTTAACCCCTCGTGTCCGACACCGGCAATGGTCTCGGGTTCGGGGTGTTACAATCGACCTCCCCACCTCCCCCAATTCCTCAACCTATGCCTCCAATGCCTCAAGGAGTGGATATGATAAAATTTCACAGAACCCCGTTGATAGAATTTGTAAACAAGGGTGAAGAATTTAGAGCAAATATTGATGATGATGCGAGAAAGCAGAGTTCTGGCTTGAAAATTCTATCCGGGTATTTGATGAATTATCTTGTACACCTGAAGAATGTTTGAAATGTGCTACATCTTTGTTGAGAGATTCAGCCTATAATTGGTGGAAGACTTTGATTTTGGTGGTACCGAAAGAGAGGTAACACAGGAATTCTTTCAAGAAGAGTTTCGGAAGAAATATATTAGTGAAAGATTTATTGATCAGAAATGTAAAGAGTTTCTTGAGCTGAAGCAAGGTAATATGACAATCTCAGAATATGAAAGAGAGTTTGTTCGATTAAGTAAGTATGCGGGGAATATGTTCCTCTGAAGCCAAGATGTCTTAAACGATTTGAAGGCGGGCTTAACGAAGACATTAAGGTATTTGTTGGGATCCTTGAACTAAAAGAAATGGTGGTACTTGTCGATCGAGCTTGCAAGGCTGAAGAATTCTTGAAGGAAAAGAAAAGGTAGAATCAAACACGAAATTGGAAGAAAAGACCAATGAGTAATGCACCCTCACAAACAAACCGGAAAGTCAAGAAATATGAATCCTCGTTCCCAAGTTTCAATTTGGGCAATCATATGGAAATTTTAAGAAGCGAAATGTGGGTCCTAAATCTCGGACTATACTGCGGCTAGTGTGGGAAATCGAGATTTGTTAAACCCGAGTGCCGGTGTGGTAGAAATCATTTTGGTCCGTCTTGAGCAAATGAATGTTTTCGATGTGGTTCTCCGGATCATTTTATTAGAGAGCGCGAGAGAGAGTGAGAAAGAAAAATTTGAGAATGTAAAAGCTAGTGGTGCGGACTCGAGGGAAGGTATCAGAAAAGTTGGAAGTCAAACAAGCGGTAAGAATGTAGCGAGAGATGCAGGTTAGACTGAAGGAAAGGCTCGGCTAGAACTTATGCTATTAAAGCGTGAAGATGCTTCCTCACCGATGTGATTACGGTACATTTCTCTCTATAATGTTAATGTTATTGCTTTGATTGATCCGGTTCTACTCATTCATATGTGTGCATGAAATTGGTGTCTAGTATGAATATACTGTTGAGAATCTGAATTTATGATTAGAGTGTCGAATCCGTTAGGCAAATGTGTATTTGTTGATAAAGTATGTAAGAAATGTCCTTTAATGATTCGGGATCATTACTTTCCGGTGACTTGATGTTGTTGCCGTTTGATGAATTTGATGTTATTTTGGGTATGGATTGGTTGACATTGCATGATGCTATAGTAAATTGCAAAGAAAAGGTTATAGAATTAAAGTGTGGAAATGGTGAAACTCTGCGGATTGAATCGGATAAATCGGAGGCATTGCCTAGTGTGATTTCTTCAATGTCGGCTCAAAGATATCGAGAAAGGGTTATGAAGCTTATTTGGCGTATGTAATTAATACAAAAGAAGTTGAAAAGAAAGTTGAATCGGTCTTGGGTTGTGTGTGAATTTGCGGACGTATTTCGGAAGAATTACTGGGTTTGCCTCGGTCGGGGAAGTAGAATTTGGTATTGATTTGATCTACAGGAATAGCTCCGATCTCGATTGCTCCATATAGAATGGCACCAATGAGTTGAAAGAATTAAAGTCGCAGATTGCAAGAGTTGGTGATAAAGGCTTTGTGAGACCGAGTTTTCACCTTGGGGTGCTCCGTGTTATTTGTGAAAAGAAGGATGGTTCTATGAGATTATGTGTTGATTATCGGCGGTTAAACAAGGTGACAATCAAAAACAAGTATCCGTTCTTAGAATTGATGATTTGTTTGATCGGCTAAAAGGAGCGACATGGTTTTCAAAGATTGACTTGAGATCTGGGTATTACCAAGCTGCGGGTAAAGGAGTCGGATGTACCTAAAAGCGCTTTTAGAATAAGGTATGGTCATTATGAATTTTTAGTTATGCCATTCGGATTGACAAATGCTCTGCTTGTGTTTATGGATTTAATGAATCGCATATTTCGGCCATACTTGGACAAATTTGTTGTGGTGTTTATAGATGACATTTTAATTTATTCAAAAGATGAGAGAACATCTTTGAGCATTTGAGGATAGTTTTGCAAACTTTGAGAGATAAGCATTTGTATGCTAAGTTTAGTAAAAGTGAATTTTGGCTCAGGAAGTTGGATTTTTGGGTCATATTGTTTGGTGATGGTATACGGGTTGATCCTAGTAAAATTTCAGCCATTGTTGATTGGAAACCACGAAAAACGTGAATCGAAGTTAGAAGTTTCTTGGGGCTAGCTGGGTATTATCGGCGGTTTGTAAATGGATTTTCTATAATTCTGCTCCTATAACTAGATTACTCGAAAGGATGTTAAATTTGAATGGACGGAAGAATGTCAACGAGTTTTGAAGAATTGAAAAAGTTATTAACAGAGGCACCGGTGTTAGTCTGACTGAATCGGTAAAGAATTTGTGGTGTATAGTGATGCTTCTCTAAATGGTTTGGGGTGTGTGCTCATGCAAGAAGGAAAAGTGGTGGCATATGCTTGAGGCGTTAAAACCTCATGAGAGGAATTATCCTACTCACGATTTGGAATTGGGCTGCGGTGGTGTTTGCTTTGAAAATTTGGCGACATTATTTGTATGGTGAAAAATGTCGGGTATATACCGACCACAAAAGTCTTAAGTACTTGATGTCACAAAAAGACTTGAATTTGAGACAACGAAGATGGTTGGAGTTGTTGAAAGATTACGAGCTTGTTATTGATTATCATCCGGAAAAGCGAATGTGGTTCTTGATGCTTTGAGCGAAAGTTGTTGTTTGCTTTGAGAGTTATGAACACTCGGTTGAAAGTGTCAAATGATGGTTCGATTCTAGCGAGTTAAGAGCAAAACCAATGTTTTACAAGAGATTTCGAAACTCGGAAAAATGATCAAGATTTGCTAGCCAAAAGAAAAGCAGTGTGAAGGCGACACGGGATCGATTTGAATTGGTTCGATGGGTGCTTAATGTTTAAAGATCGGATTTGTGTATCGAAGAATGAGGAATTGATTCAAAAGATCCTACTGAGGAAGCACATAGTGGTTATTTCTCGATTCATCCGGGTAGTACGAAAATGTATAATGACTTGAAGAAAATGTATTGGTGGAATGGAATGAAAAGAGATATATCGAGTTTGTGTCCAAATGCTTAATTTGTCAACGGTGAAAATTGAACACCAAGTACCTTGAGGATTACTCCACCTATTATGGTTCTGAATGGAAATGGGATCGATTACTATGGATTTTGTTTCGAGGATTGCCATTGACTCGGAAAGAAAGATGCCATCTGGGTAATAGTTGATGATTAACTAAGTCGGCTCATTTTATCCGATGCGTCTGAATTATTCTCTTAACAAGTTGGCTGAATCGTATATTAAAGAAATTGTTAGATTACGGAATACCATTATCGATTATTTGAGATAGAGATCCAAGGTTTACCTCGCGGTTTTGGCAAAAGTTGCAAGACGCGTTAGGTACAGTTAAATTTCGATCTTGCTTTTTATCCACAAACCGATGGACAATCGAGAGAGTAATTGATTCTTGAAGACATGCTCGGATGTTGTGTATTGGAATTTCAAGGAAGTTGGGAAAGATATTTGCCGTTGGTAGAATTTGCTTACAACAATAGCTATCGACGAGCTTGAAAATGGCACCTTATGAAGCATTGTATGGTCGCAAGTGTCGAACGCCTTTGTATTGGGTGAACTCAAGGAAAATCAGATTTATGGAGTTGATTTAATAAAAGCGAAGAAAAGTGAAGATAATTCGAGATTGTTTGAAAGTCGCTTGGATAGATGTAAATCTTATGCGAGACCTAAAGCGAAAGGACATTGAGTTTCAAGTTGGTGATAAGGTATTTTTAAAGTGTCTCCATGGAAGAAAGTCCTTAGATTTGGACGAAAGGGCAAGTTAAGTCCGCGTTTTATTGGACCGTATGAAATAATTGAAAAAGTTGGACCGGTAGCATATCGGCTAGCTTTACCACCCGAATTAGAAAAGATTCATGATGTGTTTCACGTATCTATGTTATGTCGGTATCGTTCAGATCCTTCACATATAATTTCACCGACAGAAATTAAACTGCGACCTGATATGACTTTTGAAGAAGAACCGATTAAGATTTTAGCTCGAGAAGTCAAACAACTAAGAAATAAAAGTGTTGCACTTGTGAAAGTGTTGTGGCAAAAGCATGGGGTAGAAGAGACTACATGGGAAACTGAAGAAACTATGAGAAACCAATACCCACATCTGTTTACCGGTAAGATTTTCGAGGATGAAAATCTTTAAAAGGGAGGGAGAGTTGTAATATCCTAAATTAGGGCTTAATCGGAATAGTGGTTTCGTGACCACAAATTCGAGATAGAAATAATTATTTTACAATGATTTTGATGTTTATGATATGATTGCATGATTGTGTGAAAATTTCGTGATGAAATTCTATGCCTAAAGTGCTTAAATTGAAAGTAGGGACTAAATCGAATAAGTTGCAAAACTTGCATTCTAGAAGTTTTTAGTATGAAATTGTTTTGGAATATTAATGAGGAGGTCTTAAATAGCAATTTTACCAATTTTAAGTTCATGGAAAAAATTAGGACATGGAAGGAATTTTGGAAAGTTTAGTAGTAAGGGTATTTTGGTCATTTAGTTATTAAAATGAATTAAAAACAAAATTAAAAGCCAATTTTGTCCATCTTCTTCATTAGGCCGAAATTTCAAGGGTTCTCCATAGCTAGGGTTTGTTTCAAGCTTCCAAGCTCCATAATCAAGAAAGGCGTGGAATCGACCTCAATCGAGGAAAAGAAAAGATTGTGGACTAAATTGCAAAATCTTTGTATTTTGGTACCAAGGTAAGTTCATGTGTAAATAATGTAGCATAATTGTTATTTTAAGTTATTGATATTAATTATGTGTTATGCTGAATTTTATTATGAAATGTATGCTTTGTGGTTAATTTCAAATAATATGTAAATTATGTGAACTACTTGTTAAATATAATTGTTACCGAGTATTGATTTGGCATTCTACGGAAGACGGCAAGGATAAGTGTTCGAGGAAAAAGCCCGTTTGAACCTTAGGAATAGATTAGGATACAAGTGACATGTCACTAGGATGGTTGAGCATCCGAACTCGTTGAGTTGAGTCCGAGTTCACTTATGGATGCGAATGTCCGAACTCGTTGAGTTGAGTCCGAGTTCGTGAGATGTAACTAGGCATCCGAACTCGTTGAGTTGAGTCCGAGTTCACTTATGGATGCAAACGCCCGAGCTCGTTGAGTTGAGTCCGAGTTCGCTTATGGGCGGGTTACATGATTGCTTGATTGAATATGTGGCACTTATGTGCAAGTTATCCATGTATCCGAATTATATTCGATGTGTTCAACGGGTAAAGTTCTACTCAAATGGAGGAAAATTTGAGATGTAAAGAGACGTATTGGTAAGTGATATGAAATGGATATTTTGGACAGGTATGTATTTAACCCTCGGGTTGAGTATTGATACAACCACGATAAGGTAATAAGATGATGAAGAATGATTAAAATGTGATATGTGTTTTAGTGATGTATGCTAATGTTGGTGGTATAACTGTTTGTTATGTTACTTATTATTTGCATATGAACTTACTAAGCATTTATGCTTACTCCTCCTTCTTACTCATTGTAGTTTTGGACAAGCCATTTCGAGTCGGGATAGGTTGAAGGCTCATCACACTATCCGGAAGATTTTTGGTAAATGGCTTGTAAATTTAAGTATGGCATGTATAGCAATATACCCATTTTGTGTAAATGATCTTATGGTATGGTTGTGAAATGGTTGAGGAAATGCTTGATAATGATAAATTATGAAAATGGTTAGTTTAGATTATGTTTGATGTTAAGGAAAACTATTAAGATACTTAGTGCATAAAACTCATAAAAAGGATGAAATTTACCATAAATAGAATACCGCAGCAATACTAACGCGAGTTTGAAAATTTACTAAAAATCATAGAAATTGAATTTGGTGGTGAAATACATATCAAATTGAAGCTTATTATGTCTAGTTTCACATGAAACAAATGAAACAAGTAAAACAAGTAAAGGAAGTATATGTTAGAAGATATTTTAATTTTAGTGAAACAGAGTCATAGCAGTTTCTGAATCCCCTGTTCCTACTTTAGAAATTCACCATAAATTGTAAAGATATAATTAGGTGGTGTATTTTATATCCTCAGAATCCTTATTGAGTCTATTTTTAGTATAAATAAACCTCATAGTCATATGAATTTTGTACAGAGAGAAATGTGGTTCGTAGTAAACAGAGGTCAGACCAGTCGAGTCTTGAAACAGGGGTAACTTTAACTAATAAACTGTATTAATTGGCCCAACCAAAAATTCTAGAAAAAAATTAGTAGATAGTTTTATGAGTCTAGATTCAGGAAAATTTACGGATCTTAATTTCGAGTTTTGTAACTCGAGATATGATTTTATTGTGACTGTGACGCAAGTAGCTTAAAAGCTGTGAATGTAGAAACAAATAATTCAAAGTTCTAAAAATGTTAAACTAAGCTTAGTAACACCTTATACTCGACTCCGGCGACGGTCTCGGGTGTGGGGGCGTTACATTTAGTGGTATCAGAGCAGGTTTAGTCGGTTCTCGGACTACGTGTTGTATGTACGGATTTTGCTATACATGCCATATGTATGAATTGTGATAGTGTGACGACTTGACCTTTTAAATGAAATTTTTTATATAGTAAATGGATCCCGATCCATTGTGGCGAGATGAAGTCTGAGTGTCGCGCCACTCGGTGATGGAGCGTACGACCGAAACCCACCCCTCTTGTTGGTCGGGGAGGAGGGAAAGGGATTGGGAAGCCTTTCTCCAAATGATGAGTGCATGGTACACTGAGTTCGTTCGTACGAACCCAAATGTACGACCTCCCCCACCTCCCCCAATTCCTCAACCTATGCCTCCAATGCCTCAAGGAGTGGATATGATAAAATTTCACAGAACCCCCGTTGATAGAATTTGTAAACAAGGGGCTGAAGAATTAGGTGGTGTATTTTATATCCTCAGAATCCTTATTGAGTCTAGTTTTAGTATAAACAAACCTCATAGTCATATGAATTTTGTACAGAGAGAAATGTGGTTAAGTAGTAAGCAGAGGTCGACCATCGAGTCTTGAAACAGGGTAACTTTAACTAATAAACTGTACTAATTGGCCCAACCAAAAATTCTAGAAAAAATTAGTAGATATTTTTATGAGTCTAGATTCAGGGAAAATTTACGGATCTTAATTTCGAGTTTTGTAACTCGAGATATGATTTTATTGTGATTGTGACGCAAGTAGCTTAAAAGCCGTGAATGTAGAAACAAATAATTCAAAGTTCTAAAAATGTTAAACTAAGCTTAGTAACACCTCATACTCGACTCCGGCGACGGTCTCGGGTGTGGGGGCGTTACAATGCTCACACAAAGTTTGCTTGTATCTATAACTGTAACCATAGCTATAATGCTTACACGAGTTGTGGGTCTGGATGTAAAGCTACACAATGCTGTTCACACGAGCTATGGAGAATCCGCAACAAATGCAAGACCTCAGCCATCGGTAGGTCATCCAAAACTAGCACCCGAAGCTATATAACCCCTAATGGAATGTCATTTGTATCCTAAGTATTCACGAAGTTTAAACGGGACACATTACATATCCAAATCCTTTATATTCAATCTATTATACCTTGTCAAATATACATCTAGAAATTCACGTTTTCAAACACAATCATCAAATTAATTAACATTATAATTTAATCCAAGTCACTAGTTAACATTTAACAATCAACTAGAGCTATATAAAGCACAACATTAATAAACAATTTAATTAATATAACAATTAAAAAATTTAATCAATATAAGAACTTACCTATACAAAAACAATTACTAACACAAATTGACGACTACTTTGCTACTTTGGCTTTTTTGTGATTTGATTCATACTTATAAGTCCTTTTATTATCAATTTAAAAAAATTACCCCAATATTTTACCTTTTATGCAATTTAGTCCTTAAACTCGAAACTTGCAAATTAACCACATTTAACCACCATTCATGCTAGCTGAATTTCCTAGGGTTTCTAATCAACCCATATTTATCACCATTTCAAAAATATTTCCATAGAGTTTTACTATTTTAAAAAATAAATCCTTAAACATTAAAATTACTAAAAACCAGTTAACAAAATAACTATAATTAGCTATCAAATTCATGAATTGATCAAATAAGTTCACAAACACACCTACATTATTCAAAATTTTAATAATTTTATAATTGAACCCCCGTGTTAGCTAGATTAAACTAAAATGACTTAAAAAACCATAAAAATCATTAAAAATGGAATCAAAATCACTTACCATGCATGAACAAATGTTGACCGAAGCTTTCTAAATTCTCTAATGGAGGATTAAGCTATGGGAAAAATAAAGGAAGAAGATGATAGCTCTTTTCCTAATTGTTTTTCTCATAATAATTACCCTTTTACCATTTTACCCTTATTAAATATACTTAAATTCAACAAAACCTTGTCCATAATTGTCCACTATCTAATTATATAGTTTCTTTACACACTTAGTCCATTAATTTACATTTTACATTCCATTACTATTTAACACATTTACTTAATAGAAACTAACTTTTACATCTTTTACAATTTAGTCCTTTTTACTAAATTAATTGTCTAAACATTGAAATTTCTTAACCATGTTTAAATACGACTCTATGAAATACTCACAAATATTAAATAAATAATATTTACTGGCTCGCTTGTCAAAATTATGGTTTCGAACGAGCTGTTACAACTCAAGTATGGGATGATTACAAATGAAGGGGAATGCCTCTATTTATAATTGTGCTCCTCCAGATCTAACAATACAACTTACTTTACATCGATGTTTGAGATTAAAGCTTATCTATAATTGAGATTCTTAAGAGATTTACATGATCCCTTAAAATTACAAAATCAAATCTTATTAGATTACATATATTGAAAGATTACTTTCCATATTCACTAATGTAGCTTTAATTTTCCTTAAGTGCTTCACTCGGTCACCAATGCTTCAAATAGATAGACTTCTCCATATGTTCCACAAATTGAGACAGTTCAAGTGGGTCGAATGAGCTTCATTTAATCAATTGACCTTCATTGGACGCTCTTTGTGAATTAGTCACGGGCTTTGATCCACAACTCATGACAGGGACAATGACTAAAATGTTATAACATGATAATGTTAGTGACTAAATTGTAATAAGTGAAAGTTCAATAACAAAAGCATAATATTAACCAAACATAAATGACTATTTTGTAATTTATCAAAAAGAAGAAGCAAAACTATTAAATTTATATAGCATAAATTACAAATATATGAAAATTTATACAAAAACAAAATATTCTAAAATCTCTTCCTTCTTATAACTTTAAGAATCAGACTATATCCTATAATCTTCAAAGTTGTATATATTTTATGTAGGGAGAAATATTAAACTATACATGAACTTTGATTTAATGTGAAATATTATACATGAATTTTGATTTTGTGTGATTTTATATATTAAATTTTGATTTGATTAAATTTTTAGAAATTACTAATAATATGATCAAATTAGCACTTTTTACGTTAACAAATTACATAACAAACTATTATATTAATCCAATATGAAAATAAATATATGTATTTATTTTTTTAAATGTGTACAATTGAATCAAACTCAAAGTTTCATGTATGGTTTTTTACCCAATAATCTAGAAAAATTAATTACCAAAATAGGCACACTAGATTTATTTACGGAAATAGGCATACGCTATAGTGTCTCGTCGGTGTTGCTTGACACATCGGCAACACCACCCATTTCCCTCCAATCATTTTGTCATTATTACTTAAAAAACAATTTTTTTGTGTCGTTATTGTGTTTAGCGACATCGGTATATATTTTTTAAAAATATTTAAAAAATACGGGTATATCAAGTTTTAAAAAAAATGAAAAAAATATATTTTCTAATGGTGTCACTATCGTGTCTAAGCGACACCGCTACTTACCTGGTAGTCAAAGGAAAAATAAAGAGAAAAAAAAAAGCTAAAATCTAAAAAAAATAGAATAAAAAAGTTGAAATTGAAAAGAAAAGGCATGGGAGCCATGTCCGTATACGTTCGCAGCAGGTCATCAGGCTGATACCGCCTGGACGATCACGGGTTCCTATGTCCTTTCTTTTTTTCATTTTTTATTTTTGTTTTTTTTTTTAGATTTCAACTTTATTTTCGATCGTCGGGTAAATAGCGATGCCACCTGACATGACGGTGACACTATTATAAAATATATATTTTTCTTTTTTTAAATCTGGTATACTTGTATTTTTTAGGTATTTTTAAAAAATACATACTGGTGTCGCTTGACATAGTGGCGGCACTAATTTTTTTTTTAAAGTAATGATGGCAGAATGATTGGGAAGAAAAATGGATAGTGTCGTCGGTTTGTTAGGCAGCGTTGACGAGACACTGTAACATATGCCTATTTTCGTAAATATTTTTTGGTGTACCTATTTTGATAATTAATTATTTTTTCACATTATTGTGGTAAAAAAGCCTCCATGTCTATACCTATAAATCGTAATCCAAATTTTATGTATATAATTATACTAAATCAAAGTTTATGTATTAAATTACACATGAAAACAATGTATAAAATTAATATTTATCTTTTTCTATGTATTGTAATTATATTTAAATAAATTTAAATACATTAATTATATATGTTTTCGACATTAATATATTGTTTTTATGTAAAGATTAGTTTTAAATGATTTTTTTAGTATCATATTTATGTCTTCCAATGCTGTTGTGACAAAATTGCTACGTCTACATCAGGCCAGCTGCAGCCTACTCTTTGTCTTCTGCAGTCTGCTTCCACTGTTTTCACTCTTTTCTCCCTCTTCCATGGCCACGTTTAAATCATCTTTACCTCAACATTTCCTCTTCTCACTTCATTTCTTGAGCAAACAAAAGATATCTTGAAATTGGCTCTTCTTTTAGGAAACTAAGTAACTCGTGATAATGTCTGGTTATTCCTTCTTAAACGATCAGCTGTCGAAACGCACCTCTATTTTCAGTTTGCAATTATGGGTTGTTCTTGGAATCTGCGTTGGAACTGCTATAGTCATCGTTCTCTTCCTTATTTCCCTTTGTATCACTTGTAAACGCCAAAACAAAGCAACCCGCAGCAGCAACAACGTTGTTAAGCCTATTCTTAACTCCAGTATCCCCATCGCTTCTAAGGAGATTCAAGAAATCCGCGTCGAACCGTCCCATCATTCTAACCCTGTCCTACTTCCGGAATCCGACCCTGTATTGATTCTTCATCCGGAAGAAGGCAGCGGCGATGTTTCTAGGTGCAACGGCATTCACATTGAGATAGGGAAGGATCATAAGGTAGCGTCTCCAGAGCGTGGATCCGGGTCGGGTCACGGGTCAGGTGAGGCCCGGTGTAGTGATCAAGGGATGACAGTTAGGGCTGTTCCGGAAGTTTCCCACTTGGGGTGGGGACATTGGCATACATTGAGAGAGCTTGAGGAGTCTACAAATGATTTTGCGGCGGATAATGTGATTGGTGAAGGGGGCTATGGAATTGTTTACCGTGGAGTTTTGGAAGACAATAGCAAAGTTGCTGTCAAGAATCTGCTAAATAATAGGTAAAAAGGCTACCCTTTTTTGAGGTTAAATTTAAGCTCTTTAATGCATTTGTTGTATTAGTGTAACTTTTTGAGAAAAGCATGGAGTTCTGTGTTGGGGGAAACTTGACTTTTGTTTTCGATTTTCTTCTTGTATTTTCTTTTAGGGGTCAAGCTGAAAAGGAGTTTAAGGTTGAAGTGGAAGCAATTGGGCGTGTACGGCATAAGAACTTGGTGAGATTACTTGGTTATTGTGCTGAAGGAGCTCACAGGTACGTACGTACTCTCTGTTTTTTGTTGCATTTTGATCTTAATTTGCTGCATTGGAAGTTTGGATTTTATGTTAAAACTTGCAACTTTTACAATTGTGAAACTTCAGCATCATGCTAGGATTTGCTAACATACTTAATTTGGTGGTCATAGGATGCTTGTTTATGAGTATGTTGACAATGGGAATTTAGAACAATGGCTTCATGGAGATGTGGGACCTTGCAGCCCTTTGACATGGGAGATCCGTATGAATATAGTGCTTGGAACTGCGAAAGGGTAAATTTTCAGTTAACAGAAAATGGTAACCGAACTTGAATTGTCCTTCGTGTTCTTCCCCATGTTTGTTGAGAATGTTGTTGTTTGCAAAAACTGAAATTTAGGTTGGCATATCTGCATGAGGGACTTGAACCTAAGGTTGTTCATCGTGATATCAAGTCAAGCAACATTTTGCTTGATAAGCAGTGGAATCCAAAAGTATCCGACTTTGGCCTTGCCAAGCTCTTGGGGTCTGGGAGGAGTTATGTGACCACTCGTGTGATGGGAACATTTGGGTTGGTCGAACTTCTGTTAGCGAACATATTCATGGTTATCTAATGTTTTCATATGGTCATCTGATATACTAGTACTGCCTCTGTTTTGTAGATATGTGGCTCCTGAATATGCTAGCACAGGCATGCTAAACGAGAGAAGTGATGTATACAGCTTTGGCATTCTTCTTATGGAAATAATTTCAGGAAGAACTCCGGTGGATTACAGCCGGCCTCAAGGAGAGGTTTGTAGGCCTTAATTAAGTCAATTGATAATATTATCCTATGATTCAAAGCTTGATGGCTTTCTTGGTCTTTTATTCTTGTAATAAGTATGCAATTTGTTCCAACTTTCAGGTAAATCTAGTCGAGTGGATTAAATCAATGGTTAGCAACAGGAATGCAGAGAGTGTTTTGGATCCCAGGTTACCAGAGAAGCCTTCTTCCAGAGCACTGAAGCGAGCCCTTTTAGTTGCTTTACGCTGCGTGGACCCAAATGCTCAGAAAAGGCCTAAAATGGGGCATGTAATTCATATGCTAGAAGCCAATGAGTTCCCGTTTAGAGATGTAAGTTGACGTAACATTAGTTCTGAATTTTAACTTGTTTCTGTTAGATTATTTTGTACAATATTTTGTTCCATGTGTTTTACTAGATGTTTCTTTTGTTAAGCAATTTGTTTCGCATGTTCAAATTGCTTGGGTTGACAAGAGTGCATATTTCATCATGTATAATGCAACATCATTATTAGTTTCATTATTGATGAGAAAATCAAGAGAAGATTAGCAATTTTCAATGATGCTCAAGTTTAATTGCTAAATGAAACATTTTTTTACTAGGAACATTCATGTTCCGCTGGAATCCATTGGATGATATTTTGGTCCAGATGTGTTTAAGAAAAATGCTTTTGCAAAGTCAAAATTTATCGAACATATTAATTGTGCCTAAACTTGTCGACGTTATTCTGCCACATGTCACTTTTCTTTCTACATTTAAATTTCAGGAACGCAAAGATGGACGGGAGAACATGCGCTCACTACGAGATGATGTAAAGAATAGATTGACTGACAAATGTGTAAACGAATCCGGTGATAGTAGTGGGTATGAAAGTGGTGCCCAAACTAATAGATCGTTATGGAGAAAACAAGAATCCTAAGAGCAATAAATAGCCATTCAAACTCAGGTTAAGGTGAATTCACACATCGTCTTTAGCTATTTGTTTCCATGGAGAGCCAGCATAGGTAAACACCACTTCAACCTCTGTGTATATACAATACATGTCATCTTTAAATGCAATATTTTTTTGTTTTTATTTTTCAAAGCTCAGTATCTTCAATTGGTATATAATCGATGTATGCATTACCGTTTCTTGCTATATAGTTTCAGCTGGTAATATGATTAATCATGTTCTTGGCCATGCTGCCATGTTGCTTCTTTCAGGTCTATAATTTGGTTCATTAGTTGTTAGATAAACAAAACCCGTCTCATGTTCCTCGAGCTTTGACAATGATAATTATATGTCATATAATCTAGTATTGAAGCTGGGATGCTTGAATTATTAGAATCGAAGGTCATAGTAAAAATATCAGAGTATACAAATGTCAGTTGCTAACATATTGGGAGGTCAGAGGGTGATGAATTGTAACATAGGGGTCCTACAACTCACATGTATCTGCATTGCATGACCATCCGCGTTTTAAAGGGTGTGGGGACTTTGCTTGCGACGGGAGCAAACCTTGACAACTAAAAAGGGAGGTGGAAACATTGGCGCTTTCCTTCATAATAGTTAGATGTGCTATAATGTTACTTGAATATGACGTGTGTGTCACAATCCATCGTATTGTGTTTGCTTAACGTAAATTTACTCTTCTTTTCTATTATTTTGTTTATGGCCCAGTTCTTGTAATAATTGAGGCTTAAATCCTAGCATTCCAACAACGGAAAGCTGTTTGAACTCTGAGTTACAAAGTGGAGTAGATCAACTTTTTTAACAGAGTGAGTATTACAGCTTCAAAATCTACTAACGGTAAGATGCATGCAATGATGCAAGCAATGATGCAAATATCTTATAATTTTAGTGGTAATCAGGCTTTAATAATTGCAATTTAAGGCGGATTTAGAAAATATGGCTCACATCCATGCAACACAGGGTGTATAGGTACATAGAATTAATGTTGCAATGAAACCGTGACCAAGTTGTGACCACTTTGCACTTTTTTCCTTTAGAAAAAAGAAAGAGCTTATTATTCGTAATATGTATGTAGCTTGCGCCTAGCTTGATTATGTGAAGTTGTACTTGCTCAAAATATAGTCCTTGATTTTAAGACGGTTTACATAGAGAACAGTTAACATTTCGTGTATTGAATACTTGGCTAAACTACACAATTGGACACATAACTTTCATAAGTTTTCATTTTGGACACTAGAAATAAAAATTTGCAAATTGGGCACTGCCATTAATAACTGTTTTCATTTTAGTTACCCGAGTTTAAGAAGTTTTCATTTTGGTTACCCTGTTAATTTAATGTTATTGTACACTCATTTTAATCACTTGATTGTAATAAGTTTTCTTTTTGATCACTTGTTGATTTTTTAAAAATTGAAAACGGTTGTTAACGGCAGTGCTCAATTTGTAATTTTTTTTTTTTAGTGTTCAAAATAAAAATTTATAAAAGTTGAGTGACTAACTGTGCAGTTTATCTTAAATACTTTATATCTTATTCAAGGGTAAAATAGTTAAAATGTTTTTTTATTTATTTGTAAGTTATGCTTATAAAAACTAACAAAGTGTGACATTAAACATTTTTGGTATGTCTATTGACGATGGATATCTACTTTTGACTAAAAAAGTAAAATAATTAAGGAAATTTTATTATTTAAAAAAATTATATTTGATACATTGAGGATTCATACATTGATAAAGCTTTGTTGTTCATAAAATCTCATACCTAGTGAAAGGGATGGGAGATCTCTATTTTGCTATAACACATGTAAAATAAGGTAAAAAAAGAAGAAGACAATATTAACGATGAAAAAATATAAGATTGTGAAATTGTAATGAGATTAAACAACTCCTCTCAGTCACAAATATTATTGAGGTATAAGATTTTAATGACCATCAAAGCTTTTACCAATACACAATGAGGGAGGAGAGAATTATAAAAAGAAAAATTAAGGCCAACCATTCCCAAACTTCTCATGGAAATGCCGACCATTCCCCAGGATTACATTTTGTCGACAACCCCTTTCTTTAACACCATTCTCAATCTTCAATATCTTTCAAGTTTCAGAAACGCCCAAAAATATGGGCCAAATTGCTGTTGCTTTCTTGCAAGTTTTGGTCTCCAAAACGACCCCATATTGTACCAATTATTCAAGTACTTGGATTGCCACCAACTATGAAGACACTTTGCTTCTAAATTCTGAATTAATTGGCCCGTATTTCCCCCTGTTTCACTTTTTCATTGACTTGCAAGTTGTAAGGACCATGAAATTAGAAATAACACAGAACTTGTTCTATCTTAGCTCTGCCCCACCACAAGCAAGATCGATTTTGATAGATAAGGCCTTTACAAAATTTTCTTGTTTGGATATCTTTCAGACAATTCACAAGCTCCCACGCATCCTATTTCCCTATATAAGCTTTACAAAATTCATCATCATCATCATCTTCCCAAATTCCGATCTCTACCATGGCAGCTCATCATATCAATCTCCTGTTTATTTGCCTTTATTTTAGTCTATCATTCATCTTTACAAAGCAGGTACAAGCCGATAACTATATCATTCACATGGACCACTCTGCCATGCCCAAAGCTTTTGCCGGCCGCCAAAGCTGGTACTTGGCTACACTTTCATCTTTATCTGCTAACTTGAGAGCTAACACCAATTCAACCATCCCCACTGCTGAACTTCTCTATAGTTATAACCATGTTATCCAAGGTTTCAGTGCGAGTCTCACTCTGGCTCAGCTTGAGGCCTTGAAAAACTCTCGGGGGTATGTTTCGTCCATTAGAGACAAAACTGTGAAGCTCGATACTACTTATTCTTTCAAGTTTCTTGGCTTGAGTTCCGATGCCGGTTTGTGGCCGGCGTCGGGTTTCGGCAAAGATGTTATTATTGGGCTGATTGATACCGGGGTTTGGCCGGAAAGTGAGAGCTTTAATGATGATGGAATGAATGATGTTCCATTGAGATGGAAAGGGAAATGTGAGAGTGGTACCCAATTCAACTCTTCACTCTGCAACAAAAAGCTCATAGGTGCAAGGTCTTTCAATAAAGGCTTGATTGCCAACAATCCTAGTATCACCATCGCAATGAATTCTCCACGGGACACTGCAGGACATGGGACTCATACATCATCAACTGCGGCTGGAACATATGTGGGAGATGCTTCATACTTTGGATATGCCCAGGGAACTGCTAGAGGAATGGCTCCAGGGGCTCGAGTTGCCATGTATAAAGCTCTTTGGGATGAAGGCTCATATACGACCGATGTAATTGCTGCCATTGATCAAGCGATTAATGACGGTGTTGATGTTCTTTCCTTGTCATTTGGCTTGGATGAGCTTGAATTGTATGAAGACCCCATAGCAATAGCCACATTTGCTGCTATAGAGAAGAACATTTTCGTTTCTACATCTGCAGGAAATGAAGGCCCAGATTTAGAGACCCTACATAATGGAACCCCTTGGGTTTTAACTGTGGCTGCCAGTACAATGGATCGATCCTTCGGCGCAAGTTTAAGCCTTGGAACCGATGGTTATGTCAGAGGAGCTGCTCTTTATCCTGGGAATTTTTCTTCAACCCAATACCCAATTGTTTTCATGGACAAATGTGATAAAACCAAAGAGTTGAAGAAACTTGTGGGAATGATTATTGTTTGCCAAGATCCAGGCAAGGAAGATTCCCTCAATGACCAATTTAGCAGCATTCAAGTGGCGGGGAATGTAGCTGGTGTTTTCATAACAAATAGTACCCTCTTGGATATATTCACTCAAAGCCCTTTCCCAGCCATTTTCCTGGAACAAAAAGATGGCGATATTGTCGTCGATTACATTAAGACCAATAAAAACCCAAAAGCCAGCATTGAGTTTAAAACAACATTTCTGGGCTCCAAACCCTCACCCACTGTAACTAGTTATACATCTAGAGGACCATCCTATAGTGCTCCATCGGTCCTCAAGCCTGATATTATGGCCCCTGGTGACTCAATCCTAGCTGCTTGGCCGCTAAATATCGGAGTGGCTCGTTTGAATGACGATATGTTGTTTAGTAGCTTCAATTTACTTTCGGGAACATCCATGGCATGCCCCCATGTAGCAGGAATTGCAGCACTCCTGAAAGGGGCACATCCGGATTGGAGCCCCACAGCGATCCGATCAGCCTTGATGACTACGTCGGATCCCATCGATAACACCGGCAATCCTATCGAGGATATCGGTACTAATCTCCAACCGGCCACTCCACTAGCAATGGGAGCTGGCCATATCAATCCCAACAAAGCGCTTGACCCCGGGCTCGTATACGATGCTACAGTCCAAGATTACATCGACTTTCTTTGCGGTCTAAACTTTACACCACAACAAATAAAAACCATCACAAAATCATCTTCAAGCAACTGTTCCAACCCTTCTTTAGATCTCAATTACCCTTCTTTTATAGCATATTTCAATGACAGGAATGTGAAACCGGATTCCAACACAGTGAAGGAATTTCAAAGAACAGTGACTAATGTTGGAGAAGGAAGCTTCATCTACAAAGCAATTTTGACAGCAATGAAGGGAGTTAAGGTAAATGTGGAGCCAGACACGTTGGTCTTCAAGGAAATAAACGAGAAGAAAAGCTTCAAGTTGAGCATTGAAGGTCCAAGACAGCTTGATAAGACTGTGTCTTTTGGTTATCTCATTTGGGAAGACAGCCAACGAAAACATGTTGTTAGAAGTCCCATTGTTGCCACAAGCTACAAGATCGACAAATGACAAAATCGTTTTCAATCATGGTCTTGACTACAAATTCTATATACTAAATCTATTTAATTTTTTAAAAAAATCTTTTATATATTTGTAAGATATCTGTTTGGTTCAATTTAGTAATTTTTACTGTCGTTAAACAATTTTAGACTGTTACAGCTTTAATAATTTATATGATGTTTATCAAAGGAGGAAAAGAAAGACCCAAGAGTAGAAACTTCAGACAAAAACAAAAAACTGGAACCAATTAAAATCAAGACTTTGGTGACAATAATTAATAGTAATAATCAAGTGGGTGTTAGTTAGTTGCTTGTCTGGAGGTCGTTTATTTTATGTTATCCTATTCCATGCATGGCTATTTTGACAATCGTGTTTAAAAAGGAAGAAGAAAAAGCACACAAAACAAAAAGCTAGGAAGAGTGAAAAATTGTGCAACTAAAAATAATTAAGATTGTTGTTATGATTAGTGACTTCTTTAAGACTGTTGGATGGTCTGATATGACACTGTTAGCCTATGTAGTCATTGGACCCAACCTAACATAAAATTGTGGGGTATTTTCTATAAAATTCTTTGTTTTCTACCTTCTTTCAATACCTTAACGTTTGGGACAATTCAATATCGACCCAAAGCTTTAGAAATCATAATGATAAAAATTTAACAACATTTGGGACACTATACTTTAATGAGATCGTTAATTTTAAATAAATATAAATAGTTTTATGTTTTAATGAAACAATTTTTTTTTTAATATACTATTTCCATTCATAAAAAGTTCTTATATGCAACAACTCTTTGATTCAAATTAAGAAAAAGACTACTAATTTTGATGTATGCATATGGGAGACTAAAGAGATATTATCATTGATAATCGAATTCAGTAAAAGTATTATGCGGAAATTACATTTTGTTTTTTTTATTATAATTTTATATGTTAGATTAAAAGTAAATTTATTTTTTATTAAAAAGTACATTCATTTTATTGTTAAAAGTTGGTCCATGTACATCAGCATGAGATACCCGTGACACAACATGTGTCATTTTTTGTTTATTTTATCAACCATACCAATTTTTAATAGTAAAATAGATGAAATTTTAACATAAAAGATCATTTATCCTTTAATCTAATATATAAATACTAAATTATCTATTTTTAAATAGAGAGGGCAAAGTACAAATTGACTCTTACTACAAAAGTTTCTATAATAATTTTATCCACCATATTGTAATATAAGACTTTGTTTTGATTTTATAATGTAATTCTAATGCTTTAATATTAAACATGTTCATGGGTTGAGTAGCTCACGTGGTATGGTAAATCCAACTCAACTTGGGTTGAACTTTGACAAGTATTTTATAATTTGGATTGCCTTAACCCGAATTTAATTTAAATAATTATTTTTAAAAAAATAAATTTAATTATAAAAATATATATAATTAATAATTTATTAATTTTTAAATAATAAAACAGACTTTTTAAGCGGGTAAAGCCGAAAACGGACTAAAACTGGGAATTTTTTTATTTTTATTTTTTGAAACCGAACCCAATCATCAACACAGAGGTAAACAAAAAATCTTATAAATTTCAGGTAGGATTTTTTGCCGCGTTTCTGGGTCCACCATTGTTGAGAATTTAGGTTCACGCTGAGGAGTTGTAAAGGGAAAAGTTAAAATTGCAGTTGAAGAGTGAGGATAGGTAACAAATGTTTCATTACCTGCTACTTTATTATGTCATCAAATAAATATTTCAGTTAAGATTATGAGATGAATGAAACGTAGAGATTTCATTCTTCCAAGCTTTTTTCTTAAAACTCTAATTTAATGAACCCAACAATCAGAGTCTGATGAAATGATAGGCGACGTATACAACGGTGATAGGAAATACAGACACTCGGGTTGAATTAGACGAAGCCATTAAACCAGGTGACCAAAAATAAAAAGCCTCTCTGCCTATGATGGCTTCGAAAATATCCTATGAGAATGCAGCCTACATTGAAACCAGTCACCAATTTGGAAGGTACGTATTTACATGCATGCTCTCTATTCATGTTTAACATATGTATCAAATGCATATCTAAACATGGGCTTTTTTATTAAAAAAAAAAATCTAATTTTCTGATTATTTATAAAAAGGATTCACTTTGAAAATTATGTATGTAAATAACTCGTTTTGAACAATAAACGTCAGTAATGCCATTGCCATTAATATTACCACCTCTAGTTTAAAAATAAAAAAAAATGGTGTCGCTGTTACGATTAACGGTACCGAATTGAAGTATATTATATAAAACGTTTAAAGACCATATGAAGCAATTATTACCCTTTGGATAAAAAAGGGGCGACGCCATTCTTCCTGATGGCACCAGTTAAATGCTTTTAAACTTTTAATCTATTTACATGTTAGGTTTACCTCTTTTTGAAATTAAATTTAAATAGTACTTAACAATATAAGAATAACATACCTTCACACGCCTTATTCAGATGTATCTCATAAATAATTCACTTATCCTTCACTTTTATTATGGTATAAAAATTTAGCCTTCAAAAAAATAGTATAAAAATATGCATCTTTTAATAATTTTATGTAAATAAATAATTATTTTAATTGGCTTTAAAACAATTGATTTTTTATTTGAAAGAATTATTTAATTTTAAATCAAATAATAATGATTATTTAAGTAAAATAAAAAAAAAGTAAAAACCATTTGTCATGTATTTTGGATATTTAACTTTTATAATTTTAAAATTATTTATTGGGTGACATATAAGATAAAATAGTAATACATCAAACAATAAAAATATTTAGACACAATTTGCTCCAAATAAACTAGTAGCGGCTGATTAAATAAACATGTAAATATTGAGGGTTAAATTTATTATTATATTACATATATAACACTTAAAATTAGGGGTGAGCAAAAATTCAATTAAACCGATGAAACCATACAACCTGATCCCAAAAAATCGAAATTTTTTTATTATTTTAGGTAGCTAATTCGGATTAAATGGTTAAATCAGTTCAGTTTCGATATTGAGGATCCCAACCCAATAAACCTATTTTGATTTTTAATTAATAAATAATTTTATACTCAGCCAAATATCATTATATTAAACCCAACTCAAATCATAATAGAAGCCCAACCCAAGGACCCAACTTAAAAATTAAATTTAAACTAAACCCAAACCAAATATAATTATAAACCCAACTTAATAATTAATTTATTTATAAAATTAAATTATAAACCCTAAAAATTTAATCTAAAAATAAAAATAAAATTAAAATTAAAAAGCTGAAAACTAAACCTAAACCCAAATTATCATTTATATAATTAATTTTATTATTATAAAATTTATATACTTTTAGAATTAAGTTTTAATAGATAATTTTTTTTATCTAATGTAAAATCCTCAAAGAAATTGAATCCGAACACATAATTATTATTATTTGTACAAATCTGAAAATCATCTAAAAGCTCCATACTTTATTGTCTATCGAAATTATTGTCTTTGCCATTTTCAAAAGGAAAATGTTAATATTGTGGTATTGCTTATTGTTTACAATATTATATTTATGGAATTTTGAAATTGATAATCTACAATATGTAATAATTTTTTAGTAAGGTTTTGATATTGTTGATAAAATTTGAGATATTATGTATTAAACATTTATGGTTGTTTTAATATAAAATTGGACAAAATTCACGCAATGCATACACATAAAGTAAAAAATGAAGAAAAAGAAGAAGTTAAAAACGATTTATTTAGTTATAACAATGTAAAAACTGAAACCGAATGCATACCCCTAATAAAAATAACATATAGGGATATAGAACATCATATGTATGAAGACTTTTATGGTACTTCCACTCTTGAATTGCTCCTCTATTACATTTATGAAGATGGATTGTTTTGCTCATTCATCTAACATACATGGATCAATTTGTCTATTTTTCAGTAGGACCAAAATGCATAAAACATCATACAATGACTTTCGTAGTGCTTTTACCCTTGAATTACTCCTCCATTACATTTCTCCTAGGACAAACTTTAAAAAAAAAAAACCATTAATATCTATACTATTATTTAAACCCCTAATTAAATTAGAGTTATGGGTCAACTAGACATCAACCTCAACTGCGTTGGAAAACTCAATTGGGGAAATTACTAAATTACCCTTACACATGACAATAAGTTATATTCTTACAAGGATAATTTTGTCTTTTTACATTTAAAATAAGATCAATAAAAATATTATAATGATGATATTTAAACCCATGCCATCTACATGCATAAAACCACAGCTTTATCACCACAACTAATGCTTTATTTTGTATGTATATATATATATATATATTTCATTTTAATATTATTAGACAAAAGATTTTACTGACATTATTAATAGTAGTAGTTTCAAGTCATATATTATTTTATTTTATTTATTATACAAACAAATACTTTTTAATATTTAATTAAATGAAATGGAATCATACCCGAAACAGTATGTCCAAATTAGAGCTAAAACCAAATAAGAGCAATCCAACCATTCAAAACTGAGCTACAATCAAACACTAAACAGTAATTCATTGACTGTTACCTTCCTTATTTTCCTTTCTGATGAAAATATACTGTAAGCTTTCTAATTTCTATGTGAAAACAAGTGACATACTATACTAAACATATTTTTTGGATCATGTTAAAATTTCAAGCTTTTATTAGTAGATTATGTTAAATTTTATGTTAATATTATTTTATTCAAATTATAAAAAAATAATTTTATAAATTAAATATAGGTAAATCGTGCAAATTCAGATTTTTTTAATGTTTTTTGGGAGTATATATTTCAGATCAAGCCAAACCTAAATTAAAAAACAAAATAACACCATATGAAATGAAGATAGCAGAAATGGGAAAATTGAAGCAATAAGTTGAACAAGGTTTTTCCTGTGATTAGAAAAGAACAAATCATTTGACAGTCATTCAATATCTTAGCTTACAAAACACTATATGTTATATAGTTTTAGGACTGAAAATGAATGTTTAATTTCTTATACGCCAATCTAGTTTCCATTTATGGAATGATGATTCGTATCCCAGCATTGGCATACCCTTATCTTAACTTTCCTTAGAGAAGAAAGCTGTACACGGGTATGAAGGTTTTCATTGTAGGAGTTGAGAGAGAGATCCAGAAATAAATAGTTTTGTCTTAAAAGCCATGCTTCCATACCATTAACTTCTTTCTTTTTCCTCTGAGTTTGACATACAATCAACCTTCCTTTGAATATATTTGAATTTTTAATTAAATTTTTTAATATATTAATTATTGAGATTTAGTTTATATATTTAATAAAATTTATAAAATAAATTCATTTTTAAAATATTGTTTTTATTTAATAAATTATTATTAATATTTTTATATTAAATTTGAACATGTTATTCAAATAACATTTTATTACTTTTATTTCACTTAAAAATAAAACTAATTTTAGTAAAATACAACAAACCCACTTGTTATAGAAGGTAAAAACAAAATATAAAAATAAAAATTGGTTCTACAATAACAATGGTTGCTATAATACAATGTTATTATAAAGGGCGACTGTTAAAAAAAGGTCTAGTTGTATATAAATCGTGAGGTATTTGCTTTTTTATGTGATTATTGGGTATTGGACAAAAGTGGCTTTTTTATGTGATTATTGGGTATTGGACAAAAGTGGAACATGTTTTAATACCAATTATAACTGTTTAGTTCATTGTTTTTATAGCTAAATTGGATTAGTTAGTTAGACTAAGAACTAGTTAAGATATTTAGTCCGAAATAAGGGGCAGATTAGTTGACTTGCGAATCAATTGAAATATTTTTTCTATTTTTTAATTAATTATTTAATTGAATTGAACAAATTGATCAATTTGAGAATCAATTATCTAATTAATTCGACCATCAATTTGATTCCAAAAATCTTGATTTAAATAACTTGTTATTATAGATAAATTATACAAATGATGACTGAATTAAGGGCAAGTTTTATTTATGTGCTAAACTTGGAGGATCCTTCACCTAGGGTGCAACAACTACTTTTAAACCACATAAAATGCGGTCAATTATGTAAGAATTAGTATAGGTTTAGATGGACGGTGTATTTATCTGCAGTTAGTGTAAAAATAATGGTAGTGGTGAAATTAGATACTATAATGATATTGTAACGTTAGACAAAAAATAAACTAAATACATAACAACTCATCGTCCATCCAATCCTACCTAAAATTCTTGTCGAGCTTTTTGTTTCATTAAAAACATTAAAACTTTAATAAGTGTGGAAAATTTTAAACGTGATTAGAAAAATAATATCCGCACAGATTTTGTTGCAAGAAAAGGTGAAAGACTTCTTTCATATTATGCCACCTAATATCATTAAAACTACAACGTTGTTTATTAGCTTTAAATATTGTTTTCTTTAATAGAAAAAAAAA
This sequence comes from Gossypium arboreum, assembly GCF_025698485.1. Lineage (NCBI taxonomy): Eukaryota > Viridiplantae > Streptophyta > Magnoliopsida > Malvales > Malvaceae > Gossypium > Gossypium arboreum. The sequence goes on along the minus strand of NC_069074.1, from coordinate 25,573,572 downwards.
TTCAACATAAGAATAATTCCATATTTAGAAAATATTATAGTTGATTATGGATAGGATCTGGCTGAATTTAGATCAAATCGATGTAAAAGTTTAAGTCTTTCGTTAGAGTTCATCTTGACATAAAAAATGAGTCTAAAATTTTGTCAAAGTCTAGTTTAGATAAAAAAAATATTAAACTCGAGCTCGGCCCATCCATTTTAATTTTTTCAGATTATTTTTTATATAAAATAAATTTAAAAAATATAATATATCAAATATATTAAAAAATTAAAATAAATATTTCCTAACAAATTAAAAAAAATTTTAAAAAAATCTTTATACTTAAATAACACTAAACAAGTAAATGCTTTTAAATTAGTAGCAAAATTAATAATAGAACAAGAGTTATATAATATTCAAACAACAACAATAAAATAGTAGCAATATAATAGTGAAATGGTAGCAAAACAACAACATAATAGCAGAAAAAAAAAGTACGCAAATTATGGCCTAGTCTGGGCAAAAAAATCTTGCCTAAGGCCCGGCCCGTTTAGAAAACAAGACTTATCTTTTGTCCAAACTCGTTTTTTAGATCTATATTTTTATCTAAACCTTTCCATTTTTCAAGCGAACTTTCAAGCCTAAGCGAGTAGCGTGACCAATAAACAACTCTAGAAAATATATATCTATAATGTCTGAAATTAAAATCTAAATAATTAATATTACTATTTTACTCTTTCAGTGGAGGAAAAAGAGTAGACAACGACAGGAACTTCAAACCCCAAAGGCTCAATGAGTAATGGTTATGGCCCGTGGATGTTAGTGGAATGAAGGGGAAAAAAGTCGCCAAGGACGGTGGAAGCAAAAGATGGCGAGGGAATAGGAACAGCATATGCTTCCCGATTCCAAGCCTTGGAAACCCTAAAAGGTGGGAAAAATAGTTCGGCCCAACAAGACAACTTCGATACCAAAGTGGGCCAACAAGGAACAAACCTAAGTGAGGTAGCCATAGCTTTTGGGCAGGCTCTTCTGAGAAACGATCAGCCCAGCAAAAAGAAACTAGTGGTAATTTGGTTCATGGGACCACTGGTCAATATAGGTTCGATATAAGGCTTGGGCTGAGAGTTGCGACTGAACAAGAGTAGATAGGCCTGGGGTAGAATCGGCTCAGCAAAAATATTGGGCATGTGATGAAATCAAGCCTTCATAAAGACCAATATCGAGAATGGGCTCTCAAGAGTAAATAAGGAGGGGACTAGCGCTAGTGGGCTAGAAAAGGAAAACTTGGGCCACGAATGTCCAAAAGAAATTGAATCTAGTGCTAGAGAGTTGAAAGGTACTAACTTGGTACATGGGGGAGGCAAGTCATCAAAATCACGACCTCCCCTAAGTACGTTGAGACCCAAGGTGACGAAATAGGCAAAACAAACCATTAGGAACCATGGTTAAAACACGAATTTCGTTGAGGGTTAAAGTACCGACAGGGTGCGATTAGGAGACTTCGCAGATGGTGACCATATTAACGATGGCCACGATAGGCAAAAGCCAAAAATTGGTGGATTGTAGGAGATTTTGCTGACGCCGATGGAAGGAATTTTAAATTTTGGCAAACACTTAATCATAATGTTTAAAAACGACATCTACTCTAATTTTTCGGCAAACTTGAGTGGCAGTAGTCTAAGAGGCACAGTGCACAGGGAAAATTTAAAGATAGCACAAAGTGGAGGAGCTAGAAAGAGTAGTCTTAAAAAATAATATTAATAATAGTAAAAAGCTTAGTAAAACTATTAAGAAAAATCCCAGTCTGTTTAAAGCATCATCCCCAAAGTTCTCTTTGACTGATTTAGTTAACAATATTGTAGAATTATTACAGAACGACTTCCAACAAGGATTGATGTCTGAGGTCCCTCAAACAGATGTAGTGGATCTAGTAAACCAAGAAGGGACCTAAGGTGAAGAACTGAGGAATCTTATAATTTCAGAATAAAATAATGAATGCCAATCTATCAGTGTTTACTTGAAATTGTCAAGGATGTGCAAGTGTGAAATTCCCTCGTATTTTCAAAGAATACAACGTGGAACACAAGCCGAATATTGTTAGCCTATTGGAAGTAAAAGTTAGTGGGGAAAAAGTAAACAAGATTATTGCAAAGTTAGGGTTTCAATACTTACACCAGGTCAAAGCACGAGGGTTTTCGGGAGGAATCTAGATCGGATGGAAGCATATAGTTTGCCTTGAAGTTATTAAAAATCACCCACAGTTTGTTCTTACAAGGGTATCCTCCGAGACCCCCACACAGGTTGCTCTAATTACATTCTTATACGGTAGTCCTAATCGTACTAAAAAACGAGTGCTTTGGGAAGCATTAAAGGAAACCATCTCTACTACTTCTATTCATTGGATGACAGTAGGGGGTTTTAATGTTATCCTAGCTACAAGTGACAAAAAAGGAGGCAACATAGGTAGAAGATGCCCAAATTGAAGTGATTTTGTTGAGAATAATGAGCTACAAGACTTGGGATTTTGAGGATTAGCTTTTACCTGGTAAAGGAGAAGAATCTTTAAAAGACTTGACAGAGCTTTAGGGAACAAAGCTTGGATTTAATATTTTCCAAAATGTATGGTCATACACCTAGTACGAATTAAATTAGATCACCGACTTATCCTTATTACTCTAAACCCAGAAATTAGCCCTCTAAGAGGTCGTCCCTTCAGATTCATCACAGGATGGACCCAGCACCAGAGTTCTCCAAACATAATAAAAGAATTGTGGAGGTATAATGGGGGTATGCAAGAAATCTTAGGAAGGCTCACTATAGGCCTAAAAAAATGGAACAAAAATGTGTATGGGCATATTGGGACTCATAAGCGAAAATTGATGCTTGCATTAAATCGAATTCAGAAAGAAATTGAAAAGTCAAACTCAGACATACTAACCCAAAGAGAGGATGGGAATAAGAGACGAACTTGAAAAGTACTCAGTCATGAGGAATTATTATGGAAACAAAAGTCAAGATGCGAATGGCTTAAACTAGGAGATAGAAACACAAAATTCTTTCAAAGTCGCACAATGTTTAGAAGGAAAAGTAATCGTATAAATGCCTTATGTAGTATGAGTGGTGATTGGCTGTATGACCCAAATGAAATACAAAAAGAGGCAGTAAATTACTTTCAACAACTCTATAGAGAATTACCAGATAGGATGGGAGAGCTTCCCTCCAATCGGTTTACACAACTTGACCAAACTGACTTAGATTTTCTAGGCAAAGAGATCTCAAACGATGAAATCAAAACTGCACTCTTCGATATTGCCCCTGTCGAGACCATTTTTTTTAAATCGAGTTTTGGAAAATGGGAATCGACTTAAAAAAACGAAAACGGGAGTCGCCACCAATATTTTTAGGTGTGATTGGATCACCGATAAACCATTAGTTTTGGTCTACAAAGTAAAAAGAACGGGTTCGGGAGTCGGTTACGTACGAGGAAGGATTAGCACCCTCGTAACGCCCAAAAATTGGTACCTAATTAATTATCAAATGTCTTCAAAATCAGAAATTTAAAAATTTTAAGATGCAATCCTCTTTAGAATATTTTTTATTTTGAAAATTGGGGTTCACTTGTATCAAATGAATCAAAATATCTCATCCAGTAAGTTAGGACACAATATTTTTAAGACATTCGAAACTAAACTAGCTTTTTTGAAAATCTTTATCTCGAAATGACAAAACACCACATCCAGTAAGTTAGGACGCAACGCTTTGAAATTCCAAAACAGTTGCTCGTATTTTGAAAACCTTAAAAAACTTAAAAGGGTGCTTGACTATTCGAACTCAACGAGAAAAATTGCAACCCAGTAAGTTAGGGCACTACTTTTCCCGAAATTTTCAAACACCAAGCATTGCCTTTATTTTTTTTGAAAACTTTAGAGTCTCGTTTTTTAAAATCAATGCATGAAGGAGCATATTAACATAACATACAAGATAACATGTTACAATAATAGGTAAATAAAAGCACAATAACATAAATATCATACATTAACTAACATATACATATAAGAAACATGGCAAATTTTAAATAAGTAAAATATACATAAAACACGATATATATTTAAGAAGAATAAGTAAAAACACATAAACATGTAATTCATCATATATTTAAACATATTGATAATAAAAATGATGCATGATATACAATTTAATATTCATACAAAAATATCATGAAAAAAAGATAATAATGGCAATATGTATATATCAACATAAACATCACTTAATAATGATTTAAAATCAACCTTTGGTATTTAAAAGAATAAAAGAATTAATACATATTTTTTTTAAAAAAGTTAATAATACAAACATAATATTTAAAATATATAAAAATAATATACGTATTAAATAAAATAATTATATAATATATAATATAAAAGTATATGGATTTAAAATCGTAATATATAGTATATAAGTAATTGATTAATAAAATATAATAGTTAAGGATAATAATATATATATAAATAATAATATAAAATAATGAAAATATATGAAATGTCTAATACATGAAATAATATATGAAAAGTAATAATATAGAAAAGTAAAACAATTTTACATTTATAAAATGATTTAGAATACACTAAATAATATATATGAAAATAATGAATGAAACAATATTATTAAAATAATTTAATGTAAAAAGGAATTTAGGATAAATATATATACAATATAGTAATAATATAATAAATAATACAAATTTAAAAGCATATTACTTAATAATGATTTCAAACTAACATTTACTAAATTATATAATAATAATAAAACTAATGTATATATATAAGGATTAATACATAATGAATAATAGGTGAAAATAATTGTATAATTATATAATAAAACATATATAGGTTTAGAATAAGACAAGTAATATATAATATAAAAAACACATAGGATTAAATTTAAAATTTTATAAAATTATAGGGACGAAATTAGAAAAATAAAACTGAATCTAGGATTTAAATGAAATGTGCGCCAAGGGTGAAGGACTCATCGGGCAAAATGCCCTATTCCCAAGGAATGACGTCGTCCCATATTCATTCCAAAGTGGCCCCAAAGATTAGATTGGATTGAAAGACAAATTTCTGGGCCAAATTAAAAAATAAATTGGATTTAATTACAAAAGTGAAAGAAACGGAAGGACCAATTGGGATATTTCCCCGAATATCAGAAACGCGCGGATCTTCCCCGGGTTCGGGTCAACATGCGGATCTTGAGGCCTTGAAACGACGCCGTTTTGGTCACTAAACGATCACCCCAAAACGATGTCATTCGGGAAGCTTATAAATACAAAACAAAACTTTAAATTTTCATTTCTATTCGTGTTTAAAAAAAAATTAAAAAATCCTCTGAAAGAGGAATGAAAAGGGGCCCTCGGAACTCTGGCCAAACCTTTGTCATCAGGTGGTTCACGCGCCTTACACACCCACCCGTCGTCCTAAACGCCGTCGCGTGCGACCCTCGGAGGTTAGAGACCTCGATTTTTGTCACAAAAACGAAAGGTAAAACCCTTTTTCGCGTTTTAGAGCTATTTATCAAACTGTTTGTGTATGTATATGCTTTGAACATGAAAAATAAAAAATAAAATAGAAGATTCACATTTTCGAAAAAAACTGTTTGTATTTGCTCTTTATTTCAGTTCCTGTATGCGTATCGTTACAAAGGTTTCAAATGAGCTTTTTATAGCCACTGTTTTTAGAGTTACAGATTAGGTAAGTATTTTCTTTCAATTTCTTGCTATTTCTGCCATGCTCTGTCGTTCTTCTTCCCCTTTTTGCAGGTACTTCCAAGGATTACGGCACCGATCGGGCATTGACTGGATGTTGGGTTGCGGCGCAAGTGCTTGACGATGGGTGCTTGCGGCGCTAGGGTTTGCTGGAAACCTTAGCTTCTGATTTGGAGTCCATGTGTTTGGGGCTTATTGGGCCTACTAAGATTTGGGCCACTATTGAATTTGGGTTGGTGTATGTGTTGGGCTTCAGGTGTATTTGGGTTACACAAGTATTGGTTGTGACGTGTTTTAGAATTTGGGCCCGATGTGGGGTTTGGATCGGTCTATTATGTTTAGACATTGGGCCCACTGTTTGGGCTTTGTAACCTGGACTTTTAATGGACTGTTAAATAAATATTTATTTATTTTTTTGGTTTTAAAGCCCGGTCAAATTTGGGCTATTACAACTGCCCCTCTTTGCTCATTGCTGTGTGACGGGAATCGAGCAAAGATTTAGAAAGACCAAATTTGACCGGTCTTATCAAATTATGGTCTTCAATCTGCTTCTTGTAAACTTATGACTGTCATGTTGATATCTTCGATCTGCTCTCCGCCGAACACAGGGACACCAAATCTGCTTCTTCGATTTGTTCTCTGACAATACAGAGATGCCAAATCATATTTACTTCAGCGTAAGCACGCAAAAACCAAATCAGCTATGTCTTCGATTTGCTCCTTGTAAGCACAAGGATACCAAACCATATTTGATCTGCTTCAGTCTAATCATCTGAAGGTTAGATCTGCTATGTGTCTGCCCTCCGTCGAATATGGAGACGCCAAACTTCGATTTGTTCTCTGACAATACAAAGATGCCAAATCATCTTAGATTTGCTTCATCGTAAGCACGTGAAGGCCAAATCAGCTATGTCTTCGATTTGTTCCTTGTAAACACAACGATGCCAAATCATCTTGGATCTGCTTCAGTATAAACATCTGAAGGCTAGATCTGCTATGCATCTGCTCTCCGTCGAATATGGAGACGCCAAACTTCGATTTGTTCTTTGACAATACAGAGATGCCGAATCATCTTAGATTTGCTTCATCGTAAGCACGTGAAAGCCAAATCAGCTATGATTTTAATTTGTTCCTTGTAAACACAAGGATGCCAAATTATCTTGGATCTGCTTCAGTCTAATCATCTGAAGGCCAGATCTGCTATGTGTCTGCTCTCCGTCGAATATGGAGATGCAGACTTCAATTTGTTCTCTGACAATACAGAGATGCCAAATCATCTTAGATTTGCTTCATCGCAAACATATGAAAGCCAAATCGTCTATGTCTTTGATTTGTTTCTTGTAAACACAAAGATGCCAAATCATCTTGGATCTGTTTCAGTATAAACATCTGAAGGCTAGATCTGCTATGTATCTGCTCTCCGTCGAATATGGAGACGCCAAAATTTGATTTGTTCTCTAACAGTACAGAGATGCCAAATCATCTTAGATTTGCTTCATCGTAAACACGTGAAAGCCAAATCAGCTATGTCTTCGATTTGTTCCTTGTAAGCACAAGGATGCCAAACCATCTTGGATCTACTTCAGTATAAACATCTGAAGACCAAATCTGCTATGTACCTGCTCTCCGTCGAATATGGAGACGCCAAACTTCGATTTGTTCTCTAACAATACAGAAATGCCAAATCATCTTAGATTTGCTTCATCGTAAGCACGTGAAAGCCAAATCAGCTATGTCTTCGATTTGTTCCTTGTAAGCACAAGGATACCAAACTATCTTGGATCTTGCTTCAGCCAGATCTGTTATGCTGCGGCCTATTACCCTACTGCTTAGGGGATTAAGGCGTGTCGTCTTTGATAACCTGTAAAATGATTATGCCTGATGATTAGGATGCCATGATCGAAGTGAGTCGAATGTTCCTAATTTAACATGTTATGATGCAAAATGTTGTGAACATGACCCCTATCCTAGACGTCACCACTCATTTCTTTATTTGTCTTTTCTTTTCTAAAAGTATTATTCTTACTCAGCCTGTAGGCCTGTACCCTTCCTCAAATACTATGATCCACTGAAGATGTCTGTAAGATTATCTTTCCTTAGAATTGAATCGTTGGTTTTGTCCATTTTCTTTTTGGATTGGAAGAAAGAAATTCCTCGAGTTCCTTCATCCCTTACTTATGTGAATTTCTCGAACAATTATCCTGTTTTAGTTTCTTATATTATCTAGAAATTCCATAGTAATGCACAAAATTTTGTTTTTGAACATATTTAGTTCATCTATTATTATTTCAATGCAACATACTTAAAGAATAATGGAAGATAAATCTCTAAGAATAATTGGATTTGAATGAATTATCAAAAAAAGATACAAAGGAAATTAATCTGAAAGCCTATCTTTGAGAAGAAAGAAAAAAATCTAAAGATAGCAAACAGGCCAAAAATTAGATGCCCTAGATATCGCCGCTTGAGCGCTTGTACATCAACTTCATGAAGGCATGTGTTTAGAAGATTCAAAGTACTCTGACGATGCCCCAGTATGCAACGTTCTTCGTTCTTTGTTGAGCAAGATTACCGGATGCTTCAAAATTTGAGTCGCTCTTTCAGGTTTTCAACTCAAAACCCTTTTGGTCGCAAGGCGCCCTTTACGGGTTTTCACCTTGGCCTCTCCATTTTTTTCTTTTTTCCTCTTCTTTCTTTCTTTATTTTTTTTTCGAAACTTCAAAGCGCCCTTTGTGGGTTTTCACCTTGGATTCTCTTCTTCTTTAGACAAAGTATTTTTTAACTGAGTCTGAGTTCACTGGGTTGGGTAAACTTTTCCCATCCATTTCCATTAAGATCAATGCACCGCCAAAGAAAGTTTTCTTCACGACATACAGCCTCTCCCAATTCGGCATCCATTTCCCCCTAAATTCCTTTTGAATAGGAAGGATCTTTTTCAGTACAAGGTCTCCCTCATAGAACTATCTTGGTCGAACTTTCTTGTCATAAGCTCGCATCATTCGTTTCTGATACATCTGACCATGTCGAATGGCTCTTAGCCTCTTTTCCTCAATCAAGTTCAACTGGTCATATTGGGATTGAACCCATTCAGCTTCATCTAACCTTATCTCCGTCAAAATTTGAAGAGAAGGTATTTCTACTTTAATAGGTAACACTGCTTCCATCCCATAAACTAACGAGAATGGGGTTGCCCCAGTAGAGGTTCTGACAGATGTTCGATAGGCTAGGAGTGCAAACGGTAACTTCTCATGCCAATCTCTATAGGTCTCAGTTATCTTCCCCACTATTTTCTTAATGTTCTTGTTGGCGGCTTCCACTGCCCCATTCATTTTTGGACGATAAGGAGAAGAATTGTGATGCTTGATCTTGAACTGGTCGCAAACCTCTGCTATCGTTTTGTTGTTCAAGTTCAATACATTGTCGGATATGATCTTCTCAGGTATTCTATACCAACAAATAATCTCCTTCTTCAAGAATCGACTCACAGCTGACTTAGTAACATTCGCATAAGAAGCGGCATCTACCCATTTTGTAAAGTAGTCAATTACCACAAAGATAAACCGATGTCCATTAGAAGCTTTCGGTGATATTGGTCCAATGACATCCATGCCCCACATGGAGAAAGGCCATGGAGAAGTCATAACATGCAAATGATAAGGTGGTATATGAATTTTGTCCCCATAAATCTGACACTTATGGCATTTATTGGTATAGTTGATACAGTCACCTTCCATAGTGGCCCAATAATAGCCAAACCTCATGATTTGCCTTGCCATCGTGAACCTATTTGCATGCGTCCTACATACACCTTCATGAACTTCTTCTAAAATTAGTTTAGCTTCCACAGCATCGACGCATCTCAAAAGTACTTGGTCTTTCCTTCTCTTGTACAGGATATCTCCGTCCAAGGCATAGTCGCAAGCTAACCTTCTCAAAGTTCGTTTGTCATTTTCATTGGCCTATTCAGGGTATTTACGATCTCTCACATATCGTAATATATCCTAATACCAAGGGTTATCATCCTTTTCTTCCATCTCAATGTTACAACAATGAGTTGGAGCCTCGTAGACACTCATTTGAATTGGTCTCATCTCTTCCTCTTTATTCACCTTAGTCATTGAGGCCAGGGTTGCTAAAGTATTTGCCATCTAATTTTCGTCTCGTGGAAGATAATTGAAGGTGATGTCATCGAACTCCTTAAGTAACCCCAAAACTATCTTTCGATAATTGATCAATTTAGGGTCTCTTGTCTCCCATTCACCTCTAAGCTGATAAATTACCAACGCAGAATCTCCATATACTTCTAGGGTTTTTATACCTCGCTCTATAGTTGCTTGAAGTCTCATGATGCATGCTTCATACTCAGCCATATTATTCGTGCAATCAAAGTCCAACTTGCACGTGAACGGGTAATGATCGCCATTCGGAGATACCAAGACTGCCCCAATTCCATTTCCGACTGCATTAGAAGCCCCATCAAAATTTAGCTTCCAAGGAGAATCTTCGGTCATTGCTATACACATTAACTCCTCATTTGGAAAATCAAAGTTCAATGGCTCATAATCCTCTAGAGCCCTACTGGCCAAGAAGTCTGCTATCGCACTTCTTTTTATAACCTTCTAACTTATGTAAACTATATCAAACTCTGAAAGTAAAATTTGCCATCTCATCATTCTCCTATTTAGAGCCGTTGACTCCATCATGTATTTCAATAAATCAAGCTTTGAGATGAGCCAAGTGGTATGGTATAGCATGTACTATCTTAATCTCCGAGTTGTCCCAGTCAGCGCACAACACAACTTTTCAATTGGTGGATATCTCATTTCACAGGCAGTGAATTTCTTACTGAGATAATAAATTGCCCTCTCCTTTTTCCCTGATTCGTCATGCTGACCAAGCACACATCCCATAGAATTACTGAACACTGGCAAGTACAGTATTAACGGTTCATCTGGGCTAGGTGGAGATAATACCAGAGCATTCAACAAATACTGCTTGACCCTTTCAAAAGCATTCTGGCACTCCTCATCCCAAGTACCTTGATTGTGCTTTCTAAGGAGGCGAAAGATAGGATCACATTTCTCAATTAGTTGTGAAATGAACCCAGCGATGTAATTCAACCTTCCTAGGAATCCTCGAACTTCTTTTTGAGTTTGTGGTGGAGGCAATTCTCGTATTGCTCTGACTTTGTCTGAATCAAGTTCTATTCCCTTTTTACTGACTACGAAACCCATAGCTCTGAAGGTGCACTTTGCCGGATTGAGCTTCAACTGAAACTTTCTCAACCTCAAGAATAGTCTTTTCAAAACTTCAATATGCTCTTTCTCTGTTTGGGCTTAGCAATCATGTCATCAACATATACTTCAATGTTCCTATGCATCATGTCATGAAACAAGTTTACCATGGCCCGCTAGTAGGTTGCCCCTGCGTTCTTCAATCCAAACGGCATTACTTTGTAGCAAAAAGTGCCCCACAAAGTTATGAAGGTGGTTTTATCCATGTCCTCTAGATGCATCTTTATTTGATTGTACCCCGAGAAACCATCCATAAAGGAAAACAATGAATGTCCCGTCGTGTTGTCTACCAAAGTGTCGATGTGCGGCAAAGAAAAGTTGTCTTTTGGGCTAGCTTTATTCAGATCTCTGTAATCAACACACATTCGTACCTTCCCGTCCTTCTTAGGGACCAGCACAATATTAGCTACCCATTCGGAGTACTTGACCTCTTGTAAGAATCTTGCATCGAACTGCTTCTTAACCTCATCTTTTATTTTTAGAACAATGTTTGGCCGCATTCTCCGTAACTTCTGTTGGACTGGTTTGCAGTCCTGTCTTATCGGAAGACAATGTACTACAATGTCGGTACTCAATCCGAGCATATCTTAATATGACCATGCGAAGATATCCTTGAACTCCCGAAGCAATTCAACGAGACTATGCCTTGTGTCCTCGGTAATCAGTGTTCCAATTTTTAACTTCTTCCCTTCCTCTAGGGCTACATTTTCTATTGCCTCTTTCTCATGCGACATGATTCGTTTTTCCTCCTGTTTTACCATTCTTAACAAATCAGGAGACACATCACAATCTTGAACATCTTCAAAATTCTGAGATTCCTCTAAACACATGTCTTGCTCACAAGAGAAATCAAGAGTTGCGGTATCAGTGTTCATATCATTGATATCCAGGGACCTGTGGGGGTATGAAAGAATATACAAAGAATGAATTTAAGAATGATTGTTTATGTGCTATGAATGAAAGAATGAGAATTGCAAAAGTTTAACGAAATATTGATTGATAAAAAGAAACCATATTCGTCCAAATTGATAATAAAGTTATGTTTTATTAAAAAAATAATAGATGATCATAAGCCTTGTTCAAAAACGTAATCTTACTACTCCTAGGCCCTAGAGTAACAGACATGTTTCGAGAATTACTCTGAAAAATTTCTAAAGACTACAGGAAGGTCCTCCGCAATCCAATTATTCAGAGAGCTCCCCGGTTCGTAAGGGCGAATGCCCTCGAGGCTTCCTTACTCCAATCCCTCATTGTGTACAGCATTAATCTAATGACTTTCTTCTATCAGTAACCCTCCTGACTTAAAGGATTTGGATATAGATGGGAATGTCATCAATTCCCACTCCACTTCTCCTCCGTTCAAACGCGCCTTTCTTCTCGCTTGGGGCTTCTCAATCTCTTGCCTCCGGTGTTTATGGTCTAGCTTGAAGCCCAAACCAAAATGATCTTTCTTTTCAATCAGTTTTGGGATTTGAACCCCTCCTTGCAATTGCCTTCCTAGTCTATTTCCTGGCAATGCTCCCTTCCCCATCATCATTTGTAGGGTCATCCTTGTGGCTCTAGACATTTTGGGTACCAGCACCTCACTTCCTTCCAGAATGAATGTTGCATTAATAATTTCTAAAGAGCGGAAAGAACACTCAATACCCTCTTCATTCGCCTCGACATAAGGGGCATTGCTAGTGACTGCTGCTATAATGTCCTCCTCCGCATTGATTGTTATTAATCGTTCATCTGTCACTAACTTCAATTTTTGGTGCAATGAGGAGGGTACCGCTCCTGCCGAGTGTATCCATAGTCTCCCCAATAAGTAATTATAGGAGGGCTTGATATCCATCACCAAGAAATCAACTTCATATCTATTTGGCCCAATTTCCAAAGGGATGTTAATTCGTCCCATCACTTTTCTTTCAGTTCCAATCGAAGGCTCTTACTACATTGTGACATGTTTTCATATGCGGACTGTCAATGGGTAATCTATTCAATATGGATAATGGAAGGATGTTCAAAGCAGACCCGTTATCAATGAGTACACTTGGAAGCGTGTATCCCTTGCACCGAGTAGTGATGTGCAAGGCCTTGGTTGACCCTATGCCCCCAGGTGGAATTTCATCATCATTGAAATAGATGAAATTGTCAGCAATAATGTTATTCACCAACCGGTCCAACTTGTTAACAGATATGTCGTAGATGACATATGTTTCGTTAAGTACCTTCAACAATACATCCCGATGCACCTCAGAACTCAGAAGTAGGGCTAATACTGATATACGTACTGGCTGCCTACACAACTGCTCAACCACACTATACTCGCTATGCTTAAGGAACTTTAGAAACTCCTTAGCCTCTTCCTCCTTTACCGGCTCCTTGATAGGCACTTCAACCTCTTTCCTCTTCTCAACGTCAACATCATTTGCTTTCGTGGGCTCCACTCTGATGCCCCCCATCATAACGCTTCCCACTTCGTGTATGGGAACCTTCGTTTTGCACGCCCCTAGACGCACTGGCTATACTCTCCCCCTCAGGTACTGTTACACTGCAGTCATAGCTCCATGGTACCCTCTTGTCATCCCTGTAAGGGAAAGGAGTGGGTTTATGGATGACGACCTTGGGCCCGGTTTGCGCCCCCACTTTATTATTCCTCGGCAAGGAAATAATAAGTCTTGGTCGGCTGATTCCTTGTCGTTCATTTTCCAACATACATATTTGTCTTTTGCAAGAACTACCCTCAAGAATTTGTAGCTCTTTGTTAACCATAAAGACTTGCACCATGGCCTTGAACTCTTCGCAACTTTGGATCATATGACCCACCTCTCCATGGAATTCACAATAGTCCCCTATTCTTTCTCTATCTTTTCCAGAGGTCAACATACCTCTCTTCACTATCTCCTCCCATATTACTTTCACGGATGTCTTCACCTTAGCAATATCTTCCTTGATTCTTCCTCTCCTAGTTTCATCAATGGCATTCACTCCTTGATTGCCATGATCTGGTAACGAATTTTCAGTATTAGGGGTACTGTCAAATTTCACAACCCCCATCTTGATAAGCCTCTCCACGGCCTTCTTGAATCCGGTGCAATTTTCAATCGAATGCCTCGGTATTCCCACATGATATTCGTATTTAGCATTTGCATCATACCATTTGGGGTACGGTGGCTATAGTGGTTTCAAGTGAAATGGAGTAATAGCATGTGCATCGTATAAGCTTTGATAAAGCTCACGATACGTCACAGGGATAGGCGTGAATTGCATCCTTTCTGAATTCTGTCTTGTGCCTAATTCCTGTCTTTCAGTACTTTGTTGCTCGACCGCAGCTGCTTTGGGTTGACCAACTGTGATTGCCCTCGAGTTGAAACTATTCATGTTATTCACCTCGTTGTCTTTTCTCCTTGGGGCTGATCTTTTAGCCTTTTCCCCCTCAATTTTATCGCCTTTTATGGCGTTCTCAATCATCTCTCCTGCCATAACTATATCCGTGAAACTTTTTGTAGTGCTTCCAATCATGTGAGTGATGAACGACGCCTTCAAAGTGCTGATAAACAAAATGGTGGTCTCATTTTCTAACAATGGTGGTTGTACTTGCATTGCCACTTCCCTCCATCGTTGTGCGTATTGCCTAAACCTTTCATTAGGTTTTTTCTCCATGTTTTGAAGCGTGATCCTGTCTGGCGTCATATCAGTCACATGGTTGTACTGTTGCATGAAGGTTTGTGCAAGATCTCTCTATGAACCGATTCTTGCACGGCTCAACTGATTGTACCACCTAGCCGCTGCTCCTACTAAGCTGTCTTGAAAACAATGGATCAATAGTTGATCATTGTTCACATACCTAGTCATTCTCCTACAGAACATTGTTATGTGTGCCTCTGGGCAAGTAGTCTCGTTGTACTTTTCAAACTCTGGCATCTTAAATTTGTAAGGAAGCACCAAGTCTGGGACCAAACTTAAGTCTTTGGCATCAATCCTATGATGATTGCCAGCGCCTTCCAAAACCCTAAACTTCTCCTCCAACCACTTGTAACGATCCTCCAACTGTTTTAAGGATTCAGTTGCCATTCTTTCCCTCTCCATCATATCCAGATCAGGAGTGATAGGGTTGATCGGGCTATTGCCCAAATTATTTCCCGACCCAAATGGAAAATTCATGGGGATTTCCGTATCAACCGGACCATGTTGAGGCCTCACAGTGACAGATGGCCTTCTAGGATGTGCTTCTGTTTGCAGTGGTACATGAGGCGGAGTAAAACCCAAAGGATGTTCCTCACTTTCCTCACCAGTGATAGCCACAGGGGCTTTTCCTTTATCAGTGGCCCTTAGCAGCTGGGCCATTTCAGCTATCATATTCCTCTGAGCCTCTAGCATTTGCTCCCTCATGTCATTCTGCATTTTGGCCAACTGCTCTTGCAATTGGTCTTGCATATCCTTTTGCAATTGTTAGAGTCTTAGATCCATACTCTTAGTTTTAGTGCGAGTGCCGTAAGGATGTGTGATTTCCAGATTTTCTTTTCTACCTCTCTGGAAGTAAACTTTAACTAATTAGGGTCTTTCTATAACTTTGAATGCATATGATGTGATGTAATGCAAATGCATGAATGCAAAAAGGCATCGATCTCAATTCAATCTCATTTAGAAAACTTTATTTAGAAAAAGAATGTCTTTACATACAAATAGATTACATATACGCCTTTGCCCTAATGCCCAAATTTCTAACTTTATCTAATAAAAGGGCTAACTCTCTACCTTTATCAGACATTGACTCATACATCATACTCAACGTATCAGCTCGTACTACTAAGTCTCGAACATATTCAGCAATCTCTCGGATCTGCGCTATAGCCTCCCCAATAACGTAATCCCTGTCTCTGACTTGACCTTTAACTTGATGGAGCTCTCCTTTTAGACAATCTTCTTGCGCCTCGAGCTGCTCAATCCGAAGTTCACCATCATGTAATGCCACTTCCAAATCTTCAACCTTTCTTTTTAGCTCCTTTAACTCGACCGTAGGATCATGGTTTCGATGCCAACGAAGGGATCTTCCAAGCTCAGTTACCTTGGTCTTCAACCCTTTATTCTCTTCCTCTAATGCCAAATTCTGCGACCGCATCTCTTGGAACTTCCTCTCCCAATACTCGGCTCTAGCTTTTTCCACTTGAACTTATTTCTACCACTGTTCCGAAGACCTCCCTAACCCCACTCGCTTTAAAGATACTTGTGCCTTCTTATACTCCTCTTTTAAACCATCTCGGTCTTCCTCAACCTTCCTTTTTTCCTTCCTAACTTTTTCAACCTCCTTCTTTTGCAGGTCAACATCTAGACTCAGGTACATCTTCTCCTCATCAAGCTTTCCTATCTTCTTTTCAAGTTCCAAATTCTTTCTCTTAAATTCTTGCTTCATGATATCAAGCTCCGAGGGTATCACTTGTAGGTATTCCTCCATTGGTCGAACTTCCTCTATTTTTGTCATAGGGACATTATCGTTAATCCTTCTACTCCTCCACTCGACATATTCCGGTGTCGTAGCAGGATTAATGGCCACTCCCTTCAACCGAGATGTCTTGTTCCAAGCACTAGAAACTTCGCTAACCTTCCTCTTGCAATCGGTTCCTCTGTATACAAACTCACTTTGAGCCAACCCATGAGTCGCTGGTACGAACTGTCTCAATCCATGCTGCCTTAGCACGAGCAAAGGGGCATAACCAATGGCACCCCAAATTCCCAACAGGGGAACCCAATAAAGCTGCCGCATCGATAAAGTATCTCTCTAGGAGCCATCCATGGAGCTCTCCACTTAACATCCTCTGACTGTAGATTCCGAAGTAATGCCATCCAATTCTCTTCCGGCACATCCACTTTCCTAGATGAGGCTACTATATATTTCAACGGGGAGTAGTTCTCAAAGAAAACTCGACAAACAATCCCATCAATCAATCAGAAGTGACTGTAGAACCAAGCCAAAAGTAACTGAGCACACCCTATAAACCTACTTGCACCAGCCCTCCTGCATGCACCTAAGGACCTGAATGTCTCCGCCAAAATCGCAGGGACGGAAGTGACCCTTTTACTGAGTCGATGAAAAAGATCCATGGTTGCCTTGTCCATATATCCCAAAGCCCTAAAGAAAACCATCAGTCCATACAAACTTAAGGCAAAAACGTTTAGCTTTTTCATCTCATCGGGGTGTGTCAAAATTAGATCTTTCAAAGCGTCCCACGAAATGCACTTGCACTCACCCTTTTCTTTAATTCTGGTCGTGATCCACTGCTCGCTCATTCCCGTAATGGTCATTAATTTCTTCCAAAATATAGGGACACAAGCAGCTCAAGAATAGATCCTATCACTCTGAAACCTGGGACAACAGAGTAAGGTAGTGTACTCCTCCACGGTAGGTACCAAATCTATTTCTCCAAAAGTGAAACAACTATACGCTGGGTTCCAAAACTTAGCAAGGGCTCGGAACAAGTGTTCACTACCTGAATATCGAGCAAGTAAGGTAAATCTCCGTAATTATCGTAGAATAACTGCTTGGTCTCGTTGCCCCACTGATCCCAAATTTCCTTAAGCTCTTGGAGATTATTCTCTGTGACACTAATACGAGTATAATTTGACAGCTTCGACACATATCCCATAGTTATACTGTCTCCCTTTTCTAGCTGAGTTTGCTCTGACCATCTATGAACATCGGCATTGCCCTCCACTCTATCAAGAAGTCCGTTCTCCATAATAAAACTTCCTAACTTAGAAACTGACCGTGAATCGATACCTTTGTAAATGCAAAATGACATGCAAACAAAAGAAGAGAAATAGTCAGTATCACATGATATCAATAAATCTCAACGATAATTTATAAGGGTAATATCTAGAGTATAGCTCTAACTAAGTTGGGCTCTTACGGTTTTTCTATATGAGGTTAGTTCTAAGTTTGAGGTACCCGAACCAGCAGATTCTTCGATTCTCACCCATTATAGGCTCATTTGAAACGAGTTCAGTTCAGGGGAATACATTTCCCTGTAGCTACACGGAGATGAAAATCTCACGAAACCATAGGTACAGATGTATCTCGAAAGTGATCCACTATCCTGCACAGAGGCAAAAACCTCACGAAGGCATAGTTTCTCACTCCCACTTAAGGGCGTGACCACAACAGTCATGCAAATGCAATGCGTATCAGAATATAGCAACACATGCAATAATACAAACACATGTAATGCAAAAAGGATTAAATTTTAAAATTTTTAATTTTAACATTAAGACAAGAGATAATCAATTACACAGCTTGACTCTCTTATTAGTCCCCAGCGGAGTCGCCAAGCTGTCGAGACCATTTTTTTAAATCAAGTTTTAGAAAATGGGAATCGACTTAAAAAACGAAAACAGGAGTCGCCACCAATCTTTTTAGGTGTGATTGGATCACCGATAAATCATTAGTTTTGGTCTACGAAGTAAAAAGAACGGGTTCGGGAGTCGGTTACGTACGAGAAAGGATTAGCACCCTCGTAACGCCCAAAAATTGGTACCTAATTAATTATCAAATGTCTTTAAAATCGGAAATTTAAAAATTTTAAGATGCAATCCTCTTTAGAATATTTTTGATTTTGAAAATTGGGGTTCACTTGTATCAAACGAATCAAAATATCTCATCTAGTAAGTTAGGACACAATATTTTTAAGACATTCGAAACTAAACTAGCTTTTTTGAAAATCTCTATCTCGAAATGACAAAACGCCACATCCATTAAGTTAGGACGCAACGCTTTGAAATTCCAAAACAATTGCTCGTATTTTGAAAACCTTAAAAAACTTAGAAGGGTGCTTGACTATTCGAACTCAACGAGAAAAATTGCAACCTAGTAAGTTAGGGCACTACTTTTCCCGAAATTTCCAAACACCAAGCATTGCCTTTATTTTTTTTGAAAACTTTAGAGTCTCGTTTTTTAAAATCAATGCATGAAGGAGCATATTAACATAACATACGAGATAACATGTTATAATAATAGGTAAATAAAAGCACAATAACATAAATATCATACATTAACTAACATTTATATATAAGAAACATGGCAAATTTTAAATAAGTAAAATATACATAAAACACGATATATATTTAAGAAGAATAAGTAAAAACACATAAACATGTAATTCATCATATATTTAAACATATTGATAATAAAAATGATGCATGATATACAATTTAATATTCATACAAAAATATCATGAAAAAAAGGTAATAATGGCAATATATATATATCAACATAAACATCACTTAATAATGATTTAAAATCAACCTTTGGTATTTAAAAGAATAAAAGAATTAATACATATTTTTTTTTAAAAAAGTTAATAATACAAACATAATATTTAAAATATATAAAAATAATATACGTATTAAATAAAATAATTATATAATATATAATATAAAAGTATATGAATTTAAAATCGTAATATATAGTATATAAGTAATTGATTAATAAAATATAATAGTTAAGGATAATAATATATATATAAATAATAATATAAAATAATGAAAATATATGAAATGTCTAATACATGAAATAATATATGAAAAGTAATAATATAGAAAAGTAAAACAATTTTTACATTTATAAAATGATTTAGAATACACTAAATAATATATATGAAAAATAATGAATGAAACAATATTATTAAAATAATTTAATGTAAAAAGGAATTTAAGATAAATATATATACAATATAGTAATAATATAATAAATAATACAAATTTAAAAACATATTACTTAATAATGATTTCAAACTAACATTTACTAAATTATATAATAATAATAAAACTAATGTATATATATAAGGATTAATACATAATGAATAATAGGTGAAAATAATTGTATAATTATATAATAAAACATATATAGGTTTAGAATAAGACAAGTAATATATAATATAAAAAACACATAGGATTAAATTTAAGATTTTATAAAATTACAGGGACGAAATTAGAAAAATAAAACTGAATCTAGGATTTAAATGAAACGTGCGCCAAGGGTGAAGGACTCATCGGGCAAAATGCCCTATTCCCAAGGAACGACGTCGTTCCATATTCATTCCAAAGTGGCCCCAAAGATTAGATTGGATTGAAAGACAAATTTCTGGGCCAAATTAAAAAATAAATTGGATTTAATTACAAAAGTGAAAGAAACGGAAGGACCAATTGGGATATTTCCCCGAATATTAAAAACGAGCGGATCTTCCCCGGGTTCGGGTCAACACGCAGATCTTGAGGCCTTGAAACGAGCCGTTTTGGTCACTAAACGATCACCCCAAAACGATGTCGTTCGGGAAGCTTATAAATACAAAAAAAAACTTTAAAATTTCATTTCTATTTGTGTTTAAAAAAAATTAAAAAATCCTCTGAAAGAGGAATGAAAATGGGCCCTCGGAACTCTGGCCAAACCTCCGTCATCAGGTGGTTCACGCGCCTTACGCGCCCACCCGTCGTCCTAAACGCCGTCGCGTGCGACCCTCGGAGGTTAGAGACCTCGATTTTTGTCACAAAAACGAAAGGTAAAACCCTTTTTCGCATTTTAAAGCTATTTATCAAACTGTTTGTGTATGTATATGCTTTGAACATGAAAAATAAAAAATAAAATAGAAGATTCACCTTTTCGGAAAAAACTATTTGTATTTGCTCTTTATTTCAATTCCTGTATGCGTATCGTTACAAAGGTTTCAAAGGAGCTTTTTATAGCCACTGTTTTTAGAGTTACAGATTAGGTAAGTATTTTCTTTCAATTTCTTGCTATTTCTGCCATGCTCTGTTGTTCTTCTTTCCCTTTTTACAGGTACTTTCGAGGATTACGGCGCCGATCGGGCATTGACTGGATGTTGGGTTGCGGCGCAAGGGCTTGACGATGGGTGCTTGCAGCGCTAGGGTTTGCTGGAAACCCTAGCTTCTGATTTGGAGTCCATGTGTTTGGGGCTTATTGGGCCTGCTAAGATTTGGGCCACGATTGAATTTGGGTTGGTGTATGTGTTGGGCTTCGGGTGTATTTGGGTTACACGGGTATTGGTTGTGACGTGTTTTAGAATTTAGGCCCAATGTGGGGTTTGGATTGGTCTGCTATGTTTAGACATTGGGCCCCACTGTTTGGGCTTTGTAACTGGACTTTTAATGGACTGTTAAATAAATATTTATTTATTTTTTTGGTTTTAAAGCCCGGTCAAATTTGGGCTATTACAATCCCACTAAAAGTTCTAGGAAGTGATGAATATCATGCAATTTTTTTCCAAAATTAGTGGGATAGCATTGGAGGTACAATTTGTGAATGGGTTAAAGAAGTTTTCAACGGTAGACCCATTGACCAACAATTAAATAATACACTCATTGTGCTTATACCAAAAGCAGCTCATCCTAAAGAAATTTCGCAATTTCGACCTATCAGCTTATGTTCCGTTTTATACAAACTAATAATGAAAATCATAGCTAATAGATTCAAGGTTGTTTTTCCCAAAATTATTACTCAAGAACAAGTTGGGTTTATTGCTGGGCAAAACATTTCAGATAATATCATCATTTCCCAAGAAGTAATTCATTTTATAAAGGGGAAGAGTAACAAGTGGATGGCTATTAAAATTGATCGAGAGAAAGCTTATGACAGAGTTTGGTGGGAATTTATAGATGCCTTTATTCAGGCAGCTGGAATTCCAGATTCCCTACGGAAAGTAATCATGTCAGCGATCTCAACATCCACTATACAGATATTGTAGAACGGAGTACCCACAAAAAAATTCAGACCTGCAAGAGGAGTGAGACAAGCATGTCCTTTATCTCCCTACTTATTTGTTCTATGCATGGAATGGCTAGGACATAGCTTTAAAATGGCTGAACCTAGGGGTGAGCGTTCGATCGAATCGAATCGAATGAAAAAATTTCAAGTTAATCGAGTTGACGAATCATATTTTATCATCCTAATTTGATTTGAAATTTTCTCAAATCGAGTCAAGTGAGATTAAATTCAAATCGAATCTAATCGAATATATTTGTTCGAGTTAAATTTTAAAAAATAATTTTGGGTCCTTGTAACCACTGTCACCTATTATAATAAAATTTGTCCACCTTAATCAATTTTTTTATTAACTTTCATCACTTCATAATTTATTTATTAATCTTTCATAGACAGGTTAGCTTCTTTTCTAGCTTAGTTGTTTCAATTATCTTCAGATTCTTGTCACTATGCATTTTGGAATTAAAAATATATTAAATGTAAAAATATGATTTTTTTAATAAAATTATTTTAAAGATAAAATGTGAAATTGATACCAATATAAAATTTTAACACAAATATTTTATGGCATAATTCATAATTCAATTTTAATATAAATATTCAATATGACTAAACAATTCAATAATATAAATAATATAAAATGTGAAATTTAATTTAATAATATAAATAGTATATATAAATAAAATTATTCTGTTTATGTTTAGTGATTTTTTGGATACTTTTGATTTTTATTTGAGAGTCAAGGGTGAGAAGTAAAAGTTTAGGGGAAAATAAAAGTTTTGGGAATAAAAGTTTGAGGGAAAGTAAATGGGGGAAGTAAAATTTTGGAGGGAAAATATTAAAAAAAAATTGAGGGGGGGGATGGGAGGTGGGATGGGAAGAGAGTAAAAGTTTTAGGGGGAAAGTGGGCGGGAGTAAAAATTTTAGGGAAAAATAAAAAGTTTTGAGGGTTTTTAGGAGTAAAATTTTGAGAAAAAGTAAATGAGAGAGTAAAATTTTGGTGGGAAATGGATTTTGGGTAGATTGGGGGGTTGGATGGGAGGGGAGTAAAAGTTTTGGTGGGAAAGTAGGAAGGAGTAAAAGTTTTGAGAGAAAAATAAAAAAGTTTGGGAGTTTAAGGTAAAAATGTAAAATATTATAGTTTGATATTCAAATTCGAATAACTCGACTCGATTCGAACTCGAAATTCAAAAAAAATTTCGAGTTGACTTGAATAACTCGAATAACTCAATTCGTTTAACTCGAAATTCAGGTTATTTTCTTTGATTTTTTCGAGTCGAATTGAGTTTTGCTCACCCCTAGCTGAATCCACTGAGGAATGGAGTTCTATCAGGTTGACACGATTCAGACCTACCTTATCACACTTACTTTTTTCCTGATGACTTGGTAATTTTTTAAGAAGCAGACATCAAACATGGCTTGATGCTGAAAAGTATTCTGGATCAATTCTGTAGTTTCTCGAGACATCGTGTTAATGCCAGAAAAACAAATATATTCTTTTCCAGAGGAGTAGACGAGATTT
Source organism: Gossypium arboreum (assembly GCF_025698485.1). NCBI lineage: Eukaryota > Viridiplantae > Streptophyta > Magnoliopsida > Malvales > Malvaceae > Gossypium > Gossypium arboreum. Next base: position 25,550,257 of record NC_069074.1, on the reverse strand, counting down.
CAAACAACAGTTTGAGCAAGTTATTGGGTTTCCACCAGGTCCCAGACTTGGGATCATATTTAGGAGTGCCGCTATTGCACAAAATAGTCACCAATTCTACTCTAGGATTTGTGATCGAGAAAGTTAGAGCAAAATTAAATAACTGGACTGTTAAACAATTATCTATGGCAGAAAGGTTCACCTTGGCCTAATCAGTTCTCTTCTCTATTCCAAATTACTTCATGCAGTTCATGTGAATTCCAAATGGGGTATGTATAGAGATTGAGCGCTTAGCAAGACAATTCATCTAGGGGACCAAAATGGGATAAAAGAAAATGGCATTAGTGGATTGGGCCTCCGTGTGTCAACCCTGTGTATATGATGGACTAGGCCTTCGGTAATTAGAGGATCAGAATGCCTCATTCTTACTTAAATTAGGATTTAATCTTGTCTTAAAAGATTCGGATCTTTGGGTTAAGGTTCTACGAACAAAGTATGAAATGAAAGAAATAATTCCCGAAAGTATTATACAAAGAAAGAGTTCAGCTATTTGGAAAGGGATTGCCAAAGTTTGGCCTTTAATGAAATAGAACTTATGTTGGTCAGTTGGGACAGAAACCTCGATTAAATGATGGGTGGATCCATGGGTGCCCAAAATAGGACCAGTTAAAGCATATCTACTCCCCTTAGGAAGGCCACCTACAAATTGTCCCCTTAGCGAAATGGTAACGTCTGATGGAGCATGGAATTTGAAGGCTTTTAGGGAAAGCATATTGAAGATATTGTCAAGAAAATCGCAAACATCCGCCCTCTACACCCATAAGCAGGCCCTAACCGAATTTTCTAGGTGCACACTATATATGGAAAATTTTCGGTCAAAAATGCATATCAAAAATGAAGAAAGACACGTGGAACATGCGAGATGAAAGATGGAAAGCCATTTGGAAATACTAGGGTCCTCATCGCGTTAGATTCTTCCTATGGCTAGCCAGTAAGAATAGATTGCTTACTAACCATGAACGAGTATTGGACAAAATTCGTTGTGCCCAATATGCCAACATGAAATAGAAGATATTTTGCATGTCCTTAGAGAGTGTCCGGTTGCCAAAGAAATTTGGTGCTATTTTGTACCAAGAGACCATTGAGCAAATTTTTTTCTCAGGAACCATCTCCAAATGGATTAAGAAAAATTTAAAGACTTCAATATGGAGGTTAAGGAATGGGATCCCATGGACAACTCTCTTTGGATTGCTAGTATGGCGGTTATGGAAAAACAAAAATCTTTTCATCTTCCAAAGTCTTTCCTGGAATTTTTTAAAAACTATCAAAATTTCATAAAGTTGGGCAACATAGTATAGTTTAGCACAAAGCTAGGTTCAAACTAGAAAGAAGAAACTGGTTTATGAAAAATGTTTAGAGAATTTTAAGAATATTAGGATTAATGTTTAATTTGTAGTTAGTTTTTAGGTTTTCATTCCACCAAAAATATAATAAATATAAATTTTTTTCTCTCATGCAAAAGTAGTCTCATTTAAAGATATATTTATTATATTTCTTTTTTCAATTGACTCAACTCCACGTGTATTGATCAACCTACTTTCTTTTTCATATAAATTCAAGTTCGTTTTACATCTGTTTATATTGTTTTTAATTTTTAAATTATATTATTTTTAATTTAATATTTAATAAATTTACATGTTAATTTTATTAAAACTTTAATAGCACACATCTTAAAATATTTTCGTTGATATTTATATTGTATTATTATATATTTAATTTTATGTAATATAAAATCACATAATATATAAAAATATAATAAATGATATATTATAAAAGTATAAATGGCTTGGCTAAACTCTAGCTTTGAAATTTAGAGCCCAAGCATGAATAATATTTTAAGCGATTTTGTTTTTTTTTTTTGGTTTTTTTCCTTAAGTTCAGTTTTTAAGTTTTATATTTTTTTCTAAACGCTCTCACATTCGTGTTAGCCTTCAAGCTTGAGCAAGTAGTTCGACCTTTAAATAGGTTTAAACAATACTTATATACATATATGTTGAAACTTAGGTAACCTAAAATTAAATTATGAATAAAGTCATATAAAATGCTTACCACACAATTAAAATTCAAAATTAATTTGATTTACAAGTTAATAATTTTATACAACATTAACGATTAAAATACAAATAAATTATTCAATGAATCAAAAAACCTAATTAACAAATCAAGAACAAGACCTAATGCGCAAATTGTGTGGTAAGCAAGTGTTTTATTTTATGTTTGAAAGTTGTAATCAAGAGAGTGTTGTTTTTTTCATATTGTTAACTAGTGATCATATTTTTAACTTAACTATTACAACGAAAGTATCGATTTGATTTTTATATAAATTTTTTAAGAATATTTATTATAATATTTTAATTCACATAATAAATTTATGTGTATTTAATATTTCTATAAAAATTGGAATAAATATATTATACTTATTACCATTGACCAACTTTTAAGAAAATGTATAATTATTATATAATTACAAGAGCTGAGTCACCCTTTTATTTTAATGTATAAAAATAATAATATAAAAATTTAATATGATTAGACAAAATTAAATTTAAACAAAATTTTAAACTCAATTTTTCGAATAAGTAAACCTAAAATACTATTAAAATCCGTAGTAATCAACTCTAGTCATGCCAGCCAATTCCATGCGCGACTCAAGCTGGTCCTAATTCCTGTCCTATGGAACCAAAACCACGTGAAACACATTTAATTTGTCGCTCCTTTTAAAAGTTGACGAAGCAGTGTGAGGTGTAATTCAATACTCCAAATTCCAATCATAAAATTTTGATATCTATAAAAAATTTAATTTGAATTGTTATAACTATAGATTTTAATAAAGAGAAGCCATCCGTTCTGCCTTGGTTCTAAGCAACCAGGGTGGAATTTGAGTTGATTTCTATACCTTTGCCTTTTTTTTCTTTTTTGTTAAACTAAAACCTTTCCTCTTTAAACATTACTATTTAATTAATTATAACAAACACACTCCACAAATTGTCCTTTTTCTATTTCTTTTTTCGAATTAAAATTATTGAAAAATTATTTTTTTAATAATTTCAGTTCTGATTATATTTATTCTTTTTGACACAATATTTAGAATTACTTTTAGCCTCTTCTTAACGAGGATAATGAGTTTTAGCACACTCGAACCCAGTTCCTATTACATTGACAATAATGTCCATACCAATTGAGCTAAGACTCAATCGATAATTCTTGAAAATTTATTAGAAAATTCATTATTTTTAACAATATATTTAGATATATTTTAAATATTTTTAAAGAGTTAGTATTTGGTACACTAACAATGTATTTTTTTATTTCATAAACAACTTTAAATTTTTATGTGTCTTTTAAAAAAAATATTTTAAGTTTTTTATCCAAATAATATAAAATAATTAAATAAATATTGAAATAAGATAAGGACACTAATACTTACAAATCTAGGCAAAAGCTACAGTGTAAAACCGGTGTTCAATATCGACTAGATGTGTGTGTAATCCGCCGCTATACTGATTTGAACATCCAACATTGAGATCTATGTGAAAACCATGCACAAACAACCTTCTATCAACGAACACTCTAGGAACCTTTGTACGCAAGCCTTCAACTCCGTATTGTTGACTTAACTGAGTTACATTTTCAACGGGTTCTACATCTACTAACTCAACAAATAACTGAACTGGTTTAGTGTTCACCCTCCTTGGCAGGTAATACAATGCGTCCATTGTCTCGATGTCGTCATCGTTTAAAAGTTTCATCTTGGTAAATTTAATGGGATTTAATGAAACTGGAACGTGAAATTTTTTCACTGATCTTCTCTTTCATATCACCAATGAACACATTCCTATCGAATCCCATTCTTATTTTTTTCCAAATTTCAAAAATACAACTAATGGTTATTTCTAAAATTACACCTTCAAAATGAATGACTGCACAAAATAGATTCTTCAGTTTTTTTTTCTAAAATTACAAAAACAAAACTAAACATCTTAATATTAATCTTAACACTAAATACACTTTTAACATAAATAAACTACTACTAAAAATATAACTAATTAAACTAATAAAAAATTAGTCTTAAAACTAACTAAATATACTAACCTTTTCTTTCTTCTTAATTCCGGTGAGGGGAAGACCTTCAACTATCTGTTTGATTTTTTTTCCTTTCGGTATTGGGGGGCTGGGATCAAACCAACCCCCTTTTATAATACTCATAATATTTTCTTAAAAAATAGAATATAATATAATATCTTAAGCCCAAACTGAAAAAAAACACTATTATAATTAAATTTTATCAGTTATTAGAACCTGAACTGTGATTGACGGGTCACACCGGTGACAAATCGTCAGGTCGGTGCCGCCAACAGTCATAGTTCGGGTTTCAATTCCCGATAAAATTAATTATATCAATTCTTTTTTAGCTTTAAGAAATATTTTATTATAAAATATTAGGGTGCTATCTGACGCATCGTCAACACCAGTAAAAAATATTTTTTTTTCATTTCAAATATATAAAAATACATGTATATTTAGGTGTCCAATATTGGTGCCGCCGATTGATTAGGCAACACAAAATTATTAAAAAAGTGATGTGATCGGTGGCAAGGGAGAGGAGTGTCGTCGATTGATTAGATGACACCAGGTTTACACGGTAGATTTTGCCTAAATCGGTAAATATTAGGGTTCTTATCCTATTTTAGTATATATTTAATTTTTATATTATTTAGGTAAAAATTTAATATTTTACTACACCTTATAAGGCATTTTTCATTCTTAACCTATTTATGGAATCTAAAAACTCCGTAGAAAATGTCCAAAAATATGTACAAACAATAATATGTTTTTTTAAATCTGATTATGTTGTAATTATATTAATTATATATTTTAAATTAAGTTTTTATTCCTTTACAAACGTACAAACAATAATTTTTTGAAGTTTTTTTTAATTTTCATGTTTAAAAGGAAAAAATATGTTGTTTAAACTCGTTTTATTGATTATTGTTAAAATGTTTTGTGTCTAAAATAAAGGGCTATAAAATTAGTTTCAAATTAATATTGATATTTAAAAGGAATAATTTATATTAGGATTATCTTAAAACATATAATTTTTAAGTTTTAATAAAATCATTCCACATTATCAATTTTTAAAGATATACAAATATTATTCTACAACTAATCGTATATGATATCATCTCTAATTTAATTTAACTTTAATTGAAATAATTAAAATTTTTGGGGAAAACATTGAAAGGGAAAAACGTAGCAAATAAATAAATAAAATTTGAAAATGCTTAAATCATTAATTTAAAAATTGATAAGATTCATAAGCACAAATTAAAAAAACTAAAATCAACCATTAAAAATCTAAAAAAGAAACACTAGTAAAAAAAACTAAAATTTGAAAAATTATAAGGTGGTTTTATCAAATTCTAAAATTTGATTAAAAATTAAAAAAATAGAAACAAAATATTAAAATAAAAAATAAAATTACCTCCTAAAAATTAAAAGAACTAAAAAATTTGACTGCATAAAAATAAAACCGATTTTGAAAGCAAAGAAATAAAAGACAATTAAATTTAAAAAAACTAAAATGACTTAAAATTTATAAAAGAAGAAAAACATGTTTGTTTATTTATTAAAATTTTTAATTTTTTAAGTAATTTAATTAAAGTTGGCTTTACTAGCACGTCTCTGTCTGCTCTCTCTGGCAGATTTAGGGTTTTTTTGTTCTTTAGTCTTTTGTTTGTCTGACGGCAGAGATAGTACTAAGATTTCTTTCATTCTTTTGTCAAATTGAATCACACGATTGAATCTCTATCAATATCATGGAAGCGGAATTTGCTGGTCTCACGATCAATGAAAAGGAAGAAGCAATTCTTCAAGTGCAAATTGAGCCGAATCCAAAAAGAGAAGTCGGGGCTTTTCGACTAGTGGGCTGTTTTTTAATAGCTAGTATTATTCATTTTCCAGCAATGAAGGACACCATGGCAAATTTATGGCATCCTTTACGGGGAGTTCAAATCCAATATATGGGGGAGAAAAGGTATTTGTTTCAATTCTTTCGTATTATGGATATGGAGAGGGTTATAAAAGGATCACCATGGACTTTTAATAGTCATTTATTGTTGTTACATAAGTTGCAATGGGGAGAGGATCCATCAAAAGTTCCATTAATTTACACAACCTTTTGGGTACAAATTCATGATGTTCCTGTGGGGTTTATTTTCCTGAAAATCTAGCAATACAATTGGGAAATTTTATAGGAACCTTTATGGAGTACGATGGCTCAAATCTAGGGAAGGAAAACATGAATTTTATGAGAGTTAAAGCCCAAATTGATATACGACGTCCCTTGAAGAGGAAGAAACATATTATGTCTTATGGGAGTTGTTCATATGTCAGATTCAAATATGAAATATTATCATTGTTTTGCTTTTATTGTGGTCGGTTGGGTCATAGTGACTCTTTTTAACAAGCAAAAATGGCTCTCAGAGTGGAAGTTGCTGAGATGGGATGGGATTTATCATTAAGAGTACAATCTCGTACAGCTTTAGTAATGACTAGTGTTTGGCTTCGGGAAGAAGGAGAAGGAGAATGGGGTGACAATCGGGAGGGAATCAAATATTAGAGAATAGACTACGGGGTTTAGGAAAAAATATGAGGAACAAAGAAAAGTTAGATCGAATACTGGGAATTAATTTGGAAGGGAGATTGTCTACTACATGGTAAGGGGGCAAAAATTCAAGTGTCGATCAGTTCCATACTTTGATGGAACACGATTTAGAAGATGATGTGTTAATTGGGGAGGAGGGTAAAAAAAGAAGTAGAGGGGAGATTGAAGATTTATTGACCAAGGAAAAGATTAATACCTTGGCGGTAAGAAGTAGAAGAATGGGGGAAATTAATCATTTAACATCGGCGGCTGTCAAGAGGCAAGCCGACCGGGCGCAATGGAAATCTTAAGTTAGAATGTCCGTGGTTTGGGGAATCCACGGAAAATTCATAGACTTCGACACTTGCTGAAGCTATATAATCCCCAAATGGTCTTTTTTATGGAGACAAAAATTAGTAGGAGTCAGATGGAACGAGTTCGAAGAAGCTGTGGTTTTTTTAATGGTATTAAAGTTGATTCAAATGGATCTAAAGGTGGACTATATTTAGCTTGGAGGGGGGACAATAATGTTATGTTGCAAAGTTTTTCAAAAAATTATATTGATGTGATAATAGAGGATGTAGAAGAAAGAAACAAATGGAGGTCTACTGGTTTTTATGGATCTCCTTATTCACAAGACAGAGTTGAAGCTTGGAACCTTTTACGACAATTAGGCAATATTGGAGGGATCCCATGGATGGTGTGTGAGGACTTCAATGAAATAATGTATGGTTTTGAAAAGAAAGGAGGTATACCACGGGAGGAGGGGAGAACGAAAGCTTTTAGTGTAGTGTTAGAGAAGTACAGTTTGATGGATATGGGATTGACTGGGAATTGGTTTACTTGGGAGAGGAGAAACTTGCCCGAAACGAATATCGAAGAATGTTTAGACAGGGGAGTCGCAAATGCAGATTGGTTTTCTTTATTTCCTGAATTTCAAGCCCAGCATCTTTCTCACTCTTTTTCAGACCATTGTCCATTATTTATTATTACGAAAAGGAAGGATAAGCAACGAATACAGAGGAGTTACAAATTTGAAGCATGGTGGGTTTTGGAGGAGTCTTTTTTAACTGATGTTAGAAATATCTGGGAAAATTCTAAAGGTGATCTATTGAATAAATTGGAAAGTGTTAAAAGAGGTCTTAAGAGTTAGGTTGACTAGAATCAAAATAGTAGAAAAGAAAAGAAAGAAGAGTTAAACGCTAAATTGGCTAAACTAATGGAAGCTGAGAGGAATGATGAAACTCTGGCAGATCTCATTGATATAAAAATTTAACTCAATTTCGAAATTGAAAAAGATGAGCGACATTGGGAACAAAAGACGCGAGTGAATTGGTTAAAACTGGGGGATAAAAATACAGCATTTTTTCATAAACAAGCAACGCAGATAAGGCAAAGGAATTTTATTCGGAAAATGCAATATGATGATGGGAGGGGAACAGATGAAATTGAAAAAATAGAAATGATAGCCAGATCATATTTTCAGCAACTGTTCTCTCCTGGAAGAAGGCCTAATTATGATTATATCTTATTAGGAATTAATTGTTGTATTTTTTATGAGGATAATTCTAAGCTTAAGGCGAGATACATGGAGGATGAGATTCGAAAGGCATTAGCAGAAATGGGTCTCACAAAAGCACCAGGAGATGATGGATTTCCAACGTTATTTTATAAAAAATGTTGGTCGATTATCGGGGAAGATGTTACATCCTTTTGCCTTAATCAATTGTGTAATACCCCCTACCCGTACTCATTGCCGGAATAGGGTAATAGGCATTATCGGAGTTTACGAATTAATTTTTTTTACTCAATATAACCCCTTTATAGATATCTAACCTTCCCTGCAATATTAAACCGAGACCAATCCACATCAACCAATCCAATTCAACATATTCTCAAGATAGATTCATGCATTTTTATAAGATAACTTCATCACCTACCAAAACCAAGATTTGTTAGTCATACCAATGGCTGACCTTACATTCGTATCACATTAACATTTACTTTATTAACTTATACATGCCATTGATTTCCAAAACAAAGTTTCTTGATATACTAAAATCTTGAAGTTGATAGTGTGATGTGTCTCCGACCAAATCCGACCTCCGAGCTCTTAACACTACAAAACAGGGAAAAAAAAGGAAATAGGGTAAGCACTTTGTGCTTAGTAAGCTCATATAACAAGAATTATACTTACCTAATATTTTCAATACAATGCAATAAACATTCAAATATCCATTCAATTCATTATTACCCTAATATGCACAAATTCAACATTCAAGTTAGTACAATAATTTCCATGTGTCAATAATATATATACCATGATTGATGAGCTCATCAATACCATTATTTCCATTCCCTTATTATTTTTTCATATTTATCCCGTTAAAATTTCTTCAAATTTTCGATGGATTTTCAGAGGTACACTTTTAGTGTACAATTTCCGGGTCTGTCAATTCATATTCATGTGCGCACATTTCCATTTCAGAGAGCACACTCCCACGAACATCATCCTTACAGCGGAGTTACCAGTCCAGGCTAAATCCCTTGTAATATAAACTCATAGAGTATTGTCGAGATTACCAATCCAGGCTAAATCCCCTGCAACGACAATTACTCTAATGAGCTTGGATTGAATCTGAATTACCAGTCCAGGCTAAATTCAAACCCTAATTCGAATTACCCGTTCGGGCTAAATCTATTTTACACATATTCTTCGAGAGGGCTATTTCAGGATAGGATCACCCGTCCGGGCTAGACCATTTTTACCGTCAATTCCTTTTAAGAGATCCATCGAATTTTCCTTTCATTCAATCGGGATTTCTTCCCATTTTTATCAAATATATCAATGTTTCATCAATTTTCATACAATGAATATTCAAATCCTATTCACATCAATAACATACACTTCAAGCATTTAAGAATATAATTCAAGTTACACGAACTTACCTCGATACTTATTCGTATACACAAATCTACTGATCCCAAACTTTTTCTTTTTCTCGATCTAGCTTCATATTTTAATTTTCTGGATCTAAATAAATAAATTTAATTATCAATTTAATACATTTCATGTTCATATGCAACATTCTCTATAATTAAACTATTATTTATAGTTCATTCAAAGCTGTCTACTTGAGTCATAGTCACTAAATTATTTTTATCTTCAGCTACAGAACTCCAAACTAGGATCCGCTAATTTTCCCTGAAACTATATTCACATATCTTCTTACCATAAAATTTTCAGAATTTTTAGTTTAGCCAATAAGTACAGTTTATACTTTAAAGTCACCCCTATTCTGCTATCTGACAGTTCTGACCCTTCTTCACTAAAAATTTATTATCTCTTCATACAGGATTCCAATGATGTTCTAATTTGTTTCTATTAAAATAGACTCATTCAGTATTCTATACATATAAATTTAAGCTCCTAATTATTTTTATTTAATTTTTATGATTTTTTCAAAGTCAGAATAGGGAAACCCGAATTCATTCTAACCTTATCTCACAAAATTTATTATATCTCATGATTTACAAATCCATTGCTTACACCGTTTCTTCTATGAGAAACTAGACTTAATAATCTTTAATTTCATATTTTTTTCAACTTCTAATTAGGTTTCTAAAATTTATGGTGCTTTTTCAAATTTAGTCTGCTGCTGCTGTCCAAAACTGTTTTAGTGCAAGCTGTTTATTACCGTTTTTCCCTTAGGCTTTTAATAAATAATAATTTCGTCCCTACTCAATTATCCTCTCAATTGAGCTAATTTTTATCAATTAACACTTTATTCTATCACCTTAAACTAGTTTTCAACCTTTAGAAATCATAATCTCGGCACTAGACTTTAATTCCAAACATTTTCACAATTAGGTCATAACAATCAATTTCTATTGAAATTACCTAATAAAATTATCTTATAAAAAATTTAAAGCTTCAATTTCATTCTATTTCATCATAAACTTACAGCACTCAACCATGGTGACTTTCAATTTCATCCATAAAATCAAAAATTAATGAATTTAATAGTAAGACCTAGTTGTAAAAGTCTTAAAAACACAAAACTTTTAAAAAAAAGGCAAGAATTAACTCACTTGGTGCAAAAATTATGAAATACCAGCTTAAAGAACCCCTCCTATGACGTTTTGACTAATGAGAATGAAGAAAAATGAAGAGAAATCTAGATATTTTCAATTTAATACTATCTTTATTTAGTTAATTATGCAATATTCCAATTTTTCCCTTAAATCATCAATTTTCCTGCTAATTTCATGCCCTTGCCGTCTAGCCCAAATAAAATTTGAGTTGCCTTTTAAATCCTTTCTCATTAGACACTTAAACTATTTAATCATTCTAATAACTTTTACACCTTTTCCAATTTGGTCCTTTTCATTTAATTACCTACCCAAACGTTAAAATTTTCTAACAAAATTTTAATACATCACTAACATTTTATAAATATTTATAAAAATATTTCCTACTCAATTTTATGAGATTAAAGTCTCGATACTTTGTTTTTACCTAATTCCTTCAATAATTCCTTTTTTTTCTAACTAACCACTAAATCGATAAAATTTTTCTATCGATATTTTAATACGATTTTCCTATTATATAAATATTCATGCAAAAATATTAAAATAAATTTATCTTTAAATCAGATTTGTGGTTAAAAAACCACTGTTCCGATAACCTTAAATTTAGATCATTACAAATTGAATGGAAGTATGAACGTTAGCTCAATCAACAAAACTAATATTATGCTAATACCGAAAATTTCAAATCCCTCAAATATTACTCAATTTAGGCCGATCAGCTTGTGCAATGTGCTTTATAAAGTGATGGCCAAAGCTATTGCTAACAAACTCCGAATTGTGATGGATAAATGTATTGATTTGGCACAAAGTGCTTTTGTACCCAGGATATTGATTTCTAATAATGTGTTGCTGGCCTATGAAATTCTTCACACCTTAAAGTGTTAAAAGGGCGGCGAAAAAAAGGTTTATGGCGATGAAACTAGATATGAGCAAAGCGTATGATAGAGTTGAGTGGCCCTTTGTGGAAGAAATAATAAAGAAATTGGGATTTGATTTGGAATGGGTTGTTTCGTTAATGAAATGTGTCAAAACAGTGTCATACAAGGTGGGCTTAAATGGTTATATTGGAGAAAAAATTTACCCTTCTAGAGGATTAAGACAAGGAGATCCTCTAAGCCCATTTTTATTTTTGTTCTATGGAGAAGGTTTATCAAGTCTTATGAAGCTGGCAATGCAAAGGAAAACGATTAGAGGAGTCAAGGCAAGTAGGAGTGGCCCTCAAATTTCTCATTTATTGTTTGCAAATGACTGCATTTTATTTGGAGAAGCTACTGAAAGAGGAGCAAACTCATTGAAACAAATTTTACATGAATATGAAACATGTTCTAGACAAAGTGTTAATTATTCAAAATCTACTATTTTTTTTAGCACTAATACACAGGAGGAGGTTAAAATAGTAGTAATTAGAGTACTCAAGAGTGCGCCTCTCAATTGATCCGGAATGGTATTTGGGTTTACCTAATTTGGTATGTATAAATAAAAAAGCATCTTTTAGAATTTGAAGGATAGATTACAGAAATAGATTGATAATTGGAGTATAAAACACCTTTCTCAAGGTGGCAAGGAGGTTTTTATCAAAGCTGTTCTACAGTCTATTCCTACTTATTCAATGACATGTTTCTTGCTTCCTAAGATTTATGTGCCGATTAAGAAGGTATAATTGTGAAATTTTGGCGGAAAAAAATTAAAGACAAAAAAGGTATACACTAGTGTGCATGGAAGGATATGTGTTTGTTAAAAGAAGATGAAGGTCTTGGTTTCCGAAAACTTGATAAATTTAATATCGCATTATTAGCTAAACAGGGTTGGCGCCTTGTTAATTATCCCAATTCTTTGTTAGCCCGAGTTTTGAAAACTAAATATTATGCGAATTTGAACTTTTTAAATGCTCCTTTAGGGAACTCACCTTTACTTACCTGGAAGAGCGTCTGGTCAGCAAAAGGATAGTTGGAGAAAGGCTTATTTTGGAGAGTTGGCAAGGGGGATAGCATCTCGGTTTGGAAAGATCTTTGGGTATCAAGACACAATGAAGATAGGCTATAGAATGTTAACAGTAATGAAAATATAGTGTTAGTATCGAACTTAATTGATGAAGTAAATAGAAGTTGTAAGGCTGAATTAATTGTCAATACCTTCTAGGCGAATATTGCTAGAAGAAACATGAAGATCCCTTTGGCGAGGCCAGTCTATGACGATTTCCAAGTTTGGAGAGGAGAACCATCCGGTAACTTCTCAGTGAGAAGTGCCTATAAACTATTACAGGAATCTACTCTAAATCCTAGTAATTTTATACAGGCCAATACTAAGGCTTTTTACAAGAAATTGTGGAACCTAAACATGCCTTCGAAAATTAAAATTACAGTGTGGAAAAATTCTTGGGATTTTATTCCCACTTTTTCGAATCTCAAGTTAAAAAGAGTTGCTATTGATGATCGGTGTCCTAAGTGCCAGCATAATGGGGAGGATAGCAACCACGTTTTTCGACAGTGCCCTACAACGATAGAAGTATGGAGGTTTGTAAACTCTTCAAGGATACTCAATAACAATGCTCAAAATATATAGGAGTGGCTTACCTGGGTGTTTAGTTAGGGGACAAATAAGCAGTGTCACCTCTTCTGTTGCGAGTTATGGTTAATATGGATAAACAGAAACACGTTAATATACGAAAGAAAGAACACAACAGGTCGGGACATCTCAAAGAAAATTTACAGCTATATCTTAGAGTTAAAGGGGATAGAGGAAAAGAAACTCATCTTAGAAGAAGGCAGGAAAACCGAACATGATGAACAAAGGATGTCTGTGGCTATTTACTTTGACGTGGCTTTTGACCAACAATTTTTCAATTCAGCGTCGGGATTAATTGTACGAGATGTGGGGGGCAATATTTTGGCATCCAAGTCTGTTCTTCACTCTGATGTGGCATCTCCGTTTGCAGCGGAAGCACATGCAGGTTTTCAAGCAACAAATTTAAGGATCGCTATGGGCTTTCAAGTTCTAGAAATAATAGGAGATTCAAGAACGGTGATAACAAAATGCCAGAATACAAAACAAGACAGATCGATGATCGGGGCAATCATAAGAGATATCCAAAGCACAAAGACTCATTTTCATCTTCGATTTCGTTTTATACCAAAGTAAAAAAACATTTATGCCCATTTCATAGCAAAAGAAGCATTAAAGAAGGGTGAAGAACAATATTTGGAAGGAGACATCCCAAGTTCTGTTCGGTTTGCAATAGAGAAGAAGCGTCTGGGAATTGCAAACTGAAATGCATGGAGAGAAAGAGGTGAAGGAGTTTCAAATTAAAAGTGTTGAAAAGTCTCTTCTCTGATAATGTAGCAGATAAGCAAAAGATTGAAAAAGATCTGCTATAGAGTAATGGCTAGGTCGGTGATGTGAATTGACAGAAGATAATGGTGACCAATTGTTTCTGACGACTGGATTTTTTAATTAGGTTTCCTTTTCTATTTTTTATTTACTTTATTTTAAGTCTGTTTTAATTTTTGGGCCGTTCTGATAAAGGTCTGGTACTTTTATTTGTTTTATTAGGCCTGCAGTGTTGGAGTTAACCCAACTCAGCAGAAGAACTTTCATTTGTATTATGTTTCTTTTTTAATCCAGTCGATCCATTCAAAAAAAAAATTAAAGTTAAGTTTGAGAATATGTTTAATATGAATGAATGTATAATAAATATTTTACCTTTTAAAAATTTATAATGTGACATTTTATTATTGGTATCTAAAACTACATATTTTAAGATTATACAAATATAATTAATTCCTATTTTAAAATGTTTATAAAATATTTTTAATTTGTTTGTCTACCCTTTTTTAATATATATATATATATATAGAGAGAGAGAGAGAGAGTGATTAAATCAAAAACTTTATGCTTGAAGAAAGAATAAAGTTCCGCAGTAAGTTGTATTTAATTTACTGGTCAAACTCAAAAATCCAAAATAAAAAATGAAGGACAACTCAATCCTTGCTCAAAGACCCTTGATTTGTTCAACGCTGATATCGGAGAAAGGCAACAGTGAAAGGAGAATTAATTAAGCATTTCTAGTTCTATATGTACTTAAATAGGAGTTTCTCATTGCCGATTCCTGCAGTTTTTAGAACTGGTTGACACAACTCCTCAAATCTCTTTCTTCATTAGCTTCCAAGCCATATGGCTACTTCTCATCAAGGTTTTTGCGACGATTATTTTTTACTAAACCCAGAAAAAGCAACTTTGTTTGATCTGTTTAGCCTTCTATTCTCGCCTCAGTTGGAGAAAAGAGGATTCATAGATTGTCCTGGGAGCAAGCATCAAAGCTTTCTTCTTCGATGGCCCATCTTCGTCTCCGTTGTTCTTCAAATACTCCTCATTTGGGTAAAGAAACCTATGGCCTTTATGGGGGATGCCATCGAGATGTGGCTCAACCTTTTATCTATCAACGGTGGCCTCTTTCGTCTCCTACTAAATCTTCCAACAGGTAAACTACTAGCTGCATGTCCTCAACAATTTAGCAGACTGACTTCTCTTTTGCCTATTTTGTTTGAGAAATAGAGACAGAATTAAAACAGCGTTTGCAATCATTATTTTCATCATCATACCTACCTTTCATGGTGCAGGGAAAACAGAATGGCCTAAGCGAACATCCGCGAAGTTTACATCGATGATAGGGAACACCGACACTCGCCTTGAATTAGACGAAAACATTAAGCCAGCCGACCAAAAATACAAAGCCTCGCTGTCTATGATGGCTTCCAAATTATCCTATGAGAATGAAGCCTTCATTGAAACCAAAGTCACCCAACTTTGGAAGGTACGTAACTCCGTATTTTCCATTTTTACTCTAAATAATTTTCCATCTTTTAACCTATAGATTTCATGCACCATCAAAATAAAAAACATTAAAAGATTTACAAATAAATAATATTAATTTTATTAAACATAATTAAATATTAATTATAATTATCGACAGTGCATCAAATATTTTCTTAAATTAAAAGAATATATGACGATGTTTCTTTTTCTTTTTTGAGCAGAGGAAATTCGTCAAGTTTTTTAATTGCTGGAATGGTAAGTTTTCTCTATTTCCGCTCTTTTTTCTATAATGTGTTTTAAGTAAATTATGTTCTTGCATATTGACTCAATTAAAACATAAATGTATATTTTAAAACATTGTTATGAGGTAATAAAATAGTAATTAAATGATAAAAGGGCTGTCCACAAATTATATATTTTTCCCTAATTGTCAACTTCGTTTAATTAGCATTAAATGAAGTCAATGTAATTAATAATACATAACCCCTTCTATCATAATAATAATAATTTATAATTAAACATATTAGACAACTTTAACGTGGGGTTAACGAAATAACACCGAATCTATTTATTGACTATGTCTTAAGAATTAGGTAGGTTTTCTTTTTGAACAACAAGAACAAGACTTGGACAATAAAAAAGATGGACTTTAGAAACCAAAATGTGCAACTTTCTATCCCTTAATTTGCATTTAAATAAGTAATTCCTTTTTAATTACAAATCAAATAATAATGATGATTATTTAAGAATAATAAAATTTAATTAAATCCCATTTTTTAAATATTTTATAACAAGTTGCTATGATAGTGGCCAACCACCAATGGGAGGCTTTTTGCTTTTGATTTATAGGATTAATTAATCCTTAATTGAGGTGAGTTGCTTTAATCAATTTGTCATTATATGTAATTTGTCCCTTACTAATCAATTTATTCGACCATATCAACATTATTTATGCATTTATTTCTCATTCTTGCTCTTGATCTTTGAGCTAAATTAAAAAAAAAAATGTGAGTACTTATTGATCTAGGGTGTTAACCATATCTTTAAGATCGATCCGTGTGTAAATCAAGCAGCAAGCAATGTAAAGATCACATCCATATTAAGAAATGTGTTTGATTTTGGTACAGAATACAGAGGACTTCCTTCAACCCAAGCTTTTATTCTTCAAGACACACAAGCAAATCCCAACTTGTATGTGGTTGCATTTAGAGGGACAAGCCCATTCGACGCCGACGACTGGCGAACTGATGCTGATTTTTCTTGGTGCAAGATTAAAGCCATGGGTAAGGCCAGGACCCACAGTGGTTTCATGCAAGCACTCGGCTTGCAAAAGAACAACGGTTGGCCTGAGGAGATCCAACAACACAGGGATGGCCAACGCCAATTTGCCTACTACGCTATTAGACAAAAGTTGAGGGAGATTCTAAAGGAGAATGAAGATGCCAAGTTTATAGTGACTGGCCATAGTTTGGGTGGGGCTTTAGCTATTTTGTTTGCTGCAGTGCTGATGTTACATGACGAAGAACTGTTGTTGGAGAAATTGGATGGGGTTTTCACCTTTGGACAACCAAGGGTTGGGGACGAAAACTTTGGGGAATATATGAAGGAGAAGATGAAAAAATTTGATGTGAAATATTTCAGATATGTTTACAACAATGACTTGGTGCCTAGGGTTCCTTATGATGATAAAATGACATTGTTTAAGCATTTTGGACCTTGCCTCTTCTTCAATAGTTTCTACACTGGGGAGGTAAGTTGGAAAAGAACGATTTTCCGACATGTTTAATATACATATCATGGTATCGTATTCATGTTTACGATTTTAACGATGCAGGTCTTACCAGAACAACCGAACAAGAATTACTTTTCTTTACTATGGGTGATTCCGAAGATGGTGAATGCAGTTTGGGAGCTTATTAGGGGCATCATTTTGCCTTACATGTACGGTCCAGACTACAAGGAAGGTTGGGTTTTGAGAATGTTGAGGGTAATTGGATTATTAGTACCAGGTGTGTCAGCTCATTCCCCTCAAGATTACGTTAATTCCACTCGATTGGGAACCTTGTCAGATGTTGAGCTCCACAAACACCAACTTAAAATAGATTGATGACAAAGAAGATTCTCATAAAGCTTGTTGTCAAATCACTTTTAGGACATGTTCCGTCAGCATGTACATGTCTAAATCAGATATGATTTGTGAAAAAGAAGTTACATAATCTATTTGAACCCTCCAATTCTATCGCTTGTAAAAAAAGAAGGTAAAGTTTCCATATCCATTTTCATGGCAAACTGTTATACTACCGGAAAAAAAAGAAAAAAGAAAAAAGAAGTCTTTTTAATCCAAGACCACATTAATTCATCAACTCTCCGAATATGTACAAAAACCAACTAACGTAACCCTTTTGATTCACCAAGGACCTGTCCGTGTTCGTCGCAAGCATCGTTTCTTAGCTCCTGGCTGCACATTCATCATCTCCATCACCTGTGGTTGTCAAACATTTGATTTAGTGGTTGTCAACATTTGAGCAAGTTTTCTAATATAATTCAAGATGATTATAATTGCTAAGGGGGAAAACTGGTGTTTGCAGCTAATGTATATATGTATGCGTTTCTTTTTAATGCTCTAATATGATAGGAGCGTGCACCTAAAAAGTGAAGCAAGTAAAAACTAAATAAGCAATCAGTTCACTGAGATTAATTGCAATCTTAGTTACTGGATCCTCATTTTCTTTCAAACACTTGCATCTAACGGAATACAAGACATATATAATTCTTAAATATATGAAAAAGATTTAAAAGTAATATACTCGTATATATATCCAACACTCAGCAATTTAACTCCTATAAATTGTAAACACATTCTTACGTTCAAGGTTAATGCCAAAATTAACTGCATTTCATAAGTTTAAAAACTTGCCAAGCATGGGGAAACACTCTGTTAAGCAGCAAAGCAGAACATTCACCACGAATGGCTAATCGTATATGGATGGGTTTTTAGAGGATTCCATACCATACCATATCATCCTGTATCATATTATGCATGCATGCATAAAAACAAAATGATTTTAAAGTTTTGTTTAGTAGAGTGGGAAGAAATTTAGAATGAAATTTTTAAGAGATAAAAAAATAAATATATATATTTTGACATTGCTAGGAAAGAAAGAAAAACTGAGGAAAAAAAAATTTCTTCCCATCTTAGTAGAGCTGAAAATAAGAAGAAATAAAATGAATTTTTTTTTAAAAAATTTTATAATTTTGAACTAACCTATACTTTTAGCTTATTTTCATCCCTCTTATCATTCCAATTTGGAATATACATTAGAATGGAAAATGGTATCCCTTCCGGTTTCTTTTCCACTAAGCATACTCAATTTTTTTTCTAACATTTCACTTTTCTACTCAATCAAGCTCACCGTAAGACTTTGCTTGATAGAATTGAACAAAAATTAGAAAGAAGAAAAATTGGGTAGAAAAATAGAAAATATAATTTATCTTTCTATAAGTGTGTTTGGTAAGAAAAATGAGAAAATTGAAAGAAAGTCATTTTCTTTCCATTCATTGCTTGGTAGAATTAAAAAATGAAAGAAAAGAACATAGAACATTTGAGAAATGCATAAATTTAAATCCAGGAGTACTTTTCTCTCATTTTCTTTCATGTCATTGTTTCAATTTGAGAGGATTAGTTTTTATGTATTAGGATGAAAATAATCTTCTTTCCTATTTTCTTTTCTTCCATATCAATCAAACTCAAAATTTATTGTCTTTCTACTTTTCTACTCTTTTCATTCCTCCGCTTTTCTATTCAACCAAACACTTTCTAAATGAACCATGCCAGTAAAGTGAAACGACAATGACACTCTAATGGACAGATACATAGTGAACCCAACAGAAACACTATGGAACTTCGGAAGAACAGTGATGCTTGGTGATATTCGAGTAGGGCATGAAATAAGTTGTAATCGAATAAAAACAGATATAAAAATGAGAACTTGTGGGCACCTGATTTTTCTGTATTTTTATGATGTGATCCTGCAGCAGCGGAGAACAGTTAATGAGAATGTTAATACCAAGAATCGAGTGCACTTTAACAAAGAAGGGAAAGAACATACATGTTTCTTCTGCAATTCTTGGTTCTCCTCTTTCAGCTTAGCAACTTCTGCTTCCAACTCCGTTGTATAAGCCTAGTTGAGAAGCAATGAAGGCAAAATCCGTAGGAAACTTCAATGCAAATATTTGAGACAAACCATAGGATAAGATTGTTTTGATTCGCTATAGTTAATTCATTATAACAAAACCAACAAGGTCAAGGATGTTAACCTTAATAAACGGTTTCATTGATTCTTATATGTTAGAATGCTCCATTACCTTGTTACAAAGATGGTCAATGGCTAGTAAAACACGTTACAAAGATGAAGTGTTTAAAAAGCAGAGTTGAAAATCTTAGAGATATCAATTGAGCATTCTAAAGTATAGTAAAATTGTCACTCAGTTACAGGATCCATATGCGGGAAACATTGTCGAAGCAATAGACTGGTAACAATCATATTCCAAAGTATCTACCTTTACTCTAAGATGAACTAAAGAGCTATGAAGATGGAAAGGTTAGATGAAATGAAAAAACATAATGACCTGCTTGCGAGCTCGTGATCTTGCAGCGGATTCTCGGTTCTTTATCATTCTTCTCTGCCTCCTCTCAGCAACCTTTTCCACAGCACTGCTTTTCCTACTCCTCAAACTTCCATTAAACACATAAGGAACGGGTGAAACTGAGGAACTATCTCCACTACTCTTCCCAATCCCATCTGATGAAAGGTGGTTAGCAGGTGATCTTAAACCAACCATACTCATCCCACCACCATGGATCAAGCCATTATATAGTCCCTGACCACACCTAATTCCAGGACTCCCCAACTGACCACCACTTTGCAAACCCATCTGAGCTCCATATTCCACACCAGGTTGCTTAGGACATAATGGTTGCTGCTGAAGCTGAGTTAAGTGGTGCTGATTGGATCTAACTCCATTAAAATTCATAGGCAAATCGGAAGCTTGAATACCATTTTGATTACCACCATCAGGTAGCCTATTCCCCATCAAATTTGGACCTCTTCCACCTTGTTGAAACCCAATCCCAAACCCACTGGTATTACTCCCTGCTTGCGGTAATTCCCCAAAGAAGCCGCCATTAACATTATTGTCCTTCCCAGAAAATTGGATGTTATCCTCTCTTACCACACCGGCTCTGACCAAAAACTCCTCTAAAGTAATCTCCTTTAAGGTTTGCTGTCTTTGTGGCATATTATCAGTGGCTTCAGTCCCTATAGAAAACTCATTTGAGATCTCTCTCCAAACTTCATCAACAGTTTTGTGGCTAAGTGTCCTGGGCAAAGTCAAAGACCCTTGCCTTTGTAACCCTCCATTTCCCACTAGGCCAACACCGGGAGAAGCCATTGTTTGAGTTTCTTCAGCACTCCAAATGTTCTTTAACAGCTCATCCATGTTCATCGACCCGAAATCTTTGCCTATTCCACCCATTGTGCTTTGAAACTCATCAAAGGTTAGAGAATAGACCGATGGCTGTCTACTTATCGGATAATTCCCAGGCGGTTTATTACCACCGCCGCCATCACCTGACGGCGGTTGGTTACTTCCAAAGTTCTTGAAGTTCATGTTAGTCCCTAATAAAATCTGGATAAAATAGTGTCGACAAAATGGTATCTAGATGAATATTTGGAAAATTACCATATAAAATCAAGCTCCTTACTTTTTCTATATTTGGAAACTTTTCAATAAAACCCAAAATATCATATTCATATTCATATCCATATTCATATTAAAAAAAAAAAAAAGAAAATAGAAGAGCAATACAAAGATCAACTTCAAGTAATGGTAAAATCAGAAATTTTGATGTCTTTCAACAATCACAAAGTTGAAGATCTGAGCTTAACGAAAACATCAGCGTTTTAATTCGGAAAAGAAAAAAATAAATCCAAATTTAACGTACCAAATAATTGAAAGAAAACATAAAAATATCAGAACCCCACCAAACCCAAAATAGAAAAAGTGTAAATAGTACAAATCGGTCGATTAATTAAAAGTAAAAAGGCTAAAATGTGCTATTAGTTCTTGTACTTTGACTAAATTTCAGATTTAGTCTTTGTACTTAAAAAGTAAAAAAAATCAAGTCCTCCTATTTTTTTATTTAAAAATATCAGCCTAGTCACTAAAATCATCCAAATTTGTCAACTTGAAATTTTGATAGACAGGAAATAAAAATGGTAAGCTGGTAAATTTTGACAGAAACTACTAACGATGGTAATGATTGGACAAAGATTTTTAAATTGAAAAAGTAAGAGGATTGAATTTTTAACTTTTAAAGTATAAGGCCTAAATTCAAATTCTATACAAGTCCAGGGACTAACAAAATATTCTAGCCAAAGTAAAAACAAAACAATGAGCATTCTATTTTGGGTAAACTGCATTAATAGCCACTCAACTATGGTTTTTTTCTCAACCAACTACAAAAAGTTATAATATGATCACTCAACTATTCGATTTTGTCTTTTTTTCTGTCACCCAACTATTTTGGATTTTCAGATGTTTCCATTTTGATGTTAGCCTGCTGGTGACAAAAAAAAAAATACAAAATTGAATTGTTGAATGATCATTTTGTAACTTTTCATAGTTAGATGACTAGAAAAGAAAAAACTATAGTTGGGTGACCTCTACTATAATTAACCCTTCTTATTTTTTTTCTTTTTTGCATTTCTGGTTCTTAGCGACTGCCAGGTGTCCCTTGTCTTTTATTTTTTTAAGACATTAAATACAATTCCTTTTAATAATGTTCTGTGGGCCAACCGGATACCGAAACGTGAATCAATAGGATAGGGTAAAGACTAACAATTGGAAATGTGAAGAGTGGGAGGATCTAGACCGCCCACGTCGCGACTAAGAAACGGTGGTGATGGTGTGAATTTTATTGTTTTGGAATTTGGATGTAGTGTAGTGGCAGAATTGGTTGGATCACTTGGATAGTGACGAGAGATAAATGCAAAGCCTCGATGGAGCTCGCACTGACATAGGGGTATTTTGGTCTAAAAAACAATGTTTGATTGATTTGTGTACTCGTATTTAAGTCAGTAAAGATGGAGTATTTGGTCCTAAATACTGTTATTCGAGATTTACTATACCAAATATATGTCGATGTGAATAATAATAATCGAGCTCAGATTTAATTAGAGACATTTATTTATATTTTTATTGTATTATACTTATAAAACTTTTATAAGAGATTTGTAGAATTTTATCTTTCAAAAATTATTTATAAAATTTTAATTAGATTTACTTGATTAAGTATCATTGTATATATATGTTATATCTAAATTTATTTTTATTTAAATCTAGATATATTTTAATTATTAAATTAATTGTATATTCATAAAAATAATAAAAATCAAATTTAATATTCTAACATGAAATAAATAAAGAGATAATCATATAATAAACAAAGGTGATTATATCATACCTCTAATTTATTAAATTATAAAATAAATATTAAAAAGTCCTAAGTATACATAAAAATTTCAAATAAAGTAAAGATTCTTTATTTCATCAGATGGACTTTTGATCTGTAGATAGTGACAAATATTAATCGAAATAATATAAAATTGTGACAAATTTAATTATATTTTCGAAATATAAAGACAAATATTAATGGAAATAAAATTTAGTGGCAATTTTAATATTATTAATAGTAAGATGGTAATTTTACATTTTAACTTTTTTAAAATTGTGTGATAAATTTAATCCTATTTTCGAAGTATAAAGATAAATATTAATTAAAATAAAATTTAATTCCGATTTTTAATGTTCTTAATAGTATGATGGTAATTTTATATTTTTAATTTTTGAAATTTGTGTGATAAATTTAATCATATTTTCGAAATATAATTAATTAAAATCATTTAACTTTTTAAATTTTGTGACATATAATTTTCATTGCCTACGAAGTATACAAAATGGATGAACTAAAAAGTGATTAGAGCACCAATGTAGGTAAATATGTTTTATAATTGATACAACCAATATTATATTTATCCAATAAAGAAAATAATTTTATTTATGAGGCAAAAATTTTGAGGTTAAACTTTAGAATTTTTTATAATACAAAAATTTATTATATCTTGTAATTATTGTTACCATTTTTTTTGGAAGGGTATAGTTATCATTGATTCATATTAATATAAATTATTGAATAAATACATATAGATATATTTGATTTGGTGGCTTGTTAAAATTAATATAACATCATAATTAAAATCCAAGTTTAAAACTTAAAATTTTTAAAAAATTGAAATATTGTCATTATAAATTTAGCGGGCTAATGATTTTACCAGAAATTTCTAGTCAACCCTCTTACAAAAGATCTTTTTTTACCACCAAACGTGTTGATACTAGATAAAATAAACTCCAACAATTTCTTTATTCTCAGCGCTCCTTAATTTCAAGGAATTAATCACTTCAACAATTTTCAATGGTTATATGGGTATCCAAAGTTTTCAAAGTGTTTTAAGTGCAGCTATATGTGATGGATGTCAAAGAGGAAGCTTGATTGGAATCAATAGATGATCTCATCGAGATGGTAGGATTCATCAGAAGATGAATGGTCAGCAACGACAATGAATGATACATCCAAAATGTATGGCGCTATTGTCAAAACCTCTTTAACTCTTGAGTTGGAAAAATCATGGGACTGTTCAGTTCCGATGTTTGGTCGGAAAAAAGAATGTGTCCTATTGAAAATCGAAAATAACATCTTTGCTTTTGAAGGGAACTAACATTTTCAAGACTGAAAGATACAACAAAAAATTTCTAGAAATGAATGATTTATTGGTGTAATATTGCTTGATCAGCAATACAAGAAGCTTTAAATATATGGACATGACTATTTTAGTTAGTTAAGTTGTACTATTTGCATATTGTATTTATAGCTTATGATTTTAGTTGCTCAATTTGTATTTAAAATTTAAAATTATAAAAATATAACTTATAAGTTCATATAATCTATATTTTTATTTAAAATTAAAAGTATATATAATCTATATTTTTATTTAAAATTAAAAGTATGTATTATAATTTTAAATATTTTATATTTATCTAAAAGAAAGTATTTATAATTTTAAAATAATCAGTATTTATAATTTTAAAATAATCTTCTACTTCTTAAATTTATATGTGTGATACCCAACCTTATCTAATAATTTAATGATACAGAAAATTTAATTAATTAAAATATTTTTAAATAAAAATAAAATATTATCTTAATGTAATGTTATTATTAAGAATTTTAATATAACAAAAGATATATGAATATTATTAGTATAACAAAAATTTAAAATACAACTTAATAATAAAAAAGAAAAGAAAAAGAAAATTTATTATTTACTTTTGAAAAATTAATAATAAATTATTATTTAATATAAATATAAGAAATAAGTGAAATAAATTTTAAAAAATCAATTTAATGATCAAAATAAATTTAAATTTTAAAAATTAAAAATACTTAATATTTTATTTATTTAAAGTTCTAAAATTATATTAATTTGTTAATATCTTAATAAAATATACTTTAAATTATATGTGATATAAAAAATATTTATTTTAAATTGTCTCGGATAAATATCCGTTTAATTGTCTATAATTTATCATGTAGAGATATTATTAAATATTTTAAAATTTTATACCATATTTGGGTAAGTGGCGCAATTGTCGAACACATTTGAAAATATTAAACAAATAATATTAATAAGAAGGTGATTTATTCTAAATTCTTAATTAAGTTACCAAAATTGAACTGTAATGACCTCATCTAATGAAAGGGAAAAAAATCATTTTCATGAAGTAGGGTTTTGAAGAGGCACACGCGTCCAATATCCAAATCCAGTGTCACAGAAGCCCCGACATTGATGACCACATTTATCCTGGAGAGCCTTTTTATTTGCTTGTTCAATTATTGTTCAAATGCGTGGCGCAGCCGGTTGGTTCCCCAACTGTTGGCATCTGGACTTCTTCATCTTACTCTATGCTAAACACTCCATTTAATGGGATTCTGTATCTTTTCTTCAAGTTCCAAGGGCCAAAGGGAATTTGACATCTTGGCTCATCATGTGAATGTGAATCACATTTTTATATAAATGCAGATCCCACATCTTGCCAAATTATTATATTTCATTCGGATTTTATTCCAAGTCCCATGAAACACATATTACCAAAAGTAATGCATCCAAATAAAATATCAGACCGGAACTTGTTATAATCTTTAAAAAATCTACTTAAAAATATCAGAAATACAATTAAAGCGTGACAAGAGCACATGAAAAAAAGGAAGCTAAGAAGACAACAAGAAGAAAAAGGCAACCGAAAGAGCAGTGTGAAGGTATTTTTGTGTCTTCATCACATGGAATTTATGCTGTCGATTATTGGGAGGATGGCCATCCATCCTTAGGTAACCAGTTTGTCCCCCAGGGACTTACTGGACATACTAGCATTCAAGCTCAACTTTGGGGCCTCAGATATTGGCCTTATGCTGATTGCTGGGAAAAACAGTGTGGTTTAAGGGTAGAAAAATCAAGATGGGTCGACACCTCACACTTCTCTTATTTGGGTTTTTATTCCATTTTTTATTTTAACAAATATTGAATACAAATATTAAAAAAATAAATAAGAGATATACTTGCCTTCAATATTTATACCCAAATGGGTTGGTGAGATGAAAAATTGAGAGACCGGGTGTCTCATGCTAATTGGTGCCTTTCAAGAGCCTTAAAAAGAGAAATAGAGTGAATATCTGTTAGTTACTTTACTAACAATGCAACTGACATCTGTCTTCCACTAATAGAATTGATGACAACAACTGACACCGTCTCATAATGGAAAACATCCATATCTGTACTTTAACTGTAAACAAAGTACACTTAATGTTGATGATGACAAGTACTGATGCAGTT
The DNA here is from genome assembly GCF_025698485.1 of Gossypium arboreum. Lineage (NCBI taxonomy): Eukaryota > Viridiplantae > Streptophyta > Magnoliopsida > Malvales > Malvaceae > Gossypium > Gossypium arboreum. Next base: position 25,523,665 of record NC_069074.1, on the reverse strand, counting down.
CATTACTCAAATTATAATTTAGTTAGTAATATATAAATTATAATAACATGGAATATGAAAGCTGTTAGGGCTTTTTCAAGTGCATGGTGAAATCTGTGTAGAGTTTTACCCAAGTCTCTTGCCTTTGGTGGAGAGGATCCACTTTTATAAAGAGTTTGGGGCCTGAGTTATATTGAATAAAAAACCTAACGTCTATTCACCAGAAAAAACACCCTGCTACCTAGGTCTTAGGGGTAGAGTGGCAGTTGATTAGATTAAGAGATTCGAAGTTGACTTGATGTGACTAATTAAGTAATCACTTTGTTTTCAAGAGTTGGCTTTGAGAAGTGATGGAGGGATAAGTGCTAGCCTTGCAAAGAAATTGTTTGAGATTCAATAGGCCTTCCCTCGTTGAGTTATTCTTCATAGCCTTTATAACTATTATCCTTAGTTGAGGAGGGAGTCATAAAGTGGACTTATTTCACGGTATTACTGGTAAAGTGAAACACAATTGATATTATTTTATTTAAAAGGAATTAAAAAATAGGCTAGAAAATAAAATTAAGGATTGCGTCAGAAAATTTGATTGAAAAATATAACAAAAAAGAATATAGGTGAGCTGAGAAAAAAAGGATGAGGTTGCTGTTTTTCTTGTTGTGTAAAATGAGGAGAATGACTTACTATTTTTTAAAGGGATAAAAATTTGAGTCACAACGGTTAGAATTTGACTAAACTTTCTATAATAATTGATAATTTATAAAAATAAAAAGAGAAATTTTATCCAATAAATAAATATGCAGTACATGTCATAAATAAATGTTAACGTTGTGGACACGAGCAAGGCAACAACAACACACATGTGTTGAGCTTTTACCCTCAATTACTTAATGAAAATAAGAAACAAAGTTATATTTAAAACCTCTTAAAAAAATTTTATCAATTAATGTGGGATTACACACTTTGCATTACCAACATAAGGCACATGATATTTGTGCATATTATTAGTGGGTTATTGAGTTGTTAATTATAATAATTAAATGATTAAGAAATGGTTATTGGGTTATTAATTATAATAGTTAAGTAGTTAAGAAATGATTAAGGGCCTAAACTATAAATACATAAACATGGTGTAAAAAAGATTTTCAAGCTTCAATATTCAGAATACAGAACTCTCTGTTTTTAAAACTTCCTTATGCTTTCATTTCTTGTTTCTTTATTTGTCTTTGCTCATCTGGTGATCAATTCTAGAATAAACATCTCAGAATTCTAACACATGAGTGTACAGTCGCATGGCACTAGTGGATGAAGGCTTTGCAGTAAGACTGGGTCCAAGCAAATTGCTGAAATTGGGTGGTCCAAGTGGGAGGACTTGTAGTTTTGGGTGAGGCCCTTGGTTCCAAGCTAATAGCTGAAAATAGGTGGTCCAAGGCAATCATTGAAACGGTGTTCAAAGCTCTAAAGGATGAAACTAGTGTTCTCTGGATGTTTCGTTCCTCAATGTAGGGAACTCCTACCACAACAACTAAACGCCAGCTGTTTGGTTAGCTACAAAAACTAGAAACATTTCTCATCCTCATAAGCTTACACCTCTTCTTTTAACCTGCTTCATTCTTATGATTGTTTCATATTTATTTTTAAAAATGCATCAGGGTTGTTTGGTTTGGTTAGCTACAATAGGGTATATTGAATGCAAGTTTATTTTTGCACAACTAATATTTTAAAGAGAGAAAAATCGGGGGCAAAGATGGTTTTAACTTTTCACTAAATAAGTAAACAAACGTGAGTATAATATGAAAAAAATAAACTTAAATGTACTAAACGCATAAATTCAAACCTCGAAAACAGGACCCTAATTTGGGAACAAAATTCTCTTAATAGTTATCATGAACATTCTCACTAAAACTTATCTACGACTACATCTTATCGCCCTAAAAAGAAAAGTACTGTAGTACTACATATTTAATTGCTTTCTTAATTGGCCTCTCAAAACACAGATACAAGGCCCCTTTAAATAGATTAAGATTAGAAATAAAATCATACTACAATATCTTTAGAATAATCGAAAACTAAAAAACTTGAGGTGCACATTGTCACGTTGGGACGTGGCATCGCGTTATTGGGACAAAGGCTCTCTTCTCGTTGTGATGTTCATTGTTCATCGGGACGAAGAACACTTGCTCGTTGCGACATCACACACAGTTTAGTCCGAAAATACGAGACATAACTCCATAATATATGATTGAATATCATCTATTTGTGCTGTATCTTCTTAAAAAAATGACTAAACTAAAATCAATAAAGCAATTTCAGCTTATTTGGCCCATAAGACAGGATCATACTTATCTCTTTCGCCCATAGGTATTCCACCTAGCTTCTCTCTTGTACGGGCCCAAATTTGCCCGGCCCTTTAGAAAACCCAATAATGATAATAAAACCCAAAACTCAATGTCCAAATTACAAACAATTAGCAGGCCTAAATTACCCAACTTAGACCCAGCTAAGCCCAAACCCGGATGGCACGATAGGCCCAAGCCTAAACCGAATCCAGCCAAGCCTAACCCTAGTTTCCCCCTAGAGTCGTACCCCTCCTACGTGCGTCGTCGGCACGTCCAACGCCCAAGGTTCGGCTCTCCATTGTCCAGTTACACCAAAGCGGCCATCTACAGCCCCGTTGGCTTTCGTGCGCCTGCAAAAAAGAGCAAAAGAGGAAACGAAACAAGACAATAGAGCCAAAGAAAACAAAAATGAAGCAGAAACGAGGCGAGAAAACGAGCAGAGATAGACAATAGCAATAGGAAATCAATCGATTTTCGGCTATAAAGCCCAAACAAAAAGCAGATTGTATTTACACAGACATTGAGATTGAAATACAAAAAGCAGTAAAAAAAAAGGTGGTTTTTGTCTAAACTTTCTTGAAATTTTTACATTTCCTAGATTCATTTTCCTTCAAATCATCCATCATTGCATTAGAAAACAAAGAAAAAGTGAAAGAGGAACCTTACCTTGTGAATCGGCCATAGATTTCTCCTTTCGCTTCGTTGAAATCGAAGTTGAAAAAGGATCTCAAGGCCGAAAAGCCATCCTTCCAAAGTTCGAATACATCGGTAGCCGGTGATAGTGGCAGATCGGCGTTTGAGCCAAAGGAGGCTAGGGTTCGGCCGAATAAGGAAAAGGGGGGTGTTTAGTTTTCTGCTTTTGATTCCTAAATGGTTAAGTGTATTAGTTTTAGTTTTTTTTTTTTTTTTTTAATGATGGACATAAAACGGCACCGTTTAGGGCCTGTTTTAGTGGCTCCAAAATGGTGCCGTCTAGGCCGACCCGTTTTGACCCGACTCGATGGCCCCCAGGACTTGTGTGTTTCAGCGGAGAGGGGATATTTGCGTGTTGGTCCTTCCTCTTTCGCACCAACGTTCGATTGAGCCCTGTTTGCATCTTTCTTTCTTTTAATTTTTTCCCTAAGATTTACGTGTTCTTGCATTTTAACCCACGTCTCAACGCAGCATTTTTAGACTTGGAATATTTCCAAATTTGATCCTTGAACATTCGCATTCATGACGCACTGGTCCTTTTTCATTTTAATGGCCTATTTTATTTTCGATTATCCCTTTTATTTTAAATTTACTTTAATTAAGTTTATTATCTACACAATTCTTATTTTTAAAATAATTCATTTAAATTTTTTTCTTTTTTGCCGAGATTACTTTATTAATTTTGCTTTGTTGAAAAATCATTGCTTTAAAATTTTCATGTTATATTATCCTAACATTTTATAATAATATTTCATTTAAATATTTTTGTATATATATTTATACATATATGTTATTTTAATTGAACTTTCTATTTAAAACACTTATTATTTTAAAGTTCTTAATATTTTTATATATGTTGAGCTATTTCGATAACTTTACTTTGTTCTTATAAAATCATCATTTTAAGTTCTTTTTATATTATATTAACACTTTATGTAATATTTCATTCAAATGTTTTTATATTTGTACATGTATGATTCATACTAGTTTGATCTATACACATCATTAAATCCATGTATTTTATACCTATAGTTTTCTTTGTACATATAAGTATGTTTTTAAGTCCATTATATAATTTATGATAAAATTAATTTAGTCCTATATACATTATTAATCTCATGCAATTTTACAACTAATTATTTCCAAATCTATATCTATATATATATATATATATATATATATATATATGCTTTGGGAACTTATTATGTATATTTCTTAAAATTATATCTTATTCTTGCTATACTTTTATGTTCTATATATTATTAAATTTCCCACCGTTGAGTGTATTTTAATAAATTTTTAACATTTATATATCATTTGATTTAAAATTTTCATTCTATAACGATATTTTAATGAAAGCATATATATCTTTAGTTTGTTTTTACAAATAGTTTCAAATTCAACAATTCATTTATGATGTATTATGTGTTCATCCTTTTAAATTTGCCTTATACATATTATTTTTTAATTTCATTTTGTTTTGCATATTTTGCATTTGACTGTGTTGTATTAGGCTATGTATATTATTGTTGTATATTATTCTCGTTTTGTATTACTATTATATTGATTATTCTTCATTCATGCTTAGGAAGTTGATAATATTTTTCTTAGATTGGTTGAATTTAATTGTTTACCTTATTAGTTGATTAAATGAACTATATTATCTCCATTCATCCATCATAGTATTTCATACATACATATCATCCCATGTTTTTGTTTTTCCTTTTTGGTTTACAAATATCACTTTATACTTTCCAACTCTTTAAAACTAATTATTCCATCTTATTTCAAGCCAAATTAATGCATTTTAAGTTGGTTTTATAATTACTCATTTAAAAATTCCTTAAGACGAAGACAATGTTTGATGTTTGGAAATTTGGGAAATCGTGCCCTACCGTGCTGGGTTTCGTTTTCTCGTTTGTTCAAAATAATCGAATTTTCCTTTAGAATTTCACTCGTGTTTTTCTAAATTCTAAAACAAGGTAACGTTTGATGCTTGGAAATTCGGGGAATCGTGCCCTATCGTGCTGGGTTTTTGTAACGTCCCCACGCCCGAAACCATCACCGGAGTCAAGCTTGAGGTGTTACTAAACTTATCTTACCTTTTAAACAACTCTAAATCACTTATTTTAATTTTCGGAATAAACTATTTTTCTACGTCATGGTTACTTAAAAATTCATTTCTCGAGTTTCAAAACTCGAAATTAAGATCCGTAAATTTTTCATGAAACTAGACTCATATATATATCTACTATTTTTTTTCTAGAATTTTTGACTTAGCCAATTAGTACAGTTTATTAGTTAAAGTTTCCCCTGTTCCAAAACTCGACTGCACTGACCTCTTCTTACTACGAACCATTTTTCTTCCTGTAAAAAATTCATATGACTAAGTCGTTTATTTCTCTCAAAACTAGATTCAACAGAATTCTAACCATATAAATTATACCTTCTAATTAGTTTTTTACAATTTATGGTGAATTTCCAAAGTTGAAATAGGGAATCCAGAAATCTCTCTGACCCTGTTTCACTAAAACTCAGATATATCATAAAATATAATACTTTTACCTGTTTTGCTTATTCCATAAGAAAATATACATAATAAGCTTTAATTTCATATATTATTCATCTTCAAACTATGTTTCTACAATTTTAGTGATTTTCAAAGTTACATCATTTCTGTTACTTGAATCTGTTTTAGGTTACTTTCACATTTTCATAATTTTCATGTGATAATCATCATTCAATCATACATATTAATAAACATGTATATCATCAGCTATTTTCTTAGCTAATCACTAGCAAGTATTTACACATCATTCATTATTCATATTATACCAAAAGTAGCTAAGTTTCTATACATGCCATACCCAAAACAAAACGTCTAGTTATACCGAGTTATTTCTTTGATAGTGTGATCGGCCTCCGACATTTCCTTCGATCCCGAGTGACTAAATAAGTACTATAAGAAGAAGAAAATAAAGAGATTAAGCACTAGGCTTAGTAAGCTTACAAGCAAATAAATCACAACATTCAACATAATGGATAATTATGCATAATATCATCTAACATCATAAATTTCTTTACTTCTCAATTTCTATCTTCTTCTTTATTCCCTTACCTTCTTTCTTACCGACCTTTCCTTTTCATAAGTATAATCTACTTTTCCTTTGCTGTTAATTCACTTTAATTTAACTCGTATCCTGACCCGTTGAACCACTCGGAATACTAAGGATACTAGGGTCGCTTCTGCTCTATCAATATCTCGCCAATGCCATGTCTTTGACATGGACTTACATGAATTATTCTGTCTCCAATGCCATATATAATATGGACTTACATGGCTCAATCCTGTCTCCAAAGCCATATTTCTAATATGGACTTACATGGCTCATTTCATTCATCTCTGTCAACCCTAATATCCTAACATTCCTAGGGTTCAACCGGCTTTCTAACACTTTTCCTCTGTCACTTCACCTTAAATTCGACTTTAAATATTTTCATAACATAATATATAAATGCTGAAATTGACAATAATAATGTAAAATAAAAGAATATTGCATTTATTTACTGTAAACTTACCTTGATACAAAATGTGACTAAACCTTACAATTTAGTCCTTTACTTTTCTTTTCCTCGTTCTTCTTTGGATTCTTGATCTATAATATAAAATATTTCTACTCATTAGCATTTATTTGATTTCTATTTCACTTCACAATTTATGCTGTTCAAAATTCGAAATTTCACTTTTACCCCAAAATTTACAGCTTTTACAATTTAGTCCCCGCTCAATTCACCCATCAATTGAACTAATTTTTTCTAAATTAACACTTTTATTTTATCATTATAAACTATTTCACAGCCTTTGATATTCTGAATTTCAACACCAACATCTAATTCACAATTTTGCTCACAATTAGGTCCTAAATACCATTTTCTATCAAAATGACTTAATAAAACAACCTTAATATGAAATTAGAACTTCAATTTCATAATAATTCATCATAAACTACCCTTACTCAGCGAAGGTAACTTCCAATTTCACCCACCAAATCAAAAACTAATGAATTAGATGATTGGACCTAATTGTAAAAGTCACAAAACATAAAATTACTAAGAAATAGTAAAAATTGAACTTACATGGTGCAAAAATATGAAAAACCAGCATAGGAGACCTGCTACGGCGTTTCGGCTGAGAAAGATGAAGAAATGTCTAGATTTTCAATTACATCATTTTTTAACTATTAACTTTTATGCTAATTCCAATTTTGTCCCTTGTTCACATTGTTTTCTTGCTTATTTCATACCCAAACCGTCCAGCCATTAACCTTTGGGTCTAATTGCTCTTTAAATCCATCTTTTAAATACTTAAGCTATTTACTCACAATTTAACAAATTTTGAGCTATTTTCATTTAGTCCTTTTAATTAATTAGCTATCCAAACATCAAAATTTTCTAACTAAACTTTAATACTAACTCAATGACACTTCATAAATATTTATAAAAATATTTATAGCTCGATTTTTAAATTCGAGGTCTCGATACCTCGCTTTTGACCCGTCGACCTAATAAATTATTTTAATTCACTAATTTCACCATTTCACAAATTCTTCTAAATTCTGACTTGACTCATAAATATTAAGTTACTATCTTGTTCAATCTTATTTGTCCGATTTAGTGATCTCAAATCACCATTTTTGACACCACTGAAAATTAGGCCGTTACATTCTACCTCGGATTTGTGGTTTCGCAACCACTGTTCCGTTTAGGCCCTATTTCAGCATGTTACAGTTTTGATTTCTCGTTTGTTCAAAATAATCTTTAGAATTTTATTCGTATTCTTTAAATCCTAAAACAAGACAATGTTCAATGTTTGGAAGTTCGAGGAATCGTGCCCTACCGTGTTGGGTTTTGATTTTTTTGTTGGACTAAATAATTGGGCATCCTTTTGTAATTTTCAATGTATAAATTTTTGGAAGTAAAAAATTATCGTGTTCTTGAGGGAATAAATGATCGTGTCCTATCGTGTTGGATATGATGCTACATTCCTTTGAAACAAGATAATTTTGACGACCAACTTAAGCTATTCAAATGTTTTTAAAGAACCATATTTCAAAAATTGTTTCAAATCTCAGACATAAGGACAATACTTAATCAATTTGGTACCAATTTTGGGCGTAGTGAGGGTGCTAATCCTTTCTCATACGTCACTGGCTCCCGAACCCGTTTTCTCAAATTTACGTAGGCCAAAATTGATTCAAATGGAATAAAATGTTTTATCAAGTGAGCCAATCACACCTAAACAAAAAGATTGGTGGCGACTCCCATTTTCGTTTTCATTTTCAAAACCAAAGTCGATTCCCATTTTCAAAACATGGTTTCGATAGCTTGGCGTCTCCACTGGGGATTGAACAAGATAGTCAAACCATAAAATTGATTATTTGCCATCCTTTGTCAAATAATTGAAAATTTATTTTAAAAATCATGATTTTTTCGATTGCATTCGATTGTATGATTGTTATGGTTTGTGTTTTGTAGAATGATATTGATTGCATTGCACGACCGTTATGGTCACACCTTCTAAGTGGGGGTAAGAAGCTATGCTTTCGTGAGGTTTTCAGCTCCGCATGGGCTAGTGGATTGCTTTCGGGATACATCCGTACCTATGATTTCGTGAGATTTTCATCTCCGCATGGTCATAGGGAATTGTATTCTCCTGAACTGAACTTGATCCATATGAGCCTATAATGGGTGAGGATTGAGGAATCTGCTAGTTCAGGTACCTTCTCTCTAGAACCGAACCACATATAGTGAACCTTAAGAGCTATCTTTGGGTAGAGCCGCATCAAGCCTTAGTACTTGCCCATATGTGTGTTAGAATTATCTTTGTTGTGGTTGTATTTTGTCACTTATATTTGATGCTAACTTGTGTTTTGTTTTGATTGTGTTTTGTATGACATTGCATATTAAAGGAAGTGTTGATTCGTATTCGATTACTAAGTTAGAAAGTTTAACATGGAGAATGAATTTCTTAATAAAGTTGAGGATAATGCAGACGTCCGTGCATAGTCAGAGAAGTTACAATCGGAGAAAGGGGACAGCTTGGCAGAAGGATATACATTAGAGTTGCAGGAATTCACTCGCGTCAATGTAGCACAGGATGAGTTGCAAGAGTTGAGAGATATCTGGGCTCGTTGGGATGAAGGAACCAAACAGTTTTTCTATCAACGCTATGGTGATATATCTTACTTGCTAGATATTAAGGTGAACAAGCACCTATTCCGAGTTATGGTTCAATTTTGAAATTCTGCTTACAAGTGTTTCACTTTTGGGGAAGTGGATTTAGTGCCTACCGTGGAGGAATATAATACCCTGCTCAGGTGTCCAAAAGTGCAAGTTAGAAAAGCTTATGCCAAGGTTTTTAATGGTCAAACTTTCACGAAAAAATTGATGAATATTTCAGGGATGAGCGAGCTTTGGGTCACTGCTCGGATTCAACAAAAGGGAGATAGTAAATGTATCCCTTGGGGGAATTTGAGAGATTTGGTTTTAATACATCCTAATGAAAGAAAGAGGGTCGATATCTTTGCCTTAAGCATCTATGGATTGGTAATTTTTCCTAAGGCTTTAAGGCACGTGGATGAGGCAGTCACTGACTTATTCGATCATCTTGAGAAGGGAATCACACCTGTACCTGCAATATTGGCTGAGACATTCAGATCTTGAGCATGTGTCAAAAGTCAGGCGAGGGGCGGTTTATTGGATGTGCGCAACTGTTGATGGTGTGGTTTCATGAGCACTTTTGGAAGGTGGACAAGGTTTCTTATCGGGTCTTTTCTGAAGCTTATTCCCAGTTAAAAGAGGAGGCAGCCATACAAATGAGAGAGGATATCTCAGAGGAGAAGTGGATGAAAATTCTTCAAAACCTCAAGGAGGGGGATATAGAGTGGAGAGCATTTTGGATGGTTCCCGATGAGATCCTGTATCGATGTGGAAACTTTGATTGGATGCCGTTGTTAAGAATTTAGGGAGCTACTGGGTATACTCCATTGCTTGCATTAAGGAAATACAAATCGAGGCAGTTTGTACCTACGACTTACGAGCTTGCTCAGTGTGAATTCTCCTATAAAGATGACCACTATAAGAAGAAAGTTTGGGAACTATCAGATGCTTGGAAGCAAACTCACTGGATAAAGAGGTTGGTTGTTGGTTCCATGGTGACACCTAAATATAATGGATGGTTTAGAAAAGAGTCAATGACAATATTCCTAGACCAAGTGTAGAAAGCAGCCGACCAATGGAGGAACAATTAAAAGTCGCCCCGTCAGAGTTGGAAATTATAAAGCAAGACTTCGAGAAGAAGAGTTCTGAGCTTAGGAAAAAGATCGAACAATTGGAGGAAGAAAAGATGTATCTGAGATTAGATGTTGATGTTTAGAGGTCAGAAGTTGAAAAGTTAAGAAAAGGGAAAAGTAAGGCCGAAGAAGATCTGGACAATTTAAAGATAGATTATAAGAAGTTACGCCTGTCTATGAGGACTGCTAGGTTAGGTAAAACTTTAGAATAATGGTGCCAGGAAATTTGAGAGGAAAAGACCAAGGCCAACCGATGGGAAAGGAAATTCCAAGAGACTCAGGCACTAAATGATGATTTAGAAAAGAGTCTGTCAGAAAGCAGAAGTGAACAAGGTGAATTAAGGGTTAGAGTGGCAGAGCTCGAGAAGTCTCTTCATCAGTACCGAAACCGTAATACCGCAATAGAGTTGAGAGCAAGCTTGAGGAAGGTAGAAGAAATGAAAGGAAAAATCGAAGAATTAGAAGCATCATTACAAAGCTGTGAGATGCGGATTGAGTTTTTCGAAGCAAGTGAGGAGCGTTAGAAGGAACAGCTTCACCATTCGCAAGACCAAGTTAGAAACAGGGATTACATTATGGGAGAAGTCATAATCTAGATTTAGGAGGTAGATGATTACTTGCAAGCTTTGGCAGTACAAGTAGACATATTGGGCGTGAAGTACGAGTTGGAGTTAGATCGGGGGCAGGAGCTAGCCTCATTGTTTAAGAAAATTAAGGCTCTGAGCATTAGGGCGAAGTCTTATTTGTAACTTAGTTTTATGTAAAGACTTTTATTTTCTAGTAAAGTTTTCTAAATGGAATTGAATCAAAATTGATCATTCCTTTGTATACATATATTTGCATTACATTACATCATATGCATTAAAGGCCATAAAAAGATTCTAATTAATTAAAATATTTCAGTAATCTGGAAACTTACGGAAATCTCCCAAATACATATCCCTACGATACAAGAAGAAAAACTAAAGCAATGGATAAAAAACTAGAAAGACTGAAGTAAATACAGAAAGAGATGCAGGAGCAAATGCAAGCATAAGTGCAAGAACAGTTAGCTAAAATCTAGTAGGAAATGAGGGACCAAATGCTGAAATCACAAAGAAATATGATGGAAGAGCTAACCCGACTACTGACTAGTAGGCCGGACAAAGGAAATGACCTTACAGCCGATATTGGAAATAACAATGAAGATCCTCTTTACCCTCTAGTTTTACCTTGGCAAATGCTTAAACGCAACATAAGACACACACGCAGAGGCCATCCGTTACTGAAGATCCTCTTTACCCCCATGGTTTCACCTCGACGAATGCTCAAACGCAACCGGAGCTACACACGCGAATGCCATCCGTTACAATCAGGCCCCAACAATTTTAAGCCGATACCTCGATGCCAATCAACTATCAAACAGGCTCAGGCTCTAATCCAGGGGATAACCCTATTAATCTTATAATCCCTGATCTGGATAACGTGGCAGAAGACGAGAGAGTGAGAGCGGGGATCTCGAAAGAATTAGAAGACCGATGTAAGTGGTTAGAGAAAAAGTTCAAAGTGATGGAAAGTGCTGACTATCACTATGGGATCGGCGCTAAAGATTTGAGCTTGGTTCTAGACTTAGTCCTTCCCCCTAAGTTCAAAACCCCAGACTTTGAAAAATACAATGAAACTAGCTATCCAGAGGCTCACATCACCATGTTCTGTCGTAGAATGGCAGGGTACGTTCACAATGATCAACTGTTGATCCATTGCTTCCATGACAGTTTGGTCAGGTTCGCGGCCAAATGGTACAATCAACTAAGCTGTACTAAAATCCATTCATGGAAAGACTTAGTACAAGCTTTTATTAAGCAATACGACCACGTGATAGACATAGCACTTGACCGAATCACGTTACAAAACATGAAGAAGAAACAAAATGAGAGCTTCAGACAGTACGTCCAAAGATGGAGAGAGGTGGCGACGCAGGTCCAACCACCTCTCCTGAAGAAAGAAATGACCATGCTTTTTATCAATACTCTAAGGGCTCCATTCATAAACCATATGATGGGAGGTCTACTAAGAGCTTCTCAGACATAGTAATGTCTAGAGAAATGATAGAAAACACAATAAGATGCGAGAAGATTGAAATGGGGAAAAGTGCCAAGAAATCAGCCCCGAGAAGGAAAAAAAACGAGGTGAACAACACGAGCGTGTACAATAAAAGTTACTCCAAGCCAGTAATCGTGAGCCAATCTAGGGCTGTGACTACTAGCCGTTAGGGCTCCACAAGGCAAGATTTAAACTCGAGGCCTAACACAAAAAAATTCCAGTTTACGCCAATCCCAATGTCATATAGGGAATTGTGTCAGAGTTTATTCGATGCCCATGTGGTATCACCTTACTACTTGAAACACCTGCAACCTCCATTCCCTAAGTAGTATGACGCAAACGCTTAATGTAAATACCATGCAAGAATCTCGGGACACACAATTGAGAACTGCACTGCCTTCAAAAAGATAGTCGAAAGGCTCATAGACATGGGCATTGTGAAGTTCGATGATCCCACAAGACCTAATATGGCGGGGAATCCGTTACCTAGTCATTCAGACAAAGGGGTAAATGCGATAATTGAAAATAAAGGGAGGAGAACCAAGATGGACGTATCAAAGGTAAAAACCCTGCTGAAATGGGTTTGGAAGAGAATGATAGAAGGAGGTTTGATCACACAACGTTCAGGGGAAAGACCCAGAGAAACGAGGAAATACTACGAGTTTCATGCCGTTGAGGGCCATGACGTCCAAGAGTGCAATAACTTTAGGTCCATGGTGCAAAATCTGATGGACAATAAAGAGATGAAATCCTATGAAGAAGTCGAAGGATCAGAAGAAGAAGAGGTTTACGCCTCATAGGAAGGAACAACAGAAGGGGTCCAAAGAGTTAATCATCCTGTGGTGATAATTTCGCGACCAGAGAACAATGAAGTAGGAGTACAAATGGCGCCGAGAGTCATAATCCAGAAGCTGGTATCCTTCCCCTATAAGGATAGCAAAAGGGTTCCCTAGAATTATGATTGCAACGTGACAATCCCGGAGGAGGAGAGCCCGGCTACTACTTCAGAGGGGAATCGAGATGTAGGTTTTTATACACGCAGTGGAAGATGTTATGATCCCACAGGTGCAAGAACCGAAATTGTCAAAGAAAAGACCTCAATAGACGAGCGAAAGAAGGAGAAGACAACCAGACCTGAATGACCAGTCAATGAGTCAGTGGCTAAAAAGGAGACTAAAGAATTTTTAAAGTTCTTAAAGCACAACGAATATAGCGTTGTAGAACAGCTACATAAGCAGCCGGCTCGTATCTCAGTGCTAGCTTTATTTTTGAGCTCAGAGACATAGCAGAGCACATTAATAAAAGTACTAAACGAAACCTACGTCGCGGATGATATCTCTGTCAACAAGCTGAACCATCTCGTCAATAATATAAGCGCCGATAATTTCATATTTTTCAATGACAATGAAATACCGTCGAGGGAATAGGGTCAACAAAGGCGCTACACATCACCATCCGCTGTAAATGACATACACTACCAGGAGTATTGATTGACAATGGGTCTGCACTAAATGTCCTACCCTTATCCACACTGAATAGATTGCCAGTGGATAGTTCCCACATGAAGGCGTGCCAAAATATAGTAAGGGAATTTGACGGTACCGAGAGAAAAGTAATAGGAAGGATTGAAATACCCTTTTTGATCGATCTAAGCACGTACGAGGTGAATTTCTTAGTAATGGACATCAAAGCTTCTTACAATTGCTTATTGGGGAGGCCTTGGATTCACTTAGCAGGGGCAGTTCCATTGTCATTACATCAAAAGCTCAAATTTATAACGGAAGGCCGATTGGTGATCGTAAACGCAAAAGAGGATATCATTGCATCCGTTACCAGCAAGGCACTATATGTGGAGACAGATGATTAAGCAATAGAATGCTCTTTTCGATCACTAGAATTTGTGAATGCAATCTTCATCGTCGAAAGGAACAAGGTCTCGGTGCCCAAAATCTCCAAAACGACCAGGATGGGCTTACAATTGATGGTTGGGAAAGGAGCTTTGCCCAGAAAAGGGCTTGGAAGAAGCCTACAAAGAAGGATTGAGGCACCCATGCTCACAGAAAAACGAGACCGTTTTGGCTTAAGGTACAAACCAAATACAAGGTAAAAGAAAAAGGAGATAGAGAAGAAGCAAGAGAGGAGAAAAACGCATTTAAATGGAGAAGAGGTCAAATGGGAGCCAATGACCTTTCCTTATATATCCAGAACATTCGTGTCGGGAGGGACCATTTACTCTGAAGGAAAATCAACAAGAAAAGGGTCTGCTTTAAGCATTAACGCCATATCCAAGGAAGAGACGAGAGAAGAGAATTAAGTAGGCATTTGCCCATATGCGTCTAGGAGCGTCTTGAACAATTGGACTGCGGAGAAGATCCTTGTAACTTTTAAAATTAATTCAGAGTAATATCCAAAACAAGCTTATTACTTTAAGCCTAGGGGTAATAATAACCCTTTTATGAAATAGGCATATGTCGAAATATCGTTATTTCAATAAAATGCACTTTTGCGTATCATCTCGAGCAGACATTCTTTTATTCTTTCCATTTCATTCATAATCATACCATATAGATAAATATTCTTCGATTTTTTTGTTATTTGGATTTTTCTTCATCCCTATAACAGGTCTACAGATATCAATGATATGAGTAACGCCGCTACTGACTCGGAGTTTCCTTTTGAGCAAGAAATGTGCATAGAGGATCCTCTGGACTTTGAAAATGACTGAAATTATAACCTATCTCCTGATCTGTTAAGAATGGTAGAACAAAAGGAGAAACAAATCCTACCTCACAAAGAGTCAGTAGAAATAGTGAGCTTAGGAGAGGGAAAAGAGGTAAAGATTTGAGCTTGTATCGCTGCAGAAAAAAAGCAAGATCTCATCAAGTTACTCCGAGAATTTAAGGATGTCTTCGCATGGTCATATCAAGACATGCCCGGGTTAAATACCGATATTGTGGTACACCGACTCCCCATAAAGGAAGAGTGCAAGCCAGTCCAACAGAAACTCCGAAGAATGAGACCTGATGTTTTGTTAAAGATAAAGGAGGAAGTCAAGAAACAATTCGACGCCGGTTTCTTACAAATGGTTAAATACTCAAAATGGGTAGCCAATATAGTCTCAGTTCCTAAAAAAATAGAAAAGTACGGATGTACGTGGACTATCGAGATCTAAATAAAGCCAGCTCAAAAGACAATTTCCCGTTGCCTCACATTGACACATTAGTGGATAACACGACAGGTTACTCACTTTTCTCCTTTATGGACGGTTTCTCGGGATACAACCAGAAAAAAATGCATTCCGAAGACATGGAAAAGACCACATTCGTGACCATATGGGGAACATTTTGCTATAAGGTGATGCTATTCGGATTGAAAAATGCAGGAGTGACATATTAGAGAGCCATGGAAACCCTATTCCATGATATGATGCACAATGAGATCGAAATTTACGTCGACGATATGATTGCGAAATTCAGGACAGAAAAGGAGCACATACAAGTCCTGAAGAAACTATTCTTAAGGTTAAGAAAGTTTCAACTAAAGCTTAATCCCGCAAAATGTACCTTCTGAGCCAGGTCAGGAAAGCTGTTAGGATTCGTAGTCAGTGAAAAAGGGATCGAGATCGACCTAGATAAAGTCAAAGTCATACAAGAGTTACCCCCGCCACGCACTCAAAAAAAATTTCGAGGCTTCTTAGGAAGGCTAAATTACATTGCCCGATTCATTTCACAACTAACGGAGAAGTGTGACCCGATATTCCGTCTCCTTAGGAAACACAACCCAAGTGTATAGGATGAGGAATGCCAAAGAACTTTTGATAAGGTCAAGCATTATCTATCCAATGCCTCAGTGCTAATGCCACATTGTCTAGATAAGCCACTGATATTGTATTTGGCAGTGTTCGAAAACTCCATGGGATGCGTATTAGGCCAACATGATGAGTCGGGAAGAAAAAAGAAAGCAATATATTATCTCAGTAAGAAATTCACCGAATGTGAGACAAGATATTTGTCTATCGAGAAATTGTGTTGTGTTTTGATTTGGACAACCCGGAGACTGAGACAATATATGTTGTACCACACAACTTGGCTCATCTCAAAACTAGACCCTCTGAAGTACCTAATGGAGTCAAATGCTTTGAACGAAAGAATGACTCGTTGGTAAATTTTGCTTTCTGAGTTTGACATAGTCTACGTAACCAGAAGGCTATAAAAGGGAGTACAATAGTAGATTTTCTAGCCAGTAGAGCTCTGGAAGATTATGAACCTTTGAGCTTCGATTTCCCAAACGAAGATCTAATGTATGTTGCAACCACTGAAGAAAACTCTTAAGAAGATCATCCTTGGAGACTGAATTTTGACGGAGCCTCAAATGCTGTGGGTAACGAAATCGGGGCAGTTCTGGTATCCCCAAATGGAGATCATTATCCCTTCACTAGTAAATTAGATTTCAATTGCACAAATAACATGACAGAGTACGAAGCATGAATCATGGGTATCTATGCAGCCATTGAACGCAAGATCAAGATGCTAAAAGTATATGGGGATTCTGTATTAGTGATCTATCAGCTCAGAGGTGAATGAGAGAAAAGAGACCCTAAGTTGATCAATTATCGAAGACTGGTTCTAGAGTTAATTAAGAAGTTTGACGATATCACTTTCTGTTACCTCCTACGAGATGAAAACCAGATGGCTGATGCCTTGGCAACTTTAGCTTCAATGATCAAAGTAAACAAAGAGGAGGATATGAAACCTATCCAAATGAGCATCTATGAGACTCCGGCTCGTTGTTACAATATCGAAGAAGAAGAAAAAGACTATCACCCTTGGTATCAGGATATATTACGATACATGAGGAATCATGAATACCCAGACCAAGTGACAGAAAATGATAAAAGGACATTGAGAAGGCTAGCCAGTGACTATGTCTTGGATGGAGAGATCCTATATAAAAGAAGGAAGGATCAGGTACTCTTAAGGTGTGTGGACGCTGTCGAGGCTAAGCAAATATTGGAAGAGGTCCATGAAGGTGTCTGCAGAACACACGCTAACGGTTTCACCATGGCCAGACAAATCATGAGATTCGAATATCATTGGTACACTATAGAGGGGGATTGCATCAACTATGCTAATAAGTGCCATAACTGTCAAATTTATAGAGATAAGATTCATGTACGGCATTTACCTCTTCATGTCATGACTTCTCCATGGCCTTTTTCTATGTGGGGCATGGATGTCATAGGGCCAATCTCGCTGAAAGCATCTAACGGGCACCGATTCATCTTTGTGGTCATCGATTACTTTACCAAGTGGGTAAAAGCCACTTCTTATACCAACGTTACGAAATCAGCAGTCAACAAGTTCTTAAAGAAATAGATCATATGTCGATATGGAATGCCTGAGAGGATCATATCAGACAATACGCTGAACTTGAATAACAGTACGATAGCAGATGTCTGTATCCAATTCAAGATCAAACACCATAACTCGTCGCCGTATAGCCCAAAAATGAATGGCGTGGTGGAAGCAGCCAATAAGAACATCAAGAAGATCGTGGGAAAAATGACTGAGACTTATAAAGACTGGCATGAGAAATTACCATTCGCTCTTTACACCTACCGAACATCAGTCAGAACCTCTACCAGGGCAACACCTTTCTCTTTGGTTTATGGAATGGAGGCGGTCTTACCTATCTAGGTTGAAATTCCTTCTCTACGAGTGTTGTCAGAATTAAAGTTAGATGAAGAAAAATGGATCCAGTCACGGTATGATCAGTTGAACTTAATTAAAGAAAAGAGGCTGAAAGCTATTCGCCATGGTCAAATGTACCAAAAGCGAATGATGCGGGCTTATGACAAGAAGGTTCGCCCTAGAGAATTCTGTGAAGGAGACCTTGTTTTGAAAAAGATTCTCCCCATACAAAAGGACTTCAGAGAAAAATGGATACCAAATTGGGAGGGACCTTATGTGGTGAAGAAAGCTTTCTTTGGAGGAGTTCTGATCTTAACTGAGATGGATGACAAAAGCTTGCCTAGCCCCGTGAATTCATATTCGGTCAAGAGGTACTTTACCTAAAAAAAAATAACAACAACAATAAGACGGAGAGGCCAAGGCGAAAACCCGCAAAAAGGCGCTTTGAGACCAAAGAGGTTTTGAGTTGAAAACCCAGGAATGGGCAATTCAAATTTTGATCGGAAATGGGGCATACAGTAATTCTGTCTTCTCTGAATTAACAAGAAGGAGGGATGATACATCTTGGGGCATCAACAAAGTACTCTTCGTCTTCTAAACACATATCAAGTTCAAAGAGTCCTCAAGAAGTTTTGGGCAGAGAAGCTCATGCTACGATATCTGGGGCACCTATTTTCATATTTATTCATTTTGTATCATAGAAAAATTTGCTATCTTGATTACCTTATTCATTTTGAGCTTTTTCTCAATAAAATTCCATCTTGTCCATTGCAATAATCTTTTTCAAGTGTTTTTCATTGAAATAATGATTAATGGACGAATGACATTCAAAAAAAAGTTCTGCATATTACTCTGAAATGATTCTAAATGATACAAAGACCTGAAATGGGACTAATTAGTTTGAATTACCCAAATTCAAAGAAACATTGGGAAAAGAATAGCCCAAGTTATGATTATTCTTTAAGAAATACCAACTGAAGAGAAAGACTAAATAATATGTCATTGATAAAACCTTGGTGAACAACAAGTAATATCAAATTAAGCATTAAAAGAAAAATAACATTTTTACATTCATGCAAACATCACCCGTACACACCTAGTTAGGAAACTTGATTCATTCATGACATCCTAATCATTTGGCATAAGCATAGTCTCAAGAAATCAATTTTACGAGTCATGTCCCTCAGAGGACAGTGTAGCAAGATCGATTGAAGCTACAAATTACGACGAATCTTATCTTCCTAAAGTTCTAGTGAAGTAGGTTAAAGTCATCAATCTTATCTCCCTAAAGTCGCAGTGGAGCAGACTGAAGATAGCAAATTTTATTTCCCTGAAGTTGCAGCGGAACAGATCGAAGCTATAAATTACAGATCCTATCTCTCTAAAGTTGCAGTAGTGCAGGTCAAAACAAGCCTTATCTCCCTGAAGCCGCAGTGGAGCAGACTGAATATAGCAAATCTTATTTCCCTGAAGTTACAGTGAAACAGATTGAAGCTATAAATTACAGATCCTATCTCTCTAAAGTTGCAGTAGAGCAGGTCAAAACAAGCCTTATCTCTCTGAAGTCGTAGTGGAGCAGACTGAATATAGCAAATCTTATTTCCCTGAAGTTGCAGTAGAACAGATCGAAGCTGTCAATTACAGATCCTATCTCTCTGAAGTTGCAGTAGAGCAGGTCAAAACAAGCCTTATCTCCCTGAAGTTGCAGTGGAGCAGACTGAATATAGCAAATCTTATTTTCCTGAAGTTGCAGTGGAACAGATTGAAGCTATGAATCGCAGATCTTATCTCTCTGAAGTTGCAGTGGAGCAGGTCGAAATTACAAACCTCATCTTCCTGAAGTTGTAGTAGAGTAGGTTAAAATTACAAGCCTCATCTCCTTGAAGTTGCAGTGGAGCGGACTGGAGTGGGGCATATTGAAGCTACTCGAAGAAAATAAGCGCTAAAAGAAGTCGAAACTCAACAGGTCCAGGCAAAATTGGCCCTCTTATAGTCTTTGCTCCATTCCCGTTACATGACAATGAGCAAAGAGGGCAGCTGTACGGGCCCAAATTTGCCCGGCCCTTTAGAAAACCCAATAATGATAATAAAACCCAAAATTCAATATCCAAATTACAAACAATTAGCAGGCTTAAATTACCCAACTTAGACCCAGCTAAGCCCAAACCTGGATGGCCCGATAGGCCCAAGCCTAAACCGAATATAGCCAAGCCTAACCCTAGTTTCCCCCTAGAGTCGTACCCCTCCCACGTACGTCGTCTGCACGTCTAACACCCAAGGTTTGGCCCTCCATTGTCCAGTTGCACCAAAGCGGCCACCTACAACCCCGTTGACCTTCGTGCGCCTGCAAAAGAGAGCAAAAGAGGAAACGAAACAAGACAATAGAGTCAAAAAAAAATGAAGCAAAAACGAGGTGAGAAAACAAGCAGAGATAGACAATAGCAATAGGAAATCAATCGATTTTCAACTATAAAGCCCAAACAAAAAGCAGATTGTATTTACACAGACATTAAGATTGAAATACAAAAAGAAATAAAAAAAAGATGGTTTTTGTCTAAACTTTCTTGAAATTTTTACATTTCCTGGATTCATTTTCCTTCAAATCATTCATCATTGCATTAGAAAACAAAGAAAAAGTGAAAGAGGAACCTTACCTTGTGAATCGGCCATAGATTTCTCCTTTTGCTTCGTTGAAATTGAAGCCGAAAAAGGATCTCAAGGCTGAAAAGCCATCCTTCCAAAGTTAGAATACACCGGTCGCCGGTGATAGTGGCAGATCGGCGTTTGAGCCAAAGGAGGCTAGGGTTCAGCCGAATAAGGAAAAATGGGGTGTTTAGTTTTCTGCTTTTGATTCCTAAATGGTTAAGTGTATTAGTTTTAGGTTTTTTTTTTTAGTTTTAATGATGGACATAAAACGACATCGTTTAGGGCTTGTTTCAGTGGCTCCAAAATGATGCCGTCTAGGCCGACCCGTTTTGACCCGACCCGATGGCCCCTAGGACCTGCGTGTTTCAGCGGAGAGGGGATATTTGCGTGTTGGTCCTTCCTCTTTTGCACCAACGTTCGATTGAGCCTTGTTCGCATCTTTCTTTCTTTTAATTTTTTTCCTAAGATTTACGTGTTCTTGCATTTTAACCCATGTTGATAATATATTTGAATCTATCTTTCTCAGAGATATTATCACACTGTCAAGTCAACGCTATTGGTGTAGTGATTTCAAGTACTTTAAGTCTATGGCATGTATAGGAGTTTAAATATTAGAGTATGTGATATGGCTTTAACCATATTTGATTATGGGGTTGTAAATCCATTTTAATTATGCATGCATGTGCTATGGTATTACGTGATGAGTTTATAATGATTATAGCATGAATGTGGTAAAGATGTGAGTAAAATCTATGATATCTATTGCATGTGAAATTCCCATAGTCATGACGTGTTAGGAATGTTTAAGAACCTAATTTTGCCATGTTGTATGTTATTGTATAAGTATGCATGCATGTGTTGTGAGTGTGACAAAATGGCTCGGAAAATAGCCTTATATTTGTCCACACGGGTAGGCACACGGGCGTGTGTCAAGGTCATGTTTTAAAGTCAGTATTGTAGACGGGCTAAATGCACGGGCGTGTCCCAAGACACATGGGCGTGTGTGACCATACGATCTATATTCACACGGGTGTGTGGAGCCTTAAAGCATGAATTTTTCAAAGTTTTTCTTAAGTTCTAGGTTTAGTCTCGAACCGTCTCTAATGTATGTTTCAGGTCTCGTGAGCCCGTTTAAGGGACAAAATGTTTGTGAAACGGAAAGTTTTAAAGTGATCAAAATTTTATGGCCCGGTTTTATATAATTGATTGAGTTTAAGTCAAGTAACACATCGAACCCTATCCCGGCGTCGGATACGGGCGAGGGGTGTTGCATTTATTCTATTGTTGAAAATGAATTATTGTTAGAATTATAATATTGAATTGAATATTCAGGTTGAATGGAACGCGAGATTTGAGTAT
Source organism: Gossypium arboreum (assembly GCF_025698485.1). Taxonomy (NCBI): domain Eukaryota; kingdom Viridiplantae; phylum Streptophyta; class Magnoliopsida; order Malvales; family Malvaceae; genus Gossypium; species Gossypium arboreum. The sequence goes on along the minus strand of NC_069074.1, from coordinate 25,501,528 downwards.
ATTCGTTATTTGGCATATGACGCTGTTAAAGGAAGATATCGGCAAATTACCCAAGTAAATCGGGGTTCAACATTTGTTGCAAACTCTCATATTTTACTTTCTGTTTAGCTCTTTCGAGAGTTTCTGTTAAACTCTTATAAGTTTCTATTCAGCTATGACGAGCTTCTGTTCAACTCTTATGAGTTTCTGTTCAGCTCTTACGAGCTTCTATTTAACTCTTATGAGTTTCTGTTAAGCTTTTACAAGCTTCTGTTCAACTCTTACAAGCTTCTGTTCAGCTCTTATGAGCTTCTGTTAATGATGTACTCTTATCCATAAGTCATTCTTCAAATGAGAAAAATTTGGTAAGGTGATTTATTTATTGAAATTGAAAGACATGTTATTTATTTTTGGTAATGACTTGAAAACGAATGTATTCATCGATTGAAGTTGTGATTGATAGAGAATTATCAAAAATGATTTTATTATTTGATTTATTATAGTTAGTTCGATAAGATTTTTATTTACCCTATCGAACTTACTAAGCTTCATTAAGCTGATTTGAGTTGTTTATGTCCTTGTAGATTTTTAAAAGGTTAGATGATCGAATCAATACTCAAGTCACACTATCTAGCTTATTCCGGTAGTTTTTGAAATGTTCAATACGATTTATATGGCATGTATAGGCTTTTGTGTGGATTGGATTAAAGTTTGGCTTGTGTAAACGTTATGAATTACATTTTGTTTATATAACCAACTTATATATATTGGTTTGAGAATGAGGCATATTAATGATGTTAGTGTGAATGATATATGTTTGTATGTAATTATTTTGTAGTGAACCTTAGTAGAATTGTTAGATGGATTAAGATGGATTAAATAGGTAAGTTTGGATATTTAGTTGACATGTTTATCAGTTGTCATTTGAGGAGTCTAAGAGCATGTTGGTTGATTGTGGTGATGATAAATGTTTAAGACATGATTTTAGTTTGTGTTGAATGTTTTGGTATGGCTTGATGATGTGTGATTTGTTGAAGCTAAGTTGGTAACAATTTGGGTGAGAAATATGACTTGGAAAATGACCTATTTTCGTCCACACGGGCAGAGACACGGGCATGTGTCTCAACCATGTGCCAAGTGACACGGTTGTGTGTCCTCTGTATCTTTTAAATTGCGCAAGTCAGTATGCTCACACGGCTTAGCACATGGGCGTGTGACTTGGCCGTATGACCCAAGTTAGAGAGTTACACGGGTACAGACACGACCGTGTGTCCCTATTTTGAATGCCCATACGGCCTGACCACACGACTGTGTGAGTCACACGGCCTGGCCATACAGCCATGTGTCCTCTGCAACTTTGAAAATTTTCAATGTTTTTCGAAAAATTCTTTGAGTACCCAATTTAGTCTCAACTTGTTTCTAATGCATATTTTGGGCTTAAAGGCTCGTATAAAAGACAATATGTTTGATTTTGATTGGTTTCTGACGTGAATGTAATATGATATGAAATATCTGTTAATTTAATCTGTAAACTCCGATAATACTCCGTAATTCTGTTCCGGCGACGAATACGGGTTAGGGGTGTTACAAATAATCTCAATATCAATTTCTTAAATAATCTTAGATAATTTGAGAGTTGTGATTCTTAATTTTTTTCAATTTTTTTATTAGCTTTTAATTTTTTAATGTTATATCCTTTCACCAAATGGACACATGTCAACTTCAAAGGCATTATTGATTCCACATTGAATTCTTTTAAAATAGCATCACGATAGACCTCTCATCCATAGTATCTCTAAATGAGACTACCCATTCTACCTCAAAGGAGTCATACACTTGGGTTTAAATTCCATACTTGTAACATCCCGATTTTGGGCTTAGTCGGAATAGTAGTTTCAAGACCACAAATCTGATAAGGAAAATTTCATTTTTATTATATTTTTATGGTCTACAATTTCACGGAATGATTTCGTGAAAATTTCGTTCGAAAATTTTGACGTTTGGGCACTCAATTTAGTAAAAAGGACTAAATTGTAAAAAGTGCAAAAGTTGAATTTTACATGTTAGAGGTGTCTAATTGTCATGAAATTTTAAATGGGAGGTCCTTAAATGATAATTCAACCATTGTATAACTTATTGGACAAAAATGGCCTTGGTTGGGTAAAATTTGAAAGAATAGTAAAAAGGGTATTTTGGTCATTTAGGGGTAAAATGAATTAAAAGACAAATTTTAAACCCCAAATGTGTCCCTTTCTTCTTGCTACAGCAGAATGTACCAAGAGCAGCCATGGTTAGGGTTTGGCCAAGCTTCCAAGCTTAATAATCAAGGAAATCGAGATTTGGGCTTAAATCGAGAAAATACAAGGTTATGGACTAGAATGGTAAATTGCCATTTCTAGATCCGAGGTAAGTTCGCGTGATTTAATAAGCCTATTATTCATGTTATTATTGATATACATGAAATATAATTTGTTATAATTGTATTGAATTTGATGTTAATAGAAATTTGATGGAATATGATATTTAAAAGAAATGGGTGATTACCGAGAATATGAGATCTTGCATATGATTGTCCTGTTTGCATGAGTGGTTGTGCTAAGAGATAGTACAGGTACGTACTCGAAACTCATGATACATGTTTGACATGTGAAATGAAATGGACTTGTGAAGAGAGTGCAAATGAAATAAGTTTTAGTATTGTTCAATTAATAGACACAAACGGTGATTTATGGTTGATGAATTGAGATTACATGAGGAAATCTCTGTTGAACCTTCGGAATGAAAAAACGTGGTGCTAAATGGATATACCATGGTTATACATGTAACGTGGTGCTAAGTGGATATACCACGATTACACATATTGATACATGTAACGTGGTGCTAAGTGGATATGCCACGGTTACATATATTAATTCATTAATGTGGTGCTAAATGGATATACCACGATTAAACATGTAACGTGGTGTTAAGTGGATATACCATGGTTAAACATGTAACGTGGTGTTAAATGGATATGCCATGGTTATACATGTTAATTTGAAAAGTGGCGCTAAGTGCGTATGCCAAAATTACATGTTAGCCCAATAGTGTGGAGCTATGTGCTAAAACCACCGGATATTGTTACTTTCCGAAGTGTTCACCCAGAGCAACAAGTTTGCTAAATGAAATTTAACATGAAAAAAAAATGTGGGATAGTACCAGAATATGAATATATGAGTTTTGAATTATAAGTTAGATATGTGATTGAATTTTTGATAAGATGAATATGGATAAGTATTATCTTGAAAGTTGATAATAAGAAATTTTAGTGAAGGAATGAAATTTGGGATAAACAGTCTAAAATAGCAGCAGGGGAGTGACTTTGAAAAATCACCAAAAATAATAGAATTTTAATTAGAAGTGATATGATATATGGAATTAAAGCTTATTGAATCTATTTTCATATAAAAGAAACAGAGCAAACAAAGGAATTCTGTATTTTGAGATATTTATATTTTTGTAAGACTGGTTCAGACTAATTTCGTGATCTCCTGTTCTGAATTGTAAAAATTATTAAAAATTGTACAAAAATAATGAAGGAACATAATTAATATGGTTTGATTCCTTATTGAATTTATTTTCAGAAGAAAGAAACGAGAACCTCATTTGAATTTAGCAGCAAAAGATAATTAAAATTTAGTGAAGAGTGGTCGAAGCTGTCAAACAGCAAAATAGGGGAGACTTTAAATAATAAACTGTACTTATTGGATGGACCAAAATTCTGAAAATTTTATGGTGGAATTATATATGAGTATAGTTTCTGTGAAAATTTACGGATCTTAATTTGGAGTTCCGTAGCTCCAAATATAAATGATTTAGTGACTATGACTCAAGAAAACAGCTTAACCAGAACATGTGTAAATGTACAATTGGGATAGTTTTACTATGGAAAGCATGTTAGTAACTTGTTTATTATTTTCATGCAAGCTTACTAAGCGTAAAGCTTACCCACTCCTTTCCATTTCTTTTAGTGTTGTCAGGTTAACTCGGGGTTGGAGATCGTCAGAGGCAGCATCACACTATCAAGCCAACACCTTAACAGTATAAACACATATGCTAGAATTATCAAGTGAGTGGCATGTATAGGACCTAGTTTTATAACATGTGTTATTATAATTTGGCCAAATATATTGGTCTTTAGTGAGCTAATGATTCTGACTTATAAATCTAGCTATTCATGTTATGTCTGATATTGGTGATGTGCATATGCTTGTTTGCCATGCATGGTTGGTAATATGTTATGTGTTGTTGTAAGAATGTCATGCTTGTGTCTTGATTGTGAATATATAATTACTCAAATATGCCATGTCAATTGAAATGAAAATGTATAAGTGTATGTAGGTAATTAAGGTTGACAATTGGCTTGGAAAATAGCCTTGAAATTGACCACACGGCCCAATCCACATTGGCATGTGACTCTCCGAAGCAAGAAAATTAGTTAAGTTGCCCAAAGATTTTCAAAGTTCTTGATTTAGTCCCGAACCACCCCAATGTATGTTATAGGTTTCGAAGACCAATATAAGGGACGATATACATGTGTTCAAGATGTTTTAATTTTTGGTGAAATTTTGTGGTCCGGTTTTACATGTTGTGAATGTTTAAGTCCAGTAACGCCTCGAACCGTGTCCTGACGTTGGATATGGGTGAGGGGTGTTACAGTACTATTCTACTATGAACACACTTCCAAAGCAATAAAGAGTCTATTTAGGCTTAATTATCTCGTATTGATAAAGTCTCATGATGCATGCCTATAATTATCTATTACACATTTAACGTGATTGGATGTATATTTGGCACGTCATACTTGTGGATAAGGGGACCTCTCTTATAAATATCTTGAAAAACAATGAATAAAGGATCAACCTTTTAGCATCTTGAGGTTGTTCTGAACATTCATCTTTTTGATCAGCTTGTCCCATTGTCCTTGTTTTGGCGACTCTCGGCCTTTATAGGTGAATAGGTCTTCATTGCATAACCCTAATCTCCTTACTCCCTCTTATTTACCTTTCTTGTTGTATCCTGTATCAACAAATTCGTTATTCAAATTGTTAGATATAGTTAAAATATTATAACTTATTTAACAATTCAAATAAAAAAAAATGATTGCCATTTTCATTAAGAATAAATTGATCAAACTATAAAAATTGGGTAAACTACACTATTGGTCAAAAATTACAAAAGAGGCAATGACATTATGAAATGTTTTTGTTTTAGTCGCCCGCCATTAATTTGGGGTTAGGTAATGTTATTGTACACTTATTTTAGTCACTCAACTTTAGTATGTGTTCATTTTGGTTACTCATTCTATCTTTTTAATTTTCTTTACTTTTAAGAATTAATTTTAGATTATTTTAGTAAATGAGAAAAACTTGGGTTTTATAGAGAAAAGCTTATATTTTTATATGGAAAAACTATTTTATCTTTTTAATTTACTTTATTTTATTTTCTTTTTTTAGAATTAATTTTAATTTTTACGGGTAAAAGGAAAAATCTAAGGATTTACAAAGAATTATTTGGATTTTATAAGAAAAACTTGTGTTTTATAAGAAAAATCGATTTATTTTTTAATTTTCTTTTTTAGAATTAATTTTATTTTTTCAAAAGAAAGGAAAAGCCTAATTTTACAAGGAATTACCTAAGTTTTTATAGCGAAAAAGTAATTTTTCTTTCATTTTTAGAATCAATTTTAATTTTTCTCGGTAAAAGAGAGACGTAAGGTTTTTTTTTAAGAATTACTTAAGTTTTATAAGGAAAATTTTGAATTTTTAAAATATCTTTTCAATTTCCTTTAATTTTCTCTTTTAGAATTAATTTTAATTTTTTCAGTAAAAGAGAAAAAACCTATGTTTTACGAGAAAATATTAACGTGTTACAGAGTTTGAGTTACATGAAAAAACTTGAGTTTTATCTCGCACTTGAATAATTCAATTTCTTGTAAAACCTAATTTTTTTTCTTTTCTTTTTTGAAAAAATGAAATGAAAATAAGTGAGCAAAATGAATATTTATTAAAGTTAAGTGACTTAAATGAGTTACAATAAATATTGTTTAACCCTAAATTAACGACGAGTAACAAAAAAAACAAATTGTAACCACAATATTTTTAGTATTTTTTTTTGGGTACCCAACAGTAAAATAATTGTAAAAGAAGTAGTCTACGTGTACCAAATAAATAAATAAATCCAATTGGGATAATATTTACAGAAATTGAGACAAATTGGTGACAGCAAAACAAAATGATTCTCTTACGTTAAGGAGATGATGTTATACCCTGTTTTTGTGGATTTATTCCTTCCAATAATTCGTCGTAGCTGATTCCCTCCATGAAAACGTTAGCAGTAGAACACGTAATACAACGAACCATATATCTAGTAGCTGTTTTAATGGACTTGTATAAATTTGAGATACATTTTTTTTTTTGTTATACTATGAATTATCGCCCTAAAAAAATTTAATATAAATATAATTTTTTTAATATGATATCTAACCCCGCAAAATACGTAAAGAATGCACAAAATGTACAAATTGTTGGATAAAGCATCGTGAACATGAAGCTTGATGTACCCACGAAAAATTCCTGCACTAGCTTAAAAACTAATGGGTAAAATCCACCAAAAGTCACTATGCTATTAAAAATTTTACATTTTGGTCACTCAATTTCGAAAAGTTAGAATATGATTATTAAATTATTTAAAAGTTTTTATTTAAGTCATTGAACTATACAAAAGTATTTTTTATTTAATTAAGTCACTAGGCTGTTTAGTTTTCTTTTTAAGTTGTGCTACTAAGCTTTAAGCGAGGAGTCAACAATCAATATGGTAGATCAGTACTCATTGATAAGTAGAAGAATATAGTTAGTGTTGAATATCAGGGAAGAAAACTGTTTAGATTTTAGGTAAACAAATTGAACTATAAAAGAGAAAGGGAAGAAGAGTTTTTGATTAGCTTAGGCGGTTTGGATGGAGAATGTTGTACAATAGTGATTTTAACAATCCAATGACTTAAATAAAAATTTTTGAATAGTTCAATGGTCATTTTATAATTTTTTTAAGTTAAGTGACTAAAATGTAAACTTATTAATAGTTAAAGTGATATATATCCAAAATTAATAATGAAATAAAGAAAATGCTAAATTGCAGTATTGGCTATTTTTTCTTTTTAAATAAACAAATGTTGAAGCCATTTTGAACTTAAATCAAAGAAGGTGGAATTTCAAACATTCATCTGATCTTTCTCTTTTATTTGCTGCACAAGAGAGAAAAAAAATGGTGCATTTCTTCAGTAAAAGAGCAGAAACAAAGACCAAAGATATACCGAAAGAAGATTACGATGAATTAATGAAGCTATTCAAGCGTTGCGACGTCAACAACGACGGAAAGCTGAGCTGGGAAGAGGTGAAGGCAGGTTTCCGAAGGCTTCAATCTCGTTTTCCGCTTTATAGAACCCATCGTGCGTTTCAGATGGCTGACGAAAACCACGATGGGTTTATCAACGTCAATGACGAGCTCGACAAGCTTGTGACTTATGCTTTGGAGTGTTACCCAGGCAAAATCAAACTTCGATTAATTTAGATATATCTACCCCTCTCTATATAGAAAATCCACTGTATATGTAATCAAGCTGCTGTTATCCTTTTAAATCTGAATATCATAACAAAACTCAAACTGCTGAGGTTTGAGCGTGTACTTTGTGTATAAAATCAAGCACATTAGAACAACAAGTAGTTGGATGTAATGGTAAGATACGTTGCATTCTTATAGTAATAATTTAAGTTCAAACTTTAAAGATAATATTGTTGAAAGAGACAATTATAAACTCCGAACATAAGCCGTAAAATGAACATAAAAAATATAAAAAGAATAAGAATTTTAAGACTTGATTTGAGACAGTAAAGTTAACTACCTTTGCAAGCTTCTCATCGGAAAAAGATTTCAATCAAGGTTTCAGTGGGAACATGTAAACATATACTACAAAAAAAAAACTTATATTTACCGGCATTAATTAGCTCTCGGTAAAAAAAAAAAACACGCCTATTGATTTTTCCTACGGTTCGTTGACTGATGGTTCACCACTGGTTAGGCGAATGTGGATAAAAAGTTTCCGGCGAGAAGATTTTAAAGAGTAAAAGTTCTTTCCAAAATATTAAGAAATATTTGAAGAAATCAAAGAATTCTGAAAAAGTTGTTCTCTAATCCTATTAGATTGACAAAAAAGAGATTAAACTCGTTTTCAAAATCAAATCTTGAAGATCGATGAAAAAATATCATTCGTCCAAGATAAGTTTCAAAGACCTTCGAATCAAATATCTCTCGATCTTGTTACATTAGCACAAAGAAGATAAAACTCATTCTTCAAGATCAAATCTAGATGGTTCTTGAAGCAGACTCAACCAATCAAACCTCAAAGAACCTTGAATTCAAACTCGTTTTAAAGATCAAATCTCGACTACCTTTGAAGCGGGCTTTATTAATTCAAGATCAAGTCTCAAAGTCCCTTGAATTTAAATGAACAAATTCTCAAGCAAGCATCTATTTAGACTTGTTTTTAAGATCATCTCTATGACCTTTTTGAAGTTGATTGCGTCCATTCAAGATTAAATTTTCATGACCCTTAGATCAAAAGCTCCACCAAAAAGAAGAATCAAAGGAATTATCTAAAGGTTGTAACTCAAAAAATTTATAAATAAAATTCTTTGATTTGTTCCTAAATACTTTTTATTCTATTTTTAGCTCGAAATTTGTCTATACAAAATGTTGGCATCCTTTTAACTGGAAAATCTTATTTTAATTCTTATGTCTTTACGAGGATTTTATGCAAAGATTATATGGATTGAATCACATTGAATATCAATTAAGAAATGATTTATTTTGAAGACTTTATGTGTGATTATGTTACCTTAAATGAAGAGATCTAATTTTTATAAAATTATTGTTTCATACTTAGTTTATAACTAAGCTTTCAAGGAAAAAATTTTAGTGCAAAGAATAATCTTAAATTGAATTATGAAAGTAAGGTTGCAACTTGATCAGTATGTTGTATCTAAATCACATATTGTGTTGCAAATTGATAATGAATTACTCTTTTAAGTAAGACCTTACAAATATAGAAAAGATTTTGAATTAGCGTAACCAATTTCTATGTTTATCTCTATTTTACTTGTAGGTAATTAGGCAAGTTCTTTAATCCAAAATTAGTCTTAATCATTTTCTTAACTCTCAAATCTTTGCTTTGGATGCCATAGGACAGGATCAAATTGAGGAAATATCTCTATTATGATTTTTCTATGGAGAATGGGCATCCCAATGAGGCTGTTTTAAACAAGATATTTTAATTTAATCACATATTCGAATATATATCTCTTGTAATTCATTTCTATTTTCTTATATGAAATTTTCATTTATATGCTGAAAATGAAGTTTCTTTAAAATATGCTTCGACATGTAAGTTAACAGAATGTTGGGTATATCAGGGTTAACAGAATTAAGGAAAGAAAAGGCAACAAAGCTCTCAGGGTGACCAGAGAATATGGAATTGGGGGAAGAGGGGGTTCCATAAACACTTTAACACTTTACTTGATTCTCGTGATTTATTATTATAGTAAGTGGTCATGTTTACGTGCCTCATGTGATCTTGTCTTATTATTTATGTTATACGATTTTGAAAACGAATATCGGATGTAGATATATGTCTAATATAAGTGTGATTAATTTCTTTAATTATATTCATATGGTTGGAATATCAAATTTCTTCTTCCAAGTTGAATTTTTTTAAAAAATTGTTTATAAAAATATAAAAATTTAATGAACACGATAATCAGATTTAATGATGTGGTGATATGAGATTATGTCTCTTCATCACTTGAAAACTAAATATATCTATCTACCTATATATTTTCTTTTGATGACATGGTACAGTTATTAAAGTGTCGTGTATGGTACTCTAATAATTGAAATCTAAAGTGTCACATATAATATTCTAATAACCGGACCAATAGTTGAATTAGTCACACCACTGATTCTCGATTCAACTACTAGACTAACAATAATTAAATAATTAATTAAAATTTCATAAAAATTTTAAAAAAGTGTTTTTTATTAAAATGGTTCAACTACCATTTTTATTTTTTATTTTACTAGTTTCGAACAAATTCTTATTCAATCTATTCAACTCATTTATTTGGACTAGTATACCAATTGGTTCTTAACCTAATCAATCCAATCATGTTCTAAAAATACTAATCACATCATCAAATGTTGGGTAAATCCGTATTATCAATGAACTTTATAAGAGGCAGTGGCTGATTGAATTCAAGCATATAAATAGGGAGCAGAACTGTTGCGTTGATCGACTAGCTAAAATGGGGCATTCAGAGTTGGAAGGGTTGCGATTTCTGGAGCATCCACCGGATATGTTACTTGATGTTTTGTTGCAGGATAGGAACCGGCAAGGAGGTTTTGGGGCTGTTTAGACTGATTCTGTTGTGGTTCGAGTGAATTTTTTTTATTCAAAAAAAAAAAAAAACTCAAAATGAATGAAGTTGTTAAGTTTAAATACCAAAATGAAAATAAAAAGTATTAAAATAGATCCAATTATTAAATATAAGGACCAAAAATTATATAATTCCTTTATTGATGATATATGTTTAGCTGAAGAAGGGAATCAAAATGTACCCAAAAAGAAAAAAGGGATTCAAGTTCACCTAAAAGCCTTTTGCACAAAAAGAAATTCAGTTAAAAGCCCCCATCCATTCTATCCGAAGCTAAATCATTTAGATAAGCTTAAATTAGAAATAAATAATCATTTAAAACCCTTCTGATTAGGGCGAAATTGTGCAGATATGTATGTTCTTTACCATATTCAAGTTGGTGGCGTATATGTTAAAATGAGATTCCAGATTAAGTTTTGCTTCTTTTAACTGAAAATCAATTAAAAAGAAGGTTATTCTTTGGGTTAATAAAATCCCATTGAAAGGGACATCTCCATTCATGTTTTAACAACAAATAACAAAATTTCCGCATCTTTGGACCCTTGCCCCTTTATTCTCCAAACAACATGGCCTACCATTACACATAATTCATCTACAATGAGTGTTAGTTACGTTATTATAATTTTTTTTAAAGATCAGTAGTTCAATTCATTTTCCTCTAAAACGATCGTTATCTGTTCGGGGTATCATTGGTTTTTGACCACCCAGTGACTGAAAAATTTCCGACCCTCCACGCATCTATCTGTTCGGGATTTTATCCAAACACGTGTTGGGCAACCGATTTTAAAGCATACAATTCCCAAAAACTGCTCAATCCTCAAAAATTGCCTACTTGAAAACTACTAATCTCTTGAAACCTTTTCACTGCATCATTTGTACTGTTTATCAATTAAAATAAATATATCTTCTTATCAGTGAAAAAATAATAATACATTTATTTTTAATTGATAAGAACCAATGATGTGATAATGAAAGTTTATAAAACAATTCAAACATAATTTTAAAAAACTAAACATAAACTCTTGTTTATATGCAAAATATTCTTAAATTTTATATTAAACTTTTAAAAGTAAATTTAAATTAATCCTTTGTCACTCAATTATTAAAAATTTTATTTTAATCATTAAAATCTTTTAATTACTATGTGATTATATTTAAAACAACTGATGTTGTAGTGTTTACTTTTCTGTAAATTAAGGAAGCAAAAATTATTGCTTTTTTTTTAAAATTTATCTAACTTTTATTTGTTTCTTTTATTTAATTTCGTCATCTTCTCAAAAAAAAAAAAAAACCTTTTGGAGTTTCATCTGCATGTCAGGTCACCACTAAAATCGTCATTCTTTGCCATTCTAGATATCGACAAACTTATCTCATCGTCCTCTACCAGTCCATTATTATAAAATTTTTAAAAGCCTCTTTAAAACTTAACGCACCTTCAATCCAAAACTCAAAAGAAAACAACTCCAATTTCCAATCTCCACCATTTGATCAATGCGGAATCGAGATATATTGCTCCTTTCGTCCACCCCCCACAATTGGAATTTAAAAGATGTTCCAAAATAGAAGAATCAAGGGAGTGCTCCTCTGTGCGCGCACGTGCGTGCATGTGTGCGTGTTTTGGCTTGAAGGGAATCTTAGCCTCACTTGTAGAATAAAAATTTTTTGCCACTTAAGTATATAATAATATATATCTAGATCTATGTATATTATGTTTACTTTATATCTTTTTCCTTTTTCCTTTTTTCTTCCTCTCATTTTGGGCTTTTTTTACAAGTACGAGCATTTTAAGCTCCATGATTTTAATTAATATTTTCAGAATTAGATGATTAAACCATTCAAGTCATCAGTTTCCAATATAAGCAATTTATCTAGTTTGATTAAATAAGTTTAAAAAAATTATAAAAATAAAAATATTTTTAAAAAATAAAGAAAATTGATTCAACTAGATTTTTAACTCGATTCAATCTCTGTGTATGGTTTGCAGGTTAATCAATTCACCTCCAATCTAATTTAGACCTATACTCCGACAAGTTCGCAGTCCAATCAACTGATTTAGTTCTGAAAATATTGATTTTTATTGATAAAAAAACTTTTGCGATCCCATCAAATCAAGTAAGCAAGCAGTGAGATTTGAAAATAGAATTAATCGCCATTGTCTTGACCTTAAGAGAGAAAATTTCGAGCATTGTTGGCATTGTCGAACATTATAAACAAAGAATAAAGGAAAAAAAATAGAAAAATAAAGAGAGAGAAATAATGTAAAAGGAAAAGGAAAAAAAACTAAAAAATACTTTTAAAAGTTTATATGACATGACAATCTTTGGTTAAAACTTTTTTAATGAATATAACACTTTGGTTTAAAATGAGTAACGAAAGAATAGTTTAAGTACTATTTATGAAAAAAATTAAAATTAAGTATCAATATGAAAAAATAAGTATAATTTAATTACCTAGAATTTTAAAAATAGCCCAAGTTAATAATTTTTTTTGATAAAATAAGTTAATAAATTTAAATGCTATGATTATTACTAAAATTTAAAACAAAAATCAATAATGATTCATAAGAAGAAGAAGAAGAATAAAATTTAACAATAAAAGTTGCATAATCAGTTTTCTATATAAGCAGATATTCTCTCCACTTAAGACGTATACAACCGAAGCTAAAATAGCAACTTTACATATACATTTTCTTCTTCCATTTGGTTGGGTAAGGAGAAAATGGTTTTTTTTAAGAAAAGTGTATCACCATCTTTGCTAGCCGAACATGAGCAGATCCTGAGTTTATTCAAGGGTTGTGACGTCAACAAAGATGGAAAGCTTAGCAAAGACGAAGTGAAAGAAGGTTTTCGAAGGCTTCAGTCTCGTTTTCCTCGTTTTAGAGCTCAACGTGCGTTTAAGGTGGCTGACAAAAACGGCGATGGGTTCATCAGCGAGGCAGAGCTCGACGAGCTTGTTGATTATGTCTTGGACTGTTACGAAGGCAGCGTAGCTCTTAGATTGACCAAATAGATATGTATATTTTAGGAAAATCCTCCATGAAGAGTTATCAGAGAAGCTTTTAGGTAGTGATGTAGCATTATATATGTATGTACATATTAGGAAAATCCGCCATGAAGGGTTATTAGTGAAGCTTTTAGGTAGTGATGTAGCATAATATATGTATGTATGTATGTATATATTCGGACAATCCGCCATGAAAGGTTATCAGTGAAGCTTTTAGGTAGTGATGATGTAGCTGCAGTTTGAGCTTTGTACTTTGAGTGTTTCTTAGTCTATGAAATTAAGAGTATGTAATTTTAACTTGAATGTAAGATAGAAGTGTTACAAACTCTTAAAGTCTCTCGAGTTTCCTTCCATCGAAAGAAAAAAAGAAATTGAAAGGAAGAAAGAAAGATTGTTGATGCTTCAAGATTGTTAATGGTGTTTTACAAAATCTAACACCATGCAAACAATGGGAAAAAACTTTTCTAAAACAGTTTATGTCTGAATCTCTGATTGTCTGAAACTTTCAGCATTGAGCATAGTGTCTGAAATTTATGAGAGGAAGAATAATTCTTACTTGTGTAAAATAATTCTCTTAATTTTCGTTTTGCAAAGATTATGCTGCACATTAAGAAATTAAATAATACCGATTTTTCCATTTCAAGAAAAAAAAATTAATTAACATAAGACTGATTTTTCCATATGATTCCGCAGGCAGATATTACTTTCAGCGATGAATGTATAAAATATTTTATGTCGAAATTAACACAGAGTTTAAGACAGTATATGATAACCTAAGACCTTGACCTAATTTGCTGACAACAAAACAAAATTATTCTCTTACGTGAAGAAGATGATGTTACCCTGTTTTAATGGACTGATTCCCTCTAATAAAGCTGCTTTTTTTTTAAAAAAAAAAAATTTCCTCCAGTAACATGTGCTAGTTGATTCCTGTTGAGTTTAATCATGATAAAATATATTTTATTTTATCATACTCAAAATATAAATCTAAAATTTTATTTGAGTCTATTTCTATTTGTAAACAAATACAAACAAATAGCTCAAACTCATTTTAGGCTGTTTATATAAATATATATTCAAAATATTTATATTATTTTTAATTTAATATTTATTTTATATATAAACATCTTAATTTCTTAAATATTATTATCTTAAAATTTTAAATTATTTTTAAGATAAATGTTCAACCTGAACCAACTCTACTGGTTCCTCCAATAAAGATAAACTAGAGCTTGACTTAGAAAAAAACAGTTTCAGCACAACCAAAAAGTTAAATAACATAAAAAAAATATATACGAAGACAAAAGCATCTTGAACATGAAGATTGATGTACCCATGAAAAATTCCTTCAATAGCTCATAAACTAATATAAAAATAAAAATATATGGCAGAATGTTTATATATATAAGTAAATGATAAACCATTTTAAACTTAAACAGAAGAAAGTAAAGTAGTGTTTCAAACTTTCACAAATAGTTTGTGTTTCTCTTGTACTTGCTTGCAGGGAAAGAGAGAAAAAAAATGGTGTTTTTCTTCAATAAAAGAACAGAAACAACGCACAAAGATTTACCTCCCAAAGAAGATTACGACGAATTAGTGAAGCTATTCAAGCGTTGCGATGTCAACAACGACGGAAGGCTTAGCTGGGAAGAAGTAAAAGCAGGTTTTCGACGCCTTCACTCTCGTTTTCCGCTATATAGAACCCATCGTGCCTTCCAAATGGCTGACCAAAACCACGATGGCTACATCAACGTCGGCGATGAGCTCGACAAGCTTGTTACTTATGTTTTGGAGTGTTACCCAGGCACCATCAAACTTAGATTGATTTAGATCACATCTACAAATATCCACTGCCTCAACTAATATTATATATGTAATTAAGCTGCTGTTAGTGTTTGTGTGTGTATTCTGTGTATTTCCTATAGTTGGATCATAATATGAAGCATATTAGGACCTGATTTGAGACTGTAAAGTTAACTATTTTTGTAAGTTTCACATCTGTAAAAAATTCCGTTCGAGTTTCCGGTGGCAACAGAGACCAGAATTCCTTCATCTTACTCAACAATTCATTTTTATTTCTAAACTCTTTGGCTTCCACATAACTTCGAGCTCTTCCAGACTTCCTCCAAATCTCATTAAAGAAAAATCAAAGCTTGGAAGAAAACTTGAGTTAGATTTATAATGTCCATCGTTTCCAAATCCATCCACATCGATTTGAGTAGATTTTTCTTTTCAAACAATGGATGTGGAAAGGTGCAAGGGGGTGAATTTTAGTAGGTATGAAATGATTATAATAATTGTTTTTCTCACTTCGCTCCGTTTTATTAAATGAAATTATCATTTTATATTTAAATTTATATATTTTATATTTAAATGTTTTTTTAATAATTATATTAAAATATTTATTTGTATTTAAAAAGATTAAAAATATTAAAGATAAATAATAAAAAAATATATTAAAGTGAAGTGAGTTGAGATAAAGTGGATCGAAGATGGAAAAAGAGTATGTCAAATTTAGAGTAGTGACGAAGTTAACAATATCTATTCTCAGTCTACTCCATTATCACATCCTTAATGGATAGGTTTAAGCTAATCACATTCCAATATAATAAACTTCATTAAAAAATTTTATATATAATATTTTAATTTTACTAAACTTAAATATATATACAAGTTTGGCCTACCCTAAAACACTTCCACAGATGAAATAAAACAACTTAAAAATGTGGAACCAAATTTATCGCATATTTTAAAATTTAAAAAGTCTAATTTTTTATTTAAATTTTCTTTAAATATCGAAAGGACCTTTTGGACGTATGTGAATAGTCCAACCCATCGTTCAGGCAAAGGTACAGTTAAACCATGTATATCTGCATTACTGTCTTTACAACTCAAAAGTTACTATGCACGAACACCTATAGAGATTAATGCATCTGGAACTATGTACTTGCATGTGTTTGTATATATATAAGTAGAAGTTGAAACCCTCTTAAACTTGGAAATAACGTTTGTCACAAGTTGTTTCTTTTTGTTTTGTTGCAAGAAAAAAAGCAATGGTTTTCTTCTTCCGTAAAACAGATAAAAGGTTTCCAGAGACACTGAAAGACGATTATGCAGAGATAAAGAGGTTATCAAGTGTTGTGACGCCAATAACGATGGAAGGCTTAGTTGGGAGGAGGTGAAGGCTGGTTTCCGGGAGCTGCAATCGCGTTGGCCTGCTTATAGAACTCAACGTGCGTTTCACATAGCTGACAAAGACGGTGATGGCTATATCACTGAGTCTGAGTAATGGACCAGCTTGTTAAGTATGCCTTGGATTCTTACAAAACCAAACGTAAATACTAGATTCGTAAGTAACTCAGAATATATATATATAGAGAGAGAGAGAGAGAAAAACTCACTAGTGTACTGTATCAATGAAGTAGCAATTATCTGGGTGGTGATGCAGTCATATAATATACAATCAGTATGTAATTAAGCTCCAGTTTGCCTTTGATCATGTATTTTGTGTACTTCAGGTATAATAATAAATTTAAGTATATTAGGACTTGTTCTTTGTTGTTTAGAGTTTAACATCTTCCAACTTTCTCAGTCCAATGGTTTTTCACAATTTTTCTGAACTTTAAACAATCCACAAATGGGGAACATTTTTCAGAAATATGATTCTTTTTTTCCAAACAATTGATTGGAAAAGTTAACAACTCCACCAGGATTAATTTCTGGGTTGTTGTTCTGAAACATTTTAACTTGAAAATAACTTTGGGAAAGAGGGAATGAAGAAATATTCAACCCTGCAACATTCGACATAGGAAGTCAGTCGGAAAGAGAGTTTTCCCAATCCACAAAATGACGAAAATGATCAAAGAAAATGAAAAGAAAAAAGCTCGAATTTCTTACTAGATGTTGAATGTGAAATATCCTGATCAAAGTATAATAAAAATAAAAAGGCCTCCATTAAAACTGCAGAATTTATGCTGTATTGCTGTCAATAGCTTTCGTTGTCCCCATGTAAAAATTCCTTACGATAAAAGCTAATCTTGCTGAAGAATGTCAGTGAAGGTTAAAGTGATGGAGAATCAATTCAAGATTGCCCCCATCATAAGTTTATCAGTTAAGAATCTTCTCATCAATTATTGTTTCTTCAAGAATTTGACTACACTGTTCAAACATTGATTTTCTCAACACATCAAACAACCAAACTTAGGTCTAGATTTTATCTTTCTTTTATGATATTTGTAAGCAGAGATATCGATGAAACCAATCAGGTCTCATTTAAAAATATTTTCAGACCCAAACTCCACCGGCTCGCCTATTATATTAAAGCCTTAACAGCTCCTCCACTCACGCAATTTAAACTTTTTACACTTTAATCATTAAACCTGTACACATAAAATATTGGATTTCAATATTTACTTAGGTAAATATAAAATTGTACTCAATATGCTTGTAAAATACTCCATGAGTTGCAATCATGAAGTTTTAGGCAAAAATTTATTTGGAAAATGAGAAAAATATCATTTTTCATAAATAATTGATATTAAAGGGATATTTTTGTCTTTTAATAATTTATGTAAAATTGTAAGGAAACTATTTTATAATATAGGCAAATAATAAACTTAATCCTCAAAGTTTACATTTTTTTATTAATTTGGCCATTATTTTTTAGCTAAATTTGATTATTAACTTTTTAAAAAGAGTCAAATTATTTTTTAATCAAAATACTAACCAAAACATTATTTTTTCTAACGATGTTTGTAACAGCCCGATTTAGACCCTAGTTGGAACAGTGGTTCGGGACCACGAATCTGAGTCAGAAAAATATTTAAAAATTATTTTCTGTGTTTATTATGTGTGAATTTGTATGTATGAAATTTCTTTGCTTTAATTTTATCGTTTGAGTGTTCGATTAAATAAAAGGACTTAATCGCGTAAAATGAAAATTTGGTAGTTTAATGTATAAGGGGCCGAATTGCTATTGGCTTTATAAATGGAAGCCTTTAAGTTGAAAATAGCCCATTGACATATTGAATGAACGGCATTAGGCTTATATTTTATAGTTTTGTTATAAATTCATTAAGGTTAATTTAGTAAACTAATAATATAAGCTATTATAATATAAAATATATCATAAAACATTAGTGTTCATATTATTTTTTACCATTGCCGAAACTAAATAAGAAAGAAAGGAAAAGAGTTCTAGGGTTCGGCCGTTTCTAAGCTCAATCAAAGTAGGTGTTTAGCTCGGTTTTTGATAATTTCTACGTTTTTGAGATCGTTCCTTCGAGTACTAGTAAACCCATGCTTGAATTTTTTTATTTTGGTGAATATTTTGAGTTATGCCATTGTTAACAGCTTGTGATTTTTGTTGTTTGATGATGAAATATGAAAGATATGTTTTGGGTTAACATGTTTTGTATTGAAATTTTTGATGATTTTGAGTAATTTGGACTAAATTGAAAAAATAATAACTTGAGGGACTAAAATGTAAAATAAATGAAATATATGGACTTGTATGAACATGGGTAAGATTCGGCCTAACATGGGTATAGTGAAATTTTTCATATTTTGTGTTTTGTGCAATAGGGACTAAATTGCAAAAAGTGTAAATGTTAGGGGTAAAATGTTAATTTGCCCATTTACGTGTTTTTGGACTAAATTGAGTGATTTGAATGAGCTTAATTTGAATATGTTTAGATCAAGAACCAAAGAAATCGGATTTGGATCGGGTGAAAACGAAAGTTGTCGACTAGCTGTCTCGTTCCATTTTACATTGTCCAAGGTAAGTTTATAAGCAAATAGACGTACTTCATTTTAATTAAATACAAAGTATATTGCTGAAATGAAATATATGAATTTATATATGCTATTGTCGAATGTGTATAAGCATGGTAACCATTTTTATGCATTCGTTTCGACCGAGTTACGACGTTCGAAAGCCCCGTATGAACGTTAAGAATAGTTAGGATACATATGTCATGACATAGGATTCCGATATATGTGTGCAAGTAAGACCATGGCATAGATATGTGACTCTGATATACGTGTGTGAGTAAGACCCTATCTGGGACAGTGGCATCGATAAGTGACAACATGTAAGACCACGTCTGGGACGTTGGCATTATATGATATGTGTGATTATCCTAGTGTCCTATCCAATTCTGAATGGTTCATTGGGCAAAGATAAGTGGTGTTCGAATGTGTAAAACGAACTAAATGGCCACGTATGAATTAACTTGTTACCTACTTAGGATAAGGTAAGTAAGTAACTTGTTTATTTGTTACAAATCATGTACGATGCAAATGAAAATATATATGTATGTGGTATGTGTATTCGGCTTTGAGAATGAGTAACTTGTTCATCATTGAAATAATTCTTAATATGTGCATATATGTTTAGGTATATTCGGCCACTTAATTAATATATGTATATGTAGCTATAATTTGATACATGAGCTATATATATTTGAGTGTATGTGGACTAGGTTATATTATGATTATTTGGCTTTGGAAGTTGATTAATAATATGTTAAATTGACTATGTGAACATTCAGCCAAGGTGAGAAATTGTCAATGAAAATGTATTATTTATAAAATTTGTAAGTTTGAGATTAAGCATGGTATGGTAATGTAAATCAGTTAGTTAAAATGAGTAGACTATATCTTTGAGTTTATTTGCTTATGACTTACTAAGCTATGATAGCTTACTTTGTGTGTTCATGTTTACTCTGTTTTATAGCTTTTGGATTCAAATTACAAGCTCGGGGATCGTCAGCAAAGTTCATCACACTATCTACTATTTCGGTACTTAATAGTTGAACTCAAATTATGGCATGTATAGGCTGGAACATACTTTTGAAATGTTGTATTTTGGTTTATGTATAATTTGAGCCATGTGAAAATGACTTAATTTCTATGTTTGAATTCGGTTATGCTTAGTTGTGGTTTGAATTCATTTTAGTTAAAGTGTTAAGTACTATAAATGGATGATGTTCGTGATAGGTGTTTTATGCTTTGAAAATGGCTTGCATGTTATGTTTAAATTCTGGTCTTATATGCTCTTTTAAAATGTTTGTAAATTGATAATGGAAGCTTTGGATATGTAAGGGGTTTTAGGTAATAAGATTCGACTATGAAAGAATGATAGCATAATATGTATTTGGTATATTAGTTAGTTCATGATGGAGATATGAAATGTGATATAATTAAAGTGATGGATGAATGTATACTAGCTTGATTGGTTCGGTTGTTAAGTGGTAAGTATTGCATATATTTCATGATTATTTTTGTTGATTGTTTGGATATGTAATCAATGCTAAATGTGATATTTACTTTAGGGTAAGTTGCGTATTATGTATATAATATGCATTAATAGCATGTTCGGTCATGTTATATTGTATTAAGTTGCATATGTGATTGCTTGTTAAATTATGTAATAAGTTTTTAAATGGTTTTACTATAAGCTTGTGCAGGAGTTATTATTTATGTCCGAAAATGGTTTAAGTTAAAATGTTGTAATGTACTTGAGCTCGGTGAACATGTTGCATCTTTTATATGTTGGTTTATTAAACTATAAACATGACTTGTTATAAAGCTTAATTCGAATATGCTTAGATACATTATTTAAATTTACATATTTTCAAATGAATGTATATAAATTATATTAATGTATGATATATGAAATTCGCATTTACCAACATGGTAATGTTGCATGAATGAATGACAAATATAATATGGAAGTTAGTTTCATATGTGTTACAACCTATACGTGTGCAAGATTTTTATAAAAAAATTAGGTTAATATTCCATTAATGAAGTTGTTGATATAACTAAAATGTAATGCATATTAGTATGTATTGTGATATGATCGGTAATGCCTCGTAACCTTAATCCGACGACGGATACGGGTTAGAGGTTTTACATTTGATTGGTATTAGAGCTACGTTTTAGTCGATTCCAGGACTAACGTAGCGCGTGTGAGTCTAGCTATATATGCCATATTATTTACTGCGATAGTGTGATGACTTTTGACATTTAAAAATATGTTTTCATACAGTAAATGGATCCCGACAGAGTTGTAGCTGATGATGTTGAGAGTGTAGCGCCTACTCCCGCACAAGGGACAACGTCGGTTGATTTTCAACCAATTTTGAGTAACCAGGAGGGAGAGGTTAGATAAGCCTTTTACCAAATGATGAATGACTGGTTTACTCAGTATATCCGGACTAACCCGGCTGCACAACAACCCTCACCCCTGACTAATCCATCTTCGATACCTGTTATACCTCAAGTAAGTGACTCGTTGAGATTACAAAAGCCACCTATTGATAAAATCAGAAAACATGAGGCCGAAGAGTTCAAAGCTACCGATGATGATGATGCTGAGCGAGCTGAATTCTGGCTTGATAATACTATCCGTCTGTTCGATGAACTATTTTGTACTCCAGATGAATGTTTGAAATCTGCCATATATTTGTTTCGAGACACTGCATATCATTGGTGGAATACATTAGTATTGGTGGTTCCAAGAGAGCGGGTGACTTGGGAGTTCTTTCAGACTGAGTTCCGTAAGAAATATATCAGCCAGAGATTTATTAACCAGAAGCGTAAAGAATTTATGGAATTGAAACAGGGTCAGATGACCGTGACAGAGTATGAGCGGAAATTCGTGAGACTGAGTCGGTATACCCAAGAGTGTGTTTCGACCGAAGCTATAATGTGTAAAAGATTTGAAGATGGGCTGAATAAAGACATTAAATTGCTAGTTGGCATACTTAAGATAAAAAAAGTTAGTAGTACTGGTTGAGCGAGCCTGCAAAGCTGAAGACCTCAGGAAAGAGAAGAGAAAAGCTGATTTTGAAGCTAGAGATTCACGTAAGAGATCATTCAGTAAGCCGCTTCAGCCGGCACTAAAGAAGTTATGAGATAATTTTAGCCGTTCTAAAGCTACTTTGAGTTATTCTCGACGAGATCAGAATAAACCACCTGTGAGCTCGAGAGCTATCTCAGTAGCTAGTGTGGGTAATGTCAGATCAAATCAACCTGAGTGTAAACATTGCTGTAAATGACATCCCGAAAATTGTAGATTGTATGATCGGGCCTATTTTAAATGTGGATCGATGGATCATTATATTCGTGAATGCCTAAAATTAAGTGAAAAAAATCCAGTACAGAATACGAGATCGGGTAATACTGTAGCTTGAGGTAGACTACCCAGAAACACAGGTAATGTGAGTAGCAGTTAGAGAGGGACTAAAGATACGGCAGTTAGATCTGAGGCTCATGCACCTGCCAGAGCCTATGCTATTCGTGCACGTGAGGAGGCTTCATCCCCAGATGTTATTACTGATATATTCACTCTCTATGATACTAATGTAATTACATTGATTGATCCTGGTTTGACTCATTCTTATGTGTATGAGACTTTAGTATTCAGTAAGACTCTGCCTATTGAGTCTACTGAGTTTGTGATTAGAGTGTCAAACCCCTTGGGCCAGTGTGTTATGGTTGATAAAGTGTGTAAGAATTGTTCTTTGTTGATTTGAGATCTGTGCTTTCCGGCTGATTTGATGTTGTTGTCATTTGATGAGTTCGACATAATTCTGGGTATGGACTGGTTAACCTTGCATGATGCTGTTGTAAACTGCAAGAGAAAAACTATTGATTTACGGTGCCAGAATGATGAGATTATTCAGATTGAATCTAATGATCTGAATGGTTTGCCAGCAGTGATATCTTCAATGTTAGCTCAGAAATATGTGAAGAAAGGTTGTGAAGCTTATTTTTCCTATGTTCTTGATAGAAAAGTGGCCGAAAGAAACATTGAATCAGTACTTGTTGTGTGCAAGTATCCGGATGTGTTTCCTGAAGAATTGCTAAGTTTGCCACCTATTCGGGAGGTAGAGTTTGGTATTGAATTAGTGCCGGGGATAACTCCGATATCGATAGCTCCGTATAAAATAGCACCTACTGAATTAAAAGAATTGAAAGCTCAGTTGCAAGAGTTGACAGATAAAGGTTTCGTGAAACCGAGTTTCTTCCCCTGGGGTGCACCTTTGTTATTTGTGAAAAAGAAAAACGGAACTATGAGAATGTGCATCGATTATAGGCAGCTCAATAAGGTGACTATAAAGAATAAGTATCCGTTGCCAAGGATTGACAATCTGTTTGATCAACTGAAAGGGGCTACAGTGTTTTCAAAGATAGATTTGAGATCGGGCTACTATCAGTTGCGAGTTAAAAACTCCGATGTGTCAAAGACTACTTTCTGAACGAGGTACGGACACTATGAGTTTTTGGTTATGCCTTTCGGACTTACTAATGCACCTATTGTTTTCATGGATTTGATGAATCGGATCTTCAAACAATATCTGGATAGATTTGTGGTTGTGTTCATAGATGAAATTTTGATCTACTCCCGTGATAAAACAGAACATGCCGAACTTTTGAGACTTCTGTTACAGACTTTGCGAGATAAACAGTTGTATGCAAAGTTCAATAAATGTGAGTTCTGGTTGTGTGAAGTCAGTTTTCTAGGCCATGTTGTATCAGTATCGGGTATTCGGGTTGATCCGAGTAAAATTTCAGCTATACTTGATTGAAAACCTTCGAGGAATATTTTTGAAGTCTGAATTTTTCTCGGACTTGCTGGTTATTATAGGCGGTTTATGAAAAGTTTCTCTATGATTGCAGCCTCGATGACGAAGCTATTACAGAAAGATGTTAAGTTTGAGTGGTCAGAAAAGTGCCAAAAAAGTTTTGATCAATTGAAAGCCCTTTTGACCAAAGCTCCAATACTGGTTCAGCTAGAATTGAGTAATGAATTTGTTATCTATAGTGATGCATCTTTAAATGGTTTGGGTTGTGTTTTGATGCAGGAAGGCAAAGTTATAGCTTATGCCTCGAGACAGTTAAAGCCACATAAGAAGAACTATCCGACACAAGACTTAGAACTGACAGCTATTGTATTTGCATTGAAGATATGGCGTCACTATCTGTTCGACGAAAAATGTCATGTTTATTGTGATCACAAAAGCCTAAAATACTTGATGACTCAGAAAGATTTGAATTTGAGAAAACGTTGATGGTTAGAATTGCTAAAAGACTACGAGCTTGTAATTGACTACTGTCCAGGGAAGGCTAATGTTGTTGCTGATGCTCTAAGTCGAAAATCACTATTTACTTTGCGTGCAATGAATTCGCATATGGCTATGTCTAATGATGGTTCGATAATAGCTGAATTAAAAGCAAGACCGTTATTTGTTCAACAAATTTGTGACGCTCAAAAAGTTGATGATGATTTGTTAGCAAAACGAACTCAATGTGATTCAGATGCTGATTCAGAATTTTGAGTTTATACTGATGGTTGTTTGAGATTCAGAAACCAAAAATGTGTCTCGAGAAATTTAGAGTTGATTCAGATAATTTTGAATAAAGCTCACAGCAGTCGGCTATGTAATATCCTGATTTTGGGCCTAGTCAGAATAGTGGTTTCGAGACCACAAATTTGAGATAGAAATAATTTTTTTTATAATTATTTTGAGGTCTATGATATGATTGCATGATTGTATGAAAATTTCGTGAAGAAATTCTATGCATAAAGTGCTTAATTTGAAATTAGGGACTAAATTGAATAAATTGCAAAACTTGTGTTCTAGAAGCATTTTGCATAAAATTGAATTAGATTATTAATTAGAGGTCCTTACAAAGCAATTTGACCAATTTGTAAGTCTATGGACAAAAACTGGACATGGATGGAATTTTTGAAAAGTTTAGTAGTAAGGGCATTTTGGTCATTTAGATATTAAATGAAATTATATAGTATAGGAAGTTGTAGATAAAACGAAATAAAAATGAGGTATCGAGACCTAGAATTCATAAACCGAGCCATAAATATTTTTAGAAATATTTATGGAGTGTAAATAAGTTAGTATTAAAGTTTCGTCAAGAAATTTTAAGGTTTCGGTAATTAATTAGGTGAAAAGGACTAAATTGAACTAAGTGCAAAATTTGTGAGATGTGATTAAATAGCTTAAGTATTTAAAAAGATGGATTTAAAGAGCAATTAGACCCAAAGGTTAATGGCTGGACGGTTTGGGTATGAAATAAGCAAGAAAACAATGTGAACAAGGGCAAAATTGGAAATAGCATAAAAGTTAGTAATTAAATAATGATGTAATTGAAAAATCTAGACATTTTCTTCATCTTTCTCAGCCAGAAACGCCGTAGCAGGTCTCCTATGCTGTTTTTTCATATTTTTGTACCATGTAAGTTAAATTTTTACTTTTTCTTAGTAATTTTATGTTTTGTGACTTTTACAATTAGGTCCAATAATCTAATTCATTAGTTTTTGATTTGGTGGATGAAATTGGAAGTTCCCCTGGCTGAGTAAGGGCAGTTTATGATGAATTATTATGAAATTGAAGTTCTAATTTCATATTAAGGTTGTTTTATTAAGTCATTTTGATAGAAAATGGTATTTAGGACCTAATTGTGAAAACAATTGTGAATTAGATGTTGGTGTTGAAATTCAGAATATCAAAGGTTGTGAAATAGTTTATAATGATAAAATAAAGTGTTAATTGAGAAAAATTAGTTCAATTTATGGGTGAATTAAGTAGGGACTAAATTGTAAAAACTGTAAATTTTCTGGTAAAAGTGCAATTTCGAAATTTGAACAGCATAAATTGTGAAGTGAAATAGAAATCAAATAAATGCTAATGAGTAGAAATAATTTATATTATAGATCAAGAGAAACGAGATTCAAGTCGTGATCGAGGGAAGAATAAAGTTTACGAGGAATAAGCTCGATTGCTAATATTTTATATCGAGGTAAGTTCATATGATTTTTAATAATGCAATGTGTAATTTAATGTTTTGAAATGAAAATTTCATGAATGATATAGTATATTATTGCATATAAAATGTCATTAAACTGTGATAATTGTAAAATGATATTTGAATAAAAGTACAAATTAAATGGAACAACGGACTTGAGTACTTTCATTCAGTGGCTAAGACGAATTGACGGAAAAGACCATGGTTGGACCATGGCAGCACGTGAAATGTGATTTCCGTATAAGACCATAGCTGGGCTATGGCTTCGGAGAAATGTGATATGTGCTTCCGTATAAGACCATATTCGGGATATGGCATCGGTGTGATATGTGCTACTGTATAAGACCATATCTGGGATATGGCATCAGTGTGATATGTGATCCGTGTAAGACCATGGCTGGGCTATGGCCTCGGTATGTGATATATGACTATGTGCAAGACCATAGTTTTACTATGGCATTGTGATAATGAGGTACTCAATTCCGTAATCGTTCCCTAATTTGATTATGAACGAAAATATAAAATGGCCCGAAAAGATTAAGAATTGGCGAATACTATGAAAATGACACGATTTGGAATAAGTTCTTGATACTTGATGACATTGAGATTATGGATCTATGCTTATGAAGCATAATTATGTGTTCTTACCATGATGGATGAAATGATATTGTATGGATTTAGTGAATAATAGTGGTGAATGAATAAATATGGCCTTGGCAGTTTTGGGTTACTGCAGTAGTGTATATTTTGAAATTCACCATAAATTGTGGAAATTGAGTTAAGGGCTGAATAAAATATGAGATTAAAGCCTGATGAGTTTAGTTTCATATAGAGGAAACGGTGCATGCAATTGGATTTTATGTTATAAGATATTTAAATTGTTGTGAGACAGAGTTTGAATGATTCGAGATCCCCTGTTCTGATTTTAGAAAATCATTAGAAATTGTACAAAAATAATTATGAGTTTTAATTTATATATTTAAAATCCTTATCGAGTCTATTTTCAAGAGGGATAGACGGGAACATCATCCAAGTCCCGAATTATGAGATAAATAGTTTTTAGTGAAGAGAGATCAGAACTGTTGGACAGCAAAACAGGGGAAACTTTAATGAATAAACTGTACTAAATGGCTGAACCAAAAATTCTGGAAATTTTATGGCAGAAAGGTATATGAATCTAGTTTCAAGGAAAATTAACGGAACTTAATTTGAAGTTCTGTAGCTCCAGAAATAAATTATTTAGTAAATGTATCTCGATAAAACAGTTTAAGCTGAGTATGTATAATTGTACAATTGTGGTGTTTTATCTTAAAAGCATGTTGGTAATTGCTTATTAATTTCATATGGACTTACTAAGCATTTATGCTTACTCCCTCCTTTTCATTCCTTGTAGTTTTGATAAGCCAGCTCGGAAATCGGGAACGGTCGGAGGCCCACTCACACTATCTGTATACCATCATGGACTAATGGCTTGTATATTTTGAGTATGGCATGTATAGCATTATAATCATTTTGTATATATGGTCTTATGATATGGATATTGAGTGGTATGGAAATGTTTGGTAATGATTAGCCATTGGAATGGCTAATCATGATCATATTTGGTGTTATATATGCTAAATTGCTAGCTAATCCATGGAAACCATGAAATAGGCAAAATTTACCATAAAATAGATCCAGACAGCAGCAGTGATGTGAGTTTGAAAAATCATTAAAAATAGTAGAGATACAATTAGATGATGAATAAAATATGGAATTGAAGAATTATTAGTCTATTTTCATATGGATGGAACAAAACAGGTATATGAGTTATATTTTATGAGAAGTTTAAATTTTTGTGAAATAGGGCCAGAGCGATTTCTGGATCCCCTATTCTGACTTTGGAAATTCACCATAAATTGTACAATGATAATTAGAAGTTATGCTTTATATGTATAGATTCCTTATTGAGTCTAGTTTTATTAGACACAAACGGCATAGTCATTGAAACTCTGTACAGGGAGATATCTGATTCGTAATACACAGAGGTCAGAGTACTCGAACCCTAAAACAGGGGAGACTTTAACTAATAAACTGTACTAATTGGCCCGACCAAAAATTAAAAAAAAAAATTAGTAGATAGATATATGAGTCTAGTTTAAGGGAAAATTTACAGAATTTGATTTTGAGTTTCGGAACTCAAGACATGAATTTTTAAGCAACTATGACGCAGTTGGACAGCTTGTCCGAATTTGTTTAAGTGCTCAAATAAGTTTAGTAATGCCTCGTGCTCGACTCCGGCGACGGTGTCGGGTAAGGCGGAATTACAGGCTATCTATTCACCCAGGTAGTACAAAGATGTACAATGATTTGAAATAGCTTTACTGGTGGCTTGGTATGAAACGAGACATTTCTGACTTCGTTCTGAAATGTTTAGTCTGTCTGCAAGTAAAAGCTGAACATCAGGTACCTTCTGGATTGCTTCAGCCAATCATGATACCCGAGTTGAAATGGGACAGAGTCACGATGGATTTTGTATCCAGTTTACCGTTGATACCGAGCAAGAAAGATGCAATCTAGGTTATTGTGGATAGATTGACTAAATCGGCTCATTTTGTTCCGATACGTACAGACTACCCGCTTGATAAGCTAGTTGAATTGTACGTTTCTCAAATTGTGAGATTTCATGGCGTGCCTATTTCTATTGTTTGGAATAGAGATCCAAGGTTTACATCGCGGTTCTGGAAGAAACTGCAAGATGCACTAGGTATGAAATTAGATTTTAGCACAACTTTCCATCCGCAAACAGATGGTCAGTCTGAACGAATCATTCAGATACTTGAGAATATGTTGAGATGTTGTATTCTCGAGTTCGATGGTACGTAGGAACGATACTTACCCCTGATTGAATTTGCATACAATAATAGCTTTCAATCGAGTATCAAAATGGCACAGTATGAGGCTTTGTATGATCGTAAATTTCGTACACTATTATTTTGGACTGAGCTCAGTGAAAATAAGGTACACGGGGGCGATTTGATCAGATAGACCGAACAGAAAGTAAAAGTGATCCGTGAAAGTCTGAAAGCAGCGTCAGATCGACAGAAATCGTATGTGGACTTGAAACGAAAAGATATAGAGTTTCAGATTGGAGATAAAGTCTTTTTGAAAGTATCACCGTGGAAGAAAATACTCAGATTCGGTCGTAAAGGCAAATTGAATCTGAGATTTATTGGGCTGTATGAGGTTATAGAGCGTATCGGGCCGGTTGCTTATAGACTGTTGTTGCCACCTGAGTTAGAAAAGATCCATAATGTATTCCATGTTTCAATATTTCGAAGATATCGATCGGATCCCTCACATGTGATTAGTCCGTCTGATATTGAGATTAGGTCTGATATGACATATGAAGAAGAACTGATTCGTATTTTGGCTTGTGAGATTAAAGAGTTACGAAATAAGAAAGTTCCGTTGGTTAAAGTATTGTGGCATAAACACGGATTTGAGGAAGCAACATGGGAGCCAGAGGATACAATGAAAGAAGGTTATCCAAACCTATTCACCGGTAAGATTTTCGAGGACAAAAATCCCTAAGGGGAGAGAGTTATAACAACCCGATTTAGACCCTAGTCAGAACGGTGGTTTCGGGACCATGAATCTGAGTCATAAAAATATTTAAAAATTATTTTTTGTGTTTATTATGTGTGAATTTGTATGTGTGAAATTTTCGTGCTTTAATTTTATCATTTGAGTGTTCGATTAAATAAAAGGACTTAATTGCGTAAAATGAAAATTTGGTAGTTTAATGTATAAAGGGCCGAATTGCTATTGGCTTTATAAATGGAAGCCTTTAAGTTGAAAATAGCCTATTGACATATTGAATGGACGGCATTAGGCTTATATTATATAGTTTTGTTATAAATTCATTAAGGTTAATTTAGTAAACTAATAATATAAACTATTATAATATAAAATATATCATAAAATATTAGTGTTCATATTATTTTTCACCATTTTCGAAACTAAAAAAGAAAGGAAGGAAAAGAGTTCTAGGGTTCAGCCATTTCTAAGCTCAATCAAGGTAGGTGTTTAGCTCGGTTTTTGATAATTTCTACGTTTTTTAGATCGTTGTTTTGAGTACTAGTAAACCTATGCTTGAACTTTTTATTTTGGTGAATATTTTGAGTTATGCCATTGTTGAAAGCTTGTGATTTTTATTGTTTGATGATGAAATATGAAAAATATGTTTTGGGTTAACATGTTTTGTATTGGAATTTTTGATGATTTTGAGTAATTAGGATAAAATTGCAAAAATAATAACTTAAGGGACTAAAATGTAAAATAAATGAAATATATGGATTTGTATGAACATGGGTAAGAGTCGGCCTAACATGGGTTTAGTGAAATTTTGCATATTTTGTGTTTTGTGCAATAGGGACTAAATTGCAAAAAGTGTAAATGTCAGGGGTAAAATGGTAATTTACCCATTTACGTGTTTTTGGACTAAATTGAATGAAAATATGTTTGAACAAGCTTAATTTGAATATTTTTAGATCAAGAACCAAAGAAATCAGATTTGGATCGGGGAAAAACAAAAGTTGTCGACTAGCTGTCCTGTTTTATTTTACATTGTCCGAGGTAAGTTTATAAGCAAATAAAAGAACTTAATTTTAATTAAATGCAAAGTATATATGCTGAAATGAAATATATGAATTTATATATGCTATTGCCAAATGTGTATAAGCATGTTAACCATGTTTATGCATTTGTTTCGACCGAATTTATGACATCCGAAAGCCCTGTATGAACCTTAGGAATAGTTAGGATACATATGTCATGACATAGGATTCCAATATATGTGTGCGAGTAAGACCTTGTCTGGGACAGTGGCATCGATATGTGACAACATGTAAGACCACGTCTAGGACATTGGCATTGTATGATATGTGTGACTATCTGATTGTCCTATCCAATTCTGAATGGTTCATTGGGCAAAGATAAGTGGCATTCGAATGTGTAAAACGAACTAAATGGCCAGGTATGAATTAACTTGTTACCTACTTAGGATAAGGTAAGTAAGTAACTTGTTTATTTGTTACAGATCATGTACGATGCAAATGAAAATATATGTGTATGTGGTATGTGTATTCGGCTTTGAGAATGAGTAACTTGTGCATCATTGAAATAATTCTTAATATGTGCATATATGTTTAGGTATATTCGGCCACCTAATTAATATATGTATATGTAGCTATAATTTGATACATGAGCTATATATATTTGAGTATATGTGGACTAGGTTATATTATGATTATTTGGCTTTGGAAGTTGATTAATAATATGTTAAATTGACTATGTGAACATTCAGCCAAGGTGAGAAATTGTCAATGAAAATGTATTATTTATAGAATTTGTTAGTTTGAGATTAAGCATGGTATGGTAATGTAAATCAGTTAGTTAAAATGAGTAGACTATATCTTTGAGTTGTTTATTTGCTTATGACTAATTAAGCTATGATAGCTTACTCTATGTGTTCAAGTTTACTCTATTTTATAGATTTTGGATTCAAATTACAAGCTTGAGGATCGTCAGCAAAGTTCATCACACTATCCACTGTTTTGATACTTAATAGTTGAACTCGAATTATGGCATGTATAGGCTGGAACATACTTTTGAAATGTTGTATTTTGGTTTATATATAATTTGAGCCATGCGAAAATGGCTTAATTTCTATGTTTGAATTCGGTTATGCTTGGTTGTGGTTTGAATTCATTTTAGTTAAAGTGTTAAGTACTATGAATGGATGATATTCGTGATAGGCGTTTTATGCTTTGAAAATGGTGTAACAGCCTAATTTTCAGCGGTATCGGGAATAGAGATTTGAGATCACCAAATCCGACGGGTGAGTTAAAAATTTATTAAATTAATTCCTATGAGTCAAATGCGAATATAAAAGCATTTTTGAATTAGTGAATTTGGTGATTTAAAAGAATTAATTAGGTAAATTGGGTCGAGAGTGAGGTATCGAGACCTCGACTTCATAAATCGAGCCATAAATATTTTTAGAAATATTTATAGAGTGTTGGTGAGGTAGTATTAAAATTTAGTCAGAAAATTTTGACGTTTGGGTGGTTAATTAAATAAAAAGGACTAAATTGAAAAGGGTGTAAAAGTTCCTAGAAGGATTAAATAGCTCAATTGTCAAATGAGGAAGGACCTAAAGTGAAACTAATCCTAAAGGAGATATTTTGGGCGGCAATAGCTGAGAAAAATCAGGAAATGGATGAAATAAGGGCAAAATTGGAAAATTGCCAAAATTGGCTAAATAAAAATGGGACTAAATTGGAATATCTAGAATTCTCTTCATTTCTCTCATATTCATCAGCTGAAAAATAGCCATGGAGGAGGGTTCAAGCTGGTTTACATACTCTAGCTTCATGTAAGTTTAATTCTTTCTTTCTCCTTGAAATTTTTATATTTTTGTGACTTTTACAACTAGGTCCACTTGTTGAATTCATTAGTTTTTGATTCTATGAAAGAAATTGAAAGTTGCTATGAATATGTGCTGGAAGTATATGATGATTTGGCATGGAATTAGAGCTTTAAATTATTTATATGCTGATTTTATTGAAAGAATTGAATAGAAAGTGAATGTTTGGGACCTAATTGTAAAAGAGTTTGAAGTTAGAGTTCCATATGGAAATTCTGAATTTCAATAGTTATGAAATAACTTATAATGTCTAGAAAAAGAATTAATTGGGAAAATTATCTTAATTGAGGGGTTAATTGAGCAAGGACTGAATTGTATGAATTGTGAAATTTAGGGCAAAATGGAAATCAACATTTTGCACTAAAACTGTTTTAGACAACAGTAGTAGTCTAACTTTGAAAAATCACCAAAAATTATATAAATCGAATTAGAGGATGAATAAAACATGAAATTAAAGCTTATTGAGTATAGTTTCTTATAAAAGAATTTATGTAAGCAATGGAATTGTAAATCATGAGATATAATAACTTTTGTGAGACAAGGTCAGAATGATTTTGAGTTCCCCTGTTCTAACTTTGGAAAATCATAAAAAATTGGATAAAAATAATTAGGGGTTTAAATTTATATGTTTAGAATCCTGAATGAGTCTATTTTCAAGAGAAGCAAACGAGGACATCATTCAAATCCTGTACAAGAAGATAATTAATTTTTAGTAAAGAAGGGTCGGAACTGTCAGACAGCAGAAAATGGGTGATTTTAATGAATAAACTGTATTAATTGGCCCAACCAAAAATTATGAAATTTTTATGGTAATAAGGTATATTAGTCTAGTTTCAGGAAAAATTAGCAGATATTAATTTGGAGTTCTGTAGCTCAAGATAAAAATAATTTAGTGACTATGACACAGATGGACAGCTTGAATATTCACATAAGTAGATAGTGAAAATTATGAATAATGTTTACCTACAAGTGTGTTCTTTATACTAAGGATGTGGAATGGAGAGGAGGAGGAGGAAAAATATGTATGAATATTCAGCTAGCATGGCTAATTTGTATGTTTTAGGCTCAAGGACTAAATTGAATAAAAGTAAAACTTTATGGGTAATTTTGTAAAAATGTCGAAAATGACTAAATTGAAGGGAATGAATTGTTTTATTATCTAAATTAATAAATTGAATGAAATTATCAATTTAAGATTGGGTGAAATTTGGGAATATGGTAAATTACCAATATGCCCCTAAATCTTGGTATTTCTGCAATTTAGTCAGGTAGGTTCGTATATCCTGCATGAGCATGTAAATATAAAAATTTAAGTATTGTATCGTATTTTATATGATATTTTGAATTGAGTATATGAAAAGAATGTTACATGAAACATGAAAATGAATACTAAATAATATAAATTAATTGAAATTATTTTGAAAAATCTCAAGAATACCGTATCCTATCCAGTCTAGTGCGGGTATGGGGTATTACATTTAATGGTATCAGAGCTACGGTTTATCGGTTCTCGGATCAAACGTAGTATATGTGAAGTCTAAAAACACATGTCATTAAAATATGTGATAGTGTGATATCTCTCGACTCTAATGAAATTTGTTTTACTTATAGAAAGAGATGTTTTATAACCAAGTTAATTCTGATAATGCTAAAAACGATACTCAAGTGTACAAGTAGAAAGTTGATTATGATGAATCGGTAAAAAAAAAAAGGGGGGGGCATGAATAAAAGTTTTATAATACATGTCGATGATGAATATTATGTTATATGTATTATTAAAAGTAAATTATATTACAATATGAAATATTGTGCTGATGACTAAATTACAAAATATATAAATGTGATATATGAAGTACATGATAAGGATTATTAGAGAATTATGAATGAATAGTGAATTTTGAAATATATTACATGTATTGAAGATACAGAAGATATAAGCATATAAATTATTGGTACAAGGATTAAATTGTAAAGCATGTAAAAATATTATGCGAAAGGTGTAAAAGTGATATGCATGTATGAAATAATTTGCCCAAGTAGACAAGATTAGAACTACTAGGATGTTAAGGGACTTCAGCATGCTCTCTGAATATTAGCACGTCAGTGCTCTCTGATTAGCACATTTGTGCTCTCTGATATTTAGCACGCCAGTGCTCTCTGATTACTAGCACGCCAGTGCTCTCTGATATTTAGCACGTCAGTGCTCTCTGATTAGCACATTTGTGCTCTCTGTATAGCACTTCAGTGCTCTCTGTTCATTAGTGCATAATAATGCACCTCTGTATAAGTCCTGTATATCCGAAGTGTTCTATCTAGTCTACTGGGCCTCTGTTAAATAAAAAGTAAACAATTTTCGTTACAAGATAAAGGATTATCCCTGAGTAAAAATGTTAGTTATGATGAAGCAGTACACGTAAAAGTACGGATAAATGTTTTATAATACTTGAGAATAATAAATGTTATATGAGTAAATACATGAAAATTAAATTATGAGGCTTTACGATCTATACCCCTTTACTAATACAGTTATATGCAATGAAATTCATGAGATTTATATTGATTAAATTCAAAAGCGGAAAGTGAAAAAGTTCAATGGTTGAACAATTGATAATACAGTCGGAACTGAGAATGAGTTAATAGGTAAAGATGGGTTCTGAATAGAGACATCAAATTTTTCTGAAAACTAGCTGGGATATACAGTACCACTGTTAAATAAAGAAACTATTTATAGGAAAATCGATTTGTTCAAATATGGTATTTACAGAATGGTTAACTGAAAATTCCTTCCAAATTAATTTCTTGAGTGAACTGAATGATGTGAAATTATTGATGACTATACTAGTCAATAGATTGGTGAATAAATTGCAAAAATATTTGAAAATAGCAGTTATAATTGGGTATATTATAGTAAATTTTTGGGATATTATGTGGGTATCTTATATGTACTGATATTTTCAGAGGCATATGCAATTGTTAATGTTTGGATGCTATAATCAATATATTAAAAGGTTAGATAAATATGCTAATAGACAGAAATTATCGCAAGTCTGATTGATTCACAAGCGGTACTACTCTATCTTTCTTTGGTTTTCCAAGCTAATATATGTGATAAAACACTTGATAATAAGATTCATATGATATTATCTTCTATTCCTGTTGGTAAAAGCTCTGAGAGGCAAATGTGAAAATTGAATTGAAAATAAAATGTGAAATGAAAGGATAGAAAATGGATATAAATGATAAACTAGGTAAATATGTGCAAAAAGAAACTATAGAATTATAGAAATAATGAAATTCATGATCAAAAGAAAATAGTGTAAAGTGTTTAGAGATACATGCCATATAAATCTGTGATAGAGTGATGCGTATAATCCGATCAAATTTTTATTTTACTTATAGACAGAAATACTTTTTAAGCGAGTTATTTCAGAAAGTGTTGAAAGTGACACTAATGTGTCTGAGTAAGAATGTGTTTATGATGAGTTGAAACTTGGAAAGGTATGAAAAGAGTTCATGATATGGATGTGATGATGTATGAAATGAAATAAAAGTTTATCTTGTGATGAGCGCGCCTATGTTGTTTGGTATTTATATGATGTTATGTTGATTGATAAATGATATGTTAGATGTGTGTATATATATAAGAGTTAAAAGTCGAGGCTTTACAATCTTCACCCCCTATCATTATGGTATTATATAATAAAGTTTATGAAATTTATATTGAATAAGTTCACAAGTGTGAAACAAAAGAGTTCAAAAAAGTGGAATAATTAATAAAGTGGTCAGAGATAAGAATGGTTTAGCAAGTAAAAACGATTCTGGAATAGATGATAAACTGTTTAGAAAATCATTCAAATTAAGTGATGCCACAGTTAAAGAAGAGGGCAATAAGAGGACAATCAACTTATTCAGGTATGATATCTAAAGAATGTGTTATCGGGAATTCTTCGAGTTTTCTTAAGAAGATTGACATCAACAAAGTGTGGATTGTGACTGTTCAAGCTAAATTTTTATATTGACTTTCTTTTATTAGGTAATATTGATTAAGGTCAATGAGATAAATCAAGATGTGGTGTTTTGTTTGAACTAATGCCGTTAGTAAAGCTTTTTGACTAGCATGTTACAGAAATTTGTGAAAGATTATGTGATTGAGTTGTTCTAACAACTTGAAGAGGAAATTGTTTGAAAGGTTATTATTGTTTGACAGTTAAGATGGAATAAAATGTTTTAATCAAAACAAGTTATTCAGTTGGAAGGTAAATTGAGATATATGCATGTAAATCGATCCTCGAGTTTGAAAATGAATTTTATGTATTCATGAGTAAATAAATGGATAGTCTGAAAAATAAAATAAAAAAAAATTTGCTACATAATCCCTGATTCCAAGAGTTTAAAGTGTCGAATATTACAGAAAAATTTGAATTTAAGACAGTAATGATGATTTGAGTTGTTGAAAGATTGTGAGTAGCTATCGATTAACCTTTGAGAGGAGTAAACATAGATATGTATGCTCTGAGTAATGAAGTTTCGTTTACTTTGCGAGTGATGATTACTTAATTAATATTGTATAATGACATTCAGAAAATTTAAAGTAATCGAGTACAGTGTAAGGTTCTTAGGCAACATTACAGGATGGAGGATTTATGCTGAAACCTTAACCTCTTTTCTGATAAGATTTTCGGGACGAAAATCCCTAAAGGGGGGAGAGTTGTAATAGCCTAATTTTCAGTGGTATCGGGAATAGAGATTTGAGATCACCAAATCCGACGGGTGAGTTAAAAATTTAATAAATTAATACCTATGAGTCAAATGCGAATATAAAAGCATTTTTGAATTAGTGAATTTGGTGATTTAAAAGAATTAATTAAGTAAATTGGGTCGAGAGTGAGGTATTGAGATCTCGACTTTATAAATCGAGCCATAAATATTTTTAGAAATATTTATAGAGTGTTGGTGAGGTAGTATTAAAATTTAGTCAGAAAATTTTGACGTTTGGGTGGTTAATTAAATAAAAAGGACTAAATTGAAAAGGGTGTAAAAGTTCCTAGAAAGATTAAATAGCTCAATTGTCAAATGAGGAAGGACCTAAAGTGAAAATAATCCTAAAGGAGATATTTTGGGCGGCAATAGCTGAGAAAAATCAGGAAATGGATGAAATAAAGGCAAAATTGGAAAATTGCCAAAATTGGCTAAATAAAAATGGGACTAAATTGGAATATCTAGAATTCTCTTCATTTCTCTTCATATTCATCAGCTGAAAAATAGCCATGGAGGAGGGTTCAAGCTGGTTTTCATACTCTAGCTTCATGTAAGTTTAATTCTTGCTTTCTCCTTGAAATTTTTATGTTTTTGTGACTTTTACAACTAGGTCCACTTGTTGAATTCATTAGTTTTTGATTCTATGAAAGAAATTTAAAGTTGCTATGAATATGTGCTGGAAGTATATGATGATTTGGCATGGAGTTAGAGCTTTAAATTATTTATATGCTGATTTTATTGAAAGAATTGAATAGAAAGTGAATGTTTGGGACCTAATTGTAAAAGAGTTTGAAGTTAGAGTTCCATATGGAAATTCTGAATTTCAATAGTTATGAAATAACTTATAATGTCTAGAAAAAGAATTAATTGAGAAAATTATCTTAATTGAGGGGTTAATTGATCAAGGACTGAATTGTATGAATTGTGAAATTTGGGGCAAAATGGAAATCAACATTTTGCACTAAAACTGTTTTAGACGGCAGCAGTAGTCTAACTTTGAAAAATCACCAAAAATTATATAAATCGAATTAGAATATGAATAAAATATGAAATTAAAGCTTATTGAGTCTAGTTTCTTATAAAAGAAATTATGTAAGCAATGGAATTGTAAATCATGAGATATAATAACTTTTGTGAGACAAGGTTAGAATGATTTCGAGTTCCCCTGTTCTGACTTTGGAAAATCATAAAAACTTGGATAAAAATAATTAGGGGTTTAAATTTATATGTTTAGAATCCTGAATGAGTCTATTTTCAATAGAAACAAATGAGGACATCATTTGAATCCTGTACATGAAGATAATTAATTTTTAGTGAAGAAGGGTCGGAACTGTCAGACAGCAGAAAAGGGGAGATTTTAATGAATAAAATGTATTAATTGACCCAACCAAAAATTATGAAATTTTTATGGTAATAAGGTATATGAGTTTGGTTTCAGGAAAAATTAGCGGTTATTAATTTGGAGTTCTGTAGCTCAAGATAAAAATAATTTAGTGACTATAACATAGATGGACAACTTAAATATTCACATAAGTAGATAGTGAAAACTATGGATAATGTTACCTACAAGTGTGTTGTTTATACTAAGGATGTGGAATGGAGAGGAGGAGGAGGAAAAATATGTATGAATATTCAGCTAGCATGGCTAATTTGTATGTTTTAGGCTCAAGGACTAAATTGAATAAAAGTAAAACTTTATGGGTAATTTTATAAAAATATCGAAAATGACTAAATTGAAGGGAATGAATTGTTTTATTATCTAAATTAATAAATTGAATGAAATTATCAATTTAAGATTGGGTGAAATTTGGGAATATGGTAAATTACCAATATGCCCCTAAATCTTGGTATTTCTGCAATTTAATCAGGTAGGTTCGTATATCCTGCATGAGCATGTAAATATGAAAATTTAAGTATTGTATCGTATTTTATATGATATTTTGAATTGAGTATATGAAAAGAATGTTACATGAAACATGAAAATGAATACTAAATAATATAAATTAATTGAAATTATTCTGAAAAATCTCGGTAATGCCTCGTATCCTATCCCGGTCTCAGGTACGGGTATGGGTGTATTACAAATGGCTTGCATATTACGTTTAAATTTTGGTCTTATATGCTCTTGTTAAAATGTTTGTAAATTGATAATGGAAGCTTTGGACATGTAAGGGGTTTTAGGTAATAAGATTCGGCTATGAAAGAATAATAGCATAATATGTATTTGGTATATTAGTTCGTTCATGATGGAAATATGAAAAGTGATATAATTAAAGTGATGGATGAATGTATACTAGCTTGATTGGTTCGGTTGTTAAGTGGTAAATATTGCATGTGTTTCATGATTATTTTGGTTGATTGTTTGGGTATGTAATCAATGCTAAGTGTGATCTTTATTTTAGGGTAAGTTACGCATTATGTATATATATGCATTAATAGCATGTTCGGTCATGTTATATTGTATTAAGTTGCATATGTGATTGCTTGTTAAATTATGTAATAAGTGTTCAAATGGTTTCACTATGAGCTTGCAGGAGTTATTATTTATGTCTGAAAATGGTTTAAGTTAAAATGTTGTAATGTACTTGAGCTCGATGAACATGTTACATCTTTTATATGTTGGTGGTTTATTACTGTAAACATGACTTGCTATAAAGCTTAATTCGAATATGTTTAGATACCTTTATTTAAATTTACATATTTTCGAATGGATGCATATAAATTATATTAATGTATGAGATATGAAATTCGCATTTATCAACATGGTAATGTTGCATGAATGAATGACAAATATAATATGGAAGTTAGTTTCATATGTGGTACAACTTATACGTGTGCAAGATTTTTATAAAAATAAATTAGGTTAATATTCCATTAACGAAGTTGTTGATATAACTAAAATGTAATGCATATTAGTATGAACTGTGATATGATCGGTAATGCCTCGTAACCTAATTCGTTGACGAATATGGGTTAGAGGTATTACAATGTTGACGTGGCAACCTATTTGGCAGTCCATATGTACTTTTTTTGACAAGATACTATTTGTCTTATATGTCACATCAATAAATAATTAAAAATATATAAAAATTAAAAATTTAAATAAAAATAGCATGAAGTACCTTTGAATTATCATGTAAGTTGTCATATTTAAAATTTTAACATTTTAGTTAATATTTCTATAAAAAAACAATTTTACTCTTTTAAAAAGTTTATGTTCAGTTTAACTCTTTATAAAAGATTGACAACCAAATATGATTAAAAAATAACGGCCAATTTGATAAAATATATAAATGTTAAGAGTTAAATTTATCATTATATCTAAAATATACTAACAATGTTTGAATTTAGAAACCTTGAGGCATTAACAAAGAAGTTTCAACCAATACGCCAAGTGTTGTTATATTATTAAATGGTTAAAGTGCAGATTTGTAATCATACTATAATGAATATTGAAATTTGTCACTATATATTTTTATATTAATATTTGCCATTATGTTTTGAAACTATGAAGAAATTTATGTTCAACTCTTATATGATTGAATTTTATTAAAATTTTGCGACTAAATTAGTTTTTTAATTAAATTTTCTGCATAATATTATTTTTAATGATTTAAAAGCATAATTTAATAATAAAACTTATTTCAAATATTTTATTTTATTAATTAATAATAATTTAATTTATAAATATTAGAAAAATTAAAATTTCTATTTAATGAAATAAAAACTTGAAAAACAAAATAACATATATCGTAAAAGAAAAAAATCATTTTTTGTAAAATAACCATTTTACTTAATTTTAGGCTTTGTTTGTTTCACTGAAAATGAATTCCGGAAAATGATTTCTGGAAAATAATTTACTTTTCCGGAAAAGCTAATATTTTCGGTGTTTGGAGGAATTTGTGTAAAATATTTTTGGTGTTTGGTAGATTTCTTAAAATATTTCATAAAAGTTGTTTTCAATTAAACAAACATACATTTGATATTTTCTTATTTTTTCATTGTTTAATTGAATTTTTATCTAAAATTTTATATTTTACATTTTTTTGCATATATTAAAAATA
Organism: Gossypium arboreum; assembly: GCF_025698485.1. Classification (NCBI taxonomy): domain Eukaryota; kingdom Viridiplantae; phylum Streptophyta; class Magnoliopsida; order Malvales; family Malvaceae; genus Gossypium; species Gossypium arboreum. Next base: position 25,459,898 of record NC_069074.1, on the reverse strand, counting down.
TTATGTTAAATTGATTCATTACAACGTCATTTTTAATTACATAACTACTAAGTGAGTATTTTTATTTAAAATGTGACATCAACAAAATTGACAAGAAAATTTAACAATGTCAACAATTGGACTTGATTTTCAAATTTGAATAGTAAATGGACTAAATTCTTGAAAATAAAAGTACAAAGACTAAATTACAAATCTGTGAAGTGTAAATAGACTTATGACATATTTTAAACTTTATACTACAAAACATTTATTATTAATATATTTATAATTGTAATAAATATTTATTATTAAAATATTAATATTGAATATTTTCAATAATATGTGAATAATATTATTTAAAATTATTGTTTTTAAAATTTATTATTAAAATAAAATTGAAATATTAAATAATTTATTAAAATAATAAATTATATTTATTATATTAACAATTTATTATATGAATAAATATAAATAATTAAATATATATGTTTAATAATATTGAAAAATATAATTTTTAAATATTTTAAAATAAAAATAAAATTTATTATCAATATAATAATATTAAGTTTGATTTAAGTTAATTTATATATAAAAATAAAATTATCTATAGATGAGCTCTTTTCCGGAAAATGACTTGCGCTTTTCAAAATGGTAAATCATTTTACAAAAAAAGAGCTTATTTTACCTTGACCTGTAAGTCATTTTCCGTTGACCAAACTATTTTTTGTGAAACAAACACAAGAAAATACAGAAAATATTTTTCGTAAAATCTTTTACATGTAAACAAACGGACCCTTAATGTTATATTAATTAACATATTATTGTTAAATATTTAAGAAAAATATAAAATTTATTTTATTAAATTTTATCTTCAAATTATTTTTAAATTTAAATTAAATTTGAATAAAGAATTTTAATAAAAAATAATTTTAGTGGTAAAATTCAATAAAATAAAAGTTAAAAAATTATTTGGTATATTATTAGTGGAGTTTTTAGACTCTACAAGTAAAGTTAGAGATTAACAAATGTCCTGTAAAAATATAGTCAATTATTAAAAATAAATATTTTAAATAAAGATACATGTTACATTTTAAGATTACTTGTGAAATAAAAAAAAAAAAAAGTAAGTTGCCAGTATATTAAATGCTCACCGTACGAGTAATGCCACAAAATTTATTATAGAATTAAAATATAGTGATAAATTTATCTCTAGTATCATAACGACGGTGACTAATATCAATATTGATAATTTTCAATTTCCACGTGGCAAATTCGCATATTAACCCATTAATTTTCAGGCTCTGACAACATGTGTTTTGTTAGTTGGGCTTTTTGGCTGATGTTTAGACATCAAGGAAAACGGTCCATTTAGGAGCTTGTTATTAAAAATGGCTACCCAACAACAGAGCCCAATAACATCTAAAAACCTCATCTCTTGATCTCTTCTCTCATCCCAGGCGATGATGCGATTGCCTTGTTTCTGCCAACACCTTTCGATGGATTCGACTTTCAAATCGCCTCTCTTTCATCCAACTACATCGTTCAGTCGTTCTCAAGTTTCATTCCCTTTCTTCAGCTTCCAAACACAATACCTTACCCTCAACAAACCACCTACCATCTTACGCTGCTCTAACTCTTCCACCATTTCTTCCACCACTAATGGTAATAACAACAATATGGCAGGGCTTCCGGTGAAGAAGAAGAGGAAACGGTATAGGAAACAGTACCCTGGAGAGAATGAGGGCATTACTGAAGAGATGAGATTCGTTGCTATGAGACTTCGTAATATTAAAGGTAAAAAGGTCAGTTCCGATACTGTTTCTGACTCTGAAACCGACACTGAAAATACCCCAAGCGATCAAGAGAAAGAAGAAGATTCTGAAACTTTGAAAAGCGGTGAAAATGGTGGTGATGGAGAAGCAGAGACTTGGAGTCCCACTATGGAAGGATTTCTTAAGTACTTGGTTGATAGCAAATTCGTCTTCAACACTATTGAGCGCATCGTTGATGAATCCGATGATGTCGCTTGTGAGTTTTCTTTTTTCTCCTAGCAAATTACTTTACAAAAAAAATGGGTGCTTTTGGCTTTGTTTTTTCTCTTTTTTTTTCCCCATTTTCTGGGAAGTACCTTTTACATTTTGATGTGTGTCAAATTAGAATAATATTGAACTTTGTGGCTGTGCCTACTGATTGTGGATTTTGAGTAGCTTTGTTAGAGTGAAATTTGAGCCTTTGCATAAACAGGGGTGGCCCTTTGCTTTCTTATTTCTGCTACTTGCATGAGTTCAATTGATATCTTCTTGTCTTGTTTTGAATTCGTAGATGTAGAATTAGCATCTTGTGTTCAGTGAATCCATGGTGGATATAATTGATTATATTGCTGACTTGCATGTTGGTCACACAATTTTAACTCTTGCTTGCCGAATTACTAGAGAATTTAACATCGAAATTTGCTGCAGATGCCTACTTCAGGAAAACTGGACTGGAAAGATCAGCAGGGCTTTCTAAAGATCTAGAATGGTTCAGCCAACGAGGTCTTGTAGTTCCAGAACCTAGCAATCCAGGAGTTTCGTATGTCAATTATTTGGAGGAATTAGCCGAGAAAAGTGCCCCACTTTTCTTGTCTCATTTCTACAATATTTATTTTTCACACATAGCTGGTGGTCAAGTGATTGCAAGGAAGGTATGCAGAGGGTCATTGCCTGCTGACTCTTCATTTCTCTTGAAGTATTTGTGCTTGACACCTTTGTATGACAAATTTCAAAACGAGTATGAAGATTTGAGTCTCCAAGGACCGTCCATATACATGGAAAAGCGTAGAAAAAATTGTACATATACCAGTATGCGGTACTCATGATGTTTAGTAGTGTTTACTATCATTGCTTGAGGTGGTAGCATTGAAAGTGTTTCTGGATTTGAGCCTATAAACTTTTGTAATGTTCTTATTTTGATAGTTAGGAACTTAGATGAGTTCTTTGTATGTGCTTTTATATTGTGTCCTCCAAGAAACTCTAATCTGAAAGAGAATTATGAAGGCTAACAGCCTCTCTCTACGAAGTGAAGGCAAAAAAGGAACATGCAGGAGCTTAAAATAATGTTCTTTTTGCCGGATTTAGATTCTCTGAGACCAAACCAATCATTTTTTTCCTAATTTTTAATTGTCTTTAGGTTTCTGATCAGCTTCTTGAAGGAACGGAACTAGAGTTCTATAAATGGGAGGGTGATGTGCAAGAATCATTGAAAGATGTCCGCAAGAATCTCAACATGCTTGGCGAGGTTGATGATTGAGATTGCTATGTACTGGAAGAATAATCTGTTTCTTTTTTCTAGGTATTTCTTCATACTTATTTCTGGCTTATACTGTGCAGCATTGGTCTCGGGATGATCGAAATAAATGCCTGAAAGAAGCAGCAAAGTCATTCAAGTTTTTGGGGCAGATCGTTCGTTTGATAATCTTATAAACAGGATTGGTTTCCCATCAATGCACTGTATATTTGTAAGCCGATAACCTTTTCCACTTGTTCTCCTCTACCGACCTCCTTTTGCACTGCATGCCATTGATATTAGAAGGTGACATCAAATATGTTGATATATCCTGGAAATAAACCAACATTCCTCTTTGCTTGAACTTTAGCTTACATTTCCAAAGCTCCTCATGGTCTCAGCTAATATGTTTGTGTTTTCTTGCTGTTCACCAGGCAATGCATTCACCTACTTGTCGGGATTGTCGGGACAGCCAACAAATGGAATATCGGCACCACTGTCGTGCATTCATTGACATTAATGTCCTCTAGTGGTGACATTCTTACTTGGGGGCACTAAGCAAAGGAAGCAGCCTTTGTTTCCAAAACATGAAAATGGTGGCGATTGGTGTTTCCACTGAAGGTGTGTGAAAATAAACAGCAAGTTTGACGGTGGGACAGTGGCGATGTTTCATGTTTTCGGTGTTTGGTTTTTAATGTAACATGCAAGAAACCATGAATTTTATCCTAGTGGGTGTAAGAGTATGCAGGTTTTGATTAAAATGTGACACTTTATGTACTATTTTGAAATTTTAGAAGAGATATAGCAAAGTGGGAATAGACCAAGATAGGACACTTTATTCATTATGTTTGTTGTTTGTTAAGTTTCCATGTCCGACACATACAACGAAAATTTTCGGATTATTGTATGACAATGCAGATTACCCTTTTGTTGAGAAATTTTAATAAGAATTTATGTTGTGTTCTGATCATCTAGATGAAGATCAAAGAAGAATTTGTTTTACGCTTTCAGTTAGATCAATAGCTTTGTCAAATATTTGTAGATATAGTTTTTTGAGTCCTTAACATGAGACTAACAAGAATGTCTACTCTGCTGCTGTACTCTGTTCCTTTAAAATACATCCTCTTTTGCATCAAAATTTCACAAGGATGATTGAATCCAATCCAAGAACAGGGATGAGGATGATGAGGTGTTCCAGAAAAATGAAGTTGATGCAGGAAGATTTAGATTGATTATGATGGAAAAAAAGAGGGTCTTCTTGAGTAGTGGTAGTCAGATGATACAAGTTGTTCTCACCCCCTATGGAATAGGCACAAGGCCTAGTCGGAGGCCGGTTATGGGGCCGAGAAATGTGTCCATTTGAAGGGAGATAAAGATTTTCCGGTCTGCAGTAGAAGCCCCACAAAATCCTACTTTGATTTACGTTATCATAATAACCCACCCATTGCTGGCAATTTGCTTCTTCTACCTTGTCACGCTTCAAAATGCTCATCCTCAAAACATTCAACAACAAATAACAAAAAGAACATAAAAAAATCATTGACCACTAGAAATATATACATTGTATTTCAACCATCTACTGTGGAGCCAGCATCCATATTACCTGATACTCATGTAAGAATATATATCCAATATGCTATACCGGTATTTTATGTAAAAGAAAAAAGAAAAGTGTGCAGAGGCTGGGGCTGGGGCTGGTGAAGTCAAAGAAGGTATGCAGTGATGGTTTGAAAATCTTAAGGATGGCAGAGAAATCACGAGAGACAAGGAAAATTGGAACACTTGGATTTTCCACTTTATGTTCCTTTGAAAACAATTATGATTACTTGTTGTTACATGTTAGTTTCTTCTATGTTTCTGTTTATGGCCATTCCTCAGTCACTACAGAAAAGAAATTCATACCTGCAAGTAATTGATATGTTAAATCTACAAATTTTGGAAACAACGAATCTTTTGTTGAAGTGACAGCTTTTATCTCACTTTCAAAGGTTTTAGTGCTTAATAACTCTTACTACAAATAAAATTACTTTGTTATCCAAGCACGTGAAACATGACGTTAACAGTAATTCCAAGGCTGATATTCAAAGATTATGGTCGTTTGCTGTAAACTGATGTTCTAAGGCTCCGCCTTCTTCCTATTTACAATTTACCAAAAAAGGAAAATTTCCTTTAAATTTTAGTTCAATAGATTTTGAATTTGTTGTATTAATTTGTGGACAATCCGCAACCGTAACATCAATACCTGAGAAGCGAGACCTAGGAAGCAAATACGTGCAAGTTTCCGCCCACCAGCAACAAGCATGAATATGCTGTCTAACAATTCAAATCTAGAGAAAGAACGGGGAACAATAGTTGACACTGCATGGAATCAAGACATGCAGGAAGCAGGCAGCAGTACAACACCACACATAGATGTCAACAATTAAACACTATGGGATTATACTGAACCTGTCCTTTCAATCCATCATAATAACCAAAAAGACTCATCAGTCTGCAAACCAGCCAGCACGGGCATTCCCACTCCACTCCACTCCACTCCACCGCTAATTAAAACTCTATAAATTCCCAGCCAAACCAAACGCTTAAACCCATCTCCTCATCATCATCATCACTCATACCTGTAACTTTTCCTCTTTCAGCCGCTCAAATGGCCAAAACCAACCTCATTGTACCCGCTGCCATTCTCGCCGTCCTTTTGTTTGCTTACGGGATCACATTTTCCGAGGAAGCCCGGGTTTTGAAAGCCGACCATAAAACACATCACCATTCCAGTCTAAATGTGAACGTCAAGGGTGACGTTTTACCAGATGGATCCGCCACTGTCAACAATGTCAAAAAAGCTGCCTATCGCACCGACGCTTTCCGTTCCACGACTCCCGGTCACAGTCCCGGCGCTGGTCACTAGAATAACTAGATTTATCATACGAAATATTATATTATTTTCATTTTAAGTACGTACTGTTATCTTATAATATCCACTGTTTGAAATAATGTCTTATATCATCATTTGTAGCCTTTTTAATCAATCTCATAGGCTATCTTCTATCCTATGATATTGTTTGATGAGATGAGAAAGTAGTATTAAGTACACGAAAATTGCATCTTTGTCTCCATTAATAAATTATTAAAATGACTAATGCTACTATTATGTTCTTATTTACATATAATATAAAGTTTGATCTTTCTATTTAGGGTAATAGCATCAATAGAGTACATCTAAATATTACAAAGTTTGGAGCTGTCTTGTCTTCTTTAATTGCCTACACCCTTTAAGTCACCTTTTTTAGATAACCAAAACCTCATGACCTCCAACTATTATTGGTCATGACGCATAACTTATGAGCTACTGTGATAACTGGTATGAAATAGTAACGTCATATTATTTGTATATTTTAATAATTTAATATTATATAAGTATTTTTATTTTAAATTTTAATATTTTCATCTTGATAAAAATTAAATTTAAATGAAAATCTTAAAATTAAGATGAAATTATTGATGTGATATTAAACTATTAGAAAGAGATAATATCATTAGTTTATAAAATTTTCTCTAATGAGAAGAGATATTCTAAACTGTCATTTCACATTATCTCTATTCTTTTTAAAAACTTTAAATTAATTGCTCTATAATTCCAAATTCAATGAATATAGGTATTAATTAGGTGATGGAAGAAAGATAAGAGGATGGGAAAGGATAAAGTTTTAATTGGATACAAACTACTATCCTTTTATGGAAAAAAATTATTAAAATAATTTTGGTTCTGTAAATAATGCATGTTGCTGGCGGCGGATTGAGGGTGAGAGAGTGGGCTTAAACCCGTATTACGTATCATCCCCTCAAAATGAACGGCTGATATCAAACTATCACCTATCTAATCTAACGGCCAAAACCACAACTACGTTTGGGTTAAATCCTTTGCTTATACCCTAGCCGCATTTTCTTTCTCTTCTATTTTCTGTTTCCTGGAAACACTCGGATTCAACTTTTATTTTATTTTATTTTATTTTGTTTCCTAAACGAATAAAGGAAAAGAAAGAAAGAAATTAAAACTCAGATTCAATTCAACTAAACATTCAAATCTTTTTTAATTTATATTATTTTCCTAAGATAATAAGTGCTAGCAGTTTTTATTAATAAAAAGGATAAGGATGCAGCAAAATAGTGGCTTGGATTCGCAACCGTCGCAGGAACAGAACCAACGGCAGCAACAACCTCCACGATCGCAGCCGCAGTGGGTGGCAATGCAGTATCCGGCTGCCGCTATGGTAATGCAGCATCAAATGATGCAACCGCAGCACTTCGTGGCGCCGCCACTCCCACCTCAGCACTACATGCCTTATCACCACCTTCATCTCAATGGCCACGCGCAGCAAGGTTCCGGCGGAGGTAGCGGTGAGAACAAAACCGTTTGGGTTGGTGATTTGTATCATTGGATGGACGAGAACTATCTTCATAGCTGTTTCGCTTCCACTGGCGAGGTTGAACAAAATCTCATTGACACATTTAGATGCTTCTTTTTAATTGCCTAATTTGCTCTGATTTATATTCTCCTGTTTTCGCAACAGTTACATTGTCATATTTCACGGTTTTCTGCTGTTGATATAGTTAGTACGGATTATAGATTAATGTGATTGAATCTTCTTTAATACTTCTTTACGTGCCTCTCCATTGACAATCAATATGATCGTCATAATTTAATGTATGAAAATACTTCTTTAAATGCTAACCTTCACAATTACTGTTATACAGAAAAAATTGTATCTGTACATCAGCGTCGGTATTAATTTGCTCTATTCTTGCATGCTTAACCCTAATCAAATTCCATGAATTTACATGAGTACAACTGGTGAACTGTGTGACATCGATTCCCCATTTAAATATAGCAAAAAGAAACATTAATTAACTTCTACCCTGTCTGAAGATATAGTCTGGAATATAAAAAAATCTGTTAAGAGAAGGCATTGCTTTTACAGGATTCTGTATTTGTATGAATGTTGAGGTTAAATTCAAGTTAGAATGTAAGGTTGGTAGTGACAGTAACTTTGCATAAATTCATTCCAAGTATGACAATGGTACTTAAGGAAGAAAGAAAAGGAAGAATCTTGAAGAAAGAAATTTGAGTAAGGGTTTTAGTTGATTGCCTGCCTAACTTAATTTATAATTTGGAATTTGTTTGAGCAGATTGCATCCATTAAGGTCATTCGCAATAAGCAGACTGGTCTACCAGAAGGATATGGATTTGTGGAATTCTTTTCGCATGCAACAGCAGAGAAAGTTCTCCAAAGTTATAGCAGCGTTTTGATGCCTAATACTGATCAACCTTTCCGTCTGAACTGGGCAACTTTAAGCACGGGAGAGAAACGCTCAGAAAATGGCCCTGATCTTTCTATTTTTGTAGGAGATTTAGGTGCTGATGTTACTGATAGCCTATTGCATGAAACTTTTGCTAGTAAATATCCTTCTGTTAAAACTGCAAAAGTCGTTATTGATGCTAATACTGGTCGATCAAAAGGTTATGGTTTTGTGAGGTTTGGGGATGAGACTGAAAGGTCACAAGCCATGAATGAAATGAATGGTGTATATTGTTCAAGCAGGCCGATGCGCATTGGTGCCGCGACTCCGAGGAAATCCTCAGGGTATCAGCAACAATATTCTTTGCAAGGTATTTGATTATTTACCTTGCATTTCTTTTTAAAGTTCACAAGCATTGGTACTTCTAATTTCTTCAAGTTTTATGGAGAATTTATGTTCCTTCGGATCTATCAAAAAGCAAATGTTCTTAGGTGACATTTCATAATTCTCTATGCCTCCTCTCTTTTTGTTGGTTAATTGCCGTTTCTTCGGTTATAATAAGAACATCTTGGTATTAAATGGTACCTTTGTTGGACAATAAATGCTAGTCGTCTGGGGTTTTTTATTTTTTTTGGTAATATACAATTAGAGAGTTAGTACTCATGCACTCACGGTAGAAATTTTATTATCATATCACGTAAGTTGTTAGCTTCCTTTTTTAGTGGCCATGACTGAATTTCTAGAATAGTAATTGGGGTTTTGAAATTGACATCACTAAAGGATTTTATTTCATAGCGTAAGAATTTAATTGGTTGCCTCAAAATTTTATTATAAAAAGTTTTATCATTTTTTTTAATAATTGTAACATCCTTTTACCTCACCTTATATAAAGGATGAGTCTTAAAATTAACCTTCTTGCTCCCTTTTTCTTTCATGAAACTTAAAACGGGCTTTGGCAAATGTAGCATTGCATGATCGGCACTGTGAATGAACTTCAGTGCCATGGTCAATTGCCAAACCCAGATGTTTATTTACCGGGTTTTATATCTGCCGCCCTACACAGAATTAATTTCTGGTTGCTATTGTTCATTCTTGCACCATCTATTTTTTAAACCGTCCGGGCAAAGTTACTTGTTACGGTTTAAAGTTTTGAGGATTTTACCAGACACTTTTTCTTTCTTTTGTTCATGGAAGGTGGGTATGCATCAAATGGTAACTCAACTCAATCTGATGGAGATTCTTCAAACACAACCGTGAGTTTTTCCCCTCTTTTTTGGCTTTTAACTTCTAGGAGCATCACCATTTGTGCTCCTTGGCTAATCTTATTTATTTTAGATATTTGTTGGAGGGCTTGACCCAAACGTCACTGAGGGAGATCTCCGCCAACCTTTCTCTCAGTATGGTGAAATAGTCTCTGTTAAAATACCTGTTGGCAAAGGATGTGGGTTTGTACAATATGCCAACAGGTAAATCTATGGCTCTATTTCGGCCTTTGCCTATAATAGACTGCTATTTTTAAGATATAATTTGTTACTCAACAGGAATAATGCTGAGGAGGCATTGCAAAAGTTGAACGGGATGGTAATTGGCAAGCAAACGGTGCGACTTTCCTGGGGTCGCAACCCGGCAAATAAACAGGTCTCTTTTTCTATCCATATTCACACTCCCTTTTTTCTCCATCAGTAGTTTGTCAAAGCTGCCTGTTACTAAAAAGTAGTATTGATCAAATGACATTTTCCGAAACAAACTAAAAACCTTTGCATATAATTTCCTGCCCATCACTTATGATAAATCACATATTTAGTCTACGATTTTTTTGGAGAATGCAGTTTAGAGGTGATTATGGTAACCAGTGGGGTGGAGCTTATTATGGAGGACAAGTCTACGATGGTTATGGATATGCTGTGCCACCACCTCATGACCCGGGCATGTACGCAGCCGCATATGGGGCATATCCCATCTATGGCAGTCATCAGCAGCAAGTTAGTTGAAATAATGACATCGGGGGAGAGAAGTTGTAGCTCTTAGTGAGTAGATACTCAAACTAAAGGGGGCCAACGGCAAACTAAAGCAGTAAAGCTCTCTAGATTTCTTTAGAAATCTTTATATGAATCCTCTCCAACTGTGGACCGGAACTGAATTTTGACCCCTTAGATAGTTTTTTGTAGGGATTTATTTCAAAATTTGTTTAATTTTTTAGGTGAGGTGAAAAAGAAAACTTGGTGATTGGAATATAAAAGTTGAATATGGTAAATAAGAAGTACCAAAGATGGGGCTACTTGTCCGGTCTGGTAGGTTCGACCTTAAATAACATCTTTAATTACGGCATGGTTCAATCCAAATTAGGCTTGGGAAAGAAAATAGGGCTTTCTTTTCTTTCCTATTTTGAGTTTTTTAATGCTAAAAATGGAGATTTGTCTTAATGGCGAAGAAGATGAGGGTTTATTTTAATACTAAAAATTGGGGTTTGTTTTAACGGGGAGAAATTTAAAGTTTATTTATTTCAAAATTTTGTAGATTTTTTATTGTAGAAAAGATGAAGATGGAACGAGAAGGACCGAGAGATGATTTTTATTTATTTTAAATTTAAATTTTATTGAATCTTAATTTTAAATATTTTATTTAATTAAAATCATATTTCATAAATTGTTTGGTGTAGAGGTTTTTTTAATAGAGTTAACTGTTGGTAGCTAAAGTGATAACAAAATAAAACTTTAAAATTTAATAAAAAGAAATTTAATTATTTAAATGAGAAAATTTGTATAGTTTGAATAGCTTTTTTTTATATCTTAATAATCTTAATGTTAAAGAGAAATTGAAATTATTATAGACTCATTTTTCCTCTCAATCAATCTTTGAAAGAAATTATTGAGTGTTGATACTTATAATTTGAAACATAAAGTATACTTTATATTTACTTAATAATTGAATAATATAATATAATGTAATTAAATTTTATATTTTACTAATTGAGTTATAGTTTGATTGATATAGATATTATTGTCAATATAAAATATATACATTCTTTTATTATAGTTTCATATTACTATCGTAATTTTGTCTAAAAATTATACTGACACAAATGATTTTCTTAATAATAAACAATTTATTAACAAACATAGATAATAAATTAAATATAAATTTCAACAAAAATGCATGGAATGCAAGCAACGGGTTGAGTTGACTCGGTGACCGAAGGACCGAAAAGTTGACCGGCAAATGGGTTGGAAAGAGACAACAACGGGCCCACCTTAGTGACAGCCATTCAAGTGGCTCTTCGTTACATTTCATAAATCTCTTCGTATCTTTCCACTCCCCTTTTTCTCTCATGTGCGTGCATCATACTCCCCAAATTAGGCATGAGACGCTTCAAGAATCATATTTACTTAAAGAGATATTTGAGTATGGGAGCTCAGATGGTTGAGAATGATTAATTATGAGTATAGTTGCTCCTCGAAAACAAGTGAGTCACACGCTCCCTAGGGAGGAGATTTAAATTAAAACCCACAGAATGCAATTGGAATCACATGAGATTCTTACAACCTGGCTGCTGGGCCAATCCTACGTGGAGGGCGCCCAAGTCTGTAATTTTGTTTTCTCTTCCCATTGAGAGCCGTTGATTAGTGTAACCAAAAAGAAGTCAAAAAGGTATAGGGTCCTCACTTTCCGTCTTAATTTAATATAAAACTTCTGTTCTGTTTATGTTATGCGTTGCTTCAACCTATCTTCTCATGTTTTAAACGTGATTTTATTAGGTTAAAATTTCACATAGCTACTTATACTTTTTACAAATTTGAAATTTAATCCTATATTCTTATTTTCAAGAATTTAATCTCAACTTTTTAAATTTTAAAATTTAATCTCATTATTAACACTAATAAATTTAGTCCTATATAGCAGATCAGGCATGGGAACAAAGGATCCCAAATAATTACCAAATTCGACGACTACAGATTCTATCCTCTATATTTACTATATAGTATTTTCTGTCTTTCTTAACTTCACACACATTTTTCCCATTCTAGATCATCTTTCAATCAACACATTTCTTCTTGCTGTCATCAAATTTCTTTTTTATCAATGGACAATAATTGTATTTCCATGAATTGCCTTGCTTCCTCTTATCCACTATTTTGGTCATCATTTTAACTTTGATTTCCTCCAACATGGTTATTATACTCTTGAATTGCGATTTTGCAACATGCATTGGATAATCATTTTAACTCCGATTTCCTCCAACATACCCCAAAATAGAAACCCTATATAAATATTATTGAAAATCAAAATGCGATTCTATAACAGGCTTTAGATAATCCTCTTTCGCACAATTTTTTTACTTTCTCAAATTAGGGTTCAATTTTTGCTCTCTTTTCTTTAAATTATCTAATTCAAGTGTTTGTTCTTTTAGGATTGACCATATCATTTCTAAATTGATTCAGCGTCTGCTTTTTTTACGTTTTTTTGTTTTTAATTTTTTTAATGAATAAAAATTTTTTTGAATTATTTTTATTTTAATTACGTGTGAAATGCGTTGACGTTTAGGTGGAATAAATTTCTTTTCACATCAGCACTGTTAAACATTTAACAGCTACGTCAACATGTTCGTTAAAAATAAATTAATTTGACAAAAAAAATAAGCGTTAAGAGTTAAAGTGCTGATAAAAACAAGATAAAAGACCAAACAATTAAATGATAAGAGTTATTTTTGGGATTATGACTAAAAACAATTATTTTAGATGAATTCGTGTCTTATTGGAACTTTTTCCCATACATAGTCGGTGACTCCTAAGGTATTTTTACCTTGCAACACAGTAAGACTGATGGATTAGTTGGGTTATGATTTTACTAAATGTTTGTACTTGGAAAACATTAAGGCAAATTGGGTGAGGATGCTAAACTACACTAGACTTTAAGATTAAGAAATTTGCATTTTGGTGCCTTTTTTTTTATTACCTTTTTGGTGTAGCAATAGTTTTAAGGATGAAAAATGTCAAATAGCTAGTCGGACATGATTTTAAAAATAAATTGGTTTATTTAATTTACTAGGAATCCATTTGAATTAATTTATCACACCTGCTTTTCATTACGTTTTTAAAGGAAGTTAAAGGTTGAAATGACTATAAGTAATAAACCAAAAATGTTAGTTATCATATAATAATTTTTTAAAATTTAACGACCAAAATGCAAACTAATTTAACCATAAATAATTAGTTTTGTTGTTTACCCAAAATAAAATTAAAATCAAATTTCTATTTAAAAAAAAAAATCAGATCATTTTTTAATAATAAAACTTTAAGACGCCACCTTCCACGAAGTTCCCTCTTCTCTGGTGGATGCCTAAAATGTTCATGAACCTTTACTTCATATATATAATATAAACCCGATCCCCCTCTTTCATCTCATACATTTCTCTTTGCCTTGTTAAGTCTTTTAAAAATGGAAGCAGTGAATGGATGTTCATCTTCTTCATCATGTGATACATCTTCTTCTTCTTCTTCAAAGTCATCTTTGTCTGAAATGGCTTCGAGCAAATCTGAGAAGATCAAAGGTCCATGGAGTGCAGAGGAAGATAGGATTTTGACTCGGTTCGTTGAGAAATACGGACCCAGAAACTGGTCTTTGATAAGCCGTTATATAAAGGGTCGATCAGAGAAATCATGTAGGCGTAGATGGTGTAACCAGCTCAGCCCCAATGTGGAGCATCGTCCGTTTTCACAAGCTGAAGATGAGACCATCTTGGCTGCTCATGCTAGGTTCGGTAACCGGTGGGCCACTATTGCTAGATTGCTCCATGGGAGGACTGATAACGCTGTGAAGAATCATTGGAACTCCACGCTGAAAAGGAAGGCCAAAGAATCACGACAGCAACAGCAACGAAAGGAACAGATCTCAATGAGTACTTACCAGCAAATGGATGAGGAAGCCTTGTCGACATCGTTGACTCTAGCGCCGCCTGGTAGTGGAACTGCGTCGGTGGCGGAGAGGAGGATAAGTGTACCGGCGGAGCTTTGGGATGTAATGAGAGATGTGGTAGCAAGAGAAGTTAGAGAGTATATGAGCTCAACTTCATCACACTGAAGCATCAAAATTTCACTAAGCCATTGTATTATTCTGTATTAATCTCCCTATGTTTTTGAACAAATAGAAAGATTGAGAAAAACGATAAGTATCTTCTGTCGAGTAGCACTGTTTAGAATTTCTCCCAATTCTAGGAGATGAGTGATAGTGGGCGGCCACCACAAGACAAATTAATACTCTTCTCTGTACTCCGGTTCTCGTTAACATTAATTGATAACACGTGCAGCTTACAATGCCTTAGATCTCATGGGGTTGGGCAAGTAAGAAAAAATAAGTAATTGTGTTTTTCACCATTCAAAAGCTTTACTTTTTTTCCCCTGAAAGAAGTTTAAATGAATTTCAAAACAGATAAAAAGAGATTTGGGTATGGACTATGGAGTGTTACAGCATCAAGTATTCATTTTCAGCTTCAGTGAACTCTTTGTGCAGATGCTCTTGTAAGATTAGAGAGCAGTGTTTCGATTCCCAGCTTTTGTCAATAGTTGTTGGGTTTTTGACACAAAAACATAACAGCAGCATGGATGGCCAATTTCCAACAATAGCCCTTGAACTATTTAATCCCACTATTGCGCGTTGAGTCCAATGGGAAAGTGATGTACCGTGACACCTTCACGTTTTAATCATTTTAATGCACTTTCTTTCTTGATTTAATTTAAAAAAAAAAACACTGTTGGGATTTATCTCTATCAACATATATAAAGTACTTCAGACAAGGTGGGCCTTGCCTGTTGAAAACTTGAAAACATGGTTTTGAAACCGGATTCAATTAATCAAAGCTCTCTAACTTGACATCACCGACTTTGGGTTTCATTTGAACAAGGCTTGCATGTGTTAATGTGGCAATGCGCTTAAAAAGAGGAAGTTTTCAAGTGATGTAGCTTTCAGTACTGTTGTTTTTTTTTTCAGTTTGGTGGTTCAATTAATAGGTTATTGAAAACCCTGAAATAAATGCATACAATAACCATTTCAATGAGAGTTAAAAGCTCTGCAGGAGAGAAATTATGTTAACCATGTTAGAGATTTGTGTCTCATAAGGTATCCGGAAAGTTTAATAATATTCATGAAACCGTCTTAGGTTGTTAAATTTCATCACCATATCCAAATTTATTTGTGAATTGATCAAAATATATGTAGAAGGTTCTTCTGATAAAGTGAAGAGACATTACAATCTAGTAAAACAAGATGTTGTGGAGAGACGGGGGAGAGAAAGATTGAAGCAAACTCTAGAAAATAAGTACGGTAGTAATAGACGCAACATAAGGTTGAGAAAGATAAGAGCTACTATGGTTGTTGTAATTGTAGAGAAAAAGTTTCTGTAAGAGTTTTAGAAAGCTAAGTTTGTCAAAAGGTCTCAAAAGTCCTCCTCAAATGAAACTTTGGAACTTCTATTTATAGTTTCTAAAGTAGTTATCCCAAAAAATTGTTGTAAAACAAGTGAGAACGTGGGGGAACGTCGGGTTAATTCACAAGTATGTTTTATGAATTATTGGATAATGAAAATGAATGAAATTCATTCACATTCATGTTACTTGTAGTGAGTAATGGGAGAGAAGTTATGAAAGTAGTGGATGTAATGATAGTTTAGCGAAAGTTCCTCTCATGTAACTCATTTTTACAAAGAGAGTGCTATTTGCAAACTTAAGTGCTAGTGTCATAGGGCTAGAACTTTAGTTTGACAAACCATGTGGCATTAGGCGATTTATTAGGATTCAAATCCACCTAAGTCAACCTTACTCTCAAAAAATAAGATTTCTAACAGAAATTTTTTAAGATATTGAAGTAAAGTAAAAGCAAACTCGAAAGAAAAAAAAACCACTAACAAATAGAAAAGGCACAGAAAAAGAGTGCACACCAAATGTTTGAATAAATGCTCTAAACAAGATATTTTTAACTCAAAAAATCAAGTGATTACAAATAAAGGGGAATGACTCTATTTATAGTTGAGCCTCCCCAAATTTAATGATACTTTGAATTACATCAATGGTTGAATTTAGTTCTCATCTACAATAAGAGAGTCCAAAGAGATTTATAATAATTATTCTCATAAAAATATAATTTACTAGAGTGAATACATTTTAACCAAGAGAGGAATAGACACACTTGCACTCCAGAGAAAAGTTAATAAGAATCATTTTTAATAATATTTGTATCTAAGTCTCCGAACTATACTCTCCAAGATTTCTCAATGGTGGAGTAAACTTACAAATCCTGCAAATCTTCTTAGTGATTTTATAAAAAAAAAAACATATTTCTTGACACTAATATTTACAGAAACGTTAATAACCAAAAACGAGTATATAAACTCTATTTATAATACTTTAAAATAATTAAGCCTAAATGGGGATAAACATCATCTGTACAGACAATAATTGACTTATTGGTCCAGAAAAGATAAAGGCGGAGATTCGAATTTGTGAAACCCAAAATTGAATTAAGCTGGACCGACTCGACATTACCTCAAAATTTTGTACAAGCAATAATATTGACCCTACAAACACCTCAACTCATGAGTTGCTTAGGTTTGCTTCACGTGGACCTTGGATTGTTGCTGATGGGCTACATCTTTGTTATGGGGTAAAATAATAATTAGGGAAAAGAGGTTAATTTCTGTTAATTAATAGTTAGTTTGTTTAGTAAAACGGTACGTATAGTTTAATGAACCGGGGCGTTTTGCACAACTGTAAGTGCCACGTCCTCTTTAGCTGCTGTTTCCTTTTTAAGCATGAATTGTGTGTGGAGAAACGATTATGAAAAATATTGAGCAGATTTATGAACCTTCTTTTTTCTCTTTTCTCTCCTTAATTCTTCTTCTTCTACGTTTTCTCTGTTGTATTTTCTGAGTTCTTATCAAAGGTATCAGAGCCTCTACCATCCCCACAATGACCGGTGATAGAGTGTCGACACGGTTGCAAAAGGAAATGGGCAGTATGAAGCAAGAAATCTCCAAGATCCATGAGGAGTTGGCTCGATTGGAAGCAACGATAGACTCCAAGTTTCAAGCATTTCGAGAAGAGTTTCGAGGGGATTTGCAAGCACTTTTGAGCAAGAATTTTGATAAAGGGAAGGAGGTTTTAGGAGCACCACCTGGTTTCCCTCAAAAGGAGGCCGACGCATCCACTGTTCTTTTTGGACCGAACTTGACGGATATGGACAGCATGCATGGGAAGGTTCAGTCGCCTGTGGTTGGGGTATCGGAGAAGGTCAATAAGCTTGAATGTCTGAAGTTTGGCGGCAATGATTTTCGAGGATGGTGGACCAAGCTTGAGCAGTATTTTGAGGCCGAAAGAATACTTGAGTCTAGCAAGGTTTGTATGGTGATGTTGAATTTAGAGGGGCGAACCTTGGAGTGGCATCATTTTTACTCTCAATGAAATGGGGGTCTTCAGATGCTGTCATGGCCAGCCTACTTCAAGAGTCTACAGGATCGTTTCGGGTTTGGTCAGTTTGGCAACCCTATGAAGGAGATAGTGAATCTGAAACAACAAGGTACGGTAGAACAATACCAAGACATGTTTGTTAGATTGCTGAATCAATTACATCTACCTGAATCTTATACTCTTAGCATTTTTCTTAGCAATTTAAAATCTGAGATTGGCTATTACTTGGATCTGTTTGAACCTACTACATTGATGGAAGCATTTTAGTTAGCCAGCAAAATTGAGGCACTCTTGGCTTGTCCAGCAAAGAAGTCTTCCACTCCTTCGAGTAACTCACCTCGATCACTGTTGAATCCGTCTATCATCTCGGGCTACTCCTCATCACCTATAAGATCTGTTCCTGTTTCATAATTTGTTAGCAATGCCACAGTCGCTATTCCACCTGCAGTGCTGGTAGAACGCAAGCAGAAAGGTTTATGTTTCTGGTGTGGAGCCAAGTACCAACTGAGGCACAAGTGTGTCAAGTCGCAATTGTATCATTTCTTATGGGAGCCTCTGTTGGATAGCGATGTAGAAGAATTTCAAGAGTGCTCAGACAAACTCGAGGAGGGAAATTCTGAAGAAGACCAGTCGAAATCCCCTGTGATTTCGTTAAATAGGTTACAAGGCCATAACACTATGAGAGTAGCTGCTTGGGTAGGATACACTCTAGCCATCATCTTGGTTGACTCTGGTAGTACCCACAATTTTATTGATGCCAAATTAGTGAACAAATTGTCCTTGCCAGTAACACCTCAAGAGAAATTGAAAGTGACTGTAGCTAATGGAACTTGTCTTTTTACTAGAGGGCTGTGTAAAGGAGTGTCATGAGAGGTTCAAGATCATCACTTTGTAATAGATTTTTTGGTTTTTCCTCTAAAGGGATGTGACATGGTCTTGGGGGTGCAATGGATACTGATGTTAGGGGACATTATTTGGAACTTTAGCTCATTAACCATGCAATTCATGGTTAAAGGACAGACTTGTATTCTTCAAGGCATCATTCCTGGTTCGTTGGTAGTGGAGGAGCCTGGGTCGAATACGAAATGTTTTGTGACTATGGGTCAGCCGTTGGGACTATATACAGTAGTAATGAGCACGTTAAGGCAAGCAGCACTTTCAGCCATCACAGTTAAGGACTCTACAGTACATCTTCAAGGAATATTGAACGAATTTGAGGATGTCTTCCAAGTACTTAAGGGATTACCACCGCCTCGACTACATGACCACTGAATCCCTTTAAAAGATGAAAGTGTGGTAATTAAGATTTGGCCTTATCGATATCCTACTATTCAAAAAACTGAAATAGAGAAATTAGTTAATAAGATGCTCCAAGCGGGGATAATTAGGGACAACAACAGCTCCTTTGCTTCCCCGATAATAATGGTCAAGAATAAGGATGGTAGTTGGCGGTTGTGTATGGATTATAGGCAACTAAATCAGCATACCATTAAGGACAAATTTCCTATCCCTATTATTGACGAGCTACTAGATGAGTTGGGGGAAGCTCGAGTGTTCTCTAAACTTAACCTAAGGTCAGGTTACCATCAAATTCGAATATATGAATCAGACATACATAAAACTGCCTTCAGAACACATGAAGGGTACTACGAATTTCTCGTAATGCCTTTTGGCCTCACTAATGCCCCTTCTAGTTTTCAGGCCTTTATGAATTCGATTTTCAAGCCCTTATTAAGGAAGTGTGTGCTTGTATATTTTGACTATATATTGGTGTACTCGAGCTCTTGAATCGAACACCTGCAGCATTTGAGGGAGGTTTTTCTTCTTTTGAAGGACCAACAGTTGTTTGCTAAGAAGAACAAATGTTGTTTTCGCACTACTCAAATTGACTACTTGGGCCATGTTCTAGGCACTAGAACGGTCTCTATGAATAAGTCCAAGGTTGAGTGTGTTTCATCATGGCCAGTTCATCAATCAATTAAGGAATTGAGAAGTTTCCTTGGTCTCTCCAGGTATTATAGAAGATTTATTCGACATTACGGTCTGTTCGCTAAGCCTCTTACCGAGTTGTTGAAGAAGAATGGGTGGAACTGGTCAGAACAGGCTAGTGTTGCGTTCCAATCACTCAAAGATGCCTTATGTACAGCACCTGTCTTGGTGCTACCAAATTTTCAACTTGAATTTACTGTAGATACTGATGCTTGTGCGACGGGAATTGGAGCTGTGTTGCAACAAGGGAGACCAGTAGCATACTTCAGTAAAGCCTTAGGAATTCGACACCAAGCTTTCTCAATTTATGAGAAAGAAATGTTAGATGTTCTGTTAGCCGTGCAAAAATGGCATGCTTACTTGGTGGGACGACATTTCATTGAACACCCCCTACCTATGTCTGACGCTGGGACCGGATACGAGGCATTAGCGGACTTAAACATGTATACAAATGAAAACCGACCCTAAAATTTCATTTAATTCAAAACTGTTCAGACACATGCATAACGCCCCTTATTTGGGTCTACGAGGCCCAAAACATACTTTGGAACGATTTCGGGACTAAACCGAGAACTTACGAAAACCTGGAAAATTTCACGCAACAAGAAGTCTTTCATTTTAAACATATTTCACTTTAACCAATATCCATGACTATCAACCTCAACACAAGATATTAGCACATACATGAGTTCAATAACATTTAATATCATCTATTTTAATACCAACGTATCATTTGCCTACAATCATGTATGTAATGTACATTCTTACATTAACTAGAACTAGATTTGCCAAATCTTATTCTCGTTTAATTCCATCTTACTGTGGTTACCAATTTGTCCATTAAACATTCATGTTCAAGGCATTATTACTTATTTACATTTAATTCATGATCCATAGGTATGCATTCAACTTACCTAATGTATCACCAATCATGCACAACAAACAAAGCTAACTACCTCATCACACCAGAAACATAGAACATGACATGATTAATTAAGCTTACAAACCATAGTGAATATGGGCCACATCCCATGGCCATATACGATAACTCAATGTAGATCAATAGGTTAGGCCAAATCATAATAATAATAATACATGTCATAAAACTAGCTTCCTATATATGCCACTCTCTCGATATTTCTAATATTTGAATTAATTCTCCCAAAAGTGATAGCTTGATAGTGTGATTCTGCCTCCGACGATCTCCAACCCCGAGCCGACCTGCCAATACTAAAGAAATGAAGAGGAGGGGTAAGCTTTATGCTTAGTAAGTCCATATGAAATTAATAAGCAATTACTAACATGCTTTTCAAGATAAAACACTATAATTGTACAATTACACATGTTCAGGTTAAGCTATTTTATCGAGTTACAGTTACTAAATCATTTATATCTGGATCTAAAAAATTCCAAATTAATTTACGTTAATTTTCCATGAAACTAGACTCATATGCCTTTCTCCCATAAAATTTTAAGAATTTTTTAATTTTCCAATTAGTATAGTTTATTCATTAAATTTTCCCCTATTTCAGTGTTCGACTACTCTGATCTCTGTTCACTACAAATCAATTCTCTCTTTGTATAGAATTCAAAGGGCTATGCCGTTTATTTTTCTTAAAAATAGACTCAATAAGGAATCTATACATGGAAATTATAACTCCTAATTATTTTTTCACATTTTTAGTGAATTTCTTAAATAGGAACAGGGGATCTCGAAGTCATTTAGACTCTATCTCACAACTATTTAAATATCTCATAACATAAAATTCAATTGCATGTCCCGTTTCCTCTATGTGAAACTAGACTCATTGATCTTTAATCTCATATTTTATTTAGCCCCTAAATCAATTTACACAATTTATGGTGAATTTCCAAACTTTCATCACTGCGTTAACCCAAAACTGCCAAGGCTAAATTTATCAATCACAACTATTATTCACTAAATCCATACAATATCATTTCATCCATCATGGAAAGAACACATAATTATGCTACATAGGCATAGATCCATAATTTCAATGTCATCAAGTATCAAGACTTATTCCTCATCATGTCATTTTCATAGTATTCACCAATACTATATACATCATATATCAAGGCATCATACATAAGTTTAGTGTACATACCTGCACAACTTGTAATTTAACCTAAGAACATACTCACCAATGCCTTGTCTCATTAGGACCATTATTGAATACTCCGTCAAATTACCCGTTGAACACTCGAAATATAATCGGATACACGGAAGCCCGCAGCTAGACAAACTCAATAGCCTGCGGTTTATGTAGCAAAGCTACCATAATCTCACCCATAATGAACTCGAAACACAACTCAACGAGCTCGGGTGTTCGCATCCATAATGAACTTGGAACACAACTCAACGAGTTCGGATGCTTGCATCCATAGGTGAACTCAGAACGCAACTCAACGAGTTTGGATGACTCATAATTCTCACAAACTCGGATCACAACTCAACGAGTTCGGATCTCAATTTCTTAGTGACATGTCACTTGTATCCTAACCTATTCCTAAGGTTCAAATGGACTCTTTCTTCGATCATACGCCTTTTTCATCTTTCTCGTGATGTCAATATCGATACTCCAGTGGCAACTCATATTTTTCAATTATTCCACATAATTTGTATAATAATTCAACAATAATCATAGCATGCAACAATTCGTAAATAATAATCATCATACCATTAGCAAGACATCAACAAAATATAGTAATGTTACATCATTTACATAATATCAAATTATTCACATATATGTATACTTACAATTCATATAATATCATAACATTAACATTAAAATACACATTGCATTGTTAAAATCATATGAACTTACCTCGTATGCGAAAATGGTCATTTTTACCATTTTGTCCACAACTTGGTATTTTGTCGATTTTAGCCCAAATTTCAATTTTCATTGCTCTATCATTTCAAATATAGCTTAATTAGGACTCATATTATTCAAATCAACCCAAAATCATATTTTTGAAAAATTACAATTTTTCCCCTAAACTTTTCATATTTACACTTTTGCCCCAAAGCTCGTAAATTAAACTTCACTCTATTTTCTTATGTTTCATGACATGCTGATCATTTTTCCCTTCTATAGCAACATCCAATTCTCACTCTAACATGTATTTATGAACATTAGGTATTTTTACCGATTATGTCATTTTACTAGTTTTCACGTAAAATCGCTTAGCAAAAGTCATTTATCTAACACCCAACCTTCATTTTCTATCATTAGACATCAAAATACATCGATATTATTCATAGGTAAATTTTTAGACATGAACCTTAGCTCAAATTAATGTTAGAAATAAGTAGAACAAGTTATCGGGATTTCAAAAATGTAAAGAACTTTAAAAACTGGGAAAAGATGGACTTACAATCAAGCTTGGAAGTTTAAACTTAGCCATGTCTTCCATATACGGTTATGGCATGAGAAAAATGAAGAAGATGACATATTTTTCTTAATTATTTTAACTTTATTTACCAATTTACTAAAATACCCTTAATGAAAAATAAATAAAAACATACCATGTCATGTCCATCTTTGTCCACTAATTACAAAATGGTCTATTTACCATTTAAGGACCCTCAATTTAAAAACCCATTACTCACAAGTACTTAGTACCTTTGTAAACTAGAATACACATTTTGCAACTTTTACAATTTAGTCATTTTAACTAAATTGAGTGTTCAAATGTCAAAATTTTCGAACGAGGTTTTCGCAAAATTATCTTGTAAAATCATAGACCATAAAATATAATAAAAATAAAATTTTATTCATCAAATTTGTGGCCCCGAAACCACTGTCCTGACTAGGCCCAAAATCGGGATATTACATTTCAAGATACGAACGAATCATCAGAGTCTACGATTTTTGTCTGATCAAGTGGCTGTCACTCTATTTTAGCAACGTTGAGTGGCTAAGATGCTGGGCTACGACTTTGAGGTTTCATATAGGAAAGGGATTAATAATGGAGCAGCTGATGCACTGTCTAGACAACCTCAGCTAGACTAAGGCCAACTCTTCCAGTTGTCAACGAGTTTTGTTATCTCAAACTTGTTAGCTCAGGTGCAACGTTCATATAAGTCTGATGATAAGCTCCAAAAAATCATACAAGATGTTCACCATTCGGGAACTCAGTACCAAAAATATTTATGGGATGGTCGTTTTTGAGCAGGCGAGGGAAAATTGTTGTTGGAAAGGACTTACAGCTTCGACATGAATTGTTTCAACACTTCCATGCGAGTGCTGTAGGAGGACATTTGGGAATACATGTTACTAGGAAGCGTTTGGCTAGTTTGTTATACTGAAAAGGTCTTACTGCTAATGTTAAATAGTGGATTTAGGAATACCTAATTTTTCAGCGATGCAAGGGTGAGCAGTGGCTTCTCCTGGACTTCTACATCCGTTACCAGTTTCTGATCGAGCATAGTCTGTCATTAGTTTAGATTTTATTGAGGGCTTACCCAATTCGAACAAGAAAAACTCTATATTAGTGGTGGTAGATCATCTGACTAAATATGGACATTTTGTGGCTTTATCTCATCCCTATACAGCAAAGGAAGTGGCCCAGGAATATCTCAACAATGTCTATAAGCTTCATGGTATGCCCGACTCGATCATATCTGACAGGGATAGAATTTTTGTTAGCAATTTCTGGCAGGAGTTGTTTCGACAGGCGGGAACCAAACTCTTATTGCCCACGGCCTACCATCTTCAAACGGATGGTCAGATGGAGGTCTTGAATAAGTGCCTTGAAAATTACTTGCGATGTATGACTGGTGAAATACCTTCACAGTGGTCTCAGTGGCTCCCTCTTGCTGAATGGTGGTACAATTCTTCTTTTCATTTTTCTATCCAACTTACTCCATATGAAGTACTATACGGGCAACCACCCCTTACACATATGCCTTACTTACCTGGGGCCTCATCGGTAGCTGTGTTAAACCGCAGTTTGCAGGCGAGGGAGGCTGCCAGGAAGTTGTTGCATTTTCACTTAAAGAGGGCTTGTTCTCGCATGAAACACTTTGCTGACAGACATTGCTCAGACAGGGGTTTTAGCATTGGTGGTCTTGTGTACTTACGCCTACAACCTTATAGACAGCAAACAGTGCGAAATGTGCTTAATCAGAAATTATCTCCCAAGAATTTTGGACCTTTTTCAATGATCAAGAAAATAGGAGCTGTAGCTTATACCCTACAATTACCTCCGGGTTCTCGCATACACCCTACCTTTCATGTGTCGCAATTGAAGAAGCATATAGGTTCCAGTCTGGCTCAAACTCAATTACCTTTGCATGATGATCATGATGCCATGCAGAAGGAACCTGTGCGGATTGTTGACAGAAGGATAGTTAAAAAGGGTAACCAAGCTGTTACAGAGGTCTTAGTGGAGTAGGTCGACACTTTTCCAGAAGACGCTACATAGAAGTTTCTGACTATGCTACGGACAAAGTTTCCTCATTTCCATCCTTGAGGACAAGGATTTTCTCTTGGCGGCAGTATTTGTTATGGGGTAAAATAATAATTAGGGAAAAGAGGTTAAATTCTGTTAATTAACAGTTAGTTTGTTTAGTTAAACGGTACGTATAGTTTAATGAACCGGGGCATTTTGCACAACTGTAAGTGCCACGTCCTCTTTAGCTGCTGTTTCCTTCTTAAGCATGAATTGTGTGTGATGAAACAGTTATGAAAAATATTGAGCAGATTTATGAACCTTCTTTGTTCCGCTTTGCTCTCCTTAATTCTTCTTCTTCTTCTACGTTTTATCTGTTGTATTTTCTGAGTTCTTATCAATCTTTTTCTTTACTTAATTCTTCTTATGAACCTAATAACATAGCAAACTTTCTGAATTCCACTATTTTAATATTTGGATTTAATAAATTACGAGTTTAATTAAATTAAATTTTATTTTATAGTTAGAAGAAAGACTTTAATTTGAATTTAAACTCGAGCTGGAACAAGATAATAAGCAATGGGCTTATGCTTCTAGTTATTTAGTAATTCTATTTGCAAGTTACATACTTGCGTAAGAATCAAAATTACGGAAGATTTCGGCACTTTATGTGAGATACAGGTATGAACAGCTAGCTGTTGTTAGCGTAAACTCATTAAAATACACACAAAAAACAGCCTTTTAGCATACAAAACGTAGTCTGCAATGTTGAAATGTGATGAAACAAAAAAAAAAGAGTTAAAAAATATATTACGTGCACTGCTACTATTGTTTGTTTTGGATTGAAAAAAAAAATTGGTGTTATTTGTCAGCGAATTGTGTTTCATGCATGCTTTAAGCCCCTACCCTGGTTAATTTCCTATATATGAGTTGGTCAATTGAATTTCTTAATTTCATATTCTATTTTTTTTAAACATATAATCTCGAGATATATATAATTATTAGCCCCAAATTGAAAAGGAAAAATATAAACTACAAATTAGATCCAAAAAGTCAAATCTAGTATACTTGGAAATAGTAATAGTACGGACAGAACTAATCTTCTTCTAAGCGATGATGACTCGTAAGAAAAAATTAGTCCTCCAAGTTTCGGCGTTAGAATCTTCTCTATTTCAGTCGTCATCATCATCAGCATCAGCATCAGCTTCATCGTCATATCAATATATCTCAATTTAGTTTAATTTATACGTATAATAAAAATCGAATTAAAATTTAGAAAATAATAATAATAATAGTTCACATCAAAAGATCAAACCAAATGAATTTGTGCTTTCATGGGTAAATTCATAAAAAATAAATTTAAGGGTTAAAATTGAATTATGAAATTTTAGAAGGGCATTATATTAATCTATAATTTTATATTTTAAGAAAATAAAGAGGCTCAAATTTACCTTCGTTTAATACAGTTAATTACTTAAAATGTAAAAAGTATAGGGTTCTGTTAACAAGAATACTTTGAAGTTACTTAAATTAATAGTATTTGTTATAATGTGGTTATTAGATATAAAAACTAAAAGTTAATTTGACTACTTCAAATATTTTATTAAATTAATATGAATATTTAAAAGCTACAATAACATATCAGATTACATCATAAATTCTCTAAGCAAGATTATCACTTGCTAATAGTTGTTTAGGAATTTCCTTGAAAACCTTTCGACTTTGTCTTGTATCAAAGGCCAATTTGGCAAAACAATTCGTGACATTATTAAGCTCATTAGGAATATATTAAATAACTCAATATTTACGCCTGATTAAGACAGAGTTTGAAACTAATGAAGAAGTTTACTGTATAACTTTGACTACCTCTGTACTGTCTGTTTGAATCATAATTCAAGCAAAGCTATTATCATGGATAAGAGACAAACCCATCAAGAATTCCCCACAATTTCACATCGAATACCTAATATTCTCCTAAAAATATGTTAAATCCTATTATTCATTTTTCATTCCCATTTCTTAAAAATCCCTCTGCTGCAACAAAATCAGATCAACCTTAACCGTACTATCAGTACATAGCTGGAATCACATCATCTCAGTTTTGCTTGTAATAAAAAAACTAGTCAATAAAAAACAAAAAGTTTCCAATTTTAAAATAAATCTTATAAAATATAAATATTTATCAAACAATGAGGACATGAAGAAATGGTGATTTTTATAATCAAATTCCCCTAACCACACAAAGAGTTGGCACACCCGTAGGGGTGACACTTTGAAGAAAGATTTTATGAATACAAGCGGACTCACATTTATATTTAGTTATTTATTATTTTCAATAATAATTAAATATTTTTGATTCGAGCTTAATTCAAATAGTATCTCACCTTTTTAAGAAAATGAAACTTTTGACCAAACAAAGAGATAATAATATATATTTTTACTTTAAAGCTGTTCAACTTCATATGCAAGTAAACATGTTGTCTAAAGCATTTTCGTTTTTTGGATAGTTAGTTTCCATAAAATACTTACCATATAATCACTCAGGTTTTAAATTTTTATTTTATTTTAAATTTATAATTAAATTAGTATGATAAATTAATTGGAAATTAAAGATAATTAATATATATATATATATATATCTTTTACAAAATAACATCTACTGTTATAGAGTGTTTTTACCTTTTCTGTATTATTATATAAAATTTATAAATTTCATTTTAAACCTAAAAGTTTAAAATTTTAACATTGTAATTTCAAATATATATATTTATGTTTTTATTAAATTTTTCATTGGAAATAAATTGAAATAAAATAATATTTCAAAGTATTAAAGTGAAATAAAAAATTTTAAAGATTCACAACAAAATCGAATAAAAGAAAGTAGCTTTTCCTATATCTGGAAAAAAATTCAATTTTTATTACCATAAACTATACATGTCATAAGAAGTGTAAATTGAAATACTTTTAATATAAATTGTACTTTTTTTTTAAAAAGATAAATTGTACCTCTTTTTAAAGACAGTAACTAAAGCTACTAGAAATCCAACAATGCCCGCCATTTCAACTCATTAGTCATACCTCGACGGAATTCTTCCCACCGGTTAACCAAGAAAAACGATGGCGTTCAACTATTTTTTCGCCGGAGAAATCGCAATGGAACTTTTTAAACAATTAATTGCCATCGCCCGTAAGTCCTGCCTCTGCAAATCCAGTGTAGACAATCTCATATCAAGCATCCAAGTGCTCCTTCTCATCATCAACGAAATCAAATACTCCGGCGTCGAACTCCCCGCCCTCCGCCAATCTCAGCTTGACCGTTTCTTCGAGACCCTATGTGGCGGCCTCGAATTGGCCTGCAAAGTCCTTCCCTCTAGCCGTTGGAACGTCTACAAAAACCTCCAGCTCGCCAGGAAGATGGAGAAGTTAGAGAAACAAGTTGAGAGGTTCTTAAGCAGACCGATGCAAGCCCATTTATTGGCCGACGTCCACCACATGCGGTTTGAAACGGTAGAGCGGTTTGATCGGTTAGAAGGCCGGTTGGAGCAGCGGCTCAGTTCGATAAAGATTGGAGCTGGAGGGTGGGTCGAAGAAGATGAAGCTAGTGCGGGGATTGTAGGTGGAGTTGGTTTGGATTTACGAAAAACAACGTTAAAAAATTGGTAGTCATAAGAGATGATTTAAACGTTGTTGGAATTTGGGGTATTAGAGGATCTGGCAAAACCACTTTGGCTAATGAAATTTGTAGAGATAATCAAGTTTGAAGTAAGTCTCTTCCTTATTCTAAGTAACCAAATCAAACAAAAACATACTCACTTTGGTGAAAGATGCAAGGTAATTGTTATTGCTATTGAAGCAAGTTATTTTAATTGGTTTAGTTTTTAGTTTGAGGTGTCTGATATTTGTTTTGTGAACTGTGTTTGGATAGGTCCGGGGATGCTTATAGCAGTTACCATGTAATCTATGTTACTCAACACGATGTGTTGAGGAACGTCGCTTGTAACACCCCTAACCTGTAACCGTCGGCGGAATAGGTTAAGAGGCATTACCGAATTTGTAACTCAATTCAGAACAATCATTTATCAAATGTCATCTCGTTACAGAAAATATCATTCATTCACATTCAATATATACTTAAATTGAGCATAGGAAGCTTAAAACATGCATTCGGGACTAAATCGGTAACATATAAAAATTTTGGAAACTTAGAAAAATTTCAACATTTCAAGTGTCACATGCCCGTGTGAACAGGCTGTGTACTTCACACGGCTAATAGACACGCCCGGGTCTTAGACCGTGTGGAAACAAGGCATACATACTGACTTGTGTCACATGGCCAAGGACACGCCTGTGCGCTAGGTCATGTGAAAACTGGAGAGGTTACTAACTTGAGTCACCTGGCCAGCCACACGTCCATGTGCTAACTCGTGTGTCACACACGGCCAGTAGACACACCCGTATGTCTAGGCCGTACCAAAACTGTAGGGTATACTGACTTAATTCGAAAGGGTACCCTAGGGGACACACGGCCGTGCAACATAACCGTGTGTTGCACACGGCTGAGACACACGCCCGTGTCTCTGCTCGTGTGGACAAAAATAGACCATTTGTAAAGTCATTTTGCCACCCTATAAAAACAAGTATCACAAGCATAAATGACCAAACTTTTACAACTCAATAGGCAGCCAAGATAACCATTTCAATACACACTATTTGCCATATCAAAACCTAACAATTACATACCTAAATACTTTTTAACATCATGCATAATCCATTCATATACCAAATACATATTAATACAACATTTGCACATTTTCATTCCATATATTCTTTGCCAAAACATACCATAATTGAACACTTATACATAACCAATGATGATACCAAAATAAGCCAAATCACATGGCTTAGCTAATACACAAGATATACCAAAAGCATAATTTTCAAGTGACCATAACTAATATCATTTAAACTAGCCTATACATGCCATATTTACATATTTTCACAAGTTTAAAAGTACCAATCGAAAATTGGATAGTGTGATGTGCAACTCTGACTTGTCCAAAACGAGCGAGCTAACGAACCTCTATAAAACATAGAAAAAGAAACAGAGTAAGCTTTATAGCTTAAAAGCCCGTATTAATCAGAATTAAACTTACCATTTATACATAATCAAATCAATAATTAAAGTGTAACCAATTCAATTTACAAACACCTAATCACAAGTAGTCATCACATGTTAGTCATTGTAAAAATACCTGAAACCATCCATTAATACAATACTTTGCATCATTCCAAATTCATATATCATATATAACATTAACAACATTTATAAACCGTAACTCTTCCGTATAACATTATTTGTGCTCGTTGAACCTATTAGAAATTCAAAGGATACTCAGGTGAATAATATCAGTAATCTGTCAATTTATTATCATTTATGCTCTTTCGAGCCATGATTGGTAAACTCCTCCTGAGTTGATAAACAATAAGCTCTATTGAGTTGAAACGGTAAGCTCTATTGAGCTGATAACAGTAAGCTCTTACAAGCTGATATATCAGTAAGCTCATACAAGCTGTGGTGAGTCCGCAACAAATGCAGGAGCTCGACCAAAACAGTAACCCAGTAACATGTCACCCGTATCCTATGAATTTATACAGTTCAAACAAGGCTCAGTAACAAATAAATTATATCAATAAGGCATTCGTATTTCAAGTATTTCCATTATATACATTCATTTCAACAATTACAAGTATATAAAAGTTTGATTCTAATTATATGAACTTACCTCGTATCCTCGAATAAAACTATCAGCTATTCGTCCATTTTTTGTTTTCCCCGATATAGTTTCGATATTTGCTTATCTTGATCTATAATATTAAATTAACTCATTCAAACTTTCATTCAATTCAATTTAGCCTAAAACATTTATTTTGGCTAAATTATAATTTTACCCTTAGACTTTTGACTACTTTGCAATTTAGTCCTTAACACATAAAAATGCAAAATAACGTAATTAGGCCATAACCCATAGTAGTCGAATTTACTATATACCACTAGCAGCCCATATTTTTCATTATTTCACACTTTTAACCACATAATTTTACGTTTTCTCAATTTAATTCCTTTTTGACATTTTTGTCAAAAATCACTTTACAAAACATTAAAATCCATCATCAATGTAACGTCCCCCCTACCCGAGACCGTTGCCGGAGTCAAGCAGGAGACATTACAAAACTTATCTTAGCACTTAAACAGTTTTCGTAGTAAACTATCCATCTGCGTCACAGTCGCTAAAAAAATCAAATCTCGAGTTACGAAACTCGAAATCCAATTCCGTAAATTTTCCTGAAACTAGACTCATATATCTACTTACTAATTTTTTCTAGAATTTTGGTCAGGCCAATTAGTACAGTTTATTATAAGAAGTCTCCCTGTTTCAGGGTTCAGTTACTCTGACCCTTGTGCACTACGAATCAAATTTCTTCCTGTACAGAAATCCAATGACTATTCCATTTGTTTCAATTAAAATAGACTCAATAAGGAATCCATACAAATAAAGTTTGAGTCCTAATTCTTAATACACAATTTATGGTGAATTTCTAAAGTCAGAACAGGGAATCCAGAAATTGTTCTAACCCTGTTTCACCAAAACGTAAATATCTCATAAAATACAACTCTTTTACCAATTTTGTTTCTTCCATATAAAAATAGATTCATTAAGCTTCAATTACATATTTTATTCATCATCTAATTCACTTTATACTATTTTTGGTATATTTTCAAAGTTGGACTACTGTTACTGTCCAAATCTGTTTTAGTATAAAATGTTGATAACTAAGTTTATAACATCTTCATTTCTTCTTTCTACAACATTTACCAACAATTCCTCTTATTACTCTTCACTAACATATCAAAACATACCATTCTTAAGGTTTTGGTAACATTTACAAAACATACCAAAATATCATTTAACAACTTAGATACTTTCAATATAACCAAAAGACATCCTAGGTACAATGCCATTTTCCAAAAGATAGAAACTTCACCAATTTGAGTTTGGGGATCGGCTTGTATGTTGAGTCCTTATACTTTCAGATTACCTAGCCTGCAAGACGGAAACAAACCGCACGCTGAGAATACTCTCAGTGGTATTTCTATAAACAATAGCTTAATCAACTTTAAAACATGGTAATTCAAACATATTATTGCTATTATTCAATATCAATCAAGACTTTAATAACCTTTACTTTATTTACCCTTATTAACATAACTCGGACATCGACGGATACACGGATCCAACCCACACTCCGGGATAAGCACATAGGGCTTCATCGGAATAAATCCGAACTTTAACATTATAGTACACAAAGTACTTCATCGGAACAAATCCGAACTTTAATAAGAGTCGACACATAGTGTCTCATCGACTCAATGTCGGAATATCCCAATACTTCCAATTCCTATGACATGTCAACTATATCCGACTAGCCCGACATCGTTAATAGGGTATTCAAAATCACATTCATTTCAATATGGTAAAAATACTTACCTCATTCACATTTTCATACAATATAAATATCAAATATAGCAATAACGATTAAGCTCGGTTTATAGAAATACAAACCACTATTTATCGAATTTAATCGATATCTTCGTTCACTTTCTCTTTTCCTTCTTTGATGACGTATCCGTGCTACGTTTGCTACTAACAATCATACAATTAAAATTCATCAATATACTAATTCATAAAACACATTTTCACTTTCTATCAAACTTTTACAAAAATTCCAATTTCGTCCTTTTTCCATTACTAATCTTTTTCTTTAACTTAAGCTTCATATTCTCTTTTAATCAACTCATTAACAATTTCTAACTCATAAAATTCATTATAAAACATAAATTTTGAGCTCTATTCAACTTAATCCCTATTTAAACCTAACTTAGAATTCTTTTAATAAATCACTCAATTTTCACTTCTAACTTCAATTCCTATCAATTTAACCCATAAAACCTCAATTTATTCAACTAAATCAATATCTAAAATTTTCTATTTTTCTTCATTTTAACCTTATACATGTAGAACTTTGAATTAGGCATCCATAAACATAAAAATCATAAGAAAATGAGCTAAAACAACTTACCAATTAAACTTTAGGGCCTTAATCCTCAAATTTCCCTTTTCTTTTTCTTTCTTTCTTTCCTTCTTTCTTTCTCACGTTTGCTCTCTGTAACTCTTTCTATGTTTCTTTACTCATTATTATTTATTCATTATACTATATTATATTATTATTAACCTATAAAAAAATATAAATTAACATGTGTAATAATTATAACATAAAATATCTTATAGCTATTACACATATATACCAACTATTACACATGTTATATCATACATTCACACACATGGCACTTAGGGTCTAATTGTTAGATTAGTCCCTTTTACTTCTTTAATCTATAATTAAACTTTTATTCCTTATGCAATTTAATCCTTTAAACTAAATTCAAGCTACTTCACTTAATTAAACACTAAATAACCATTCAACTATAATTCATAAATATTTCTAATAAATATTCATGAATAAATTTCACGAAACAAGACTCAAGACTCAATTTCCGATACCGTAACTTTCGGTTCATTACAATCAAATTTTCATATTTGATCATCAAACATCTAAAAACTCAAATAATCATCAATGGAACTTCACAAAATCATGAAAAAATTCAAAAATTAAGGTACGGGCTAGCTAGAATATGAAGCAACGATATCAAAAACGTAAAAATCATTAAAAACCGAGTAAAAATCGTACCTTAATTGAAAATTTTATCAATGCCGAATGAAGAACCCTATTTTGGCTTCATCTACTTCTAATTTTCGGCTAAAGATGAATGAAATAACAAAATTTTGATTTTGTTTTATTATAATTAACCTTATAAACTAAATTACCATTATAACTTTATTGTAAATCATTAATATATCATATTATTCATGGACATAAATGTCTACTAACCTTGATCATGGTCAAATTTCAATATAAGGACTTTTAATTTAATGATTCATAGCTAATTAATACATTTAAATAATAGACTTCAACTTTTACGTGTTATACGATTTAGTCTTTTTTACCGAATTAAGCATTCAAACAGTAAATTTTTTTTACGAAACTTCCACATAATAATTTTATCATGCTGTAAACCTTATTAAAATAATAAAATAATATTTTGACTTCAGGATTGTGGTCCCAAAACCACTATTCCAATTTGACCCAAAAACGGGTTGTTACATCGCTATTCATCTAAGCAATCGCTCGGATGTGAATGAATGAAAGCGATTACTTATTCCAATAAGAGATACCAAACTTTCGAGAGATTGGGGAAGAAATACAAATCTGCCATTCAATGCTCAGATCATTTTAGTTCATATAGGTGTAAATGATTACTTTTTCTTAATTGATTTGCACTAAATAAGTTCCTTGGCTAAAATCTGGCATAGCTATCAATTCTGGAAATTGTTTGATGACAGGAGAAATGAGGGAAATGGACTGGTACCGGATGGAGTTTCCAAAGGCTAAAGTAGTCATCCTGAATTTTGCCTCCAATGAATACTTCTTGCCTCATTTCGTGGATGATATGCTTTATCTTAGAGCACTT
This sequence comes from Gossypium arboreum, assembly GCF_025698485.1. NCBI lineage: Eukaryota > Viridiplantae > Streptophyta > Magnoliopsida > Malvales > Malvaceae > Gossypium > Gossypium arboreum. Next base: position 25,424,852 of record NC_069074.1, on the reverse strand, counting down.
ATTATAATAACTATGGTACAACTAAGGCAACTCTTCTGAATTTCTCAATTTTCATTAATCTGACGAATTTATGGAGCCTATGGCTTGAAAAGGTGTTGGTTCCTGAATTGTCCAACACCACTGCTCCATTAAGGAACTTGAGGAAACTATCTACGGTTTTCTATAAGGTTAATAACAACTTCAATCCATCAGTTCTAGACCTGCCCCAGATCTTCCCTTGTTTAACCGAGTTCATAATAGATCATTATGATTATTTAGTTAAGCTACCTGAAAGCATTTGTAAGGTAAATTTACTTCAAAATCTCAGCATAACTAGCTGCCACAGGTAGAGCTGATCATGGGCCGAACCGGGTTTGGGCTGGGCCCAAATAAAATTTTAGGCCTATTTTTTAGGCCCAGGCCCCACCCGACCTGAAACATGGGCCTAAAAATTATTCAAGCTCGGTCCAAAATAAAATTGCTAAGCTCGAGCCCAACCCAGCCCAGCCAATATTAAAATTTTTTTAGCTTATTTCTAGCCACAGGTTATCTGAATTGCCTGTTGGTTTCGGCTTGTTTAAGAAACTGCAAATACTTAGGCTTTATGCTTGTCTGGAACTTAAGGTCCTCCCTCTGAGTATAGGCGAGCTACTTAGGTTAAAATTCCTTGCCATTTCACAATGTGTTAACTTGAGGTCTCTACCTAGAGAAATTTGTAAATTAGCAAGCTTAGAAATAATAGACATGAGGGAATGCCCATAGATTGTGAATTTACCATCGCCAGTCATGTTGTTGAACTTGAAATCACTACGCCGAGTTATATACGATGATGAAGTTTTTAGGGACTAAAAAAAAGTAAAGAGGGGAATGCGATAGCTTCATGTTCAAGTTGCAGAGAAATGGTATAGTTTGGACTAGCTTCATGACTGAAACAACATATGATATGTATCTATGTGTCAAATATTAATATTAAGTTTATTTACTGCCATAAAAGTCTTCTTGGTGTTAGATCATAATTCAAATCAATGGGGAAGTATTGCAACTACTTTCCTTTTTCCTTTAAAAGAAGGGTGTGAAGGGGCAGGGCCAGCAAAATAAAGAGAAAAGAAGCATAAAAAGGTTCCATTATGGATGAGGAAAATGCCATCACCCGAGATATGATATGCGGCTATTAAAGATTTAGTGGAATTCTTCTTTTTTGTGTGCATGTGGTTCCAAGGTTGGGATGAGAAGTTTTATTTTTTTTCTATTTTAGAGAAAAAGAAATTTTATATCTAAATTCGATAAATGGGTACCCACATGGGCAAAAAAAAAGAATTTTTCACCTCTATTAATTTCGATTAATATTTATATTTTCTCCACAAATAAACTTTAAAAAAAAGTCAAATATCTTTAAGTAAAAAAAAGCATGTAAAGTTATTCACACTTGCATCAATTTAATCCAGGCCCCCACTTCGTGATGAAATTCAAACCCATTTCATTTATTTATCAATTTTTTTATAAAAATAAATATTGTATTTACCAGATGTTTCATTTTACTAAAATATATCAGTTCTAACAATAGTCGTAGACGATTACAATACTGCACATTGGCCAACACTGGGAGTTATCTGTAAATAAATTAAGCCATGTCTGGTGCAATACACACAATGTAGGATATTTCATAGAAACCTGGTCAGATTATATTTATTTATTTTGAGAGATTAGCTGTAGAATTCCTTAGTTCGAACATCTCCCTTGCTGTGTTGGGAGGGTTTCCACCATGGAACTCTTTGATCCTCCAAATTCTTTGCTTCTAGTGTGTTATCAAACACTATCCCAATGATGATCGCTGATAAACCGTAATTTATACATATTTTTACCCAATTCTTGGCTTATTTATGAATGATTTTTCCTTGGTTTTAGTGAATTTGATGCTCCTAATCCTTTAATTTCATGTTTTATACTAAGGAGAGCTTATGGTAGCAAAAAGAGCGAGAAACGGGCTAAAAACGGACAAATTAGGCTTAAAACAGTGTTACACACGGTCTAGGCATTTCCACACTGGTAAACCACACGCCCGTGTGTCATGGCCATGTCGACATTAATCCAAGTCAAAATTGCACACGGTTTGAGCACTTGCACACCGGCGAGGTACCCGGCCGTCTCCCTGTCGAGGTACACAGAGTTGGAGGCAGAAAATACTCGAGAATAGCCATCGGAATCACCTCAGAGCTAGGATCTACATCAAGACTGAAGATTTCCATCCAATTTCCTAGAAGTTCTTTGGGTTTCTTTATGTTTTGTTGTTTTCCAAACTTTAAGATGTTTTCTATTAATATTATGAACTAAACTCCCTAAATACCTAAGGGAGATGAAACCTAAGACGAATCTGATTACTCTTTGATTTATATGATAAATGTTTAGTCCAATTTTGGCCCGGGCCAAAACAAAGCCCAAACCAATCCAAAACCCTAAACTAAACCCAATCCCAATTAAACCAACTAAGCCCAACCTACCCTAACCCAAACAAAACTGACCCAAACCCACACATAGGCCCAAAATTTTGACCCAACTAGCCAGATTTAGGGTTTCAAAACATTTGAAACCCTAGTCAACCCCTAGCGTCGCTAACGTCACATCATCAATGCAAGTGGCGCACTTGCCCACTGCCTCCCCTGTTGCCACCGCCATTTACCTGCAAAAGAGAAGAGTAGAACAATTATTAAACAAGTTGTAAATGGCTATAAAAGCCATCTAAGAAACCATTGTAGCGCCAGCTTCTACTTCAACGAATAAATGAAATAGAAAAAAAGAGATTCAAATATCAAACTACAAATCCACAAAACAGATTAGGAAAAAAAAACCAAAGGTTACTGTTATTTATTTTTTTCTTTTTTTTCTTTTTATTTTATTTTCTTTCTTTTCTTTTCTAATCTATTTATACATGCTTTCTCTATTTTATCTTTTAAAAAAAGTATATATATATTTATATATAAATATTAAAAAAATAAAAATTTTACCTTTTTTCGACAGTGGCCGGCGCGACAGACAACATCGGTCCGATGATCGGACCATGGCCAGAAGGGGATGGATTGAGAGAGTGAAGGTAGAGCTTTTCAGTTTTTGTTTTAAGGAAAGGGGAAAATTATTTTTTTTAAAAAAAAATTTTGGCCTTTTATAGCTTGAAGAAAATGATGTCGTTTCACTTAGGGGTTTTACCGCCCAAAATGGTGCCGTTTGGCATGGCAACCCGTGACCCGACCCTTTCGCCCGAAGGTTCGCATGTTTTTAAGCGAAAGGGTTATTTGCGCTTTTGGCCCTTCCGCTTTTTTATGGTTTTGCAATGAAATTTTTTTATATTTTTTAACTTTTGCCCCACGATTTTATTTCGAATACAATTTGGTCCTCTGACCATTTGAGGAGTGGACATTGGAACGGTGTCTTTTTGGGGATAGGGCATAATTGCGCAATCAGTCCCTCCTTCGTGGCGTGCGTTTGAATTTGATCCTCCCTGCTACTGCACGTTTTGGAGGGCGGGGTTATTCCCCACTTTAGTCCCTCCTTATTATTCGCATGTTCGATTTGGTCCTTTTCTTTTATTTTTTATTTCAAATTGGCCCCAAACTTTTGTTTTAAGTTCAATTTAGTCCCTTTTTGGTTATTTTTGCTATTATTATTAAATTAATTAATTCAATATTATTACTACTATTATTATTGTATTATTATTATTACTACTATTAGTATTATTTTTATAACTATTATTTTATTATCATATCGCTATTATTATTATATTATTATTACTATTATATTATTATTATTATATATTTTTACCTATTACTTTTTAAATACACTAATTCTATTTTTATTCCTCACTCACATTATATATTATTTATTTATATATATATCTTTTATATCATCTCAAACTTTAAAATATTTATTACTTGTATTATTACCATTAATATTATAATCATTACTATTACTATCATTTTTTAAAATAGTTTTACATAATATTCATTTATTTACTACTAGTTTTTTAATTTCAATTTTTTAGCTTATTTATTATTTCCTTTTTATTTTGCTTATTCGCTTAATTCATTTATTTTATTTTTACTTTTATCATTATCTTTCACATTCGCGTCTATGTTTATTCTGTTATGCCTGTCAATACTGAAATTTGTATTTGTTTATGCATTCTTTATTATCTCATTTTATTACAAACTTATGTTATATTAATCTTTACCCAATCCAAAATTGATTCCTTTATAAAGGCAATGTTCTGTATTTGGAAATTCGAGAAAGTTGTACCCTAACTTACTGGGTTTCGATTTTTCTCATTTAACCTAAATAACGGAATATTATTTTAAAATCGCAATACGAGTTTTGAATAAAATGCTTACTCTTTGAGATTCGAAGTGTTGTGCCCTAACTTTTCGGGTATGACATCTTGTCACCTCGAGATAAGATTTTTGTAAATAAAGGTGATCTTCGATATTTGGAAGTTCGAGAGATCGTGCCCTAACTTACTGGGTTTCGATTTTCCTCGTTTACCCTAAATAATCGAATATCCTTTTAAAAAAGGGTTAAAATACACGAATTTTAAATAAAAAGAAAGCTCATTCTCAAAATTTCAAGATGTCGTGTCCTAAATTACTGGATGTGACATTTTATTACTTCGAGACGAGAAGGTCTTTAACATTCGAGTATTTTTTTTACAAAAAGAGGGATCGTATTTTAAAGTCTTTCAAGTTTTCAATTCTCGACACTAAGACACTAATTAATCAACTAGGTACTAATTTTTGGGTGTTACGAGGGTACTAATCCTTCCTCGTATGTAACCGAATCCTGGATCCGTTTTTCTGAATTTTGAGAACCAAAATCGTTGTTTAAATAAATCAAATCATTTATTAAAAACAACTACTTTTACAAGGTGACTCGATCACACCTCATCAAAAAGGATTGGTGGTGATTCCCATGTTTGTTTTCGTTTTCAAAATTAAGTCGACCCCGTTTTTCCAAAAAATGGTTTCAATAGCTTGGCGACTCCACTGGGGACAAATAAGAGAGTTTGGTTTTAATATAGGATCCTTACAATGCATTTCATCCATTTTTGTTACGATTTTCGTCATTTTGTTCCTATTTTCGTTACTGCTTTGAGTTTTTTATATATATCTGTCCTCGCATATTGCATTGTATGACCACTTGGTCACACCCTTTTAAGTGGGAGTGAGGAACTATTCCTTCGTGAGGTTTTCACCTCCACATAGGATAGTGGATCACTTTCAGGATACATTCATACCTATTTTTTCGTGAGATTTTCATCTCTGTGTAGCTATAGGGAAATGTATTCCCCTGAATTGAACTCGATCCATATGAGCCTATAATGGGTGAGGATTGAGGAATATGTCAGTTCGGGTACCTTCACTCTAGAACTGAGGCATATATAATGAACCCTAAGAGCCCACCTTAGGTAGAACCACACCAAATCCTAGTGGTCACCCGAATAGGTGTTCTATTTTGTTTATTTATTCTGTGCTGATGCCTTTGATTTTGCTTCGATCACATTGCATTTCATCGTAAGAGATCCTTTCGTTGCATTTTTATTCGTCATTGTTACGATCCTTATCATTGCGGTTTATAATTGTTGTGTTGGTTTGAGTTTAGGCATCTTTCTGCACATTACATTGCATGATCGATCGATTTTACCTTTTTAGGTGGGAGTGAGAAGCTATGCCTTCATGAGGTTTTCACCTCCGCATAGGCTAGTAGACTGCTTCTGAAATACATTCGTACCTATGTCTTCGTGAGATTTTCATCTTCGCATACCCATAGGGAAATGTATTCCCCTGAACTGAACTCGATCCATATGAGCCTATAATGGGTGAAGATTGAGGAATTTGCTGGTTCAGGTACCCTTTCTTTAGAACCACACCCCATATAGCAAGCCTTAAGAGCCCACCCTAGGTAGAGCCACTCCGAACCCCTAGTGGTCATCCGGATAGGTACTCTATTTTGTTTATTTCTCCTGTACTAACATGTTTTCTTTTGTTTTGATTACATTGCATTTTCATCATAGAAATGAGGCATTGAGTCACATTTGATTGCTAAATAGAAAAGCTTGTCATGGAGAATGGATTTCTTGATAAAGTGGAATATAATACGGCCGTCCGAATATGGTCCGAGTAAAAAACAAGAGAAGGCTGATAGTCCATGAAGGAATATACGACTTTACTTCATTATCTGAAGAAGCCAACAAAGATTATTCGAGAGTCGTCATGTCTTAAAGAATCTGACGAGCATCGCGGGGATAAGTGAGCAACGGGCTGCAGTCCATAACATCCTGATATGAAGAAAAAGATCGGTGTCTTCGATTGGAATATGAGGGCAAAGCCGCATATGTAATCTATTTTATGTAAAAAAAATTATTTTCTAGAAAAATTATTCTAATGGAATTGAATCTATAATCAACGCCTCTCTTTCTTTTTGCATTCATCTCATGCATTTGCATTGCATTTCATCACATGCATTAGATTTTCACAAAAGCACCCTAATTAGGTAAAATTATTTTAGCTAACTTAGGAATCGACAAAAGTCTACTGAACTAAGTATCACTACGATACCCGTAGCAAGACAAAAGTAATGGATCAAAGAATGGAAAGATTAGAGCAATTAAAAAGAGATATGGAAGACCAGCTACAGGCACAGATGCAAGAACAACTAGCCAATATTCAACAGGATATGAGGGATCAAATGCTTGAATCCCAAAGAAGCATGATGAGCCAATTGACGCAATTGCTAGTTGGAAGGCTTGAAAAAGGGAAAGACCAGTAGTCAACAGTGAAGACAGTAATGAAGACTCTATTTATCCTTCAGGTTTTACCTCAATAAGTGCCCAGGCCCAACCAAACGCGTATCTACAAGGGGCATCTGTTACTGTCAGGCCCCAACAACATCAGGCCGGTACCTCGGCACCCATGAACTACCCGACAGGCTCAGGTTCCAATCCGAGGAATAGTTTAACCAATCATGTAGTTCCTAATCTAGACGAAATGGCAGAAATATGAAAAGTAAGGGTTGAACTACCAAAACAACTCGAAAATCGATACAAGTGGTTGGAGAAAAAACTTAGAGCAATGGATAATGCTAATTACCATTGCAGGGTTAACGCCAAAGATCTCAGTTTGGTTCTAGATTTAGTACTCTCGCTGAAATTCAAGACTCCAGAATTTGAAAAGTATAATGGGACCAGTTGTCCTGAAGCTCACATCACGATGTTCTGCCGAATAATGACAGGATACGTTGATAACAATCAACTGTTAATTCATTGCTTCCAAGATAGTCTGATTGGGTCAACTGCCAAATGGTACAACCAACTGAGCTGTGCCAAAATTCATTCATGAAAGAACTTGGCACAGGCTTTCATGAAGTAATATAGCCACGTGACAGACATGGTGCCCGATAGGATTACACTGTAGAATATGGAAAAGAAGCAAAGTGAGAGCTTCAGGCAATATGCCCAAAGATGGAGAAAGGTAGCGACGCAAGTCCAGCCACCTCTTCTGGAGAAAGCAACTACGATGCTTTTTGTCAACGCTCTAAAAGCCCCGTTCATTGCCCATATGTTGGGAAGCGTTACCATGAGCTTATCAGATATAGTAATGTCCGGCGAGATAATTGAAAACAAAATCAGGAGCGTGAAGATAGACGCAGGAGAAAGCGCTAAGAGGTCAACCGTAAAGAGAAATGAAAATGAAGTGAATAGTACGAGCAAAAGGTATTCCAAATTGGTCAATGTAGGCCAGCCGAGAACTGTAACCACTAGCTATCAAGGCTCTTCAAGACAGGAATCTAACTCGAGGCCAAATACAGAAAGGCTCCGATTTACACCCATCCCGATGTCATATAAAGAGTTGTATCAGAATCTTTTTGATGTGCATGTGGTGTCTCCGTTCTACTCGAAACCTGTGCAACCTCCGTTCTCAAAATGGTATAAAGAGAATGCTCAATGTGAGTACAACACGGGAATAACGGGACACTCAATCGAAAATTATACTACATTTAAAAAGTTGGTCGAGAGGTTAATTGAAATGAGAATTGTGAAGTTTGATGATTCCTCAGAACCTAATTACTCTGACAACGCAGTAAATGCGATATTTGAAAGTGGGGGCAAAAGAGTTGCGATGCCTTGAACAAGTCAAAAGCGTGGAAGGAATATGGGGGCAATGGATAGGAAATAGATCCTACTTTACAAAAGAGCAATGGATATCGCGAACCTAAGAGAAGAGAAAGAGGTGAAGATCGGAGCCTATATCACCACAGAGACAAAAGTGAGACAGCATTGAGTTGTTTCAAGAATTCAAAGATATTTTCACACGATTGTATCAAGATACGCCTGGGCTACTAAGGCGTGAGGATGCTACAGAATGGTCGAACAACATATGCTAATGGTTCTACGATAGCCAGACAAATCATGAGATTTGGGTTCTGCTGGTCCATCGTAGAAAGGAATTACATCAGTATGTCGTAAATGCCAAATTTATGGAGACAAGATTCATGTGTCCCTTCATTTCTTCACAAACTTTCTCTTTGTGGGGCATGGATGTTATGAGGCTGATCTCGTCAAAAGCTTCTGACCAACACTAACTCATCCTTGTAGTCGTCGATTACTCACTAAGAGGGTGAATGTGGCTTCATATGCCAATGTTACAAGGTCGACAGTTATCAAATTAAAAAAAAACAAAAAATAAGGTAAAGAGATCAAGTGCTGACAAAAAAAAAATACCAAAAAAAGGATCATGTCTAACAATGCACAACCTCATAATGTCAAAAGTTTGTAGTCTATTCAAAGATCAGACGCCATATCACAGTGCAGCAAAGGCAACAAAAAAATCGTGGAAGATAATCAAGACTGGTAAATATTGGCATAAGAAGTCACCATTTACTCTCTATGCATATCGAACGTCGACCAAGACCTTCATCAGGGCAACACCTTTCTCACTGATTTATGGATTGGAAACAGTTTTGCCCATTGAAGTCGAGATTCCTTCTCTCCAAGCTTCAATTGAGTCAAGAATTGGATGAAGCAGAGTGGGTCCAATTTTAATATGATCAAGTGAACCTGATTGAAGAAAAGAGTTTGAAAGTACCCATAATGGTCAAATGTATCAAGTTTATGGCAAGAAAGCTTGTCCCAGAAAATTCCATGAGAAAGACTTAGTTTTGAAAAGGATCCTTAATATACGAAAGGACTTCAGAGGAAAGCGAATGTCAAGCTGGGAAGGACCTTATGTAGTAAAGAAGGCCTATTCTGGAGGAGCGTTAAGATGGGTGGCAAATATTTGCCCAATCCGGTGAATTCAAATCCAGTCAAGATGTATTCTACCTAAAAGGGGAGAGGCCAAAGTGAAAACCTGTAAAGGACGCAAAAAAAAAAAAAGAAGAAAAAGAAAAAGGAGAGGCCAAGGCGAAAACCAGCAAAAGGTGCTTTGAGACCAAAGGAGATTTGAGTTGAAAACCCGTAAAGGGCAATTCAAATTTTGATCGAAGGTGGGGCATGCGGTAGTTTTGCGATACCTGAATTAACAAAGAGGAGAGATGTTACATCTTAGGGTATCAACAACAGTACTCTAGATCCCCTAAACACATATTGAGCTAAAAAAAAAAGGGTCCTCAAGAAGTTCATACAGAGATACTTATGTGGAAATATCTGGGGTACCTATTTTCCTTTTATTCACTTCGTATTCCAACAATATTTGCTTTCTGTGATTAATCTATTCCTTTCAAATTTTGTTTCTGATGAATTTCAGTTCTGTCCATTGTTACGACCTTTTTCAAGCATTTTGCATTAAAATAACGATTAATGGACTAATGACACTTTCACAAAAGGAGTTCTGCAAATTACTCCGAAAGTTTCTACATAGTACAAGAACCTAAAATAGGACTGTTATTTAGAACTAACCAAACCTAAGGATTGGAAACATTTGAGAAAGAAGAGTTTAAATTGGGACTACCTCTTCGGGTTTTCTGTCCAAGATCTAAGCTAAACAAGAAGACAAGATATTGTTTCATTGATAGAACCTTGATGAACAAAGAGCAATGGCAACCCAAGCATTAAAAAGGGATCATTCTCATAACATGCTGCACTCATTTATAGATCATTCATAACACATCTAGTTAGGAGTATTTAATTCATTTCAGTCATAGCATCCTACTCATTTGGCATAAGCATAAGTACATAAAATCAATTCTACAGATCATGCCCCTAGAGGACGGTGTAGCAACATCGGTGAATTTATAGATCTTATCTCCCTAAGCAGTAGTGAAGTAGATCAAAAATGGCGAATCTTATCTCCCTAAGCAGTAGTGGAGCAGATTCAAGCCACCATCCTATCTCCCTAAGCAGTAGTGGAGTAGATCGAAGACGGTGAGCCTTAACCTCTTAAGCAGTTGGGAAACAGACTGAAGATTACAGACCTTATCTCCCTAAACAGTAGTGCAGCAGATCGAAGACGACGAGCCTTAACCCCTTAAATAGTAGGGAAACAAGCTGAAGATTACAGATCTCATCTCTCTAAGCAGTAATGGAGTAGATCAAAGACGGTGAGCCTTAACCACCTAAGCAGTAGGGAAACAGGCTGAAGATTACGGATCTTATCTCCATAAGCAGTAGTGGAGAGATCGAAGACGACGAGCTTTAACCCCCTAAGTAGTAGGGAAACAGGGTAAAGATTACAGATCTTATCTCCCTAAGCAGTAGTGGAGCGGATCGAAGACGACGAGCCTTAACCTCCTAAGCAAAAGGGAAACAGGCTGAAGATTACAGATCTTATCTCCTTAAGCAGTAGTGGAGTAGATCGAAAACGATGAGCCTTAACCCCCTAAGTAGTTGGGAAACAGGCTGCAGATTACAGATCTTATCTCCCTAAGCAGTAGTGGAACGGATTGAAGACGACGAGCCTTAACCCCCTAAGTAGTAGGGAAACAGGCTGAAGATTACATATCTTATCTCCCTAAGCAGTAGTGGGGTAGATCGACGACGGTGAGCCTTAACCCCCTAAGCAGTAGGGCAACAGGCTGGAAATTACAAATCTTATCTCCCTAAGCAGTTGTGGAGTAGATCGAAGACAATGAGTCTTAATCCCCTAAGCAGTAGGGCAACAAGATGAAGATTACAAATCTTATTTCCCTGAAGTTTTAGTGGAACATATTAAAGCTATGAATAAACAGATCTTATCTATCTGAAGTTGCAGTAGAGCAGATCAAAACAAACCTTACCTCTCTGAAGTTACAGAGGAGCAGTTGAAGTCACTAGTCTTATCTCCCTGAAGATGCAGTGGAGCAGACTGAAAACAGCAAATCTTATTTCCCTGAAGTTGCAGTAGAATAGATTGAAGCTATAAATAAATAAATCTTATCTCTCTGAAGTTACAGTAGAGCAGATCAAAACAAACCTTATCTCCCTGAAGTTGCAGAGGAGCAGGTTGAAGTCACTAGTTTTATCTCCCTGAAGTTGCAGTGGAGCAGACTGAAGATAGCAAACCTTATTTCCCTGAAGTTGCAGTGGAACAGATTAAAGCTATAAATAAACAGATCTTATCTCTCTGAAGTTGCTATAGAGCAGATCATAACAAACTTTATCTTCCTAAAGTTGCAGTGGAGCAGGATGAAAACTACAAACCTTATTTGTGTAAAGATTGCGGTGGAGTGGATCGAAGCAACAAGTTTTGGTGGACTGGAACGGGGCATCCTGAAGAATAGGAGCACCAAAAAAGTCAAGACTCGGCGCGACCTGGCAAAATTGGTCTTTCTTGAAAGTCTTTGCTCCGTTCTCGTTACACGAAACGAGTAAAGAGGGGCAGCTATTTAGTCCAATTTTGGCCCGGGCCAAAACAAAGGCCAAATCAATCCAAAACCCTAAACTAAACCCAATCCCAATTAAACAAACTAAGCCCAACCTACCCTAACCCAAACAAAATTGACCCAAACCCACACATAGGCCCAAATTTTTTACCCAACTAGCCAGATTTAGGGTTTCAAAAAAGCTAAAACCTTAATCAACCTCTAGCGTCACCGACGTCACATCATCAGCGCAAGTGGCGCACCTGCCCACTGCCTCCCTAGTTGCCATTACCATTTACCTGGAAAAGAGAAGAGTAGAACAATTATTAAACAAGTTGTAAATGGCTATAAAAGCCATCTAAGAAACCATTGTAGCGTTGATTTCTACTTCAACAAATAAATGAAATAGAAAAAAAGAGATTCAAATATCAAACTACAGGTCCACAAAATAGATTAGGAAAAAAAACCAAAGGTTACTGTTATTTATTTTTTTTCTTTTTTTTCTTTTTATTTTATTTTATTTCTTTTCTTTTCGAATCTATTTATACATGTTTTTTCTATTTTATCTTTTAAAAATGGTGGCCGGTGCGGCGGACGACATCGGTCCGATGATCGGACCATGGCCGGAGGGGGATGGGTTGAGAGAGTGAGGGGAGAGCTTTTCAGTTTTTGTTTTAAAGAAAGGGGTAAATTATTTTTTTTAAAAAAAAAATTGGCCTTTTATAGCTTGAAGAAAACGACGTAGTTTCTCTTGGGGTTTTAGCGCCCAAAATGACGTCGTTTGCATGGCGACCAGCGAACCGGCTCGTCCGCCCGAAGGTCTGCATGTTTTTAAGCGGAAGGGTTATTTGCGCTTTTGGCCCTTTCGCTTTTTTATGGTTTTGCAATGCAATTTTTTATATTTTTTAATTTTTGCCCCATGATTTTATTTTGATTACAATCTGGTCCTCTAACCATTTGAGGAGTGGACATTAGAACAGCGTCGTTTTGGGGATAGGACATAATTGCGCAACCAGTCCCTCTTTTGTGGTGTGCGTTTCAATTTGATCCTCCCTGCTACTGCGCATTTTGGAGGTCGGGGTTATTCCCCATTTTAGTCCCTCCTTATTATTCGCATGTTCGATTCGGTCCTTTTCTTTTATTTTTTATTTCAAATTGGCCTCGAACTTTTGTTTTAAGTTCAATTTAGTCCCTTTTTGGTTATTTTTGCTATTATTATTAAATTCATTAATTCAATATTACTACTACTATTATTATTACTATTGTATTATTATTACTACTACTATTAGTATTATTTTTATAACTATTATTTTATTGCTATTACTACTATTTTATTATATTATTATTACTATTATATTATTATTATGTTTTTTACCTATTACTTTTTAAATACACTCATTTTATTTTATTCCTTACTCACATTATATATTATTTATTTATATATCTTTTATATCATTTCAAACTTTAAAGTATTTATTACTTGTATTATTACCATTAATATTATAATCATTATGTTACTATCATTTTTAAAATAGTTTTACATAATATTCATTTATTTACTACTAGTTGTTTTTTAATTTCAAATATTTTTTTAGCTTATTTATTATTTCCTTTTATTTTAGCTTATTCGTTTTATTCTTTTATTTAATTTTTCTTTTATCATTATCGTTCACATTCGCGTCTATGTTTATTCTGTTATGCCTGTCAATATCGAAATTTGTATTTGTTTATGTATTCTTTATTATTTCATTTTATTACAAACTTATGTTATATTAATCTTTACCCGACCTAAAATTGATTCCTTTATAAAGTTAATGTTCCGTATTTGGAAATTCGAGAAAGTCGTACCCTAAATTTTTGGGTTTCGATTTTTTCTCATTTAACCTAAATAACGAAATATTCTTTTAAAACCGCAATACGAGTTTTGAATAAAATGCTTACTCTCTGAGATTCGAGGTGTTGTGCCCTAACTTATCGGGTATGACATCTTGTCACCTCGAGATAAGATTTTTGTAAATAAAGGTGATCTTCGGTATTTGGAAGTTCGAGAGATCGTGCCCTAACTTGCTGGGTTCTGATTTTTCTCGTTTACCCTAAATAATCGAATATCCTTTTAAAAAAGGGGGTTAAAATACATGAATTTTAAATAAAAGGCAAGCTCGTTCTCAAAAGTTCAAGATGTTGTGTCCTAACTTACTGGATGTGACATTTTATTACTTCAAGACGAGAAGGTCTTTAACATTCGAGATTTTTTTTACAAAAAAAGGGATCGTATTTTAAAGTCTTTCAATTTTTCAATTCTCGACACTAAGACACTAATTAATCAACTAGGTACCAATTTTTGGGCGTTACGAGGGTGCTAATCCTTCCTTGTACGTAACCGACTCCCGAATCTATTTTTCTGAATTTCGCGGACCAAAATTGTTGTTTAAATAAATCAAATCATTTATTAAAAATAACCACTTTTACGAGGTAACCCGGTCACACCTCATCAAAAAGGATTGGTGGCGAGTCCCATGTTTGTTTTCGCTCTCAAAATCAAGTCGACCCTACTTTTCCAAAAAAATGGTTTCGACAATAAATATTTGTTCTTATTCTTAATTGTGACTTTTAATCCTTACTTTAATATTCCAGGATATTAATTCAGGTTTTTGATGTGCTTATTCAGTGGAGGAAAAGTCCCTGTTTAAGAGTAGATCATTCGTAATTAAGCGGAGTTGCATGCAATCCTATAGATAGGACGACATAAATATGTCGCATTAGAGTCAAATCTAATAAGGGAATCCATAGATCGAGTTAATACGACAATAGGGGTTTTAATTAGAAAGAGATTTCGATTAATCAACCTAGAGTCAGTTGTTTTTAGTCTCGAAAGGGATATTAACATAAATCAGGGATTTCTACAGAATAAGTCAAGGGAATAAATCGTCTAAGTCAAAGGTAATAAGTGAAGTCTAGGTGGATTCTTCCTGGGGTATTGTCTTTTCCATTAGTTTTCATAAAGTATTATCCAACTTTAATCTCTGTCGTTACTTTAGTTAATAGTTAATTAAGTCTTAGATAAAACATTCCCTAAATTTTTAGGCTAGATAGTAAAAAGATAAGTAATTACTAATACTTTTAGTCTTTGTGGATACGATATTCCCGGTCTCACCATAACTATACTATAATTCAATAGGTGCGCTTGCCTTAAGTCAAATTTTTAGTTAGTTTCACGACCATCAATCACCATGGTTGCAAGTAATGAGAAGATTGTGTTCAATATGTTATTGAACTGCATGGATCGTAATCTCATGTTATATCCAACCAAAATAAGTGTATAAGGAACTCAAAATTGCAGTACATGGAACTTACCCATCCAGCATTTGTTTTAATGGGTCCATAACCGTCGTAAGTTGTGTTCATTGCAAAGTATTGAGGAATCGAAAGCCCGAAGAAGAGAGAGAGGCCCAACACATAGATGTTTCTCTTAGAATTATTGTTTGCAAATTGGATGGATGTGATCTCGGAAGTAATTGGCATCAAGATGGAAATTATAAATTAAATAAACAATACGATATCAGATACATAATAAAATACAGTATATGGCGGAAAATATTGGCAATGGAATAGATGCAAATAGTGCTCCATATTTCCCTGAAAGAATATAGGATAATGCAGCAATCAAGAATGAACATGATGCAAATAGACCAAAATACTTAAGAACCAAGCACAGGAAACAAACCAAATATGGAGAAAAATATCATGAAATCCAATATACGTAAATCCAAGAAAGCTGACATTTTTGCTGCAATGTCATTTGGAGTGCTGCCTATCAGTAAAAGTTTCTTAGAACTAATAACTACTCTAAATAGAATATAACTTCTCTTTAAAAAAATAAACGGATGCTTCCTTTCACAGATGCAGATGTACCAACAAGAGAACCGAAAAGCCCTTTAAGCAGCATTTCAATATCCTGCATTTAAATTAAAAGTATTTCAAGCAGCATTCCAATAGACTAGAATTGGTTATTCTAGAGAAATTATCGATGAATAAGTTGTGAAAGTGATCGCGTGATTCGTAACAAGTAATAAATATTTATAATTAAGATCGAACCTAGACTAACTATTATCATGACGAAAAGGCAAGCGCACCTATCGAACAATAGTATAGTAACGGCAAGACCGGGATATCGTACCCAAGGGAACCAAAAGTACTAGTAATAACTATTTTTTTATTATCTAGACTAGGAATAAAAGGGTTTATTTATTAAACTAATTATCTAAACTAATTAACTGATTTAATTAAAGCAAAGAGAAAATTGGGAAAAAGACTTGAAGAAAAGCAATTGATAAAGACGACACCCAAGGAGGAATCCACCTAGAATTCACTTGTTATCTGAGTCTGAACCGGACGATTTATTCACTTGACTTGATCCGTAGAGATCCCTAAGTTAAGTTATTATCCCTATTCAAGACTAATAACGTCTAATCCCTAGATTGAATAACCGAGACTTTTCTCTAATTAACACTCTAGAGTTACATTAACTCGATCTATGGATCCCCTTATTAGGTTTCACCCTAATCTGACAAAATCTCGTAACCCTATTTCTAGGCGTTTGATCAACTCCGCTTAATTATACCAAATCTACTCTTAGGCAGGGTCTATTCCTCTTCTGTATAAGCACATAAAATTATGAATTAATATCTGGAATACTAACTCAAGTATTAAGAATACATAATTAAGAACAAATCAAGTATTTATCATACAGTTCAGATAATAATAACAAGATCCATCATAGGTTTTATCCCCCTTAGGTATCTAAGGGGTTTAGTTCATAATAAAATAAGAGTACATCTCAAAAGTATGAAAATAACAAAACATAAAGAAAACTCTAAAACCCCTGAAGGAATTCTAAGAGAGATCTTCAGTCTTGGAGTAGCTCTGGCTTTTGAGATGGATCGTCTGGCTTTCTTCAAGTAATTCTTGGCGTGTGGTTCTGTATTCTAGAAAAGTTCTGGAAAGAGCGGCCTCTTTCTAGGTCACACTTAGGGTGTTTATATAGGTTTTGGATTGGCTTTCTTCCTCCCTAAGTACCCTTTTTCCGTGTAAAATACAACTCTTTGAAAAGGGACACGCCCGTGTGACGTTATTACCAGGCTATATTCGATCCGTTGAATTTCACACGGCCGTGTGGGCTCAATGGCCAGGCTCTGTGAATCGTGAAAACCTTGGTCGACACCCCCGAAAGCCACGGGCGTATGAGATGCCCATGTGGCAAGGCTTAGGCTGTGTCATGTTCTCAAATTGGTCTATTTTTGTCCCTTTTTAACTCGTTTTTGCCTCCTTTCGACTTTTGGTGCTCTCTTAAGTACAAAACATGAAAGAATCGGATTAAGAGCATCAAAATCCACAAATCTAGTAATAAACATCCATAAATATGCTAAGTATTTGGGGTATAGATATGTATAATTTGACGTTTATCAAATACCCCCACACTTAAGCATTTGCTTGTCCTTAAGCAAAATTCTCATTTACTGCTAGAATTCATCCTTCTCAATCACATAATTATTACTGATAATGCTACAAGTTATTCCACAAAAAATCATACAGTGAGAATTCAACTATAGGGGCATTAAAAGCCTCAAACAATCTAAATCGAATACTTTGACAACAAAATTTTAGGTAATCTCCTTCCTTCAAGTAATTAACTTTAGTCCTAAATATACAAGAGATGACATCCTCACTAAAGATTCACTCAAATCAATCACAGTGTTTAAGGTTCAAGATTAGGCACTCAATTGTCTAACATGAAAAGTTATTACCATAGGCTTGCATGAAAATTACATCTCCACCACTTGTAAATGATATGATACACTAATCAAAAGGTCTTTGCATGGTTGTAATGGGGTTTAGGTTGCAAGTATGGATACAAGCTGAAGAGAAAAGGGTTAGAATCGAGATAATTTCAATATAGTCCCCCACTATCAAAAACTTAATTACTGAACCACAAACAAATATCTAGAACTATTTTACATGAGTTCATGACAAATTTAGCTTGCTGAGAATTACAATATAATATTGAGTTTTTTTTAAGAACAAATCAAGTCAATACAATATGGAAATCAGATTTTATGATTCAGTAACAAAAAATGGTGAACATAGTGAGGTAACAATATTAAATTTAATCTCGATAAAAAGGGTCAAACTAAGTAAGAGGATTTCAACAATAATGAGTTAATGGGTTAATGATGAGGGTTAATCAAAGAAAAGGGTTAGTAGGCTCAAAAGGGGTTCACTAAGGGTTTAATTATGTGGGAAGGCTTTTTATGAAGTAAATGGGTTAAATCCTAAGTGCCTTTATCATCTCAGTATATCAAATCATACGTGTGATCTCGACATGTATAATCGAAGCAAGTTCTAGAATAACAGTTCAAAAATTTGGGTTTTTGATGCCATTCCTGTATACTTAATATTTCAAGATAATACCTCAATTTAGGAAAATAATCTAAAAAATTTTAGTTATTGAAATATCAACTTATCATGCTCGATTCTTTAAGGTCCTATAATCAAATAATCATGCATAATTCCCATAGTCTAATTCATGACATACCAACAATAATTGTAGATCAATCAGAATTTATTCGATCAAGATTATGAGAAAATCACTTAAGCATAAGACCAACTTCAGGGATTTGAGAATAATACAAAAAGTTAGGTTTCATGTTCACCCCCCACACTTAAGATGTACATTGCCCTCAATGTACAAAGATAGATTACTCAAAATAAAGAAAATCATAAGAGGAAAGGAGGTCAAACTCTCTGTTATATGGATGTGGAGCTTGATTCTGAGGCTGGAGTGTTTGGGAAAAGTAGTAACTACCATTGTTCTTGGCTAGATGAAGAAATTGGGTCGTTGAACATGGCACTCGTGAGGTATTGTTTCTCATTTGTTTCCTCATTCCGTAAAATATTCCTAGCAGCTTTGCTTGAAAGTCTGTAGAATCATGAATAGCTTATTAAGAGTTGGTGTGGAAGGGAGCGTAGTGGAATTACTTGTTAAAAATACTAGAAAATGGAAAAAGTAAAATTTACTAATATAGATATATCTTTCAAAATAAAATAATAATAAAATTGAAATGAAAATAAAAATTAAAAGAAAATAAAAATAAAATAAAATAAAAATAAGACTAAATAAATAAAAAAATAGGAGGATTTAATGATCCTTGCCGGTGGGGCCCTCAGGTAGTGGTGCTGGAGTAGCGATGTGGAAGTGCTGGCACAGCTGCTGCATCATGGCCTGCATGTCATCCATCTGTCTCTCACGTCGCCGATCTCACTCATGAATCATCTCGAACTGTGTAGTGCAATACTACTCGAAATGGGCGAGTCAGTCGGAAAGGTGTGCCAATGAAGCAGCCACATAAGCTGGTCGTTCCCTAGGTGGCGTGGTAGAAGGCTCCTTATGCTGTGGGGGAACATCATCAGGGATGTCCTCGAGATCCTCTTCGTCAATGGCGTACGAGAGACGGTACTGAGGAGGATCGGTCCCACGTCGGCGCTCGATTATCCTCATGTGTAACATAGTCGTGATGCCTTGTGGGGACATCTGACCTATCAGGGTAAGCGCTGATGAATGCGCCGCGGTGTTGAGGAGACCGAAGTGTCTGGCAAGGGGCGTCACGTAGGGGCTGATGGAGATCACTCCCTTCCTATGCTGCTCGGTCTAATGGCGTATGGTGAAAGCAATAAAGTAGGCTAAGTCGATCACGTGTGCATTCGCCATGCACCATAAATAGTAGGCGTCGTGGGAGTTGACGACCTCGATGCTCTCTCTCCTCCCGATCAAGGTGTATGCCAATATGGCATGGAGATATCGTAGGGAAGGGGGGAGAGCTGAGGCCTTCGAGCGGCTGGGGTCGTAGTTGGAAGAGAGTGGTGCCAAAGCCTTCCAGCACAAGGAGGGGGAGATGTGGATGTTGCGTGGTAGTACATTCATGTCCTCCTCCTCTATAAAGTCATCGGTGTAAAGTCCCAGAGCAACTCCAAACTCTGGGATACTCATCGAACGAACTAGACTGCCTAATCGGAAGTGAATGGTATCGGGGTCGTCATTGTTCGTCATCACCACCTGTAAATGAAAAGTAGAGCAAAATTCTAAGGTTAGCTCTAAATAAGTGGGCTCGGTGATAGTGAAGAACCGTTCTCATTGGTCTGTGGACAGGAGGGCGTGGATGGCATCAGCGAGCTAGACTTGCTCTAGGCAGCCCAGTCGATGCAGCAACCTGTGGTGATGGGTCGTGTGCGTAGTATTTGAAGCTTGTGGAAAGTCAAGGAACGGGTACCAAACTTCGGCTGTAGTACGCATCGAGGAAGAACCAGTCCCCTACGTCTCTTTGAGGATGGGACCGCGGCCTTTTTTCCTCTCGATGACGACATAATGTACCTGAAAATATATGAGCAGTGATGGAATCTACGATACATCAGTAGTTAAGCAAGAGGCCCAAAACTAGTATATGCTATTTAACGGCTTAAATAATTCAAATATAGAAAAAGTTAAAGTAAATTCCTAACTTGTCTAAAGCAAAACGTACAATATCTATGTAAAGCATGTAGAATACTAATGTAGCAATACAAATTGGAAAAATAAAGTTGAAAAAGTGAACCAATGACTGTTGTATGGCGGCGCACGGGCGTGTGATGGCGATCACAGGCGTGTGACGCGGAGAGGAAGCCATGTGGAGGAAAAATAGAGGGTATAGAGAAGGGAAAGAGGGGATTAATGCAAGGGGAATGGATTTCAGGGTGGTTTGAAGGTTGGAGACATGAGAATCTTGGGGATGGTAGCCGAAATAAAGATTAAAGAGTGGGGAGGAGGTGTTTTCAGCTAGGGTATTGAAAAGGGGAAGAAGATGAACAGTGG
Organism: Gossypium arboreum; assembly: GCF_025698485.1. NCBI lineage: Eukaryota > Viridiplantae > Streptophyta > Magnoliopsida > Malvales > Malvaceae > Gossypium > Gossypium arboreum. The sequence continues at coordinate 25,404,154 of NC_069074.1, read as the reverse complement.
TCTGTTTATATAAGAGAGGGTCACACGGCCTTGGGCCACGCCCGTGTACTTTAAGTGTGAGCCCATTTTTTTCAAATTTTTCAATTTAGGTCGTACCCGGCTACTGTCCCACGCCCTTGTGTCTTGGGCGTGTGTGGCACACGGCCATGTCCCACGCCCGTGTGTCTTGGGCGTGTGTGGTACACGGCCATGCCTAGCTTTGTTCGTTTCTTCCACGCCCGTGTATTGTTGTACACGGCTGATTGGCACGAGCGTGCTGCACGCCAGTGTCGAAAAAACAGAATCGAGCCTTGTCCCTGGCATACCCATGGGTTTTCATTCCCACACCCGTGTGTTCCTATCAAGTTCACCCACGGCCATGTCGCACGGCCGTGGGGATTTATCACACCCCGTGTTTTGGGGAAATCATGTCCTGCTTCAACAAGGCCGTATCGCACGATCGTGTCTCTTTCCCTGTTTGGCCACGGCTTTAGGCATGCCTGTGTGTCTGGCCGTGTGTGCTAAAAACTTTGCAATTCAAAGATTTGAGTTAATTGACTCGAAGTTTGAGAAAATAAAAATAAAGAAATCAAAATATGTTAGTGCTCGGGTTGCCTCCCGAGAAACACTTATTTATAGTCTAAGCTCGACTCACCTCTCCGTTGAATGATCATGGTGGTTCGAGGAGTTCATACTCTTCATTTCTAGTGTCAATTTTAAAATAAGGTTTTAAATGGGTGTTGTTTACCTTAAAAGTTCCGAACTTAGGATGACTCACCTCCACTGTACCAAATGGAAAAATACTAAGTACCGTAAGAGGGATTTCCTTATTTGGTGTGGTAGTAACAAGGTGAGGATCGACGGCATCTAGTAAGACTGTATCGTCGACCTGAAGTTGATTAGGAGAGGTATCGGGCTTGTGTTTGTGTAGTTTCAATTTATCATGTGTTCTCAGTTTGTGTTCTCGCCATTCGTCTAGCTCCTCTATACGTAGCTTCGTTCTTCGTGGACGTCTTTGTTCTCTTCATGATAGTAGCAGACTGTCTTTATTGTCTTTGTTCGAGGAAGTTCCTACAAGGACGATTGAATATTAGTTTTATCATTGACAATTTTTATAGCATTATCTTGAGTCTTAGAGGTTTTGACTGAGTCACGTGCTTGAAGTGTTACTGCATCGTCACCTGCACGAAGTGTTAGCTCTCCTGTGCCTACATTAATAATGGTTCTGGCAGTTGCTAAAAATGGTTATCCTAAAATTAGAGGTTCCTCGTTATCCTCATCCATATCTAAGACAACGAAGTCTAATAGGTAAATAAATTTATCAATTGTAACGAGAATGTCTTCAATAATACCCTTAGGAAATCTAACTGTTTTGTCAGCCAATTGTATGCTCATCCTAGTATGTTTGGGTTTACCGAGACCTAGTCGTTTAAACATTTTATATGACATAACATTTATACTTGCCCCTAGATCAGCTAAAGCATTATTCACAAATAAACTACCAATTAAACAAGGAATTGAAAAACTCCCTGGATCTTTCAATTTGTTAAGTAGTTCATTTTTTAGAATAGCTGAGCAGACTGCATTGAGTTCCACATATGATGTAGCATCTAATTTCCTTTCATTGCTCAGAAGTTCCTTTAAGAATTTTGCTGAGTTGGGCATCTGCGAAAGAACTTCAATAAAGGGTAAGTTAATATGTAATTTCTTTAAGAGTTTGACAAACTTACCGAATTGTTCTTCTATTCTGTCTTTCGTCATCGCTTTAGGATATGACACATGAGATTCATGATTTGTACTGACCTGCTTGGGATCATTATTGTTTACCTTTTCTTGTCATTTGTTCATCACGTTGGCTTGCTGTATTTTTGGTTGGGGTGTAATGAATCCTTCCTTGTCTTGAGTGCTAATTGCATTGAGGTGTTCCCTCGGATTAGGTTCAGTATTACTTGGTAGGCTACCTTGTGGTCGTTCGGAGATTAGTTTGGACAACTGGCCTATCTGAGTTTCGAGTCCTTGGATCGATGCTTGTTGATTCTTAAGTGCTATCTCGGTATTTTGGAAACGGGTTTCTGACACCGAGATGAATTTAGAAAGCATCTCTTCATGGTTTGGTTTTTTCTCCTGTTGTAAGGTGGCTGTTGAAAACCCTGAGGATTTTGTGGCTTTTGATTCCCTTGACCTCCCCAGGAAAAATTGGGGTGGTTCCTCCAACCTACATTATAAGTATTACTGTATGGGTTATTTTGAGATCTAAAGTTATTATTACCTATATAATTGACTTGTTCCTCTTCGGTTGTGGGATTGAAGGATTCATATTCTGTATGCACACCTCCTCCGCTTGAGTCACACCTCATTACTGGATGTACCTGTATAGAACCAAGAAAACTATCAATCTTTTTATTGAGAAGTTCTACCTGATTAGAGAGCATGATGACTGAATCGATGTTATAGATGCCGGCTGTTTTCGTTGGCTTTGTCCTCATAACTTGCCACTGATAGTTGTCCAGTGACATCTCCTTTATGAATTCATAGGCATCTTCTGATGTTTTATTGTTGATGGTTCTGCCAGCAGCTGCGTCAATCATTTGTCTTGTCGAGAGATTCACACCATTGTAGAACGTTTGAACTTGTAGCCAGAGCGATAACCCATGGTGAGGACACCTTCTTAGTAAGTCCTTGCATCTCTCACATGCATCGTAAAGTGTTTCTAAATCCATCTGCACAAAAGAAGAGATATCATTACGCAATTTAGCTGTTTTAGCCGGCGGAAAATATTTTAGTAAAAACTTCTTGGTCATTTGTTCCCAAGTAGTGATAGACCCTCGTGGTAACGAGTTCAACCACTGTTTAGCTTTGTTTCTCAGTGAAAAGGGAAATAACCGAAGATGAATGGCATCATCAGAAACACCATTGATTTTGAATGTATCGCAAAATTCAAGAAAATTTGCCAAGTGCATGTTGGGATCATCATCCTGCAAACCATCAAACTGAACAAACTGATGTATCATCTGAATTGTGTTAGGTTTTAGTTCGAAATTATTCGCAGCAATAGCAGGTCTAACTATACTAGACTCAGTTTCTGTTAAAGAAGGTTTAGCATAATCATCATAGTACGTGGAGCAGGATTTTGATTAGCTGCAATTGCCGGAGGCAGCTGATCACCTGGGTTTTCAGCCATCTTGTAGGTTGGGTTTTGAGTATCGTTTTCTCAATCGTTTTCCGTATAGCGTAAACTACGCCTTATTTCCCTTTGATTTTTACGAATTGTACAATCGATATCTTCGTCAAAGAGTACTGGTCCTGACAGGTTTCTTCTAGTCATAAACTATAAAAACCTGCCAAGAGAGAGAAAAAAGTAAATTAATAAAAAATAAAATAAAATAAAATTGCAAGAAAAATAAATGGCTAAAGTAATAAAAATTTAGTGTTCCTAATATTTCAGATCCCCGGCGACGGCGCTAAAAACTTGATCGCGTGATTCGTAACAAGTAATAAATATTTATAATTAAGATCGAACCTAGACTAATTATTATCACGACAAAAAGGGAAGCGCACCTATCAAACAATAGTATAGTAACGGCAAGACCAGGATATCGTACCCAAGGGAACCAAAAGTACTAGTAATAACTATCTTTTTCTTATCTAACCTAGGAATAAAAGGGTTTGTTTATTAAACTAATTATCTAAACTAATTAACTGATTTAATTAAAGCAAAGAGAAAATTGGGAAAAATACTTGACGAAAAGCAATTGATAAAGACGACACCCAAGGAGGAATCTACCTAGATTTCACTTGTTATCTGACTCTGAGCCGGACGATTTATTCACTTAACTTGTTCCGTAGAGATCCCTAAGTTAAGTTATTATCACTATTCAAGACTAATAACGTCTAATCCCTAGATCGAATAACTGAGACTTTTCTCTAATTAACACTCTAGGGTTGCATTAACTCGATCTATGGATCCCCTTATTAGGTTTCACCCTAATCCAGCAAAATCCCGTAACCCTATTTCTAGGCGTTCGATCAACTTCGCTTAATTATACCAAATCTACTCTTAGGCAGGGTCTATTCCTCCTCTGCATAAGCACATCAAATCATGAATTAATACCCGGAATATTAACTCAAGTATTAAGAACACATAATTAAGAACAAATCAAGTATTTATCATACAGTTCAAATAATAATAACAAGATCCATCATAGGTTTTATCCCCCTTAGGCATCTAAGGGGTTTAGTTCATAATAAAATAGGAGTACATCTCAAAAGTATGAAAATAACAAAACATAAAGAAAACTCTAAAACCTCTGAAGGAATTCTGAGAGAGATCTTTAGTCTTGGAGTAGCTCCGGCTTTTGAGATGGATCATCTAACTTTCTTCAAGTAATTCCTAGCGTGTGGTTCTGTATTCCAGAAAAGTTCTAGAAAGAGTGGCCTCTTTCTAGGTCACACTTAGGGTGTTTATATAGGCTTTGGATTGGCTTTCTTCTGGCCTAAGTACCATTTTCTGTGTAAAATACAACTCTTTGAAAAAGGGACACGCCCGTGTGATGTGATTACCAGGACGTGTTCGATCCATTGAAATGCAAACGGCCGGATGGGCTCAATGGCCAGGCTGTGTGAATCTTGAAAACCTTGGTCGACACCCCCGAAGGCCACGGACGTTTGAGATGCCCGTATGGTAAGGCTTAGGTCGTGTCATCTTCTCGATTTGGTCCTTTTTTATCCCTTTTTAGCTTTTTTTTTTCTCCTTTCGACTCTTGGTGCTCTCATGAGTACAAAACATGAAATAACCGAATTAAGAGCACTAAAATCCACAAATCTAGTAATAAACATCCATAAATATGCTAAGTATTTGGGGTATAGATATGTATAATTTGGCGTTTATTAGAAAGCAATCAAGGAAGAACCTGTAAGACAATACTGCTGTTGAGTACGTGTGCAGGAGGGGCTATTGCACAAAAAAGTCAAGCTGCTGTGAAAAGTGTTCCTGTTGACTGTTGTGCAAGTCATATAGTAAAGGTATGTTAGTATATAACTTCTTGCTTTTAACCGAGGAAATGTACAAAGGAACATATAGAAGTTAAGATTCGAGATGAGGTAAATGAAGTTTATGTAGCTCAATGCAGAACAAAGCCTTCGAATTCGATGGAGTGAAACTAAATATTAAATAGAATTGAAATCCTCTAAGATAAAGATTAAACTTCTGTAGATGAAACAAGTGCAGAACCTATCATCCCAAAGACATAGCTTGCTCTGAATATTGGAGTGCCCCATTAAAATGGATAGGGTATTCTAATCCTAGTAACAATTACAAGAAACTATGAGCCGTTGGAAAGATTTAAATTAGTGGATTCAATCATAGCACAATCAAACAAGGAATGCAGGAAATCATAATCATACCATGGAGCTGAAGAAATTAGAAAAGATCGATCCATGTGGCAACTCTGTTTAGTGGTAATCTTAACATTATTGTAAACACCGGTATCTGATGCAAAAAAGCCCAGATAATACTGATGCAAAAAAGCAAAGCAAATCTCTCAGGTATCTGATGTGCCCTCGAATAGTAGATGCGCTTCAGATACTGCAGCAAGCAAAAATGTATTTTTGTCAAATTAATAAAAGAAGAATGTTAGTCTGGAACATTACGATATTGCTAATTTATATTTACCAGTTGAGAAATAACCAGCAGAATAAGCATAGGCAAACCGATTTCCACACAATTCCCGAGTTGTATCATAAGTTAATTGCATCAAAGCATAGTTCATGTTGGTATATTATTAGCACCAATCGAATCACAAAACTTTTAAAGAATATTACAAACAGGAAACCTCTTGCAAACAGACCAAGACCAAGGAGATAAACCACTGGCAACACAACTATAGGAGTAAAGAATCTAGAGAAGAAAAAGTGTAAAAATAAAATAAAATAAAGAACACACAGATTTTACGTGGAAACTCTTTCGAGAAAAAACCACGGGCAGAGGAGAAGAAAATTCACTATGTCGAATTCGAATTTAATTAAAAGAGGAATAGGTTATGTCTATTTATAGGCTTGTAAAGCCATATTCTAGTAAGATTGAAACACTTTGTTCTAATCAATATAAAATAGATGAAGTTTAATAAGGTTTAAAAAACCTTATTCTAAAATAAAATTGATAATACTCTAAAATGACGTATTTTATATATTAATCATGTGTTTATTTTGAGCTTGAGCCTACTAATTTGAGCTATTTATGTCTTTTTATCTTTTAGGGACTAAATTAGAGGCGAAAAGTAAATTCAAGGGCAAAAGCGTCAATTTGGAGATTAAATGGGCCAATATGCAACATGGGACAAATATGGTGCCAAAAGTACGAACATGGAAGGCACAAGGACTTAAAAGCAAATAGAAGAGATTTTATTTTGGAAGACTCTATTTTCTTTTATTATATTAGGATAATTAATATTAAGATAATTATTAGGATTATTCAAATTTAGGATTTTATTTTAATTATCTTTGTTTATCTTTAATTAAATGTATTTATCTTTTTAGAATTTAAGTTCAATTAGACTATCTCCCTAGCACTATAAATAGGGGGTGAAGTGACTCTATTTGGAGGATCTTTTTCTGTAAACACTCTCCCCCAAAAGTCTTTTGTTCTTTCATATTTCTTTTCAATAAAATTTCTTTTTCCATATTTTTATTTATTTTCTTTCCCACAATTATCATGAGCCACTAAAACCCTTCTAGCCAAAAGTTGTCAATATTTCCCCAAAAAAGGTTCTTGAGGCCTAGAATCCGTACTTAGCCTTCTCGCCAAGTATTCATCGTTTCTCACCACTGGTGACGCTTCATCCATGGCCCTTAAGTAAGCTTTTCAGCATATGCAAAGGCGGCCGCTTTGTATGTATTGGAAGGATTGCATAGTCGGTTCGTTAACTTACTGCGTCAGAGGTTGGCGAGCCAAAGAGACAAAATGGCGTGGGATTCGCCATTGAGAAGCGTTGATCTAGCATAGATTCTTGGCTAGAGTCAGTTCCTAAAAATCGTAAGTCTAATCTTTGGAGCTGGTGGTCGAGGCGTCCTCTTCCACTATAAGCGGCTTACTCGAGTCGAGAAGGATCATCCAAAAGCCAAGGATTGAGCCCAAGGCGGAATGAGACAACCGGAGGCTGGAACTTTCCCATAAGAATTTCTTTTCTCTTAAAACTCTCTTTATTATTTTTATTATTTTCGTAATCATAATTTCAATAAACTTTAAATTCTATTTTTATTTTATTTTCGCTTCCAAAATCAATTCTTAAATTCTATTTTTTATTTTTTTCCAGGAACGCAGGTTTTCTTGAGCACGATTCTGCCCAGGATTTCGAGAGACAAGCATTCGTATAATCCGGTCCCTGAGGATTCGACCCTACTTCCCCTTTACTATTTCTTTTTTTGGTGCTCTCAACGACCGCATCAAATTTTGGCGCCGTTGCCGGGGACCGGCAACATACTAATCTTGTTTTTCTTTGTTTTCTATGACCAGATCTGCTCCGGTACTCTTGCGTTCGACTCGTAAATCGAAAAGATCATGAAAGCTAATCGAAAGGAAACAAAACTAAGGAAAAGCGATCGATGGTGGTTGGAACTCAAAGCAATCCACCGCCGTAAATTAGAATCGACGACGAAGTAGAGTCTAGGGTTAACGAAAACCCTACTCAAACGTTAGAAAGTAAAGAAGAAGAAGTCGATTCCCCTGAAGAAGTGCTGAACACTAGGGTTGACGAAAACCCTAATTTAACACCTCAACTTATGGCTCAGACAATTCGGCAACTGGCCGAAGCGCCGACAGAACAACCGTCACTCTGCATCGCGTATCCTACTATGGATACTTATTTTGAATTAAAGTCAGGCTTGATTCAGCTACTGCCAACTTTTCGTGGGTTACAAAATGAAAACCCCCATAAGCATTTAAAAGAATTCCATATGGTTTGTTTGAGTATGAAACCTCAGGGGGTAACTGAGGATCAAATTAAATTGCGCTCTTTCCCTTTTTCCCTAGCTGATTCAGCTAGGGAATGGTTATTTTATTTACCTCCGGATCCATTACAACTTGGGTGATCTATCTCGTTTATTTCTTAATGTGTTTTTCCTGCATCATGAGCGGTGAGTTAAGAAGAGAAATCGTGGGCATAAGGCAAAAAGACGCAGAGACTCTATACGACTATTGGGAGCGATTTAAGAAGTTGTGTGCAAGTTGCCCACAATACTGATATATGAACGATCTTTGCTCCAAAGACTTTTATGAAGGCTTGAAACCCATGGAGATGAATATGGTAGATGCCGCGAGTGGAGGAGCGTTAGTCAACATGACTCCACAACAAGCAAGAGACTTAATCTCCACAATGGCTGCGAATTCCCAGCAATTTCGAGCCAATCCTAAACCCCCTAGAAGGGTTCACCAGCTAAGTAATTCTACCATTGAAGATAGACTTGATAGACTTACTAATATTGTGAATTCCCTTGTTACAGAAAAATCGAAACCAGCCCGAGTATGTGGAATATGTGCTACACCTGAACATACGACTGATGCGTGCCCTAGTCTGTGTGACGATTCTATAGCCCATTTAAATGCTGTGGGAAATTTTCCTGGGCCACCACAAAGACGATACGACCCTTACGCCAATACCTACAACCCAGGATGGAGGGACCACCCTAATTTTAGTTATGGGGCTAATCCACGATATAACCACCATACCAAAATCGGGCCCCACAACAATGCAAGATTCGTGTAATTCTTTAGAAACTTTGGTCAATAAATTAGCAACTAATGTCCTTGATTTTCAACAGCAAACTCTCAATTTCCAAAGAGAAATGAAGGGTTTTCAGCAGAAAAATGAAGCATCCATAAGGGAGTTGACCACATCAATTGAGAAATTAAACTCTCAAGGGAAACTGCCATCACAAACAGAACCAAACCCGAGGTAGAATGCGAATGCAGTAACGTTACGAAGTGGAAAGGTGCTGGAACCAATTCCTGGCAAGAATCTTGGTCAAGAAATCGCCCAAGAAACTCCAGGAAACGCCAAACAGATCCGAGCGAAACCTCCACTGCCGAAAATCCAACCTCCATTCCCAGGACGATTAAATCAGTGTCGAAAAAGTAAGGAAGACAAGGAAATCCTCGAAACATTCAGGAATGTTGAGATCAACTTACCTTGTTAGATGCCATTAGGCAGATTCAGCGGTATGCCAAGTTCCTCAAAGAACTTTGCACCAACAAACGAAAACTAACGTGTAATGAAAAGGTAAGTGTTGGTGAGAATGTTTCCGCAGTTCTACAACGAAAAATGCCGGTTAAATGCAAAGATAGGGGTATGTTCACTATTCTATACAAAATTGGCCATTTGGGAATTAAGAAGGCTATGTGTGATCTAGGGGCCTCCATAAATGTAATGCCTTATTCTATTTATGAATCACTTAACGCGGGTTTTTGACAAAGACAGTGTTATTATTCAATTGGCGATGTGTCTATTGTGCATCCTGAAGGAGTCCTCGAGGACGTCTTGGTAAAAGTTAATGAACTTATTTTCCCTGCAGATTTCTACGTAATTAAGATGGAGGAGGACAACACTGCTGGATCTTCAGACCTCCTGTTGGGCTGACCCTTCCTTAGTACTGCTAGCACCAAGATCGATGTTCGAAGCGGCACTCTTACGATGGAATTTGATGGGGAGATCGTGAAATTCAATGTTTACGATGCCATTAGCCATCCAAGCGAAATCTTGAGCGTAAACCGCGTCGACCTGATTGACTCATTAGTGGACGAGACTTTTGAGTCAACTTATAAAGACGAATCTGAATATAGATATGATGATTATGAATTTGTTAAGACATTATTATCACCATCGAAACTAAACTTCTACCTTCATTGTGCGGCTCCAGATTTGGAATTGAAACCACTTCCAAGATCTCAAGTATGCATTTTTAGGAAAAGGTAATACCTTACCAATTATAATTTCAAATAAACTCTCTAAACCCGAGGAGGAAAGTTTGATCCGGTACTAAAGAGTCATAAGGAGGCGATTATCGGACCATTCTCGACTTGAAGGGGATAAACCCTTTGACATGCACCCATAAGATTTACTTGGAGGAGAACACGAAACCAAGGAGAGAGGCACAAAGACGCTTAAACCCGAATATGATGGAGGTGGTGAAAAAAGAAATAATTAAGCTGCTAGATGCTGACATCATTTTCCCCATTTCTGACAGTAGATGGGTAAGTCCGGTACAAGTCGTGCCCAAGAAAACGGGCGTGACAGTAAAGAAAAATACTGAGGGTGACTTAGTACCGGTCCGAGTGCAGAACGGGTGGCGTGTCTGTATCGATTATAGGAAGTTGAACGCTTATACTAGAAAAGATCATTTCCCTCTTCCTTTTATAGATCAAATGCTTGAACGTTTAGCTGGTAAAACTCACTTTTGTTGTCTTGATGGATATTCAGGTTTCTTCCAAATCCCTGTTGCACCAGAAGACCAGGAAAAGACCACTTTTACATGCCCGTTCGGCACGTTTGCATGCAAGAGGATGCCATTTGGACTTTGCAACGCACCAGCTACCTTCCAGAGATGCATGATGAGTATATTTTCTGAATATGTAGAAAAAATAATTGAAGTTTTTATGGATGATTTTACCGTGTATGGAAACTGTTTTACTGAATGCCTTGAAAACCTTACGATAATTTTGAATAGGTGCATAGAATTTAATCTTGTCTTGAACTATGAAAAGTGTCATTTTATGGTAGACAAAGGTTTGATTCTAGGTCATATAGTCTCATCTAAGGGAATTGAGGTTGATAAGGCCAAAATTGACATTATAAATTCTTTGCCATATCCCTCTACTGTTAGAGAGATACGTTCTTTTCTTGGCCATGCAGGATTTTACAGGCGTTTTATAAAAAACTTCTCAAAAATAGCTGAACCATTGTGCGAGCTGTTGCAGAAAGACAAAAAATTTGAGTTTGACTCAAAATGCATGGAGGCTTTTGATACACTTAAGCAAAAGTTGGTAACCGCCCCTATAGTACAAGCACCAGACTGGAACTATCCCTTTGAAATTATGTGCGATGCAAGCGAACGTAGCGTGGGAGCCGTATTGGGACAAAAGATAGCGAAAGAGCCTCATGTCATCTGTTACGCCTCAAAGACCCTAGATGCTGCACAAAGCAACTACACAACCATAGAAAAAGAACTTTTAGCTATTGTATTTGCTTTAGATAAATTTCGATCATATTTACTGGGATCTAAGGTGATTATTTTTTCTGACCATGCAGCTCTTTGGTACTTAATCGCAAAGAAGGAAGCAAAGCCAAGGCTCATTAGGTGGATTTTACTGCTCCAAGAATTTGACATCGAGATTCGTGACAAAAAGGGGTGTGAAAACCTGGTGGCCGACCACTTGAGTAGGATAAAAACTCCATTTGATGATGATCCCATAAAGGATGAGTTCCCCGACGAAAGCTTATTTTCAACCGAGGCTTACTATCCGTGGTATGCAGACATAGTTAATCTCTTAACCACGGGATCGCTGCCCACTGAGTTAGCTCAATCCGTAAAAAACAAGCTTAGACGCGAAGCTCGGAATTACATATGGGACGATCCATACTTGTGGAAACATTGCTCAGATCAGATAATACGATGATGTGTTCCAGAAACTGAGGTAACCTCTATCCATACTTTTTGTCACACAGAAGCTTGTGGAGGTCACTTTGGCCCTAAGCGGACAGCTCACAAGGTATTGGAGTGCGGGCTATATTGGCCTACAATCTTTCGTGACGCGTTTAACTTCTGTAAGTCTTGCGATAAATGTCAGCATACAGGTAATATCACTAGACGAAATCAAATGCCCCTATCCCCGATTCATGTATGTGAGATTTTTGATGTATGGGGCATTGATTTCATGGGCCCCTTTATTTTTTCGTTTGGAAACGTATATATACTTCTTACAGTAGACTATGTTTCTAAGTGGATAGAAGCAAAGCCTACTCGCAATGATAATGCTAATACTGTTGTGGAGTTTCTAAAACGAACTATTTTTTCTAGGTTTGGAACACCTCGAGCTTTGATCAGTGATCGTGGTACCCACTTTTGCAACAAGGTCATGAAGGCACTATTATCAAAATATGGGGTTCATCATCGTATAGCAATAGCCTACCATCCCCAAACGAACGGCCCAAAGAGAGGTTTCAAACAGGAGATCAAGTCAATTTTGAAAAACGGTTCGACCCAACCGTAAGGATTGAGTCTTGACTCAATGACGCGCTTTGGGCCTATCGGACGACGTATAAGGGACCAATTGGCATGACCCCGTATCGACTTGTTTTTGGCAAAGCATGTCATTTACTAGTAGAGTTGGAGCATAAAGCTTATTGGGCTATTCGACAATGTAACATGGAGTTAGAGCCCGCAGGGAAGGCAAGGAAATTGGACATTCAAGAATTGGAGGAAATTCGCAATGATGCCTACGAGAATGCTCGAATTTATAAGGACAAAACAAAGATGTTTCATGACAAAAATATAGTTCAAAAGCATTTCCTAGTAGGACAAAGAGTTTTGCTTTATAACTCCATATTAAAGCTATTCCCAGAGAGTGAAGAATCAGGAAAGCGGTTCACAGTCAATGGTCAACGGCTGAAGCCATTTTACGAGAATTTCCAGGCCCACACGGTCGAGAAAATTCAATTAGAACCACCATAAAACCGTTCAAGGCGTCGAGCTAACGACGTTAAACAAGCCCTTGTTGGGAGGCAACCCAGTCTTTCTTTTTATTTTTATTTCTTTTTTTATTTTATTATTTATTATTTTCTTTTATTTTTATTTTATTTTAGTTAAATATTAATAAATTTCTCTTCTTCCATCTAGGTGAAATGAAGCGAAAATACGAAGAAAAAAAAAAGATGAAAGTGTGCACCAAAACAACCCTATCCATTTGTCAAGCAGTTCTATTCCGACCTAGAACGCCATATCTCTGCTGACCAAACACCCCTTTTCAAGCAAATAAAACCCCAAACCTTACATTTTTTTTTCCTTTTTTTCCAAATTTCTCCATAACCGCCGACTCCTTTCTCCTCCACCACCCACCGCCGATTTCTTAGCCACCACGGTGAGAACCCAAGCCAAACCAACATTGCACACATCACTCACCCCGTCTCCACCTCTTCTTCGCTTCGCCATCTTCTTCTCCTCCCGCTGCGCCAACCGACAGTAACTACATGGGGAGTTTTTCTAAACTTTTTTTTTTCTTTTCTCTCCACCTATTTGTTTTCCTTTTACTTTCACATCGAGGACTATGTGTTTTAAGTGGGGGGGAGGCATTCTTCGTTGTTACTGTTATTATCTGCTATTTTTGCTGTCATATTGTTGTTTGACTTTCATGCATGATTCTTACCTTTTAAGGAAGTTATGATTTTTCCCATAATTGATGCCATCTCCACTGTTTTATTTTTATTAAGCTAAAAATAATTGTGATTAATAGGGTTCTATATTGCTTTTCGTAAAATTGATCAAGTTTAATATAAAGTGAACACTTAAAATGATTGCATGCTTAATTAATGTTCATGGCTATTAGGTGATTATTAAAACTTATTTTTGACACTTAAATTTTTTTCTTTCCGAGTTCTCAAGAATTTTAAATATCGTTTAATTTTTAATAAATGTTTTCCATGGTTATGAGTCTGACTTAAATCGTGGATCGATCGAGTAACCGGTAGGGTGCTTGGGTTGTCATTCTACTTGGCGTCAAAAGGTTGTGTGACGTGACAAGTAAAACTCCACTAGCCGAGGTTATGAGTGTGGCTCAAATCGTGACTGACTGAGTAACCGGGGTAGGGTGCTTGGGTTGTCATTCTACTTCACGTCAAAAGGTTGTGTGACGTGTTGGGTAAAACTCCGCTAACTGGAAATAAATAATTTGAGGAGTATGTTGGGCCGAGTAACCGGGGTGGGGTGCTTGGGTTGTCATCTCTCTTCGCGTCAAAAGGTTTAATATATTCCTAAGTAAATAAATAATAATAAAATTTAAAAAAATCAAAAAAAAAAAAAAAAAAAAAGAAGAAAAAAATAAGTACTAATAAAGTTGCACTTCGGGGACTAAAGGAGGAAATAATTAAGGTGTCTTAGTAGGTTTGGTAATTTACCTAAATGGCATAACTCAAATCGATCTTAATTTTTGTGTGAAATAATTGGAATACTTTTTCTGTTTTACTTAAAGCAAGCTTAGAGGTCTCTTTATTTTTCATATGCGTTTTTAACTAATTTTTATGAAACTTTGGAGTGGTATTTCTTTTATGGCAGAATCTAGCTTTCACAAGTGATAGGAACCATACTTGAGGGCAAGCATGGGCTAAGTAGGGGGGAATTTGATAATACTCTAAAATGACGTATTTTTATATATTAATCATGTGTTTATTTTGAGCTTGAGCCTACTAATTTGAGCTATTTATGTCTTTTTATCTTTTAGGGACTAAATTGGAGGCGAAAAGTAAATTCAAGGAAAAAGCGTCAATTTGGAGATTAAATGGGCCAATATGCAACGTGGGACAAATATGGTGCCAAAAGTGCGAACATGGAAGGCACAAGGACTTAAAAGCAAATAGAAGAGATTTTATTTTGGAAGACTCTATTTTCTTTTATTCTATTAGGATAATTAATATTAAGATAATTATTAGGATTATTCAAATTTAGGATTTTATTTTAATTATCTTTGTTTATCTTTAATTAAATGTATTTATCTTTTTAGAATTTAAGTTCAATTAGACTATCTCCTAGCACTATAAATAGGGGTGAAGTGACTCTATTTGGAGGATCTTTTTCGTAAACACTCTCCCCAAAAGTCTTTTGTTCTTTCATATTTCTTTTCAATAAAATTTCTTTTTCCATATTTTTATTTATTTTCTTTCCCACAATTATCATGAGCCACTAAAACCCTTCTAGCCAAAAGTTGTCAATATTTCCCCAAAAAAGGTTCTTGAGGCCTAGAATCCGTACTTAGCCTTCTCGCCAAGTATTCATCGTTTCTCAAGACCACGGGTGACGCTTCTGTCCATGGCCCTTAAGAAGTAAGCTTTTCAGCATATGCAAAGGCGGCCGCTTTGTATGTATTGGAAGGATTGCATAGTCGGTTCGTTAACTTATTGCGTCAGAGGTTGGCGAGCCAAAGAGACAAAATGGCGTGGGATTCGCCATTGAGAAGCGTTGATCTAGCATAGATTACTGGCTAGAGTCAGGTTCCCTAAAAATCGTAAGTCTAATCTTTGGAGCTGGTGGTCGAGGCGTCCTCTTCCACTATAAGCGGCTTACTCGAGTCGAGAAGGATCATCCAAAAGCCAAGGATTGAGCCCAAGGCGGAATGAGACAACCGAGGTGGAACTTTCCCATAAGAATTTCTTTTCTCTTACAACTCTCTTTATTATTTTTATTATTTTCGTAATCATAATTTCAATAAACTTTAAATTGCTTTTTATTTTATTTTCGCTTCCAAAATCAATTCTTAAATTCTGTTTTTTTATTTTTTTCCAGGAACGCAGGTTTTCTTGAGCACGATTCTGCCCAGGATTTTGAGAGACAAGCATTCGTATAATCCGGTCCCTGAGGATTCGACCCTACTTCCCCTTTACTATTTCTTTTTTTATTATTTTACAGGGAATAGGATATTTTTGGTGCTCTCAACGACCGCATCAAAAATAAAAGAAGTGTAGTTCTATATGGATTTTACTTCTATTTTATTTTACCACTGTATTTTATTTAAATAAGGTTTCGGGTCATTTAATTCTAACAATCTCCACCTTGACATGAATTCTCAATGAACATGTAACATCCCAAAATAGGGCCTAGTCAGAATAGTGGTTTCGGGACCACAAATTCAACATCAAAAATTTTTATTTTATGATTATTATGAGGCTTAAAATATGAGTATATGTATATGTTAAAAGTTTTATGAAGAAATTCTAAGTATAAGGTGTTCAATTAGAAATTAGGGACTAAATTGAATAAATTGCAAAACCTGGATTGTAGAAGCAATTTGTATGAAATTGCTTTAGATTATGAATTAGAAGGTCTTGGAGATCAATTTGCCCAAATTCTAAATTTTTGGACAAAAAGAGGCTTGCATGAATGAAATTTTAAAGAAATGGCATAAGGGCATTTTGGTCATTTGTCATTTTAATGAAATAAAAAGGGAAAAATGGAGCAAAAATATGCTCATCTTCTTCCTATAGCTGGCAAAATTGGCAGGACACCATAGCTAGGGTTTCTTCAATTTTCAAGCTCAATAACCCCGAGGAACAAATTCCGGAGGCCGATCGAGGTAAACGCAAGGTTTCGGAATAACCGAAACATAACTCTAAAACTGTTACTAGGTAAGTTCGGATAACTTAAAGTAAACCCCTAATATGCATGATTGTATTATTTATGAATGCATGATGATTGCACTATCAATGGTATGGAAATGCATAAAATGCATCTTTGATAATGACATGTTGATAACCGTCTCGGTTGAGGTTAAAAGGGAATTCAATGGATAAACCATGTTTTACATGTGAAAGAAGATCCTGCATGTGTTGCAGTAAGGATTTAGCCTGGACGGGTAATCCGTGATCTCGAGTATGGAAAGGAATCTAACCTGGACGGGTGTCCCTTGAATGATCAAGCCTCCCGAAGAACATGAGTGAATTGTGGATTTAGCCCGGGCGAGTAATCCGATTAGGATCTGAATTTAGCCTGGACTGGTAACTCAGATCCAAGCTCATTAAGGGTGTTTGTCGTTATAAGGAATTTAGCCTGGACTGGCAATCCCGACATCACCTTATGAGTTCATATAATGGAGGATTTATCCTGGACTGGTAATCCGACCATATGATGTGAGGTTCGCGGAAGTGCATATATGGAAAGATTATTTGAATGAATTGACGGATATTGGGCATTCCATCGAGATTTCTTAGAAACTCAACGAGATTAACGTAGGATACATGTATGAATGAAATGTTGAATGATGAGCTCATCTAATTAAATTACATGATACATGATTATGTGACTAACTCATTGATTGAGTGCATGTGATACGAAATCATTTCATATTGGATGATTTCATGATTTAAGTATAGATGTATGCTAATTACGCGGTAAGTTTACTCTTCGGTTATTCGAGCTTTCTAAGCATGAAAATGCTTACCCTTCTCTTTTCCCTGTTTTACAGAGCTCGAGGACCCATAAGGATTGAAAGACGGTTGGAGAAGCAACACACTATTAACTAAACAAGCTTTGGTATAAAGATTCTGTTTATTTTGTTCAATGGCATGTATAGTAATTTCGAGTATTTTGTTATATGTGTCATTTGATTTGCCCAGTAAAGGCATGTAAAAATATGTTTATCTCTTTGTATATGGCCATGAAAATTGGCTTAATTTAAGTAGGCTATGACCTACGATTTTATCTATGGTTTTAATTACAAATGATGGGTTGCTATCAATTAGCAATGAATCACATGAATGAGCTAATTTCAGATGGATTAATGTAATATGGGAACCCATGACACTAATAGGAAATAACCATTTATGTATGAAACCAATGATATGAGGTTTCTAAACAACTATTTTCATTAAGATTATTTACAAGTGTATAATCATGCTTTCCCTCAAACTTGGTAACTATTAGGCACACTAGTAGAAAGGGGTGACTAAAGGCTTGAAAAATAGCCTATTAAGGTCTACATGGTTAGACACACGGGCGTGTGTCTAGACCGTGTGTGACACACGACCCATCCCAATGGGCATGTGGTATGGCTGCGTATCCCCTGCACCTAAAACTTTAAGTCAAATTAGCACATGGGTAGGACACACGGACGTGTGTCTGGGCTGTGTTTTTTTAACAGAATGCTTAAGTTTTGGACACGAAGTGAGCCCACGGGCGTGTGTCTTGGTCGTACCCAACAGTTAGTGTTAACCACGGGTTAAAGGCATAGACGTGCCTTAGGTCACACGAGCGTGTGAGTAAACATGGCCCACCTACACAGGCGTGTGACACTCCAAAGCTAGAAATTTATTAAGTCGCCCAAAGTTTACCGAATGATTTTGATTTTGTACCGAACCGCTTTAATGTAGGTTATAGGCCTCGATGGCCTGTACAATAGACGATATGCTTAAGTTCTAGAAGTTTTAAATTTTGGGCGAAATTTGGTGACCCGATTTTATATGTTTATGAATGATAAAGTTTCAGTAATGCCTCGATCCCTGTCCCAATGTTGGATACATGTGAGGGTGTTATATTTATTGGTATCAGAGCTACGATTTAGTCGGTTCAAGGACGACCATAGAGGACTTTAAAGGTTCGCTATACATGCCATTACTCGAATGTTGATAGTGTGACGTCTCTTAATTATTTAAATTGTTTTGAATATAGTAAATGTCTTCCAATCAAGCATAAGCTGAGTCCGAGGGAGCCGAGAGTCATGCTACAGCTTCCGTTCAATGAGCTGTATCTAGTAGTAGTAGAAGGCTGATGTCAGAAGGCTGAGATGAGGCCCAAGCTGCCTTCTTTGATATGATGGATGAATGGTTTGGGGATTATCTAAGAAATCGCCCCAATATACCAAGACCACCCCCGCCCCCTAACCAACTTGATGAGGATGAGCCACGAGGTTTGGTACCGGTGAGAATCGATAAAGCCCCTGTAGATAAGCTTAGAAAGTATGGGGCTGAAGAATTCAGAGCTAAAGTTGATGATGACGCTGAAAGAGCTGAGTTCTGGCTCGAAAACACTACACGGGTGTTAGATGATTTGTCATGCACCCGAGGAATGTTTGAAGTGTGCTTTGTACTTTTTAAAAGACACTGCATACAATTGGTGGAAAATCGTATCCTCGGTAGTGCCGAAGGAAAATATTACTTGGGATTTTTCCAAGCAGAGTTTAGGAAGAAATATATTAGCCAACGGTTTTTAGACTCGAAGCGAAAAGAGTTCCTAGAACTCAACCAAGATAACAAGATTATAGCCGAATACGAGAGAGAGTTCGTACGACTAAGTCAGTGCGCAACCGAATGGGTCCAAACGGAATCGAAAATATGTAAACGCTTCGAGGAAGGTCTGAATGAGGATATCAAGTTTTTATTGGGATCTTAGAAATACGGGAGTTCGCCGTATTGGTCGATCGAGCCAAGAAGGCCGAGAAACTTAATAATGAAAGAAAACAAGCTAAGAGAGAGGCTCGAGTTGCGACAAGAGGACTAACAGTAAAACACTCTCGTTCTCCATGAAGAAAGCCAGGAGCTCGTATAACGCTCCACGTCGTTAGTGGGATATTCGAGTAGATCGAGAAGCTCTAATCGCCGAGGTCAAAAGTCTTCCTCCCCGATGGAAACTAGTGTGGGGAGTGTAGATGATCAAAAATCGAAGTGTAAGAGCTGTAATAAATTTCACTTCGGTGAGTGCTGAATAAAGAGCGGTGTGTGTTTCAGATGTGGTTTTCTTAATCACTTTCTTAGAAACTGCCCAGAACAAGCTGAAAAAGGAGTGGATGTAACCCTGAAATCGAGCACTCCTATTCTTCGAGGTAGACCTCCGAGATTCCCTGGGAGTGCTAGTGGCAGTCGAGTCATAACTAAAGATGCTACAAAACCAGAGGTTCGAGCCCCGGCAAGAACGTATGTGATACGTGCTCGAGAGGAAACCGATGCTCCTAATGTTATTACGGGTACCTTCTTTCTTTTTAATAATTAACCGGGGTCGACGCATTCATATATCTGCATGAGATTGGCATCTAGTATGAACATACCTGTTGAACATATGGAAGATATTATTAGAGTGTCGAATCCACCAGGCCGATCAGCCCAAGTTGATAAAGTCTGTAAGAATTGTCCTTTGACGATTCAAGGTTGTTGTTTCCCGGCTAACTTTATGTTGTTACCATTTGATGAATTTGATGTAATACTTGGTATGGATTGGTTAGCCGTTCATGATGTAACCGTGAATTGTGGTAGTAAGTATATTAAGTTAAGATGCCCAGATGGTAAGGTTCTACGGGTTGAATCAAGAGAATTGGGTTCGTCACCGATTGTAATCACGGCAATGGTTGCCCAGAGATATATGAGGAAAGGATACGAAGCCTACCTTGCGTTTGTGATGAACACTAAGGAAATTGCATTAAAGATTGAGTCTGTGCCTATAGTATGTGAGTATCTAGATGTGTTTTCAGAAGAATTACCCGGATTACCTCCTAAAAGGGAGATAAAGTTTGGTATTAAGTTGATGTCAGGGACAACTCTCATTTCTATTGCACCGTACAGAATGGCACCAACTGAGTTGAAAGAGTTGAAGGCACAGTTGTAAGAGCTGACTAATAAAGGATTCGCAAGGCCAAGATTTTCACCTTGGGGTGCCCCCGTGTTGTTTGTGAAGAAGAAAGATGGGTCGATAAGGTTATGTATCTATTATCGGCAACTGAATAAGGTGACTATCAAGAATAAACATCCTTTTACAAGGATCGATGATTTGTTTGACCAATTGAGAGGAGCCACAATATTCTTAAAGATAGACTTGAGGTCTGGCTATTATCAGTTACGAGTTGAAGACTCGGATGTACCCAAGACAGCTTTCAGAACGAGGTATGGCCATTATGAATTTCTTTTCATGCTATTTGGGCTGACAAATGCATCGGCCGTGTTTATGGATCTAATAAATAGGATCTTTCGGCCATATTTGGATAAGTTTGTCGTTGTGTTTCTTGACGACATTTTGATCTACTCTAGAGATGAGACAGAGCATGCAAAGTATCTGAAAATTGTGTTGCAGACCTTGCGGGAAAAGCAATTGTATGATAAGTTTAGCAAGAGTGAATTTTGGCTCCAGGAAGTTGGATTTTTGGGTCATATAGTTTTGGGTGAAGGCATCCGAGTTGAACCAAGTAAAATATCTGCAATGGTTGAATGGAAATCGCCTAAGAATATAACTGAGGTTAGAAGCTTTTTAGGCTTAACCGGTTACTATCGAAGGTTTGTAAAAGGATTTTCCATGATAGCGACTTCGATGATGAAGCTGCTACAGAAAGACGTTAAGTTTGAATGGACGGAGAAGTGTCAGCAAAGTTTTGAAATGTTAAAAACATTACTGACCGAAGCTCCTGTTTTAGTGCTACCTAAACCGAGAAAAGAATTTGTGGTCTACAGTGATGCATCCTTAAATGGATTGGGTTGAGTGCTTATGCAAGATGGCAAGGTGATAGCCTATGCTTCACGACAATTGAAGCCACATGAGAAGAATTATCCAACCCACGACCTAGAACTTGCTGCTATTGTTTTTGCCTTAAAAATTTGGAAACATTATTTGTATGGTGAGACTTGCCGTATATTCACGGACCACAAGAGTTTTAAATACTTAATGACTCAGAAAGAATTAAATTTGAGACAGTGGAGATGGTTAGAATTAATTAAAGATTATGATTTGATTATCGACTATCACCCGGGAAAGGTGAATGTGGTCGCCGATGCATTGAGTAGGAAATCTCTGTATGCCTTGAGAGCCATGGATACTCGTTTGACATTGCTTGATGATGGTTCAGTTATGGCCAAGCTGGAAGCTAGACCGACATTTTTGCAGGAAATTTATGATGCTCAATTTAATGATGATGACTTGCAAGCAAACAGGGCTCAATATGAGTCTGGTATTGAGATCGATTTTCGAATTAGTCCTAATGAATGTTTGATGTTCAAAGATAGGGTTTGTGTACCCAGAGACAATGAACTTATTCGAAAGATTTTGCAAGAAGCACATAACAGTCATTTGTCAGTTCACCCGGGAAGTACCAAGGTGTACAATAATTTACAGAAGATGTACTGGTAGAACGGCATGAAAAGATACGTTTCTGAATTTGTATTGAAATGCCTAGTATGTCAGCAAGTTAAAGCTGAACATCAAGTGCCTTCAGGTCTGTTACAGCCTGTAATGGTCCCCAAATCGAAATGGGACAAAATTACCATGGATTTCGTGACAGGATTACCTTTGACTCCAAAAAGGAAGGATGTCATATGGTATATAGTGGACAAACTGACAAAGTCGGCTCATTTTATCCCTTTAAAGACGGATTATTCCCTTGATAGATTGGTTGATTTGTACATTTCTGAGATAGTAAGATTGCATGGAGTACCACTCTCAATTATTTCGGACAGAGACCCGAGGTTCACTTCGAGATTCTGGAAGAGGTTACAAGAACCATTGGGTACAAAGTTGAGCTTTAACACAACTTTTCACCCTCATACTGATTGTCAGTTTGAGCGGATGATTCAAATTCTCGAGGACATGTTGCGCTGTTGCATCCTTGAATTTCAGGGTAGTTGGGAAAAATATCTGCCATTGGTAGAATTTGCCTACAACAATAATTACCAAACAAGTTTGAAGATGGCGCCTTATGAGGCCTTGTATGGTAGGAAATGTCGAACTCAATTGTACTGGACAGAACTCAAGGAAAATCAGATTCATGGAGTTGATCTGATTAAAGAAACTAAAGAAAAAGTTAAAGTGATACGGGATTATTTAAAAGTGGCATCAGATAGACAAAAGTCTTATGCTGATCTGAAAAGAAAAGAAATTGAGTTTCAAGTTGGAGATAGAGTATTCTTGAAAGTATCTCCATGGAAAAAGGTATTGAGATTTGGTCGGAAAGGTAAATTGAGTCCACGATTTATTGGACCGTACGAGATCACCGAAAGAGTTGGACTACTAGCCTATCGTTTGGCGTTGCCACCAGAACAAGAAAAGATTCATGATGTGTTCCATGTATCCATGTTAAGGAGATACCGATCAGACCCCTCTCATGTAATTTCGCCGATTGAGATCGAAATTCGACCGGACATGACCTATGGAGAAGAACCGGTTAAGATATTGGCTCATGAAGTTAAACAGTTGAGAAATAAAGATGTGGCTTTTGTGAAAGTTTTATGGCATCGACATGGTGTAGAAGAAGCCACATGGAAGCCAGAAGAAACCATAAGAATCCAATATCCAAATCTATTTTCTGGTAAGACTTTCGAGGACGAAAGTCCCTAAGGGGGGAGAAATGTAACATCCCGAAATAGGGCCTAGTTGGAATAGTGGTTTCGGGACCACAAATTTGACATCAAAAATATTTATTTTATGATTATTATGAGGCCTAGAATATGAGTATATGTATGTGTTAAAGTTTTATGAAGAAATTCTAAGTATAATGTGTCCAATTGGAAATTAGGGACTAAATTGAATAAATTACAAAACTTAGATTCTAGAAGCAATTTGGATGAAATTTCTTTAGATTATGAATTAGAAGGTCTTGGAGATCAATTTACCCAAATTTTAAATTTTTGGACAAAAATGGGCTTGCATGGATGAAATTTTAAAGAAAGGGCATAAGGGCATTTTGGTCATTTGTCATTTTAATGAAATAAAAAGGGAAAAATAGAGCAAAAATATGCTCATCTTCTTCCCATAGCTGCCGAAATTGGGAAGACACCATAGCTAGGGTTTCTTCTTTTCAAGCTCAGTAACCTCGAGGAACAAATTCCGGAGGCCGATCGAGGTAAATGCAAGGTTTCGGAATAACCGAAACATAACACTGAAACTGTTACTAGGTAAGTTCAGATAACTTAAAGTAAACCCCTAATATGCATGATTGTATGATTTACGAATGCATGA
The DNA here is from genome assembly GCF_025698485.1 of Gossypium arboreum. Lineage (NCBI taxonomy): Eukaryota > Viridiplantae > Streptophyta > Magnoliopsida > Malvales > Malvaceae > Gossypium > Gossypium arboreum. The sequence goes on along the minus strand of NC_069074.1, from coordinate 25,380,499 downwards.
TGATTGCATTATTAATGGTATTGAAATGCATGAAATGCATCTTTGATAATGACTTGTTGATAACCGTCTCGGTTGAGGTTGAAAGGGAATTCGAGGGATAAACCATGTTTTACATGTGAAAGGAGATCCTGCATGTGTTACAGTAAGGATTTAGCCCGGACGGGTAATCCGAGATCTCGAGTATGGAAAGGAATCTAACCCGGACAGGTGTCCCTTCAATGATCAAGGCTCCCGAAGAACATGAGTGCATTGTGGATTTAGCCCAGGCGAGTAATCAGATTAGGATCTGAATTTAGCCTGGACTGGTAACTCAGATCCGAGATCATTAAGGGTGTTTGTCATTATAAGGGATTTAGCCTGGACTGGCAATCCTGACATCACCTTATGAGTTCATAGAATAGGGGATTTAGCCTGGACTGGTAATCCCGCCATATGATGTGAGGTTCGCGGGAGTGCATATATGGAAAGATCATCTGAATAAATTGACGAATATTGGGCATTCCATCGATATTTCCTAGAAACTCGACGAGATTAACGTAGGATATATGTATGAATGAAATGTTTAATGATGAGCTCATTTAGTTAAATTACATGATACATGATTATGTGACTAACTCATTGATTGAGTGCATGTGATAGGAAATCATTTCATATTGGATGATTTCATGATTAAGTATGGATGTATGCTAATTATTCGGTAAGTTTACTCTTCGGTTATTCAAGCTTTCTAAGCATGAAAATGCTCACCCCTCTCTTTTCCCTATTTTACAGAGCTCGAGGACTCATAAGGATTGGAAGACGGTTAGAGAAGCAACAAACTATTAACTAAACAAGCTTTGGTATAAAGACTCTATTTATTTTGTTCAATGGCATGTATAGTAATTTCGAGTATTTTGTTATATGTGTCATTTGATTTACCCAGTAAAGACATGTAAAAATATGTTTATCTCTTTGTATATGGCCATGAAAATTGGCTTAATTTAAGTAGGCTAAGACCTACGATTTTATGCATGGTTTTAATTACAAATGACGGGTTGTTATTAATTGGAAATGAATCACATGAATGAGCCAATTTCAGATGGATTAATGTAATATGGGAACCCATGACACTAAATAGGAAATAACCATTTATGTATGAAACCAATGATATAAGGTTTCCATACAACTATTTTCATTAAGATTATTTACAAGTGTATAATCATGCTTTCCCTCAAACTTGGCAACCATTAGGCACACTAGTAGAAAGGGGTGACTAAAGGCTTGGAAAATAGCCTATTAAGGTCCACATGGTTAGACACACAGACGTGTGTCTAGGCCGTGTGTGACACACGGCCCATCCCCATAGGCGTGTGGTATGGTCGTGTGTCCCCTGCACCTAAAACTTCAAGTCAAATTAGCACACGGGTAGGACACACGGGCGTGTGTCTGGACCGTATTATTTTAATAGAATGCTCAAGTTTTGGACACGGGGTGAGCCCACGAGCATGTGTCTTCGCTGTGCCCAAAAGTTAATGTTGCCCACGGGTTAAAGGCATGGGCATGCCCTAGGCCACACGAGCGTGTGAGTCCACACGGCACACCTATACGGGCGTGTGACACTCCAAAGCTAGAAATTTATTAAGTCACCCAAAGTTTACCGAATGATTTCGGTTTGTACCGAACCGCCTTAATGTAGGTTATAGGCCTCGATGGCCTGTATAAGGGACGATATGCTTAAGTTCTAGAAGTTTTAAATTTTGGGTGAAATTTGGTGACCCGGTTTTGTATGTTTATGAATGATAAAGTTTCAGTAATGCCTCGAGCCCTGTACCGATGTTGGATACGAGTGAGGGGTGTTACAGAACAAGTTTTTCATCGCGAACTCTCAGCGAACAAGTTCTCCACCTCTTCCATAAAACCCCTTAAGGGTTTAACTTCAACAATGAACACCAACCAAGTCTAAGCAATGCTCAAACTTGGTTATAGGAAGTGATTTAGTCATCATATCTGCAGGATTTTCATGAGTACTAATTTTGTTTAGAACAATATCACCATGAGCAATAATATCACGAACAAAATGATACAGAACTCTGATTGTTCTCTCATGAAACATTTGATCTTTTGTAAGGAAGATTGCACTTTGACTGTCACAAAATATTGTACTGATTTGAAGGTCTTCATTGAGTTTATTAAAGAGTCCCTTCAACCAAATACCTTCTTTACAAGCCTCAATAATCGCCATGTACTCAGCTTCAGTGGTATACAAAGCGACTGTAGTTTGTAAAGTTGCTTTCCAACTGATTGTACAACCTCTGATTGTAAAAACATAACCTGTGAGAGATCTTCTTCTATCAAGGTGTCCAGCAAAATCAGCATCAACATATCCAATGACTCTATCACTAGTTCTTCTAAATTGTAAGCAGACATTAGTAGTACCTCGTAAGTATCTTAAAATCCACTGAACTGTTTTTCAGTGTTCTTTACCGGGATTCGCCATGTATCGCTAACCTGACCGATTGCGCATATGATAAATCTGGACGTGAACAAACCATAGCATACATGAGAGATCCCACTGCACTAGAGTATGGAACATGTGACATGTACTCAATCTCATCATCTGATTGTGGAGACAAAGCTGATGAAAATCTGAAATAAGCTACTAAAAGAGTACTAACAGGCTTAGCACTCTGCATATTGAACCTGCAAAGAACTTTCTTAATGTACGCCTTCTGACTTAGGTACAATTTACTTGCTTTTCTATCTCTGAGAATCTCTATACCAAGTATCTTCTTTGCTGGTCCCAAATCTTTCATCTCAAATTCTTCACTTAGTTGGGCTTTGACCTTTCTTATCTCTCTTTTATCTTTTGTTGCTATCAACATGTCATCAACATAAAGAAGTAGATACACAAAAAAACCATTACTATTTTTCTTAAAGTAAACACAACTATCAAAACTACTTCTTTTGAAATCATTAAAAGTCATAAAGGAATCAAACCTCTTGTACTACTGTCTTGGTGACTGTTTCAAACCGTAAAGAGACTTTTTCAGCAAGCAAACATAGTCCTCTTTTTCTGATACTGTAAAACCATCTGGTTGTTGCATGTAAATGTCATCCTCAAGTTCTCTATACAAAAATGCAATTTTTACATCTAACTGCTTAAGCTCCAAATCATGTATTGCCACAATACCAAGCAAAGCTCGAATCGAACTATGCTTCACAGCTGGGGAGAACACATCTGTGAAGTCCACTCTTGGAATTTTACTGTAACCCTTTGCAACAAGCTTTACTTTATATATAGGTTCTTCAACTCCTGGAGTCTCTTCTTTCTTTTGAAACACCCATTTACAATGAACAACCTTTTTTACCTTTAGGAAGTTTCACAAGATCCCATGTTCTGTTTTTGTGGAGTGATTTCATCTCCTCTTGCATAGCAAACATCCACTTTTCTGAGTCTTCACAGCTAACTGCCTTAGAATAATTAGATGGCTCTCAGTTTGCATCTATATCTTCAGCCACATTTAAAGCATAAGCAACTAGATCAGCCTCGTCATAATTCGTTGGAGGTTTAATTTCTCTTCTAGTTTTGTTTTTGGCAATAGAGTATTGTGGTGAAGAAGCAACTTTATTCTCAATTTTTGTACTAGCTTGAGGAGTCGACTCTGTATTAAGCTAATGCTCCACCTACTTTTGATTTTCTTTATTGGAAGAGTCTTTAAGAGATAAGTTAGGTAGCATAGCAGTTTCAACAAAAACGACATTTCTGCTAATCACAGCTTTTCTATTTTCAGGACACCATAACTTATATCATTTTACACCGACTTTATAACCAAGAAAAACACATTTAATGGATCTCAGTTTTAATTTTCCATTATCAACATGAGCATACATAGGACACCCAAAGATCTTTAAGTCATAATAATTAACAAGATTACCAAACCATACCTCTTATGAAGTCTTTTTCTCAATGGCAATGGATGGAGATCGATTGATCAAAAAACATGCAGTAAAGGCTGCTTCTGCCCAAAACGACTTCGGTAAGTTGGCATTTGACAACAAACATCGAACCTTCTCCATGATCGTTCTATTCATTTGTTCTGCAACACCGTTTTACTGTGGAGTATGATGAACTGTCAAGTGTTTCAGGATCCCTTCTGATTTGCACAATATATTAAACTCATCAAAATAGAACTCTAAGCCATTGTCTGTGCGGAGGTATTTTATTTGTTTTTCTATCTATTTTTCAATCATAATTTTCCAAGACTTAAATGCGGAAAACACATCGTTTTTCTGCTTCAAGAAGAATGCCCAAACTTTTCTGGAAAAATTATCAATAAAAGTTAGCATATAATTAGCTCCACCTCTCGAAGGCACTCTGGATGGCCCCCACAGATCAAAATGAATATACTCCAACGTTCCCTTCGTGTTATGGATTCCTCTAGTGAATTGAACTCTCTTTTGCTTCCCAAAAAGTGTTCACAGAACTTTAGTTTGCAAATTCCTTACCTATTAATAAGTCCTCTTTTGCTCAGTTCTGTCATGCCATTCTCACTCATATGCCCTAGGCGCATATGCTAAAGTTTAGTAATATCATCATCTGACAAGGAAAAGGAAGCGACAGCTACATCACTAGTAATAGTAGAACCCTGCAAAACATATAACTTGGTAGTCTTTCTCTGCCCTTTCATTACAATAAAGGAACCTTTGGAAATCTTTAAAACTCCACTTTCAGCTATGTATCTGTACCCTTTTGAATTAAGAGTACTTAACGAAATTAAATTTCTTTTAAATTCTGGAACATGTCGTACGTCACTAAGTGTTTTGAGAACTCCATCAAACATCTTAACTTTAATTGTTCCAACACCTGCGATTTTACATGAAGCCTTATGTAACACCCCTAACCTATATCCGTCGCCGAAACAAGGTTACAGAGTGTTACCAGTACATACAGAACATTTACAGATTAATCGAAATATTACTATTCACTTTCTGAGATCATATATCTATATAACAACCTTTATTTGGGCCCTCGAAGCCCAACATGAACATTAAAATCAAGTCGGAACTTAACCGATTTCTCATAAAATTTTTCGCTTAATTTTTTTAAAAATTTTACATGTGAACAGTACCCACATGCCCGTATGATTACGCCGTGTGGATTCCACACGCCCATGTGGCTTGGGACAAGCCCGTGTCCCTTGTCCGTGGAGCTTTCTGTTTATGACATCATCATCAATTTAGGGGCACACGGCCACATCGCACGCCCGTGTCCTAAAGTCGTGTTCCATACACGGCTGAGACACACGGTCGTGTCTCTGCTTGTGTGGTCAATACCTAAGCTATTTTCCAAGCCTTGGTCAACCTTAATCTCTTACACACTCATACAAAATCAAAAGCATATAACATGGTATTCATTTAATGATTAAACATTCTCAATTAAACTACAAACATAGTATTTGTATGTCATCATACATGTATCTCTCATACTCATTTTACCTTGTCTATTATGGTACCACTTATACTTTTTTACCATGATTATCATCTTACCAAATATTTTCAGCTTAATCATCAAGCATTCATATTTAAAGCTAGATCATATCTTCATAAAATACTACATTTCAGATACGCAGAATAAAATACTTGCCTGAGACATTTCAATCCAACTTCATACCCAACAAGCATCATATTGAAACTAGTTATATATATACATGTCATGATATGTATCATTCTCATACTATTTTCTTATAAACATATATCATTTATTTTCCTCCTCCTTCTCTCCATTCCACATCTTTAATGTATATAACATTCTTGTAAGTACTATTTCACAATTTACTTATTAATGCTCACATCAAGCTGTTCACACGAGTCATAATCACTAAATTATTTATAATTATAGCTACAGAGCTCCAAATTAAGATCCGTAAATTTTTCCTGAAACTAGACTCACATATTATTCCACCATAAAATTTTCAGAATTTTTGGTTTAGCCAATTAGTACAATTTATTCATTTAAGTTTCCCCTATTTCACTATCCAACAGTTTTGACCTCTCTTCACTAAAAATTAATTATATCATAGTACAGAACTCGGATAATGTTCTTGTTGATTTATATTGAAAATAGACTCATTAAGGATTCTAAACATATAAATTTAAGCCTCAAATAAATTTTTTCCAATTTTTAGTGATTTTCCAAAGTTAAAATAGGGGAACCCGAATTCATTCTAATCTTGTCTCACAAAATTTATTATATCTCATAATTTACAATTCAATTGCTTACACCGTTTCTTCTATAAGAAACTAGACTCAATAAGATTTAATTCAATATTTTTTTCATCCTCTAATTATATTTTTACAATTTATGGTGATTTTTCAAAGTTAACCTACTGCTGCTGTCCAAAACTATTTTAGTTCAAGATGTTTATTACTATTTTTCCTCTAAATTTCACAGATCATACAATTCAGTCCTTGCTCAATTAGCCCATCTATTAAGCTAATTTTTCTCAATTAACATTTTATTCCATCATTCTAAACTATTACACAACCTTTGAAAATCAGAATTTTAACACTAAACCTTAATTCACAACTTTTTCACAATTAGGTCCTAAAATCAATTTCTATTGAAACTACTTGATAAAATCATCAAACAAAAAAATCAAAGCTTAAAACTCATTTTATTTCGTCATAAACAGCCAACACTTATCAATGGTAGCTTTCAATTTTGTCCATAAAATCAAAAACTAATGAATTAAGCACTTGGACCTAATTGTAAAAGTAACAAAAACATAAAAATCTCAAAGAAAAGGGCAAGAATTGAACTCACATATGTCAAAGTATGAAAAACCAGAAACTTTCAGACCTCCCATGGCGTTTTTGCTGAAGAAAAATTATGATATCTCTAGATTTTTCAATTTTGTCTTGTTTTATATGTTTAATTTACAAAATTTCCCATTTTGCCCTTGTTTCTCCTTGTCTTTTTGCTGATTTTCTTGCCCAACAGTCCAGTCCATACAATTTGGGTCCAATTGCCTTTTAAATCCCTCCTTTTTAATCACTTAAACTATTTAATCACAATTTAACAAATTTCGCACTATTTTTAATTTAGTCCTTTTTAATTAATTGACTAATCAAACGTTAAAATTTTCTGACGAAACTTTAATACTAACTTAATAACACTCCATAAATATTTATAAAAATATTTATGAATTGGTTTATAAATTCGAGGTCTCGATACCTCGTTTTCAACCCAATTTACCTGATTAATTCTTTTAAAATCGTAAAATTCACTAATTAAAAAAAATTCTTTTAAGTTTGCGCTTGGCCCATAATTATCATTTATTAAAATTTCTAAACTTACTCGTCGAATTTAGTGATCTCGAATCACTGTTTCCGATACCACTAAAAATTTTGCTGTTACACCTTATTTCCCATCAAAATAACATCTTCAGACACTGTTTCATAAGTTGTAAACAAATCCCGATTAGGACTCATGTGGAAGGTGCAGCCTGAATTAAGTATCCACTTATTGCTTACTTTAGAATCATTGACAGAAGCAACTAAAAGTTCACAATCGTTGTAGTCTTCTACAACATTAGCTTCACCGGAATTTTCTGGTTGTTTTTCCTTTTAATTCGCAGCCTCCCTTTTAAACTTGTTCTGTAGCTTATAGCACTCAGATTTAATGTGCCCTTTCTTCTTGCAGAAGTTACAAGTTTTACCTTTGTTTGAAGACTTCGATCTACCCTTAGATTTACCACGAGGATTCCGTTCCTGTGTCATTCCACGATCATCATCAACGTTCCGATCTTGTCTCCCACGAACAATGAGACCCTCTCTCTGAAAGTCAGGTGTAACCAAAAAATGCTTCATCTTATCATACGAGGTCAAAGAATCATAAACCTCATCAACTGTGAGAGACTCGCGGTTATATAAAATCATGTCTCTAAAGGTTGAATAAGATGGGGGCAACGAACAAAGTAAAATCAACCCTAAATTTTCCTTATCATGCTGAACCTCCATGGCCTCCAAGTTTAAGAGAATTTCTTTAAACACTGTTAAGTGTTCATGTATAGACGCACATTCCTCCAAACGATGAGCATAAAGACGCTGCTTCATATGCAACTTGCTTGTTAGAGTTTTCGACATGCATATTTGTTCCAGTCTCTTCCATAATGCAGCGGCGGTCTTCTCTTTCATCAAATCCTGCAAAATTTTGTTGGACAAATTTAGATGTAATTGTGTTAACGCATTTTGATCCTTACGCTTCTTCTCTTTATCTGTTAATGTCGAAGGCATCTTATCTATCCCTAGCAGGGCATCTTCCATATCCATTTGCGCAAGAACTGCTTGTATCTAATAGAAATTCATACTTCAAAGACGCCATTACCGTGATCGAGATGAACTATCCGGAAGCTCAGATACCAATTTGTGAAAATAAAATAAAATAAAATAAAGAACACACAGATTTTACGTGAAAACCCTTTCGGGAAAAAAAACTATGGGCAGAGGAGAAGAAAATTCACTATGTCGAATTCAAATTTAATTACAAGAGGAATAGACTATGTCTATATATAGGCTTGTAAAGCCATATTCTAGTAAGATTGAAACACCTTATTCTAATAAATATAAAATAGATAGAGTTTAATAAGGTTTAAAAACCTTATTCTAAAATAAAATAAAAGAAGTGTAGTTCTATATGGATTTTACTTCTATTTTATTTTACCACTGTATTTTATTTAAATAAGGATTCGGGTTATTTAATTCTGACAAAAAGGTTAAAGAGAAAACTATTAGAAAAATTAGTAATGACAACTCAATAATTATCGAACAAACACCTCAAGCTATAACTAACGAGCAGTCGAGGACGTGATAACTACATTCGGTATTACCTCGTCAGCTCTCCCCATGCCCTGCCATACCCAAGGATAATGTTGACAAATGAAGCAACAATTAGTGATCCTTGAATGGTTCTCATACCATGAACAAACCGCTGCAGAAACAATCACCCCAGATCATTGTCATTAAGTAATACGGTCATAACCGAGAAGAATCTAGGAAGAGTACACCAACAATGAGCAGATTTATGGAGCATCTACATCAACTTTGTTCTATGATACATGCTAAATCAGTTCCAAGATGTAACCCCAACGTACAAAAATATTAAGAGACAAATAAAAACAATGTCTGATATTAAAATGAATGAATTTGGTTCATTCGTGTCATTACTAAAGTTTACATACGTCGTGCTCAAATGTGAAGGCCTCGTCTGTATAATCGTTGATGATCGACAACAATGGTAAGGTGTATGCAAAAGATGCACCATCACCGTGGGAAGTCTCGAGCCGATAAATGTTTGAAGTAGCGTATTAATGCCCAACATAAATGACAACACTTGAATGACCCGGGCTTTATCTCCCTGTTCATAGCATACAACAAAGGATTGAGAGACATAAAAAGGATACCAATCCCACTAAAAAGAAATTTCGGATCGTAAAATGTACATGATGGACACCTATTCGATACAAAAATGTATTTGCAATTAAGACTGTCGTTCCAAGATTCACAATGTAGTGTTAGAAAGCCAGTAAAAGTGCTTTAGCTATTAAACAAGTTAATTCTATGAGATTGATTGCATATCACTAATATTCGAAAAATGAGTGTCCAATAGTAGTATATGTCCCAAATCGATATGCATAACTTTTTCTAAGTTATTCCATTTATGCTTTACTTATATCTGAATATTCCAAATATGCATAGATTTATGCTAGTTTATGTGAAACAAATTACTAAAATGTACCGAACGGAGTGACAAGATAAATCGAAAAAGATCAAACAAATAATACATAGGCATTGCTTAAAGTACTTAATGAAAAGTACCCATAAAGAAAAAATATTCAAAAGTAAAACTTTTAACGTAAAAACTTCAAAGCTTAGTCAGCTTTCTTTTTAAATTAAACGGTAAATACTTGACAAAAAATAGAGCAAATAAAGAAGAAGAACTGACGCCAAGAAGGGTTGGAGTGGATGCAGTATTGAAGCTGATGGAGTTGTTCAGCAGGAGTCCAAGTAAGTCCTTTTTCAGAGCCGGCAGTGGCGGCAGGTGGTTATGGTAGTGGTGCTCTGTTTCTCCCATCTTTGTTCTTCTTTGTTATTGTTTTTCTTTCCAATTAAATACTTTTTTTTTCTTTCCAGTGCTTGTAATCTTTCTTTTTACTCTTCTTCACTTCGAAGAACAGATAAGCAATGTGTTTTTCAAATTCCTATACCAAAAAAAGAAAAGAAAAATGATGAACAAAAAGCAAAAATTTATTAAAAATGTAAATGGTTGAAGGGAGACCTTTTGTTTTGTTCCAAAAACGAGAAAATATTTAATAAAAAGGCCGATTCAATTTCAGTTGTTTGTAAAAGAAAACTTTGGAAATAGAATGAGAAAAAGCTCAACGAAGTTGAAGGTTTTGACACGCGCGTGTGGAGCTTTATTCAACTTTCACCTTGTTCTCACATTTCATGTACAAGGATCTTGTAACGTATTTTCCATCGAATTTAGCCTTCAATTTCGTTGAAAATAACATTTGTGTCATTCTTTCTCATTGCCATCCTATGTTTTCCTTGTACTGTCTTTGAAACTTCATAGGATTATATATTTTTTTATTAAAAAATAAACTACAAATATAATCACTCAATTATTAAAAATTTTCATTTTAGGCATTCAAAATAAAAATTATTTCCTTAAAATTTTGATCACTTCCATCAAAATCTCAAACCAACATCTAACATTTTTTTTTTTAATTTTGATTTTCTTTCTTTTCAATATCCTCTTTTCTTTTCTCTCTATTTCTCTTTTTTTTTTCTCTTTCTACTTCTAACCCTAGACATGAAAGTCATGTCTTGAGACCCCTAATAGAATTTAGATTCGAATCTTAACTTTGTTTTTAACTCCGTGCAACTCCTAAATACTTTAAATAAGATCAATTAATATTCATTGATTATGTTCATGTGATTTAATTGAAATTATACATAATTTATTGGTTTGCTACATTTGAATGAGTCTGAGGTTGAATAATTTTTTAAATCTTTTTTTCAATATAATAAAGGATGAACAAAAAAAAAAAGAAATATTGTTTCTCAAAAAAAAAAACTCACAAATTTTTTTTATTTCCAAGACAATATTTCTTTCCTTTGGTTTTATATTTCTATCTTGAAATAATGAATTGAGTTTTTATAGGTATTTTTGACATCACTATTGAAATAGCCTTTATGGCTGTAATTTCGGCTATTCCGCTCATTTCATAAAGTATTCTGCTCAGTTTAATAACAACTACCCAATACTCAAGAGATCTTTTCCCCAAACCCATAAGTGTTTTTGTAGGTCTTACCGTAACTGGTTTATCTGGAAATATATGTACCCATATTTTTCCACCACGGCATTCAGTAACGTAATGTTACATCACGCATTCGGATAAGATCGGATGTGTGGTGCCACAAATTATCTCTCTTATATTAATAATATAAACTAGAAAGTCTACCACTCGCATATACATGTGGAAACCATGTATTTAGATGTTTTTAAAAATAACATACAACAAGTAATGAAAAGTATGGTTTGAAACTAATAAATAATAACACGTGAAAATATGTACGATATTAAAATTAAAAATTAGATTAAATTGTAAGTAAAACAAAATTTAAGCACAAATGCATCGATTAAGAATACTAAATACAATTGTTTATTATGGCATTGTTATCAATCCTAAGTTGTGTGGAGTTAATTTGTTACACTAACTCAATCAACAACACTATTAATATATACCGATAATAAAATGTGCATAATAAAATTAAAACATATAAAGAAATTAAAATAAATATTTTGTTAAGTGGTAAATTTAAAATTGGGTAAACTACAAAAATAGTCTCTTTTGTTTGTTTCAGGTTACATTTTAGTCACTTATGTTTGAAATGTTACGTTTTAGTCACTTATGTTATTATTTTGTTACGAAATGATCACTCTTCCATTAAGTTTCGTTATCTCCCTAACGGTAATCCTACGTGGCAGTCCAACTAGATTTTAAGTGCCAACTTGGATTTCCTAAAGGTATGAGATTAGATTTTTTATTAAATAAATTTAATTAATTAAAAATTTTAAACCTTAAATCTTAGTTAAAAAACCGTTCATCTCCCCCTTTTTTTAGTTTTCTTTTTCAATTGACTAAAAAAGCTATTATCATCAAAATTTGTTATTCACGTACAAAAACAAAAGAGGATTAAATGGAGGGTCCAGATATGTCTTCTTCACCGACAAATTTATGTTCTAAAACTTAAAATGAAGTGGTTGTCAACAAATAAGAAGATGGTAATCGTTTTTGTTCCTAATCATTGTATTTTCCAATTCTTCACGTTCTTGAATAATTAGTTTCTCAATCCGATTTTTTCTGATCTGAATCGGCTTGTTTGTTCACAATCCCTTTGTGGGTATCTCTTTTTTCTGATCTGAAATTCTTTTAGTTGTTAATATTCATATCAAGAATTTTAATTTAGGGTTTTTATTAAACAATAAAAAATCTAATCTTTTGTTTTTCAGTATTGAATAAAAGAGATAGAAGATTGCAAAGAAGACATACCTGAACTCTCCATTGAATCTATCTTTATGAAGCAGTCAATTTGATTTCAACTATTTTGATCTTAATAATAGTTTTCCAATCAAATGAAAAAAAATTGAAAAAAAGAAGAGACTGAAAAAAAAATTAAAAAGAGGAGATGAACAGATTTTTTAGTTAAGGTTTAGGTTTAAAAATTTTAATTAATTAAATTTTTAATTAAAAATCTATTTTCATCCCATTTAGAAATCCAAGTTGACATCTAAAATCTAGTTGGACTGCCATATAGATTACCGTTAGAGAGATAACAGAACTTAACGGTAGAGTGATCACTTCGTAATAAAATAGTAACATAAATGGCTAAAACAAAACATTTCAAACATAAGTGACTAAAATGTAACCTGAGGCAAACAATAGTGACTATCTTTGTAGATTACCCTTTAAAATTTTACCAATGCAATTGGTGTGTATTTAAATCCCACCATATGCATAATTTTTATTTTTATTTTAAATTAAAAAGACTAAGTACCCTTGAATATTATAACTTATTTAAATACGAAAGGATATTTTTATAATTTACCTAACCGAGTTGATACTTGGTTAACCAAAGGACACCAACTTAGTCGAAATTTTATTAATTGTATAGATACATAATTGATGAAGGTAATAAAATGTGCATAATAAAATTAAAACTTATAAAGAAATCAAAATAGTAGTAAATTTAAACTTTTATCAATGCAACTGATGTGAATTCAAATTACATCATATGCGTAGTTTTTATTACTTTTTAAATTTAAAAATTTAAGTACAATTGAATAATATATTTTATTTTAATAAAAATATATTTATAATTTTTAATCAAATTGATATCTGATTAATATGTGATACTAACTCCATAAGTTTTTTATTAATAGTATAGATATTAATTTAATGTTTTAAAATTTCGCCCCAGCCAGGTGAATGCCATGCAATAAATGTTATTTGTGTAAGTAGGTAAAATTTTCTTAATTCTTCATATACTTGGGAAAAATTTCCTCCACTTTTCTAAACTATTTATTAATTATTTTTTTAAATTTTTATTACTTTTATTTAAAAATAATAAGTAAATTTATTATTGAACCTGTTTTCAATAAATTAGATGGCTCAATAAAATTAAATCAACATTTCATTAGCTAACTTTGAAATTACATGGAAATTATCATGCATTGATTAGTTTTAATGTTATTGGTGTAACATTTTGTTGTTATTGAGTTCTTTTTTCTTAATGCTAGGTAACAATAAAGTTAAAATTAGGGGGAAATATCAAACAAGGACGTGGAGGATCCATTGAAGACAAGTTCAGGATGTCAGTAGGGTTGCCATTGTGAGCTATGCCAATAACACCACTGCTACGAACCTCTACATCATCTTTGTGAAGGGAATCAAGGGCCGCCTCAAACGATTGTTGTCGGCTTGCGTTGAAAACATGGTGGTGGTTATTGGTTTACCGTTGCTTCATCCCTACTGAAGGCATCGCCATTCGGTTCTTCTTCTTCCCCCACCCCCAACTCGCGAGTTGGCTCAATGAACTTCGCAAAGGGTCCACTCAGTCGGTAAAGAACGAAACGCCGTATTGACTCAATCGAAACAAAAAACCCAAGAAAACCAAAAGCAGAACGTTAAAAAAACAGGGAAGTAAGGAAACCCAATAGATAAAACTTCAATTAAAAAATGGATCGAGAACGAGTTTGCACCAAGACTGATAACGTTTGACTCATCTACAACTGAGTGGTGAGTAAACAAAGAAAAAGAAGAAGGTGAAATAAAGATGGCCAGAAAATGCTGATTTTAAAAAATATTTAGGGGAATTTTTTTTTTCGATATTTAGGGAAATAAGTAGATTTTTAAAAGCGGAACATAAAACATCCTACAAGAGTATTTTTGACTTTTTTGATGTATTAATTTTTTTGGTTAAATGGTTAAATTTGTATTTTTATTTTATGTTATTTTAAGTTTTTATTTTAATTAATATTTTAATTAATAAATATATTATTTTTAAGTTTTTTAATTACTAAAATTTATTACACTCATGATATAGAGTGAAAAATATATATTACACGTATAAAAATTATATTTACTAAAAATAATAATATTTGCAATAATTATTTGATTTCATAAATAAAAGAGTTATTAATTAAAAAGATGGATTAAAAATAATAAAAATTAAAAAATATATTTATTAATTAAAAATAATAAGAAACTTGAAAGAACATAAAATAATAAATACAATTGTGCTGATATGTTAAAAATATTAATTAAAAAAATTGAAACAACATGAAATAAACAATACAAATGTGAATAAAAGAAGAATCAATTCGGATCCTCGGACAATACTATTAATATTTTAATAATCTAACTAAATGAGTTAATATATTAAAAAATCAAAAGTACATCCTATAGAACATGTTTTCGTCTTTTTCTTTAAAATCAATATTTTTTAAATATCATAGAAACTAATTTTTTAATTTTTCTATTTTCATCAAATTTAGCCGAATAAAAATCAATTAATTCCAAGTTTTCATAACCTCACGCCAAAAAAGAAAAACCATGAGACCAAAAAAAAAATTTATTTATAAAAAGGACCTTTTCCACTAGAAATTAAAAAGAGAAAAATAGAATTAGAGTTTTGGAATTGCACGAAAATCATATTTTTGGAAAAATAAAAAATGAAACGTCGTTTATCCCTATAAAGTAAAGAGAGAATGAAGCGGGGTTTAATTTGCGAACGCTTTAAGCTTTCATGCCCCATAAATTCAATTATAAATTTTAATTTTAATTTTTTTTACATGTGATTTTTGTGTGCCAGATTCAAGAGCTAGATTGTTTTCTCATCTCTGTTTGAAACGGTTTTTCTCTTTAGAATTTTATGAATTTTTTTTGGGTATAATCATCATTTTAAAATTATAATTTCAAAAGTAAATAAAATTTTTAAAAGTTTTTTATATATTTATAATACTTTTTAAAATTATGATTGAAAACTTTGTAAAAGGAACAACTGAAGCCATAATTCATGGATGAAATTAAATATTAAATCATGAGATTTTTAGTTAAAGCTTCAATGATTGTTATGAAATGCATGATTAAAATATTATAACTCGATAATGTTAAGGATTAAAATATAAATGTTAAAGGATTAAAATGTAATTTAGATAATATGTATTGTTATAGATTGATATATTGACACATATATTTATAATTATATTTGTAACCCTTTAAAAAAAATAATATTATGTAAAAAAGAATAAGAATTATAAATTGAATGCATTATGTTTGCTCATTCTTGCTTCCCTACCATTCGTTCCAAATCCTGCTTATTCGTTGTCTTCGTTCCAAAGACCTAAAAGTTTAGAACTTCGAATTATCAGCCATGGGAGCTTTCTTTCCAAACCCTGTAATTGGAGTGGCTGGAATCTTTGCCTTGTTGCTCTTTAGCTATTTGTTGTTTACAACTGTGATTACTCGAAAAAGCTCAAGCAAGAAGAAAAAACCACCAGAAATTGGCGGTGCAAGGCCATTTCTTGGCCACCTCCACCTGTTAGGAGGGCCAAAACCAGCCCACATCACCATGGGTAACTTTGCCGACGCATACGGGCCGATCTTCACCTTCAGGCTAGGCATGCACCCAACACTAGTAGTAAGCAATTGGGAAATGGCTAAAGAGTGTTTCACCACCAACGATAAAGCCTTCGCCAGTCGTCCCAGAACTCTAGCGGCGGAGCTTTTGGGATACAACTTCGCCATGTTTGGGTTCAGCTCTTACGGCCCTTACTGGCGTCACGTTCGCAAGATAGCGACGCTCGAGGTACTGTCCAACTACCGATTGGAGAAGCTGAGACATGTACGAGAATCGGAAATCAGAGCATCAATCAAACGGCTTTATGAGTTAGTCACCAATAATTGTTCGGAACCAGTGGTTGTGGAGATGAAGAGATGGTTTTGGACTTTGAACATAAACACAGTTTTCAAGATTGTTATCGGGAAGAGATACTCCGAGATTGAAACTTCACACGAGGAAGAAGAAAACGAGCAACGGCGGAAAGCGTTGAGAGATTTCTTCCATTTGACAGGGACGTTCACGGTGGCGGACTCGCTGCCGTTCTTGCGGTGGTTGGATTTGGGTGGGCATGAGAAGGCGATGAAGAAGACGGCAAAGAAACTGGACCAAATTCTTAAGGAATGCTTGGATGAACATAAACGGAAGAGAAATTCAGGCAAATCGTACGACGAACTTGATAATTTCATGTACATGATGTTGTCGCTTCTTGAAGATGCTGGAGACCACCCTTCTTATGATGCTGACACAATCAACAAAGCTACCTGCCTGGTTAGTTCTTACTGACTTTTACCTACAAATCGCTTCTTCTTTTTCCTTCTACCATTCAATCATTGTGATGTCAAATTGGGTGGTGCCTGATTTTTTTTCATTATTTAAATCCGATATTTAAGTCAAGAATTAAGATTGGACAATATCAACGTATTAAGCCACCCTGCCTTTTGATCTGAAATCTTAGGTAATGTTTTATTAATTTTTAAAAAATAAATGGAGACAGAGTGGGATTCACATGTCTTGTTTACTCCATTTAAGCACAAAATTATTGAAGCGTCACAGTTGGAGAATAGAGGTAAAGTTGATTGCATTTTGAATCCCATGGTAGAATTTATCTTCAAAATTGTTTCGTTACTTTTGCAGGCGATAATTGTAGGTGGAACCGACACAACAACAGTGACGATATCATGGGCTCTATCGTTACTATTAAACCACCGCGATGTGTTGAAGAAAGCCCAAAATGAATTAGACACTTTTGTCGGTAAAGACAGGCTAGTGGAAGAATCCGATATCAAGAACTTGGTCTATCTCCAAGCCATAATCAATGAAACAACCCGATTATACCCCGCCGCCCCACTGTCTGTACCGCATGAATCCGTCGAAGACTGCATCACCGGCGGATACTTCATACCGGCAGGCACACGCCTTCTTGTAAACATTTCCAAGCTTCAGCGAGATCCCAAAGTGTGGTCCGATCCCGACGAGTTTCGACCCGAAAGGTTCCTTACAACGCAAAAGCACATGGATGTGAGGGGACAAAACTTCGAATTCATACCATTCGGCAGCGGTCGAAGAGTTTGCCCCGGAATCTCATTTGCTCTTCAAGTTTTACAACTCAACCTTGCGACTCTGCTGCAATCGTTCGAGATTACGACACTGTTCGATGAGCCAGTCGACATGCGTGAGGGTGCCGGTTTGACTAATCTCAAAGCCACGCCACTTAATGTTGTTTTCACACCTCGTCTTCCTCCTCATCTGTATGAATAAATCTACCCATATATATAGTTGTTCGCCGGAATGTTATATTTTTATAAAGTCGCATGTTATCATAGGAATGGAAGCAAGCGACAATCTAGGACTGTAATTTGAACCTGAAAAATGGATGTCAAAACTCTTCCCTATAGTCCTCTTCTAATGGAAATCCATAATATAAGATGACAATAGTCAGTAGATAGTGTGGATTGAATATTATTGTAATAGGCTACTTTAGCATACTTTAGTGAATGATATATCACATATATGTATGTTATAAGTTAACCTTTGTTTTTAATATGGATTAATGCTTAATTTTTTATTTTTAAAATTATTATTTGGTTACCCAATTTAGTTTGATTTTATAATAGCAATAAAAATTCAGTTGACATGCAACCCCAATTAGAATAGGTTATATGACATTCATGTTTATTAAAATTAATATATATATAAATTTAAAAATAAAAAATAGAAAAATAATGTTAATAATTTTAAAACAATTTAAACATTTTAAATATTTCTGTGACTTTAGCTAATAGTTTACAGACTTCTCCTTTAAATTTTAACATTTTAATATTTTCATAATTTTTATACAATATTAAAGATGAGGGATGGGACAAGACAGTTCGAACCTATGTCAAATAAGTGTAACCAAAAAGTTAACTAGTTCTAATTCAAGTCAAGACAATATTTTCATAATTTTAATTTTTCAATTTTAAAATTATTAAAATTTTCTCAATTTTATATTTTTTATTTTTATTTTTAATTTCTAAGTTAAAAGATTTCATTTTTTCAATTTATAGAATGTATACTTTTTAGTTAAATTTTTTGAATGTTTCATTTATTGTTTTGAATTTTCAGAATTTAGAATTTTTGAAAAAATTATTACAATATTTCTAGAATATATATTTTGAAAATTTTAAGGTTTTTTTCAAGTTTCTAAAATTTAAATAATTTTAAAATTTTTGCAAATTTTTTTATTTTATATATTATTTTGAATTTTTAAAATATATTTTATATATTTTATAATATTTTATCTTAAAAACATTTTTAAAATTTTAAAATTATTTATATATTATATATGCTTTTTCAATTAATATAATACACATAATATTAAAATATAAAAGAAGACAACGTTGCACATTCTAATAAGCCACGTGTTAGCTTTTTTTGTTTTTTTAACATTATGGGAAAATTTGTGTAATGAATGATAGTTTAAGTATAAATGTGAAACAAAAAAAAATTTAAATACTCAAGTGAAAAAACGAGTATAGTTCGGGGGCAATAAACATTAAGATTTTCAATATTTTTAAATTAATATTCACACGTATACACGTATAGTTCGATGAGCCAGTTCGTGGAATAGCTCCCTTCCACCGGGAAAGCCTCTCTATTGCTCTCATGGTCACCCACCTTCGACATTGCCTGAGCAAACTCCGAAACGCTCCACACTTTGACGGACTTATCAAGGCTTCCACTGTAAACGATCCATCGATGGTCATTCCCCGATTCATGATCTTTTTCGACGGCCAAGCACTTCACTGGCCCAGTGTGCCCCGTCAGCACCGAAAGGCATGTGTGGATGTTGCCATCTTTACGCCAAACACATATACTTTTATCAGCTGACCCGCTGAAAACCAAATTCCCAGCCGCCGCAAGGCAAAGAATGGCTAATTTATGGCCCTTAAGGACTCCACCGTGGGATAATTGCTTTCCAATCCCCCAGAAATTGACCAGGCCCTCACTGGAACCACAGTAAACTGCTGAACCAGCGGCATTGATGGCTAAGGCAGTGACCGCGCTTTCTTGTTGTAAAAGTGTTTGAGCCAACTTATGCTTTGTTCCTTTATGTTGCAGTTCTCTTTTCCACACTTTGACGGTTCCATCTGCTGAACCAGTGAAAACCATTTCTCCCGCGGTGGAGATCACTGAGTTAACAGCGTCTTCGTGTGCATGAACCGATTCGAGACATTTAGAATCTGAAATTCTCCAAACGTTGAATGTCCGGTCCCATGAAGCCGAATAAAGAAGACCGTGTTCGCTGTTCAAGCTCAAACACGACAGCGCATCCGAGTGTTTGATCCATAAAGAACGCTTACGTTTCACTTCGATGTAGCTGCTTGGTTTAATGGAGCTTTTAAGAATGTCTTTAAGAGTTGGCAAGGTTCCAGATCGTTTATGAATGCTGGGGTTCTTAAGCGACACTTTCCAAACACGAATCTTCCCATCTTGATGACCCGTAAAAATCTTTTCACCAGATATAACAATGGCCTTAACCAATCCACTGTTTGACTTAAACCCTGTAAATTCTTTCAAATTCTTCCACACACGAATGTTCTTGCTATCAGAGCCAGTGTAAAGAAGATCCTTTGTTGCTGCCAATGAATAAATGTGCCCTTCTTCACGTACAATGGAGCCGATGAGACTATTAGCCGGAACGTTGGCTTCGTCGGAGTGGGTCCATGGCTTTTTGCTCAAAGGAGAAGCTTGCTTCCAAGGCGACATGGTCAAAGGTGAAGCTTCGCAACTCACCCTGTTGACTTCATAACAAGCGGGGGCGGCCGATGCGCTGCTGTATCGGATGTTGAAATCATCTTCACTGGCGGGATCAGTGATGGAAATGTTGGGATCAGAATGGATGGTTTTGCCATTTCTGGCTCTTGGAAAGCCATCAGCCTCAGCAAACATTGTGACCTTACTGCGTCTCTCATTACGATCACGACAGAATCGAAAACCAAAAAAGAAAGAAGTATGAAACTAACTATGGCCCAAAAAACTAATGCCAATTCTAAATATAGGAAAAGGAAGAACATATGATGGACAGGAGGGATTTGAGGGTTGAAATCAACATCAGAAACAATAAAACAACTACTTTAGGTCGAGAATGGCCATTGGAATCCAGCTGGGTCCGTTTTGCCTAATAATAACGTTCCTTTGTAGTTTAATTTAATTCCCAATTTGTGTTGTTTTTGTTTGTATGATATATGCTTGATTGGTTTAATTTCTGTTTATTTTCTTTTTTTATATAATAATTAAGATGACCTTTGTTCTTCCTAAAAAGAGAAAAGCAAGAGTCGCAGAAGTCTGTTTTGAGCTGTTTCTGAAACCTGACACTAATGAGGATTGGGGGAAGAAAAAGGAAGTTAGTGAGTGCCAACATTAGGTTTTCACGGCATTTTTCAAGTAGGAGAGATTAAACCTTAATTTTGGTATTTCAAAAGTAGAACTAACTCAAAATTAAAACTGAACTCATTTTTAAATTTATAAAAATATCAATATTTTAATTATATAAATATAAGTATTTATTTAAATAATATTTTACTTCATTTATCTCTTATAATGTTAATGTGTCAATATATACTCTCATATATGTAATATATGTAATTTAAATTAAGTTTCAAAAGTATTATTTATAATTAAGTTTATATATGACATTACTTATTACAAAATACTTTTTATTATAAAATAAATTTCGATTGTTAAAAGGAAATTATATTATAATATTTTATAACAAATACATTTACGTCGTGTTTGTTTTACAAAAACAATGTAAAATATAAATTTATAAATACAAAACAAACTCAATTAAACAATAAAATATAAGAAAATATCGAATGTATGTTTGTTTCATTAAAAATAGTTTTATGAAATATTTTAGGAAATCATTAAATAACAAAAATAATATTTTACAAAGATTCATCTAAACACCAAAAATATTAACTTTTCCGAAAAATAAGTTATTTTTAGGAATTATTTTTCCGAAGTTATTTTCAATGAAACAAACAGAGCCTTAATTTGTATTTTTTTATTTGATATAATTTGGTTCCTATATTATGATGACACTGGTTAATCTAAATAATTAACATTCTTAATTATTTCGTTGAAAATGTTAATGCAAATTTGTTATTGAAAACACATTCAAATTCATCTTGATAAAATAAAACTTTTTGAAGAATAATATTTTTAAGAAATATGTTGTCGGTATTTAATTAAAATAGTTAACAATATTGATCATTTAGGGTGGGTTTGGATGGGCGATCGTTTACTTGCGATTAATATAAAAACAACAGTAGTGGTGAGATTAGATACTATAGCGATACTGTAGCATGAGACAAAAAATAGATATACGCCCCGCACCAACCATTCAAACCCACTCTAAACATATAGATATCAAATCATGTAAAAATTTAATGTATAAAAATTAAAATTTAAATCCCGACATAGAATAAAGATCAAAACTGAAATTTAACTATTGTATTATAATTAAAAAAAAAAAACAAAAAGCTAAGGTTGACACTTGTTAAAAGGTAAAAACCCACCGTACTATAGTAGTATAGATTAAAAAAAAAAAAAAAGAGTAAACTATATTTGTTGTCATCCAATTATGTTTTCTATCCAACTATGAAAAATTACAAAATTGTTACTCAACTATTTAATTTTGCCTTCTTTAGTCACCAGCTGGCTAACGTGGAAATGGAAACATTCAAAAATTCAATATAGTTGAGTGACAAAAAAAGAAATTTACTAATAGTTGAGTGACCATTTTGTAACTTTTCATATTCGAGTGACCAAAAAATAAAAATCATAGTTAGATTAATACTAATGCAGTTTACCCAAAATAATAATAATGAAACGGTAATCTAAAAATTTGTTGGGTAAACTACACCATTAGTCATTAAACTATGGGTAAGTTTTCGTTTTGGTCACTTAACTAAAAAAAGTTACAATTTGATTAATGAACTATTCAAAAGTTTTTATAAGTAACTTGGTTGCTAAGGGGTTTTTTTTTTTTAAAGTTCTGTCAATGAGCTCTAAGCGACAATTCGATGATCGGAATAGTGGATCAATACAAGTCAGTGAGTAAAAAAAAATATTTTAGGTTCAAGTTAATCTGATAGTTAGTGTTATAGATTAGAGAAAAAAAGTTGTTTGAATTTTAGTTCACAGATTCATAATGTTCAAAATTATTTTATGAAAAAAACTAAACTATAAAAGAATAAGAAAAAAAAGAGCTTTCAATTGGTAGAGATAATGCGAACAGATAAAATCATATAGAATAGTTCGGTGATTTAAATGAAGATATTTTAATAATTTAATGATAAAATTGTAATTTTTTTTAATTAAAGGAGGAAAACAAAAACTAGTTTACCCCCAACTTGTTTTAAGATATTGAAAAATGATAAAAAGGTCGAATCCAACACTACTTGGGTTGTAAACTCGTGATGCTTGACGAATTATATCCAACACTTCTCGGTTATCACAATCAAAGACGTCAACTTTCCCATTTTGAGCTTTGAATTTCGGACATCTGCCTAACACGCACTTTGAATTCAAAGTTTCTTACATTAGCCGATATGCATAAAATATGAACGATTTGTCATAACCCAAAGCCCACAGAGTTAAAGACAAGTACTCTTCTTTTTGTTGCCCAAACTTGTCCCCACAATCATGATTTCCACCGCGGTCACGTCTACTTTACAACCATTTCCTTGCATTTCTCGTTTTTGGCTAAAAAACCTTAAATTTTTAGTATCGTGTATTTAAGTTCTTAACTTTGCACTTGGAATAAGCCTATCATATTAATTGATTATATCCCACATACAACCATTGCAAATAAGAAAATAAATTATAAAAAAATATGTGATATAATATCCTACCATATTACATGACTGACTTTGTCAAAGTTTACAATTGACAGAAGCTAAAACTTGTTGGGCTTAAAAACTAGCTCTCTTCAAGGATGTGACGGTAACGGCAGCCCCCAAAGCCGACTTACCCACTTCGATATCAAACGAGTCGTAACGTCTAAACAATTCCACCACCAAAAGCCTCGACATCAACACCACGAAATCCTTCCCTGCACACTGTTTGTTCCCCAACGTCGGTTGCTGAGTCTCGGGTCCATTTGACCATATCACGTGCTTCAACAACTTCTCCCCCTCCTCTCCCATGAACCTCTCCCCCACAAACTCCTCCGCTCTCTCGAATATTTTCGGGTCTTTCGTTGCAAATGGTTGGAACCCGAACAGCATCTCCCCTTGTTTCACTTGGAACACCGCGTCGTGGCTCTCTATCACGATATCTTTCTTTGCTCTCCCGTACTGTAACGGGACCGGTGGTTCGATCCGTAACGCTTCGTAGACGACCGATTTCATTAATGGCATCTGTTCCATGGCTGCCATTGTGAGTTTTCCACCGTTGGATCTTATGGCTGATCTGATCTCCGTTGCTAATCTATTGTGTAGCTTAACTCCAGCCCTGCCAATCCATTTAAGCATGTTGGGGAAGAAGATCTTCATGCCACCGAATGAATTGAAACACGTAGCAAATAACAGATTATGGCAAGCTTCTTCTCGTGAAATACTCAGTTTCTCAGCTTCATCTTGAATGGAACCAGATGATTCGTAGAAGAAATCATACAGTCTCTGGTAATCCTTTTTAACCAAAGCCGGGGGAAGAGGGAAGGTATGGATCAAGAGTTCTTCAACATACTTTGGGAGACCGAGTTTAAGAACCGGACCGAGTTGAAACAGTACCCATTTACTGATCAAACTAGGACCATCGGTTCCTAGTTTAGTATCCGGTGGGTTTGAACCGAAGAAAGCCCGGCACAAGAAGTTAAACCCAGCTTGATCGTTAGCTGTCTGAAAGCTGCTTTTGCCTTTCTCGGCGACTTCTTTCTCTAACGTTTCGAATAACTCACTGTAAGAGGCTTGGAACTCGGGGATTACATGATCTCTCCTAGATTTCAAGAGGAAAAAGAGGAGTTGTTTGAGCCTAGCGTGTTTGGGCTCGGAAGGGTCGAGATATGAGAGGATTCGGTAGCCGCCGGTGAGGTCAGTTGAAGGCATGTAAGTGCCGGTGAAAAGGTCTTTTTTTTCAACCTTGGTGACATCGAAAAGGACGGGGAAGCTCTTACCGTCGAGTAAAGCGACAACCTTTGGATCTTGAGAAATGAAAGGACCAGGTGGCATGTTGGTCCGAAACACTGTCGAGTTGTATTTCTGGATTTTCGATTTAAAAAACTCGTCCCGGCCTTGATTGTAGAAATAATCAAGTCGATCTTTGAATGGACCAACAATAGGAACCCCATAATTCCCCGGAATTTTCTTCAATGGAAGCTTGGTTTCTCCCTTCGCTGGAACCGCCACTGCCGGCGCTGGAACAGGTGGTTTCTCCGACACTGAGGCTCTAATCCGCCGAGAAGACAACCTAGTGGTAGATGATTTTGTGTTTGGTGAAACAAATTGCAGATGAAGAGAGGTAAAAGGTAAAGAAGAAGATGCCATTTGAATAGAGTAACAATGAGCTTCCTGAGCTCCGCGAAAGGTGTTGAGGTGGGGGATATTATGATAATAAGCTGAAGTGGCTCGCAAGTGGATGACAGAGTCCAGTCTTCAATTCTATATTTATAATGTTTGCCAACAATGGCGTAAGCAAAAGGTGAGGGGCCGGGTCGGACCGGTCGGTGATTTCTATTAAGCTTCAAATATATCTTGATCCAGTCATGAAAGGTGTGCACTATTGAATATTATATTTTCTTTTCCCTTTTTCCTTTTTTCAAGGAAATTTTTTAAAGAATCTTTTAACATTTTATAATTTTTTTAAACTGAAATTACCGTTTCAGGATGTAATAGGCACGTGTGGACGGTATGCAGTTAAACGGATTATTTCGTTGACTGTGAAGGATAATTAAGAGGTTGATAAGTGCGTTATAATGAATAGTAAAATATTAAAAATATATAATATTATTTTTAAAATTATTTATAAAATAGAAAAATATAATATATCAAATACTAATTTTTACTATAAATTATTTAATAATAATTTGAATTAATGTTAAAATATGAAAATAAACCCTTTTCTCAAAGCTAAATACTAAAATCATTCAGTAATTTTTTTAATTACAGCTAAATCTCACCGAATATTTTCAAGTTATTTACGGGAATTAATTGTATGGATTAATGCTTAATTTTACCATATATTTTAATTAATTTATGGTAACAAATATTTTTATAATAATTTTAAATTCTTACCATATATAATTTTAATGCATATTGTTTTTAAGGGAAATTTTCCCATGGGGAATTATTGAAAAATAGAAACAAATTTAATTTAATGATTGAAAATGACTTTTTTTCACCTTTTAAGTTTAGTTTGTAAATGTTATCCATCTAATTCCTAACACACACTTTAGCTTTTAGTTTTTTTTCCTTATTTGTTCTATGATTTTATCATATTTTATTATTATTATCATTATTATTTTTATTTTTACTTCCTTTTGTTGTTATTTGCCGATTTCATATTTTGTGTTTGTTTCAAACTTATTTTATATTAATTATTTTGTTATTTGTATTTTTGTTCATTTACTGTAATAGTAAACACACTATATTTTTAGACGATGCATGAAACGGTACATATTTTGTACCAGATTTTTAACAAATAAATATAATGTATTTAATTAATATATACCACAATGCATGAGTAAAAATTATATAATTTTGTTAATAAATAAAATAAGGTTCCTTATTAAAAGATTCTGAATATAAAAATAAAAAATTTAATTTAAGGTTAGATTAACCAGCTGGAGCTGGTTGGAATTGCTTGAGGATGCTGTCCATGCATGATATGTATTAATGGAAAATATGAATTAAAGTTGAATGATCTTTTTATTAAAAATATAAATCTTCTTTATGGATTAATCAATACAAAACCTTGAGTTTCTAAGCATTTTCCTCCATGAATTCGCACGTTTTTACATGTTGATTACTTTGGCTAATCAACGCGGTAATAGGCTTATGAAGAATTTCATAGTTTGACCGCCCTAACTCTTAATAATTTATGTTGTAAAAATTCCTAATAATTTTATATTTTAATTATTGAACAAAATATATTTTATATGTTGTGGAGGTTATATAACCCAAGAAGGACAAGAGGCAGTTGAAAACATTGACAAGAGGTGGACCAAGAAAATGGTACAAACTACAAAATGTCAAATGCTCTTCGACGCCGTCACAGCTCCGACCAATTTAACTTGGGATTACGGCTGGTTCTCACTGCCGGCCAAATTTGACATTAACTTCACGTGACTTATTTTTTGGGCAAATTACACTATTAGTCACTAAATTATATAATTTTTTGTTTTGATCACTTAACTGAAAAAAGTTACAATTTGTCATTGAACTATTCAAAAGTTTTTATTTAAATTACTTAACTATTCAAAAGTTTTTATTTAAGTCACTTGGCTATTAAGTTGTTTTTTTTTTAAGTTCTGCCAGCTAGCTTCAAGTGACAATTTAACGATTAGTACAGTGGGTCCAAGTCAATTTGACATTCAGTATTGAAGATCGAAGAAAAAATTGTTTGAATTTTTGTTTGCAAATTCATTACCTCCAAAGTTGTTTCATGAAAAGAATCTAAACTGTAGAAGAGTAAGGAAAAGAGAAATTTCGATTGGTGTAGGCAATGCGAATAGAGAAAATCATAGAGCATTAATTTTAACAGCCCAATGACTTAAATAAAATTTTTTTGAACAATTATATAATTAAATTGTAACTTTTTTAGTTAAATGACCAAAATAAAAATATTAGCCACTAATGATGTTCACCTCTTTTTAGTTTGTTTTTTTTTTTATATAAAACCAAATGTCTAATTTAATCTTTTTTCTACGGACATAAGTTTATTACAATTTCTATAATTTCAAACATTGTGATTTTTTTTAAAATTTGTTGTTGTCACATATAAAATAAAAAATTACTCACTTGATAACTATGTAATTAAAAATGATGTCGTAATTAACTTGAATTTAACAAAAAATTTAACAATATCATTTGTGGACCTAAATTTTGAAATCTGAAAAGTAGATAGACTAAATTCTTAAAAATACAAATACAAAGGCTAAATTGTTAATTTTCAAAAGTATAGATACTATAAGCATATTTTAACCTAAACATAACACCGATACAGAACTTTGTCACTAAACTAGTGAGTTGTCAGCTTGGTAATATGAAAATAAGGGAAAATAGATCTATCATCTATCCAAAACCATACATAATATATTTTTAATTACTCAGATCTTGTAAAATATATTTTATTTCAAGTTATTTTTATAACTTATGTTTTATTAGTTACACATTTTAATAAATTTTTATCTATAATCTACACTCTATATAATATATATATAAAAGTACAGGTTTAAATATTTTTTAACCGAAAAAATACATTTTATTGTTAATTATATTACTAAATCAACATTAGAATAATAATTTATTAGTATTATTATGTGATAATAATAGAAATAATATTAATTAATATGATAATATATTAATGTAAAATTAATTAATTTGGTATTTTTTTAAATTTCTACTAAAAATAACATAATATGTTATTAATTAATAAAACCATTGGATATATTAAAAAATAAAATTCCAATTTTTTAATTAAACATTTTAATTCAATAAATATAAATTATATATTATTTTATCTAAATATAATAATAAATAACTTTAAAATATTTTTTATAATTAATAAAATTAAACGTGTGAGATTAAAATTATGTATATAAAATATAATATTAATATATTGATAATCAAATCTAAAATGCATAAAGTTATTTATTTATTTTTAATTTATATATCAAAATTAAAAATAAAATAAATATATTTTATAATTAAAATTAAATATTATTTTTTGTAAATGTTAATTGCATCTAATCAAATAATTTTCATCCAACACAAATATTGACATGACAAATAGTAGGTCTCAAATCTATTTGATAAATTAATATAAAAAATTGATTAATTAATAATTAATAATTTGCATTATCTGTGTTTCTCATATTTTTTAAATTGGTAAAATCAATAATATAATATAAGATTAATTATAATTATATTTATTTTATTAATAATGTTTTCATTATCAATTAAATAGTTATTATCATTTAATTAGGCTTTAGGTCTATATTAAAATATATTTATTATTTTAAACTAATTATCACCGCTTAATTAGTGTTACAGTTATATACTAATTAAAACAAATATTTAGCACTATAAATATATGCATTAGTAAAACATTTTCATTCAAAATAACAAATAAAAGATTATATTCAAAATAACAAATAAAAGATTATGGGAAAAATCACATTTTAGCATTATTTAATAGGTTTTGTTTCCGTCATCTTATTTGATTTTAATAATATTGATACAACTGTGAATGTTGTTTATCATTGTCTTATGAAATTTTATATAAAAATAATTAAATATTAAAATAATGATTCTTTGTAAGTGAAATTTTAGATTTATATTTGAAGGACAAATTATTTTATCTAATTAATTAATATTTTACTATCGGATGCTTCCTACTTTTTATTTTCAATTACTTTTAAAATGTTATTTTACCTTTTAATTAATTTTCAAAATTAACTGACTTTTATTATAAATTTAACCATTTCTCGTTTAAATAGTAAATAATATATTTAAAATATTTATAAAATATATTATTTAAAAATTAAATAAGTAAAATAATTTGCAATAAACATGAAATGGTAACTAGTTAAAAAAGGACTAAATGAAATAATCAAAATGAATTCAATTATATATATATATATCGGTTGACAATTATATAATCCCGTAATATTCTTCTACCAACAAAAATATGAGTAAATTATTCTCAAGTTTACTAAACTATTAGTAAGTTTATATTTTGAATATTTAACTTTAAAAAGTTATAAAATGGCCACCAAATTATCTAAAAGTTTTCATTTAAGTCATTGAACTATTAAAGTTGTTGTTATATGGCATTCTCTGTTTACATCGCCTGCATTAATCAAAAGCTCGACTTCCCATTTTATTCTACAGTTCAATTTTTTTCATAAAATAATTTTAAACGTCATAAATTTACGAACCAAAATCCAAACAACTTTCTTCTCCGATCTCCAAGGTTGACCATTAGATCGACTTGGATCTAAAGTATGTTATTTTACTCGTCAATGGGTACTAATCCACCATAATCATTACTTGAAGCTTGTTAGTCGGGCTTCAATAAAAACTTAACAATCGAGTAACTTCAATAAAATCTTTTGAATAGTTGAATGGCTTTAATGTAAACATTCAAATAGTTCAATGACTATTTTATAACCTTTTGAACTTGAGTGACTAAAACATAAACTTATTAATTGTTTAGTAATCTTAATGTAATTTGCCCAAAAATTAAGGTAGTAAAAGGGCCATGGTAACCCAAATTTTGTTCATTGATTTTCAAAATTGACATATCATAGGTGGGATTTAAAAAAACTAATAAATTTTTATAGTATCAAAATTTACTTGTCACACCTATTTGTATGGGCTAATACGTAATTTGTCTTTAGAATTTATCTAAAAGTATTTAGTTAGTACCTAATTTTTTTTATCTAGTTGGTTCTTGAATTTGCATTGTCACTCAAGTTGGTATTTTCACACTAACATTGTTAATTTGTGCTGACACGACATTAATGTCAATCCGGTGATGACACATGACAATCTCTTAATACAACACATGACAAATATAAATTAAAAAAATATATGAATTAATAAATATCAAGAATGAACATGGATAAATGTTTGTCCATCATGTGTTATATTGAAATGTTGCCACTTATCATTATCAGATTGACTATTAATGCCACATCAACACAAACTAAAGATATTAGTGTGAAAGTACTAACCTGAGTGGCAAAATGTAAGTTCAAATACGAACTAGATAAATAAAAGTTTAGATATCAACTAAATACTTATAAATATGTAAATAATGATATGAAAATCACTTATCACACAAATAAAGTGTGTAAAATTTAAACCCCGGTCCCCACTTGTTGAAGACCTTACCTTTCCAAAAATGATTGTGTAAATCAAATCAAGTAGGTGAAATTCTGGGGACCATGTTATTTATACTTGAACTGCTCTGCTTCAAAATCGACAAACTACTATATATATTCACGAAGAATCTTTATTACTACCATTGAGGTCTCTCAAACTCCAAAATTTATAGTGCATGTGGATGGCTTTCGAATGAAGGAAAATTGGTCGACCTTTAACTCAGCTCAAGAAATTGCTGTCTCAATGTCACTCAAGTGTGCTGTTGAGCTATCATCCACAATCATGGCCAATCCATCACTATTTCAGACTTGGGTTTGGCCCTTGGAATCCACCCTCCAAACTCCATTGTCTCCACCGCCTCATGCGCATCCCACTTTGCTGAATAAAAAACTCACCAAGAAAAGGCTTATATGCCCTCACCCCTCTTTCTCATTGATTCTCATTGATAATCACTAAAGTTCAACTCACAATGTTTTACTCTATACAGGTGCGAATTCAAAAAAAATTTTAGAGAGGTCAAATTTGAATTATAAAATTTAAAAGTCAAAATATAATGTTATAATATATTAATTTATAATTTCATTATTTTTAAAAATATTTATTAAATTTTTTAAAAAGATTTATTAAAATTTTTATTTTTGAAAAGACTAAAGTACAATTTAATTATATATTAATTTATAATTTAAACATGGGTCAAAATCTCCTGCCTACCCCTTTTAAATTCACTCATGTCAATCCCACTCAAACCACCCTACGGCATTCAGTGCGGCCCAAGAGGAGATGTTGTGAGATTATGTAGCTCAAGACCCATGGGTTAATTTAATGATGCGCTAGTGATGGTCTTCTGGCGGGGAACGTTGTGCTTAGTAACTGCAAAAGAGTTCTCGAGAGGTTGATGTACTTTGGGGTCTATGCATTAAATGAAATTTGGGTTAAAATTATGATGTGGAATTTTTATTGATAATTTTCTTACTAGTTCAAATAATTTAATTACAGTTAAAATACTAATCTCATGAGTATTATTGTAAAGTTAAAACATGCTCCAAGTTCTTATATTTTTTTCGTATACTTGAATTTTAATAACATCTCTACTTATATTTTTGAGGATTTAGTCCTTTTACTCTTTAGATTTAAAATTTAAATCTAATTATTGACATCGTTAAAATTATTTTGTTAAATTCAATAGTTTTAAAATAAGAAAATACTCATTTAATAGTCATGTAACAAAAAGAATGATATTGTAATGACTTTGACGATGCCAACAACTAAAAATGAGTTTGACGATGCCAACAACTAAACTTGGATTTTTAAATTTGAAAAGTAAAAGAACTAAATTTCTAAAAATATAAGTAGAGGGATTAAATTCTAAGTGTGTAGAAAGTACAATTGCTTGGAGTATATTTTAACGTTATGGCAATGCTTAATTGAAATCAAGGGTGAATCTAGAGGGGAAGTAGAGTCTTGGCCTCCAAAAAATAGAAATTTTTTAATTTAATCACTATAAATGATTAAATTATAAAATAGCATATAATAAAATTATACTTTGACCCTTCAAAATAAAAAATAAGTATATTTAGTCTCTTCAAAAATAATAAAATAATATTTTAATATTTCAAAATTTTATAATTGAATTTCCCCTCTAAAAAATTTCTCATTCGCCCATGATTGAAATATTCTTGTTTGTTTTAGAAATTCACACCACCAAGCTCGTCATTTGTTAATTAAAAAGTTAAGCGCTACCAAAAGTGATCCGGAAAGTTGACACTTCACCAAATATTATGATGAAGGAAATAAAAATAGAAGACACAAATATTGATTAGCCCATTTTGAGATAGACTATGCCCATGGACGCAAACACCATCATCATGTCTTTCTTTCATCTTTCATCTCTTTCTACTTATTCTTGAATTGCTCCTAATTTATTTAATTTTCACTTTCAGATTCAAGAATTCGATTCATATTTGGCCTCATCATTTCAAAATTCATCTAATATCGGCCAAAATTTTATTTCCTTTGGTTGTTGAATTTTTAGAGTTGGTTCTAAACATTTTAACAACTTGAAATCTATTCATCTGTTGCCCTCTATAATTATAATTTACTACTTAAAAATAATATTTATCTTTGATCATATGTAAATATATATACTTGATTATAATTACTAAACACTAAGGGGGGTTTGGATCGCTAAATCTTAGATAATGTTCTGTAATAAGATTATAGGAAGAATGTGAGATTAACTTGTTTATTTTATTTAGTTGAAATATAAGATATATGTGTTTAATTGACGGAATGTAATATTACCTAGAAGTACATTTTATTCAATTGTCCTTGTTATAGAATTTTTTTTATAAATTTAGTTCTTTTAATAATTTTTTAGCCTCAATTTCCATAAATTATGATAAATTATTAGAATTCTTACTCTTTGCCAAAATTTATATATTAATAAATAAATATATTATATTGAAATAAATTTATAAATCATAATTATAATAGTTGATGAAAAATTATTACAACATCAACCATAATTAATATATTAATAAATGAAATATAATGATTATAATTATAATGTATGATATCAACTAGTTCATTATTATGGAAAAATATTTTTTTATTTTTAATTAGTCTTAAACTTTATTTAACAAAGAAGCCTAAATTGATAGAATAATAAAAACAAAATGTAAGTAAAGATCACACCTGCATTTTAAGATTACTTAAAAAATGGGTCATAATGAATTACAATTTATATTATGAGATGTCCGAATATTGAAATTTAAATACATTAATTTTATTTTGAAATATATAGTATTATACGTCATAATATAATATTGTATTCAGGGAACCAAACACCAATTAAAGATATTCATGTATCTAATAGGGCCTAGACTCAATTTAACAAATTTCCAGACCCGAAAAAGTAGATTTTCGGTCCTCAAAGTATAATAAAAATAATTTGTATTTAAATTTGATTATAAAAATATTTATAAATTTGAATTATTGAATAATAAATTATGTCGGCCAGAGATTGAAAATACAAAACCTAAACATGGTTGGGGCGAAGCACCTGGCTCATTTACCTTACTTTGTTCATTGTATAAAATTTGAGTTTTTCGACTATTGATGATTAACATTTCACTATATTATTTTAAATATAATTGATTATTTTAACTACAACAACATTCCATCCAAACACTTTCATTGCAACAAATAATGATAATCTATACTTATATATTAAAAGAGTGTCTATGCTATTGCCATGGTGACAGGACAGGAGAAAATGCCTTAAAAGCAATTGGTAGAAATAAATAATGAATAATTCTAAATTGTTGCTTATACAATTAGATCCCTATTTGAAGCATTTAAAATGTTGAATTAGGTCCATGCCTCTAATTAATTAATTAATGTAATTTGTTACTAAATTTAGACTAAAATAATTATTTTTGAGCAAAATTAAAATAAGTTATATTTCTTTAATTTTAGTCTCTCTATTATACTTAAATTTGAGATTTACTTTTATACTTTCATTTCTAATATAATTTGGTCTCTATATTTTTATAATATTATTGATTAGTTCAAATAGTTAAAATCATTAACTTTTCGATTAAAATATTACGTAATTATATTAAAATAAAAAGTAGATAAATTAAATTCTAAAGAAGTATTGACTTAATTTTTGGGTAAGCAAAACAATAAAACCCTTTTTGAAAAAAAGAAAACAGGCATCAATTACTAGGAATTAATTGTTGATGGTATAAGATTACTTACAAATTGGCATGTTGAAACTTTCCTTTGTATGAGCTTAAGTTCGTAATCCATTTTTTATTATTGAAGTTGTAGTTACATGAAAGTGGGCATGAGAACTAGCCTTGAAACAATTTTTTAATAGATGAAAAATGTAAAAAAACTAGTTAAAAGAGACGGAGAAGAAAATTAAAAATAAAGAAAAAAAGAATATAAAAGAAAAAATTAAATTACTCAAAATGAAAAATATGGAGATTAGTTGTAGAATTTAACTTAAAGTTTTATTAAAATGATGATTTAACATATCACATTAGGTTGTCGTTACACCGTTAACGACAATTAACTGCTCAAACACTAGAATGTTACAACATTTTAACTTAAGTGACTAAAACATAATATTTCAAATATAAATAACTAAAACGTAATGTGAGATAAAATAAAAACTACTATTTTAATAGTT
Source organism: Gossypium arboreum (assembly GCF_025698485.1). Lineage (NCBI taxonomy): Eukaryota > Viridiplantae > Streptophyta > Magnoliopsida > Malvales > Malvaceae > Gossypium > Gossypium arboreum. The sequence continues at coordinate 25,345,540 of NC_069074.1, read as the reverse complement.
AACCTTAAAAATAAAACATCAAGTTGGATACACTAAAATCAAAATTAGACCAAACGTAAACGACTGAAAAGCACTGCTCCAGTTCTCTCAGTAGGGAAAAGAAAACTAAACAAAATTCACCAAAGACTATACGTTTTTCGCTTTAATTGGTGATACTTTTGCAGCTGCTACAAATAATGTTCAAAGCCAAAATATTTGTTTCCTCCATAAAAAACCTACTTTCACATCCCCAATTTGAGCATCAACAATGGAGGGGCATAGTGAAAGTGAGGTTGAAATGGGTTAAGAATCGTAGCCTTGACCACGTGATTGATACCGACACCGATCTCAAAGCGGCTTGCCTCTTGAAGGATGCTATTAAACGCTCGCCCACCGGTTTTCTCACTGCCAAGTCTTTTGCCGATTGGCAAAAGCTCCTCGGCCTCACTGTCCCCGTTCTTCGCTTCTTGCGTAGGTATTTTTTGGCCTCATATCCTCCATTTTTTAAATGCCCTTTAGCTGGTTTTGCAACGATGAATAGTTTTTTCTTTTCTCTTTTAAAAAGCTTCATTTTAATTGCTATTTCTGTTGTTTACTTTTTGCATTGTAATGTAGCAGTTGTTATACATGATAAAATCATTATTTATATTATATGAAAAATTGATTAAATTTACATCAAAATCACCCTTTTTGTTACAAAGAAATTTGTGCTTTTAGTTTTGATTAGCCAATATATTTGTATTTTTCTTTTTAATGGCAGAAGCACAAAGCAATACCCTATATGTAGGTTTTGGCATTAGTGAATCCTTTTTGGTGGGTAATTTGCTGTGTTGTTATATCTCGTGATACCCGGACACTTCATTTTTCTTAAAATATTTGTATTCGACTCCATATTTCCGATCATAGCTCCTTCAAAATACACTGAAAAACTTAGAAGAATTTGAACATACTCGTCTAAGACATATATATATATATCTGTATTTGGCACTCACCTCAAGCCTGATTAACATAACTTGGTAGACATTGTCAAAAGAGTGGTTTTCCTTGTTTAGTAAAGTGATATTAACTTGAGTTGAATATGTAGAATAGTAGTTGAAAATTGAAAATTGGTTTTTCCGACTCTGTTTTAAGTGTCCTACTCTGTTTGACGAATTCCCACATTGCTGTGTTGTTATATCTCGTGTTACTGGACTCTTTTACATTACAATGGCTATAAACTGTAGAGTAAAATTGTTCAAACACATAAAAACTTTGAAAATTTTGAGCATTCTAATGTCAGGCATATATACCCATATCTTGCACTAACCTCGAGCATGAGTAACATAAACCATTTGGCACTAACAAGAGACCTTGTTTAATAAACTGGTATTGACTATGAGTTGAATACGAAGTATAGCAGTTGGTGATTGCAAATTGGTTCTTCTGAATTTGTTTTAGGTACCCTACTCTCTTTGAAGAATTCCCACATGCACGTTACGCGAATTTGCCTTGCTTTCGATTGACGGGCACTGCACTCTTGTTAGATTCTCAGGAGCAAAGCATACACCAAGCGCATGAGAATGATACCATAGAGAGGCTTTCAAAGGTGCTTATGATGATGAGAAGTAGGACTGCACCTCTTCAGTCCCTTCATTCCTTGAAATGGGATCTTGGTTTGCCAGATAACTTCGAAAAAGTGTTGATCCCGAAATACCCTGATCATTTCAGTTTCGTTAAGGCACCAACTGGTGTTTCAGCTTTGAGACTCAAACAATGGCGCGAGGAATTTGCTGTTTCAGCATTGGAAAAAAGTAACGAGGGTGAGGAGATGGGAGATGAGTACAGGCAATTTAAGAGGGGCCAAACCACATTAGCATTCCCGATGAATTTCCCAAGGGGTTATGGAGCACAAAAGAAGGTGAGAGCTTGGATGGAGGAGTTTCAGAAGCTTCCGTACATATCTCCGTATGAAGATTCTCGGCATATTGATCCTAATAGTGAGCTTATGGAGAAAAGGGCTGTTGGTGTATTGCATGAGTTTTTGAGCTTGACAATTCATAAGAAGACCAAGAGGAACTACTTGAGAAGCTTGCGAGAGGAGCTGAACATCCCGCATAAGTTTACTCGATTGTTTACTAGATATCCTGGGATTTTCTACCTCTCGTTGAAGTGCAAAACGACGACTGTGGCTCTCAAGGAAGGATACAGACGGGGAAAACTAGTGAATCCACATCCTCTTGTTCATCTAAGACATAAGTTCTATCACGTAATGAGGACGGGGCTTCTTTATCGTAGTAAAGGTGCGAATCTGATACCTCGAGAAGACATTTTGCTGAAAGACATGGAGAATAGAATGGAAGACAAAGAAGAAGAAGGTGATGATGATGATGAAGACGAAGAATATGAAGAGATTGAAGCAGGTGATGAATATGATGAGGAAACCTCTGATGTGGAAGATTAATTTTGTAAAGAGTAATATGATTACATGATAGATTATATTGCGGCTACATTGAAAGAGTCATGTGATTGATGATTTCTTAACAGCTATGTTAAATTTATTTTTCTCAACAAAAGAGTTGGTTATTTTAAACTGATGTATTAAGAGGTGTATAAGGATTATAACACTTCTACCAAACGAGGCATCATATGTTTTGGCTCCTAGTTGTGTAACTGAAATTTGGCCACATCCTCCTATCATCACTACAGAGGAAAGAAGAAAAAAAAAACTTGCTTGGATTGATATTTGTGGGCTAATAATACTGGTTAGAGTGATGGTGAACTACTTCAGATTTTTTCCTTTAGATAGGGTTTTCTTTGGATCTAGAGTGACTGCATTTTATTGTATTTTTTTTTTTTTTGTTATCTTTGTGGTGGATACACTTTAATTCAATGTAATGTAAGAGGTAACTGTAGGGAAATGTTTTGCTGGCAGTTTTTATCATTAATTTCCACTTCAATGGAATTATACTCTGTGCTAGGTTGATGCTAGATATTTAAATCATCGGAGTCTCTGCTTTCGGTTACTTTTTTCTGTTCACAAAGATACATGTTAACTTTGTTCATAGTAGATTCTGCATTGCTAGCATTATCTTTTAAAATTGAAATCAACAACACTGAGATTGATATCAAATTTAAGCAGTAACTATTTGTGTATTTCATTTGGATGAAACCACTTTTCTACTATTTCATCTATTGGCGGCTTAGAAGTCCTTTACCATTCTCAGAGGAAATCATGAAAGCTGCCAGGTATGAAGTCTGCATCTTCTTTTACTTTTTCCCTCATCCACACACATACACACAAAGTTTGAAATTTTTGGTGTTATATTTTTCATACCTGAGTCTCAATTCAAGCTCTAATATGAGCTTTTAACCAATTATTGTAGTAAATGTCAAGCGAAATCTTTAGTCATTCTTTTCTCTTGCCAGATCACTCAAGTTTATGGTTTTTATGTTGAATGCCTGCGAAAGTGAGTTTTTATTGCTTAAGCTTCATTTGAAAGGGTGTAGTAGTAATAGCCTTAAATGTGCTAGCTCTACTAAATGTCTATTCATTATCATTTTTGTCTTCATGATATTTCTTAAACTATGCTTATTTCTAGTTAAGAAAATAAATTGGTACTGTATTTGCTTTGATTGTAGTTGCTTCTTTCTCTTGCCAATCCGTGATAATACTTTTTACAATGCTTTGCTTACAGATATGGAAATGCTAATGTTTGGAAGATCTTTACTGACCATTTTGACTATTTTCCATTAACTGCTTTGGTGGGTAGAACTAATATGAGGTGCAAACTGTTTTGATTTCAATTAATAGCAACATAAATCTTAGGAAAGAAAGAACTAAGGACATGCATATTGGCCTTAGTCCCTTTGATGTTTGGCATTTATGTTTTAATTGTATTTCATTTGGCTTTGCAATTGAATACTCTTATTGTGCTCCATATTTTTTATTATCGTGGTACTAGACTACTATATTATATTAGCTTTGATCATATTCATTCTATCTGAATTTTAAGTTTTGAGAACTCATTTTGTCTTTCTGGTTGGGCAAGAAAAAGTTGGGATTTATAGCTTGCTACCTTTATCCTGTTTCATTTTGAAATCATTCTAAATAGGAACTAGAAGTCTCTTACTTTAAGAAATGACACCAAATCTTTTTGAAATGTTATGGAAGCAATTAGATTTTTCTTGTATTTAACGTTTATTGTAAAGTCAAGATAAACGACTGTATTGCTCTATTGTTTTATTCCTGGCTAAAAAGATGTATTGCCTTCGTAACGTTCAAACTCGACTTTGTACCTCTTAGAACAAAAGGGAAATGATGGTAGTTAAAATGCTATTGTTGTTTCTGTTCACTGATGTAGTGTTTTTTTTCTTCATCTTAGGTGTCTGCATGGTTGATTGTCCTTTCAATTGAAACCGTGGATAACATAAGAAACTTTGACCGTGTTCAAGAGGTTCCTCACGAAGGCCCCATGTGTGATTTATTGTGGTCTGATCCAGATGATCGATGTGGTTGGGGCATCTCACCTCGTGGTGCTGGCTATACTTTTGGTTGGTAACTAATGTTTGGAGTGACCATTCTTCAAGTTTTTGTTGTTGTCTTGCCTTTTTTGTTTCAGTATTTTAATATCAAAAGTTTAAGTTCTTGTTTGTAGGATATATCTGAACAATTCAATCACACAAACAGCTTAAAATTGATTTCTAGAATTCATTAACTAGTTATGGATGGGTTTAACTGGGCACATGTAATCATTCATGATTCTTACAAGTTAAGCTCTTATTATTTTTTGCTTATATGCTTGCTCGGGTTTATGAATTCCCAATTATTTCCTTGTAACAGGAACGAAAGGTGGTAAACGTATTTAGTGCCCCTAATTATTGCTATCATTGTGGGAACAAGGCTTTGATTTTGGAATTCGATGATTGCAAGAGACACATTCATCCAGGTCTTTCTTCCCCCATTTCACTCTTTTTCCTTTTCCTATCATTGCACACAAATTAAGGTAAAAGAGCAATAGCTAAGTTTTGAAATTGAATTCCCGGATGCCTCTTCCTAGTGTTTGTAAAACCATTAAGTTCATCTGGCTACAGTTTGATCCAGCTCCAAGGAGAGGAGAACTCGATGTTACTTGTAGAATGCCCGATTATTTCCCCTCCCCTGAAGGAATTCTCTGATAGCTGGTTCAAGATACTTCACTTTTCCTCCACTACTCCTTCCTGTTACACAGGTAGTTGCCAATCCTTTGCCAAACTATGTTGCATCTACTACCTGCCAATTTTTACATTCTTTTTTCTTCAATGATGAGTACCGAAAGCATGTTTATTAGTCTAGCAAGATGGCCTCTAATGTTACACTTGAGTATTCTGTCTAAAAAATTGTATAGCTGATGAAAGACACACCATCATAATGTAGATTTTTGTGTCTGTTTTTGATTTTTTGTATTCCCTATCCTTCCGTTTTTGTTCTTCTTAGCCTTTTGGGCTCTACTGAAGATGGATTTTATTTGTTACACGGACTTGGATGTATATGAGCAGGTATCCTACATATGTATGTTCATAGTTTGTTTAATTTTTTCCCCATATATTCGGAGTATCATTGGAAGGCCATATCGTCATACTTATATGCAGAAATGAGTCAAGCACATGTTGAACAGAAAAAAGAATATGAAGAGTCAGAGCAACGTGGGGTGTTTTACCTTTTTAGTTTGGATCGTTCTTTGCTTTAGCTTATACTTTTAGGAGATATTTTGTGAGATAATTTTTTCTTCTTTGGCTTTGGAAACGGCCTTGAAAAATGGGTTGATTTCCTTTTATTAGTAAAACATTTTTTTTCGATTAAATCACTTTAGGGGCGTAAACTTGGCAATTCTTCTCATATTGGGGTCTTAACATTTTTCTTGATCCAAGTTAGGTCTTGAACATGGCAAATGTTCCTATAGTGAGACCTAAACGTTTTTTTTTATCCAAGCTAGTCCTTGAAAACCATAAAGTTTAGGCCCCAATGTAGGCATAATTGTCAAGTTTAGGCCTCAACGTGGGAACAACTGCAAAGTTTAGGGATTAACTTGAACAAAAGAAAGTTTAACCCCAATGTGGGAAAAGTTAAGTTCAAGTCTGAATGTGAAAATAATTGTCAAGTTCATACTCTAATGTAAAAGGAATTACAAAGCTCAGGCCTCAATAAGTGATTTAATCTTTTTTTTTTTTTCACAAAACTATTTTTCATGACAAACATATAAGGAAAAATATTTTTCAAATTTTTTTTTTCTTGTGAAATAAACAAATCCTATACTAGAGATATGAGAATGGCCTGATTTGTGGATGGTTAGCATAAGTTATGTCAAGTAGGATTCCAAAATAGAAATTTTAAACTTTGTATCCTAGAGGGATATGGTATATATTACCAATAACTAGCAGATAAAAAAAGGTTTAACATAGGTTTTAGCACAAGCAAGCATTTGAAATCGGATCTAATTTTGGGTTTAGTCCAATTGATTCATAATATTCTAGTTTCAAATAAAATACGACAGTACTATTTGGCTAGGAAGGTGGACGAAGGCGACCATGATAAATAATAATTATTAAGTGAATAATTCAAAACACTTCTTGAATTTGTTAAGTTTGTAAATGTTATATGAAAATAGTAAATTGTTATGACATTACATATATGATAATATATTTTAAAAATAATATAATTTAACTTAACAAATTTAACAATCATGTTTGGAATGATTTGGATCAAGAATGAAATTTCAAAATTTGAAAATATAGATTAAAATCATCAAATTGAAGTGCAAAGTTTAAATCTGTAAGTTATGCATATTATAAGGTGGTTATTAGAATTAAGAACTAATATGGTCTTTTCATGCTTTGCAATAAGTTGATTATTTGTTTGTATCAGATTATAAAGTAAAAATTTAAAGGGTAAAACATACTTGAAGCAAGGTTCATAATTGGATCGGTTTCAAATCATTGGCTGTATGGTTTGATTAAATAAAATCATTAAAAATTATAAAAAATAAAAAACTGTTTCAAGTAGTTTTTAGATTGACTCATTTGGTCCATATCGATTTGTTAGTCAATTGATCTAATACTTCTCTCTGGATTAGCATCCAATTAGTCCGCTTCGGTTTAAAAATCATGACTCCGAATCTTTATATATTTTGTATATTTAGATTTTAGTCTTTTTCTCTTTTATTTTAAAAAAAAAATTAATTTCTCTATGTTTTGAATTTAAAATCCACTTTCAAATAATATATAGTCACTTAACAATATTATAAAAATATAAAAATTATGTCGAATATAAAAATATAAAAATTATGTTAAAATTAAAGTATAAAAATTGAATACAAAGTTTATATATTAAAGGATTAAACCATTTTATAAAAATGGAAAATAATAAAAAAGAATGGTGGGTGTGTGCCACCTGTCATCAAGAAAGTCCTTTAATAGGTATATAGATCTAAAGCAAAAGCTAATACAGCAGTTATCGACTCCAAATAGAAGCACAAAAATGGATTTTGTACTGGGGGAATTCTTACCCTTTACAAGGAAGCAAGAAGATTTCTTATCTCGCTGACCGAAGGGATGCTTTCCGTCGGGTAAATTCTGGCTGCAAGTTGGGTGATGCCAACGTATTTGTCCATAAATGCTTTCTGTCAAATTCCCAATCAAAATGAATGAAACAATCATAAGTTTCTTTTTCGGTACAAAAGAGGTTGTCCGAAATGGGGCAAAGGATTGCCATGCAACAGTCATGGCCAATGCATACTCGGAATACGAATATGGGGATGTGATCTTTCAAACTCATGCTAGACATGTATTGCTGTTCCACATTCTTATCCGAATTTGAGTAACATAGGAAGTTAGCTTACCTTGCACATTTCCCACAAGGAGGGTAACAATTCCTGGGATGTTAAGCTCTTCTGCAACTTCTTATGCATTGCAGCGATAGACTTGTCAAACTGAAAGAGACAAGTAAAGATATAGATTCCACTCTTCGGAACTAAGGACAACATGTTGGGAAAATTGTTGATCAACTCACCCCAGATAAACTGGATTTTAGCATCTTCCGGAATTCCATTTTAGACAATCCAAGCTGGAACTGTATCTGAAAATTTTCAAGGACACAATCAGCCAAATCATTCATTTGTCTTATGGATGGCGGCGATGTCTAACACACAAAACTCACTGATTTCCTTTTTGTAAAGGAAAAAGAGATTCAATTTTTAATATGATTCCGGGTTATGTAAACACAGGATGGAAATATGATACACCCTATTCATTATTCTGTAAAATTAGTGAAAAGTTGGATTGATACTCTTGGGGAGTTAGCTGAAGAGACAATGGATAAATTATGAACATGGCAAAACAATGTTATTAACACACTGACCTCTTCCGGTGAAACTGTAAACATTAAATCCTTAATCTTCCGAGCAAACTGGAAAAGTCGCTCAAATTGCTGCAAAGAGATCAGGTCATAACATGGAAAGCTTTTTCAGTACACCACAATTATTTAACATAACTGCTCAACAAGTAAATTAGAAGCCACCAAAGTGGATTACTTACAGAATGTATTAACATGTTGATATGACGCATACATGCTTCCTCATAAGCTCCACTTGCTTGTTGATAAAATTTGGCTAAGGTGGGCACAAAATTGGCTACGTCATACAAGCTGTGAAGTGCACATGAAAGAAACAAAGAAAATCACCTTCCACGATATATATCCACATCCATGGAAAAAAAAAAAGAGAGAGAATTAAACAAACCTATTTAGAAATGCTGCATAGTTTTCCAAAAGAAATATATCGTAGGTTTTGGGATCTGTTTGTGCAACTTTTTCGAGAGTCACAAATATAATACTAACCTGCCAAACAATATTGAATTGAAAAATCCTTTCATTAATAAAGCCTTATCGTTGAGCTTATTTATGACCCATGACTCAATTTCATGCAATGGTATGCTGATAGTAAGCAAATCTAGACCTTAACACAACATGCTTAAATCTTATCATTATGTTAAGGTTAATGAATGTTCCATCTCGAGCTCACTTAACAAGGGTGAAATGCAACTTACAAGTTTTGTGTATGCCTGATCAACCAAGTCCCTAGATTGTCCCTGGGCGTACTGTTCCATGCGGATGGCTAGAGTTGCAAAGCTGTGCATAAGAACATAAAAATTGTTTAAAACCAACTTAAGTAATAATCCGAGCATCAATTAAGTATATTAAACCCAGCATCAAATAAGAACGTTTCAAACTTGTAAATAGACAATCCAAAGTATTGCTTTAGTACTGTTTGGCTGCAAGAATTGCAACCGTTCAGAGGCTGTTTGATTGTAGGGATTATAACTGTTCCATATACTTTAAACTTACTAGCAAAAACTAGAAAATTGGGGCCTAAGCCATGTAGTACACCAATGGATACCAATTCATAGTTTATAAAGGAAGATAGTGATCTATCTGAAGATCTTGAGACGAATAAAAGACTAGTCGGCAAATTGAAATTCCCTTATAGTGTGACTCGTCCTAACATTGCATATTATGTTAGTATTGTAAGTTAATTCATGTATTCACTAAGAGTCAAACATTAGACAACTTCGGAGTAGATTCTATGTTATTTAAAAAGTGCTCCACTATGTGATCTATTATATAAGAATCATGAAGACACTAGCATTGAGTATTTCTTAGATTTAGATTGGGCTGGATCCAAGGAAAAGAGATCCACTACAAGATAGTGCTTTTGTTGGAGGAAATTTGGCGTCATGGAGAAAGAAGAAACATAAAGTAGTGTCCTAATCGAGTGTAGAACCATAATACAGAGCTATGACACAATACATGAGTGAGATTGTAAGGGTGCACCAAACTATTAAGTGAGGTGGGTTTAAAGACTTCATTGCCAACAAAACTGTGATGTGACAATCAAGCCGTTCTTAATATTTTTTCTAGTCTCATGTTGCACAAATGGATCAAGCACATTGAAATAGATTGTCACTTTGTTTGTAAAAAGATTTAATAAAACTTAGATCTACAAGCTTTGCCAAAACTGGGACCAATAATGGGCTCAAATTGATTATGTTTATAATAAGTTAAGCATGATTAGTATTATGCAGGGGAACTTTAGAGAATAGTGGATGTAAATATCATAGGACATTTGTAAGTACTATCTTATTTATTTTTATTTTCTTTCCATTCTAGTTAGGTTGTAACTAGCATAAATTTAGACCTTGAGATAGAATGCGATACACATTCACTCTATCTTTTCTTTTCAATTTCGTTTCTTTTTCTTGATTTGTTTCACAAACTAACCATTAATGAAAAACAATTACCATGCATATTTTCTTTGAATATTTATCAGAACTGGCCTCAAATTAACCATCTCTGCATTCTCACAAAGACTAAGATTCACTTTACCGAGGTATGTATGGTAAGATTCCCATTTGACGCACATTATGCTCATTTCTTTCAATTTGATGACAAGCCTCATCAACAAACTGCAAATGCAATTGCAGCCTAAACAAGTTATTTTCATACTAAATGCAAAAGGTCATAAAATTCTCAGTTTCCAAACAAACATACCCGGTTGAACTGCAAAGAAATTTTTGACGCTAGGTAACCAAGCAAGACACGTACAAATCCTGCTGCATCAGCTTGCTGGCCAGATAGATAGCGCTCTGTTATCAAATGCATCGATATGCAACGTAAAGGATCAATCTTGTATGCCCAATCCACTACAGCGTAAAAATCTTCCTGTAATTCAGAAACATCAAAAAAATGTGCTAATAGAAACCAAAGGAAAACAAGTACAATAGACATTCATGATTTAAAATGTAATAGTAATTCCATAAACTCAAAAATAAATAAGGAACACAACAAGGAGCAACAGAATCTATCCGCAAAAAAATCCAATATGCTTACATGAATTCCATCAAGCAAATCTTGAAGTGATTCATTTAATGATTGCAGATCTGCAGATTTTATATTGAAAATCATATATAAACTAACATAGAAAAATCATATAGTTTCTTTTTTTGAGATTTTGAATTAGAGGAAAGGGAGAATGCGTCCAACAAATTATAAAGGCACAAGAAAATGATTACCGGCCTTGCTGTCATTGCTATCCATGTTCATAATTCCCAGATCATCATTGGATCCTCTTTTATTACCATTAGCACCAACTCCTGGGGGAACAAGTGCAGGAACTTCAAAGCACATGAAGTGTGCTAAGAAAGAACTCTGCCGTTTAAGCCATGAAGGAAAAAACTGTAATAAATTAAGACTTGCGAAAAGATTCAACCTAAACTACATGCAAAAGGAACATTACCTCATCTACAAGTAATGGAATGAAAATCGTCAACATTTTGATATAAGCATCGGAGAGTGCAGAAGTGTCTGTACTATTCCCAATTTGATTGCCACCTGGGGAACCTTCCAGCCAAGTAGTTGGACTTATTGATACTTTTGTACTGGCACGAAGTTCATTGGCAAATTCACGAGCCTAAACAGAATTTTAATTCCTTATCAAGCACTGTAACCAGAATAAAGTTCAAATGAGAAATGCATTTCTTTTCTAGATAACTATATGTTTAATTTTGCATTCCAAACCTCTCGGCGCAGAAGTAAGTTAAGGGAGCTACAATAAGCTTTCCTCAAAGGAAGCAAGCAATTTTTATCAAGACTCTGAGAGGGAGAAGGAACAAAATATCAGAAACAACCAAGGGGTGATGATATTTTACAGATTTTAGGGTTGATCAGCAATTTGACCTTTAAATGTTGCAGAAGGTGAGCATATATCCTGCATTTATATCGCAAGTCAGCATGATCAGGTTGCTTCAACTGTCCCCGCTGTTTGGAAAGCTGGTTAACCGCATTAGGAATCCTTGCCACACAATTGACATAACACTTATCATCACGATGAATAACATGAAGGAAATACCTGAGAGAAGTAGTTTTTGTCACTCATCACAGAGTCCACCAAATTGGCAAAGTATTTTATCAAGAAACCAGAAGCTCTCCGGACAAATGTAGCTTTTAATTTTTCGAGTTCTGCCCGCTTCTCTTTAACCTAAAATAAAAGGCACAACAAACAGAGAGCTACTTTTATTCTTCAGTGGCCACATATATCGGATCAAATAGCAATACTAGTTCATTGCAAAGTAACTGAAAGTAAAAATTCCAAAAAAATCCAAAGTTAAAAACAGACATCGAAGTGATCAGCTTGGGTTAAACTAGACATGTACCACATAACCAACTGGATAATTTGCTTAACCATAAAACTGAAGAAACTGGGGGAAATGAGAGTAGAGTCCATACAGCTCGCATGTTTCCATAAGTGGAATCCAAGTTAGGAACTTCAATGCCCCGTAAAGCTCCTGTTAACCACTCACATGCTTCAATATTTTGAGTCATGCGAGCCTCGTCAAACTTTCCTCTTGACATACATGTTGCATACTACATCAAATAAAAGAGGTTATTAGGAGGAATACAAGCGACATACCTTAGCTGAAGTCTAAACAAAAAACATAAAGATGGATAACATACCTCAGAAGGGACACATAATCGTTCAAGAAGCTTATCAAGTTCTTGGATGAGTGCTTTATTATTTACAGAATGCATCTCTAACTTATTGTTACGAGTTTCTATCTGTATATTGTGAAAAGAATTACAACCAGCATAAGAAGAGGTTAGATGTTGAAGTCAAGAATATATAGTTTCTATCTTCAGATTATCTACTTTTGGAAAAAAGTTGCAGCAGACTAGAAGCAAATAAATAATACAAATGGAAGTTAGAACTATCTTTGCTTCAGACAAGCTCCTGGTAGAGGGAAGTGTAAAACAAAAAACGTCAAAAGCCCCTTTCTTAAAATAACTAAGTTGAACCAGCGTGTAAGGATTTGGCATAATGGCAGGAACAATGACAGACAGAGAAGAACCCTACATTTTAACAGACTATGTACAAAAGGTCCATACCGACTCAATATCTTCTCTTATGTGTCGTAATTTAACATTGAATGTGCCTAACCATTCATCCATGTCATCAACACAATGAGTTGCCGCGTCAAGCCCTTGCAATACCTGAAAGACCAAATAACAGAAAAATAATTTGGTGAGTAAGAAGCATATGATTAATAAAGATGAAAGCAACACCAAGATTTATAAAGAATTTTCAAAAAAACCAAATAATGTCCTGAACATATGAAAAATAATAAAAGCCACAAGGAAAGAGGGAAAATAAACAGAAGTTCCTCAAGCACAACAACATACTCATTGAAACTATTTAGGAGTAGACAAACACAATAAGAAGCTGTCATAGAAAAATGGCTAGAAGTCAAAGTGAAGAAATAGTGAAGTTGAGTACATCCGAACTGGGAGTAAAGAAGACCACATAGAACAATTGATAAGCCTGTTCGAAACCTAAAGCATATGGGTGTGGGACTGGATTAAAAAAGCTATACAGCATGGAACAACGGAGACCATTGATTCTTCATGGTCCCAACATGATGTTAGAGAGATTTGAGAATATACATGATGTAAAGGAAAAAAATTGAAAAGCAAAAGTAGAATGAAAATACCTCTTCAACTAAAGGCTCACTTTCCAACATGGCATGCACATTTGCTGCTTCCAGAGCAAGAAGCTCTCGCTTCAATCTTGCAGAAAATGCCTCAGCTTCACCAATTCCCATGACATAACTGTGTACCATGTTATGAGAATTTAGGATAGGATTAAGACCTTCAACATTTAGCGACTAAGCATAAAAAACAGTATATTGCTTTTCAGTAAGGCGAATGAAACAGATGAAGAAAAAGACATCAGGAATCATAGACTGCCATGGAACTATGACCACTACAAGAATCAATCCATATCTTCAAACACCTTTGGCTCTGTTTCTAAAATAATCAAAGATATTACTGACAAGATAAGGACCTCCTCCCGGGCCGCCTTTTCAAGGGGAATAGATATGACTTTAGCCATCTTTGAAATTTGGCAAATGATACATGAAAATAAAAATGAAAATGCAATGGTATAGAAACCTTACTCATCTGATATCTTTCTGAATCTAACCAACAATATATTAATACTTGAATATCAAATTTAAAGAATTGGGCTGCATGTATGTTTCATGCCTTACGTCTACTCTATCAATTGGCGTTACCATTCCGTACTTTAGAAGGAAACTGGCTTTCACCGAAGAACCTTAGGACAGAATAGAGGAAATACATTAAGGGGCGAAGCCATAAAATTTTTGAGGGGCCAGATTTAAATTGTATATTTTTACAATAGTAAAAATGCAATTTCAACATTTTAATAGCCATCTTTATAACTTTTAAAGGATTAAATCAATTTTTTTAATCATTTTTGGGGGTCAAAGTGTAATTTTACAATTACTAATTTAAAATTTTATAAATTATAAAGGGCTTAAATAGAAGTTTTTCCATTTTAGGGGGGCCTGGGCCGTTGCCAGTCCCCCTGGCTTCGCCACCGAATACATACCTGCCCAAAAGGGCCTCCATGTCGTCTTCCTCTGCAGTGGAGATAAGATACTTTTCAACAGTCACCTTCAAGTCACTTTCTGCTACTCTAGTAGAAACTGGACCATGGCCAGCTTGCTGATTCTTTTGGGTAATAACTGAGGGTTTATTTTCCTAGATACAATATAAAAGTCAAAGACAAGAAAGAGAAGACAGATTCAGATAAAACTATTAAAATAAGATTTACTGAATCTTAGGGGAAATTAAATCTGCTTCAGATCAGAACTCAACAATATGAAATGATACTCATTAGAGAGAGTATCCTTAAACTTTGTCACTTGGCAGAAGCAACAAAAAGATTATGTTATACACTAGACTAGAGAGTTTTTCCAATTACTCTAGAATTTGCATAAAAATGATTTAGAATTAATTCAATAGTAAAGAACTCGGAAAGAATAAAAATATGACTCACCTTAGCCCAAAGAGCCATCTCCACAACATCTATACCAACAACTTTGGGGAGACGACCAAATGCTTCTTTACAGACGTTTAAAATGCAGAATAAAATGCGGTTTCTACAAAAATATTGAAGAAAGAACATAGAAAAATCAACAACTATAACATCCAGTTGTAAAAAGAAAACTAAGAAAAGAATATAAGAATTGGGTTTTTTCAAAACCAAAAGGAAAGGACCATAAAAGGGGAAAAAGAGCTACCCTGACATGAAAAAAGTGATATCTTCAGTTCAGAGATATCTCAATTTACCTGTCATCAATGTTGCGCATGGTCCATTGAGGTGGAGCAACACTCTGACTTGAGAGGTTATCGAATCCCTAAAAGAAATCCAGTAAGAAGCAGAAGAAAAAATCTCAAGCAGGGAGAGAAACGGCTTCAACTTCAGCTGAATTACTTCATTAGGTAACATAAGCGCTAAGAATTATTTGGCCTACTGAATTGACAAAAATCAAAGATCATACAGCTTTCAAAGCATATACTAATTCAAACAACAAAAAGAAGGGCTTACCATAGTAAAAGTACATCCACTGGGTTCATTAGTTATAACCTCCACCCTTGAAAGATGCTTCAGCTTGTACAACTTAGCAGGCTGCACAATTTAAATGATTTATATGTCAATCTAGAATAACTAAAATCCTTACTACTTAAGAACCTTGTCTTAATCAAATAGTACTCCTCCCTTTGTATTGGAAGTTATTGAATTTCGCTTTCTGTTTATACTAGAAATATTCTCTTTTCTTTAACGCTAAAAGAGGTGCTATAAATGATTCCGTGTTCCACACGAAGAGGTTGACAAATGACTAACTTTAGTTTCTATTTGTTTATTCTTTATTTTTTATCCGTAGTAAACTTCAGTAGAAAGTGAAAAGATATGATCCATATGAAAAATGAACAAAGCAAGCTCCTACTTTACCATGGTCCATGGCCATCTTCAGATAAGACTCTTGATTAAGCACAAATGCACTCTAAAGAAAACTAATTAGACCCTGACAATTCTTTTTGGTAACACTGAAATCTAATCTATAATGAACAATACTTAACTATATCAGCATAAGAAGCCTGAGGTGCACATAAATGCACCACCAAAGCCTTAACAAAGAACCAATAAACATAAAAGACAAAAACCGTTTACAGGGAAGCCTAACCAACCATGCGATGGCCACTGTTAAGCTCTAGCAAGCTACCACGTAGTAACACCATAAAGCTTTAATAATGAACCATAAACCCACTAGATAATCTTTCTGCTTTTGTTCTTGTTTGTCCTAACACACATTGTCTAAAGGATTGCAATAAGAGAATTACCTCAATAACTCCTCCACTAGAATACTTCAATACTCGCAGAAATGCTTGTTTTTTGTGACCTTCTGATTTCACTGCACAAACCATAGTTATTGCATGAGAACATGAAAACTTGCACCTTCTCTAAGGGAAAAAGAAAAGGTTAAAATACTTCATATTTACTTGCATCTGGCTTCTGTGAAGAAAAACAAGCTTCAAGAATCCAACATTATTCAAAATAAAAACTCCAAAGGGGACAAATAAGGAACCAGATGCTACTTCAAATGTGATCATATTATGTAAATCAAAACCTTTAAGAAGTATAGTTTTTATTCCTTGAATTCGAGCTGTCCTATCGGTTGTGCACAATTTTACTATCTTTCGCCAGTAGTTCAACATCGTGTTTAGCACAATTCTAGCATAATCAAAGACATTACAAATGAAAAAAGAAAGTAAAAAAAAAAAAATCCTACATCCTGCATTAAAGGAAAGAAAATACTTGTCAGATTACCGAAAAGACGTACAGCAAAGAGCAAGGACTCTAGGTTTAGCCATGTAGCTGGCCAATTTGCCAGATTTGCCCCATATCCCGCGGCGTTTAGCTACGCGAATTGATATCATGATCTTCTGCTTCGAACCTTCGATTGCAGCTTGGCAAGCTCGCCTTAGCTCCTCGTCATCGGCGCTCGATTTCGCCATTTCGGTTTTGTTTCAACCCTCTCCTTCCTATGCGAGCTTTCCCTGGTGCCCAATCTCAAAGAGAGGAAATGTTAAAAAAAAAAAAAAAGTAATTAACGGTTAACGGACACAAACCAACAAAATGAAGAGGAAAACCGGTTGCGTTTCTTTTTCTTTTAATTTATGGATAGATGAAAATCATTTAAAATAAAGGCATAATCACAAATTTAGTCCCTAATATTCATCTCTTTTGTCACTTTGGCTCTAATTCTTTTTTAGCACTCAGACTTCAAAATTTTGTCAAATTACTTTTCTTTGAATAAAAAATTGACTAAACTGTTAAAATTTTACTTGCAATGACATGAGAACATATGTGACAATCCATGTGTACTTCATAAAATTTCAAAAAATCTATAAAATAATAATAATTTCAAAAATTTTAAAAACTTAGTAAAATTTTTAAAAGAATGTCCAAGTTAGCAATAAAGTACATATGGATTACTGTAAATTTTAACAATTCAATTAATTTTTCTTTAAAAAAGTAAATTGAACTAAATTTAAAAGTTGAGAGCCAAACTAAAAATATATAACAAAAATAATTAAAAAAAGTAAATAAAATTAGATTTACCATTATGCCTGAAATAAATTACTAGTATTTAAATCAGATTTGTCTAGTTAATTTTGCCTAAATAATGGGTGCGGTAATAATTCATTTTATCTATATTACATTTAAACCCCTGTGATTATTTTTAATTGAAAAATAGCTAATTTTTTTATAAAAAACAAATATTACTATAAGAATATATTTAAATTCAAAATAAAATTAAAATCTCTAAGATTTTTATATCTTAATTTTACTATTTCAATCAAATCTTTTATGATTTTACACTATTTTTTCATCTACATCAAGGTTGTGTCATAATCTAATTTTGTTTTATTTTATTAATGATACACCAAAACATTGTTGAAAAAAATTCATGATAATGTTGAGATTATTATCTTTTAAGGAATATTTAAATTGTTATTTGATATATTGGTGAAGATTTTAATTTCGTAAATAAAATTAAGAAATAGGTTAGTATGTCATTTTAGCTTTTAATTTTCTTTATATTATTAATTAAGGATGTATGCTAATTAGATTTGTTTATGGTTTGGGTAGGCCGCCCGATAGCTCGACTCAATTTGGGGTGAGCTTGGACATAATTTTTTATGTCTTAGGTTAGTCTAACTCGACTCAAATTCAATTTAAATAATAAAAATATTTTATTAATTTTTGAACAGTGAAACGAGTTTTTAAGCAAATCGGGCCAAGGCGGAAGTAACTTGAGCTTGAAAACTTTTTAAAATCAGACCACAGCCTGACTCATAGGTAGGTCTAATACTATTAGTATATGTAATATAGGAAAACCCAATTTCTAAGGCGCTTTTATTTTGGGCACTTAAAATGAAATCCTTTCAATTTCGTTACTCAATTTTTAAAACAGTTTCATTTTAGTCGCCCACCCATTAAATCTCTAACAACAGTTAACTTGTATATGCTACATCATGTCCACACTTTTATTTTGATCCCCAACATCTAAGTTGCTTTCATTTAGGTCATCCCAAAAATATCTTCTTTTTTTAATATTAATTGGGGTAAAAAAACATTAATGATTAAAGTGAAAATGCGGTAGAAACTAAAATAATGCTTTAAAAATTGTCAAATTGTACTTGTTTGCCCCATTGCCGAAAGTTCTAATTTTTTTTTCAATATTGAAATTTAAATTTCAAAACATCAAAATCAAATAAATAAGTTATTGAAAATTTTTATCCCTTAATAGTATCAACCAATTTGTTACTATAATATTGAACTTAATTAATTAATTTAGTCTCCTTTTAATTCTTAAAATTTTATTTTATGTTTTTAAATTAAAATCAACTCAAATAAATCATCTTTAATAATTGCGAATGAAGCCCAACTTTTATTATTATATGATCTCAAGCCTTTCATGCTAAGCTAAAATTAAAGAATTCTTTTTACAATTAATTAAATAAATTAATTTTTCTTAAGTATTTCTATGTATCCTTTAGATGGGTGGAGTTATGTATTTCTATGTATCCAAATTGTGATATTTTATAAATATTATTAGTGCTTAGCTTTAAATGAAAATGTAGTTCTTTTTTGCAGATTTAGTTTATTTATTTCCATAATTAAGATATTAAAAAACAAAATTTATATGTTTTATAAAAAAAATTAAATGAAAATGTAGTTTAGTCATTTTGATAAAATTAAGATAATAGACACTTGATTCATGCGACCACAATGTTATTTAATAGATATGCATTCAAATTCTAAAATCCAACATTTGTACCATAAATAAAATACAATAAAATAAAATCGGATTATACAATTGTGGATTTGGGACTAATTATTCAAAAAATAGAGTAAAAAAAACAAACCAAGTATTATAGAGCCCTCATATGGGAACAAGCACTTAACAACTCTGGTTTTATGCATTAAAAATATAAAGGGCACCCCCCTGATAAGGAAGTGCCCCTGATAAGGAAGTGAATAAGCAAACCTGCCATGGATGCCATTTTCCTAAAACCCTGAACTTTCCACAATGGCAGCCATGAGTATCATGGGTCCAAATAAATGACTTCTGCATATATCGAAGCTCGCCGGAACCGCAGCAATTCCTTCATTAACTCCCATTCGCCTTCCTGGGAAGCAGGCTTAACAGTCAACTGCTCAAGCACAGGTGAATTCGATAGCAGGAACTTGATAAAATCCATTTCCGATTTAACACCAGAGATGCCAGACACTTTGACCAGCCTCAGATGTGCAAACAAAGAGCTCCAATGATCATCTTCCCAGAAGTTGGTGGATCTTTCCATGGAAGATTGTTCCTCGGGCCGAGCCTACATAAAACATCATACATTTCTAATCTGCTAATCGACCTCCGAAACCAAGAACCATTACATGCATAATCTTTTTAGATTAACGATGTTGCTAAAAACATTAATGCAATATAAGAGCTGGAGATATTACTATTTGCATCATCATAAAGAACCTAAAAGATTAAAAGATATGGAACTCACCAACATTTCCAACTCTAGGAGATTTGGACAACTTCTTAGGAGGCATAGAGCAGCGGTATTTTCCTCCAAATCATCAAAATCTATACGAATCGATAAATGATTCAGATCAACACATAGGTTAGGCAACCTGCTCGGCACATATCCCATTGCCAAATACTGGAGTGGAAAAAGGAAAAACAGTATATATTAGAATCTGCCATGGATAAGTTAAAGTGGAATATGCACATTGTAGAGGACTTGAACAAGCATATCAGGATTCAATAACCATTTTTCGGGATATTTTGTGTATGCAGACACCTGTAAAAGGCAGTAAAAGTGCATATAGATGTCCAAATGATAATGAGCACACAAAGACACTCAGATTGAAATGTCCCAGGGAACCAACATATCCAAGAAGATACTAGTTCTATATAATGATGTTCACTACGCCATTACCTTCAAAAAGTAACTCTGAATCTCCAGCCTCCGTATATGAGGCAGATTAACAAAGAATCTGAGCAGTTTACTAGAATTGTCTCGAGCATCATTCTCTTCATTGTCAATATTTACATACAAACCAATGGAAACATAAGATAAATGGACCGTATTCAGAAAGCTAACATCTTCAAAAATACCACCAATGTCAAAGAATTGCAGATTTGGTGCATCAATGACAAGATGTGTGACACCAGTAAAGTTCATCAATGTTAATCTCTCAAGAGAAGGGCAGCTCGAAACGAGCTTTTCAAACACATCTTGGGTGATGGTAATATGCTGGAGATCAAGACTCTTCAAATTCTTGAAACCTTTGAACATCAATGGAGGTTTTAGCAAACAATTAAATAGCTCCAAATGAACTAAATTCTGGCAATTAAATAAACAAGAAGGTGGTTTGTAGCGCTGGCCCTTCCATATTTCCAGCACGACTTCTTTGATAGAGCTCCTTGATATGCAAAGTATCCATCGATCAATGTCATTGACACCTAAAAGATCTCGATGTGAAAGTTTGAATTTGTGTATTGGACCGTTGTGAAGTAAAAGTACATGGTCAATGATGTTTACAAGCTTGTTTTTTATGAAAGATTGGTCTTGGGAAGAGAAATTAAAACAATGATTATCGAACACAAGACAAGGTATCTTAGCCCATTTGTATCTCCACTTCCTTGACAGAACACTGCTCCTTACCGCATCCCTTATCGGCAAACGTGACAAGATTTGATCAATAACATGTCCTGGTAAATTGCTGATCCTATCAAACTCTGCATCTGTTTTGCTGGGCAATCTTGATGGTTCTCTTTGCTTCTTAAATACTCATAACAGACAAAACAAGCAAGTTAATGAAATAATACATAAATAGTTAACACCTATAAAGTATTGAAGTTCAACAAACAAACATAAGTTATACGATGAAAAGCAAACTAATCGCAAAAGAAGTGGCCAAGGAAACAGATTAGTTTCCCATCAAAATCATTTATGATGATATATTGCACCTTTTTAAGTTATGTAGTTGGTAATTGAAACAAATTTAACCATGGAATCTCAATACTCTAAAGATGGCAAGTACAAAAATGCAAGCATTTTGAAAGCACGTTGTCTGAAATAACAGTACATAACATTATAAAGATAGTCATTGCCAATCCTTAAAACATGGTAAACTTTGTCCTAATACTCTGTTGTATCTCCATTGGTTAAGCTTATAAAACAGATTAGTCTCCTATGAATCTCATTGATGACAACAAATTGCACCTTTTCAGATTATTTTGTTAGTTATTGAAACGAATTAACGCAGATTCTCGATATTTCAAAGGAGGCAAGTATGAAAAAGCAAGCATTTTGAAACCATAATGTCTGAGATAAGAGTACATAACATTATAAAAGATAGCCCTTACCAATCTTTAAACATGGTAAAATTAGTCCTAATCTTCACTTAATCTCCATTGTTTTATGCTTAGATATACAAGCAAGAATGTCGGAGAGTTTCAAACAGACAAAACTAGACAATGTGACCTATATGGTTTCTCCAGCACAAATCCAACATCACTGTTGGTGTTCTATTTTATTTCTTTTTTCAAGATGGATACTATGGCACCTTAAAAAATGCAAAATCTATCAAACCCTCAATTCAGCAAATGGAAACATAACAGGAAGAGATATCTACTTCATTTCTTAAGGCTTTTCACCCCATTACTGAAATGAAAAAGTGGCTCACATATAGAAACAATAGAAAGAAAGAAAAAAGAACTTACGATTACAATGCTCATTCCGTTTAGTTGTTTGGGGGATTTCAAGAAATGATCTTAAATTATCCAAAAAGATAATTAAACCATCAAGGCCTGGTTTTCAACTAATCCACCAGCCGAAATCTGAGATATTTAAACACAAAAATTTGTTCGCTATATGTTCAAATAGACACTCATAATAATAAAATAAAAGCTTTCAACTTTGAATAACTTTAAATTGAAGAACCAGTGTATCCAAAGTAAATATAACCTTTCACTATAAAATGTCAATGAAATCAAGAAAAAAGGAAGAATTTAAAGGTTTTAAGTAGTTTGAGTAAAAAAAAGGTACTTTCCTTAAAATAGAATATGAAAAAAGAAAAGGGAAATGGGGAAATTTTATTCCATTAGAGCTTACACTGAACCAAATGTTGAGATGATGAGATTGTAATAAAAAGGGGATGAATAAGAAAGGAAGATAATTACCGTAAGGAGGACGCATAATGTTCAGAGAAGAAGGCAGGGGAATTTGGTGTTTGGGGAAAGCCTCGAAAGCCGAAACCCCAGTGGCAGTGCACTGTGCGATGTGCGCGCGTGTTAGCCTTTAGGGAAGGAACTTACCTTCTTCACAATCACAGGCCTTTTTACCCATTTTCGATCAACTTGGTAGGCTCAATTAAATTTGGGTTGTTCTTCAATATTTTAATTAGCGTTAGTAATAAAATCTATTTTTTAAATTTAAATTGATTTAATTATAAATATTAATTTTTAAAAATTGGGACTATTTAAGTATAGGTTAAACCACATTATTAGTCACTAAATTATGAGTAAGTTTTTGTTTTAGTCATTTAACTAAAAAATTATAATTTGATCATTAAATTGTTTAAAAGTTTTTTTTTAAGTCATTAAGGTATTAAAATAGATGTTATATTACTTGATTTATTTGCATTGCTTGCACCAATTAAAAACTTTATTTTCTTTTCTTTTCTACAGTTTAGTTTTGTTTTCATGAAATAGCTTTAGACATCATGAATCCGCGAATCAAAATTCAAATAGTTTTTTGTTTCTAATTTTTGATATTGACTGTAAGATTGACTTGGATCTAAGGTGTGTTATACTAATCTTCGAATCATCGCTCGGAGCACGTCAGCGGAACTTTTTTTTATTAATGTTGAATAATTTAGTGATTTAAATGGAAATTTTCAAATAGTTCAGTGACATATTGTAATTTTTTTTTTTTTTTTGCTTAAGTGGCCAAAATGAAAACTTACCCATATTTTAATGACTAATAGTATAATTTACCCTTAAGTATATACTCAACTAAGCTTAGGTAAAAAACTAACTATATCAAAATAAGTCCCTCAACTTACTTGATACTAATAGAGCCTCTAATTTTCTTAGTAGAACCCTTTCCATTGAGGGAGGTGATAATAAATTAATTTAGAGATTTCATCAGGGTCTTTTTGGTTAAAATTGCTTCTTCCCTTTTTTCCTGGATGAGCACCGCTACCACCCCTCATCAATCTCAATAAAAAACTTGGGTTAATCTTTGGCAACTTAAACTTCCTTCAAAGTCATTATTTTCCTATGGAAGATATGTAATAATTGTCTTCCCACAAAAGACCTCCTCTTAATAAAACACTCTATTAATGGTAATATTTGTCCTCTCTATAAAGAAAATAGGGAAACCGCGAACATCTCTTTTTAAATTGTAATTTTTCTAAGGCAATTGAATTCGATTCTCTTCTTGCGCTCTGCTCTAACTCCTTAACTAACTAATTCATCTTAAACTGGATTCTCCAATGGCTCCAAGAAAACAACACCAACTCTCAAGATTCAAGAAGCTTCTGTATTGCTATGGCATGTACCCTTTGCATTATATGGAAATCAAGAAATGAACTCATATTTAGAAGATCTAATCCCGATCCTTTAGGTGCTATTGAAAGAGTATCTGATCTCTACCATTCAATTTTCAACACCTATCTTGTTAATATTTATCAAGTCAGTCAATCAAGGACTCAAATTTCGTTCAGTTCTAGAGAACACTCCTCTCAATGGTCTCTTCCATGAAGCATTGTTCAAAATCGACTAATGACATGATTGAAGGGGTTGCTATTGTTCAGAACTCAAATGGATTTCAATTGTTGTCCATTCAAAGCTTCAACTTTGCTAGCAAACTTCAGGTTAGTATTCTTACCCTACGGGTTATTCTTTTAACCCTTAAGTATCATAATATTACTTCTTGTAAGCTAATGGATATCGACAAAAATGGACCAACATTATACTTGGACACACCAAAGTAGTACAGAAACTTCAATCAACGCTCAAAGACATCCGGAATCTCCTTCAATCTGTCACTATTAGATAGAAACCAACGGGCAATCACAAGTTAAGGAGAGAAGTAATACAATAGGCAACATGTGCTTTGAAAGCTTTCATTGTTTTTCTTCCTTGATGATGTATCAAAAAGGAATTCTCTGGGTAAAAATTATAAAAGAAAAGAAAGGGTTGTAAAGGAAATAGAAAGAAAATAATGTATGTTTATTTTGTTTGGATAAAAACAATAGTAAAAGGATTATAATGATTTTTCAATTATATTTGTAAAAAATAATTTATGTAAAATTTAATAGGAAAATGTACTTTTGCAACAAAACCTTACTTTCCTTTCTCTAATCTTACCCACAAATCGAGTAAATAAATACTATGTAATTCAAGGAAAATCAAGGAAATTCAACTCATTATTTTCCTTTCTCTTGATGCAAGGTTATGTTTGGTTTTCAAAAATAATTTCCATTTTCTATTTTTTAAATTAAAAATATGTTTAGTAAATAGAAACAAAATTTTGTTTTAATAATAAAAGATGTTTGGTAACTATTTTTTATAATATAAACATGATGAATAAAATAAAAATATATATTTATATGGATTTGAACCACAGTATTAAATTTTTGAAAAAATATTTAAAAAGTAAATATTTTTATTTTTATACGAGGTTTGAACTAAAGTCAATTCATTTATAGTTAAGAATTTGTTTTCTATCTTTTCACTTTTACAAAATAATTTTAGTGAAAACATTTTTTTGTTTTCTAATTTTCACACAGTTTCATTCTCATTTTTTCAAAATTATTTTTAAAAATTTTAATTAAACAAATTTTCTTCAATATTTTTATTTTCCGGAAAAACAAAAATAATATCTATTTATTTAAACAAACCCTTAAACTATTGTTATTGTTAAATAAGTCCTATCCTATAATTTTTACCCATAAAATTATTAATTTTAATATTAAAATAAAATTATTTTGAATTTTAAAATCTTATTATCATCAACATAAAATTTAGAAAAGTAATAGGAATTTCTAAAAGAGGCATTAAGCCTTATTTATATAAACATTTCCAAAAAAAATATTTTATTTTACTTTCAAAAATATTAAATAAAAGTGAGAATTGTATAGTAATCAAAGGGAAAAAAGAAACTATTTACAAAGGCAAATTTGTTTTTTATTAAATAAAAAGGATCCACGGAAATTATAGCCACCTCTTTAATTTGCTTTTATTTTTTATTACAGTTATCATACGCCCGAACAAAGATTGTAAAATCCATTGCTATTTTCCTTCTGGATTTTCAATTTCTTCATCTTTAATGCGTAATCTTGGCAAAAGAAGAAACAATACACAGCTCGATCCACCCATTTCTTGATGATTCTGTTACTTTCTCGGCAAACAAACACTTGCCAGAAAAGCTGGTAGATTTATAAACCGCTGCAATCCAGCTACGAATTAACAAGCATTTCAACATTTCCAAATTTCCCCATCAAGAATCCAATGCAAACGGCATTTGCAGGAGATCATAAGGTGCCCATAAAGCATCCAAAGGGCAAGGCCTGTTAGCATCAAGCCTCACCCATGGCTTTCCTTTTCCACTCCAATGTAAAAGACTAACTGGACCTGGATGCAAATCCCTGCATAAACCTTTAAAATTATCGCCCCCAAGTCCATGTTGATTCCATCGATGATCAACGGCAACTATGCTTCCTGCAAAAACTAATAAAAATGGCGGCAAAGAACCCAACTCGTAGATTCTTGTTCTTTTTTGAATCTCCATCCATTCTTCAATCTTTTTTGTGTAATCTCCTCGTCTCCATCTATCAAGGTCGATCACCATTACTCCGGTGTTGAAATAACAAGGTTTACGGTTCGCAAATGTTAAGGATAAAGTAGCGCTTGACCAAAACGTTAGAGTGAAGTAAGACGTGAAGTTTGCATTGCAATGTTCTGGAGCAGCCAAGACCGAGTTGTCTCCAAGTTGAGTTGCGGCGAGTTTAGCTATGTCGTCGACGAGAACCAGGTCGGAGTCGAGGTACACAATTCGGCGGACGCATGAAGGGAGGAGATCGGCCAAGTAGCTTCGAGCGTAGTTCAAAGGGCAGTCTAGTGCGGAGCGGATTGAGGTTGAAATGAGACGTGAAACAGAAGAGTCGTCGAAGGAGTAGATTTGGAAGTTGAGGTAAGGGAAGGAGGAAGAGATGGTGGCGCGTAAAAACGAGGCGTTGGCGGTGGCGGAGGCGACGAAATGGAAGACGATATTCTGGGGACAAGAGGAGTGTTGAAGTATTGAAAGAACAGCCGCCATTGAACCCCGTATGTAAGCTGAATCAAGGGTCATTGCCACGTGAACAGATTGATCCGAGCATAAAAAAATGGAGGTTCCATTATCAGATTCATCATCTTCGCCAACTATCTTAGGGCAAATTTCAGAGTTATAGAATTGTGGGGCTTCTTTGAATTGTTGGGTTATTGGCCGTGCAGCGGCGATGGCATCGGCGGCGGCTAAGGAAAAGATAGTGAAGAGTAAGAGAAGGTGAAAATCGAAGAGTGATGGTGATTTAGGCATTTTAAGATATTGTCGAAAGGTCAAGCCAATGGAGTAAAAATGGTATTGGGGTTTTAAACTATGCAACGGCTGCTTTTGATTCTTGACCAGGAAGTTCAATTTTGTTTTTATTTAAATTATTATGAGCTTAATATACCGATAAATTATACTAAATTATATACCCACTTTAGACTTTTTTTTAGTGACATAATCTAGTTCATTAATAGCATGGTCATTAATAAATATAATTTCAATATTCTCTATTAAAAGTTTATTATAAATGTAATTCACATGTTGGGTCAATCAGTAAAAGTGAAGTTTTTGAATTTTAAAGATTTAAGTTCGAGACTCAACATATATAATTATGATGTATGGGTCTTCGAGTCCTACTATAAGCTATTGTTATGTATGGGTTTTAATTCAATAAGTTAAACTATAATTTGAATTGACGCAGAGCGATTGTTATGTGTAGTTTTTAGTTCAAATCCTATAATAACTTTACTAGTAAATTTTCAAACAAAAAAAAAAAAAAAGTTTACCATAAGTCTATGTGTCATATCATAATGTTCGTATTAATCCCTATACTATTAAAAGAAACATATTAATCCTTGTATATTTGAAAAATTGACAGTTTAGTCCCTGCACATCAACTTTGTTGCTAATTATAGTAGTTGAAATTGCATTAAATCAAACATTAGCATTAAATTAAAAAAGTTAAACAATAGTTTTGAAGAATAACTAGAGATAAGAAGTTAATTTTGCTTTTACCCCTAAATTATTTTCGATTCAATTTTTGTACATAATTATTGTGTTTAAATGGTTTGCGGTTTGATTCATGTCAATCACCATTAAGCCACGTAATTCTATTTATTTTTAAGAGTAATAAATTTTTAATTTGATTTAATATCGCGATTAATGATAAAATTAACATGTAAAGACTAATATATTAATTTCTCAAATATACGACTAATATGTTTCATTTAATAGCAAATGGATCATTTTATAAGGTACAAATATTATCTCATTCATGATAACACATTACATATATGAATTCTTCTAAATCCAAAGTTAGTTAGAAAAATGTTGTGCAAAATGTTCATGGTTTCACATTGAAGAATATGTATAATTTGCTACCATCTTTAAAATATTCTCTTCAAGATTAATTAATATATTATTTATAATAACAACATCATATATATAAATATTTGAAAAGAGGATGGTGCTACATCGTTTTCCCTCAACGCCTCAAATGTTATTCTCCATTTCACTCCATTAGGAAAGGCTAGCATTTTCTTAAAGAATAGAGTTGCTCCCCAATGGTAAAATTTGGAGTCAAATATGAGAAATTTCAATTTCCAAAATCCCATTTTTTTTCTTAAATAAAAATGCTAAATGCTTCATCATTATATATATTAATTATTAGGTTAGCTGAACTGTTTGTTCAGTATCTTGAGGTCAACAATATATGATAATCATTATTATTTGTTCTTTAATTTCTTAAAGTTTTAGCATTAATTCCAAATTAAAAATACGGTGCAGTTTTTCGTCTAAACCACTGGGGCTTTTTTTCTTCTTCTTTCGTATTAATAAAAACAAAGTGGGCATTACACACATGGATTGAAGTTTAAGTAAAAAATTTGTCAAAGAAAAAAGAGCATCTTTGACGACACTTATATTGAAAAGTAGATTAATGAAAATGAGTTGCTCTGCCTTTCTCAATGGTGACCATTCAAGCATATGGGTATGAATTTATTTAAACTTTATTCAGATAACAGTGGTTGTTGATGGTTCCTGGTTGTAAGTAAAATAAACCTTTAGATATGTTGGAC
The DNA here is from genome assembly GCF_025698485.1 of Gossypium arboreum. Classification (NCBI taxonomy): domain Eukaryota; kingdom Viridiplantae; phylum Streptophyta; class Magnoliopsida; order Malvales; family Malvaceae; genus Gossypium; species Gossypium arboreum. Next base: position 25,316,662 of record NC_069074.1, on the reverse strand, counting down.
AATCGCAGTCGCAGACAAGTATGGCTAAGCAACCAGCAAATGCAATCCTGATGTCATTGCTGTATAAAATAAGAAAGAAAAAAGTTTCAGATCGATAATTAACTGAACCAAGAAAATTTTTGTGTTTTAATTTTTTTCTCTTTGCAAATAATGGGTACTTCATGTCAGTCAAATAACAAATTATGTTTAAAAAAAAATTTAAATGCGGAATTATAATATATATCACTTTAATTCAAATCATGTTACACAATTATATTTACAGAAAAATCAAACATTCGTTATTTTAATTATTAATACGAAATTACGTGATATGATTCATATTTTAACGTGACATAACTATTTTATATCCGACGATAGTATGCTCGAGGATTAAGCTGGAGCTGTCCTTTAGCCCATAAGTGTGTGGGAAGTGGCTCATTTCTCTTTGTCCATGGCAGGGCCATGCGCAAGTTTGTCAAGGTGTGCTGTGCGCATGTCAAGTTTGTATAATTTATAAAAGATTAGCTTCTCCATATCTTGCTTACATTACTGGTTATAAACTAAGCTCAACTCAACTTACCATTGGGCTGACTTGTACAGGAAAGCACACATTCATGGTCTTAAAACACATGGTCCAGGTCCACCCTCCATTGGGTCTGCTAATTTACATCTTTTGAATTCGAATCCATCTATATTCATGTACATTCTCTGAACTCCAATATAATATCAAATTAAGTTTTTGAAGAATTAATCATTTAATTTAATTTAACACGATATTAAAATTTTTGATATTTTTAACAATTTCATTATAAGTTTTGATCATATCTGTTCTTTTTGACATAATATCTAAAACTACCTATAACTCATTACCAACCCATAAATAGGAAGATAAATGCACTTCAACGCACTTAAACTCACCTCCTCTTACATTAACAACAATGCTCATGCTAATGAAGCTACAATTCAATAATCAAAACTTTCAAATTTAAATTTTCCTAATTGCCTTCAATTTGATACTTCTCATCTAATGTCCTATTACTCGCCCAGTTCGGGATTGTTGCTCTAGCACACAAATATCTATAGTATATTATTCATCTGATTTATATATAATACGATGCAATGAAACTTAAAATATAACAACTAAATGATTGGATGGACTGACTTGGATTGCAGGCCTTTGTCAAACCGTTATTGCTTGCTCAACTTCGTTTGATTTGATCTATGAACTTGTCCAGTCTGGGGATAAGCTAAGAAACATGACCCTACACTTTCCCAACTAATTATATGTGATATGAAAATTGCAAGTGCAAACTTAACAAGCTATTCCCATATTTGATCTCCTCAAGAAACTAAAAGAGAAAAAATCATTAGTAGTCGGTCAATCTTTCCTTCAAAGTCACTTTATACACAAAGCAATAACAAGTAGGAGGGTTAGATGCTTAAAGTTACTATATTCATTTTTTATTCATTCCGATTAAATTCTTGTATTTTTATCAAAACTCAAATTTTAATTAAATAATATTATTCATCACATATTAAAATTCATTAAATATTAGAATTCAACTGTTTTCCAAGATTCAACATTTTATAAGTAGTAAGGAGAATTGGGACTATTTTAGAGGTGGATTTAGGGGGGTTGGCAATGGCCTCGCCCCCCTAAAATGTAAAACTGTTATTTAAGCTCTTAAATTTTTTTTAAAAATTTAAATTAGTAAAGATAAAATTATAGTTCGGCCCCCTAAAATTATAAAAATTTGATTTAATTTTTTAAAATTATAAAGATATAAATTATAAAAAATTAAAATTTCATTCGACCCCTCTAATAATTTGTTCTGGCATCCTGAAATCTTTGCTCGAAAAAAATGCGGTATAAAGGTAATAGATATAGGAGGATGAATTATTTCCTCATCATCAAGTGTGGTTAAAATGAAACACCAAGCTGGGTTTGTTGTGCGTGTGTGGTAGGTTTTGCTATTTCCCACATCAAACATGAATCACATGACTGATGACCTCACAAAAGATTCCACCAACTGCCTTACTAAGCAAAGAAATTAACGCGTTTTAGGTGCCGTTAAACAAAGCCTTGCAATTTAAACATTTTTTTTTGTGTGAAATGGTGAAGGTGAGAGTTACTGCTGTCTCCTTTGTCAAAAACACACATGGGATGTCTGAAAAAGTGTTTATATTTGTTCTTCTTTTTTAGTTATGTTGGGTTGTTCAACTAAAACTGCCTAATTTAAATTATACAACTTTATCATTATGAAAAAATAATTTAAATTTATGTGAAAATATTACAATTTATTTTTATTCTAGTAAAATATCAATCAACAATTTTCATTACTTCAAGAAAAATAATTTTCATAAATAATATTGAAAATTAAGTTAAAATTAAAATTATATATATAAATTTATACCAGATCAAAGTTAGTATATAAAATTTATCGTTTTATGTATGATATTTATTCCTTCAGCAATCATGAGCTCACCAAATACCGATATTTAAGTATGAACAATTGAACATCATGGCCGAAAAACATGGAAAATGCCAAGAACTATGTGAAAGTTGGTTGATCGGAAGTCAATCGATAATGAACGGGTAGGCACAGACTATATAGTGTGAAAAATGAATTTAAATTAACTATTAATTTATATTAAATTATTTCATTAATAAATATCACTTTAATCAATCAATGTCATACAACATTTAATGTCAATTATCCAATCGAAGATACGATCCTTTATTGGACTTAAAGTCATGATTAAGTTGAAATTAAGTTATCCATTTTGAGAAAATATTGAAGGTTATCAAATAATTAGCCATTTTGTCAACTGTTTAAGGAGTTTAATGTCTGGAAGGAATGACATAATGATAATTGTAGCTTTTTTTTTCCCGAGGCATCGGATTTAAAGGAATCTCATGTACGTACTAGTTGAACAAATGTTTGATTCACATTTTTTGCACTTAAAATCTGCTTAACTAATAAACTTTATTTGAGTTTTTATAATCCAATTATATGGTACGTTATAAACTATATGTTTTATTATATGGAAGTATATTTTTTTGAATATTTTTAAAATATTTATGATGTTGTAATAATTATAATTGAAAAGTTACAAGTGAGTTAAAAGTTATGTCACTCGGTTGTTAATTAAGAGTTGTCACTATTTATAGAGATAAGTTATGTCATTTATTATTAAAAGTTATATGGTTTTATTAATAACAAAATGTTATAATTATTCAAGTAAATATCTATTAAATAATTATATTTATAACTAAAAGACGTGGCTATCCATTTATATAGTTATATTTCTATGAATAGACGTGAGAACTTTTGTAAATAAGACTCAAATTTCATTTGTTTGGTACACAAAAAAAATACATCAAAAGTTCCTTTCTATTTCCTCCATCTTCTAATATTCCTAAATTGTTTTATAAAGAATTATTATAGAGGTTTTTTTATAGAAATCAATATTTTTGCTATGCCCCGCTTAATATACAGTTGATTGTTTCCATTATTGCAAAACATTGACAGTCATTGGGCTTTATTATATCCTCGAATTTTATTTGCAAGTAACTCTCTTTCACACCAAAATATATGTGGGGTCGAATAAAATCTTAAAAAAAGTGACATTGATATACATCTCGTAGCCTTCTTCATTTCTCATAAGTTTATTTTTATTTCCATACACCAATAACTTTAAAGTTCTATTTTGCAATTGATGGGAAATTAAAAAAGGCATGTCTATTCACCGATGTATTCACATTCCTCTACAAGCATGGTACTATGAGGATGACTATTGAAAACTGTAGTTGCATTGAGGTCAATAATATTGTCAAATTTTGATTTAGAAGAAACTTTGAGGTTTATTTACCTGTAATATTGTCAAATATTGTCAAAACTATTTCTATCAATGCAAAATGTCAATAGTCATTATGCTTCATTGTATCCTTGAAGTTTATTTACATGTAATTTTTTTGCACACCAAAATATAAGTGAGACAAATAGAACCTTTAAAAAAAATGACATTGATACATACTTTTAAAACCTTCTTAATTTCTTTTAAGTTTATTTTTATCCTCACATGTCAACAGTTTTTAGTTACTTACTGTGTCTCGCTTACTAATATATTTCAAAGGCATCTTATTTTCTAAAAAAATAAACCATAAAAGCAATATTTTATTTTGGAAAGTGAAAAAAATATCTAATGAGTTTGGTTCGGAACTCTTTACGTCAAATAGCAATTATCTTTGTGATTAAATTTTATTTTCTAAAAAATAAACCACAAACCATAAAGGCATTCATAATTGTGATTAAATTTTTGTGAAAGATTGTAAATGGGAATAATATGGTCTTAAAGGAAAATTATTATTTAAAAAAAATAGTTTAATTGAGTGGAGAGAGGTAAATTTAAATTTTATGGGAAATTGCAGGATCGGAATTCGGAACCAAATAGTCGTAGGTGAAACTCACGTGATTTGAAGCTTCTCTTGCACGTGCAGTCCTCTTCTCTCTAGTAAACCCCTTTAAATAAAACTTATCAACTAGCATTTTACAGAAAACATAATTTGAATAAAATAAAACTTAATATATATATATATATATATTAATTATAGAATCTAAATCAATGTAAAACTATACAATTAAAAAATAATGACGCCAGTTCATCTCACAGTCTAAAATAAGAATACAATCATATGACACCGTATAAAAATAATACAAATTATACAAATATATAAACATTTAAAATTAATATTTAAACTATATTTATATAAAAATTAGTCCAAATTTGAGTTATAATTATAATAGTAAATGCTTTGAATTTAAACGTTAGAGATTGTGTTTTTTTTATTTAAATATTTATATAAAGCTTCATATGTAAAAAAGCCCTAAGAAAATGTAACAAAAATTAATTAAGCTCATGTATTAAATTCCCATCCAATTAAATTCTTGTCATTAATTAAAATAATCAATTAAGCCCTTCATGATTTTCATCATTGACTATGCTGACTGTTAAATAAATTAATAAATCAATTAGATGATGGCACATGACGGTTTTTTGTTTGATTTATATTTTTCCTATAAAGATATTAAAATCATAAAAATATTTAAAATATACAAATTATTAAATATTTAAAAATATTTAAAAAATATAAAATTGATATCAAGTTATAAAATTTATAAAATAAAAAATCTAAAAATTATAAAATTAATAAAAACATATTTAAATTATTTAAACTTTTATAAAAACATATTAAATTTCTATAAAAAAACTTGTTAAAAAAGTATTAAAGGTATAAAATTTACATAAACTTATAAAATTATAAAAAAAACCATAAAAACTTGAATTGGACTGGATCTATCGGTTGAACCGATTAGACTAAAATCAATAAAGGTATTAATCCAAAGAAAGACATTAGACCAGTTAACTTAGGAATTGAATGATTAAATCGATTTTTCATTCTGAAATTCTCGGCATATGCTAATAATTTGATAATGAAATTTTGATTTGATAAAAAATATTTAAAAAAGTAAAAAAATCAATTCAATCGTCCAATTCTAGGTCAATCAGTCTAATAGCTTTTTTCGGACAGGTACCCTTCCGATTTCGGGCTAACTAGTTTAGTTCAAGTTTTTATTGTAATGATCAAATTTTTATCGATATTGGAAAAGCCAGTTCATGACCAAATCTAATAAATCAAATTGTTCGAAAAGTTGAAATGAGAAGGTTACGAATCGATTATGAATTTAAGAAGTGGGAATAGCAAATAATTAAATTGATTTAATTATTATAAATAGTATAGGACTAAATTAAAATGATGAGTAAATAAAAGAATTGATTAAGCTCATGCATGTCCTTGTTTGATAATTAAACAAGTCCTTAAGAATCAATAACCCATAATTAATAAAAGATTACCGGTTCGCATTGATCCCAACCTTTTATTTCCAGTAATTCAACCATCAAAGAATCATGACCATTGATTTATATAAATTGTTTTAATTAATTAAGCTTAATATGGACAAGTAGGTAGTGGAATGAAAGAGAAAAGCCATTCTCTTCTTCCACATTCGGTTCATCAAAGCATGAAAGAAAAGAGAAATTTTGGTAGTTTTTCCTAGTATTCGTCAATCCACATTCTTAAGGTAGGTAAGATTTTTAATTGAAATTTTCATGGATTGTGAATATTGAAACTTAGCATGTTTTGCTCAATGTTTAGAATTTTCAATTGTTGAAATAAGTTCAAGTTTCCATTGTTGAATGCTGATAAAATTTAAATCTTGAAATCATGATTTTCATAATTGTATAAGTTTGATTAAGTACAGAACATGTTAGATCATAATGGGTAATGTTGGTTTAAGCTTAATTTGGAGTATAGTTTATATGAATAATTTCATCATATTAGGATTCAATTGAATAAAATAAAAGTTGTTAAAATTTATATCATAAATTGAAAGTTAGAGGTTTGTAGTAAAGAAATGTCAAATCAATTTTCAATTCGATAAAGTAAATCAAAAGTTACTACCATTCCAAATTATAAAATGATGAATTTGATGTTGTCAAATTAAGTCTAACATCATTTAACAAGGAATAATCATTATTATCACCATTATAACATGATTCAACATGATATCAAGATTTCAATATAACATATATACGACTTAATTCGGATATAGTTGGCATGTCATAGCGTCATTGATATAGTGATTTACTAGCTCAAATTCCCTGAGGGTCATGAGCAAATACTAAAGTCATCATTGTTAGGCAACCCAAGATGGTTAAATAAAATGGTTCGCGCAAATACTAAAAGTCATCATTATCGAGCAACTCGGATGATAGAATAAAACAGTCCCAATTCTTAAAGGGTCGTGGACTTACTCATTTTACAGATCCGAGTATCCGTCCTAATGACTATCATTCGTTAATAAAAGCCGAAATTAGTTAATATTGAAAATGAGATTGAATGGTATTTTGAATTATTAAATGCATCAGAATATGAAAGTATGAAATGTTGAAATATGTAATGAATGAGGAAGTTGGGAAATGATGTGATTATTGACTTTGTGATGGAGTAAAATAGCTAATGTATATTTGTTTAAATTGAATTATATACATTGAATTTTAACTATAGTAGTACCATTGAGTATTCAATATTCAGCTTGTTTCCGTATACAAATCTTAGACATGAGTAGACATAGATTTACAACATTCAAGCATCCAACTCAACAACTCAGTTCGAGATATGTATTATTAACTCTTTTGTATGTATGTATGTATGTATGTATGTATGTATGACTTTGGGCTATATGACATGTACCTAGGTTAATTGTGGTTGAGTGTTGAGTTTGCGTTTTGGTAACTTGGTTTATTTGTTTCATAAACTTGAATTTCATAATTTGATTAGTAGTTAATTAAGCTAGTTTTATATGAGTTTTGAATATGCAAATTGGTTGTTTGGGTATTTATGTGTGAATTGCTATGAAATGGTGGTGTACAATTGTGTTTATATGTGACAAATTGATGGTTTGGCATTGATATAAAGTTTACGTATGTTTAAGGTTGTATTTGGAATGTTTTGAATGTTTGAAATTGAGCATTTAGGGTCATTATAGCATTTAGTGTCGAGACAAAAAGTACATGTCTTGAGATGTCTCGAGACTTTAAGAATGTGAAATTGTTATTTGGGTTGTTAAAATGGCTAATGTTTTGAGACTATTCTTTCATGTCTCGAGACAATTGACAGAATGTCTCAAGATAAAGTGGGTTTGTCTTAAGACATGGAAACATCAAAACTAAACAAGTTTTGTCCTATTTCAAGACTCGAGACAAGAACTCCTTGTCTTGAGATATCCAAACACCGAAGTTTAATTGAGAAAATAGGGGAGGTTGGTCTCGAGACCTAGTCTCGAGACTTAAGGAACCTTTCCTAAATACATCACTTCTAGTGCCTCAAGACATGTAAACTTCGAAGCAAAAAAAAAAAATCAAAAATAAAATAAAGTCTATCTTGAGACTTAACACTAAAATTTGATAATTGAGTTTGGATTCGATTCCTAACTCTAAATTTGACCTTGTATAACTCCGTAAAATGATGAATTTGATTCTTGGACATTATGAATGTGTGATTGTGATTATGATTGGTGGCTAAATTGGTTTGAATGATAATTATAAATTAAATTTTATGATTGTATAATGAGATAGTCTGAGTTGCTTCGACAATGTAGTGATTTGGATCTGACAATTAGATCAGGTTTGAGGAGTTTCATTTATGATTTTTTTATAATAAGTTTACATCAATTTTAATATTTTTATAATTATTTACAATTTTTTTAAGAATTCTAATACTTTTTATTTTAAATGTTTTTTTAAATTATTAATTTTATAAAATTTATAATTTATTATATTTAATATTTATATATATTTTATAAAATATTAGATTAAACCAAAAGCTACCCCATATCACCATTTGATTGGTGTGCCAATTTATTTTAACGATTAACGTGATCAATGACGAAAACTATTAACGAATGAGCTTAATTGATTATTTTAATTAACGACAAAAACTTAATTTGATGCAAAATTAATATAGGGGCTTAATTGATTTTTTACATTTTCTTAAATACTTTTTACATATAAAACTAGTAAAAGATGAAAAATATCATTATATTAATATTTAATCTTTTATTTAAAAATTAAATAATTTATTTAACTAAATTGGTGTTGTGATATAAGTATAGATACGAAAAATTTATGAACTTAATAAATAGCATCTTAGAACATAATTAGTATTAAAAAAGGATAAAATATCATACAAATACACGAATTACCATGTTTCTAGAACCGAAGCAAGAGATTAATAATCTAAGTATCATAACCGACCATGAAAAGACAGAAGAGAGGAAATTAATGTTAGAAATTGTTTTGATAATTTACTCAGTACTCCCAAAGAGAACTGAGAATCTAATATTGTTCACGAAAAGTTTGACAAACTTTTATTATATTTGCAAGCAAAATTTATGGGGTACACACAACAACTTTCTATATTAACACCTAACCATCCCATTTTTCCCCTGCATCAAATCTCTCCACTTCCTTCCCATTTATCTCAACCTTTCCTTCCTTACAAATACCATCAATGGCGATTTCTGGGCTTTATCTTCTTTTTCTAAATCTCTTCTCTTATGGTAAATCTGTAATTTATAAAGTATCCATGTTGTTTGTCTTTTTCTTTTTTTCTTTTTTCTTTTTTTTTTTGTGAATCATTTTTAGTTAAAAGCTGATTTAAACATTTGGATTCTAGTTGCATTGTTTCAACTTTGGTTGTAATGACGGTTTCAGGGACGATTCTGTCTTCAGCGACGCTTTTTACACTCCAAAACCATTGCAGTTTCATGGTATGGCCAGGTTCACTCTCCGGTAACGGTGCTGCGATTGGCGAGGGTGGATTTGTTTTGGCACCTGGTTCATCAGCTCAATATCAGGCTCCACCTGGCTGGTCCGGTCGATTCTGGGGTCGAACCGGCTGCACATTTGACAACTCTGGCTCTGGGAAATGCGTAACTGGCGACTGTGGTGGAGTACTGAAGTGTACTGGCGGCGGCGCGCCACCTGTCTCCCTGGTGGAGTTCACGATTGCAGGCGGAGGCTCGGGTGATAAGGACTTTTACGATGTCAGTCTGGTGGATGGTTACAACGTTGCCTTAGGAGTCAGGGCAACTGGTGGTTCAGGGGATTGCCAATATGCAGGCTGTGTCTCGGATCTTAATTCCAATTGCCCGCCCGAGTTGCAGGTCATTGACTCAGGTTCTGTCGTAGCTTGTAAAAGCGCCTGTGCGGCGTTTAACTCGCCTGAGTTTTGCTGCACTGGCGACCATGCTACACCTCAGACTTGCTCGCCGACGCAGTACTCGGTGATGTTCAAGAATGCTTGTCCTACAGCATATAGTTATGCTTATGATGATGCCTCAAGTACTCGGACTTGTTCTGGGTCGGATTATTTGATCACGTTTTGTCCAACTGAGTCTTGATTCATAATTATGGTTAGAATAAATGTTGATTGGTTTTGATCATGATTGTGGTTAGAATAAATGTTTATTAGTAGTTTCTTAGGTAAATTTGATGCTTGGTATTATGGGAATTTTTTGATTGGATTGTTATGCAACGTTGAAATCAAAGCATTTTTGCTTAAAATAGATGATAAGGTATGGTCTTTTAGTTACAACATTTCGACTGTTTCAAAGATTGTGATTTTGTTTGTTTGGCCAGAAAGAAAATGCGCGTTTAAGAAGGAAAATTTTCTTTCAGTATAATGAAATTCAATGAACCAACGATGAATGGCAGCAGGGATTCAAAAAATATGTATATAAAAATTAATTAATAACTTATGATTATTACCTAAATTAAAGATTATTATCCATAACTAGAAATTTTTAAGATGAAAAGAAAACAAAAACTATAAAAATAGTTATTTATATATAATTTAAATTACTTTTAATCATTAAATTTTAATTTATTACAAAATATCATTAACATTATCAATTTATAATATTTTAATTACTGTATTATTATCTAATAATAAAAATGTTAAGAAATTCTGATGAACTATATATTGTGCCATTAAATGATACTGTGTCATCAGATCTTTTCAAACAATATATACATTAAATGGTATTTTGGTGAGACGCACTAATACTAAAAATAATATATATACATATAATATTTATTAAGTTAAATTACATTAAAATTATTTTAACTTTAGTTTAAATAATAAAATAATTACTTAATTTTTAATTCAGTCATTCAATTTTAAAAAATAACGATTCAAACATTAATATTATCGAAAAATAACAATTCAATCATCCACTAACACCTTTCATTATAGACTTAATAAGACATTTAATGTAACCTGTTAACTAACTGACCTGACTAATTAAGTAACCACGGAAACTCAATTTAAGAACCAAACAAAACAATAAAAGAAGAAATATGCCGAAGCAAGAGAGAGGCGAATCTGAATCTAACAAAATGTCAATTGTCATTGCTAGCTTTTCCTATTCTAACATAGCATTTGGCAACAAGAGAAAGGTGAATTTGTAAGGAAACGTCACAACTAAAACTTCCCTTTCTAAACCCAGGTAAACTCAACCTCCAAAGCTCCACTCATCACTAATGGCATATCATCATTACCTCCAAAGCTCATTAAATCCACTTTCAGATCCCTAGAATCTATCAACCCAAAACCTCATTCGGGTTTCTCAAATTTTTATTTCGTCTATCGAGGAGAAGAAAGCTTCACAGAGGAGAAGCGATAGTCAAAGTTTCATCTCCATCTGACAGTGGAGATGGTAGATGGGGGTATTTTGATTTTGAATTTTTTCTTTGTGTTTCTAATATTATAGGGAGCTTTCTCTTAAAGTGAAAGTCGGTAGATGAAAAGGTATATAGATGGGAAACTTAGTTGCAAAGCATTTAACCTTTGCAGAGTTCGTTAATGGTCATATAGATGTGTAAATTTTCGACATGTTTTTTGTATTTTCAAATTTTGCAGCAATGGCTTTGTTCTCGGATTCTTCCAAACAATCTCTTCTCACAACCTTCCTCCAACAACTCTGCCTTCCTCACGTTGCATCATCATCACTACTAGAGGCCACATGACCACACCCATCCGGTGTCCACCAAGGCACCAGCCCACCACTGCCATTCGTCTGCCACCCCTCTCTGACGATGCTAAGATATCTCTGACGGATCTTAAATGTGTTTTTGTGCTGGGGGGTTTCGGTTTCATCATTTTATTTATTTTGCTGATCCAAATTCGAGTCATAAAGATTGGGATTTAGAATTTTTCTCTTCTTCTTCCCTTTTGTTTTTCTCTTCTTATTTATCTCTTCTTCTACTGCTCAGTTAGGGTTCTAATATTGGGACTAATTAAATGACAAGTAAAATGCTATCGTGACCAGTTAAATGACAGGTCAACTTTTCATTACATTTTAATAGAAAAGAACTGATTTGTTAATTAAGTAACTGAGTTAAAAGCTGAATGATTGTTTTATTATTGAAACCAAAATTGAGTGATTACTTTTACCTTTAATTTTTTATTTTTTATAAGCGTGGTGGAGCCCATTTGTTTTTTGAACTTTTCGTTTTCTTTCCCCTTTTTTTTTTAGTTTCTTTTCTTCCCCTCCAGCTCAAATGTTCTATCAACTCTCTAAAACTAGAAGCCAAACCCAGAATCTGGCTAACTCCGGTGTCGGGTCGCTGTGCCAGCCGTCATTTCCGATGGCTCGAGGAGCCCAAATTTCATCTCCAAGTTCGTTATCTCATGCTCTTTTTGAATCTATCTTCCGTTTCTTCAAAATAATCACCGATTTTCTTGATTTAAAACCAAAGTTGTAGCCTACCTTTCTCCGATCTCCCTCCCCCATCGTCGGATCAGTTTTTGTTTTCTGTACGTTGTTTATCTACTCTTAAGCTTCAATTTCACCGTTGAGATCTACGAATGGAGCACCAAAGCCTCATTAGGCTTGTCCTCTCCACTATCCAAATTCATGGATTTAGGGGTTCGTTGTTGACGTTTGGGTTTTGTTTTCAGTGGCTTGGGGTTTCTGGTTCGTGGGGTATTAGTGGGTTGAAGATGAGAGTTGGATGTTGAAGATGATAATGGTGAAAGTTCATAGGTGAGATGAAGGTGGTGATTAAAGAACAGGGGAAAAAAAGAAGGGAGAAAATAAGAAACGTGATGATGTCATCACTTAACGGCACAATTCATAACATTTTTGAGATTGGTAACGGCACAGTAATCAAAATGTTTTTAAGATTATAAAATTTAATGATCAAAATGTAACTTAAATCATATACATATATAATTACTTTTATAGTTTACCTGAAAATAAAGAAGACAATAATCTGAGACATTTCCTTTCCAAAGGCCTTCGGCCAAACTTCCGGACACTCGCTCACAAGAGCTTCTTCCTTCTGTTTTCTTCTATTTTCTTTCTTTTGCTGCTTTTACATTCTTTTTCAATTTTCTCTACATTTGACTTTAAAGCCTAATCAAAACCCAAATTTTCCTATTTTTCTACAACTTTCCTACACTGGAACCCTAAGCCAAATTTAGAAGGAACAAGAGCAAGAGAATTAGGAGGGGCCTAGAGTTGGCTATATTTTACATACATTCCTTCCAAGGATGAATTGCTTGAAAATAAACGATTTCGGAAACGATTGAACCACGAAACCTTCATCTCGCCAGAGCCGGTGCATTGCCCCTCACCTTCCTCCTCACTACTAAACAGAGTTTGGTCTGAACAGTCTAGTGATGCTCCACATGCTAAATTATACGCCTGACATGCTGAATGGCATACTCGTAGTCTGTTGTCCCCATCACTATCGCATTTTTGGATCGATATCTGGTCATATATGATTGGTGTTTAGAGTCAAGCTCGTGAGGAAAATAAGAGCCATGAACCAAAAGCAAAATAACTACGGAGATGAATAAAACAATAGGGATGGGATGTTTTACCCAGCAGGCCAGTCGCTTGGCAGCCGATTCACAGTAGCTGGTTCCAAAGAGATTAGTAAACAACTTCTGAGCAACACTTGGGAATAGACGGTGGTAATTCGGCATGATGACAACTTCTTCAAGCTGTTGCAATACACTTGCCTCACTGGGTGCACAGTGTTGCCCAGACAATACTCTCTCCAACTTATTTTTGCATACAGAAAGACTAGAGAGGAGAGTGGAGCTGTTCTGGCATGTGTATCCCGCATAGTCAGAGCAGCGGAACTCGCAAACTCCATTGTCACAGACACCACCATGAAGACTACATTGTTCATCGCAAACGGCTGCATATGAAATTCAAAGCAAAAAGGTAAAGAGTGGGGGCGGGGGGAAATGGTATTAACCGCCTGTATTTATCCTGACATAAGCAGGAGGATTACATATTTCGCATCATGAAATGGTATAAAAAATGACATGAGAACCTTAGGAGGTGTCTATAAATATATATAAGCATATTGAAACAGCCCTCTTCAATTCTTTTTCTTTGAAAAGGAAAGGAATATATCTTTTATTTGTGTGCTTAACTATGTGATAAAAGTGCTCTAAAAAGGCCTGTGCAAAAATGACAAAAAGATCAAACCTCTCAAATTTTTCTTCACAAAAAAAGAAACTTACAGAATAACAGCTAAATAAACACATTACCAGTGGAACAGTCAATGCCAGTATAACCATTTTCACATCCACAAACCCCATTTGACAGACACGTCCCATGCCCATTACAATTGCTAGGGCAATATCCTGTATAACAGAAGAGGACAAAGGAAAATAACATCAGTTTATTGAAAAGGATTAGCTCAGAACAGATTTAGCATACCATGAGTTATTTTGTACATAGCTAAATAATGGAATAGAGAAGGATCCTGGAGCTCACTTTTACTACAATCATGACCATGAAACCCAGGAAAGCAGCGACATTTTCCGCTGACACAATCACCATTAAAATTACAAGAATTGGGACATTGCCCGGACACTGGAACCGGACCAGCACTACAGAGTTCATGGTAAGCAGGACAAATCAGCTCACCTGCAGATAAAAAACATTGAAAGAAATTGTCAACGCATGCAGATATATCTTATTAACTAAAAAGTAAGTAGATTGAAATTACCATTAAAACCAGGGAACTGAACTGGTCCACCAACTTTGGCACACACTTTCCAGATACCATCCACAGCAACCTAATCAAACAATTATAAACAAAAGGATGAAGAAGTGTATGTGAGAATGAGCTTAAAGTTCAACCTGCAAATTATTCTTTGTCAGTTTCAACATTTACAATATAAACAAAAGGTATTATTTCAGTCAACCAGGCCATGATCAACAAGTTTAATTCTGACATTGCAGTAAATCAGCATTGGCCAAGTAGCTTATTCTAAAAGATAATATTACAGCCCACACCAATCATAACTCACAAGCTTTGATGCTGCTTTTCTAAAAAATTACAAAAGCACAAAGCTTGACCTTACAAACACCAATCCATACCTCTAATGAGTTATTTACACATCTGTGCTGATAACAACCATTTCCTTGGGTCATAGAACCACGGACAAAACCTGTACGAACTAAGGATGAGGCCATGCACCTAATAATCACATCAAAACAAAAACTTCATCAACCATTCCTAAGGTAATATGAAAATTTTAAACCAATTCCCAGTAAAGTTTTTAAGGTTGAAACTCAAAACTCACCTGGAGTTACTCCCTCTCACTTCGCCTAACATTCTATCCGGGGCCCTTGCACTATTACTATCCGTACAAGATCCATCAGAGTAAGCCACAAAGAATGTGCAATAATCAGCCAATGAGGACTGACCACCTGGAAAAGTAAAAAACATACGTACATAGACCTCACAAGGAGGACCAAACTAAAAGTTCAATGACGTTGATAAGCATAAAATGGTAGCATCACATGCCCATATCTTGAAACCTGTTCATTCACTTTAATACTTGAGTTGCACGTGCAAATATGAATTCAGTTTATAATTGTAGGGAGCAGGTCATAAAAGAGGGCCTCAAAAACAAAAAGCAGACAGATAAAAGAACACAAACAAGAACATACCCTTGTTAGCCTGAGGAAAGTACCGAGTCCATTGAGGTAGGTCCGTGTTATAACTTACAATAGGACAGTAACCTTCTGCTTCCCTGTTATACGTACAACCGGACAAATTGGTTGTGTTGCAATGATATGCTCCCTTCCAGAGATTGCAAGGAGAAGTCAGAAAATCAGTTCCTTGGTTGTGACCCCAATCAAGATGATCTGCCATGCTATAGTTAGCTTGATACCATCCACTATCCTCCAACAAAGCCAGTGTCATTTTTGAAACAACTGATTTTGTATCCACAGATCCCGTCATTATCTCATTCATCAAAAGCCTTTTCTCCCAATGAGATCCTGCAGCCAAGTCATCACTTAAACTTTATTGACCAAACTGCTTGCTGCATCTTCCGTTAGGAATCATATTGTGCAATGTATGCTAGTTTTGAGAAAGGTTCTATGTGAGCAACATCTCAATAGAGAGGAGAGAGACAAATAACAGACAGAACTGAATACCTGATGTCCCACGTCCTCCCCCATCTTCTAGCTCTAAGCCAGTAAAATTTTCTGAGAATGCCTGTCAATTAAACTGCCATAAACTATTTTTTCGATTTTCTCATTGTTTCAATAATCTAAAACCACAAAACTCGACACACAAAAAATGTCAACAATACCCCATAATGATGCCGCGAGTGCATAACAACACGTGGGAGCACCACACGTGTAACCATCCTCCCAAGCCTTTCATCTATAATATGTTCAGTAACCTGCAGAATGCACACAGAGATAACCGAACAGTATTTATGCAAATTGCTTTGATGCCTCAAGGGCATATTCATAGTAAACACCATGCAATTACCTTACTACGCCTCCTTTTTCTCTCATCCCTAAAGTGCATAAAAGCATGCGGATCAAAGCCAAGAACATGCATAACCTGGATAAGAACAATATTTAGGACACTAAATTTCCTTCTATGCTTTTCTAAACTCATAAAATAACATCACCACACCTCGTGGATAAGAGTAGCTGAAAGTAAAGTCTCTGCTTCTGCAGTTAAATGCCGAGGAGCAACATTCACATGTCCTACAAAAACATTGCCTTTGGTTTTAGACTTCTACTTCACACAACAGCAACATATTCCACACTTTAGAGATGTGCCAATTAGAAATTACCGGCAATTGCACGGCCCCACTGGTCACGTTCACATGCTACTGCCCATGCCAAAGTGCTGCCAGTGGTAGGTCGTGTAGTCACAAGAAGGACCAAGTCTGCATCAGCAACACCCTCTGCAAGAAAAGTTGGATGAAGATAACAGTTACAAAACAATGAACCTAAAATGAAAGTGCTCTTAGAGGCCACATTCAAGATATTAATGGAACCAAACCACAGTGACAGAACTGAAATGAGATACCTTCAACATATTGACGAGGAAGCTGTACACCTCCATCTTGTCCGCATGCAGAATATCCACTCAACCTCAAATTCCCTTTCACAGACTCTACGGCCAAGGCTCTCTTGAACCAGTCAGCTGTCTGCCCTAGAGCCTTCATTATATTTCTTTCAAAAGTTAGCATTGGCTTCATTGTAATTCAAATGAATACAAATTTCTTTTGTAGTTTATCTGTAGTATGTATAGGGTAAAACCTTGTGAAGACGATGACGTTTGTCTTGCCCAGATAAATCATTCAAAGTGCAATTATACCAACAGTCACCATAAATCGGAGGATCACCATGAGGATTGCAGGAGCGTGTACCAGGAGATGAACTCACAGGAGGCTCCCCAAGCTGATAAATAAAAATATATACAAAAATGAAAACAAAACAAGCATAGAGAGCAAACACCAAGGGTGAACGTTAGGTTTATAATCATGACCTTAACCACGATGTTACCAAGTCTACCAACGGAAAAAAAAGCACTCACCTTCACAATGTCACCAACTTTTCGACAATCTCTATCCGGTGAGAGGCCAACAGCATCATAATTTAAATATATTCTTATAGGTTGCTTAGCCTCCTTTGGATGCTCAAGCACTTCAGAAATCTCAAGCAAGGACCTTCCTTTGTGAAGAACACTATTTGAGGTACTGGAGTGGACATAAAATTGAGGGGTAACTGAATAAACCTTACGACCTGGTCGTCTCCTCTGTTCAATTATCTGGTCATGAATACATGAATGTGAGACAATGTTTTCACCAAGTCCTCTCTCTGGGCCTTCCCATTGTGGATGAGGCCGCTGAAATTTCGAAGTAGCTGCTCCAAACCATAACAATATCAATAAAACCTGCAATAGACGCCAGAAAAAGCCTGGGTTTCAGTGGGAAGTAGACAAACAAATTAAATACAAAAGCCAACAGAGACTATGTACGCAACAATGAAGATAATGAAACCAACCTAAGAGTGACTAATACCGGCACAAAAAAGATATTTTTGTAAATTATGAATTCAAATCCAGCTAATTTGAAACGACAAAATTTCAACTTCAAACAATTAATAAAAATTAAAAGCTTTATATACATAATCCTGGATAATTTTCAAATTCCAATGATGAATTAAACTAGAAGTTCACAGTTTTGTTCAATTAGTAAACCCTAGTGAACAGTTACCAAAAAGGAAAGGTCCCGGAAAAGTTTCAAAAATGGAAGTAAAATAAATAAATAAAAATAAAACTAAAAAGTAACCAAATTAATTTCATCTATATACGAAGAGAAAACCAAGCAAAATGATTTGATTTTGTTTAAGAAAAATATTAGACAGAAAAAATCGGAAATATCTGATCTTTTTCCCACTAATTAGCTCAGTAACGGCAAGAGCTCTGCACCATTTTGATTTCTACCAGAAAACCCATGGATTCAATTTTTTTCAAGAAAAAGAAAAGGAGAAAATTTACAGTGAAATCGAAGGTTCACCTCGAATATAACGACAGCAAATCGAAGCTTAAAATCAAATCTTGTTACCATGATTGAACCAAAGCTGATTATATCCTCTCCAAGAAATGTCGAAAAAAGCAAAGCATTAACTCTTGTAATTCCATTCAAAATTCCCTCGACTCTCTAGCCGGCATTAAAATCCAGAAAAACTGCTCTTTACTCCACATTTGAACCCCACAAAATGCAAACCCAAAAATGACTCCAAAATTTGCAGAGCTTCTTTGATTTGATGAAAGCCCAAGCAAATCAAAAATTAAAAAAAAAAAGGAGGGAAATATAATGGAACTATAACTTTCGACTTGGTTTTTTTTTTCCTCTAATAAAAAATATTCTCTCGAGGTGAATTAACACCGCTAAATATTCTAAAGCTTCCCCCTTTCTTTGTTTCCGGGTTTCTTTTTGGGTGTGCAGAGATATGAGGAACAGTGACAGTGAAGTAAGAAACAAAGAAATGGTGAGAGAGAGACAGCGAGAGGAGCTAATAGAAAGAAACTGAGAAAGAAAAATCAAGAGATTAGTAAGGGTGGGAGAGTTCACCATTATTTTATAATTTTTTATAGCTTTTTCTTTTTGCCTCTCTTTTTTCTACAGTAGGAATTTTTCAGTTATGTAAGAAATATAATTATTAAAAATTCATATAAAATTCAAATGTAAAGTTAAATGTTAATAACTTATTTTATCATGGTTTAAAATTTAATTTTTATTATTTGATTTATAGAAGATAAAATTATAAAATACACTCATTATCGTTATTAGTTACTAAATTATGGATAAATTTTCGATTTGGTCAATTAATTAAAAAGTTATAATTTGATCACTAAACTATTCAAAAGTTTTTATTTAGGTTATTGGGTTGTTAATCGATATTACATGCCTTTTTGTATTCGCGTTGCCTACACCAATCAAAAGTTGTCTTTCATTTCCTCTTCTACAGTTCAATTTTTTTCAGGAAACAATTTTGAACATCACAAATTTACGAACCAAAATTCAAACAATTTATTTCTCTGATTTTTGACACAGACTCTCAGATCAACTTGAATATAGAGTATGTTATTCTACTCGTCGATAGGTACTAATACACAGTATAAATCATCGAATCATTACTTAAAGCTCGCTAGTAGAACTTTTAAAAGAAAAAACTTAACAGCTCAGTGATTTAAATAAAAATTTTTAAATAGTTTAATGAGCAAATTACAATTTTTTTAGTTAAGTGACCAAAACGAAAATTTACCCATAATTTAGTGACTAATGATGCAATTCACCCTAATTTTCTATAAAATTTTAAAACAAATACTAATTAATAACCAAATACCAAGGTTTTCAAGATTTTAACTAGTTCCATCATCAAGGGTAGGTTGTAATTTTGAAGTTTCTTTGTAGTCATCTACTGGTTTCTTCCATTTGATTAAATATATTATTAAAAATTTATAAAAGTTATTTTTTAAAACAGAAAAAATTAATTTTACTAAATCAAATCATTTTTTAGCCCAAATCAACCATCTGTACCGATACTCCAGCAAAATTAATCCAACAATTCAGGATTTTTTACTAAAAAAATATATAAAAAATTAAAAAATTCGAAAATAATACAGTAAAAAAAGTAAATACGAAAATGGTATAGTCAGGTGGTCACGCCACTGACAAAGCGGCACTTCCTACGACAAAGCAGTACCAAAACAGTAAAAAAAACTCAGTAAAAAAAAAGTGAAAAACGGAAAAAAAAATAAAATATTGGACATGTGGGTGCCAGAGGCGGTACCAGTGTTGCCTCTGGCAGAGGCGGCACCAGTTGTGTGAGTCCCACAGGTGGCACCTAAGCACTATAAAACCAAGCAGAACCAGCAACCCCGGGAGCAAGATTCAAAGAAGCAAGGAGAAGAAAATAAAAGAAAAGAAAGGAGAAAAGAAGGAAGAAAAGAAGGAGAAGAAGAAAAAAAAGAAGGTATAATTTTTTTAAATAATGAATTTTATATTGTTAATGTGCTTTTCTTTGTTATTATTATTGTTGATTTTATTATTTTTGTTGTCGATTATGAATATTGTTATTATTGTTAGTAAAAACTATAATTATTGTCAGTTATTATTATTGTTAAAAAACCTAAAAAGCCTATTTATGTTATGTAAATAATATATTATTTTCTTATATGTGTTTTAGGTAGATTTTTACCCATATTATATAAAAATAAAAAAATAGCGAAATAAGTTGTTTGAAAGATTAAGTACCATTTTTGGCACTTTTGGCACTTAATCTTTCAAACAACTTATTTTAGTATTTTATTTTATTTTTTATATTATTAGGTAAAAACTTCGTTTTAAGTTGATTTTAAATGGTTAAATGTAAAGATAAATGTTATTTATGTATAAAATGAGAATTGAAAACTATGAGCTTATGAATGACAAAATTGCATATTGAGTAATTAAATTTTTATTTAAGTAGTTTATTTGGTGTTCAAATTATTTTGAGAAAGTTTATTTATTTTTTAACATTAAGCATTGAAGATGGATAATCAGTTTTTAGTATCGTTTATTTCGATGGAATTATCTTGACAACAACCGTTGGATGTATATTTGAATGTCGGCAACAAATAGCAATGAGATTTAATAGAAATGTCTCGTTGGATGATATGAAGGAAGAATTAACGTAAAATTTTCAGACGTTGTGGGAGAAGGATCTCAAACTTTTCTACAAGTTTCCGGCCGACAGATCCAATCAAATTCATTGAAATGGAACTTCTAGACAGCGAAAACATGGAGACAATGATCGCTCTTTCTTTGTGGGAATGGGGTGACAAAATGCACCGATTCACTTATTTCTTTGAGTTAGTCGGTATGGAGGAAAATGAAAATCTCACTGCATATGGTGAAGAACATAGAGCTCAAGAACCGTGCATGGTGGCTCCAATATCGTACGTTGATAGTGAATCGACTATAGGTGGGATCGATATCGATCTTAATGTTACACCCGATATGGATGTGGTTGGTGATGATGGTTACGATAGTAGTGATCCTTGTTATCAAGAAGTCGATAGTGATAGTGATCCCGATGTGGACGATGTCCCCGATGATATTGATGATGAAGACGTGAATGACGATAGAAACATTAACGCGTATTCGGTCGGGAACTAGATGCGACGTGTTGTGATTCACAATAATCCTGGGCCACACATGTCGCTCATAGACCCCGACGCCTGGCGCATGTAGCCGAAGTTTCAGAGTACACGAAATACTTCCGCTCACCGACCGGTAGTAAATTCGATCCCGAGGAGTTATTCGTCGGCCGAGATTCAAAGTAAAGAAGAGTGCGTATTTACTATTAAGCGGTATAGCATGAATATATCAGTATATTATAAAGTTGCAGTGTCGAAATCGACATTATATATTGGGGAGTGTTAGAAGTCGGGGGAAGGCTGCAATTGGCGGGTACGAGCTGCATTTATTCAAAATTCGCAGATGTGGGAGATACGCAAATTTGTTGGGCCTCACACATGCACATCAACACGTATGACAGAAGATCATCGAAAACTTGATTCTAAAACTATTTGTACGTGTATCATGCCAATGGTGAAGGACATGCCGACCATTAAAGTTTTTGATCGATTGTCAAATACAAGTACGATTCGATGTCGAGTGTCATATCGAAAGGCATGGATAGCAAAACAGATGGCAATGGAGCAATTGTATGGGGATTTCGATGCGTCGTATAACGAGCTACAGGGATGGATAGCCGCTATGCGGGAGTACGTACCAGGGACCGTTATTGAGTTACAGACACGACCTTATTACGGCCGGATGACCAACTACGCTTGGGAAAACGAATTTTCCATCGATGTTTTGGACGTTTGATCCATGTGTGCGCGCATTTCCCCACTGCAAGCCATTTGTGCAAGTGGATGGGACCTGGCTATATGGAAAATATACACAGATCTTACTTATTGCGGTTGCTCAAGACGGCAATAGGAACGTGCTCCCGATAGCATTTGCCATTGTAGATAAGGAGAACATGGAATCGTGGAATTCTTCCTTACCAACTGCGGAGGTATGTTATTAGCAACGATAATATTTGTATTATCTCCGATAGAGGAAAGGATTAATTGCCGCCATTAGACGTTCCAGTGTACCATGGAGATCCGTTTACTGCATCCGTCACATCGCAGCTAACTTCATTAGAGATTATAAAAATGCAAACTGGAAAAGACAATTTGTGAAAATAGGTAAACGATTGCCTTATCATTTCAATATAAGTTTTAGGCACATCAGTAACTTATCTATTCTTAATACATATACAACAGTCTGAGCTAGAGCCACACATTTTTCGCCAAATGATGACTCGACTTGAGAGTGACATGGAGGGTCAAACAAATACATCTTTTCGGCGTTGGTTGGGTACTATGGAGCCGTGGCAATGGGCTCAAAGTTTTGACGAGGGCTTTCGTTATGGTCAAATAACCACAAACTTAGTTGAGGGGGTCAACGCTGTATTGTTGAAAACACGACACCTTCCGATTTCAACAGTCTTCTCGGCTACATTCTACAGGTTGGCTACCTTGATGCCAAGAATGGGTCAGCAACAAGTTAACCAGATTGAGGCGGGACACATATTTGTCGAAGATATTAGGGATGCAATGGTTGCAAACCGTCGGATGGCGAGGTCGATGAATGTAGAAATATATTCACGACGCCTTGAAATGTTTCGAGTTACGGAGACCATTGGTCGTCGACCCGGTCTACCACCTAGGTCCTACAGAGTTGATCTCCGGAATAGACAATGCGATTGTAGGAGATTCCAAACACTTCATTACCCGTGTGCACATGTCGTTGCAGCGTGTGCTAAAGTGAACCTTAATGTTGAACAATTTGTCGAAGATGTGTATACACTCAATCGCACGTTACGTGTATGGGAAAACGAATTCCCTGTCCTGCCCGACCTATCTACATGGGAAGTACCTCCGATAACTTTCGAACTTGTCCCAGACAGAGGGCTACGCAGGAATCCAAGAGGTCGTCCGCAATCAACTAGAATCCGTAATGAAATGGACATTAGGAGAAATCCGATGATGCAGCGTTGTGGATTATGCAAGTTAGCTGGTCATAATCGGAGTAAATGCCCGCAATGAAACTATCATGTCGGACAATTGTCACGATCGGTAGGAATTGAACTTATGTTGTAATGTATTTATTTTATATGAAAAAAATTATATTGCAAATATTCCTCTATTTGTTAAAAATCTATCAAGCTGTTTTTTGGAGTTACAGTTACGATTATATCTGGAGCTACAGAATTCCAAATTAAGATCCGTTAATTTTTCTAGAAACTAAGCTCACATATCTTTTACCATAAAATTTTTAGAATTTTTATTTAGCCAATTAGTACAATTTATTCTTTAAAGTTACCCTTGCTTTCTTTGTTCCACACTCAGACCCTTATTAACTAAAACGAATTATATTATAGTGCGGATTTGGATAATGATATTTATCATAATATCATTTACAACTAATCATGAACTCACCATTTCATGGATCCCATGGTCAATTACACAATAAAACTTAATATAATCATCATTTAATTCTCATGAAGCACACATAACCAAACATTTTTACCAATTACCTACACTCAATCAACAAATTGACATATACAAACAAGGAACTGGTTGAGTTTACATTTACTCAACTTGCATATATAACTAAATATGTATCATCTATTTCATACGCCCATGAAATCTCTATATATACCGGTAATAGTATGTTCCAATTTAATTAATGTTCAAATTAGATTACTGTTGTAATGTATTTAAAGTTTGTTCCAATTTATATTACAAGACTAAGTTTGATACAAGTTTTAGTGTTTTAATGTTCAAAAATGTCCAAATTAATCTAATTTACGTTATGGTCAAATTTTGTTCCACGTTTAAAAGTTTCAATTAATCTAATTAAATATATACAAAAAATACAAACTTTTTAATATCAAAACCGAAGAAACCCCTAAAATTGATGGTTCGATGGTGTGGTCCTAGGGGTATATTTCTGCGGAGGTCGACGTGAGGGTGTCTGATACATAGAAGAAAAATCATATGGCTCGAATGGCATCGATGAACTTGAGCCGGGAGGAGTGCCATGCTGCGGTGGATACAACCCAATTGGAGTGGAGTACTGCAGTGGATACGGGCGGGCGATCTATATAATGCGGTGGATATGGGTAGGAGAGGTGTTATCTTTGCGGTGTGTACGACCCAAACATATCAAATCAGAATGGTATCCGCCTCGATAAGCCCAGAAATTGTCATTGCCATAAAATCTGGATGATAAAAGTATCGGTAGAAAGTGAATCGATGACGAGCCCGATAAATAGTCATTGCCCGCCAAATCCGGATGATAAAAGTATCGATCGAATGTGAATGCGATTACTCGGACTCGGCCTCCGGTACATACCTCTGCTCCGGCTCTGGGTCATGCTCGGCATCTGGGCGTGGATCGGGCTCTATATCGCCATCGCTCGTATGCCCCAGATCATTTGACGTCTTGGGGGACTATAGTCGATCGCCCACCAAGTAAATATGGCTTCCCATACTAAAGTACCATTGTATGTACTCTAACGATGGGCGCAAATCGGAAGACATATCCATCTCGAGGTCTTCGAGCCATCCGACTCCCCACACCGCAATATATCTTGATGCGTAACCCCCAATGCTGTCCATGTCTCCTCTCTTGTTCTTCTGTGAACCTCCTCCCCACCGTATTGGCGGATCCGGATGTCTTGGATGCAACCAAACTGTCGTAGTACTCGATCTCCGTGGTACCACTCGACTACATTGAAACTAATAATTGGTGCGTTTGTGCACCACAATTGAGAATCAACGTAGGCAGACGAGGGTATAATAGCCGCAATTTCTGGTCTACGGTATGGTATCCATATAAACTGCACGATTAATACCATGATTAAAATTTAACACGGTTGGAGTAAGATATAAAAAGCAATTACATGTCACGAATATTTGAATAGCTTACCCCTTCCCTGGCATGTTGTTCAATCATCAAACAATATATCGGGACAGTGTACGACCTCCCGATACCCGGATAAATACTCCATCTACGAAAACAATTTTCAAGTAAATATAGTTTCATTAGAATAGTATTATTATAAAGAAATTGCCAATTACTAACAAGTTAAATTTTATCACCTGTTAACTAGCGGATATACGTATGGTTGGTGACTAACCGATGCCAAGAATGGCATCCGATAAAGAGCCCATGATTGCAACAATATAAGGCATCCGCCCATGTCTACAGCATTAGGCTTTGTCGTCCGACAAAGCTCACAATACAACATTGCCAGAACTGCGGAACCCCAACTATAGGAGCGAACACTACGCAGATCAGTTAACAGAGGTAAATACTTGATATGAACCTTGTTGTTGTTCGAATTGGGCATCAATACACCCCCTATGATATGCATAATGTACGCTCGAGCTGCGCACACCAACTCTTCTTCGGTGGCATTATCTGATAAATGTTGAAAATTGGCTTTTAGCCATGTAAATTTCAACTTCGAAAAAGTAGACTCAGCATCGCCGAGCGAGGCTCCTAGTAGGCTGTAACAAAGTGCAGCCGGCTCAGCTATCGCACTTACGCCCGTGACGGCATCCCCGTCGATTGGGAGCCTAAACTGCAATGCAACATCCTCCAGAGTAACTGTGCACTCCCCACACGGTAAATGAAAAGTGTGGGTCTCCGGTCGCCAACGCTCGACCAATGTAGATATTAAATCGTACCGCAAATCGAACGTCCGGGTCAATGCTGCTGATCCGAATCCAGCTAGCTCTAAGTACGGCATCAGTCGTGCATCCGGGGAATATCCTACACCATTCACCACCTTTAATATGCGGATGCGAGTCATGACGGTGTTAAATTACAAAAAATAGTTATAATAACATAATTTATTTTCTTAAATTACGTAGATTTTTTTTAATGAAACCCTTGCGTAACAAATAACAATATATTACCGTATTATTAACTGTGTCACATATGTGAGAAAGTTTCTTATTGATCAATGAAGCCATTGCGATGCCTGCAATTTCAAAATAAATTTCGGTTATTAATTTTATTGTTTGATAGATTTTAAATATTTATTAGAATAACTTAATAAAAAAATAGCAAACAATTTTTTCGACAACATTTTCTTTTGCTATACTACATTAAAAAATTAAATGTATCCAATTTAAATACAAATATTATTATTATTTTAAAATGATAATAAGTAAAATATTTTCAGTATATTATTTTTCATATTATTTTAGCAAAAATGTTTTAAATGTATTATGTAAGTATTTTTTATATTAATTTAATAAATAACACTTGATTTTGACACTTTTCTTATTTTTTTTCGTATCTTTTTTAAATATATTACTTTCAGTATTATTTAATTTTAAAACCCTTATTCCATTACATAATGTTTTAAATATATTATTTAAGTATTTTAAATATTTTTAATAAATAACTCGATTTTAGCACTTTATTCATATTTTTTGTATATTATTTTTAAAATATATTATTTTCCTATTTTATTTTTTATATTATTTTAGCAAAAATGTTTCAAATGTATTATGTATATTATGTAAGTGTTTTTTATACTAATTTAATAAATAACCCCGATTTTGACACTTTTTTCGTATTTTTTGTATCTTATTTTTAAAATATATTATTTTCGTATTTTATTTCTTCGTATTATTTTATTACATAATGTTTCAAATGTATTATTTTAGTATTTTTATATTTTTCAATAAATATCCCTGATTTTAGCACTTTATTCGTATTTTTTCAGATATTATTTTTTAAAATATATTATTTTCTTATTTTATTTTTTATATTATTTTAGCAAAAAAATTCAAATGTATTAATTAACTGTTTCTTTATATTAAGGGTTTTTACTAAATAACCCGATTTTGATACTTTCTTCGTAATTTTTTATTTCCGTATATTATTTTTAAAAATATATTATTTTCGTATTTTATTTTTTATATTATTTTAGTACATAATGCTTCAAATGTATTATTTAAGTATTTTTATATTTTTTAATAAATAACCTGATTTTAGCACTTTATTAAGTATTTTTTCAGTATATTATTTTTAAAATATATTATTTTGGTATTTTATTTTAGCATAAAATCTTTCAAATGTATTATTTAAGTTTTTTATATTAATTTAATAAGTAACTGACTTTGGCACCTTGTTCGTATTTTTTATTTTCGGATTTTATTTTTTAATTATACTATTTTCATATTTTATTTTTTATATTATTTTAACAAAAACTCGTCACCACCACTTTCCCCAATAAAGTTTTTTTCAGTATTTTATTTATTCTCGTATTTTTTTCATTAATATATTTTTAATTTTTAAATTTTTACTATTTTTGTAAAAAGTTTAAAACCCGATCACATAAAAATAAAAAAATAAAAAATTTCTATAATAAGTCAAATAAATTAAAAAAATCTTTTAAACAACCTAAAACACACACTTAACAAATAAATTACATAAAATAATAACAAAAAATATTCTTTACACATAAATGTTTAATACTTCAATGAAAATATAAAATAAATACGAACATACCTTAATATCTCTTCTTAACCAAATAACACCTTAGAAAAAATAAAATAAAAATAAAAATTATATCGATTTAAATCTAAAACGTTATTAAACTAACATTAATTACTAAAATTTATAAAAAAATTACCTTTTCTTTCCTTCTTTTCCTTCCTCTTCTTCTTCTCCTTCTCTTTTCTTTTTCTTTTTCTTCTCTCACCGCAGCCTCCTTCTCCTCCTCTCCTTCTTTTCTTTCTTCTTCTTTTCTTCTTCCCTTCTTCCTTCTTCTCTCTTTTCTTCTTCTTCTTTGCGAAAATGAAGCTTGGGGACCATATATTATGGTCCCCCAAACAAAAACAAAACCCTCTCGCATGAGGGGTCAAATCGGTACCAAAAGTAGCTGACATCGGTGCCGCCTCTGCCAGAGGCAACACAGTGCCGCCTCTGCACCAACATGTCCCTTTTTTTTTCAATTTTTTACTGTTCGCAGTGCTTGTTTGTCGTAGGTGTGGTGCCTGTCGATTGGCTTGACCACCCTGACATACCATTTTCGTAATTACATTTTTTTATGTATTATTTTCGAATTTTTAAAATTTTTTATATTTTTTTAGTAAAAAACCCAACAATCCATTGTGAAATACCTTATAGAGTTAGTATAGTTAAAACATGTTAGTGGGTGAGATTTTATAGTAGAATCTAGTGCTGATTCAACAACGGGTGTCAGATTGTACCCATGTACTGTGATTTAGGTGTCACAAATGTTTGAAGGGTTTGTGTCTTGTGTACATCGAAAAATAAAACGATAATTTCCAGTATGCATATCCGAGAGATGTTTTAAATAAATAAAAAAACTACTTTATTGTGAAATTAGGACTGTTTTGTTGAAAAGGAAAAATCCATTCTCGTAACAAGCTTTTTAAGTGGTATTTTGATATAGATGTTTTCATTGGAAAACAATATCAACGGAGGGATAGGAATTAAAATTCTACTTTTATTTAATTTCTTTAGGAGTTTTAATTTTACTAGGTTTTTTTATTTCCTTATAAACTTTAAATTAGGAATTCTATTAGGACTTTAAATTAGGAATTAGATTAGGATTTTCCTTTGTAATTAATAGCCTATAAAAAGGCTGCCAATATGAAATAAAAGGGGAGTTTATTTTTTATCACAAACGTTAGTTTGGGAAGGGGGTTCAGTCAAAGACGAATCTGCCTTTGAGTAACCATAGGTCGAAGCAAGGATACTTTCTCGTCTAGACACTGTGACTAGATCTTACGCCAAGGCGCATAACAACTTGGTATCGAGTCATTTGTCATGGGTGACGAAAAAACTTTGATGACCAAGTGGAGGCATTTATGGAACAAATGGCTACAAGGCAACAAGCATCGAGGAGCAGATGGCAATTTTATCTCTTTCGGTCAAAAGACAACGAAGAGAATTTAGAAAAAATAATGAAGAACAAGGCAAAGTGGAGGCAAGAAAAGAAATTGATTCACAACACGGTGGGGCATGGTGCCAAGATACTCCAAGATGGAATTTCCCACTTATGATGGTGTTGGTGATCCTTTAGGATGGTTAAAAAGATGCGAAAATTTTTTTGGCAATCAGCGGACCAACGAAGAAGACAAAGTCGGGCTAGCTTCATTCCATCTCTTAGGAGAAGCACAATTGTGGTTTGATCAAATCGAGGAAGAGGAGGCAAATCTGGATTGGGAGCGTTTTAGAGAGTGTTGTCATGTCAGGTTTGGGCCACCTATGAGTAATGACCCATTGGGGGAACTTGCAAACTTGAGACAAACTGGGACGGTAGAAGAATATCAACGTCAATTTCAATCACTACTGGCTAGGACTCTTGATCTTAAACCTCGACAACAAGTAAACCTTTTCTTCTTGGGATTAGTAGAGGAACTTAGAATTGATATCGAGATGCAACAACCGGGAAACCTTAGAGTTGCAATGAATATGGCTCGAGCTTTGGAACGGAAACAAAAAGTCTCTTCCAAGATGTTATCTCAAACCAATCTAAACTGGTCAGCTTCCCAAAACACTAGCAGCAATTCCATTATTCCAACAACTAAGAGCTTTGCAAAGGGAGGAGAACAAACAACGAAATCAATGGGGAATAACAGCAAAATAGGTTCTTCCGTACCATTTATCAAAAGATTGACACGAGCAGAGATGGCGGTGAGAAGGGCTAAGGGATTGTGTTATAATTGTGACGAGTCTTACTCCATGGGGCACAAATGTAAAAGGCTATTTTGGATAGAAGTACCAGATATTGATGATGGGCAAGATGATGAGGTAGATGATCTTGAAATTTCCTTACATGCCATTAGAGGAACTTGTAATTCATCTACTATGCAACTACCAGCAAAGGTGTAAGGAAAAACAGTGTTAGTTCTCGTTGATTCAGGCAGTACACATAACTTTCTACGCGAAGGTCTAGTGCCAAGATTGGGACTAAAAATACAAAAGAAAAGGGGGTTGCAAGTATGTGTGGTAAAAGGAGAACGGGTTCCTAGCATTGGCATTTGTAAATCAGTACAGTTCGTTGTGGCCAATGACAACTTTCAAGCTAATTTTTATACAATACCATTAGAAGGGTTTGATATGATTCGGGGGGTTAAATGGTTGTGTACCCTCAGTCTAATTTTATGGGATTTTAGCTCCTTAATTATGCAATTTGCAGTAAACAATAAGAAGATACTCTGGTAAGGGTAGCACCCAGAGGAAGTTCCACGACTCAGTTTGATACAGGGACAGGATTTAACTAATATAGTATTAGATAAGCTACTGGTAGAATTTGCGCATTTATTCCAAGAACCGACTGGGTTACCTCCTAACCGTAAATGTAACCATCGTATAACTCTCAAACCAGGAACGAGACCAATTGTAGTCAGGCCTTATCGATATCCATATTTTTAAAAGGATGAGATTGAGAAGAAGTGTGACCAAATGTTACAACAAGGAATCATTCGACCCAGTAGATCACCATTCTCTTCTCCAGTACTATTAGTAAAGAAGCATGACAGGTCATGGCATTTTTGCATCGATTATCGAGAGCTTAATGCTTGCACTGTTAAAGACAAATATTCAATTCCTGTCATGGATGAATTGTTAGACGAACTTCATGGGGCAAAATATTTTACAAAATTAGATTTACGATCGGGATATTTTCAAATTAAAATGGTAACTACTGATGTGGAAAAGACAGCCTTTCGAACCCACCATGGACACTTTGAATTTCTTGTCATGCCATTCGGGCTTACCAATGCCCCTTCCACATTTCAGAGTTTGATGAATGACATTTTTCGCCCTTACTTGCGTAAGTTTGTTTTAGTCTTCTTTGATGACATATTAATTTATAGCAAAACATGGACTGAACATATGCATCATGTAAGATTAGTTTTTGAACTCTTGGGGGATAATATGTTGTTCTTAAAGAAATCCAAGTGTTTCTTTAGAGAGTCTCAGGTAACCTACCTCGGTCATGTCATCTATGGTGAAGGGGTCGAGGTTGATCACACTAAAATTAAAGATGTCACCGATTGGCCAACTCCTAAAACTATCAAGGCTCTACGAGGTTTTTTTGGGTTAGCAGGATATTACAGAAAATTCATCAAGAATTATGGACAAGTGGCTGCACCCTTAACATCTCTTCTAAAGAAAAGTGCCTTCAACTGGACTAAGGAAGCTGATGTTGCTTTCACCCAATTAAAAACTTCTCTTTCAGCAGCCCCAGTTTTGCAATTACCCAACTTTGCGGAGGAATTTGTGGTTGAATGTGATGCTTCGGACAGCGGGTTTGGAGCTGTACTACAGCAAAAGGGACACCCCATTTCCTTTTTCAGTTACAATATTGCAGATCGACACCTTAAGTTGGCTGCCTACAAACGTGAATTAATTGGTTTGGCAAAGGCAGTGACTCATTGGCGACCCTATCTTTGGGGAAGGCATTTCCTCATCCGTACTGATCACTTCAGTCTTAAGTATTTGTTAGACCAACGACTTACGACATCCCCACAACAACATTGGATCAGCAAGCTAATGGGGTTTGATTTCTGAGTGGAATATAAAGTAGGGAAGTTGAACAGGGCTGCAGATGCTTTATCTAGAAAAGACAAAGACTTACCACACCTCATGACTATTTCATTCCCTCAAGTTGAAATTCTTAAAGCCATCAGACGAGAAATAGAAGCTTCCCCAGAATTATCACAACTCCAGCAAAGAATTCTACAAGGAGAGTTGGGGCCCGATTGGGTTGCACAATATGGGTTAATTTTCTTCAAAGGGAGGTTGTACCTTTTACCTACCTCACCAATTATTCCCACTCTTATCTCCTCTATACCTGCTATGGCACATGAAGGGGAATTGAAAACATTGCATCATCTTCGCCAAGATTTTTTTTGAAAAGGAATGAAGCTTGCAACCTCAGAATTTGTGCAACATTGTTTAGTATGCCAACGCCACAAATGGCAAAATTTACAGCCCGCAGGTTTACTTCAACCTCTTCCAATACCACAACATGTTTGGGCTGATATTTCTATGGATTTCGTGGAGGGTCTACCCAAAGTAAAAGGGAAATCGATACTTATGGTGGTTGTGGACAGACTGTCGAAGTACGCTCATTTTTTACCTTTGTCCCATCCATTTACTGCTATATCTGTTGCTACTGTCTTCTTTGCAGAGGTATTCCAACTTCATGGCTTGCCGGAATCCATAGTTTCAGACCGTGATAAAGTTTTCCTCAGCCTGTTTTGGAAGGAATTATTTCATCAAAGTGGTTCTAAGCTCGCTTTTTCCTCATCATACCATCCCTAATCTGATGGTCAGACAGAGGTAGTTAACCAAACAATAGAAATGTACCTACGATACCTCTCTAGTGATCATCCACGACAGTGGGTCGATTGGGTTCCATGGGCTGAGTATTGCTACAACACCTCATATCACACTGCCCTAAAGGCCACTCCCTTCCAATTAGTATACGGTAGGGATCCACCTCGACTTCTCTCCTATTCAGCTGGTTCTACAAGGATTGAAGCTGTGGATACGGCTCTACAAGATAGGTATGCACTTTTACACAATGCTCGGGATAGACTCTTGCAAGCTTAGCAACGAATAAAAGCCACTTATGATTTGGGGCACAGAGAGTTGAATTTTAAAGTCGGGGATTGGGTTTGGTTACGGCTTCAACAGTATCGACAATTGACGATAACTAAACAGAAGCATCACAAGTTATTGCCAAAATATTTTGGTCCTTTTAAAGTCTTGAACAAAATAGGATCAGTGGCCTATAAGCTTGAATTACCTACAGGTAGCAGAATATATGATGTATTTCATGTTTCTTTCCTCAAAGAATACAAGGAACCTCAACCAAATGCGGTAGGAGACTTGCCCTTAGTATATGATGGCAAGGCCTTGCCTACTCCACAAGCTATTATTAATACCAGGCTTAATCGAGGTCGACGGGAACTATTAGTGCAATGGGCAGGATGTCCTCAAGAAGATGCCAC
Source organism: Gossypium arboreum (assembly GCF_025698485.1). Classification (NCBI taxonomy): domain Eukaryota; kingdom Viridiplantae; phylum Streptophyta; class Magnoliopsida; order Malvales; family Malvaceae; genus Gossypium; species Gossypium arboreum. The sequence continues at coordinate 25,283,083 of NC_069074.1, read as the reverse complement.
TTGGGAACCAATTGATAATTTTCGAGCAGCTTATCCTGAATTTGAGCTTGAGGACAAGCTCAACTCCGAGAGGGAGAGTAATGATATAGATGTTTTCATTGGAAAACAATATCAACGGAGGAATAAGAATTAGAATTCTACATTTATTTAATTTCTTTAGGAGTTTTAGTTTTACTAGGTTTTTTATTTCCTTATAAACTTTAAATTAGGAATTCTATTAGGACTTTAAACTAGGAATTAGATTAGGATTTTCCTTTGTAATTAACAGCCTATAAAAAGGCTGCCAATATAAAATAAAAGGGGAGTTTATTTTTTATCACAAACGTTAGTTTGAGAAGGGGGTTCAGTCAAAGACGAATCTGCCTTTGAGTAACCATAGGTCGAAGCAATGATACTTTCTCGTCTAGACCTGTGACTAGATCTTACGCCAAGGCGCATAACATATTTTTGGTAATGAACGTAAACCCATATCTATAAAAACAATGGAAATTTGATAATATTGTATTGCAATTTGCAAAGAAACATGTGAAAAATGGAAACTTCAAATGCAGCTTCCAAATCCGACCAAGGACGAAATTTAATCTTGAAGTCTGATATAGAAAAGAAATAGCACAAAATTACAGCTTTACAAGAAGGAATATACTCAAATTGCTTTGCTCTTTTGGGTTAAAATATCGAACACATGGTGGGCACATATTCATTTTTTTCAAAGTTAAAATAGTTGAGCATCTTTCCATCTCTACATTGCTTCTTTTTAACAGATAACTTTTGTGGGCATTTTTCATTTTGACTTTCTGCTTTGCTTTCTCTCTATTAGTATATATGCATAGGCCGTAGGCCGTAGGCCGTAGAGAGATTTAGGTTTCGTTTGATTTTATGAAACTGAGGCCACTTTAGTTTTAGTTGGCTTTTTTTTGAAAAATAGAAAACATTAAATAAAATATATTTGGTTGAAATTGTTAAAATAATTTTGAAAACTAAAATATATAAAAATTATTTTCTAGTTTTCACAAAAATTCTTGGAAAAAATCAATTAAAATTTTCTAATCAAATTTTTAAATATTAAATTGGTACCAGAGTTGAAATCATATAGATGTAATTTTTTCTAATTCTCAAATTTTTATTATAAAAATAAAAACCAAATATGTTTTCATTATTAAAAATAATTTTATTTATATTTATTAAACATATTTTTCAATAGTTTAAAAATTAATTTCTAAAATAAAAATATTTTTAGAAACTAAGGCTTAGTTTCGATGGGCGGTATGATTACCTCCGGTGAGGTTAAAAAGCAATGTGGCGGTGAGATTAATTCTTGTAGCGGTGAGATTGGTTCTTGTAGCGGTGAGATTGGATCTTGTAGCGGTGAGATTAGAAACAATGATTGGAGTGTGTGTTTAAATTCAAACGCATTTATGGCGGTGAGGTGAAAATAAAAATAACTATTAAAGACATCAGATTAGAGTTGATATATAATAGAAATTTTTAAATTATTTTACTTATATAAAATTATTAAAATATGTAAATTTATAAATTCATTTAATAAATTATTAAAATTTATCTTCCAATATTTTATTATAAATATTTTAATGAATTATATAATCAATTTAAATTATTTATTAGATAAAATGATAATAATTTTTAATTTTTATAGTTAAATATTCTTTTATAACAATGATAAATATTATTTTCACAAATATTAACATTATACTTGGATCAAATTTTGAAGTATCTAAAAGAATTATTTTTAATAAATATATATATATAGTAACATAAGACATAACAAGTTTCATTATTACTAGAAATTAGGGTATGATACAAAATTATTTTTACAAATATTGATTCATTAAACTATTTGCAATGGTTTCTCTTAACATTGCAATTTCAAGGTCACTTTCACTGTTAGAAGAACTCGATTCACCTCTATCAAAATGGCCTGAAGAGATTGGCATGTCGGGTATATTCTCAAATTGTCGAAAATCCTCATCATTTGGCCAAGCATGTCTTCGAATATAATTATGCAAAACCATTGTTGCAATAACTATTAAAACTTGCTTGTCGAATGAATAGCTTGGAATATCTCTTAATATTGGCCATTTTTTTTCCACACTCCAAATGTTCGTTCAATCACAGAGCGTAACGAAGAATAGGCATGATTAAAAATTTCTTTTTTTCTAGATGCTCGATGATTACCTCGATGAAAGTCAGGTAAATGATATCGTTCCCCCCTATATGGACCTAGAAAACCTGCCATTTGTGGATATCCCGAATCCACAAGATAATATTTTCCTACAAAAAGTAAAACATAATATCAAGTTTAAAAAAATTAAAAATTTTAATATTGTTTTTATGTAAAGATTAATTAAAAAATTAAAGTTCAACTTTGGTGGAGGTGTGGAAACTTTAACTATTGTTTTCTAAGTGCTTGCAAAAAATTCTCTTGTCATGTCTTTGTTCCTTCCCAACCTGTGAAATGCAAAAATAAAGCACATGTTGAAGTCACAAACTGCCATAATATTTTGAGTTGGTTCACCTTTTTCGTCTGATATAAGGTATTTGACAAGAAGGCGAAATGCATGCTTTTATGTGTGTTCCATCTATGGCCCCTATACAATCCTTTAAAATAAATACAAGTAATGAGATAAAAGTTAGAAATAATTTATATTTTAAAAATATAAATATTGTGTAAATTTTACCTTAAAGTGAGGCCAATATCTTGTATCATGTCGAATATGGTTCGGTACTTCCTCGAATTGACCTTCAGTGGGTTTAATCGCGTCTATTCCCATTCGAGCAAATATATGTAACATATCAGTAAAAATTCGACTAACAATTTCCCCAGATTGTTTAAATCGCTCTGCTGCATTTGAATTTGATTCTCTATTTCTAAGAATATACAATGATAATGCTAACTTCTCCATCGCAGATACATTCCCATGCTTTAAGCCATAATTGGTTTGCAAATCATGCAACAAGCTGTGAAATATATTTTTTGGCATCCTAAAACTATTCATGCAATGATCATCATGCCCATTTAATATTTCGTCCACCTACATTTGACCTGTATAATTTGAATCCATAAACGGTTGCTTAGTGAAATAAGTTTCATGGTGTAGCAATACACTGCTTAACACTTGTTCTTCCTCTTCATGATAATTGTTGTGCTCAACTTGTGTAACAATTGTGGCTATTCTTCGTTGAGCTTCTTCACTTAATTCAGGGGTATCATAATTCATATAAAAACTATTATACATATTGTTAAATTCATCTATAACCTGAAAAAGTAATCAAATGAAAATAAATTAATAACTTGTGACATTCTATACAACATAAAAATTGAATAAAAGCATAGCTAAAAATACCAAACATAAAAATATCATACATTAGGTTTACCTATAAAAAGTAGATCATACATTAGTTTTGCATATAAAAAGTATATCATACATTAGGTTCACATATAAAAAGTAGATCATACATTAGTTTTGCATATGAAAAAGTAGATCATATAAAAAAGTAGCATAGTTATATTACAATAATAATTCTAAGGAGCTTATGGTGGAGGTGATGGATGGTATGGTTGGAAGGGAAAGGAGGATGTTGCTACCAAGGATGAAAATGATGCAATTGGATTTTGTTCAGCATACTCACGTCGAAGCCACCAAACCTTAACATCTGGATCTAAGTTCAAAAACACTTCTCGTTTCACCAGATTTGGAACATTTTGATGGCAAAATAGTACAGTTCATCTTTTTTTGGAATTTCATCTCCCAAATCACGCAAAGCATCAATTGCATTTGAAATAGTATATTCAGAGTGAGGAAAAACAATTTCATTCACCGACTTCCTTGGACTAGCCATACTCTCACACAATTTCTCAATATGAGTAGCCAATGAATCTCTTGATGATTTTCTACTTGAACTTGATTTTTTTCCTTTACCGTGTACAAACCCAAGTGTTTCCTTTCTTAGATTAGGAGTTTCACGAGGAGGGTTTGATGGTACCTCATTAGGAAGGATACTTTCATTCTCATTACTATTTTCATCTGAATCACCAAATCCCTCATTATGTGTATCATCTTCCATAGGAACCCCACTTGGAAGAACACCAGACGAAGGTGCCCATGCATTATCTCCAGTGGCTACAATGCCACCAAACATTTTCCACATTAAATCATTCAATCGTGGTTCAATTCTTTTCTTCTTAAATCCTTTAAAATCAGGATTTTCCTACATAAAAGTTTAAATGTTATACTCAAATATTTATATTTGTAATTTATTAATTTCACTAAACTTTATGCATTAAAATAATGATAAAGTTAACACTATCCTGTATTTTTTCAGCCCACCATTCTTCGGTAGCATCGACCGTCTTTTTAGATGGACACCATCCAATACCTGTAGATTCCTTAAGCAACTCCTTCCATAACCTCCATTCCTTTTTTAATGTATCCCACTTGTTTTTCAATTGAGGTTTTCCTTAATTTTTTTGTGTTTTTGCTTGAAAAAGAGCAACGACATTTTCCCATCATTTTGAGTTTAGATGAGTTGTTGGTCTATTACCAGCATTGACTTCATTCACGCAAAGCTCACTAAATATCAATGTCAGCTCATCATCCCAAACAGCTTTTGTTGCTAAGGTACTATCTCCCTCCACAAATTTTCGTGTCTTTACCATCTATTATTATTTTGATTTTAAATGTCAACCAACATAAAACCATAAATATATAATTAGATATAATAATATAGTTTCATAAAAAAATTAAGAATAACACATCACAAAAAGATGAAAGCCATAAGATGAACAGTAAAGAAAAATTCTCAAAGATCCATGGTAAACAATTATGAGGATATAGAAAGGATAATTGATTATCATATGCTTCATAAAATTAAACAAAGACTAATTGTCTTGCATAACTTGTTTTGGAAATAAATTTTAGACTTAATATATCATTTGGTACCTAAGTTTGACTTTTTTTAATGTAGCAGTACCAACTTTTAGTATGTAATTCAAGTTTTAGGGTTAATTTGATAAAATTAATTGCAAAATTATTAGATTTAAATTTTCATATTTTTAATAAAATCATAACATTTCATTTCATCTTCAAATATCATATAGTGATGAACACGCAATGCCCTTAGAGGTCGAACTCAATAATTCTAAGAAATTACCGAGGAGTACATCATGTGCTTTTTAAAACACTTCACACTGACAGGTAACTCGTGTTTAAATTTAAAGGTTTGTGTGCTTAATTAATTAAAAAGGATATGATTGCAAATTATGAAAATATTGAGGGCAGTTTTAATAGGATCGAATTGTATGTGGTTTTATTAATTAAAGTGTTTGCATGGTTATTAAACCATTTAGTTGTAATGGACGGTAGAATAATAATTTAAATGGCATTATGCATGATTTTTTTTTATATGTTATTTAAGGTTATTTTGGTAAGATAACTATTATTGTAAGTATTATAAAACATAAAAATTAGAAAGCCATGCATGCATTCATTTTAGTGCCGAATTGGATTGGTTTTATAAGTTTGAGTGCTTATGTTGTAAATTAACCTTAGACAAAAGCATAGACGGTAATTTGGAGATTGTTAAGATGAAATTATTAGTGAAGATTGATTTTAAGTACTTAATTGGTAAATAACCCTTTTAATTTGATGAGTGCCGTATATGTCCATGCTATATGTGCCGGTTTAAATCAATTAGAAAGGCTAATATAGTAAATTAGTAATAACTCAAATATTGATAAAACAAAACACAAAAATGTTAGTGCTTGCATGTTCATCTTTTGAGGAGCCGAATGTTGGAGAAGAAAAGCTTTGAAATTTCGGCAATTTGAGATCAAAATTCAAGGTGAATTTCTAGTTAATTTTGTTACATTTTAGTAGTTTTGAACTCCTTGCTTAATTCTCTTCAAAACCCACTTGATAATTTTTGTTATAGTGACTAATTGATAATCTGCTATGGTTTAGAAAGCTATGGAATTTGAGTTTTTATGATAGAAATTTAGATATAAATAATAAGAACAAGAGTTTTTGATAAAATGAATTCCATAATTCTCAGCTTATTTGAAATTTTCTCGGGAAACAAACATAAAAGTACTGTAAACTAAACCAAAACACAATAAAGTTAAAAGAAAAAAAAACTTACTGCCATTTCTTTCTCTCTCAGCAAACTTGAGAAAGAAGAAAAAAAAACTTACTGCCATTTCTTTCTCTCTCAGCAAACTTGAGAAAGAATACCCAAATTTCTCAATAAAAAGAAACTACTTTGTTATCAAATAATTTTTTAAGAACCCATGCCATTGATAAAGTTTGACCTTCCACTCTCCACTCTCTTCTCTTTTTTCTTTTGGTTTTTTTTTTTTCTCTCTGTAATAAAAATCTTTGTTCCTACTTAGTTTCAGATTTAAAATTTTAATAGTACTTGTTGAATATAATTTAAATTGATAAATTGTTTTAGATGTGGTATATTTGGATTACTGATTGTAAATGTGAATTGAAAGTGCTGGAGTAATGACTTTTACTAGTGTTTCGGCTTATGAAAGTTAGCATGATCAGCTTAGAAAAGCATGAACTATGCATGTGAAATGACTTTTGTTTCGGAGTAATGACTTTCATTTGTCTGCATTTACATATGCATGAAGCGAATATAGTTGAGAGGGCTCCTATCAAGAGTATTTTTGAAGCATGACAATATCAGATGTCTTTAATAATGGTGATACTACTTGATAGGATTGACTTTTGTTTTGTTCTACAGAAATGGCTTAAAATTGTTGATATGTTTTCATTTTCAGGAGGCTGATGCATAAAATAGAGTTTACTTCAGACTTCACATGATTTAAGAAAGATGGGGCACAATGGTTGGTTGATAACACAGACATCAAACTTGTAGGTAAGATTTTACATTTTTCCTTGCAGTTACACGATTTTAAACAAGTTTCACTATTTCAAATACATACCTTGCCTGCTTCTACACTAACAAATGAAGTAGGCATCTCAGAGCCTCCAACCTGCAAGACACAAATCATAAGAACATAATATTGAATGTTGAACTAAGCTCACTTTTTTTTCTCACATTTCATAACAAACAAACAAAGAATTTATATAATTGTAAGGTTCATTTTCTTCTCACTTTTCATAGCAAACAAACAAAGAATTTATCCCAATGCACTTCTAAAAACTCAATCCCATCAACACAACAAGGACTTGTTTTTTTTCAGTTCCCATATATTTTTCAATTAACCAAATTCAACTAAGTTTAGTTTTGGTGATTAGGACTTCAAATTTGAGTGCCAAAGAAAATCAAAATAGGGTAATATGAAGAAAACAGAAATGGGAAAAGTTCATCTTGCTTTTCCTCATATTTATTAGCAAACAAACAAAGAATTATTTGTATGTACTTCCAAAAACTCAACCCCATCAAGGCCAAAGTCTATTTTCTTTTCAATTCTCCAAATTCAACTAAGCTCATTTTTTGCTGTTCAGGGTTTTAAATTTGAGTGCAATAATAACAAAACAGAAATGGTAAAATTCTTTTTTTAACCTCACATTTCTCAGCAAACAGACAAAGAATTAACCAAATGCACTTCTAAAACATTAGATCATTAATCTACTGCTTTAACATCAATAGTCAAAAGGACTAACAACTGCGACAAAGAAGAGTAGAAGAAGCCAGAACTAGAGATAATAAGAAATTAATGAAAATACCTCAGCCACAACCAAGAACAAAGCAAAAAAGAGGGGAGAAATCAGTGTTAAAACACTACTAAACCAAGAACAAAGCAAAAGAAAATGGTTGTTTCGTTCTCAAAAATAATAGTAATAATAATAAAAACTGTGACAAAGAAGAGTAGAAGAAGCCAGAACTAGATATAACAAGAAATTAATGAAAATACCTTCAAAAAGCAGCCACAACCAAGAACAAAGCAAAAAAGAGGGGAGAAATTAGTGTTTTACTTCTCAAATATGAAAAAGAAAATGGCTGTTTCGTTCCCAAATCTGAAAACAACTGTGGTTGGGGAAGAAATTAATTTAAGTTTCGAGGCTAAAATGGTAAAATAATAAATAAAAGTATGGGTATGTTTGTCTCAAAAAAATACCTACAATTGTACTGGCCTTCACTGCAGCTGAATCCTCCAGCCTGTTTTCAGCATATCAGTGTGGCTGAAATAAGTTTTCACTGCACTGTGCTGTTGAACCAAACAACATACCAGTGAGTTTACTATCCCTCACTGCACCACACTGACCTTCACTGGTAAACCAAAGGAGGCCTAAATCTAACCTTTTTATTTATTTATTTAAGTTTCACTATCACTTTTGCATCTTTATTAAAAGGTTTTTTTTTTTTATATAATACTTAGAGCCGTAATTTCTTTCAACCCTTAAATAGAAAAATAAACAAGCTTAAACTTACATCCTCCTGTAATGACAGCAATATCAATATCAATATCAATCAAATTAAGACTTGATTGATTCACGAATATAATTTTATACTTTCCTTACAAAATTCAAGTGACATTTTTTTTAAGATGCCCTAATTTTAAGCATGATTTTAAAAACTATAAAATGGAATAAGTTTATATATATATATATATATATATATATGATATTAATAATTAATGTGTGAAATTTTTATAAATATATGTTTCAGAATTATTATGACATATTAAAAATATTACAAGAAAAATATAAATAGAAAAATTCTATTTTTTATAATTTGCTTTTGGACCTTCTGCATTTGCATATTTACAAAGGGGTTAGTTGGATATTAGATTTAGGCTTCCTTTGGTTTAGTATTTAATGTCAGTGTGGGGCAGTTAGGGTAGATAACTGCTATCAACCTCACTGATAGCTTGTTTGGATCAGCATCAATAGTACGTTCAAATTTATTTCAATCACATTGATAGTCTCAAATTTGACCTGAGGTTTTAGCACCAGTTCAACCCAATAAAGCAGTAGATATTTTTAACAGACAAAAGTACTCATACTTTTATTTATTATTTTACCACTTTATCATTGAAAGTTAAACTAATTTCTTTCCCAACCTTATTTGTTTTCAGATTTGGGAACAAAAAAGTCACTTGTTTTCAAATTTGAGAACTAAAATAGTGATTATTGTTGGTTTCTTCCTACTTTTTTGCTTTGTTTTTTGTTGTGGCTGCTACTTTTTTCTTTGTCTAAAGGTTAGTTTTTATATATTTGTGTTGAGTATGGTATCATGTTCATGTTACGTTTTCGTCTCGTTTTTAAATTTTCCGAGTTTAGATCGGATTATTGATTAGTTGGGGTATCCGCAAATACAAGTTGTAGTTTCCACTTCTACAATGAATGCAAAAATTTAGCTTGTAGTTGGGAATTTTTTAAGAATTTTTTAGTACAATGTAGTGCTCAGTTGTAGTTTTTCTTCTTAATACAAGATTGAAATGATGAAACAAACGATAAAATTGGGAAAAATTATTGAAGAACAAAAAATTGGTAGGCTAAGAACAAAGGGTTTGTTTAAAAACTAATTTATTGCATTTGAATAGGCAATTGAGTTTTGCTCTAATGATATTAGAGATGTAGTCTTTCCATATGTATATACGTTCTTATGCTTATTCAGTTTTCCTTTCAAATTATGTAAGCTTTTGAGACCAACAAATCTTGAGAAACACAACTTTGAAATATCCCCCTTTTGAAAGAATTTTAGCTTTCTCATTCCCCTACAGATCTTTGTGTTTGAAAAGCTAAACTGTTATACGTCTTTAGAAAATCTAGACATATGAAACTTAGGTAGTGTGGAAAATCTATCTAACATGGTTATACAACTATCCAATAAGAAATGAAATGTCGTATGATTTGGTGCTAATGCTAGACTATGTCACATTGACTCTTTATTTTTTTTTTAAGTATTCATATTGGATGCCCTTAGTTTTTTTCATTCATATTTGAAAATCGGTGTGGAGACACGATATACATGTATACATGTCCCATATGAGTGAAAATTAAATACTTATATTCTATATTTTGTTTAGTACAATAAATCAAGTTGTTAGAGAGTTTTTGTGAGAAATATTGAAGGAGCTTTACAAATGTGTGGATGTATATATACCATGATATCTGTAATAGTCCGTTTTTAGGTCAAATCAAAACAGTAGTTTCGGGACCACAAATCTGAAGTTGAAATATTTATTTTATTATTTTAATAAGGTTTAAAGCATGATAGATTATTTTTGTGAAAGTTTTGTAAAGAAATTTTATTGTTTAAATGTTCAATTCGGTAAAAATGACTAAATCGCGTAACGTGTAAAAGTTGAGTACTATTGTTAAAAGTGTTTAATTTCTATGGCTTATTAAAATGGGAGTCCTTGCATGTCAATTAAACCTTAAATGGAGTTAGTGGAAGTTAGTGGTTTGGTATATATGTGAATATTAAAATTATTAAAGGTTAAATAGGTAATTTTGGTTATTAATGATTAAATAAATAAAAAAATTACAAAATCATGGAAAATATGCTTCATTCTTGCAAAAAAATACAAAGAAAAGAGAATTAGAAAAGATTTATAGGGTTCGGCACTCTTAAAGCTTAATTCGGACCAAGATAAACCGAGTTCGGGTTTAGAGCGAGGAATGGAAAAGATTAGCGAGTAGCCATTAGTTGATATCCGAGCAACTCGAGGTAAGTTCGTATAATTAGAATCAAACTATAATATACTTGTAATGGTTGAATTGAATGTTTATAATTGAATTAATTGATGATATATCGGATGTGTTATCAAGCTTTAGTTGAATTTATAAGAATTCATTGGATATGAGTGACATGTTATTGTACTTACCGAAATGGTCGAGCTCCTGCGTTTGTTACAGACTCACCATAGCTCGTATGAGCTTCCCGTTCAGCTCAATAGAGCTTCCCGTTTCCATCTCAATCGAGTTCACTGTTATCAGCTCATAATGAGCTTACTGGCCATGCCTCGAAAAAGCATGTATGATGATGAATTAACGGATTATTGACATTGTTCACTCGATTATCCTTTGAAGTTCTAATAGATTCAACGAGCCTAAATAATGTTATATGAACAAGATATGGTTTATGTATTAGTTGAATGACTAACATGTGATGATTATGTGTAATTAGATAATAGATTTATATTGAATTGTTGGCCTGTTATTATTGCATTTGATTTCTTTAAATGGTAAGTTTAATTCTGAATTATACGGACTTACTAAGCTTAGAACCTTACTCTGTTTCAGTTTCTTTGTCTTATAGAGGTTCGTTAGCTCACTCGTTCCAGACAAGTCGGAGTTCCGCGTCACACTATCCAAATTTCCGTTTGGTATTTTGAACTTATGAACCTTTGTAAATATGGCATGTATAGGCTAGTTTGATAATATAAGTTATGTTTTGGAACCATGTTTTGAGTAAGAATTGTATATAAGTTAAGCCATGTGATTTGGCTTATTTGGTACTATGTTTTGGTTATATATGTGTGCGTTTAATCATGGTATGGTTTTAGTATGATAATGTATGTGTGATGTAATGGCCTAAATTCAAGGTTATCAGAATAGTGGTTTCATAACCACAAATCCGATTTAAAGAGAAATTTATCTTAATATTTTTACATGAATATTTATATGATAGTAAAATCGTATTAAAATATCGATAGAAAAATTTTACCGATTTAGTGGTTAGTTAGAAAAAGAAATTATTAAAGAAATTGGGTAAAAACAAAGTATCGAGATCTCGATCTCATAAAACCGAGTTGGAAATATTTTTATAAATATTTATGAAATGTTAGTGATGCGGTATTAAAATTTCGTTAGGAAATTTTAATGTTTGGGAAGTCAATTAAATGAAAAGGACTAAATTATAAAAGTTGTAAAAGTTGCTAGAATGATTAAATAGCTTAAGTGTCTAATGAGAAAGGATTTAAAAGGAAATTAGACTCAAAATTTATTTGGTCTGGATGGAAAGGGCATGAAATCAGCCGGAAAATTGATGATTTAAGGGAAAAATAGGAATTTTGCATAATTAACTAAATAAATATAGGACTAAATAGGAAATATCTAGATTTCTCTTTATATTTCTTCATTCTCATCATCCAAAACGTCATAGGAGGGGTTCTCTAAGCTGGTATTTAATAATTTTTGCACCAAGTGAGTTAATCCTTGCCTATTTCTTTTAATTTTTGTGTTTCTAAGACTTTTACAACTAGGTCCTACTATTAAATTCATTAGTTTTTGATTTCATGGATGAAATTGAAAGTCACCATGGTTGAGTGCTGTAAGTTTATGATGAAATAGAATAAAATTGAAGCTTTAATTTATTTATGAGATGATTTTATTAGGTAATTTCAATAGAAATTGATTTTTGGGACCTAATTGTGAAAATGTTTGGAATTAAAGTCTAGTGCTGAAATTATGATTTTCAAAGGTTGTAAACTAGTTTAAGGTGATAGAATAAAGTGTTAATTGAGAAAAATCAGTTCAATTGAGAGGCTAATTGAGTAGGGACGAAATTATCATTTATTAAAAGCCTAGGGGAAAAATGGTAATAAACAGCTTGCACTAAAACAGTTTTGGACAGCAGCAGTAGGATAACTTTGAAAAATAACCATAAATTATATAAATATAATTAAAAGATAAACAAAATATGGAATTAAAGCTTATTGAGTCTAGTTTCTCGTAGAAGAAACAGTGTAAGAAATGGATTTGTAAATATTGAGATATAATGAATTTTGCGAGACAAATTCAGAATAAATTCGGGTTCTAACTTTGAAAAATCATAAAAATTGAAGAAAAATAATTGTGGGCTTAAATTTATATTTCTAGAATCCTGAATGAGTCTATTTTTAATATAAATAAACGAGAACATCATTCAAATACTGTATGAAGAGATAATTAATAATTAATTTTTAGTGAAGAGAGGTCAGAACTGTTGGACAGCAGAACATGGGTGACTTTAAAGAATAAAATGTACTTATTAGATAAACCAAAAATTCTGAAAATTTTATAGTAAGAAGATATGTGAGTCTAGTTTTAGGGAAAATTAGCGGATCCTAATTTGGATTTCTGTAGCTCAAGATAAAAATAATTTAGTGACTATGACTCAAGTAGACAACTTTGAATGAACTATAAATAATAGTTGAATTATAGAGAATGTTGCATATGAACATGAAATGTATTAAATTGATAATTAAATTTATTTATTTAGATCCAAAAAATTCAAATATGAAGCTAGATCAAGGAAAAGAAAAAGTTCAAGATCAATAGGTTTGTGTATACGAACAAGTATCGAGGTAAGTTCATGTAACTTGAATTATATTCTTAAATGCTTGAAATGTATGTTATTGATGTGAATACGATTTTAATATTCATTGTATGAAAATTGATGAAACATTGATATATTTGATAAAAAGGGAAGAAATCCTGGTTGAATGAAAGGAAAATTCGATGGATCTCTGAAAAGGAATTGACGGTAAAAAGGATCTAGCCCAGACGGGTGATCCTATCTTGATATAGCCCTCCAAAAGAATATGTATAAAATGGATTTAGCCCGGACGGGTAATCCGAATTAGGGTCTGAATTTAGCCTGGACTGGTAATTCAGATCCAAGCTCATTAGAGTAATTGTCGTTGCAAGGGATTTAGCCTGGACTGTTAATCCCGACAATACTCTATGAGTTTATATTACAGGGGATTTAGCCTGGACTGGTAATCCCGCTGTAAGGATGAGGTTCGAGGGAGTGTGCTCTCTGAAATAGAAATGTGCGCACATAAATATGAATTGACGGACCCAGAAATGTACACTAAAAGTGTACCTCTGAAAATCCATCGAAATTCTGAGAAATTCAACAGGATAAATATGGAAAAATAATAAGGGAATGGAAATCATGGTATTGATGAGTTCATCAATCATGATATATATTATTATTGACACATGGAAATTAATGGACTAACTTAAATGTTGAGTTTGTGCATGTTAAGTTAATAATGCATTGAATGGATATTTGAATGTTTATTGCATTATATTGAAAATATTAGGTAAGTATAATTCTTGCTACATGAGCTGATTAAGCACAAATTGCTTACCATGTTTCCTTTTCCCCTGTTTTGTAGTGTTAAGAGCCCGGAGGTCGAATTCGGTTGGAGATACATCACACTATCAACCTCAAGATTTCGGTATATCAATAAACTTTATTTTGGAAATCAATGGCATGTATAAGCTAATAAAGTAAATGTTAATGTGATATGAATGTAAGGTCAGCCATTGGTATGGTTAACAAATCTTGGTTTTGGTATGTGATGAAGTTATCTTATAAAAATGCATGAATCTATCTTGAAAATATGTTGAATTGGATTGGTTGATGTGGATTGGTCTCGGTTTAATATTGCAAGGAAGGTTAGATATCTATAAAGGGGCTATATTGAGTAAAAAAAATTTAATTCGTAAACTCCGGTAATGCCTCATACCCTATTCCGGCAATGAGTACGGGTAGGGGGTATTACATATGAGATTATGCAAAGGTAGTCTTAATTTAGGAGGTTAAATGGATGAATTGTATATGATGTTATATAGGTGTATGAACATGTGAATGGTAAGTTTGGATATAGCTTTATTTGTGTATTGAATTGGTTCATTTGGCTGCAAATTGAGTTGTTCATATGAGGTCAAATTTGAATGTATTTGCTTGTGTTTTAGGGTGGCAATTTTGGCTATTCAAATGGCCTATTTTTGTCCACACGGGTAGAGACACAGGCGTGTGTCTCAGCCGTGTGCGACACACGATCATGTTACACGGCCGTGTGTCTCCTAGGGTACCCTACGAATTAAAGTCAGTATACCATCCAGTTTTCATAGGGCCTAGACACATGGGTGTGTCTAGTGGTCGTGTGTAGCACATGGGCTGGCACATGGACGTGTGGTCGGCCGTGTGGCCAAGTCAGTAGCCTCCTTAATTTTCACACGGCCTAGCACACGGGTGTGTCTTGTGACCGTGTGGATAAGTCAGTATGTATACCCTGTTTTGTCACGACTTAGACACACGGGCTTTCTAAGGCCGTGTGAGGCACATGACCTGTTCACATGAGCGTGTGACCTTTTAAAAGTTGAAAATTTTCTAAGTTTTCGAAACTTTTATATGAGACCGAGTTGGTCCTGAATGCATATTTAAGTATTGTATGCTCGATTTTATGTTCATAACGAATGTGAATGAATGACATTTACTATAATGAGATGATATTTTAATTGTAATTGTTCTGAACTAAATGACAAGTCCAATAATGACTTTTAACCTATTCCGGGGACAGTTACGGGTTAGGGGTGTTACAATATCTTAAGATATATGTTTGCTTATATTTGTTATAATGGTCATCTATAAATGATGCTGTTTGGGATGATGAGTTGACGTTGATATTTTGTGAACTTTGCGTGAATGAAGTCAATGCTGGTAATAGATCGACAACTCATCTAAAGTCAAAATGATGAGAAAATGTCATTGCTCTTTTTCAAGCAAAAACACAAAAAAATTATAGAACACCTCAATTGAAAAATAAGTAGGATACATTAAAAAAGGAATGGAGGTTATGGAGGGAGTTGCTTAAAGAATCTACATGTATAGGATGGTGTCCATCTAAAATGACGGTCAATGCTACGGACGAATGGTGGCCTAAAAAAATACATGTTAGTGTTAACTTTATCATTATTTTAATGCATAAAGTTTATTAAAATTAATAATTTACAAATATAAAAATCTTAGTATAACATTTAACATTTAACATGTTATGTAGGAAAATCTTGTTTTTAAAAGATTTAAGAAGAAATGAATTGAACCACGATTGAATGAGTTAATATGACAAATGTTTGGTGGCATTGTAGCCACTGGAGAGAATGCATGGGTACCTTCGTCTGGTGTTCTTCCAAGCGAGGTTCCTATGGGAGATGATATACCTAATGAGGGATTTGGTGATTCAAATGAACATAGTAATGACAATGAAAGTATTCCTCCTAACGAGGCACCATCAAACCCTTCTCATGAAACTCCTAATCGAAGAAAGGAAACACTTGGGGTTGTACACTGTAAAGGAAAAAAAATTAAGTTCAAGTAGAAAATCATCAAGAAATACATTAACTACTCAGATTGAGAAATTGTGAGAGAGTATGGCTAGTCCAAGGAAGTCAGTGAATGAAATTATTTTTCCTCACTCTCAATATGCTATTTCAAATGCAATGGATGTTTTGGTGCTTTGGGAGATGAAATTCCAAAAAAAGATGACTATTTTGCCATTAAAATGTTCCAAATACCAGTGAAACGAAAAGTATTTTTGAACTTAGATCCAGATGTTAGGGTTTGGTGGCTTCGATGTGAGTATGCTGAACAAAATTCAATTGCATCATTTTCATCATTGGTAACAACATTCTCATTTCCCTTCCAACCATACCATCAACCACCTCCACCATAAGTGTAATATCCTGATTTTGGGCCTAGTCAGAATAGTGGTTTCGTGACCACAAAATCCGAGATAGAAATAATTATTTTATGATTATTTTAAGGTCTATAATATGATTGCATGATTGTGTGAAAATTTCGTGAAGAAATTTTATGCATAAAGTGCTTAAATTGAAATTAGGGACTAAATCGAATAATTTGCAAAACTTGCATTCTAGAAGTTTCTAGTATGAAATTGTTTTGAAATATTAATTAGGAGGTATTAAATAGAAATTTTACCAATTTCTAAGTCAATGGACAAAAATTGGACATGGATGGAATTTTTGGAAAGTTAGTAGTAAGGGCATTTTGGTCATTTTGGGGTAAAATGAATTAAAATACAAAATTAAAAGCCAATTTTACTCATCTTCAACCCCATGGCCGAATATAGCAAGGAGAAACCATGGCTAGGGTTTTTCAAGCTTCCAAGCTCGATTTTAAGTCCGTTCTAGCCTCGTTTTTAATGATTTTTACGTTTTTGGAGTCCCGGTAGCTCGATTAAGCTTATGTTAGCAATAATTCAACCTAGGGTTTATATTTGGAAAAATACCCATAGGTGAAATTTGTGTATTTTGGTGTTTTATGATAGAATATGAGGTTTTAAATTATGTTAGACAACTTGTGCTACTCGGTTTTAAGTGAAAACGAGCAAAAGGGCTTAATCGGTAAAAATACCTAATAGTCATAAGTACATGTTAGAGTGAGAATTTGATGTTGCCATAGAAGGGAAAAATGATCAGCATGTCATAAAACATAAGAAAATAGGCTGAATTTTAATTTACGAGCTTTGGGGCAAAAGTGTAAATATGCAAAAGTTTAGGGGCAAAATTGTAATTTTTCCAAAATATGATTTTGGGTCAATTTGAATAATGTGAGTCCTAATTATACTATATTTTAAATGATAGAGCAAGGAAAACTGAAATTCGGGCTAAAATGGGGAAAATACCAAGTTGTGGACGAAATGGTAAAAGTAGCCATTTTCGCATACGAGGTAAGTTCATGTGTAAATGTAGTAACATAATTGTCATTTTAAGCAATTTAATGTTGTTTATATGATATGATGCTGATTATTATCATGAAATATTATGCTTTGTGGTTATTGTTGAATAATATGTAATTATGTGAATTACTTGATGAGTATGAACTATCACCGAAGTACCGATTTCGATATTCTGTGGAAGACGGCAAAGATGTGTGATCGAGGAAAACGCCCGTTTGAACCTTAAGAATAGATTAGGATACAAGTGACATGTCACTAGGATGGTTGAGCATCCGAACTCGTTGAGTTGAGTCCGAGTTCACTTATGGATGCAAATGTCCGAACTCGTTGAGTTGAGTCCGAGTTCGAGAGATGTAACTAGGCATCCGAGCTCGTTGAGTTGAGTCCGAGTTCACTTATGGGCGGGTTACATGGTAGCTTGGCTACATATGTAGCACTTATGTGCAAACTTTCCATGTATCCGAATTATATTCCGATGTGTTCAACGGGTAAAATTCTACTCAAGCGGAGGAATACTCGAGATGAAAGGGACGTATTGGTAAGTGTTGTGAAATGAATACTTTGAACAGGTATGTACTTAACCCTCACGTTGAAAACCCGATATAACAACAATATGGTAAGATGATAAATGAAAATGTGATATGAATGTCTTGGTGATGATTATGCAAATGATGTTTTATGTTTGCTTATATGGTTATGT
Organism: Gossypium arboreum; assembly: GCF_025698485.1. NCBI lineage: Eukaryota > Viridiplantae > Streptophyta > Magnoliopsida > Malvales > Malvaceae > Gossypium > Gossypium arboreum. Next base: position 25,264,910 of record NC_069074.1, on the reverse strand, counting down.
TACTTGCTATTTGCATGTGAACTTACTAAGCATTTATGCTTACTCCCTCATTTTCATTCCTTGTAGTGTTGACAAGCCAGCTCGAAAATCGGAAACGGTCAGAGGCACGCTCACACTATCCGTATACCATCTTGGCATAATGGCTTGTATATTTTGAGTATGGCATGTATAGCATTATAATCATTTTGTATATATGGTCTTATGATATGGTTATTGAGTGGTATGTAAATGCTTGGTAATGATTAGCCATTGGAATGGCTAATCATGATCATATTTGGTGTTATGGATGTCAAATTACTAGCTAATCCATGGAAACCATGAAATAGGTAAAATTTACCATAAAATAGATTCAGACAAGAGAGTGACGTGAATTTGAAAAATCACTAAAAATAGTAGAAATGGAATTAAATAATGAATAAGTTATGGAATTGAAGCTTGATGAGTCTGTTTTCATATGGAAGAAGCGAAACAGGTATATGAGCTATATTTTATGAGATGGTTAATTTTTTGTAAAATAGGGCCAGAGCGATTTCTAGATCCCCTATTCTAACTTTGAAAATTCACCATAAATTTTACAAAGATAATTAGAAGTCATTATTTATATTTACAGATTCATTATTGAGTCTAGTTTTATTAGAGACAAACGGCATAGTCATTGAAGCTCTATACAGGAGATATCTGATTCAGTAATACACAGAGGTCGAGTAGTCAAACCACAAACAGGGAGACTTTAACTAATAAACTGTACTAATTGACCCAACCAAAAATTCTAAAAACAATTAGTAGATAGATATATGAGTCTAGTTTCAGGAAAAATTACGAATTGGATTTGAGTTTTGAAACTCGAGATATGATTTTTAAAGCTCTTGTGATGCGTTAGCCACTTGTCCGGAAATTTTAAAATGAATTGTATGAAATGTTTAAGTAATGAATTAAGTCCGTTAACACCTCGTGTTCGACTCGATAACGGTCTCTGTGCAGGCGTTACATTTAGTGGTATCGAGCAGGTTTAGTCGGTTCTCGGACTAACCTAGCATGTGTAAAAGTTTAGCTATACATGCCATCGATGCGTGATAGTGTGATGTCTTCCGACGCGTATGAGTACCGTCTTATTTAGACAGGTACTCTCCAACCAAGGCTGTGCCGACCATGTTCAATGTTATGTGAAGGTATTTGAGTAAAATTATGATTATGATAAGTCTCGGTTCAGAAAAGTATGAATAAAGATTTGCTATACATATGTGATAAATATTCATATTTGCTTAATGCTCATATGATGTAGTGTATGTGGCTTACTTGATAAGATGAACGGAATAAATAGAAAGTAGTAGAGGTATGAATAAAGGTCATAATATTATGATACGAGTGAAAATGTCTTTGTCTTGATTTGGACGTTGAATATTGATAAATGTTAATGATATATAATTTTTATGAGATAAAGGATTATAATGAAATGAACTTATCTATGTTAAATTGTTGGACTGAATTATATGATTGTAATAATATGTACATGATGATGCACAAAATGAAAGTTGTGATTGTGATGCAAATATCTATGTTTGTTTGGCCTTATATAATGTCATGAGCATGAATTAATTTAATTAAATGAATGGATAAGTAAAGCTGTCTAGAAAACATAGAATGTATGCATAAGTATATTGTCTAAATGGGACAATAGGAAAATCGGTGTAAGCTAACATGAATGAATGACATGATTTTGATGATGTTATTATGATGATGGAAGTTGTGTCATATGTGTATGTATAAGAAAGTCGAGTCAGAGGTCCTACAACCCCTCCCCCTTACCGAAGTGGTACTTATAATGGAATTTCATGAGATTTGTATTGAATAAGTTTCCGGTTGAGAACCCAAAGAGTACAGTGATAGAATAATTATAAGTATGATTAGAGATTGAAAATGAGCTGATAAGTAAAGTCAGAGCCAGTAAAATATCGGATTGACGTAAAAATTATTGGAGTTATGCACTGTCCCAGTTAGAAAAGGAATTCTCCTTGGTAAACCGAATTACTCAGGTGCAAGGTCGAAAAAAGTGTAAATCGAAATTTATTCGAATCGGCCTTCTTTAGTGAATGGTTTAATATGAAATTTATGATGGCAGAACTAGTTGGGGAAATGATAATTGAAATGTGAACTATCCGAGTGTGATGATTATGATCGGACAGATTTAATGATCTCTTTTGAGATGTTCTATGTGTTTACCCGTTCTCAAAAATATTTCTATGGCTATTGATCTTCGAAGAAATTCTTGTTATATGGGAATGTCTTCTAATTCGTGTTGGATGAAAGCGGTGGTAGTCTGATTGGTTTATAATTTATATTTCTCTATTTCATCGGGTATTCTATTTCATTTCAATCGATAAGAATTGATGAGAGAATACGTATGATATTATGATTCTGTTTCTTCTACTTGATGCTTCATCGATATATATGTATGGGAAGATATATTGATCTTGTTATATTTGATTTCAGTGGGATTAAATGATGTTTTCTTCGGACTTTCTTTCTTTGAAGAATTATCGGGTATTCCGTATTTTCTCTATGAGTTTGGTTTTCGATTCTCCAAGCATAGTATCGTATCTTGGGTTTCTTTATCCTAGATCTCTTTATTCTGGATTTCTTTATTCTGGGTTTCTCTATCTTGGATTTCTTTATTTGGTTTTCTTGTTATCTTTGTTCCATAATTTGTCAATTACAACTCATGTTCAAAGTGGGTTCTTCAGCTCGTGATAATCATGTCAAATATGACTATACTTCTAATTTGATCTTGGTAATGTGGTGATTTTAGTATTGGGATTTTTTCTAATTTCTGTGTAAGGATTTGACATCAGTAAAGGCATAGGTGATAAAAGCGCGAGTTTCAGCCAGTATGGTAAATTATTTATTTGAAAGATTTCATGTGACAATTATGTTAGGATTATTTTTCCCAAGTCTAATAATAGAATTTCATTTTGTACGGATAAAAGAGTAAATAGTTTGAACGAGAAGTGTATATTTATTAGAAAAGAGTTAGATATTAGTTTAAGTCACTACGAATGATAAGGTTTCCATCTTGTGAAAGCTGAAAAGTTTATTACATGTTGACAGAGTTCAGATAGATGAGAATATTGGTAACCAAAGCGTCAGAACTAGACTAGTCTACATTGAGCAAATACTTCCTGACTTTCAGTAATGTATTGTTGTATGAATTGTGATGTGTTTCAAAACAATGAGGTAATGTGATAGTTTAGAGCATCCGATGTTACATAAAATCGGAGTTGTTAAAGGGGTTAAAGCCGAGCATTGGGATCTATCAAAATTATCCTTGTCAGTGTTGATATTGGGATGGAAATGAGAAGGATTATTCTTGAGGCCATATCAGAATTATTTCTATGGCGGAAAGAGGAAAATGCGATGTATCCTATTGTTAAATGTTTGGCGAGATCTATAAATCATATCTGTATTGAATGAATTCCTACTCATCAGATCCATGGAATTTCAGGTCTCTTTGATTGTTGGATTTCTTGGAATTCTGGTCTCCATTAAATCAAGTTGAGATCCGGGTTTTATGTCATGATATCATGGGAAACTGAGAAGGGTTGAAAGTTTAAGAACAGTTGAGAGTTGAGACTGTAAGCTTTTAGATCATATGAGGAATTGAAGAGATGTATTGGAGGTACAGTCTAAGCGCAAGTTCTTCGGCACCGAATATGAGATTAAAAGTGAAGATCACTTTTCTGGTAAGATTTTCGGGGATGAAAATCCTTGAAGGGGGGGAGAGTTGTAATATCTTGATTTTGGGCCTAGTCGAAATAGTGGTTTCGTGACCACAAAATTCGAGATAGAAATAATTATTTTATGATTATTTTAAGGTCTATAATATGATTGCATGATTGTGTGAAAATTTCGTGAAGAAATTTTATGCATAAAGTGCTTAAATTGAAATTAGGGACTAAATCGAATAATTTGCAAAACTTGCATTCTAGAAGTTTCTAGTATGAAATTGTTTTGAAATATTAATTAGGAGGTCTTAAATAGAAATTTTACCAATTTATAAGTCTATGGACAAAAATTGGACATGGATGGAATTTTTGGAAAGTTAGTAGTAAGGGCATTTTGGTCATTTTGGGGTAAAATGAATTAAAATACAAAATTAAAAGCCAATTTTGCTCATCTTCAACCCCATGGCCGAATATAGCAAGGAGAAACCATGGATAGGGTTTTTCAAGCTTCCAAGCTCGATTGTAAGTCCGTTCTAGCCTCGTTTTAATAATTTTACGTTTTGGAGTCCCTAGCTCGATTAAGCTTATGTTAGCAATAATTCAACCTAGGGTTTATATTTGGAAAAATACCCATAGGTGAAATTTGTGTATTTTGGTGTTTTATGATAGAATATGAGGTTTTAAATTATGTTAGACAACTTGTGCTACTCGGTTTTAAGTGAAAACGAGCAAAATGGCTTAATCGGTAAAAATACCTAATAGTCATAAGTACATGTTAGAGTGAGAATTTGATGTTGCCATAGAAGGAAAAATGATCAGCATGTCATAAAACATAAGAAAATAGGCTGAATTTTAATTTACGAGCTTTGGGGCAAAAGTGTAAATATGCAAAAGTTTAGGGGCAAAATTGTAATTTTTCCAAAATATGATTTTGGGTCAATTTGAATAATGTGAGTCCTAATTATACTATATTTTAAATGATAGAGCAAGGAAAACTGAAATTGGGCTAAAATGGGGAAAATACCAAGTTGTGGACGAAATGGTAAAAGTAGCCATTTTCGCATACGAGGTAAGTTCATGTGTAAATGTAGTAACATAATTGTCATTTTAAGCAATTTAATGTTGTTTATATGATATGATGCTGATTATTATCATGAAATATTATGCTTTGTGGTTATTGTTGAATAATATGTAATTATGTGAATTACTTGATGAGTATGAACTATCACCGAAGTACCGATTTCGATATTCCGTGGAAGACGGCAAAGATGTGTGATCGAGGAAAACGCCCGTTTGAACCTTAAGAATAGATTAGGATACAAGTGACATGTCACTAGGATGGTTGAGCATCCGAACTCGTTGAGTTGAGTCCGAGTTCACTTATGGATGCAAATGTCCGAACTCGTTGAGTTGAGTCCGAGTTCGAGAGATGTAACTAGGCATCCGAGCTCGTTGAGTTGAGTCCGAGTTCACTTATGGATGCGAACGCCCGAGCTCGTTGAGTTGAGTCCGAGTTCACTTATGGGCGGGTTACATGGTAGCTTGGCTACATATGTAGCACTTATGTGCAAACTTTCCATGTATCCGAATTATATTCCGATGTGTTCAACGGGTAAAATTCTACTCAAGCGGAGGAATACTCGAGATGAAAGGGACGTATTGGTAAGTGTTGTGAAATGAATACTTTGAACAGGTATGTACTAAACCCTCGCGTTGAAAACTCGATATAACAACAATATGGTAAGATGATAAATGAAAATGTGATATGAATGTCTTGGTGATGATTATGCAAATGATGTTTTATGTTTGCTTATATGGTTATGTTACTTGCTATTTGCATGTGAACTTACTAAGCATTTATGCTTACTCCTCATTTTCATTCCTTGTAGTGTTGACAAGCCAGCTCGAAATCGAAGCGGTCGAGGCACGCCACACTATCCGTATACCATCTTGGCATAATGGCTTGTATATTTTGAGTATGGCATGTATAGCATTATAATCATTTTGTCTATATGGTCTTATGATATGGTTATTGAGTGGTATGGAAATGCTTGGTAATGATTAGCCATTGGAATGGCTAATCATGATCATATTTGGTGTTATGGATGTCAAATGACTAGCTAATCCATGGAAACCATGAAATAGGTAAAATTTACCATAAAATAGATTCAGACAGCAGTAGTGACGTGAATTTGAAAAATCACTAAAAATAGTAGAAATGGAATTAAATAATGAATAAGTTATGGAATTGAAGCTTGATGAGTCTGTTTTCATATGGAAGAAGCGAAACAGGTATATGAGCTATATTTTATGAGATGGTCAATTTTTTGTAAAATAGGGCCAGAGTGATTTCTAGATCCCCTGTTCTAACTTTGAAAATTCACCATAAATTTTACAAAGATAATTAGAAGTCATTATTTATATTTACAGATTCATTATTGAGTCTAGTTTTATTAGAGACAAACGGCATAGTCATTGAAGCTCTGTACAGGGAGATATCTGATTCGTAATACACAGAGGTCAGAGTAGTCAAACCCTGAAACAGGGGAGACTTTAACTAATAAACTGTACTAATTGACCCAACCAAAAATTCTAAAAAACAATTAGTAGATAGATATATGAGTCTAGTTTCAGGAAAAATTTACGGAATTGGATTTCGAGTTTTGAAACTCGAGATATGATTTTTAAAGCTACTGTGATGCAGTTAGCCAGCTTGTCTGGAAATTTTAAAATGAATTGTATGAGCTGTTTAAGTAATGAATTAAGTCCGTTAACACCTCGTGTTCGACTCCGGTAACGGTCTCAGGTACGGGGCGTTACAATAAGCTCCTTAGAATTATTACTATAATATAACTATACTACTTTTTTATGTGTAAAACTAATGTATGATATTTTTTATGTTTGGTTTTTTTTATGCTATGCTTTTATTCAAGTTTCTGCGTTGTATAGAATGTCACAAAATATTAATTTATTTTCATTTGATTACTTTTTCAGGTTATGGATTAATTTAACAATATATATAATAGTTTTAACATGAATTATGATACCCTTGAATTAAATGAAGAAGCTTAACGAAGAATAGCCACAATTGTTACACAAGTTGAGCACAACAATTATCATGAAGAGGAAGATTATGTGTTAAGCAGTGTATTGGTACACCATGAAACTTATTTCATTATGCAACCTTGTATGGATTCAAATTATATAGGTCAAATGTGGGTGGACAAATTATTAAATGGGCATGATGATTGTTGCATGAATAGTTTTAGGATGCAAAAAAATATATTTCACAGCTTGTTACATGATTTGCAAACAAATTATGACTTAAAGCATGGGAAAATATCGGCAATGGAGAAGTTAGCATTATCATTGTACATTTTTGAAAATAGAGAATCAAATTCAAATGCAACAGAGTGAATTCAACGATCTAGGGAAACTATTAGTTGAATTTTTACTGATATGTTGCATATATTTGCTCTAATGGGAATAGACACGATTAAACCCACTAAAGGTCAATTCGAGGAAGTACCGAACCATATTCGACATGATACAAGATATTAGCCTCACTTTAAGGTAAATTTTACACAATCTTTATATTTTTAAAATATAAATTATTTCTAACTTTTATCTCATTACTTGTATTTATTTTAAAGGATTGTATCGGGACCATAGATGGAACACATATAAAAGCATGCATTTCGCATTTTTGTCATATATCTTATATTGAACGGAAAGGTGAACCAACTCAAAATATTATGGTAGTTTGTGACTTCAACATATGCTTTATTTTTGCATTTCCTGGTTGGGAAGGAACAACACATGATAGTAGAATTTTTTTGTAAGCACTTAGAAAACAAGAGTTAAAGTTTTCACACCCTCCACCAGGTTGAACTTTAATTTTTTTAATTAATCTTTACATAAAAACAATATTAAAATTTTTAATTTATTTTAAACTTGATATTATGTTTTACTTTTTTGTAGGAAAATATTATCTTGTGGATTCAAGATATCCACAAATGGCAAGTTTTCTAGGTCCATATATGGGGGAATGATATCATTTACTTGATTTTCTTCGAGTATCTGAAAAAAAAAAAAGAAATCTTTAGTCATGCCCATTCTTTATTACGCACTGTGATTGAACAAACATTTGGAGTGTGAAAAAAAAATGGCCAATATTAAGAGATATTCCAAGTTATTCATTTAACAAGCAAGTTTTAATAGTTATTGCAATAATGGTTTTGCATAATTACATTCGAAGACATGGTTGGTCAAATGATGAGGATTTTCGACAATTTGAAAATATACCCGACATGCCCGTCTCTTCAGGCCATTTTGATCGAGGTGAATCGAGTTCTTTTAACAGTGAAAGTAATTTTGAAATCGCGATGTTAAGAGAAACCATTGCAACTAGTTTAATGAATTCATATTTGTAAAAACATTTTGTATCATAACCTAATTTCTAATAATAATGTAACTTGTTATGTATGTTACTATATTTTTTTTATTAAAATCATCTGTTTAGATATTTCAAAATTTGATCTAAGTATAATGTTACTATTTGTGAAAATAATATTTATTATTGTTATAAAATAATATTTAACTATAAAAATTAAAAATAATAATCATTTTATCTAATAAATAATTTAAATTGATTATATAATTCATTAAAATATTTATAATAAAATATTGAAAGATGCATCTTAATATTTTATTAAATGAATTTATAAATTTACATATTTTAATAATTTTAAAAAGTAAAATAATTTAAAAACTTCTATTATATATCAATTCTAATATGATGTTCTTAATAGTCATTTTCTATTCTTACATCATTGCTACAACTGCGTTTGAATTCAAATACACACTCCACCATTGTTTCTAATCTCACCGCTATAGTATTTAATCTCACCACTACAGTAACTAATCTCACCGTCAGCACTATTTTTAATCTCACTAGAAGTAAACACACCACCCTTCTAAACTAAACCTTAATAAAAAAAATTTAATAACAATATTACAAATTTAACTACCGAATTGAATTTAGATAAGAGGTTTTAAAAATTCAACTAGGAAGATTTAATATTTTTATTTTTAAAAAATTGAAGTATCGGTTCTTCAAATTTAAGCGATTAATCGAATTTATGAGTAGATTTGAAGAATTTATCTACTCCAATTATCAGGTTAAATCACAGTATCCTTTTTTATTTGAATAATTAATGACGGTATGAAGCAAACGTGTGGGAAATTCGAGATGAAAATTGAATAATATTTTTAGTTTTAATAATTTTATATGATTTTATAAAAATTTAAATATTTTAATAGAAAACAGTTAATAAAAGAGTTTAATTAATTTTTTTTGTTAATAATGGAGTCTTAATTGGGTGCGTATTTAGTATTATATTTAATTGATTTTTTAAAAGGTCTTTTGACATATAAGCCTTAAATAAATGCATCCAAAATTAAAGTTAAATTACGTTATTAGCTATTGTATATAAGTTATGAATTTAGTCTTTATATTTTAACTTGGTCATTTTAATATGCACCTTTTAAAATTTAAAATTTCAATATTGATTTAAATGTAAGTGGTTAAATTTATTAAGTTAAATTTTGTAAATTTCAAAATCTTATATGATAAATATATTATTACATGTGTAATATTATGTCATCTTGTTATTTACATATAATACTAAAAACACTTAATTTTAGTTGGTGGGTTTAATGGCTATTGAAATAAAAATTCAAATAATAGTGCAACAACTCTAACATTAATTTTAGCCAACAAATTTATAACTGCATTCTACGCCTGTAGTATATGTTTAACATAAACCTCTCTCGAATCCAATAAAAAAAATTAAAATTAAGAATTTAGCATAAGCAATCACAAATTCATTGCCTTGATTAAGCTTAGCACGATGTGATAGGTATCATAATTCATCTCCCTAATCCACGAAAGAACTTCCCCCACTGCCATAACTTCTCCTAGATGAAAGGCCAAGCTTCCTAATTTGTGCCCAGTACAACAGTTCACCACAATGTCGTTTGTGCCCCCTATTGATCACTGTTTCATTCTCAAAAGTGGCTGCATCAACATTACATTTGGGGTTTACACCAGCTTTCATTCCTTCCATCACTCGCACTACGATTACACGACACAGCACCAAAGACTGCTCTCGAGTTTGTCCATTCCTGTAAGAAATTATCAGCAAAACAAACAATATTAGAATACAGCACCTCTTTAGAAAATCAATAGATTTATTTTTTAAGGCAAAGTTAATAAATTTACTGAACATATCAATTTAGTCATGTTCTTTTATTACATTATTTTCGTATTTAATATTTGTGAGCAGGCCGTCACCCACTTGAACCCGACATTGCACATGGTCCAATGACAATGACGAAATAGGCTGTGCAGGACCTGTCTATCAGTAGCCAGGCTCGTTTTGGGGCTAAGCCTGATCAAATCTAAACGACTGTTCAATATAATAATAAAATATCAAAAATTATTTTTCTACTAATATTTATATTTTTATAACTAAACTAAATGTTTATATTATTAAATAATAAATTAGATCAAGTTTACTCCAATTTGTGAAAACCTAAATTCAAAATTTTAACCCCAATTAAAATGGAGAAAAGAAATGTGAAGAGAAAAAGATCGAAAGTGAAATTGCCAAAAGAACATCTGACGTTAGAAACAGTAAAGATCAGATGATGTATCTGCTGGGTCTCGTCTCCATTCCCTGTTAACGACTTGGCCCCACCCCTTCCTCGTAAATGTACTTTGAACTTCCACGCGCCATCCCCCTTTTTTCCCGCCCTCTACGTTTCCCACCTTTCTACAGCCCGGGCACAAAGGCATGTAATTAAGGCGCCTATTACAACTTAAGTTTGTTCTTAGGAGTGGTTTGAGCTTGCATTAGCCCACCAAATTTAGCTAAATACGAAAGGTCTAGAAATTCCGATATTGTATTTTATCAAGGTAATTTTATATTCTAAGGATAAAATTTAATTTTTTAGGACTATTTTATCGATAAGTTTAAACATTAATCATTAATATAATCTAATAGGTAATTTCCACTTCAATTGTATTTGAGTAATCAAATGTAGACAGCATTTAAAGACACACAGTTTGATCTGTTAAAATTTAGGCCCATGACAATTAGTGTCAAAGCAAGATTTAGTTAAGACGTTGAGTCGAGATGGTGACTCAAGTAGATGGTCAAAATGTCTCACTAAAGACTTGTGGGAGGGCTAAGAAAGTAGTTCAAGGAATATGTAATTAATAATGGATGGTGGAATTTTTTAAACTTGTTAAAATTAAGTGACCCAATTTTTTATTTAAATAAAATACGATGGAAAAGAAAATAAAAGTAAAATCCATATAGAACTAGACTTCTTTTATTTTATTTTAGAATAAGCTTTTTTAAACCTTATTAAACTCCATCTATTTTATATTGATTAGGATAAGGTGTTTCAATCCTACTAGAATATGGCTTTACAAGCCTATAAATGACATAGTCTATTCCTCTTGTATTGATTCAAATTTTTGATATAGTGGATTTTCTTCTCCTCTGCCTGTGGTTTTTCCCGAAAAGGTTTCCACGTAAAATTTGTGTGTTTTTTTATTTTATTTTATTTTTCACAAATTGGTATCTGAGCTTCCGGGTTGTTCATCTCAATCACAGTAATGGCGTCTTTGAAGTATGAAATTCCGCTGTTGGATCGCAACACCAGATTTGCATTGTGACAGATTAAGATGCAAGCAGTTCTTGCGCAGATGGATCTGGAGGATGCCCTGCTAGGGATAGATAAGATGCCTTCGACATTAACAGATGAAGAGAAGAAGCGTAAAGATCGAAAGACATTAACACAATTACATCTGTATTTGTCCAACAAAATTTTGCAGGATATGATGAAAGAGAATACTACTGCTGTATTACGGAAGAGGCTAGAACAAATATGTATGTCGAAAACTCTAACAAGCAAGTTGCATATGAAGCAGCGTCTTTATGCTCATCGTTTGGAGGAAGGTGTGTCTATACACGAACACTTAACAGTGTTTAAAGAAATTCTCTCAAACTTGGAGGCCATGGAGGTTCAGTATGAAAAGGAAGATCTAGGGTTGATTCTACTTTGTTCGTTGCCCCCGTCTTATTCAACCTTTAGAGACACGATTTTATATAGCCACGAGTCTCTCATAGTTGATGAGGTTTATGATTTTTTAACCTCGTATGATAAGATGAAGCATCTTGTAGTTAAACCCGACTCTCAATGAGAGGGTCTCATTGTTCGTGGGAGACAAGATTAGAATGCTGATGATGATCGTGGTAGGAAACAGGAACGGAATCCTCGTGGTAAATCTAAGGGTAGATTGAAGTCTTCAAACAGAGGTAAAACTTGTAACTTCTGCAAGAAGAAAGGGCATATTAAATCTGAGTGCTATAAGCTACAAAATAAGATTAAAAGGGAGGCTGCGAATCAAAAGAGAAAACAACCAGAAAATTTCGGTGAAGCTGATGTTGTAGAAGACTACAGCGATGATGAACTTCTAGTCGCTTCTGTCAATGATTCTAAAGTAAGCGATGGGTGGATACTTGATTCAGGCTGCACCTTCCACATGAGTCCCAATCGGGTTTGGTTTACAACTTACGAAACAGTGTCTGAATGTGTAGTTTTGATGGGAAATAATGCTTCGTGTAAAATCGCAGGTGTTGGAATAATTAAAGTTAAGATGTTTGATGGAATTGTCAGAACACTTAGTGACGTACGGCATGTTCCAGAATTGAAAAGAAATTTAATTTCATTGAGTATTATTGATTCAAAAGGGTACAGATACACAGCTGAAAGTGGGGCTTTAAAGATTTCCAAAAGGTCCCTTGTTGTGATGAAAGGGCAGAGAAAGATTGCCAAGTTATATATTTTGTAGGGTTCTACTATTACTGGTGATGCAGCTGTCGCTTCCTCTTCCTTGTCAGATGATGATATTACTAAACTTTGGCATATGCGCTTAGGGCATATGAGTGAGAATGGCATGGAAAAATTGAGCAAAAGAGGACTTCTTGATGGGTAAGGAATTTACAAACTTAATTTCTATGAGCATTGTATTTTTGGAAAGCAAAAGAGATTTTGATTCACTAGAGGAATCTATAACACAAAGGGAACGTTGTAGTATATTCATTCTGATCTGTGGGGGTCATCCAAAGTGCCTTCGAGAGGTGGAGCTAATTATATGCTAACCTTTATTGATAATTTTTCCAGAAAAGTTTGGGTGTTCTTCCTGAAGCAGAAAAGCGATATGTTTTCCACATTTAAGTCTTGGAAAATTATGATTGAAAACATACGGAAAAACAGATAAAATACCTCCGTACAGATAATGACTTAGAGTTCTGTTCTGATGAGTTTAATAGATTGTGCAAGTCAGAAGGGATCATGAGACACTTGACAGTTCGTCATACTCCATAGCAAAACGGCGTTGCAGAACGAATGAACAGAACAATCATGGAGAAGGTTTGATGTATATTTTCAAATGCCAACTTACTGAAGTTATTTTGGGCAGAAGCAGCCTTTACTGTATGTTTTTTGATCAACCGATCTCCATCCGTTGCCATTGAGAAAAAGACTTCACAAGAGGTATGGTCTGGTAATCCTGCTAATTATTCTGATTTAAAAATTTTTAGGTGTCTTGCGCATACTCATGTTGATAATGGAAAATTGGAACCGAGATCCATTAAATACGTTTTTCTTGGTTATAAAGCTGGTGTAAAAGGGTATAAGTTATGGTGTCCTGAAAATAGAAAAGTTGTGATTAGCAGAGATGTTGTTTTTGATGAAACTGCTATGCTACCTAACTTATCTCTTAAAGACTCTTCCAATAAAGAAAATCAAAAGCGGTGGAGCATCGAGTTAATCTGAGTCAACTCCTCAAACCGAACAAAAATTGAGAATAGAGTTGCTTCTTCACCACAATACTCTATCGCCAAAAGCAGAACTAGAAGAGAAATTAAACCTCCAAAGAAGTATGCCGAGGCTGATCTAGTTGCTTATGCTTTAAATGTGGCTGAAGATATAGATGCGAATCAAGAGCCATCTAATTATTCTAAGGCGGTTAGTTGTGAAGACTCAGAAAAATAGATGTTTGCTATGCAATAAGAGATGGAATCACTCCACAAAAATAAAATATGGGACCTTGTGAAACTTCTTAAAGGTAAAAAGGTTGTTTGTTGTAAATGGGTGTTTAAAAAGAAAGAAGGGACTCTAGGAGTTGAAGAACCCAGATATAAAGCAAGGCTTGTTGCAAAGGGTTACAGTCAAATTCCAGGAGTGGACTTCACAGATGTGTTCTCTCCAGTTGTTAAGCATAGTTCGATTCGAGCTTTGCTTAGTATTGTGGCTATGCATGATTTGGAGCTTGAGTAGTTAGATGTAAAAACTACATTTCTGCATGGAGAACTTGAGGAGGATATTTACATGCAACAACCAGAGGGTTTTATAGTCTCAGAAAAAGAGGACTATGTTTGCTTGCTGAGAAGGTCCCTTTACGGTTTGAAACAGTCACCAAGACAGTGGTACAAGAGGTTTAATTCCTTTACGACTTCTCATGATTTCAAAAGAAGTAGTTTAGACAATTGTGTTTACTTTAAGAAAAATAGTGATGGTTCTTTTGTGTATCTACTTCTTTATGTTGATGACATGTTGATAGCATCAAAAGATAAATGAGAGATAAGAGAGGTCAAAGCCCAACTAAGTGAAGAATTTAAGATGAAAGATTTAGGACCAACAAAGAAGATACTTGGTATGGAGATTCTCAGAGATAGAAAAGCAAGTAAATTGTACCTAAGTCAGAAAGGGTACATTGAGAAAGTTCTTTGCAGGTTCAGTATGCAGAGTGCTAAGCCTGTTAGTACTCCTTTAGCAGCCCATTTCAAACTTTCACCGGCTTTATCTCCACAATCAGATGATGAGATTGAGTACATGTCACATGTTCCATACTCTAATGGAGTGGGATCTCTCATGTATGCTATGGTTTTTTCACGTCCAGATTTATCATATGCAGTCAGTGCAGTTAGTAGATACATGGCAAATCCCAGTAAAGAACATTGGAAAGCAGTTCAGTGGATTTTAAGATACTTACGAGACACTACTGATGTTTGCTTACAGTTTGGAAGAACTAAAGATGGAGTCATAGGGTATGTTGATGCTGATTTTGCTGGAGACCTTGATAGAAGAAGATCTTTCACAGGTTACGTATTTACAATCGGAGGTTGTGCAATTAGTTGGAAAGCCACTTTGCAAACTACAGTCACTTTGTCTACCACTGAAGCTGAGTACATGGCGATTACTGGGGCTTGTAAAGAAGCTATTTAGTTGAAGGGACTATTTAGTAAACTCAATGAAGACCTTCAAATCAGTACAGTATTTTGTGACATTCAGAGTGCCATCTTCTTTACAAAAGATCAAATGTTTCATGAGAGAACAAAACATATTGATGTTCAGTATCATTTTGTTCGTGATATTATTGCTCGTGGTGATATTGTTGTGAGCAAAATTAGTACTCATGAAAATCATGCAGATATGATGACTAAGTCACTTCCTATAACCAAGTTTGAGCATTGCTTAGACTTGGTTGGTGTTTATTGTTAAAGTTAAACCCTTAAGGGGTTTTATGGAAGAGGTGGAGAACTTGTTCATTAAAAGTTCACGATGAAGAACTTGTTCATTGAGAATTTGTGTCCAGGTGGATATTGTTAGAATTAAGTGACCCGAATTCTTATTTAAATAAAATACGATGGAAAATAAAATAAAAGTAAAATCCATATAAAACTAGACTTCTTTTATTTTATTTTAGAATAAGGTTTTTTAAACCTTATTAAACTCCATCATTTTATATTGATTAGGATAAGGTGTTTCAATCCTACTAGAATATGGCTTTACAAGCCTATAAATAGACATAGTCTATTCCTCTTGTATTGATTCAAATTTTTGACATAGTGAATTTTCTTCTCCTCTGCCCGTGGTTTTTCTCGAAAGGTTTTCCACGTAAAATTTGTGTGTTCTTTATTTTATTTTATTTTATTTTTCACAAAACTCAAAGAATCCATGGAGGATGTGAAGAAAAAATTCTAGATGGTTGAAGCCTCTTAACACCACAGTGGCTATGTTGACCCAGAGGAATAATGCTTTTGAAGCCATAGTGAAGGCTTAGAAAAAATAGATGGACAAGCTTAGGAGGAGCTTGCTTTGTACGAAGTAGACATGGATAAATGATGTGCTAGTTGTGACACCCAAGCACAAGATTGATATCCCTAAGGTGAAAGAGTTCAAGGGTTCTTGGGTTGCGAGGGATGTGAACAATTTTTTATAAGGAGTAGGGCAATGCTTTCATGTTGTTAGCATGGTGATTTTGTTACTAAGGTAAATATTGTCTCTATTTATTTTACAAACATTGCTCTTTTATGGTGGCGTCATAGGTAAACAGATAAGAAACGTTGTGACATAGTTATTAGGACTTAGGAGGAGTTTAGAACATAATTCAAACAATGATTTTACTCGGGATATGCCAAAGACAATGCTCACGCCAAGCTCTGCTAACTTACGAGACAAGGCACTATTTGAAAGTATGTATTTGGTGAACTACTACTCCAAATTTCTAACTTGGGTGAAAAGATTTTTTTTTTCTTTCATGAATGAATTTAAACCTTAAGCCAAGCGAGAGTTGCAATGAAAAGGTGTCCAGGATCTTACCGAAGCCATGACTATGGTTGAATCCTTGATCAATCTTGGCATGAAATGTTAAACAAGTTTGAATCTTACATGTTGGAAAATTGGTTTAGAAAATGGTTTGTTTGCATAGTGGAAATTTAATTTCTTTTTTCTTAAACCCGAGCTCCTTGTGATATTTATAACAATTAAGCTTTACAAAAATTAGTGCATATGTGTAATACCCCCTACCCGTATTCATTACCGGAATAGGGTACGAGGTATTACCGGAGTTTACGATTTTTTTTATATTCAATATGGTCCCTTTATAAATATCTAACCTTCCCTGCAATATTAAATTGAGACCAATCCACTTCAACCAAACCAACTCAACATATTTTCAAGATAAATTCATGCATATTTATAAGATAACGTCATCACATACCCAAAACCAGGTTTGTTAACCATACTAATGGCTAACTTTATATTCATTTCACGTTAACATTTACTTTATTAGCTTATACATGCCATTGATTTCCAAAATAAAGTTTCTTTATATACTGAAATCCTGAGGTTGATAGTGTGATGTGTCTCCGACCAAATCCGACCTCTGAGCTCTTTACACTACAAAACAGGGAAAAAGGAAACAGGGTAAGCACTTCGTGCTTAGTAAGCTCATGTAACAAGAATTATACTTACCTAATATTTTCAATACAATACAATAAACATTCATATATCCATTCAATGCATTATTACCTTAATATGCACAAACTCAACATTCAAGTTAGTACAATAATTTCCATGTACCAATAATATATACCATGATTGATGAGCTCATTAATACCATGATTTCCATTTCCTTATATTTTTTTTCATATTTATCCAGTTGAATTTATTGGAATTTCGATGGATTTTCAGAGGTACACTTTTAGTGTACAATTCCGGGTCCATCAATTCATATTCATGTGCGCACATTTCCATTTCAGAGAGCACACTCCCGCGAACCTCAACCTTGCAGCAGGATTACTAGTCCAAGCTAAATCCTTGCAATATAAACTCATAGAGTATTGTCGGGATTACCGGTCGAGCTAAATCCTGCAATGACAATTACTCTAATGAGCTTGGATCCGAATTACCAGTCAAGCTAAATTGAGACCCTAATTTGGATTATCCGTCCGGGCTAAATCCATTTTACACATATTCTTCGGGAGGGCTATATCAGGATAGGATCACCTGTCCGGGTTAGATCCTTTTTACCGTCAATTTCTTTTCAGAGATCCATCGAATTTTCCTTTCATTCAACTGGGATTTCTTCCCATTTTATCAAATATATCAATGTTTCATAAAGTTCCATATAATGAACATTCAAATCATATTCATATAAAAAACATACAATCTCAAGCATTTAAGAATATAATTCAAGTTACACGAACTTACCTTGATACTTGTTTGTAAACAAAAAAAATCTACTAATCCTGAACTTTTTCCTTTCCTCCATCTAGCTTCGTATTTGAATCTTCTGGATCTAAATAAATAAATTTAATTATCAATTTAATACATTTCATGTTCATATGCAACATTCTCTATAATTCAACTATTATTATTTATAGTTTATTCAAAGCTGTCTATTTGAGTCATAGTCACTAAATTATTTATAACTCGAGCTACAGAACTCCAAATTAAGATCCGTTAATTTTCACTGAAACCAGACTCATATATATTCTTACCATAAAATTTTCAGAATTTTTGGTTTATCCAATAAGTACATTTTATTCTTTAAAGTAACCCCTATTCTGCTATCTGACAGTTCTGACCCTTCTTCACTAAAAATTAATTATCTCTTCATACAAGATTCAAATGATGTTCTTGTTTGTTTCTATTAAAAATAGACTCATTCATAATTCTAAACATATAAATTTAAGCCCATAATTATTTGTCTTCAATTTTTTTATGATTTTTCAAAGTCAGAACAGGGGAACCCGAATTCATTCTGACATTATCTCACAAAATTTATTATATCTCAAAATTTACAAATCCATTGCTTACACTATTTCTTCTATGAGAAACTAGACTCAATAAGCTTTAATTATATATTTTTTTCATCTTCTAATTCGATTTATACAATTTATGGTGATTTTTCAAAGTTAGTCTACTGCTGCTGTCCAAACTGTTTTTGTGCAAGCTGTTTATTACCATTTTCCCCCTAAGCTTTTAATAACTGATAATTTCGTCCCTACTCAATTAGCCTCTCAATTAAGCTGATTTTTCTCAATTAACGTTTTATTCTATCACCTTAAACTAGTTTACAACCTTTAGGAATCATAATTTCAGCAATAGACTTTAATTCCAAGCATTTTCATAATTAGGTCCTAAAAATCAATTTCTATTGAAATTACCTAATAAAATCATCTAATAAACAAATTAAAGCTTTAATTTCATTCTATTTCATCATAAAATTACAACACTCAACCATGGTGACTTTCAATTTCATCCATGAAATCATAAACTAATGAATTTAATAGTAGGACCTAGTTGTAAAAGTCTTAGAAACAAAAATTACAAGAAAAAGGCAAGGATTAACTCACTTGGTGCAAAAATTATGAAATACAAGCTTAGAGAACCCTCCTATGGCGTTTTTAGCTGCTGGAATTGAAGAGAAATCAAGAAAAATCTAGATATTTCTTATTTAGTCCTAGTTTTATTTAGTTAATTTTGCAATATTCTAATTTTGCCCTTAATTTATCAATTTTCCTTCTGATTTCATACCCTTTCCGTCCAGCCCAAATAAATTTTGGGTCTAATTCCTTTTAAATCCTTTCTCATTAGACTCTTAAGCTATTTAATCATTCTAGTAACTTTTACAGCTATTACAATTTAGTCCTTTTCATTTAATTGACTACCCAAACATTAAAATTTCCTAACGAAATTTTAATACCACATTACTAACATTTCATAAATATTTATAAAATTATTTTCGACTCAGTTTTACGAGATAGAGGTCCCGGTACCCTGTTTTTATCCAATTTTTTCAATAATTTCTTTTTCTAACTAACCACTAAATCGGTAAAAAAAAATTTCTATCAATATTTTCATACGATTTTCCTATCATACCAATTTTCATGCAAAAATATTGAAATAAATTTCTTGTTAAATCGGATTTGTGGTTACGAAACCACTATTCCGATAACCTTGAATTTAGGCCATTACAATATGTTTTTGGCTTAACAATTTTGTTCAATTCTCAATTTTCAATCAGCAGGATCTTTTCTGCTATTCTCAAACCCTTAGTTTGCTTAGGAAGTGAGCTCTAATTTATTAACCGATTACACAATGAAAGCTTTTAACTGTCCAGTACAAAAAGTTAATTCCTTTTTGGGCAATAAACCTAACTCGAGTTCTCGTGAAAATAGAATTCATTTGAGAAAAATAAATCTTACTATTTTCCAACAAAGTAACCACACCCAATGATGTTCATCTTTGACTTAATCTATGTGTTCTTAGTTATAGGGTAAATTCACAAGAGTTCTAGTTGAGCAAGAAAAAACAAAATAATAATATTTTAACAGAAAACATTGAGTTAATCGGGTTTTTCATGTGTTTAGTACAATTATATGTATTATCTAGTCTTTAATATCCAACCAAAAAACTAATGTTTTGTTCTCAAAATATGATTTTTCAATTAATTAAAATAAATTTAATTAATTCTCTTAATTAAATTATTTTTAACCCAATCCTAATTCTATTAAAATATGATAATTTTATGGTATTAGAATTTATGAGTAAATAAATTTAATTATCTTGTTCCTTAACATTGCAATGAATATATAATTCAATTTTTCGGTATCACCTAAATCAATAAGTTCTTGCTCTCATTAATTAATCTAAAGAATACACCGTATCAGTATTTTGGTATCATTGATATCATAGTTCTATTCATTTCGTAGTAACAATCATATCAACCTCTCATTATCCAAATTATAACGCTTGATTTATCATAAATTCATAACTGCCCTTTGACCCATAAATTCAATTTGGATGCTCTTTACATCCAAGTTATTTATATAACACAATCATCTTTATATAACCAAATCACATTATCAATCCAATTCTATATGTATCATTGATCAAATATCATATTCATATCCCTATTAACTTGACTCGAACTCGAATGAATACATGAATTCAACCAATCACACTAGTTTGACACCCAGTGCCTATCAGATAAATATGAAATAGTAAGTTGCACCCTACACTGGTCGGTATAACCGACAAATAGATGTGCCCAACATTGGTCGATACAATCGACAAATGGGTGTGCCCAACACTCCCCGACATTAACCCTGAACTCTTCCTATCCTATGGTATGTAAACTATATCCGACTCTACCCGAATAGTTAATAGGGTAATCATTATCAATTTTCATTATAATCTAATTTCTCAATTCAATAATATCCGTTCAATAGCCAATCATTAGTACATATAAATATATCAACATAATTCTTCTCAATACAAAGTTAATTTTGTATTTACATCAATATACAGTAATCTCAATCAATTCGATTTAGTCCTTACCGTAAACAATCGATTAATTTCATACCAATGCGATTCGATAAGTTATAACCAACTATCAATTCAATTTTATTTGAGACTTCAATTCAACATATTAAATTTTATCCATCAATTTATCATTTCTCTATGATTTAGTCCATAATTCACTCGTTGTATCGAATTATGAACAATTCAAACTACTATCAAACAAATACAAATTCACAAATTAGATGTAAAACAATTTAAATACAATTATATTAAGTGAACTTACTTGATCAAAACAACAACCAAATAACTCTCTAAAAATTAATCAACAAATTTTCTTATTTTCCCAATTTTGTTCTAATGTGATTCAATTTTGGATCAATCCAAGGTTGAAAGCTTGAAGTATCACAAATGGTTTCTCCCTTATGTTTTAGCTTTGATATTATAATTATTATTAATGAATCTAATTTAGGTTAAATTAATCATACTTGTTTAACTTAAATCATGTTTAACCAATTTAACGGATGCCAACTATCATCTAGAGCCGTTTGGCATCAAGGCAATAGGTCCAATTACTCAATTGAACCCTCAATTAACTAAAAATTTACACCAATTAATTTTTACCACTTTTACAATTTAGTCATTGTACCTTAATTAGTCATTAATTTGTCAAAATTACCTATCCAAAACTTAATTCACCTATATAATAACTACGTAAACTTTTTATTAAATATTTGCGGGTTTGATTTACGAAAACGAGGTCCCAAGACTTCATTTTCCAACACCACTAACTTTAGAGTCGAACCACTCCTACTTTAACCAACTTTCAAAACAACAAATTTAACAGATCAAAATCAATATAACACTGTAATTGACTCTAAATATTAAATAATAATATTTACTGACTCGATCATCAAAAAATGGGGTCCTAAAACTACCATTTTCAGTACCACTGAAAAACAGACTGTTACATATCTTTCATCTCTTTGGGTTAAATTCGTTAATCAAATATAATCATATTCTATCTCATGGTAGCCATTGCATATTCCTCAATGAAAAAGTTTGTTATTAACATATAGTAATAAAATAATTCGTCGTAGACAAATGACCCGTGACCATATTTCTTTTTCATCAACTATGCAATGCCAATGATAGGATACCATTTACCTTTTATTAGGCTATGAATTTCCCTATTGTAAGTAAAGTTATGTCATACATAAGTCATGTAACACCCCTAACCCGTATCCGTCGTTGGAACAGGGTTTCGGAGCATTACTAAAACTTTTAGAATAATTTTTAAATAATTTATGTAAATTATTATTCATTAACTGAGATCATTCAAAGCGTCCCTTGATTGGTCCCTCGATGCCCAATACGAGTATTAGAATCGAGTCAGGACTTAATCGGAAGCTCTAAGAATTTTTTGCAAAATTTTAAAATTTTTTTAAGGTGCAAAGCTAACATGTCCGTGTGGTCCAAGGGACACGCCCGTGTGACCCTAGGACACGCTCGTGCTGAAGGCCATACTCGACCCCGTGTAACTCTCTGACTTATGCACATGGCCATGCCACACAACGTGTGCTAGGCTGTGTGGTTAATTAATTCAATTCAAAATTAGGTGCAGTTTTCACACGACCAAGACACAGGCTCGTGTTCTAGGCCGTGTAGCACACACGGTTGAGACACACACCCGTGTCTCTGCCTGTGTGCTCAATTTTGAGCATTCTATTTCTTAAAATTAGGGTGCAGGGGACACACCCGTGTCTCTGCCCGTGTGCTCAATTTTAAGCATTCTATTTCTCAAAATTAAGGTGCAGGGGACACACGGCCTAACTACGCGACTATGTTATAAGGCCGTATGTCACACACGGTCTAGACACACGCCCGTGTGGACAAAATAATGTCATTTCCTAGCTTTATTTGTCACCCAAATTTACCATTTTCCTGCACTAAAACATACCAAACACATTCCAACCATTTCTAAACATTCAAGTTAAGCAATTTCCATAATTCTTCATGGCATACCAATACATGCATACATGTTCACAATCTTACCTTGATTCAATCCATATGTTAGACATAATTTGATCAACTACTTAACATATATTTAACTACCATAACATGACATTACAAGTATATCAAAACAACCATTACTAGCCATTCCAATGGCTAGATTACAAGTATCATTATCAAGCCATTAATGGTCAAGTTATCCTATACATGCCATTATACCAAAATGATTTTATTATGTATACCCAAAATAACTAGTTAATAGTGTGACAATGCTCCAATGATCTTCCAACCTTCGCGAGCTTCTGAGCACTATAAAATAGGGGAAAAATAAAACAGAATAAGCATTACATACTTAGTAAGTTCGTATAATCGGAAACTAAACTTACTTGTAGCACCCCTAACCCGTATTCGTCGCCGAAATAGGATTACGAGGCATTACCAATCAATATACATCATTCACATGCATAACGTATTCATTTATGCATTCATATATAAAACTCAGTCAAATCATTCACATTGTCCCTTATAAGGCTTTACAAGATCCTATAACATACTTATAAGAGGTTCGAAACTAAACCGATAACATTTGCAAACTTTGAGAAACATAGAAAATTTTCAAACATTTAAGGGTCACACGCCCTGTGAACAGGCCGTGTGCCTCACACGGCTACCAAACATGCCCGTGTCACAGGTCATATGAAAACAGGGCATACAAACTGACTTGCACCTCACGGCCAAGGACACGCCTGTTTGTTATGGCCGTGGAAAAATTAGAGAGGTTACTAACTTGGCCATGCGCCCATATGCCAGCCCGTGTATCACACAAGGCCAATAGACATGCCCGTGTGTCTAGGTCGTTTCAAAACTGTAGGGTATACTGACTTAATTCGAAAGGGTACCCCAGGGGACACACGGCCGTATAACATGACTGTGTGTCGCACACGGCTGAGACACACATCCGTGTCTCTACCCGTGTGGACAAAAATAGGCCAATTGTAAAGCCAATTTGCCACCCTGCTCTCAAGCACGCAAAGTAACCAAATTTGGTACCATTTCATCACATATATAAGCATTCAAAACATGCAATTTCCTACACAAATCATGCCAACTATCCACAACCATTTCAATTACTCAATTTCATATTCAAAACATACCAAATCATTGTACCAAAATCATCAAACTTAAATAACTTCTAAATGCATTTTTAATACCTTTCCATCAACTAGATCATGCTTCTCAAACATATCAATTCATCATCCTCAAATCATGCTAAAATATACCAAATTACAAGTAATAATACCACAACATATGACTATCGAAAAGAGCATCCATACAACCATTCCAAACAAGCCAACACTTAGAGCATTATATACATCACATATATCATTTATCAAACATATAATTCAAGCCAACTTAAATGACCATATTCCAACATTTACAAGCCAAATCTCATGGCTATAATCACAATTCAAAACATACCAAGATGACACTAGTCTATACATGCCATATACCATATATACAAAGCTTCAAAAGTACCAACAAGATGACCGATAGTGTGATGACGTTTCCCGATGATCCTCGAGTCTGAGCTAGCTTCGATAAT
The DNA here is from genome assembly GCF_025698485.1 of Gossypium arboreum. Lineage (NCBI taxonomy): Eukaryota > Viridiplantae > Streptophyta > Magnoliopsida > Malvales > Malvaceae > Gossypium > Gossypium arboreum. The sequence continues at coordinate 25,240,346 of NC_069074.1, read as the reverse complement.
TTATAAACATAGAAAGAACACACGAAGTAAGCTTTAAAAGCTTAGTAAGCCATATACAAATAAGCTATCATATGAATCTTTGCATATCAATTCAAATATGCTAAACTTAACTAATCACACACAAGTTCACAAACTTTTCACATTGAACACATATTCAATATCATAATTAAATTTGTCATTTACTTCACATTTCAATGTAACACCCCTCACCCATATCCAACTTCGGGACAGGGTTGAGGCGTTACCAGACTTAAACATTCACAAACATACAAAACTGGGCTACCAAATTTCGCCCAAAATTAAAACTTTTCAAACACATGCATATTATCCCTTATATAGGCCTTCGAAGCCTATAACATACATCGGGGTGGTTAGCGACTAAACCGTGAACTTTTGAAAGTCTTTGGGCAACTTAACAATTTTCTAGCTTTGAAGAGTCACACGCCCGTGTGGGTTTGGCCGTATGGTCGCACACGTCCGTGTGGCTTGGGACACGCCCGTGTCCTCAGCCAGTGTAACTCTCTATTTATGACGTCAGCAACCGTTTAAGGGCACACGGCCAAGGCACACACCCGTGGCCAGAGGCCATGTCCTCCACACGGCTGAGACATACGGTCATGTCTCTACCAGTGTGGTCAAGACTTAGGCTAATTTCCAAGCCTTTTTGTCATCTTTACATACACACACATACACGATTTCATTGGCATTCATCATGTACATATGGCATATACTTCTCATACATAGTGAACAAGCATAATCACATAACCACGTCACAAGACATTAACACATATCATAGATACATAGGCTTACAAGCCAAAATCCTTATAAGCCATATCTCATGGCTATAAACAACAAATACCTTTGGCTTATCACAACAATAGTCATCATAGAAAAACTAAGTCCCTATACATGCCACTCATTTGAAAACATTTAACATACACATATCAATACTCCACGGATAATGGCTCGATAGTATGATGCTGCCTCCGACGATCTCCAACCCCGAGCTGACTTGAAAAAACTAAAAGAAATGGAAATGAGGAAGTAAGCTTTACGCTTAGTAAGCTTTACGCTTAGTAAGCTCGCATGAAAATAATAAGCAATGCGATAACATGCTATTTTCATTATTTATTTATTTATTCAAATTCCAGCTAAGTTATTTTCCCGAGTCACAGTCATTAAATTATTTATATCCGGAGCTACGGAACTCCAAATTAAGATCCATTAATTTTCCAAAAAACTAGACTCATATCTATTCTTATCATAAAATTTTCAGAATTTTTGGTCTAGCTAATAAGTATAGTTTATTATTCAAAGTCTCCCCTATTTTGCTGTTTGACAGCTTCGACCTTTCTTCACTAAAATTTATTTATCTCATAGTACGAGACTCGGATAATGTTTCGTGTCTTTCTCCTTAAATTATACTAATTAAAGATTTCAGTCATATAAGTTTTAACTCATAATTATTTTTTTACAATTTCTAGTGATTTTCCAAAGTTGAGACAAGGGAGTCTGGAATCACTCCGACTCTATCTTACAAAAATTCAAATATTTCATGATACAAAATTCTTTTGCTTTCATAGTTTCCTTTATGTGAAACTAGACTCATTAAGCTTTAATCTCATATTTTATTAAGCTTCTAACTTAATTTTCACTATTTTTAGTGGAATTTCAAATTCGAACCAATGCTGCTATCCAAATCTGTTTTGGTACAATATAATGATCACTATCATAAGATCGTTTCCAACTATCATGAACTTACCATTTCATGGATCCCTTACTCATTTTTTTTTCACAATGGAGCTCAATATAAAAGTTATTATTTCTCATGGGCACACTTAGTCATACATTCCAAGTATAGGATAATTCCCTATCACATGCACTCAATCATCAAATTAGTCACATGACAATTCACCATGTAAATTTGTCTTAGAAGAGCTCATCATTTATCATTTCATTGATATTCATCATATTAATCCCATTGAGTTTCTAGGAAATTCCGATGGATTATCCATTTACTGTCAATTCATAAGAATGATCATTTCATGTATGCACTCCCGCGAACCTCACATCTTACGGCGCGATTACCAGTCCAGGCTAAATCCCCCATATCGTAAACTCATAAGGTGATGTCGGGATTACCAGTCCAGGCTAAATCCCTTATTGCGACAAACACCCTTACTGAGTTCGAATTTGAATTGCCAGTCCAGGCTAAATTCAGACCCTAATCAGATTACTCGTCCAGGCTATATCCAATGCACATATATTCTTCAGGAGGTTCGATCATCCAAAGGAACACTCGTCCGGGCTAGATCCTTTTCATAATTGAGATAAACGGATTACCCGTCCGAGCTAAATCCTTTCTGCAACACATGCAGGATCTCAATTCGCTTGTAAATCATGGTTTATCAATCGAATTCCCTTTTTAACCTCAACCGAGACATTTTTCGACAAATAATTTTCAAAGATGCATTTCATGTAATTTCATGCCATCAATAAATGAACTTATCATGCACTCATAAATCATATAATTAGGCATGTTAGAAGTTTACTTTAAGTTATCCAAACTTACTTGTCGAAATCTCGTCAAGTACAACAGTGTAGCAATTCATACAACCCAGGTAATAGTAATTTAACACTCAATTCATGTAACAATAATTTGCCATTCAATTTCACATGACACAACAAGCATTACATTTTTCCATATCATACACACCACCCATCAACTTCTAATAAACATATTAAATCATACAATTTATATCATATCAATAGAGAATTACTATTCATGCATGGTATTGCATTATTATTAACACACGAACTTACATCGATCCAGAAACAGTAATTTACCATTTTAGTCCATAACCTTGTATTTTCCCGATTTAAGCTCGAATTTCGATTTCCTTGATCTATAATATCACATTTAGCCTACTAATTAGTCACATTATTCATACGGGTTCAAAAATCATATTTTTACAAATTTTCATTTTGACTCCTAAATTTTGCATATTTACACTTTTACCCCAAGGCTCGGAAATTAAACTTCATCCTATTTTCTTATATTTTATGACATGATGATCATTTTTCCCTTCTATGGCAACATCAAATTCTCACTCTAACATGTACTTATGAATATTAGGTATTTTTACCGATTATGTCATTTTACTCGTTTTCACGTAAAATCGCTTAACAAAAGTTGTTTAACACAATTTCAAGCTTCATATTCTACCATTAAACATCAAAGTACATGCATATCATTCATGGGTAAATTTTAAAACACAACCCCTAGCTTAAATAAATGGTAGAAATAGCTAGAACATGTTACCGAGACTTCAAAAATGTAAAGAACATTAAAAACGGGGCTCGAGATCACTTACAAATGAGCTTGGAAAGCTTGAAAACCCTAGCCATGGTGTTTTTCATGAGACATTCGGCCATGAGGAAGAAGATGGGCAAATTTGGCTTATTTTGGCATTTTTAATTCATTTAATTACCAACTTACTAAAATGCCCTTAATGAAAAACTTTTAAAAACCTATCAACCATGTCCATTTTTGTCCACAAACTTCAAAATGGTCTAATTACCATTTAAGGACCTTTAATTTAAAAACTCATAACAATTAGATACTACTAATATGTAGAACTCAACTTTTGCACTTTTTACAATTTAGTCCTTTTGACCAAATTGAGTGCCCAAACGTCGAAATTTTCGAACGAAAATTTCACAAAATTATTTTGTGAAATCATAGACCATAAAAATATAATAAAAATGAAATTTTCCTCATCAGATTTGTGATCCCGAAACCATTGTTTCGATTAGGCCTAAAATTAGGATGTTACACTCAATACTCGTATGAATCTTGTACATACCTGAGTCACTTAGCTCATTCACTATTCTTTCTCAACTTGACTTTGCCTGTTGAACCATTCGGAATCATTAAGGATACTTGAAAACCACATAAGCTCGTACAATGCCATATCCCAGATATGGTCTTACATGTTATCACATATCGATGCCACTGTCCCAAATAGGGTCTTATACGAAATCGATTAACGACGCCAATGTCTCAGACATGGTCTTACACGTAATCACAATACAATGCCAATGTCCCAAACATGGTCTTACATGTAATCACATCTCGATAACATCTGTATCCTATACTATTCTTAAAGTTCTTACGAGACTTTCGGATATCGTAACTTTGTCAATTCTCGCTTGTAATTGCTCGTTCAATATTCATTGCAATTCAATCATAATAAAACATATATAATTCAATGTACAGACGTTTATTTGCATAACTGGATCGACTATTCAATAACTTTCGTTTTCCCCCAATCTAAATCCAATTTCTTTAGTTCTTAATCTATATACATTCAAAATTAACTCTTTTATTCATCAACACATTCAATTTAGTCCAAAAACACATATTTAGGCATTTTTGCACTTTAGCCCCTAAAGTTATACATTTATTCAATTTAGCCCATATTTCACAAAAACACAAATTATACAAAATTTAATATTACCCATGCTTAGCTGAATTCTCTGTAGGTCCCTAATAGTCCATATTTTCATTTATTTCACACTTTGACCCTCTCAGTTTACACTTTTCACAATTTAATCCCAATTTGACATTTTTGTCAAAAATCACTTTACAAAACATTAAAATTTCTCGAAAATTATTCATATTTCACCATCAAACAATCAAAAACTCAATCAATGGCATTTTACAAAATCACCAAAAAATTCAAAAATTAGAACATGGGTTAGCTAGTACTCAAAGCAACAATCACAAAAACGTAGAAATCATCAAAAACTGAACAAATTTCATACCTTAATCAAGATGAACAATGGCTGGATGGTTGAAAGCTAAAAACCCTATTTCTTTTGCTGATTTTTGGTTGTAAAAGATCAACAATAAGATGATTTTATGTTTTATTTTATTAAAACATATATTAATTACTAATTTACTAATTTGACATTGGTTTAAAACATTAATAAACATCAAATACATGCCAGTTTATGTCGAATTACACTATCAATAGTCTAATATCAACTTAAGGACCTTTCATTTAATAAGCCTTAACAATTAAACTGTAATGCCCCTAACCCGAATCCGTCACCAGAATAGAGTTACGGAGCATTACCAAAGTTACAAATTTATTTAACAGACATTTTATTTCATTTAGCATTCATATTTGGGACCAATCAAAATCAAACATATTGCCCCCTAAACATACTTATTTTCCTTGTATCAACGTATCAAAGATAATCACATATTTACATGTCATGATAAATATTATTCTCTTATCGTTTCTTCATAAACATAAATTAGTTAATTCATTATATCAATATTTCATGTACCATAAACTCGTATTTCCTTATATCACATAATTAGGTTATACGAACTTATCTGGCTAAAGTGCAAAAATACCAAGATTTAGGGGCATTTTGGTAATTTTCTATTTTCCTCAATTTTTCAACCAATCTTAATCTAAATTAATAATTTCATTCAATTTATTAATTTAGACAATAAAATAATTAATTTCACTCAATTTGGTCATTTTTGATATTTTTAAAAAATTACCCCTAAAGTTTTACTTTTATTCAATTTAGTCCCTGAGCCTAAAACATGCAAATTAGCCACTTTAATGTAACCCATGCTAACTAAATATTCATATATATTTTCCTCCTCCTCCTCTCCATTCCACATCCTTACTGTATATATAATTCCACTATTTTCTCATATGTTCATATCAAGTTGTCCACTTGAGTCATAGTAACTAAATTATTTATATATTGAGCTACAGAATTCTAAATTAAGAACCGCTTGATGTTTCTGAAACTAGACTCAAATATATTTCTACCATAAAACTTTTCAAAATTTATAATTTAGCCAATAAGTACAGTAAAATCTTCAAACTTACCCCTATTCTGCTGTTTAATAGCTTCGACCTTTCCTTACTAAAAATTAATTATATTTTAGTACAGAATTTGGATGATGTTTCTTTTTGTTTCTCTTGAACATAGACTCATTAAGGATTTAAAAAAATATAAATTTAAGACCCTAATTATTTTTCTCCAATTTTTTTATGATTTTACAAAGTCAAAACAGAGGAACCCAAAAAATATTCTGACCTTGTCTCATAAAATTTATTATATTTCACAATTTACAATTCCATTGCTTACACCGTTTCTTCTATGACAAACTAGACTCAATAAAAGTTAATTTAATATTTTATTCAACCTCTAATTCTATTTCCAAAATTTTTTGTGATTTTTCAAAGTTTAACTACTGCTGCTGTCCAAAACTATTTTAGTGCAACATATTGATTTCTAAGTTTATAACCCCCTTATTTCCATTCTCTACAATATTTCCCATCATTTTTTCTAATTTCCCTTCACTAATATATCAAGAACATAGAACCTTATATAAGAAAACTCTACCTTAACATTATTTTCATGCTTTTGATATTATCTTACATGAGAAACTTTACTTAAAATATATTGAAGTCTTAAAGTTCTTACCTTGTCCTATTGATTTCAATCTTTAACTTAATTTTTCTCTCTCTTCCAGCTTCTATTTCTTGAATCTAACTTGATATTCTAACTCCCCTTAGTCTACTTAACTTTTTACTCTCTTGGTAGCTATGGAAATTCTTTTGATTTCTAGGTGAAAATGGTGAATTTTTTGTGGAATTACTAAATTGTAAAGAAAGCAAAACTTTCTTTCTTCTCTTCTCTTCTAACGTGAAATGCATGGAAATATTATGGATGATGTATGTGTGTGTGTGTTTTTTTCCACACACATATATATATACTAAATAAAATAATAAAATAATCATAAATATCTTATTAAAATATTAATAAAATAATATTTATCTAATTAATTAATTTAAAATATCAACATAATCATTACATTCTAGAATTCTCTCTCTTACTAATTGTCCATTTTGCCCTTCATAATATTTTAAAATTTCATCATTGAGTCATCACTTAATTTGAGAAAATTACGATTTAGTCTCTCATAATTCTTCACCTATTCGATTTGGTCCTAATTCATCCATTTTCCTTAGTTTCTAGATTATTTCACCCCTAAAATATTTACACTATTGGTCCTTTAACTTTTTCATATTTATACTTTAACCCTTCAAATTTTGAGTATTTACTATTGGATAACAAAACTTTTCTCACTTTTACAATTTAGTCATTTCTTGAATTAATAATGTAATATATCATAATGTACTTCCCAGTGTTGACATAATAAAATTTCCCTTTTTGTCACTTTATTTCCTTACTTAACTATATCAAGGATAATATCTTACTTTCTTACTGTAGTAATTTTCGGGGTATTATATAATTACTTTTAACTTATAGCCTGCTACTTTTGCATTTTACGTGATTTAGTCCTTTTATCAAATTAAGCTATTAAACGATAAAATTAGCTTACGAAGTTTTCACACATATATATTCACATGCTATAAACACCAAAAATAATATTAAAATAATTTTACAACCTCGAATATATGGTTTCAAAACCACTGTTCTGATTTAGCTAAAACCGAGTTGTTACATTACCAATCCCGTTTATTAAATTTAAGCATACAATAACATGTTTTCCATCCATTTGGCAAAATTGCCTAAACACATGCATCCAATCAAACATGTTAGTCACAAAGTTTACATATACATCAAGTAAGAATAGATGAGCTCATCATGCAATACTCTTTCAAGGTATTATTTTTTCATCTCATAATTCTCATACCATGTCAAGAGTTTTATGTCTGTTGAATCATTGAAATTCTGATGGATGCTCAAGAAGTACAATCGAGGTGTATGGTTCCATAATCCATCAATTCTTATTCAAGGGTACCCATTAGGGTACTTAACTAAGGAACACACTCTCGAGCCACATACCGTATAACAGGATTACTGGTCTAGGCTAAATCCTTTATATAACGTATGCTCAAAAGAGCTCAATTAGGATTACCAGTCCAGGCTAAACCCTAATCATAACGTATGCTTGAGAGGTACTATATCAGAATTACCCGTCCGGGCTAAATCCTTTCTATAACAAGGTCAATAGGACTAATCGTCCGAGCTAAATCCCGTCCGTAACAAATGCAGGACCTTATTCGTTTCGAGAAAGCGTATACATTCATCAGAATTCAATATTCAATAGGAGCTTAACCCTTCACCATATCAATCATGTATTAAATTTCTCATTATAGCATTCAAGTAATGTACATCAATTTAAGTCACATTCCATACAACACAACATTCAATTAAACATATTTACATGCCCAATTAAGTTACTGAACTTACCTTGACAATTGTTCGTGTAAGTAATCTACTAATCCGAAATATTTTCTTTTCCTCGATCTAACCTCAAATTTGTGTTGTCCGGATCTATATAAATAGTTTTAATCATCAATTTCACATATTTCATATTTATTTGGACTCAATTTACATCCTAGGAAAATTTACCATTTTGCCCCTAACTTTTCCATAAATTCCAATTTCGTCCCTAGGCTCGAAAAATGAAACTTGTGCAATTTACTCCTTATTCCAAGCCTAACCAAAATCCCATTACAAAATTTATAGCACATGTATTCATAAAAATTTAGAGTTTTTCTTCAACTTCACAAGTTTACATTTTAGTCCCTAAATCATGTTTTCATCAAAAATCACTTTGTAAAAGTTGTTTATCTATCAACAACCTTTCATTTTCTACCATAAATTTCTAATTTTCAGCTTATACACCCATGACCCATTTTCCATGTAACACCCCCTAACCCCAAACCATCGCCGAAATAAGGTTACGGAGCATTACCGGACCTATCGGACAATTTACATAAAATACCTATGTTCAAGCCATCTAAACACATTTAAATATGCTCAAAACTTGCTAAATTTAGACATTTTATATATTATCCAATACTCAATTCCAATCACTTATCATATATTATCAATATGATTCAAATTCATACTAAATTAGTCAAGTCCTATTATATACCATTACCAAGCTTAATTCTACTTATTTCATCAATACATTAACAATCCAAAATGACACATACATAAAACATCCTAGGTACATGCCATTTCCAACTATTAACACGCTTTACCTTATTGAATTCGGGATCGGCCTGGGATGCCGATTCAACGATTTAGCTTTAATTTAACCTGCGCATAGAAACATCCGTACGCTGAGTATGAACTCAGTGGTATTTCTATAATTCGTATAGTTAGTAAAATGAAAATATAACAAACACTTAAAAATCATATGTCATATACAATTGTATAATTATTCAATTCATAGATAAGCCATTTATAACTCATTTGATTTTATCATCTATTAACCTAATTAGCTTTCGAAAATAAATTCACAATCATTTAAATAATAATATTTTCCATTCATATGTCTCATTTATACTTCTGTTCACAATTCAAAATCAGTAAATAATTTTCAGTATAGATCAATTTTTCAGTTTCATTCAAGTAACATTCAATCATTCAATAACAATTAGTTGTTCAATAATATTCAGTCACTCTTTAATAGTTAGTTATTCACTAACTATAAATTATTCAGTAATAATCAATTATTCAGTAACAAATTTTTTACGCAGTAGCAATCAGTGATCCAATAACAGTCAGTTATTCAGTAGCAGTCCATTATTCAGTACCTTTATTTACCCCTATTAACATGACTCGGACTCAGACGGATACACGTATCTAACCCACACACTGGGATAGCATACAGTGTTTCATCGACCGGAGCCGGAATACACCGTAATGGTAACAGTAACAGTAATAGTAGCGGTATACAGAATACCTCATTGGAACAAATCTAGAACAGTAACAGTAAGGTGACACTTATAGTGTCTCATCGCACAAAGTCGGAATATTCCTGAACACTTCCAATCCTATGGCATGCCAACTATATCTGACTAAGCCCGATACTATTAATAGGGTTTCTAATTCATTTTCCAGTTTCCAATCATTACACAGCTTAACAATCATATATATTCATAATTCGATATAATTCATTTCACTTTTTCAATAAGACGTATTCAGTTTTCACAATAATCACATATATCCATATTAATTCAATAAATTTAACACATACCTAATCAATCCATTTCAATTATAAAACACAATATTTCTCATCTCAATTATTATCATAATATTCAATCAAAATTCAACAATTCATAAATAATTTCACTTTTCAATTCTAACCGATATCTATTCTAATTTAAATATTCATCTCAAAGCACTTTCTATACATATTAAGTAATAAACTCAATAATTAAATATTAAGTTCGGATTATAGAAATACAAACCGTAATTTTGGGCTAACCTAAATCGACTTTGACTTTTTCCTTGCTTAGTCGAGATTTCGATACAATGTTAGCTATGAAAATTAAAACAATTAAAATTCATCAATATACAATTTCATTTTATTTATTCCAATTTCAACTCAATATTTACATAACTTCTAATTTAATCACAATTCAAACTAACTTGTTTTCTTAACAATTTATTCTCTATTTTTCACTCAAAACCAAATTTCAACTCTCTAATTTCTCCATAAATCCCTAATTTCGAATTTCTTTGAATTTAGCCCCTAAAGTATAAAGCTTATGAATTACTTTACAATTCAATCCTTATTTCACTTCTAAATTGAATTTCAATCAATTTAATCCCTAATTCATCATTTTATTCAACATGAACCATATTTAGAAATCTAATAACTTTCAAAATATCAACTTAATTTCATCAAAACCTTATTCCAAAACTTCTAAAACATCAAAATTAAGTAAAAGGGCTAAATTGACTTACCTATTAAACTTCCACACCTTCAAGCCCAATTCCCCCCTTTTCTTTTCTTTCTCCTTTCTTTCTTTCCTTCCCCTGCTTTTCGTTTGCCTATTCTGTTTCTTTTCTTTTTCTTTCTTTATTTACTATATATATAATATAATATAATATAATAATAACAGTAAAATATCTATATTAAAAATCTATTTAATAACAAATATTTATTTAACACTTGTAAGTATATATATTATTACACTTATACTAAATCATTTTTATACACTTATCTTTCTTTTATTTATTTTATTTATTTCATATAAAATCTATTTACCTAAATAAAAAGTAATTAAATAAAATATTTTACAATTGGACAAATATATGTATTACGCTTGTATATTTTATTTACCATACATTTATCTTTATTTAATTTATTTCATAATATAATATCAATTTAATAATAACAATAACATTAATATTTACTTAAATAATAAATAAATACATACATATATTACATTAATTTTTTACATATATATTTTATTTTATCACACACTTGTCATAATTTAATTTATTTATCATATAAATATCTTATAATATAATTATAATAAATTAATTTAATATCATTTATTACTAATAAAAATATATATTTTATAATTAAAATCTAAGTAAAAATTTTTACTTTATATGCCGCCTCACTTATGCTAAATGGCATAATTACCATTTTGGTCCTCTTTATTTTCTTTTAATCTATAATTAAACTTTCACACTTTATTCAATTTAATCTTTTTATCCAATTATTCTTAATTAAGCTAAAACTCTAATTAACCACTCAATTAACTTTTTAAATATTTTTGATAAATATTTACGGATCTGTTTTTCAGTAACGGAGACTCGAAAATACACTTTTCTGATAACCGTAAAATTTGGGTCATTACATTCCATACTTTGATAACTTTTCAAATTAATCCCCCAAATAGATAGTTTAAGCTATCCCAGTTTCAAAAATATTAAAATTACTAAAAATGGGATAAGGGAACTTACCCAATTAGGCCATGAAAGTTTCTTCTCTCTCTCCTAGGGTTTCCATGTATTTTAGGTTGAAGAAGATGAGAAAATAAGATGATATTTTCTTTTCATCTTTTAATTAATTACTTATTTTTTAAATTCCAATTTAGTCATTGCCCTTTTTCTAAATTTCTATGGATGAGTCACCAAAAATCTACATACTTTTCTTTAATGGTCTAATTGCCATATAAGGACCTTTAATTTTGAATTCCATAGCTACTTAATCCTTATAGCTACTAGAATTCAACTTTATCATTTTATGTGATTTAATCCTTCTCGTAATTAAATACTTAATCGATAAAATTTTAGTATCAAAATTTTCACACGACATGTCTATCATAAATAGTTTTAATGATATTATTATAATCTAAAATTTAAGTATATGATAATAAATATTTATTAATTGACATTAATATACAATTTCTATAAAATAATAAATATAATTAGTCAAATATATTCGTATAATTTATAAATATTTCAATTCCTTTTAAATTCACTTATAAATTGTTAGTAATTAACAAAATTAATTCATATTAGTATACAATAGTAATTTGTATAACTATTCACTAATTTAATCTGTAATCTACATATATATTCAATCTATTCATTCATTAGCCAAATAATTCACCTTATTTAATCTTATTTAACCATATTCACAAATTAAAAAAAGTCCAGAATATCCTAATTAAATTTCACTCAATTTAGTCAAAACAAATTTAAGTTCATCTAATTTAAATAATTACAATTTATCCAATAATTTAATTAAGCATTAGTTACATCATAATATAAATGTTAATCACTAATCCTATAATGACAATCTATAAATACCCCATCACATTAATTTCTATTCAAATACATTTTCAACATCTTAATAAATCATCAATTTGAACTCGGAAATGTACTAATTCATACTTCATTCTTTAGCAATTCAACTCCAATTTTCCATAATTTCAATCATTATATTCATTCACTATTTCTCAAATCAGTATACTATATCTTCTAATATTCTATATATTTATAAAATTCATCATACTTAAATAATTCATACTATCACTAACTATTCACATTAAAATTCATTAAACAATCATCTAAGAATATATACAGGTATTTCGATCAGATCTAACACTAATTTACTAACTCCTTATCTCAATTCATTTTTCATATCAAATTTGTAATATTATTCATATTAATTTCAATTTAATCTATCATTACAATCAATAATCAATTATTAATTAATTACTATTAAATTCAATTTAATCACTGAATATCAAACCAAATCTCAATTAATTTTAACATATTTTATCAACAATATTTAATCACTATCTCATAGCTATTAAAGTTTCATACTCATCAATCTAATAATTATTCATTCAAACTCGATCAAATCCTATTACTTTAATAGATTAACATTCGACTTAGGGTACATAACATAACCAATTAACTTAATTGTTAACAAATGCTTCTATTCATAGCCAACATTCTCACTTTACATAAATCATAATCTATAAATATTCAATTCATGACTTATATGAATATCATAAATCTCTAATTCATAACTTATACCTCACAATTTTTCAATATATTCAATTTTCAACTTTAATTTCAACAATTCTTCATTACACATACTTACAATTTGAATTCTTCAATTAAATTCAATATCAATCAACTAATATTTAACTTCTGTATTAATATTCTTATTCATCAATATATTCTCCATTATTTTATTCAATTTTAATTTAAATTCAAATAATCATTACTATCAACATTATTATTCAACATTCATATTAAATCATGCTTAAATTTACTGAAATAACCAATTATTTCATTCATTAACATTCAAATTCTATAAATTGTGATTTCATCTTTCATTACATCTGTTCCACAGTTTTCAATTATTACTAAATTTCATTAGATAAATTCATTTTTACATAAACATACTTTAGTTCATTAAACCATTCCATTTAACTTTAAATTATCTATTCATTCCTGAATTTTATTTCAACTAGCTCACTGATTATTATTATTATTTACTCATATTATCAGCTATCTGCATTTACTAACTACCTTAAATATAATTATCAATATCGGAACTTTATTGAATCATGACTCCAAAATATCTACTTAATTTCACTCAATTTTTTATTACTTTAACTTTCAATTTAAAGAAATCATGTCACTATTCAACTTCACTTAATTCAAATCTTTCTTTCTTATTACCGATTTCATCTATATTTATTCTACATTATTAAATAAAATTTTACTAACATAAATTGTATTTTAAATTTATCAATTGTCTTAAAATACTGCAAAATGCTTATTTCCATGTTATTCAATTTAAGCTAAATTACTTCATTACTTATTCCTTAATTTATTAAATTATCTAATTCAAATTTAAATCATCTTAATTAAACTTTTCATTATCTCTAAATATTTTAAGCTTAATACATCATTTAATACATTCCAATAAACTTTCTCTTGAAATTTAAATTCAGTTTCTTTTCTCTGCCCTTTATTTATTAATCTCATTCTCTATTTCTATTGTTCCAAATTTCATAAACTTCAATATATCATAATTACTTAATATAAAAAATAAATAATCCAAATCTTCTTCATTTCCTATTTCTTTCAATCTTATAATTTTTTCCTCTTATTTATAACATATTCACTTCATTTATATTCTTTATTACTTTATTTATTTCTAATCTCAACTAATTTCTTACTTAATTCATCATGACTGTTTATTTTAATTAAGCATGTTATACTTTACATTACCAAATGACTCAAATCTAACATTATGAATAAACGTTTCACTATTCTTACAATTTAACTACTGACTGAACAGCTTAAAGAAAGTCATAAAGCGTCAATTTCTTATTCACTTAATCTTAGATCCCAGCTGCTCAGACACGCAAACAAAGTTCCCATTGAGTCTTATGACCGAATTTCTGAATTGATATTACTAAGCAAATCGCTTAACACTTTCGATTAAACTGCATCGATTCTCTTACAATCTCTGGGTTCAAGCTTACAATCGGATCCGGCGGTTATGACCAGTGATATAATTAGTCTTTGACACCTGCTTTAGAGGTTTCATTTCTCCGTTATTCGGAAGCTTATACAGAAAACCTTGAAAGTTTTTAAGAGTTTTTCAAAGTCGTTATAGTCATAACTTATTAAAATCTAGTATGCTTAACCTTTTTATGACTCACAAATTGATTCAAGTATATTAATTTTACACATCTGAATGGTTAAAATAGTTTAATCTGAATATGATTGCTTAAGTAATTAGTTAATTAATCAATCAAAAGGCATCACCTAATAACTTGGAAGACGAAAATTTCTAGATCAAGGATTAGAGTTGAAATATATCGACTAGATTCACTGATAAAAGTTCCATTGAATTTTGAGCAATTAAGCAAATGTTATAACGAAAATGTTTAATATAATGAAAAAAATCAACAAAGTGTAATTTATATTATAAATAAAGGAGCTTATTTAATGCTGAGATGACTAAATTAATGAAAATAACAAGTAAATTGGGTAGCAGATTATAGTTATCATAATTAACTTAAGCTATAAAAGTTAAAAAACTCTTATTCAATAATAGATAACATAAATAGTAGAAAAATAAAATTCAGCTTGCGAAGCAAATAATTAGATCTCCTAAGGTATTTAACATTTAATAATCGTCTATTATTTTTTAGTATATTATAAATAATATTGATTTGATGATTGATTGAAAAAGCAAATCATAAACAAATTTTGGTAGGATTTCTATTAGAGTTTAATGCTTTGAATGACAAATTAAATTAGTTGAGCTTTGTTGAAATTTAGTTTATAATTAAATTAATTTGAGATTTATAATGATCTTTAAGTTAATAAATAAAGAAAAAATTATTATTTAGATAATTGAAGGACAATTCTAATCCGATTTAGTTGATAATTATGTTTAGTGAGATTATATAATTAAATATGCTAATAATATTTGATGTAAATCAATGAATGTAATGAGAAAGTCATTAATTAAATGAGTGGTATTTAATTCGACTAGTTGTCTCGTTGCATATAGTTATTTGAGAGTCTATTATATACACTAAAATTTATGAAAATAAGTTCGTATGATGGTATAATCATCTGATTCTAATTTAGTAAGATGTTTAATTACATACATAAATAAGATCTGAATAAAAATCTTTGATCGATAATTGGATATTAAAATTTGTGCTTATTACATTAGATATGATCGTAATTAATTGGTCAATATATTCCATAAAAGATTATATTAAACTAATTCAAGTTAATACTTCATAACTATAGTCGATGATAGAACTATAACCTAAATGAGAATCTAAGAATAATATATGATATAAACCAAATTACTAAGACGGTTGAAATTGGTTCAATTTATAGTACAGTTCTATTAAATATACTCATAATTTCCAAGTATCGCATTATACATAATCATTATTTCAGTAACAATGATAATACAATTCTGAAACTACGATTAAGATTCAATTGAACATTTTAAGTTATATGTGATATATGTAAATTAATTCAATGTTGTCATAGACTTAAGTACTGATTACATAAGTTAAGTTTTAGTTATGATTAATATGGTGAATTAAATTTATAATTAGTAATTAAATTCAATTCATAGTCTTCATAATTAATGAATAACATGATATTAGTCTTATTTACAATAGATTTAGATATATCATTTATGTAAAATAATTGCAAACAATGAAAGTAAATTATTAAATTATGTACTTATCATTGAAATAATATGATTCAAGTATTTAATCATTGGTAAGTATTAGGAATAAGTAATATTAATGTATCATTAAAGTATTAATTATTATATTATGATCATACTAGTTGACAATAAGATGGAATAGAAATGTTGATTCTAATGAAATATTGATTATGAGTACATCAAGTGAATTATGTTCAGTATGTATAAGTTCATACTATTAATTATGCATTAGATAAATATTATGAATTTGAATATATTATTGAATAAATGCTTGAAGTGAATGAATGTTATTACTAATTTGATAATATAATCTATAGAATTATCAATTGGTATAGATTAGATAGATTTGAATGACAATGATTAAGACTATTAGAAATTAATAACGTAATGCATGATATTACTAAATTCCTAAAATATAGATGTAGTGTAATGGAGCTTTTGGATAACTATTGATTAATCATAAATTAATGATTAATTAATAAATATACATACGATTATTAAATATTGAACTTAATATAATATTTCAATAATTATTAGTGATTAGTAGTAAATATATTAATGAAAAATGAATAATTGAACTGAAATTGAAAAGCTAATATGGATTCTTCATATGTATACCGATTGCATGATTCATTATTTTTGGCAAAAAAATTAAAATTATACAAAGGATCTTAAAGCAGCACAAGATATTTGTTTTCTTCGTTTGAAAATGTTTTTGCATGGAGCTGAGCTCACATGTTCTTAAAGCAGGCTTTTGGTGTCCATTCATTTACAGTCTCTAGAGATCCAGAAAGTTAATTGTGTTCAGTGCAGGGCATAGTATTTTGCTATTTAAATGTCACTGTGCATGCATGGACTAATGCAAAAGGGGTTTTCTTCGGTTTGGGATGCTCGGCTGCTGCATTAATGCGATGTGTTGAATCTCCAAGTTCGTCTAAAGTCTTGAACATGGATGAATGCGGTGAGTTTAAATCTCGGAATTCTTCAATGTCTTGAACATGGATACGAGTCTTTGGCCTGTAATTATGCATAGCAGGCCTTTGGTATTAGGAGATGTTAATGTTCCTTAGTTATCAACTGTGTTTAGTGGAGGGCATTGTATTTTGCTATCTGTTTGTTATTTACCTTTGAGGAGCCATGTTTTGTTAAGTGCATGGACAGGGCAGAGAGGTTCACTGCAGTTTTCGACTGCCACATTCAAGGCCTGAGTTGAATCGAAGTCTCCAACATGGAGTCCAGTCTCTGGTGAAACACAGCAGACCTGTTCAGGCGAGCTTCTGTACAATTTGCGATAGATTTGGGTGGAGGTTTTTGTACATTGGATTTTCCATCATTGACATTGTACTGCACCTTTTCAATCTATATGGATGGCCATATTAAACAATTCATTTATCAAAATTTTCTTTGTTGATTTCATCTTCCATCAGATTTCAACAAATGAAGACAATTACATTGTTTGAATTCGAAATTTAACAACGAAGAAGTAATAAAGTAACGAATTGGATTGCTACATATACTAAAACAGGATGTTGTCTTAACTACAGGATGTTTTGCAATGAAGAATGCAGTTTTGATTAAAAAAAATTAAAACAACATTTAATTTTTAAATTTAACAATTTTTTAAATTTAGTCTTTACACTTTTTTAGTTCACATTAGTTCCGGAATTTGATAATTTTTTTTTTAATTTGATCTTTGAATTCGAATTTTGTTCAAAAGTGATGATGTGATATTCCGATAATGTGCGTCATTATCACCTAAAAATTAAAAAAAATTATATAAAATCTAATAAATAACACTATCTCAGCGTTTCACTCCTTTCAAATTTTTTTTCAAAATTAAATTTTTAGTTTTTTAGGAAAAAATCTGGGTTCTAGAATCGAGCTGCAAAATAAAAACTTGGGTTTCATCTTTATAGTTGAAAAACTCAATTTCCGGTAAAAATCTAATTTAAAAAAAATAAAATTAATCTTTAAAAAGTAAATTAGTGACTAAAATGGAAATTGAGTGACTAAAATAAGTGACCAAAACAAAAACTTATTAAGTTAGGTGAGTAAAATGAAAATAGTTGTTACCGACAATGCCCAATTCGTAAAATTTGTTTTTTCGGTAAGAATGAAAATTTATGATAGTTGGGTGACCAACTGCGCAATTTATCAAAAAACCCTAGAAAAAGAAGAACGAGGAAATGAAAATGCAATTCCGTGGTGATGACGTGTCTGTTATTTATTGAGTCCCTATGCTAAACGCCAACAAAGAGTGCGCCGTCCCAAACTGGAACTCAGAATCAGAAAGCAATTTACTTTAGAAAAATAAAGGAAGCAGAGAGCAAAACGAAAATCACCATAAAGCAATAAACATTCGAGCTCGTTATATCCGAAAACAAAACGGAGGAGTAAACTTAGGGTTTCGAAGATTTTGAAGCAGCGATCGGGAGCCAATGGAGAGTGCATTAGCAAACGCCTCGGCGATCGTAGACCAGAGGCAAAAAATCGAACAATACAAACACATTCTATCAACGGTTTTATCATCAAATGATATCCTTCAAGCCAAGAAATTTATCGACCATAGTAATTAAAATTCCCTACCTTTTGCATAATTCATGGGGTTTTTTTTAATAGTTTTACTTATTTTTATTGGTGATTAAATTTCTTTTAGTGTTATCGGATGATGTTCCATTGGTGGTATCAAGGCAGCTTTTACAAACGTTCACACAAGAATTGGGGAGATTGGAGGCAGAGTTAAAAAAGGAAATTACTCATTACATCCTTGATCAGATTCAGCCTCGTGTAGTTTCATTCGAAGAACAGGTTCGTTTTGAATTTGATTGATAGCAGCTTATAGAAAGCTACAGGGAAAATTTGTACCGTTTGCAAGTTCCTTTGTACCTTTACATACCGCATTGCTAAAACTTTGCTCTGATGAAATAGTTGGGTTTAAAACTCTACTGAATTCCTTAATTATATTTCTTCCTTTACTATTTTAGTTAAATTTTGTTTGCAAAACATAACCTGTTTAAGGAATATGCATGGTTGTTTAAGGAAAGCTGTTTATTTTGTATGAGTTATGGATAGGTATTGATTATCCGAGAGAAACTTGCCGAGTTGTATGAGTCGGAGCAGCAGTGGTCAAAGGCAGCGCAGATGCTAAGTGGGATTGATTTAGACTCTGGAATGAGGTCTGAGAGTACAATTCTGTTTTCCGTTTCTGAAGATGGCTGCAGCGGGATATATTCTTTCTTTCAATTGACGGTAATTTTATGTTTGTGATATGGCTATCAGGATCATTGATGACACATTCAGATTGTCGAAATGTGTTCAAATTGCTCGTCTATATCTTGAGGTATTGATTACTATTATTTATCCATATTGCTTTTGTTGAATGCTAGCATGATTTAGGCAAGTTTGGTTGTGTTAGAATGTCATGGAGAAATGTGGTTACTTATTCTATCGCTGACATGTGAAATCAATTTCAAAATATGATTAAAATCATTGCTTGAATACTTTACAGGATGATGATGCTGTTAACGCAGAAGCTTTTATTAATAAAGCTTCATTTTTGGTTAGCAACAGTCAGCATGAAGTATTAATTTTACAGTACAAGGTATATGACATAGTTTTAGACCAATTATGTAATGTTAGAGCTGGAAGTCCAGTAATTTGTTAATTTACTTTTTTTGCACCCCCTCTTTTCAGGTCTGTTACGCTAGGATTTTGGATTTAAAGAGGAAGTTCTTGGAAGCAGCACTCCGATACTATGACATATCTCAAATTGAGAAGCGACAAATAGGAGATGAGTATGTAATTCGAAGTTAATTTTGTTCCTTTAAAAGATTTTCTTCTATATCCATTTAAGATCACTCACTATTGACATACACAAAAGCACCTTCACTTACAACCATTATGCTTTGCACCATGTAGAATTATCTATTTGCTTGTATCACATTTCCCCATTTCTGAATTTTTGGTTATGTTTGAGGATTTATGGTACAAATATTATCAATGTTCACCTCATGCAGAACAATTGATGAGGATGCACTGGAGCAAGCTCTATCTGCTGCTGTAACATGTACAATATTAGCTGCCGCAGGTCCTCAACGCTCTCGTGTTCTTGCCACCCTTTACAAGGTAAACACTTTCTCTTGATGTAATGTAATATGATAAGTTTGTTTGTAATTTGTTCTAATCATGTTAATGGTTTGGGACTTGTTTCAGGATGAACGGTGCTCCAAGCTGAAGATTTATCCGATATTACAAAAGGTTCTTTCTCTCTTTCTCATGATTCCAGGCACACTTCCTCACATGCATCTCCTCCACATGCACTAGTCTTGTTGTCCGTTTCTATGGCCTTAAAGTCCATTCTGATGGGGATTTATATGAAATTAACAGGTTTATTTGGAGAGAATATTAAGAAAACCTGAAATTGATGCATTTTCTGAAGAACTGAAACCACATCAGGTTATAAAAGTTTTCAACTGTCGTAAATGTTTGCATTTACAATAAAAGTAAATTTCTCCAAGATTAACCTTTTGTTTTCCAACAGAAAGCACTGCTTCCTGATAATTATACTGTGCTGGACCGTGCCATAATAGAGCATAATCTTCTGAGTGCTAGCAAACTGTACACAAATATACGGTTAGAAATGTAACACTAGATTTTCATCTTATCTTATTTTACTATTACATTTGAAAACTTTTTTAATGAAATTCTTGCTTTGTTTGTTATAGTTTTGATGAGTTGGGTACTTTGCTGGGCATTCCTCCTCATAAGGTGCGATTTACTCATGGCATCCTTTTTCTACATTCAAGCAACAATAACATACTATTGAAAAAAAAAAAGCAACCTTTAAAGCTACTTGTTTTTCTTGTTTTTTATTTTCTGGTCGTTTCTTTCTCCATGAACCTCAGAGATTGTGGTTAAGACGGGAAAATATTGGTTTCTATTTCTTTACAGGCTGAGAAGATAGCCTCAAGAATGATTTGTGAAGATAGAATGAGGGGATCAATCGACCAGGTTTCAATTTCTCAGCGCATGATTTTGTTTCATTCCTTCTTTAATGGAGTTCTCAGGAGCTATGTAAATAAAAAATAATCTTATGCATCAGGTGGAAGCTGTTATACATTTTGAAGATGACACTGAAGAACTCCAACAATGGGATCAACAGGTAGTTTATTCTTAATACAGACTTATTATTGGCCAATCAACACCCCCCCTTTCTTTGCAAGGTCTCGGTTTATCTTTGGCTTTATGTTTCTGCAGATAGTTGGTGTGTGTCAAGCTCTTAACGATATACTTGATAGCATGGCCAAGAAGGGCATGGAAGTTCCCATCTAATCCTGACCAGTCGATGCACTGTTCGAGAACAAAGAAACTTAGAAGAGAATTTGCCTTCAGCCATTTCGCCCAGATGCATAAAAGAACACTGTTCAACCATTCTTATATATTGCATATTTTAGTTCTCGAGATTTAGTTTTGTAACTGCAATATTGTCTATTAGGCAGGAAGATATGGGATTCTGGATCAAATTTAAAATCCAGTAATTATTTCTTTTAATTTTTTCAGTTGTTTATTAGGAAAGGTGTTTCATTAATCAGTTATGATATGCCTAAATCAATCCGAGGTTTACCACAAATGTGTTTAATATCCTTAAAATTAGTTGCAGAAGACAGAACTCTTTCTTTGATTCGATGAAGATGAGGTTAGAATTGTTTAACTCATAAATCTTCGGATTATACAGTCGGATTCTCCCTAATCTTAGGATTTGATTCCAGAAAAAACAAAACATGGAACATTGGATACAAGGGCCCTTAATTTTTCTTTTTAAACAGCCTGAAGGTCCAGCAATGGCCACCTTTGTTTTCTGCTTTCATGAAGCATTGCAAAGCTCAAATTCTATGGCAACATCTTAAAGGGTTACTATATCAGAAGATACAAAAAATATGACATTTATGAACAATTTCTTTAAAAAAAAATACTCATGTCTAACATATTTTCGGACATGTCTGACTCTCCAAGTATATGGATAAAACAGAAAAAAATAAAAATTGAACATATCCATTCAGACTCTACATCCGACATTTACCCCTGTCTGTGAGTAAATAATTATATACGTCGAGTGTATTGTAAAGCTAAGTATTTAACAAGCTAGTTCTCTCTTGTCAGTTCTCAGCGTACCTTAAGCAACTAACTTGCTTCGCTTTGGACTTCAAGCTTCACTTTCACATGCCGAAACCAAATTGCTTCTATAACTAAAGAATCTTTCTGTGCATCTATCTCTCTAGTTTAAAGACCAGCTTATTCGATCTTTAAAGGGAAAACAATGTCTAACAAATACCGAGATCTTGCCAGGAGGGAGACCTGAAATTCATTATCGATAAACGACAGTACTACAAGTTTGGTACAGTGAACAGTACACAACAGATCATTCCCTGCGCAGGTAATCAGTCCATTGAGATGGTACTATCGGAGCGGCCTACAGTAAGCTGTTTCTCCAAATTTTATATGATTCTAAATGCAAATGGATAAAGATTACAACAAATCACATTTCCAATTCCCAAGTAGTCTCAGCAATAAATTTAGGGTCCTTAGATTCTTCAGCCAGGTTGACGGATGCTGACATCTGGAAAGAAAAGAAAATGATCATGGTTAGAAATTATCTCAGACAACCATTAAAAGTATTTCATCACAAGTTGTTAGAACTACGATGTTATCATTTCAACAAATTCATGGAAATCTTGGAAAAAATTGGACATACACAGGTCTGACAGTAAAATCCAAGTCCTAGTAATATAGCTTTACCCTTTTTCATCTTTATTGTTACATTACATGCAGTCAAATTTCATTTTGAAGTTGCCTCTCAAGCAAAGAAAGCAAACATGGTTGGAACCTCGTCTCTCATCACCACAAAGGATACTCTCATAGAACTCGAGAAAGGCTGGTCCACTCTACAATACATCCACTCCTTACAGTATACCACATTCGACCATCTACAATCCTCTTAGTCCGAGAAAACTAATTTGTTCAAGTGGTCAAGCATAGAGATGGTATCGCCATTTGTAGGCCTCCCAACAAACCACTAATGCAAATGCCTTAAAGAAACATGATATAACCCTTTTCTTAAACAAAAAAGAAATAATACGCAAATCCAAGAAAGACCTGAGCAAATGACATCAAGCAATTGAAACCTTGCTTTGCTTCAAGCTCTTGTCAACATTTTAAGCTTCCAGCAGTGAGTTGCAATGACCACATTCGACATCCTTGGGAACCACACCAGGCAGCCGTAGAAAAACAGGTTCTTGCAGAAAATGCCAACTTCTTACGCTTCCATTTACTTGAGTTTTCGTTGTTGCACTCATCTTGAATCTTTGTTGCTCTGACTCGCCTTTTTTTCTTGAAGTACCCATGTCTTAACATATATCCGAACATGGATATGACATGAGCATACGATCCGCTATAGACCCTCCAAAATAGATGGTGATCTTGGGAAAAAAATGAACATACTTATGTCTGGCACACAACTGAGTTCAAATATAATAGTCTTGAATGTCCATCCTCAAGTGACATGCTAGTTCTCTTCATCACCGCTCAATTCATTCCTAAAAATCTCTGTAGCTATATTGTAGTAAAACGGGAAAATGGAGTATATGACCAGTTATCCTAGGAAAACTTCATTTAGTTATGCCCTCTGAAACTATGATTTCGCAACCCAGTCAATCATTTTAGTATATTTTTAAAATATAAATGGCAGATTTAAACACTGTATTAAGCAATGAAACACTCAAAAATTAAATTAAAACACGTCAAAGAAACAATGATCTAAGCTAGTTTTGGTTACCTTAAAAGTCCCATTAAACACATGATTTCTCAACCACTCCAAAGCCAAATTCTTGCTCCATGTATGATAAGTCGCCTTAAAAACATTATCGTATAATCTCCTCGAAATTGCGAAACCCCATACATTCTTCCCCAAATCATAGCAAGGCTCCAATGTCGTAACACCTCCATGCAAGTAACTATACTTGAGCTTACAGTTCCTCGTACCAATCATGTAAGAAGCCGACACCTGGCTACCGGAATCGAACACCAGAGCCCCGTCGACCACCGTCCGTTTGTCCTCTCTCTTGCGACCGTAACTTAGCTTCAATGGATTCTTCGTAAACCTAAATGTGTTCATTAACTGAAACCCAAAATCCCACCGCAAAAAAGAATGCGAAAAGTTGAATAAATTAACCAAGTCCATGATTTATTGAAAAAGTATCTTTAAAGGAAAAATTCTTTTTCAATTTAAGCTTGCCTTTTGGGGGACGTAACGGTAGAAACCGGGTTTTTTAATGGCAAAAGTTAAACCGTTCAAGCTGGGACCGTTGACAATCCTGGCGTCAGTCATGGAGGCGCGTAGTTTGACATCGCCAGCGTTGACGGCTGCATAATCGGCGGCAGTGCTCTTGCAGTTTGCGTGTCTTCCTCTCAGAGACGCATTCATTTCTTCGGAAGATGCAAGGATCCGACAAAACAGGGAATGGTTGGCGGAAATGTCGAGATCTTTATTTATTTATTTTTACCGATAATTTTGCAACTTAACGGCCCCGGTCTTTCTTGGGCTTCCCGGTGGGCTTTACGATGATGATTGAATATTGGATCTTGATGGGTCAAAAGCCCGTTATGCAAACACTTTTTTCTTTAATTATCAGCCGGGTTATGTTTTATACAATTATTGCATTTGTATAATTTTAATATTATAATTACATTAAAAATATGATATATTTTATGAGGGAGTTCAATAATGGAAATGGAGCATATTTTATAGTTAATGGTTTATTTTATTGAAAATATCTTTAATGAGGGATTAATTATAACTATTGACGATAGACACTTTGATCTCGACAAAAAAAAAAAACTACTTTTTATAAAAATGGTATACTTAAATAAATTTTGATACGGGTATATTAACGTTAATCATTTTAATCTTTTTCCTTTTAAATTCTTCTTGATTTTTATAATAGGCTTGTTCATCATATATTAAATAGTTCATGATTCTATTAGTATACATTTAAGTTTAAGTTTATTTGTATTTTAAGCTAATTCGATGACTTGTTATTGTATTGAAGTTGATATAAATTAATAATAATTAAATTAGATTAATAAGTGGATGGGTGCAATGGTAAGATATATTATATTTTTTATAAAAAATGTAAGTTTAAATATTAAAAATAATATTGTTGAGAGGAGTAGCCACGAACCCTAAACATGAATCACTAACGATGAGGTTTGTAAGTGAAAAAGAATTTGATGAAATAATCCCTAAAAATTTTAAAAGAAAAGCAAAGAAGAATGAAACAACATAACATATGTTATTCAATGCATGTTGCTTAGTTTCATATTATGAGCACAAAAAGTAGTTCTGTAACGCCCCCTAACCCTATACCGTCATCGGAACAGGATTACGAGACATTACCAGTCAGTACAGTCCAATTTCGGTCATTAATTAAAATAAATATTTACACACATCCTAGTTTTAAGATGTCGTCCCTTTAATGGGCCCTCGCGGTCCAATATGAACAGTAAATTCAATTCGGGACTAATTTAGAATCACTACGAATTTTTAGTAAATTTCAAATTCATACTACATACCGTTGCCAACCATAATTTACTCATTTCATGAGTATATCTACAACCTAAATGACTCTCATAAAACGTCCTAGGTACATGCCATTACCAATAATTAACACACTTTACCTTAATGAATTCGGGATCGAACTGGGATGCTGATTCAACGTTCTATCTTTACTAAACCTGCGCACGGAAACAAACCGTACGCTGAGTATGGTATACTCAGTGGTATTTCCATAATCCGAACACTTAATAATATAACAATTAAACTTAAAATCACAATAACAATTTTAAGTATTCATTTATTTGTTTTATAGATAAAATTTCAATTACTTACCATATAAATTCTATACAAGTCATATAACAAACACAATAACATATTTGTTCAATTCTTTTCATTTACTTACCGTATAAATTCTATACAATATATTCACAATTCACTTGTTTTCACACTTTACTTCTTAACAATATACCATTTTAATTCATTCTATCATCAATCATCATCCATTTGAACTTCACTCATTTCATGAACCTTTTGGTTCATGTTTTCAATCTCATATCTCAATTTCAATTCTCAATTCAATTTCTCATTTCATTCCAATAGCTCAATCAATCAAATTCACTCGACTTATCTTTTCACTTATTTACCCCTATTAACAAGACTCGGACCTTGGCGGATACACGGATCCAACCAAACACACCAATATGGCACCCAAGTGCCTCATCGGATAGTTCGAAGCAATATTTGACACCCAGTGTCTCATCGGCCTAGCCAAGTAAAGTTGATACCCAAGACCTCATCGAATCTATCCGAAGAAATATAGTGACACCAGGTGTCTCATCGACTCGAGGTCGAAGAATCCTGAACACTTCCAATCCTATGGCATGCCAACTATATCCGACTCAGCCCGATACCTGTTAATAGGGTATTCAATTCACTTTAAATTTTTTAATCAATACACATTTTAATTAATCACATAAATTCATAATTCAATACAATTCAATTCACTTTTCAATAACAAATATCCAAATATCACAAATCTCATATTTAAAATTTTCAAACAATTTATATTTCAATTCAATTCAAATAATCAATATATATTCAATATTCAATATATATATCTATATATATACGCCTAATTCAATCAATATAAATTCAATAAATTCATCACATACTATATCAATCCATTTCATTTGCAAAACACAATAATTCTTACTTCAAAACACTTAATATACATATTAAGAAATAAATTCAACAATTAAGTATTAGGTTCGGATTATAGAAATACAAACCGTAATTTTCGAGCTAACTCCCGTTGACTTTGTCTTGTCCTTTCTTAGCCAAGATTTCTGGTACCACATTGACTACGAAATTAATACAATTCATAATCATTAATACATTACTAATTCATATCTTGATTTATAGAATTCTAAATTAAGATCCGCTAATTTTTCCTGAAACTAGACTCACAAATTTTCTTACAATAAAATTTTCAGAATTTTTGGTTTAGCCATTAAGTACAGTTTATTCTTTAAATTCACCCCTATTCTGCTATCTGACAGTTTCGTCCCTTCTTCACTAAAAATTAATTATCTCACAGTACAGAACTCGGATAACATTCTTGTTGATTTGTAATGAAAATAGACTCATTAGGGATTCTAAACATATAACTTTAAGCCTCTAATTATTTTTATTCAATTTTTGGTGATTTTCCAAAGTTAGAACAGGGGAACCCGAATTCATTCTGACCTTATCTCACAAAATTCATTATATCTCATAATTTACAATTCAATTGCTTATATCGTTTCTTCTATAAGAAACTAGCCTCAATAATATTTAATTTCATATTTTATTCATCCTCTAATTCAATTTATACAATTTTTGGTGATTTTTCAAACTTAAACTACTGCTGCTGTTCAAAATAGTCTTAGTACAAAATGTTGATTTACTTTAATTTCAATTTAATTCTAACTAAATTCACTTACTTTTCTATCTTAATTCATACTTTATTTCTATTAAAATTTCATCCATACTCTCATTTAAATATTAAATTTCCAGCATACTTTCCTAATTTTAAAATTTCATCAATTTAGTCCCTACAACATAAAACTTATAACTTACTTTACAATTTGATCCTATTATCAATTCTAGCTTGAAATTTACTCAATTAAACCCTTAATTCACTATTCTATTCAACATGAACTATACTTGAAAATCTATAAACTCTCAAAATATCAACTTAATTTCATCAAAGTCTTGTTCCAAAGCTTCTAAAACATCAAAATTTAAGAAGAAATGACTTAATTGACTTACCAAATTAAACTTTGAGCATTGAAACCCAAATTTTCCTTTTTCTTTTTCTTTCTTTCTTTCTCCCTGTTTCTTCTCTATTTCGTTTGCTTTCATTCTGTTTCTTATGTTTCTTTACTTATTTATATAATATAATATATAATATAATATACTATAATATAATAATAATTTAATATATATTTTAACACATAAAAATCTCAGGATTTTTATGTTTATGCCGCCTCACTTAAGACAAATGGCATAATTGCCATTTTGGTCCTCTTCATTTTCTTTTAATCTACAATTCAACTTTCATTCTTTATTCAATTTAGTCATTTTTCCTAATTACTCTTAATTAAACTAAATTTACTTAATTAAACTCTAATTAACCACTCAATTGACTTTGTAAATATTTTTAATAAATATTTACGAATTCATTTTTCAAAAACGGATACCCAAAAATACACTTTTTCGGTAACGATAAAATTCGAGTCGTTACAAGTTCTTCACTCCTCACCATCTTCAATTTAATTAATACTAAGCGAGCGAGCTAGGCTTATTTCTCACAGAACAATGCTTCCCAAATCTCAGTGAAAGCCTCCACTATGATTCCATGATATTCCTTCGAATTCAGTGAAAGAAAACGCTGCAAAAGCTGCTCCAGATCTTTCGCTTCAAACATCTGTTTCTCCATTATCATCTCCAGCATCGACCTCTTGAAGTCTTCATATGGATCTTCCGATTTCTTCACCACCACTACGCTCTCCGCCACCTTCTCTTCCGCCGTCCTCGGCGATTCTATTGAACCTCTCCATGGTGGATTTTTATTCTCTGTTGACAATCCTTTGTGTTTCTTTGACCTTAATCTCTTCATCTTCTTCATGTTCCTGATTTTGATTTCCATGGGAGAGTCTTCGTCATCAGCCATTGATTGATCCAACTCAAAAGATGAATCATCAGAGAAGCTTCTCGAATTTGAAATTAGGGTTTCAGTCTCCTCACCTAATTCGCTACTGAAACTGAAGCATCCACTGTCAGTTGACGAAACAGTCGCCATTTTCGCCTTCTTCTTTTCCTTCCTATTGGCCTTGTATTTCCCATTGCTCTTACCAGAAACCGACGCTTCATAAGTTCTCCATTGAAGCTTAGAATTATGAGCTTTGGCCATTACCTGCAATTGAGTTGACTCAAAGCTAACATCTGGAGTGGTTGAATATCGACTTCTGCATGATCTTGCTGCTCGGCACCCGCAGTCGACTGAAGCTACCTTGGGTGACAAATGGCGTTTGACGAAAGAGTAGTCCGGAGTCGACGGCGGCGGCGCAGGGAAGCTCAGGTCCGAATATCCAACGTCAGATGCTTTAGGATTCACCGTAGATAGGAACGAAACAGAAGTCTCCGGCAACTTGGAAGGTTTCTTTGACCGACAGAATTGAAAATATGGTATAATACAAGAAAATTTAAGCTTGAAACAACGTTTAGCCATTAGAAGTTTGCTTACGAAGTCGTCAAAATTTCAGGGTCGAAGAGGGTTATATAATCGAAGAAAGGGCCGGCTATAAATTATTAAACTGACCAAATCCAAGAGATGATTATCAAGTTTATGTAAATTTTATACACTCTGAAAGCTAAGAGGTAATATAAAGTTTATAGTTTATATACACTCTGAAAGCTACGTAAGATGCTTTAGTGAAAAGTTGTGTTCGAAAACGTCTTGAATATTAGGTGAGCAGTCAGTGTATGAAAATCATCTCACTTCCTAAAATTCTACCTTAAGCCGTATCCGACACATTAACAAATTATAATTATATCACACTAAAATTAAACAAATAAATAATTACTCCTACCACCTGTATCATATATACATTTTTATTCCACAGCTGCAAGCAAAATAGTTAAGTTTATATTTGTTGTATTTACTTTTAATGGTAAGATCCGTCCCAACACCCAAACAACAAAGGTGGAGTTTTCTCAGGGTGATGAGTTATGGGAGGTGGACGCTTTAATTTCTAGATGCATGGCCTTATGACTGTTGAAAGAATTCAATGCGAGGCTAAAATCAACATATAAAGAGCAGCAGCATCTTTTTGGTGATCAAAGTTAGACTTGTTAACGTTAAAAAAGAAAAAAAGAAAAAAAGAGCTTATTATATAAAAAAAAAAAGCTTTTGATCCAATGTGGCACGAGACAAATATCGAAAAATTCAAGGAGCTTTTGGTGTGAATAAATTATAAGTTATGAGTTTAAGTGTAAATAGTAAAAGTTTTAAAAAAACATCTCATCCATTTCTTCTTAACATAGTTAGAATGAAAAAGAAAATGGGAGAGAAGAAAGAGCTTTTGGACTTTGAAGCAAGATTTGGCTTTTAGGCATCTCTCTTTAGGGTTTCGATTTGTTCGGATACATTTGAAGTTATGTTGATTTTGATTTGAGAGTTTTATTATTAATAAATAAATAATTTTGAGTTGTTAGAATAACTGTTCGATGTGAAAATTATCAAGTCATTAATTAAATTTATAGTATGAAGGATGAATTTTAATCTGACACTAAATGATTTTATGTATTAAGATAATCGAAATTTCAAAATGTGCTACTTGATACTGAAAATCCAAAAATTTAGGTATGATAATGTAGGTTAGTAAATTTGTGGCCTTTGATAATTGCATCTCCGATTTCTATAATTTCTGTATTAGACTTTTAATTAGCCACTATACATTTCATGCGGAAAATAATGATTTTATTTAATAATTAAATCATCCTAATCTCTAATTATCTTACAATAAAATATTTAGTGATTGTAGTAACCATAAATAATAAACAAAGATAACATTAAAACATTGGGTAGCGTGGTTGGGTCTTTTACCCAAAAGCAAATACATTTAAGCAGCGCGGCATCGTAGTTCTTGGATCTCAATACTCAGTTACCCATAAAATGAAGAAAAAACAAAAGTTCCGTTGCGAGAATCGAACTCTGGTCTCCCGGGTGAAAGCCAGACATCCTAACCGCTGGACAACAACGGGCTTGGAAATTCAAGTTTGAAATGTTTTTATAAATATATGTATAATTTAAAACGTCAAAAATTGTTATCACAAAATTGTTTGGTCGAAAAATTGAGTTTAATACTTTATCTAACAAAATCTACGCATTTTGGAAGCTTTATTCGTCCTTTTAATTAATGGATCTATAGAATGAATATTATATGATGAAACTCAGATCATCAGAAAGTTGTACAAAGGTACATTTTGAGGGTCCATGGGTGGTATTTGTATTAGGCTTCTATGTTCTTAGTGTAGTGATTTTATCATATATGCTTGTAATTTTCAGAACAAATTGGTTAATAAAATTTCATAATTAAATTATTATATTTTGTACCATGTCTTCAC
The DNA here is from genome assembly GCF_025698485.1 of Gossypium arboreum. NCBI lineage: Eukaryota > Viridiplantae > Streptophyta > Magnoliopsida > Malvales > Malvaceae > Gossypium > Gossypium arboreum. The sequence continues at coordinate 25,208,445 of NC_069074.1, read as the reverse complement.
TAGTTTTTGCAAAAAAAACAAATATTAACACATAGTCACTGATTACCTACAGTTTAATTAATATTAAGTTGCATCATCGGGTCAAATTATTATGCGGGAAGACAACTTATATTAGTAAGTAATTGATTCAAGAGACTATTATATTGTCTATTAAGTCTAATTAGAGAGATATATTGTCTTAATTATTACAGCGGATGACTCATAGAAAGATAGACATATGTGTGATTGTATATATCGCAATACATCGGACAAGACCCAAGTTGAATTAATTTTGAATTCATTTATGGATAAATTCACTTCTGACATTCATAGTGTAGTTTACCTCAATCCCGAGTTAGTGACTAACAATATGTATGTTACTCATATACTTTGATATATTGAAAGCCTCAACTCAACTGATGTGAGAGTTGGAAGTTAGTATGTTGAGTATACAACTTAAGTGTGACAAATTCATTTACAATAGTGGAATTCATAGTTCGATTAAAGAGTAATTATATCCTCTCACTAGCATTGCATGAATTATAGAAATGGAACATGGCCACTGGCCATTCGTCAGGGACAAATGATTGTTATTACTATTTGTTAGTAATAATCTTTTTCACCATAGAAAGATGCAATGGTGGTCATGAGATAAAATAGGATCATATTTGGTCAACGGATCTAATCTAAAAAATTAAGGATATCTTATGAGAGTAACACACGAATGACAAGATCATTGGAAAAGCGAAAATATAAATTGCTTTCGTAATAGTATATAGTGGGGAGTTCAATCTTGATACTTTTAGTGGATTAACTGTATGACTAAATAATGATGTAATTAATAAATGAATATTCGAAACGTAATTTTAAATCGTTTAAGCCTTAATTATATATATCCAATAAGTTCCTCTGCTAGTTTGATACAACCTTATATGAATTGTATTTAGAACTGATATGATGAACAAATGAAAACAACGAAAGAGAAATATATAGCATGTATTACTATTCATAGTAAATGCATTTTCTCGAATGGAACGAGAGACTAATTAGATATTAATTTAATTTATTTAAATTATTATTTAATTGATTGCAATCAAATAATTGAGTTTAAAGTGATAATTAGTAGCCAAAATAATTTTACAGAATAAGGGATTAAATTTATTTATTCATGAATTTTAATACAGTAAAGTCATTATGACATTGAAGAAATTAAAATTGGGTTGATAAAATAATTTAATTAAAAAAACAACATTTTGGGAATAGAAAACTAATTAGTGGGTTGGATAATTATATGACCTTATTTTAATTAAAACTGGATTGCGTATATAATTGTACCTAATACAAGAAATGATCTAATGAGCACATTAATAAAGTAGTGGACGACACACTTAGTGTTCCTAGTGTGGGTATGTTGCACACCACATAGCTATCCTCAAACCTTGAATTGCTTTGAGTATGAGCTCAAACAAATCGAATCAAGTGCTTAAAATGAAAAATTTTCTTAAACTTTTGGTGGGAAAGTTAATTCTATCTATAAACTAGAAACTATTAATAGTTTCCCAGAGAATAGAATTTATTCTTTAAAATCAATTGTTGCTAGTTTTCAACAGAATATCAATGCTCTCAAAGTTGTGTGTTAATAGACTCATAGTTCTTATTTATAGAGAAACGGTACAAAAGTACTATTTGAATAAGGTCTAATTAAATAATAATATTTTAATAGAAAACAAAAGTTCCACTTGAAGTAGAACAAGAGGGCAACAACATGCCCTAGAAAATACTAAGTTCTGTATTGAGTATAATTATATGTGTTATCCAAACTTTTGAGCCTATTTGGGCTTTTCATGCATCCATTAAGCCAAATGATTAATATTGATGCCATAGATGTGTTCTATGTTTCGTGTATGAAGTAAATATTTAAACTTGTACGTACATTTTAGATTATACATTATTTGTGATGTATTGTGTATCTCAATTTATTTTTAAGATTTGATAATGAATTGAGTTATGAGCTTATATGTGATCTGAATTTTGATTTAAAATTTATAAACAACGTTTGTGTGAATAATAGTTTAATCGGTAATACCTCATAACCCTAATCTGGGGACGGATACGGGTTAAGGGTGTTACACGGCCTATGCACACCTCTAGGTACGATTCTTGTTTTGGCTAATAAATCTTTGGTTAATGGAGTTCGTTTCATGTCTAGGGGAAGGTGGTGAGGTAGGAAATCATGCTTCAAAGGTTTGATTCGAGTTAGAGATCATTTTCGTTAGCGGTAAGTCAGTTTTGTGTGTTTGGGTATCGTTTTAGTCTCTTGGTGTGGTTGCTAATAGGTTGGAATACACTGTTTTTAGGTTCTAGAGGGTTCGTGTTTGCAATAGCGTTGAAATGATACCAGGTGTGTACCTGAAACGTAGAAAACGAGGTTTTAGTAAAAGTAAAAAAACTACACTGTCGACACCACATGGGTGTGTGGTCTCCCGTGTGGAAGGCCGTGTGTCGATGAAGGCATGGCCGTGCACAGCACACGACCGTATGGTGGCTTGAGTGTGGCCGTGTGGGTCACACGGGCATGGCCAAGTTGGGCGTGTAGGCCCACACGGGCATATGGACTTTAGGCCAGGCCGTGGCTGTGTGGGCCATACAGACAAAGGCCAATTTGTGTGTGTGGGCCACACGGGCAAACCACACTGGCATATAGGCCCATAATTCTGAAATTTTTTTTAGGGTCGCACGGGTCGCTCCAATCGACTGTGGGCCTACTGTAGAGTTGGTAAGGTCTATCTATACCCTAAATTGTATGTTAGAACATTCTGATAGACTGAACTGTGTAGGATACTAAATGTATGCCTGAATATATTAATGTATGTGTATTTGTTATCTGTATGAGGCATGTTGAGCATGTTATATTTGCATTTGATTTCTGTATTTGTTATTGGTGTGGGGACTTATATGTATGGAGGAAGTATCTAATAGGCGTTAATCGCCTAAAATCTGGCAGCTTGGCTGTATATATATATTCTGATATGTGTCTTAAAGGCACAATGTGGTATGTAGGGATGGGTGGGTGTTTTAAACCCCACATGGTGTGATAGGATAGTCGAAGATGGTGTGTAGAGGATGGGGGTAGGACTTATACATTTCTGTATCTGTAATATGAATCTGGATCTAACTCTGAATCTGGAACTGTATTTGCTATTGACTGTGTATTTAAATTTGTATGTTTGTATGCTTAATTCTGTGGGTTGTACACTGAGTTTACGTAAACTCACATATGTTTTCTGTTCTGTTTAGGTAATCTACAGACCTAGGCGAATCGATGCGGCAGAGTCTTACAATGACCACTAGTCTACGAATTGAATTAATTAAGGGTTTTGTTTATTTATTTTAAAGGCTGTTTTTTATTTTTGGGAGTTTTGTATTAATTGGACTCTCCGGACTGTTTTCTGAATTTTTGGGTTTTTGTACTTTGTTTAATATTTTATCTGGATGACAAAGCATTTTTCCTTAAAAACGACGGTTTACACAACAAAGGTTTTTCTAAAAATATGGACTAATTTCTTGAAATGCAACGTTTTCGTAAGCTTCCGCTATTAAATAGGATTTAAGACTAGTTAATTAATTGAATGAACGTTTTGACAATAGATTAAGGCAATTAGGAGTTTTTAAAACTGAAATGGTTTTAACAGGTAAGGTCCAATATCAAAACCCATTCAATGTGACATCTTCGGATTTGGCCATAATGTCTATGACGGGTTTAGGGTGTTACACATTTTGTTTGGTTTCGATTAGTCTGTGAACTATTTATATTACCTACTAATGTCAGTTGTCTTTTCGCATTATGATTTGACTACATAATGCAATTTAATATTAGTTAAAATTAGTTGATCAATGAATAAATATTTGCATACATTTTACTTTGCGTGCAAAAACAGTTGAGGCCAAATACGAATGTTATTAATCTCTAATTAAGTTTTATTTAAATCAATCTGTCTGAAAAATTACAAGTATAAATTGACAAGTATACTACATTGAGACATTAGTTCCTAACAGGTTAGACACAATAAGACTGTTATTAGCGTTAACAGCATAGAAAAATTGGAAAATGTTTCAACATGATGTTAAATCAATATTTTTGAACGGCTATCTTTAGTAGGTTATCTATATTGAACAACCTAAAGGTTTTGTGTGTTGGAGGATTGGGTTTGGAAAACATAGTGGAAAATAGGTTTAAAAGAAAACTAGAGTTCTAATTTTTTTTTTCAAAACAAGAATTTGGTTGTGTTATCTAAAGTAATAAACACTTAATCAAAATTCGTACTTTTTTATTCGTCTAGGATGAATGCTTCGATTGAGTGGTTTTCTCCGTTGTCCTCAAGCTCACATTTGTAAAGTGTGGGCTCGCTTCGAATCAATAATTTTTTTCACAAAATAACCAGTGGGGGTAATTTTGCAATTTTTTTAAACTTTTAGGGTTAAGTTGTAAATAAAAAATATCTCTCAAAATTTCCTAGAATAATTTCTTCAGATATTTTCCTCTCTATAACTTTTCTTGAATTCAAGTGTGTGAGAATAATGACTAGACTCTCTTTATATAAGGAGAATTTAGAGAGAGGTCAACAAGAATTAGAATTAATTACATAAATATTAATTTATAAAATATTATCTAGATAAATATTAAATTAAATTTAATATCTCATATTAATATCTAGACAAATATTAATTAAATTTAATATTGAATTCATTAAAACAATATTATCTTTGGAAAAGTTAATTTGAAATCAAGTTACCCAGTAGAGTCCCATTAGGAGTCTAATTTTTCCATTGCTTTACCATCGAAGAACTGCCACCGCTGACCGTCCACCAGCCATCAGATTCCATCTTCAGTGTGACTCCCCCGGCACCTTAAATCGTCATCATTTTGCTCGAATGGGCTTAGTTGGTTCAATTGTTATCGGTTTAGTCCAAGCTAATGACGGTCCAACCGGTCTGACCTAGCCACTGGTTGGACCATCGACCTAGTTTCATACATAGGGTCCGGTTCAACCAATTTTTGGGTTTTGGTCTCGGGTTTTAGTTCTCGAGTTCAATTTTTAATCTCGGGTCCAATTTTCAAGTTCAACCCATTAGGGCAATTATCTGACTCGAAAATTAATTTTTAAAAATATCACATTTATTTTAATTAATTTAATTTTACTTAATTAAAATTAATTTTTTTAAAAATCACTAAGATTTTCCAAATTAATCTTTTAAGAAGAATCTTTAATCAAATTTTCTAATTGAACAATTCACACTATCACCCATTTTAACTCCATGTTGAATAAATAGACTCGACTAAATTATTTCCAGAAGTCCTAGAATCTTCTTCTGATTCAAATGTAGTCTGACCGAGCTTCTGTTGAGCTAGTAGAGGGACCAATAGAACATATACAATTAGACTTGAGTAATTGCAATTATGTCTAGAAGCATTGTTCTGATAATTTACAATTTACTTAATCATGAAGTGAGTCCACAAGAAACACCATGATTGAAAACTCCTTATTATATATTCTATATGAAAGCAATTCATTGATCTGTTTTGTCCAATGACCTCGTCATGTATGTGTTACCTTCATATGATATCATTGATTCCGTTGAGTTAAATTCGTTCACTCAATGCAATCCTATTTTATCTCATTGTCACCATTGTGTCTTCTTAATGATTAATATGGTTATTGTCAACTAATGACTGTGATAAATTGCTCGTTAGAAAACAAGCAACCCATAGCCACGTTCCATTTTTATCAATCCACACAATGCCAATGAGAGGATATCGTTAACTCTTTAATCAAGCTATAAATTCCATTGTTGCTAGTAAAGTCATGTTATGCACAAGTCATGTACCCAATATACCGATTATCGGCTAGTTCATTTTTAGAGCATAAGACTCCACTTATATCAAAGCACATGATTTACATATGCACAGTCAGTGACTAACTCAGGATTTAGGTAAGTCGCACCATAAACGCTACAAGTGAATCAATCCGCAAACGGATTCAAAATTAATTCAACTTGTGTCCAATCCAATGTATCATTCTTCCAATTAATACATCTATGTCTCTGCCCGTTAAGTCAACTGGTCTGATAGCCAAGACTAGCCATCTCCCTAATTTGAATTGTAGATGACATAATAATCCTTCTATGTATTTGAATCGAATGCTCATTTTGATTCTTTTACGAGATTACAAACTTGTTTAAATTATCTATTCAAGTAAGTTATCTTTCTTGAAATATAAACGTTCTTATAGTGCCACGTATCATCAATTTGAACTTAAACAATCAATGAGCTAATATTTGCTTGTCATAATCTCACTATGTATGCAAATCATGAAACATAGAAACACAAAAGATATAATAGTGAAATGTGAAATTAACGTTATCTATTTATTCATTGTTCATACATAGAAAACAGTTACATGTTTACTACAATATGAGTATATTTCCCAACATTGTCGCTAAAGGGAATGAAGACAAAGTTTATCTACTAAAGAAGATCTGTATGGAATGAAACAAGCTCCAAGAGCTTGATATTCTAGAATTGATGATCATTTTGTTGAGTTTGGAATTCAAGAAGAGTCTTAGTGAGGCTACATTGTATGCCAAAACTACTGATAAAAAAGACTTATTGGTTGTCTCTCTGTATGTTGATGACTTATTAGTTACATGGAGCAGCTCTAAATTGGGGCAACAATTCAAAGATCAAATGATAAAGGTATTAGAAATGAAAATTTTGATGGAGATGTCCTATTTCCTTGGAATCGGGATTTCTAAATTCAAGCAAGGAATTTTCATTTCTCAACAAAACTATGCCAAGAAAGTGCTAAAAAATATTCAACATAAAGAATTGCAAAATTGTTAGCACTCTTGGATTAAAATGAGAAGCTTAACAAAGATGTTGGCTCCACCATAGTTGATGAAACCAATTATAGAAGGCTAATTGGTTGCTTATTGTATTTGATAGCAACTAGATCAAACATAATGTTTAATGTCAATCTTACTCCCAGATTTATGCATTATCTTAGAGAAGCTCGCCTCAGAATTGGAAAAAGAGTGTTGAGATACATTAAAAGGATAATTGATTTTGGTGTTTTATTCTAAAAGTTAGTTGAAGTGAAATTGTTGGGCTATATAGACAATTATTGGGTTGGATCCTGTGATGATATGAAAAGCACTTCAAGCGACTTATTTATGCTTGGTTTAGGTACATTTGCATGGTACTCTAAAAATAAAGAAATTATGACACAATCAACTGCAGAAGTAAAACTTATTGCAGTTGCAGTCACTGTAAATCAAGCAATTTAGTTGGGGAAATTGTTAAAAGATTTGGGCCTGACTCAAAATAAAATAGTAAAAATCAGGTGTGATAATCAATTAGTTGTGTCAATGGCAAAAATTCCAGTTTTCTATGGACAAACCAAGCACATTAAATCAAGTATCATTTTGTTCAAGAAGTTGAAACAGAAAATGAGTTAAGTTGATCCATTGCAACTTAGGGCTAGTTTGGCAATGTTTTTGAAAAGTGCTTTTGAAAAGTACTTTTGAAAAGTACTATGAAAAAGTACTTTGAAAAAGTACTTTTGAAAAGTTTGGTTTAAAATTTGAGTGTTTAGCATTCTTTGTCAAAAGTACTTTTGAGAAATAAAATGTCCATTTTAGACATGTTATTATCAAGTAACAAATATGCATTTAAATAATATTTAAATTAGTTAATATTATTATATTTTAGTAAGAATATAAAAATTATTATAACTTCTTGTTAATATTTTAATATATAAAATATAAATTTTAAATATTTTAAGCAATAAATATTAATTATTTATAAAATTTAATTAGAATATATAAACTATATTTTAAATATTTAAATATAACTATTAAATATTTGTAATTAGTATTTTAAAAATATTTTTATTTTTAATTAATGATTTTAACACATTTGTAATTAAGTACTAAGAAAAAAAGGAAAGTACTATGTTATTGGAAGGGTGAAAAAGTAATTAAGTATTAAAAGTGTTTTTGGAGAGGAAAAGCTAAAAATTTTAGCTTCTCCTTTTTAAAAACATTTCTAAAAACTAAAATTTCATTTCAAAACAAATTGTTTCAAGACAACTTTTCTTCCAAAAATGCTTTTGGAGACAGAAGTATTTTTAAAAAGTAATGTAAAACTGGCCCTTAGAAGACCAACTTGCAGAGATATTTTGACTAAAGTTTTACCGAAGGCAAAATTTAAAGCATTAAGGAGAAATTTTGGTGTATCCATTAAAAATAGAAAGGAGGAGTGTTGAAGATAATGTTATTTTTAATGTTTAAAATATTGTTAATATTGTTTTATTTTAATTAGATTTGTTGTTATATTTTAGTGACCAATCATTGGATAAGCTTTAGGATAAAAATGTTGACTAGGATTTAGATAAGTATTATATTTTGGATAAGAGCAATGATTGGTGGTTAAGAATTAGGATATAATTTAGATAAGAATTTGTAAACATGCTTGGTTAAGGCATTTCAAGTAAGAAAGAAAGAACAAAAAAAGTTTATTCTTGCATTTCTCTCTTTCTTTGAGTTTTCCTCTGAAAGTTCTTGTTGCTTCTTCTCTCCCTTCCAACATTATCTTACGAGGCAAAAACGAAAAGGAAAGAAGCACTAATTTGAAGAAAAAAAAAAAAGAAACTAAGAACTACCATCCATTGTACTATATATATGTTTTCAAATATTGATTTCTTGAATGAATTGAGTGTATGCTTGGTCCAATATGTATATATAAGAAACAGAAATTAAGCTCTAATTATTGTTAATCCATTTTCATACTGATGCTTCAAAATTGACTGTTCTTGTTGCTGAAATGCCGGAAGGATCAATCATAGTGAATAATTTAGGCACAGACATGCCCCCAGAGATAACAATTTCTGCAGCAAAAACACTTGAAATTATTAATAAAGGACGATTCGATTTTCATTTCGAGTTCAAGTTTAAGTTTGAGCTTGGATTTTGGTTTCATACCGATCCCCTCTCGAACGGATATATTAGGCCTCAAAATATCATTTGAACTAATGAGAAGGACATCACCAAGATACAAATGATTTGTGGGAACATAAACACAACAAAGTTCTTCTTCACCAATACCCTTTTGAAGAACAACTGTAGAAGTAATGAAACCAAACATATATTGCCCCTTACCAGGATGCCGAATGATTGCGACTTCTTTGAAAGCATTAGAATTCTGATCTGCAAGTCGATATATTTGGTGTCGCTTTCGAGTTAGTTCGGAAACTACGGACGACAAATATACAAAGAAAGACTTTACCTGGTGAGATTGCAGCACTTATTTGCTTTGAGGCACTATAAATATAGCTCACGAGCGGCATCTTCTTAATGAACAATTCGCCGAGAGTAAGAACCGAAGCCCCCACCCAAGATGACATGAAAATGCCTACTAAAAAGATAAATGTGATGGATGTAGCAAATCCTAGACCTGCATCATGTTTCCAAAGCAAAAATTATATAGCCTGACATCTGATAAAGGTTAGATTAATTTAACTTATAAGATCGGTCATGCCTTATGATGATTCAGATAAAATACAATGGCACTGCTTCTCGAGATTCCTTTAGATAATGAAGCATTGATTCTAGGTTAAGTTTCAAGAAGGACTCGGTCGAGTTTTATACATATACCATATACCAACATCAGTATGTTCAAATTTTCTATGTTTCTCTCTATATTTGAAAGGTCATATCTTTAAACCCATGCTCGAAAATGTATAGTATAGAATACAAGTACTTAAAAGAAAAATGAAGAAACGTAGCAACATGGAGGTGATGAACTCAATCAACAAATAAGTTAAAAATGATCCAAGGAAAGGAAGGAAATTTGCCTTACCAAAAATATTGATGCCTAGGTGATCATAGACTGGGGAGAAGAAACCATCAACGAGATGAATAAAACCCCAAGTAACATAGAATGTAATGGCCAGTGGAAAAAGTATGACACTGCAACAAAATATCACATTTCGTCACAAACAAAATTCAAAGAATCTCGATTATTTTTAACGTTTTATGATCTTGAATATCATTTTCAAGCTAATTAATGAACTCATGGATATGAACTAAATGCTCACTGATAACTTCGAATATGTACTGTAGCCTATGTTACTTTGGTGCGAGTGTCTGGTTTAGGTAATTGTATGTGTAGGATACGGAGTATGTTCAATTCTTTTTCCAAAATTTTCAGTGTATTTGAAGAATACTAAAAGATTCATATTCTTGCATGGGCTTGGACATGTTAAAAAATAAGAGTCAAATCAATGCTATATAGGAAGCCAAGAGAAGAGCAAAATGTACAAGGTTGAAGATGAAAAGGACTTACCACCCAGTCATAAACTTTTTCCATGCCCAGCTACGGATTACTTTTAAAAATGCCTGTGCCAGAATGCAAAACAAAGTTAAAACCATATTCACAAACAAGAAGCTGCAAGAGACTTTTATTGTCAGATTTTGATAAAGTATTTCATAAATAATCGAAAGATCACAAGATTTTCATAAAAGGATTGCAAATAATAGGTTCCAAGGATTGCAAATAATAGGTTCCAACTTCAAACCTAAATGCCATCTCCGAACCAAGCCACGGGTTCGAACAATGTTGTCTACATTTTGTGTAAAAGGGTCACAAAAGATGGGATTCAAATCCCAAACCTGATGTAATCTTGCATAAATGGGATCTAAGTGGAAACGAAACAAATCATGATGCAATTGCATGCACATGCATGTCGATGAAAGAAAGAAAGGCAAGCACCTCGCGACCATGGGAGGTGGAGGAGATTGTAGGAGTAGGAGGAGAGGAGGAGGATTTGGAGTCTTCATCGTCGGAGATGGTTGCGACGGGGATAAGCAACTCTCGATCTTTATCCCTCTCCCTATCCCTCTCTCTCGTCCCCATTCCCTTCCTTTTTGACCCTTTCTTTCCTTCCTTGTTTGCCTTTATCTTTATTTCTCTCTCTTTCGTCGACTGAGTGTAGCCAACTATCGGATCAAGGGTTGTTATTTGTTAACAAGGTTATTAGAAAAATATGTTAACCTAGAATTAAATTCACCCATAACTCGAGGTATTTAAATTTATAATTTACGATTTTTATGGCACGAAAAATGATTAATATAGTATACTCTTTATATTAAAATTTAATTATTTTGTAATATATTTTAAATGTTCAGCATAATGATAAGGTATTTATTTATTATTATATTATTTATTTTAAATATTAAATATGTAAAAATCGTAAATAAACTTATTTGAGATTTATATTTAATAAATTTTAAATTGAATTTCATCAACTCAGCTTAATTACATAATGTACTTACATGATAACATAAGTTGAAATGATCATTTAATAGGATAAATTTGAACTTGTTGCTCCACCAACTCGAACCCAGGACGTGGGTATGAGGTAAACACAATCGATAAATAATACATTGAGATTCAAACTTGTTGCCCCTCAAAAGCGGTGCACTTATAAATGTGCAAAATCAATTCGAGTCCAATAACTTTTTTTGAAATATTGGTCAAGTTATGTTACTTAGTACTTATATTTTAATTTTATCAAACCTTTTAAATTTTAAAATTTTAGTTTTAATAAAAAATAGTAGTCGCTAAATTTGTTGGGTTAAATTATACTATCATTCCTATATTGTGTGTAAAATTGTAAAACTAATCTACATTCTCCAGTTAAATCATTATTAATCGCAATATTTTTTGAATTTCAAAATTTCAGTTTTAATACAAACAACAATCGATAAATCTACTAATAGGTTTTTCGTGAGTAATATATAAAAGTAACAAGTTGACTTGACATTATACATATAATAATGTGTTTGCCACATCAAATTTTAAAAATAACAAAATTTAACTTAATAAATTTAATAGCGATCATTTGATTTATTCTAAAATTTTAAAATTCTAAAAAGCACATAATTAAAAGTGAACAATTAAAATACAAAAACTAAATAAACAATTTATACATAATAAAGAGATTAATAGCAAAATTGCACTTAAAATATTTGTCCAAATCCATTTAAACTCATACTTAAATTCTATAACAACCCAATATTAACGCAAATGGTGAAGTCCAAATGAAAGGTTAAGAGGAAATCAGTAACATGTTGATATGTTGTTTTTTTTCTTATATATATATAATTGGACCTTCTTTCAGATGTTCATGATTTGCAGGCATACACGCCATACAAGAAGAAGAAAATGCCAAATACAGGTGATAAGAGAAAATCGAACAGAACATAGAGATGGGTTCATGCAGCAAATAAGTTCCCAACCAGGGATACATTTAGCAACATTTATGTTTTACAATTTGTTGGTCCATGTGTAAAACATCTGCTAGTCTCTCGTAGTTGTTCCAATATCTTTAGAAATAGCAAACTCCTTTAAAGTTTAAACTAAATATTAAATAATTATAATATTATTGATATATATTTTAAATATGAGAAAACTCATATTAGGATGATCTTAAAATCAAAATTTTAGTTTACAATAAAATTTTATCACATCATCAAATTTTAAATATACTGAAATTATTACTATACACTCATCCATTGAGAAATTATTTTATAGACCTTTTCCATCACATTATTCATTGTCCCTTTTCAATTATTTAATAACATTTCAACAATTCTTTTCATATCATTGACACATAATTTTGGTAATTTTTTTACCCTGAACCTCGAACATTGGACCTTAAATCTCAAATCTAAATCCCGAAACTCAAGGTTTAAGATTTAAGATTTAAGATTTAATATTCCAGTTTGAGATTCAGGGTAAAATAATTATCAAAATTATATGTCAATGATATGAAACAAATTGCACAAAAATTACTATTTTTTTTAAAAAATTAGTTGCACAAAAATAAAAAAAAATCAACTTATAGAAACAAAATTATTAAAATTTTGTAAAAGAAGAAAGAAAAATTTAATTATTTTAAATAATTTAATTAAAATTAAATTAAGTTGAAGAATATATTAAATATAGATAAGTGTATAATAATGCTTTGCTATCTTTAAAATTTAATGACATGACATTATTTTATTGGTGTCTAAAAATTATGCTTTTAGATGATACTAATATAATTTATTCAATTTTAAATATAGTATATTAGAATTTAAAATATACTAAATAGTATATAGGAATATATTTTATGATATTTAATATAATTTTACAAATGAATCAACATATAAATAATAACCAATCTGATTTTTTAAATAAATAACCAATACAAACTAGTGAAGAACAACAAATACCAGAATATATGAAAATGAACTTGAAAAAGCCATGACCAGTTCTTCAAATCTTATCTTGAACTTCCCCATGCCTTTGGTATACCGATTTGCCACCATTACCAACCTTAGGAACTTGCACAATGGCATAGTTTCATAGCATGAAAGCAAGCCCTAACAATATCAATCAAGAGTTCAGACCTATCGAGGCAATGGAGATAAAGTTAAAGCAGAAGATCAGGGAAAATGAATGAAGAATGACAAATAAGAAGCAGAGGGTTATGGCAGAAACATCAAGAACAAAATGAAGAGTTATACACTAAATAAGAATAAGAAAAGTTAAGGAGAGAATACAACCCGTTTGGATTTGACCGATTAAAGGGGTTTGAGATGTCCATTTGATGATCCCAACTGTGAAAAGCTTCCTTGGATGGTAAAGATCATCATACTGGAAAACGAGACCTATCTGGTGGGAAATGACGACGGATCGAGTTTCCTTTTATTCTATTTTTTTGGATTTTTCGAAGGTTTTGAATTGGGTTTGAGGAAATCTAAGCCGAGAAACGTGAGTGGAGAGACAAGGAGCGTCACTTTAGGGGCTTCCAATCTGTGGAGGTCAAATGGCGTCAGCGGCAATTTGGAGGGGCAGTGACTAGGATTAGGAGAAGAGATGAGAAAAAGATAAAAAAAAGTAAAGGAGGATAGAAAGTAAAGAAACGGGAAAGAAAATGAAAGAAGGAAAAATAATAATAATAAAATCAATTTTAACCTATTTTTAAAAAGTATTTTTATACTTTATTTTATTAATGAAAATAATTAAAATAATTTTATATAATTTTAACTTTTTAAATGTAATAGCTTTTTTATTTTTATTAAAATTAATAATTTTAAAATTTTTAAAAGTTTTAATTATTTGTTAACGTGACATATACATGATTATATTAATAAAATTAATAGCTATTAATTTCTCATTTATTTTAGACAAATTTGAAAATGAATATAAACTTAAAGATTAAAAAATTAAAATTATGTTTTGAGCTAGTTTAAAAAAGTATAAATTAAAAAAAAAATAAAAGCGTAATTTTTTATATTTTAAATTTGAAGCCTTGTGTTTATTCAAAATTTTCATACTTGAGTTGACAAATAAGGTTCATGGAAGTTTCGGTATTGGTTGAAGACTGCAAAAAACTTTGAAAGTTTGACCCAAATGTAACCGAGTTGACATGAAATCAGTTGCGAAAATTCAGCCATGACGTGGCTTGATCAGGTCAATGTTGACTTTATCAAATCCAACTTCTAAAGCAGATAATAAACAAACTTCTTTCCATTTTTGAAACCATGTACACGCTTTTTTGAATATTTTGTTTTTTGTCTGATTGAATATTTGGAAGCACCGGGATTATGAACGCAATTTCTTAATCTTCACGATTAAATTTTGGACAAGAGTTTAAGGTAGGCTTAATCCATTTTTTTGGTTTTTAAGTCTTTAAATTTGTATTTTTATTAAATTAAATTATGTTAAAACAGATAGAAAAATTTATGTTTTTAATTTTATTGAAATAACATATACGTAGAGATGATACATCAACTTTAATTAATTTTTAAATTTTAAAATTTAAAAATAATATTAAAAATAATTAGAATTATTAAAAAATATAAAACGTTTTAAAATATTTTTAATTTTAAAATTTTAATTAAATGTTGACATGTTAATCACACGACAATCTACATGTATCGTTAGCAAAGTTAACAAATGTTAAAATTTTTATTCAAATTAAGATAATTTAACAAAAATTGTAAGTTTAAGGAATAAAATAATAAAAAATTAAATGAAGGATTAAAATAATTTTTAATAAAATTAGAGGATAAAAAGTCATTATACATTTAAGTTAACATGAATAGATATAACATACATTAGGGTACAAGTACAATAACATTGAGTGATAATTATAAAATTTATATTAAACATTATAAAGTACGACTCCATTAACATAACTTATCGTAAACTAGACGCTTTGGGCAAGGCCCGTATATAGTAGGATTTAGCTCGATATAAATTTAAATAGGCCTCATTGGCAGGTATAGTATATTTTTTACGTCACACTTATAGTTACTATTACAATTATAATTAAAAAAATTACGTTACTTAAATAAAAAAACAAATGGATTCACTACTAATAAAATTCGAACTAAGTAGTGCAAACGACAGAAATTAAGAGAAAAGTTATGGGAAAACTGTTGAGAAGTCAAATTAAGCAGCAACATATAAATATTTTTATTGTTCTGTGTTTTCGGTAGTTCAGTAGATTGGAGTAAAGTTTTGGGATTAAGCTTAGTTTAATAATGATTCTTAAAAAGTATTTTTGGGAGAAGTTAAAATTGTCAGTTTATTAAGAAATTATTTATTTAGGAATATTTTTGTTTTAAAAGTATTTTTGTCCTTAAAGTACTTATTAAAATAATACTGAACATAAAAAATGATTATATGAAATTTTGATTCTACATCATCTCTATCTTTTTCAATAAAAGATGACAAATTAAATTTTCTCTTAATTTTAATATTTTTAGTTTGATTAGAATTTTTAATAAAAAATTTAATTTATTATTCTCCTATTAAAAATATATAAAAACGACAAAAAAATTATAATTTCATACCATCTATTTTCTACTAAACATACCCTCATCAATTCAAGGTGGGTAAAACTTTACAAAAGTAAAAATTTATGAAAAGACACTGGATGGCAACAACGAGAAGAAAATGGGAGTGTAAAAAGTCTCGTGTTTAAATTTAAAAAGTCAAATGATATGTTATCATGTTTAAAGCAAGATAAATTCAAAGGAATAATGGGTTTACAGCTGGACAACTGTGGCCTGGTAAAGCAAAATCAAGTGTGGGAGAATTGAAAGGCCATATGTGTGGGTCATTATCACCTACCCATTTGCATGCATGGAACATGCAAAAGCATCACGGCACTCCAGAAGTGCAATAAGAATTATAGATATAACATAATTAGATGGTCAAAATATCGGAATGACTTGTTCTACATTGACGGCCGTATGAAACGCGTTTGACTTGTGAATTAATATATAATAATTCACACTGATTATTTATTTATCCTTTTATTCAACTTGGTTGAACAACGTAACTCACAGCTACAATTTACTTGGACTTGGGGTTTGCTTTTACACGTTCAACACAATATGTATCGTACAATGTTATGATTCTAGACACTGGTAGGGGGCAAGATTTGATATTCTAAATGTGTACTACAGAAATTAGTGGAAATGTAACCCACCATCAAAGTGTCCAAACACAACTCCTCTTCTTACATGTTTTTTATATGGCACACACTTTGCCTTTATTTTTATTTTTTTTTTCATTTTTGGTGGTTTTTGGGAAATTCTCACATACTCAAAACATTAAATTGAGGATATTAGATTTTATTTTTATAAAAATGTCAATTGAATTTAACTTTTGAAAGAATGCACATTAATGTAAAATATTTTGTTTATGAAAATTATAGGGTAAACTATAAAATAGTCATTTTTGTTTACATTAGATTACATTTAGTCATTTATATTTAAAATGTTACGAAGTGATCACTTTATCTTTAAGCTCCGACGTGGCAGTCCAAATTAAATTTATTTAATTAAAAACTTATTTTCATCCGATAGCTGGACATCTAAGTTGGTATTTAAAACCTATTTGGACTACCACGTAGGACTGTTGTTAAGAAGGTAATGAAATTTAACGATAAAATAACCACTTTGTAACAAAACAATAACATAAGTGACTAAAACATAACATTTCAAATATAAATAATTAAAATATAATATAAGATAAACAAAAATGATTATTTTATAATTTATCCATTTATACTATCCTTTCAATCATATTGTTTTCAAAATTATTGTTAAATTTATAATGGGTTTGTTTGTGGGCACTATTTCTTTTGACTTCGGTGCACCACAGAAAGTGGGGAATTATGCCACTTGCAGTCCCAACTTCCCATTAAATTTATATTTTCTCAAATTTGTATTTTAGTTGAAATTGATTATACACTTTATACTTCAAATAATTTACTTAAAACCCTTGAATCCAATTATTATTATAATTACTTAAACTCTCGACCATCTACTTTTGTTTAATTGAACACTCAAGTTTTTTCAATGGAATAAAAAAATTTAAAATATATTTAATTATAATAAAATGAAAATTTTTATCAAAAAAGAAAAAGAAAAAATAGAAAATATAAAAAATTAAACTTAGAACCTATATCAATCAAAGATAAAGAATGGTATGAAACTGTGATTTTACGTTATTTCTATTTTTTTTCAATAAGAGAATAACAAATCGATTTTTCCTCATTATTTTTAGTTGAATTTGTCATTCTCCTATTGAAAAGAAATTGGAATAATGTGAAATCATAGTTTCATACAATCATTTCTTATCAATCAAAATTCATAAAATAATTATAATTTATAAGTCATAAATAATTGCACAATGCAAGTATAATTCTGAGCTGGAAACATATATGGATTGTTCCATCATATTAGGTGGTGGACATTGAAATAATGTCATGGATGTATTCTTAGTTTCTTACAAAAAGTCATTTTGGCAAACACAATAAAGTCAAAAGCTTTAAGTTCATTGAAAAAAACTGTATTTCACACGCACACATCTTACCTAAGATTTAGTCTGAACAAATTAGGTTAAGAATATGATGAATAATAATTTTGGATAGGTTTAAATTTATTTTAAATTTTCGATTTAGTGATAAATTTACTCTAAAATTTGTTTTTTATGTTATTTTTATACCTATTTATTTCAAAAAATTTAGAAAAATCATTTATATCAGCAACAAAGAATACATATATTATCATGCAAGTTATTATATTAATACCATTAAAATTTTAATAGTTTTCTCAATTTTTCATCCAAAATAATAATTTGACTAAAATTTGAATGTTGAAGACAAAATGACTCAAAAAGATTAAGACTAAAATGGTAATATAAATAAATGTTAAGGGCTAAATGTTGAAGAAAATTGAACTAAAGGCATAAATTTTAATATATAGAAAATTTTAGTACAATTCTCATAGTGCTAAAACAAATTGGAAAATTAAGAAAATAAAAAGAAAGCTATATTCACTTGGAACTAAAAAATTAGAATGAATTTAGAAAAGTGTAAAAGAGATTTCATTAAAAATTTTCTTTGTGGAATTCGAACTTCGTTGAAGTCTTGTGGGAAAAATCAGAAGCCAGTTGTCTCAACTCCTTGGTTAGTGCTGGTGCCCCACAGTAGAAAACTCCTGCAATATTCATTGAATTCAAAACCATATCAATAAATAATACAACACTCAAAAAAGATAACTTTATTTTATCAACTACTGGTGACGGGATATTAGAAGGAAAAAAAAAACGGGTTGGTGAAAAGGTCAGGAAAAAAGTAGACTGACCAATTCTGGCGTCAGGATGATGTAGGGCGATCTTTTTGTAAACTTGACGCCAGTTAGGCTTGGCGAAGTGAGATTTCACTCGAGTTCCGGAGACGACGTCGACGCCGTTCTTGGCGTGGTGAAGTGTTATTTAAGCAAATGGTTAGTTTCAATATAAGACTATTGCAAATTATATTTAATAGTTGCAATATGATGATTTGGTACAATTTATTTTCGCATTAATGTTACAAATATTATTATTATGTTATAATTTGTATGTATATTAATTGAACTTCTATGATACTTACTAAAGTATTAGTCTAATTGAATATTGTTATATCACATGCTCAGAATGAATAAGTTATTTACTTAATTAGACTGTATTAATATGAAACTAAGTTATGTATTTAACAATATTGAACATAATTTCACTGATGTATAACATAAATTAAGTTTATTTTAAATCAAATGTTTGAAATGTTACATAGTGAATATAAAGACTATTAATAATTAATTTTTAAATCTAGGTTTGAAGATTAGGTATCTGTATAAACGACTTAATCGCTTTAAAAGTGATGTCGTTTTCAAGTTGTTCCAAATACAAAATTTACAATTTGTTAAATTTGTTACGTAAAGTGTGCATGAGTTTTCAATTTAACCACTGATTTAAATTGTTTAGAATATAGATAATCTTCATATAATTTAATTATTTCAAAAATTCTTGTATGAATTTTGATCTCAAGAATTTAAATAATTATCAAGATTTTTATATTTATCAAAAATTAGAATTAATACTAAATATTAATTTAATAAATTTATTGATAATTAAAATTCAAATTAATTCAATATTAATATTAATTCAAATATTAATTAAATATTTAATTTAATATCTTACATTTAAATTAAGTTAGTAAAGTTCATTAAACAATTATTCAAAATTCCATTAATCAATTTCGTTCAGACTCCATTGAGTCCATTCACATTATTTCCAATCAGAGCCCTTGACGGTAACATAATGATCAAATCTATTGTCAATTGGTTGCATTTGTCAAGTTATCAAGATTTAACGGTATCCTAGCTAATTAACATACTACTTGCATACAATTAATGTAGTTAATAATTTAGGGTTTTACTTTTAGTTGGTTAATTTTTAATCCTTCAATTTCAATTCAATTATATCAATTAATCAATTCGAAATAATTTAATTATTTAATATTAATAATAATTCTAATTTACTTCAATTAAAATTAATTTATTTAATCCAGAATTAATTTAATAGAATTTTCAATCAATTTATCTAATTCACATTACCATTTTAATCATGTGAATCAATAGACTCTGTAAATACCGATCTAAATTTTCTTCAAGTCATCGTTTCAATGTATCGAATGCTTATCATAGTAGAACATATGCTAACATTATGCACTAGGATTCATTGTCACATTTATCATATGATCTAACTGATTCTTATTCATTAATAAGTCCAAGAAACAATCATTGATATGCTCTTAATATTCATAGAGCAATTCATTTATCATGCATCTGTCAATTGTTCATACCTCATATGTCCATATTATCTTAATTATTGTTCAATAATCATTTTATCAATAACCTATTTTCTATATTAAATGATAATTCTATGATTAAATCCTAAATTATCAATAATCCAACAGATCTAATAAATCATTGCAATTGAATCCAACTTAAATATCCATTTTGCCAGTAATATCATGTTAATCGTTAATCTGACTAAGTATTCCATTTTAGTAAATCATTATTATCAGCATCAGATTAATAGCACACTTTGATCTTAGCATTACTAAGCTAATAATCATACAATAGACTTATATGACATGATCACTTATAGTTCAAGACATTCAATTTAATCATTTATCTTAATCAAAGTCGAGCAAGTATTCTTGTCAATCTCCTATATGAATTCTAATGAACTTCAATGTATTAGATAACTATTTTCGATTTGATCAATCGTTCATATCAGTACTAGTTTACTAGATAATTTATGTAGTACATAATTCGTACTATTATCTTAATGATGTAATTAATTTCTTATATGATTATTATCAGTGACATTTGAAAGATCAACGTAGCTATATAGTGATCAAATGTCGATAAAATCATATTCATGCAACTATATCATTTATATCTCACATGTGAGATTAAAGTGTAAATACATAAGTTACTATAATTAAATTATGATAAAAGTATACAAATTCATGTTATTCTAATAGATCATTTTCAGAGATTTATTCACAATAATTCAATGTAAATCAACAATATTAACAATAGTCAATTGGATCTGTAAATGAAGTACAGATGTAACATGATCCAAATTGGAACTAAATTAGAATCTATGTTCAGTGAATTTATGCAATCTCGATTAAATGAGTCTATGTTATCTACTCTTATAGCATAGACTTAGCATCTAGATTGAACTTAGATAATTCAATGATTTAATCAAAAGTTGTCTGAATTAAATTTATACAGATTAGTTATGATTGATAAATAACAGATTATTGAATTAATCGATTTCAATATCAACAGTATAACATTAATTGCAATCAATGCAAGAATTTGCATTGAACTAGTATATTGTATCAAATGTTAGCAAAAATTTGATTCAAAGTGAATGAAAAAGTTCTGGAGCTCAATAACAGTTCATGTATATGCATTATAGTATTTCAATTGTTAAAGAACTTAATGATAATCTTATTTATAATTTGAATGCAGTTTTCTAAAATTTGAATTAATGTAAAAGATTTGAGAATAATATTTAATGTTATTCTATAAAAAGATCAATTGTTAATGAAATTATTTAGGTTGACTGATATAATTATAATCGTATATTAAAAGACATTTAATTGTTTAGTATATTGCAATGTTAAAAATAATGATGACAATATACAAATTAAATATAATCATTTATTGTAATAATTTAATATGAAGTAAGCATTTAGTAATTATCAAAAACTGTTATTGGAAATATAGTAAATTGAAAATAGTTTAAAATCTAAAAAGTTAAAATTTACAAAATTGTTAATGACAACTTCAAAATATGTACATTATTTTGAAAAATAATGAATAGCAAATTGATCCATTAGAATTTGATAGTAAAGTTAATTGAATTGCTTTAATTAATTTAATATTTTGAAATGTATCTTTAAATTATTGAAAAGAGTTAATTTGATTACATTTTTAAATTAAATATTTTAAATTTTATTTTAAATATTATATTTGAATAAATTCATTTATATCAATATATTAATTTATATAAATATAATGATTTAAATAATATTTAATTTTAATTTTATTATAATTATAGATATAAAAATAAAATATTATTGTAAGAAATAGAAAAAATAATTAAATTATTAAATTACTTGATAATGAGAATTATTATTTAAAATTTTTAATTTCTTGTTCAAACATTTAATAAGAAAAAAATAGTATCATATTAAGAATAATATTTAACTTGTACGAATAAAATATTTTTAAATCTTTATAATGTATAATTTAATAAAAAGATTTAATGATAATTATCCATAAGCTTGAGTGTATCATTGTAAATGGTAAGTAAGTATATTTAATGTTAATATGAAAATTCTAGAAATTTATAAGAAATTTGTTTACATTTAAGTGACATTTTAAGAATTATATGGTTTAAATTCATAAATGTTATTATTCTAAAGATTTATATGAATTAATAAATATTGGTAACTAATAGAATTTAGAATGATATAAGAGAATTAGATTATGAACAATTTAGAAATAATGAATTAGTAAACTCTTGTAAGCATTCAATATTAAGAATGAAAATTGTTGCAAATTTCAATTGTTTCTAATCTTTACTTGATTCTCTAAATTATCTTTACTGTTGAAACAGCATAATTTGAAAAATACTAAATTTAGAAATATAATTGTACACATTTGTATTAATAAATTTGAAAGAATTTGGAACGAGCTGTAGCTTGTCCAAAGTAAATAAGAACAAAATTAAGTCTATTATTGTAATATATTATGCTTCAAATTAACTGTCATTTTCTAAATAAATCAATCATAGCAAACAAGAAATTAGCATTGAATCTCTTAAGAAACTAATTATTAAAAATATGATATATTAGAGTTAATTGATTCTTGATTAAGTTTGTAGTTCCAGGATTAAGTAAGATTAGGTAAGTTAAATACATTACAATAGTATGATACAAATGTTAATGAATTGCTGATCTAATAATTGTAAACTACCAAAGTTTACATGAATTTGAACACTGTCCAAGGATAACAATTGCACTTAACATGTTGATCTAAGATAAGATGCGATTTATTTGAACAGCAAAAGAGATTATGTTTGACATTTCGTACGAATAATTAGACAACGATTCATGAAATTGAGTAAAGACAGTACTGGTACAAAGATTATTAGTAGAATCATAGAAAATCTCACGATGATTTAAACTTGATATTCCTAGATTAATGCCTAAGATGCATCCTTTGACATCAAACAATAAATCAATGTCCAAATTGGAAGACTGAAATTAAAAAAAAGATTACATGTACTTGCAATTATGGCATTTAAATATTGAGCTTTCTAATAAGTATGCTTTCAGATTATAATATCGAAAGTATGAATATCTTATAACATGTTCAAATGTGGTTTAGAATCTTGCTAAGAAGAAGTGAGTAATTAGTCAAGACATCAATTTCATAATTACCGATATACAATCGATTAAAAATATTCATTATAAATTTAAGCACTTAGCTTGCTGATTTATAATGAGATAACAGTCTAAGATTAATAAACCGGTCATAAATGTATCCATAAAAATAATTAAAAATATTTAAGCATAATAACTCAAAGTATATCATATTTATCAAACTAGAATCTTAATATAACTCAATACTTTAAAACAATGTAGAACATATGAATGAAGACCAAATATCTACATAAATTCTTAAAAGATTAGAATTTCTATCAAGATATTATGGTTGTATATTAGTTAGGAACAAGAGTATAATTAACTCCAAACATTAATGTAATGAAGATACTTCAACAATATGTCAGATTCGTCAGTAATCTAAAATATTAGTAGAATCCTAATGCATTTACAAAAATGTCATTGAAAGAAACTAAATGTCAAATCTCCTGCATGTCAAGAAATAAAGTCACTCTGAGAAGGTGAGAATTTAGTAAAAGTAATGAAGGCATTAGATCGAGTCATAGCTTTCAGTATCACTAGATTACTTAATGATTGATTCAAAAGTTAACAATTATGCATCAGACTTTTACCAGTAGCTATCATCATTATAGATAGCAGGAGTTAGCAAATGTAAGTTTTTAAAGTCAAAAGTTGATTCAGTAAAAATGTTCATAAATATAATGCATCAATCTAGGACATAATGAAAATTGTGCTACATGCTGAAAAAGATAAAATAGTCAACACCTAGATATAGAGAATTTATGTTTAATGGAAAATATTAATGATCATGCGAGATGATTATGAGGAATAAGAATTCAATTCAGATGATGAATTGTAAACGTAATATAAGCTTTGGATCTTATGCTCAATTTCACAATGTTGTCATCATTCGTATCAAGTATTAAAAGTTATATTTAACCTTTTATTTCTTGATACATTACCGAACTTTTCAAATCAAATACATTCAAAACATGTCAGAATAGTCAATCTAGGTATCTAACCAATGTATCCTTATAGGTACCACAATTATATCATCGAAACACATCAATAAGACATCATATAAATCCAATTTGTAAACATGCTAAATTCAATCTAATTTACCTATAACATTTTCATTTAGACATTAACTTAAACATGCCATACTATACCCTCAAACATAAACACATACTCATATATATAATTATAACCAACCAATATTAACTTATAACCTTATGTACAATCAATCCACAAAATGATTAACATTTAGACATCCTAGGTACATGCCGATACAAAAGAAATAACATCACCACGTTTGAGATCGGGATCATTGATGGATTCTGAATCAACAATCAACTCTTAAGTAACTACCCTGCGCACGGAAAACAAACCGTACGCTGAGTATAAACTCAGTGGTATTTCTATAATCCAAATATTTTAAAACCAAATTTAATATAACATACGCATTTAATCATACAACAACAATAGCTATTCAATTAAGCAATTAATAAGCAAATTATTTATAGCATATTCAATTCTCATCATTTGCTACCTAAAATAGCTTTTCGCAATATGATACAGAAATCCATATATCTCACTTGCATTTCACGTTCAATGCTTTTCAGCTCCAATCATATTATCATTTAACACGACTTGGACTTGGACTGTAATGACCCAAAATTTACAGGCATCGAAAAAGTGCAATATCGGGCCTCCGTCTTAGTAAATTGAGTTAAAAAATAATTATTAGAAATATTTATGAGTCTAGTGATGTGTTTAGTTAGGTTTAAATTAGGTGAATTTAGCTTAATTTAGAGTAATTAGTGAAAAGACTAAATTGAATAAGGTGTAAAGTTTAATTATAAAGTAAAAGAAAATAAGAGGGACTAAATAGGAAAATAAACCAATGGCTTAAAATGAGGCGGGAAATGGGTAACAAAAATCTAAGATTTTCTTAGACATTTATTATTGTTTAATTAGTTAATATTATTATTAAGCTATAAATTATATTAATTATTATATTATGAAATAAATTAAGAAAAGACAAGTGTAAGGTAAAAATAAAATACAAGTGTATTAAATTAAATAAATATATTTGTATTATTTATGTATAATTAGCGAAAAAATATTTTATTATTTATTATTAATTAGTAAAAGATATTTATTAGATGATTATTATTATTAAAATTATTAATTATATTATATTATGAAATAGATTAGATCAAGACATATGTAGGGTGGATATGGGATACAATTATAATATATACAATTGCTATTAAATAGATATTTTATATTTATTAATTAATTAAAATAAAACAAATTAAAATAAAACAAATAGATATGAAGTAAAGAAAGGAAATAAAGAAGAGAAAGAACAGAGGCCGTTTGAACAGGGGAAGAAAGAATAGGAAAGAAAAATAAAAAAGAAAAACTAAAGATTTGAAGCTTGAAGTTTAATTGGTAGATTAAATTAAGTCTCCCTCTCTTAATTTTAATGTTTTAGAAACTTTAGAACAAAGTTTTGATGAAATTAAGTTGAGGTTTTGGAAGTTTTAAGGTTTTTGAACATGGTTCATGTTGAACAAAATAGTGAATTAGGGATTTAATTGAATAAAATTCAAGTTAGAATTGATAAAGGGATTAAATTGTAAAGTAAGCTATAAGTTTTATGTTAAAGGGATTAAATTGAGGAAAATTTGAAATTAGGGAATTATGCTAAAATTTTAATAGTTAAATTTGAGTTTGGGTGAAGTTTGAATAGAAATAAAGTATGAATTGAGTTAGAAAAATAAGTAAACTTAGTTAGGATTAAATTGGGAATAAGGTAGAAATTGATTAGAAATTCAATTATTTATTTTAATTAGTGCTGTAATTAATAGTATAATTATTTTAATTTTCATAGCTAGCAAAGAACCCAAGGCATCGGCATTGAAAGGAAAGAAAAAGTTGTTGAGGAGTAATCAAACAAATCCGGGTTTGTATTACTATAATTCAAGTTATTTATTATTAAGTATTAAGTATTAATTTATTTATTTTATAGTAAGTAAATATTGAGGTAAGTAATTTTATTGAATTGAATTTAGAAAATTGAATTGAATGAGAAATACGTGTTAGTATTATTATAATCCGAATTTAATTATTATTAATTGTTGAATTTTAAGTTAATATGCATTGTAAGTATTAGTATTGAATTGTATGAAATTAAATTGAATTGTGATTATATGTGAATAATTGAAATGCATATTGAATTAAGAAAGTATATTGAATTATGAATATGTGAATTGAAAATTGATTGAAAAGTGGAAAATGATTGAATTGAAAATGTGAGAAATTGTGACTGAATTGAGATTTATATATGATCCGGAAACCCTTTTAACTAGTCGGGTTGAGTCGGATATAGTTGGCATGCCATAGGATTGGAGGTGTTCAGGGATACTTCGACCTCGAGTCGATGAGACACTAGGTGTCGCTATTTTACTTCGGATAGATTCGATGAGGTACTGGGTATCGCTTTTCGATGAGGTACTGGGTACCGCTTTACTTCGGCTAGGCCAATGACACACTGGGCGTCAACTTTGCTTCGAACTATTCGATGAGGCACTGGGTGCCAATCTGATATGTTTGGTTGGATCCGCGTATCCGCCAAAGTCTGAATCTGTTAATAGGGGTAATTAAATGAAAAGTTAAATCGAAAAAAATGAATTGCCTGAGCCATTGAAAAGACATGTGAAAATGGATTATGAATTGTAAATGTGAATTGAATATGGAAAGGAGAATAAGAAGCATGAACTAAAGGTTCATGTAAAGTATAATGGCTCAAAATGATAGTATATGATATTGTATATTGAAGAGCTAAATTGAGTTGTAAATGGTGAGAAATGAAAGTTATATATATAAAAGGAGGTTGGAAAATTTTTATGATTGTATAATTTAACTTACATGTTTATTATGTTATAATTTGAATTATGTAATACCACTGAGCATAAAATATTCAGCGTACGGTTTTTTCCGTGCGCAGGTTAATAGGTATTCAGAGTCTCGATTCAGTATCCAGGCAATCCCAACTTCAGCGCAAAACTCAGTGATGTATTCTTCTTTTGGCAAAAGTGGCATGTACATAAGTGTTAATTTGGTCACTTTAAAATGCTATATAATTTTTGTTGTAAAAAAATGGTATTTGGTATTTTAGTGTATAAACTAATGAAATGGTATGAAAATTTACATGATATGCATGGTATAATTGGTGCTAAATTTATAATGGATAAATGAGATTCTAATTTAATTTTTAATGGTAACATAAATGTTAATAGAATAAATTATCAAATTATTGTTATAGGTATGATTTTTAATACGATTAAACAAGAAATTGCATTGGTTGAAATATTGGTTTTGGATTGGTAACGGTTTGAAATTGCAAGGAAGGTTAAGTATTTATAAAAGGGTTATATTGAATTTTATTTAAAATAAAATAATAATGAAAATAAAAAGAAGAAGAGTCAATTAGCAAAAGTTTTATATGACAATTTATGATTATATTATAATATGTTCTATAATTATTTGAATATTAATCGTAAATTGTCTGATTGTCCGGTAATATCTCGTAACCCTGTTTCGGCGACGTTTTAGGGTTAAGGGGTGTTACAATTGTTGGTATTAGAGCTATCAGGTTTAATCGATTCTCGACCTAAACCGAGCTCAAAATTGAGTCTAGAAGTACATGCCACTTTTGAGTCAAAATTGAGTCGGGATTTTTGGATGCTGAACTATTTGTTTGTTTTTATTTTATAGATTAAATATGTCAGATGAAAGAATAGAAGATACCGATCAGGAAATGTATACTGGTGATAAAGAGTCATATGGACTAGATGAAACTCAGTCGGTAACACCTAGCATAAATCCTGTAAGAAATCAACCACCTAGAGTTGATAGAAGAAATGATAGAGATGACTCTGATATATTACGAGTAATCACCGATGCACTACAAAGAGTAGCAGGAACTGCTCCTGCTACGACCTCAGTACCTACTCAAAGACAGGCTCCGATAAAAGAATTGAGGAAATATGGTGCCACTAAATTTATGGGTCTGAAAGGAGTCGATCCATCAACAGCTGAAAATCGATGGAGTCAACCAAGAGAATTTTACAGAAATTAGAATGTTCCATCCGAGAGTGTTTTATTTGTGTTGTATCGTTGTTACAAGGGGAAACTTATATATGGTGGGAATCAGTGGTACGACATCTACTGGAAAATCAGTTAACGTGAGACCTATTTCAGAAGGAATTTCAAAAGAAATATATTGGAGAGATATATATTGAAGACAAGAACTAACAGTTTTTAATGCTGCAGCAGGGTGACATGTCAGTTATAGATTATGCGAGAGAATTCTCAAGACTCAGCAGATATGCCTCTGAGTTTATGGCAACTGAAGCAGATAGTTGTCAAATATTCCTACGAGGTTTGCCAGATGAAATCAATGTATAGTTAATATCTCATCGTATTACTGAGTTCGTAGATTTGATTGATTGAACCAAAATGGTAGAGCAAGTGTTGGGTCTCGACAAAAAGACTGAAACTGTCAGAGTAACTGGGAAACGTGCGGAAACTACCAGCTCAAATCCGCAGCCAAAAAGATCAAAGGAATCTCAAGGAGGATGGAGATCCAGTTTTAGATCTGATAGAGGCGGTAGAAGCAGAGGGTGACAGACAACAGAATCTGCTAGCAGTGTGAGAGGTCCCTCTCGGGAAATAGAAATTCCAGACTGTCAACACTGTAGAAAGAAACATAAAGGAGAATGCTGGAAATTAACTAGAGGCTACTTTAGATGTGGTTCTATCGATCATTTCATTAGAAACTACCTGAAAACTAATAGTGCTGCACCAGTAACGTCACAGAGATCAATATCTACAGCTAGAGGCAGGGGATCTGGTAGAGGTGGTTCGGTTTCTAAAGGAGGTGGTGTAATAACCCGAAATTCACGGGCACCGGAAAAGTGAGTTATAGGGCCTCCGTCTTAGTGAAATAAGTCCAAAAATAATTATTAAAAATATTAATGAGCCTAGTGGTGTGTCTAATTAGGATCTAATTAGGTGAATTTAGCTTAATTTAGAGTAAGTAATAAAAAGGATTAAATTGAATAAAGGGTAAAAGTTTAATTATAAAGCAATAGAAAATAAAAAGGATTAAAATGGCAATTAAGTCATTGACTACAAATGAGGCGGCATATTGGTGAAATAAAATCAAAGATTTTTTAGGTTTTATATATTATAATGATTATTATTATGGTTTTATATTAAATTATTATAATTATTAATTAACATTATGGTTTTATATTAGATTATTATTATTAGCATTATTATTAAATAAATTAAATAGAAGACAATTGTATGGTAATAAAATATACATGTGTAAGAATTGTATTGGTACAATTGTAATTTAAATATTTAATTATTTATAATTTAAGTATAAAGATATTTTATAATTATTAATTGTATTAATTAAATCATGAGATCTTTATTTGATAAGCAAATTAGATAATGACATTTGTAATAATATAAATATGTACACTTGTTATATAATTATTAATTTACTTAATATTAAAGTAAAAGATATTTTAATATATGATATTAATATTATATTATGTTAATAAAATAATAAAGCATAAAAAGAATTAAGGAAACAAAGAAACAAAACAAAAGAAACAGAAAGGAAACAGGGAACAAAACGAAAACAGAGGAAAAAAAAGGGAAAGAAAATAAAAAGAGAAATTGGGATTTTAAAGCTTCAAGTTTAATTGGTAAGCTTAATTAAGTCATTTTCTCTTAATTTTGATATTTTAGAAGCTTTAAAACAAGTTTTGATGAAATTAAGTTGATAATTCAAGAGTTTATATGTTTCCAAATATGGTTCATGTTGGATAAATTATGGAATTAGGGATTTAATTGAATGAATTCTAAGTTAGAATTGATTAAGGGATTAAATTGTAAACTAGGCTATAAGTTTTATGTTGAAGGGACTAAATTGAAGAAATTTCGAAATTAGGGAAATATGCTGGAAATTTTATAGTTAAATATAAGTTTAGACAAAATTTGAATAGAAAAGAGAGTGAATTGGATTAAGAAAATAATTAAGTTTAGTTAGGATTAAATTGGGAATAAGGTAGGAATTGTTTAGAAATTTAATTATTTATTATAATTAATGCTGTAAATAATAATATAAATTACTATTATTTTCAGTAGCCAGCAAAGAACCTGAAACGTCAAGATCGAAAGGAAAGGAGAAAGTCATCGAGGACTAAAACGGAGAATTACGGTGTGTATTACTATAACTCAAATTTTAATTATTATTGATTGCTGAAATTTTAATTGTTATGTATGGTAAGTAAGACTTAAGGTAAGTATGTGATTATTTGAAAAGTGTATTGATTGAAAAATAAATAAATGGTGACAATTGTATGGTGTTGATGGTATACACTTGTGTGAAAATTAATTTGTATATGAATTAAGATAATAGATATTTGAATTGAATGAGTATTGAAAATTTTGTGTAAATTAAATTGAAATTAGAAAAGTAAAATAATACCCTATTAACTTGTCGGACTAGATTTGATACAAATGGCATGCCATTGGATTTGTGATGTGATGAGGAGATTGTAGTTCGTGAGAAGATGTTTCTGTTATTATATACTTCGATTCATCCAAAGAGGCACTTAATGCCTTACTGGTGTGTTATGGAGGATTTAAAATATTCTAGGTGTGTTTGGGTTGGACATTCTGGTGTGTTTAGGTGGAAATCCGTGTATCTGTCATAGTCCGAGCTTTGTTAATAGGGTAAATAATTGAAATGAAATTTTGAAAATGAGATTATTTGTTTTAGCACTATTGAAAAGTACAAGAAAGAATGTATGAATTAAATTATGAATTGAGTTAGTATGAGAAAAATGAATTATGAATTTAAGATTTATGAAGTAAAATAATTATATATAAAAGTAGTTTAAATAATTATAAAATTTATGGTTGATGTTTGTAATTTATTAATGTTAAATAGTCTTGATTTATAGTAATACCATTGAGTATATCCATACTCATTGTCACGGTTGTTTCGTGCATGAGTTAGTAGAAGTCAAGTGTCCCGGCTCAACATCCAGAACAATCCCGACTCCAACACAAACTTGGTGATGTATATTTTTCTTTTGGGTAAAGGTGGCATGTACATAGGTGTTGTTTAGTCACTTGAATATGTATATTACTTTGAGTAGTAAAGGATGAATTATAAGATTTAGATGGTTAAATGAAATGGTAAGGAAAGTACATGATATTTTGATACATGAACATTAAGTTGTTAAATGAATGAAGTTTATAATCAATTTTGAATGATGCTATGATAATTATTAAGTTAAAATTATGTTAATGATATAAATATTAGTTATATGAATGTAAAACATTGGTGTTGGTAATTTTGGTTTGAATTTGCAGGAGGTTTAGGTAAAAATAAGCAGAAATGCTGCCAAAATTTTTTTATAAAAAAAAAATTTGGAATACTCGAACAAGTCCCGTTCTACTTTTAATACGTGTTTGAACTTCGAGAGTCCAAGATAGGGACTTAATTATTATATTATACTATGAAAGTTATATTAATTGTAAATTATTCGTAAGTTGTCTGATATGTCCGGTAATGCCTCATAACCTCATTCCGGCGACGGTTTGGGGTTAGGGGGTGTTAAGGTGGAGTTAAGAGAAGTAGTGACATTGTTACCCAAAAGTTTGAGGCCAGAGTACTAGCCAGAGCTTATGTGATCAGAACTCGTGAAGAAAGTGATGCTCATGATATGGTAACAGATATATTTCTATTATATATTCATGTTTTAATTGATCCCGGATCTTCACGTTCCTATGTTAATTCAAAATTAGTTGAGTCGGGGAAATTAAAATCCGAAATGTCTAGAGTGTCTATTGAGGTGTCGAGTCCGTTAGGGCAAATAGTGTTATTGAACTAGGTCTGTCCAAGATGCCCTTTGATTATACTTCGGTTGACTTGTTGATTATGCCATTTGGGGATTTTGATATAATATTGAGGATGGATTGATTATCTGAACATGGAGTGATTTTGGACTGCTATAAAAAAAGATTCAGCATTCAGACAGAGAGTGAAGATCGGGTTGAAGTAAATGGTATTTGTACTAGTGGGCCAGCACGAATTATTTCAGCAATAAAGGCTAGTAAATTACTTCAGTAGGGTTGTTCAATATATTTGGCATATGTTATTAATTCAGATTCAGTTGAAATCCAGTGCGGTAAAATTCAGATAGTTTGTGAGTTTCTTGATGTATTTCCGGAAGAATTACCGGGTTTACCGCCAGATAGGGAAGTCAAGTTCGCTATTAAGGTTTATCCGGGCACAGCACAAATCTCTATACCTTCGTATTGGATGTCACCTACAGAGTTAAAAGAGCTGAAGATACAGTTGCAAGACTTATTAGACCATGGTTTTATTCGACCGAGCATATCACCATAGGGAGCTTTGGTATTATTTGTTAAGAAGAAAAATGGCTCGATGCGACTTTGTATTGACTACCGACAGTTGAATAAAGTAACAATCAAGAATAAGTATCCACTGCCTTACATTAATGATTTGTTTAATCAGTTGAGAGGAGCTTTTGTATTCTCGAAGATTGACTTAAGGTCAGGTTACTATCAGTTGAAGGTAAAAGAAAGTGATGTACCGAAGACAGCTTTCCGTACGAGGTATGACCACTATGAGTTTTTATTAATGCCATTCGGGTTGACAAATGCTCCAGCTGCTTTTATGGATCTCATGTATCATATCTTTTAACCGTATTTAGACTAGTTTGTAATAGTTTTTATTGATGATATACTGGTTTATTCGAAGTCAGAGTCAGAGCCTGATCAGCATTTTAAGATTATACTACAGATATTATGGGGAAAATAGTTGTATGGAAAGTTCAGCAAATATGAATTTTGGTTGTCAGAGGTTGTATTTCTAGGACATGTAGTATCTGCAAATGGAATCTAAGTGGATCCAAAGAAGATTGAACCGATTGTACAGTGGAAACCACCAAGAAACGTATCAGAGGGATGTTGTTTTCTTGGTTTAGCTAGGTATTATAGAATATTTGTAAACGGATTCTCAAAAATAGCTTTGCTGATGACTAAGCTGCTACAAAAGAATGTTCCATTTATCTGGTATGATCAGTGTCTGAGGATTTTTGAGACATTGAAACAAATGTTGACAGAGGCACTAGTTCAAACATTACCAGAGTAGGGAAAAGATTTCATAGTGTATAATGGTGCTTCTTTGAATGGTCTGGGTTGTGTACTAATGCAGGATAGAAAAGTAATAGCCTATACATCTCGTCAATTGAAGCCACACGAATGTAACTATCCAACTCATATTTGGAACTAGCAGCTGTGATTTTTGCTCTGAAGATTTGGAAACATTATTTGTACGGTGAGAAATGCTACATCTATACCGATCATAAAAGTTTGAAATATCTCCTCTCCCAAAAAGAATTGAACTTGAGACAAAGACAGTGGATAGAGCGTCTAAAAGATTATGATTGTGTTATAGATTGTCATCCGGGAAAGGTGAATGTGGTAGCAAATGCATTGAGCAGAAAAGCAGCGGGTGAATTAAGACCAATGTTTGCATAGCTCAGTATCAGTGATGATGGGAGTCTTTTGGCCGAGTTGAGAGTAAAGCCGGTAATGCTTGTTCAGATCAGATCAGCACAGTAGAAAGATGATAAGTTGTTGAAAAAGAGAGATATGGTACAGAATGGCACAGCAGAAAACTTTAGTGTTGATGATCATGGTTGTTTGAGATTCCGAAATCGGATTTGTATTCCAGTTACTTCTGAGCTTAAAGAGTTAATTCTTTGAGAAGTTCACGATAGTTCATTTGCCTTACATCTCAGAGGTACGAAGATGTATCGTGATTTACGAGAATTATATTGGTGGCCTGGAATGAAAAGGGACATAATTGAGTATGTTAGTAAATGTTTAACATGTCAGCGGGTAAAAGCGGAATATCAGATTCCTACTGGATTACTTCAGCTAATTAATATTTCCAAATGGAAATGGGATCGTATCATGATGGATTTTGTTACGGGATTGCCAATGTCGGCGAGTAAAAATAATGCTATTTGGGTGATAGTTGATCGACTTACCAAGTCCGCTCACTTTATAGCAGTCAGAACAGATTGGTCATTGCAAAAGCTTGCAGAAGTGTATATCCGGGAAATTGTTAGATTACACGGTATTCCGGTGTCAATAATTTTGGATCGAGATC
This sequence comes from Gossypium arboreum, assembly GCF_025698485.1. Taxonomy (NCBI): domain Eukaryota; kingdom Viridiplantae; phylum Streptophyta; class Magnoliopsida; order Malvales; family Malvaceae; genus Gossypium; species Gossypium arboreum. The sequence goes on along the minus strand of NC_069074.1, from coordinate 25,173,723 downwards.
CTCAGTTCATATCGAGATTTTAGAGACAGCTACATGAATAATTGGGTACTCGACTTAACTTTAGTACGGCGTTTCATTCGCAAAGAGATGGACAGTCCAAACGAGTAATTCAGATATTAGAAGATATGCTTCGGGCTTGTATCATTGATTTTGAATCAGGTTGGTAATGTTATTTGCCATTAGCTGAATTTGTCTACAATAATAGTTTTCAATCTAATATACAAATGGCCCCGTATGAAGCACTATATGGTCAAAGGTGTAGATCACCGGTATGTTGGACAGAATTGAATGAAAGAAAAGTGATTGGGCCAGAATTGATTCAAGAAACAGAAGAAACGGTTAAAAAGATCAAAGATAGATTGGAGGCAGCCTTCGACAGACAAAAGTCTTATGCTGATTTAAAACGACGAGACATTGAATATTCAGTCGGGGACAAGGTATTTTTTAAAGTTTCTCTGTGGAAGAAAATCTTGAGATTTGGTCGGAAAGGTAAATTAAGTCCACGTTTTATTGGGCAGTATGAAATAGTGGAAAGAATTAGACTGGTTGCCTACCGATTAGCTTTGCCTTCAGAGTTACAGAAGATTCACGATGTTTTCCATGTTTCTATGCTTCGGAGATATAGGTCAGATCCTTCACATATCATTTCCACTGAAGATATTGAAATTCGACCGGATTTGTCTTATGAAGAAGAGCCAGTGCAAATATTAGCTAGAGAAGTAAAGGAGTTGAGAAACAAACGGGTTCCTCCAGTAAAAGTGTTATGGAGAAATCATAAGGTGGAAGAAGTAACTTAGGAACTGAAAGAAACAATGAGAGCTCAATATCCTCATCTCTTCTTAGGTAAATTTCGAGGATGGAATTTATTAAGGGGGGAAGAAATGTAATGACCCAACATTCACGGGCATTGGAAAAGTGCAATATCGGGCCTCCGTCTTAGTAAATCGAGTTCAAAAATAATTATTAGAAATATTTGTGAGTCTAGTGATGTGTTTAGTTAGGTTTAAATTAGGTGAATTTAGATTAATTTAGAGTAATTAATGAAAATGACTAAATTGAATAAGATATAAAGTTTAATTATAAAGTAAAAGAAAATAAGAGAGACTAAATCGGTAAATAAGCCAATGGCTTAAAAGGAGGCGGCAAATGGGTAACAAAAATCTAAGATTTTCTTAGACATTTATTATTGTTTAATTAGTTAATAATATTATTATTAAGCTATAAATTATATTAATTATTATTATATTATGAAATAAATTAAGAAAAGACAAGTGTATGATAAAAATAAAATACAAGTGTATTAATTTAAATAAGCACATTTGTATTATTTATGTATAATTAGTGAAAAGATATTTTATTATTTATTATTAATTAATAAAAGATATTTATTAGATGATTATTATTATTAAAATTATTAATTATATCATATTATGAAATAGATTAGATCAAGACATATGTAGGGTGGATATGGGATACAATTGTAATATATACATTTGCTCTTAAATAGATATTTTATATTAATTAATTAATTAATTAGAAAACAAATTAAAATAAAACAAATAGATATGAAATAAAGAAACTTTAGAATAAATTTTGATGAAATTAAGTTGACGTTTTGAAAGTTTTAAGGTTTTTGAACATAGTTCATGTTGAACAAATTAGTGAATTAGGAATTTAATTGTACAAAATTCAAGCTAGAATTGATAAAGGGATTAAATTGTAAAGTAAGCTATAAGTTTTATGTTAAAGGGATTAAATTGAGGAAAATTTGAAATTAGGAAATTATGCTGAAATTTTAATAGTTAAATTTGAGTTTGGGTGAAGTTTGAATAGAAATAAAGTATGAATTGAATTAGAAAAATAAAGTAAACTTAGTTAGGATTAAATTGAGAATAAGGTAGAAATTGATTAGAAATTCAACTATTTATTTTAATTAGTGCTGTAATTAATAGTATAATTATTTTAATTTTTGTAGCTAGTAAAGATCCCGAGGCATCGGCATTGAAAGGAAAGGAAAAAGTTGTCGAGGAGTAATCGAACAAATCCGGGTTTGTATTATTATAATTCAAATTATTTATTATTAAGTATTAATTTTAAATTTATTTATTTTATAGTAAGTAAATATTGAGGTAAGTAATTTTATTGAATTGAATGAGAAATACGTGTTAGTATTATTATAATTCAATTTAATTATTATTAATTGTTGAATTTTAAGTTAATATGCATGGTAAGTATTAGTATTGAATTGTATGAAATTAAATTGAATTGTGATTATATGTGAATAATTGAAATGCATATTGAATTAAGAAAGTATATTGACTTATGAATATGTGAATTGAAAATTGATTGAAAAGTGGAAAATGATTGAATTGAAAATATGAGAAATTGTGACTGAATTGAGATTTATATATGATCCGGAAACCCTATTAACTAGTCAGGTTGAGTCGGATATAGTTGGCATGCCATAGGATTGGAAGTGTTCAGGAATACTTCGACCTCGAGTCGATGAGACACTAGGTGTCACTATTTTACTTCGGATAGATTCGATGAGGTACTGGGTACCACTTTACTTCGGCTAAGCCGATGAGACACGAGGTGTCAACTTTGCTTCGAACTATCCGATGTGGCACTGGGTGCCAATTTGGTGTGTTTGGTTGGATCCGCGTATCCGCCAAAGTCCATATCTGTTAATAGGGGTAATTAAATGAAAAGTTAAATCGAATAAAATGAATTGGTTGAGCCCTTGAAAAGATATGTGAAAATGGATTATTATGAATTGTAAATGTGAATTGAATATGGAAAGGAGAATAAGAAGCATGAACTAAAAATTCTTGTAAAGAATAATGGCTCAAAATAAAAGTATACGATATTGTATATTGAAGAGCTAAATTGAGTTGTAAATGGTGAGAAATGAAAGTTATATATATAAAAAGTGGTCGGTAAGTTTTTATGGTTGTATAATTTAATTTACATGTTTATTATGTTATAATTTGAATTATGGTAATACCATTGAGTATAAAATACTCAGTATACGGTTGTTTCCGTGCACAGGTTAATAGGTATTCAGAGTCTCCGTTCAGCATCCAGGCGATCCTGACTTTAGCGCAAAACTCGGTGATGTATTCTTCTTTTGGCAAAAGTGGCATGTACATAGGTGTTGATTTGGTCACTTTTAAATGCTATATAATTTTTTGTTGTTAAAAAATGGTATTTGGTATTTTGGTGTTTAAACTAATGAAATGGTATGGAAATTTACATGATATGCATGGTATAATTGGTGCTAAATTTATAATGGATGAATGAAATTCTAATTTAATTTTTAATGGTAACATAAATGTTTATAGAGTAAATTATCAAATTATTGTTATAGGTATGATTTTTAATACGATTAAACAAGAAATTGCATTGGTTGAAATATTGGTTTTGGATTGGTCCGGTTTGAAATTGCAGGAAAGGTTAAATATTTATAAAAGGGTTATATTAAATTTTTATTTAAAATAAAATAATAATGAAAATAAAAAGAAGAAGAGTCAATTAGCAAAAGTTTTATATGACAATTTATGATTATATTATAATATGTTAGATAATTATTTGAATATTAATCGTAAATTGTCAGATTGTCCGGTAATGTCTCGTAACCCTGTTTCGGCGACGGTTTAAGGTTAGGGGGTGTTACATGGACGGATACATGGATCCAACCAAAACACACCAGTTTCGTACCCAATACCTCATCAGATAATTCGAAGTAATAAGTTGACACCCAGTGTCTCATCGGCTAAACCGAAGTTAGTTGGCACCCAGTGCTTCATCGAATTAATCCGAAGTAAATAATTGACACCCAGTGTCTCATTAACTCGAGGTCGAAGAATCCCTGAACTCTTCCAATCCTATGGCATGCCATCCATATCCGACTCAATCTGATATAGTTAGTAGGGTTTAATTCCACAATTCAAAAACAATCAATATCCAATATCCAATATCCACATTTCACATTTCACAATAATCGCAAATTTATATAAATTCAATTCAATATCAAAATGCTAGTTACTCACCTCAATCACTTACCATAATTATTAAATCAAAATAAAACAATTAATTATTAGATTCGGATTATAGAAATACAAACCAGAACTTCCGAGCTACTCCTCGTCTACTTTATCTTTTCCTTTCGTAGTCGAAGTTTCCGGCACAACGTTAGGTATGAAATTGAAACAATTAAAATTCACCAATACAATACAATTCATTTTCACTTTGAATATTTAAAATTTTTATTCAACATTTACCTAAATTTCAATTTAGTCCCTAAACTGAGACTAACTTTATTTCTTCACAATTAGTTCTATATTTTCATTTAATTTCCACTCAAAACAAAATTCAACTCTCTTATTTCACTCAAAACTCTAAATTTCAAAATTTTTACAATTTAGTCCCTAATACTCAAAATTTACAATTTATTCCACAATTCAATCATTTTTCAATTCTAACTTAAAATCTATCAATTTAGTCCTAATACTCTAATTATTCAACATAGACAACATTTAAAAACTTAATAATTTCTAAAATTTTGACATGGGTTGGATAATATTTAATTCTAGAATTCTAAAATATAAAAATTACAAAAATATGGACTAAATTAACTTACCAATTAAGCTTTGAACCCTCAAAACCCCTAATTTTTCTCCTTTCTTTCTCCTTTCTTTTTCCCTCTGTTTCGTTTCAACTTTCTGGTTTCTTTGTTTCTTTTCTTTTATTTATTTTATTTATTCTTTTAGTTATTATAATATAATATAATATAATATAATATAATATAATATAATATAATATAATATACTTAAATATTAATTATTCATATATTATTATATACATATGTATATTATTTGTACACATGTATACACAATCACCATACACTTGTTAATTATGGTTTAATTTCTAATTTAATCCTTTCACTTTTGCTCTAACTTATAATTAAATTTTAACCTTTTATGCAATTTAGTCATTATACTTAATTACTCTTAATTCAAGCAAATTTATCTAACCAAGTCGTTTTATGAAAACGGAGACTCGAAAATACACTTTCCAATTACCCGTGATTATAGGGTCATTACATATATAATCTCAAAAAAATTAAAAAGTAAAATGCTAAATATTTTGACATGTGTACATCAACATTCTAATAAGAATAAAGTGTTTAGACTAATAATGACATCATAAAAGTTAAGGCGCCAAATTATGTCAAAAAAATTAAAGTGTAGATATTAAATTTCAAATAAGAGGGATCTATTTACGACAGTGGTGTAAAACTAAAGTAGTGTTCCACCATTTTGTATCTTTTATTCAATTAATATTTTAGCAATCCAACCATTGAATTTAATATTTTATTCATACAGATCATGCATATCAAGTTTGATATAAATTATATAGAGTTGTTTATATCAATATGATAGAAATATCGAACAATTCAATAGTTAGATTACTAAAATATTAATTGTACAAAAAGATAGGAAAGGATGTATAATCTATTTTAATTTTACCTTTGGTATAAGTGGGTTCGACTAAAACTAAAATTGGCCATATAATCTAAAATAAAAAATAAAAGGCTATGTATTTGAACACATGTATATAAGATTTTAATTAGAATGAAATATTTAGACTTGCATTTCAAAAATTAAAATACTAAAATTTAAATTTAAATATATTATAAAGTTAAAATTGAAATTAGATAATTCTTATAAAATCTAAAAAGAAAAAGGTTTTGTTTGTTTAATTAGAAATATGTCATAAAAGGAATGCCTTGTACATTCATTTTATTTATAGTTTATTTATTATAAAAATTAATTAAATTAAATAAAAAGAAGAAAGCTTTCCTTTTATATATATATATATATATATATATATATATATTTAATACCTTCCTTCTTTACCCATGGGTCATATTTTCGCGTTTGGTTCATCTAATATAATATTATGACTCATAATGTTATATTTCAAAATGAAATTATGGTGTTTTGGATTGTCAACATTTTAGCTCATAGTCTCACATTACGGAATAGAGTCAAGATGTCATAATATATTGTGTGTGTTATTACGGCTCATTCCTTAAGTTATCTTAGACTACAAGTGTAATATTAATTTTGGATCAATTTACTATTTGTTTTATTATTTTGATAAATTTAGGTTTTTTTAAAATAAATTTTAAGACTAACTAAAACAAAAATAATAATAGTGAACTAATAGATGTCATACATTACAATTATAATTTTTATTTTTTAATAATTTATTGATTAATATATTAATTATGGTTGGTGTTACAATCACTTTTCATGAATTATTATAATTAAGGTTTATAAATTTATTTCAACATCATATGTTTACTTATTGATATATAAATTGTAATAAAAAGTAATAGTTATAATAATTTATCATAATTTTATAGGAATTGAGACTAAAAAATATTAAAAACTAAACTTGTTAAAAAATACAAATTCTATAACAAAGACAATTAAGCAAATGTACTTCTAGGTAATCTTACATTCTATCAACCAAACAAATAATCTTACATTCCACCCATAATCTAACATTTTCATAATCGTGTTACAAAACGTAATCTAAGACTCGATAAACCAAATACACCCTATAACATCCTCGAAAATCCCTTGATTGTAATAATATAATTTTGAGCAATTACAAGTCGAAGTTTTTAGAATAAATAAAATGTGATTTATATGTAATACCCCATACTTGACCCGAACGCCAAGTCCGAGTATCGGATGTCACGCCAACCCACATAACTCATCAACCTCTATGCTTAAATTCTTTTACCAACTTAAACCTCAATTTTCTTACTACCATTAATATACATATTGTTAGTTTGACTGCATACAACCGGACAATTTTAACTATTCGACGATTAATTACAATTTACAGTTCGACCCCATACAAACTCTGTAACGACCCGAATTTTACCGTTACCGAAAAAGTGTATTTTCGGGTATCCGTTTCTGAAAAATGGATTCGTAAATATTTATTAAAAATATTTACGAAGTCAATTGAGTGGTTAATTAGAGTTTAATTAAGTAAATTTAGTTTAATTAAGAGTAATTAGGAAAAATGACTAAATTGAATAAATGATGAAAGTTGAATTGTAGATTAAAAGAAAATGAAGAGGACCAAAATGGCAATTATGCCATTTGTCCTAAGTGGTGACATAAACATAAAAATCTGAGATTTTTATGTGTTAAAATATATATTAAATTATTATTATATTATAGTATATTATATTATATATTATATTATATAAATAAGTAAAGAAACATAAGAAACAGAATGAAAGCAAACGAAATAGAGAAGAAACAGGGGAGAAAGAAAGAAAGAAAAAGAAAAAGGAAAATTTGGGTTTCAAGGCTCAAAGTTTAATTTGGTAAGTCAATTAAGTCATTTCTTCTTAAATTTTGATGTTTTAGAAGCTTTGGAACAAGACTTTGATGAAATTAAGTTGATATTTTGAGAGTTTATAGATTTTCAAGTATAGTTCATGTTGAATAGAATAGTGAATTAAGGGTTTAATTGAGTAAATTTCAAGCTAGAATTGATAATAGGATCAAATTGTAAAGTAAGTTATAAGTTTTATGTTGTAGGGACTAAATTGATGAAATTTTAAAATTAGGAAAGTATGCTGGAAATTTAATATTTAAATGAGAGTATGGATGAAATTTTAATAGAAATAAAGTATGAATTAAGATAGAAAAGTAAGTGAATTTAGTTAGAATTAAATTGAAATTAAAGTAAATCAACATTTTGTACTAAGACTATTTTGAACAGCAGCAGTAGTCTAAGTTTGAAAAATCACCAAAAATTGTATAAATTGAATTAGAGGATGAATAAAATACGAAATTAAATATTATTGAGTCTAGTTTCTTATAGAAGAAACGATATAAGCAATTGAATTGTAAATTATGAGATATAATGAATTTTGTGAGACAAGGTCAGAATAAATTCGGGTTTCCCTGTTCTGACTTTGGAAAATCACCAAAACTTGAATAAAAATAATTAGAGGCTTAAAGTTATATGTTTAGAATCCCTAATGAGTCTATTTTCATTACAAATCAACAAGAATGTTATCCGAGTTCTGTACTGTGAGATAATTAATTTTTAGTGAAGAAGGGACGAAACTGTCAGACAGCAGAATAGGGGTGAATTTAAAGAATAAACTGTACTTAATGGCTAAACCAAAAATTCTGAAAATTTTATTGTAAGAAAATTTGTGAGTCTAGTTTCAGGAAAATTAGCGGATCTTAATTTAGAATTCTATAAATCAAGATATGAATTAGTAATGTATTAATGATTATGAATTGTATTAATTTAAGTAGTCAATGTGGTACCGAAATCTTGGCTAAGAAAGGACAAGACAAAGTCAACGGAGTTAGCTCGAAAATTACGGTTTGTATTTCTATAATCCGAACCTAATACTTAATTGTTGAATTTATTTCTTAATATGTATATTAAGTGTTTTGAAGTAAGAATTATTGTGTTTTGCAAATGAAATGGATTGATATAGTATGTGATGAATTTATTGAATTTATATTGATTGAATTGGCGTATATATATATAGATATATATATTGAATATTGAATATATATTGATTATTTGAATTGAATTGAAATATAAATTGTTTGAAAATTTTAAATATGAGATTTGTGATATTTGGATATTTGTTATTGAAAAGTGAATTGAATTGTATTGAATTATGAATTTATGTGATTAATTAAAATGTGTATTGATTAAAAAATTGAAAGTGAATTGAATACCCTATTAATGATGATCGGGCTGAGTCGGATATAGTTGGCATGCCATAGGATTGGAAGTGTTCAGGATTCTTCGACCTCGAGTCGATGAGACACTGGGTGTCACTATATTTCTTCGGATAGATTCGATGAGGTCTTGGGTACCAACTTTACTTGACTAGGCCGATGAGACACTGGGTGTCAAATATTGCTTGAACTATCCGATGAGGCTTTGGGTGCCATATTGGTGTGTTTGGTTGGATCCGTGTATCCGCCAAGGTCCGAGTCTTGTTAATAGGGGTAAATAAGTGAAAAGATAAGTCGAGTGAATTTGATTGATTGAGCTATTGGAATGAAATGAGAAATTGAATTGAGAATTGAAATTGAGATATGAGATTGAAAACATGAACCAAAAGGTTCATGAAATGAGTGAAGTTCAAATGGATGATGATTGATGATAGAATGAATTAAAATGGTATATTGTTAAGAAGTAAAGTGTGAAAACAAGTGAATTGTGAATATATTGTATAGAATTTATACGGTAAGTAAATGAAAAGAATTGAACAAATATGTTTTTGTGTTTGTTATATGACTTGTATAGAATTTATATGGTAAGTAATTGAAATTTTATCTATAAAACAAATAAATGAATACTTAAAATTGTTATTGTGATTTTAAGTTTAATTGTTATATTATTAAGTGTTCGGATTATGGAAATACCACTTGAGTATACCATACTCGGCAGACGGTTTGTTTCGCATGCTTGAGTTTAGTAAAGATAGAACGTTGAATCAGCATCCCAGTTCGATCCCGAATTCATTAAGGTAAAGTGTGTTAATTATTGGTAATGGCATGTACCTAGGATGTTTTATGAGAGTCATTTAGGTTGTAGATATACTCATGAAATGAGTAAATTATGGTTGGCAACGGTATGTAGTATGAATTTGAAATTTACTAAAAATTCGTAGTGATTCTAAATTAGTCCCGAATTGAATTTACTGTTCATATTGGACCGCGAGGGCCCATTAAAGGGACGACATCTTAAAACTAGGATGTGTGTAAATATTTATTTTAATTAATGACCGAAATTGGACTATCTTGTTGGTAATGTCTCGTAACCTGTTCGATGACGGTATAGGGTTAGGGCGTTACATTTAGTGGTATCGAGCTATTCGAGGTTTAGCCAATTCTCGGACTAAATCGAACTCGAATTGAGTTTAGGGTACATGCCATAATTGAGTCGAAATTGAGTCGAGGATCGGATCTTGATATATTTGTTTGGTCTTGTTTTATAGTGAAAATGTTAGACAAAAATATCGATGGTATTAATTATGAAATGTGTCTTTGAGACGAATAGTCTCGTGAATTAGATGAAAACCGAATCAACAACACCGGATATAAACTCAATAGGTAATTAATTCTTGAATGATGGTGATAAAATAATAGGAAAAAAAGGATACATAATTATTTAGAATTATAAGCGATGTTTTCAAATGAATAGAAGAAATTGTATTTGTTATGATATCTACCCTCCTGTTTCTCAATCGGTTCCCAAGTGCTTCAAGGTATAGAGCTTGTCTAAACGGGTAAGTTATATGCTGTTAATGATATGGACATGTATATATATAGTGTGGATGAATTGAGAATTACAGTTGAGAATGATCTTGAAAGAAACTGAAACCTGGTTAGAGAATATTATCGGGATTGTAACTGAATTGTTTTGATCACCGATTAAATGTTAGAAGGGTATGATATTTCGTTAAAAGATTCAGCTTACGGTGGTAGAAAACATTGATTATGTTGTGATTAAGAAAGGGTTGTTTGAAAGTTTTCGAGATGAGTTCGAAAGAAATATATATATATATCGATCGAGATTTCTTGATCGAAACGTATAGAATTCTTGAAGCTTAAACAGATCATATAAGCGCAATCGTGTATGAAGGGAATTTGTTTGATTAAATAAATATATCGAGGTATATTCCGATAGAAACTGTATGATACAAATGGTTTGAAGATGGTTTAAATGAAGATGAAGTGAAGAATATAGAATAAGGAATGGAATATGTGTTAGACATGATTCTCCGATTATTATCTTAGTGATTGCTTGAAGAAAATTGAAAAAAAAATTATTCGAGTTCAAGACCGAGTAATGTAGTTAACAAAGGTAGGATACCTGTAATCTCAAAAATACGAGTGAAAGCCAAGTGTGACAAATGACTTCATTTGTAAAATCGGAGAATGAACATCCGCCAGGTATATGTTAATTATACATGAGAAGATTTATCTCTACCGGATGTCATTACGGTACTTTCTTCTTTATCGACACTAATATGATTATTTTAAATTGATCTTGGTTTGACTATTCCTATGATTACATAAGTTCAAGATCTATTAAAGATTTGCTGTTGGGTTTGCTGAAATTTTGGGTTGAAGCATTAAATTTTTAGATTAGTATTTATGGGTGATAAGATCTGCGAGAACTGTTTGATAATGATACTCTTGTTTTCGAACGATTTGATGTTCTTACTGTTTGATATAATCTCAATAATGGAATGGTTAATTTGCATGATATGGTGGTAAATTATAAGCGAAGTATAATATGTTGCAAGATCAAGATGATGAAATGTTTTGTTGAATCGAGAAGATTGAGCTAATTGTCTATTGTGATATTGAACATGCCAACACGTATATATGCGGAAAGGGGTCATGGTATTTACCTTGTTTATGTATTGAATATTAAAATATTTAAGTTAAGGTTTAAATCGGTGGCAATAGTGCAAGAGAATTCTAATGTGTTTCGGAAGAGTTACCCGAACTCATGTTGATCGAAGAAGTTGAATGTGCTATAGATTTTGTAACCTGAAATGATAGTGAAAAAAATATATTTGAAATCAGAGGTTTTCTAAAACTAGTCGGTTATTATAGTAAGATATGGAATTGGAATGATCTGATAGACGTTAGCAAGGTTCTGATTAGTTGAAAGCTCAGTTAACTGAAGCACTAGTTCTGGTTCAGTCTGAAATCCGATGAAGAAACTTGTGGTTTACAGGGATAGCAGTGTTTTGATGTAAAAAAAAAAAAAAGAAAGTGAAGTAATGGTTTATGTTACGAAATGTTAGAATCACATGGGAAGAATTATTTGATACCTGCTTCGGAAGTGGTAGTTATTGTTCTTGCATAAAAAGATCAAGATATGATAATTAATTATCATCTGAAAAGACAATGAATGTATGTATATTCAAGTTGAAAGCTTTGTTTTGTGTTATGAGCTATGAACATCGATCGTTATCATTTGAAGATGGTTCAATTTTGGTAGAGATAAAAAAAATTAAACCGACTTCTTTACAAGCAGATCTGTGAAGCTCGTAAATGTGGTAATGAGTTATCGATTAAATGGATATAGTATCTGATTTACGATTAAACATTTGATTGGATATGATGGTTGTTTGCTATTTAGAAATAAAAGCTGAACAGAGAGATTCAGAATTTATACAGGAGAATTTGCATGAAATTATAGTAGTACTATGTCTATGCATTTTGGAAGAATAAGATGTACAGTGATTTGAGGAAGATGTGTTGAAGACTGGAAAAGAAAAGTAGTACTTTGAAATTGTATATAAATGTTTATATCAGATACAGATATCTTCAGAACTGTTACAGCTAGAAAGGATATCATAATGGAAGTGGGATATAATTTCTATGGGTTTGAATTGGAATTATCTCGATCTTTGAAAAAGAAAGACGGTATTTGAGTAATCATCGAAGGTATGGTGAAGCTTGTATATTCTATTCTAGTATGAATAAGTTTCTTACTCAATAATTGTTTGAAATCTAGGTTTCTGAGATTATCAGATTACATGGTATGGTGGTTTCTATTATTTCTGATTGAGATACGTGGTTTATACTCTGATTATAGAACAAGTACAAGAAGTTCTGGGTGCGTAATAATAGTTTTCAACACTGTATGAAGTTCTGAATAATGATTGATGTAAAACTGCATGGGATTTGATTAAATACAGTGAGAAAAAGAATATGCAGAGTTGTTTAATTCGTGAAATTGAAGAAAAGTGGAAGTGATTCGAGATAGATTGAAAGTAATTTTGTGAGATAAGAATCATATGTGGACTTGAAATGTTGGGATATTGAGTATTTAATTAGTGATATGATATTTCTTAAAGATCCACCTTGGAAGAAAATTTTAAAGATCAAAGTTGAAAAGAAATTGAGTTCTTGTTCATTGGGCTATGTGAAGTTGTAGAAAAGTCAAATTGGTAAAATATTGCTTGGTTTTGCTTCTAAAGTTACAGAAAGTTTATGATAATTTTTCATGATTTGAAGCTCAGAAGATTATAGAGATCAAATCTCTTGCATGTTATACCGACAAAGGATATTGAGATTAGATGTAATCTATAGTATGAAAAAGAGCCGGTTGAGATACTAGCCCGAGCGGTAATGTCATAATATTGAAGAAGCAATATGGGAACCGAGAGGAACAGCGAGATCTTTGTACTTATACCCCCACCTCTCTCAGGTAAATTTCGAGGGCGAAATTATAAAAGGGGGGGAGAATTGTAACGACCCGAATTTTACCGTTACCGAAAAAGTGTATTTTCGGTATCCGTTTCGAAAAATGGATTCGTAAATATTTATTAAAAATATTTACGAAGTCAATTGAGTGGTTAATTAGAGTTTAATTAAGTAAATTTAGTTTAATTAAGAGTAATTAGGAAAATGACTAAATTGAATAAATGATGAAAGTTGAATTGTAGATTAAAAGAAAATGAAGAGGACCAAAATGGCAATTATGCCATTTGTCCTAAGTGAAATGACATAAACATAAAAATCTGAGATTTTTATGTGTTAAAATATATATTAAATTATTATTATATTATATTATATTATATTATATATTATATTATATAAATAAGTAAAGAAACATAAGAAACAGAATGAAAGCAAACGAAATAGAGAAGAAACAGGGAGAAAGAAAGAAAGAAAAGAAAAGGAAAATTTGGGTTTCAAGGCTCAAAGTTTAATTTGGTAAGTCAATTAAGTCATTTCTTCTTAAATTTTGATGTTTTAGAAGCTTTGGAACAAGACTTTGATGAAATTAAGTTGATATTTTGAGAGTTTATAGATTTTCAAGTATAGTTCATGTTGAATAGAATAGTGAATTAAGGGTTTAATTGAGTAAATTTCAAGCTAGAATTGATAATAGGATCAAATTGTAAAGTAAGTTATAAGTTTTATGTTGTAGGGACTAAATTGATGAAATTTTAAAATTAGGAAAGTATGCTGGAAATTTAATATTTAAATGAGAGTATGGATGAAATTTTAATAGAAATAAAGTATGAATTAAGATAGAAAAGTAAGTGAATTTAGTTAGAATTAAATTGAAATTAAAGTAAATCAACATTTTGTACTAAGACTATTTTGAACAGCAGCAGTAGTTTAAGTTTGAAAAATCACCAAAATTGTATAAATTGAATTAGAGGATGAATAAAATATGAAATTAAATATTATTGAGTCTAGTTTCTTATAGAAGAAACGATATAAGCAATTGAATTGTAAATTATGAGATATAATGAATTTTGTGAGACAAGGTCAGAATGAATTCGGGTTCCCTGTTCTAACTTTGGAAAATCACCAAAATTGAATAAAAATAATTAGAGGCTTAAAGTTATATGTTTAGAATCCCTAATGAGTCTATTTTCATTACAAATCAACAAGAATGTTATCCGAGTTCTGTACTGTGAGATAATTAATTTTTAGTGAAGAAGGGACGAAACTGTCAGATAGCAGAATAGGGGTGAATTTAAAGAATAAACTGTACTTAATGGCTAAACCAAAAATTCTGAAAATTTTATTGTAAGAAAATTTGTGAGTCTAGTTTCAGGAAAAATTAGCGGATCTTAATTTAGAATTCTATAAATCAAGATATGAATTAGTAATGTATTAATGATTATGAATTGTATTAATTTCGTAGTCAATGTGGTACCAGAAATCTTGGCTAAGAAAGGACAAGACAAAGTCAACGGGAGTTAGCTCGAAAATTACGGTTTGTATTTCTATAATCCGAACCTAATACTTAATTGTTGAATTTATTTCTTAATATGTATATTAAGTGTTTTGAAGTAAGAATTATTGTGTTTTGCAAATGAAATGGATTGATATAGTATGTGATGAATTTATTGAATTTATATTGATTGAATTACGTATATATATATAGATATATATATTGAATATTGAATATATATTGATTATTTGAATTGAATTGAAATATAAATTGTTTGAAAATTTTAAATATGAGATTTGTGATATTTGGATATTTGTTATTGAAAAGTGAATTGAATTGTATTGAATTATGAATTTATGTGATTAATTAAAATGTGTATTGATTAAAAAAATTGAAAGTGAACTGAATACCCTATTAACAATATCGGGCTGAGTCGGATATAGTTGGCATGCCATAGGATTGGAAGTGTTCAGGATTCTTCGACCTCGAGTCGATGAGACACTGGTGTCACTATATTTCTTCGGATAGATTCGATGAGGTCTGGGTACCAACTTTACTTGGCTAGGCCGATGAGACACTGGGTGTCAAATATTGCTTCGAACTATCCGATGAGGCCTTTGGGTGCCATATTGGTGTGTTTGGTTGGATCCGTGTATCCGCCAAGGTCCGAGTCTTGTTAATAGGGGTAAATAAGTGAAAAGATAAGTCGAGTGAATTTGATTGATTGAGCTATTGGAATGAAATGAGAAATTGAATTGAGAATTGAAATTGAGATATGAGATTGAAAACATGAACCAAAAGGTTCATGAAATGAGTGAAGTTCAAATGGATGATGATTGATGATAGAATGAATTAAAATGGTATATTGTTAAGAAGTAAAGTGTGAAAACAAGTGAATTGTGAATATATTGTATAGAATTTATACGGTAAGTAAATGAAAAGAATTGAACAAATATGTTTTTGTGTTTGTTATATGACTTGTATAGAATTTATATGGTAAGTAATTGAAATTTTATCTATAAAACAAATAAATGAATACTTAAAATTGTTATTGTGATTTTAAGTTTAATTGTTATATTATTAAGTGTTCGGATTATGGAAATACCATTGAGTATACCATACTCAGTGCACGGTTTGTTTTCGTGCTTGAGTTTAGTAAAGATAGAACGTTGAATCAACATCCCGATTCGATCCCGAATTCATTAAGGTAAAGTGTGTTAATTATTGGTAATGGCATGTACCTAGGACGTTTTATGAGAGTCATTTAGGTTGTAGATATACTCATGAAATGAGTAAATTATGGTTGGCAACGGTATGTAGTATGAATTTGAAATTTACTAAAATTCGTAGTGATTCTAAATTAGTCCCGAATTGAATTTACTGTTCATATTGGACCGCGAGGGCCCATTAAAGGGACGACATCTTAAAACTAGGATGTGTGTAAATATTTATTTTAATTAATGACCGAAATTGGACTGTACTGACTGGTAATGTCTCGTAACCCTGTTCCGATGACGGTATAGGGTTAGGGGGCGTTACAAACTCGATTATCTTACACACTAAGGCATGGCTTCTGTGGGTACCCATCTATATACATGAATAGCTACCATGCACTACGTAACTCTAGCGGAGTCTGGCTTGGTCCCCTTTTGATTTTTTCGAGTCTTTGTCTAACCTGTATTCAAGCAACAATTTTATAAGTTCATAAGAACTTAGTAAGATCTGTACCTAAAGTGCATATAAGCCTGCATAAATCTTAAAGTAATTGAGATACCTGGAATAGAATTAAACTCTTTTAATTTCATAAGATAATTCACAAACTTAGTTGACAAGGCCCATGCCTCATGCACTCTGAGTCGTTTGCTGACGGGCTTAGACCCTAGTCTGGTCTTGACCATGTCCAATCTTGGGTCTCACCCCATCCCCATCTCTCATTATTTTACCTCCCTAATATTCATATCCATTACTTTAGGTTGGCGACTGTTAGCATCAACCCAAGTGATTATCGTAACTGTTGTTTTTACCATAATACAACACATTCACTTCTTTGGAGAACTAGTGCTTTGCTTCATGGTCCTGATAGGCCTCCGCTTTTCATTATTTTCTAGTGGACTTTGTTGAGCATTCAACCTTGAGTCGGCCTTTCCTCTCACAAAGATTCTTATCGGTCTATCAAATCTTTCAGCAACCTCTTATCAACTTACAGATTAAGACTTATCCTTTGCATCCTCATCTACATCTATTTACCCCAAATGAATTTCGTGACTCTTCTGGCAGACTCTCATTGAAGAAAGTCATGTTTACTATCTCATTTTAAGGAATTTCTCCCTCCTTTCACACATGACTAAGTTAGGATGCCTCTTAGGCTCCATTTGTCATTGCTCTTGGCGAATCCCTTAGTGATTCGCTCACGTCCCCTTACGACTCCTTCTTTGTAACTTGGCGAGATTCTTAGTTACTAATCTACGAACTGTAACACCCATAATACCATATCCGTCGCCGGAACAGGGTTACGGAGTATTATTAGAGTTTACAGATCAAGTACAAACATTTCATGTCATTTCTCATTTATATCATAAATCGATCAAAAACAATCATATTATCCCTTATATGAGCCCTCGAGGCCCAAAATATGCAATAGAAATAAGTCAGGACTAATCCGCGTACTTAGAGAATTTTTCGCAAAAGTTTAAAATTTTTCCTAGTTGCAGGGTATACGCGCCCGTGTGGTCAGGCTGTGTGGCTCATATGGCCAAGAGACACACTCGTGTGTCAGGTTATGTGGGCATTTGAAATGAGGCACACGGCTGTGTCCCAGCCCGTGTCTGTACACGTGTAACTCTTTGACTTGGGTCACACGGCCAAGTCACATGACCGTGTGATCAATTCTGAGCATTCAGTTTTAAAATTTTAAAGATGCAAATGACACATGGCCAAGTCACATGCCTATGTGCTAGGCCATGTGTCACACACAGCTGAGACACACGCCTTGTGGATAGAATAATGCCATTTCCAAGCCTTATTTCTCACCCAATTTGTATTCCACCTATATCAACACTTTAATACTTTCACAAGCCAATATAAAACATTCAAATCAAGCCAAAACTAAGTCTTATACATGACATATCACCTCATATGTTCAGTTATCCAAACTTACCAAAACAACCATACATACATATGGGCATATTTTACCAAATCTATACTATCACAAACCAACCATCAACATGCCTATTCAATTTCCATCATTTATCCATTTCAAACACACATCAACATATTAAGGCAAATTTTACATATCAAAACATATCAATTACAAGCCATACCAAATGGTTAATTTCAACCAAACACATACATACCATCCATGACCACTTTTAGCCTATACATACCATTATAACCAAAATGTAATTACTATATATATAACGAAATGAGATGATGGATAGTGTGATGATATCTCCACCAAGCCTTGTAAGGACCTAAATTTTTAGGTCATCAGAAAAGTGAGTTTTTGGGTCTTTGATTTTGGAAATTAGATTCATAAATATTTATTAGAAATATTTACGAAGTTAAGTGAGAGGTTAATTAGGTTTTAATTAAGTAAATTTAGCTTAATCAAGGCTAATTTAGTGAAAGGACTAGACTGAATATAGTGTAAAAGTTTAATTATAAACTATAAAAATTCAAGGGATTAAATTAGCAAATAAGCCTTAGGAGACAAGTGTGTGGTATGTATGAATACATTTGTATTATTTTAATTGGTACAAATGTATGTATAAATAAGTATTTACTTATTAAATAAGAAATAATAATAATAATGATTAAAGTATATTATAATAATATAATATAATAAAGTAATTAAATAAAAAAAATAAAATAAAAGAATGAATGAAAACGAAACAGAGCAGGGAAAGAAAGAAAGAAAGAAAAAGGGAAAAAAAAAGAAAAGGAAAATTTAAGGTTTTGGAGTTCCAAGCTTGATTGGTAAGTCAATTTGATCCCTTTTCTTGTAATTTTGATGTCTATGGAATCCTAGGAAAGAATACTACTTGAGTTATGTTGAAATTTAGAAAGTTATTGAATTTTTAGATGTTGATTATGTAACACCCCCTAATCCCATCCCATCACCGGAACAGGATTACAAAGCATTATCGGTCTTTACAGTCCTTTAACACTTGAAACGGAAATGTTTGAGTAATGTTACTTGATATGAATCTTATTATATCCTTAATGGGCCCACAGTGCTTATTATATACATTTAAATCCAATCGGGGTTCGATTGGAGGCTTAGAAAATTTTTTCGTGAAATTTTAAATAATCTTCTTTTGAACAGTACCACACGCCCGTGTGGCTAAATTAACATGCCCGTGTGGCTTGGGACACGCCTGTTTCCTCAACCCGTGTACAACACTGATTTTTTAACATGGTCACAACACACGTCCATGTGGCCGACCCGTGTACTAAACTGACTTTAAGACACGGCCGTGGCAACCAAGGCACACGCTCGTGTGACAAACTAGGTGAACTTAAAATGAACCTTGTATTTTAAAAATTACCAATTCTGTAAATTTCAATCCTTAACCAATACAAATACCAATATTAAACCAATCCAATATAACACACTTAAGACATCCTAGGTACATGCCATTACTGATAATTAACATGATTTACCTTTTTTAGTTCGGGATCGGCTTATGATGCTGATTTGACGATCTGTCTTTAACCTAACCTGCGCACGGAAACAAACCGTACGCTGAGTATAAACTCAGTGGTATTTCTATAAACAGAATTACTGAATAGTATAAGAAATTTAACATTAACTTAAGTCATATAATAATCATAGTAAACTCGTATATCACTAAGTAATAATACTCGTCATTCATATATACATTCGAGCTTTAAACTTTAACTTCATAGTCTCTATACTTCAGTCATTTAACTTAATTTCATAACATATAAACCTTACCATTTGATTCGTTCTACCTTCATTGTCCATGTGTACCTTTCATTTCATCATTCAACAATTAATATAACATTTACTTTTATTAGCAGTCAACATTCATGTATTCTTAAACTTTAAGCATTACTTTAGAATCTTAATACTTCAACCATTTACTCTTCATTATTTAGCTTTAAAGCCTTATTAACCGGTCTTCAATATATTTTCATTACTATACAGTAATCTTCATCTGTCGTGCAATCAAGTAGTCTTTTTAGACATGACAGCCAATAAATAATAAATTAATAACATTCATTCTTTGATATCTTTGATTATTCACCTTTCATTCAATATTCTGTACTATATCAATTCAATAACAGTCAATATTCTTTGGTAACAACCAATTGATCTTTATCGTTCAGTACCAGTCAGTCAACCGTAATAATCGGTTAATCAGTAATATTCATTTATTTAGTATCAGTCGTTTATTTTCTAACAGTCAATTATTCAATAGCACAATAGCAGACAGTCTTTAATACTTTTCATTACCCCTTTTAACATGACTCGGACCTGGACGGATACACGGATCCAACCCACACACCGGGGATAGTATACATTGTTTCATCGGCAGACAACGGAATACACTGTAAGGGTAACAGTAACAGTAACAGTAGCAGTACACAAAGTACTTCATTGGAACAAATCTGGAACAGTAACAGTAATAGCCAGGTACGGAGTACCTCTTCGGAATGAATCTAGAACAGTCACAGTAGTCGACACATATAGTGTCTCATCGACACACAGTCGGAATATCCCTGAACACTTCCAATCCTATGGCATGCCAACTATATCCGACTAGCCCGATATAGTTAATAGGGTATTCAGTAAACTTTCAAATTTCAATTTCATTCGTAATTTAATTTCAATTCAATTTATACATTTTTTTTCCATATCAATCCACATGCAAATCAATTTCAATGCAATATACATTTTTTTTTCAATTTTCCACTCAATATTCACATATTCTATTCAATATCAATAATCACTAATAATTCATGAATTTTATTCAATTCAATACCATAATAATAATAATAATAATAATAATAATACTTACCATTCATATAAATAATAAATTCAACAAATAATTATTAAATTCGATTTATAGAAATACAAACCGTAATTCTCGAATTTACTCGATGTCCTCGTCCACTTTCTCTTTCCCCTTCTTCGATAACATTTCCGGCGCTACGTTAGCTACGGAAAAATTTACATTCATTCAAAGTCATTAATATCACATTCTTAAGATTTCCATGTAACTTTTCCATAAATTCCAATTTAGTCCTTCCACCATAACCATTCTTTTTCTTCAAAATTAACTTAAGTTTTCATCTTTATTCTTGCTTAAAATAAATTCCAGCTTTTCATATTCAACATGAAACTTAAATTCTGGATTTCTTTCAACTTAGTCCTTACTATGTCAAAACTTAACTTTTTCTTTATAATTTAATCCTTTTCCCACTTCTAACTTAAATTCCTATTAATAAAACTCATAATTCATCATTTTATTCAACATGAATAATATCTAGAAATCTAATAACTTTCAAAATATCAACTTAATTTCATCAAAACTTTGTTCTAAAGCTTTTAAAACATCAAAATTAAGTAAAAAGGGCTAAATTGACTTACTTATTAAAGTTTAAAGCTTCAAAACCTTGATTTTCCCTTTTCTCCCTTTCTTTCTTTCTTTCCTTTCTTTCTCCCCTGTTCTTCTCTGTTTTGTTCGTTTTGTTTTTCTTTTTCTTTTTCATTTTTTTATTTCATTTATTTCTTTATTTCATTTCTTTATTTTATTATTAGACTATTATAATATTTATTATTTATACATGTGTATATTTATTAATACACATGTATTCATTTATCACCTTACACTTGTCATAACTTTTATTTATTTAATTAATTAATATAAAATAATATTAATATAATATACTTTAATTATTATTATTTTACTTATATAATAAGTAAATACACATGTATAATACATGTGTACCATTTATATTTGTACACATTTAACTTATTTTAACCATACATTTGTCACCCTTTTTGGCTTATTTGCCTATTTAGTCCATTTACTTTTCTTTATTCTATAATTAAACTTTTACACTTTATTCAATTTAGTCCTTATACCTAATTAACCTTAATTTAAACTAATTCACTTAATTAAAATTTAATTATCCACTCACTTAACTTCATAAATATTTTTAATAAATATTTACGAATCCAATTTTCGTAAACGGAGACCGAAAATACACTTTTTCGATAATTGTAAAATTTGGGTCATTACAGATTAAGTTGAATAAATGGAAGAATTAAGTGTTAATTTGATGGAAATTCAAGTTAAAAGTGGGAGAAGGATTAAATTGTAAAAGAAAATATAGGTCTTGCAATAATAGGGATTGAATTGAGAAGATGTTATAATTAATGTTTTATGTTGTAAATTTAAGAGTTGGAATAGTTTAAAATGATAATTGAATGAAAATATAGGATTTATTTTGAAGAAAAAGAATAGTTATGGTGGAAGGACTAAATTGGAATTTAAGTAAAAGATACATGGAAATACAATAGTGTGTTATTCAATAATATATATTGATAATTTTAAATGTTAAATTTTATGTAGCTAACGTAGCACCGGAAACGTCATCTAAAAAGGGAAAGGAAAAAGTGAACGAAGATACCGAGTAAACTCAAAAAATTCAGTTTGTATTTCTATAAACTATGCTTAATGATTTAATACAATGTAATTGCTATTCTTAGTAGTTAGAATGTATAATGAATGATATTATAGAAATTATTATTGCTTTTGTATTGAAATATAATGATTTGTACACCTTATTAACACGAGTCGGACTAGTCGAATATAATTGGACTAAATGTGTCGAACATTTATGAAGTGTTCAGGGATATTCCGACTGTGTGTCGATGAGACATTAAATGTGTCGACTACTGTGACTATTCTGGATTCGTTCCGAAGAGGTATTCTGTACCTGACATAACTGTTACTGTTACCCTACGGTGTATTTCGATTTCGACCGATGAAACACTGTACATTATCCCCGGTGTGTGGGTTGGATCCGTGTATTCGTCCAGGTCCGAGTTATGTTAATAGGGGTAATTGAAAGTACTAAAGCCAAAG
Source organism: Gossypium arboreum (assembly GCF_025698485.1). Lineage (NCBI taxonomy): Eukaryota > Viridiplantae > Streptophyta > Magnoliopsida > Malvales > Malvaceae > Gossypium > Gossypium arboreum. The sequence continues at coordinate 25,150,807 of NC_069074.1, read as the reverse complement.
ACTGACTGCTATTGATTATGTGACTGTTATACAAGTATTGAAAGATATTGAATGATATGAAAAGTATAAAAAGAATTTTTTAAATACATTTAAGAGCTATAAGTTAAAGGTAAGTGATGAAGCTAATAAGATTATGAAATAAAAAGTTATGTTACAATGTATATACATAGCTTATTATTGTTTTAAGTATTAGTTTATAGAAATACCACTGAGTGTATACTCAGCGTACGGTATGTTTTCGTGCGCAGGTCTGGGTACGAAAGAAAGTTAAGGACTCAGCATCCAAGCCAATCCGGACTCAAAGTGGTGAATACTTTTCTTTTGGTAAAATGGCATGTACCTAGGTTGTTAAGGTGTTATTTTGTATATGATAGTGTATAAACATGAAAGTTGTTGAAGCATGGTATGAAATATGCATATTTTGGAAGTTAAACTTACATGAGTTTGACTAGCATGATAATGTTGTATAATTTTGATATGAATTGTGGTACATAATTCTTAAGAGGTATTGAATGAATGAATGAATGAATGAATGAATGAATATTTGCTAACTTTAAATGGCATAATAAATGATATTTGATTTAAGAACTATTAGTAAATGTTTGGGCATGAAATAGATGTGTTTAGCATGTGAAAATAGCTTAAAAATGGTCAAAAAATCATGTTTTCACACGGCCAAGTCACACGTATGCCCAGGCCGTGTGAATAAGTCAGAATCTGCCCATGGCCTGGCCCCATGGCCATGTTCCAGGCCACACAGGCATGTCCCAGGCCACACGGGCGTGTGCCCCTATCTCCAAGGAAAAATTTAAAGTTGCCAGTTTAGTCTCGAATCACTTCTAAAACATATATTGGGCCCCATAGGCCCATATTAGGGACTTTATGATGAAATTTGATGAATATTGATCTGGAATGTAAAGTGTATGACTGGTTTTTGTATAAATGTTAGTGTATAAGTTCAGTAATATCTCGTAGCCCTATTTCGGTGACGACGTGGGGTTAGGGGGTGTTACAAGCCTCCAACCTAACGAGCTTTCGAATTATTATAAACCAGAGGAAATAAAATAGAGTAAGCATTTAATGCTTAGTAAGTTCGTATAACATGAAATTTAACTTACCATTATTTTACACATAAAATAAGCATACAAATATTTATCCAAATAAATAAGGCAATTTGCCCAAACACATATAATCTCAAGAAACATGTTAGTCATGTACTTCATGTGAATACCAAGAAATAAGGATGAGCTCATCATGTAACAATTTTCATATATATATGCTTTCTACATCAAATATTCATATAACATGTACATTTCCATAATAATTCGTCTCAAGTTCAGATTATCCCATATCGGAACTTTGCCCGTTGAATTTACTTGAAATATCGATGGATACACAAGTAGTACACTTAAAGTGTACAAAACTGTAATCCGTCAATTCATATTCAGGAATGCTCATACGAGCACATAAATGGGAAGCCCTCTCTCGGGCCATATAACGGGAAGCTCATGTGAGCCATATAATGGGAAGCTCATTCGGGCTGTATAGCGGGAAGCTCATAAGAGCCATATTTAGGAAGCTCATGCAAGCCAATAATAGGTAGCTCCGAAAAGCCATTAATTGGAAAGCTCTGGATAGCCATATATCGAAAAGTTCAAGCGAGCCATATTAGGTAACTTCGAAAAGTCATTATCATCGGGAAACTCACGAATAGCCATATAAAGGGACGCTCATAAAAGCTGCGGTGTGCCCACAACACATGCAGGATCACAACCAACCGGGATGCTCCGAAAAGCTATTAACAGGAAGCTCGTAAAAACCATATAACGGGAAGCTCGAGAGGGCTAATAACGGGACACTCTTTCGAGCTATGGTGTGTCCGCAACATATGCAGGACCACAATCAATTCGGGAACCCTGTATCCATCGAATTTTATTTATTCAATCGGGACTTAATACTTGTCGAGCATTATGAGATATGTGACTGATTTTCATACATGTAAATTATACAATACACATACATAACATTCAATTTAAACATATAAATATGCACAATTTAGTTACACGATAATCTACTAATCCAATATCGTCTTTTTTTCCTCGTTCTAATGTTGTATTTGGTCTCTTTGGATCTATATGAATAAATTTAACATCAATTCATATTCAATTTAATTCAATTCACACCTTAGGTAAAATTACCATTTTGCCCCTATACTTTTAATTAATTTCAATTTCATCCTCAGTCTCGGAAAATGAAATTCATGCAATTTAATCTTTATTCCAAGGCTAACCAATTTTTACATATAACAATAGCAGCCCATGTATTTCATAAAATTCAAAATTTTTCCATGAATTTTACATCTTTAAAATTTAGTCCCTAAATCAAAATTTCATGAAACTTTCCTTTACAAAAGTTGTTTATCTATCAACAACCTTTCAATTTCTACCATAAAACTTCATAATTCATGCATACTGTAACAGCCCGATTTTCAATAATGTTGGAAATAGTGTTCAAGGCCACCAAATCCGGCAAGTAAGTTCGTAAATATTTTTATTTAATATTTATGGGTCAAATATGATTTTAGAAAGATTTTTGAATTAGTAATTTGTGTTCTATAAATATTTATTCAGTTAAGTGGTTTTAGAAAATGAGGTGTTCTATAAATCGAGCAGTAAATATTTTTATAAATATTTACTGAGTGTCATTAAGGTGGTATTAAAGTTTTGTTAAGAAATTTTAACGTTTCGATAGTTAATTAATTAAAAAGGACTAAATTGTATAAAGGGTGAAAGTTGAATTATAGATTAAGAAACAATTAAAGGGATCGAAGAAGTAATTATGCCATTACTTAAAGTTGAGGCGGCATAAGTAGATATTTATTTAGAAATCTAAAGTTAAAATGTATTATAATATTATAATGATATTATATTATATTATAAAAACAAACAAATAAAAGAAAAAAGGAAAGAAACAAAGAATTTGAAATAAACAGGGGAGAAAGAAAGGAGAAACGAAAAAGAGAAAGAAAAAGGAAAAACTAAACAAAAAGGGAAAACTAAGGTTTTCAAGGTTCCAAGCTTAATTGGTAAGTCAATTTAATCCATTTTCATGTAATTTTTGAGTTTTTGGAATCCTGAAGATAAATACTACTTGATTTATGTTGAAATTTGAAGAATTAGGGGTTAAAATTGATAGAATTTCAAGTTAGAAGTGGAAAAGGGATTGAATTATAAAATAATTCATAAGTTTTGAATAGAAGGGACTAAATTGAAAGAATTTTGAAATTAGGGATTTATGGTGAAATTAGAGAGTTAAATTAGTTTAAAGTGTGAATGGAATGAAAATATGGAATTTGTTTTAAGAATAAAAGTTAGTCTCAGTTCAAGGACTAAATTGAAATTTAGGCAAATATTGAGTAAAATTTGAATTATTTAATGTGAGATTAAATTGTGTTGTATTGATGATTTTTAATTGTTTTAATTCCGTAGCTAGCGTTGTACCTGAATTCTCGACTAAAAAGGGGAAAAATATAGTCAACGAGGAATAGTTCGGAATTCTTGGTTTGTATTTCTATAATCTGAATCTAATTATTAATTGTTGTATTTTGATTAAATGTTGTCGTAAGTGATTAAAGTGAGAATTATTGTGTTTTATAATTGAAATGGATTGATTTAATATGCGATGAATATATATTGGTTGAATTGAATTGATAAATATATATATTATGAATATATATGTGTGTATAAATGTGAAATTGTGCAAATATGATAATTGGATTATTTTTTATATGTATGAAATTCATTTTTAATGCCCAAGTAAACAGAATTTAGAACTACTGGGACATTAGTGGCATGCCATTAAGGAACTTTAGTGCGGTCTCTGATTATTAGCACGTTAGTGCTCTCCGATTATTAGCATGTTAGTGCTCTTCGATTATTAGCACTTTAGTGCTCTCTGTTTAGCACATTCGTGCTCTCTGTATATCACTTTAGTGCTCTCTATTCATTAGTGCATAATAATGCACCTCTATATTTGTTCCGTATATCCGGTGTATTCTATAAAGTCTACTTTGGGCTAAGAATATGAGATAGTGAATTGAAAATAGAATGTGAAATATGTTGTAAATACATGGAATACACGAGTTATATACTCATGAGTTGAATGTGGAATGGATAGTGCCATTGTTTAAATGATATGTGAACAAATTATGGAAAGCTATTATATATAGCAAGTGATGATAATTAAGTATCGTATGGTTTTAAATGTTCAATTGTGCTTGACATTTTATTATACATATTATATTGTTTTATTTTTAAATATTCGGATTATAGATATACCACTGAGTTTACACTCAGCGTACGGTTTGTTCTCATGCGTAGGTTAAATTAAAGTTAGATATTTGAATCAGCATCCAAACCCGATCCCAAACTCATTGCGGTGATGAATATTTATTTTGGTAATGGCATGTACCTAGGATGTCATGTATGTCATTTTACAAAATAATTGTAAACAATGTTAATGATGACATTGGTTACTTTATGCATAAATATATGTATGTTATATTGTGATTAAGGAAGAATATATTTAAGTTGTTATTTAAGTGGATATTAAATAAGGGACGATATGATTAAATTATGATGTGAATATTAAATAATTATGTAATGTTTGTATTTGTACTGAAATGTCTGGTAATGCTCTGTAACCCTATTTCGGCGACGGATACGGGTTGGGGGTGTTACACATACTCATTCATGGAAAAACCTTATTACTTTGATAACTTTACAAATTAATCCTCGAGATAGCTAAATTAAGCTATTACAATATCAACAATTTTATCCTTTCCAATTTATCATCTTTATTTTTCATCTTTGCAATTTTATCCTTTTCTTTATTTAATTTTCCATGGATAAATCATCATACTTATCTACTAACCCCTATTAATGTTATATTTTCCATATAAGGACCTCCAATTTTGAATTCCATAGCTATTTGATACATATAGCTACTAGAACTCAACTTTTGCATTTTATGCAATTTGGTCCTTTACCAAATTAGACATGCAATCTGTAAAATTTTCTTAACGAAATTTTTATGCGACATTCCTATATTAATGCAGACCATGCAATAATATTAAAATAGTTCTCCTTACGGACTCGGATTTGTGGTCCTGAAACTACTATTCTGATTTCACTAAAAATGGACTGTTACACGAACTGTACATGCTGCCATAACCGAGTTATGATCTTATTGAAGTAATCCCATGTTTAATGTCCTAGTAGACTATCTTGAGTTTTATTTCTCGATGAACTACCCCGTGTTTACTGTCTTGACGGACTCTACTAATTGACATAGTTGAGTTATGGTCTTACTCCTTATAATCCCCGTGTTTACTATCCCGATGGACTCTATTGGTTTCCATATCCGAGCTATGGTTTTATACCTTAAACCTCTTTGAGATGTTACCCTGAAGGACCTTACCGTCGTCGCGGTGTCACCTCATAGAGCCTGCTGACTTCCGTTGTAATGTTGCTCTATGGAACTTAATAACCATTGTCACGGTGTCACCTCGAAGGACCAGTCGATATCATTTCATTTCTCATTTCACATTGATACTCAAACATTGCAATGTCCATTCGTAAGGCCTGAAGCTTCATACATCATGGTTTGCACATAACAACACCGTATGAAAAAATCTTAACAAAATTCTATCTTCTTATTAATCTGCCTATACCTCTATATTGTCATTTCTAACATTGATGTTCGAACACCGCAGTGTCCTCTTCGCAAGGCCTGGAGCTTCACACATCATGGTTTGCACTCAGCAACATCGTGTGGTGTGCAACATCGTGTGGCGATATACAAAAACAATATTTCCCAAATCCTAACTCCATCTATCTTATTAAAGATTTCCCTTCGCACTATACATATATTACTCAAGCATCTCATACAATTTATTCCTAAACATACATCACGTTAGTTTACCTATCACCAGTTATCTATTATAAAATAACCAATTGACAATTTGTAAGAGCTCACATAGTTTGGTGCACACACACAACTTACTCTTTCTTTAAACATATACACATCATAACTTAGGCAACCTTAGTACTTCAACAACATGATACATGTAAGTCACGTAACATCATCTATCATCCAAAAGGCAAGGTACAAAAACTCACCTAGGTTCCTTTATCTTTATCATTTAAGCTTGTCCAAACGTCAGAGAGTCCTCTGCCCTGACAGCTAAGCATGGCAATAATTTATTGGTTAATCTAATGGTGGTAAGCCCTTAGAAACCCAAAATCTTTCAATTCTACAAAAGCTTTGAGAATTTTGGAACAGCATAATTTTTCAGTGGTGTCTGAAACAATAGTTTTGAGGCCACCAAATCCGATGAGTAAGTTTGTAAATATTATTATCTAATATTTACTATTAAATATGGTTTAAAAAAAAGTCTTTGAATTGGTAATTTGTGTTTTATAATGATTTATTAGGTCAAGTGGCTTTAGGAAGTGAGGTATCGAGACTTTGTTTCTATAAACTGAGCCATAAATATTTTTATAAATATTTACGGAGTGTCATTAAGGTAGTATTAAAGTTTCGTTAAAAAAATTAACGTTTCAATAACTAATTAATTAAAAAGGACTAACTTAAAAAAAGTGTAAAACTTGCTAATTATAAGAATTAAGTGATTAAATGGTTTAATTAATAAATAAGGAAGGACTTAAGAAATAAATAAACCTAAATTGAATGGATGAGGAGGCATAAGGGAAAAAAATAATAAAATAAAGATATTCAATGGAAAAATTGTAACTTTGGTTAAATTAAAAATAAAACAAATTGAATTTGGTTTGTTTTCTAAACAATTCCTCTTCAAATTCAGCCAAAACAGCCATAGGAGAAAGATTTTAAGGTGGTTCTTCATATTTTGGCTTCATGTGAGTTCAATTCTTACCCATTTATTGTAATTTTTATGTTTTTGAGATTGTTACAATTAGGTCCAACTAAACCTTACATTAGTTTTTGATTTTTTTAAAAATTTTGGAAGTTTACATTGATGAATATTGGATGTTTTTGATGAATAACATGAATTTAGGTCTTGATTTTGTTGTATGATGATTTTATAAAGTGATTTTGTTAAATATTGATTTTAAGATTAAATTGTAAAAAGGTTAAAATATTAAGTTTGGATAGTGAATTTTGGGTTTATTAGGGGCTGTATGAAGGCCTAGAATATTTGGATAGATTATTGATTGAGAAAATTAGTTAATTTGATAGATTAACTAATTAAGGGATTAAATTGCAAAAATTGTAAAAGTTTGGGGTAATTGTGTAAATTCAAAAAATAAAAGGGTGTTAATTATAAAATAAATTGGAAATGGAAATATATGCTAATAAGTGAATAATTTTATATTTTAGATCAAGATCCCATAGATACTTGTAAAAAAGGAAAAATAGCGGAATAGTCCTGAACTTCTGCAATTATTACAATTCAATCTAGGAAAGTTCGGTTAAAATTTAATATTTTGTATAAATTGATGAATGGTATTATTTATTTATTTTATTTTTGGAATTATAATATTGAATTGGATTTCGGTTTGAATGGAACGTGGGATTTGAGTACATTCGTATTTTGGTGTATAATGGTATTGGAAGGAGACAACGACATATTTCCCAAGTAAATCAGGGTTCAGCATTTGTTACGAACTCTCTTATGCTACTTTCTGTTCAGCTCTTATGAGCTTCTATTCAACTCTTATGAGTTTCTGTTTAGCTCTTACGAGCTTCTGTTCAACTTTCGAGCTTCTGTTCAGCTCTTATGAGCTTTTGTTCAGCTCTTACGAGCTTCTGTTGGTGTATTCAGGAAGACTAGCTCTTATGAGCTTCTATTAATGATGTACTCTTATCCTTAAGTCGTTCTTTGAATGGAAAAATTTCGGTAAGGTGATTTATCTAATGAATTTGAAAGACATGTTATTCATTTTTATATTGATTTGAAAATGGATTTATTTATTAATAGAAGTTATGAATGACAGGAAATTGTCAGTGAATGACAGGGAATTGACATGAATGATTTTATTTATTTGACTTGTTATAGCAGATTCGGTAAGATTTTTGTTTAAACCATCAAACTTACTAAACTTCATTAAGCTTATTTGTGTTGTTTAATGTCTTTGTAGATTTTCAGAAGGTTGGACGACTAGATCAGCACTCTAGTTACACTATCCAGCTTATCTCGTTAGTTTTTGAAACATTAAATACGGTTTATATGACATGTATAGGCTTTTGTTTGATTTTGGTCAAAATTTAGCTTATGTAAATGTTATGAATAATATTTTTTTTATATAACCAACATACATATTGATATGAATTTAAAGTATGAGTGTGATGTTAGTATAAGTGATATATATAGTTGAGCTAAAATGAACTTTAGTGACTTAGTTAGGTAAACTAAATAGGTAAGTTTGGATATTGGTGGACTTATTTTTAAGTTGTCATTAGAGGTACTTATGAGTATATTGGTTGTATATGGTAGTATTACATGTATAAGGCTTGATTTTAGCTTGTGCTGAATGCCTTGTTATGGCTTATTGATGTGTAAATTGTTAAGGCTAGGCTGGTATCAATTTGGGTGAGAAATGTGGCTTAAAAAATGGTCTATTTTCGTCCACACGGGCAGAGACATGGGTGTGTCTCTCAACTGTGTGTGACACACAGCTAAGTGACACGGCCGTGTATCCCCTGTATCATTTAAATTGCACAAGTCAGTATGCACACACGGCCTAACACACGGGCGTGTGGCTTAGTTGTGTGGCCCAAGTCAGAGAGTTATACCGGCACGGACATGGGCTGGGACATGGCCGTGTGTCCCTATTTCGATTGCCCACAAGGCCTGAGACACGGGCGTGTCTCCTGACTGTATGAGACACACGACCTGGCCACACGGCCGTGTGTCCCTTGCAGCTTTGAAAATTTTAATGTTTTTTGAAAAATTCTCTGAGTACCCGATTTAGTCCCGACTTGTTTTTAACATGTAATTTGGGCTTCAATGGCTCATATAAAGGACAATATGTTCGATTTTGATTAGTTTATGACATGAATGTTATATTATATGAAATGTCTGTTTATATGATCTGTAATCTCTGGTAATGCTCTGTAACCCTATTCCGGCAATGGATATAGGTTAGAGGTGTTACAGTCTTTACTCTACTTCTTCTTTTAATCCACAAATACAGAGAGATAGGAAGCTTACCACTTTCCCCAATTTCTCTACTTCTAGACTTTAATCCATACAACAGCTACAACATGTAGAGCTCTCTTCAGCTACATCATTTCCTTCTTCGGAACAACCAAAGAAGACGATGCTTTGGAGGGAAAATTTGGTAAACAAAATTGAGAAAATTCTGTCTCCATACACACCTATTTATATACTCCTTTGGCAAGATCTTTATCGACTGTTACAACAATTCATCCTTAATCATTTTGTCTCCCACTATGGAACCAATTGGTTCTCATCTAACTAAACCAGAATTAAAATCCAATTAGTTAGAATTCAACCATTAAAATTTTTGAATTTCTTAGTGGAGTTCGATAATTTGTTAATCCTTTTAATTTAATCCTAACTTTCCTTAAATTTTGGGTTATTAAAGTTAATCGGGTGTTACATCATAAGTTTTATTAGAGAAAGTAGTAAGAAACTGAAGAAAATTTAAAAGATTGATGTATTAAGAAATATTAGTCCGAGGTACAGACTAAATTGTAAGGATTTATAAAGAATTTAGGTCAAAGTGAGAAATTTAAAATAGAAAATGATTAAATTGAATTAGTGGTGAAATATGTGAGAATATGGAGAATATTTTGACCAAGAGTGAGTGGATAATGATGATGGATAGATTTTTATGAATAAGTTATAATATTTTATTTTATTTTTTACATTATTATTATGATATTTGAATATATTTGAAAGTATTTACTCAAACAACACTTGATGTATTTAGTTTTCTTGTGGCTTCTCTGATCGCTTTTTGTTTTTTCATTTGAGAAGTTGCATTCGCTTTATTTTGGTGCTATAGAGAATTCTCATTTTCTGAGTGTTAGGCTGATTTAGGGGGATTTGGAATAAAGAAAGCACCTAAGACCAACGGTTTGCTAGGCCAAAATTCTAGTTATGCGAGTTTAGAGTATAGATTATTAGGTTGTTTTTTTCTTTGTTTTTTTAGCAAATTAGAAGTAAAGTTTTCATTTCATCATAAGAAATACCAAAAGAAAATCCAAAAACACAAGGAAACAAACATCCAAGAGAACTTGGACTATACAACCAAGAGAAAACCCTAGATAAAAACAAGTCCCATTAACCTTTTAAACGTCTAAAATGGTGGAGGGATCATCATCATGCAACCATATTTCAACCTAAGTAAATGAGTATGATCTCCACTACCCGACGGTCCTCCATTTTGGGTGGTTAATAAGAACTTGAGATCAAAACTGTTGAAATATACTCAAGATATGAAACTGTATTTTTCGATATATGACTTGAAGAGATAGTACATTTATTTATAGAGATAAGCCGTAACTTTCTTAACAAACTAACTGTTAGCAACTAACTCCAGCTAACTGACTTTCTTTAACTAATACTCTAACATCCTCCTAGTCTTGTAAGCTCTTGATCTTTTTCAGTTGTAACTTTAAGTGTACGTCGAAAATCCGCAAACAGTGTGATAGGCTTTGTAAGCACGTCTGCAATCTGATTAGCTGATGGAATGAAGTTAACCTGGAGAGTACCATCCTGAACTTTCTCACGAACAAAATGGTGGTCAATTTCAACATGTTTGACACGTGCATGATTGGTTGGATTGGCTGACATTGAAGTAACGGAGGTGTTATCACACAAGATCACAGACGTTTGTTGCAAAACCAGGCCAAGTTCTTCCAGCAACTGTTTTACCCATAGCAACTCTGACATGCAATTTGCTAAACTGCGATATTCCACTTCTGAAGATGACTTGCTTACCACAGTTTGTTTCTTGGAGCACCAAGCTATAGGATTTGCACCTAAGTAAATGACATAGCCTGTTGTGGAACGTCTGTCTTCCACCGATGATGCCCAGTCTACATCAGAATAGCCCACAAGCTGAAATGATCCGTCTGACAGAAGCAGTCCATGCTCCATAGTCCCACTTAAGTAACGCAAGACTCGTTTGACTCCTCTCTAATGAGTATCACTAGGGGAGTTCATATATTGACTGAGCTTGTTAACACAGAAAGATAAATCAGGCCTGGTAATACACAAGTATTGAAGCATTCCTACAGTACTCCGATACAAATAACCATCTGCAAAAGGTTGACTATTATCTGAGGCTACCAACTTAGGGGTGCCTACCATGGGTGTAGGTGTAGCAATGACATCATCATGCTGTTTTATGTAACGACTCTGAATATACTATGCTGACTGAGAAGGAGCCCTTGGGGTGTATATTTGACTTCAATACCAAGGAAGAAGTTGAGCCTACCCATGTCTTTAAAAGCAAACCGATCTTGAAGCTACTGCACTACACTATCTATTTCGGCATTTGAACTACCAGTGAGAACGATATCATCCACATAAGCCATAAGGTAGACTTGACCAGTGGAGGAGGTTCGAAGAAACAACGATGGATCGGCCTTGGATGCACTAAACCCAAGCTTGTCAATTAAAAATTGCTTGAGTGTATGGAACCATGCACAAGGAGCTTGCCGTAGACCATAAAGGGCTTTGTTTAGCTTGCAAACTAGCTTCTGACCATCAACTCCTGGCACCTCAAACCCAGGTGGCTGGTCCATAAAAATATCCTTAGTCAGCTCCCTATTCAAGAAGGCGTTATTGACATCGATTTGATGCAGCCTCGAACCCTTCATGACAGCAACAGCAAGTATGGTCCGAATGGTAACTGCTCGTACCACTGGACTGAATGTATCTTGAAAGCCTGTCCCTGCATGTTGAGAGAACCCCTTCGCAACTAATCTAGCTTTGTAACGATCAATGGTTCCACCAACTTTCTTTTTTACTTTAAATAGCCATTTACAATCAACTGTTCTGCGATGGTCAGGAAGGGGATTTGTCCATGTATTGTTGCGCACAAGAGCTTGTAATTCAGCCTGAACGGCATCTTTTCAGCACTGATGAACCATAGCAGCATGAATATCTGTAGGGTTGTCAGGTGGTGAACAAGAAGTAGTGCTTAGATAACCTTTAGGTTTAAAGACACCTGCCTTACTTCGAGTAACCATTGCATGTGTGTTTTGTGGGAGAGGGAATGAGGAAGAAGGAGGAACAAGAGAGGTAGTATGAGAGGATTGAGACATTGGACTGTTAGAAGAAGCAGGTGAAGTGATTGGAATAGGTGAAGTGGAAAGACTTGTGTCAGGCAGGGGATGAGAAACAGACGAAGACCTGATGGGTAAAAAAACACTGCACGGTCGCTGTTGGTTTTGTGGAGAGACCAAAACATTTAATTTGGAACTAGTATGAGGTTGTGATGCAGGTGATGCAGGTTTGTCATTAAGAGTCTTAAAAGGAAATTTGGTTTCATGAAAGGTAACATGGCGGGATGTGTATATACGACCATTACTAGCTAGACAGCGATACCCTTTGTGAATAGGTGAGTATCCTAGAAAGGTGCATGGACTAGATCGAAATTGAAGCTTACTTGTGGTGTACGGTCGAAGGTATGGGAAGCAAAGACAACCAAATGTTCGAAGGAATGAGTAGGATGGTTTAGTGTTGAAAAGCTTCTCATAAGGAGAGACAAAACCCAAAGGAGATGAATGCAATCTATTAATGAGATAGACAGCACAACTGAAGGCATCATTCCAGAAAGTCACAGGCATGGAGGCATGAGCAAGCATGGAAAGCCCAGTTTTAACAATTTGACGATGCTTGCGTTTAACCAAGCCATTCTAAGCTGATGTATAAGGACAGGTGAATCTCTGCTGGATCCCATGTTGAGTTAGATACTGTCTTAGAACTTGAAACTCACCCCCACCATCTGTTTACAGAGCTCGTAATTGGAGGCCAAGTGATCGCTCAGCTTGGCGATGAAAATTTGGAAACACCGTAAGAACTTCTGATTTCTTCCGTAAAAAGTACACCCATGTGTAACGAGTGTAGGCATCAGTGAAGGCTACATAAAACTGAAACCCATTGGAAGTAACCGGAGCAGGTCCCCAAACATCAACAACCACTAGTTGCAAATGTTCAGTATACTTAGTTTCAAAAGTGAAAAACGGTAGCTTGTGCTCCTTTCCAAGATGACATGCCATACAAGCAAACGATTCTTTATTAGTATCAAATGACTCATTACAATGTGACAAAGCTTTGAGCAAAGTTTTTTACAAGGATATCCTAATCTAGAGTGCCACACACTTAAAGGGATAGATGCACTAGCTGTACAACAGCGAGCTGTACCAACAACCTGACCACCCTTAACATCATCTTGTAAATGCAGTTTGTACAACCCTTGATGAACTGAGCCTTGAAGAAGCACTTCCTTAGTTCTTAAATCTCGTACCTTGCACTGTGTAGGAAAAAACTCAACCATGACTTGATTATCTCTTGTAAACTTAGATACAGAGAGTAAGTTTTTGGTAATACCAGGTGCAAATAAAAGAGACTTCATGTACAGTGGTCTTGTTCTAGTAAGTAAAGAGGATTGACCAGAACAAAGAACAGGGAGGGCATTACCATTACCCACATATACTGTACCTGGCCCATTGCGAGAGGTGCTATCACCAAAAGAGCTAACTGAGTGCGTAAGGTGATGCGTTGCTCCAGAGTCAGGATACCAAGCATTGTCAGCCACGATTTCAGCTGTTGCCAAAAAAGCATTCGGTTGTGCAGCAGGAGGCGAAGGAGTACTAGCACGTTGTACAGAGTTGCTGACAAATGGATTTGACCAATTGTATGGAGAAACTGATGGAGAGGACTAGTTGGACGGTGGAGGAATCATAAAGGGTAGTGATGACCAAGAGGGCAAACCCGGTCCATACATGCATATATTGGCTTGCGGTGGTAGTCTGTAGCAGTACTTTTATATGAAGTATCAAATTTGTGATAACACCGATCGACTAGGTGTCCTGTTTTACCATACAGCTGGCACTGAATACGCCCAGAAGAACGACCATGCCAGCGACCTTGAGAATTGGAGGGACGATAGGCTGGTGCTGAACTACTGTTAACTATGTCAGCCGACTGTTGTGTCACCAAATTAACAGAACTAGGAACATCTGCCATTATAACCCGCTGACATGCTTCAGCATCAACTAACATAGTTGTTACACTCTAAACATTGTAAGGGAGTTGACTAGCAACAATAATGGAGATCACAGACTCATACTCAGGTGGTAACCCATTGAGAATCGCAGTGACATGCTCATGTTCACTGATAACCTCTCCACAGTTGGCAAGATTATCACAATAGAACTTAACCTTCAACAAAAAATCTCACATAGAAAGTTCACCCTTGCATTGTGAATGAAGTGCCCGATGATAAAACATCAGACGAGAAGTAGATTTACTGCCAGATAATGACACTATAGCATTCCAGATTTGAGTTGATGTATCAAGCCCAATAAGATGAGGGAGAACGATCGGACTTACTGAAGATAGAAGCCAGGAGGTAAGAGCACTATCTTGCTGTTCATACTTTGTAAAATCAATGTTTTCTTGAAGAACACCATCAGCGCCTGTAATCAGCCGAGGAGGTGGAGTAGATCGATCATCAAGAAACTGTTGAAGCTTATAGGTTTTAACAGCCAAAAGGACCTATTGCCGCCACAAAAGATAGTTAGAGTCATCAAGAAGAATACTGAGTTTCTTGGTGGCAAAAAAACGACCATCAACGACCCCTTCATTGATATGAGAAGCCATTCTGGGGGTAGCAGAATGTTCGACAGATGGACTGGAAATGGGATCCATGAAGCAAACAAACCACAAGACGTCAACCCAAGAAGAAAAGGTCTTCTGATACCATGTTGAAATATACTCAAGATATGAAACTGTATTTTTCGATATATGACTTGAAGAGATAGTACATGTATTTATAGAGATAAGCCGTAACTTTCTTAACAGACTAACTATTAGCAACTAACTCCAGCTAACTGACTTTCTTTAACTAATACTCTAACAAAAACGAGGGCTTAAAAAACATAAACCCATACAAACTTGAAAATCCATACCAAATTAAACCCGATAACATAACAGGATCCCAAAAATAAAGGTTAGAAAAGGGACACAACATATGCCTAAAAAATGAGGAAAGAAAAAACAAACCACCAAGAAAAGATCAGTTTCACCGGGCAACCAATCTCCCAACCTTCAAATGTGCATCGAGGAGACAAAACTTGAGCTCAACCCAACCCTTAGGCCATAAAAGGTTGCTATTCCAATGCTCAGTCTTCTTCCTATTGGAAAATCGGTCGGAGTTCAGCAATAATAGGATAACATCAGTGCAAAATAACTCGAAAACAATAATCATCCATTGAGAATGACAAATTTAAAGGTAAATCACCTATGAGGTGTACGATTTACCTCTTTAATACAAGATTATTTTTCCCAGATTCAGCACTGTCTCATCACATCAGTTGCAGGAAGCTGTTGGCTCTCGTGCCGCAACTAATCTATTTGAATTGTATGATCGTGGGGAAATTGAAAACTAAAGCTGCCAAATGCAAGGCAACTAAAACTCGCCCAGTCCTGCATGCCAATAAAAGTTATAATATTGGAGCCAATTTATGGAGCTGGCCCTGGTATTGGGCTATATTGGGCCCAGCTGAAGCTTATTGATAAGATAAGGCTTTCACTATAAGACGAGAGGGCCGATCAAACAAATGTGCATACTGCAAGATGCAAAACCAGACAATATCATGCTCAATCCCCATTCCCTACATTTATGGATCAACCTTTTTCCTTTGCTTCAAACTTCAAAATAAATTTCACAAAAAATATAAATTAATTTTGGAATTCTTCATGAGTAAAACAGAAAATTATAAATTTTTGTTTAAATAAAAATTTCCAACATTTACTTATAGATCCTATACAATTTTTTGTTTTGCTTATTGAGGATGAACGATACTCATGCATGGATGGTATATAAAATATTATTATTAATTTTTTCATGACAAAGGGGGCTTGATCTGCACACATAGGGAAGACCACAATTTGTTTTTGATAATTGGATGAAATTGAGTGGAAAACAACATAAAGAAAGAATAATGTTAAGATCACAAAATGGGATGTAGGGTGGAATTGAGTGTTTAATCACTGGTGATGGAGTGTATTGAATCTCATGAAGATTCTTCTCATCCTATTACAGCCTGGAAGAATTTAGCACTCATCTTATCACCATATCTCCTGATCTTAAGACAGACCCCAGGATCCAACTCCACCATTTTGCTCACCCAAAGTGGGGGAATTCACAAAGGTTGAATTGATGCTTTTCAACTTTTCAGTTAGTATATATTCTTGTTTGAAATTCATATACATGAGATATGATATTTGATATTCACCCAAACCAACAGGTAATTACTTTAGGGAGTAAAAAAATAAATTATATTAATTTATAATTTCATAAATTCTAAGGGACTATATGATAAATTTACCATTTTTTAGAGTTTTAAAGTCGCTGCTTATCCCTTGATTGCACCTCTGATCGGAGATATGGATATTGATACAACCTTTTCATGCACACATATTTGTTAGATCACAACCCGATGGATTTAAACTTGAGTATATAATAAAAGGACTCACTACAAGCGGATAATCTTAAGTAAACATTAATTAACATCTCATCTTTTGCAGGTTCTAATAGATATAACACGTTGTCCAAATATTTTAGTGCTGTAATAATTTGTGAGGAAAATTCCATCCTTATCATTGGAATACTACTTGTCTCCCAGCTTATACCTATCAAATCATCTCCCTCTATTCAGCCAGCGGATTAACATATCCTTTGAATTAGCCTCTAATATTCCCCAATAACTCCCATCTTAATCTACAACCTATTATTCGTTTTGACTTCTTCAACTTCATGCCCCTTTGTCTTGCAAAACGTACCTCTCAAGTACGAGCTTTTTATACATATATCAGAATGGATCTTCAAAGTTTCTAAGATCAGGGTTCAGCATGAGTAAATTATTTAAGTCATTGAACGCTATAATGATAGCAGGAAAATGGTGATCAGTACTTGATGTCGAAATGGCTTGAAAAGACAGTAACGTTGTTTCCAAATGTTAATCGGTTTTAACTTGTTTAAACCAGTTCATTTCTTAGAGAACACTGACCTTATTTTGACTATGAAAAGCTCGAAAGGTTCCCTTGATTCATCAATGCAAAAGGACAACCATAAAAAGCTTAATTAGGGTCCTTTTCCCATATATTGATAGGATAAAAATGCTAGCTAGGATTCCATAGCCCCAATCCACCAACTTGCAGATCGAATGCTAGCTAGGCTACCCAGTGAAAATATATTGAAATGGAAAGCTAATATTGTATATATCATGGACGTGGTTGATGATTATTCTATATAATCATCAACAAGATAGGTGCTTGAAATGGATCTCCTTTGTAGATATTCCCCAAAAAAGTTGGAAATAAGCTCCGAACCAAGTTTTAAAAAGGCACTTTTTACTATACAAACCAACCCATATTATCTTTTTCAATGTTTAGAAAGGAATTAATTACCACGATAAATTAACTAGCAAGTAGGGTTATAATGAAAGCGTGGGTATATGTTGCAGCCTGTCAAGTTTGACAGTAAGCCATAAACAGGTAGCGGGTGCAGATCATACCCCTCATTTTGATGAACTCTACATATATGATTCATGTGGCTACTTTCGGTTGCCCTCGTTTTGCACTATGGGATCGTGTTATTCAAAAGTGAAACATGTGGTTGGCCCACTTCCAGCTGCAATTTACTCAACTTACTTGAGACCAAATCTATGATTAGCAGTGATTTTTAATCATGGGACCACGTTGATGGTTTCGAGTTTAGCTATCCAAAACAATCTAATAGGTTTGGTTTCCAGCATTTAGCACTGTGAACCAAGTGCAATCTCCATGGCTTGCCTGGTATAATCACAACAAGGATATAATTCTTGTCTCATCACCACATGTTTTTGAATAAATTGAAGAAAATGTCTACTAACGAAGGAATCCACGTTAAAATTTGTACTCGAATTCAGAAGAAAATGTCTATATCCATGCAAATATCGTTGTGATTGCTTACAATTAACCAACATTACAGTGATGCTGCTAATTTGGATCCAAGTTCGAGTAACACAATTAACAAGTATATATCAGATACTAATACAACTTTAGGGGCTAACACAAATGTACTGAAGTATCAAAGACCTGACCGATTGTTAAAGCAGGGTACCCAAGTTTTACATGGTAAAAAGAGCGTCTGAGACATCATTCAGTAGCAAAACACGAAGAGGTACAAAAAGAAAATATTGCACGGAAAAGGGTCTAGCGAAGCCAGCTAAAAAAGCTTTGGCATGTTGTTGAGAAAGAGAGTAACAACAAAATATAAGGGCAAAAGGCTAAAAAAATGACTGAGATTTATTACAGCTTGACAGCACTTATCAGCTTCCAAAGCTTTTCACTGGTCAGCAATGGTGAACCCGTGAATGCTTAACTATGGACCCACCTGATGAAGCTTTGTAGTTTACTTCTGAATATACATCGCCATTACTGTACTGCACATTTGCTTTGCTACTTTAACTTTATCACCCCTCTACTGAAAGTACTTCCGATTACTTCATTTGAAAGAGATTTTCTTTATATGGATACCCTTTTTACTTAAATGTTTAACCAAATTCAAAGCTCATTTTGGAAAATTCAAGTGTAAAAGTCTCGAAGTGTTGTACATAAATATACCCAAAAAAAGTGTTTTACATAAAAGTGTTACATTAATTGGGCATAATATTCTTATTTTACTCCGACCTGGTATGGTTATTATGATTTTTATTAAATGGATATATGTAATAAAAGTATCCCACATTTAGCACCTGAAAATGCATCCTTTCTATGAAATTTTCTCCACAAAGATAATCTCTTTGAGCACATTTAGCATGAGAGACATTTTCGAATCCGGTTCGTGATCATGTGGCAAACAGGATTAAAATATTTTCCAGGCTGAGAATTCATCCAATGTATATATATCGTTCAATTAGTTTATTGATGATTTTTAAGGGTGTAAATTTATTTTTGGTAATACGTTTATATTTTTTTTTGTTGAAACCTGTTAAATTAATTAAAAAATTAATTTTCGCTTCTCAATGTAAATTCTCCATGCACGATGGATTAGTATTTCTTTTTCTTATCCCACTATAAAGAGATATTTAAATAATAACACCCTTAAAGCACTCTTAAAATACGGGGATTCCGTATCTTAACATATAGCATCCCTTCTTGTATCCTAAACAGTGGTTTTCCGGTATACCTAGAGACCTGACCGACCAAGAATTAAGTATCTTGAGGTTTAAGTCTAACTCTAGAGCGAATCCACGTTTACTCTGAAAGTAAAGTAAAACTACGTCGGTTTTACAAACCTACGCTGTTTTTTTGCAAGGAAAGCAACAGCAAAGTAGAGACACAAAAAAATCACCGGCCCACCATTCTAAACCCTTCCTTTTTCTCTCTCCTTCTTCTCCTATTATATAAACACCACCATTTTACAGTATTTTAATCATTCAATCTTCTACACCTCTTTTTCTTTTCTTTTTTTTGGCCTCAGACCCTTAATTTCGATTGTTAATTATCACTGTTCTGCAATGGCGTCAGGTTCGAACTGGACGCCAAAGCAAAACAAGTTGTTCGAGAACGCTTTAGCTATCTACGACAAGGATACACCAGACCGGTGGCACAAGCTAGCCAGGGCTGTTGGGGGGAAGACCGTGGAGGAAGTGAAGTTGCATTACCAGAACCTTGTGGATGACATCAAGCAGATAGAGTCTGGGCACGTGCCTTTGCCCCCTTACAAGAAAGCTGGAGGGAACAAAGGATACAACAATTTCATGGACGATGAAGAACCAAGGTTTAATTCACCCTAAACCCCGTATATTTAATTGCTCGGTTTTCAGGACCATGCTGCTTTTAATATCTTCTTTAATTGAATGAACTAACTGGTTTAGTTTCGAACTTTTTTTTTTGCATGTGTAATAATATTATAGTATTTGGCCAAGATGATATCTGATCTTGTGGTTTTCTTTTTTCCTGCAGGATGAGGAATCTCAGGCTTTAGTGAAGTATGAACCAGAAATAGCCTGTAGAATATCAACCTTTCAATAAAAGGAAATGCAAAGCAGCAAACATATAAATTATTGCTCTTAATTTCGTTTACATTTCCTGCTCATATATATATATGTTTTTTGTGTGCTTGAATGTAACAAGCAGCCACAACGTTCCTATACTTGCATGTATCAAGTATGAAATTATAGCATTGGTGCCTTGTTTTTATTAATGTTACCTATCTTTGTTCTTTATATATTCATTATTAATAACTTAGAAGACATAGCCATGAATCTAAAGCTACTTATGAATTACATCGGATTATATTTTTCATTACAGAATTTAACTATATTATATTCATTAAATAATAATTCAATCTTGGTCAACTTATGTGGAAATTTATTTCAAATCCAAACTTGTAACTATACGAGTGAAAAGCAATCCTATATGTTATAAACTTCAAATCATGTGTACTTGGGATGGATTAATTTTGGGAAGATTTAATTCACAAATTAAAGATATAACCTCGTGGAGTAATATTAATTTATATATCATTCGTGTATTTTAACTTTACAAAAGCATGGGATGTATAGCACGAAGAAAAAGGGTTATATGCCAATTATTATGATGTTGGAACTTAGCTACAAAAAGCCTCAATTTCAAACAGTTCTGGAAGTGCATAAAACAAAAGGCAAGGCATGATATTAATGTATTGTAAATTAATAAGAAATTAAAAAATAGAGATAAAATGTTTAATAACATATAATAAAAATGTTTTTTTTAATTTCATCTCTTAAATATAAATTAAGGGATATATATAATTTTATTAATTTTATTTGTTGAATATAAAATTTTAAATATAGACATTTCCAATTCGTTTAACTCGATTTATTTAACAGTAGGAATATAAACATAAAATCAATGAATATACACATGAATGAATAAGCCAAATTTGTTATTTTTAAGATTTAAAAAATAATAATAATAGTTGCTTAAGCACATTTGAACTCCCTTGATTTCTGTAAGTGTTAACTGAGTTATGATTTAAACCAATGCAACATACGAATACTGATGGTAGAACAACTTACTCTATTGGTGGGCTTAAACATTAGGGCTTGGGACCAGGGTCATATTTAAGCACGCGTACTAAACACGCGCCTTACACTGTTTCTTTACTTCTTTTCTCTGGCTCTCTGTTTCTCGATGCTTACCACTGGCTCCTTAACTGGAACTCTACTCTTTGCGAAGACAAATATCTGATAATCAAAATGGAAGACAAAACTTGTCCCTTCAAGGTACATAAAAATCCGTCGCTTACCCTAAAATATCTTCCTTTTTTTTTTTTTCTTAATTTTGATATTCTTGTCCGAAAGATCTTGTAAAAGTACGTTAGCTTTTCCAAAAAAAAAAAATCGGAACTTTGTTGAAAATTTTAAACTAATTGATGGTTGTTTTGTGATGCAGATAATATTGGGTTCATCTTCCATAGCTCGCCGTAATATATTAGCTGAAATGGGATATGAATTCAGTCTCATGGTAATTTTCATGTCTTTCTGGAAATTTTATTGTTACTAATTTATTTCAACTTAAAAAAAAAAAAAAGGTTTCAGTTGGGTTGTTTGTATAGAGTGCAGATATTGATGAGAAAGGTATCAGAAAGGAGAAGCCTGAAGAGTTAGTCATGGCTCTTGCTGAAGCGAAGGTTCTGTTTTTTATTTAATGGAGGAATTCTTTTTTTTTTTTTTGAATGATTGTTTTTATTTACAGAAGAGAGAGAGTATCATAGTCTATATTCTAAATTCAATGTGTTTTTATTGTCTACTTCTGTGTTTTAGAACATCAAAATTGGAGAAGGAATGATATATTATATATATATATATATATGTTTATATTGATTTGAGTGTGAATTATACATCTCAGGCTGATTCCATTGTATCAAAGCTACAAACTATGAATAATCAAGACAAGGATGAGAAACCAACTATTTTGATTGCTGCTGATACAGTATGTCTTGACTTTGTTTAGTTACCGACTGAATCTCCTCTTTTATGTAGTTGCCCATTGTTTCGCCAATTGCCATCTACGGTCCGAACATCTCAGGGTATATTTCTGAAGGAAGTAAATTATATGTTTCAATAGCAATGGCATAAGTGCTACTTAAGGTTCTACTATCTTGTTTTCATTGTAACTTAAGGCTAATGGGTGGCTTAGGTTGAATCGCATTTCTCGTTCATTAAAAGCCAATTCTAATCCTTGGTAGATTTATCACGAAAGAATAAAAAGGATAGGCCTTAAATAAAAGATTATTCTAGTTTCTGACAAGCATTCACTTTTAGAATGTGGCTTTTGTATGTTCGTGTTTGAATCACTTACATGCTTTGCTCATTCTTTTTAACTGCTTCCACTGCAGCTGTTGCCCGCTGAACGGTATTTTCTTGGTATATGCTTAGCTGGTGAAAATTTTTCCGCATTGATGATCATGTAAACGATGCAGAGCCGGCATTACTAATTACTTCCAACCAAGTATAAATCTATTCCTTTGATATGCTTTAGACTTCCTTAGGTGTTCCATTCTGAGCACATCAGTGTTGCACGTGACAAGCATTTGAAGAACAGTTCATAAGTAATATATTGCAACATAACCATTTTCTTTGCTCATAAAGATCTATTTTATTTCTGTAGACATGTTAGTTTGCTCTAACCATATGTTGGTCAATCATTTCCACCCTTCAACCTTTCAGGAGGTCCCTATAATTGCTTCCTTACTCGACTGCTGCAATGTTTAAGAATTTGGATTGTTTTGACCATAATCATTTTCAATATTTCTGGGGCCAAATGTAATCAGATTAACCATTGATTTTAAACCAGAAATGCTTTCTATGTGAAAGAAACCCGATAATCTCTAACTTGTGCAGGACTACTGTGTTGGTATTCTTTTACTGATGTTTTGTGTCCTAAATACGTTTTTTAAAATGTATCCTCAAACATAGATGGCAATTGGTGAAAATTCATGCTTGTGAGCATGGACATATTTAATATCTTCCACCTCAATTCCTTACTGTTATTGTTAAATGATCTGAAGGTGGTGGTCTATGAAGGTGTTGTACGTGAAAAGCCAGCAAATGAGAAAGAAGCGCGTGAATTTATAAAAGGTTTGTCTTAATATTTTAATCCAATCCTTACTCTTCTACTCTTTCAAAAATTTACGGATTAACCATTATGCAGGTTATTCGGGTGGGCATGCGGCAACCGTGGGATCTGTTATTGTTACGAACCTTAAAACTGGATTTAGAAAAGGAGAATGGGACAGAGTCGAGGTATTAATGGCTTTCATTCTTGATTTGAGTATTTAATTCTTGGCACCTTCTCGAATAATTATCAAACTTTGCTGATATTAATGAACGGAGAACATCAGAGCAATATCAACTAAATGATGTGGTAGTCGTGTAATTTTTTCATGTATTATGTTCTTTCCCGACTGTGTCAAGTACGAAGTGAGGGGTGTTTCTTGGGGAGAAAGATATCTTTTGAGAACCCTAATTAACATATGGTAACAGAGCTTCGAATATATAGAGACTGAAAATGTTTTGGTTTGAACCCCGCCACTTCTTTTGAGGAATGGGCTAGGCCAGGTCATTTCTCATGAACAATAACTAAGTAGAACCAATATGCCGATACTCACAATTTTGATAACCATACCAGTAATTTGAAGATCTCTCACAAACTCCCATTCCAAGGTCCTTTCATTTCTTGTGTGTGTTGGCTATGGTTCTTTAACTTTCTTAGTCAAATTATCTGTACTTGTATCAACCTGTGGTAGTCACAAAAAGAGCATCAACTGCATATGAAAGAGTAGCGAAGGTGGGGTAAAAATCAAATTGTCATTAGAGAGATTCATATTGAAATTATGCGAATTCCATTGTAGGCACTTGCTATGTAGTGTAAGAGTTACTAAAGCAAGTCCATAATGTGCTAAACATTTTTTATATAATTTAATTTGTAATCCATGCAGATATATTTTCACGAAATACCAGATGAGATCATCAAGAAACTGGTAGGTGGTTTTCTTCTTCTTTGTTCTTCTCCCTTGTTTTTCTTATTTCACTAGCAATATCGATTATCTTTTTCATTCCTGTTCAGATTGAGGAAGGGGCTGTATTACATGTTGCTGGAGGACTGATTATCGAGCATCCTTTAATAATGCCATATGTTAAAGAAGTGGTTAGTGCGATAATTTCAGTGAATCATGTGGTTACGAACTAACATCGGTGTAGGAACTAGGATGTGCCACTTAGTAAACATGATTCATGATTGATTCTTCAAGTTGTCTGTCAAAATTGACATGCTTAACTTAGTACTCAATCCTAGGCTATGAGTGAATCATTCCGTATCGAAATAGTTCGATAAAATGCCTTGATATCCTTCAGAACCCGTTTTCTAAACTCTCAAAGCATCTTTTAGTGTGGTTAGCTACTGGATTTTCACTAGAGAAGATGTTGTTTGCTATCATTGCAGGTAGGGACAACGGACAGTGTGATGGGATTGCCGAAAGCTCTCACGGAGAAACTAATAAAAGAAGCCCTCTAGGTTCCGCATTATTCAATTCCATTATCGGAGTTCATTTGCATTCATTCGGCTCGGTTGTTACTCCATGTTAGAAATCTTACTTTAAGTTCTAAGCGTCGGATAAATCAACTACTTCTGAATCTTAAGGTTATATTTGAAAAGGCATTCTCATTGTTAATGCCATCTGAACTCTCTGATTGTAATGTTCATATAACTGAACTCCACTCGGCTCGAATAGCTTATAGGTCTAATTGAACTTATATTTTATTAAATGAATTTAATGGAGTATGTTGGAATAATTTAAGTTTTTATCTTCAATTGAGCTCTATTACGAGTCTAGAGGATTTTGTCTCGTCAAATCAATCGCCATGAATTGCTCTTTAAAAATATATTGCCCAAAATGAACGTCTCTTTGCATGATCAAGGATATATTTTTTTGCATATGGATCTCACCGAATCACACATTAGCACAATCTATGAAGATACGACCTATAGCTTTCAATCACACCTGTAGGAGGTCTGTGACTCAACGCTTAATAGCTTATGGGCGGAATCCTTTTTTTAATGAACCTTGTGGGCTGTTTTTGAAGTAGGGTTCGATAGACCCTTGTGAGGGGGCCTGCTAAAGCACGCTCTGTTACCGAGCGTGGAATAATCGATTAAGGGGATGAAAGAAACTCGTCCTCTCTAAGAAGCGAAATTAAAACACTCTTTTAGATTTTAGAATTTAGATTGTAAATTAGAACCATAACAATAAAAGGCAATCACTCCACTCGCTCGTGTCTTCCTTCCATCCCACCTCCAATTAACCCCGACGCCGCCGTCATCATCGTGATCAACCATCGAATTTTTATTATAATCCAGATTTTTATCGACCACATGGGCGAACAAGCCTCGGGACAGCCTCAACCACAGGCTCAATCTCAGCCTTCAAACGACTCTTCCGACGCGACCCAATGCCAAACCCAAAGGCAAGCCCAAACTCAAACTAAAACTGAAAACTCGAATGATGCCTTCGCCGCCGCTGTTCCCACCGTTACTACCGCCCTCGTTGTCTCTGCTTCAACGGAACTCACCGGTGGTTCTCCCCTTACATCCTCTCCTCCTTCTAAAATCCCTTCTCGCCCTAGAAAAATCCGGAAACTCTCCCCTGACTCGAATTCCGAACCGAATGCCTCCCAACAAGCGACGACTTCCACAACATCAACATCCGTAGCGGTGCCGCTTAAAACCGTCCCCAGAGCTCCCAAAGCAAAACTCAGTCAGCATCGAGCCCTAGTGGTGGCTCCCCAATTCTTTGCTCGGTCCCTCTCTTGTGAAGGCGAGGTTGAAACCGCCGTTCGACACCTCCGTAACGCCGATCCCCTTCTTGCTTCGTTGATCGATCTCCATCCGCCTCCAACCTTCGACACTTTCCAAACCCCTTTCCTCGCTCTCACCCGAAGCATTCTCTACCAACAGCTCGCTTTCAAAGCTGGAACTTCCATCTACACTCGCTTCATCGCTCTCTGCGGCGGCGAAAACGGTGTCGTTCCCGAGACTGTTCTTTCCTTAACCCCTCAACAGCTACGGCAGATTGGTGTCTCAGGACGAAAAGCGAGTTACCTTCACGATCTCGCGAGGAAATACCAGACGGGGATATTATCAGACTCCGCGATTGTAAATATGGATGATAAGTCACTTTTTACCATGCTTACTATGGTCAATGGGATCGGTTCTTGGTCCGTTCATATGTTTATGATCTTCTCGCTTCATAGACCCGATGTTTTACCGATTAATGATCTCGGGATTCGGAAAGGGGTTCAGTTACTCTACAGTTTGGAGGAGTTGCCGAGGCCTTCGCAGATGGATCAATTGTGTGAGAAATGGAGGCCTTATAGGTCAGTTGCTTCGTGGTATCTCTGGAGGTTTGTGGAGGCCAAAGGAGCACCTTCTAGTGCAGCTGCTGTTGCTGCTGGTGCTAGTCTTCAGCCACTGCCGCAAGAGGAGCATCAACATCAGCAGCAGCCCCAGCTTCTCGATCCCATTAATAGCATTCTGGACCTTGGGTATGATCTCTTTCTTGGATAAAATGTTCCCTTTGTTGCATTCGCATATAATGGTCTGACTCTTATCAGTATTAGTTGCATTTGAAAAATTAGCTTTGAAATTGGACTAATAGTGAATATAAGCCATATCTTATATTTATTTAAAGTGCTATTTATTAGGCTCGAATTTGTTACTTTGCTTCATTTAGCTCTTACAGATTTATGGAGGTCATAGAATATGAATCTCCTGTTAAGGGACTAAACTTTTACATGCTTCAATACAATACCTGCCATGCAAATTGAGTAGAACGTTAAGCGAGCAAAGCTTATTTTTGGATTCTCATTCTTATACATATACATAAATGGACATCCCATCGATGTCTATTTTACTTATTTCCTTTGAAGGATTGGTGCTTGAAAAGCATCAAATATAATATGAAGATAATACTAGGGAGTGCATGTGTAGTTATATGTTTGTGTTGGTAGGAAAATACATTGAAGGTAATTTGGTCATGTTTTTGCATTTGAAAAATGACAATAAGTAGATTTTTGCACTGTCTGATGGATTTAGCCTCTGCTTCGAAAGAATTTGGCCTTTAATTCAAATAAGAGTTGAACAGAAGTTTTGGTAGATATTAGTGTGCCCAAAAGAGGAACATACCTAGCTGAATTTGGTCTTTTATGATTACTAGTTCCTAATATCACATTCAGTTATGTGTTTATTTTCTTAATTCATTAATTAATGTATTTGTATTTAATGTGATTAATATAAAGTAATATTATTCAAAAAATTTAATATAAATGAAAATATATTAACAATTTTAATATTAAAAAATTACAAAAACCTTGAAACCATAATTAACCTCTGGAAATAGTGAGGAAATTCGCTTTCTCTTTCTTTCTTTTTTGTGATTTTTAGCTACTAAGTCTAACTGAATGGAAATACCTAAGTGTTAAATGCATATTTAGTGTTATGTAACTTAAAATTGAATATTTTAAATCATAGCCGAAGTGTAATTTAACATGGATACAGAGCTTAATTTTAGCTTTAATAGAATATTTTTCTAATCTTGAAAACTTATTAATAAAATTAAAATGTTATTCTAATGTCAAGATAGTAATATAAATAAATAATAAAGGGTATTTTTGTTGGTTCATAATTTTTTCCAAGCTCGGGCTTTTATTTATATTATAGATATAGATTATAAATGTATCTTTATGTACATGATTAATTCATTGGTGAAATTCACATTACAACTTTACAAGGATTAGTTAGCCTGGATACCATACATCATATCTAGCCTTGAGTCCATATGATTGGTCTCTTGTGTATAAGTTGAGGTACATGAATGACCATTGGAGGGTGTCAATCATGATATGCCATTCAGCTTTGTATGTTTTATGTGCATGAAACTGGGAATTGTAGTAGAACCCTTACCCTAGATTCAAGTTCCATATCGGTCATTGCTGTAGCTCTCTTATGCTGGTAGAATCCTATTCCTAATTGCTAGCTTACAGTTTAGCACCTCCCCTTTTGTTATATTCTTGTTTTGTTCTGAGCTGCTTCTCTTTCACAGCTGGTTAAGGTAAAAAGCTTGAATGAGAGGATTAGTCTTTCTAAAATTTGTTTCTTTAATTGTGTACTGGTTTCAAAATGCCTTAAAACTTTCTATACTTGTCGAGTTGTTATCTGTGTTAAAGAAGTTCAGTTTAATTTCCATGTGGAATCCTAGTTAAAGATGTAATTTTCTGCACAGTTCTAAGTAATTAAAGGTATTGATGAAGATAGTTTATTTGCTATCTTGTTGATACTCCTACATACTCGAAACTTTGCTGCCTAAAGATGCACTTGAGAAAATGCTAACGCATATGCCCATGTCCCATGGCATGATGACAAGCTCATGCTTACTGCATTCTCTCCTTCATGTTGAATTGATCAAACCTCCCACCCCTCCCCTTCTAGCCAGTAGTCTCTTCTATGCCAAGTTGCCTGCATATATGGGTAATGTACCTATACCATATACATACTCCCCACCTTACTTTTAAATTAGTCAATTGGTGTCAATTATGCTATAATTTTGAAGGGTGAATTACAAAAAATAACCATGATGGGTATATATATCCATGATCTTGTGTTTTCTTACAGTTAGCTCTTCAAAAATGCATGCTCATGTTCCCTGGATGATATACCTTTTCCATAGTTGAAATTTTAACTTTTTCGGTTTTAATGCATTTGTAATGATTTTTCTGTGGTATGTGACCAGGGCCTGTACTTGGGGGCAATGATTATCACTGGAACACAATGTATGTGATTTGTCACAATGCATTGATCAGCTTGAAGGACAGGCACTTCAAATGCGAAAGTAGTGTTGTGAAAG
Source organism: Gossypium arboreum (assembly GCF_025698485.1). Taxonomy (NCBI): domain Eukaryota; kingdom Viridiplantae; phylum Streptophyta; class Magnoliopsida; order Malvales; family Malvaceae; genus Gossypium; species Gossypium arboreum. Next base: position 25,121,570 of record NC_069074.1, on the reverse strand, counting down.
CCCTTAAAGCTTATAGGCCTTATAAGAGTGATGTCTTTCGAACTTTGGGTCCCTGTAAATCTGACTCGAGATTTGAATAAAAACTCTGCCCAGTTGTTCGGTCTTTGTAAAAGGATACCAGTTTTAGTTCGGTTGAATAAGCATGTGTTTCTTTGAACTCTAATTTCTCGCCGCATATTTGTGCATCTTCGCAGCTGCTGCTCACGGTAAAAGATGGTCATATCCCAACGTTAACACCTCTTCTTTTTCTCCCTGGTTTTAAACACCGTGTTTAATGTTACTTGATCAGTTAAATTGCCTAAATAAAAATTTAATTAATATTTATATAATGGGTTAATGTATAAATTTGCCAGAAATTGAAATTTTCCATTATGTTTTACTTGCCAAATTAATGGTAATTTTATCACTCCACTTCAATTTTATATTAAATTTTGCCACTTAATTTTGATTAAATTTTACTATTTAATTTTAATTTTAATTAAGTTAATTTAAGTTTAGTAAAATTATTTTCATTAATTAACGTGATATTAAATATTACTAAAAAACTATTATTTATGAAAAGTAAGGTATTTTTATATTTTTAAATATTTAAAATCATCCTCTTATTAAATAAAAATCCGAAGTTAATTTATAATTTTTAATAATGTTATGAAGTAACTTAATATCACTGTTAAAATACAAATATATGAAATTATCTTCCCATTAAATTTTGTTTTCAAATCATTAGAATCAAAATCCAATGGTAAAATTTTATATAGCGGCAAAATTAACTAAAATTTAATTAATTTTAAACACATAAAAGTTGAGCGTAAATTTATCCATATTCTTTTCTTTTTTAAAGTTAAATTCATTAATTTATTCAATAAATGAACCATACAATTCAGGAGAAAATAATAACAAACACTCGTAATAGATGGTGAAGGACAAACTCTATCAACACAATAAAGGTTTTAGCCTTAGCATCAATAAAATATTATGACACCTTGACAATTGGCTTTGCAACAACTCAAGCACTTAATATGATAAGGAAATCAGCCCCAGATGGTCTAAAATGGCAAGCAAAAATCGACGAAAGAATCAAGCATTCACCAAACTAGAGAGGACAACAACAAAATCATCTCTAAAATCATTTGTAAAATTAAGATTACATGCATAAGTAAGACTAAAAAACGTGCTACAATAGCAGACAAAAACTTATAAAACTAAAGACTTATTAAACAATGGAAAAACAAACAAAAAACATAGAAAATTAAGACAACACGAGTCCAATTCGACACATGAAATCATTTATTATTCTGAAATACTCTCGAAACATAAACAAATTAAGAAGTTGATGAAGAGCCACCCACTTTCCAAGAAAAACTACTGGTGGCCGGTGGAGTTTTAGCGAACGACAAGCACCGTTATCTGTTCATCACAACTTGTGAAAACAATAAAGATACCCACAAAATAGATCTGCAAACTAAGAAGAGAGAATACGTGTCTAGTGAATGAAAAGAAGAAAGAAAGAAAGGGTTGATCAGAGAAGAAAAAGGCAAGCGATAGCCAACCCGAAAGCTAACATCACCGCTGAGCAGTTTATCCATATTCTTAAAGTATAATGTTAACATCAATCTAAATAAAATATAGTGACAAACTTTAATATCCATTTATAGTAAAGTGACAATTTTTCACTATAACCCTTTATATAATTAAAATAGTATTATAATATGAATATTTTTAATATCATATATTTATATTTAATATAGATTATATTATATTATATTATATTATGTATGTTATAAATTTTAGTAAATTTTTATAAGAGGAATTGCATTTATCTAAATATTAGTTAAGTGCGATTGAAATAGTGTTACAAGTTAATTTGTAACCAACTCGATTAAGTAAATTATTAAAATAACTTTACATATTTTAAATAAGCTGTATTATTTGGAGAGTACTTTTATTAGTTATTTATTATAAAAGAAACCAATAAAAATTGCAAATGTGAAAGTTTGAATCCATGGCACTAACATTTATAAAAATCTTTTATTTACTACTTTAACCAAATCTTTAATTTGAGGTTTTATACATTTTGGTTTTATTACACAATTTGTTTCACCTACATTGTTTGTATATATCTAGACTTTAGGCTAATATACTTTGTTCAAACTAGTTCTTATGCTATTTTTGTAGTTAAATAAGCCCACAACATATAATTTTTACTCCTGAAAGCCTTTGATTTTAATGTTGAAGTAAAAATATTTTAATAATTTAAACTAATTTACATTTTATGCTGATGCTTTGTAGTTAAATAAGCTCACGACTTGTAGTTTTTACTCATGAAAGCCTTTGATTTTAATATCAAAGTAAAACATTTGAAATTTTAAACTAATTTGCATTATATGATGATGTCAAATTCATAAAAATAGTTTATGAAATAAATAATAATATTTTGAAAGTAAAACAAATTAATATTTTAAAATTTGTTAAAACTACTTATATACATAACAAATTTAATCGCTTTTTCAAAATTCTATTTACTCTTAATGAATTTTATGTTGATGTTAAAAGTGTGTATAATTTCTATTACATCAACAAACAATTCATTATTGTAAATTATATCTTTTATAAAAATATAATTATACTAATAGTAATTAAAATAGCATAAAATTAAAATTAAAATAGCATACACAGGGACGTAATTGGGAGGTTGGCGGTGTCTCGGCCCCTAAAATAGAAAATTTTTCATTTAAGCCCTTTAAATTTTTAAAATTTAAAATTAGTAAAAGTAAAATTATACTTTGGCCTTCTAAAAATCATAAAAATTTGATTTAATCTTTTAAAATTATAAAGATATAGGTTGTTAAAATGGTGAAATTGTATTTTTATTATTGTAAAAATTACAATTTAATTTTAGTCCCCCCTAAATTTTTTTTCTAATTTCGTCCCTGAGCATACAATTATAACATGAAACTTTCTTATCAAACAACAAAATGATAGGGAAAACGGAAAATGATGAATTTGAAATAAACTTCATATTATATATAAATTTAACTAAATAAGTGAGTTATACATAAACATTATAATATTACATCATAAATCGATTAAAATGGCCATTCATCTCTTTTAAGTATCATTGTTATTTGAATATGACTCGATATTTCTTCTTTGAATTCCTACTACTTTTAATAGTTTGTTCTTTTTCAATAATTTTCTTCATATGCTACTTAACTAAAAGTATTAAATATTAAATGTTACTTATAATGATAAATCTTAATTTTAAACTGTATATAATTATAATTATAATATTAGTTAAGTGATAATTAATTTAAAATTGTACCTCTTATTAATAATTAATATTATTTATTGTTAATACATTAAATCCGGTGATTATATAATTGAAATGAATAAAAAGTACAAACTATATTATATAAAAGTAAAAATATCAATATCAATATTGATCCTTGAAAAAAGTAATAGGGAGAATTGGCATGTCACATCACTAGCTAAAATTAATTATGGAATGCGTGTCAATCATCTAGCTTTCAAATGCTTTAGAATTGATTTAAGGGTAAACTATTTAGTTGGTGATCCAATTTTCAGGGTGTTTTTATTTTTGTCACTTAAAAGGAAATCTTTGCAATTTCATCATTCAACTTTTAGTACGTTTTCATTTTAATCACCCAACCATTAAATCTCTAATAATAGTTAACTTGTACACACCACATCATGTTCATATTTTCATTTTGGTCATCCAGCTTTTAGGTTGTTTTCATTTTAGTCATCTAAAAAATATTTTTTTGAATTATTGATTGGGTAAAAAAATTAAAGATTAAAGTGGAAAAACACTAAAAACTAAAATAATGCATTAAAAATTGTAAAATTAGACTTGTTTGTCACATTGTAGAATTTTTTTCAATATTGAAATTCTAAATTTCCAAACATAAAATTCAATTAAATAGATTGTTAAAAATTTTGGCTAATTTATCAGTATATGCTGAAAAAACTAAAATTGAGAAAAATGCTTATTTATTTATTTATTTATTAGCTAAATTATCATATTGTTAAATATTAGTGTTTTTTCTTGAGTCCTAGGTTCGATTCCTCTCCTACTTACATTTGTATTTTTATTTTTAATTAATATTTTAACATATTATTTTTTGTTAGATGGTTAGATAATTGTGATTTCATATTTGAGTCTTAAGTTCGATTCTTTTTATAAGTATTTTAATATATATTTTTAATTCATGTTGTTTCAAGCTTTTTATTAACTTTAATTCATCTTTTTAGTTAATAATTCTTTTATTTATAAAATCAAATAATTATTGCAAATATCATTATTTTTAGTAAATATAATTTTTATGTGTGTAATATTTATCTTTCAATCTATATCATGAGTGTAGTAAATTGACATATTATATATCTTTGTATGTGTATTTGAAATAATTATTTGAAATGTTTCACATATAAAAACATTTGGAATACCATACACATAATGTAGATGGAAATCAAGGTTATTTGAAATATTTTACATATGTGAAATAATAATAATATTTAAAATAATTATTTGATTTTATAATATTAAAAATCACTATAACCCATGATATAGGTGGAGAAAATAAATATTTGACGTATAAATATTATATATAAAGAAAAATATATCTAAAGAATTAGTTAATGTTTTTAAAAATAATTACATATTTATTATTTTATTTTATAGAAAAAGAGATAAATTAAAAATAAAAATTGAAAATAATATATTTATTAATTATAACATTAATAAAAATAATAAAAAACTTGAAACAACATGAAATAAAAAATACATACTAAAATGCTTGTTGAACTTAGGACTTAAGGATGAAATCACAATTATCTAATCATCTAACAAAAAATTAATATGTCAAAAATATTAATTAATAATAAGAAGAAGCTTAAAACAACATGAAATAAAAAATATGAATGTGAGTAGGAGAAGAATTGAACTCGGAACTTAAGGACAAAAACTCTAACATTTAATCATCTCACCAAAAAACTAATTTATTAATTTTAGTTTTCCTTTATCTGTACAAAAATAACGTAAATCGATAAATTTTAAAAATAAAAACATAATAATTTCTCTTTTTTAACATATCCTAATAAATTAGTTTGAAAATTTTTTATCCTTAAAATTTAAATTTCAAAATATAATATTAATTGATTTGTTACTATAATATTGAAATTAACTAAAATAAAATTTTAAAATTTAGAAGAAAATTAATTTAATTAATTTCAATATTAGAGTAACAAATTAGTTAACATTATATTTTGAAATTTAAAATTTGAAGGAATAAAAATTTTCAATAACTTGCTTAATTGATTTTAATGTTTTGAAATTTAAAATTTCAATATTAAAAAATAAAGAAAAGTGGTATTTTACCATTGATTTAATAATATTATAATCCTTCCAGGGGCAGATTAGGGATTCAAAACAAAATAACTTAGTTGATTAAAATTATAATGGGAACAGTAAATGGCAAGGGGGTGTAGCTCAGATGGTAGAGCGCTCGCTTAGCATGCGAGAGGTACGGGGATCGATACCCCGCATCTCCAAAAGTTCTTTTTTTTTTTCCATTCCAAAAGGAAACAAACCTTTTCGGCTTTTCCCGCCTTCCATTTGCTTAAAAAGGTAAAACAGCGATTCTCTTTTCCTCACAAAATCAAATATACAAAAATGATAAATTATTTTCTGATATTCTCAAATCACTCTCTTTCTGATCCAGATTTAATACAATATTTTCAGTTAATTACTGGATTGGTTCTCTCTTCAGATTTTGGAGGCTGGAACTGAACTAGGTAAGCTGTTTAAGGTTCTCTTTTAGTGACGTTATATGATTGGATAATGATGAAATATTGCGTTTAATTCCTTAAACTCGAATCGCCATGATTTTATGTTTATTTTCATTTTGATCAGTGAGATTTCATTTTTCTACGTTGATTATTACTAATATTTTGTACTATATCTTTTGATGCTGATCGCTTCATTCTTAACTCTCTAATCCAATCTTTATCCAGTGATTTAAGTATTACACGTTTGTTTTTCTTTTTTTCTTTTGGCTTTTCTGGAAACAAACAAGGCAAGGAAATATTTGATTCAATAGGAAAATACATAAAAAAAATTACAAGAAATACCAGTACATTAAGTATAAAATCGAGTACAGTACTTACAAGCTTTGATAATTATAGATCTCAATTTTTTGTTATGTTAACGATCTGACTCGAAATAACATACAATCCATACACACTTAGGAGCCATAGGTAAGGGAGAATCACGATCCGGTTCCCGATTTCTTTATATTTATACTTACACATATAGTCTTTACTCATCTTTTGACAATAATGTAGCTGAAACTTTTGCTTCATTGTAGCTATAGATTATCTTCATAAACCTGTGGAAGATTTAAGAAAAACAAAAGCTAAGAGCATTGAAGAATAAATTTACCTTCTTTTAACCCTTCAAAATTTATTTAAGTATTTGTGCTCAATACTCAGTGTTCAACATATATTAGATATGAGTACAATAATATAATTTTTTAGGAATATTATGTTTGTATTAAAATATGACGGGGAGTAACATATATAGGTATGAGGTATCCTGCCTTTAGGAGAATTGGATTATTAGCGAAGGAGCAAGTGCAAATGTCTATCTATGTTATACTATGGAAATTATTAATTTGTTTTTAGCTGAAATATTGGGCATTGCTTCATGATCTAAGAAAAACAGTGTCATGACATTAGGGGAAGTCAATGAATTATTAATGAAGGGTTATAGAGGTTTGTTAAGTTTTAAAGTTAATTAAACAAGGGTTATCCATTACATTAACATGGATATTTTTTTTCCTTTGAAAAAAAAGTTCATTTATTATATGATATGGAGTTCATGCTTGAATTATATACTTATCATAGGATTTTAAACCATTCCACGATTCCCAGCTAGCCAGAAGAATAGAACACTTGATAATAACATTCTTTAAATGATTTCCAGCGTGGCCGAAAAGGGGAGCAAGCAAAGGGTCAGATAATTTATGGAAGGAAGAATTAGAAATCCCTAACGTCTTTTTGTTACTGTTATATGCTGGTTTTTGGAGCTTGAGGACGAGTCTATGTTTCATGTTAGGGGTGTCTTCTAGAATCCATGGTCTTTGAAATGCTCATCAACATAATAAATCATAATCTTTTTGGATTATCGTATATATGAAGTTTTATCAGGTTTTTCATATTCCAACTAGCTTTACAAAGACCTAGGGTCCCTGCCCTGCCATCAGTTGACAGCATTTGGCATTGATTGCAAAGGAAGTCTTAAGAAAGATGGCTGGTTGAATATTAATTTTTGTATAGTTTATTGTTGAAATTTTAGAGCAGTGCAAGTCTAGATTGATCCAACCCTTTATTTTTTTTAACTATTCGTGTCGAGACATGAATATAAGGATATGGTCATAAACATGCTCTTATCCGACACTTACATCCATATCTGAGTTCATCTACTAGCAAAGATTCTATCAAAGAGGTAGTAGCAAGTATTAAGTTTGCAAAGGAGAGAAAGTCCTTGATACTCTTACCTTTCACTCATATCAGCAGCAGTTCATCTACTGTTGTTCCCAGTGCTTTCATAATCGGGTATAGGGATTTGACCAGATTCAATATGGTTGACATCCGTCACTAAGATCTCATAGTGCCTTCGCACTTCCTCGGGTGTTTTATCACCAACAGCCGCTGCCACTTTTTGCCAGCGGTCCGGAGTGTCCCTGTCATATACAGCAAGGGCCTTTTCAAACAGTTTGTTTTGCTTTGGAGTCCAGTAGGAGTTAGAATCACGTGAAGAAGTCCTAGAACTTGACGACATTGTTGTTGCACTTAGGGGGATGAGTCAAAAACAAACAAGAATGTGGAAATAAAAGCTTGGATGTGTTGGATGTGAAGTGAACAAAAAAGTTGGAAACGAAGAATGTTTTGTCTATCAAAGATTAGACCCTTAAAAGGAGAGCAACTAACAAAAGAGAAAGAAGCTAGCTATCAAGGTAAACTAGATTGCTGCCTCAATCAAGGAGGTGGTACAGGTAACAACTTGTTATGCTTACTACTTATAAAGAGCCAACATCGGTGGTGGGTAGCGGTGTAACCAAGTTGAATCTAGTTTAAGTGATTAAGAGCAGCTAGAAATTCGATTTAAATTTAATCAAGTTGAGTTTAATTCAAGATAATGATTGAATTATTTAATTTTATTTGATTAGACTTGTTTATCTATATTTCAATGTGAGTTTTAGATCGAATTAAAATTTTTTAGTGTTAAATAAAAATATAATAAATTGATTAAGATTACAAATTTATTTTATGGTATTAAAAAATATTTAAATTTGGCTCGTTCGATAGATAAAACAGTTCAACTCAATAAAAATCGAATTTAGAATTTTTAAGCTGAAGTAGATTGCTATTTCATTGTAAGTTGGGGAATATTTAGGGTTAAAACAAGATATGATTCGCTTGCTTAAGCAAATGCTTTTGATGGACAGGAATCAAGTGTCATAGAACTGACTCTTTATGAAAGTCTAGTTCTTTGTTCTTGTTTTTTATTGGATCAAGTTGACTTCTTTGAGAATTTATCGGATGGTGGGGATTAGATCCCAAAACAGTCTACCCCATCACCATAGATGCTCCAAAATATAATCCTCCACCATCCTTTTTAAAACCCACAAAATATACAGTAACATATTCTGCCATTTCCTTTTTCCTGAGTGGGAAGATGAAATTTTCTTCTGTAATTTGGCAACTTGGTAATTAATATATATTTTTGAAAGAGAAATATTTATATTGAAGTTGTTCTTTTTTTTCATAATAATATTGTGAAAAATAATGCTAGTAGCCTAGAATTAATGATAAATGTGACCTGATGCTAGCTGTTGAGAATGCTGTAGATGGAAAGGGCTTTGATTGATTCTCGAGTCTTTGTTTGATGATAAAGTTGTGCCAGTGGGATGTGAGTTAGTTCCTTCCCATTAGTTTGCTTTGTGGGAAACCGTTGCCAATGGTTCTTTCTCTTAGGATTGATTGAAACTGTGAAATTTGTTTGGACTCTGATTCAATTTTTATGTATATAATTTTGAATTTATCTCGTCTAGATTTATCTCTCAATCCATTCTGAAATTATAAATTTTTATATAATTAAAATATATAAGAACAATTTTAAAATTAGTATGGGATTTTGAATGCCAGAGCTAAAGACCAGTGCCTTTTGAGCACTTGGTGGAGTCTACTCCACTCATATAGCCGTTAACTCATTTGGATCTTAAAGGGGCACGATAAGAGGACCACACTTTGAGGGAATCCATGAATAAAGCAAGTAATACTAGTTTTGGAAACATGTTTATATTATAGCAAGAAAGCATGATCTTGCTCATGGAATGTCCCAAAAGACAAAAAAAAGCAGATTATGCTCCAAACAAGAACCAAGACAGTGGTATAGTTCAATCTTGTAGGTTCAATTTGAAGGGATAAAAGTTGTTTATTCATTTATTTATCTTGGAATTTTGATACTAGTCCAATAATTTGGCTTGGTCTTTAACTTGAATAGAGAAGATACAGGCATAGGTTAGACAGAGATTTCTCAGAGGGGAAGGGAAAGAAATAAAGAAGGTTGCAAAAGAACGCAGGAAAAAAGCAGCAATAAGGGGTTCAACATGAAAACCACAGCTAAGAACTAATATTTAAACTTCTTGCTGTTGCAACTCTGGAACAAAAAATAGAGATAATGAAAAAAGACATAACAACCCCAATCACTTGGATTCAGTTGTAATCGAACGTGGGTGTGTCCGAATTTATTTCAGACATGGCTACTTCAAGCAAAATGAAAATTGGAACAACATAGACTTTGAGCACTGGTGAAAAACAAATAAAACCTGGGAGTTTAACATATCCAACTTTTCCCCTGCATAAAGTTAAAGATATTTCAAAAATAAAAAAATTCATAAGCTGGGTTGCAGGGTTCTAATCAGTGTTCCAGTCCTAGCAGAAGAAGGAAAACTCATGAGCATCTTTTCACTCAAAGTCAATCAAAAAGGACGGTTCAGGGTTACAAGATCAACCCACGCAACATAAAATATAGTTTCCTCGTATATTGAATGACATAAAACATAAGTCGTGGACTGTATGAAGCAACCTGCTCAGGGGGAGAGCCTGGAGCTTGCAGTTTGAAAATAGATAGATGCTAAAACATAGAATACATGTGTACAGCCTTCATTACTTAGTATGTGCAGAGAAACAGAAGTGGTTGCCGATGAAAATGGCAAAAGCTAAAGTGCTTCCGGAGAGGGAATAAGAGGGACTGTCATTCACAAACCGGTTTTGTACCGAAGCTGCTCAAGCAGATTGCAAAGGCTTGGAAAGCAGAGAGTGGGTAACGATAATCCATGGTGAAAATGTCCTTGCCAATCTTCCCAAATTGCAGGATCACTTTGTCTTGTTCTGCTACTGCAATGTTATGGCCCGGCTCTGCAGCGGCCACCAACTGGAAATTCTTTACAGAAGCCACGGTAACTCGTCCTTTAAAATTTAGGCACCAACACTGCAACTGTTCATGCCATCTAGGAGCTTTATTTTTCAAAGCTAATGCAGTACTTTGCACTGATTTTGGAGGCTTTCCACAGACAGTTGAGTTGAATCCCATGCGTGGCTTCTTTCCTTTGGAATCTACCGGTGGAGAAGGATCCTCATCAGGGCAATTTGCGAATGCTGTTGGTGTTCGAGCAGTTCCTCCTTCTTCGAGCGAGGAGACTGGGATCGAGTACATAATACACTTCAATCTCCTTGGACCTTTTGTGCGAAGAACATTGAGCTCATAAGATATACTGGCAGTGTTCAAGCTAATCGTAGGGACCTTCGGAGGCACCGACTTCAAGTAAGTTTTCCAACGTGATCGAGGAGTGGATTGTGCAGTAGAATCATATTGAGGTTGGCTCTCGAAAATGTTTAACTTGGATCCCAGGAAATTAGACCTGTTAAAGCTTCCCTCTTTAAATTGCAGAAAGAACTAACCAACCCTTAAGAAAGAAGAAAAAACTAATAACAATTTTCACCCATCAAAAAGCTTACCTAAGTTTTCCAATATAATCGTTGCTTGATTTTGAGAAATCATCCCCCTTTAAATATATCATAAAATCAGTGCAGGTAGCCCTTCTAACTCTCTTTGCTAGCAACAACTGTTTACTCAAATCACCAGACAAAGCTGTAAAAATGTAAATTCGTAAATAAAACTAATAAAAATCAGTTATATAAACGTAAAGATGAGTCCTTTAATTCCGGGTGTAAGGTGATTCAAGGATTTTAATTTAGTGCAATTGTATACATGATTTGGATTCGATTTTAAGTGTACATTCCATAAATCACAATTTATTTATAATGTATCCCTATAAACATATTATTAAGCTACTAACATACAGTTTTAAGAATAAAAACACTCATTTTCATTAAAGAAAAGATAAAAAAATGAGAACTAACCAGGACTGAGACCCAGATGCAATCTATATGTTGAAGTTTCTCTTTCCCTCCTAATAAAGCATTGAATGGGAGCATCCCTTGGTCCAGGCTAAACCACCCCCAAGAAAATAACATCGGTAAACAAAATATCAACCCGAAAATTTCCAATAAAAAGGAAAAAGAAAAAAGACGATTAACACTTCACCTGCTTTAAAGATATGGGGAAAGTGAAGAAGCCACATTGCTCCGGTGTTTTAACAATTTCTTTAGTAATTTCCCTCCATGACTTACAAACGGAAGCACAAGCAACCACATCTCTCCTTCCCGGCCAACATTTTTCCTTTGTTTCCACTCTTTGTATTATATCTAAAAGTAATTCCGGAGGCAAATTTGCCCATTGCCCTTGCTCGATGATTTGAGTTGAAGAACCAGCTAATGATAACGTAGAAGAAGAAGAAGAAGAAGAAGAAGAAGAAGAAGAAGCAGCTTCTGGTGCAATATGGGATCGTCCACGCCTATGGTTATCTTTCCTCGCTGGACTTTTATTTGATATGTTTCCAAATTCCCGAATAAAAGTTTTTAATGGCATTTTTCTTGATTTTGGTTTGATAAAGCTGGAAAATAACGATGGATCACAATAGGTGAAAAGGAAACGACAAAAGATGAAATGCTTGAAGTTTACCTGATAGATTTGGGTTCTTCTGCTGTTATTGGATCCAAATTGGAAAGAGATGCCTTTGAGGGAAAATCTTCAAAAAATTTAAAATGCGAAGAGGAAGTGTTGGAAAATATTAAAAATTTCCAGAGAAAAGAGACGAATTCATCGGAAAACGCTATAGGGAGAGGCGAAATGGAAAATGTACACGATCTCCGAACAATGAGAAGAAAAAAGAGACCGAGAGAGAGAGAATCTAATGGGATAAGAAACCTTGAGGTTTGCATCCGTTTTCTTCTTTTTTTTTTTCTTTCTTTAAAGATTGGCGGTTCAATTGTTCATCTTCTCTCTCCCGTTCTCTCTATCTCCGCCTCTCTCTAGGCCGCTGCCACCGCCTCAAGCTCCTCTGCTCTACGACGGCGACTACCTGCACAATGAACGCCCTGCCTTTTTCTTTTCCTTTTTCCTTTCTGTTTATCTTTGATTCTAATTTAAACAATTTGTAATTTTTGAAAAAAAGTATTTTTTTTATTGTCTGTTTTTTAATTTTCAATCTTGTCCATTGATTTAATTGGCGGGTTTTTTATTTTCCTTTTATTTTCAGAGTTAGCAGCAAATTGCACCTGGAAACGTGGCATACAAAGGAGACATTTAAGTCTATCATGGTTCTCAATGCCGAAATTGGTCGCCTCGACTGGTACATTGTTTAAAATTTAAATCTTATCACATAATTTTAGTTTTTATGATCAATTTTTAATACATTTCCACTAATTTGACTTTATTAGTTAATATATATTAGCGGACGTATTATTTTTCTATTAAATTTTGTACTATAAATATAGTGTATTTTAATATATCATTTTAAATTATCGATATTTTATAAAATATTTCACATATTTAAAAATTAAATAAATTTTAAATATAAAATTATTCGTTAATAAATTTTACAAATAAAATTCTACGTTTTAACAAATCCAAAATAAAGAAAGAAAATTATCGTCTCACATCTCATATGGTAAACATCGTAATTATAAAAGAATCCACAATAAGATCATTTATACTAAGTATATTAAAAGCTTTTCGAGATTTTAATTTTTCGCTTCTTTTTTTTTTTTTTTGTTTTGTTTGTTATATAAATAATTGAATTTTTTATTTTTTACTGTAAATTTTAATTTTTTAAACTTTACATTAGTTAAAATTTAAAGTTAAAATTTAATATTTTTAACAAGATAAAGTTTTATTATTTATTGAAATAATAAAAATAGTAATTATATATATTTAATAATATTTATACACCAATTGATGCACAATATTTAAACCGATACATATAGAATTAGGCGAAATGAGCGGTGCAATTGATACATATTGAAATTTTTATTAATATGGAAAATAGAAATAATTGTTCTAAATTATTACTGAAACGGTGTATATTGGTCAATATAATCAAGACCGGTATGGAATTGACTACATTTCTCATATTAATGCATATTAGTCAATACAATGTTTTAATATTGTTGATTTTCAAAGTGTTTGTATGATTTTAATATTTTAAATTAATTTTAAATTTGTATTATTACGTTTAAAACTAAAATATAATCATTAAATTAAGTTATTAAATGTAATTAATAATTTTGTATTTTATATTAGCATATAAATATATTTATATGCAATTTCTCAAAATATTTATATTAATATAATTGAGTTATATTTATATTTATATATAAGATATATTATTAGAAAAACTAAACATTGAATTATAAAAAATATATAATATTTATAAAAATATCAATAAACTTGAAAAGATACATCCAAACATAACAATACCGATTAATACTTGTATCAGAACAAAAATATGCACCCACTGGTACAAGATTAATAACCTTATCTCTATCTTTAGCAGGTTAAGTCTCATACATAAAATTTAGGTCTCGAATTCATATCTATTATTAGAACTTATATAATTAAAATTTAAGTATACAAATATTTAATAGTAATATAAGTTTGTTAATTAAATTATGACATATTCATAATAAGAGTAAAAAATATGTAGAAAAATTAATAAAGTTTTAGATGAAATGGCAAATTTTAATCTTTTAAATTTTGATATCTTAAATTTGTAAATTTATTCAAGTTTAAAATTGTTAAGTTCAATATATACTAAGAAGGGGTGAATTAATTTTTAAAATTGAAAGTAAATATGACAATTAAGAGAGATACAATAATTTATAGTGGTTCAGCCCTAGTTGCTTACCTCCACTAGTTTAGCTTATCGCAATTAATAATTTTCTAAATTTATTAATTTAAACCTTTCAAAGATAATGTTTAACTTGAAAGAATGAATAACAAGAAAACCCACTACGTGTACTAGTGAAAAGAAGAATAATAATGAGAAGTGATTGGATTTTATCTCTTGACCTTTGTAAACTTGTTTCTTGTCTCAATATGAGTGTCATTGAATGATATCTGTATCCTTTAATTGATTTATGGATGTTTGGGGTCGTTAGAGGGAGTTTCTAATCGTTGAGAGCATTTATTCCACGTATTAAATGCAGTTTTGTAGGTATATGTCTAGAGACATAGAGCATTTATCTTGATATAGAAAGAACAAAATGTGATTGTTGGAGTATGCTATCTCAAGACACAACAGGTATTTCTCGAGATAAGGTTCCCTTAAAGCAAACCTTGAAGCATACCTTTAGCTTCGATGTTGGTCTGTTTTGAGACAAACAGACTTAATTATGTCCCGAGACAATACTTCCTTTAAGTAATTTTACATTCCATGTTTGTGTGTCTCAAGACAAATGATTATGTGTCTTGAGACATTGTTGGGGAAACATGAAAATAAGGCTTAAAAACATTTCAAAGGACTTGAGGTGCTCAAAAACTTTTGAAGAAGATTTAAGACATTTAGAAACTTCAATTTTGAGTTTGTATCACTTAAAAATATATTTAAAATTAATCAAAGTAATTTTACAAATTTGATTAAGAAAATCTATCAAATCATTTCAAAATCAAAACTAACAAAAAAATATTTATAAATTTTATATAAAATATAAAAAAATACCCTCCATTATATTTATTCAATTCACTCATGATATTAATTTAATTAGACATTTTAAATTAGTAAACTACTTTTCTTTTCAAGTCCTCTAAAATTTCGGTTTTGAAAGAAAAATTTCTATTTGAATCCTTTAATATAATCTGTTAAAATATTTTTATGTTTAAATTTATCCAAAAGCATATACAATTCTTATATATATATAATTGAGTGTAGAGATAGGATTGCTAAGAATTAAACCTAAATTTTCATGTCACAATACATGCTATGAGTCAAGAAATTGTTGACCAAGTATCTAATACTTCAATATCTATTTATAATTGTTTTTATCTTTAATATCTCTCTTGGAAGAGGTTGGGTTAGACGTGCTTTTTTAGGCTTGAAGAGTTGATAATCTTGAAAAACCAAGGGTAAATTACAGGGCACCCCAATTTATATTTCGCAATGTTTTTTATATGAGTTTGGAGTGTGCTGGGGTCTAACGGTGTACTATCAACTTAAGAGACGATACTAGTTAATTTAGGATTAGTTTAATATTTGTTTTGAATATTATTAATCTCGTGGAAAAGTGAGGTTTAAAATCTTAAATATTTAACATTGTTACGTATAATGATTTATTTGGTCCTTCAACTTTATAGAAAAAATCATTTTAGTCATTCATTTAATTTTTCTCCTTTTTTAACCCTTAAACTTGCATTATTGGCCAAATCATCTCAAAATAATTAGAAAAGTTAGACATGTCATACATGTAGATTGTTACGTGGATGACACGTCAGCATTTAATTATTTCTTAAATTAAAAAAAACTTATTTTTAAAAATTAAAAATCATTAAAATTATTTTAAAAAATATAAAATTATAAAAAAATATATTTTTAAAATTTAAAAAATAATCAATTGTAGACATGTCATCTACGCAACAAATCTACATATTTGCCACATCAATGAAGTTAGCAAAACATCTATTTTTGAGTGATTTGACAAAAAATACAAGTTTAAGAGCTAAAAAAAGCAAAAAAATTAAATAGAGGGTGAAAATAATTTTTTAGAGAAGTTGGAGGCCAAAAACTATTATGTCATTAAAATATTCATTTTATAGAATAGTATAAAGTAAAAAAATAAATTAATTTAAATAAAATTAAAATTTGTTAATATTATAATATATAAAATATCAATATACATATATATATATATATATATATATATATATATATCTAGAAGTACTCATAACTTCCTTTCAACCATTAAATAGGAAAATAAAAAGCACCTGAATATGTTCAAACCCAAGCCCTCTTATATTAATTGACATGATTTAAATATTAATTGTTAGTTGGTAAATTATATTTTTAATATTACAATTAGATGTAAACATAACTTTTATAATTAATAAAAATTTTATAAGTGACGGAATAATTTACTCGAATATTAAGTATTATTCTTTTCCCATGTCTTTTTTATTATTACCACGATGCCATGTACTTTAGTATTACAAAAATTCAACTTAGGCTTTATTTTTCACTGGTTTTTTAAAATATTTTGGCGGTTAAAAGTGCTGTTCGAGCTATAAGCAATGCTAAATAGATATCTTTTGAAATTAAAAGTGTTTTTTGAGCTCAAAGGTAAAAGTATTTTTGTCCTAGTTTTAAATTTAAAATAAAAAATTTTTGGAGTCAAATAATTTTGTTAACCCTTATTGAAATCCATTTCAAATATATAACATTATATATTTTAATATTTAAAATATATTTTATATATTCAAATTAAATTTTACAAATAATTAATATTAATTACTTAAATATATTTAAAATTTACATTATATATATAAAATATTAATAATGAATGACAAAAGAATTTTACATTCTTACTAAAATATCATAATACTAATGAATTTGATCATTATTTAAATAAATATTTTTACTTCACGGCATCATGTTTAAAATAGATATTTTATTTCTCAAAATATTTTTATAGCGATACTAAATATTTAAATCTTAAACCAAAACTTTTAAAATTTTCACATTACTTTTCAAAAGTAAAATAATAAAAATTAGCCCTTAGATTATAATAAAAATATAAAAAATAATTTACAATAACTCATTGTTAATATTATGGTTTATAAAATATAAATTTTAAATAAGCTTTAAATAATTAATATAAATTATTTAAAATTTTTAAATTGAATATATAAATAATATAAATGAGGGGCACATATACAACTTCGCACTTAAACTGGCTTTTTAAGCTTTTTGGTTTAGCTTGAAAAGCTAGTTTGAAAACTAGATTGACTAAGAAACTAATTGGTAGTTGTCATAAGCGATGCCATTACTTACGCAAAGATTAGTAGATTGTGTCGCGAAAAAGTATTGTATACTTGAGATGTGAAGACTGAAGATTGTATTCATAATTTTGTGATTTCAAAAGAGAAAGATAACATCTAGGGTGAGTTTAGATGAGTGGTACGTTTACCTGCAGTTAGTGTAAAAATAACGATGGCAATAAGATTAAATACTATAGCGTAAAATAAAAAGTAACTTAAACACACCGCACCCCACTTTACTGTCTATACAAGCTCACTCTTAGTATATATAGCAACGAACTAACCCTTGGCTAATTTATATGGGTTCATTTCCCTCTTAAACAAGAGTGTAGAGGATGATTTTGGTAAAAGTTGAAAATATCCAAAATAGGTTAAGAGTGTGAACCATGTTTTTACGGAGAATGTATTGAGAGGGGGATGATCTCCTATGGATTATGGTTAAAAGTCAGCTTCTCCTCATAGTATGATAAAACCATCATTAAGATAAGCTTTGATGGAAGTATTGATAATTGAGAAAATAATAGATAAATTGTGTGAAAATATTCATGGGAAATTGCAACTAATTAATTAGTGGGCTCAATTTAAATCCTTCGGTCCTTTCATCATGTCAATCAACAAGAAAATGCTAGATTATACCCACAATAATTTTATTTAATTTAATTTTTAAAATAGTTTTAAATAAAAATAAGTAGATAGAGAATGATTCTTTCCGTGCATGCCCGAATTATAGCTAGGAATATGGCTATTTTTCTCTTCAACTATACAATACTCAATTTGATTAAATAAATTTCCCAACAGTTTTCTTAATCATTTTGTTAATTTAGTATATAGTATTTAACTTGTGTTTTAATTTTATTTTCCATCCTAAACCCATTATTTTAAGACTTAATGTTTGTTAGCTGTGGTTTTCACAGCATTAGGGTCCACCCACCAACCGGAGAACCTATTGATGCAGTACTGGCTGGAGGAGACCTTGACCTGACTGCTTAAAACTTTTCTTTTCTTTTTTTCTAGTGATTTTAATTTTTAAATAGTGTTTTTTTTTTTGGTAAATAATGTGGCTTTGATACGAATATAGTTTTGATATGGCAACACATGCCAAACACATAATGATTTCTTCATACATAAGAAGAAAAAATCCCAGCACGATCAAAGTATGATTAAGACGTGGATAAACATGTTCAAAATAGTTGAACATGCTACAATATAATGAAGGTACAATGAATAATTTAGTTTTAATGAATTCCTTTTAAAGTTTAATTTTATATTTAAATATAAATTCTTAAATACTAAATATATTATTTGGGCTAAATTAGTAGTAGATGTTGATTTTTTAATTAGAGAGAGTGTGTGAAAGCGTGTTCTATATAACCTATTTTCTTAATTAAAAAAAAGACCTAAAAGTCCAATTAAAAAACACTACACATGTGACTAATTTAGCCTATTATTTAGTATCTTAATATATATTTTGGTACTCAAAGATAATGGTGTTAATATTTTAATATTTAATTTAGATTTTAGGATTGATTTGATAAAAGTTAATTATTGATACTACTAGGTTTGAATTTTTCATGATTTTGTAGAATATATTTAGTGCTAATTGTGAATTTATGAAAGTTAATTGCTAATACTACTAGGCTTGAATTTTTCATGATTTTGAAAAATAAATTTAGTATTGATTGCTAATTTATTTAATTTTGCATTTAATTTTCCAAATACAATCCGATAGATGTGGTTTAACTTGGGTTTTAAGATTGGTTTGATAATAGTTGATTTCTAATATTATTTGCTAATTATGAATTTTTATAAAATTAACTTTAATACCCAAATTAAATAGTAAAAAAGGTTAACACTATCCTTTTAAGTACCGAAATATATAACTTTTATAAAAAATACAGGTATTACATTAGACAAAAATGTGTATCAAATTATATATTAGGACTTAATTACTAGGTAAGTGTTAATTATATTAAAAAAAAATAGAATGTGGAAACATTTAAATTGAAAAGAATGTTTCCGTACTACGCATTGGTGTAAGTGGTTTGTGGCAACCAGCTATAATCTGCTATTATATTCTCCATAATTTGATAGAATTAGAGAATGAAAATGGCAATGAATGCGTAACAACATCAATAAGCTTGCATAACTCAATTGGTTTCCAGCAAATTAAAGTGCTAAATTAGGTGCCTGTCTCTTTGTATTATACAAGAAGAAGATTTTGGGGAAAAAAAAGAAAAAGGGAAACTGCTTGCTTTAGTAATGAAGCTTCTACTTTTAATCATATAAAAACAAATAAATGCAGCCAAAAGCTATAGGAATTAAAGGTTAAGTAGAAGCAAAGCAAAATTTTATTGTCTCTTTTAGAAAACGGCCAAGCATCATGATCGATCCTTGGGGAGGTGAGATGTCTGTTCTTTTCTTTTTCTTTTCCCTTCGCATGAATCCATGCACTGTGTGTGATTGGCAAATTTTAGATGGAAAATCATGTTTTTGCAGTTTGGAAGTGTGCAAGAACTCGTACGAGGTTCTCGCAAGGACAAACGTGGAAGCTGCATTTACATGAATTTCATAGCCTGATTCCACCTGACATGATTTTGGGGCTAAGAAACGTTAGGCTCTCATTTAAAGGAAAAAGTTTTTTGTTTGATGTAACGATGATTTTTATCAATATTTGATATTAATGAATCTCAATTATTCATAAATTAAATCGAGTCAAGTCAAACATCAAATAGATAGAAAAATTTCTCTGTGGTACTCGTCACTAAACTCAAACATTTAATGTTAGATACCTTTGAATTCTTTATTCGATATGTTTTATATTAGTTTGATTTTATATTATAATTATTTAAATATATATTTTGTATTCTACATATAATATTAAACCTTTTAAAAAAATACAAAGAGTCCTTGTTTCAAGTCTTAACTCGTTTTCAATGTACTGTTTTTATTCAACTCCTAAAATTGAACTTAAAATTTGAGTTTAGATGGATAATTGGATCCACTAAAATACAAGCACAGGTTGTAATCAGTGGACTCCTTTTTTATTGTAAGTTAATACAACCTTAATCAATGGGCTGAACCAAAAGTATTAAAAAAGGGCCTTAATCAAAGGTCAAAAGACAAATGAACAGCCACCGATGCCATGGTCAAATCAACCATTAAAACAAATATTACAAAGAATTTTGAACCAGAAAGTTAATTGATGGTAAGGTAGTTTTTAAGCAATCTCAAGACTTGCAATTAAAAACATTGCAAAAATAGTTACAACATTTGTCCAAATTAACATCTCCAACTTTATTCTCAAGCAGCCGAACCTAATCTATTCCTTTCATTTGAAGTTAGTTAATTTGATACACTAGTCCAACAATTAATCAAATTATTACTACCTTAGAGAGATAATTAATTTTGTAATAATTTCCATCCTTTTAAATAAAAATTTGAAAATTAATAGAAAATCTGAAAATACATTAATTTTCAGAATTTACATAACCACGTTAACTTTCAGAATTTAGTTAAATTAATTTTATTTGAATAAAAAATTGATTTAACTATTAAAATTTTAGCGACATTGATATGACAATCTGTATGACAATTTATGTATACTTCTTTATTGATGCAGATAAATATTTTAAAAATTATGAGTTTTTTTTAAGAGATATATGTGATGATGGGGATGGAAGGAGTTTGTTTTAATAAATATATTAAGACCGAGAAAATTTTATTTAGAGAATTGATGCTATATTTAATAAAAATTAAATCTTCCATGTAAAATTGAAATTAAAAGAAAAAAATACAATTTTACTGGCTTTTTTGGTCAAAATCAATGGTTACGTATTAGTTTCCATTCCTAATTGTGATTCACGAATCATATAAACCGGTTGAACAAAAAAAAATTCATATAAACTCATTTTAAAGTACAAGTGAAACTAAGTTGCTAGCTAGAACCAAAATCAAATGGCGGCTACCGCTTATCGAGTTTCTATCAAAATTTCTAGTTGCCGGCAGCTTGTGTTAGCGGCAACTGCAGCCTTTTTCTTTGATATAATGTTATGTTAATCCACACACGGTGGCTTCAAATTTGAGTTTATATGTTACACTTCCATCGCAAGAAATCAGCCCCTGGTTATATATAAAAACAACAATATCCACCACAATCTGTTCATAACAAAACCAGTCATCTTACATTAACATTTCTTCATCATTTGCTTCACCATATCCTTCAGCTAATTACAATCCTGTGTTTTGCAACGATGCCTACTTTCATCTTTTTCATAACATTATTCATGTTAATGACGAGTACACCTCGAGCAGACGTTACTCAAATTTCAGCCGCAACTTTACTTTTAAGGGTGGACCAATCAGGAAAATGAGACTATGAAAAGATACAAGACGCTATTGATGCCGTGCCATCAGACAACGAAGAAGTTGTTTTCATATTGGTTGAGTCTGGAATCTATAATGAAAAGATTGTCGTGCCTGCTGACAAGCCTTTTATTACGTTAAGTGGTTTAAAGCCAAATGGCACTATAATTACTGGGAGTGATAGTGGGAATATATTTGAATAAGCTACTTTCACTGTGTTGGCTTCAGATTTTGTTGGCCAATATCTCACAATTCAGGTATATATAACATCTCCATTCATGTACATGTAGAGTATAGAATGCACAATTAATTTTTTGAGTTAACTGAATGTTTGTGTATAACTTTGGTGAATAGAATACGTACGGGCTTGGAGCTAAAGCAGTGGCATTACGGGTGTCTGGCGATAGGGCTACTTTCTTTGGATGCAGAATTCTATCTTACCAGGATACATTGCTAGATGACACCAGAAGACATTATTACAGCAATTGTTACATTGAAGGAGCCGTGGACTTCATTTTTGGGAATGCCACTTCCCTTTTTGAGGTAACATATTTTAGCAACCAGTTACTTGGTAATATTTTTATTAGTGTCAAATGTGTTCAAAATATTTGGAGGATCTTTAAGAAATTATATCCCATATGATAATGCCCAAGTATGTGTTAGATATGAGAATTTTAAGTGAAATGAAAAGTAAGTACTTACATATGAATTTGTTTGGCGGTTATTTCAGAGGTGTCATTTACATACGCTCTCAAAAGGAGATACATCAATTACAGCCCAACGAAGGGAGTCACCATTAAAAGAGACAGGGTTTACATTCCTGGGTTGCAAGATAACTTAGGTGAGGACTGCTGTATTAGGAAGGCCATGGGCCCATATTCTAGAGTCATTTTTGCCCTAACATAGATGTCCAATGTCATACTACCCCAGGGTTGGGATGACTGGGGCAACTCATCCAAGCAAAGGTAATTTAGAAGTGCAATGTAATATGTTTATCTATTTGTTTATCATTTGAAATTTGAACGGATGCTTAACAATTTTCATGTTTGATATTTGCAGCACGGTGTTCTATAGAGAATATAAATGTTATGGACCAGGAGCCAATAATAGGAAAATGGTTGAATGGTCGAAACAGTTGATGGCTAAAGAGGCGGACATTTTCTTGACAAAGAATATGATTGGCGGCAAAAGTTGGGTCAGATCTACCCCTAAACATTTCAAGAAAGCTTCTTCTACCATTTCAAACAATTCCACCACCCATTAATTTTTCATCATCCGCAATATTAATTAATTATTGTTAGCCTATGTTGATTTCTTTATTCTTTTTTCTCTACCACTTATAAGATTCATTTGTATATGTAATCCTATTAAACTTATTCATTTATTCATTTGTAATTAATTAAAAAATAATTATATTTTAAATACATATTATATAAATAGGGAAACTGTCTGCCACAGTAATGAAACATTGAAACTTCTAAATTTTTTTATCAGATAAAAACAAACAAATAGAATTAGGTTAAGTAGAAGCATAATGTGGAGCCTTTTTGGACAATATTATCGGAATCGAATTAGATCGATTGATTGGATTGAGAAATCGTAGAGATATTGATCTGATGAGAGGTACAAAATTAATTAATTTACAAATTGGAACAAATTTATTGAATTGGACTAAAAAATTGATTGAACTACAACCAAATCAATATTTATATTTTTTATTTTTTTATTTTTAATAATTAATTTCCTTTAAACCACTTAAATCAATCAAATCAAGAATTAATGGTACGATAAATTCTGTAATAGGCCAATTTAGCCCGGGCCCAAACAGAAACCAAACAAGAAAATAATAAAAATAAAAGATATCAAAATCCAAAAATAGTCCATTTACAAATGTCAAACCCAAATTTAAAACCCACAACCCAAATTACAAGCTCGAAACCCGATAAGCCCAAAACCTAAATTGTTTGCAAAAGAGTCAGAAACCCTAGGGTTTCTACGCGCTGCCGCCTCCACTTCACTTGCGATTTCGTCACCAGAGGTCTGGCGCCTCGTTTACCAGTAGTCGCCATCAGCCAGGGACACCTGCAAAAAAGAAAGAACAAGAACAGAAACAAGAACACGCAAAGAACAGTAGTAAGAATAGTAAAAAATAGTGTAATGTATTTGGCTATAAAAAGCCGAAACAAAAAATTATGTAATGGATACACGAAACAATAGAAAAACAAGATACCAAATTGTGAAGGTGATTCTTTTTTATTTATTATTTTTCTGAAGTTGTTTTTTTTATGTAAAACATAAAACGAGAAATAAAAAGGGTTTTTACCTCGACGCTGTCGCCGGAGTCCCTTTTGACTTAAAAGGCTGTCGCACCCTCGGGGTTTGCCTGAAGTCGTGTCGGGGATGACTGGAAGTCGAAAAGCCTTTCCTTGTTACTATCGAATTTCGACCGGATCTAGGGATTTTGACTCTGGATTTGGGTTCCCCAGAAAACAAGGATGAAAATACCCCTTTTTGTGATCTCTGGCCACCGGAGGCGACGGTCTCCGTCGTTGATGATCGGTGGCCACGGAAGAGACTTGTCGGCGCCAAGGCCCGATTAGGGGAGGGCCGAGAGAGAAAAAAATGGCTAATTTTTTTTTGAAACAGATGTAAATGATTTTTTTCTTAATATTTTTACTTATATAGCCCCCTAAAAGGGCGTCATTTTGGGCTGATTGTGAGACGCCAAAACAATGTCGTTTCGAAACTCGTCTTGAAACCCGACCTGGATACTAACAGGATCCGTGTTTTTTCTTAAAAAGGGTCTAATTTCTGCTTCAGTCCTTCCGCTTTTTAATTATTTTTCAATCCAGTCCTATTCTTTTTTTCTTTCTTTAATTTTTACCACGTAATTTTGGTTTTGTTTCATTTTGGTCCCTCATGGAACAGTGCGTTTAAGGGTTTGGGAATAATTTCCCAATTGGTCCCTCCTCCTTTTCGCGCATTTCATTGATGTCCATTTTTTGTTTTATTATTTAATTTATTATGATTTATACTTACAATTTTATTTAAATTTCGATTTAGTCCCTTATTTATTTAATTTCAGCCCTTTCATGAATTTTTTATTTACTTATTTATTTATTTATTATTGCCTTGCTTTTTATTTTAAAATTTATATTGTTCATATTTGTACATTTTTGTCATATTGTCATTATTATTTCATTTTTTATTTTTTTGTTATTTTATTATTTCTTTTATTATTTTGGAACTTTCATATCATGCCTTTCAATCATGCATATTCCGTTTATTTTATTTTAAGTTACCTTATATATTTTATTATTATGATTACATTATTGTTATTATAGTATCCCTTTATTTATTAATGTTTTATCATTCTAATATCCTACCCATATAGTCATTTTATTTTATTTTATCAATCTACTATATCATTTATTTATACATGTTATTTTATTTTATCCTTGTTATTATCATTATTTTACTTAGTATATTATTAATGTAATAATAACTATGCTATGATTAGTACCATTATTATTATAAAATTAGTATTCTCATTATTATTGTAGTTGCATCACTATCATCATTTCATGTATTATATCACAACATATTCATTCGCTTTTGTTTAAAAAAATATATAGCGTTTTAAAAAAAGTGGTTATCTTCGTTTTATATAATGTATAAAATGTTCAAAACCGAGGTAATGTTCATTATTTTTGGAATTCAAAGAAGCCATGCTCCTAACTTACGGAGTATGGCATTTTCCTAGAACTGAAATAATCAAATATCTTATTTTAAAAAAAAAATTGAGTAATGATTAAAACGGTGATTATTCTGGTTTTCAAAAACAAAAGGCGTTGTGTCCTAACTCATGGGGTATGATCCTTCTTCTCAATTAATTCGGAATAAAGTCTTTTCTATTAAAATATCTTAATACAAAGGGATATTTTAAATTCTCTTCAAATTTTTAATTTTTGACACTAAGATATCGAGTAATCAATTAGGTATCAATTTTGGGCGTAACGAGGGTGTTAATCCTTCTTTGTGCATAACTGACTCCCAAACCCATTTTTTGGATTTTGTAGATCGAAAAACATCGTTTTAGTAAACCAAGCCTCTTATTAAAACAATTAAATTACGAGGTGATCAGATCACATATTATAAAAGTGATTGGTGATGACCCCATTTTCATTTTTAAAATAAAAATCGATTTTAAAAAAAGAGTTTCTATAAATTCGTCCATCAATTCAGTTTTTTGGCCTTCGTTTTTTTATTTTTTCCAATTCTTGATCTTTTGATGCATGAATGCATGCACTGTGTGTGATTGACAAATTTTGGGTGGGACATGTTTTTGCAATTTGGAAGTTTGCGAAACTGAGTACGATGCTCGCAAGGTAAACGTGGAAGCTGCATCCACATGAATTTCTTCGCTAGATTCGACCTTGACATGATTTTGGAGGTTATGACATGTTAGGCTTCAATTTAAAGAAAAATGTCTATTATTTGATTTGAGGATGGTCTTTTTAAAAATAAGAAATAAAAAATGATATTTAGTAATCATGGGTCTTAACTATTCATGAGTTGGGTTAAATAAAATAATATTTAAGTTATATCTAAATTGACAAATAAAAACACTAAATCAATTTTCTTTCTTTCTTTCTTTTTAGTAGAATTAATGTAAATGGATTGAAATGATGGTTGAATGATTCATAAATTACTAATTAAGTTAATAAATCTATGGTGATTGTATTGTTTGTCACTCTTAGTTAGAAATCTCCTTTCAGCCTCATCCTAAATTAAAATAAATCACCTAAGCTTTTCTCTCAGGGTCACTATTTGGTACAAGTGTATCAAAGTCCTACAAGAAAGAGTCTCCTCTCGGTCTCGTCTATCTAGATCTTTCCATTAGAGGCGTCAATTCTAGTGCAATATGCAATTTAACACACTTAAATAAACAACCAATCAATGCATAAATCATAACTTAGCTAAGTAACCCACTCATCAATCAACCAATAAAACAATTCAGCACATGATTAAACTTGAATTCCACACAAGCATTTTAACAAATGCATAGTAAGCATAAAATGTAAAAGATAAGGGTTGAGAAAATGCTCATTAATAGATAAATATCCGATAAAGCACGAGCGTTTAATACATTTCCTTTCACAATGTTCCAACAAAAACGAAGAAATAAAAATACTACAACGAAAATAAAAAGAAAAAGAAAAAAAAAAGAAAATAAGAGAAAAGAAAATGAAAAGAAAACCTAAACTAAGAGTTAAGAAACAATGGAAAATGTTTTTAGCCAACAAAATCTGAATTCAAAGGTTTATTATAGCCTACTAACATTTAACCTAATATTGACTATTTTTCCCTTAAGTGAAAAATAGACTTAAGCTTGTTAGACATGTAAAATTGTCTATGTAGTTTTTTAACTGTCTATGTAGTTTTTTCAACCGTTAGGCAGCGATTGGGTATCACGATACCCACAACGGTCTTGAAATTGATGGTCTTAGGATGTCTCTATATCACCATATCACCGTAGTTGGCGTTGATTCTCTTCATTATTTCAGCACTGTGAAGGGTATCACGACTTTCATGCTTCGATATCCCGATACCCTCTTCTAGGTGATGTTTTCTTCACGTTTGGGTCACCGATGACTACTTACAAAACTACGTCAACTTGTTAGGTTCTCCATGGTACGATTGACCAATTTAAGTCTAAAAAAATGTCTTGAAACTAATAAAAACAAAATATTAAAAACAAAACTACGAAAAATATAGAAAAAAACAAAATTACTTCAAGATAAAGCTCCTCAAATGTATCAAAAAATTTAATTTAACGTATCAAATTATGAAAAATTACTAAACCAACACTTAAAAAAGACATTTGAAAAGGAACAAATAAAGCTTAAAATAATGTACTTATGTACCTATCAAAATTGTCCAATTTAAAATCATTTTATATTAATGTTTTGCGTTCTTAAAAGTAAAATTAAATAATATAAACTATTAAATAATAATTCAAACAGGATAAGATCAACTTCGTACATATATATATAGATATATATTTAATAAAAGATTGATCCAATTTTAATTGGTCATCTGTGCCTTTAACAGATTAATAAATCAACAATGTCATCTAATTGTTATTGTACTAATACATTTCTTTTATAAAACATTCAAATGAAATAAATATTAAAAAATATAAAGGGTAAACTATCAAGATAATGGCTCATATTTGAAATTTTTTCTTGATTTCATCACTTGCAAAATACAAAGAGTTTGGTTGGTCAATTAACTGTTTAAGTGATAATCAGGTTATGTAAGGCAATTCTAAAACTCACTTAAAAATATATTTTATACAAATACATGGACTAATATGAATTAATGTAATTGTTTTCGTTTTAATACCGCCCATATTAATTAGAATGTTCCATTTTAGTGTGAATTTTGATTGGTATCATTGATCTGGTTGATTTCACCTATATTAATTGAAATATGGTATATCGGTTGGTAAAAAATTGAATTTTAAATTAAAATTTTAAAGTTTTATTATTTATCTTGAGTTTGTTAGGTTATGAATTGTTATATGCATATTATGAGATCATCTTTTGTTTAAGTTGTGAAATAGTTTATTATTATTTATTTTGAGTTTGTTTCTTGATGGATTGTATTTGTGAAGCCTATTAAATAATATTTTATATTTAAGATTTATTTAATCTCATTATTTGATTTTGAGAATTTTTTTAAATTACAAAATTCAAAATGGTACCTTGAACTAGACTAGTATCAGTATGTACTAGTGTTATGAGGTTAGACCTTTTGTCTCGTAATCCATGTGACCTTAGGTAATTTTCTTGCTCCGATTCAGCATAGCTCTCTCAAAGGTGAGAATTTTACAGAAATTCTCTAAGGCACCGAAAATATAAAAGAAGCACACTCGGAACGAAAGAGCAACGAAGAATAGAAAAGCTAAAGGAAAATAGCAAGTGTTTGAGTAAATGTTCTCAAATATATTCACAACTATGAATGGAATGAAGTGAAGTGACTACTGTAACGGGCCAAATTTGCCCGGGACCCAAAACACAATTAAAATCAAATAATAATAATAGTTTAAACCCCTTACAAAAATCCTTAGCCCAATTACACTAGCCCGTTTACAAGGCCCAAATAAAATACAGACCCAAAAAAATCCCAAAACCTAAAGCCAATTCAGAAACAAAACCTAACCCTAAACCCTAATGCGCCGCGCCCATCTGCAGCCACCCTCGATCGCCCCGCCTGCGCCTCATCCCGAGGCCTGGTACCTTTAGTCGTTTTGCACCAAAATGGCAAAAACCCGCCTCTGTTGACCTCACCTAGACCTACAAAGAGAACGAAGAAAGAAACAGAGCAGAAAAGCAGAGACGAAGGCAGAAATAATAGAAATAATAGCAAAATGAAACACAGTGTTGAAAATGGTTATAAAAGCCAAACACATCAATGTAATATATTTACAGACAATCAAATTCAAAAACAGAGAACTTAAAAATACAAAAAGCAAATCCAATGTGAGAAATCAGATTTTAGCCCTTAAGGTGATTTTTTCTTTTTTACCTTTTATTTTTTTTAATTTGAAAACAGAAACAATAAGTAAATATATAAAAGAAGACTTTTTACCCGTCGTTTGGTCTTTGTGCCATTAGTGTTGGCTTTTCTGGTCCGAAGGCTGACAGATCCCTGGGGATCCGGCTGAAGTCAATGCGAAAGAGACAAAAAATTGAAAGGTCTTTCCTTTTTGAGAATTTTTGGGTTCGATTTTGAAATCTTTCAGTTCTAAACCCGTTTCTATGTGAAAAGAGGGTTCAGATTAGGTTTTGGGTGCCTTTCCGGCCACTACCGACGATGGTTACCGTCGCCAGCAATGGTGGACGGTCGACGGGCCCTGACCAAACCCCAGAGCTATGCCCAGGGAGAAACAGAGAGAAAGTCTCTTTTTTTTTTTAGGAACATGGCACAAAAATGATTTTTTTTTAGAAATGTTGATTTTATAGCATTGCAAAACGGTGCCGTTTTAGGCCGGATGTTGAACAAATGTTGATTTTATAGCATTGCAAAACGACACCGTTTTGGGCTAGATGTTGAACGTCCAAACGACGTCGTTTCATGGCCTTTAATCTGCGCCTTGGCCCGACCCGACCTAGGGTCCACTCGTTTTTGGTCTAATGGCCTATTTCCTTTACGAGTCCCTCCGAGTTCTATTGATTCTTCAATCCAGTCCCATTGTCTTTTTATTTATTTAAAATTTTGTCACGTAATTTGAGTCCTGTTTTATTTTAACCCTCCTTGGAACGGTGCGTTTAGGGACCTAAGAATATTTTCCCATTCGATCATCATCCTTTGTTCGTGCGTTCAATTTTAATCTTTTTATTTTTAATGATTTATCCCCTTTAACCTCATTTGGTTTCGATTCAGTCCTTATTTGCTTATTTTCATTATAATCCAGGCTCTAAATTTCATTTTAAATCTTGATTTAATCTATATTCATTTAATTTCAACTATTCACATATTGTTATGTTTTTATTTGTTTATTCATGTAACATCCCCTAACCCCAAACCGTCGCCGGAACAGGGCTACGAGGTATTACCGGATATATCAGACAACTTATGGATATTTTACAATTATTATAACATTCATAGTATAATTGAAGAATTATGTCCCTATAATGGACTTTGAAGCCCAACACAAGTATTAAAGTGGAATGAAACGGACTTGTTCGAGTATTCAGGAAATATATTTTTTTTTACAAAAATTTCGAATGACATTTCTTCTTAATTTTTTACATAAAACCCCGCAAATTCAAACCAAAACCACCTAATCCAAAACCAATGGCACAATAAAAAACAATTTAAACCTAAATATATCTAAATCATAACCAATTCATTAACATAGTCATTTAATAACTAAACATTCATAATATTAATCCAAATTAACTAATAACTTCATTCATTTTTTTTCATTCCAACTTATACCAAATTATATAATATAATATTTACCATTTTATCAAACTAATAACAAAATATGGTATACCATTCTTATAACTAACTTTACAAGTATATCTATATAACTTATACAACACCTAGTACATGCCACTTTCAATTAAGAAAGAAAACATCACCCAAAATCTTTTCATTGAAGTTGGGATCACTTTCGGATCTTTGGACGGGACACTAGACTTCTATTAACTGCAAGACGGAAACAATCGTGACATGAGTATTTCATACTCAGTGGTATTACCATAATTCAAATTGCAATAGCAATTAAAAAAATAAAATAAGAACTCGGCATCAAATAACAATTCTTTTTTTTTTTAAGTTATCATTAAATAACAATAAATAAACAATCTTTAGCTATTATTCAATTTTAGTTACAAATCACATTTACGTGTTTTAATCATCACAATCATTTTAAATCCATGCATTTCATTTCCAATCTAAATTTTCAGTCCACAATTTTAATTTCTTTCATATTCACTAGTACAATCGATCAAATTCATTTGAACTTCTCATTTCAATTATTCACCCTATTAACATTTCGGACTTTAACGGATACACGGATTCCAACCCAAACACACCAAGACGGCACATTGTGCCTAAAGCGGTACATAGTACTGATCGATATCGACACATAAAGTGCCTAAAACGACACACGAGGTGCCCGATACGACACATGAGGTGCCCGATACGACACATAAAGTGCCGATCGATAAAGCCGCAAATCCGTACACTTCCATATCCTATGGCATGCCAATTATATCCGACTTAGCCCGACTAGTTAATAGGGTATTTCAATTCTCAATTCACTTTCATTTCCATTCCAAGATTACTTTTCAATTAAAATTTTCACATTCAAATCAATTTACAATTCAATTATACATACACATTCACCATTCAATTCAATTCTCATTCAACTCAAATATCAATACTTACCTTATAATTCACTTATTAAATATAGAATTGATATAAAACTGTTAGAATTAAGTGACCCAAAATTCTTATTTAAATAAAATACGATGGAAAATAAAATAAAAGTAAAATCCATATAGAACTAGACTTCTTTTATTTTATTTTAGAATAAGGTTTTAAACCTTATTAAACTCCATCTATTTTATATTGATTAGATAAGGTGTTTCAATCCTACTAGAATATGGCTTTGCAAGCCTATAAATAGACATAGTCTATTCCTCTTGTATTTGAGTAAAAATTTTTCGACATAGTGAATAGCCCATTTGGGGAGACTACTCAACCCACCAACCACTACACTCCACCCGTACTAGCCATACACTCCATGTGGGAATAGCTCAACCCACCCATTAACACTCCACATTCTTGCCTTCTTTGCTCAGTTAACAGTAAATTGAGGCAAAGCCTCCAGTACGTGGACAAGTCACTTTCAGTACTTCCTCCGTCAATATCCCAGTCCCATGCATCAGATAATAAGAACATGGCATGCAGTAAATAACAACAGTCAAACATGCATTTAGGTCAATTTAACCCTAGGGGTATTTCGGTAATTTATCTCCTAGGGGTAAAACTATAAATTTTCCACTTTTAAAGGTATTTCAGTAATTTATCTATTTTAGGGTTTTTCATGCACATTCCTACCTTTCACATACTAACAGAATCACTACCGAGGGTTCTTACCGAATTGGGCCCGTTGGCCCATCATTCTAATTTTGGCCCATTAAGCCTAAAAATATCGAGGGCACAGAAATCATGCACTTTGCAGTCCAAACATTGCAGCTTACCAAAACATTAATCGATTTACCTCACGAGCATTCGCTTTTCGCAAATCTATAAAATACGGTTTTCGGCATTTCGACTTTTCGACTTTTGTCGATCTAGACTAAGAAAGAGGGTGTTAGTTACACACACATTTGCTGACGATATCTTGTGAGATCCACACACACGAACTGCCTACAATTGGATTACTAACACGTTAATCTAACTATTCAAACACGAACTACATATTAACCTCATACCATATTCGGCCAACCACACCTACAGATCATAGTAAGCTTATAAGAAATCAATAAGCAACTCATTAACAATTTTTTGTCAATGTTTACCACATAATCATAATTTCACTGCAAGCTGTCTTCCTGAGCAACAGTCACTAAATTATTTATAATTGAAGCTACGAAACTCCAAATCAAGTTCCGTTAATTTTCCCTGAAAATAGACTCATATATCTTCTATCCATAAAATTTTCAGAATTTTTGGTTTAGCCAATCAATACCAGATTTTTCTTAAAGTTTCCCATGTTTCACTGTTTGACTAATCTGACCACTCTTCATTACGAATCGAATTTCTCATTGTACAGAATTCAAAATATATTCTTGTTTATTTCATTAGAAACTAGACTCAATAAGCTTTAATTACATAATTTATTCAGCTTCTAATTCATCTCCCACAATTTATGGTGATTTTCCAAAGTCACGTTACTGCTGCTGTCCCAAGCAGATTTATTACCAAATCACTCTTTCATACACCTATCTTGCATGCATGTTATTTAAACATGTATATCACCAATCAATCATCACATATCTATGATTTTTACTTAAGCATAATCTCCATTTCATCATTTTAAAGCACAACATGTTAGCCGATTTTTCCCTTTAGCATCTAAGGCACATGCATGTTTATTTGTTTGGCTCAACTTCACCTATCTTCCATTTTTCATCAAAAGAACATGAAACAACAACCATTTCCTTCATTTTAGTTCATGACTAAATGCTCACAACACAACTAAAAATCAAAATATACTTCAAGAGTTAAGGTAGAATCGAGAAGAACTCGTGAACCTCAAAATAGAAGCAAGGTACCAAGAACTTACCTTCAATTTTCCTCCTCCTAATGACCGAATACTCAAGAGCTTTCTCATCTCCTTTCTCTTCTCTAACTTTCAGCTATGATGAACAAAGATGGACAAAACTTTGTTCTTTTCACCCCTTTTTCTTTTAATAAAACTTCATATTTCATCCATTTAATTCTTTAATACAAAAGACATGAATTTCTTATCATGAAACATTTACCTAACCCATTATCATGGAACATTTACCTAACCTATTATCATGGAACATTTACCTAACCTATTATCAATTTGTATCAATTTGTCTACAACAACATGATGGTTGGCCACTTCATGTGAAATGGGAGGTTTGTTTTGCAAATCCTCCTATTTTGCACTCCTATTTATTTGGCCACTTCAATTTAGCCTATAGCATTTTCAAACATTTTCACATAGGTCCTATTTCAGAATTTCACCCCCTTTTTCTTATGGAACAAAAATTAACTAAAATTGTCGGGTTCTATCTTAAGCTTGGGCTTTCTAGAGGCCTACTAACATAATTAAACCTATGCCAACATTCACAAGATTCCCAAAAATTGGGGCGTTACAGTACTTGAGGTCGGTTGAGGTCTTGTGTTAAATTTTTTCCCTTGAATTTTAAGTATTTTTATTCTTATATCTAGCTTGTCACATTTAGATTATCTTTTATTTTTCGTGAGCTGCTAGCAAAAATAAGCTTACTGATTTAGTGGTAAGGCTTTAGCTTACCTTTAAGTTTTAAGTTTGAATCTTACTATGTACAAAATGTGAATTATTTTTGTTTTTCCTTGTTGTGCCACCCATACTATGAGATATTGAATTGAATTTAAAAATGAGGAAATCTGATTAAGACTTAGAGCTCTAATGTTTGATCATCCTTGTGACACCTTATACCCAACCCAGTTGTTGGATTCGAATATAAAATGTCACATTTCATTGTCCAAGCAACTCATTTTTCCCTTTTTTTTTTTGAAAAGGAAACGTAGTGGTAAAATTATTTTATAAAAATTCCGGCAACATTTCTGCCTATTTTACATAAAAACCCTGCAAAATTTAAATTTTCACAAATTATCCACATTCATATTATCTCTAAATCAATTCTCAGCACTACGATTTCTCAAAACATATCAATAAACTAGATTTCTATGCTTTACTGTTTTGTCAAAACATTAGTTATAAAATACTAGCTAAGAAAACATGATTAAAATATTTAAATTCAGTTTACGACATAATATTATATATTTATAAGCCTAGGTACATGCCATTTACATCAACATTATTTGAACTGAACTTCGGTTCTTCGGATGCTACTAGAACGATCTAACAAATCTAACTATTTGCGCACGGAAAAGTAGACAAACTGTACGCTAAGCAATTTTTATGCTCAGTGGTGCTAATATCATATAAATTATTATATAAGTATTGGACACAAATTAATTAATAAAAGATAAACTAAAACATGATTATAAATTTCATTAATAGCATCACAATAAAAGAAAATTCTAATATTAATAAACTTTAATATTTTGATATTGACAAATCGAATAAAGAAAATAAGCTTTTCAATTAAATTCAAAATCGAGGAATTAATTTAATTTGCACAATATGAAAATTCAAATAAATTTAAGTTTTGTTTTTGTTTTCTTTCAATTTGGACCCCGTACTAAAGTTTAGATTCATAACCAGATACACAAATCCACCACCCCGAATTGTTAGGCAACGATGGCTATCAGAGTAGTCCACGGCCCTCTGGGAATTGGGGCTAACAATAATAACAACTGACCAACTTGGCCTTTTCTCCCTTGACCTTCTGGGAATTGGGGAGATCTAAATTCTCTGACATAAAGACTCTATGGCGTGCCAACTATATCTGATTTAGTCTAACTTAGTGAAACAGGGTAAAAATCAAATTTCATGATCCATTTCAATTTCATTTTCATATAATATTTCTCATTTCAATTCTGTTTCATGTTCAAATCACATATCGCCTAATGTAAAATAGGCTTCCAATTTGAAACATATTAAATGTTTCTTGTTCAATAATCTAAAATCATAATACTCAAATCCAAATCATAACAATGAATTCGCTAATTTAGTATTATGAAAAACATAGTATTCATCTCGAAACATAATTTTATAAATATTAACTAAGTTATTCAAACTCATCCAAAACTCATAAAATAAAATAAAATAAAATAAATATAACTAGTCATATTATATTAAATATTCTAAAGCTTTATGTAATAAGATATTAGCACAAACCTAAGTTTTAATCGCTTTACTCCTTTTCTTCGACTTTCTCCTTCAAGATGTTCGCTTCGTTTTTAGCTACAATAGGAGTAATTCATTATGAAACAACATCATTTATCTATTCTAAAACTAAAACTAATAAAAACAAACTTAAATATGCATGATTATTCATATTGACAACTTAAGTTTTCTAGTCCAAAATTCACATATCTTTAGGCATGATTATCCGATTTCAATTTCGTCTTCACCAGAGTACTCACTGCAAGCTATCATTTAGCACCAATATTACACAAAGTGGTCAATGTTCTCTACTTCTCCTTTAACATGGTCAAATATACCAAATAAATTTTTCATCCATTTTTGTTTCTTTTTCACACTTCTAACAAGCTAGAACTCATCTTCTAATAATTTCCTATCAAAAAATATATCTACTTCACTTAAGTTTTTTAAGCTTCCATCAATGTCCTTTAATGGAAATTTTCAAAATACTTGATAAAATAAAAAACTATTGGTATATATATGTAAAACAAGTTTTAAAGATTCAAAATCTAATTTTTTTTTTGAATAAAATGTTAGTACAAATCTTCGGTGAGGAAAATCTCAAACGCAAGAACAGAACTCGAACAGAAGAAGAAATAGGACAA
Organism: Gossypium arboreum; assembly: GCF_025698485.1. NCBI lineage: Eukaryota > Viridiplantae > Streptophyta > Magnoliopsida > Malvales > Malvaceae > Gossypium > Gossypium arboreum. The sequence goes on along the minus strand of NC_069074.1, from coordinate 25,084,933 downwards.
GGCTCCAAGGCGTGTATCAAGCCACTATCTTTAAGGTTATATTCGCCGTCACCTATCTCCGGTGTGCAAACAAGTTCTAAGCAAATTAACCTCGAGGATACAATGAAGCCAATGACTATTTGCGTTTTGCACTGACGAGAATAGCCCACTACACACTGAGCAATTGTATGACAAGAAACTCAATTTCTATAAAGAATTTCTGTAGTAATACTTTATAGAATAATCTAATAATATTAGAAAACGAAGGAAGGAAAGAAAGAATATTAGAATTTGATGGTATGATTTCCAAATGAAATCTCATTCCTATTTATAGGAATTTTCGTATCTCTTCATAGAGACATCTTTCATCAATAAGTGTCTTTCTGAATAATAATGTCTTTAAAATAAATACATAATTATTCATTTAATTATAACTATTCAAATAAAATTATTTAAATAGTTATAATTCTTTTCAAAAATCAAACAATATAATCTTTTGATTAATTACACCTATTCATTTGAAAATGTTCCAATAGAAAAACCATACCTTACACTTGAATTTGAAGAAAAATGATGGAAGAGATTTTTTTCTCTTCCCCCTTTGTTTGACGTGAAAAGAAAGAAGATGAGAAAGATGATATCTTTCTCTCTCTTTTTCTCTTATATATATATATATATATATATATATATTATAATATTAATTAATAAAATATTATTACTTAATAAAAATCATTTAAAAGTCATCATGAAACCATTGATTTTTTAAGTAACGGAAAAATTGCTATTAAGTCATTTCTATCAAAATAAAATAGGATAATTGCACTTTAGTCTCTATACTTTTCTAACTTATTCAATTTAATCCCTGAACTCGATAGCGAATTTTAACTTAACCACATACTCCTTACTAATAATCCTCCGTGTTTTCATGTTTGACGGTTTTCTCTAAAAAGAATCATAATTTCTTATACTACTATTTATTTATAGATCACTTATTCAAGGACTTCTACTTCTACCATAAACATTCTTCTTCTCTTTTTTTTTTTTTAAGTGGGGGTATTAAAATCTCACTTTCTTTCCCCTCAATCTTCTTTTTTCTATTTTTTTCTTTCACGTGATTTCTGTAACAGCCCGTTTTGAGCTAAATCGGAATAGTGGTTTCGGAACCACAATTCTGATATCAAAAAATTTATTTTATTATTATCTTAATATTTAAAACATGATATTAGAGTTGTGTGAAATTTTTGTAAAGAAATTTTATCGTTTGAGTGTCTAATTTGATAAAAAGGACTAAATCGCGTAAAACGTAAAAGTTGTGTTCTATAAGCTAAATGTGTCAAATAGCTATATAATATTAAATTAAAGGTCCTTATGTGATAATTAGCCAAATTTTGAGTTAGTGGATGATATTTGGTTTGGCATTTGTGTAAATATGAATTTATTTTAATGGCAAATTAGTAAAATGTTAAATAATGTTTAATTAAATAAAACAAAAACCATTTTTTATGCTATCATCTTTCTCCATAGCCGAATGTAAAAAGAAAAAAGATGATTTTTGGAGCTTTGAGCATTTGGTTCATGTATGTTTCAATTGTAACTCCATTTTGACTCAGTTTTTGATGATTTTTATATTTTTGTGATCGTTGCAACTAATACTAGCTAGTCCGTGTCTTCGATTTCAAAATTGTTAAAGATTATGATAGTTTCCATTGATGAGCTTATGTGTTCTTTGATGTTTAATGGTAAAATATGAATATTTGATGTTAGATTTTCATATTCTATAAAGTGATTTTTGATGAAAATGCAAATTAGGGATTAAATTGTGAAATATTGAAATTATGTGGTTAAAAGTGTGATTATTTGGAAAATTTGGGCTGCTAAAGCAATAAGAAGAATTCGGCTAAGCATGGGTAGGATGAAATTGCATGAAATTGTGATTTTAGGTGATAAGGACTAAATTGCAAAAATGTGAAATAATAGGGGAAAAAGTGTAATTTTTCCAAAAAATGTAAATTGTATTAAATTGAATGAATTAAAGATTAAATACATATATATTTTTATTATATAGATTGAGAAAGATGAGATTCGGATCTAGAACGGGGGAAAATAAAGTATCAAGTTAGTCGACCTAATTCGTCGTTACAGCGATCGAGGTAAGTTCGTATGCTAATAAACATACTTAAATTGTGTTATAAATGTTTATTTATTATTGAATTGAATTGAATGCTGAATGGTCATGATTACGAGCCGAAATCGACAGAGTTACGATGTCCGAAAGTCCCGTACGAACCTTAGGAATAGTATAGGATACAAATGTCATGACATTAGGGTTATCGAGATGAGAATACATGTAAGTCCATATCTGGGATATGGCATCGGTATGATATTACGTGTAAGACCATGTCTGTGACATGGAATCGATACGAAATTTCGTGTAAGACCATAGCTGGGCTATTGACATCGATATGAGATTACATGTAAGACCATATCCGGGATATGTCACTGTACGACCTATGTGTGATTCCCGAGTATCCTTAGTGATTCCGAATAGTTCAACGGGCATAGTCAAGACGAGAATGAAAATACAATCGAATTAAGTGTAACAGGTACGTACAAAACAATTTTAATATGTAAAATATACATTTAACCCTTTTTATTTTTATATAATTGTACTATAAAAGGTTATCTAAAAAATCTCTATATTTAATTATTTAATTTCCTTTCCAAAAAATCATTTTAGTTATTCATTTAATTTTTATAATTTTAAATATTTTTTAATAATTATTATCTTTTTAAATTTTTATATTTAAAAATAACTAATTATTGTCATGGCATCCACATGAATGACGTCAGCAAAGTTAAAAGATATTAACTTTTTTATCCATTTTAGGGGTGATTTGATAAATGATGTAGGTTTAAGAGATAAAAGAGGTAGAAAATTAAATGGAGGGTTAAAATATTTTTTTCTTGTAAAGTCGGAGAGCTATATAAATTATTATGCCTATGTAATATGGGTTTTTGTATTTGTTCAAATATGGTCATCATATATGCCAGCTGAATCTTAGCTTGGCCGGCATTGATATTGTTGTTAGCATAAGAGGACTTGATCAGTTACAAAATATTGAAGCACATTTATTCTCTCATTTAAGGGTTAAAGAAAGGTTATGACTTATAAGTAGTTCTCCATATTGTATAAAAAAAAAATCATCTTATATAAGTATGAGGTTGGAGAAAGATGCATGATAAAGGTTGGTGATTAATATATTTAATTTTAAAAAGTAAAAATAATTATGAAGTAATTTTAATGTTTAATTTAATAAAAAAATTAACTCCGATTCTTTATGAGATCCTAAAAACATAAGCAAAGCCGAAGCCTGTGTGAAAAGGTCAAAGGACAAATGGACAGCCACCAATGCGATGGTCAACTCAAAGATTGAAGCAAGTATTACAAAGAATTTGAACTAGAAAGTTAATGGATAGCAAGGTAGTTATTAAGCAATCTCAAGACTTGTCATCTAAAATATTGCAAAAATAGTTACAACATTTGTCCAAATTAACGTTCCTAACTTTAATCTCAAGTAGCCCAACTTATTCTATTCCTTTCATTTGGGGTTGAATTAAATTAAATCAGTGACAATTAATTAAATCATTTAATCATCGAAAATTGTTGTTCTAATTTAGAATTGGCATAAATTTTAGTGTTAATGTCATTCCAATTTAGATTCATGAACCATACTAATTAAACTCATTTTAAAGTACAAGTGAAATTAAGTTGCTAGCTAGAACCAAAATCAAATGACGGCGACAGCTTATCGAGTTTCTACCCAAATTTCTAATTGTCGGCTGCTTGTGTTAGAGGCAACCCCAGCCTTTTCTCTGATATAATGTTATGTTAATCAACACGCGGTGGCTTCAAATTTGATGTTTATACAGCACACTTCCATCGCAAGAAATCAGTCCACTCATACTATATAAAACAACACTATCCACAATAATCTCTTCATTACAAACCAGTCATCTTATAACATTCCTTCATTTACTTCACCGTATCATTGATTTAATTGCAATCTTGTGTTTCGCAACCATGGCTGCTTTCATCTTTTACGTAACACTATTCACGTTAATGGCAAGTACCTCTCGAGCAGACGTTGCTCAAACTTCAGCAGCAGCTTTACTTTTAAGGGTAGACCAATCAGGGAAAGGAGACTATGAAAAGATACAAGACGCCATTGATGCAGTACCATCAAACAATAAAGAAGTGGTTTTCATATTGGTTAATCCGGGAATCTATAATGAAAGGATTGTTGTGCCTGCCGACAAGCCTTTTATTACGTTAAGTGGCTCAAAGCCAAATAACACTGTAATTACTGGGAGTGACAACGGGAATATATTTGAATCAGCTACTTTCACTGTGTTGGCTTCAGATTTTGTTGGCCGATATCTCACAATTCAGGTATATATAACAATTCATGTAGAGTGTAGAATGCACAATTAATTTTTCGAGTTAATTGAATGTTAATTTGTGTATAATTTTGATGAATAGAATACGTACGGGCCTGGAGCTAAAGCAGTGGCATTATGAGTGTCTGGAGATAGGGCTGCTTTCTTTGGATGCAGAATCCTATCTTACCAGGATACATTGTTAGATGACACCGAAAGACATTATTACAGCAATTGTTACATTGAAGGAGACGTGGACTTCATTTTTGGGAATGCCGCTTCCCTTTTTGAGGTAACATATTTTAGCAATTGGTTACTTGGTAATATTCTATAAGTGTCGGATATATAAATGTGTTCAAAATATTTATATCTGATATGGTCATGTTCAAGTATGTGTTAGATATGAGGATTTTAAGTGAAATGAAAAGTAACTTAAATATGAATTTATGTGGCGGTTATTTTAGATGTGTCATTTACATACGCTCTCAGAAGGAGATGCATCAATTATTGCCCAACGAAGGGAATCACCATCAGAAGAGACTGGGTTTACATTCCTGGATTGCAAGATAACTGGGGTGAGGACTGCTGTATTAGGAAGGCTATGGGGCCCATATTCTAGAGTCATTTTTGCCCTAACATATATGTCCAATGTCATACTACCCTAGGGTTGGGATGACTGGGGCGACTCTTCCAAGCGAAGGTAACATAAAAGAAGTGCAGTGTAATATGTTCATCTATTTGTTTATCATTTTAAATTTGAACCGATGCTTAACAATTTTCTTGTCTGATATTTGCAGCACGGTGTTCTATAGAGAATATAAATGTTATGGACTAGGAGCCAATAATAGGAAAAGGGTTGAATGGTGGCAACAATTAACGACCAAAGAGGCGGAAATTTTCTTGACAAAAAACATGATTGGTGGCAAGAGTTGGATCAGATCTACCCCCAAACGTTTCAAGAAAGCTTCTTCTACCATTTCTTGCAATGCCACCACCCATTAATTCTTCATCATCCACAACATTGATTAATTATTTTTACCACATGTTGTAATATTGGTTTCTTTATTCTTTTTCTCTACCTCTTATAAGATTGATTTGTATATGTAATCATATTAAACTTATTCATTTATTCATTTGTAATTATTTCAAAAACTTTTAAACTTGGTAAAAAAATTATAAAAAAGTGGAAATTATTTGCTTTAGTAAGTAAACATTTACTCTTTTTCTGTCTCATCAAAACAAATAAATTCAGTTGAAAGCTATAGAACTATATATAGGTTAAGTAAAGCAAAATATTATTGTCTCATTTAGTAAACCTGAGAATCATGATCCATAGGGAAGTGAAATTTGGAGCCCTTTTGGGCCTATGATCTTTTCCTTCTTCGTCTTGGTGTTTTCATGCATGGATGCATGCAGCGTGTGTAGTTGAAAATTTTGGTTGGCAAATCATGCTTGGAAGTTTGCAAAAGGGGTACGATGGTCGCAAGGACAAACGTGGAAGCTGCTTCAGCATGAATTTCTTCGGCAGATTCGACCTTGACAAGATTTTGGGGGTAATGACATGTGAGGCTCCCATTGATTTGATTTGAAGGTGATTTTATTTTTATTTGTCAATTATTACTTGATTTTTACTTGATTTTGATGGACCAATTAAATCTAAATTTAAGTGGTCTAGTTTAAAGGAATTAAATATTTTACTTAATTAGAAGTAAAATTTTGTAAGTTGATTCTGTTACTTGATGGGTATATCAAATTAAAATTATTATAAATTTATCCTTCCCTATTTATTAAGATTTGATAAAAAAAAACACACAAAAATTATCGGTTTTATCGTTTAGGGTTTGTGTAATATATTAAGAAAAAAGGCCAAGAGTTCTGTAAGGAAAAAGGTAAAGAGAGAGAAATTAATTTATGTGAATGATTAACTTCAATTTAGCTTCAAATAATCTTAGACTCGTGAAAGTTATAAATTTATATAAAATTTTTAAAATATCTTTTTGTGCAATATTAAAATTTTAGTTTAGAGAATATCAACATCATAAAAGTTTTACCAACTCTCTCCCACATTTATTTTCCATTGTCACAAAACTCAAAATTAAAGTGTTATTTGTTTGAGGTAGAATTTGGATTTGCTCCAAATGAATTCAAATGTTCTACTAATAGTTCTGTCGAAATCATTTTTTTGAAAACGAGAATCGACTTTGTTTGAAAATGAACATTAAAACGAGAGTCGCCACCGATCTTTATTAGATGTGATCGGGTCACCTTTGTTTTAATAAAACATTTTAGTTTACTAAAACGGTACGTGTTTTTGGTCTACGAAACTCGAGAGAACAGGTTCGGGAGTCAGTTACGTGCGATGAAGGATTAGCACCCTCGTCATGCTCAAAATTGGTACCGAATTGATTAGTTAATGTCTTAATGTCAAAAGTTGAAAAAAATCTCCTTTTTCCGGCCTTTTGACTTCCAAAGCTCGGATTTGAGGGCTAAAAGCCTAAAAAGGTTAAAAAAAAAAGAACAAAAACAAAAACAAAAAGCTTCGATCTTTTTCGATTCGCCTCTCTTTTTTATTATATATATTTGCTTTTTTTTTTTGCTTTCGAAAAAATAAATAAACCAAAAAAAATTGAAATATTTTTTTTATTTTTGTATTTCGATTGATTTTTTTTCAAAAATCCCCCCTTTACAATCGGTTTTTTTAAGGTCTTTTATAGTAGAATTACAACATTTCTTTTTCTATTTTTTATTGTTCTTTGCATGTTGCTTTTTCTTTGCAGGTGGTGGTTGAGTCAACGGTGGCAAAGGCATTGACAGTGGCAGACCTCAGGGCGAGAGTGTGCTGATGTGGCACGAGTAGCGGCACAAGGAGCTAGGGTTTCTGTTTCTTTTCTGAAATAATTTAAGCTATTGGGTCTGGGGCCTTTAGGATTTTCATTATTTTTGAGCTATATGGGCTTGATGTAATGTGGGTCTGATATGGACACTAGACCAAATTTATTTATTTATTTATTTTTATTTTGGTTTAATTTCTGTTTGGTTGGACTCGAATAAAACTGGGCTTCTACAGTCGCAACAATTGACAACCAAAGAGGTAGAAACGTTTCAAGAAAGCTTATTCTGCCATTTCTAACAATGCCACCACCCATTAATTCTTCATCATCCACAACATTAATTAATTATTGTTAGCACATGTTGTAATATTGATTTGTTTATTCTTTTACCCATATTTCTCTATCTCTTACAAGATTCGTTTATGTAATTATATTAAAATTATTCGTTTATTCATTTGTAATTATTTCATAAATTTTAAATTAAAAATAAATTATGATGAAAAAGTAAAACTGTTGACTTTAGTAATTAAACTTTTACTTTTATCAGATCAAAACAAATAAAATCATTCAAAAGCTATAGAATTATATATTGGTTAAGTAGACGCAAAGCAAAATATTATTGTCTCCTTTACTAAACATGAGAATCATTATCTTTGGGGAAGGGAACTGTGTAGCACTTTTGGGCCTTTGATTTTTTTTTTCCTTCTTATTTTTGGTCTTTTCATGCATGGATGCATGCAGTGTGTATCATTGAAATTTTTGGGTTGGGAAATCATGTTTTTGCACTGGTACGATGTAGAAGCTGCTTCGACATGAATTTCATCTGACAGCCTCGACCTTGACATGATTTGGGGGGTTATGACATATTAGGCTCCCATTTAGTGAAAAAAGAAAAAGACTTATTCTTCGATTTGAGAATGAATTTGCGTTTTTCACTTTTCGATAATGATATTAAGTCTTAATTGTTGAGTTCAACATCAAATCTTGACTAACAATTTTTTTTTCTCTTCACAAAATATTTGATTTGAACTAAAATTTGGATTTTCTTGCAAATGAATTCAAGTGACATATGTCCAAGAGTTCAACTAGAGCTCAACCAATTTTCAATCCCTAGTTACCCAATGTTTCTTTCAAGTATAGGAGAAGATTTTTTTTTTTTCTCAAAATTTCATATTAGTAAAAACGCTGGTACCAATATGGATAAAATGCTATATTCAAGGTTAGATTGATTTCTATAACAAGCTTGAATGAACAATTAGATACACCAAGAAGTCTAATCGAACATAAGTTGAATGATATTGGGCTGATCAAGATTTGAACCTTAATTAATGGTTACCTTTTCAGCACATTTTGACTAGATTTGAGCTTAAACAATGGGCTGACCCAAAAGTACCAAAATATAAACAAAGCCCAAGCATGTGAAAAGGGTAGATCCTAAGGGTAGTTAGATTTTAAGTTGTTTGTTTCTAATCTTTTTGTTTTTATCTAGCAGCGGTCTTCTAGGTTAGTTATCGCCCGCCTTTTTCTCTTACCCATCATTTTTTTTTTTCTTTCTCATTCACTTTATGTGTTTTTTCTTTTTTCAGTTTGTAGATCTATTTTGTGAATATATTTATTGTCTTCACAAGTCGTGATGGACAGATAATGGTGCCTCGTTGACTTCTTAATATGTTTCTAATTTGAAAGTATTTTAAATAAGAAATGATTTCATGAGTCGATTTGGATTTATGTTATCTTAAGTTTTATATGTTCTTTTATTTGTTTTTTCATTGTTTAATAACTCTTCACTTTTAGAAGTTTTTGTCTATTCTTATAATACGCTTTTTAGTACTGTTTATCATGTAGTCTTATTTTTGCGAGTGATTTTAGGTTGGTTTTGTCGCCATGCTCTTTAGTTTGACAGATGCTTGGATTTTTTGTAGATTTATGCTGAAGTTGAAGTTTTTGTTGTGTTGATGAAGTTTATTATTTTTTTCCCCAAATTATATAGTCTTATTCATTAAATAAATTAATGAATTTCTCTTTTAAAAAATTTAAGATATTGCAAAAAAAATTTGCATTTTTCCAATTAACATTTTTAACTTTAATCTCAAGTAGCCGCACCTAATAAATTCCTTTCAACTGGGGCTAAATTAAATTAAATCAGATGTTAGTTTAATGAATACGATACAGTAGTCCAACAATTAATTAACCATAGAGAAATAATTAATTTATCTTCATTTTCAACTAAATCCACTTTTATAATCATTCAGTGCTGGAAAAAGCCAAATTTTCCAGTTACCGGCTGCTTGAATTTGGGAAAACCGCACCCTTTTCTTTTTTCTGACATAATGTTGAGTTAATCTACACACAATTGCTTGAAAATTGATGTGTTTATGTGTAATACTTCCATGGCAAGAAATCGGCCCCCACATAATATATAAAACAACAATATCCATCATAATCTGCTCATTACAATCTTCAGTTTTGTAACAATGGCTGCTTTCATCTTTTTTGTAATTATGTTCACGTTAATGGCGAGTACCACCCCTCGAGCAGATGCTGCTGAAACTTCAGCTGCGGCTGTAGTTATAAGAGTTGACCAATCAGGGAAAGGAGACTATAAAAAGATACAAGACGCTATTGATGCCGTGCCATCAAACAACAAACAACCGTATTTCATATTGGTTAAGCCTGGAATCTACAATGAAAAGATCATTGTGCCTGGAGACAAGCCTTTCATTACGGTAAGCGGTTCCAAGACAAATAGCACGGTAATAACGAGGAATGATAGTGGAAATATAATTGAATCTGCTACTTTTACTGTGTTGGCCTCGGATTTTGTTGGTCGATATATAACGATTGAGGTATATAAAACATCACATTGATTCTATACTTTCTTACTCACCTATTCCCTTCATATATTAAATTTTTTTGGCTTGAGTTAATCGATTATTTTTATTATTTTTGTAAATAGAATACGTTCCAACGTCATGGAATTCAAGCAGTCGCATTAAGGGTATCTGGAGATAGGGTAGTTTTCTTAGGATGCAAAATTTTAGGTTACCAAGATACATTGCTAGATGAAAACGGTAGACACTATTATCGCAACTGTTACATTGAAGGAGCTGTTGACTTCATTTGTGGGAATGCCGCTTCCCTTTTTGAGGTAACTTATTCAAGAATGCATTACTTATGTTACTCAAAATTAAATAGAAGTGTTGAATAATGTGTTTAATATTTTTAACTTTTTTTATTTATTTGAAGTATTTTGAAGATTAAACTATACTTTTCTTGGGATTCCAATTTTCTTTTTGGATTTGTTTCAGAGGTGCCATTTGCATACATTGTCAGAAGAATTTTCAGCCATTACAGCACAACAAAGGGGGTTACCGACGGAGGAGACAGGATTTACATTTTTGGGTTGCAAGATAACTGGGGAGAGGACTGCTATATTAGGAAGGCCATGGGGTTCTTATTCCAGGGTCATTTTTGCCTTGACCTATATGTCTAATGTCATTCTGCCACGAGGATGGGACAATTGGGGAGACACAACCAAGCAAAGGTAAACGAAAAATTGACAAAATCAATCAAGATTAACACTATGTTTATTGATCTAAGAATTTTCAGATTATATCTGTTATGAGATATTATTCGTTTAGAGATGAAAACCGTCCTCACAATTTTATGCTTTAATGTTTTAAAAAAAAAGTAATCCTTTTTTTATTATTATAAATCTTCAATCCACTTCCTACATCGGTAAGTAATTAAACTATGAATTCAATAAACCACCTTTTCTTTATCGAGGCATCCACAAAATTGTGAAAATAGTTTTCACTTCCAAAATAAATAATATTTCATTAAAGGGTGCAGTTTTGAACGGATGCTCAACCATTTTGTTTTGATTTCTTTTATAATTGTAGCTCGGTGTTTTATAGAGAGTATAAATGTTACGGACCAGGAGCTAATACAAGTAAAAGAGTTGAATGGTCGCAAAAGCTGACGGCCGAAGAGGTGAAGGTTTTCTTGACTAAGAACATGATTGGCGGCAAGAGTTGGATCAGATCCACCCTCAAACATGTTAAGAAAGTTTCTACTGCCATTTCTAACAATTCCACGGGACATTCCTGATCATCAACAACATTAATATTCAGACAATTTGTTTATGTAAAATATTTGTAATTATTTCAACATACAAGAAAAACTCTTCCCTGTTAAAACTATGGAGCTTGAAGACGTCTCTAATACAACTTCATTTAGCACTTAAGCTAAAAGAAAAATCTGCCAATCCTTATCTCTCATTTTTCCCGCTAATTTACATAATACGTATATTAAATTCTACGGAATTAAACCAAATACATGTTATAAAGTCTCTTAAAATTAAGAAATTTTAAATATGTAAAAAGAATTATAAAGTTAAAAGAGTAACATTTAAGCCTCTAAACCAAATATATATATATATATATATTTAGAAGGTTTTCTACTTGTTTAATTTAAAATTTTAGTCCCTGTACTTTAATTTTGAGATATTAAGTCCTTGTATTTTTATTTAAAATTTTGATTTTTATTTTAATTTTTTATTAAAGTTGTAAAAATAACTTTTTAGCTCTCAACATGTAGATTTTTTTTCCTATTTTAAATAAAAACTTAGAAATTTTAAAACTTATAATTTTTTAAAATTAAATTGATAGTTTAATAGATTTCAAATGGTCTAACCAATTTGTTCCCAAAACAATCTAATTAATTAGTTAGACTATTTTGATATCGGTTCAATTGTCAGTTTAATTTTTTAAAATTATAATTTTTAAAATTTCTAAGTTTCTATTTAAATGTGATTTTTTTTGAATTTTGCATGTACTTTTAAAGGGTAATGACCAAATTAATAAAAAAATATAAATATTAAGGGTAAAAATTTATTTTACCTTTGACATCGTTAACTTTAATGACAAACTTAGATAGAGGGACCTAAATTTTAAATAAAAAAATACAGAACTCCATGTCTTAAAATTAAAATATAGAGACTAAATTTTAATTTTCAAAATAGTATAGGGACCTTTGGCATATTTAAACTAGACCTGTTTATGGGTCTAGCCACCCGGCTGGCCTGAAATGTGAGAGGGTTTGGGCAAAAATATAGGCCCGAAAAATGGACTCGGACAAAAAAAAAGGCCCATTTAAAAAACGGACCAGGCCTCAAGTAAGGCATTTTTGGCCCGGCCATTATTTTGCTACCATTTTACTATTATATTGCTACTATTTTATTGTTATTGTTTGGATATTGTATAAAACTTATTTTATTATTAATTTTGTTATTATTTTAAAGACATTTGTTAATTTTTATTATTTTAAAGGTATTTGCTTGCTAAGTTGCATCTATCTTAGTGTTATTTTATTATATATATTTTTAAAATTTATTTTCAATTTATTGAGAAATATTTATTTTGATGCTTTTAGTATTTTTGATGTATTATATATATATTTTAAAATCATATAAAAATTAATATGGTCAGGCCCGGGTTTTAACATTTTTATCCAGGTCGAGCTTGGGCAAAATTTTAAGCCATTTTTTGGGCCGGACTGGGCTTGAGCCTAGCAAACGGGCCTAAATTTTTTGTTGAACTCGGCTCGGCCGGCCCATGCACACCTCTAATTTAAACCAAAGATTTACTAAAAAAAAAACTCAATTTGTCTTTCCTTTAAAGAATTTCATCATGGACAAGTTAAATAATGTAATTCCATTTTTAGCCACTCTTTCAATTAATAATTCAACTTAATCTTTTTTTTTTTGGTATACTAAAACAAAAAATTACATATAATAATTCATAATGGAATTATCAATAGACCTATCTTCTCGCTCAACAAAGCTAGTTTAGCCAATGCATCAGCTACTTGATTGGTCTCTTTGGGAACATAAGTCAAGTATCGACACATTTCAAAAGCCAGAATTTGTTGAATCCTCCTTATCAGTGAACTTTTTGAACTACAAGACTTACTTTCACTAATGGAAATCACATTTTCAAGATTATCTGATCAAATAGTGACTTCATTGTATCTTTGTTTTTGAAGAATAAGTAGTCCATCCAGTAAACAACATAATTCATTTGTTAGCTCTCTAAAAAAATAAAATCATTTTAATACAATTTTTTCTTTAAACTTTTAACTTGTTAAAAATTCAAAAATTTTAATTTTTTTTCTGTATTTATTAAAGTAATTATCGAAACGAATTCATAGTTAATCTTTCGCATTCTATAGACTTATTAAAAATAGATACTGATTATAAATTTTAAAACTACTCTATACTCAAAACGAGAATAGGATCCTCAATTAATAATTAAGGTAAAAAAGAGACTTACCATCTCAAAATTCTTGGACTGAAACTACATTAGCAAAGCCAAATCTAGATGGGAGAAATGGCAAGAACAAAATTAATCTCGGAGTGGGATAAATTAGAATCGCTGACTTGACACCCATATTTTATCCTTATCCTCAAATGGATTTTCATCATAGAAACTAGTAACGTAAATTAATGCGCAGTCAGTGTCATCAATAGTTTTGGATTATCAAATGGAAGATAAGAATGCCAAATACTTCACAACCCCTGCATCAGCCCACAATTTTCATAAAACCCTCTGGTTTTCCCATAGCTTTGACGAAAATTCTGTTGGCTGCTAAATAGATAGTGGAGCTTCTCGCTATCATTTTTGTCAATACCTAAGTGAATTAGCTCCGTTTTCAATGGAAATAATATACTTTGGTCTCGAGGATAAGGACGAGAATAAGATCAAGCCTATATATAAAAAGGCTTTCTCAACATCTGCTGAGACATAGTCACAAATTACTACTTTATTCTGGTTTTTCAAGAAAGTAAAAGCAAATCGTTAAAATGGGTTCTTTAATGGCGGGATGGGATTCTCCTGTATCAGAATCGGATCCTACATCAGGTAATTTCAGTGAATTCTTTAGTGATTCCATGCTGTTTTTGCCTTCAATTTATTTGAATATGTTTTTCAGTAATACGCCAACGAAATCGATCGTTGACCAAGGAAGAGATCGAAGCTTATTGGAAATCAAAGAAGCAAACGGAGGAAGAACATCTTAAAGCTACTTTTAGTCCATCATATACCTGCACTCACTCTTACCTGGTATATAAATCTTTAAAACACTCCCATTTTTCACTCATTTGATAAATTTTCGGATATAGATACGAGGATATGATTCTTTTACATCTATATATGGCAGGAAACACCATTGGAGGAGCATGGAAGTAAGAATCTGAGATCAAACACCAGCCAGGAGGATGCAGAAACAAGCCTGGAGAATATCATAAATAAAAATGGCTGGTAAGTTGCTAAATCTTAGTTGACTAGTTTACTTAATAGAAAAAAAAAAGGCTTAAAGTTGACTTTTTCTTTTAATAACGTAAAATTAATGTAAATGATTGCAGGTGGACAAGGAGCAATTGGGCATTCTTGAATGAACCGCCCGTACTTGACCGGCCTACCAACAGTTACAAGCCACAGTTCCACGTTGCCAACCTTGCTGCTTCCAAGCTTAACCCAGATTCTGGGATCAGTGTTTAATCTTTACCTACTAAATAAATGCTGTATCTTTTTGGGCATATTTTAAGCCTAATCCGTATATGTTTATGTTATACAAAGCTGTAAGAGCATTGCTCTCAAGTCTGGTTACGTAATGAGTGTGTGGAATCTGTACAAAGTTGTACATTGGGGGATGAATCTGTATTTAGCATTTGTTACACTTCACATTTCTTAAAACTTTCTTTTTACAAACAAACAAACCATATTAATCAAAATCTAGCAAAGGGGAATGCATTTCCGTTTTTATGACATCTGCATTTGGAGTCGGTCCAGTAGTGGACAATTTTTGGTGTGGAATGCATGCTATGGAGTCTTAAAAGTCCATAGCGACTCAAACAGTGTTTATGGTTGGTTCGAAGACGGCTGCTGATGAAGAGCTTTAACTGCTGCTGCCACATGCCACCTGTGTGAAGTCGATTTGGAAAATTCTTATCCCAAAGAAGGATCACACCGTTTGTTTGATTGGATTTATCTGAATACAAGGAATGGCCTGAATCTAGTGGTTGATGATGTCGAATGGGAGATTTTGCTCGCCATGGGATATGGGATATTGAAATGTCCAGGTTAAATGTGATAATGTGGTTGCAGTTCATTGTTGGATCAGGATTGTGTTGATGGAAATTGTCCGCGGATAGTTGAGATATCGAGGAACTTTGCAAAAGCAATGAATGGTCTCTCTTAACCATGAGGCGAATAAAGTAGCAGATGAGTTGCCCAGCTTACATGTTCACAAGGACCTTGGTTTCATCATGTTTGATCGACTATGGAATGATTAATGAAAACAATTACGTTTTAATTATAAAATCTTTTATACTCAGCTTGTTTCATTCAAAATAATTTCAAGAAAATCTATCAAATAATAAAAATATTTTACATCAAATTATTCAAACACCAAAAAAAATTAATTTTTCTATAAAATTAATACATTTTTGAAAAATCATTTTCTAAAACAAATTTTCCGTGATAAAATTAATATTGTTGATTATTCTTGTAAAATGTTTGTGTGAATGTTTTTCAATGAAATTCTATTCTAATAAAAATTTATATTCACATTATGAGTTAGAGGAAGTCTTTTAAAAATTCACATCAACTATCAAATTTATTAATACAGCTAATTATTTGGAAAAAATTCACATTAACTATTAAATTTATTAATACAACTAATTATTTGGACTAACTAATGATAAAATTATAGTTTCAATTTCTCTATTATGCTCACATTTGATATTTAATCTTTATATTTTTTAAAATTTAATTTATATTTTAATTTAAATAATTATATGTGATAATCGTCCTATTATTTTACTATTATATCATTTGTATGTTGACTTATCTAAGAATAAAAAAGTTACTTGTAGTTGAAAGGTTAAAAGTGATTTTTATTTTGAACTATTTATAAACAACATGGTGGCAAATTGGTATGACACTTTTTTCTAAAGATTATACAACAATGGTCAAGTTTCAATTTTGGTCCCTATATTAAGCTCAAATTTAAGATTTAATCGTTATACATCAACTTCTTGACATAATTTAGTACCTCAACTTTTACAATGTCATTGATTAGACCAAATATTTTATTTTAATTAAAATGGTGATGTAATTTTTAAGAGTTGTTAAACACTATTAAAATGATCTATGAAATTCACATTTATTTCAATGTGTTTTTTATATAATTACCAAGTGAATATTTTGTTAAAAAATTAAAATATCACTTCAACAAAATTAAACAGAAAAATTTTATAATGCTAATAATTGGAGTTGAATTTTTAAATTCAAAAATGAAGAGACTAAAATTTTAAAATAAAAATATGAAATTCTGAATTCTAATTCATGAAAAATACAAAAAATTTAAATATATTTTAACTTTTAAAATTTATTTTATATTTTAATTAAAATCAATTAATCCAACACGAAATGCGGTAGTAGCTTGTTAACAAACCAAGTGCTCTTTGCTATGTTTATTTTGGTTCCTTGGATTCAATATGGTTTTGTATTTTAATGATTTTAAATTCGTATTTGTTTAAGTTTATTTTTAGCGTGAGTTTAGATGGGTTATGCGGTGGTGTATTTAACTTACTTTTTGTCTCACGTTAAAATATTATTACAATATCTAATCTCTCCATTACTACTATTATTTTTATACTAACATCAAATAAATATACTGTCCATCTAAACCTACAATTAATCATCTACTTTTACAATGGACTTTCTCCTTATAGGCTATTTCCAAAGTAAATGACTTGTTTGGGCTTTAGAGATAAAGACTTCAATAGATCACTTTTAGAGTGGCTGAAATTTGAGGGAAGTGATCTCAATTTATTACAAAATAATAATGGAATAAGATAAATTTAACCATTTATACTTTTTATCAATTAAGTTCTTATTATTTTTAGGTAAATTATATTATTAATCAATAAATTGTAAACACAATATAAATTTGAATAAATTGATTCTTTTATTTGTTAAGTAATTTTATATGAATACCAAAAGTAAAAGCGGAGATACTTTGGCGGAAAAGAAAAGAAATGCAAAGACAAGTATGCATGTTGGACCTAACCCACGTGCGAAAATCTTGACCCCCCTAACTCTAGCCACGTTAGCTAGTCATAGTGTTGATAAAATATTGTTAATGGTCGGATATTGATTGCAATAATGAAGCCCTTGATTTGGGATGTTCCTTCTCCCCGTAATTTCAGCCATCTCCTTTTTCCATTATTTTTGTTTATCCCAACCTTTTATTTATTTACTTTATAATATCAACATTTTTAAATTTGGATACTGACACTTAACATCAATTATAAATGCTTTTTATATTATGTTATCATAATTATGGATGATTATTAGGAAGGATAGTGCCTTAACCACGGGTGGTGGATTTATCATCTTATTAATTTCCAACCCTACCACTATAGGGAGGTATATATATATATGAGATTTGAAATTTAGGATAAAAAAGCAAGAAAGATCAAAGAAAAAATATGTTAACTTCATCTACTTTGAAAGTAACCACTTGAGAATTGGGTAAAATATCTATACAAACAACGACAATGAACGACGATGAATCCTTGCTCGATGATCGGACTAGAGCGGGAGAAGACTCTGCTACTAAAAAGGTCTGATTTAAATATGGAAGTCATGATTTCTTGGCAAGCATGGCGGTTGACTCGTCCTCAGAAGGTGGAGTTTCTTGGAAAGACAAACTTTTGGGTGGTTAGGTTTCGAACTCTTTAGGCAGCGACGCTAATATTGACTTAGAATTCGTTGAGGGTGATATTCATAGATCTAATCTCAATGGTATACCCGCCATTGATTTCTTATATCGCATCAATAAAATTCTCATCAAAAGGATGGAACTCACTGTAGTGGTCAAGTTGCTTGGGCGCAACATAGGTTATGGGGCTCTATTAAATCCCATCACTAGCCTTTGAAAGCCTGCGCAGCCCTTTCACCTTATGGATGTCGCAAACTGCTATTGCTTTGTCCAATTCTAGTGTAGGATAGATTTTGACGCGGTGCTGACGCAAGGCCTTTGGATAGTGTTTGGGCATTATCTCATAGTTCAATCGTGGACGGTGAATTTTGACTCATCAAGACCTTTTCCCTGCGGTGTGTTGGCTTGGATCCGCTTTCCAGGTTTATCGGGATTCCTGTATCAAAAAGAATATTAGAGGAGATCGGTAGCTTGGTCGGAAAAGTTGTTAAACTTGACATCAAAACTGATAACAGAAAAAGAGGGAAATTTGCCAGAATGGTTGTTTTTGTAGATTTAGAGAAACCCCTTATTTCACAAGATCTTATCAATACACGATTGCAACGTGTGGAATTTGAGGCCTTACCTGAGGTATGTTTCTCGTGTGGTAAATATGGGCACTCTAAAAACTCTTGTCCTTCTTATTTGGCAGGTGGAAACGGTCATGACGGAGAGGGAGACCCCACGAGTTCTTTGCTAAGTGAAACTGCTTCGGTGCGAACGGAGGATACGCCACCGATGATGGGTGATGCCTTCGGGCCCTGGATGGTAGTTGAGCGTAAGTCAAGGGGAAAACATGATGTATTTCGTGGGCAAAAATCAAAAGTTATAAATGGAATCTTAGGAAATTCCAGATTTGATGCATTATCTTCTATCGATTCTGAGCCCCTAATGCCGGATTTAGAGGCGTCCACTAAGGATATTAGAATGGCTAGGTTTTCACAAGGGGGCTTTATTAGAAAATTGAAAGGCAAATACATGGGGCTAGAGTCTGGACCGATGGCTGAAGAAAATAGAGGAGAAAGTCTGTTGGACCCTATTGAAGATGTTGGGCCTTGTCTAAAATCCAGACCCTTGAAAAAATTTGACGCGAAGCAGACGCTGGAAGTGGAAGCCCGTGTTTCTACACGTGCTACTGATCAGACGCCTAACAGAGCTGAACCTAGTTCGGCGTTGGGCCCTATGCTTAGTGGTCAAGTTTTTGTGACTGGCGGTCTTGGGCTTAATCCTACTCTAGGCCTTCCGCATAAATAAGCTAGGTCTCTGTTGGACTGCTTTAGATCACATCAGGCTTTGGGCCAGACTTCAATTATAAGCAGTTTGGGCTTGGAGGGTGCAGCAGGCTTTATGAATAAAGACCCAACAACATCTATTTCTCCTCCCAAAGATTTGGCCACCTCTTTTCACGTTAATCCCACCTTCAAAGAGGCTCAATTTATTCCCATTTCGAATGCACTTGATCTTAAAAAACATACAGCTGTTACTTTTCAAGAGAAATTAGATATTAAATCTAAACCAAAAGTGCGTGTTAACTCTCCTAATATTTCTAAAGGACATGCTGTTGAAAATGGGAAAGGAAATGGTCATAGTGGGAAATATTTATTTAAATCTATTCGTGGACGTTGAGGGAAATTTAAACCGGCCAGTAGTTTACGAGTCTCTCTTCCGGACGCTATGGGTTCTATGGCAGAGCTCATTAGTGTACAAGCTGGAATTTCTTCGAATAATTCTAAAGTTATAGTTGACAATGTTTGAGTTACTGATAGCTCTTACGAGGTTAGTTCTTTCTCTCATTCTTAATTTTATGAATTTTACTATATTTTCTTGAAATTGTAAGGGTTGTGTGAGTTCTAAATTTGTTAGAGTCTTATGGGAATATAATCGAGAGCATAGACCAGATTTGATTAGTCTCCTTGAAACTAGGGTCAGTGGTGAGAAAGCGGATTTAGTTATTGCCAAACTCGGTTTTAATAATTCTCATCATGTGGAAGCGGTCGTCTTTTCAAGAGGTATTTGGATTGGGTGGAAGTATTCGGTTAACATGGAAGTGCTCCAGGGTCACCCCCAATTTGTTTTAGCTAATGTTTCTAATAGCTCCCTTCGGTAGCCTTTCTTGGTCTCCTTCGTGTATGGCAGTCCTAATAGATAGAAGAGGAGGCACTTGTGGGAGGCTTTGTAGAGCTTCATTTCAGTGGATAGGTCCTCGTGGGTGGCGATTGGTAACTTTAATGCCATCCTTTCATCTAGTGAGAAAAAAAGAGGACATGTTTTAGGTAAAAGATGTCCTTTTTTTGGTAATTTAATGGATTTCGGCCAACTTCATGATTTAGGTTTTTAAGGGTCTCTATTCACTTGGCAAAAAGAGGGGATTGTTGAGCGCTTGGACAGAGCCATTTGCAATATCGCTTGGAACGCGATTTTTCCAAACTTAACAGTGACTCACTTACATCGACTTAAATCTGATCACAGACTTCTCAAACTGTCTCTTTTACCTGAGGTTCCTTCATTGAAAGGACGTCCGTTCAGTTTTTAACCGGTTGGACTGAGCATCCATCCTTTTCGAATTTTGTTAAGGAGAATTGGAGGATGTCTATGAACATGTCATCCCTGCATTCTAAGTTCACTGACCAGGTTAAGATTTGGAATAAAGAGGTTTATGGTCATATTTTCACTCGTAAGAAGCTTTTGACTCATAAACTAGAGCGTATTAAGATGGAACGAGATAGAACTAACTCGAAATTTCCTAAGCAAGTTGAGATAGATATGAAAGAAGAATTGAAGAATGTGCTTCATGAAGAAATCTTTTGGAGGCAAAAAGCACGATGTGATTGGTTGGTCTTAGGAGATCGTAACACAAAATTCTTTCACTCGCGAATGCTGAGGAGAAGTAAACAAAATAGAATTACTATTTTGAAAAATGGCTTGGGTGAGTGGATAATGGACGATGATCGTCTGAGGCTTGAAGCAGTCAATTTCTACTCTAATCTATATGGCGAGCATTTTTGGCCTATACGAAACTCTCCATCTGTTGCTTTCCCATGCCTCAAAGACGAAGATTTTAATTTTCTTAACAGACAAGTATCGGATGAGGAAATTAAATCAGCTCTTTTTGATATGGCACCTTTGAAGGCTTTAGGGAGTGATGGTTTCTATGCCCTATTCTATCAGAGTCAGTGGGATCATGTTGGCACTTCAGTCTGCACTTGGGTCAAAGAAGTCTTCAATGGTAAAAGCATTGATTTGACTTTTAATAATTCTCTTATTGTGCTAATTCCCAAAAACTTAAAACCCCGTGGAGTTCTCTCAGTTCCGGCCAATTAGCTTATGTTCTGTCCTTTACAAGCTGGTCATGAAGATTATTGCTAATAGATTAAAAGTGGTCTTCCCGAAGCTCCTTGCTCCTGAGCAAGTTGGTTTTGTCGCAGGATGTAATATCACTGACAACATCATCATTACTCAAGAGGTTATTCATTCGATGAGGGGTACGCAGAAGAACAAGAAGTGGATGGCCATCAAAATTGACCTGGAGAAGGCCTTTATTCGAGTACGATGGAACTTCATTGAGGCATCGCTTCATGCTGCAGGTATCTCTATTTTTTTATAGAATGTTATTATGTCTGTAATCTCTAGCTCTACTATGCAGGTCCTGTGGAATGGTGTCCCTACCCAGAAATTTCGTCCAGCTAGAGGCGTTCGTCAAGGATGTCATTTATCTCCTTACTTGTTCATTCTTTGCATGGAGTGGTTAGGTCTTAGTATTCGCAAGGCTATTGATGTTGGTAATTGGTCTCCTATTAGGCTGTCCCGTGGTAGCCCACCGTTATCCCACATTTTTTTTGTTGATGACTTGATACTCTTTGGCCGTGCGGATGATAACCAAGCTCGAGTCATCAAAAGTATTTTGGATGAATTCTGCGATTACTCGGGTCATCGGATTAATTCACGTAAGACTAATATTTTTTTCTCTAAAGGAGTGGACGATAACTTAGGGGAACAAATTATTCATTTATTTGGTTTTCAAAAAAGTTCTAATTTAGGGCATTACCTTGGAGTTCCACTTCTACACGACAAAGTCACCAATAGTACTCTGAATTTCGTGGTGGAAATGGTTCGTAATAAACTATCCAGTTGGGATGCAAGTCAGCTTTCTTTAGCTGGAAGGGTTACTTTGGCTCAATCTGTTCTTTTCTCGATTCCTAGTTACTTCATGTAGACAATGATGGTTCTTAGAGGTATCTGTGAGGTAATCGAGCGCATCGTTCAGAAATTTGTTTGGGGAACGCACAATGGCAGTTAAAGACGGTCTTGGTTAGTTGGGATTCGGTGTGCCAACCCAAGTCTCATGGAGGTATTGGTCTTAGACAGTTGAAAGATCATAATACCTCATTCATGATGAAGGTTGGTTTTAACATCATTTCTAACACTAATGCCCTCTGGATTCAGGTGCTTCGTTCTAAATACAGAGTCTTTATTGGTTTACCTGATGATTTATCAAGGAGTAGATGTTCCTTTTTATGGAGATCCATCTCTAAGGTATGGCCCCTCATTCGTGAAAACCTTATCTGGTCAATCGGAGACGGAAGCAGCATCAAGTGTTGGTAGGATCCTTGGGTTCCTAATTGTGGCCTCCCTTTTTAAATTTTTTCCTTATTCTGCTAACATTTCTTTAGATTGTTCCCTTAATAGTATGGTTGCAGATGATGGCTCTTGGAATCTAGATTTTTTCAACCCTTAGATTTCGGAGGAGATTATCAACAAAATAATAAGCGTTCCACCACCCCATCCTTCGTCAGGTTCTGACCAAATTATTTGGGGCACTACCTCGATTGGCTACTTCTCCATCAAAAGTGCTTACGAGAAGGTTCGTGAATACACTTTCAATGTAAAAGATCGGATATGAGAAATACCATGGAAGTTTCATGGCCCACACAGGATTCACTTTTTCATTTGGTTGGCCCTAAAGCATCGCCTCTTAACAAACTCAGACAGGGTAAGGCGTGGTTTTGGGAGCAGTAGTGCCTATAACCTTTGTGGTCATGACTGTGAAGATGCTGTGCACATATTCAGAGATTGTAATGCTGCCAGACGCATTTGGGACAAGCTTATTCCGCAACAAAACCTTTCAAGTTTCTATTCTGGATATTTTTTCGATTGGATGAGGAGTAATCTTCAGAGCCATCCCACTCCTCTAGATGGAATTGATTAGCCTTGTCTCTTTGGAATCATCGTGTGGCGTATTTGGAAGAACCGAAACCTATTCATCTTCCAAGGTATTACTTGGAGTGTTGATGAAATTATTAAAATCTCTTATAGCTGGGCGAAGCAATATTCATCCACTTCACAGTTCTCATCTCATAAAGCTCGAGGTCATCTCCATAATTGGCCCTTACCTAACAGTTGGGTGAGTTTGAACACAGATGATTCGGTTAGATTTGTTGAAGGGTTCGTCGCTGATGGTGGTTGTGTGAGAGATCATAATGGTAAGTGGATCATCGAGTTCGCTAAATATTTGGGTAATTGCACTGTTTTAGATGTAGAGCTCTGGGGAATTCTAGATGGGCTGAATCTTATTCTGGATAGATTTTTCGAGAAAATCCTAATTCAAACTGATAGCACTGAAGCTATTAATGCAATTTTGGATAATACTTCGGAGAGTCCCAACTCTGCCTTGGTTCGGAAAATTAACATTATCTTGAGGAAGATGAAGTAGTGGAGAATTCAGCATATTCCTAGAGAAGGTAACTTAATTGTTGATTGTCTGGCTAAGTCTGTTCGTACTAGAAGAATAGGATTAAGATTGTTTGAAGATTCTCCTTTGAGGGTCTAAGCTTTTATCTTGTATCTCCTTTTTTATCACAAAAAAAAATTAGAATAAAAATACTGAAATGATATTAAATTATTAGAAATGGATATAAATGATATGATATCTCAGTTTCATACAAACTTTTCTCGTATATTGAAAATTTTATATGTTTTTATAAATTTGTAAACTTTGTTAAAATTTAAAACAATAAGTTTATTTGTTAATAATTGATTTGAAGAATGATAACTTAACGTTGTCGTTAAGGATTGGACCTTTTGTTCTTAAGACGAAATTGCTCATCACTTGATGTACACGGTTTCACTGTAATTGTTTCTCAATATTTTAACAACACCACCTTAAAAGGTTGCATATTTCTTAAAAATATATAAACTCATGAAATTTTACTCAAATTTCTCTCCATGATAATAGAAATCTAAGCTAAAGTATAGTAGAATGTATGATTTAAAAATTTGCATTGGTATTGTTGCCAATGTAAGAGTACATGAGTTCAAGCATGCTAAAGCACATTTATCCTGTTGGGATGAGTTATGAGTAATCCTAAGCACTGTATCAATTAGAAACTTTAAGATACTTTCACAATTAAATTAGATTTTTTTTTTTAAAAATCAAGGAACAAATAAACCTCATTAATACATAATCTACTTAATTCATGAATGTAATTAATAATATACATATATTCCATAGTTAAGGAATGTTAATTAATCATCGTTAAATAAAATGAAAATCCTAAACCCTATACTTGAGACCTTAAAACTAATATCCTAAATTCGAAAGTTTTTAATATTTGTTTATAATAGTTATGTTTAATGTTTAATTATATTTTGGAATAACATTTGGTACACTACCAATGAAGTTTTAAAATTTCACAATCAGGGCGAGAGGTTGACAAATGTCTTATAATATATAGTAAAATATTAAAAATAAATATTTAAAAATATATATACATGACAGTTTTTAATGTTACTTGTGAAATAAAAAAAACACCTGCCAAAGTGCACCAAATACTAACTCGTATGTTTAAATAAAATTATTAGTATTTATTTAGGAGTCTTCTATATTTTTATTTAATTTAATGATGATAAATCATATTATTATTTTTCAATGATACATAAAATTTATACACTAACTATGTATCAAATATTATTCTTATTTATATACATATTTTATACCAGTTTTTGTTTGTAGTTATAGAAGGTGAATTAAGATTACCAATTTTGTGAGGTTTATTTTTCTAACATGTTATTTTATTTTAATTATTATTACATTCTTGTAAATGTAGTTGTGTTTGGGATATTTAATTATTATTTATGTGATTAACTAAGTTTGTGTCGCTCATCAACTACTTCTTAACTCAATTGTAAAATTATAAAAATCTATTAATTTTACAAAGCAATAAATATCATTTTGACCGCATTTTTGTATTTTTATAAACCAACCCTCTCTATAATAATCTATTTATCTATCAAAATTTTGGATATTACATAGAGATGATTGTTAACACCTCATTCGATACACCTATACATCATTTGAAATTTTAATTATTTTTAATTTTAAAATTTTAAAATTAAAAATATAATATATTAATAATATTAATTAGAGATACTTAAACTACATTTATAATAAAATTTATTAAATATTATGTTTATTTAATAAAATATGATTAATATATTTATATATAAAATTTAATTCTATTAAAAAAATCTTAACTAAAGTTTGTTATTTCTATTTCACGTAGGAATATAATTAATTTTACTAAAATTTAAAGTGAAAATTGAGCTAATTTTATGAAGAGTGTACTTCATATTTTATGATTTTTGTCAATATAGATAAAAAATTATTATAGAAGTTAAAAGTAAAATATAAATAAGACCAGTTCTACAACAAACTTAGCTGCTCTAATGAAAAGTCGTTATAGATGTCGATTGCTATAGAAAGTGCTACCTACATAAAATCTAGAAAAATACATATAATGATATTTGAATCCAAAGTTTCATGATTTTATTTTCTAAACTTTATCAATTCAATCAAAGTCTCGTTTATTTTTTATAAATACATTCGTTATATAATTTTTTCACTAATATTGTGGGTGTGTCATAATCTAATTATAAATTAAGCTTTTAACCAAGTTGGCATAATAAGTCAATTAAACACTTACTCGATCAGATAATGACTAAAATAACATTGCTTTATAAAATAAATAATATTATTTTGTCATGACAAAGCATTTTGATAGTGATCGTGAAATTGAACTCAGTGATGTGGTTCCAATATTGCGGTTATTGTCGATTAATCTTTGATCTCTTCTATTGGACTCTTTTTACATACGGTCGTATTTGTGCAATAATTTGTAGCGTTTTATTCATTATGTCATGTTTATGTATTATTGTTATTTATGATTAATGAAAGTATTTCTTAAAAATATAATAAAAAATATTAATTGGTAATCAAATTGTTTAGTAATAGTTAAATTAAGTGTTGATAAATTTAGTATATTTGAATATTAATTATATATTAAAATATATTTAAATAAAAATTCTATAAATTTCTTTTACAATAAAAAACATTAAATTTCCGTAACATCGATGAGTTTCATTATGGTTTTAGATTTTATATTATTTTATATGTTTATTTGATTTTTATTAGATAATAACATCTTTTAATATTATAATTCACAATTTGATACATTCTTAAAAATTATTTTTAATACTTGATATTATATTTCCAGCTTTGTATATTTTATAAGTAAAAAGTTATGATTCATAGTTATCAATTTTATTATATACTTTTTGTGTTACATGTATTTTATTATTTAAATTCTTATTTTTAAATATTATTAAATATTATAATTGATTAGTAGGTAATTGTGTATAATAAAATTTAAAACTTATATATGCTAAAGATAGGGAGGATAAAACTAAAATAGTTTTATTTTACATATCTTTGTACCATTAATATTTTAATAATTTAATAATTATATTTTATATTTCATATCTAAATTTATAATTTCTAACTATTTGTTTATATAAAATGTCTTCTATTGATCAATAAATATTAATATATATAATATTATTGATATGATAGAGATATTAGATCGGTTCAAAAATTTACATACATGACAAATATTATTATATTGATAAATTCAACGGTTGGATCATTAAAATATTAATCCTACAAAAATATGTTAAGGGGGGATCGACTCTTTTGAAAGTAGTCTTCGAAGTGTTGTACTTGGGGACGTCGATTCGATCACTCAACAATGAAAGATATTGTCCTGCTTGGGGTTTTTGTCTCCCACTCGAGGGTGGAGACCCACTTAGGAGTTCTGCCTCCCACTCGAGGGAGCGTTGGCTCAAGTGGTACAAGGTTTGCTTTAAAGTATTATATATGGCCTTGGTTGGTAGTTTGATTTATACCATACCCAGGTATCTCCGTAATTATTTATATACTCAACCTCTAAGTGAGAGACAAAATTCCTGAGTGGAATAATACTTTTTATTGTTGAGAGAGAAAAATTTGAAGTATTGTTGTTGAATAAGCAATTTTTTTTTTTAAATCTGATTTTGTTATATGTGGCATTTCATCCAACAAAAAAAGAGACATGATAAAATGCGACATGATGGGAGTTATTTCCTTTTGTACAAATTCATGCACTACATGTAAAAGAAAGGGCATCAAAATTCCTTGGTTTTGAGAAAGATCGTGAGCATGTGCATGATTTTCCACGACATTCTTTAATGTTGCTTTGACAACCTTTAGGGCAAAATCAGTCAACACCTTAATAATTTTAAAGGTGGAGTTATAGCCTCTGATTTAACCTATCAAAATCTAACAAATTTACTCATTAGAAACCAAAAACAAAAAGAGAAAAATTTCCCAATATAAGTCCAAGTTATTGGACCGACATCTTACAGAGCAAGTCAAGTTCATTTTAATGTTAACTTACCAACTGAAACTTGCCCACAGTGGATTAATCATTAGTATTTAACCCACAAACCCCCAATCACAGTTAAGATTTCACACCATTTGGAGCCAAAAGGCCCATTTTTTTTTATAGTAAAAATCAGTGAAGAAACAAAATAGTAAATAAAAAAAAAAAGGCTGAATAGGCCAATAGGGGCGCTGAGGAGTGAAGGGCAGTGGCAGAGCCCACCTGACGCAGTGCTGAGTACGCATGTTCGGGGCTTTGCCTATATAATACTACATTCACTGCAAAATCCTATAGAGTCTGAGCCTGAGCCTTAGCCTTAGCCTTAGCCTGAGCCTGAGACTACTACTTCAAAGGAGACCCTTTTGAGGGAGTCACCAAAGGCCACCCAGCGGCTAAAAACTATGGGAGCAGAAACCTTGGTTAATAACGGGGAGGCCAAGGCTCCCCTTATCCTGGGACTACAGCCAGCTGCCCTCATTGATCATGTGGCTCGTGTCGATTGGTCCTTGCTCCATCAAATTCCTGGTGAACGTGGTGGCTCCATTCCGGTATGTTCCACTTTTTTTTTTAACTACCCGTTTCATTAAATTCTTTTCTTAATTTTGTGTTCCTCTTTCTTTCTATTATTACTTGCTGTTTTCTGGGTTCACGCTCCTTTGTTTTAATTTGTCTTCGTTGGTGTAATTTCGGGGTTATTGACTTATTTCTCATCAAGATTACCCAACTTTTATTCATTCCCTTCCCCCCTCGTTCTGCTATGTTCTGGACAACGAAAATTGAAAAGGCTTACCAAATATATCTTTTTTCTTTCTTAATTGGTTGATGCATGCGGGAGCTTTGTCAGTAACTATAACTTTTATGGTAATTTTAGGCTTGCGGACAAGACTTTTTTCTGGTTAGATTCTTACGTTTCTTCTACTTGTTCTCATGTTTCATAGTCGCCAATCCCAATGACATTTGCTCTTGTCTTCCAAGTTTTGTCCCAACTAAATCAACAGCTTTCGAGTTTCAACCATTGAACTGCAAAGTTTTAGATTGTTTTCTTGTTTGATGAGCATGACAATTTTAGACAATGGATTTGATAATGTAGGTGGAATTCAAGGAGCTTGAGCATATATTAAGCGAGTTGAAAAAGCATATCCTTACTTCAGTTGATGATCCATCTCCTATGAAGACTATGGCTGGGGGAAGTGTTGCAAATACTATTCGTGGACTTAGCTCTGGCTTTGGTGTTAACAGTGGAATGATCGGGGCCTATGGGGATGATGAGCAAGGTCAATTGTTTGTAAGTAACATGAACTTTACTGGAGTTAATATTTCGAGACTGCGAAAGAAGACGGGACCAACGGCTCAGGTGAACTTCATGATACAATTCCTATCAAAATTTAACTATGCTTTGAACATACTGAAACTTTCTTAGTGAATATGACATGATGCAGTGTGTTTGCCTAGTTGATGCATACGGCAATAGAACAATGCGCCCTTGCCTGTCGACCGCTGTAAAAGTTCAGGTGAGTGTTTTTGTTTTTCAGTGTAATAATCTGCTTTCTGATTTATGTCTGTGCCATACCAAGTACAAACTTACAATCAATTTTCTTCCTCGTTGTTTTGCAGGGGGATGAATTGACGAAGGATGACTTTAGTGGTTCTAAGGTGACCAAGGAGTTTTTTTTATCCGATTATCATATTCTTTTGGTCATTGTTTTCAAATGGCCAACGTAGATTGTTCACTTTTTTACCACATTTCATCATTTAGTCCTTGGCAGCTGGTTATCGCACAGAATTAGACTTAATGATGTATCTTTCATTGCAGTGGTTAGTAATGAGATATGGAATATTCAATTTGGAAGTTACTCAAGCAGCTATAAG
Source organism: Gossypium arboreum (assembly GCF_025698485.1). NCBI lineage: Eukaryota > Viridiplantae > Streptophyta > Magnoliopsida > Malvales > Malvaceae > Gossypium > Gossypium arboreum. The sequence goes on along the minus strand of NC_069074.1, from coordinate 25,055,238 downwards.
ATTTGCCAAACTAGAGGGTTTGTCTGTCTCCATCGATTTGGCCAGTTTTGAGGTAAGTGGATTATCGATTTGTTTTTGCCCAAGGTTGGATGCAATGTTATGTACAGAGTGAATTATAATGTAACTAAAAACAGTTCCATTCACAAAAAATAAAACATTTTAAAAGCATCATAATAGTAAATGCTTCGACCTTATGGTTGATATCACTTCTCTATCATGGAACTCTTCAACATTTTATCTTATGAAGTCTGTGACTTTGCTCAGATGGTTCGGAATTTTAGAGAACCTCTTCTAAAGTTACTGAAGTCGGGAGATATCGACCTCTGCTTTGCCAACGAGGATGAAGCAACAGAACTACTAAGGTGGCTGTGATTATTTTTCAATTGCTGCTGTAACTGCAGTTGGTAGTAACTGATATATATTTTTCAATTTTACTTCTTTAGGGGTGAAGCAAATGCTAGTCCTGAAGCTGCACTGGAATACCTGTCCAAATATTGCCAATGGGCTGTGGTTACATTAGGGGCCAACGGATGCATCGCAAAACACGCACAAGAGGTTGGCCACTCACAACCTTGTAAACTAACCAATGTTTTTTCGTACTTTGCAGTCTTTTGTTGTTAAGAGATTATCAGTGCCTCCCATTTAGGGAATGCCTTTGTACTTGGTTACTAATCCTCAACTTGGAAAGTATGGCCAAATTGTGCACTTTGCCTTTATAGATGATATATGCATAGCTAAAGACCGGCAAAACTAAAGATTCTTAATATGACAGGTTGTCCGAGTTCCGGCTATAGGGGAGACAAAAGCGGTTGATGCCACAGGAGCTGGGGACCTCTTCGCTGGTGGTTTCTTATATGGATTGGTCAAGGGATTATCACTTGAGGAATGTTGCAAAGTGGGCTCATGTAGTGGTGGTGCAGTGATTCGTTCACTTGGGGGTGAGGTAACACCTGAGAATTGGCAATGGATGTATAAGCAGATGCAGATAAAGGGCCTACCACTTCCTGATATTCGGAATTGATGTCTCCACGATCAAACAAGCATTGATTTTCACTTCTATTGCTGCTATTTAATAATTTTTTTTCCTGAAGAAAATGGCAAACCTAATCAGTGTTGAATCATCACTGAATTATTCTGTAGAAACTCCTTTGCAATGGCTTCAATACATATATATATTAAGCGTTTATTATCAGATGCAAAGGCCTTATGTTACATCATCTTTTCCTTCGATGTACTAAATGCCATCATAAATTTGTCATTTTATGCACGAATCATTAAAACACTTACCCAAACTTGATCTAAAATTTCTTGAACATGCAATTCCCTAGCAGAGATTATGAGGCAAATTTAAAAGTTTCAGTATCTCTGAGCATAAATGTAAAAGTTTCAGGCCTAGCATTTGAATGTTTGCACCAAGGGTAAAAAGACAATTTGCGTAAGAGAATAAAAGAAGGAAATATCCAACACAATAATGTTTTCAACTGCCGAACATGGATGGAACCCCGGTTCTTGCATCCTCAAATATCCATTGGGGCCGCACCTTCATCTGTAGAACCACCGTGATCAGCAGCAGTGCCCTGCTCAGCGGCAGCCTCCTGACCTGTAGCAGCATCAGGTTCGGTAGCGGGGTCTTCTTGCTCCGCTGCAGTCTCGAAGGTATCAATGATTTGCTGTACAGTTCCCTGATCTAATACGTGGAACGGTTCTCCAGCCCCTACCACAGCAATTGTACATATTGAGCTTTTCAGAGTTTCTCCTTGCAGGGTCTCCCTTATTGCCATAATAGCATCTTTCACCAGATCATCCCTCGAGGAGTCTGTAAAGTTCTCAAACCTCCGTTCCAAGTATGTCTTTGCAGCTTGTGACCGTGATCCAATGGCAAAAGCCTGGTATTCGAAGTAATTCCCACTTGGACAGTTATAGTAAAGATGAGCCCCAGATTCATCCAAGCCAGCCACCAACAGGCCAACACCGTAAGGTCGTTTCCAAGAGCGTTGGGTGCAAACCTGCCACCAAAACATGAGCATTTTCCTTTTTACAATTGCACAAACAAATAAGATTATTATGCTTCTTTTGAAGAACTGTTTAACACTTTAACTTTCAAGAAATCCAGTGGGATTGGTGCTCCATTAGATATTGCTAGCTTTAACATCAACCATGTTTCGTTTAATCAGGGTTAAAAATAAAAGACACACACCAAAAAAAAACTGAAAACTCACTAGTTATACAGAGAGAAGATTTATCAACAATCATGTTTAATACCAAAATGATATGCAGATAACCTCGAGACTTGACAATGACATTTAATTCAGTAATACTAACAACATCAGCAATTACCTCAACAAATATACAGAGTCCATATTGAGTAATCCTTTGAAAGTTGGAAAAATGCTACTCGATCATATAACACCAGCGCAATTAAACCTGAGCACCATATGCTAATGTAAACTAGGTATCAAAATGGTCATTGTAAGGTACTCATAACCATCAACAATCTTTTCAAATTATCCTTTTTATGACATAATCCATTGCCTGTGTTATACTGTGAAGTTTGATCACAAACAAAGAGCAACTTCACAGCAAGTATGATATTGAGGACCTAGACACTTCATACCGGGTACACTCAACCTCTTAGCTTCAACTTCAAAGTGAAGTTAACTCACTAACACACACATACATTGTAGCCGTTTTCTATTCGTATCATCTTAGTCGTCATCAAGTAAAATTTTCTTCTAATAGAAAACAGGTTGGGACATTTTTTTACATTGTTAATCATCCACTGGTTCACCAACAATGTAATTACTGATATTTGCGTATAGTTTCCACATTACTTGATCAATCAATGTTTCCTACATAATAGCCTTAAAAGTGAGCTAATTCTCATTGAGAACAGATTTGAAGTTTTATTTATTTTGAAAGCATTGCTCGAAACCTTCATGCTTGTCAAGACTTCAGCAAAGAACCATTTAGGATTTAAATCCTTAAGTCATTTCCAATTTCTAAAAAGAACCCCAAAATCAGCATCATCCGTCGGCTTAAGTGCACTGAAATTAAAGCTTAATATTTTCTTCTAGAAAATATACAATGATTGAAGATTTTAGGAAATGAAAAAGACCTGTGCTTTATCGGCGAGCTGGACGACGAGTCTCCCGACAGGAAGCGGCGATTCGTAAGTGAAGCTGTAGTTGATACACTCGTTTCGCATATACCGAGAGAGCACGCGACCGTCGGCGGTGAGACCGGCGATGGCGACCCCAATGTGGTCGTCGACTTTGAAGATCTTCTTCTGGTGAGAAGACAATTCGGAATTAGCCTTGTTGACGCAACCCAACACCACATGGGTCTTGGATCGGAGACCGATCGCCGCCGAACCCTGCTTCACAGCCTCCATCGCGTACTCCACTTGGAACAACCGCCCAGCTGGGCTCCATGTAGTGACGTCGGTATCGTACTGGTTCCTGAACATTTTCCGTACGATACCAATTCAAATTGCTAGCTTTCTTCCACTGAAAATCTTTGCTTTTCCTCTCTCACTACGTTTCACTGAGGCTGTTTTAAGAGGGATTTTCTTCTTTACTTCTTCTTCAAGGCTTGAGAGAGAGAGAAAGAGAGAGAAACGTGAACACCAAAAACAAAATCGAAATGGCCAGCCCACTTCAATGGTTCGGTTCAGCCCCGTTACAATCCGAGTTGGGTCGGTCAACAAGTAAACGGCGGAACCGGCCGATTGGCTATCCAGAAATGGGCCATTTGTCTTTGCTTCATAGGCCAATTGGATTTATATGTATTTATAGTCAAAGCTCAATTCTCCCTAACACAGCTATTTATGTATTTTCTCGTGTTTAAAACCATCCATTTCATATTCTTGATTTTTTTTTGGTTAAATCCTATTAGTTAATTAATTTTAGTAATTTTAGTTTATATATTTTTAAATTTTAAATTTCAAAAATAATAATTAAATTTGTTTAATTAAATTTAATTATTTAAATTATATTATAAGTAATATATATAAATAGAAAATTTTAGCTCACTATAATAATTGAAATTTTAAAATTTATAAGAATTAAATCTTAAAATTAAGTCCAATTCAGACATTGAAATGACAGGAGAGTATAAAAACTTGTAACAATCTACTTTCATATTCAACACGAGCGAGAAAGATCAGCCATGGCAGCTTACGTAATAGTTAATGGCACCGGCTTTATTTGGATAATATAATAACACTGGCATCAGTCTAGTGTTATTTCTAGACTTACATAACATGAAGGGTTGGATTTGGTGCAATATACATACATAGATGCTATAATCAGCATCTAACGTAGCAATAACATGCAAACCCTAAGACTTCGCGGAGACAGGCGCCACTTAAGGCACCTTCTGCATTCCTGCATTGTCGGTTACAAAGTAAATTGCCCGGACAAAAATTGGTTGCCCAAGCTCTACTTCGCCTCTCGCAAAGTTGTGCTTCCACCATTTGCGTCCCTGTTGTTGTTCCACAAAAACGTTAAAGTTTAACCAAACATATCTTAGCATTAGATCAAATTATATTCAATAAGTATAGATTTTTAAGTATCAGAAGATTATAAAATGAGATGGTGCTTAATTACCGGAGTAAACCAGGAGGAGGAAAGATAGGAAAAGGAAGGTATAGTTTGGAAGAGGACCCAATAACTTAGCCATTTCAGTCGATTTTTGTGATATATATATGAAAGTGGGAGTGTAGAGGAATGGAGAGTGGTATTTATTTGTAGAGTAACTAATGAAATGAATGTGAGGAAGAGGAAGAGGTGGATGATGATGATGATGAATTTCTCCACCGATCAGGTTATTCACCTTTAGAACAAAACAACAAAGAAAGAAAGCTGTGAAGCAAGTAACATCATTTATACATGTCTTAAGTAAACTTGGGACCGTTGTCAGACATGGGGTCTCTTTCAGAACCGCTTGAAATGATGAAAGGGGTAGGCTTGTCGAGCATTAAAGACAAAAGAGACCCACCCAAATGGAAATGAAGGCATTCGAGTAAGCCCAGAGTTCAATTTTTCTTTTCAACGAGTTTCATTTCCTATCTATTGGATACCCCTGAGGCCCTTAACGTAGCCTAGTCTTCTTTGATTTTCTCGCCCCAATCCGATCAAATGGAATGACCGAAAGATAGAGAAGAAGATGATGAAAGCGTTAGTAAAAACGATGGAGAGGGAGAGGCTAGTGATGAAGATGATGCTCTGAAAATTGATAAGAGCAAACAAATGGACTTCGGAAAGCTTGAGAAGCGTCTATTGATGTGGTTCCTTTTAGAAAATCAGTTCATGTAATTACTAAATTGAATTATTTGTGTTCGTGGACAATTTGATTGTGATGAATAATCTAATTGTGGCGTAATTTTAGTTCTGCAAATTGACTGTATTTACGTAGATAAGAAAAATATAACATTTTACATTATTGTTGCTTATTGATTTATTTAATATTTGAAATTCATGAATCCACGTCCTCCTGTATTAGAAGTGATTATCTCCAAACTATGCATTTTAATTGCATTCAAATATTCTTTAATTTATGAGGTGTCAGTAAGATTAAAAATAACTGTAACAATATACTCACGTTGCCAAGAGTGCTTTGCTGAGAGTCCTAGAAAAAGTAGTAACTGCTGTGGCTTGGGATAGGGGAAAGTGGTGGTGACGGTGGTGATGAGAGGGACGAGATCTCCCTCCTAGCAGAAGAACTTGTTCAATTATCTGTCAAAGGGTCGATGGTGGTTTCGAATGCGAAACCAACTTTGATTTGTACAATTTGGACAGAGAAGCTTTACAACCCGGAAAGTTTTAGGGCACAGATGAAAAGCATATGGAAGACAAAAAAGAAGTTTAAGATTCAAATGGCAGGGTAGAATTTATTTTTGATTGTGTTTGATTTAGAAGAAGATCTGAAGTCGATTATGGAGGGGAGACCATGGCTGTTCCGGAAAAGCCTAATATTATTTGACAGGTTAACTCAACCGATGGAAAGATCCCAGATTCGGTTTAACTCATCACTGTTTTAGATAAAGATAGGTTCGTGTTTACCAGAATTTGATAAAAAAGATCTATTACATGCCATTAGTGTCACTTTTGGAGGGGTGCTCAGATCTTAAATTAATGGAGAATTGTGTCGCCTTAGAATAAATCTTAACGTGCAGAATCTCTTTGACGAGGTATTTTTGCCTTAATTGATAATATTAATAAATCGTGGATTTCTTTTAAGTATGAGAAACTACCAATGTTTTGCTTTGGATGTGGAATAATGGGGCATGGCCTTACAGACCATAGTGAGTTAAATCCTGCAGAAAAAAACAAAATCAGAGATGATCCACCATACACGCTGGCATTAAAAGTAGAATCAAATTTAATCGAGAAGGAGAGTATGAAATTTAATGTTTTGTCAAAAAAGGTTATCGCTCAATGCTCTTATACAGGTGGTTCAGAGGTGCTAGCAATTAAAGAGAAAATAACTAGAGAAGTAAACAGTACGAGCGGGATGTTACAAGGGACACTACAATCGAATGGTGTGGAGAAGAAGACAAAGGAACAAGAGGAAGTATCTACGCTCATGACAGATGAATAGATGAATGAAAGCAAGAACAGACTGGTTAATAATTCAAACTTAGCTAAGAAAGCAAGTTGGAAAATAATTGCTCCAATACAAATGATGACTCAACCAAAGGATGAAAGCTGTATTAGGAAGAGGAAATCTCTTGAAGACGAATTTGAGAATTGTTGCGCAAAAGCTGCATATGAAGACGGAGCTAAAGGGCTAAAAAAAGATGGAGAAAATGTGTGTGGTGAAATGTTACCAGAAGCAATAATTGATGCTATGGAGCAGAGTGATATTCAACTATTTATGGGATAGGCGGCTGCCAAGAGGCAAGCCGACCAGACGCAATGAAAAGCATAAGCTGGAACGTTCGTGGATTGGGGAGTCCACGGGCAGTTAGAAAGCTGTGGTACTTTTTAAAGTAGCATAATCCCCTATGTGGTCTTCTTAATGGAGACAAAAATAGATAAGCAACGTATGGGAAATGTTAGAAGGAGTTGTGGTTTCTTGAATGGGATTGATGTTGAAGCGGAAGGTTCGCGAGGTGGTTTATGTTTAGCATGGAAAAGAGATATCACAGTTACTTTAAGAAGTTTCTCTAAGAATCACATTGATGCAATGGTTAAGGAGGAAAATGCTAATGAATAATGGATATTTACAGGCTTTTATGGCTCTCTTTATGTTAATAATAAGAATGCTTCTTGGAATCTGCTACAGAAATTGGGACAAGATTAGAGGCATCCATGGTTAGTAAGTGGGGATTTTAATGAAATCATGTATTCTTTTGAGAAAAGTAGAGGGTTACCAAGAGATGAAAGACTAGTGGAGGCCTTTCGAGAGACTCTAGAAGAATGTCAATTAGAAGATTTAGGATATACGGGGGTTTGGTTTACATGGGAAAGGGGAAATTTTCCAGAAACAAATATCGAGAAAAGACTCGATAAGAGAGTTGCAAATGATAAATGGAGGCATCTTTTTTTAACCGGCAACATTCATCACTTAACTCATTCGATGTCTGATCATTGTCCATTTCTTTAATACTAAAAGTGGAAGCATTTATGCTGGGAGTCCATGGTTTAAATTTAGCTAGAAGTCCACGGTTTAAATTCAAGGCGTGGTGGATCACGGAGGAGTCTCTTGAGAGAGAAATTAAAGTATCTTGGGAATCAAATACAGCCATAATATTGGAGAAACTTGAAAAGCTACAATCAAATCTAAAGGACTGGGCAGGATCAATTAAAAAAGGGCGAGAGGGGCTAAAGAAAAGGCTCACTAAGGAACTTGAGATGTTGCTGGAGGAAAAAAGAAACGATGATATGGCGGTAAAGATTATTGATACTAAGGTTCACTTGAACATAGAAATTGATAGATATGAAATTTACTAGGAATAGAGGGCAAGGGCAAATTGGCTTAAAGCAGGGGACAAGAACTCATCCTTTTTCTACAAGTATGCCTCATTTCGTAGGAAAATAAACACAATATCTAGGCTAAAGCTTGATGGAGGAGGAGAGGCTACTGAAGTAAGTAAGATCAATAAAACTGCTACTTTATTTTTTCAGAACTATTTACGTCAAAAGGAGTAGGAGATCGATCTCATCTCTTAACTGGCATTGAGGAGATAATTTCGCCAGATATTAATACCGATTTAGTGTCAAATTATACAGAAGAAGAAATGTATTCAGCTTTGAAAGGAATGGGGCTAACTAAAGCACCAGGACCTGATAGATTTCCAGCATTATTTTTTCAACGATATTGGCACATAGTAGGTAAAGATGTCACTACTTTCTGTCTGGGAATTTTAAATAATGATCAAAATTTTGGCCCTCTCAATTCAATTGATATTGTGCTGATTCCAAAAACCCAAAATCCTACAAATTTAGCAAACTTCAGACTTATTAGTTTGTGCACGGTTCTTTACAAAATTATGGCTAAGACAGTTGCCAATAGACTTCAAGGAGTTATTGGGAGATGTAATGATGCGGCTCAAAGTGCTTTCGTTTTAGGAAGATTAATTTCTGATAATGTTTTACTAGCTTATGAGATCCTATACACATTTCGATGAAAGCGTACAGGGAAAAAAGGATATATGGCAGTTAAACTTGACATGAGCAAAGCCTTGATAGGGTTGAGTGGGGTTTTCTTAAGGAAGTAATGTTACGGATGGGTTTTGCAAAAGAATGGGTAGAATTAATTATGAGATGCATTACCACAGCGTCTTATGCAATCAATATTAATGAAGGGGACGAAATTTTCAATCTACTAGAGGGTTGCGACAGGGTGATCCCCTTAGCCCCTTTCTTTTTCTATTATGTAGTGAGGGACTTTTGGCACTAATGAGATTGGCAATGAAAGTGGGCCTGATAAAAGGAGAAAAGGCAAGCAGGAAAGGACCAGAGATTTCACATTTGCTTTTTGCGGATGATTGTATACTGTTCGGTGAAGCAACAAAAAAGGGAGCGATGCTACTAAAAGGAATTCTAAAGGAATACAAAGAATGTTCTGGCCAGTGTGTTAATTTTGATAAATCTACAATTTTTTATAGCTCAAACACACCAGAAGGAACAAGAGGTGAAATATCAGCAATCTTAAGGGTAAGAGGGTCAACGAATATGGAAAAATACTTAAGCCTTCCTAATGTGGTTGGTAGACATAAAAAAGAGTTGTTTCAAAATCTTAAAGAAAAGGTTAACTCCAAAATTAAAGGTTGGAGTACCAGATTATTATCACAAAGAGGCAAGGAAGTATTAATTAAATCAGTACTTCAGGCAATTCCAACCTACGCTATGTCATGTTTCCTCCTACCTAATTCCCTATGTGGAGAACTGGAAAGCATTATTGCTAAATTCTGGTGGCAAAAGGTGCAGGGAAGAAAAGGACTCCATTCAAGTTAGTGGCAGCATATGTGTCGACCTAAAGAAGAAGGTGGAATGGGCTTTAGTAGTATGGCTAGTTTTAATGTCTCTTTATTAGCTAAACAAGGTTGGAGAATCCTAAGTAATCCTAATTCGTTAGTTGTGCAAGTATTAAAAGTTAAATATTTTCTAAAAATGAATTTCTTAAATTCGCGCCTAGGGAACAATAGTTCATTCACATGGAAGAGTATATGGGCAACTAAAGGCATTCTAGCAGATGGGCTATGTTAGAAAGTGGGGAGGGTACTGAAATCTCAGTTATTAACGATGTTTGGATACTAGATTTGAATTATTCCATATTATCGTCTCATGTTAATAATTTGAGTGACTTTAAAGTTACTGAATTAATTGATGATAGTTGCAAAAAATGGAAAAAAGAGTTGATAGCTTCTACCTTTCCGGTGGATGTAGCCGAGAAGATTCTCTGCATTCCGTTAGCAAAAGAGCCCCACGATGATTTTCTAGCCTAGAGAGGGGAGCCTTCGGTAGAATTCACGGTGTGTAGTGCCTATAAACTATTATAGGGCATTGAAATTGATCCTAGATCTTATGCTTTACAAACTGACTATAGGAAATTTTACAAAAATCTTTGGCTACTTAATCTACCTTCTAAGATCAAAATTACAGTTTGGGAATATCATGGAATTATCTACCTATACGGGTTAACTTGCTACATAGAAGGCTCTCAAACAATACAATCTGTCTTGGGTGTGGAAGAGCAACAGAAACCATGAATCATCTATTCCGCGAGTGTCCTATTTCAACATCAGTATGGAAAGAGTTATCATTTTCGGAGTTACTACAAGCATCTCATCTGAAGTTTCAACAGTGGCTCACCTGGGTTTTTGAACAGAATAATTCCTTTAATGTAGGATCTTTTGCTGCGCTCTTTGGGCAATTTGAGGAGAAAGGAACAAGAGAGTTCATGGGAAGGCCAACAGAACTGGGGAAGAGATAGTAAGTTACATCAATAGTTACATTTCAGAACTTAATGGGATTGAAAAGAAAGTACCAAAAATTATAACAGGAGTCAGAAAGTGGAAACACCCACCTGATCAGTTTGTGAAGATTAGTTTCGATGTAGCATATGATGGGAACCTTTATCAATCGGCTGTGGAGATTGTGGCCAGAGATAGTGAAGGAAATGTTCTCTTATCATTTACAGAGATTCATCACCAAGTCGCATCGGCTTTTGCTGCAGAAGCAATTGCTTGCCGGATAGCAACCCAAATTGGCATCAACATGCAATGGACAAATATCATTATTGAAGGGGATGCATTATCAATTATAAAGAAGTGCAAGATAAGAAGTCATGATAAATCAATGGTCGGAGCATATATTCACGATATTCATCAGTTATTGGCTAAATCTAAAAAATATTGTTTTGAGTATATTTCAAGAGTGGCAAATAGTTTAGCACATACACTTGCAACGAAGGCACTAAAGAAAAAGTATGAGATTTACCTGGTAGGAAAAATCCTTGAGTATGCTGAGAATCTGAAGGAAAATGAAAAGATGAGAGAACCAGATTGAAGATGAAATGGAGGAGGAGGAAGACTGGAGAGGCTGAAATACGATATTTTATTTCTTTGTTTTTGAATTTTTTAGGCCGTTATTTTAGTTTCGGGCCTCTTTTCAGTTGCTTGCTATTAGTTTTTGGTTCTAGCATCTGTTTTATTATTTTTGTTTTTTTTCCAGGTTAAAAATTTTACTCCTGGGCCCTTTTGCATATGTTTTCCTATTAGTTTTGGTTCATGTTATGTGCGCTTAAATTTTATTTTAATAAAGCTCAATCTGAATTTAGTTTTCAAAAAAAAAAAAACATTTGAAATTCATTTTCTACATTAGTTATGAAAAGAATTTTGTTTGAAAAATTTACCAACTAAATATATCTTACGCAAAATCATTAAAAAAATTAATTTTTAGAAAATCAATTCATTTTGAAAATAATTTTCCAAAAGTGATTTTCTGTGCAATAAATACATTTTAAGCTTTCCATTCCAGTTAAATTAAAAATAATAGTGATGACGAGATTAACTATTGCAGTAGTAATAATGAAATATTTATTTTGATTCAAAAGTAACTATAACATTGAGATAAGAATGAAAATAACTATTAAAGAGATTAAACTAAAAATATATATAATAAAGTTTTAAATTATTTCATTTTATGAAATTATTAAAATATATTAAATTATAATTTTATGAATAAAATAATAATATTGATCACAATATTATTTATATAAATTAATTTAAGTGTATTAATCATTATATTTTAAATATTTGTTTTTAAAAGGAAGTTATATTAAAATTATAGTAAAAATAAATAGAAGGGAAACACAAGTGAAAAGCATTGTCCAACCATGGAACAATTTCCTTCTAGAAATATTTTCAAGCCATGACAAACAAAGAAAGTGTAATTTATATATATATATATATATATATATATATATATATATATTATTGGTTGAGTTTTTAAAATTGATTCATTTATATTATATATTCTTTAATATATATCTATCCAACTCTTAACCTATTTATAAAATTTAAAACTAGATTAATGTTTTAATACAAACTTTATTTTGAGAATATAAACCTATTTAACTAGTTGAAATGATTTCCTTTATGTTGCAAATTAAATGTCATTTAAAAACTTAATTCATTCATATCAAAATAACTTCTAGAAGCTGGCATTTCCAACATATTCTCAATTTCTTTACAACTTTGGCATTTAATCTAACATATTTTGGAATAATAACAAATATATGGTGAAATTTTTTTAGGAGGTCAAAATTAAATTGTAATTTTTACAAGAATAAAATACAATTTCATCATTTAAATAACTTATATATTTATAATTTTAAAAGATTAAATTAAATTTTTATCATTTTTAAGGAACTAAAGTACAATTTTATTTTTACTAATTTAAAATTTTAAAATTTTAAAGGACTTAAATGAAAAATTTTCCATTTTAGGGGTCCCTACTTGCCCCAGTATTTATTTTATATCTTCTATGCGAAAGTGTTCAATTTTATAAAGTCTTCTCAACTGTTATTCAAAAGGTCCAATAATGTATGTATATTGGACTTTTTGGGACAATTATAGATCTTGGGAGACAATCCTAATTGGTCAATAAAAATATATTTCAATGCTATTTCTTTTTTATTTTTTCTTTTTTTCGGTCAATAAAAAAATTTAACAGCAATTTAAATTTGACCTCCTTGGATTAAATTATTAAATAAATTGAGAATAAAAGAAAATTTCAAGAATTAAAGGGGTCAGTAAAAAAAAGGTATGTCAATTAATCAAAGGTCCAACTGATCACCACGTCTATATTGTAAGTATGCGGTTACGAATAATCTAGCCAAAATAATAGGAATTAGACCTAAGACAATTCCAAAAAGAAAAACTTCAATCATTTCAATTTATTTGAAAGAAGAAAAAGAAAGGTAATATCTATCCCTACATATTAATTTCTATTGCCCATGAATATCAATACCTAATAATTGATAATTAACACGATAAGGAGCTATTGAATATATGGAATAGGACAAAAAGTTTTGTTTTTATGAATTGTTTGTTCATTGAATTAATTCTTCATAATATATATATTTTGTTTTGAATGCGGTAAAAGCAATTCCTAGAAAAAGAATAGAAACAAGCAAAAGGTTTTTCATACTTTTTTTTCATTATACCTAACCTAATTGCTCAGAAAAATTTGTTCTTTTTTACAAATTTGATGTTGATAAATCCACAGATCTAGAATTTCATTTCGTACACTTGAACCTTATCAAATTGTTTCTTTTTAAGAATCAAAAAGATTTGTGCAAAAACAATATATGCCAAGAAGAACAAAAGACCTTAGATGCGTAGTGAGTCTTGAAGTACTATTTCTGCATCCCCTTAACTAAATCCACCTAAATTAGGATTAATTGTTAATGGTTGATCAGGTTTGATAGATTCACCCTCTAAAGCAAGAAATTCTAGTCCTAGGGGATAATATCAACCACTTGATGTCCATCCAAGGCATCCGTTATGGTTATTTCGTACCCCGTTTTTCTTTTTGTATGATTTTACTTACTATACCTGTTGCCATAGTATTATAAACAATATTGTTACTTTTGTTCCCGTCAGAATAAATTTGGTCTCTTCCTCTATTTCTACCTACGTATATGGGATATTTTAAGAAATGAGCATCTTTATTACTAGTATGGTATGGGGAAAGAATAGAAAAGGTGATTTCATTATATTTTATAGGATCTATCACAAAAATATTTTTTTAGTAGGACGATATTTCTAAAATGACAAATTACGCTAGTTATCAATATCTCTTAATTATCCTTCTTTCCTCCAAACTCTAAATATTCATTAGTGTGCAATGAAAATAGTTTTTGATTAAAGATTTTTTGTTTTCCCGATATCCAATGATTAAATTAATGGAAATCAAATAAATGATATCACTCTTCCTTGTATAGTCCTAAATATAGTTTTTGTGTTGAGATCGTGTTTTAATTTTCCCATATCTTTTTTTTTACTTTAATTTATCTCATATTTTGTATGAAAAATTATGAATGATAATTAGTTTATTATAATCCTAACCTTGAAATATTAAAATAATATTTATTTAATATAATTAAAGTTAATATTTATTTTATAATTAATTTTGTAAAATGTAGAGTCATAGAAGAGCCATGCCCATGGCAGCTTAATCATGTAATAGTAATCGCACCGATTTTATTCAGATACTAAAACATAACAGTGGCATGAGTAGTACTGAGTTGTATCCCTACATAAGATGAAGGTTGGGCGTGGTGCAATCTTCATTCATACATAGATGCTATGATGATCAGCATCTAACGTAGCACAAACATGTCGACCCTAGGAGTCGGGGCTGACAAGCACCATACATGGCACCTTCAATGTCCCTGCATCGTCGGTCGCAAAGCAAATTGCTCGGACAAGTAATTACTCCCGTTGTTTGACTTGGCCTCGAGCAAACCTGTGCTTCCACCATTTGCGTCCCTGTTGTTCCAAAAAAAAACCTTCAAGCTTTCTAACTTCCAATATGATCTAACGTACAACATATATGCAGCTTAACAGATGTATATATGAATAAAGATAGTGCTAAATTACCGGAGTAAACCAGGAGGAGGAAAGATAGGAAAAGGAAGGTATAGTTTGGAAGAGGACCCAATAACTTGGCCATTTCAGTCGATTTTTATGATATATGAAAGTGGGAGTGTAGAGGAATGGAGAGTGGTATTTATTTATGGAGTAACTAATGAGATGAATGAATGTGAGGATGAGGTGGATGGTGATGAATTTCTCCACCGATCAGGTTATTCACCTTTAGAACAAAACAACAAAGAAATAAAGCTGTAAAGCAAGTAACCTCATGTATACATGTCTAAGTAAACTAGGGACTGTGGTCAGACATGGGGTCTCTTTCGGAACCGCTTGAAAATGGTTTTGTTTTTGCGCCGATGGAATGAGGAAAGGGGGTGGGCTTGTCGAGCATTAAAGACAAATGAGACGCACCCAAATGGAAATGAAGGCATACTCTTCGAAGTAAGCCCATCGCGTTTCATCTCCATGGGGCTCCTTTCCTTACCTTAGCCTATTCTGTTCTATTGAATCACTGAATCGGATTGAGGGGGCTGGGAACGGTTTTTTCTTGGCCCAACCCCATCCTACCAACCTTTCCCAAATTTATTTCATTTTAGGCCGGATTTCAAGAGAAAAAGTTATCGTAACACTCCATTTAATTTTTATTTTTTTACTTCTTACACTTGGGTTATTTGTAATATGATAAAATTTTAAAATTATACATGAATTATGGTTTAATTTGAAATTATATACATAAGCTTTGATTTAATATAATTTTATACATTAAATTTTAATTTGATCCAATTCTTATAAATTATTAACATAATTATTGATATAACATCATTTTGTGTTTATATATTACATATATAAATAATTATATTGATCCAATATAAAATAAATTGATGTATTTATTTCTTTAAATATGCATGCTTAAATCAAAATTAATCTTTCAAGTATACATTTGAACAACAATTAGAGTTTAGTGTGTATAATTCTACCAAATTAAAGTTCATGTATACAATTACACATTAAATCAAAATTCATGTATAATTTTAAGATTTATCCCTCCTAAAATAGATGAAAAATTTAACTTTTATTAACTTTACTGACGTGACATAAGCTTGAATTGCCATGTGGATGACATGTAAGTAATTAATTAATTTTAAAAAATTAGAATGATTTAAATCGTTTAAAAAGTACAAAAGTATAAAAATATTTTAATTTTAAAAAATTAATTAATTGCTAACGTGACATACACATGGCAATTCACTTGTGGCACGTAATTAAAGTTAAAAACGTTAACTTTTCCATTCATTTTGGGGTGATTTGATAAATAATACAAGTTCAGGGGTTAAAAAAATGAAAATTAAATGAAGCGCTTAAATAACTGTTTTTGTAAAATTGAAGGGCCAAAGATATCATTATGCCTTCATTTTAAAAGATAAAGTAACATTTAGCTATTGAACTTGAAAACTTTCATTTTATTTTATTTTGATGTCTGGATATTTTTTGTCCACATCCTATTTGAGTATCTAAACTTGAATTTTGTTAAAGTATGATGTGATATTTTAATATTATATTACATCTGAAAATTTTTAAAATTTTAAAATTGTTATAATTTATATTTTAATACTTTTTGTATTTTCTTTTAGATTTTATATAAAATTTTAAAATTTTCAAATGATGACATGACATAAACTCAAAGTATCACATCATCATTTTAAATAGAATTTAAGTTTATTAACAAAATTTAGAAAAAAATACTACCTAATATAAAAACTCAATGTCATTTTATCTTTTATTTTGATATTTAATATTTAAAATTAACTTTAAAAATAAAAGTGAAACAACATACTTTGACCTACTTTGCATCGTATTATATAAAATTAAGATACCATGTCATTTGTATCTCTTTTCAATAATTTAATATTATTTTAATATTTTCATTATAAATTTCAGCACATTATGTTAAATTTAATTTTTCTTTTTCTAGACAGAAAATATTAAAATAACATTAAATTATAAAAAATTATAGAAATGATATGATATTTTAATTTCATACCATCTTTTCATGAATCTCTATCGCAATTATCCATGTAGACTACTTCATTGATGGAGTGAGAGGATATTTTTGTCTAATATTTTCTAATAATTTCTTCTTCTATTATTATTGCTTGGACAATGACGGCCGAATGGCAATTGGGACCTTGACTAACATCCATATATGCAAAAACACGAGGAGTAGATTTATTTTAAAACTTACTTGGATCCTTTTTGTGCAAATTGCGAACACTAAAATTGACTCGATCTTTTCATATATTTGGGATAACCCATTCTCAATGTGTTTATCCAAACGTATTTGACTGAACAAATTAAAATATTAAATTTATATCCGTAATCAAATTTAACATTGCTGACATGGATTGCTTCAAACCAGAGTTTAAAATAAACCAAGTAGCAAGCATGATTGTCATATTCATGGGGCTAATCTACTATCTAATCCAAACATAAATCAAAAGACAATAACTCAAGGCACAAATATCTTAGACATTTGTATCCCACTTTCATACCATCATGTTTTAACTTGGTTTTTTTTTTTTGGTATTTACAGTTGACAGCTTTGTTATATCCAGACATAAAGGAAACAAACATCAATTTGATTTCTAACTAAAATTTGGGGTTCTTTTATATAAGTTTAGTTAATTATTGTCTTTTAAAGCCATCAATTGGATTCATTTTTTAAGTAAATTAATATCATATACAATAATAAATATATTAAAGAAAACAATTTTACTTTTTAATGTTAATGTAAAAGGTAATAGAAAATTCATTAACTTAATTACAAAAAATAATATAAAAATTACGGAAAATAAAACCACAACAATAAAAAAATAATTTATATAAAATAAAATCAGTATTCAAAGTGCATCATTCTTCCATTCATTTTATACGTGTATGAATGTCTATAGATAGGATTTATACAAAGATGATGAAACAAAATAAAATAAAAATTATAAATCAAATTAGAGTCAATTTAAGGTTTTTAATCTTTTTTTCTATTTTAACTTTATATCTTTTAATTCCATTTTATATAATTTATTCTATAATTTTTACATTAAAATTGTTGAAGGTACCCATCCACTAATAATTTAAGAGAGTAATAGAGCTGAGACGTACACAACACTGTACAACGAGTAGCTTAAAATTAATGTAAAAAAAATTGAAGAGCTTAAAATGAACAATAATTTAATGAAGATTTATCAAGAAGATTTTATTGATTTAACCAGTCGATGGGTTGAACATTATACAATATTTTATATAATATTATTTGTGATAATATACAAATTTAAAAAAATAAATTTAATATATTATAATCTATATTTTATATATATATATATATATATATATATATATATATATTCAGCTTCCAATGACATAAATTACATTCAATTAAAGGATAATATAGGGTATATATATTTTGAGGGAAAATGAGATAAATTACATTAAATCAAAGGATAATATATGTTATATATTTTCAGCATTAATGCTTACATTAAAATAAAACCTTTCAATTGAATCCATTTTGAAACGTTAATTACACCTAAACTTTTATATCTTAAATTATAAAACCTTTCGATTGATTTTTTCTCAAAATGTTAATAAATTTCCTTTAATATTTTTTTTGTTTTATATCTTAAATATCAGTTACAAGTTTTTATTGCTACTTTTAATTATTTTTTAATTAATTAATTTTTGTGTTTGTACAAATATCTATTTTTCATATGATTTTTTCTCATACAGTAAATTTTTTTCTAATTTCATTTGTGTTATTATGTAGCATATGTTTTAGTGAGTTTATATATATATATATATATATATATATATATATATATATATTATGTTTATTCCGACCACGTGTTTATTTCTATTGTTTGAATTGATTATATATTTTGAAAGGTTTGTACCATTATTTTTCGGATTATTTAAAAATAAAAATAAAAATAATTGTATTTTTAAGAGCACTTTCGACACCATTATAATTTACGGGTAGAAAAACTTAAAAATTATCATTTGTAAAATCATACAAGCATAAACAAAAATAAGTGAATGACTTTTGATCTTAAGACATGTTTATCAACTTAAAAGGTAAAAATTCATCCTATCTATATAGAAACAAGGAAGTGAGCAAGAAAAAAAGAGATAAAATTTATGTAACAAAATAAAAAAATAAAAGTGTAAGTTTCTTCTGAGCTTAAATTTATTATTATAAATTATTTTATTTTAAAAAATAATTGAATCATTTTACGTTTAATTATTTATTTATTGTTAGAGATTGTGTGATCCGAATCCTATGATTTGTTGAAGAAATAAATACAGTGACAAAATAAGGAGATTGTGGGGGTGAATTTACGTCTACTATTTATATTTTGTATTATTTATTTTATTGAATTATTCAATCATACTTAATATTTATCAATTTATGTTAAAATTGAATTATTTATAATGCCATAAAATATTTGTGTTAAAATTTTCTATTGCTATCAATTTCACATTTTATATTTAAAATAACTTTTATTGAAAAAATCATATTTTTACATTTAATATATATTTTAATTTCAAAATACATGGTGACAAGAACCATCAAAAGATAATTGAAACAAATAAGCTAAACCGTATATAAAAGATTAATAAATAAATTATGAGGGGATGAAGTTAATAATAAATTTGATTACGGTGGGTGGCAATAGCTATAAGGACCCAAATTCATTTTTTTTAATATAACTCGAACAAATATATTCGATTTGAATTTCATCTCACTTGACTAAACTCGAGAAAATTTCAAATCGAGTTAGGATGATAAAATAATATTCTTCAACTCGATTAACTTAAAAAAATTTCATTTAATTCGATCGAACGCTCACCCCTACCTCGAGATTCCCCTGCATTTTTCTTTCCTTTTGAACCATACTTTCTCGTAATAGATTGTTTTCTCTAGCGAGTTGGAGCTTGCATCAAAGGGCCATACAAAAATTTCTCATCTGTACTTTCTTCTGCTTGTCCTGAGTCTAAAGAAGAGACTTTTTGTTATCCATGATTCCCCATATTCATAGTTGTCTTCCTAGTTGCACCGTGATCTCCTGCTTCTTAGTGCGTGTTTCATGTGTATGGCCATGTGTACGTACCACATTCATAACAGATAATTGTAAGCCCTCATATTCAACTGCTTGTGGTGTACCATCAATGCCCACTCAAGGCTTCAGAGGTTTGTTAAGATCGACAACCACTGCAATCCCAGCAAACCGCCCTCTCTTTCCATCCATAGTATTCTAATTGACTTTCACCACTTGACCAAACACCTCCGTGATAGCCCTCAACATGCCCTTTGTATAATACCTATATGGAAGACATGGTAGCCGAATCTAAACAACTACTTTAGCAAGATGTCTTTCTTTAGTTGAGAAATCCCTACTCCAAGGCTACACCATGATGTAGTGTCCAAAAATCATCCAAAGTCCCTCCGTCAAAACTCTTTTGGAATTTGAAGAACTCAACTTCACTATGAAATAATCATTGTTTAAATCAACCAATTTGAAGATTCCAAGTGCCTTTAGGTCTTCCCTCTAGCGTACGGTAGCCAATGGCTCTACTAAGAGAGGCTTGATGAGAACCGTATTGTCCATGCTCTTGTCAAAAAGATCATGCACTCGTTCTAAAAAAGTGATTTCCGAATAAGGCCCATCATAGGAAACATGAACATCACCTTTCAATACTTCGATATTGTCACAGTCCAAGACATCAAACTCATCATTGGACAAATCCGTCTAATCCTCAACATTCGAAGGTAGATTGGTTATATGTGTTAGCCACTCCCACCTATTCATTCTCATTGCGTGACTTGTTTCGTACTTTTTTCGTGGCTCTTTCCACATCAAGAAGGATTGGAGAACTAAGTCTTTCATTATTCTGTGTCGAGAGAAAAACTTCAACCTGCATTATTTAGTAATTGAACTTCAAGTATTAAATCAAAAAATAGAGATGATAATTATATGTTTTCTAATAAAAACATTGCATCAAATGTAATTTTTTATTAATAGTTTGTATTCGATATTTTATCATTATATAAATATATACATCAATAATGAATCATATACTAATAATTCATTAAAACCTTTAGGAAATATTGGTAATTATGTTTTAATTGAACTATACAAATATCAACTCAATTATTAACAAATTTTATTTTAATCATTTAATTCTAAATAGCTACAAAATAATCATTCACATTTTTATAGTTGTATCACTCAACTTTTAACTGAATAACGAAAAGATGATTTAAATTGATAATTTCACGTAATATTAAAAACCTTTTTTTTTCTTTTAATTCCTTACACTACATATTTTTCAAGTTTCAAACTTCATTCTGATATTCATCATACAGACAAAGTGAATAAATGAAAGAAGAAAAGCAAAAGAATGGACGTACCTCAATCAAGAGCTATCATCAATTTGAACAAAAGTTGAGAGAAAGGTACCCCAAAAAAAAACCTCCCACTTTTGACAATGGCCACCAGAATCGATGGCGTGGAAGTTAAGTTAAAGAAATGGGTATTTTGGGGAGTTAACTTTTTCAACTACATTTTTTTCTGAAAAATTGTAAGAGAAAAGAATCCAATTAAGAACAATGATGTACTAATCGATATTTCCCATTTCTGAAAATTGATGGGAATATATGGTGAAAGAAACTAGGGTCGTGGATTCCTAATTTCTACAGAAATAGGAAAATTGTTAAATTGGTATGTTTCTTTCGTCATAACTTTAAATTGGTTCCCTATAATTTTTGTTGATTTTTATACTAGGAACTGGTGTAAAATTAAAGCAGTTTTAGCCCTTTTGTATTTTTTGTACAATTAATATTTAAATGATCAAAGTATTATATTTCATATTATATTCATATATATCATATATGTCGAATTTAACTTAAATTAAAATTACTAACAATTTGTTTTATATAAAAACTTTCATCCGTTCGATAAATATTAATATATATACTATTTTAGATAAATATGATAGAAATATCAAATCAATTCAAAATTTACATCCATAAAAATACAATTATATTAATAAACTCAACTTTTCTTCTTTCATTCTTCTCTTCTTTCCTTTGACAAAATAAAGCATGACACTTTAAACAACATAATTTATGGATTAAATAGGAAAAAAAGTTTAATAATATTATGTGAAATTGAAGTAGAATTTATAATTCCGTATTATATCCCATTACTCAATTAATAGTTAAGTGATAAAAAAAACGTGATTGACTTTTTTATAATTTTTTCTAAGTTTGACAATTGAAATGAAAACTTTGTTATAGTTTATTACTTACTGGTATAAGTTCCCATTTAGGGTTGCCATAGCGGGACTATCAAGGCCTTGGACCCTTTAATATGAAAAATTCAATTTTTGACATTTTTAAAATTTATAAAATTTTAAATTAGTACATAATAAAATTACATTTGACTTTAAAAAAAAGGAAAAAATTTAACCATCATACAAATATGTAACTTAATTTTAACCTCAAATTTTGTTTCGAACATCCCCTGTACTGTTAGAGTTTTTAATAGGTTACACCAAGTAAACCTACAAACAAGCCAGTTGAGTTGAGAAGGGATCTTTCTTCCCCTAATTGTCATCTACTTTTCCGGAGAGAATGATATATTTTGGCCATACGCATTGTTGTAAGATTTATGGGAAGGGTGTTAGGTCTCCACGCATTTGCTCATACCTATGCATTATATTAATAAATAAATATGCTAAATTTAAGGACCAAACATTTTGAGAAATAATTGTAATGAAGTTGTCCAGAATCAGACCACCGCACTTTGGTATGAAAGCACACAATCATTGTCGACCAATTCTAGGATGTCTATAATCAATTAGACATTGAATCTCATACAAGCCTGAATTGTCTTTGTTGGTAATTGAAATTATCTTTGTTTCTCTGGATTCTTCTTTCTCTTTTTGGTTTTTAAAGTCTAAAACTTTTTTCTTTCTTGAAATAATTACATTACAGTGTCTTATTTTATTATTATTGTTATTTTTACACTAACAGCAGGTAAACGCTTAATCCATTTAAACTCACCTTAACTTAAAACCTTACAGTTATATTTTCTTGTAAGTATGTATAATTATTCAACAATATTTTCTTGAAAAACTTTCTATTACAAATAGAGTACATGTATAAATATAAATATATGTCCAAATAATTATAATGTAAAATCAAATCAGCTCAAAGCATAATAGACGAAAAATCGAAAAGAATTAGTCAAAACCAAAACATCCAAGCAAAATCTGTACATGGCATATGCTCATAACATGATCAAACTAGAGACTAAGGTAGTTAGAACCACATCGGTGGACACACCATTTTTCTACTAGAACTGGTATATACCAATAACAATCTGTTTCGGTGTACCATTTCGTATTTATTGATTTTTTGAAAAATATTTTATATATAAACCATAAAATATATCAATTAAATTAGATTAAATAATTTCAAATATAAAATACTTATCAATATACTTCACAAATAAAAATTCATCATTTAACAAATCTAAAGTAAATAAGGGAAAAAAACATCCCACACATTAAACAACAAAATTATCCACAACATTATTTTAAAAAAATCTACAATAAGATCATCCTGTACCAAATATATAAAATAAAAGTTTAACAAAAACATTTTTTCTCTCTTTAGTTTGTTTGTTATATAAATTATTTACTTTTTTTATTATTCATTAATTTTCTACTTAAAATTTTAAAGTTTCTCCTCCGCTTTGGTTAAAGTTTAAATCGATTAATAAAAAATTAAAGTTGGTTAAATAAAATAATTTTATCTATTTTAACATTATTCATGCATTGGATAGTGCACAATGTCTCAATTGGTGTAACCAGAATTGATTGGAACGAGCCAGTGCAACAAGTATAGATTGAAATTTACACCAGTGTGGAAAAGAGAAGTATTGTTCTGTAGTATTGTTCTGGTTTGTTACTAGAACAATGCACACTAGTCGATGCAAGCGGAACCTACTACATTGCTAGAGACTCACAAATTATAATTGTGCATAGTAAAACTTAAATATAGATGCTCAATTATCTAATGCCTCTGCCTTAATCCAGAATGAGATGTCAAGTCCTAATTGGTACTATTGAACCATGTTTAAATGTCACATATAAGTATATCTATTATTAAATTAAAAATTTTAAAATACACATAACACTTAAAATATTTTATCTAATTTACACTTTATATAAAAATAAGATCAACCTGTACCAAATATATAAAATAAAAATTTAACAAAACATACATAAAATGCTATGTTCGTAAAGCATTTAGAATTTTGTCCTTTTCTCTCTCTCTTTAGTTTGCTTGTTATATAAATTATTTACTTTTTATTATTCATTAATTTTCTACTTAAAATTTTAAAGTTGCTCACATAAAAGTCAAATCTTTCAAAATAGTCCTATAAGGATAAAATCTTTACTGAATATGCTCAAATGAAGACCAAAACTTTCAAAATTATCAAATAAGGGTCATACCTTTAAAAAATTCATAAATAAGGGTTTTTCAAATATCGTACATAATATTGAAAATTAGATTTTAATTTTTTTATTTTCCAAATAATATTTGATGCAACCATCATGTGTTATGTTCTAAACATGTCATAGTTTATCTAATTTTTAATACAAATACATAAAAAAATTCTTACTTAAATACTTTCATAAATATTTAATTTTTATCAACATTTTAAAAGATTTAACGTTTCCTTCATCAAACTCCTAAAAATTGAGCATTAGTTTGAACATTTAGTCTAAAAGTAATGCCCAAATTAAATGGATGGCTTGTATATAATTTAAATCATGGCAGACACTAAAGCAATGGATTTTGCTTTATTAAACTTTTAAGGGTTAATTAAGTAATTCCAAATAAAGGAAAAGAAAGGGAATGGAATGGAAAAGGAGAAAGGAGCATAAATGAAAAATAAGAACGAAAATATGTGATAATAAAGTATTTTGAATTTATATAAATCTTTAAATATTAATAGTTCGAAGTATGTACATTTTAACATTTTCTTAGTATCATTATCGGATTTATGTTTTTTAATTACTTTTAGGTATTTTTTGTTGGTGAATTATAAGATAAAGCCCTAACAGCAATGCAATAAGCATGACTTGAATTTAGACCATATTTGGGACGGTGAACACTAGAGGTGTGCATGGGCCAGACCAAGTCGAGCCGGGTTCGGGGCAGGCCCAACTAAAAATTTAGGCCGGTTTGCTAGGCTCGGCCCAAAAAATGGGCCTAAAATTTTGTCCAAGTCTAACCCGAATAAAAATGTTAAAACCCGGGCCCGACCCGGTCCGCCCATATTAATTTTTATATTATTTTTTATATAATTTTAATATATATATATATATATATATACATATAAACTATCAAAAATACTAAAAACATCAAAATAAATATTTCTCAACATATTGAAAATAAATTTTTAAAAATATGTATACTTAAATAACACTAAAATATATGCAACTTAACAAGCAAATGCTTCTAAAATAATAACAAAATTAACAAATATGTTTAAAATAATAAAAAAATTAACAATAAAATAAAATTTATACAATATCCAAACAATAACAACAAAATAGTAGCAACATAATAGTAAAATAGTAGCAAAATAGAGAGAAAACAATAATGAAACAATATTAAAAAAAATAAATTTTTTGTCATGTAGTGAATTCGGGTCGGGCCGGGCTCAGACGAAAAATGCCTTACCTGAGGCCTGGCCCGTTTTTTAAATGGGCCTAAATTTTTTGCCCAAGCCCATTTTTCGGGCCTATATTTTTGCCCAAACCCTCCCAAATTTCGGGCTGGCCTTCGGGCCGGGCCACCATGCACACCTCTAGTGAACAACCTTAGCTATCAGGTCAATACACAGAGTTCAATTACTTTTAGATATTAATGTTATATCTCAATTCATTTCATATCTTCATAGTTTTATATTGTTATTTGATTTAGAGAAAATTTGTCATTATCATATCTCACTTTATAAAATATTTTTGCATAGTTAATCATAGTGATTCAGTTTAAAAAATTATATGTTGCAACATATTTGTCTTTTTTGTGTATATTTATAGTATTATAATTAAAATATTTTATCTAAATTTACACTTTATATAAAAACAATGCTAAATGTTCAAGTTGGAGCTCAATCTTTTATGAATTACTTATATAAAAATCAAACCTTTCAAAATGGTCTTATAAGGATCAAATCTTTACGAATATACTCAATGAAGGCCAAAGCTTTCAAAATTGTCAAATAAGAGTCAAACCTTTAAAAAAAAATCTCAAATATGGGTTTTTCAAGAAATATTTGTCTTTTTTGCATAGTTAATATTTAGTTTTATATAAATTTTGACATTTTTATTGTACACACAAAATTGAGTCGGAAATTGACTTTGAAAAATTGGACTTCCAATTTATTTATCAACTTTGAAAGAAATACAATCTCTAAATTTCCTAATCATTAAAAAAAAAAACTCCTTTGATTCTTCTCTTAGATAGAGCTTCAATCCAAGGGTTGTTTAGACTTATCTTGGAAAAATGTAGTTTACTTCAAGAGTTGTTGAGGCTTAATCTTGAAGTTGAGTTTGGCGAGATACTTACTTCAGTATTTGATTGGATTGGATTAAAGGGTCTTTGAGACTTGATCTTAACTAAATGATATTTGCTTCAACGGTTCTTGAAAACAAGTTTTATCTCCTTTAAGTTGTTGTAATCGGATTGGGGAGAACTTTGATCCAAGGTCGTGTAGACTTGATCTTGGATGATTCCACTTCAAGGGCTTTCTAGGCTTGATCTCAAAAAAATGGATTTAGCCTCTTTTCTATCTGTTAAACAAGATTGAAGAGTAGCTTTCTTGGGATTTTAGAGAAAACTTCTAATCTTTAAAATATTCACCCTAGACTTTGATTTCTAAACTCTTGGACTTCTAAACAAATGGTATGGTGTTCTTCAAAATTTCTTTAAGTTTTTCAAATTCTTCATAGATTTCTTGGGATTTTAGAGAAAATTTTTAGCTTTCAAAATCTTCACCTTAGACTTTGATTTCTAAACTTTTGGACTTCTAAACAAGTGGTATTATGTTCTTCAATATTTCTTTGAGTTTTTAGAAATCTAAGAGATTTCTTGGGATTTTAGAGAAAACTTTTAGTCTTCAAAATCTTCACCCTAGATTTTGATTCTAAACTCTTGGGCTTTTAAACATGTGAAGTTGTGCTAAATGACTTGAGGGTGACCACTTTTATAGTGTAAGAGTATGCCCAAAGATCAATCATGAGATGGTTGTAATAACATACTTGATTTACCATGTTTATTAATATAAGACGTTGCCATTATTATTTCAGTTTCTTTTCTGTGTGTATAAATAAACTGTTTTATAATAATGTCCTGAGAATAATATGATTATTCTTAAAAGGTCCTTAGTCAAGTATTATTGTTGACTAGGACAACAATAATGCATTAAGACTAACATGTAGTTGATTGATGATAAAGAGTTGCCATTGATATGGAGTGTCAGAATCAATGCACGAATATGTGTGTTAGAGAACAACATATTGGACTGACCCGCTATGAGTATGTTTCTTGGATTATTATGTAATTGTCACAACATTACTCATAGTGATTAATATGTATATAATCCTCAGACTTGAGATCATCATTATCCCAACATCGTTAGCTGTATATTTTGATACAGTCAAACGTACACCGTAATTGGTTGTTTTATAAAGGCTGATGTTGGATATACCACAATCTATGTAGAGGGATATGGTTGATCAATATAGGATAAGTCCCTCCTACATAATGGGAGTAATATATTAGGCCATTTAATTGAGTGAGACTAGAAATGCATGACCATGCTCAAATAAGTTGATATGAGATGTCATACTTATTTGTGTATCATAGTCTACTCAAGGTATCAAGAAACATGGGATTGACTATTGAAGTGTGACTATTCCATGACTTGTGTCTATTCCAGAGATAAATGACTTAAGGATTAATGCATGAAAGGTTAATCACAAAAGGTTATGTCAAATCATGACTTCTTGTAACTTAAGTAGCAATGATGCATTGCTAGATGCCACTCATTGTTTGTAACATTAGAATCGTTCTAGTATTAGTGCTAACGTTATAAGAATCTACAGGGTCACACCCTATGGTTGAAATGAACGAAATAAAACGTAGTTGGTATTGTGTTTGGTTGTCACATGAATTAAATTAATTATAGAATTAATTTAATTGGGCAATCAAATATCGAACATATTATATGTACAAGGATATTGTACACATAAGGAGAACATAATTCTATTAATATATAAATTTTGTTCAGTATATAAATTTAAATAAATATAGTTTACGAAATCTTTATTATAATTAATGTAATTATAATTTTCAGTTAAAACATTATTATATTTATTTATTTATTTTAATTATGATTATTATGTTCGAATTAAAATTTAATAAATTAAGAATTCGTTATATACATACCAATTATAAGGGGATTTATTTATAGAAAGGGAGAAAAACCCTAAAAAGTGAATATATATAAAAGCTCGAAGCTTTGCTACTAGGTCTAGCAGCCGTCAAGCAAAATATCTCTGAAAATAGTTTTGGGGATTTCTTCCGTTCATTGTCAACTTGGTGGATTACGTAGAGGTCGGGATCATAAAGATTGCGGCTTAGATTCGAAAGCAACACAATATTCTCATTGTCGAGGCTTCACTGTCTACTCAGATTAAAGTTTCGGTAATTTTGAAACCTTTTTCACCCCGATTTGTTCTTCGCACATGGATCCATGGTTTGGATCGCTGAAATATATATATATTTTTTCCGCTATGCCATTGGGGTACCGGCGTTCCAACAGTGGTATCAGAGCCACTTGTGTGATATGGACTAGGGTTTAAATACTTGGGTGATGCAATTGTATAAGATGCATGCTTTAATTTTATTACGATTTTTGACTGTTTATATCGTCTAATAAAAAACTGATTACTGTTCCTTTCGATAATTGATTAAATGTTAATCATGGTGTTATGGCCTATTTGGTTTTATGTTATTATTGTTAACTTTAAAAATCTATAATGATGCAACGGTGGTATTTACAGTTTCCAGTAAGAGTTAACTGGCCAGTGGAACAAGGGTTGTTCCGATATGAAACCTCAAGGATTCAAATACTGAAAACATGATTCTGTTGATAAAAGTTATCAAATCGTGAGGTTTCATTTAACTGGGGTATGCGGTTCGTACCACGGGGACACCCCTGGTTCGGTCCGCTCCCTCCGACCGCCTCAAATCCCCATCAT
Organism: Gossypium arboreum; assembly: GCF_025698485.1. NCBI lineage: Eukaryota > Viridiplantae > Streptophyta > Magnoliopsida > Malvales > Malvaceae > Gossypium > Gossypium arboreum. The sequence continues at coordinate 25,026,230 of NC_069074.1, read as the reverse complement.
ATTTCAGTATGTTTTGTAATAAATAAAACTTGATGGGCCATAAAAGGTTGAAAGGATATTTTATAATTCATTTAGCAAAACGTTGAAGATGTATGCTATTTTTGAAATGCACGGTGTTTGAAATGAATAGTTATAGCCCGATGACCCATTTGATAAAAGGTTCTAATTTTATAAATACGGACTGCGTGTCGTGCCTTACTACTATTCTCTTGTATTTCTCTTCTCATCTTACTCCCTCGTATGTAAAATGAGTTTCTAAATATTGTAATTTGCAAAAGTTGCTGTGGACTAGACGAGAAGGAAGATGGGCCAACTAATGTGGACTGACAGCTTGTGAAACGGCTTACACCTTTAGGTTTCCTTTTGGTTCTCCTATTGGCTTAGGTTGAACCACCATAGTTTATGGGCTATAACTATTGCATTTATTTATTGCTTTATCTATTCATGTATGAGATGATATGGATGTCTAAAGCATGCAAATTTGGTAATAATAAACCCCATTAATTGATGAGATCAATTAAAAGATTAAATTGACTGAAGTAGACCATAATTGGTGAGATACAACAGCTTTAATAAAATCCCTCTATTAAAATATTAAGTCATCATGGCCTTCCAATTTTTTCCCTCGTTAAGGCCTCGATCAATACTATGTAGGTTCTGCCAAAGCGAAGTACTAGTATTTATCTTGATTAAACTCGAAGAATAAACAAGTGATATTCGCTGGTTAAAAATTGGTTAATGACTTAACTAGGTTATTCTAATAGGATTAGAAACCTAGAGGCAAGTAATTTGGATAAATCATAAGATGATTAGAACAAGAGTTGTTCACCAAATTGTAGGAGTTACATATGATGTAATTAGCAAGTGTTGCTTACCTAAATAACCATAATCTTGAGAGTAAAGACAAAGCTGACTTAAGAGAAGGTGAAATATAGATCCTTAACCCACTAGAAATACTTTCAAGAAAGTCTTTCTGAAATTAATATATGAGGGTTATTAATTTTGAAATAAAATAGTGGGAACATCATATAATAAAGTCCTTTTAATGATTGATATAAACTTGGTAAATTTATTCACACGCATATTTTATTGTTGTAGATATATTATGGCTACAAACACTAATACACTCTCATTGCGATCGATCCTTGAGAAGGACAAATTGAATGGTTTGAACTTTCTTGACTAGTTCCGTAACTTGAGGATTGTCCTCAAACAAGAACGGAAATTATATGTCATTAAACAACCACTTCCTAATGAACCACCCGCTAATGCCTCGAGGGCTGATAGAGATGTTTACAAGAAACATCTCGATGACATGGTAGATGTTGGATGTTTTATGCTTGCTGCTATGAATCCTGAGCTTCGGAAGCAACATGAGGACATGGTTGCTTATGATATGATTGAGCACCTGAAAGAACTTTATCAGGGGCAAGCACGGCAAGAGAGGTTCGATATTTCTAAGGCCCTATTCCAATGTAAGCTGGCTAAAGGAATCCCAGTAGGACCTCATGTCCTTAAGATGATTGGTTATGTTGAAAGCCTATCTAAGCTTGGGTTTCCATTGAGCCAAGAGTTAGCCACTGATGTTATTCTGCAATCGTTGCCGGATAGCTACAGCAAGTTTGTCCTCAATTTCAATATGAATGAAATTGACAAGACTCTGCCACAGTTGCTCATTATGTTGCGAACTACTAAAGGCAACATGAAAAAGGTTGGACCCAAACCCATACTGATGGTCCGTAACAACAAGAGCAAGGGAAAGGCCAAAGTTCTAACAAAGCCCAAGGGCAAAGGTAAGCCCAATCCTGGAAAAGGAAAGGCTGCACTAAAACCTAAAGGTGGGGTGTCTAAGGAAGGAAACTATTTTCATTGTGGTGTGATCGGACATTGGAAGCGGAACTGCCCTGTCTATCTTGAGGAAATCAAGAAGGCCAAGGCAAGCGGAACGTCTGCTTCAGGTATTTATGTTATTGATATTAATTTATCAACTACTACTTCTTGGGTATTAGATACTGGTTGTGGTTCTCATATTTGTACTTCTGTACAGGGACTACGAAGGAGTAGGACTTTGGCTAGAGGAGATGTGGACCTGCGAGTTGGAAATAGAGCAAGAGTTGTTGTATCTGTAGGAACATATACTTTATCTTTGCCTAGTAGATTTGATTTATGTTTAGAGGGTTATTATTTTGTGCCCAGTTTGACTAAAAACATTATTTCAATTTCTTGTTTAGACAAAATTGATTTTGAGATAATTATTAAAAATAATTGTTGTTCCTTTTATCTCAATAATGTTTTCTATAGTTCGGCACAATAGATTAATGGCCTCTATATTTTAGATCAAATGAATCCCATTTACAACATAAATACTAAAAGATTTAAAATAAATTACTTAAATCAAACTTATCTTTGCCATTGTCGTGTGGGTCACATAAGTGAGAAACGCATATCCAAACTCCATAAAGATGGTCTCTTGGATTCATTTATTTTTGAACAATTTGAAGTATGTGAATCTTGCTTTAGGAAAAATGACTAAATCTCCTTTTACTGGTAAAAGTGAATGAGCTAGTGATTTATTGGGCTTAATACATTCTGATGTATGTGGACCAATAAATACATAGGCCAGAGGTGGATTTCACTACTTCATTACTTTCACTAATGATTTCAGTAGATATGGGTATGTTTATCTCATGCGCCATAAGTCTGAGGCCCTTGAAAAGTTCAAGGAATTCAAAAATGAAGTACAAAATCAACTAGGCAAAACTATCAAGATACTTCGATCTGATCGAGGTGGAGAGTATTTGAGCCTAAAGTTTGATGATCTTTTGAAGGAATGTGGGATTGTCTCACAACTTACTCTTCCTGGTACTCCTCAATGGAATTGAGTTACTGAGAGAAGAAATAGAACTCTGTTAGACATGGTTCGATCCATGATGAGTCATGCTGATCTACTGACTTTCTTTTAGGGTCATGCACTTGAAACAGCTGCTTTCACACTAAATTGTATTCCATCTAAATCGGTTCAAAAGACGCCATATGAGATGTGGACTGGGAAACGTCCCAGTATGACTTTTATGAAAATTTAGGGTTGCGAAGCTTATGTTAAACGTCAAACGTCTACTAAGCTTAAACCCAAATCTGAAAGGTGTATTTTTGTGGGGTATCTGAAAGAAACCAAATGATATTATTTCTTTAATCCCACTGAGAACAAAATGTTTGTTGCTCGGACTGGTGTCTTCCTAGAGAGAATTTGTTTCTAGAAAAAGAAGTGGGAGAAAGATTGAACTTGAAGAAATTTGAAAATCACAAGATACCACTGAACCAGAGATAGAACAACAGTAAATGCCACAAGAAATTAGGGAATATGTAACTGCTGTAGAAACACAACCACCGTGTAGATCTTTAAGAGAATGCCATACACCTGAGAGATATGGATTTCTCATTACAACGCATGGTGACGTTCTTCTTATAGATCAAGATGAGCCTAGAACCTATCAAGAAGCAATGACGAGCCTAGACTCTAAGAAATGGCTTGAGGCCATGAAATCTGAGATGGATTCCATGTATGAAAACCAAGTATGGACTTTGATTGACCCACCCGAAGGGGTTAAACCATAGGGTGCAAATGGGTTTTCAAAAAGAAAACTGAAATGGATGGTAATGTACAAACATACAAGGGGCGATTAGTCGCTAAAGGTTTTCGCCAAATTCATGGTGTTGACTATGATGAAACCTTTTCTCCTGTAGCTATGTTTAAATCCATCAGGATCTTGCTCGCCATAGCTGCATTTCATGATTATAAAATCTAGCAGATGGACGTCAAAACAGCTTTCCTTAACGTGAAACTTGAAGAGGATGTGTACATGACACAACCTGAAGGTTTTGTCAATCCAAAGGATGCTAGAAAGATATATAAGCTACAAAGATCCATTTATGGATTAAAACAAGTTCTCGAAGTTGGAATCTTCGTTTTAACGATGCAATCAAGGAGTTTGGTTTTATCAAAAATGAAGATGAGCCATGTGTTTACAAGAAAGTTAGTGGGAACACTATCACATTCTTGGTACTGTATGTGGATGGCATACTTATCATGGGAAATGGCATACCTACCTTGCAGTCTATTAAGACCTGGTTAGGAAGTTATTTTTCTATGAAGGACTTGGGCGAAGCCACTTACATATTAGGAGTCAAGATCTATAGAGATAGATCTAGACGACTACTAGGTCTAAGCCAAAGTATATACATAGATAAAGTATTGAAAAGGTTCAACATGGAAGAATCTAAGAGAAGATTCCTACCTATGAGACATGGTATTTCACTCTCGAAGGAAATGTGTCCTTCAACTCCACAAGAGAGAGAACGCATGAGTAAAATTTCATATGCTTCTGCTATTGGATCTATCATGTATGCCATGTTATATAATCATCCAGATGTCTCATATGCCTTAAGTATGACGAGCAGGTACTAAATAGATCCCGGTGAAGGTCACTAGACTACAGTCAAGAATATCCTTAAGTACTTGAGAAGAACTAAGGATACGTTCCTAATATATGAAGGTGAGGAAGAGTTAAGTGTAAAAGGTTACACTGATGCCAGCTTCCAAACCGACAAGGATGATTCTCGATTGGAATCAGGTTTTGTGTTTTACCTTAATAGTGGTGCTGTGAGTTAGAAGAGTTCAAAGCAAAGTACAGTAGCCGATTCTACAACAGAGGCTGAGTATATTGCAATCAAATTCATTATAGAATTAATTTACTTGGGTAATCAAATATCAAATATATTATATGTACAAGGATGTTGTACACATAAGGAGAACATAATTCTATTAATATATGAATTTTATTCGTATATAAATTTAAATAAATATAGTTTACCGAAATCTTTATTATAATTAATGTAATTATAATTTTCAATTAAAATATTATTATATTTATTTATTTTAATTATGATTATTATGTTCAGATTAAAATTTAATAAATTAAGAATTCGTTATATACATACCAATTATAAGGGGAGTTATTGTAACAGCCCGATTTTGAGCCTAGTAAGAACAGTAGTTTCGAGACCACTATTCTGAGGCCAGAGAAAATTATTTTAGTATTATTTTGTGTTATAATATAATTTTATAAGTGCATGTAAATTTTGGTAAGTTAATTTTAGCAATTTTTAGTCCAATTTCGAAAAAGGACTAAATCGCGTAAAAGGTAAAAGTTGAGTTTTAATACCTAAAGGTGTTAAATTGCCTTGTATTTTAAATTGGGGGTCTTTAAAGTGAAATTAGGCCATTTAAAGAGTGATGGCCGGCCATGAGACGATGAATGAAATGGTCAAACATGTTAGGTAAGTGTTGGATGACTTATTTGACAAATAAGTAATAAAATAAAGAAAAGAAAATATCATCTTTTCTTCATCTTCTCTGCACCGAAAAAAATGGCAGCAAAGAAAGGGTTTAGAAGCTGGAAACTTTCAGCAAAGAAACTCCCTTTATAGTAAGTGATTTTAATGCTTTTTCTTGATAATTTTTACATTCTTGGAACCCCTAAAGCATGAGCTTTCATATGAGGGGTCTATTTTGCAAAATGATAAAGAGTCTAGGGTTTTTCCATGAGAGTAAATGTGTTGTTTGCTGTGTTTTTATGGAAGATTATGAGTCCTAGTTGTCTAATAAACAACTTTTGTGAAAGAAATTGCATGAAAACACCTTAAAAAGGGCTAGATTGCTAAGTTGTAAAATGAGTTGTAAATGTGTGAAATAGTTGAAATTATGAGTTGCTATAGTTATGAAAATGGTTCATCTAGACTCAAGGAGTAAAGAAATGTGATAAAAATTATTTTACGAGCCTAAGGGTAATTTGGTAATTTTGGCAAAATATAGGGGCAAAATTGTAAAAATTGCCCAAGTGTGTCAATGGACTAATTTGATCAGTACATTGTTTTAATAAGTTGAATGTGATATTTTAGATGATGAAAATCGAGATTTGGACCTAGAACGGAAAGAAATCGATTAAGGGATAATTACGTTTTTTTCACCTTTGTGGTATCGAGGTAAGTTCATGTGTAAATAATGTAGCATAATTGTTATTTTTAAGTTATTGATGTTAAATATATGATATGCTGATTTTATCATGAAATATATGCTTTGTGGTTATTTTGAATAAAATGCAAGTTATGTGTATTATCTGTTAAATATAAAGTGCTACCGAGTATTGGTTTCGGTATTTTACGGAAGATGGCAAGGATATGTGTTCGAGGAAAATCCGTTTGAACCTTAGGAATAGATTAGGATACAAGTGACATGTCATTAGGATGGTTGAGCATCCGAACTCGTTGAGTTGAGTCCGAGTTCACTTATGGATGCGAATGTTCGAACTCGTTGAGTTGAGTCCGAGTTCGTGAGCTGTAACTAGGCATCCGAGCTCGTTGAGTTGAGTCCGATTTCACTTATGGATGCGAACGCTCGAGCTCGTTGAGTTGAGTCTGAGTTCACTTATGGGCAGGTTACATGGTAGCTTGGCTACATATGTGGCACTTATGTGCAAACTTTCCATGTATCCGAATTATATTCCGATGTGTTCAACGGGTAAAATTCTACTCAAATGGAGGAATACTCGAGATGAAAGGGACGTATTGGTAAATGTTGTGAAATGGATACTTTGAACAGGTATGTACTTAACCCTCGGGTTGAAAACTCGACATAACAACAATATGGTAAGATGGTAAATGAAAATGTGATATGAATGTCTCGGTGATGATTATACAAACGATGTTGTATTAATTTTGTGAACAATGATCATGAATGAGTAATTTAGCCTTGACAGATTTGAGTTACTGCAGTAGTGTAACTTTGAAAATACACTAAAAATAGTGGAAAATGTGTTAGAGGCAGAATAAAATATGGGATTAAAGATTAATGAGTCTATTTTCACATGAAAGAAACAGGGGAAAAAAAAGAATTCCATGTTGTGTGATATTTGAATTATTGTGAAACAGGGTCTGAATGAATTCGAGATCCCATGTTCTGACTTTAGAAATTCACCAAAAATTGTACAAAAATTATTAAGAGTCATATCTTACATGCATGGATTCCTTATTGAGTCTATTTTTAGGGGAAATAAACGCCATGGTCGTTGGAATTTTTTACAGGGAGAAATTCGGTTTGTAGTGCACAGGGGCCAGAGTGGTCATACCCTGAAACAGGGTAGAATTTAACTAATAAACTGTACTAATTGGCCCAACCAAAAATTCTAGAAAAAAATTAATAACTAGACATATGAGTGTAGTTTCAAGAGAAATAGACGAGAACATTATTCGAGTCTTGTACTATGAGATAATCGAACTTTAGTATAGAAGGGTTAGAACTGTCAGATAGTGAATCAAGGGTAACTTTGAGGAATAAACTGTACTATTTGGCTTAACCAAAAATTCTGGAAATTTTATAGAAGAAAGGAAAATAAGTATTTTTCATGGAAAATTAACGGAACTTAATTCGGAGTTTCGTAGCTCCAGATATAAATAATTTAGTGACCGTTGCTCAGAAAGACAGCTTGTAGTGAACTTGAGAATATGTTGTAAACATTGATAAAACAAGTTAATGAGTTGCTTATTATTTTCATATGAACTTACTAAGCGAAAGCTTACCCCCCTCTTCTTTCCCATGCTTTCTAGAGTTTCCAGGTTAGCTCGGGTTGGAGGCCGTCAGAGATATTATCACACTGTCAAGCTAACGCTATTGGTGTAGTGATTTCAAGTACTTTGAGCCTATGGCATGTATAGGAGTTTAAATATCAGAGTATATGATATGGCTTTAACCATATGTGTTGGCCTATTTTGATTATGGGGTTGTAAATCTATTTTAATTATGCATGCATGTGCTATGGTATTATGTGATGAGTTTATAATGATTATAGTATGAATATGGTAAAGATGTGAGTAAAATCTATGATATCTATTGCATGTGAAATTGCCATAATCATGACATGTTAGGAATGTTTAAGTACCTAATTTTGCCATGTTGTATGTTATTGTATAAGTATGCGTGTAGCTATTGTGAGTGTGACAAAATGGCTTGGAAAATAGCCTTGTATTTGTCCAGGTTTTTGGACACGGGTTTGGGACACGGGCGTGTGCTCTATACCCACACGGGCGTATGAAGCCTTAATGCAAGAGATTTTCTAAGTTTTTTATGAGTTCTCGGTTGGGTCCCGAACCACTCCGGATGTATGTTTTGGGCCTTGTAAGCCCGTATATGGGACAGATTGTATGTGAAAATAAAAGTTTTTAATTATTTGAGATTTAAGTTTTTAATTATTTGAGATTTCATGGCCCTGTTTAGTATGGAAGTGTTAGTAAAAGTCAGGTAGCACCTCGAACCCCGTCCCGGCGTTGGATGTGGGTGATGGGTGTTACAGTTATATATAGAAAGGGAGAAAAACCCTAAAAAGTGAATATATATAAAAACTCAAAGCATTGCTACTAAGTTTAGCAGCTGTCAAGCAAAATATCTTTGAAAATAGTTTTGGAGATTTCTTCCGTTCATTGTCAACTGGGTAGATTACGTAGAGGTCGGGATCATAAAGATTGCAGCTTGGATTCGAAAGCAAATCAGTATTCTCATTGCCGGGGCTTCACTATCTACTTAGATTGAAGTTTCAGTAATTTCAAAACCTTTTTCACCCCGATTAGTTCCTCGCACATGGATCCATGATTTGGATTGCAGGAATATTTTTTTTCCGCTGTGCCATGGGGGTACCGGAGTTCCAACATATAGTACCAATTAGTAAAGTAAAAGAAAGTTCTTATAGAACTTAATCTCTTAATTTAAGTGTTATACAAGAATTAAACTCTTTTATTGATTATTTATCTCATATAAATTAATTAATTGTAGATAAAATAATCATTTAATATTGTTATTTAATTATTTTAATTTAATTAGTAATAACATAAGATTTTGTTAGAATTTGTCAATTTAACGACATCCTAATTAGTCTGCTAACCCTAGCAAGCCAATGTCTGCCGCCGCTCGCATAAGTTTATAGGTTTTTCTGGTCTACCAATTTTTGTGCTTTCGATTCTTTGTGTTCATTTAAAATTAGTATTTTGATAATTAGTCTATCACGCACGCTTGGAGTAAGGTTTTCTGAATCTTGAGGCGGGTATTTGCATCAATGGAAAATAGATTAGCTGATCTCTCTCTCAACGATGATGAAGATGAAATTTTACAGATTCAAATAGACTCGGTTGCAGGTAAGGAAAGGGGTGAGTTTCAACTAGTAGAGTGCTTCCTGACGGCAAGCATAGTACACTTTCCAGCCATGAAAAGTACGATAGCGAATCTGTGGCATCCAGTTCGTGGAGTTCAGATCCGAGATTTGGGAGAAAAAAAGGTACTTATTCCAATTCTTTCACGTTATGGACATGGATCGAGTTCTCAATGGGTCACCATGGACCTTCAACAACCATTTATTCGTTCTTCACAGATTATAGTATGGAGAGGATCCAGTAAAGGTGCCATTAATCTATACCCCTTTTTAGGTTCAAATTCATTATGTTCCTGCTGGATTATTTTCTGAAAAATTAGCAACACAATTGTGTAACTTTTGGGGAAGTTTTTTGGAATATGATGGTGCAAATCTAGGGAAGGAGAATTACAATTATATGCGTATAAGAGCTAAAATTGACATTAGATGTCCACTAAAGAGAAAGAAACAGGTTATGTTTAATAGAATATGTTCCTACGTTAGATTCAAGTATGAATGTTTATCTCTGTTTTGCTTTTATTGTGGTCGACTGGGGCATAGCGATTCGTTTTGTGAAGCGAAGATGCTACTTGGGGTGGAATTTGCTGAGTTAGGTTGGGATCTCTCTCTACGGGCTCGATCACGAAGAGTTTTGTCGATGAATAGTGTTTGGCTTAGGAAGGAGAATGATAGTCAACGTGAAAGAGAGGGGAAAAATTGTTGGGGGTCAATGAGTAAATTATTGTATGATTTGATTAAGGGCGGAGGTGGAATGACCATTGATCTAGTTTTAGGTTTCAAACTAGAAGGGGTTTCATCAACTTAAAACTGGCAGAATGTTAATTTATCATCAGATTTTTCACATTCAGTTACGGAGAATGATATGGAGGATGGTATTTTGATTGGAGAGAAGCGGAAAAAGAGAGCTAGAGGGGTGATGAAGGAAACATCAGAAAGAGATGTTACTACCGAAGGGAACAGAAGGACGGTAGATTCCAATTAATTTTTATCGGTGGCTGCCAAGAGGCAAGCCGACTGGTCGCAATAAAAATCTTAAGTTAGAATGTCTATGGTTTGGGGAGGCCACGGATGATTCGACGACTTCGGCACTTGCTGAGGATGTGTAATCCCCATATTGTCTTCTTTATAGAGACGAAACTTGGTAGTAGGCAGATGGAACGTGTGTGTAGAAGATGCAGTTTTATGCATGGTCTTGAGGTAAATTCTGAAGGCAGTAGAGGAGGTTTATGTTTGGCTTGATGAACAGATATTTCAGTTGTTCTTCGATCTTACTCTAAAAGACATATTGATATGGAAGTCGAATGTCAAATGGCGATTCACAGGTTTTTATGGGTCCCTTTATGCATAAGAGAGAAGTAATTCATGGGAGGTTTTGAAAAGCCTAAATAATGTTGGAGATGACCCATTAGTTCGTTTGTGGGGATTTTAATGAAATAATGTATGGGTCTGAGAAGAAAGGAGGGCTGCCTAGGGATGGAAGAATGATGGATTTATTTCAGAGAACTTTGGAGGAATGTCAATTGGTAGATATCGGTTATCTAGGCAGATGGTTCACATGGGAGAGAGATAATCTTCCGGAGACAAATATACGAGAACGACTAGATAGAGGGGTAACAAATGATGAATGGGTATCTTTGTTTCTAAAAGTGAAAGTACAGCATTTGGTACACTTATTTTCAGACCACTATCCCCTATTGATTAATACCAGTAGAGAAGAGAGATGTCTGAAGAACAGAAACTTTAGATTTGAAGCTTGGTGGTCATTGGATGAATCTTTTCTTAATGAGGTTGAACGAATTTGGGGGACATCTTTAGGGAACTTGATGGAAAAGCTAGAAAATGTTAAAAAAGGGGTTGGACGTTTGGGCTGGACAGATCCAATTTAATAGGAAGAAGAAAAAACAAGTACTTACGAATAAGCTAGCTGATTTATATGAAACAGAGAGAGATGATAACAATTTGACAGAGCTGTTTAACACAAAAATACCGTTGAACTTTGAGATTGAAAAGGATGAACGATACTAGGAACAAAGGGCTCGGCTGAACTGGCTGAAACTTGGTGACAAGCAACACAACGTAAAAAGTGAAACCTTATTCGTAAGCTAGTAAATGAAGTTGGGGAGGAGAAAGAGGTTCTACATGAAATGGAGGTGGTGGCCAGTTCATATTTTCAGAAGCTTTTTTCGGCAGGATATAGAGGATCTCTTGAACACTTGCTATCAGGCGTTGATCGGTGTATTAATGATGAGGATAATAAGTTGCTCACCGCTAAATATACAAAAGAGGAGATTCAAATTGCGGTATTTGAGATGGGACCTACGAAAGCTCTAGGCGAAGATGGTCCCCCGAGATTATTTTATTAAAAATGTTGGCACATTATTAGGAGTGAAGTAATGAAGTTTTGCTTACTACTCTTGAATGGTAGCATGGAGGTTAGTTTACTAAATTTTACAAATACTGTGCTCATTCTAAAAATTGCTAACCCGTTTAATTTAATGCATTTTCGTCTAATTAGCCTATGTAATTTGCTATATAAAATTTTGGCAAAGGTTATTGCGAACCGTTTTTGAGCTATAATTGGAAAATTTATCGATGATGCACAGAGTGCTTTTGTGCTGGGACGTTTAATTTCTGATAATGTGTTGTTAGCTTATGAAGTTTTGAACACGTTAAAGTAAAAGAGGATGGGGAAGAAAGGGTTCATGGCAGTGAAACTTGACATGAGCAAAGCGCATGATAGAGTGGAATGGGATTTTCTAGAGCAAGTTATGACTCGGATGGGTTTTGCAGCAAGATGGATTGAAGCGATTATGAAGTGTGTTTCTATAGTCTTTTATTCAGTGATTTTGAATAGACAATTAGAAGGAAAGTTCCAGCCAATAAGATGACTCTGACAGGGAGACCCATTAAGTCCTTTCTTATTTCTGTTATGTGGTGAGGGTTTATCCAGTTTAATGCGACTAGCAGCAAGAGAAAGGCTTTCAAAAGGAGTGAAAGTAAGTAGAAACGGTCCTTTAATTTCGCATCTATTATTTACAGACTATTGCATTTTATTCAGAGAGGCCACAAGAAGGGGGCACAAGTATTAAAAAGTATTTTGTAAGAATACAGAAGTTGCTCGGGTCAATGTGTGAATTTTCATAAATTAACGGTTTTCTTCAGTAAGAACACTTCAGAGGAAAAAAAGAATTGGGTAGTCAATTTGCTGGGTGTTTATAGCTTTAACGAGCTAGAGAGGTATCTTGGTTTGCCAAATATGGTAGGGAGGAGGAAAAATGATGCATTTCAGAATTTGAAAGACCGTATTAAAAAACGAATAAATAACTGGAGTACTAGTAATTTTGCAAGCTGTTCCAACCTATTCGATGGCATGTTTTTTAAAATCGCTATGTGAGGAGCTTAAAAGTATTTTAGCAAAGTATTGGTGGCAGCAAGGTTGGGGGAAGAGGGGAATTCATTGGTGTACTTGGAAAAACCTTTATTTTTTAAAAGAAAATAGTGGCTTAGGTTTTCGTAATTTAAGTTAATTTAATATTACGTTATTTGCTAAACAAGGTTGGTGTTTGATTAGTTATCCTTGTTCATTATTAGCCAGGGTTTTGAAAGTGAAATACTATCCGAGATCGAATTTCTTAAAGGCTCAGTTAGGAACTTTACCTTCACTTACCTGAAAGAGCATTTGGGCAGCCAATGGTCTCCTTAAAAAAGGATTATGCTGGAGAATTGGACGAGGAAATAAGGTATTCATTTGGGATGATTGTTGGATTCAGGGGATTGATTCATTAGAAAGGCCAAACAATTCAGAAAATATGTAGATAAAGTTAGTTTCGGATCTTATTGATAATACTAATAGGAAATGGAGGGCAAAGTTAATTAGCAATACCTTTCAGCCAAAGGTGACTTGATCAATCTTACAAATCTCATTATCAGAATCTAACCACGAAGATTTTCAAGTCTAAAGGGGTAAACCGACTGGTACATACTCAGTTCACAGTGCTTACAAACTATTAGAAATTGCTAATCTGGATCCTAGTGATTATTTATTACAGATTGAATCTAAGGACTTTTTTAGAAAATTATGGAATCTGCAACTACCACCTAAAGTTACAATTACAATCTGGTGCATATCCTGGAATTATATTACCACTTTGGGAAATCTCAGACATAGAAGAATAGAGTCCAACGCCAGATGCCCTCGTTGTGGCTATGAAGTGGAAGACTGTCATCACATCTTCAAGCAATGCCCTATAAGCATTGAAGTTTGGCAGTTAGTAAATTTATCATGGGTCACAGATATTTTTCAACTTAATTTCTGGGAATGGCTTACCGAGGTTTTCAAACAAAGGTCGGAGGAACAATGCAAATATTTTTGTTTTGCTTTATGGATGTTCTGGTTTTCAAGGAATCAACTGTTGCATGAGAAGATAAACACAACAAGTGAAAGCACCGCGCAACAGATTCGGAATCATATGACAAAGTTTGAGGGGATTAGAGCAAAAAATATTTTAACAAACACAGTCAATAAACAAAGTATGAGAGAAGACGTACCGATGGTGAAGATTTAATTTGATGCGGCGTTTGACTACAAAAAGCACAAATCGGCGTTAGGCTGGTGATTTAGGGTACAAGAAACGAGTTTCTGGTTTCGAAGTCAATCATTCATGCCAATATTGCATCTCCGTTCGCAGCAGAGGCACATGCAGGATTGGATGCAGTAAAGTTAGGAATGAAATGGGTTTTCAGGAAAATCAGATATTATGTGACTCAAGAACAGCAATTCAAAAATGCCAGTCAACAACAAGGGATTACTCAATTATCGGAGCAATTATTAGAGACATCCATAGCAAGAAATCATGCTTTCAAAAGATCGAGTTCAAATACATTCAGAGAACAGAGAATAGGAGAGCTCATAATATCGCAAGTGAATCATTGAAGAAAGGAGAGAATACATACCTGAAGAGCGAAGAACTGATTCGGCGCACTGGTGGTGAAGTAGAACAACGGGTAATGAATCCAGACTAATGGATTAGGAGAAATTTGTTTTTCAAAATAGAATAGCAAAGAAAGTATCCTTGGGCAGAGCTATCGACAGACGAATGGAATGGATGAGAAAGACGATAAGACAAGTCGTGCAAGACTAATGGTTTCTAGCTGTTGAAGTGTGAATAATGGGTAGATTAGGTTTACTTTTCCTAGGCTATTAATTGCTTTTTCGGTTTCCATTTATTTTTCTAATTTTTTTTTCAATTTGATTTGCTGGTTTCCAATACAGATGGTAAAAGGCTGGGGCGGTCATTGGGCTTGCCTTAGTAAGCCAGAACAATTGTTTTTTGGTTGTTTTATTTTAATAATGAATACCCAGTATATCCTTATTCAAAAAAAATAGTAATAATATAAATTTTTATAATCTATCTATTAATTAATTTAAATCAATCAGAGAACAAACAATTATAACACAATGTGTAACATCATCATTTTTACCTTGAAATTTTGACTTAACCTATGATAATTTCGTCTTAACACATAGCACTTTGTAATTGGTCCAAAAACTTATTCACCTACATTTATGCATTCATATTATTTTACATGTCAACATGTTTTACTATTTCTCATATCTTGTTATAAACTCATGATGATTCAATTACTCTATATCAATTTTAAAAATTCACCTCAAAATTACATCATTATATTTATCACATGTTAAAATAATTAATAAGAATATCATTTTCAAAATTTTCCTATCATATATGAAAATTTTGAATATTTTAATTAATTTCACTTAATCAATTTGAAATAATCAATAATTTTCTTCCAATAATCAAATAGAAAGATTTTAAAATTTCTTCAAAATTCCTATTCCAATTACAAATACTATCACAATTGCAGATGATATAATATTTGAATACATCTAAATATCTATAACCAAAATCAACATTACGAATTAAAATCATACCAAGAACCAAAATATGTAGTCTAGAGCTAGACCATAATAAATATGGATAAGCACGAATATAGTAGTACTTAAACTAGAGTTTATTAATAGAATAATAAAGATTTATAAATGAATTTTTGTGAACAAAAAAAAAACCTTAAAAAGTTTTAGAACTGTTGATTCATAGTATTAACGAAGCGGAGAAAGAGAGGAAGGGTGAAGAAGCAGAGAAGGCGATAAAAAGGTAGGGTTCGGAGTGTTGTCCCCTCTTTCTCAGACTTCTATTATATTGTATATCAACAATAACAAAATAAATAATGTATCAATTACAAAAACAAAATATTGATAAAAATATTTTGAAAAGTTAGTTCTTAAAACATAAAATATTCAAAATAATAAAATAAAAGAAAATAAAATTACAGAAGGAGTAACTCCTAATTTGTCAATTTATAATATGTATAAAAAAATTTACAAGGCAATGTATGACCCACCACTAGTTTTGATAATATTAAAATCATAGGCTTGTGATTTGCGACACAGCAACGGAGAAAAATAATTGCGCCAACCCGGGACCCGTTCGATCTCGTCCGTTTCGCCTCCTCTGCTGTCTACAGTATTGCGGACCACCTAACTCACCCCTCGTCTCCCGACGCGTGCTTCTCAACTCTTACTTAAGTCTTTGCTTCGCTCTCTGTCCTTGTCAACCCATATTATTCAATCATCATTATTTTTTATACATTTTCTCTTTTTTGTAATGCAAAAAGTGCTGGATGGGTTCATCTATTTATAATGCCCTGCGAATCATCATTTCAAATCATTCAGTTCACAAAACCCAAAAAGAAGTTCTTTCTTTTTTTCTCTTCAATAAATTGTGAAAGCAACCTTTAACTTTGCCCGTCATTTCTCTTGTAAACAAACCTATGGCTTCCTTTGAATTTGATAACGTCAAGGCCGAGAAAGAAGATGCTTTATGGAGGTACAACATGGAGAAGAAGTTGAAGATTGAACTTCGTTTAATCGGATTTTTGTTGGCTTTGTTTTTGTTTTCATGGTCTTGGTTCCCTACTTTCATCCCTGGAACCCTCGAGGTTGCCGGAGATTTTCGCCGCCGTTTGGTTTCTGCTTTTAATGAACCTCTTTTCACCTTTGTCCTTGTAAACTTCATCATCGTTGTTGTTTATATATTGTCTGGCGGAAAACACACCCAGAAACAAACCACAAGCGCTGACATCTACGACGAATACGTCGGCAGTTATCGCCGAAGTATACTCAGATCCACCGTCGCCACTGCCGTTCCTGCCGCGGAAGAGAGCATGGTGGACAAACAAATTGTTCATGTAGAAAATGCGGTTCCTCCGGTTTCTCTTGTAAAGCAGCTAGAAGCGACAGTTGAAACGGTTAGAGAGACAAAGACTTCCCTTTCACCAGTTGAACAACCTACAACGACGAAGACGACTACTGAGAACCGTACAGTACCGACAAAGACAAAGCCTGCCGTTTCATCAACTGAAGTCAGGGAAAAGGAGTATCGAAGAAGTCAACCAACGGTTTCGGAATCTGTAAACCAAAGAGCGCCCATCGAGTTTCGGAGATCCGAGACATCAATCTGCGAAGGCGGCGGCGGAGAGATGGTGGTTTCAAGTATAGAGCCGCGGAGGAAATCAATGGAGGAAATGAGTGACGAAGAGTTTCAGCGGATCATAGATAGTTTCATTGCTGAAAGAAGGAAAACTCTATCGCAAGAAAACACTAGGACAAAAGAAAAGTGCATGCCTATACTAGTGAAGCATGAGATTAATTACAACATTATTAGGTTTTAGGATCATATAGTATTAATAACTGTTAGGGATGTACAGTGATAATATTTCCCGGCTTAAATTTAATAAGATAATTTATTTAAGTTCCATGAGAAATAATATATATATATATATATATTGGTGTATTATAAGTAGAGTCTAAAGCTCTAACTGAGTTCAGATAATTTTTGGGATGGTAAACATTCTAAGTATCGAGCCAACACACAAGTTGTGTTATATTTCTTTTTAATCTCCTTGTTCTTTAGATTGGACATTCCTTCTGACTACTGTTATATGTGTTTCTGCTTTGCCGAGTTTATTACTTGACTTATGAATCAAATGCAATCCTTTTTTGGTACAAAAGATGCTGTTAATGGTTCCCAGATATTGAAACTTCAATCTCAAATTTGCCCAATAATATTTTTTTAGATATATAATTGAATAAATCTACGGATTTAAAACCCAGTTTTATTTCAGACGAGTTGATCAAGTAAATTTTATAAAGTACAGTACAACCAGAACTGGGGTTTGGTACGAATTTTGGAATTTTTGGGTTTCCTTTTTAGTAACAAATTATTACATTATCTGTTTATTTTATTTAAAAAAAACTTAATTCACCATTTAGCCTTTGAAGGATACCCATTTTCTCATTTTGGTAGCTAAACTTTTTTTAAAAGCATTAATTTCCTTTATTTTAAGTCCATTTTCTAACAGATTTTAAAAAATTATTAAGTAATTTTGGCTAATTAATAACGCATACGTGACATGTTTTGGCTAATGAAAATTGTCACATGACAATTAAAATTATTTATAATAAAAACATTAAATTTAAATTAAAAATAGAAAATTATAATATTAAATTATTAAAAACACTTTCGACTTTGACGGTCATATGGCGCTATTAAAACACGCCAAGTGTCAATTTTTTAATTTTAGTATTATATATATTATATTGATTAAAAAGAAAAAATCATATATAATATATAAAAATTGAAAATGTTATAAAATTTAAAAAGGTACTTAAATTGCAAAAAAAAACCCTTGAATACCTTTTTATAATACATTTTAGAATTTTATAAAAATTATTTTAAACCTTTTTAATTTTTTAATTTATTTTTACATTTTTGTAATAATATTATTAATTTCAACTAATTTATTTTTAATTATTGTATTATTGTAAATTTTATTTTTTATAATTTATATGTTTTTTCTAGATAATATAATTTTTCTGAATTTTTATATATTTATTTCTATTTTTATATTTTTAATGTGTATATAAATTTATAAAAGAAAAAAGTTTACATAAAAATGCCACATGATGCTGTGTGATTGGCTATAAGAATTTTTTAAATATCTATCATAAAATAGACTAAAAATATAACGAAAACATATTTTAAATATCAAATTGAGAATTTAAATGTAACTTAAATATCAAGTTAGGGTAAAAATCTTTAAATACCATATAAAAAACAAGTATACTTCATGAATCAAGCAAAAGAAAAGCCATTCATTTCAATTCCTCTATATTTCCTTTTGGGAAATTCTTATTTATCAACTATGGCAATTCAAGAGCCAAAATACTCAAAAAAAAAAAAAACCGCCAAAAATACTTTATATTTATCATCAGTTTGGTTAGAGGAAACATTCCTTAGTTATTTATATGTTATTTCATTTCCTTACTGTTTTTCTGTTTTATTCTGATATTTCTTATGTTGGGTAATCATATTAGGTGTAATTAGTGCTGTATGATTAATTAGTGAATTTAAATTATAAAAGTGTTTGATATATTATTTAAAATTAATTATGGAATATATTTAGATTGTTTGATAAATATAGATTTTAAATTATAAAAATAAAATTCTACATTTTACTTAGACATTTTATCTTAATCTAAACAAAATTAAATTTTAAACATAAAGTTTTTATAAGATAATTTAATATTAAAATAAATAAAATAAGATAGAATTAATTAAAAATATTTGTCATTACGTGATAAGTAATTTTTATGTATTTATTATTTTTCATATTTTTTATAAAAAATTTATCAAATTATTTTTATTTTGGATTATCAAACATAATTAAACTATTGAAAATATTAATTTTAAATTTATTTAATTTTTCAATGATTTATCAAATATAAAACCTAAATTTAGATTAAAATCTAAAATCTCAAACAATATCAAATTCTTTACCCTGGATTCAACAAGCATTCGTACATAATCCTCAATTACTTTTCAATTCTTGATGATTATTGCATAGAATATTTGCATTCCAATTTCAGTGTTTGACTATCAATGCCCAAAAAATCTGAAGCTATATATAGTAGTATGTAAAAGGGCCGTGAAATGCATGAAAAGAAGCCAAAAAAAGTTGACTGTTGGCTTCATGAACCCCCCGGCCCCCATAATGAAAAATTACACTGTTAATCTCAATTATTAATAATAATTCCTCTACAATAATCTAAGTGCATTAGAAAAGGGAAACTGGAATTGAGTTGTGTTGTGTTGTATGTCACCACCAATTGAGAAACGCACGTTTACGTGATTTGAATTAAAAGTCGAAAATGAAAGCACTTTAATAATTTGATTAAATAAAATTAGAATGTTGATGGATTTACAACCAAAAAGCTTCAAATCATTAGCAAGAAAGTCAATAACTTTTGCTCTACTTTTGTCTTAATCTCAGTCTTAATCGTGTTTATCGAAAATTGGTGCAACTTCAGAATCCCTTGGAACAAAAAAGAAAAAAAAAAGTTGCAATTCCAAAGACAAAGTAGCTCCCACCAACAGCTTTATGTATTGTCCCTTTGAAGTGATATATTGTGTCATGTCTTCTTCTAATAATTCCTTTTTTTCCTTATAAAAAAAATCTCATTATTTGCCTATGATTAGACCACAGTACCAAGTAAGTTTGAAAAACTATGAAACCCAGCTGTTTGCAGTACAATAATTCAAGGCTTTCAAGAACATGGTTTTTATTTGGTCTTCCATGTTTGACAAAAAGGACCCATTGGGATAAAAAAGAAGGGCTGAGGCTATGGTGGTTTAGGCGCGGTGGTTTGTTAGGGAACAATGGGTTCAGAGTGGGTTCAAACCTCTCGTGTGCTATGGGCACTATTCCTACCTATATATTCGTATCGGATATACATCTTTATCCGTTAATCTTTTAGGTTAAGATTAACTTCTTTATAATCATCAACTCTTATCCATGAAAATTATTTAACCAAAAAGGGGAGGGTAGTTCATTGTTTGTTTACTAAGCCATCATCATTACAAACATTTTCGTTGTTTCGCAGCTTGGCATTAACCGTCAACTGGGCGTTGATAAAAAAACAATGATTTGATCCATGCAGGCAGCTCCCCTACAAATGGCAGATATATAATCATTTTATTTCTTTTCAACCTTCAACTTTATATATATATATATACACACCATGCATCACCTTGACTTCATCACACTATCCATTACCATTACCTGCAAATTGCATCTCTTTTAAACAAAGTATATCCTGTTACTGCTATATTAAGCTATATATATATATATATATAAATGGGAAACCATTAATATTGTATATTGAAATGCAAAGGTAGTTGTTACTTTCATGTTGCGATAGCAATAGTAAATAACATATCTATTATGATATGAAAAAGTGAAAAAGGGCAAGTTGCCAACTGATTTTAAATATTATTATAATATCATATTTGTCTTCATATTGGAACAATAATATCCTTGTCTGCAACCAGAGGTTGTGATTTTTATTTCTATTCTACTGCTCACTAGCTGTCATATATGATATTCATTTATTTGTTTCTGAATAAAACATCCCTTGAACTCTCACTCCTTTTTCCACTTTTCTAAACCTTTCAACCAGGGGGCAGCAACCTCTAATATAATATTCATTTCTTTTTAATAATCATTATAAGTTTTGATTATACATTATTTTTATTAGATAATATCTAGAATTATCTAAAATTCTTCTCTGACTTATAAATAAGAGGATAATACGTTTCAACACACTCAAACCCACATCCTTCTACATTAACAATAATACTCATATCAATTAAACAAACACTCAATCGATAATATAATATTCATTTTAGATAACTGTATATTTAAATATAATACATTGTTTTTTAAAAAATAAAATATTTTGGTATCAATTATCAAACCTATGATCTTCTTATATTTATTTTTTATACTTATTTATAATATTAAATAAGAATGACAACAGAGCAATAGCTTTTCCTCGACTCTAATCCCAACCTCAAACCATCATGCCCTTTCATCCCAAATTTTTAAATAATGTTTCAATATCGTTAATTTTGGCAAAATTAAACCAAATATATATTATAAAATAAATAAAATTTAAAACAAAGATATTTATAAAATTAAATATATATTATAATTTATTATAAATTTAATAAATTATAATTAAAAATTAAAAATATTTTTTGAAACCAGGAATTCATTGTTGATATATTGCATCATAAATTATTACATTAATCTAGTATGAAATTAAATACATATATCTATTCCTTTAAATGTATGCAAATTAAATTAAAAATTAAATTTTTATTTATATATTAAATTATAATTTTAGTCTTATGTATATAATTATACAAAAAAAATATTATATATTAAATTACACATTAAAACGAAATTGTTGATTATCTTTTTAGTTAGCATTAAAGAATGATTGATGTTTGAATTATGGTAAAATTGGGAGTGTTTAACGTAATTTCTTAGAAGCAACGAGGAAACTGGGATTAGGGGGGCAGACCACTAGATTACGTTAAGTCGGTGACAATAAATGGAGGGTTTCATAAACAAATGAAATAAAAAGAAATTTTCCCAACACAAAAGACAAAGAAAAAACAAAAATGAAATATTTTGTAGGTAAAAAATTGGGGCATGATCCACTTTAATAAGATTTAATGAGTAGAAAAACTTATAATGTTGCTACTTTATTTTGAAACAAAAAAGGGTCCCCCACTTTTCTTCTTTTCCAAATTCCAAACTCCGACAGCTCCTTTTTTATACTCTTCTTGTCGTCAATATCAACATTTATATACATTTTCCTTCTTTTCTAAGGTATATTTATTATAAATAGACTACATCCATAATACAAATTGATATTAAATATGGAAAAGAAGAATAAAAAGAAGTTGTCACATTACATATATAATAATAATTACTTGTTATTATTTATTATCATAAAAGATTAATCTAGTTTAACTGTGATCTAATTTAGTTAAAGTTTATTAGATTTTAATTATTAAATATAAGTTAAATATGTGTAAATACTCTACTAACTAATTTCTAATTAATTATAGACTAATTAAAATTAGGGTTAATGCTTAAAAGTACAAATTGAAATTAAATCAGTACAAAGTACAATAAATTAAGAATCCAAAAGAATTTGAATAAAATTCTAGCTTAATGACAAATTTGACCACTAATGTTTACATGTTTTGTCAAAATGGCCCTAATTGTATTTTTGAGCTTTTTTTTGGCCATCAACCTTTATTTTATTTTTTCAATTTGTTCTTTTAATGATTTAATGAAAGTAGCGTTAAAAAGTTAACGGGATGACGTCAATTTCATATGTGGAATATTTTCATGAGATGTGATTTATTACTTAGATAACCCAATAAAATAATTACATGTGAAAATAATAAAATAAATAAATAATTCATGAACTTAAAAAACTTTTAATTTAAAGAAAATAAACGTAATTATCTAAAAAAGTTTCAAAATGATTGTACACATTCAATATTTTCGATTTGATTTATTAAATATATTTTGAAACCTTTCAGTAAAAAAGCGTGTGCATTCATTTTAAAATATTTTTTAGATAATTACATTTATTTTCATTAAATTAAGAGTTATTTTTAATTTCATGTATGATTTATTTATTTTATTATATTCACATGTAACTATTTATTTTTTAATTTCATGTATGATTTATTTATTTTATTATTTTCACATGTAACTATTTTATTGGGTTACTAAAATAGTAAATTACATCTTATTAAAAATATTCTACATCATCCTCATTAATTTTTTAACGGTAATTTCATCAAATCTGTTAGAAAAAGCGGTTTGAAAAAAATACAAAAATTAATAGCCAAAAAATACAATTAGAACCATTTTAACAAAATATATAAACATTAATGACTAAATTTGTCATTAAGCCTAAAATTCTTGCAATTAAGTATGATAGGAAAGACCTAAGCTAAGCTTTTGAACCCTAACTGACCAAATCCAATTTGTTTCATTGTTTAAAAATAAATAAAAATATATATAAAATTACAATTAAATTTAAATAAATTATTTAAATTATTTTTTGAACAATATTTGAGATAACCAAAGAAGGGATCATAATAAATAGAAACCATGTTGGGCTGCCTAATATATTTTTAGCTTTCCCTTGTACAAATTGTGGGCTTCTTTTAAGATGCTGGATTTCCTTGTTGGGCCTGAAAGGTAACCTATGCATGAATACTTTTTGTCCCAGAGAATTCTAACCTTAAAACCTCTCTAAAACCCCCTGAAAATGGACTCTTCTACATACAATAAAAAAAAATGTGGTTTTCAACCAAAACTATGCCTTCCTACGAAGCAATTCTGTCAGCAACCGCCTCTCTCACCGCTTCCGTCATTCTTTTACGAACCATCGCCAATGATTTCATCCCCGAATCCATCAAAGATCGTCTATTTTTACACCTTCACAAGATTTCGTCCTCTTTATCTTCTCAGCTCACGGTCGTCATCGAAGAATCCGACGGTCTCACGGTCAATCAAGTCTTCCACGCCGCAAATGTTTACTTGGGCGAAAAGCTGTCGTCGTCCACGCCGAGGATCAAAGTTAAAAAGCCCGAAAAAGAGAAGGGTTTGCAAGTGACTACCGACAAGAATCAAGAAATGGTGGATGTATTCAAAGGTATGAAGTTGAAGTGGGTGTTGCTGTCTACTTCGAGGAACCATGTGTTAAAGAAAAACAACAAAAATGGGGTTTTAAAGGAGGAAATACGGTACTTCGAGCTTAGTTTTCATAAGAAGAACAGGGAGATGGTGTTGGGTTCTTACTTGCCTTACCTTCTTCAAAAAGCAAAAGAGATTAAAGAAAAGAACAAGACATTGAAGCTTCACACGGTTGATTACAATGGCACTGATTATTGGGGTTCCATCAATCTTGATCATCCAGCAAGTTTTGATACAATGGCAATGGATCCAGCAGTGAAGACTGCACTGATTGAAGATCTTGATAGGTTTTCAAGGAGAAGAGAGTTTTACAGGAGAGTAGGGAAGGCTTGGAAACGTGGGTATTTGTTATATGGACAACCTGGTACAGGGAAGTCAAGTTTGGTTGCTGCCATGGCTAATTATCTTAAGTTTGATGTTTACGATTTGGATTTGAAAGAAATTCAATGCAATTCGGATTTGAGGAGGTTATTAATTGGTACTGGTAATGGATCTATAATTGTCATTGAAGACATTGATACTTCACTAGATTCTGCTGAAGATGACAAGGTATGCATCAATAATGAAATATCCCTTAAAATCTATTGGCTTATTTGACCATTGCCTTTACTGCAGGTTACATTATCTGGTCTACTGAACTTCATTGATGGACTGTGGTCAAGTTGTGGGGATGAAAGGATAATAGTGTTTACAACCAATCACAAGGACCGTCTTGATCCAGTGCTGCTAAGACCAGGACGCATGGATATGCACCTCCATATGTCTTACTGCACATTTAGTGGTTTCAAAACCCTGGCTTCTAATTACCTGCGAATTCAAGATCATCAACTTTTTGATGAAATCAAAGGGTGGTTAGATAAGGTTCAGGCAACACCAGCTGCGGTTGCAGGAGAGTTGATGAAATGTGAAGATCCTGATGTTGCTCTTCGAGGACTTATCAAATGGTTTCATAACAGGGCTAACACTGAGATGCAGGATCGTAGTTTGAATATTAAATAGTGTTTAGGACCTGATTTTGTAATAGCTGTTACTGCCATTCTTTTTGCTGCAGATAGAAAAAAAACAAATAACCTGTTCAAGCTGAATATCAATAATAATAAAAACATCACGATTATGTTATGTGCAAACTGAATTGCACCGTCCTTTGCTGTTGTAATGTCTTGGTCTTGAGTTGATTTGAGAATGGATGACTTGTTGTTTTCTACAGATGCCCGATTGCAGTCGCTTAGTACAGTCAGGGAAGCAATAAGAGCAAGATTCAGACATAAATAACTTCAATAAGGCATGAAATCTAAAGCTTGTTACTTCACAGTTACGCAACCTTGTGGTTTTTCCTTGAAAAAAAAAGTCTCTAGAACTAGCCAAGAATGAACGCTGGTGAAATGCATACAGATTTATAGCTAAAATGGGTTCTCAATCTGGTCGATTATGCTCTGTAATCCAGATTTATAGCTCGGATAAAGAAGCTGCACAGCTAATTCATTCTTCATATGCGCATTAGAAACTCGTTTCTCACCTTTTAAAGTTGTTTTCTGAACAAATGGTTCAGCTCTCTCATGAGAAGTGATTTCCTTGACCAGAGAAGGCCACTTTTTCTCAACCAAGTCCAATGCATAAGCAAATACCTCTTTCCGAGATGCCGGATCATCATCTACAATATTGTAAATTCTCCTGAAAAAAGTTACATTATAATGACTGGTTCGATATCTAGATGCCATAGACAATATATTTAGAAGGTATTAGAAGTTCCAAGAATCATGAATTCGATTCTGCATGATGGAGGTTGTCGAATTACAAACTGATATTTTGATGCCAAATCTCTTCTTGAAAGTAGATTGTAGTATGATATTCTGAATTCTTAATCAAATGGACTTCAATTGATACATAATCAGTAAAAATTCACTAGCGAACCTAATTGCAGCTGATAATTAAAGCATACCTGGAGAGTTCGATGCGAATGCTGGCCTTGAGTGCTTGACAAATGTCTGCTACGTGAACTCTGGACGTGAATTGTTTAGCAACTCTCCGTTTCTGGGATTCTGATAAAGGTACCTGCTTAATTATTGTGTCAACGGCACTGCAAAGGAAAGAAGCAGTTCTCACTCATAAGCCTCCTGAAAGTTTGTGCAGAACTTGAAGTGCACAACAATAAGCTAAAATGAACATTTATGACACGAAAAGTTCAATTTAAATTCATTAATGATTAATAATGACATTAACCAGTATTAGAGTAACTCAAACACGGTTGGTGTGGATCACGGGTATATTTAATTTTTTCCAATTTTTCCATGTATGCAAATAATTTTTGGAATTTCTTAACCCCATGCATTTGACCTGTATATGCCAGATATGGGTGCTGGACATGGATACTTTAAGGAAAATGAAGAATCAAAACAAAATAGAACAAATCTGCTGATAACTTCTTTTTTGAAAAATGATCTGCTAATAGCATTAACATACAAAGGTGGAGCTAATTTACATAGCTAATCATACATGAACTATAAAGGCCAAAATTTACCTAATATCACTATCTTCATAAAATAAACTCGTGCTAACATGTGAGTTCCTTACTAACTAGTAATTCTAAGCATCAAACTACTGGTTATTAAAACTATCAAACCTTCTACCAGGGCCATAGATACCTCCAAGTCGGAATACGTGTGCCTTGATCCCAACATCATGCGCTAGATTCAACCATCCTTGCTCAGCAACTAACCTCAATTTAGCCATCTCATTTGTAGGGCTTGCAAGGAAACTGCAGTTATATAATGCAGGAAATTAGTACTCCCGATGGGGAGTCATTTATAAAACACTAGTCTATGTGGGTATGGTCTTGGTCTTACTCCTCGTCCACGCATGCACCACCACAATCCCCATATACACCTGTTAAGATCACAGTGGATTTCCATGCCAGATAAGTTTTGCTAAACATAATGAGGTTGTTAGGCATGAGGTATCAAATTGTACTATTACTTTTAAGGAGTAAATGATGCAAGGTTTTCTCCTTTACAAGGAAGACAAACTTCTAAAATACACAACGAAGCTCTCCAACAGATACCATAGTCCCCACTATTGATGAGTAAAGCCGCAGGACAGTGTGAACATGACAATGGCTAGATTGTTTTTCAAGTTTTAAAGCAGAACATTAAGCTGATATAGATCACTTGCAGATATTCAAGCATTAATGCATGCTATGTTCAATAAAACAGATATGAATATGATGAAAGGTATACTTGTAGAGGACAAATAACAGAGCCACTGAAGATTGCCATCTATCATTGTACTTCTTAGAAGTTCTCCATGTTGAAGCATCTAAAAATCAGCAAATGAAAAAAATATGCCAAATTAAAAACCTCAAAAAAATGAGCATGTTGGCCAAAACGGATCAAATGCAGTAGGTACCAAAACTTTCTCAGCATACCGGATCACCAATACCCATAATAGGAGGAACTGAGACAAGAAGATGTGTATAGGATTTCAATGTATTCATGGTACCCATCCTATAGAACAAAAAACATGAAGCAAAAATCATTACAAAAAAGAAATTATGACAAAAGCAAATAAAATGAAGCAAGATGCAACATATAGATATAATTGCAAATGAAATTAAATAAAAACTAAAACTTACTCTGGCTGATTTGCATCAAAAAGTAGAACATCGAGTCCTCTTTCCTGAAGTTCATTTCTCTTCTTCATGCTTGTGCAAGTCCCAGAGACAATCCTACATATAAAAGCATAGAAATGAACCAACGATGAATGAATTCTTTAAAATTTTAATAAATTACAGATAGTGGATAGTTAGGAAATCTTACCAGCCTTCATTCCGGAGCTCCTCAGCAAAGAATTGTCCGACAAAACCCATGCCAAGAATAAACATCCGATTCTGAGAATCTTGGCCCGTCTTCTCCGTTTGGTAACAGCTAACCCCATTCGCATAAGTTAAAAACCTTGGGGTTCTAGCTGATTTTCGTAAACGATAGTTAAATTGAAGGGGAATGCCTGAGAAAAAATGTCCTGATAATTGACAAATTTCCATCTCCTGAAAGTATGGCTTTTGAAACGTTATTGTCACTTTCCTTAGAGTTTTGGATCAACAATAAAGATTTAATCACTCAAATACAAGCTAAAGAGATTTAATCACTCAAATACAAGCTAAAGTGATCGAGTGTATGATATCCTTCTCCTTTCTGCCCATTTTTCTGGTGTTGGTTTTCGTTTTTTGAATAGGGGTGCAGATGCCGCTGCTGATTGGGTAGCTGGTAAGACCCGTTTAAGGACTTGTCCCCTTGATTAGGCGATTTCGCCCTCTGCTGCTCTTTTGAGCTTGTTGTGAGGATTGTTTCCTGTTTCTGGTTGTTTTAATGAAAAAAAAAATACAAGCTAAAGCGGCTTAGCAAGGATTAGGAGAGACAAGAGGCTTTAGATTACCCAGATACACGACTATGGCAATCAAAGTCGGAAGAATATTAGTTGCTTTAGGACACCTCTGGTTAATTGGATTAGCCACATTTACTGGGCTCAACACCTTGAACATGACCGTGAGGGTAAAAACTCTATTCCAATCTATATATCTTTCTCAATTTAATTGATTTATTTTAAAAATTAGAATAATTTAATCCTTCTTAATTTTAAAAGTAAGATTAATTAATAGTTACAATAATATCTTCTTTTAATTGTACATATTTTATCATTGTAGTCTTAATTTTAAGAAATTCAATAAATTCAACCTTAAACCCTCAACTTAAAGGTTGAGAGATAAATTTATTAAAATTAAACTAATTTTACAGAGTGTATAAGTTTCAAAGGTTAAAATTATTATTATACCAATCAAAATAATATACAATTAAAGAAGACATTGCTCCAATAGTTAATTGTTCGATCAATTTACTTATTTTCACCTCCAAAACCTTAAGGATGATATTTCTTTCATTAAAATATACCATAGATACCCATATTTTTTCGAATTTGTAATTTAATTTTTACATTTTTTAATATTCAAGCCCAATTATTAACATTGTTATATTGTAACAATATAACTAAACAGTTACATTATACTGAAATTATGAGCTTAAATTTTAAAAGTAAAATTAAATTCTTAAAAGTAAAAATATAAAAGTTAAATTCTTAATTTATAATTAATACATGAACTTGGGGTTTCTTGATGAAATTATCATCAATTACAGCCGTGCAAACACCCAGAACGGTACAACCAAGATTTGATTTTAGTGGAAACTACCCCAGGTTTCATGTTAACTGGAATTATTATTTATGGAAAGAAAATATCCCAAGCCATCAAAGTTAAACTTCATGAACTCCAAATTGACAATCAATGGTGGTTGAACATTTGAAATGAAATAGAAATATAACAACCTGAGCTAATGCTAAAAATCATTCAATAATCCAGATTCAAATATTTCAATTCGGTATAACATGCAGAGGCCCCTTCATACAATGGTCTCAACAACATTGTGTGCAACCCTTTTGGTATGAAAAGCTATGTAAAAATTTTAAATGCATAGTTGACTTCTCTAACGTGTTGATAAACGAACTGAGTGCTCGACTTGAGGAAATTAGCGATAGCTTCGGGAAGAACAGAAAAGCTCTATTCTTTCCCAAAATCGGCACTGTAGTGTGCACTGGATTCCAATTTCTTGGCTTCATTCAATTTTCTCACTGCCTGCAATTTCATCAGACAGAGATAGAAGTGAGCACATCATCCCCTGTTGTCCGAACTTCAGTTTTTTTCCCAATTGTTATACCAAAAAAAAAGAGAAGTCTTTCGGGTTTCAAGGTTATACCTTCATGAAATCTTCGTGGATGACATAATCACGTTCTGCGCGAATTGCTGACATTCCAGCTTCCGTGCAAACATTTCGTAGATCAGCACCATTAAAGCCCTAAAGCAATGGTGATAAAGATTATATTTAGCAATGTAGATTACCGGCATGAAATAGAAACAATCCGTTGACTTACCTCAGCAAGTTTAACAACAGCCTCGTAGTCAATTTCACCATGCTTGGCTATGCCAGCAGCATGAATCTTGAGGATTTCCATTCTTGACTGCTCATTTGGCAATGGGATCTCTATCTTTCTGTCCAGCCGTCCAGGACGAAGCAGTGCAGGGTCAAGAACATCAGGGCGGTTTGTAGCCATGATCATTTTAACCTACATGAAGCAATTTAAGCTTTTAATGATTTCCCCACATTTCAGAGAATGTAAAAGCAAACTTGTGTAGTAGGGCAGCAATTAAGGATTGCATTGAGAGAAATTTGAGTTCCAGAGGAAAAACCATATATTAAAAGGTGCATATGATTAAAGCAACCAGCCATTCAGTTCATATATGTCAAAGGTAAGCTTCTTCTCCAAGGACACCAAGGAGATGTTATGACTCTATATTTCAAAGCAGTAATCGCCGGCATTTTGAAGCTTACTATCGATAAACAAACTACCAGAATACCCCACCTCATCCACTTCGTTTGGAAATAAAAAAAAAAAAGTATAAACTACTAAATTAAGTCATGAAGAGATGTAGTTGAAGTTCAAGAATATTTGCTTTAAATCACAATCATGAACTAGCTCAGATCAAAATAATGTACCTTCCCAAGCTGATCAAATCCATCAAGCTGATTAAGTAACTCCATTAGTGTTCTCTGTATTTCACGGTCAGCACTTGTTCCCTCACTGAAACGGCGTCCACCAATAGCATCAATCTCATCCATAAAGATAATGCAAGGCTGAATAAAAAGAAATGAACATAAGAGCAATATTAAGGGGTATATAGAACAGAAGAAACATTCATAACACCAGGCTCTCACTTGGTGATCACGTGCATATCCAAACATTTCTCTTATCAGTCTTGCACTTTCTCCTATGTATTTGTCAATTATTGCACTTGAAACAACCTGAATTCAGATGACGAGAAGGTAAATCACATTTATTCAATGACAGGTTAACAAGCCAGAGAAAACCACAAAGGTAATAGATACAGTACAAAAAGAAGACAGACCTTTAAGAAGTTGGCATCAATATTACTTGCTATTGCTCTGGCTAACAATGTCTTGCCAGTACCAGGAGGCCCATAAAGGAGGACACCCTGCAATGAAGACGAAATATTTTAGATGATTCTCAACCAAACATCACTCTGCTACAGATTGCTTCACCCATCAAGATAAACACAAGTACACCCTTTAAAACTCTATAATTAGAAGAGAGGGAGACAGGAAGCAATAATCACCTTGGGAGGTTTAATCCCTACTCTAAGGAAAAGCTCAGGATTCATGAGAGGGAGCTCAATAGATTCCCTCAGCTCTCGAATTTGATCAGATAAACCACCAACAGCAGAGTAGCTAACATTACCAGGATCCTCGTGCAACATGTTGTAAACGACTGGATCAACCTGTCATCCAAAATGTATCACGATATCAGACATCTGCAAAGAAAACTTACTTTTATATCGTAAATATGGCTGAACTAATTTGAATGCTAATTACTTCACGAGGTAGGGCCCGCATGATAGTAAGTGTTGTCATGTCAAGAACCACTCTAGTTCCTGAAGTCAGTTTCTCCTTATCAACTTTACTGCGGCAACCAACAACATAACGAGGGCCACTGCTTGCTTTAACAATTACTGCAAACTCATACAAACATCCAATTTTATGGTTATCATTTATCAATTCTCACTAAAAGTGAATCAACATTTGCCTAATATCCAAACACAACTACTCAGACTCAAGCTATGCAGTTTTACCTAAAAGAACACAGAACCCAAGTCAATAAGATTGTAATGTAAGTTCAGAAGATGCTTAGCCACTTGAACTAACGTAGAAACATCAACATTAGAAAAAGAAAAACAGTGGGGGCAAAAGTATAGTTACAGGCTTACAGCGTTCATTATCAAGAGGCCTGAGAACTTCCCCAATGATCTGCCCAACACTCTGAAGAGACTTCAAATCATCTTCTGTTTTGTTGAACTCCTTCTTAGCAGCTCTCAGATTCTCCCTACCTGAACATTCATGAGTATAACTGATATGAAAAAACCATCTAACAAATACATAAGGCTAATCAGAGAGGTAAAGATTCGGTATTCAAATTAATAGCTACAAAAATTGTTCCTTGTTTTATTTTTCTCTTGTATTTTGTCAAAGGCCCCAAGAATTTAATTTCATCATCAGCAAAGGCCAAAAATAAAAGTCAATTTGCAGCCCAACCAGAGAAGAAATCGCAAAGGATAATTTCAATTGAAAACAAAGTGATTGTCTATTGTGGCAATCAAAGCTTAAATCTTTTCTCGCCAATTTTACCACTTCAAGCTATCTCTACAAAGAACAGGAAAAGATTTCAAAACAACATATTTGCAAATCGCTTTAAGCACAAACATTCAGCTGATAGAACCCATAGACGAACCAAAACGGCAAAGCAAAACCCTAATTCCTAAATGAGTAAACACCAAAACTATAATTCAAATTAAAATAAAACGCATATAAGAAAGGGTCCTAAAATAGGGTTAGATGAGGGAGGTTATGAGATAAGATTGGAAGAAACCTGCTCGAACCCTGGATTCGTATTCTTTGTGTTGAAGGAGTTTCTTCCGGTACTCCGCAACCGCATTCCGGCGCCGCACGGCGTCTTCTCCGTCGCTCATTGACAAAATCTCTCACCAGATATCGAAATCGTTGGAGAAAATGCTTTGTTTTTGGGCCTTTCTGAGACTTCAGGACGTGGGAGTTGGGACTATTGATTGTAAATAAATAAATAAAAGTGTTTCACTAAAAAGAGGAAAAGGATAGATTTTTTTGGGTTAATATAAAACTTGGAGCCTGATTGTGGGTTTCAATGGTGAATTTGTTAGCTAGATTTTTTTATGTAAAATTTAAATATTAAATTGAATATTGAAGCTCTACATAGGTATTTAGCTAGAATAAAAAATAATGTAATTATCAAATTAAAAAAATTAAAATATTAAAATGAGTGTTGAAGCCAAATTTAAATATTAAATTAAATATTGAAATAAAATTTATACACTAAATAATATATTACCCCCATTATATAAATATTTTTACTTTTGAACCAAAACGGCAAAACCTTAATTGATGATTCATTGTTTAACGACAAGATTAAAATAAAATAAAAATTCACCGATAAATATTTGGTGCAATAAGATGCAGTGCATTTGAAGAAAAATTCAGATTAGAGTCTTTAAAAAAAACTTTGTAATTAAATTCTATGAAACAAAGATATATAAAATGAATTTTTTATAATTAAAAAAGGTAATTATTAATTTAATAAGTACACTTTTTATATAATTACTTTATATTGTAAAAACGCGGACTTTTTAGCTAGCATTACATAATTACATATATATAAGTAGAATAGAACGCAAAACTTCTATTAACATAAACTTGGATTCCAACCTTCAGCAACCTTGCTATCTTCATTCTTTTCTTTTTCCTTTTTTTTTTTTTAGAAAAAACTGAAGTTCATTAATGAGAAAAAGTATTAAGACAACAAGCGAATAAGTTAAAACACGAACCAACAGACTCATCCCATACACTCGAACTTATCATCCCTACTCCCTAACCACACTATCTTCAATTACAGACAAATCATTCTTATTAAAAGAAACGATATGAAAGCTATTACATTCCATGTGGTTTGCATATGACAAAGGTGCTCGAGTTAAAGAACGAGTCACCTTGTCGGCACACCGACAAGTCCAACAGAAAGATAAGTGTTGAAATTGATTTTTCATTAGTAAACAATTATGTAACAACACACCTAATTCAGAAAAATCAAATGATGGGTGTGACAAAGCCAAAATTACAATTAGATAATCTGACTCAACTATAACATTATCGAATGCTAAAGATTTTAACCATGACAAGACCTCCTTAATAGTAAAAGCTTTGACAATGGAAGGACTAGCAAAAGCATAAATAAGCACCTAAAAAACTTTTAAGCATACAGTCTGTAGAGTCCCAAACTACAACCGCATACCTTATAGCCAGCTCTTACTCGAAACATGCTGAATCTACATTACATTTTAGCAAGCAACCTTCCAGAGGTGCCCAACCAGCCCTTCCCCAACCACGAGTCATTTTGTCCCAGTCACCACTCACATCAGCCGTAGCAAACACCCTTATCGACTGTTGCCAACAGGTCCGAAAAGCATCAACAATCCAAACGACTGATGTTGCAACCACATCATCCTTTTTCCAAACAAAATAATTGTGATTAGACCATGCCAAATGACATAGCACCAATACCGCTATATATGCTCAGGAGTTGCCGAGTCAAGAAGCTTACAAAATATGTTAGTCATTGTTGATTGAACGAATGAAAAACCAATAGCAATCCAAATAACTTGCGCATACGAACAAAGCAACAAAACGTGATTCTTACCCTCAACCTTACCACATCAGCTACATAAGGGAGATAATAGAATACCCTTCTCATTTGAACGAACCTATATAAGTAAAAAATGCCTCAAAAAATGCCAAACAAAGTCTTTAACCTTTAATGAAATTTTACATCGCCATAGCTTTGCCTAAATCGTGTTCTCATCCAACAATGACCAATCCAAACACATATTAAGAATAACATGGTATGCCGATCTCACACTATATCTTCCATATGAATTAAAATGCCATATCTGTAACACCCCTAACCCGTATCAGTCGCCGGAATAGGGTTACGAGGCATTATCGATCAACCACAACATAAACTATACATTTGTGCAATCATCATTAAAGTCTATTCATCTCAATCAATTTGTCCCTTATAAGATCCTCCGAGACCTTAAAACATGCTTAGAAGTGGTTCGGGACTAAACCGAAAACATTCACAAACTTTGAAAAACTTATAAAATTTTCAAACTTTTAAAGGTTACACGCCCGTGTGAACAGGTCGTGTGCCTCACACGGTTACCAGACACGCCCGTGTCACAGACCGTGTGAAAATAGGACATACATACTGACTTGTACCACATGGCCGAGGACACACCTGTGTGCCAGACCGTGTGAAAACTAAGAGGGGTTATTGACTTGGCCACACGGTTGATCACACGCTCGTGTGTCAAATCCGTGTACCACACACGGCCAGTAGACAAGCCTGTGTGTCTAGGCCGTGCCAAACCTGTAGGGTATATTGACTTTAATTTGAAGGGTACCCCAGGGGACACACGGTCGTTTAGCATGACCATGTGTCACACACGGCTGAGACACACGCCCGTGTCTCTATCCGTGTGGACAAAAATAGGCTATTTGCAAAGCCAATTTGCCACCCTATTCTCATGCACACTTAGCCATCAAAATGGTATCATTTCAATATATTAATAGACAACCAAAACATATAATTTCATACACAAATCATGCCAACTATCCACAATCATTACAATTACTCAATTTCATATTCAAAACATACCAAATCATTGTACCAAAATCATCAAACTCAAATAACTTCTAAATGCATTATAATACATTTCCATCAACTAGATCATGCTTCTCAAATATATCAATTCATCATCCTCAAATCATACCAAAATATACCAACTTCCAAGCAATAATATATCAACTAATAACTAACCAAAAGAGCATGCATACAACCATTTAAAACAAGCCAACACTTAGGCCATTATAAACATCACATATATCATTTATTCAACATATGATTCAAGCCAACTTAAATGGCCATATTCCAACATTTACAAGCCAAATCTCATGGCTATAATCACAACTCAAAACATAACAAGATGACACTAGCCTATACATGCCATATACCATATATACAAAGCTCCAAAAGTACCAAAAAGTAGTCGATAATGTGATGATGGTTCCCGATGATACTAGATGTCCGAGCTAGCTTCGATAATCTATAAAACATGGAAAGAACTGTAGCACCCCAAACCCGGCTCAGACGTTATGACCGGATCCGACATGCCACATCGAAGCGTTCAAAACATTTTATATTGTTGGTCCAGAAAAACTTACTTAGTGTTTTAAAAGATAATTTCATTATAGGTTAAAGTGAATGGAAGCTGTGCACCAGGTAGGAAATCGAAAAAGAGGTGGTGAGTCCATCAGACTGCTTAAGTATCAAGCTCCCTTCGGATCCAATCCTAGACATGCATACCACCATTGCCACACCTTAACATCATGGATATTTCTAGGAAACCGATTTGATTAAGTCATTTTTAGGAAAAGTGATTAATTTTGGAAAATACTTTCATTGCGGAAGCTTTGCTTGTTGTCGTGTTATTTTGAAATCAACTGTTGTTTTTGAATTTCAACAGTTAAAATAAGTAATACCTATCTTAGTAATACATATTAAAACCATTAAAAATAATTAAGCGACCTTATTACATTTAAAAACCCAAAACTTCAAACGTAAATAAAAGGATGTCCAGTTCACCGAAGAAAATCAAACTTTGAGCAGGTGGCCACTCGAATTCCTCACGACTCCAAGCCCACTATGGTTGGGAATTTCTGCGTGGATGAAAATAAAAGAGGTGAGTTTGGGGAGACTCGATGTGTAAGGAAAACCCATTCAAAGCCCAAGTCACTCAAGCCTATTAGGCCTAAGCCCATTCAGTAACAGTGGTCTGGGCGAGCCCTTTTCAGATTACAATAAAGCTGGGCCTTAGCCCCTTATTCAGATAATGTATGGCCCATAGGCCTATTTCAAAATACATGCAACATCGGTAAACATATGCAAGCCCATTTGGGAGACTACTCAACCCACCAACCACTACACTCCACCGTACCACCATACACTCCATGTGGGAATAGCTCAACCCACCCAAACACTCCACGATTGCGGCCTTCTTTGCTCGGTTATCGATAAATTGAGGCAAAGCCTCCAATACGTGGACAAGCCACTTTCGGTACTTCCTCGTCAATATCCCAATCCCATGCATCGATAATAACAACATGGCATGCGATAAATAACAACAATCAAACATGCATTTAGGTCAATTTAACCCAGGGGTATTTGGTAATTTATCTTCTAGGGTAAAGCGTAAATTTTCCACTTTTAAAGGTATTTCAGTAATTTATCTATTTTAGGGTTTTTCATGCATATTCTTACTTTTCACGTACTAATGTAATCACGTCTGGGGTTCTTCTTGAATTGGGCAGTTGGCCCATCATTCTAATTTTGGCCCATTAAGCCCAAAAATATCGAGGCACGTAAATCATGCACTTTGCGGTCCAAACATTGCAGCTTACCAAAAACATTAATCGATTTACCTCACGAGCATTCGACACTCGCAAATCTACAAAATACCGATTTTTGACATTTGACTTTTCGACTTTTCCGATCTAGACTAAGAAAGAGGGTGCTAGTTACACACCTGTTTGCGATGATATGCTGACGAGATCCACACACGAACCGCCTACAACGGGTTCTATCTTAAGCTTGGGCCTTCTAGAGGCCCACTAACATAATTAAACCTATGCCAATATTCATAGAATTCCCGAAAATTGGGGCGTTACAACTCTACCCCCTTAAAGAAATTTTGTCCTCGAAATTTACCTGATCCAACTAGTTGAGGGTATTGTTGACGCATATGCTCTTCTAATTCCCAAGTAGCTTCTTTCCTTCCATGATTACGCCAAAGTACTTTCACTAACGGGACAGATTTCCTTTTGAGAACCTTAACATCTCAAGCCAATATTTGCACAAGCTCCTCCTCAAAGGTCAAATCAGTCTGAACTTCAATTTCTGCAACTGGCAGGACATGAGCAGGGTCAGCATGATAACGCCTTAACATGGAGACGTGAAAAACATCGTGAATCTGTTTAACTCGGAGGCAATTCAAGCGATAAGCCCTTGGGCCTACTCGCTTCAAAACCCGATAAGGCCCAATAAACCGCGGACTCAACTTGCCCTTCTTACCGAACCTTAATATCTTCTTCCAAGGAGAAACCTTTAAGAAGACCATATCACCTACTGAGTACTCAATCTCCTTACGCTTCAAATCTGCATACGACTTTTGCCTATCAGATGCTTCTTTTAATCGGTCCCTAATTATTCTAACCTTATCCTCAGTATCAGCTACCAACTCTGGTCCAAGAACTTGTCGCTCTCCTAGTTCAGTCCAACAACTAGGTGTACGACA
Organism: Gossypium arboreum; assembly: GCF_025698485.1. Classification (NCBI taxonomy): domain Eukaryota; kingdom Viridiplantae; phylum Streptophyta; class Magnoliopsida; order Malvales; family Malvaceae; genus Gossypium; species Gossypium arboreum. The sequence goes on along the minus strand of NC_069074.1, from coordinate 24,988,151 downwards.
CGTTCGTCCATATAGTGCTTCATATGGTGCCATTCGAATACTCGCCTGGTAACTGTTATTGTACGCAAATTCTGCCAACGGTAAGTAATCCTCCCAACTACCTCGAAAGTCAATCACGCATCCTCTCAACATGTCCTCCAGAATCTGAACAACCCTTTCTAATTGACCATCAGTCTGGGGATGGAAAGCCGTACTAAAATTCAATCGCGTCCCTAACGTCTAATGCAACTTTTGCCAAAACCGAGATGTAAATCTGGGATCCCGATTAGAAATAATTGAAACTAGGACTCTATGAAGTCACACAATCTCTGCCACATACAACTTGGCTAACTTTTAAAGTGAAAAGTCAGTATGAACAGGTATGAAATGGGCCAATTTGGTCAACCTATCCACAATCACCGACACCGAGTCTTTATTTGATAGTGTCAAAGGCAACCCACTCACAAAGTCCATGGTTACCCTCTCCCACTTCCAAAGTGGTATCTTCACCGGCTGTAACAGCCCAGAAGGTAATTGATACTCAGCTTTCACTTGTTGGCATGTCGGACATTTTCCTACAAACTCAGTTACTTCTCGCTAAGTTCGAGCCACCAAGACAATTCTCGCAAGTCGTGATACAACTTATTCCCTCCAGGATGCATGGCACATAGTCCTCCATGAGCTTCCTTCAATATTGTCTGCCTCAAATCAGAGTCCTTCAGAACACAAATTCTTCCTCGGAAACACAGAACTCCTTCGCCATTTAACCCAAACTTAGAAGTTTCCCCTTCCTTAACTTGTTGGAAACGAGCGACCAAAGACTCATTGTTCAACTGCTTTTCCTTAATCTGATCCATCCAGGTTGGCCTCACTTGCAACTCAGCCAACAGACTTCTTTCATCATACAGACTCAGACGAGCAAACATTGCTCTCAGATCAGATATAGTTCTACAACTTAGAGCATCGGCTACCACATTAGCCTTGCCTGGTGATACTCGATCGTATAGTCATAATCCTTAAGCAACTCAATCCATCTCCTTTGCCTAAGGTTCAGCTCCTTCTGAGTCATAAAATACTTAAGACCCTTGTGGTCTGTGTATATAATACACCTTTCCCCTTACAAGTAATGTCTCCAAATCTTAAGTGCAAATATCACTGCCGCCAACTCCAAATCATGAGTAAGATAGTTCCCTTCATGAGGTTTAAGCTATCGTGATGCATATGCAACCACCTTACCCTCATGCATTAACACACAGCCCAAACCCACGTGTGATGTGTCACTGTACACGCTAAAATCCTTCCCAGACTCTGGCTGAATCAACTCAGGTGCTTCAGTCAGAACTTTCTTCAACTTCTCAAAAGCTTCCTGCTGCTTCTTAGTCCATACAAACGGTACTCCTTTCCTTATGAGTTTTGTCAAAGGTTCTGCCATCACAGAAAAACCTTCTACAAACCTTCTGTAGTATCCTGTCAGTCCTAGGAAACTCCGTATTTTCGATACTGACCTAGGCGGCTTCCATTCCAAAATCGCTTCAATTTTTCGAGGGTCCACCTTAATCTCCTCAGCAGAGACCACATGTCCTAAGAAGGTTACCTCCTCAACCAAAATTCACACTTCTTGAACTTCGCAAAGAGTTCCTTCTCCTTAATACTTACAAGACTATACGGAGATGCTCATCATGTTTCGTTTCGGTTTTAGAATATACCGGATATTGTCAATAAAGACGACTACGAACCGATCTAAAATGGTTGGAACACACGATTCATCGATCCATAAACGCCGTAGGAGCATTTCGATCAAATGGCATAACCGAAACTCGTAATGACCATACCGAGTCACGAATGTCGTCTTTTGGATATCTGTCTCCTTGACCCTTAACTGATGATATCCAGATCGAAGGTCGATCTTGGAAAATACAGAAGCTCCTTTAAGCTGGTCAAATAGATCGTCAATCCTTGACAGTGGATACTTATTCTTAATCGTCAGTTTGTTCAACTGGCGATAATCAATGCACATCCGCATCGTACCATCCTTTTTTTTCACGAATAACACCGGTGCTCCCCATGAAAACACGCTTGGCCTAATAAAGCCCCTATCCAACAACTCTTGAATTTGAGCATTTAACTCTACTAACTCCTTAGGTGCCATCCTATACGGTGTGATAGACACAGGCGCCATTCCAGACAACAAGTCTATTCCAAACTCAACTTCTCGATTCGGAGGCAATCCTGGAAGCTCCTCCGGAAAAACATCTTAGAACTCCTTTACGGTCCTAACCTTATCCACTGTCAGTCCCTCCTCTTTTGACTAACTTACAAATACCAATTAGGCCTCACAACCTTTTCGAATCCACTTTTCGGCTCTTAATGCCGACACTACATTGGACAAATAATCCCTTCTCTCACCTATCACTATAACCTCCTCATCCTTTGTAGTTCTTAACACCATTCGTTTAGAAGCACAATCCAGAGTCGCCTTATGCTTAACAAGCCAATCCATTCCCAGAATGAGGTCAAACTCTCCGAACGGTAACTCCATCAGATCTCCAGGAAAAACCTTGCCTTGAGTTTCTAAGGGTACATTCCTATACAGTTTGTTTACCCTAACCGAGTGACCCAAAGGACTTAGTACAGATACCCCACTCACAATCTCCTCAGAGCAGTCCAAGTTGTCTATAATCCGTTCTGTGGCCTCCAACCAATATTCCGCCACATTCGGGGCTATACCAGACACGCCCTTAAAGTTCTCCGTTCCGTTAGTCCCGAAGTCATTCAGAAATAGATCCCTGAATTTCGTTGCCCGAACTTGCTCCGGCAACCCTTTCCAAAACACGAAGCATTGCCTGTGACAGGGCATCATCCTCGGCGGCCCTATCATACGGCCCATTCTCATCCGTCGGTGGTGGTCGTGCTACTCCAGTGGGTATGTGTTCAGAAGACGAAGTTCTAGCTTGAGTACAACCTCGGCCTCGACCACGACCTCTTCCCCGAGTAGCTCTCGTACTCATATCGATTTATCTTGATTACGAATTTTTATGCATCAATTCAATATTCCGGTGTTTATTACGGATGTTTTATGAATCGAACGAGAGTTCGAGTTTGTTTTCGCAGAATCAAGTCTAGCTACGATTTCAATCTCTTATCGATTTTCCTATGGTTTTAGTATCATCCTATCTAGAGTGTCCTAGTAGGGTTTGATGCAGAACAGATAATTCAGAAAATATTGAGAAAAATTCAAAATACTTACAGACTTGGTAGGAGATTGAATGCCACCTTCTAAAGATCTAAATTTTGAAAATCAAGTTTTTTGTATTCTTTATAAAATTTTCGCTTTCAAAAATCTTTGTTTTTGTAAACCCATTCCACAGCCGAGTTGTTGTAACTGGGCACTGATACCACTAAATGTAGCACCCCAAACCCGGCTCAGACGTTATAACCGGATCCGACATGCCACATCGAAGCGTTCAAAACATTTTATATTGTTGGTCCAGAAAAACTTACTTAGTGTTTTAAAAGATAATTTCATTATAGGTTAAAGTGAATGGAAGTTGTGCACCAGGTAGGAAACCGAAAAAGAGGTGGTGAGTCCATCAGACTGCTTAAGTATCAAGCTCCCTTCGGATCCAATCCTAAACATGCATACCACCATTGCCACACCTTAACATCATGGATATTTCTAGGAAACCGATTTGATTAAGTCATTTTTAGGAAAAGTGATTAATTTTGGAAAATACTTTCATTGCGGAAGCTTTGCTTGTTGTCGTGTTATTTTGAAATCAACTGTTGTTTTTGAAAACGCGCCCTAAAACTATCCAATTTCAACAGTTAAAATAAGTAATACCTATCTTAGTAATACATATTAAAACCATTAAAAATAATTAAGCAGCCTTATTACATTTAAAAACCCAAAACTTCAAACGTAAATAAAAGGATGTCCAGTTCACCAGAAGAAAATCAAACTTTCAGAACGGGTGGCCACTCCGAATTCCCTCACAGCTCCAAGCCCACTATGGTTGGGAATTTCTTGCGTGGATGAAAATAAAAGGGGTGAGATTGAGGAGACTCAGTGTGTAAGGAAAACCCATTCAAAGCCCAAGTCAGCTCAAGCCTATTGGGCCTAAGCCCATTTAGGTATGAGTGTCTTGGGCGAGCCTTTTCATTACAATAAACGGGCCTTAGCCCTTATTCAGATAATGATATGGCCCATAGGCCCATTTCAAAATACATGCAACATCAAGTAAACATATGCAAGCCCATTTGGGAGACTACTCAACCCACCAACCACTACACTCCACCCGTACCAGCCATACACTCCATGTGGGGAATAGCTCAACCCACCCACCCAACACTCCGATTCTTGACCTTGCTTTGCTCAGTTATCGATAAATTGAGGCAAAGCCTCCAATACGTGGACAAGCCACTTTCAGACTTCCTCCGTCAATATCCCAATCCCATGCATCGATAATAACAACATGGCATGCGATAAATAACAACGATCAAACATGCATTTAGGTCAATTTAACCTAGGGGTATTTGGTAATTTATCTTCAGGGTAAAGCGTAAATTTTCCACTTTTAAAGGTATTTCATAATTTATCTATTTTAGGGTTTTCATGCATATTCTTACTTTTCACGTACTAATGTAATCACGCATCGAGGGTTCTTCTTGAATTGGGCAGATTGGCCCATCATTCTAATTTTGGCCCATTAAGCCCAAAAATATCGAGGCACGTAAATCATGCACTTTGCGGTCCAAACATTGCAGCTTACCAAAAACATTAATCGATTTACCTCACGAGCATTCACTTGACGTAAATCTACAAAATACCGGTTTCGGCATTTTGGCTTTTAAACTTTTGCCGATCTAGACTAAGAAAGAGGTGTTAGTTACACACTGCTTTTGCGACGATATCTTGTGAGATCCACACACGAACCGCCTACAATTGGATTACTAACACGTTAATCTAACTATTCAAATACAAACTACGTATTAACCCCTTACAATATTCGACCAACCACACCTACAGATCATAGTAAGCTTATAAGAAATCAATAAGCAACTCATTAACAAATTTTTGTCAATGTTTACCACATAATCATAACTTCACTGCAAGCTGTCTTCCTGAGCAACAGTCACTAAATCATTTATAATTGGAGCTACGAAACTCCAAATCAAGTGCCGTTAATTTTCCATGAAAATAGACTCATATATCTTCTACCCATAAAATTTTCAGAATTTTTGGTATGGCCAATCAATACCAAATTTTTCTTAAAGTTTCCCATGTTTCACTGTTTGACTAATCTGACCACTCTTCATTTCAAATCAAATTTATCATTGTACAGAATTCAAAATATATTCTTGTTTATTTCATTTGAAACTAGACTCATTAAGATTTAATTACATACTTTATTCAGCTTCTAATTCTTCTCCCACAATTTATGGTGATTTTCCAAAGTCATGTTCTTCTGTCTTTGTCCTAAGCGATTTATTACCAAATCACTCTTTCATACACCTATCTTGCATGCATGTTATTTAAACATGTATATCACCAATCAATCATCACATATCTATGATTTTTACTTAAGCATAATCTCCATTTCATCATTTTAAAGCACAACATGTTAGCCAATTTTTCCCTTTAGCATCTAAGGCACATGCATGCTCATTTGTTTGGCTCAACTTCACATATCTTCCATTTTTCATCAAAAGAACATGAAACAACAACCATTTCCTTCATTTTAATTCATGACCAAATGCTTACAACACAACTAAAAACCAAAATATGCTTCAAGAGTTAAGGTAGAATCAAGATAATAAGAAGCAAGGTACCAAGAACTTACCTTCAATTTTCCTCCTCCTAATGACCGAATACTCAAGAGCTTTCTCCTCTCCTTTCTCTTCTCTAACTTTCAGCTATGATGAACAAAGATGGACAAAACTTTGTTATTTTCACCCCTTTTTCTTTTAATAAAACTTCATATTTCATCCATTTAATTCTTTAATACAAAAGACATGAAATTCTTATCATGAAACATTTACCTAACCCATTATCATGGAACATTTACCTAACCCATTATCAATTTGTATCAATTTGTACCATAAATTATGGATATCAAGTGCACATTTTGTCTACAACAACATGATGGCTGGCCACTTCATGTAAAATGGGAGGTTTGTCATGCAAATCCTCCTATTTTGCACTCCTATTTATTTGGCCACTTCAATTTAGCCTATAGCATTTTTAAACATTTTCACATAGGTTCTATTTCATAATTTCACCCCCTTTTTCTTATGAAACAAAAATTAACTAAAATTGCCGGGTTCTATCTTAAGCTTGGGCCTTCTAGAGGCCCACTAACATAATTAAACCTATGCCAACATTCACAGAATTCCTGAAAATTAGGGCGTTACAAAAACACTCAAAGTAAACTTTAAAAGCTTAGTAAGCCATATACTAATAAAGTCATCACATGAATATTTGCATATCAATTCAGTATGCCAAACATAGCTAATCGCATTCAAATTTACAAACCTTTCTCATTGAATATAAAATCAATGTCTTAATCAAGTTCATCAAATATTTTTCCTTTTCAATACTCGTATGAATTTCATACGTACCTTATTCACTTAGCTCATTCACATATTCTTTCTCGACTTGACTTTACCCATTGAACCGTTCGGAATCGTTAAGGATACTCAAAAATCACATAAGCTCATACAATGTCATATCCCTGATATGGTCTTACATGTTATTACATATCGATGCCACTATCCCGGACAGGGTCTCATACGAAATCGATTAAAGATGCCAATCTCCCAGACATGGTCTTACACATAATTTCAATACAATGCCAATGTCCCATACATGGTCTTATATATAATCATATCTCGGTAACCTAATGTCATGACATTCGTATCCTATACTATTCTTAAGGTTCATACGGGACTTTCGTATATCATAACTTCGTCGATTCTTGCTCGTAAGTGCTCGTTCAACATTTATAACATTTCCATGACAAGTAAACATATGTAATTCAATTTAAAGCCATTTATTTGCATATGAACTTACATCGTATTCGGGATAAACGAACGGAATCGACTATTAGTCAACTTTTGATTTTCATCGATCTAAATCTATTTTCTTTCGTTCTTGATCTATATACATTAAAAATTAGCTTATTTAATCACATGTTCATTTAATTTCATCCACAAACACATATTTGGGTATTTTTACACTTTCGCCCTAAACTTTCACATTTCTTGCAATTTAGTCCTTATTTCACAAATACACAAAATTACACAATTTCTTTCAAATACATGCTAGCCGAATTATCCTAGTGTATATATCAGCCATATTTATCAATATTTTACACATTTAACCACACATTTTCATCTTTTTACAATTTAACCCCTTTTATGCAATTTCACTAAAAATTACTTTACAAAACATTATAATCTATCATCAAAAATTCATATTTCATTATCAAATACCAAAGAACACAATAAATCATCAATTTCAACTCTCAAAATCTTTAACAGTTTCAAAAATTAAGACACGGGCTAGCTAATACTCAAAGTAACGATCACAAAAACGTAGAAATCAACAAAAACCGAGCAAAAATCACATACCAATTTGTTAATGCAATTGCCGAACCCTTAAACCCAACAATGGCTTCTTCTTCCTTTGAATTTCGGTGAGAAAGATGACAAATCCCACTAATTTTTATCATTTGTTTTATTTAATTAGTCATTAATATACAAATTACTATAATAACCCTTAATTAAACATTATAAAACACTTAATGGATGGCTATATTTGTCCATCCCATTAACTAAAGGTCAAATAACCACATAAAGACTTACACATTTAAATTTCTTAGCAAATAAAGTACTTTAACAATAGAATGCAATTTTTGCATTTTACTCGATTAAGTCATTTTTTCTCAAATTGAACTATTAAATGATAAAATTAGCTCACGAAAATTTCACACATATATTTTCAAATGCTGATAACACCAAGAATAATATTAAAATAATTTTAAGACCTTAGATTTGTGGTTTCAAAACCACTATTCCAATTTAGCTAAAACCATGTTGTTACAATATCAATCGATCCGTTGTAAGAGTGTAACTAACTAGGATCTGAAGAACATATTTTGCATCATCAAAAGCTAAAATGTCTTCCACTAAGTCCCTTATCCATGCACAACCATTACCATTAAATAAATCAACAACCTGGAAGTAACTCACATAAAAAATCATGTCATCAACCAACGATGTGTAATAGCCCGATTTAGACCCTATTCGGAATGGTAGTTTTGGGACCAAGAATCCAAGTCAGAAAAATAAATAAAAATTATTTTCTTTGTTTATTATGTGTGAATTTATATGTGTGAAATTTTCGTGATTTAATTTTGTCATTTGAGTGTCAATTTAAAAAAAAAAGGTTTAATAGCGTAAAATGAGAATTTGATGGTTAATTTTAAAAGGGCCAAATAGATGATGTCTTTATTTCATGAGGTACTTATGTTGCAATTATGCCATTGATTATATGAATGGGCAGTAATGGCATGCAATATATAGTTTTGTTATTAAATCATTAAGGTTAAATATGTAAATTCATAAATAAGTTAATATATGTTATAATAAAACATAATTAAAAGCCATTTGTTCATATTTTATTTCTTATGACCGAATAACAAAAAAATAAATCAAAGAAACAAATCTTAGGTATTCTGCCATTGTTGAGCTTGATTAAGGTATGTAACTAGCTCAGTTTTTTATAATTTTTACGTCTTTGAGATCGTTGCAGTGTAATGTACAAAGCCCATGCTTGAATTTCTGATTTTGATGAATATTTTGAGTTATGCCATTGATGAATATCTGAGTTTTGTGATGTTAGTTGATGAATTATGAAAGATATGTTTTGAATGAATATGTTTATATTGGAATTTTTGATAAATTTGAGTAATTTGGGCTAAATTGTAAAAATAACAATTTGAGGGATTAAAATGTGAAATAAATAAAATTTATGGACTTGTATGAGCATAAGGTAGATTCGGCCTAAGCATGGTGTGTGCAAATTTTGCATGTTTTGTGTTTTGTGCTATTTGGACTAAATTGTAAAAAGGGTAAAATGGTAATTTGCCCATTTATGTGTTTTTGGACTAAATTGAGTGAAAATATGTTTGAATTAGTTTAATTTGAATATGTTTAGATTAATAACCAAAGAAATCGGATTTGGATCAGGAAAAACCAAAGTTGTCGATTATTCGTCTCGGTCCGATTATCGTTGTCTGAGGTAAGTTTATAAGCAAATAGATGTTATTTATTTGATTAAATACGAACTATACATGCTGAAATGAATAATGTGATATTATATATGTGGAAGCCAAATATGTATAAGCTTGTAATCTAAGTATACGAGTTCAATTCAATCGAGTTACAAATCCGAAAGCCCCGTACGAACATAAGGAATAGCTAGGATACATATGTCATGACATAGGATTTTCGATATATGGTTACGTGTAAGACCATGTATAGGACATTGGCATCAATATTTGATTACGTGTAAGACCATGCTTGGGACATCGATATCGTATTTGATTCGTGTAAGACCCTGTCTGGGACAGTGGCATCGCTATATGATAGCATGTAAGACCACGTCTGGGACGTTGGCATTGTACGATATATGTGATTATCCGAGTACCCTATTCAATTCCAAATAGTTCAACGGGCAATGATAAGTTGTGATTGAATGTATAAACGAGCTAAAATGATCACGTATGTAATAGCCTATTACCAGTTTGAAATAAGGTAAATAGGTTACTTGATATGTGTTGCAAATCATATATGATGTAAATTAAAAAATATATGTGTGCATATGGAAAGTACACTCGGCCAATGGTTATGTATAGTGATATCATATTTGTGATCTATGTACAAACATTTATAAATGTTTATATTCGCCTTATGGATATAAAATGTGAATATTTATGAAATGATTCATGAATATATGTATATGAGTTTATATATATTCGATTAAATAATGATATTATGGTTTTGAGATTAAATGATATTTTGATATTAGATATATGTAAATTCAGCTAAATAAAAGTACATGTTGTATATGAAATTGTGAGCTTGAAAATAAATGTGACCATGATAGCATAAATTAGTTTGGTTAAGTGGAGTTGATATTAACATTGAGTTATTTATTTGCTTATAACTTACTAAGCTATGATAGCTTACTATGTGTGTTTATGTTTGCCTCTGTTTTATAGATTTTGGATTTAAGTTATGAGCTCGGGGATCGTCAACAAAGTCTATCACACTATCGACTGTTATTGGTATTTTATAAGTTTGAACTTGAACCTATGGCATGTATAGGCTAGTTTATATTTGGTTAAGTTTGAAGTTGTGTATATATTAAGCCATGCGAAAATGGCTAATATGATATGTGAGTATATGAAATACTAGTCAAGTTTATTTATGTTATATGCATTGAAGATGGTTGGTGATTTTGGATGTGTGTTTGGTTGATTCGGCTATGGTTCATGCATAAATAAATATATATGTGAACTTGGTTGAGGTGCTTTGTTAAGGTATCACACATAGCCTATGTTTAGCTCACTTTTGGTAAGTTTGATGTATGGTATGTTTTGTCTTTGAGAATGGTTTATTAATTTGGCTTAGTAATGGAGTAAAATGATAATGATTTATATATATATATATATATATATATATATATTGAATAGGTATTAGTTATTTTGATTCGGTTGTAATGGCAATGTATGTGCATACATATTATGTTTGAATGGTTGGCTAATTAAGTATGGTCAATGAAGACAAAATAATAAGTATGTTATATGATTGATTTGGTTAATATGCTTTGTTTGAGGTTCTGTAATAAAAGACTAAAATGTTAGGTTTTATATTGAGTTGAAAATATGCCATAGTTGTGGTTCGACAAGTGTGCTTAAATTAGGTCATTATGGGTTTACTTATATGTTAATGCTATAATTGTGGTATTGAATATTTTTGGACTAAGTTAGGCTATGAAAAATTGATTAATGAAAGTGGTTTTTGTGTCAGTTTCAAATGGCATATTACTTGAATGTTTTGGTTAGTTTATTTGAGTAGTTTAATTGGTTAAGTTGATGATATATTTGGCATATGCTAAGTAGAATATTATATATATGTATCTATGTTATGCAATTGTTATAGTTAGGTAAACAATTGTTATAATGGTACGTTATTATTTGATAGATGAAATAGACATAATGGTGCATGTTATTTATATGAAATGAAATGATGTATGTTTGCATGTTTTAAAGTATGCGCATATAATTTGTAAGTTGACAAGTTATTTTATATTTAAATAATTTGAATGCCATAAATGTTAAGTATGCATATATGATTAGTATTGAAATAAAATATACTTGATTATGAGTTAAGCATTCGATTTTCATGATTCCTTGGTTGTATTAATTGAATACAAATTTGAAAATTGTATGAATTATAGAATCAAAGCATGTTAGATTGATTTAAAATTTTACTAGATGATTAACATTGAAATGAACGTCTGTTCTGAATTGTATTTGGAACGTCTGTTCTGAGTTGTATTTTGATTGGTAATGCCTCGTAACCCCATTCCAGCGACCGATACGGGTTAGGGGTGTTACATTTTATTGGTATCAAAGCCACAGTTTAGTCAATTCTAGGACTAACGTAATGCATGTGAGTCTAGCTATATATGTCATATTATATACTGTGATAATGTAATGATTTCTGACATTTGAAAATGTGTTTACGTATAGTAAATAGATCCCGATAGAGCCGTAGCTGATAATGTCGAGAGTATAGCGCCTGCTCCTGCGTAAGGGACAGTTCCGGTTGATTCTCGACCGACTTCGAGTAGCCAAGAGAGAGAGGCTAGACAAGCCTTTTATCAAATAATAAATGACTAGTTTACTCAATATATCTGGACAAATCCGGTTGCACAGCAACCTCCACCCCCGAATAATCCTTCTCTGATACCTGTTATACCTCAAGTGAGTGATCCGTTGAGATTACATAAACCTCCTGTTGATAAAATCAGAAAACACGGAGCTGAAGAATTCAGAGCTATTGATGATGATTATGCTAAGCGAGCTGAATTTTGGCTTGATAATACTATCCGCGTGTTTGATGAGCTATCTTGTACCCCGGATGAGTGTTTGAAATGTGCCATATCTTTGCTACGAGACACCGCATATCACTGGTGGAATACATTAGTATCTGTGGTTTCGAAAGAATGGGTGACTTGGGAGTTCTTTTAGACTGAGTTCCGCAAGAAATACATCAACCAGAGATTTATCGATCAGAAGCGCAAAGAATTTTAAGAATTGAAACAGGGTCAGATGACTGTGACAAAATATGAACAGAAATTCGTGAGACTCAATCGATTTGCCCTAGAGTATGTTTCGAGTAAAGCCATAATGTGTAAAAGATTTGAAGACAGGTTGAACAAAGACATTAAACTGCTGGTTGGCATACTTGAAATAAAAGAGTTTGTAGTACTAGTTGAGCGAACGTGCAAAGTAGAAGAGATCAGGAAAGAGAAAAGAAAAGCAGACTTTGAAGCTAGAGATTTACGTAAAAGATCATCCGGTAAAATATTTTAGTCGGCATCAAAGAGATTTCAAGATGATTCTAGCCGTTTAAAAGCTACTGCTGGTTATTCTAGATGGGATTGAGATAGACCACCTGCGAGCTTGAGAGTTACCTCAGTAGCTAGTGTTAGTAATGTTAGATCGAACCAACCCGAGTGTAAACATTATGGTAAACGACATCCCGACAGTTGTAGATTGCATGATCGAGCCTGTTTTAAATGTGGATCGATGGATCATTTCATTCGTGAATGCTCTAAGTTAGCTGAACAAAACACAGTATAGAATGCGAGATCGAGTAACATGTCAGCTCGAGGTAAACAGCCCAGAAGAACGGGTAATGTGAGTAACAGTCAAAGAGAAACTAAAGACACAACAATTCAATCTGAGGCTTGCGCACCTACCAGAGATTATCCCATACGTGCTCGTGAGGAGGCTTCATCCCAAATGTTATTACTGGTACATTCACTCTATATGATACTAGTGTAATTGCATTGATTGATCCTGGTTCGACTCATTCTTATGTGTGTGAGACATTAGTATTCAGTAAGACTTTGCCTATTGAGTCTACTGAGTTTGTGATTACAGTATCGAACCTCTTGGGCCAGTGTGTTCTGGTTGGCAAAATGTGTAAGAATTGTCATTTGATGATTCAAGATTCGTGTTTTCTGGCTTATTTGATGTTGTTGCCATTTGACGGGTTCGATATAATTCTGGGTATGGACTGGTTGACTTTGCATAATGCTGTCGTAAATTGCAAAAGAAAGACTATTGATTTACGGTGTCAAAATAATAAGATTATTCGGATTGAATCTAATGATCTGAATAGTTTACCGGCAGTGATATCTTCAATGTTAGCTCAAAAGTATGTAAGAAAGGGTTGTGAAGCTTACTTTGCGTATGTGCTTGATAGTAAAGTAGCTTAAAGAAAGATTATATCAGTACCAAATGTGTGCGAGTATTCAGCCGTATTTCGTGAAAAATTGCCGAGTTTGCCACCTATTCGAGAAGTAGAGTTTGGTATTGAGTTAGTGCCAGGGACGAATTCGATATCGAAAACTAGGTTGCAAGAATTGACAGATAGAAATTTCGCGCGATCGAGTTTCTCTCCTTGGGATGCACTAGTTTTATTTGTGAAAAAGAAAAACGGAACTATGAGAATGTGTATCGACTATAAACAGCTCAATAAGGTGACCGTAAAAAATAAATATCCATTGCCATGGATTGACGACCTGTTCGATCAACTGAAAGTGGCTACAGTGTTTTCAAAGATAGATTTGAGATCAGGCTACTATCAGTTGTGAGTTAAAGACTCCGATGTGCCGGAAACTGCTTTCCCAATGAGGTACGGACACTATGAGTTTCTGGTTATACCTTTCGGACTTACTAATGCACCTGTTGTTTTCATGGATTTGATTAATCGGATCTTCAAACAGTATTTAGATCGATTTGTGGTTGTATTTATAGATGACATTTTGATCTATTCCTGTGATGAAACTGAACATGCCAAACATCTGAAACTTGTATTACAGACTTTGCGAGGTAAATAGTTGTATGCAAAGTTCAGCAAATGTAAGTTTTGGTTACATGAAGTTAGTTTTTTGGGACATGTATCAACATCGGGTATTCGGGTTGATCTGAGTAAAATTTCAGCTATACTTGATTGGAAACCTCCGAGAAATGTTTCTAAAGTCTGAAGTCTTCTAGGACTTGCTGGTTACTACAAACGGTTCGTTAAAGGTTTCTTTATGATTGCAATCCCGATGACGAAGCTATTACAGAAAGATGTTAAGTTTGAGTGGTTACCAGAAAAGTTTTGATTAGTTGAAAGCCCTTTTGACTGAAGCTCCAGTACTAGTTCAGCCAGAATCGGGTAAAAAATTTGTTATCTATGATGATGCATCTTTAAATGGTTTGGGCTGTGTTTTAATGCAGAAAGGCAAAATCATAGCTTATGCCTCGAGACAGTTAAAGCCGCATGAAAAGAACTATCCGATACACGATCTAAAATTGGTAGCAATTGTGTTTGCATTGAAGATATAGCGTCACTATCTGTTCGGTGAGAAATGTCATGTTTATTTTAATCACAAAAGCCTAAAATATCTGATGACTCAAAAATATCTGAACTTAAGATAGCGTCGATGGTTAGAGCTGTTAAATGACTACGAGCTTGTGATTGACTACCATCCGGGAAAGGCTAATGTTGTTGCTGATGCTCTAAGCCAAAAAATCACTATTTACTTTGTGTGCAATGAATGTGCATATGGCTATGTCTGATGATGGTTCGATAATAGCTGAATTGAAAGCAAGACCGTTATTTATTCAACATATTTGTGATGCTCAGAAAGTTGATAATGAATTGTTAGCAAAGTTGAGCCAATGTGATTCGAATGTTGATGCAGAGTTTTAAGTTGATGCTGAAGGTTGTCTGAGGTTCAGAAACTGAATATGTGTTCCGAGAAATCCAGAGTTAATTCAGATGATTTTGAACGAAGCTCACAGCAGTCGGTTATCTGTTCACCCGGGTAGTACGAAAATGTATAATGATCTGAAATAGCTTTATTGGTGGCATGATATGAAATGAGACATTTCTGACTTTGTTTCGAAATGTTTAGTCTGTCAACAAGCAAAAGCCGAGCATTAGGTACTTTCTGGATTGCTTCAGCCTATCATGATACCTGAGTGGAAATGAGATAGAGTTACGATGGATTTTGTATTCAGTTTGTCGTTGACACCGAGTAAGAAAGATGCAATCTGGGTTATTGTGGATAGATTGACTAAATCGACTCATTTTGTTCCGGTTCGCACAGATTACTCGCTTGATAAGCTAGCTAAATTGTATGTTTCTCAGATTTTAAGATTGCACGGAATACCTATTTCTATTATTTTGGATAGAGATCCGAGGTTTACATTGCGGTTTTGGAAGAAACTACAAGATGCTCTAGGTACTAAATTACACTTCAGTACTGCTTTCCATCCGCAAACAGATGGTCAGTCCGAACGAATTATTCAGATACTTGAGCATATGTTGAGATGTTGCATTCTTGAGTTCGAAGGTACGTGGGAACGATACTTACCTCTGATTGAATTTGCGTACAATAATAGCTTTCAATCGAGTATTAAAATGGTACCTTACGAGGCTTTGTACTGCTGTAAATGTCGAACACTATTATATTGGAATGAACTCAGTGAAAATAAGATACACAGGGTCGATTTGATCAGAGAGACTGAACATAAAGTAAAAGTGATCCGCGAAAGTCTGAAAATAGCACCAGATCGTCAGAAATCGTATGCAGACTTGAAACGAAAAGATATAGAGTTTCAGATCAGGGATAAAGTCTTTTTGAAAGTCTCACCGTGGAAGAAAATACTCAGATTCAGTCGTAAAGGCAAATTGAGTCCGAGATTTATTGGGCCATATCAGATTATTGAGCATATTGGGTTGGTTGCTTATAGACTGTTGTTGCCACCTGAGTTAGAAAAGATCCATAATGTATTCCATGTTTCGATGCTTCGTAGATATAGATCTGATCCCTCACATGTGATTAATTCGTCAAAGATTGATATTAAGTTTGATATGACATATGAGGAAGAACCGATTCGTATTCTAGCTCTTGAAGTTAAAGAATTGCAAAATAAGAAAATTTCGATAGTGTAAGTACTGTGGCATAGACACGGAGTTGATGAGGCAACGTGGGAGCCAGAGGATGCAATGAAATAACTTTATCCGAACGTATTCACTGGCAAGATTTTTCGGGACGAAAATCCCTAAGGGGGGAGAGTTGTAACAGCCCGATTTAGATCTTATTCAGAAAGGTGGTTTCGGGACCACGAATTCGAGTCAAAAAATATTTAAAAATTATTTTCTGTGTTTATTATATGTGAATTTATATGTGTGAAATTTTTGTGATTTAATTTTGTCATTTGAATGCCGATTTAATAAAAAGGGTTTAATCGCGTAAAATGAGAATTTGATGGTTAATTTTAAAAGAGTCGAATTGATGATGTCTTTATTGCATGAGGTACTTATATTGCAATTATGCCATTGATTATATGAATGGACGGTAACGGCATGCAATATATAGTTTTGTTATTAAATCATTAAGGTTAAATATGTAAATTCATAAATAAGTTAATATATGTTATAATAAAACATAATTAAAAGCCATTTGTTCATATTTTATTTCTTATGACTGAATAACAAAAAAAAGAAAGAAAAGAAACAAAGCTTAGGTATTCGGCCATTGTTGAACTTGATTAAGGTATGTAACTAGCTTAGTTTTTTATAATTTTTATGTTTTTGAGATCGTTGCAGTGTAATGTACAAAGCCTATGCTTGAATTTCTGATTTTGATGAATATTTTGAGTTATGCCACTGATGAATATTTGAGTTTTGTGATGTTAGTTGATGAATTATGAAAGATATGTTTTGGATTAATATATTTTGTATTGGAATTTTTGATGAATTTGAGTAATTAGGGCTAAATTGTAAAAATAATAATTTGAAGGACTAAAATGTGAAATAAATGAAATGTATGGACTTGTATAAGCATAAGGAAGATTAGGCCTAAGCATGGTGTGTGCAAATTTTGCATGTTTTGTCTTTTGTGCTATTTGGACTAAATTGTAAAAAGTGTAAAATGTTAGGGGTAAAATGGTAATTTTCCCATTTATGTGTTTTTGGACTAAATTGAGTGAAAATATGTTTGAATTAGTTTAATTAAAGAAATCAGATTTGGATCAGGGAAAACCAAAGTTGTCAATTAGTCATCCCGGTCTGATTATCATTGTCCGAGGTAAGTTTATAAGCAAATAGATGTTATTTATTTGATTAAATACGAACTATACATGCTGAAATGAATAATTTGATATTATATATGTGGAAGCCGAATACGTATAGACTTGGAATCTATGTATACGAGTTCAATTCGATCGAGTTACGACATCCGAAAGCCCCGTATGAACATTAGGAATAGCTAGGATACATATGTCATGACATAGGATTTTCGATATATGGTTACGTGTAAGACCATGTATAGGACATTGGCATCAATATTTGATTACGTGTAAGACCATGCTTGGGACATCGATATCGTATTTGATTCGTGTGAGACCTTGTCTGGGACAGTGGCATCGCTATATGATAGCATGTAAGACCACGTCTGGGACGTTGGCATTGTACGATATATGTGATTATCCGAGTACCCTATTCAATTCCAAATAGTTCAACGGGCAATGATAAGTTGTGATTGAATGTATAAACGAGCTAAAATGATAAGGTATGTAATAGCCTATTACCAGTTTGAAATAAGGTAAGTAGGTTACTTGATATGTGTTGCAAATCATATATGATGTAAATTAAAAAATATATGTGTGCATATGGAAAGTACACTCGGCCAATGGTTATGTATAGTGATATCATATTTGTGATCTATGTGCAAACATTTATAAATGTTTATATTCGGCCTTATGGATATAAAATGTGAATATTTATGAAATGATTCATGAATATATGTATATGAGTTTATGTATATTCGGTTAAATAATGATATTATGGTTTTGAGATTAAATGATATTTTTATATTGGATATATGTAAATTCGGCTAAATAAAAGTACATGTTGTATATGAAATTGTGAGCTTGAAAATAAATGTGGCCATGATAGCATAAATTAGTTTGGTTAAGTGGAGTTGATATTAACATTGAGTTATTTATTTGCTTATGACTTACTAAGCTATGATAGCTTACTATGTGTGTTTATGTTTGCCTCTGTTTTATAGATTTTGGATTCAAGTTACGAGCTCGAGGATCGTCAACAAAGTCTATCACACTATCGACTGTTATTGGTATTTTATAAGTTTGAACTTGAACCTATGGCATGTATAGGCTAGATTATATTTGGTGAAGTTTGAAGTTGTGTATATATTAAGCCATGCGAAAATGGCTAATATGATATGTGAGTATATGAAATTCTAGTCAAGTTTATATATGTTATATGCATTGAAAATGGTTGGTGATTCGACTATGGTTCATGCATAGATAAATATATATGTGAACTTGGTTGATGTGCTTTGTTAAGGTATCACACATAACCTATGTTTAGCTCACTTTTGGTAAGTTTGATGTATGGTATGTTTTGTCTTTGAGAATGGTTTATTAATTTGGCTTAGTAATGGAGTAAAATGATAATGATTTATATATATATTTGGATGGGTATTAGTTATTTTGATTCGGTTGTAATGGCAATGTATGTGCATACATATTATGTTTGAATGGTTGGCTGATTAAGTATGGTCAATGAAGACAAAATAATAAGTATGTTATATGATTGATTTAGTTAATATGCTTTGTTTGAGGTTCGGTAATAAAAGACTAAAATGTTAGGTTTTATATTGAGTTGAAAATGTGCCATAGTTGTGGTTCGACAAGTGTGCTTAAATTAGGTCATTATGGGTTTACTTATATGTTAATGCTATAATTGTGGTATTGAATATTTGTGGACTAAGTTAGGCTATGAAAAATTGATTAATGAATGTGGTTTTTGTGTCAGTTTCAAATGGCATATTACTTGAATGTTTTGGTTAGTTTATTTGAATAGTTTAATTGGTTAAGTTGATGATTTATTCGGCATATGCTAAGTAAAATATTATATATATGTATCTATGTTAAGCAATTGTTGTAGTTAGGTAAACAAATGTTATAATGGTACGTTATTATTTGATAGATGAAATAGACATAATGGTACATGTTATTTATATGAAATGAAATGATGTATGTTTGCATGTTTTAAAGTATGCATATAATTTGTAAGTTGATAAGTTATTTTATATTTAAATCATTTGAATGCGATAAATGTTAAGTATGCATATATGATTAGCATATGAAATGAAATATACTTGATTATGAGTTAAGCATTCGATTTTCATGATTCCTTGGTTGTATTGATTGAATAAAAATTTGGAAATTGTATGAATTATAGAATTGAAGCATGTTAGATTGGTTTACAATTTTACTAGATGATTAACATTGAAATGAAAGTCTGTTCTGAGTTGTATTTTGATCGGTAATACCTCGTAACCCCATTCCGGCGACGGATACAAATTAAGGGTGTTACACCATGGGTCAACGAAATATTGAAATATCATTGTCATTCCTAACTTGCCATTACATACCACACAAAATCACATGTTTTGATGCCAAAATATTGCACCATACAAACAAGGGATTACCAACCTTATAAGCATCAAGGAAAGATGAATTTGGATAATATTTTACTTTGAAGAACCAATAAAAAAAAGCTGACAGATCCGTCATAAATCGGATAATCTTCTTACTCAACATTTAAAGCTATGTAAATCTCGAAAACCCATGCCACCAAATTTCTTAGGACACACTACTGCTCTTACAAGACCCACTTGAGCTCCCTCGCTCCATTACTATCACTACACCAACAAAACAAGTTCATCAACTTTTGAAGATCATCACAGAAAGTGCAAAGCAACAAAAACACACTCATGCAATAGATTGATAAAGCCTACACTATCGTGTTAATAACAATCTCCATTTATTCTTCCAAGACAACAAGTGCTTACTAAGTCGTTTATTTAGAAAAGAAAATTTTTGATGTTTGTTACACCCAACAAGGGAGGGAGACCTAAAGATACCCATAATCGTGTGCCGAACAAATGTCAAAATGTTAGAATTGATCGCAATACTTGATTCCTGGTAATTTATAGCCTTACCCGATGCAGCCTCATAATTCCCCTCAACACTTTTAATAATATTGCACTTAGGGACAATTGCCCGACAGAAAAAAAGTTGTCATATGTAAACCGTAGATGAGACACACTAAATCCTCGACAACAAATAGAAACCCCTTGAATTGCTCATTGCATTTTTGCATTACCAAATAAAAAGCTAAGCCCTTCAGTACAAAAAATAAACAGATAGAGAAAAATCGGATCATTTAACGAAGCTCTGGTTTAGAAAGGATCGATCCTAGCTCCCCCTTCAAAGAAACCGAATAGGTTCCAGCCCACTCGATGATACCCGTTACAAATATCGAATTTCGAAGGTACAGCTCCCACCTGCCCTCATCGTTATTATGCATATAATGATTACCTCAAACATTATCCGTAATAAAAGAACTGTTTTTTTTTTTTTTGCCAAAAACCTTTCTTTTATAAATAAAAATAAAAATTAAATAGAAAAAATTTAAAAAGTATTACGATTCAAATTTATAAACTCTAATTTTCTTTTACCAAAATATCTACACGCCATTATTACTTTGAGATAATGGCGACTCTGGTTTCGCTGCCTTCCGCCTATCTCACCCCGCGCCTTACTATCGACAAACTCTTCTTTGGTCCTCTCCTCCCCATTTCCACAAGCACAAAGTGTGCATCTTAATTTTCTTAGTTCCTTCCTTCAATTTCACTTCTCCAATCTTTTCTACATGAAGCTTAACCATTTTTATCCTTTTTGTCCTTGACATTTTGTGATTGCTTTTGCTCTTCTTTCTGTTGTAGGCATAATTGGGACTTAAACAAATCTGGGAAATCGAGGTTTTGTACGATAAAGTCCAGACTCACAACAAGAACCAAAGAGTCTCCTTCCACAAACCCCGATACATTACTAAAAGAACCTCACAAGTATTTTGATCAAGTAATCATCACCATCCGTTCGGGTGATGGCGGCCATGGTGCCATCCTTACCATGCCTAGCCAACAACGAGCTACGAAGTCGCAAGGAAAACATGATAATAAAGAGAAGTCAAAGAAGAAACTTTCGTATAAAAGGGATTTTGATGGGTCACTTATCCTTCCAGTGGGTGGCCATGGTGGAGACGTAGTAATTTATGCTGATGAAGGGAAAGATACTTTATTGGAACTTCATAAGAAGAGTCGACATAATGCAAAGCGTGGCGGAAATGTCGCTGCTATGGGTGTTTTAACTTCTCAGCTGCGTGATGGCCTTGCTGCCCCAAATTTGCGTATCCCTGTTCCTGTTGGTTTGTAGTATTACTCTTTTGATACCATCTACAACATTTGGCTTTTCATCGTAAATGGAAATTGAATTTCAATTATTAAGAGTAGATAAGAACATACCAAGAATATCCCCATTTTTTATGGTCTTTTCATGGCTTGTTGAGATGGTATGATAATATTTGGATTATCCCAGATGCATATTTTCTTATTGTTTGTATTGGTTTGCAGGCACTGTTGTGAAACGCAAACGTGGGAAGTTATTGGCTGACCTAAAGCAGCCTGGTGATGAAGTACTTGTTGCTAGGGGTGGTCAAGGAGGGGTAAGAATTAAGAACTTGGTTGTTTAAACTTTAAACCCATCCTAAGATTCAATTAACTCGGTAAAATTTCAAGTTGACGTTTTGCATTTTATTATATGAGTCATGCAAAGCTACATGTTTAGTAATTTGATGCCTTTTTCTTTCTTCTTTATCCTAATGATCATAAAACTCTGAATATGATAGGTATCAGATTATTTATAGTTCAAAGAACTGATTGATAATAACTAGGATTCCTATGATCCAATCTTATTCTGTTTGATAGACCTCCTTTGTTTTGGCTATATTCTGTTCCTAAGCATGCTGTATAAGTTATATTCTCAGTATCGATCTGTGATTGACAGTTTAATTTTCTTTGTTTTGTGGCAGATTAGCTTGATAGAAATGCCTGAATACAGAAGGAAAAAGTTGATGTCTTTAACCACAAACGTAATGAGAGATGAAAGTGATAAGGTGTCCAAGATGAAATCTTATCCCTTACTATGGCAGCGCAGAAAGAAACAGCTTATTTGATGAAAATTTATATGGTTTTTAGTGTTTACAAGGTGATAGCTCTTTCTGTTTGTTGTGTTAAAATTCATTTTCAATATTTTCTTTTATTTACGTCTGCAGGTTTTAGTTCTTGGTCAGCCTGGAGAGGAGGTTAGTTTGGAGTTGATTCTTCGAGTTGTTGCTGATGTTGGGTTAATTGTAAGTACTGCATCCTATTATTTTTCATTTGTCTTGCATTTCTATGTAACATGATTCGGTTTGTATTTCCTTGTAATCTCTGTTGGTGGCTAGGTCATAATAATTTATGATAGTCCATCAGATTGGCTACAAAAGGTAGATGCTGATATTTTATTTTCCCTGCAGGGGCTTCCAAATGCAGGCAAGTCAACGCTTCTAGCTGCCATTACACTTGCAAAACCAGATATTGCTGACTATCCTTTCACGACATTGATGCCAAACCTTGGGCGGCTTGATGGTGACCCTGATTTAGGGCCAGGTCAATATTCATCTGAAGCAACATTGGCAGATTTGCCTGGTCTTATAGAAGGTGCTCATCTGGGCAAGGTAATGCATTTTGACTTTTTCATCTTGTGAAACTGCTTATTCTGATTTACTGTTTCAACTTGAGACGTTTTTATTGTTTAGGGCCTAGGTCGCAATTTCTTGAGGCATTTGAGGAGGACACGTTTGTTGGTCCATGTTGTTGATGCATCAGGTGATGACCCTTTAAATGACTACATAACTGTCAGAGAGGTATGTCTTCCCTCGTTCATATTTTTTGTTATTTTATATTCACTTCAATAACATTGTTCCGTTGTCTTATTCAAACCTTTCTCATTGATGGAATAATTTGTTTTACTAATAAGTTGTAGCTTTTATGGCATTTTGTGGTTTTAAAACATTTAGGGTGGGCCAAAGTTTGTGTTTGGATATCATCTTTGGCCTTTCAATCCATTTAAGATTGTGCGTTAAGTTATACGAACACTATTAATGATAAACTCTTGCCTTGGATACTCTCAACATCTAAATATATCATGTCTCAAACTGAATACCCCTCAATTTCAACTCCTCTTACCATAGTAATTATGATGTGCAGGAACTGCGGATGTACAATCCAAATTACCTAGAACGACCATATGTTGTAGTACTGAACAAGATTGACCTTCCCAAGGTAAGTCTCACTTAGTGATTGGGCTTTTATCTTCGGTCAAATTCTAATTTGGTCAATTTTAGTCCCTATACTTTCCAAAATTTGAAATTTCAATCCAGACCCTAGTGGTAGCAGTTAAATCCATTAGGTTAAATTCTGTTATTAGTCTCACACTATATGTAAGTTGTGGATTTAGTCATTGTTCTCGAATTTGATTATTTCTAATCTCTATACTTTTTAAATTTTGGAATTCTATGTCTAATCCAAATGTTAGCCATTGAATCCATTAACTAAAATAACATTTTTTTTTTGTGTGAGTATTATGTGGAAATACATAACATTATACATGTGATAATATCTTTATTGTATTAAGATTTTTAGAAATAACAAGACTTAACCATTACCTTCTCTTGAGAGTTTGTGTTTTAAGTGCAAGAGTTATGCGTATAACATCTGATATGTCATCTCTTTTAATGAATTTTAAAACATATCTGGTACAACCATAGGCGAGGGATAAGCTTCCGCATTTAACTGAAGAAATCTTAAAGATTGGAAGTGATATAGTACATTCTGAATTGGGAATGAGTTCTAGAGATGAAGTGCAATCATTGCCCACTGAAGGTGGCGAAGCGACTACATTGTCTTCAGCGATTTCTGTTGAAGATAAAATGGATAAAGGAATTGAGGACTATCCGCGGCCCGCTGCCATTGTTGGTGTTAGTGTTTTGTAAGTAATGTTTCTCTTCTTAAATACTGTCTTGCATCTCTAGTGCGTCAGCTCATTAAAAGTTCCATCTTAATATTGCATTCTGAGGTCCAAGGTTGATGAGCAGCCTGACTAAGTTTTTCCGGATATTGAGCAGGAAAGGCATCAGAGTAAACGACATGTTGAAGGAGATAAGGGCTGCCTTAAGGAAGTGTAGAGATTCGAACGATGCATTGGAGTTAAGTGCGAGGTCAAGGGAGTAATACAGTTGTGAATGTACTAATTCAATACATCCGGACTCAAGTTGCCAATGTGAAGCTTACCCTAGATTTTCTCCCTTTGCCCATGAATTCTGGAACAATTTTGGCTCACACTAATAATGCTACAAGATTGACTCCTTTAAAAGCTCAACAGTCAATACTGCCATATTTGAGGGCTGCAACTTCAGTGCAAAAGTTTTCACTGTCTTGGATATGTATATATCTTCGCTGAGATTTTCAAACTATGGATTAATCCAAATTATTGCTTTAGCTTTATATGACCCAATTAGGTGCTTAGATGGATGAAAATGGTCAGTTTATTGTATTTTGTGCTCTCCGCTGTTTCCACTTTTTCTCGTGTATCATTCGTTTTTGTATCCTTCCTCTTCTTTCCTTCAAGTTCTTGACATGTATATGGAGATTTAGGGTCAGCCATTGTTGGATTAATGGGAAAAAACATGAAATGAAATGAAAATACCAGTTTCCTAACACGATCTAACTTGGGTTATTATATAGGAGACCCTTTGATTGTAGCTCATAGATAGGATTATCATATTTTAGTGTTCTTGACCTCAAGATAAGGGATAGGGTCTGATTCGTATCCTGATCAAAAAATGGAAATAGATTTGGTTATTTTCCGAGTAACTTAGTTTTTATTACATTAATTCAAGCTCATAATTATATTTGAAATTAAATATAGGAATCAGAATAACTTTTTAAAACTAATTTAAATAAATTATTGTTTTCTCGAATCAAACTGACAAAGTGGAGGCAGATTTTAGTCTTTGTAATTTTGTGGAGCTTGTTTTTGGGAGCTCCCACGTATCAATGAAGCAAGCCTCTCTCATTTGTCATTTATTGAGGGGTTCTTTTTTGGAATCCTCGACCCTCGAGCGGGGGACATTCTTATCTCAAACCGATTGCCCCCACGCCATTTCCCAATAGAAAATTGACCATTTATCCCATCCCCCAAATTTTCCAAAAGAAATCGAACTCCCTGTTTGCCACCTGAGTTTGTTTACACACAAGAATCTAGGCCAAGTGTGTCCATCAGAAATGTCAATTAGCTTTGCTGTCGACGCGTGCCAACATGGTTCCCATGCCAAGTATCATCTCAAAACCCATCTTTAAGACACGTTCCAGCCAATCTTAATTACACCCCCATTTCAGCTCTTATCTCTCTTTCTATTGTATAAATACGATTTCCCCCCTCTCAGTTAATGTGCTTATCAATAACTGTTGTTCTTTGGGTTGGGTTAACAATGTCAGCATCAGCCATGGGTGGCCCTGGGTCTGGAGAGAAAAAACAAGTGAAGAGACGTGCACAAGCGAGCTCGAGAAAAGGGTGCATGAGAGGGAAAGGAGGTCCAGAGAATGCTCTTTGCACTTACAAAGGTGTAAGACAAAGAACTTGGGGCAAATGGGTGGCTGAAATTCGTGAACCCAACCGTGGTTCTCGTCTTTGGCTAGGTACTTTCGACACCGCCCTTGAAGCTGCGATGACTTACGATGCTGCCGCACGTAAACTCTATGGTTCGGATGCCAAGCTCAACTTGCCACACTTGTGTGTCAACTCTCGGTTTCCACCTCCACCAAATACTCAGGTCGCCCCGAGAGGGAACCAACCTCTAAATCCGACTACCAGTTCATCGAACAGCCCGATTATTATCAGGGTCGATGAAGTAACACCAGTGAGCAATAGCGAATCAGATATGTCTCAAGGGAACATGGTGGAGAACAATGCCAAATTTGGACAAAACCAAGAAGAAATTGGTGGGTTTTGGGAGAATATGACGATGAACTTGCCTGTTTTAGATGACTCCATTTGGGCAGAAGCTGTTATGTCATTAGATTTTCCAGTGATGGATGATCCAAGCATTTTCAATACCAGTCTTGTCGATACAACAGGATGGGATGCCTTGCAAACCCCGTGGTGCATGTAAATCTAAATCAGCTCTCTGCTAGCTACTTCGGACATGTGAAAGCCGTTCCATAGTCTTTCTATACATTCAATAGCTAATAGCCATGAAAACCACATGGTTTTTCTGGGTTTTTCATGGCAGTGTCTTTCTATATTTTCTACTTTTTTATTTATAATTATTTACATTCCTGTAAGTATCAGTTACATTGTTGAAAAGTGTATAACGTTTGTATAAAATCAAAAGTGAATAAATTTTGCAAGAGACTACTAGTACTTGGGACGTGGAAAATAGAAAACGTTACACTACGTAGTCCACCAATGGTAGTAACCGGTATTTCGATCCCATAGCTCCTGCAAACTTTAACTCTTATATCTAATTTAGTAATTTTGATGATTTTATGTGAAAAGAGAGAGCTAACAAGCATTACTGCTTTTGAGCTTGCCTTGACGATGGGCCTTGGCCCGTACCAGAAACCCATATTCAGGCCACATGAGTTGCATTAAAAAGATATCTTTGGTCACATTTGTCCCCCCAACAAAGATACTTACTTGTTCTACATGTTAGTTGATGTCACAATTTTGATAGCTATAATTATAATTTTACTGAAGTTAAAAGTTTCATATTTTTTTATATACATTTTTTTCATATGATTTTTTTAGAATCGGGACTGAAATTTGATATTACACAGAATTTAAAATTTTTGTTGTTATTTTTTGGAGAGGGAGGGATCAATGTTTTTACCAAAAATATATATATATATGATTTTGTTGCCTTCTGATATGGGAATATGTTGATTTCTTTGAAAAAGAACAGGCCCTATTTCTGAATGATTCAATACAAGGTTTGGTCTGATAGACAACAAATAATCGTCACTATCTAAGCATTACTTCAGCCTGTTACACTTCTCTTCAACCCCATTTGGAAGTAGCCCGATTTAAGCAAATAAAAAAAAATTAAGACCCATTGTTCCTATTGCCGGCGAAACGCCATCATTTACCCCATCAGTTGGAAGATACTCGTTAAACGTCAAAAAGCAAACCAGACAAACTACAAGACACGTAGCAATGCAGTTTTTTAAGGGTTACTTTTTTTTGGGGGGCAAATTGATCTCTTATTTATGTGAGGACTCAAGTTAAGATATCCCCACCAGAATTAATGTTATAGCATTGTTCCCGAAAACAGAACCCACCCCAAGAGTTTCAACAGTGGAAATAATGGAACCTGGTGGTAACCCATTTGAGAAGTCCTTTATTCAGCCTTCTATGGAGAAATTTGTTGAGAATATACAGCAGGATGATGGGAAAATTGAATCATCAACTACATTGGTTGGCAATGGATGCGTGGATTTTAGGGGGAATATTGCAGATAAACAAACAACTGGAGGATGGAAGGCATCTCCATTTATCATAGGTATTCACGAAAACCAGCTCTCGCCTCTCAGCTCAATTTTGGGTATTAAAAGGAGATCTACTGACGTGATTTGTGGTCACTGATTGATTCATGGTTTGGTTTTCTTTGAATTATAGTTAATGAGGTTGCGGAGAGATTGGCATTCTTTGCAGTAGCAGTGAACATGGTGGCTTATTTGGTTTTCGAAATGCACCAATCGCTTCCAGCTGCTGCAACTCATGTGAATGATTGGATCGGAGCTGCCTATTGTCTTACTCTACTTGGAGCATTTCTTGCCGATGCTTATTTGGGTCGATTCTTCACCATCATCATCTTTTCGTGCATATATGCAGTCGTAAGCTAGCATTTCCCTTTCATAATTTCATATGCCTTAGATGGTCTAAATCCCATGGCAGAGAGGCTTAAATTATCACTAGTTGGCTCATCCTGAATCATCAGCTGTTGTTGGACCATGTAATCTAAAGGCCCCATGTTCTTCTTTTTTCTTTCTCAGGGAATGATTTTGCTGACGCTATCGGCTTCCATAGACAGCCTGCAACCACCACAATGCACGGCCAAACCATGCATTAAAGCAGCCGGCAACCAATCAGGTTTCCTCTTTGTTGCATTGGCTCTTATAGCCCTTGGAACCGGTGGTATCAAGCCATGCGTTTCATCCTTTGGCGCAGACCAGTTCGACGGAGCTGATGGAAAAGAAGCCCAAAAGAAATATTCATTCTTTAACTGGTTCTTCTTTGCCATAAACATGGGTGCCATTTTGGGGATCACGCTTCTGGTATATGTAGAAGAGAAGAAAGGTTATGGTTGGGGTTTTGGAGTCCCTACTGTGGCTATTGTTTGCTCCATTTTAATCCTAGCTGCCGGAATACCTTTTTATCGTTACCAAAAACCCATGGGAAGTCCTTTCACAAGGTTTCTCCAGGTTCTTGTGGCTTCTATTAGGAACCATTTTCATGGGGCTCAATTAAAACGTGAAGCTGTTTTATATGAAGTTGATTCGATGGAGTCTGATATTTTTGGTGCTCGGAAACTCACTCGAACGAACCAGTATAGGTAATTGTAGATAAATGTCACCCCTGTCCCTTGGACATTGAAATTATTTGTATAAGTTGGCTTCTTATTACAGGTTCTTGGACAAGGCAGCAATGGTGATGGATCCTGAAGCTAATACTAAAAACCGATGGAGGCTTTGCACAGTGACTCAAGTAGAAGAATTCAAGTCCTTCATCAGAATCCTCCCTGTATGGGCATCTACAATAGCGCTTTCCATCTCATTTGCTCAACTCTCGACCTTCTTCATCAGCCAAGCCACCATTATGGGCCGAAAACTTGGTCCAAACTTCAACATTCCAGCAGGCTCGGTCCCTGTTTTCAGTGCCATCAACGCCCTCTTACTCGTCCCCATCTATGAAATATGGATGGTCCCGATCTTATGTAAACACACCGGTCATCGTCGTGGTCTTACATCTTTACAAAGAATGGGTGTCGGCCTATTCATATCTATCTTTGCAATGGCCTCGGCTGCTTTAGTCGAGAAGAAACGTCGAGACCACCCTGATCCATCGTCTTTGACAGTGTTCTGGCTGCTTCCGCAGTTCTTCTTAATTGGCACTGCCGAGGTTTTCACTTACGTGGGACAATTGGAGTTCTTTTATGAAGAGGCGACCGATGGGACGAGAAGCATAAGCAGTGCGATGTTTCTTAGTGAGATTGGAATTGGGAGTTGGTTGAGCACCGCCATTGTTAAAATCATTGAGCGTGCAACCGGTGGAGAACAAACAGGGTGGCTAAGAAATGATCTCAACAAAAGCAGGCTCGATAATTTCTACTGGGTATTGACGATAGTCAATGCTGCTAATTTCTTGAAGTACTTGTGGGTTGCTCGACGATACAAGGGAAAGAATGGCATGGGACGGAGCACTGCTAGGGTCGAGAACTCAGTCAAGATGGATGCTGCTGATGAAGTGATGAAGGATAAAGGGGAGTTTCAAAGCATGGTGTTGTGAAATTCAACAATAATTACTTCCATTCATCTGTAGTTTCCACTTCAAGTTATGATGTGTAACGAATTATCTCACCTTATTTGCAGATCAACAAATTTAATTGTTTTCCTAATTTTAAAATATTGTATTGCTTTGTAATTCGTATTATAATATTTACATGAAAACCTCATAAAAACTATTTAAAATAGTGGTCGAAACATGCTATAAGTTCAGATACCTATAATTGCAATGCAAATTCACAAAGTACGAATATCACAATAGATTATATCATGTGGACATCAAAGTTAATAGCTACAGCTATGTTTCCTTCTTCCTATTATTGTCTATCTATTTATCTGTCATCTTCATGAGGGTTGTTTTCAGACATATTCCGATTAACCAGAGAAAAAGGGAAACGTAAATTACAGCTATATCTGACCTATTCAGCTGCAGTGTCCTCTGCAGATTTTTTATACTCTGGCTTAAGCTCGTAGGTTCCTTGATTGGCGCCTCTCTTATTGTACACGCAGAGCTCGTTCAGTATCTCTTTAAGGAATTGCTGCAAAGTACAGAAAGAACTCTCAAACATGCAAATACGAGCCAAGTGCTAACAAAGAACAAAAACAAAAAACTACAGAATATCGTCTTCTCTATCAAGCTGAAATATATAGCCGATTTGAAGTTCTTGCAGAGACTGGCTTTTTCCATTTTAAAAGCAATTTGCCATTTCTATGATGCCAGTAGAATGACATATTACAGAAAAAGAGAACACTTAA
Organism: Gossypium arboreum; assembly: GCF_025698485.1. Taxonomy (NCBI): domain Eukaryota; kingdom Viridiplantae; phylum Streptophyta; class Magnoliopsida; order Malvales; family Malvaceae; genus Gossypium; species Gossypium arboreum. The sequence goes on along the minus strand of NC_069074.1, from coordinate 24,957,520 downwards.
ATAACCATTATAAACTGTAAGACACAATGAGCAGTATGAGGAAGAAATGTAAGAGGCTTACAGCAGGCTGATCAGTCTCTTGGACAAGTTGCTTCAAAGTCCAATTTGGTTGTCTCTCAAACAGCTTGAACATTATATCTTCCAGTTCCCCACGATCCCTTCGGGTTCTTTTCACGTCTGATTGTTTAACTGGCATTGTTTTCTTCTTATCCTGCTCAGATACAACAGATGATAAGCAATTGTCAATAAGCGCAAAAAATTACAGATATTGTCGTCTAGAGACTGTGTCTCAAAGTACCTTGGGGTTGGATGAAATCAAGCCAACCATTCCAGGCATTGGCCTCATATGAACTCCACGGTCATTATCTATAACCTTCAAAATGGCATAAAAACAAATAAGATAATTGGCACCATAGTAACATTGAAAGACAATGGCTTACCCAAGCCAAAGCATACTCATTGGCCTACCTGTATTTGCCTGTTCTTGATCATGGACTTATTTGTCCTTTCTCGACACAATCTCCCATATTCCTCGATGTTTTCCTCATGCGGTTTCATGTCGAATTTATGCTCAACTTTTCCTTCCATTGCAACCGAACCTATAGCAAAAAAACGGCACTTAAGATACAAACTAAAGAACAAAACTTATGTAAGAGAAACATCAAACCGGCTTTTACGAGAAAATCATATCACTGAGTAAATTGTTACTTCAAGTCACCATAAACCTCTGACAATTTTGAGCACAAAATGACACATAGACGTGATTGATAAGCACGAAAACAATGAAATAAACATGACGAGTATAATAGTATTCATGTTTAGGATTTTGACAGATTTAATCGTTTAGGTTTATGTTAAAAAATATGAAACAGGACACACATATATACACTCATACATGGATTGCCAAGTCTAACCAAGCCAGTTAAGAAAAAGGAACGAACTTTACATTACTAAAATTAAGAAAAATAATAATTGAATTAGATAAAACACATAAAATTGAATACTTGAGAAGCAAAGAACCATAACTCTGACCTTGACTTGATTCAGAGAAGACACACATAGGAACAAAGTCTTTGAACATGTTCAAAGAGTAGCTTTTGGGTATTCTTTCGGTCTCTGATCCAGCCACCTCCATAGTAAACTGATAAAGGTCAATTCATAAACTCGTAAGAAACAAGACAACGACAAAATTACTACTACAACGTTTAAACATGTCATAAAATCTTTGCCTTGTTAGATTAAACAATCAATAAAAAAAACTTTTTACTAGAATTGCTATATCTAAAAATTCACGATTAAATAATCTGTTAACTTGAACTAATTATTATCTGATCTCAACTAATTTACCTGGTGTAAAGAAGGGTCGTCGGGTTTGAGAGGGTCGAGGGAGAAGACAACCTTGGCGAGAGGCTGAGAATCAGAAGAAGAAGAAGAAGAAGCTAGTTGGCTCTTCCATGACTTGGCGACCACCACGGGGCACTTCATCAACCAAACCGATCTATCAGCTTTTCCCATATCCAAAAAGCCGCCGTTGTTGTGATCTTCATCCATTGTTCAAAGCCTCTGTAAATGACTGACTGTATAAAACTTTCTTATCCACGTTTTGGTGGTGGGGGAGGAAGATTTTGGCAAGGGTTTATATAATTTATTCACTCAATCTGTAGTTTACTTGGTCGTTTCTCTTTGAAATGGACCCTGAGAAATCGGGCGGAGCGAATTCAGGAAACCAGGCGAACGGAGCCTGCCTTACGTGTCTGCCTTTTCCTAAAGGCTAAAACTAAGGTTGAGGTTGAGGGCTGTCCAGAGTTACTGGGCTTGGTTAGGTTATTTTGAGCCTTCGACTCAAGATAACTCTTTTTGGCCCATCACTTGATTGTTCTAACCAAACTTGGCTGCAGTTAATCTGGAATCGCAACAGTATGGGCCGGACTTCGATCCGGGTTTTATACCTCTCATCCTAATATTATTTCCAACTTGATTTTATTTAAAATTATAATACCAAAATTGATCCTGGAAAAAGAAAAATTACTTGGATTCTGACTCTAATCAATTAAAATCTCATAAAAGAGATTATTTAGTTCAAATATAATTAATTATAAAATTAAAAAGAGAGGATATTTTAATAATTTTGGTGTAGGTTTGATTTTAATACGACTTTGAAATTTTTAATCGAAAAAATCTACCCAAACTCATCCCAAATTCGATTTTGAAAAAGAAAAGGTATAATGACTTATATAGCCTCCCAACTTTATAAAAAAAATTATTTTAGCTCTTCATTTAATTTTATCTTTTAGTCATTAAACTTGCATTGTTTATTAAATCACCCCATATTGGATGAAAAAGTTAAATGTCTGTTAACTTTACCGACATGACATCCATGTGTAGACCTGATCATGGATTGGGCCACCTATCTAGGCCCGAAGGCTTGTTTGAAAAGTGGCAGAGTTTGGGTAAAAACATAGGCTCAAAAAATAGGCTTGGGCAAAAAATAAGGCTCATTTTTTAAACGGGATAGGTCTCGTGTAGGATTTTTGGCCCAAGCCCAGCCCGAATCATCTTAAACTTTTTTTTGTTTTGTTTTCATTTTGCTATAATTTCACTATTATATTGCTACTATTTTATTATTATTATCTGAATATTGTATAACTTTTATTTTATTGTTAATTTTGCTATTATTTTTAAGGCATTAGTGTTATTTAAGTATAAAAACTTTTTGTAATAGCCCATTTTTTAGTGGTTTTGGGACCATAATTCTAACGTGTGAGTTTGCAAATATTATTTATTTAATATTTATGAAGTTATGTGAGTGTCGTATTAAGATTTGATTTGGTAATTTTGACGTTTGGCTAGTTAATTAAAGAAAAAGGACTAAATCGTAAAAGATGTAAAACTTGATCTCTATTGATTTTTATTAACTAAAAAGCATAATTCGAGTTTTTTAATGGATTTAAATGATAAATATACCCTTTTCAATAGTGTTGGACGGTAAGTGAGATTTTATTTAGTTAAAGTGTGATATAACTTATATTATAAATATTTTTATATAGTATAATAGTTAATAAAACATAGAAACAAAAGGAGAAAAAAACATTTTATTCGGCTTGTTTATCATCTTCTTTCACGAAAACGGAAGGGGGAAAGCTAGGTTTGGTTATTCAAGTTTCGATCTTTGATTGGGTAAGTTATTTTAGTTCGTTTCTTGTAATTTTTATGTTTTTGGAACTTCGGGAGCTTGATTTAGCTAACCCCGGGACTATTTTGTGAAACTATTAAAATTTGTTAAAGTTTTCATTGATATTTTCTTGAAGCTTTTGTGGTTACTTGGTTAGTTTTGAAGCTTACATATGTTAATGGACTAGTTTGTAAAGTAAAAGTTGTTAATTTTGAACCTAATGACTAAAATGCAATAAGTTCAAAATGTGTGTGAATATTCTAAAATTTTCTGTTCTATTGGATAGTTGGATAATTTAATTAAGATTGATTTCGAAATCGAAGCTCAAATGTGAGAATTATAATAGCTTCGATTTTAAGGACTAAATTGTGGTAAATGTTAGGGGATGATTTTTATGTATTGTTATATGCTATATGGATTGGTTAATTAAATCAAACTATACTTTAGATAAAAAATCTCAACGACCGGAGGATGTACGAGGAAAAAGAAAAATTGCCGACTAGTTCTTAATAGTTAAACCGTTACAATTTTGACAGATAAGTTCATACAATATAATTCAAATTCTTTATGCTTATATGTTATATTAGGATTGTTAATATTGAATATTGGTGGATTGGAATCGTGTTATAATGTGAGATAAGTCCCGATAAAATTAGTAAATTCTCGTATATAGGGTAGTGAGTTTGTCCAAGTTCTGAGCTCCTGCATATGTTGCGGACTTGAGAATACATGAATATTAAGCCCTGGCCAGGCTATTTATCGTGTAGGTTTAACCTTAACGGATAACCAGACATTATCATTTTCACTTGTATACAAAGATCTTTTACGAGGTTTTATTGGGTAAAAGTGTGATTGAATCATTAGAGTTATGCCATTTGAGATTGGATATGTGAGTAGTTGTGTTTTGGTCTTGAGATCTAAATTGGCTTGATTGGAAATGGAGATGATTATGGTTATTCATGTGGTTGAACTCAAAGCTTTGTATATTAATGTTGTGGTTTGAATCTTGATAGGTATATTTGTATTGATAATGATTTATATGTGAATAGAAATTGAGACAAGTGAGTGCTTATATTGTATGAGCTTACTAAGAATTTTATACACTTACTCATTTTACTACTTTTCTGTAGATTTTGGACGTTTAGAACGTGTCGAGCGGATCAACAAGAAGCTCACACCTACCGTCACTTGATTCGGTAGACTTTTTGAAGTTGGTTACTTATGGCATATATATAGGATGTTTACTTTGCAAGTTAATGATCACGTTTTGGTACTTTGGTTGTGAATAATATTATAAATAACCTTGATGCATCAAATGCTTGGTACCTATTTGATACTTAGTAATTTGATGGTGTTATCCAATATTTGAATGGCATTATAGGTATGTTTAGGTATTAGCATGACTCGTTAATGAATGTTGGTAATTGTTGATGTTTGGAATGATTGGCTTGAATGGTATGAAATATTTAAAAGCATGGTTGAATGAAGTATACTTTAAGTGTGAAAATAGATACTCATGTTTTAGGTCACTTATTAAGCTTTACTTGTTGATATCTTAGTTAAAGAAATGATGATTGTATGAGTATGTTTAGACATGAAAAATCTTGGCATGAATGGTAATGAATGGTTGTTATTTCATAATTGAATTGTGGTGCCAATTGTGGCATATTGGTTAGGCACTTAGGTTGAGTAAATTAAGTTGAATTTGGTATGTTTTGATGTTTTGTATCATGTTGTTAAAGGGTCTAATGCATTGGCTTGTGGCTTAAGGGATCTTTGGTCAACTTTGGCTTGTTGTTAAAGGTATTTTACGTACACAAGGTCTGCCACACGACAGTGTGCCATTCACGGGTGTAGGACACAGTCGTGTGATCTGTTCAATTTAGGTGCAAGATGGTTCACATGACCACAATTTGTTACACGACTGTGTGACCCTGTATCACAAGACATCAGGTTGTTACACGGTTTGAGGACAAAGGCATGTGGTCTTGCACCATACGACTGTGTGACCCCTGTTTTTCATTTTTGCCATGTTTTTCTTAAATGTTTCAAATTAGTCTCTGCTTCATTCTGAATTATTTTAGGACTTCTGTAAGCTCAATTTAACCCCGATTATGTATGAATATCATGTTTTGGATTACATGTTTAATGAATAATTTTTATTTAAAGAAAATTTGAACTATGATAGCTTGTTTCTGTTCTGTTTTGTATGGTAGCATTCCATAACCCTAATCCGGTGACAAACACAGGTAAGGGTTGTTACACTTTTTTTGATGTATTTTCAATTTGTTGGGAAACATTTATTTTAATGTTTTTAGGACCATTTTACCAATAAACGGCCATTTCCAACTTTATTTACGAAAATGGGCCAATTTTTTCATTATTTATCAGAAAGGGCTGAAAAATACAAAACACGTCCACCTAAGAGCTTTTTGGGGGGAAATTACAACAAAATGTGTCCCTGGGGGAGCAATTTTGCCATGTCAGCACAAAACGAGCCCTCGTGGATGCGATTTGTTGACGTGGCAAAATCGCTCCCTCAAGGACGGGATTTAGCTCTTTTTTTTTTTCAAATGGCTATTTTTTTTTACCATTGGGGGGTCCAATGGTAAAAAAACTATGAAACCCCTTCCTATTTTTTCACACAATATTTCTTCAAAATTTTTCAAAAACGCTCTCAAATTCTCCCTAAAAGCTCTCAAATTATCCCTAAATTTCTCAAAGCTCTCTTTAGTTAATTATTTCTTTTAATTTTCTTTTCTAAATTAGTATTTTTTTTATAATTTTAAAAATATTTGATCGTGTTAGCAATGGCCAGGGAATTAATTTGTCTCGATCATAAATATATCTCCGTCGAACAAATAAAAATGGTAAAGGTTAATTTTAATTTTTGAAATTATTTAATATTTTTTTATTTATGTAATTTTAATTAATTTTTATTTTATAATTTTTTTATAACAGTCTGTAGATCGAGTGTTACAATGTTATTTTCGTAACATGTCTGGTCCTCCATCACCGTTGATAGAAAATTATTTGAGGGAAGTGAGTTTTTGGCACATGGCTACTATAGGCCGGGGCTGCAAGTTGGACCTGAAACTCATCAGCGCGTTAATAAAGAGGTGGAGACCCGAGAGGCACACATTCCATCTTCCATGCAGAGAGTGTACCATCACTTTAGAGGACGTGCAATTACAATTGGGATTATCGGTGGATGGGTTCGCACGTACCGGATCTGTTCAATCTGCTGATTGGGGAGCTGTATGCTACGATCTTTTGCCTGTGATTCCGAATAATATTTACAGAGGTTGGATTGAGATGGGTTGGTTACGAGATACATTCCTAGAACTGGGAAATGATTCGACTGAAGTAGAAAGAATACGATATTGTAACACCCCCTACCCGTATCCATTGCCGGAATAGGGTACGAGGCATTACCGGAGTTTACTGAACATTTTCAGATAATTCTAAGTCATTTATTATTCATATTTTGAAAATAATCATAATGTCTCTCTACTGGACCCTCGAAGCCCAAAACATACATTAGAAATCAACCGGAATAAAATCGGGATCATAGAAAAAAATTTCGCAAAATCTTAAATTATATTTTTATCTAAGTATTTACCATTTCAATGCTCCTTATAATTAAACATGTTACCATTCAGTCAACAGCTTGGTACTTGTCTAAACGTCAAACAACAGCATTGTTAGTATTCTTGCACATATTTCATATAAATTCAACATTGATATACCTATTTTCTCAACATATCACACTTGAGTTTAATAATAGTATCAACTTACATAATTTCCTTGTATTAACATATTAAAGATAATTATATATGTACATGTCACAAAATATATTATTCTCTTACTATTTCTTCATAAGCATATATTATTCATTTCGTTATATCAATATTTCATGCACCATCATTTCCTTATATCCTACGTATATTTATTTGGTAATAGTTCAGTATTAAACTTAAGATAAATTAAATTCCATGTACCTATACTTATTTCATTTATCTATCTTCTTAATTATTTCATACAACTATTTTGTATGTATATTTCCTGTAAACATTTCACACAACCATTTTGTATAACCCATTTCATATAACCATTTGTCATCTGGTACATACTACCTGAATATTAGTTATTCAACAGATATCTTAGCGTCTCTCTTCCACAATCTTATTTATCTTCGACATGATGTCATAGTATCTTTCAACTATGGTCTTACTCATTTTCTGTCATGTTGTCATGGTATCTTTCAACCATGGTCTTATTCATTTTATGTCACGTTGCGATGGTATCTTTCAACCATGGTCTTATACATTTCATATCAGGTTGCCATGGTATCTTTCAACGATTGTCTTACACATTTCATTTCAAAGTTCACACTCCCGCGAACCTCATCCTTACAGTGGGATTACCAGTCCAGGCTAAATCCCCTGTAATATAAACTCATAGAGTATTGTCGGGATTACCAGTCTAGGCTAAATCCCCTGCAACAACAATTACTCTAATAAGCTTGGATCTGAATTACCAGTCCAGACTAAATTCAGACCCTAATTCGGATTACCCGTCCAGGCTAAATCCATTTTACACATATTCTTCGGGAGGGCTATATCAGGATAGGATCACCCATCCGGGCTAGATCTTTTTTACCGTCTCGAGCTATTTAACGGAGAGCTCATAAAGAGCCATATCGGGAAGCTAATCCGGGCTATAACGGGAAACTCAATAGAGCCGAAATTAGGTAGTTCACAAAGAACCAAATCGTGAAGCTCACGAAGAGCCTATCGGGAAACTCCGGATAGCCATATATCGGGAAGTTCAAGCGAGCACTATCGGGAGGCTCACAAAGAGCCTATCACAAAGAGCTGTATTTTGGGACACTCTTAAGAGCTACAGTGTGTCCATAACACATGCGGATCACAACCTATCGGGACGCTCCGAAGAGCTATAACGGGAAGCTCGCAAGAACTATATAATGGGGAGCTCAAGAGGGATAATATCGGGACGCTCTTTCGAGCTATGGTGTATCTACAACATATGCAGAACTACAACCAATTCGGGAAACTTACATCCATCAATTTTCCTTTATTCAACGGGATGTATCATTTTATCGGGTATTATCAAATATATCCATATCAATTTCATATGCATGACAAAAATACAAATCACAAGTATGATATTTAATTCAAGCTTATAATTATGCATAATTCTGTTACACGAACTTACCTGACTAAATTACAAAAATACCAAGATTCAGGGGCATTTTGATATATTTTTTTCATTTTCCTCGATTTTTCACCCGGTCTTAAATTGACAATTTCATTCAATTTATTAATTTAGATAATAAAACAATTCATTCTCTTCAATCTGGTCATTTTTGATATTTTTACAAAATTGCCCCCTGAAGTTTTACTTTTATTTAATTTAGTCATTAAGCCTAGAACATACAAATTAGCCATGCTAGCTGAATATTCATATATATTTTCCTCCTCCTCCTCCTCTCCATTCCACATCCTTAAAGTATGTAACACACATCATCTATAATTTTTATTATTTATTTTTATGAATATTCAAGTTGTTCATCTTTGTCATAGTCACTAAATTATTTATATCTGGAGATATAGAACTCCAAATTAAGATCCGATAATTTTCCCTAAAACTAGACTCATATATATTCTTACCATAAAATTTTCATAATTTTTGGTTTATCCAATAAGTACAGTTTATTCTTTAAAGTTACCCCTATTTTGCTGTCTGAAAGTTCTTACCCTTCTTTACTAAAAATTAATTATCTCCTCATACAGAATTCGAATGATATTTCTGTTTATTTCTTTGAAACTAGACTCATTCAGAATTCTAAACATATAAATTTAAACCCCTAATTATTTTTATCCAATTTTCTATGATTTTCCAAAGTCAAAACAGGGAAACCCAAATTCATTCTGACCTTGTCTCACAAAATTCATTATATCTCATGATTTACAAATCTATTATTTACACTGTTTCTTCTGTGAGAAACTAGATTCAATAAGATTTAATTTCATATTTTTTTATCTTCTAATTCGAATTATACAATTTATGGTGATTTTTCAAAGTTAATCTACTGCTGCTGTCCAATATTGTTTTAGTGCAAGTTGTTTATTACCATTCTTCCCCCGAACTTTAATAAATAACAATTTCATCCCTACTCAATTAGCCTCTCAATTGAGCTGATTTTTCTCAATTAGCACTTTATTCTATCACCTTAAACAACTTTACAACTTTTGGAAATCATAATTTCGGCACTAGACTTTAATTCCAAACATTTTCACAATTAGGTCCTAAAATCAATTTCCGTCAATTTTACTTAATAAAATTATCTTATATCAAAATTAAAGCTTCAATTCTATGTTTATTCATCATATGCTTCCAGCACTCATCCATAATAACTTTAAAAATTAGCCCTTCAACATAAAACTTATGAATTACTTTACAATTCAATCCTTATTTCATTTCTAACTTGAATTTCTATCAATTAAACCCTTATTTCATCATTTTACTCAACATGATCATTATCTAGAAATGTAATAACTTTCAAAATATCAACTTAATTTTATCAAAATCTTGTTCCAAAGCTTCTAAAACATCAAAATTAAGTAAAAAATACCAAATTGACTTACCTATTAAACTTCCAAGCTTCACACCTTGAATTTTCCCTTTTCTTCTTTCTTTTCTCTTTTTCTTTCTTTTCTTCCCCTGCTCTCTGTTTCGTTTGCTTTGTTTCTTCCTTTCTATTCTCTTCTTCTTCTTCTTCTTTTTTATATATATGTATACACACATGTATTTATACTTAAATAGTAAGTATTATTTATTTATTCATGTGTATATTATTAGTACATTTGTATCCATTTATAACCATACATTTGTCATTATTTAATATATTTATCATATAAAATCTTATAATATAATTATTTAATTAATAAATATCTTTTATAAAATAATAAATATCTATTTAATATCTAATACATGTTTTACAAATGTATGTATTTTTATTTATATACTTGTACATTTTATTTACTATACATTTGTCTTTGTACTAATTTATTTATCATATAAATATCTTATAATATAATTATAATAAATTAATTTAATATCATTTATAACTAATAAATATATATTTTATAATTTGAAATCTAAGTAAAAATCTTAGATTTTTACTTTATATAACGCCTCACTTATGCTAAATGGCATAATTTCTATTTTGGTCCCTTTTATTTTCTTTTAATCTATAATTAAATTTTCACACTTTATTCAATTTAATCCTTTTATCAATTATTCTTAATTAAGCTAAATTCACTTAATTAAACTCTAATTAACCACTCAATTAAATTTTTAAATATTTTTGATAATTATTTACGGATCCATTTTTCAGTAACGGAGACTCGAAAATACACTTTTTTCGATAACCGTAAAATTTGGGTTATTACAGATATGCTCGGGCATATATCCTTGAGATGATTAGAGGTTATCTGATGTCGGACTTGTTACAAAACCTCGTACATCTGAGGTGGCTGCTAAAACTCGTTGATTTTAGAGCAGCTGGTGAATTTAGTTAGGGGTCTACCGTGTTGGCAACATTGTACTGTGAGATGTGCAGGGCGATGCCACCAAATAAAGCCAAAATCGGAGGTTGCCTATCCCTACTACAATCATGGGCTCAATTTTGCTTTCCATTTTTACGTCCTCGAGTGAACCATCCATATACATTCCCCCTCATAACAACGTAAAATTTATATTAGATTTTACAATTGTTACATAGATTTAAAATATAATTGTATACTAAAAATTTATTTAATTAGGTGGAACCATTCGACCGAATTCCTACCGCTCTTGAAGATATACGGCTTCTATTAGACCAACGATTGGAAGCGAAAGTAAGTATTCAATAAAATATATATACATAAAATAGTATTTTTATATTTAGTATTTAGTATTATGTATATAACTAATATTTTTATCACGTTCATGTAGTTTCAATGGATACTGTACGAGGATCCGAAAATTCAGACAGTAATTCTGGATGAATTCTTTCAAAATCCAAATATTTGGCATGTTAAGGTCTCATTGGTCAACTATGTTACTGTCCAGATGCACTAGATGGATAGAGTGTTGTGGCAATTTGGATTCTGAAAATCGATTCCCGTGACACTTGAGTTGCTCGATGATGAGTATAAAATCGACTTACAAAAATCGACTACGAATTAGTCGGTATACTGGTCAGAATATATCAAAATTTAGGAAAATCGGTCTGATTATATACCTACTTGCGAATCGATTATTATTCCAGAGTTAGCGTGCATGCCGGATTACATGCCATGGTTAAAAATTTATGGCAAGCCATATTTGTTGTCGAAAGAGCAGAGGCGTCGGCAAATTCATGTCAAAACGGAACGACGAGGTCCTTTAAATTCAAGGAGAAGGGATGATAGCACGGGCCCATCAACATTGCCTACACAATCACTACGCTCAACGTCTCAACCGATAACACCCACACCATAGCCTCTTTAGATTATGCTAGGTGCGTATCCTAGCCCTTATATGTATCCTAATCCTTATATGTTTCCTTTTCCCAGTCCTATGCCAAGTTGGAATGCATGGCCCAGTGTATCTTATTTCCCGATGACTCCGACTCAACCGAAGATATATAGGCCATCATTGCAGGACGGATCGCACGGGGCACCGTCGGGAAGCTCATCCCATTACCAATCCCCATCGCCTTATAGGATTCAAACACCTCCGCCATGGGTGATGCAAATACCTTCGCATTTTTTATTCTATCAAGGTGGGTCATCCTCCCAATACTCACAACTACAAACCCCGCCGGAGGAACCACAACCCTCACCAGAGCAATCACAACCCCTGTCAGAAGCTGAACCAAGGAGGAATCCTGTACGTAACCATCGACCACCCTCATATGGCACTGATTCTGATCGGCACATACATTGATTTTTTTAATATATTTGTACAAACTATTTTTATATTGTTTCATTTAATAAAATTAAAGTTATTTTTAATATTTAAATAGTAAATTATTTTTATATTTTTAATATTTGAATAAGGCAATAGAAATAATGCAACATAGTTTCATTACAGTAATTATCAACTACTTCGATTTGGACATGATTGAATTGTATGACCTGGGTTCCTACACCATCTGCACAACTTCTGTCGGTTCGTTCTTTCCTGGATATTCATATTATTACAAATTTTACTCGAGCAAGGTCGACCTTTTGGTTTACGACGTAATTCTCTATCCGGTAACAACTTAAATGAAGCAAGTGATACAGACAGCCACTTACATTCATCTGAGATCAATGAGAATACGTATCTCCACACATTGTACATGTATTCTATTTTGTACACTTCATCAACATATCTCATGGGATCCAAACGGTGATTTTGACAAGCTGCAATTGCATGAGCGCATGGATAACGAAGTGCGTCAAACGTCCCACAGTCACAAGTCCTATTTTTCAGGTGTACACGATATTGCCCATCGGTAACACCTTGGTTCGGTCTGTCAAACTCCGTCACATGAAATCATAGGTTATCGTGATCGTGACACACTCTGTGCATAGTGTTGGCCCGCAACTTCCCCTTGTTAATTTCTTGCAATACCTTCCCATACCATACATGGCCTCTTTGTATTTGGCCTTTATAACTCACTGCTAACTTTAGAAATAATGTTGCTAAACGAAAATATGTTTCTTACACAACCGAGGTTATCGGCAAATGACATGTTGCTTTTAAAATAAAATTTATACATTCAGCTAGGTTTGAGATCATATGACCATATTGTAGGTCGCTATCGTATGCTTGTGTCTATTGTTCAAAAGGTATGTTACAGAGGTAGTCTGCGCCTTATTGTTTACTAGACGCAAAATCGCCAACATCTCATGAATCTATCTTTGGATGATTTTGTGAAACACTTGTCAACGAAGTACGTTAAATAATGCAATATTAAGTAATAACAATATTATTCAAAAACCCTAAACACCTAGTGATACTGTACCGACAACAAAGGTATGTAGACCTTTGTACTTTTTTATCTCCCACAAGCCTGTCTTTTTCCTAACCGAAGCCATTATATTCTATGAACATATACCGTCTTGCACTACACACTTGCCCTCAAACTTCTCGGATTTGGATTTAACCACGTTGTAGTTAACCTCGTTCATGAAGCTATGTTGTTTCAATGCACCAAGAAAACTATTCTTACTGGAAAACTCCTTACCAACTTCCAATTCACCCGAATCCAATGACGAACTTGTACGATCATGCTTTCTGTATGGTAGATCTGGAAACTCCAACGCATCATCTTCCGATAGATTGACATTATGCACGTGGGCTGGATGCGAGTACACCCTGAATCACGGATCTTTTTCTTCTTCAGCTGAACCCTTTCAACATCTTCAGGTTCTATTGGAATAGGCTCCGGTTCAGAAAATAATGCAACTTCTGCACCATCGGGGTCGGGTTTTCGAGGTAGATCCACATCAGACTCATTATCCAACCCACCATGATCTGCAATATATGAGGTCCCCTCGCTGGTGGACATCGTAGGGAGTACATCATCCCTAATACGTATTTTTAACATCAAACATCGACCAACCGATGTGCATGTCTCATCCACTAAACGAGTGTCGTGCAGGAGTTGTGTATTTTATACTTCCACCAAACACGGGTGCTTCCATATTCTGCCTCCCACTAACTGAGTGTTAGGTCGGGGTTGTGTATTCCTCTTAAATAGCAGTAGATGTTGAAGTCGCAAATGCTTCATTTGGTGATGAAAATTGTACATATAACTCAAAATAAGGTGATTCACTAGAGAGATAAGTCTGCACCATCGCTTCCAAGCTACGACCACCTTTGATATTAAATGAGTTATAAGTCACGGAATCAACCGAAGCACAAAATTGATACTTAATAAATGAAACTATCATTGGCGTCGTTTCAAATATTTTACACCTAATTCTTTTTACAAAATTCTATCAAATCTCTATTCTGGTTAAAAACCAGTTGCGTTATGTTCTCTGATAAAAAAACAACGTCGTTCTCGGTGTCACAAACCTCACCATCAAAGTAAATTACAGCACTAATAAGTTCACTCAACTTCAATTTCTATTCTACTTAGCCTCTCTAATTTTTCTTGCTGTAACTTATGTAACCTGAGAATGAAATTTGGCTCATTTATAACCTAAGGCCAAATAGGAACACTATAGAAAAAGAGCATCCACCTGGGAGCTTTTTTCATCAATTTTATTGATAGTGCATCTTGCTTAAAGCGTTTTTACACCATTTGTTCAAAATCGTCTTCTCAAAATTATTTTTCAGGAACTATTGTAGAAAAAGAGCGTCCACGTAGGAGCTTTTTTCATCAATTTTGCTGATAGTGCATCCTGCTTGAAGCATTTTTGACACCATTTATTTAGAACCATCTTCTCAAAATTATTTTTTTTAAAAACTACTGCAGAAAAAGAGCGTCCATGTGGGAGCTTTTTTCAGTAATTTTGCTGACAGTGCATCCTACTTGAAGAGTTTTTTACACTATTTGTTCAAAACAGTCTTCTCAAGATTATTTTTTTAGGAATTACCGTAGAAAAAGAGCGTCCACATGGGAGCTTTTTTCAGTAATTTTGCTGACAGTGCATCCTACTTGAAGCGTTTTTGACATTATATTTTTAGAACGGTCTTCTCAAAATTATTTTTTTAAAGAACTACCGTAGAAAAAAAAAACAAAATCCTTATTGTCAATATAATTTTCTCTAAACCTAAACACAAAATTATTTTAAAAAAACTAAATCATAATTTAATTAATTTTCTTAAAAAATCTAAACCCTAATTTAATTTATTTATTTAAAACCCCTAAAACATAATTCAATTATTTTAACAAAACCCTAACCATAACCCTAAATTATTTTAACAAAATCTTAACCCTAAACTAAAAAAATCCTAAGGACTAAATATGTAAAAAGCTCTAACCCTAGAAAAACATGGGCTAAAAGACGTCCCTGCGGGAGTGATTTGCCACGTTAGCAAAGAGCATCCATGTCAGCGTGATTTATGCTGGAATGGCAAAATCACTCCCTCAAGGACAAATTTTGCTGAAATTTCACCAAAAAACGCTTTTACGTGGACACGTTTTGCATTTTTTGGCCTTTTCTAGTAAATAATGAAAAAATTAGCCAATTTTCGTAAATAATGTTGGAAATGGGCCTTTATTGGTAAAATGATTTATTTTTAGTTTATTTGATGTATTATATTTTTTAAATTAATATGTGCGGGTCGGGTCAGACTCGAGTTTAGCATTTTTAATCTGGGTCGAGCTTTGGTAGAATTTTGGGCCCATTTTTCAAGCTAGACTGTGTCTAGGTCTAGAAAACGGGCCTAAAATTTTGTAACATCCTGATTTTCGGGTTTTCGCGATTCCTGATATTTTAAGTAAATTTCTAAAATTTGGTATGTGATGATGGAATTCATAATTTGGGTATGTAAATGGGCTTATGGAAGGCCCATGAGTTGGCCAAAACTTAGGTAGAATTTTTAAATTTTGGACTTAGGAGTTAGGGGTTACGGCTAGGTGCCCTTATATTAAGTTGTGGGTAAAGTGTATCACAAAAGAGCTTTGGTAGAGTGGCAAGGGTGGCGCCACTAAGCTCCTAAAAAGGTGGCGTGTGGGCATAGAGGAAGACACAGGTTCGATTCCTGTGTTGGCAAATAAGAGTATTTATTTTGTGTGCGGGAAGTGTAAGTGTTGGAACTTAAGTGGATTCTGTAAGAGGAGAGTTGGATCAAGTCAAATGCATAAATTAAGGAGGGATAAGGGAGAGATTTTAGGGATGTGATAGGGAGATAGAGTTGGCGAATAAGGGACATTGGAGAGGGATTTTGGCAAGGGGCATTAGGTTAGTAATTTCGGCATTAGGGTCTTAGTTGTCTTGATTTCTTCTTTGGTGTGTAGCCTTTTCTCTCTTTTCTTTTCCAGCGAATCTACCTTCCTCCTATTCATTTTCTTCCTTTTCTTCTTTCAAATCAGCCCACTATTTCCTCCATTCACCATTGTTTCTTTCCTTATCTCTATTTTTGAAGTCTTAAAAAGTCAAATCGATGAAGATAGGGGTCCGATTCTTTGTGACCAGCAACCTTTTCTTCCTTTTCAATAGTTGGCATTCGGTTCCTTTACCTTTTAGACATCCGGATTCAAGAGGAGAATGACTGTGGTAAGTGTTCAAACTCTAAACAATTCCTAGTGTAGCTTTGGCCAAAAGTCAAACTCCAAGTTTAGGAGATGGCGAATATGGGCATAGACTCTATGGGGTCTTCTTTTAATATTTTGGTTTATTTATTGAAGGAGCAGTAAGGTGTAGTGTCGATTTGGAGTAGCTTGGATCGCGGAGTAGCTAGGCCTAGTCATCAATCGCGACAAAGGTAAGGTGCCTAAGGCCATTATGGATGGTGGCGAATGTGTAAGTGTTAATATTGGAAAGTTCTTAATTTGGTTCAATTATTGCGAGCTGATCTATTTAAAAATTGATTATAGGAGAAACCGTGTAGGAGATCTCGTCAAGGAATATTGCAAATCAGGTGTGTAACGAACCCTTTCATAGCTTAAAGCGATAAAATGTCGAAAAGTCAAATCTTCAAATTACGGCATTTCGAGGACTTATGAGCAATTAACGCTCACTAGTTAGTTAGAATAGATGAGACGGTGATCGAGAACGATGGAAACGGTAAGAATGTGATTTTTGGCGTTCTTGGTAAGTTGGGCCTCGAGGGGCCGAAGTGGGGCCCATTGGGCTTTCGGGCCCATTTGGGCAAAAAATTGGTAGAAAACGGAAATCTGTTATATGGCATGATAAGACTGTTAAAACCGTTATGGAATATAGGCTAAATGGGCCTAGATGACGAAATTGGCTAAGTAAGGCCCATTAGGGGTTTTAGGCCCAATAACTCGATTTCACTAAAAATGGGCCAGAATCACTGTTTGTACCCATGGATTGTTAGTAATCGTTAATGAACATGGAAACCCTAATTTTTGGTAAAATTACGAGATTACCCTTATAATATGAAAATGGTATTTTGCCCCTAGGTAAAATGACCATTATACCCCTAGGGTTTATGTATGATTTTAATACATGGGATTTTGATAAATATGGTATGTATGATATGCACATGAAATGTATGCTATGCACATGATATGTATGATATGCACATGAGGTAATCATAAATGCATTGGGTTGGGTTCTTATGCCCCAGTTATAAAAGGGCTTATGCCGAGTTATTGAAAGGGCTTTGGCCCTGATTATTAAAAGAGGCTAGGCCTCCGGTTATGATAAAGCACTATCTTGCCGAGAGAGAGTTTGGCGGGGTGGGTCGAGTTACTCCCACATGGTGTGTTGGTTGAATACGGTGGAGAGTAGCGGATGGTGGGTTGAGTAGTCTCCCAAATGGGTTGCATTCTTTCATTGAAATTATATGTGATATTGAAATGGGCCTAAGGGCCATACCGTTTCTGATAAAGGCTTCGCCCGATAATATGAAATATGAAAAGGCTTGACCCGGTGTTATGGAATATGAAACATGAAAAGGGCTATGGCCCAATATATGTTGAGATTGGATTTGGGCTTAGACCAACAGTTTATTATTATTTTGGGCTCTGAAAGGGCTTGTTGGACACTGAGTTTCCAAACTCACCCCTTTCCTTAACCTTGCAGGTGAGCCTTGATGTGGGGACTTGGGTAGGAGAGGATTGAGTGGCCACGGTGATCATCTTTGGGCTTTTAAATAAGTGTTGGTTTTCATTTAATTTCCTTTAATTATTATTTATTTTGGGTTGTAATAAGGCCAATTTTAACTTTCCTTTTATTTCTTTTGAATTATTTTAATTTTAATAACTTTAAAAATTGGTTAATAATTATTCAAATGGGCTAGACTTAGGGCGTGTTTTCAAAATGATACTTGTTTTCAAAATATCTCAACATCACGATTAATCGATTTATCAAAGACGTCCACTTAAACAAATTTAAACTCGATATAACAAAGTATGGCTATAGTTGTGGGCATGTCTAGGATTGGATCCAATTAAAGAGCTTGGTACTAAGCGGCCTTCATGGCTCACCTCCTCTGTCTCGGATACCTACACGGTGCCCGGCTTCCATACACTTTGTTAACTCAATAAAATGTATGGTTTTAAAACACTAAAAGCGAGCGTGGGTTTTCAACTCCAATGTGGCACGTCGATTAACCATAATGTGCGGGCGGGTTTGGGGTGTTACATTTAGTGGTATCAAAGCTAAGTTGCAACAACTCGGCTGTGGATCGGGTCCGAAAATTTTTCAAAAATTTAGGCCTAAGAAGGGTATTTTTGGAAATGGTTTCTGAAAAGTTCATTTTAAGGATGTTTTGCGGAGAATATATGTTAAAAGGTACCAATTTTTCTGTTTTAAACCAAGAGTTCAAAATAAAGGGAGTTTTCAAATCAAAGTTTTCAATTTCTATTTTCGATAATCAAAACATGGTTTTAAGTTCTAAATGGATTGGACAAAGAAGTGGCGATTGAATCCCCTGCACCAAGTGCGTAAGTATATTTTCCTTGCAATATATGATATTGATATGATATTAAGAATAGTCTTTGAGACCCTACTATGATACTTTAGCTAGGGTAGAGCAGTAAGCAGTAGGAATGAGACGGTAGCTAGGCTACGATGATACGAAAACAATCCTTGAACTGCTACATCTACATAAGACATTTTCATAATAAGCGGTGGAGCGTTATACTAATTTCATAAAATTAAGTAAATCGATAATTCGATATGAGTACTAGAGGAGCTCGTGGGCGAGGCGCGGATGTGGTCGCGGAAGGGTGCAAGTGAATCTTCATCCTCGGGGCATAGGCCGGTGAGGAGCCAGTGTGCCATAGCAACAGAGACCGGTCTTATGATAGAGGTGCGGGGATGATGCTTTATCCCAAGCCATGTTAAGGGTTTTAGAAAGAGTGGTGGAGCTAATCTTTCGACGGTGAATAGGGGTCTATATCGGAGCGACTCAAGCCAACGGAGCGTAAGTATTTAGGGGTGTATCTGGAGTGGCCCGAATGTGGCGAATATTGGTGGATGTAACAGAGCGGATCATGGACGACCTAGACCGCTCGAGGAGCAAAAGTGAAAGGAGGCGTGTCATTGCTACGTGTGTGAGGCATACCGTTGGTGGATCACCGTAAGGAGAGTACCCCAATTGAGCAAGTAACACAGGAATTGTTCAAAGCGCCTTTAAAGGGAGGTATGTTGGAGCAAGCTATGTGGATGCTCGTCGAAAGGAATTCTTGAATCGACTCAAGGTGATAAGACTATAGCAGTATGAGGCGAAATTTTGAGGTGAGTCGATATGCTAGTGGTATAGTGGTAGCGAATCTGCGCGATGTCCGCCGAGGATGGTCTCCGCGATGAGCTTAGGATATTGATAGCTCCACGAGGGGGCGTGGTTTCCGCTTTGGTAGAAAAGGCTAAGATAGCCGAGGAGGTGAAGTGAGTGAGCGACAGAATCGTGAGAAGGATCAACCCTGATTCAAGAGGATTTGGACCCTCGAGTGCCACGAATCGAAGTGTTAAAAGAGCAAGGATGGAGGAACCGGTTCGGCGGTTCGATAAATACTTATAGACCGCAGCTTGCGTGGACTGTGGTAGGGTGCATATGGGGAGTCTTTGAAGCGAGCTGGAGCATGTTTTCGATGTGGGTCAAAGGAGCATAAGTTCGAGAGTGTCCTCGGAGGACAGCTCAGAGCTAGCGGCAGAGCAAAGGGATGTCCAACCACGGCGAGGAGGACCACCACCACGGAGGGTCGTGGGCAAGGTAGAGGTGGCAATGGTAGCGGACGAGGGCGTGGGGCACTGGCGAGAGGTCTTGGTCATCTCAAGCTCGACAACCGGCGTTGGTTTATCTTTGCACGACGTCGTGAGGAGGGTGGCGCTCGATGTTATAAGCTGTACGTTCTTCATTCATAGCATGCCTTACATCGCTTTGATTGATGTAGGTTCCACCCACTCGTATGTTGCTTGTGATGTATTGGGGCTTTGGATGTGCTTCCCGAGAAGGCGTGAGTGGGGTATCGATAATAAGTCCATTGGGACATTCGGTTAAGGTAGATAAAATTTTAGAGGCGATCAGTTAGTGACACAAGATAAAATCTTTGAATGAGATTTGATGGAGCTGCCATTTCGGGATTTTGATCTTATTTTGGGAATAGATTGGTTAATTAAGCACAAAGCGACGTTGGATTGTCTTTGCAAAGAGGATGGTACTAAGAGCTAGAAGATGAGGAGATAATGGTCATAGGGGAGCGAAGGGATTATTTATCAATGTTGTTTGCGTTAAGAGCGAGAAGTTGATCCGGAAAGGTTGTGAGGCGTGCTTGGCCTTTGTAAGTCAAGCGGGACTTGAGGAGATAACGGTGGAGTCGGTTAGGACTATTAAGGAATTTCAGGATGTATTCCCGGATGAACTTCGGATTACCCCGAACAGAGAAGTCGAGTTTGGAATCGACTTACTACCGGAGCGACTCCGTGTCCATTGCGCCTTATCGGATAGCACCAAAGGAGTTGGTAGAATTGAAAGCTCGATTCAAGAGCTTTGGATAGAAGGTTTATAAGACCAAGTGTTTCTTCGTGGGTGCACCCCAGCATCGTTCAGAAGAAGAAAGATGGGACTATGCAAATGTGTATTGACTATCGCAATTGAATAAGTGACTATCAAGAACAAGTATCCGTTACCAAGAATCGATGATCATTCGACCAATTAAAAGGAGCCTCGGTGTTTTCTAAGATCGGCCTTGATCGAGATATCATCAATTAAGAGTTAAAGAGGGGATATTTATAAGGCGGCGTTAGGGACTCGTCTGATCATTACGAGTTTCGGTAATGCCATTTGGGTTGACTAATGCCTAAAGCATTCATGGATTTGATGAATCGGGTATTCCAAACCATACTTGGATCGGTTTGTAGTCATTTTATTGATGATATCTTGGTGTATTCGGAAGCGGAAGAGAAGCATGATGAGCATCTTCGTAGTAATCTTGCAAGTGTTAAGGGAGAAGCAACTTTATGCAAAGTTTAGTAAGTGCGAGTTTTGGTGAAGGAAGTTACCTTCTTGGGGCATGTTGTGTCTCTTGAAGGGATCAAGGTGGACCCTCGAAGATTGAAGCCATTTTGGAATGGAAGCCACCAAAGTCGTAATGTAAATTGAAGTTTTACGGGGTTGGCGAGGTTATTATCGGAGATTCGTGGAAGGATTTTACGTGATGGCGACCGTTAATCTGAAACTTATAAGGAAGGGAGCACCTTTTGTTTGGACGGATAAGCGAGAAGAGGCTTTTGAGAAGTTGAAGAAGGTTTTGACTGAGCGCCGGTTTGATTCACGAGTGCGGTAAGGATTTCACTGTGTACGCCTATCGTCACATGTAGGTTTGGGTGCGTGTTGATGCAAGAGGGTAAAGTGGTCGCTTATGCTTCACGACGACTTAAGCCACATGAGGTGAACTACCCTACGCATGACTTAGAATTGGCGTGTAATCTTTGCACTTAAGATATGGAGGCATTACGTATGGAGAGAAATGCATCATCTATACGGATCACAAGAGTCTTAAGTACTTGCGACTCAAAAGGAGTGAATCTTGGGCGTGAAGGTGGATAGAGTTGTTAAGGACTATGACTATTCGATTGAGTACCACCAGGTAAGGCGAATGTCGTGGCTGATCACGAAGGGTTGTGGTGGAATTAAAAGCGATGTTTGCTCGTCTAAGTTTGTATGATGACGGAGTTTGTTGGCGAGTTCTGGTGAGACCAACTTGGGTAGAAACAGTTAAACACAGTTGGAGGATGAGTCGTTGGTTGCTCGGTTTGACAAGTTGAGAAGGGGAGAATCGACTTTGGGTTAAATAGTGAGGGAATTCTTTGTTTTCGAGAGAGAATTTGTATGTCGAAGAACTCCGATTTGAGATTGATGATTTTGAAAGAGGCACTATATGGGCGAAGGTGTCGCTCGCCTACTTGTTGGGCAGAATTGGGGGAAAGGCAAATACTTGGACCGAGTTGATAATGAATCTGAAGACAAGATTAAGGTAATCGGGAAGAGGTTAAAAGAGGCGGCGGATCGACAAAAGTCTTATGCCGATCTGAAGCATAAGGATATTGAATATGCGGTAGGAGACATGGTCTTTTTGAAAGTTTCGCCTTGGAAGAAGATCTTGAGATTTGGTAAGAAGGGTACGTTGAGCCTACGGTTTATTGGACCTTATCGAATCATTAAGCGGATAGGGCCGGTGGCTTATCAACTAGAGTTACCTCCAGAGCTGGATCGCATTCACGATGTCTTCCATGTGTCCATGCTAAGGCGATATTGTTCGACCCAACTCATATCGTGCGATTCGCGAAATTGAGGTACTGATCGGATTTGACCTTTGAAGAGGAACCTGTGCAAATACTTGATCGTGATGCCAAGGTATTGAGAAAGAGGTTAGTCCCGTTGGTGAAGGTACTTTGGAGGAACCATGGCAAGGAAGAAGCTACGGGAGACCAGAAGAGGCAATCGTCGTGATACCCTCAACTGTTTGGACGAGTAAATTTCGAGGCGAAATTTCTTTAAGGAGGGTAGAGTTGTAACATCCCGATTTTTGGTTTTCGCGATTCACGATATTTTAAGTAAATTTCTAAAATTTGGTATGTGATGATGGAATTCATAGTTTGGGTATGTAAATGGGCTTATGGAAGGCCCATGAGTTGGCCAAAACCAGTAGAATTTTTAAATTTTGGACTTAGGAGTTAGGGGTTACGGCTAGGTGCCCTTATATTAAGTTGTGGGTAAAGTGTATCACAAAAGAGCTTTGGTAGAGTGGCAAGGGTGACGCCACTAAGCTCCTAAAAAGGTGGCGTGTGGGCATAGAGGAAGACACAGGTTCGATTCCTGTGTTGGCAAATAAGAGTATTTATTTTTGTGTGCAGGAAGGGTAAGTGTTGGAACTTAAGTGGATTCGTAAGAGGAGAGTTGGATCAAGTCAAATGCATAAATTAAGGAGGGATAAGGGAGAGATTTTAGGGATGTGATAGGGAGATAGAGTTGGCGAATAAGGGACATTGGAGAGGGATTTTTGCAAAGGGCATTAGGTTAGTAATTTGGCATTAGGGTCTTAGTTGTCTGATTTCTTCTTTGGTGTGTAGCCTTTTCTCTCTTTTCTTTTCCAGCGAATCTACCTCCCTCCTATTCATTTTCTTCCTTTTCTTCTTTCAAATCAGCCCACTATTTCCTCCATTCACCATTGTTTCTTTCCCTTATCTCTATTTTTGCCGAAGTCTTAAAAAGTCAAATCGAGTGAAGATAGGGGTGCCGATTCTTTGTGACCAGCAACCTTTTCTTCCTTTTCAATAGTTGGCGTTCGGTTCCTTTACCTTTTAGACATCCGGATTCAAGAGGAGAATGACTGTGGTAAGTGTTCAAACTCTAAACAATTCCTAGTGTAGCTTTGGCCAAAACTCCAAGTTTAGGAGATGGCGAATATGGGCATAGACTCTATGGGGTCTTCTTTTAATATTTTTGGTTTATTTATTGAAGGAGCAGTAAGGTGTAGTGTCGATTTGGAGTAGCTTGGATCGCCGGAGTAGCTAGGCCTAGTCATCAATCGCGACAAAGGTAAGGTGCCTAAGGCCATTATGGATGGTGGCCGAATGTGTAAGTGTTAATATTGGAAAGTTCTTAATTTGGTTCAATTATTGCGAGCTGATCTATTTAACAATTGATTATAGGAGAAACCGTGTAGGAGATCTCATCAAGGAATATTGCAAATCAGGTGTGTAACGAACCCTTTCATAGCTTAAAGCGATAAAATACCGAAAAGCGAAATCTGAAATTACGGCATTTCGAGGACTTATGAACAATGACGCTCACTAGTTAGTTAGAATCGATGAGACGGTGATCGAGAACGATGGAAACGGTAAGAATGTGATTTTTGGCGTTCTTGGTAAGTTGGGCCTCGAGGGGCCGAAGTGGGGCCCATTGGGCTTTCGGGCCCATTTGGGTAAAAATTGGTAGAAAACGGAAATCTGTTATATGGCATGATAAGACTGTTAAAACCGTTATGGAATATAGGCTAAATGGGCCTAGATGACGAAATTGGCTAAGTAGGGCCCATTAGGGGTTTTAGGCCCAATAACTCGATTTCGCTAAAATGGGCCCAGAATCACTGTTTGCACCCATGGATTGTTAGTAATCGTTAATGAACATGGAAACCCTAATTTTGGTAAAATTACGAGATTACCCTTATAATATAAAATGACCGTTTTGCCCCAGGTAAAATGACCATTATACCCCTAGGGTTTATGTATGATTTTAATACATGGGATTTTGATAAATATGGTATGTATGATATGCACATGAAATGTATGCTATGCACATGATATGTATGATATGCACATGAGGTAATCATAAATGCATTGGGTTGGGTTTTATATGGATGGAGGAAGTGAAAAGGGCTTATGCCCCGATTATCAAAAGGGCTTATGCCCCGATTATAAAAGGGCTTATGCCCGATTATTGAAAGGGCTTTGGCCCGATTATTAAAAGAGGCTAGGCCTCGGTTATATGATAAAGCACTATCTTTGCCGATTGGAGAGTTTGGCGGGTGGGTCAAGTTAATCCCACATGGTGTGTTGGTTGGTACGGTGGAGAGTAGCGGATGGTGGGTTGAGTAGTCTCCCAAATGGGTTGCATTCTTTCATTGAAATTATATGTGATATTGAAATGGGCCTAAGGGCCATACCGTTTCTGATAAAGGCTTGCCCAAGATTATGAAATATGAAAAGGCTTGCCCAGTGTTATGGAATATGAAACATGAAAAGGGCTATGGCCCAATATATATTAAGATTGGATTTGGGCTTAGACCCAACAGTCATTATTGTTTTGGGCTCTGAAGGGGCTTGTTGGACACCGAGTTTCCAAACTCACCCCCTTTCCTTAACCTTGCAGTGAGCCTTGATGTGGGGACTTGGTAGGAGAGGATTGAGTGGCCACGGTGATCATCTTTGGGCTTTTAAATAAGTGTTGGTTTTCATTTAATTTCCTTTAATTATTATTTATTTTGGGTTGTAATAAGGCCAATTTTAACTTTCCTTTTATTTCTTTTGAATTATTTTAATTTTAATAACTTTAAAATTGGTTAATAATTATTCAAATGGGCTAGACTTAGGGCGTGTTTTCAAAATGATACTTGTTTTCAAAATATCTCAACATCACGATTAATCGATTTATCAAAGACGTCCACTTAAACAAATTTAAACTCGATATAACAAAGTGTGGCTATGGTTGTGGGCATGTCTAGATTGGATCCAATTAAAGAGCTTGGTACTTAGCGACCTTCATGGCTCACCTCCTCATCTCGGATACCTACACGGTGCCCGGCTTCCATACACTTTGTTAACTCAATAAAATGTATGGTTTTGAAACACTAAAAGCGAGCGTGGGTTTTCAACTCCAATGTGGCACGTCGATTCGGCCATAATGTCTGGGCCGGGTTTGGGGTGTTACAAATTTTGCATCAGAAAAGCCCGACTCGGGTTAGTCCATGTATATGTCACATTAGCACTTAATTATATGTCACATATACGTGGCAATCCATGTATATGTCATGTCATCAAAATTAATAGATGTTAACTATTTCATTTATTTGGAGGTCATTTGACAAACAGTACAAGTTTAATGGCTAAAATAGGTGAACAATTAAATAGAAACAAAAATAATTTTTTTGTAAAGTTAAAAAACCAAATAAGTTATTACGAGAAAAAAAACCTAATTTATAGAATTGGACCATCAAGTTGAGGTTATTTACTCATCTCTATCGTTAATATTGGATAAATCTGGATTTTGAAACTTGTAAAGGGAGAAAATAGGGCTTCACCCCCTTTAAAACTTGATCACCAATTCAGATTCCAAAGTAATTAAGGGTTGGTTTCCTCTTCCACTGATAAGATCGAACAAGCACTCAAAGGAAGACTTTACATCCACCACAACATGTGCTAAAGCAAGTCCTACTATACTATGCTAATGTTTTTCTTCTTTTAGCACTCACTTTGCAAGAAGCTCAATTCAAAATTCGAGGATTCAAGCTCTGAATTAGACTTAATTTCACTTATAAAATTAAACTCGATTTACATTAAATTAAATTATTTTAGTTCATTTGATCAAAACTTTTTACTCTAAAAAAATAGCTCAATTTAATAACTAAAAATAAAAAAGAACTCTGGAGAGCAGGCTATTTGAAAACCTAACATCATTATGGATCTTTAACTGGTGGGTCTAGCCATCATCCAGGCAGGTTCACAATATAAACAATATATCAATTGTTCATCTGTTACAAATTTCAGTTCCCAAGAAGGTATATTTCTGACTATTTTACCAATATAACCCAATTTTTTTATATTTATAAAAATGACCCAGGTTTAAAAACAATAACCAAAATAATCTGAAATGAACAGTAGAATGGGGTTTTGGGAACCCAATGGCTGCACTACCTAGTATTTTAGTCCCATGATTGTCTAATTATTGTGTGGAGCTTTAAAAAATTAATTTTTGGCCTTTGAGAACCTAATGACCGGCACCAGGTTATTTTTTTCCTAAAATTGTATCACACTGGTATACAAAAATACTAGTATTTGTAAAAAAAATTGGGTGCGGGCCATGTAATGGCCAACACCACAGATGTAAAAAAAAAAAATTATGTGCTAGCCAATAGATGGCCAGCACCAGGTAGCTTTTTTGCGTCCCAATGTAATATTTTTTACTTTCATACACTATGGCCGACACCAGAGATGTAAAAAAAATTTTTTTTAGGTGCTGGCTAATAGATGGCCGACAGCAAAGATGAAAACAAAAATTTGGATGTTGGCCAGTAGATGGTCGACATCAGAGATGAAAAAAAAATTTGGGGTGCTGGCCAGTAGATGAGCGGCGCCAGAGATGTAAAATTTTTAGGTGCTAGCCAGTGATGTATCTTTTTTTTGTAAAGTTAAAATACCAAATAAGTTATTATGGAAAAAAAAAACTTAATTTATAGAATTGGACCCATCAAATGAGGTTATTTGCTCATCTCTATTGTTAATATTGGATAAATCTGGATTTTGAAACTTGTAAAGGGAGAAAATAGGGCTTCACCCCCTTTAAAACCCAATCACCAATTCAGATTCCAAAATAATTAAGGGCTAGTTTCCTCCTCCACTGAGAAGATCGAACAAGTACTCAAAGGAAGACTTCACATCCAGCACAACATGTGCTAAAGCAAGTCCTACTATGCTATGCTAATGCTTTTCTTCTTTTAGCACTCACTTTGCAAGAAGCTCAATTCAAAATTCGAGGATTCAAGCTTTGAATTAGCTTAATTTCACTTATAAAATTAAACTCGATTTAAGTTAAATTAAATTATTTCAGTTCGTTTGATCAAAACTTTTTACTCGAAAAAAATAATTCAATTTAATAACTAAAAATAAAAAAGAACTCTGGAGAGCAGGCTATTTGAAAATCTAACATCATCAAGGATCTTTAACTGGTGGGTCTAGCCATCATCCAGGCAGGTTCACAATATAAACAACATATCAATTGTTCATCTATTACAAATTTCAGTTCCCAAGAAGGTATATTTCTGGCTATTGTACCAATATAACCCAATTTTTTTATATTTATAAAAATAACTCAGGTTTAAAAATAATTACCAAAATAACCTGAAATGAACAGTAGAATAGGGTTTTGGGAACCCAATGGCCTGCACTACCTAGTATTTTGGCCTCATGATTGCCTGATGATTGTGTCAGGCTTTAAAATTTTAATTTTTTGGCCTTTGGGAACCCAATAGCTGGCACTAGGGTATTTTTTTCTAAAATCGTATCATACTGGTATACAAAAATACCAATATTTGAAAAAAAAATTATTGACGCGGGCCATGTAATGGCCGACACTACAGATGTAAAAAAAAAAAAATTAGTGTTGGCCAATATATGACCAGCACCAGGTACCTTTTTTCATGTCCCAATGCATTTTTTTTTTTACTTTGGTACACTACGGTCGGCACCAGAGAAGTAAAAAAAAAAAAATAGGTGCAAGCCATGTAATGACCGGCATTAGAGATGTAAAAAAAAAATTTTTTGGGTGCTAACCAGTAGATGGCCGGCACCAGAGATGAAAAAAAATCTTTTTTGGGTACTTGCCAGTAGATAGTCGGCACCAGAGATGAAAAAAAAATTTTGGGTGTTGGCCAGTAGATGGCCAGCACCAGAGATGTAAAAACATATTTTTTTTGGGTGCTGGCCAATAGATGGCCGGCACCAAAGATGTAAAAAAAAAATTATTTTTGTTACCGGCCATGTATATATATAGTGGGTGGTTTGGGTTCTGATAGTGTAAATGGATAAGAAAATATTTTTTTGAGAGAGACATCAAAATGAACGTGTTTTGTAGTATATCATCAAATGAGTTTTTTGTAGTAGATTGTAGATGGAAGTTTTTT
The DNA here is from genome assembly GCF_025698485.1 of Gossypium arboreum. Taxonomy (NCBI): domain Eukaryota; kingdom Viridiplantae; phylum Streptophyta; class Magnoliopsida; order Malvales; family Malvaceae; genus Gossypium; species Gossypium arboreum. The sequence goes on along the minus strand of NC_069074.1, from coordinate 24,928,763 downwards.
GTAGTTGATTGTAGATGGGAGTTTTCCGTAGTGTACAACCGAATTTCGGGGTTGAATTATATATTGTCATATTTTAACAGAGTTGAATTATATACTATCATGTCCACCCTAAAGGTTATGCTATTAATGGTTGGATGACTTTCTGCACCATAGATGGCTAATCGAGATGTCCAACGCAGATGGACATTATATATGGTGCAATAACGTTTATTCCGCAACTTATAAGTGGGGTACTGATGCCCGAATTTGAAAAAGACTTATCTGTTATAGAGTGTGCCTGAATTTGAAGTGGTGGCAATGGAGAACGATCAGAAGTGGTTGAAGCTGCCGAACTAGGCTGTGGTTGGAATCGATTCGTACAGTCTCCATGCAAAGGTATCTCAGGGGACAATGAAAGAAGAAAGGGTTTGGAGCTTTTAGGAAGTTATATTTTCCTTTAGTTTATGTAGCTGGTTTTCTGTTTCTTTTTAATTTTGCTGACCGTTTCAGCTATCCAATTATCCTGTACTAATGCAACATAGATCTGATTTAAGCAAAAGGCGATTAATTATGAAGAAACTACTATTCAAAATAATTGTATTATTTCTCTAGAATGTTTGTATTTTTTTATATCTGTAAATTTAATGTAGTTGTCTAGGATTTAAAGTTTCATTTTATATTTTAGTGTATTAATTTCTTATAATGTTTGTATTTTTTTGTATCATTAATTTAATTTAGTCCGTATTATATGTAGTTTGAATTTAAAATTTTCGTGTATTAATTTTACCCATATGTTTGTAGTTTGTTGAGTGTTTAAATATAATTTAGTGAGATTTATTTTTGTTTGAATTTTATATTTTTTGTATTAATATTTTAGAATGTTTGTATTTTATTGTATCGTAAATTTAATTTGTCGTGTACTATTACTTATTGAATTATATTTTTTATTAAATATTTGAAGTCATTTATTAAAACTAATAATTATTTTAGAGAAATTAAACTAATTTTAAAAATAGAATAATTACAAAATAAAATAAATATTTACAGATAAAAATTAAAATTGTCGTGATCTCGGCGACATCATCGGCGCTGTCGTGTAACGGTCAGGATGCCTCCGTCGGTGATGCCGTGCACCTTGCTGGGGCGTTTGATAATTGATTGGTCCGGCCTCCGATGTCTCATCTGGTGTACTTAAAAAATTAGTATAATCATATACTCTAGAATTGGGAGTTAAGGGGTATTGCGTGACCAGAGGTGTCGATGGAAAAATATCCTCAATAGTACGTATATGTGCTTTCTGATCGAGCTCTGGGTGGTATGAGGACGATTTGAACCATGTCGAATTGAGCCTCGAGGTCATAACCAAAAATATCCTCGAACGATGGAGGATATTGGGCTTTAAGCTCGGGCTCTGAGTGGTGTGATGACGACCTGGATACTTCATATTAAGGCTCAGGATCAAAGTTTAAGGTTTACCTCGAACTAGTTTACGGCGCAGTCGTGCATCTCTGGGTTGCCATCGTGAAGATTCTGGTTGCTCGTCTCTTTAGATCAGCATTTAACTACCTTGGAATAAAAATGGCTTCCCATGTACCATATACCATTGTGCGTACTCGCGCGTAGAATATAACCCTCCTTCTAAGACATACAAGGGACGGCGCCTCGAATGTCGATCATTCAACAAAAAGATATACAGTTCATGTTTTTGCGCCCAATTTAAATCTTCCTGACTTGAAACTTTTTTGTCCATTCCGTAGATTTTCGTAATGTTGATGGGAGGGTTCGGGATAGATTGTGCGCAACCGAATTGCCTCAATACCTGACATCCATTGTGTCAATCTACCATATGGAAATTAATTAACGATACATTTGACACAAACAACTATTGCTACTTAATAACCCATGATGGTATGAGTGCCGCGATCTTTTCCTCAGCATATGACATCCATAGAATCTGCATAATATAGACAACACGTTATTATTTAATTTTTTTCTTGTACAATTATTGAATTTAAAAAAGAAAAATTCAGAAGTGTATTTTACGCTATCCCCTAAATGAGTATCTATCATCATACAGTACGTAAGTACTTGAATGATCACCCAATTCCTGGTATAGTTGCCTATCTAAAAAAATGAATAAATTATCAAATTATTTTTCCATTCAAAAAATTTGTATGTGTTAGAATTAAGTGACCCAAATTCTTATTTAAATAAAATACGACGGAAAATAAAATAAAAGTAAAATCCATATAGAACTAGACTTCTTTTATTTTATTTTAGAATAAGATTTTTAAATCTTATTAAACTCCATCTATTTTATACTGATTAGGATAAGGTGTTTCAATCCTACTAGAATATGGCTTTGCAAGCCTATAAATAGACATAGTCTATTCCTCTTGTATTTGAGTTAAATTTTTCGACATAGTGAATTTTCTTCTCCTCTGCCCGTGGTTTTTTCCCGAAAGGGTTTCCATGTAAAATTTATGTGTTATTTATTTTATTTTATTTTTCACAAATTGGTATCAGAGCTTCCAGGTTATTCATCTCGATCATGGTAATGGCGTCTTTGAAGTATGAAATTTCGCTGTTAGATCGCAACACCAGATTTACGTTGTGGCAAATTAAAATGCAAGCAGTTCTTGCACAGATGGATCTGGAGGATGCCCTGCTAGGGATAGATAAGATGCCTTCGACATTAACAGATGAAGAGAAGAAGCGTAAGGATCGAAAGGCATTAACACAATTACATCTGCATTTGTCCAACGAAATTTTGTAGGATGTGATGAAAGAGAAAACTGCCGCTGCATTATGGAAGAGGCTAGAACAAATATGTATGTCGAAAACTCTAACAAGCAAGTTGCATATGAAACAGCGTCTTTATGCTCATCGTTTGGATGAAGGTGCGTCTGTACACAAACACTTAACAGTGTTTAAAGAAATTCTCTCAAACTTGGAGGCCATGGAGGTTCAGTATGATAAGGAAGATCCAGGGTTGATTCTACTTTGTTCGTTGCCCCCGTCTTATTCAACCTTTAGAGACACGATTTTATATAGCCGCGAGTCTCTCACAGTTGATGAGGTTTATGATTCTTTAACCTCGTATGATAAGATGAAGTATCTTATGGTTAAACCCGACTCTCAGGGAGAGGGTCTCATTGTTCGTAGGAGAGAAGATCGGAATGTTGATGATGATCGTGGTAGAACACAGGAACGAAATCCTCGTGGTAAATCTAAGGGTAGATCGAAGTCTTGAAACAGAGGTAAAACTTGTAACTTCTGCAAGAAGAAAGGGCACATTAAATCTGAGTGTTATAAGCTACAAAATAAGATTAAAAGGGAGGCTGCGAATCAAAAAGGAAAACAACCAGAAAATTCTGGTGAAGCTGATGTTGTAGAAGACTATAGCGATGGTGAGCTTCTAGTCGCTTCTGTCAATGATTCTAAAGTAAGCGATGAGTGGATACTTGATTCAGGCTGCACCTTCCACATGAGTCCCAATCGGGATTGGTTTACAACTTATGAACAGTATCTGAATGTGTTGTTTTGATGGGAAATAATGCTTCATGTAAAATCACAGGTGTTGGAACAATTAAAGTTAAGATGTTTGATGGAGTTGTCAGAACACTTAGTGACGTGCGGCATGTTCTAGAATTGAAAAGAAATTTAATTTCATTGAGTACTCTTGATTCGAAAGGGTATAGATACACAGCTGAAAGTGGGGTTTTAAATATTTCCAAAGGGTCCCTTGTTGTGATGAAAGGGCAGAGAAAGATTGCCAAGTTATATGTTTCTGTGGTTCTATATTCTTGGTGATGCAATTGCCGCTTCCTCTTCCTTGTCGATGATGATATTACTAAACTTTGGCATATCGCCTAGGGCATATGAGTGAGAATGGCATGGCGAATTAAGCAAAAGAGGGCTTCTTAATGGGCAAGGAATTTGCAAACCGAATTCTTGTGAGCATTGTGTTTTGGGAAGCAAAGAGAGTTCGATTCACTAGAGGAATCCATAACATGAAGGAACGTTGAAGTATATTCATTTCGATGTGGGGCCATCCAGAGTGCCTTGAGAGGTGGAGCTAATTATATGCTAACCTTTATTGATGATTTTTCCAAAAAAGTTTGGGCGTTTTTCTTGAAGCAGAAAAGCGATGTGTTTTCCGCATTTAAGTCTTGGAAAATTACGATTGAAAAATAGAAGGGAAAACAGATAAAATACCTCCACACAGACAATGGTTTAGAGTTTTGTTCTGATGAGTTTAATAGATTGTGCAAGTCAGAAGGGATTATGAGACACTTGACAGTTCGTCATACTCTACAGTAAAACGGCGTTGCAGAACGAATGAACAGAACGATCATGGAGAAGGTTCGATGTATGTTATCAAATGCCAACTTACCGAAGGCATTTTGGGCAGAAGCGGCCTCTATTGCATGTTTTTTGATCAACCGATCTCCATCCGTTGCCATTGAGAAAAAGACTCCACAAGAGGTATGGTCTGGTAATCCTACTAATTATTCTGATTTAAAGATTTTTGGGTGTCCTGCGTATGCTCATGTTGATAATGGAAAATTGGAACCGAGATCTATTAAATGCATTTTTCTTGGTTATAAAGCTGGAGTAAAAGGGTATAAGTTATGGTGTCCTGAAAATAGAAAAGTTGTAATTAGCAGAGATGTTGTTTTTGATGAAACTGCTATGCTACCTAACTTATCTCTTAAAGAATCTTCCAATAAAGAAAACCAAAAGCAGGTGGAGCATCAGATTAATACAAAGTCAACTCCTCAACCCAAAACAAAAATTGAGAATAGAGTTGCTTCTTCACCATAATACTCTATCGCCAAAAACAAAACTAGAAGAGAAATTAAACCTCCAAAGAAGTATGCCGAGGTTGATCTAGTTGCTTATGCTTTAAATGTGGCTGAAGATATAGATGCGAATCAAGAGCCATCTAATTATTCTGAGGCGGTTAGCTGTGAAGACTCAGAAAAGTGGATGTTTGCTATGCAAGAAGAGATGGAATCACTCCAAAAAACAGAATATGAGACCTTGTGAAACTTCCTAAAGGTAAAAAGGCTGTTCGTTGTAAATGGGTGTTTAAAAAGAAAGAAGGGACTCTAAGAGTTGAAGAACCCAGATATAAAGCAAGGCTTGTTGCAAAGGGTTACAGTCAAATTTTAGGAGTGGACTTCACAGATGTGTTCTCTCCAGTTGTTAAGCATAGTTCGATTCGAGCTTGCTTGGTATTGTGCCCATGCATGATTTGGAGCTTGAGCAGTTAGATGTAAAAACTGCATTTCTGCATGGAGAACTTGAGGAAGATATTTACATGTAACAACCAGAGGGTTTTATAGTCTCAGAAAAATAGGACTATGTTTGCTTCTTCGAGAAAGTCCCTTTACGGTTTGAAACAAATCACCAAGACAAGTGGTACAAGAGGTTTGATTCATTTATAACTTCTCATGATTTCAAAAGAAGTAGTTTAGGCAGTTGTGTTTACTTTAAGAAAACAAGTAATGGTTCTTTTGTGTATCTACTTCTTTATGTTGATGACATGTTGATAGCGAGAAAAGATAAAGGAGAGATAAGAAAGGTTAAAGCCCAACTAAGTGAAGAATTTGAGATGAAAGATTTAGGACCAACAAAGAAGATACTTGGTATGGAGATTCTCGGATATAGAAAATCAAGTAAATTGTACCTAAGTCGAGGGTACATTGAGAAAGTTCTTGCGAGTTCAATATGCAGAGTGCTAAGCTGTTAGTACTCCTTTAGCAGCCCATTTTAGACTTTCATCGGCCTTGTCTACTCAATCAGATGATGAGATTGAGTACATGTCACATGTTCCATACTCTAGTGCAGTGGGATCTCTCATGTATGCTATAGTTTGTTCACGTCCAGATTTATCATATGCAGTCAGTGCAGTTAGCAGATATATGGCAAATCCCGGTAAAGAACATTGGAAAGCAGTTCAATGGATTTTAAGATACTTACGAGGCACTACTGATGTTTGTTTACAGTTTGGAAGAACTAAAGATGAAGTTATATGGGATGTTGATGCTGATCTTGCTGGAGACCTTGATAGAAGAAGATCTTTCACAGGTTACGTCTTTACAATCGGAGGTTGTGCAATTAGTTGGAAAGCCACTTTGCAAACTACAGTCACTTTGTTTACCATTGAAGCTGAGTACATGGCGATTACTGAGGCTTGTAAAGAAGCTATTTGGTTGAAGGGACTATTTAGTGAACTCAATGAAGACCTTCAAATCAGCACAAGTATTTTGTGACGATGAGTGCCATCTTTCTTACAAAAGATCAAATGTTTCATGAGAGAACAAAACACATTGATATTCGGTATCATTTTGTTCGTGATATTATTGCTCGTGGTGATATTGTTGTGAGCAAAATTAGAACTCATGAAAATCCTGCAGATATGATGACTAAGTCACTTCCTATAACCAAGTTTGAGCATTGCTTAGACTTGGTTGGTGTTCATTGTTGAAGTTAAACCCTTAAGGGGTTTTATGGAAGAGGTGGAGAACTTGTTTATTGAAAGTTCGCGATGAAGAACTTGTTCATTGAGAATTTGTGTCAATGTGGAGATTGTTAGAATTAAGTGACCCAAATTCTTATTTAAATAAAATACGATGGAAAATAAAATAAAAGTAAAATCAATATAGAACTAGACTTCTTTTATTTTATTTTAGAATAAGGTTTTTAAACCTTATTAAACTCTATCTATTTTATATTGATTAGGATAAGGTGTTTCAATCCTATTATAATATGACTTTGTAAGCCTATAAATAGACATAGTCTATTCCTCTTATATTTGAGTCAAATTTTTCGACATAGTGAATTTTCTTCTCCTCTGCCCGTGGTTTTTTCTCGAAAGGGTTTCCATGTAAAATTTGTGTTTTCTTTATTTTCTTTATTTTGTTTTATTTTATTTTTCACAGTATGCTATACAATTAAAAAATAGATGGCAAAATTGAACTATATATTTACCTATTAACGAATGGCTACACATAAAGTTGGTGGCTTACTGATGCCAAAAATGGTATTCGGTATAACGCTCAATACTGCAGTAGAAGGCAGCAACTGCCCATTATATTCGTAAACGGCTTTGGCGCTCAACAAAGCTTGTAGTATAAGCATGTCAACACTGCAGAGCCCTAACTAAATCTTCTGGAAAGCTCGAGATCCTCTAACAAGGGGAGATAAATTATTGATACTTTATTTTGATTGACGCCCGGCAATAGTATCTCACCTATAAGTTGCAGAATGAACGCTCTTGCAACGTAGATAATTTTCATTTGCGTTGGATTGCTCGGAAGATGCTGAAATTTTTCTTTTAACCAAGTAAATTTAATATATGTTAATCGTCCTTCCTCGTTGTTGGGGGGAACTCTTCCAACTAAGCGCGCGCAAGTGCCACACAGATCGGGTACTTTTCTAAGCCCGGTCACTACTTCGCCGTTTATAGACAGCCCTAATTGGACTATTACGTCTTACAATGAATGTGCCTCTGGGCCTCATCTTTCAACTAAGGTCGATATTAAGTCAACCCGTAGCTTAGATATTAGAATGTACGCGGCTAACCCAAAACCCACGACATTCAAATACGGTAAAAATCTTCGATTGAGAAAATAACTAGGATCATGCAACCGGGTCTTAGAATTCGATACAGATCCTACATTTATAGTAAATATAGATTGTTATATCTCTCGTTAAAAAAATAATTTAAATGAATATTTAAAATTAAACCGAACATTTTTCTTCTCGTTTACCTTATTCACATTTTTAGCAATGTGGTCATTGTCATTTAAAAGATTATTACGATTAACATTCATGGAGTGATCGAAGGTGGTTGGCGGTGAACGACGGTTGTCGGAGAGGTGACTGGTGGTTATCGATCAACAGTGGTCAGCGATTATGGGTTGAAGTTGCCAATTTATAGTAGGAGACCATAGTGGATGAGCATGGGCAAATTTGGAAAAAAAAAACTTTTCTATGAAATGAGGACTATAGCCAGCCATTTTGAAGGCCAATTTGGCCTTGGCAATGATGCAGGCTTGACACAGCATAGGCCCTATCATGTCATGTCAAGTTTTTTTTTTCACTTTTATTTGAATTTCAAATTTCATTTACATTTTAATTCATTTAAATTTAAATTTAAATTTAAATTTATTTATTTATTTATCATTTTAATTTTTTTCATTTCATTTTTATGTTTATTTAAATTTATAATTTTTTTTGTAACATACAATTTTTTTATATTAATCACAAGTAGTCTCATTTCATTTTTTTTCAATTCATTTTATATTTTTCATATTAATTAGAAGTAGCCTCAATATTAGTGTCAATTAAAATTTTCATATTTTATTTGAATTTTTGTAAATTTAAATATCATTTCATTACATAATTTAGGCTATTTCGCTTTAAATTTTTTTTCATGCTGGTGCTAATCAATGCAAGGCCATTTATCAAATTTTTTTTTAATTTCTAAGCCCATTTCTAAGGCTGGCGTAGGCCTGACGCAAGTCTGCCTAAATTGTCATGTCACACTTTTTTTTATATGGCCAGCACTCAAATTTTTTTTTTTACATCTTTGGTGCCGGCAATCAGTGTACTACAATAAAAAAATTACATTGGGACACGAAAAAAGTACCTAATGCCAGCCATCTGTTGGCCAGCACCCAAAAATTTTTTTTTTACATCTCTAGTGCCGGTCATCTACTGGCCAGCACCCAAAATTTTTTTTTTTCGTCTCTAGTGCTAGCCATCTATTGGCAAGCACTCAATTTTTATTTTTAATATCTGTTGCTGGCTATCTACTTGCTAGCATCCAATTTTTTTTTTTTACATCTCTGGTGCCTGCCATCAGTGTACCAAAGTAAAAAAATTTGCATTGGGACACGAAAAATGTACCTGGTGCCGGCCATCTACTGGCTAACACCCATTTTTTTTTTTTTTACATTTGTTGTGTCGGCCATTACATGGCCAGCACCCAATTTTTTTCTTCAAATACTTGTATTTTTGTATACCAGTATGATACGATTTTAGAAAAAAATACAATGGTGGCGGCCATTGGTTTCCCAAAGGCCAAAAAATTAATTTTTTAAAGTCTGACACAATCATCAGGCAATCATGGGCCCAAAATATTAGGTAGTGTCGGCTATTGGGTTCCCAAAAACACATTCTACTCTTCATTTCAGGTTATTTTAGTGATTGTTTTTAAACCTGGGTCATTTTTATAAATATCAAAATTTTTTAGGTTATATTAGTAAAATAGCCTATATTTAAAGAAAAAAGGATGGAAAAAAATTGTAGGATTAGACGTATGGGTATGACTTTGAAAAGACATAACCTCGAGACTTTAACAATGTTAATTTCTTCAAAAAAAATGGCAGGCCGACGCAGTCTAGTTCATCTGGCCCTCACACCCAGACTATGAGCTAGCTAGGTCCAGAATATGAGAAAATCCTCTGAATATTTCCTCGTCTTTACTCATGAGCAATCTAATATCTGTTGGCACTAATTTAAGAATCTTGCTAACTGTGTTAAAGTTAAAGGATTTGTTTTTTCGCAGTTTCAAAATATTACATATTTGGATTTTAGTTTTAAAATTTTTATTCAGTATCCATTATAGGAATATAAAATATTTATTCAGATAACATATGTGGATCGAAATAGTTAAATTAATTAGTTACAAAATGTGTATAATTTTTTATATTATATATAATTAGATCTTTAGCACTTTTAACTTGCATTTTTCATATTTTCTTTGAATAATCTTATTATAAGTTCCAATCATGTCGGTTCTTTTTGACACAATAGTTAGAATTACTTATAGTCTATCTCCAACACATAAGTAGGATGATAATACGCTTCAGTGCACTCGAATACACGTCCTCCTACATTGGCAACAATATTAATACCAATCGAGTTAATACTAAATCAACAAATTTTTGCATAATTAGATATATGCAAATAATTAGATATTTTAACTTGGTTTCTTTTTATGAATTTAGATGTCGAACAAATGATATTATTTAATTTGGATTTGACTTTTAATAATAATACTCATATAATTTGAGCATAATAAATGTTAAATATGACTCCTATTTTCAGTCAAATTTGAAAATTAATCTTTCAGTTAAACTTTGTTTACTTGTTTCAATCAAACACTGATTAGTTTAGATTATTTTATTATTATTTGACCTATGAATTTAGCCTATAAATAGGCTCTTTTACAACCTTAGAAATATGACACCCATTAGAGATTAGAACTCATAACACATTTAGAGAATTTTGTGTTTACTTTTTGAGGGTTCTTTGTTTTTGGGTTTTCGGGGTTTAGTTTTATCTCCATCTTTTGTACTCTTCGTCCTTTTGCCATTATAGTAAAATTATTTTTGCCTGTGGTTTTTTATCCTCTTTGGAGGGATTTTTCCACGTTAAATTTGTGTGTTCAATTTCTTAATTTATTCCGCTATTTTTCTTGTTCATTGTTTAATCGAGTCGATCCTAACAAGTGGTATCAGAGCTAGTTCAATATTTATAGATCAGCTCATTCAGAAATGATAACAACAAGGTTTGAAATTGAGAAGTTCGATGGTGAGACAAATTTCAATCTGTGGCAAATTTAGATGATAACAATTCTAGGTCAATTCAATTTGAAAAAGGTTGTTACCAGAAAAAAGGCTGAGAATCTAAATAAAACAGAATGGGAAGAGCTTGATGAAAAGGCTTTGTCTGCAATCCAGTTGTACCTTGCGAATACGGTATTGCAGGAGGTATTGATGGAGAAGACATCATCTACCTTGTCGGAAAGGTTAGAAACTCTTTATGCGACTAAGTCTCTGGCTAACCGTTTAGTGTCGAAACAACGTCTATTTACGTTTCGCATGAATGAAAGTGAGCTTCTTAGAGATCACATCAGTCAATTCATTACTCTTTTAAATGTTTTAAAGAATGTTAAAGTTCATATTGATGATGAAGATCAATCTATGCTATTATTGTGCTTTGTACCTCCTTCATACAAGTCTTTCAGGGAGACCCTGATTTATGGCAGAGACAAACTCTCGTTCGAAGATGTGAAGGGTCATTTGTTAAGTAGAGACAAACTCGACAATGAGCTTCATTTGGATAGTAAGGCAGATAGGCAAGCTTCCATTTTGGTAACACTAAAGAAACGGGACAAAAGGTGTCGCTATTGTAAAAAGTTAGTTTACGTCAAAGCAGATTGTTTTAAACTGCGAAATAAAAGAGCTGCTGAGAGTAACGAGGAAGATGTAGCTGGTGCTAATTTGGCCAATGAAAATGGTGATGATTTCTTGTTAGTGTCAATAAGCGATAACTCCAAGCTCAAGTCCTAGTGGATTCTAGATTCAGGATGTTCTTTCCATATGTGTCCTAATAGAGAATGGTTATCCACATACAGTTCGGTTGAAGGTGGAGTTGTGCGCATGAGAAACGATTCATCTAGTAAGGTAATTGGTATTGGTACTGTTAAAATTAAGATGCACGATGGGACGATTAGGACACTCTCAGATGTCAGGTATGTACCTGATTTACAAAAGAATCTCATGTCATTGAGTATTTTAGACTTGAAAGGATGCAGAATTAACATCGAGTCGAGTGGCATTAAAGTATCTCGTGAAGCTCTCGTTTTGTTAAAAGGAAAAAGAACCGGCAGTCTTTATATTCTGAAAGGTTCTACAGTGACTGGTGAAATCGGACGTCCCTCGTCCGTTATGGAGTTGAAGTCAACTCGTTTGGAGCGGAGGCAACTTGGCTATAGGAGGGGAAAAGGTATGACCTTTTCATTGAAGAGAGGTTCTCTTTTGGATGCAGGTTTTGAAAAGTTAGGGCACTGTGTTCGTGAAAATTAGACCCGGATTAGTTTTGATTTGATAGTGTACAAGTCGAATGCTAGAAGTCTTCCAGTTTCTAAGCACAAATTCGACTCAGTTAATTCCCTGCATAGTTCAAGATAGGCTCGTGGCGGGCTTTGGCAAAGATGGCGTTGTGGAAATATGAGTCAAGGTGGAGATTTGTTAAATATGACTCCTATTTTCAGTCAAATTTGAAAAATAATCTTTCAGTTAAACTTTGTTTACTTGTTTCAATCAAACACTGATTAGTTTAGATTATTTTATTATTATTTGACCTATGAATTTAGCCTATAAATAGGCTCTTTTACAACTTTAGAAATATGACACCGATTAGAGATTAAAATTCATAACACATTTAGAGAATTTTGTGTTTACTTTTTGAGGGTTCTTTGTTTTTGGGTTTTCGGAGTTTAGTTTTATCTCCATCTTTTGTACTCTTCGTCCTTTTGCCATTATAGTAAAATTATCTTTGCCTGTGGTTTTTTATCCTCTTTTGAGCGGTTTTTCCACGTTAAATTCGTTTGTTCAATTTCTTAATTTATTCCGCTATTTTTCTCGTTCGTTGCTTAATCGAGTCTATCCTAACAATAAATATATTGAAATTGATAAGCTAATTTGCATATTCAAATTTGGATGATTTTAAAAATACATATTTCTAAATTATATTTATAAAATTCAATCTAACTCTTGAAGTAAATTATTTTTCTCAATTTTTTTTCATATCTGGTGCCGATCACCTACTGGCCAGCATAATTTTTTTTTCATCTTTGGTGCTGGCCATCTACTAGCCAGCACCCAATTTTTTTTTTCATAATGGCCAACACCTAAAAAAAAATTTTTTTGTTCATCTTTGGTGCCGGCGATCTACTGGCCAGCACCCAAATTTTTTTTTCATCTATGGTGCCGGCCAACACCCAATTTTTTTTTGGTTTTATATCTCTGGTGCCGACTATCAGTATACTAAAGTAAAAAAAATTGTATTGGGACACGAAAAACGTAATTGGTGCCGGCCATCTACTTGCCAACACCTAGAAATTTTTTTTTTTACATCTATGGTGGCCATTACATGGCCAGCACCTAGTTTTTTTCAAATACTGGTATTTTTGTATACCAGTATGATACGATTTTAGAAAAAATACCATGGTGACGACCATTAGGTTCTCAAAGGCCAAAAAATTAATTTTTTTAAAGCCTGACACAATCATCAGGCAATCATAGGCCCAAAATATTAGGTTGTGCAGGCCATTGGGTTCCCAAAACCCTATTCTATTGTTCATTTCAAGTTATTTTGGTGATTGTTTTTAAATTTGAGTCATTTTTGTAAATATCAAAAATTTTTAAGTTATATTGGTAAAATAGCCTATATTTACAACAAAAAGAATAAAAAAAGTTGTAGGATTAGACGTGTGGATATGACTTTGAAATGACATAATCTCGAGACCTTAACAACTTTAATTTCTTCAAAAAAGAAAATGGCAGGCCGACGCAGTGCAGTTCATCTGGCCCTCACGCCCAGACTATGAACTAGCTAGGTCCAGAATATGAGAAAATCTTCTGGATATTTCCTCGTCTTTACTCGTGAGCAATCTAATATTTGTTGGCACTAATTTAAGAATCTTGCTAACCGTGTTAGAGTTAATAAAGATTTGTTTTTTCGCAGTTTCAAAATATTATATATTTGGATTTTAGTTTTAAAATTTTTATTCGATATCTGTTATCAAAATATAAAATATTTATTCAGATAACATATGTGGATCGAAATAGTTAAATTAATTAGTTACAAAACGTGTATAAATTTTTATATTATATATAATTAGATTTGGATTTGACTTTTAATAATAATACTCATATAATTTGAGCATAATAAGTATATTGAAATTGATAAGCTAATTTGCATATTTAAATTTGGATAATTTTAAAATATATGTTTCTAAATTATGTTATAAAATTCAATCTAACTGTTGAAGTAAATTATTTTTCTCAATTTGATACTTAAATATAGTCGTAGCTTGGTCGGGTTTGTGTTTTTTTTTAATAAACTTTTATCATAAATGGTTTTTTTAATTTTTTTTAGTTGCAAAAAATTTTATGGCTATTGTAGAATATTTTCAATCGAGGAAAATCCCCTGCTATTTTTGAAATTTGATACTGCTATTTTACCATTTGGTCCCTTCAGAAAAACAGTATAAATAGCAGACCAGTCTTCTCATTTTCACAACAACAAACAAACAACAATCTCTTCTCTGTCTTTCTTAGCTCACCTATTTTCTGTTCACAAAACATTTTTGGTCAAATTTTCGTCCAAGTTTCTAGCTTTAGTTATTAGCCTACTTTTCCAAATACTTTTGAGAAAAGTAATACCATTTGTATTTCACTCCTTTATTCAGGCGTACGAATATTGAGATATTGTGTTAAACTTGAGGGGCGACGTCTACTACAAGATTACATTGATTAGGATGGATTTACTTCTAAGATAGTGGTTCTTCCACGGCCTAGTGATTATTTTATATTTTTACGCTCAGTTTATTTATCTTGTCAGTATTAACTATTTCGTTTTGCAATAGTATATTTCCAACTAAAGGTGAGCGTTTAATTGAATCGAGTGAAAAAATTTTGAGTTAATCGTGTTGACGAGTCTTATTTTATCATTCTAACTCAATTTGAAATTTTTTTGATTCGAATGAAATGATATTCGAGTCGAGTCAAATCGAATCGATTGAAATTATTTGAATTAAATTAAAAAATTAAACATGTCAAATTAAAATCTTGTTACAGTAAAACTAATTTCATGTTAGAGCATATAAATTTAAAACCATATATATTTGAAAACTTTTTCAAAGCAAAAAAAAAAAACTTTAGTATAATGAACTTGAATTATTAATTAACTTATTTAGGTCCCCAAAATTTTTAGTATAAAAATTTTGAGATAGAGAGATCAATTTGTTTATTTTCAAACTTAATAAGAAACAAAAGAGTATTTACACTTATTTGTTATTTAAATTATAAAATTCAACTTGATTCAAATTGAAACTAGAATAATTCAAGAACTCGAAATAACTTGATTTAATAAATTTAAAATTTAAATTTTTTAATTTTTTAATCAAATTGAGCATTACTCACTTCTATTTCTAACAAAATGTTACAGAGGAAAAATCAATTTTAGTTTAATTATACATAATTTTTCCACATTTAATAAATAAGACTAGTTGTCATTATTCTCTTATCAAATAAATATAATTATTTATATATATGTAAAAAGTAAAGTTAAAATAATAATAAAATAATTATAAAAATAAACTAAAATCAAATTCATTTATATAATAACACAAAAATTTATATGATCACACAACATCAAAAATATCTAACACTTGATGTTTTTCTTGAAAAATAAGTAGGCACACTCAACACAAACAAAACACCGTTAACCGCTGTTAATTAGAGGGTTAGTGAAACAGGAGAAAAATGTGAAACAAAAGAAAAGAGAAATGACGGAGAAAAACGGAAAGTGATGGTCCCCACAGTTCCTGTTCCAAAACAATGAAACATCGATATTCGGTTCAAATCAAAGAAGGGAAACACTCCAATTTACCGCCTTTAACAAACTTTGAGAAGCCTTTCACCGATTAGGCTTTGCCTTTCCATTTTTGGTAAATGGATTCCACCATCTCCTTCATTTCGTTTCATTTAAGATTTAACTCCTTGTTTTTTTCTTTTCCCTCTTCATTTTCACAACTTTCCCTGAAAAACTAGAGATAAAATCAATCATGGCTCGAGGGAAGATCCAGATCAAGCTGATAGAGAACTCGACCAACAGGCAAGTCACGTATTCGAAGAGAAGAAACGGTCTTTTCAAGAAAGCTAATGAACTTACAGTTCTTTGCGATGCTAGAGTTTCGATCATCATGTTTTCCACTACTGGTAAACTCCATGAGTTTATCAGCCCTTCCACCACGTAAAGCTCCTTCTCTTAAACCCTAGATTTCTTTTTTTTTTTTTGAAGCTTAAACTATATTTCATAGAAAAAAAAAACAGAGCTTATTTGTTTCTCTTTCTTCTAATAGAACGAAGCAAGTAATTGATCAGTACCAGAAATCCTTGGGGATCGATATCTGGAACACCCACTATGAGGTCTTTCTCTCTCTCTCTCTCCCTCTCTCTCTCTCTCTCTTTCCTTTTTGTTTATTTTTTGTTTGATTTTCATTAAAACGCCATAAATCTCTGTTTTGATTTTCATTAAAGCGCGGTAAATCTCTGTTTTATATTGAATTTTTGGGGTTTTTTTTTATATGTAGAAAATGCAAGAGCAGTTGAAGCAGCTGAAAGAGGTTAACAGGAACCTGCGCAAAGAGATTAGGTAAAAAATAATAAATTATTTATTTTTATGAAATTCCATTATAAATATATTTATATATGATGGAATCAATGTTAGGAGAAGGATGGGCGACTGTTTGAATGATTTGAGCATTGAAGATCTTGGTGCTTTGGAACAAGAGATGGAGAGCTCTGTCACTCTTATTCGTGATAGAAAGGTTTGGGCTTTTTTTTAACCAAATTAAGGAATTTTTCAACTAGGTTTTTCTTTCTTTAATCTTCCTTATTTGGCATTTTCTAAGTTAGTTTTTTAACTCTTTTTCTCTTTTTTTTGTCAAAAAGAAAAAATGGTTAGATTTTTTTTTCTTTACTAAGTTCATATCTCAAGATTTTTTCCTTTTCATTTGCTCTCTAAAAATTACATATCAGAGAGCTATAAAAAGAAGAAGCTAGTCTAGAAGATATATACACACAGCGTTTTTATTGAAATAAATTAAAAAAATTATATACTGAAATAGTTTATCAGTTAAAATATTTACGAAAATCGTATGTATTTTTGGTGGCATTTATTTGACAGCCGCATCTATTTTTTTATATTAATTTTTTATATAAAATATTATTATTTTATTTTTATTAAAACTATTTAAATTTATATACATATAAAATGTAATTAAAATACGGGTAAAAAGTATTTGAAACAGGTCACGCTTTGTCGGATAGTAGCGACTGCTGGTCCCACACATCTACTGTCATTTTTGTTATTAGTTAGTATTTATAAATTGTTTAAGTTTAGTGTTTATGGTCTTGGGTTAATATTTTGTTTGAATGTAAATTTTTTTATTTTTATAATTATTTTAAAATTAATTTGTTAGTAATTTAAGATTATGATATAAATTGTTGTGTTTAGTTTAACATTTGGTGAGTTTTAGTAATGTAAAATTATTTTGTTAGTAATTTATTATAAATTGTTGTGTTTTGTGAATTTTTAGTAATGTCAATTTTTAAAAAATAATTTTATAGTTATTTTATTAGTAGTTTATGATCAGGTTATAAATTGTTAGTGTTTTGTGTTTTGTTATAGTAATTTATTTTGTTAATAATTTATGAGATTAGGTTACAAATTGTTAGTGTTTAGTATAGGATTTTGTGATTTTTAGTAATGTAATTTAAAAAAATAATTTTATAGTTATTTTGTTAGTAATTTATGGTTAGGTTATATAAATTGTTAGTGTTTAGTTATGTGTTTTGTGATTTTTAGTAATGTATTTTTAAAAAAATAATTTTATAGTTATTTTGTTAGTAATTTATGATTAGGTTATATAAATTGTTAGTGTTTAGGTTATATATATATAGGAAAATAAAGCACCAACTGCTACCAGAGACTCTACAATCACGTCTATCTAACAGGCTCAACTAGTCGTGCCTATCAGATAGGCTCAACCAGTCGCCCCTACTAGATAGGCGCCACCTACTCCTATACCATTTTCGTATCTCTACACAGGTTATATATTGATCCGGGAAAAATATTTTATTATAAAAAACAAAAATAATAATATTTAATTTAAAAATATATATATATATCTTAGTATAAAAAAAGGAGTTGCGCCTATTAGATAGGCGCGAATAAAAAAAAAATACTATTTTTATAAATAATCTGAATAACAAACTATTTCAATATATAATTTTTTTAAAATTTATTTTAGTAAAAACTCTACACACACAAAAATATATATGACAAAGAATTTGATCACCATCAACAGAGGTTTTAGAAGGGTAACAAATTCTTATTTTCATTTATGATATTAAAAATTTCATATATGGATCATCATTTCATATATTGTTCTTATTCTTTACTTGAATTTAGAAAGAAACGTTTGCATGAAAAAAAAAGACTTGAATGGAATTCCTTTTTCATCAGAATCTAAATTTTTATGTTTATAATGTATGACAGTATCGTGTTCTCTCCAACCAGATCGATACTTCCAGGAAAAAGGTAATTGTATATATAAAATATGTGCGGTGATAAATATTTGTATATTTCAATTTAAATATTCTAAATCATTTGAATTTAACATAATATATAAAGTTGCTCCATCTCTTTGTTGCCTGAAGGTGAGGAATGTGGAAGAGATACACAAAAATCTCTTACATGAACTGGTAAGCACCTCCTTATTAATCCTTAAATTAATTAGAAGCCATTTGGAACCATTGTTTTTATATGTTAAATTTTGTTGATTCAAGGAATCCCTGAAAGAAGATCCATATGGATTAGTTGATAATGGAGGGGATTATGATACCCTGATCGGGTATCAAAATGGAGGTCCTCGTATATTTGCTTTACGCCTGCAGCCAAACCATCCTAGCCTTCACAGTGGCGGAGGCTCCGATCTCACCACCTATCCCTTGCTTGATTAAAATATCTATCTCGTGATGATTTCCGTATCCATAAGCTAAGTTCATGCTGTTAATCATATAATATTGCTGTGAAAGCAAAATTGGTGTGTACTGTTACTTTTACTTTAAAAATTATCGTCACTTCTATTATGTGCCTATGTTGTATCGTATCTGTTGGAGATTATGTATTTGATGATGATGGAACATTTTCCTGTTCGTCCTTTTCTAAATTTCTGTATTTAAATCTTATGTTAAAGATATATTTGGATATGTGTATGCTTTGAATTGTTGGATAATTTTTCTATTTCTTTTGGCCTATGCTGTGATAGTTGCACGTAACCTTAATATACTCGATCCTGTTGTATAGCTCTAGCTAGTCTTTCCCATTCAATTAAAAGGGAACAATGACAGAGCATTTCAAATTAGTAATTTGCTTTTTTAATTGACCAATTGGTCCCTTTAGATTGGATGAAATGAAATATTGGGTGAATAATATTCACTTTGACTGATTTCTTGTTTGGAAGATTTGAGGCAGTGCAATTAAACATTCTCACCATACTGCCACTGGAGCCACAGCTATTAGTGGAGAGAAAGCTGAAATCAATTTCTTTATAACCCTATAGAAACTAAAAGTCTTATTAGATATTATTATATAATTTTATATAACAATCTAATAAATATATAAATTTAATTATTATTTAATATAAAATTATTTAAACGTATTTAAATTTTATTGTATATGATTTTAATATTTTAATTATCATTTTATTAAAATACATTTTTATTTTATATTATATTATTTAATATAAGTATAAATAGAAATAGAAATTTTATTATTTATTTTATTATAAATACATTGTAAACTAATGTCTATAATGGTAATTTTTATTCTCATCTCATCGGTACAACTACGTTTGAATTTAAATACACACTCATCGTTATTTTTAATCTCACCGCTACAGTATCCATCCAAACTAAGGCAAAAGTTTGAACCTAATCATGGCTAAGCCACCTGGCTTGGCTTAAAAGCCTGTCCAAAAATTGAATGGATTTGAACAATAATATAGGCCCAAAAATGAGTTTTGATAAAAAAAAACAAGACCTATTTTTATTGAATGGGTTGGGCCTCGTTTATGCTTTTTTTTCTTGGATTTGATTTGACTTGAATTTGTAAAAAGAAAAATTACTGTTTTTTGTTGTTATTTTCACTATTTTTACTGCTGTTTTCTCACTGTTTTAGTGTCATTTCGCTATTATATTGCTAGTATTTTGTTGTTATTATTTAGATATCGTATAACTCTTGTTTTATTATTAATTTTGTTACTATTTTAGAGGTGTTTACTTGCCAAGTTGCACTTATATTAGTGTCATTTAAGTGAATAAATTTTTAACTTATTTTCAATTTATTAGGAAATGTTTATTTTAATGTATTTAATGTATTATATTTTTAAATTTATTTTTATATAAAATAATAATATAAAAAATTTAATACAAACTAACTGAGCTCAAATTTTAATATTTTTATTCAGACTCAATTTAAATAAAATTATAAATCTATTTTTAACTAAAATTCTATTGGACTTGTCCTCGGTTTGATGCAACACTAATTAATGCAATGGAGTCAAGCCATGAAGCTATACATAGCTAGTAATTAGCCTTAGCTGATCTCATTTAAGGCAAACGGTTGACCTTAGGTTTTCTAAATCGATCTTTAATGCACCCAACGGTGTAAGTTCTGCATACAAACAACCCTTGGAGATGCAAATGTCGTTATTTCAAATCATCAATAAAATAAATTACATGTACAAATCTAGTTGATATATTGAAATTTATAAATTTTATTTAAATAAACTGAAATTTATAGGATCCCGAAATAATGCAAAACAATGTAGTCTTACAGACACTGTAGCGCCAAGAGGTGACTTCGTGGCTCTCCATATGAATCTAATGCGGGGCTTTGTTATATAGAATGCAACACCAAGAGGTGGGGTCGTGGTGCCTTGAGTACATTCGAAACCTTTCTGCATTACCGCGTTGCGCTGCTATTATACAAAGTCACGACACCCTAAGCCACCAAAAACCCTAATCTTTGATATCGGTTTCTTTTCCAATATATATATATATATATAACATGCAACCACCATGAAATATTTAAACCATTTATCTAAATTTATTCGGTCATTTATTTGCATTAAACAAATGTTATATGTTCATACAATCTATATTGTCATAAATTTCTAATATGTAACTTTTACATATTTATTCTAATTTTAATTAACTTTTCATAAATTAGAAATTAATTACTTAAGTATTTACACATATTCAACACAATTGAAACTTAATTGACAACATATAATTATTTTTAGCTTAAAATATATTTTAAATTTTTGTACTCTTTTTATATTTAAAATTTAGTCTTCCTACTTTTAATTTTAAGAATTTAGTCAATTTACTTTTGGATTTTAAAAGTAAATCCAATTGTTAAGACTGTAATATTCATCTTAAATCCAAGTCCATTATAATGTTATTTTTTTTATTACATGGCTACAATGTAATAGGCTAATTTTGGTCTAGGCCCCTCAAAAATTATAACCGAATAAATAAAACCAAAGGATGCAATCGATTAAAACGAGCCAAAAAGGGCCAAATTGAAAGACAATCATTAAATTGTGGCCAAATAAAAAAGATGGAGAAAGCTAAGGGTTC
Organism: Gossypium arboreum; assembly: GCF_025698485.1. Taxonomy (NCBI): domain Eukaryota; kingdom Viridiplantae; phylum Streptophyta; class Magnoliopsida; order Malvales; family Malvaceae; genus Gossypium; species Gossypium arboreum. Next base: position 24,907,482 of record NC_069074.1, on the reverse strand, counting down.
AAAATTTGTTGACTGGTAAAAGGCTAGAAATATGAAGATATGAATTTTTTTGTTTTTATATTATATTATATTATTATTAAATTATTTAGGCTATTTTTAGTAAACCTCATGCATATAAATAGGGGTATTTTGTTCTTTGAATGGGAGGACTTGGATGAATTACTTTTGAGGATTCTTACTTTAATCTGGAATTGGATTATTCTCTCTTTTCCTATATCTATTGGAATTGAATTATTACGTGGAAATTTTGTCCATTTCATTTTAATTTCTTTGTTTTTTCTAAATTTGTCCAATTGCTTTTAGCCGTTCCGTTTTTTATTGTTTTGTAATTAAGTTTTTATTTCTTTTGGCCCTAAAATTTATTTTGACTGCATTGTGGTTCTCCTTGAAGCTGTGCGTTTTCGAGGGGGGATTATTTCCCTTTTGGTCCCTCCTTGTTATTCGCATGTTCAAATTGGTCCATTTCCTTTTATTTATTTTTGATTTGCCCCAAAATTTTGTTTTAAGGTTCAATTTAATCTTTTTTTATTTTCGCTATTTTATTATCAAATTAACTAATTTAATATATTATTGCTATTATTATTATGTTTCTATTTATATTTATTTTGTTATTCTAATACTATTATTATTTATCTAATTTTTATTTATCTATTTATATGTCTACTATTATTATATTTCTATTTATTATATTTTTATTTCTATTTATATACTAATATTATTTTCATTATTATTTTTCTTATATATGTTTTTTACTTTTGTTATCAACCTTCTATTTATTTATTTATTTATTTTACATTTTTTCTATTATCTATTTTAACTTTTTATATAACGCTCATTTCAAATTTTTATACATTATTTACTTTAATATTTTCATATATTATGTATTTCAAACTTTTTTACACATTATATATTTTGAATTGTTTATATATTATTTTTAAAGAGTTTTATATATTATTTTATCTTGAATGGATACTAATTTTTTTAAATTATTTTATAAACTTTATATCACTTTTATAACATCCATTTTAAATTCTTTTTATGTATCATTTGCTTAGAATTGTTTTATATTTTATTTTAAATTTTCTTACTTTGTATTTATTTGTTTTTGTGATTCATTATTATAACATTTTGTTTATGAATTATTACTTTGCGTTGTACATTATTATTCTATCGCATTTTATTCGCTTAAAAGATCGTGTTTTAATATCGTTTAAGTTTTAAAATCATTTTATTCAAAAGTTTTCAAAATAATGCAATACTTAGTATTTGGCATCTTCGAGAAGGTTGTGCCCTAACTTTCTGGATTCCAATTTTCCTCGTTGAATCTAAGTAACCGAGTACCCCTTTTTCAATCAAAACGCATAAGTTTCAAATAAAAGCTTATTCTCAAGAATTCGAGGTGTTGTGTCCTAACTCACTGGATATGACATTTTGTATCTCGAGATAAGGATCTCTAGAAAAATAAAGGCAATGTTCTATGTTTAGAAATTCGAGAAATCGTGCCCTAACATGTTGGGTTTCGGTTTTCCGTTGAACCAAATAATCGAACATCCTTTTGTAATTTTCAAATGTATGAGCTTTTGGAAATCAAGAATTGATCGTGGTTTCAAAGGTTTAAAGAATCATGTCCTAACATGCTGGATGTGATATTATATTTCTTCGAAACCAGAGAATTTTAATGTTCAATTTGAGTTATTCAAATGTTTTAAAAGAAATTGTATTTCAAAATATTTTTTAAAATTTTAGACAATAGAACATTAATTAATCAATTGATACCAATTTTGGGCATTACGAGGGTGCTAACCCTTCCTCGTACATAACCGACTCCCGAACTCTTTTTTCTCGAATTTTGTAGACCCAAAATAATTGTTTTAATAAATCAAAATGTTTTATTAAAATGATCAATCTCAAGGTGATCCGATCACACTTCAAAAAAGATCCGTGGTGACTCCATTTTTGTTTTTAAGTCGACTCCTGTTTTTTAAATAAAAAAATGGTATCGACATACAAAGCGTCACACCAAACCGTGCTAACGATTTTATCTGAATTTTTAATTCAAAAAGTAGAAGAACTAAATTCTGGAAAATAAAAGTATAAAACTAAAATTCAGATAGATAAAGAGTATAAAAACTTATAGCATATTTTAACTTTATTCTCTTAGGAGATAAGAATGTCAAGTCAGTTGTGAAGCGTGATGGTGGGTAATTCCATTATTGATAGAAAACTCTCTATTTTTGAGTAATTGTAAAACTTTAGGGACCAAAACAAAAATTTCACAGTTTTATTAATTATACTTTTATAGTCAACAATTACTGCTTATTTGGACATGATGTGGAACACCACATTAGATTTTGTCAGTGAGTTAACAATTGGGTAATTAAAATGTTTAATTATTCTACTAATAGTGACTAAATTAAAAATATTTTTACTTAGAAGACCAAAATGAAAACGCTTAAAAAGTTAGGTGATTATCAAACCAAAAGATGGCCCGCCTAAGCCTTCGGTGCTATGTATGTATTCATCATTAATGTCAAAGATAATCTGTCACCAAAGGGTTCCTCATACTTGTCAACTCCCATGGCATCCCATGAATACGCTTCGTAACTACCTGTCTTCTCTTTTCTTTTCCTTTTGCAAAATACTTATAAGTTTAAAAAAAATAAAAATAAAGGATAATATAAATTTTGGCCTATGAATTTGATAACTAAGTCCATATTGGTATTTGTATTGTTTTGTCCACTTTTGTCATTGAATTTGACAATTAGATTTAATTTGGTCATTAAACTTGGATTCTATCAAGATTTGATGAAGTGATCAATCAATGTTATTGAATTGGATGGATCAATAATTGATCTATATAATGATTTGAACAAAGGGGTTGAATCGATTGACTCGAAAATTGCTTGAAATTGGTAAAAAAAAAAAAAAATCAAGAAAAAAATCGACAATTGAACCAATTTAATTGTTTTTTTAGATCTTTATTATTTTTTAATTATTTATTTAATTATTGTTGATTTGCCAGTCGAATCAATGAAATTGGTTGAATCAGGAACAAATGGTCTAGCTTGTTGAACCATCGACCCGATTATTAAAAGAATGAATGTTGTAGAAATGAGGGGGTTATTTGCTTTGCAAACAAAAACTTTGGCTGCAATAGTGCTTGGAGCTGTGGCCACAATTTCAATCACGAAACTAAAAGTACCCAAAATATAAAATGAATGAGATTGTTTACGTAGTTTGACCTCAGTCTATGTCCGTGAGGCCTTGCCCAGAGTAATGATCCACTATTTTTCTCCCAGTACAACAAATGATTTAAGTCCTAATACTGGTTTAGCATTCATCAATTTAATGATTTTACTGTTGTACAAAGATTATATCACTCAATTGGTCTTCATAGTTTTGGGCTTTACTCATCCAATATCATCAAAAATAAATAGTCCAAAGCTTTTGTTCTAAAATCTGTTAACTCTTTAAAGAGGCAAGTAAGGCAATAAGTGCATGAAGGTGTGACTACTATGAGTGAATAAATTCCAAGATCAACCAATAGTGCAGCTCTATCAGTTAAACAGTTGGAAGTTGTTATATGGTTGATGGTAGCTAGTCAAAGTGGTTGAAGTCAGTTGTAATCTGTTGTAATGTTGTTATGCATCAGTTAGTGATGAGCACACTGTGCATGATGTTATATAAAGATGTATGTTGCTATAGCAATCAGATATGATGATATAATCAGATTCTTATTGAACGTTTTATGTTTCTTTCTTATTTTCTTTTGTTTTCTTAGTAGCCAAACAATTTTCTTGGTTGATTGTGTGTAATCTGATATGGTATCAGAGTTATTTTTCCTCACGAATTTTCTTCTCTAGTTCTTGTATTAGTTCTCTCTCTCTCTCTCTTGCCATCCTATGGCACCTCTAAATATTGATCTCTCTGGAATGATTCACTGACGCTGCGGAGCTTTCCTTCTTCTGATGGCCTCTCTGACAATCAACTATTCTTTACAAAAAAGATTTAATATAGTACTCGATGATACTAATTATCTTCTTTGGCATCAACAGATGTCCTTACGTTGAAGACCCATAAGTTGCAGAAATTCGTTGATGGGACCTTAACTCCACCCGCCGCTTATCAAATATGTTGTCGCTTTAACAAAATCCAATCCTAATTTGAACGTGATAAGGATAGCAGACCAAGACCGTATTCACCTTATTCGACTCGAAAAAAGATTCAAATCTAACTTGAAAAGAAAAAACCAACTAGATTTAGAAAATAAAAGGTCTTCCTTATGTTGTTAACAAACTTAGTCAAAACATGAACTCGCCCTTGGATACTCATTGGCCAGTAGTGAAACGAGTGCTTCAATACCTCATTGGAACGATGGAATATGGGATGTATTATACTAGAGGGCAGTTTGTTGTTGTATGCTATGCAGATGCAGATTGGGCCTCTACAATTGAAGATCGACGTTCTACTTCAGGTTACTATGTGTACCTTGGTCCGAATCCTATTGCCTGGTGTTCTAAAAAGCAGGGAGTTGTTTCCAGGTCTTGTTCAGAGACTTGAGTATCGCAGCTTAGCTAATTGTGTGTTTGAGTTACTGTTTGCTTCTTTTCCAAACAACCTTCAAGTAATGGCTCTTACTGATGTTTTGAAGTTTTCAGATAAAGACAACCAGGGGAATGTTAGTGAATAGATTCCAATTAACAATGTAACTCTATCAGTTAAGCAGTTGGAAGTTCTTATACAGATGATGGTAGTTAGTCAAAGTGTTTGAAGTCAGTTGTAATGTTGTTATGCGTCAGTTAATAATGAGCACACGGTGCCTGATGCTATATAAAGATGTATGCTACTATAGCAATCAGATATAATGATATAATCAAATTCTTATTGAATGATTTATGTTTCTCTCTTATTTCCTTTTGTTTTCTCAGTAGTCAAACACATTTTCTTGGCTGGTTGTGTGTAATTTGATACGTACAACACCATCACCTGATTCGATTTTTTATCTCACTTCCACGGAGTGATGCTGACCTATACGGCTATACCTGACCTGAGTTATCTTTTCAAGCCATGTCTCGTATAGAATGAGTGTTAATGCGCTAAACCTGTTGGGGTTGGTCAATGGCTCTAGCCTACCAGTCTTGGTTGGTGCTTGGTGATTGGGCTAATGTTTTATTATTTACAAAGTTTATATGACTTCAAATGACATTTCTATTCCGAAAAGTAATCACATTCGATTACTAAATCATTAGAATCAATTGATGCCTAATCTGGAGTCCATAGGCATTCCTATAGTATCCACAAAAACAGGGGTGGTGTGAATCAAACTTAAGAAAACAATATAAGGTGTCCATTGCATGATTTTTATATAACAAATGAAATGATGTGAAGAGGAGAGCGCAGGTGGCTTGTAATGATAAGCCCAGGGAGAACCATGGTTGGAGTTTGAGAGACTTTGACCCATAAACGCTGCTCAACCAAATCATTACTACTACAGCCTTATAAATTATAAGCACTTTGATGGAGTAAACAAATCATTTCCACATGCCTTTTTATTATTACACCTTTTAATCACCAAATCATCACTACCCACTTGCTATCTTTACATCACCTCTAATATTCTCATCCATATTATATATTATCAAAGCAACAATTGCCTGCTTGTGACAGCATAACTGTTGCCTGCTCTAAGAAGTTTGTTTATTCAATTTAGTAAAATAAAATTGATCATTATGCTTGATTTCGTACGTGATTTTTTAACTAGAATTTAAATTATTATTTTTAATGATAATAAAAGTATTTAAATGAGATATTAAGCTATTTGTTACATTTAAATAATTAAATCTATTAACCACACGAGTTGAATTAACTTTGAGTCAAATTAATTTAGATCGATTCAATTTAAATTTAAAAAATTTTCTCAGGTTTTTTAGGATGGGACATTTGAAGTTTGAATAATTTTGAGTTTTAAAACACAAATTTAAGTTATTTCAAGTTAAAATCAATTTGAATTCCAATTTTTTTTCTCAAGGTTTTTGAATTAAACGGATCCAAGCCTTTTAAATTTTTAGGAGGAAATCAAATTATATCAATTCACAAAACTTATACATAAGCTAAAAACAAACTTAAAAATCTTATCTAACCTGTTAGAAGTTTATTCTGCTCCTCTGCCAGTACAAACTCAGGTGAATCTCTAGGATTAAACCTAGCAGCCGTATACTTGTGTACAATCTTTGGACCCCAAGGACCTAAACCTCTGCATACAGAATCATTCAGAAAAAAAAAACAGAGCAATTAATCAAACTATTTCAGTCCAAAAGCAATCAATGAAACTAAATTCAAAATCAAACAAATCAAATTGGGTAGGAGGACTTTGACAGCAATAAAAACAGAGGAGACCCACAAAATTATTCCAACAACAGTTTAAGGTAGAAGCAATAACCAAATAAGAGCAGATGGAGAGATAAGATTTTAGTTCTCAATAGCAACAGGTTACCACGTTTTTCCTAACAGTGAACAAACTTACTAGATGCATTTAGAGAATAGTCCTCTAATGATATAATTTTGGCAGACCAGTCCAGAGCAATGTGTGATAGCTGACCTTGATTACAATACTTAATTCTAATTGAAATTAAATATAATTTTTTTAATAAAATCAAATATATTATAATTGAAACAAGAAAATGAATAATAAAAATATATAATTGTGAAATTTATTTTTTCTCCTAGCATTCAATTGTGTTGAGGCTTGAGAGAGCATTAATTTGGGTTGCATCTAGAGACATAGTATTAAAACAATTGGAGCAAAACCCCAACTGACCTGATCTAACCCCTCGTGAGCACAGCAGTCCTGTTAAATGATTCTCCCTTCCCAATCAACCCTTTTTTTATTTCTCCTTTTGGCCCGATTTATACGGCGTCGTTTCTGTCAGTCCGCCTGTCTCTTCTTAACCACGCTCCCCCTCTGAATCTCTGCCATCCCTTCATTTCTAAAAACTCTTTCAGTTTTTTTGTACTTTCCATTTCTTCTCTATGGAAATAACGGCTACTATTATTCTTCTCTCCCTTACCTTCTTCATCTCCAACGTCGTCGTACCATCTTCTTACGCTCAACAACACAGTGCCGTTACTCTAGCGGAGATCCGTGCGCTTACGTCCTTTAAACGCAGTGTTTTCCAAGACCCACTTGGTGCTCTCGACGGCTGGGATGCGTCCACGCCATCAGCTCCCTGCGACTGGCGTGGCATTGTTTGTTACAACAACCGAGTCCGCGAGCTCCGTTTGCCTCGCCTCCAACTCGGTGGCCAACTCAGTGATCAATTATCCAACTTACGCGAGCTCCGCAAATTAAGCCTTCATTCTAACAACTTCAACGGCTCCATCCCTGACGCCCTTTCCCAATGCGCTCTCTTACGCGCTGTTTACTTGCACTACAACTCACTCTCCGGCAACCTCCCGCCTTCCATTTTTAACCTCACCAATTTACAAGTCCTCAATGTAGCTCATAATTATCTAACCGGAAAAATCGCCTCCGATTTCCATTGGTCCCTCCGGTACCTCGATTTATCCTCAAACGATTTCTCCGGGGAACTACCGTCGAATTTCTCGGCACAGTCTCAGCTCCAACTTATCAACTTCTCATACAACCGGTTTTCCGGTGGCATTCCAGCGAGTATAGGCAAGCTCCAAGAACTTCAGTACCTTTGGCTTGACTCGAACCAGTTGTATGGTACATTACCGTCGGCTATAGCGAACTGCTCTTCGCTGGTACATTTAAGCGCAGAAGATAATAAGCTTAAAGGACTTGTTCCGGGAAGTATCGGTGCAGTTCCGAATCTTCAAGTGCTAGCATTATCTCATAACAGACTTTCCGGTGCTGTTCCCGAAAGCATTTTCTGTAAATCGTCGGGGAATTTTACGGCGTCGTTGAGGATCCTGCAGTTTGCATTTAATGAGTTCACGGAATTCGTTAAGCCGCAAAATAACCAAAGTTGCGTTGCAGTTTTGGAGGTTTTGGACCTTCACGAGAACAAAATCCACGGCGTTTTTCCCTCTTGGTTGACCACTTTGACCACGTTGAGAATATTGGATATTTCTGGAAACTTCTTCGCTGGTTTATTACCAGTTGAAATAGGCAACCTTTTTAAGTTAGAAGATCTTAGAGTGGCGAACAACTCGTTGACCGGTTCGGTTCCCACTCAGCTCCTACAGTGTGGCTCGTTAAAGGTCGTCGATTTTGAAGGAAACCGGTTTTCCGGGCAAATGCCGGTTTTTTTCAGTCAAATGAAGAGCTTGAAAAGTCTATCGTTGGGGAGAAATCTATTTTCTGGGTCAATCCCGTACGGTTTTGGGAACATTTCAGGGCTTGAAACATTGAATTTGAGCGGAAATAATCTCACCGGAAAGGTCCCCGAAGATATAATGCGGTTGAGTAATTTAACTACTTTAAACCTCAGCAATAACAAATTTTCTGGAGAAATTCCTGTTGGTTTGGGGGATTTATTGAGTTTGGTGGTTTTAAATTTAAGTTCCTGCTTATTTACCGGTGCGATTCCAGGGAGTATTGGGAACATGATGAAATTAACTTCTCTTGATTTTAGCAAGCAGCAGATTTCTGGAGAGCTGCCAATTGAGCTTTTCGGGTTACCAAGTTTGCAGGTTGTTGCTTTTCAAGAAAACAGGTTGTCTGGTAATTTTCCTGAAGGTTTCACCAACTTGGTTGATTTGCAGTACTTGAATCTCAGTTCTAATGGATTCACTGGTCGGATTCCGAGTAGCTATGGTTTATTGCAGTCATTGGTTGTGCTTTCGGTCAGCTTTAATCGAGTTTCAGGTATGGTTCCCTTGGAGCTCGGTAATTGTTCTAATCTTGAAGTACTTCAGCTTCGTTCGAATCGTTTGAGTGGCAATATCCCAGGTGATCTCTCTCGATTATCTCATTTGAAAGAGCTTGATTTGGGTTTGAATCATTTAGATGGTGAAATCTCAGATGAAATCTCCAGATTTTCATCTATTACTACTCTTTTCCTGGATGGAAATCACCTGTCAGGCAACATACCAGAATCATTGTCAAAACTATCCAATCTAACAGCTTTGGATCTTTCATCAAATAACTTGAGTGGATCCATCCCATCAAGCCTTTCAAACATGATTAGCTTGAAGCACCTGAATTTGTCAAGAAACTATCTTGAAGGTGAGATCCCGAGTGCACTTGGTTCTCGTTTCGATGATCCTTCCGTGTTTTTTATAAACAGAGAACTATGTGGTAAGCCATTGAAGAAAGAATGTGCAAATGTGAGAAACAGAAAACGTAGGAAGCTGATTCTATTAATTGTTATAGCTGCTGGTGGAGCTTTCCTTGTTGCATTGTTCTGTTGTGGATATATTTACGGCCTTTTACGCTGGCGCAAGAGGCTCAGAGAATGGGGAAATGGGGAGAAGAAAAGGAGTCCAGCCAGTGCGAGTTCGGTAGCAGATAGGGATCGTGGGGGCGGTGAAAATGGAGGTCCGAAATTAGTTATGTTTAATAATAAGATAACGCTGGCAGAGACATTAGAAGCAACAAGGCAATTCGATGAGGAAAATGTCATGAGCAGGGGAAGATATGGACTTGTGTTCAAGGCGACCTATCAAGACGGAACAGTCCTATCAATCCGTCGCCTTGTTGATGGATCCATCAATGAATGTACATTTCGAAAAGAAGCCGAATTGCTAGGCAAGGTAAAGCATCGAAACATAACGGTTCTACGAGGCTATTACGCCGGACCACCAGACTTAAGGCTCCTTGTTTATGACTACATGCCTAATGGAAACCTAGGCACCCTCCTTCAAGAGGCAAATCACCAAGATGGACATATGTTGAATTGGCCAATGCGTCATCTCATCGCACTTGGTATTGCTCGCGGCCTAGCGATTTTGCACTCCTTATCAATAGTTCATGGTGATATCAAACCCCAAAACGTACTCTTCGATGCCGATTTTGAAGCTCATTTGTCCGAATTCGGACTCGAGAAGCTGACAATAGCCACCCCGGTAGAGGCTTCATCATCATCAACCCCAGTTGGTTCACTAGGCTACATGGCACCTGAAGCTTCATTAACAGGACAACCATCCAAAGAAGCCGACGTGTACAGTTTCGGCATCGTAGTTTTAGAAATCCTGACAGGAAGAAAACCGGTAATGTTCACACAAGATGAAGACATAGTGAAATGGGTGAAGAAGCAACTACAAAAGGGGCAAATTTCGGAGTTGTTGGAACCAGGGTTGGTTGAGTTAGACCCTGAATCATCAGAGTGGGAAGAATTCTTGGTAGGTGTCAAAGTTGGACTCCTTTGCACAGCAACAGATCCATTTGATAGACCATCAATGGCAGATATCGTTTTCATGTTAGAAGGATGTAGGGTTGGACCTGAAATTCCTTCTTCAGCTGATCCAACCTCTTTACCTTCCCCCATTTGAGATTTTCCTATCTTCTTTCCTTTTTTTTAAAAAAAAAAAACAAAATTTATTTCGCACCCAAACTCCAACGATGTCATTAGTGATCATTATCTTGTTCTATTTTTTATTACATTAAATGTTAAAAGTTCTTTCTTTTAGCCACACTATTCCACCTTTGCTTTATTCGAATTATGTTTAAATATATAAACATAAAATGTAGTATTAGCTTTGACTGGACGGCACCGTTTAAGGAGCTTTACTTTGTACGGAATGAAGAAGGTCGTTCCCGCCAAAAAGTAAAACATATAACCTGTAAAAGACACGTGAAGATAATGAATGGAAGGGTAGAGGTAGCCGTTAAGTATGTCATTGATATATAAAATAATAATTAAAGAAAAGGAAGTTGGCATCAGGACCCTTGAAACTGTCGGAGATTGGTGTTATCCATTGACTAGATTTGTAAATCTTTAGAAGCTTTGTCGGCCACGTCGGATTTTCTTACCGGAGAGTTGAGAGGCACGTGGACCCTGGGGTGGTACGAGCTGCTCCACCTAAAATGAAATTCTTTTTTATACCTTTTTAAAATTTTAAAATTATATTTTAACTTTTAAAGTATAAAATTTTAAATTATTTTTTAAAAATTATAAAAATATAATGAAATTATATTTTTTATCAAATGTCCCACTCTTCTTAATGTCATTTTCTTTTTGTGAATGAAATAAATTACTACTGCATGCAAAATAATAGATATGACACGAAAAGTAGTATGGTTTCTTGTTTCCGGGTCCCACCGTATCAGCCTCAACTTTTTAGTTTCTGCCAAAAGAACATAATTACAGATAAAATAATGGAAGTAACAACAGAGTACAGTGGCCTTACGTGTCTCGTGACTTCGGACATTGTTCAACACTCCTAAACCCCCCACATTCAATATGATCATGATATTGAACCAACTCCAAACAGTTTTCCAGTTTTCCTTCTAAAAACTGCAACTGCAAATTTATGTTGAATAAAAAATACAATAAAAATATATGATACAATCTGTTAAATCAGAAATTCCCATTAACCAGTAGCCAGATATAAGATACAATCTACAACTCAACGGCCAATATGTATACGATAAAAAGTTGGAAGAAAAGAATGTTTTATTGACCAAAAAGAATGTTACAGAACAAAGGGATCTCGTGATTATGTATTATACAAAAAAGTGTGGGTGAAGAAATTACAATACTTTCTTCTAAGCTGATTCCAAGCCTTAAGGCAAGGGTTGAGTATCAGGGTTAGGTGAGAGAAATCTCCTACATGCACATATCACACGGCCGAATGGAATCCCTCTGTGGTTTCAAGGAACACGAAATGTCCACCCTGTATATGACAGAAATGCAGCCAAGATAAGGAGTCTGACAGGAAGATATAGCCATTTGGGTTCTAACTTACTCCATTTAAGGTTCCAATATAAAAGCTTTACATGGAAAAATGCACAATGTCTGTTGACTTCTTCTTACGTATGGCAGAAGTGAACAAACCTTAGTAGTGTCTTGGGCTCCTTGATAGTTCATCCAATCTTCAGTCCAGTATATAAATGTTGTTGGCACTTTCCATTCAGATGCACTATTCACAGAAAAAAAAATAGAAAAAAGAAATGAAACTTAGTAGTGTCTTCCAAAAACCTGAACTCATCTCTAGTTGCTAGATACAAGCTAGTCGTTCATATTATATGGCTCTTAAATTAGTCAGCATCAAATTTTGAAAAGTGTGTTCTCCTAGTTTTGATTAGATGCCATGCACTTATGAATGAACCTCTTATATCAGTCAGCTTAAAATCTTGAAATTTTCATAATCCTCTGCTAGCAATGAAGGTATGCCTATTCACTGGCATTTTACACCAGAGTGAAGCTTTATGAACATTACAAGGGCATTACTCTCTTTTTATTTTATTTTATTTTTTTCTCATATAATTGATGCATAGATAAATTCATGGTTGATAACGATATCTGCTTCTTTATTGTGGATCTACAGAAATGTACCAAGAGCAACAAGAGAGATACATATTTTGCATTCTAGAGTATGTTTTCAAGTCAATGTGAGGATAATGTAGAAATAGTATTTTCAAAGGTCTATACAGAAATCAATATAAATACGCATGTATTAGACAAATGCAATGGACCCAATAAATACCAAGCAGTGTAACCAAGCCTTTTTAGAAGAGGCACCCTAGGTAATGCTCCAAAAGAGAATATATGTTTTAAGCACAGCTCTCCACTTGCTTTGGCAGCGGAAATATGGTATGCATAATCTTCAACCATGAAGAAGAGGGAAAAAGTAGTTGTTAGATATCTTTATTATTTACTTATACATAAGCTATACACAAACTTAAAAATCTTATCTAACCTGTCAGAAGTTTATTCTGCTTCTCTGCCAGTACAAACTCAGCTGAATCTCTAGGATCAAACCTAGTAGCCGTATACTTGTGTACAATCTTTGGACCCCAAGGACCAAAACCTCTGCATACAGAATCATCCAGAAAAAACAGAGCAATTAATCAAACTATTTCATTCCAAATGCAATCAATGAAACTAAATACAAAATCAAACAAATCAAATTGGGGTAGGACGACTTTGACAGCAATATAAACAGAGGAGACCCACAAAATTAGTCCAACAACAGTTTAAGGTAGAAGCAATAACCAAATAAGAGCAGATGGAGAGATAAGATTTTAGTTCTCAATAGCAACAGGTTACCACGTTTTTCCTAACAGTGAACAAACTTACTAGATGCATTTAGAAAATAGTTCTCTAATGATATAATTTTGGCAGACCAGTCCAGAGCAATGTGTAATAGCTGACCTTGATTTATGGTTGTAGGCTTAGAAAATTGGACAAGATAAACAAATCTTACAATCTTCTGAGGAGTAAAATTAGACTCCCACAAACGATTCAAAATTGCCCTTTTCCATGTCTCTCTTAAGCAGGTTAGCCACTCAATACTGCTATCTGATTCTGATGAAAATCCAGCAGGTCCCACTAAAATTAAGTGCTGAACGTGCTTAGGGTGCTACAGAGTACAGAATAAAGGTAAGGCAGTAGAACCAAAAAATGTGGTATCAACTTGTTCCGTTGAAACATTTAACAAGTAAAAGCAGTCACCTTGAGAGCATATTTAGAAGCAATATATCCTCCAAAAGAATGTCCAAGTACAATAAGGTTACTGATATTTTTCACTCTACTCCGTTCCTTAATAGAATCAACAAACCATGCCTCAGTTTCTGCATCATTAACACGGAAACAACGAGAAAAATGTATGCAATTGCTTTAGGAACTTCTAGTAAATGAAGGGATTCTTAATTCCTCTCACTAACCTTCAGTGCTTTTGCATGTAAGTTAGGCCTGCTCGATCCACCCCAACTGGAAAGAAAGGTGAAGAAAGACTAAGAAACTATAATGGAATTGTGATATCAAGCTCAAAATACAGGATGCATGGCATTTGCTGATTTTTAACAAACACATCATAAGGATTTTGTTTAGTAAACCATAAATGAACCTGAGAACTGATGGAATCGAAGTTATAGCTAGTGCAGTTTAGCTTTAAGACAAAAGGAGATTACTGCTTGCCCAAGCTGATCAATGGAAATGACCTGGAAATGTTCGGCGAGATAATCAAAGCTCTTAAAAAAGAAACCCTGAGAAGCAGCATATCCATGTATCAAAACAAGTATTGGGGCGCCTTTTTTGCTATCAAAGGTAACTGTATTTATGAACCTTGGCGAATTGCTCGAAGAACGAAACCACTTAATTTTAGAACCAGGTGGACCTGAACCTATATTCACATGTTCTTACACGTATGAAGGCCTGAAATTTTCAACAGCTCATTCGATCGAATTCCTATCCAATTTTCCCACCAAAATTAATAAAATAGAATCCACTTACATAAACCCAATTGTAATCCAAATGAAAAGGAACAAAAGAAAAAAAAAAGGTGATTGAAACATGAGAATTGAGGTAACGTGAAATCAAAGTTTCCAGCTTTTTGAAGGTAAACTTGTAGAATTCAAAATGAAATGATAAGCAAACAAAATCGAAGAATTACATACTTGACGAGAAAGAGAAGGCGTTTCTCGGAGGCGAGATGTGGTCGGTAGATGTCGGAATCCAATGGAGAACGGACGGCCATAAGGATCTGCGCCTGGATACAGTCGTCGTTGATTTTGAGGATGGGCATTTGGCAATGCTAACTTGTTCGGCCATTTTTATTGAAATAAAGGTGGATCAGATCAACGAAAAATAAAGCGATGTATGATTTTTTCTTGGTTTAGAGATGAAAAAACTCTTGCATTATTTTTCATCTTTAAATCCGAGTGCTTTTTGATTTCGTATAGGATTAATTGCTCGGAAACGAAGTGGCGCTGAATCTTCATTTTTAGTCAATTTGAAATTAAATGGAAAATAATATACCTATATATATATATACATATGAAAGGGTCGCGTTTTACTATATAAATAATTGGATAAATTGCACCCAAGGTCATTAAACTATTAGTACATTTATGTTTTGGTCACTAAACTTCAAAAAATTACAAAATAGTCATTAAACTATTCAAAAAATTTTATTTAAGTCACAAGACAGTTTTTTTTTTTAAAGTACGACTAGTGAGCTTTAAATAGTGATTCGACGATCGATACATTAGATTAGTACCCATCAACAAGTAGAAGAAGATACCTTAGATCTAAGTTGATCCAATGGCTAGTATCGAAGATCGAATAAGAAAGCTATTGGATTTTAGTTCATAGATTTTTGACTATAACAAATGTTTCATAAATAAATGAATTGTAGAAGAGAAGGGAAATGGGAGCTTCCGATTAGTGCAGGTGATGTGAACAGAGAATATTGTACAACAATGATTTTAACAGCCTAATGACTTCGATGAAAACTTTTGAATAGTTTAGTGAGCATTTTATAACTTTTTGAAATTAAGAGACCAAAACATAAACTTACTACTAGTTTAGTGACCTTGGGCATAATTTACCCTAAAAAATTTTAAACTTATAAGAGTTAATTGCACCAAACATCCCTAAACTAATACCATCATTTTAAATTGGTCCTTAAAATTTGAATCATTCTAATTACACCCTAAACTATTGATGTTATATCAAATAGGTCCTTCAATTACTAAAATCACAAATTTAACAATTAAATGGCATATCAAATCTAATTGACATGAATTAAGATGAAAATTTTTAAGAAAAATTGAATATTGTAAAAGTGGATGTTTTAAAAATATTAGTTTTGAGGTTTTCTGTAACACCCCTTACCCGAGTTCGTATGATAAATCGAGCAAAGGATGTTATATTTATGAACTAAGAGCACTAAACTTGAACATCATCTAATTCACTTCATTTTAACCAAATTAAGCTCATTTTAAAATGGTTTGGATCATTTCCAAGCTATCATCAAAATTTGGTGGCAATCAGGGTAGATTCAGGATCCTTTTGGAGCAAACTAGACCATATTAGGTGGTTTGTCGAAACAATTGTTTCAGACCACCTAATTTGATCTATTTTGCTCTGAAAGGGTCCTGAATGTGCCCCGATTGCAACCAAACTTTGACAATAGTTTGGAAATGACCCCAGCCACTCCAAAATGAGCTTAATTTGGTTAAAATGAAGTGAACTAGATGATGTTCAAGTTTAGTGCTCTTAGTTCATATACATTGCATCATTTTCTCTAGTTATCATACAAACTCAGGTAAGGAGTTTTACATTTTCAAAACTTTAATAAAAGCTTTATCATACACTATTTTTTTTTCAATTTTACTTTATTTTTAGTTTTTACTTCTAAAAGTTATGTGAAAATATTGTATTTTTCTTTAAATTTTTCATTTTATATTTAATCACATAAGATTTGATGCGTCATTTAATGATTGGATTAATAATTTTAATAATAGAAAGACCCGATTGATATATAACATCAGTCATTTGGGGATGTAATTAAAATGTTTTGAAGTTTGAACCAATTAAAATTAGAGTCACAATATGAAGATGTTTGATGCAATTAACTCAACTTATAATATCAAACAATATGATTACATTTAATATTGATTTTATCCATATAAATATAAATATAAAGAATATATATTAAAATTATATATAAACTTTTATCATTATATGCAAATTTTGATTATTTTAACATTAACGTATCGACTTAAAAAAACATTAACATATCGATTATACTACTTTCAAATTTTTACATTTATTTATATTAACAAATAATTACTAGATGGGTGAAAAAATACATAAATAATATATTTATAAAATTTCACATTAAAACCAAATTAGATATTGTTTAAAACAATTAAGTTAAAATTTTAAAATCCATGTATCATAAGTTCAAATTCTTCATAGTTTTATTTTACTTAAAATGAAAAAGATAAAAATACCATTATATTAAGAGTAGCCATGTAAAATGTAAGGGTATTTTTAAATTTCTCAATTTAATTGATATTCAGTTGACTTGTTACATCAACTTTATCAAGAGATTAATATTTATAGATGTTTAGGTCATATGTAAATAATTAAATTTATTTTTAAGTATGCATAAATGAATTAAAATTAAAATAATAAATAAAACTAAATAGAAATTAAAGGTTTAATATATACTAGATTATTTTACATTCACGATGTGGAAGAAAAAATATTTTATGTAAATAAATATACATTTTTAAAATGTACTAAATAAAGGATTACCAGTGTAGTGATAAAGAACTTGTTTATAAATTCATTAAACACTTGTGCAATCTTTGGGTATATTAATTTTAGTTCTTTTATTTAAAGAATATATAATTGTATGAAAAGACAAAATATCATCACAATTATCATTTGATAGAAAGTATATTAATCTTTTTCCAACGAAATGATACCCAATCAACACTAACTTAGTCAAAAGTTTAATAATAAATTAGATTTTATCACACCCACAATGCAGTGAACGAAAATATTTTATATTAAAATATATTTATTAAAATAAATTAATAAATTATTATTAGTGAAGTTGCAAAGGCTTTTATATGAGTTTATTAATATTTTTCAGTTGTTTGATCATATGAAAAGATAAAAATATCATTGTCATAATATTAATTACCTTTTAATGTAAGGATATTTTAATAATTTTATAATTAAATTGGTATCAAATAAACTCATGTAACTAACTCAATCAGTCAATATAGATATAAATATAGATAGATATAGAATTACTTTGAATTAAAATTAAAAATAATAATTTTAAATTAATCCCAAAATCATATTCAACGGTATACTTCCAAGCTCCAACTGCTACAATTTTGAAGGACGCGGGAGAATAAATGTTTACGTTGGCGATGACGTGCGCGAGGCCTAGAATTCATTAGCATGTGATTGACATTTTTGAATGCCTTTTGCTTCTCGAATTTTCAATTGCAACACAATTTTTTTTTCATTTTTTCCAAATAAAAGGAAAATTATTTTACTTAAAAGTGCCTCATCATTATTTTACTTTAGTTTTTGGACCCTAACCAAGTTTAGTTCAAAGCCAATTTACCATTAAAATTGAATTTCTTTTGAAGTACTAAAAAAATTTATAGTGATCATTATTACTGTCAAAAAGTGTAACACTACTCTAAAAATATTTTTGTCAACATTTGTATTATCTCAATAATTGAGTGAATTGAATTTCAAAATACGAAAATTAATTTTGACAATTGATATATAAAAAGAAAACAGAGAGAGAAGTAATATCGAAAAGATGTATAGTATTGGAATGATATTAGAATTGGTAGAAGGGTTTAAGGATTAAATTGTAGATAAAGTAGCATGCCCAATTGAGAGTATTAGACCTTAATGACTTAAGTAGCTATTTATCATGACCTTAAGGACTTAGGTATAATTATACCATAACCTTAATGTTTAAGTGGAAAACATGAATCTTGCCCATGCGTTTCCACTATCCATCATTTTGTTAAACCATGGCCATTGGATGCTATAATAAATAATAAATGAAAATTTTGACAAATATATAAAATGCAACTTAGTGGGAGAGAGAAGTCATCCATTCGGCTCACATAGAAAGAAAGGAAAGGGAAAAATGTTTCAAAGTTTCCTCTATTTCCATGGGTTATTCTCCAAGGGTAAGGAACCTTTTATCTAACTTTTTGTTAAATTAATGGTGTTAGATGATAGTTTAAAGTAAGTCCATCCTTCTAATTGTTAAATTAGCTAGGCCATGGTTATGCTTTTGTGAGGGTTTGAAGAAATTGAAATAAAGTTAGGTTGTTTAGGAAGCATTCTTGAACTTTTAGCACATACATGAGTTGTTATTGAATTGATTAGTCATTAAATGGCTAATTGGCGATGGGTTCATAATTTGGTTAAATACCTGTATGTGTTTATATATTTTGAATGGAGAAAGAGCTAGCCAAAGGAAAAGAAAATGAGTTGTGAGTGAAAGTATTTGGAGAATCAAATATCCCTTTTGGTTGTTTTAGAAAGGTAAGACATTACCTTTTTTGAATTTATAATTTAATGTCATAGGCTTAGAATGGCTGAAATATGATGAATTGATTTGCTAGAAAAACTAATAGATTAATTGGTTAAAAATCTTACTTAATGGATATCGGTATTATTTGATAATCAATAGTTGAATCATGAAAGTGATAAGTTATGAATGCAATAACGAGAAGATCTTAGATATAGTTATAATATGAAAGAATGTTAAAGTAATTAGTGATAGAAATGAGTTATGGTGTTCAATGATGTTATCGACATGAGGTCGAATGAATTGAATTCCATGTAAGCTTGGTAGGAAGATTAGAATACAGTTGGCATACTAATTTGGATTTGTTGTGTGAATTTTTTTGGAGTTCTGAACTTGCAATTTGTAGGGTTTGAAGTTTGTTTAATGTGCATATTTTGGATTTATGATATACTACCCTTAGTCGAACATTAGTTGCAGATCATTGGGCTCATGTTACCTCTAAAGGTTTATGTCATACTAGAGTTCTGTCGCTTTCAGGCTTTACACTTCGATACTTATATGGTGCACAAATTCCCATAGTGTTCAAAGTCAATTTTACTAAGGTTACAATGGACGAAATTATCAAACTAATACAAAATTAAAAGAAAAATGAAATCGATACCTATGAATGCAAAACATAAGGAACAACTATAGAATTGATGGTATGAAATAAGAATGAACTATGCATGCTAATGCATATATGTAAATATGATGTTAATTAGTTTGCTCATATTCATTAATCCCTTTTGTTAACATATTACACGTGGACATGTTGGTAGTAAGCTATGGTTGTTGAGCCAAATAAAAAGAGCATATCAAATAGGACAAGGTAAGTATAGTGGTTGTCAAATGAATTTACTAAGTATTTATGCTTATGCACCGTTGCTCATGCGCGTAGATCTTCGCCTTCAAATCTTTGAAGCCATCTCAATTCAAGAGCATCACACTTTCATCGAGATTACATATAGTATGGAAATTTGTAACTATGTTTTGTGGCATGTATCTATCTAAGGTATCTAGATGCATATGTTATCTTGTTTTTTCTTTTTTTAATGTTTTAAGTTTCAACTGTTATGTTAACATTTGAATAGCTTTAATGATTATGCTTAGCTTATAGTATTGAAGTTTAATAATGTTGGCATCCATGACACTACCCCTTCTCTTGAAACAAGGGTTTGAAGGCCATTAAGCTTGTTTTCTATGGTAATTTTGAGTTATGATTGAATTTACATTGTGAGTAAACTCAGCATGAGTATGATTATTATGTGTGGTATTGTTTTGGATTTTCTAGGTATCCTCAAAGTAAAGTTTACTCAAAACTTGAATGGAAATTATTTGGGACAATTTTGGCATGTTTTGGGGTTATACAGTAGGTCACGTTGCGATTATGGCTCTTCAACGTCGCGACATTCTCTCACGATGTTGCTATCTTGCTTTTTCATTTCGCAACCTAGTCAAATTTCGAGTGACGTCGCGATGTTCCCTATTTGATGTTGCGACGACACTGTCCAAACATAACTCACAACTATTTTTGTGGGCATGACTTGAGCTAAGATATGTCATGAAAACATTTTTAAAACTCTCGTACTTTGTCCATTTATGATGAATTTATAATAATGTTTTAAATTTTATTTTTTTAACTTACTAGTTGCTTTGTGACTTGTATTGGTAACGGTTGAAACACATATTCGAATTGGTGATCAGATCAGATCAAATCAGGGGTGTCACATAAAGTGCTTTTGATAAAATAAAATGTTTAATTTAGACATGATGTGTAAAATAGAAAATATGTATTTAAATGTTATTTAAATTTGTTATTATTATGATATATGGAATATATAAACTTAAATTATAATAAAAATATTTTAAATAATTTATTAAGTAATTAATATTATGATATAAGTAATATATGAAATATATAAACTCAAATTCTTTAATATTATGATATATGAAATATACAAACTTAAACGTAAAAAGGCCTCTCCAATCTCTCTCAGTTTCAAAATTCAGAAAATTGGTCCCTTTGAAAAGAAAACAAGAGCAATTTAATCCTAGTGATCAATTTCAAAAGTGAACAACTAAGTACAATTAATCACAACGTTTATGTCTTTTGTCAATTGTATATAATTTTGATTGGTAACAAAATTACCCTTCAAAGCTAACACACTTTGTCATTTTGATCCTAATTTAACAAATTTATCCCGCAACATTTGTGTAAATGTTGAAGATGAATTTGTTGATTTTTTTTAGAATTAAAGCTAAAAGGACAAAATATGTAAACATTGAAGGCTAAATTTGATATTATATCAATCAAAATTATGTACAATTGACAGAAGATATAAACGTTGTGATTAATTGTACTTAGTTACTCACTTTAAAATTGGTAGGGATTAAATTACTTTAATTTTTTAAAAGAGACCAATTTGCTCAATTTTGAAATTGAAAAGAACTGAGAGGTTTTTTTTTACCAAATTTAAATTATAATTGACTCAAAGGTAAAGTTTATTTATTTTCACCCGTTATTATTAAGACAATGCAAAATTATTATTTTAGTATTAACAAATATTTAACTTAGATTATAATACAAATATAATAAAATAATTTAAACAACCCACTGTTAATACTTAAAATTGTAATATATTATATATAATTTTAAATACTTTTTAAATAATTATTTATAAATTTAATTTGAATATATATATATATCATATTCATCTTTTATGCTAAATATACAAGGAATGGCAATTTTATAATTTTGCCAGCCAACTGGTTTTTCAGTCGGAATTTTTTGGTTTGAAAAATGATCTTTTGGCTTGAAAAACACAGGCAAATGAAGCGTGAATGATTAAAAAGATAAATTTTGAAGCATGTTAATGTTTGGTTTTGAATAATTAATCAAGTTTTTGTATCTATTTTAATGGTGATGCTCGGATTTGTAAGCTGGAGTAGCGGATGATGGCGTTTTGGTTGGGATGTGGCTCGCTCGCTGCAAACTACTGATGCTGATGCATGCAGCTTCTTGGGCTTTGCACGCCTAATCTCTTACCTTACATTTGTTTGGTTGTGATATACCAGTTTTTAATGCAAATATAATAATTAAGCTCGTTTCGATGAATATTTTGAGAAACTCTTGACGGAAACCTTATATATATAATATGGTTCTTGTTTCTCTTGTTGTTGTTGAATTAGACCATCATCCTTTAGTTCCATCCTATTTCTGAGGACTTCAATAAGGAGTAAAATGGTATGGAAATTTGAAATCCATTTAAGCTAATTATAAAACCCAGAATATTTGTTAGGTGGGTTTATCAGCTAATCATTCTCTGAATCCGAATAGTTCCATTTACAAGCATCCATTTTATACTATTAATCATGATGAGTTGAAGATATCACTCCTCACACCATATGTATTATTTTTGGTTCCATCTTTTGTTTATTATTTTGGTTAAGAAAATACGCCTTCATACACAACAATCTAACGTGTGGACTACTAATTGGGAAAACAAAGTCAAAGGAATGTTTTGCAGGGAATCTTTAACAATATATAGTCTGTCAAACTCTATCTCATTCAATGCATACAATTTATAATATTTCTAAATTAAAAACCCAAGTTTGAATTTTACATATTTAATCTCTTCCTATTTATTTTATTATCCTTTAATTAATTATTATAACTTCTGGTTAGAGTTTTCAGGCAGACATTAATGAAGACACTGGAATGGGTAAAATGAGGAGTGTAGTTCCAGGGCCAGGGCCACCAAACTAGCTACGATGACAGAATATTAGCAACATAAAATATTGAAGAGCCAAGCCAACTACCTAGAAAGTCAGCTTTTGTTGTCCCTCTAAATTCCTTAATTTTAAAACGAGACACCATCGTTTTCACTAACCAGCGTGTGGGATTCTCAAACCACCATTGCTTCTCTCCCTCACGAGGTCTTTATAAATAGGACCCCAACAGTCAGCCTCGAGCAATAAAAACAAAACCAATAAAAGCCTTCCCCAATCCAATATGTCAGCCACACCATTTGTTTTCTCCGTCCTAATCCTTCAACTCCTCTTTGCCTCACAACCATGTCACCGTTTCCTCGCTGCCGCCGCCGACGGTCGATGGCAACTTCTACAAAAAAGCATTGGCGTCTCCGCCATGCACATGCAACTCCTCAGGAATGACCGTGTTGTTGTGTTTGATAGGACTGATTTTGGCCCGTCCAAACTACCGTTGCCAAATGGGAAATGCCGCAATGACCCATCTGACACTGCTCTCAAAGTGGATTGCACGGCTCATTCAGTTGAGTACGATGTTCTAACCAATACGTTCAGGCCTCTCATGGTTCAAACCGACGTTTGGTGCTCTTCAGGGGCTATCATGCCGAGTGGTAATTTGGTCCAAACCGGTGGTTTTAATGACGGCGAACGACGGGTTAGGACTTTTAGCCCATGCAGCACCTGCGATTGGCAAGAGACACCAAATGGATTAGCGGCCAAAAGATGGTACGCCTCCAACCATATCTTACCAGATGGAAGACAAATTGTTGTCGGTGGTCGGAGACAATTTAATTACGAGTTCGTTCCTAAAACTATTACTGCCAACACGTTCAGTTTGCCTTTCTTGTTGCAAACCAGTGAGAGAGGAGTTGAGAACAACCTCTACCCTTTTGTGTTTCTTAACGTTGATGGGAACTTATTTATTTTCGCCAACAATCGAGCTATTTTGCTTGATTTTATGAAAAACAAAGTAGTGAAGACGTATCCAACAATTCCAGGCGGCGATCCAAGAAGCTACCCGAGCACTGGTTCGGCCGTTTTGCTTCCACTGAAGAACTTGAAAGCGGCAGCCATTCAAGCTGAAGTATTGGTTTGTGGGGGTGCTCCAAAAGGATCTTATGTTCAAGCTGTACGTGCGAAGTTCATTGGAGCCTTGAATACTTGTGCTAGGATCAAAATAACAGACCCGAATCCACAGTGGGTCATGGAGACCATGCCTTTAGCTAGAGTTATGGGTGACATGATATTGCTCCCGAACGGCAATGTCTTGCTCATCAATGGAGCAGGTTCAGGAACAGCAGGATGGGAATTGGGTCGGAACCCAGTTTTGAACCCGGTGTTGTACAAGCCTGATAACAAAATTGGGACACGGTTCGAGACACAAAATCCGACAACCGTTCCACGTTTGTACCATTCCACAGCCGCATTGCTTCGTGATGGCAGAGTTTTAGTAGGAGGAAGCAATCCCCACGCATTTTACAATCTCACGGGTGTTCTTTTCCCTACTGAACTAAGCTTAGAGGCATTCTCTCCGGCATATTTAGACACTAAATTCAACAACATAAGACCCACAATCACTGCTCCAAAGTCAATGTCCGGAATCAAATACGGCACAAAATTAACTGTTCGAGTGGTGATTACCGGAAAAGTAGCTAAAAACCAGGTGTCGGTAACAATGGTGGCGCCGGCTTTCAACACACATTCATTCTCTATGAATCAAAGGTTGCTTGTACTTGGAAACGACAAGGTGGCGGCTTTGGGGAAAGCAACGTATGACATTGATGTCACGACACCACGTTCGGGTAATCTTGCGCCGTCAGGATTTTATCTTTTATTTGTGGTCCATCAAGGCATTCCCAGCAAAGGCATTTGGGTCAAATTGCAGTAGCAGTAAAGAAAAATGCTTATGCTTTAGACTTATATGTTCATAAAGATTTTATCTTCCCGTATGTATAATCTGACATAGTATTGGTTGCTTTTATAGAACTAGTATATACCATGTTGTATCAATAAATGTCCTTTACAAACAAAAGTGTGTATTTACAAAGGATTTGAATTTATCATATTCACTTTGTGTTCCAACACTCACACACAAGTCCAAGGACCATAGGTTTTAATTATTCTTAAATCTTCAATTTAAACATGTATGGAGCCTAACTCGAAGGGCGTCTTAATGGGTTCCCACTAAGTAAAAGCAATGGACTAATTTATTCACAGCACGTATAATATGGTGTCCATAAGCCAAAAATGGTGATTGAAATAGCCAGTAGGGGTCATCGTGGCTTTCTATAAAACATCCCTCGATCATTTTCATGTCTAAAACATGATTGTTGCAGCTGTTTTGTGTTCTCTACTTGTTTCAGTTCTTTTACTTACAATGGCATTGATTACTGCTTTAGAATTCTCCATTAAAATGTAGGGTTTAAATTACACTAAAAGCAATGGCTTACTTGTAGCTCCAAGATCAACCAAAAATAATGTGGGGGCATTATGTTTACCTCTTATAATCCATCTACTCTTCCTTGCAAGCAAGCTTTTTGTGGAGAAGTTAGGATGAATAATGCACTAATCCATGAAACCACTTTAATCACTGATCCTATTTTATGTCAAGATGATTTAATGGAAACACCAGTCATTTTCGGAGTTAATTGTTTTATTGCATATGCCATCTTTTGATTGTTGTTGAATAGGATAAACTTAAAGGTTGATAATGACAGGACTGAGAATTATTTTAGATTCAGACTTAGACTTTCATGCTTCTGTGTCTGCAATGCTCCTGGCTTCAAACCGCCGCTGACGACCGCCTTTTGGCGCCAAAGGAAACCCCTCGCTCTTCCTATCCAATTTCCATGGTTATCCCCGCCTAAAATTATTAAAAAGCTCAATCGATTTTTAACTTGGTTCAATATTAAAATATTCGCTTAGATTTTGATTCAATTTTTTTGTCTGAACCGATAATCAACGAGTTCTCAATCTAACTGATTCACCAATTAATCCGATCCCTACTAACAACTATAGCTAATGTGAGTGATGAGTAATAATTTTGGTTCAAAATAGTGATGTAAAGAAAGCTGAAAATGATCACCAAGGTATAATAAAAGGTTGGGGTAGCAACATTTTATTAAAATATTTTTAAAATTACTTGAAATTATACAGATTTAAAAAAATTTAGAAAACTATTTAAAAGTTAAATATTGTTAAAATTTTAAATTTATTACACTTTTTATAAAATAATTTTTATATAAATTTTGCTATATTTACCTTTTTGATAATTTTTATAATTTCTAAAATACAAATTAAGCTCTTCATGTCAACATTTCTTAACGTCAAGTGTCAAGTTAATTGTCACATCATTATTTTTATGCCAATTACCAAGTCACACGTAACGTTAACTTTCACGTCATTAATTAATGTCTACGAGACTTTTTTGTCTTTTTAATTATTTTTATAAGAGTTTTTAAAAGAGTTTAGTTCGAATCTATTACCTTTTTTTTTGTGAAAAAACAAAAATACAATAATCAATTAAACTAAATCACTAGGGTGTCTCACAAACAACTTTAGCCCTTCTTCTTTATCAAAAGCTAATTTAACCATTCAATCAACTTCTCTATTATAAATTTGTCTGATTAAGGCCGAGTTGGAATTCTTCGAATTGAACTCCTTTATTGCTTCAATGACTTCCAAACTATATGTTGGCATCAATACTCTGTCACATTTCCTTCCTTGTAGTAATGACAAGACATCTAAAATACCCAATAGTTCTACCTCAAATATAGTACATCTCCCCAATCTTCTATTAAAACCTATAATCCACTCCTTCCGTTCATCCCTCAATACTCCCTTCTGCAGCAGCATATCCTGAATCTACCTTAAGCAAACCATCAATTCTTAAATGCACTCATTTACCCATCTGATTATATTTCCACCCCCATCACTTGCCCAACATTAGAGCTTACCTTGGGAAGGTGCCCATACTCTTAGGCCCAACTAAACGACCCCTTGATAATTTCTTCTACACTCTATGGCGAACTTTGGAAAATATAGAGATTCATATTTTTCCAAATATGCCAAGTAACTAGACCAAAGAAGACTGACCATTCAGCCCCTCCAAAGACCAAATCTTGATGATTCTGCAAATTATTCAAAAACCATTCATGCAAATCACTGGAAAAGAAAAACTCTTGTTTCTCAACTGGTACAGCCTGAGTCCAAACATCTTTCGCTAATCTACAGTCTCTAATAGCTTGGATGATATCCTCCGAGACTGACCCACAAATAAAACAAAAATCATTACTCAATACCTTGTCAACACCTCTCTACTTGCGTAAGCAAATGTTGCTTAAGAGCCAGCCAAATAAAAAGACGAATCCTCTGAGGACCTTGAAATTTCCATGACATCTTCCACAGTTCATCCATTAGATTCCACGTATCCTACTTCACCACCTTATAGGCACTTTTGATAAAGAATGACCTTAACGAAGTACCCGCCCAAGCCACTATATCTGCACCCACTAAGGGACTTGGGGGAGGTATGCTCACAATACGGTCAATAATCTCCTTTGGTAACCAAATCTGAAAGAGATCAAAGTTCCAAAATCCATTCTCTATGACCATCTCCTTAAGCACACAGTCCTTATCAATATTAACCCGAGTTGGGATAAAACTAACAAGAGACCCAATTCAATGAACCCACCTGTCCTTCTAACATCTTATGTTATTTCTATTTCCTATAGACCAGAGAGTGTTTTCACGGAGAAGAGGCCAAATCTTAAAAAGAGCTTTCCATAAAAAGGAACAATGTCCCTTACAAATACTCAAAGTAATATCTTATTCCATCCTATATTTTGTAAGGAAAGCACAAACCCACAAGAAATTAGTATTTGATAGAATATTATACTCCAATTCTAACATAAAAGAGGTACTTTGATCCGAAAACCGTTGCAACCGAAGCCCTCCACAAGCCTTTGGTTAACAAATTGATTGCCAATTAACAAAAGCCAACTTATTGCCCCCTCCAAAATTCCACTATATGAATTGTCTAGCAATGCGTTCAATCTCTTTACAGATACATCTTGAGATCATCAATGATTACATGAAGTAACTAGGAATTGTGAAAAGTACTGACTAGGCTAACGTGACTTTTCCAGTTAAAGACAGTTGTCTTGCCTCCCAACGCTGAAGCTTGGCCTTAACTTTCTGCACCACAAATCTCAAGGAGCTATTAGTGATTCTTTCATGGAAGAGGGGAACTCTTAGATATGAACCAATATTCAGAACATGACAAAATCCGAGGACACCACACAGTCTCCCCCCTGAACGTCATCACTGCCTTTAGAAAAAGAAAACATTTGTTTTATGAGCATTGATACGATGCCCAAAAAAGCCACAGAAATTATCCAAGGTTTCCTTAATAAGTTTATCTTGTTCCAACTCAACTCTAGCGAAAATAACCAAATCATCCACGAAAAATAGATGGGAAAGTGCAAGTCTTGATCTCGACAATCTAATTGAAATCCATTTGCCAGAATTAATGGATGAATGAATTACCTAACACAACCAATCCATGCACAGAACGAGCAGATAAGGTGAGAAAGGACAATCTTATCTAATTCCCCTAATTGGCTTGAACATTTAAGTCGAAACGTTATTCCACAAGATTTGCATAGTTGTATTCATAATGGCTGACATTTAATATTCAATGCATGTTTAATCATCATTCATATTACATTTCATCCATTAATATTTAAAGCATGTTTAATCATCTTTCACAAATTAATTTTCACATTTAATATAAAGTGCTACATAAATTTTACACATTTGAATGGTAATGATCATTGTATTGGATATTAATGAATGAAACAATAATGAAGTAAATCTTAACACTTCATTAATACTTAAACCAAAAATATATAAATCTTAAATTTAATTAACTATTCAATATTTTAATTATTCATATATATTTTAATATGAATTTAAACAAATAAAGTGTAATATGTATCAAACGCAAACTGTTTTTTTCTTATAAGTTCTCATGTCATGTACGATGCACACATGTTAATTTTAAATTTATTAAATAATATTTCTATAATTTTTAAAAATATATTCGCTAATTAAATGATAATTAATTTAATTTATAATAAAAAATATCAACTTTGAAAAACAATTTAAAGAATAAAATAACGAAAACAAAAGGGCGAGAAATAACCAAAATAAAATATTAAATAATTGGATAAAGTAACATGTCATTTGAGTAAAAGTCAAAACTTCACCTAAAAAATTCATCTCTTTTAACATTTCATTATCTATAAATTATAAAAATTTTCAATTTAATTTCTAAAATTCTCGATAATGGATATCCTTTAAAACATTCTATCAATTTAATGTTTATCGCTATAATGTAAAACAAGATTATTATAAATCAAATTCTGGATAACAAACCCCGACATTCAAAATGTTGAACAAAGCCCTCAGATCTCATAGCTATATCAGGTCATTCGCAGTATTAACAAACTGGTTTTCATTGAAAGAATTTACCAGTCATCAGCTGTGAGAAAAAAGAGATGTAAGAACAAGAGAAAAGAAGGATATAGGTAAAGAGAGAATTATAGATAGAAAGCAGAGAAGATAAGAGTAACAGAAACAGAATGAGAAACAGAAACAGAAACAGAGGAAGAAAGAAAGAAAGATTGAACAGATGAAGATAGTAAATGTTCTAACACGAAAATCAGTCCTACTGCTCCATTCATTGAGTTTTCCATCATTGGGCAAATATCCATTTTACTAAAATTTACTTAATTTTCAATGTCTCTCAAAACCTCTGTTAATCGAGATTAATACTCTGAAATTCATCTGTCTAAGCACCACATTTAAAAAAAACAGAACAAAAACTAAAACTAAAACTCAGTTGTCTGTGTCAGATATCAAGATCTCATCCAAAAAACTCAGACAGGGATAACTGATTCAAAGATTTCTCATCATACACAGACAGAACTGAAGTAAAAACACTTAAATAAGATAATATGAATTTTATTTTGTTTTTAAAGAAAGCCTCAGACCGTCCTAGTTCATGAGTTTCTACAAATTCATATAGTAGAGATAGAACTGCATTTCAGAAAGTCAAATAGTTTCATCATTGGCTTCTTTCACAAATTGCAAGCAAAAGATTAAAATCAAAATAAATAAAGAAATAAAGAGGCATCAGATCTTCCTATTCAAATAAACGAAATCATGATACTCGCTTTTGAAATTTTTCGAGTATTATTCGATTCGAATGTTCATCATTTGGCCTCCATTTTGATAGAAAATAAGTAGTGCAACGTTTAGCAGCAAATGGAGAAAACAAATGAACAATTTATCGGAAAAGCTGCAGGTTGATGATGAAAAAACCTAGAGATCAAACAGATGGCTGAAGAAACTAAGATGGCGGCCGACGCGCTAAACGTGAATTAGGGTTTTGCAATGATGCTCTCGGATCCCGACCTCGTTTTATAGACAGTTTTTCGGTGCGTTTTGGGGAGGAGAGTTTTATAAAATTACTGGACGGTGACGAGTCAAAGCTAACAGAGAGAATATGGGGCCGTAAACTAGGGGACTAATCTTCTTACACTGGGCCTAAAAGTTTCAGATCAAGTTTGATTTCAATTGAAAATCAAAAAGTTGTTTTTATTTCGAGATAAATATTAAATTTATACTTGAATTTTAGTATAATGTATAATTTAATATATTAATTTTAATTTAATGTAATTATATATATGAAACTTAAACTATAATTTATATGTATGATGAAGTTTTGGATTTGATTCAATTACACATATTTAAATAAATAAATATATTTATTTTCATATCAAATTAATATAATTATTTGTGTATGCAATATATCGATGTAAAATGATATTTATTCGATAATGTTGTTAGTGATTAGTGAAATTTGAATCAAATCAAAACTTCATATATAAAGTCACACAAAACCAAAATTTATGTATAATACTACATATTAAATCAAATTTTATGTCTAATTTTAATATTTATCTCTTTTATTTTAAAATTGATTTTAAAAAACTCCTCTACATTTTTCGATTTCTAATTAAAAATATATTTAAAAATTATTGTAAAATAAATGAATAATCAATTTAGCCTTAAAAAGAAAACAACTCTTAATTAATTTCTTAATTGAGAATTAATAATCATTTAAGCTCTCAAAATTATATTTTTGGTAACTTTATACTACCTAGACAGTTGACATGGCTAATTAAGTGGCAGTTAGAAAAATATTAGAAATGTTAAAATATATATATAAAGATAATTTCAATAGTTTAAATGGTGGTTATTTTTATTAAGACCTTAATTGTTTTACGATTAAATATTGAATTGATTGTTTATTTATTTATAGAGAAAATTTTAATTTGTATATATATTAGATAGATAAAAATCCGACCATTAAAAATAAATAAATAATATTGAGTCACTAATTAAAAGATAATACCGTTTTAATTAAAACTAGCAATTAATTAAACTTTTAAAATTACTTTTTCCATTGAAGTCTTGACGCTATTAATTTTCCGTTGAGTAGATAGATAATGTGATTGCAATTTAAAAAATATTTTTAAAAATATCCTAAAACTATTAAATGTTATTAAAATTTATAAATAAAATTACAAAAGAAATATGAATATATCTAAATAATTTTTATGAAATTATAAAAAACTATAAAAATTATAAAATGTGTCAACCAACTCAAAAATTATAAATAACAATCAACTAAGCCATCTAAATTATCTTTTTATGTTGAAGTTTTGACCTCGTTAACTTTGAGTCAATGTTTTTAGAATTAGGCCACTAGTCAAATTGGTTGGGTCGTCGGTTTTTTTGTCTAACCGGTACAATCAGTCCATCCGATTCGATTAAATAAATCATTAAAAAATTTAAAATTTTAAAAATAAAAATCTAGTTTAATCGATTTCTTGTTTGATTCAACTAGTTCGTATTGATTCCTAAATCAATCGATTAAATGCCCTTCTCTTAACCGGTACCCTCATCAGTTCCCGATTCGATCGATCGGTTGGTCCGATTGTATAATGACCGATTTTGGGCTTATTCGTAAGCAATGATTTTGAACCACTAGCCCGAGGTTGGAGAAATTATTTTCAATATAATTTTATGTGTTATAGCATGTTTATATGAGTACATGGAAATTTTGGTGAAATAATTCTAGCGATTGCATGCTTAATTGCGAAAAAAAGACTAAATCACATAAAGAGCAAAAGTGTAACAGCTAAATTTTTCAGTGGTGTCGGAAACAGTGATTCGAGATCACTAAATCCAACGAGTAAGTTTAGAAATTTTAACAAATAATAATTATAGGCCAAGCGCGAACTTAAAAGAATTATTTTTAATTAGTGAATTTTGTAATTTTAAAAGAATTAATCAGGTAAATTTAGTTGAAAACGAGGTATCCAGACCTCGGATTTATAAACCGAGCCATAAATATTTTTATAAATATTTATGGAGTGTTATTAAGTTAGTATTAAAGTTTCGTTAGAAAATTTTAACGTTTGGTTAGTCAATTAATTAAAAAGGACTAAATTGAAAATAGTGCAAAATTTATTAAATTGTGATTAAATAGTTTAAGTGATTAAAAAGGAGGGATTTAAAAGGCAATTGGACCCAATTTGTATGGGCTGGACGGTTGGGCAAGAAAATCAGCAAAAAAGACAAGGAGAAACAAGGGCAAAATAGGAAATTTTGCAAATTAAACATATAAAACAAGACAAATTTGAAAAATCTAGAGATATCATCATTTTTCTTCAGCAAAAACGCCATGGGAGGTCTGAAACCTGCTGGTTTTTCATACTTTGTGAGTTCAATTCTTACCCTTTTCTTTGAGATTTTTATGTTTTTGTGACTTTTACAATTAGGTTCAAGTGTTTAATTCATTAGTTTTTGATTTTATGAACAAAATTAAAAGCTATCATTGATAAGTGTTAGTTGTTTATGATGAAATAAAATGAATTTGAAGCTTTGATTTTGTTGTTTGATGATTTTATCAAGTAATTTCAATAGAAATTGATTTTAGGACCTAATTGTGAAAAAGTTGTGAATTAAGGTTTAGTGTTAAAATTCTGATTTTTAAAAATTGTGTAATAGTTTAGAATGATGGAATAAAATTTTAATTGAGAAAAATTAGTTTAATAGATGGGCTAATTGAGCAAGGACTGAATTGTATGACCTTTGAAATTTAGAGGAAAAATGGTAATAAACATCTTGAACTAAAACAATATTGGACAGCAGAAGTAGACTAACTTTGAAAAATCACCATAAATTGTAGAAATCGAATTAGAAGATGAATAAAATATGAAATTAAAGCTTATTGAGTCTAGTTTTTCATAGAAGAAACGTGTAAGCAATGGATTTGTAAATTATAAGATATAATGAATTTTGTGAGATAATGTTAGAATGAATTAGGGTTCCCCTGTTTTGACTTTGGAAAATCACCAAAAATTTGAGAAAATTAATTAGAGTCTCAAATTTATATGCTTAGAATTCTTAATGAGTCTATTTTCAATAAAAAAAACAATGGGAACATTAACTGAGTTTTGTACTGTGATATAATTAATTTTTAGTGAAGAGAGGTCAGAACTATTGGATAGTGAAACAAGGGAAACTTAAATGAATAAACTGTACTAATTGGCAAAACCAAAAATTCTTAAAATTTTATGGTGGAATGATATGTGAGTCTAGTTTTAGGCAAAATTTACGGATTTTAATTTTGAGCTATGTAGCTCGAATTATAAATAATTGAGTGACTATGACTTGTGTGAACAGATTGATATGAGCATTAATAAGTAAATTGTGAAATCGTACTTACAAGAATGTTATATACATTAAGGATGTGGACTGGAGAGGAGCAGGAGGAAAAATATATATGAATATTCAGTTAGCATGGCTAATTTGCATGTTTTAAGCTCATGGACTAAATTGAATAAAAGTAAAACTTTAGGTGGTAATTTTGTAAAAATGTCAAAAATGACTAAATTGAAGGGAATAAATTGTTTTATTATCTAAATTAATAAATTGAATGAAATTATCAATTTAAGATTGGGTGAAATTTGGGAAAATGGTAAATTACCAATATGCCCTAAATCTTGGTATTTCGCAATTTAGTCGTAGGTTCGGATACTGAATGAGCATGTAAATATGAAAATTTAAGTATTGTATCGTATTTTATATGATATTTTGAATTGAATATATGAAAAGGATGTTACATGAAACATGAAAATGAATACTAAATAATATAAATTAATTGAAATTATTTTGAAAATTTCGGTAATGCCTCGTATCCTATCCCGGTCTCAGGTACGGGTATGGGGTATTACAAAAAGTTTTGTTTTTCTAGCAAATGGTATTAAATAGCTAGAGAATCATAATTAGGGGTCTTTAAAGGAAAAATAGACCTATTTCAATAGGGGTGGTCAGCATAGGGACAAAGATGAATAAAAAAAATCAAATTCGGTGAAGTTGGTAGCCTATTTTGACTAGAAAATGAGACTAAATAAAACAAAAGACTTCATCTTTTTCACCCCTTCTTTCACCACCGAAAATTCAGCCATTTTAGGGGTTTTGGAGCTTCAAAATTTCAGCCACTCTTTACCCTTACAAGTAAGTGATTTTGATGGCATTTCTTAATATTTTTTGTACTTTTGAGACCCTTGTAGCATAATCTAGCTAATGAGGGACTATTTTGCAAAATGGTTGAAAGTATAGGGTTTTGCCATGAGAGAATTTATGTTGTTTGCCGAATTTTTATGGAAGAAAATGAATCATGGTTGTTAAACAAACAACTTTTGTGAAGTAGTTTTCATGAAAACCCTAACTAAGAACCATTTTGCATAAGTTATAAATTATGAGGTAAATGTGTGAAATGATGGGAATTGTGGGCTGTTTCTAGTATAAAAAGAATTCAGCTAGGCTTGGTTAGTGAGAAAATTTGATAAAAATCGATTTACAAGCCTAGGGATAAAATCGTAATTTTGTAAAAGTCTAGGGGCAAAATGGTTATTTTGCCAAAATATGATTTATGAAATGCATAAATTAATATGATGATTAAATTAGTAATTTTTTTATCATTTTAGATCAAGAAATACGAAATCCGGACCTAGACTGGGGAAATGCCAAGCTAGTAGACTAAAGCAAATTAGTCATCCACTTTTTGTATACCGAGGTAAGTTGTACGTAAGTAAGACAACTTTATCATTATTATGTGTTGAATGATTAATTTTGATTAATATGGTTGAATTTGCTTATGAATAATGCATGATTAAATTTAATATAGTAGAGTTTTGATTGAACCTAAGAATATATTGGATATCTATGCTATGATATTTGGGTGATATGTGTGCCAGTATAAGACAATGTCTGGGACATGACGTCGGCCACGATATGAGAGCTAGTGTAAGATCATGTTTGGAACATAGCATCGGTGATGTTGTGAGAGCCAATGTAAGACAATGTCTAGGACATGGCATCGGCATTGATGTGTGTACTAGTGTAAGACCATGTCTGGGACATGGCATCGGCCACAACATGAGAGCCAGTGTAAGACTATGCCTGGGACATGGCATCGGCATTGAGACTAGAGCTAATGTAAGACCATGTCTGGGACATGGCATCGGCCTCAACATGTGAGCCAGTGTAAGACCATGTCTGGGACCTGGTATCGGCAATTTACCCTATTGTGTGAAACTTGTCATATATCATTTAGTATTCCGAATGGTTTCACGGGTTATTTTAAAAGCTTATGACAATAATATGGAATGATATAATCACGTTGTGAGTGGTACAGGTTCTTATTCGAAACTTATGAGATATGAGTCTAGTTACGTTGCCTTGATGGTAAGAATGACATGAATAAGTTCTAGCTATGAAAATGATCTTGGGACGATATTGAAATCTTTGGTTTATACTTGTGATATATATATAAGCATGCAGTGATATTTACTCATGTTCACTCAAGAATATTGTGTTGATTTATAATATGTATGGTTGATCTTGTTACTTATTTATATGTAACTTACTAAGCTTTATGCTTACTCCCTCTCCTTTCCATTTTCTTATAGTGCCACCAAGCTAGTATCGGGGATCAAGGGACGTCGGAAGCATCAATCACATTATCACCTGAAACTTTGGTACAACTAGTTTAATATTTTGATTTTGGCATGTATAGGGACTTGAATCTTTTGTTTAGTGTATTGTTAGTTTAGCCACAAGAGTTGGCTCATATGATGGATGTGATATTCATTTTGTATAGGCCATTAATGTTGGCTAATATTGATTATTATTAAATGCATTTGATGCAAATTTCTCATGGTTGTGGTTGATTTGGTTATATGTGTTAGGCTTTGATTGGTTTTGGTTGATATTGTGTAGGTTGGTGTAAGTAAGGGTGGCAAAAAGGCTTGGTAAATATCCTTATTTTTGTCCACACGAGTAGACACATGGGCGTGTTTCTAGGCCGTGTATGACACACGGTCTACCCCATGGGCGTGTAGTCCGGCCGTGTGTCCTCTGACCTCAATTTTACAAGTCAGTATGCATGGTAGTAAACAAACGGGTATAGATACAACCGTGTGGAGGACACGGCCTAACACACAGGCGTATGCCTTGGCCGTGTGCCCTTAATTGGTTGATGACGTCAGAAACAGAATGTCAAGGTTTTTGTATACAGGCCGAGACACGGGCGTGTCATGGCCGTATGAGGTACACGGGCCATGAACACGGGCGTGTACCAGGCTGTGTGAAAACCCCTGTAAGTTCGAATCGAAAAATAAATCTACACAGGATAGGGACACGGGCGTGTCTAGATATGCCCAGGCCGTGTGAACCACACGGGCCTTCAGCACAATCATATTAAGGCGACACATGGGCGTGTCACTTTTCCATTCAGGCGTATGCCTTGTTTACCTTGAAATTTTTCAAAGTTTTCTAAAGTACTCAGTTAAGTCCCGAATCTTTTTCGAAATGTGTTTTGGGTCTCATGGGCTCGTATTAGGGACTTTATGTCCGGTTTTCAAAAAGTTTTAATTTGGACGAAATTTTATGGCACGAAAATGTTTGTAAGCATGTGTTTAAGTACGGTAACACCTCATATCCTATTCTAGCGTTGAACTCGGGTAATGGGTGTTACACAGTTCAAATAACTTTGCTTTGAGCTGATAGGTGAATGGCATGGTTGATGATGTTGTTGATAACATGGCAATTGAAGGTAAAAGTATCATGGAGGCCCTATACTAGGAGTTGGATTGCATTTTAACCCTTGTGCTTAAAAAATGGGCGAACTAGTCTCTATACATTAGATTAAAGAGGAAATTGATATTTTCTGGTAGAAATTTCATCCATTTATGTTGTTAAAAACTAGCGTCGTTGACGCAATAATCAGATAGTGACATGCGACGTGCCATATATAACAAAAATGGATGAAATTTTTAACAAAAGATCTAGTTTTCTTTTTTATCTATAAGGATTAACTTGTCATTTTTTTTAGTAGAAGGGGTAAATTGCAATCTAGCTCCTAATATAAGGGCATGCATTGTACTTTTGTTACAATTGAAAAAATATCTTTAAAATTCAATATATATATGCATAGTAAAATTAAAAACCATTAAAATTATTAAAAAAAAACTAGAAAGTGTATAAAAATAAAAATAAAAACTATAAGTAGTTGAGCTTAGGGGCGAGGCCAAAAAATATTTTAGATGAGTTAGAACTAAATTATAAAATTTTTGAGAGATCTAAATGTAAAATTATCATTTACTAATTTATAATTTCACTATTTTGAAGGTACTAAATATATTTTTTCACATTTAGGGCCAAAGTACAATTTTACCATAGAGTAATTTTGTGACAACCCTAATTTGACCTAGTCGAAAAGTGGTTTCGGGACCACAAAACCAAGTTATAAAAATAATTAACTGTTAAATTCTGTGTTTATTATATGTGTAAATGCATGTGTGAAAGTTTCATGCTTTAATCTGGTCATTTGTATGTGAAATTTATAAGATAGGACTCATGTGATAAAACTTGAAAGTGTGATAGGTAAATTTTAAAGTACCAAATAATGCATGAAATGATGACATGAGGGATTTGCATGTCAAATGGACCAATTTTGTTTAGTGGCCTGCCATAAATGATGGTTGATGTATAATATATGTTTTATTTTAGTATTATAATAAGTGATGGCTTTATTTTTGAAATAAATTAATTAGTAAAACAATAAAAGATGACAAAAAAATGGATGTTCATCTTTTATCTTGATTGTCAAATTGGGAAAGAAAATATTGAAAAAGAAAAGGGGAAGACTTTCGGTCATTTGAAGGCTTAAGAAGGTTAGTATATTGTGTTAAAGTTGTGAAATTTTAGCTTGTTTTAGGTTAATCATCATGGTTCTTACTTAGCCCATGCTAAATTTTAAATTTTGATGGATGGACGAGCATTCGGCTATGGTTATCAAAGAAGGAATTTGATTATTTCCTTTAAGTTTTGATGAAGAATGTGTTGAGAAAAGAAATTGATCTTGCTAAAAATATGAATTTTTAATGCTCATATATGTAATAGCTGAAAATAAAAAAAAATGCTTGATGTCTTGAACAAATGTTGTTTCGATGTGTTGAATTGAGTAAATTAGATGATTGAACACCTAAGGATTCGACATTGTTCATGATTCTTTTATTTAGAATGTGATTTTGAATGTTATGAGTATTGGAATGTAAGTATATGTGTGCTCAGTCATAGGAGTTTGATATGAAGCTTTGTTAGGTTTGAGTGATGAATGGCCGAATGAGCTATAGGCTATGTAAGGATGAATTTTGTATATAAGTTGTGTGTATGGCTTTATTAGTTAATGGCATTTGGCATTATTATTATTATTATTATTATTATTATTATTATTTTATATATATGTACATTAGGTCTTTGGTGGTAATAAGATGAAGTTAAAATGTTAAAGAATGTTTCTAAGACTTGTTAAGTCGTTGTGACCATTGCCAAATGTATGTTTGGTTAAAGGAAATTTTCAAATCGTTTATGAATGTGTATGTGAACTAAATATTTAATGAATATTCGGCAAAATGGGGTTAAGGGTTAAGTCATAAGAATTTTGGGTGGTATTAATATTTGGACATTAAGGTTATATGTACTTTGGCTATGTGAGTTAGGTGTTAAGTAACCTAATTATCTTGATATGCATATTACAAGGTATATATGATTTGTGTTTTGGTTGCATAACTATGTTTGGTTAATAATATGAATGTAAAGAGTTGTGAATTAGTATATTGTAATAAATCTGCTTGAGACAGCAGCTGTAATGTAATTTTGGAAAATCACCATAAATTGAGGGAAATGAGTTAGAAGCTGAATAAATTATGTAATTAAATCTTAATGAGTCTAGTTTCTTATAAAAGAAACCGTGTAAGCAAAAGAATTTCTAATAATCAGATATTTGAAGTGATGTGGGACAAGGTCAAAATGACTTCTAGATCCTCTGTTCTGTTTTTACAGAATCATTATAAATTGTACAAAAATGGTTTTAAGATGAAGTTTACATGCTTAGACTCCTTAATGAGTCTAGTTTCAAATGAAATAAACGAGAACATATTTTGAATTCTGTACAATGAGAAATTTGATTCATAGTGTAGAGTGGTCAGATTAGTCAAACAGTGAAAGAAGTGAAAATTTAAGAAAAATCTGGTATTGATTGGCCAAACCAAAAATTCTGAAAATTTTATAGATAGAATATATATGAGTCTATTTTCAGAAAAAATTAACGGCAATTGATTTTGAGTTTCGTAGCTCTAGTTATAAATGATTTAGTGACTGCTGCTCAGGAAGACAGCTTGCAGTGAAATTATAATTATGTGGTAAACATTAACAAAAATTTGTTAATGAGTTGCTTATTGATTTCTTATAAGCTTATTATGATCTGTATATGTGAAAGTCGAATAATGACTAAGTTTTAAATTGATTGAAATTTTTCGGCACTGTTTTTGTGTGATTGACTGAGTTTAAGTCGGGCAACACCTCGAACCCTGTTCCGGAGAGGGATACGGCGAGGGGTGTTACATTTAGTGGTATCAGAGCTATGGTTTAGTCGGCTCTCGGACTAACATAGCAAGTATAAGAGTCTAGATATACATGCCATAAGTAAAGCATGATAGTGTGATATCTCCCGGCTCTTATAAATTGTTTTACTCAGGTAATGATGTGTTCCAACCGAGCTATTATTAATTGATCCGAAAATACTATTGAACTGATTGTGATATATTTGTGATATGACGGAATTGAAAGGGAATGAGTACGATCGTTCACTAATGAATTCACGGAAAAGATCATGGTTGGACCATGGCAATACACGAGACAGATGAGCTAGTGTAAAACCCGTCGGGGACGTGGCATCAGCTCGACTTGTGCTAAACGTAAGACCTATCTGGGATAGGCATCGGCACAGCCCAGTGAGTGCTAGTGTAAGACCTATCGAGAATAGGCATCAGCACGGGCAGAGCAGAACTAGTATAAGACCATAGTTGGACTATAGCATCAAGTAAGCGATGTACTCAAAACCGTAAGACGTTTTCTGATTTGATAAATATTAACAAGTGATCAATACTAAATGTGGAAACTTGATAAGACATTATTGGTAATTTGAGTAAGAGAAATGAAAGTGTGAATTGTGATAAATTCACTTATGTTTTTCTAATATTCACTTGAAATAAAGTTGCGTGTATTACTGAGATATGTGAAATTGTATACAGAACTAATTGGAAATTTGAAATGTTTGAATCAATGTGCGTAATATTATGATGAGTGATAAAGTTATCTGTGTATACAAATATGAAAGTTCCATTCGAGGCTTAACGACCCCACCCCCTTATCAGTGTTATTATTATAAGATTTCATTGTAGTATGATCGGAATAAATTCAACGATAAATTCATACGATGTTATTCTTCTGTTTCTATTGAATGGTATTCCATATTATAAAAGTATATGTGATGTGATAGTTCAAAATGAGTTCAGAGTAACATTTATTTGATTATGGATATCTGGACATATAAGATTTCTGTTAATGTTATTATTGTTCTGATATGGAATAAGTATACAGATGGATTAATGGTTATGTAAAGGATCTTCATATGAACTCTGATTGTGAAATGTTTGTTTATCTGGGTTGTAATAGATTATACAAGTATATGGAATAAAAGAAATCAGTGGTATTATAGAAGTGGTTGTGAGATAGAATTTCTATCCAAATTGAATCAAAAATTTTATTATTTTCTAAGAAAGATCTTATTGGATTATGATTTATCATCTGACGAGAAAAGATCGATAAGATGGGGTTTGCATGTGCAAGGTTTTATTTGATGAAGTGACTAAAGTATCTATGATGTGATCTGTTGCTGTAGACCAAAGTTCCGAATTTTTGGTAAAAAGAGATACATGTGAAGAATGGAAAATTATGATTCCGAGAATTTTACGAAAACGTTTTTAGAGTGGAAACTATTTCTTCTAGTAAGATTTTCGGGGATGAAAATTCCAAAGGGGGGAGAGTTGTGACAGCCCTAATTTGACCCTAGTCGGAAAGTGGTTTCGGGACCACAAAACCGAGTCATAAAAATAATTAACTGTTAAATTCTGTGTTTATTATATGTGTAAATGCATGTGTGAAAGTTTCATGCTTTACTCTGGTCATTTGTATGTGAAATTTATAAGATAGGACTCATGTGATAAAACTTGAAAGTGTGATAGGTAAATTTTAAAGTACCAAATAATGCATGAAATGATGACATGAGGGATTTGCATGTCAAATGGACCAATTTTGTTTAGTGGCCTGCCATAAATGATGGTTGATGTATAATATATGTTATATTTTAGTATTATAATAAGTGATGGCTTTATTTTTGAAATAAATTAATTAGTAAAACAATAAAAGATGACAAAAAAAAAATGGATGTTCATCTTTTATCTTGATTGCCGAAATTGGGGAAAGAAAATATTGAAGAAAGAAAAGGGGGAAGACTTTCGGTCATTTGAAGGCTTAAGAAGGTTAGTATATTGTGTTAAAGTTGTGAAATTTTAGCTTGTTTTAGGTTAATCATCATGGTTCTTACTTAGCCCATGCTAAATTTTAAATTTTGATGGATGGACGAGCATTCGGCTATGGTTATCAAAGAAGGAATTTGATTATTTCCTTTAAGTTTTGATGAAGAATGTGTTGAGAAAAGAAATTGATCTTGCTAAAAATATGAATTTTTAATGCTCATATATGTAATAGCTGAAAATAAAAAAAATGCTTGATGTCTTGAACAAATGTTGTTTCGATGTGTTGAATTGAGTAAATTAGATGATTGAACACCTAAGGATTCGACATTGTTCAAGATTCTTTTATTTAGAATGTGATTTTGAATGTTATGAGTATCGGAATGTAAGTAAATGTGTGCTCGTTCATAGGAGTTTGATATGAAGCTTTGTTAGGTTTGAGTGATGAATGGCCGAATGAGCTATAGGCTATGTAAGGATGAATTTTGTATATAAGTTGTGTGCATGGCTTTATTAGTTAATGGCATTCGGTATTATTATTATTATTTTTTTATATATATATGTACATTCGGTCTTTGGGGGTAATAAGATGAAGTTAAAATGTTAAAGAATGTTTCTAAGACTTGTTAAGTCGTTGTGACCATTGCCGAATGTATGTTTGGTTAAAGGAAATTTTCAAATCGTTTATGTATATGTATGTGAACTAAATATTTAATGAATATTCGGCAAAATGGGGTTAAGGGTTAAGTCATAAGAATTTTGGGTGGTATTAATATTTGGACATTAAGGTTATATGTACTTTGGCTATGTGAGTTAGGTGTTAAGTAACCTAATTATCTTGATATGCATATTACAAGGTATATATGATTTGTGTTTTGGTTGCATAACTATGTTTGGTTAATAATATGAATGTAAAGAGTTGTGAATTAGTATATTGTAATAAATCTGCTTGAGACAGCAGCTGTAATGTGATTTTGGAAAATCACCATAAATTGAGGGAAATGAGTTAGAATCTGAATAAATTATGTAATTAAAGCTTAATGAGTCTAGTTTCTTATAAAAGAAACCGTGTAAGCAAAAGAATTGCCGATAATGAGATATTTGAAGTGATGTGGGACAAGGTCAAAATGACTTCTAGATCCTCTGTTCTGTATTTACAGAATCATTATAAATTGTACAAAAATGGTTTTAAGATGAAGTTTACATGCTTAGACTCCTTAATGAGTCTAGTTTCAAATGAAATAAACAAGAACATATTTTGAATTCTGTATAATGAGAAATTTGATTCGTAGTGTAGAGTGGTCAGATTAGTCAAACAGTGAAAGAAGTGAAACTTTAAGAAAAATCTGGTATTGATTGGCCAAACCAAAAATTCTGAAAATTTTATAGATAGAATATATATGAGTCTATTTTCAGATAAAATTAACGGCAATTGATTTTGAGTTTCGTAGCTCCAGTTATTAAATGATTTAGTAACTGCTGCTCAGGAAGACAGCTTGCAGTGAAATTATAATTATGTGGTAAACATTAACAAAAATTTGTTAATGAGTTGCTTATTGATTTCTTATAAGCTTACTATGATCTGTATGTGTGAAAATTGAATAATGACTAAGTTTAAAATTATTGAATTTAAGCTCAAGAGCATAGAGGAGCAAATTCGGAAGGGAAAAGAGAAAGTAATCGAATAGCCGTTATAATCGTTCGGCAACATTCAAGGTAAGTTCTTAAGTGTTTAAGCTTGATTCCTTTTTATATGCCCAAGAGTTAAATTAATATGGAAAAGGGAATGTAAATTTTATTTAGTTAATGTGCCGAATATGTAATGATTTAAGGCTATAAGCCGGTTATGGCTATTATGCTTAAGTTGAATTGGATTTGGAAATTTGATGCACTAAATGAGTGTTACAATGAATAAACTGTGCCGTATATGTGCTGGTGGAGATATCACGATTTTTGATTATTAAATACCTAAAGGAAACCATGATGTGTATAAAATTATTATTATTAGTCCTTTGTGGTAGCCGAATATGGCTTGGCACTAAAGTGATTAAATGTGAACTTCGATGAGGTAAACTATTAAAAGTGTGGTGCTATAAGACTATGGGCTAATACGATATGTGGATTCGTTCCGTAAAGTAAATGATTAAGGTATGTGATATGTACTTATGCATGTTAAATCGTTTGGAATTGAATCATGAATATGAATTGCGAAGCATAGGTAAAAATGCCTATGACATATATGTGAGTAAGGGTAAAACCATCGTAAATTATCGATAAGGATGGGCTATGTGCGAAACCATCTTATAATTGCTAATTTGAAAGGTTGTGTGTGAATCAGTGAGCAATATGTATATATTAGATGAATCGTGACCTTTTGGTTCTACTTGAATTAAGTTGTGCGATAAATAATTTATGTATATGACTTATAGTCGAATGGTCACTATGGGTTAAGTTTGAATGGTGAAATGGATATGTGATATTTATGAATGACTTTTGAACCGAAATGTAAACGATGGTGTTCATATGGAGCTTATACCGAATGTTGCAAATGACTACGAATGTGATATGTTGAATGAGATGTATTAATATATGATTAAATATGCATGATATTTGATGTGTATTCGGGTTAAATCCATGCAGCTTCGTC
Source organism: Gossypium arboreum (assembly GCF_025698485.1). Classification (NCBI taxonomy): domain Eukaryota; kingdom Viridiplantae; phylum Streptophyta; class Magnoliopsida; order Malvales; family Malvaceae; genus Gossypium; species Gossypium arboreum. Next base: position 24,863,010 of record NC_069074.1, on the reverse strand, counting down.
TTTGGTATTATATTCGGGATAAATCTCGCAGCCTAGTCTTTGGTATTATATTCGCCTTTGTGCCTAGCAGCTTAGTGCGGTGATGTGTATTCGCCTTCGTGCCTAGCGAGCTTAGTGCCGATGATGTGTATTCGCCTTCGTGCCTAGCGAGCTTCGTCTTGGTGATGTGTATTCGACGCCGTGCCTAGCGAGCGTAATGTCCGGTGAAATGATATGTTATGTGAATTCGGTGTTCCTTGTAAGATAAGGGTTTAGCCGAATGTTAAAGATGAAATGATAGTGTATTGTATCATGCTTATATGGCCTAATGGCAAGTATAACATGTTGGTAAAAATGCAATATGCTTTTATAATCGAATGATAAGTTTGAAATGAACGTGAGTCAAATGCTAAGCGTGAAAATGAGATGAAAGAAAAGTGTTTGAGATGTATAATTTTATACGTTCGAATGATGTTAGTACTTAATTGATATGAATATGTTATATGGAACTTGTTGACTTGATTATTCGGGCCTTTGAGCATAGCAAACTATAACGTCGGTGAGATACTATTCGTGTAACGACTCAAAATCCGTGGGCACCGGAAAAGTGTGTTATCGGGCCTCCGTCTTAGTGAAATAAGTTCGAAAATAATTATTAAAAATATTTATGAGTCTAGTAGTGTGTTTAATTAGGTTTTAATTAAGTAAATTTAGCTTAATTTAGAGTAATTAGTAAAAAGGATTTAATTGAATAAGGGTAAAACTTAATTATAGATTAAAGAAAAACTAGAATGACTTAAGAGGAAATTAAACCATTTCCTATAGCTGAGGCGGTTTAACGTGGAAAATTATCAAAGATTTTATTGATTAAAATATATATATATATTTATTTAATAATTAAGTATATTATATTATATTATTATTATATATAAAAGAAACAAATAAGTTAAAAGAAACAGAAATGAAAACGAAAATAGAGAAGAAACAGGGGAGAAAGAAGAAAAAAAAAAGGAAAATTTAGGTTTCAAGGTTCAAAATTAAATTGGTAAGTCAATTTAATCCTTTTTCTTGTAATTTTTAAGTTTTTGGAGTTCTAGGACAAAATATGTCATGATTTATATTGAAATTTTGAAAGATAGTAGATTTCTAAACATGAGTTATGTTGAACAAATGATGGAATTGGGGGTTTATTTGATAGAAATTTTAATTAGAATTGAATAAAGGATTGAATTGTAAACTAAGCTATAAGTTTTGAGTTTTAGGGATTAAATTGAAATAAATTCGAAATTATGAAAATATGATAAAAATTAAGTAGTTAGATGTGAGTTTGGTAAGAAATTGAGTAGTAAAAGGTATGAATTGAGAAAGAAAAATATATAGGTTTAGTTGGGATTAAATTGGAATTAAAGTAAAAGTTAGATGAAAATTTCAGCATTTAAATTGTGTTATGCTAATAATTGTGAAATTATTTTAATTGTTCAGTAGCTAATATCGAGCTGAAGCATCGCCCAAAAAGGAAAATGAAATATCGTCGAGGATTAAATCCGAAGAGAATTCTGGTTTGTATCACTATAACTCAAGCTTTATAATTAATACGTGTTTAATTTAATATGTATGTGTGGTTAGTATCTTACGGTAAGTATTTAATGAACTGATAAATTTGTGATTGAGTATTAAAAATTGAGATTGATACTGAACTGAATTATGGGATACTGAATATTGTTTTGAATATCGAATTGAATTGTGAAAATTACTGAATAATATTACGTATACTGTATTGAACTATAAAATTTCTGATGAAAACGAAATATTGTATTACCGTGAAAATTGATCGAAATAATAATACATAATTAATATTGAATCGAAATTGAAATTGTATTGGAAAATGAATTAAATACCTTATTAACTAGTCGGGCTAGTCGGATATAGTTGGCATGCCATAGGATATGGAAGAGTACGGGTTTTTGAAACTTCATCGATCAGTACTTATGTGCCGACTCATTTATCATTATCATATCTTGTTATCGATTCGACACTTTGTGTGTCAAATACTATTACCATTATTTATTATTATTCTATCGTTTGGATTTGTTCCGATGAGGTACTCGTGTACCATCTTTATTCTTTATTGTTCGACCAATCGATGAGGCACTATAAGTCGTCTTGGTGTGTTGGTTGGAATCCGTGTATCCGCCGTGTCCGAGTCAAGTTAATAGGGGCAAATGAAATAAATCTACTGATAAGACTAAATTTGAATGATATGACATATGTGAAAGTTGAGAATTGAAATAAAGAAATAAGAATGATATATATATATATATATAATCGAATGATAAAATAAAAAGATTGAATTGTTCATTAAGTGATGATGATTGTAATTGTAAAAGTATGTGTGTGATTTAATGTATTTAATTAAAAACTGAATTATAGTGATACCACTGAGTATATGCATACTCAACGTCACGGTTGTTTCCGTCATGCAGTTGTAGAAGTCAAGTTCGAACCAAACATCCAAAGCCGACCGACTTCACAAACTTTTGGTGATGTATATTTTCTTTTGGTAATGTGGCATGTACATAGGATGTGTATAAATGTTATTATATTTTGAATATAAATGGTTTAAAATGTTAGTATTACAAGTTTAAGAATTATAATGAAAAAAAAGTTTATTCATTTCAATTTAATTAGTACAATGATAATTTTAAATTGATATTATATTGATTAAGTTGATTGAAGGTATTTAGAATAGAAAATAAATGTGTGAAATAAATTGGTTGAATTGGTTATGTTTGAAATGAATATGGTTTAATTGCGGGGGTTTATGTAAAAATAAGCGAAATGTTTGTTAAATTTATAAAAAAGAAATAAAATAAAATAAAATAAATAATAATAAATAATAATAATAAATTTGGAATACTTCAACGAGTCCCGTTTCACTTAAACGTAAGATTTAGATTTGAATAGTTCAATATAAGGATTTAGTAATTTAAATTATGCTATGAATGTTATTTTATTAGTGAATTATTCATAAGTTGTCTGATACGTCTGGTAATACCTCGTAACTTTGTTCCGGCGATGATTCGGGGTTAGGGGGTGTTACAATTGTTGTTATCAGAGCTAAGATTTAGTCGATTCTCGGACTAAATCAAGCTCGTAAATGAGTCTAGAAGTACATGCCACATTTAAGTCGAAACTGAGTCGGGTTTTTGGATGCTAATATATTTATTTGATTTTGTTTTATAGATAAAATGCCAGATGAAAGAATGGATAATGTTGAACAGGAAATGTATACTAGAAGTCGAGAATTAGAAGAAACTAAATCTGCTACATCTAGTGTGAATCTGTTAGATAATCAACCTCCTAACGTAGGGAGAGAAAGAAGTGCCTCACAACTGTTAAGAGATATAGCTGATGCATTACAGCATATAGTGAGAACTATACCTGCTACTACATCTGTACCTACTGTCAGACAGGCTCCGATTAAAGAGCTACGAAAATATGGTGCCACGGAATTTCAGGGATTAAAAGGAGTTGATCCGTCCGCTGCTGAAAATTGGATAGAAATAACAAAAAGAGTTTTGCAACAATTAGACTGCACCCCCCCGAGAGAATCTAGTATGTGCTGTATCACTGTTACAAGGAGAAGCGTATCTTTGGTGGGAATCTGTGGTTAGACATTTGCTGGATGATTAGGTAACCTGGGACTTGTTTCAAAAAGAATTTCAGAAGAAGTATATTGGGGAATTGTACATCGAAGAGAAAAAGCAAGAGTTTTTAGTGTTGAAACAAGGGAATATGTCAGTACTGGATTATGAGCTAGAGTTCTCTAGATTGAGCAGGTATGTTTTAGAATATGTTCCAACCGAGGCTGATAGTTGTAAACGATTTCTACGGGGACTGCGAGATGAAATCAAGATTCAATTGGTAAGTCTCAGAATTACTGAACTTGTTGATCTGGTTGAGCGAGCAAAAATGATAGAACAAGTACTGGGCCTGGATAAAAAATCAGAAATTAATAAATCAGCTGGGAAACGTATGGGAACTACTAGTTCTAATCTATTACCGAAGAGATTCAGAGAATCTAGAAATGGTTGGAGATCAAGCTTTCGGTCTGATAGGGGTGACAGAAGCAGAGAAAAACATATTACTGTCTCTACCGGTAGTGTAAAAGCTCCGCTTCGGGAAAGTGAAAATCCTGAATGCGATTATTGTGGGAAAAGACATTTTGGTGAATGCTGAAAGAAAACCGGAGGATGTTTCCGCTGTGGCTCTACTGAACACTTTGTTAACGATTGTCCGAGAACTCAGAGTAGTACACCTGCCACCTCTCAGAGATCGGTATCGACTGCCAGAGGTAGAGGAATGTCCAGAGGAGGTTCTGTTTCGAGGAGAGGAGGAGTTGGTAGAAGCAATGATATAGCTACACAGCAATATGAAGCCAGAGCTCCAGCCAGAGCTTATGTAGTCAAAACCCGGGAAGAAGGCAATGCTCACGATGTGGTGACAGGTATATTTTTACTGTATTCTGAGCCTATTTATACTTTGATTGATCCTGGATCTTCACACTCATATATTAATTCAAAATTAGTAGAGTCGGGGAAATTAAAAGCAGAAATGTCTAAAGTCTCAATAGAAGTATCAAGTCCATTGGCGCAAACAATATTAGTTAATCAGGTGTGCCCGAGATGTCCGCTAATGATATATGATAAAACTTTTCCGGTGGATTTATTAATAATGCCTTTTTGGGGATTTTGATGTCATACTGGGTATGGACTGGCTAGCTGAACATAGGGTAATTTTGGACTGTTATAAAAAGAAATTTAGCGTTTAGACTGAAGATGGTGATAGTGTTGAGGTAAATGGAATTCGTACTAGTGGGTTAGCTCGAATCATATCAGCGATTAAAGTTAATAAGTTGCTTCATCAGGGTTGTACAGCATATCTGGCATATGTTATTAATTTCGATTCGATCGAAGTCAGTGTAGTCAGATTAGAACTGTATGTGAATTTCCAGATGTATTCCCTGAAGAGTTACCGGGATTGCCACCTGACAGAGAAGTAGAATTTGCAATTGAAGTATACCCGGGTACAGATCCAATGTCAATACCTCTATATCGTATGTCACCTACTGAATTGAAGGAGTTGAAGGTACAACTGCAGGATTTACTGGAACGAGGTTTTATACGACCTGATACCTCACCGTGGAGAGCTCCAGTGTTATTTGTTAAAAAGAAAGATGGTTCGATGCGGTTGTGTATTGATTATCGGAAATTGAACAAGGTGACAATCAAAAATAAATATCCATTACCACATATTGATGATTTATTTGATCAATTGAAACGAGCTTTAGTATTTTCAAAGATTGATTTAAGGTCGGGCTACTATCAGTTAAAAGTGAAAGAAAGTGATGTACCGAAGACAGCATTTCGTACAAGATATGGTCATTACGAGTTCTTAGTGATGCCATTTGGGTTAACAAATGCTCCAGCTGTTTTTATGGATCTTATGAATCGAATTTTCCAGCCGTACTTGGATCAGTTCGTGGTAGTTTTTATTGATGACATTTTGGTATATTCAAAGTCCGAATCTGAACACGAGTAGCATCTCCGAATTGTTCTGTAAACGTTACGAGAGAAACAGTTGTATGGGAAATTGAGTAAATGCGAATTTTGGTTATCAGAGGTGGTATTTCTTGGTCACGTGGTATCAGCAGATGGAATTAGAGTGGATCCAAAGAAGATTGAAGCAATCGTCCAGTGGAAGACTCTCAAAAATGTGTCAGAGGTACGTAGTTTTCTTAGATTAGCTGGGTATTACCGAAGGTTTGTGAATGGATTTTCAAAAATAGCTTTACCGATGATAAAATTATTGCAAAAGAATGTTCCATTTGTTTGGAATGATCAATACCAAGAAAGCTTTATGAAATTGAAGCAGAATGCTGACAGAGGCACCAGTTTTGACTATACCAGAATCAGGAAAAGATTTTATTGTGTATAGCGATGCTTCTTTAAATGGGCTCGGGTGTGTACTGATACAAAATGGGAAAGTGATAGCTTATGCTTCTCGGCAATTGAAACCACATGAACGTAATTATCCGACACATGATCTGGAATTAGCAGCCGTGATCTTTGCTTTGAAAATATGGAGACATTATTTATACGGTGAAAAATGTTACATTTATACAGATCATAAAAGTCTCAAGTATCTTCTATCACAGAAAGAGTTGAATTTGAGGCAGCGTCGATGGATAGAACTTTTAAAAGATTATGATTGTGTTATTGATTACCATCCAGGTAAAGCTAACGTGGTAGCTGATGCATTGAGTAGGAAAGCAGCAATTGAATTGCGAGCGATGTTTGCTCAGCTCAGTATTAGTGATGATGGAAGATTATTGGCTGAATTAAGAATTAAACCAGTGATGTTTGAATGAATCAAGTCAGCTCAATTAGAAGATGATAAGTTAATGAAGAAAAAAAATGGTTCAGAGCGACACTGCAGGGAATTTTAGTATTGATGAGTATGATTGTTTGAGATACCGAGATCGGATTTGTATTCCAATCAATTCGGAGATTAAAGAATTAATTCTTCGAGAAGCACACGATGGTCCATTTGCTCTACACCCTGGAGGCACAAAGATGTATCGTGATTTACGAGAATTGTCTTGGTGGCACAGGATGAAAAAAGATATAGTTGAATATGTCAAGAATGCTTGGTTTGTCGTGGTGAAAGCGAGCATCGTGTTCCTCTTGGATTATTACAATGATTACTATTCCGAATGGAAATGAGATCGTGTTACGATGGATTTCATTACGGGATTGCCATTGTCTGTAAGTAAGAAAAATGCTATATAGGTAATAGTTGATCGACTCACAAAATCGGTTCATTTTATAGCTGTCAGAATGGATTGGTCACTTCAGAAACTTGCAGAGGTCTATATTCGGGAAATTATAAGGTTGCATGGTATACCGGCTTCTATAATTTCTGATCGAGATCCTCGGTTTACATCGAGATTCTGGAAACAGTTACATGAGTCTTTGGGTACTAAACTTAATTTCAATCTGAGATTTCATCCACGATCGATGGGCAATCTGAGCGAGTAATTCAAATTTTGGAAGATATGCTTCGAGCTTGTGTTATTGAATTTGAATCTAGTTGGGAACGTTACTTGCCGTTAGTTGAATTTGTTTATAATAACAGTTATCAGTCCAGTATTCAGATGGCTCCGTATGAAGCTCTATATGGTAGAAAATGTCGATCACCTGTATGTTGGATGTAATTAAATGAAAAGAAGATAATTGGACCTGAATTAATTCGTGAAATGTAATAAGCATCAAGAAGATTCAACAGAGATTAAAAGCGACTTTTGATGACAAAAATCTTATCTCGATCCGAAACGTCGAGACATTGAATACTCAGTCGGGGATAAAGTGTTTCTCAAAGTTTCTCCTTGGAAGAAAGTATTAAGATTTGGCGAAAAGGAAAGTTAAGTCCTCGGTTTATCGGACCATATGAAGTTATAGAGAGTTGGACCGATTGCTTACCGATTAGCTTTACCTCCTAATTACAACAAATTCATGATGTTTTCATGTTTCCATGTTACGAAGGTATCGATCGGATCCATCTCATATTATCTCTACTGAAAACATTGATATTAGACCAGATTTGTCATATGAAGAGGAACCAGTTCAAATACTAGCTCGAGAAGTGAAAGAATTAAGAAACAAACGAGTCCCTCTGGTAAAAGTACTGTGGAGAAGCCATAGTGTAGAAGAAGCAACGTGGGAGACGGAGGAAACTATGAGATTACAGTATCCTCACTTATTTTCAGGTAAATTTCGAGGACGAAATTTTTTAAGGGGGGAGGAAATGTAACGACCCAAAATCCGTGGGCACCGGAAAAGTGTGCTATCGGGCCTCCGTCTTAGTGAAATAAGTTCAAAAATAATTATTAAAAATATTTATGAGTCTAGTAGTGTGTTTAATTAGGTTTTAATTAAGTAAATTTAGCTTAATTTAGAGTAATTAGTAAAAAGGATTAAATTGAATAAGGGTAAAAGTTTAATTATAGATTAAAGAAAAACTAAGGACTTAAGAGGAAATTAAACCATTTCCTATAGCTGAGGCGGTTTAACGTGGAAAAATATCAAAGATTTTATTGATTAAAATATATATATATATTTATTTAATAATTAAGTATATTATATTATATTATTATTATATATAAAAGAAACAAATAAGTTAAAAGAAACAGAAATGAAAACGAAAACAGAGAAGAAACAGGGGAGAAAGAAGAAAAAAAAAAGGAAAATTTAGGTTTCAAGGTTCAAAATTAAATTGGTAAGTCAATTTAATCCTTTTTCTTGTAATTTTTAAGTTTTTGGAGTTCTAGGACAAAATATGTCATGATTTATATTGAAATTTTGAAAGATAGTAGATTTCTAAACATGAGTTATGTTGAACAAATGATGGAATTGGGGGTTTATTTGATAGAAATTTTAATTAGAATTGAATAAAGGATTGAATTGTAAACTAAGCTATAAGTTTTGAGTTTTAGGGATTAAATTGAAATAAATTCGAAATTATGAAAATATGATAAAAATTAAGTAGTTAGATGTGAGTTTGGTAAGAAATTGAGTAGTAAAAAGGTATGAATTGAGAAAGAAAAATATATAGGTTTAGTTGGGATTAAATTGGAATTAAAGTAAAAGTTAGATGAAAATTTCAGCATTTAAATTGTGTTATGCTAATAATTGTGAAATTATTTTAATTGTTCGTAGCTAATATCGAGCTTGAAGCATCGACCCAAAAAGGAAAATGAAATATCGTCGAGGATTAAATCCGAAGAGAATTCTGGTTTGTATCACTATAACTCAAGCTTTATAATTAATACGTGTTTAATTTAATATGTATGTGTGGTAAGTATCTTAAGGTAAGTATTTAATGAACTGATAAATTTGTGATTGAGTATTAAAAATTGAGATTGATACTGAAATGAATTATGGGATACTGAATATTGTTTTGAATATCGAATTGAATTGTGAAAATTACTGAATAATATTACGTATACTGTATTGAACTGTAAAATTTCTGATGAAAACGAAATATTGTATTACCGTGAAAATTGATCGAAATAATAATACATAATTAATATTGAATCGAAATTGAAATTGTATTGGAAAATAAATTAAATACTTTATTAACTAGTCGGGCTAGTCGGATATAGTTGGCATGCCATAGGATATGGAAGAGTACGGGTTTTTTTGCTTGCCATCGATCGAGCACTTATGTGCCGACTCATCATATCTTATTACCGTTATCGTTACCGATTCGACACTTTGTGTGTGGAATCTTTATCAATTATCACATCTTTATTCGTTTTGATTTGTTCCGATGAGGTACTCTGTGTACCGTCATTATTCATTATTCATCGTTCGACTTGACCGATGAGGCACTATGTGCCGTACTGGTGTGTTGGTTGGAATCCGTGTATTCGCCGTGTCCGAGTCAAGTTAATAGGGGCAAATGAAATAAATCTACTGATAAGACTAAATTTGAATGATATGGCATATGTGAAAGTTGAGAATTGAAATAAAGAAATAAGAATGATATATATATATATATATATATATATATATATATATATAATCGAATGATAAAATAAAAAGATTGAATTGTTCATTAAGTGATGATGATTGTAATTGTAAAAGTATGTGTGTGATTTAATGTATTTAATTATAAACTGAATTATAGTGATACCACTGAGTATATGCATACTCAGCGTACGGTTGTTTCCGTCATGCAGTTGTAGAAGTCAAGTTCGAACCAAACATCCAAAGCCGGACCGACTTGACAAACTTTTGGTGATGTATATTTTCTTTTGGTAATGTGGCATGTACATAGGATGTGTATAAATGTTATTATATTTTGAATATAAATGGTTTAAAATGTTAGTATTACAAGTTTAAGAATTATAATGAAAAAAAGTTTATTCATTTCAATTTAATTAGTACAATGATAATTTTAAATTGATATTATATTGATTAAGTTGATTAGAAGGTATTTAGAATAGAAAATAAATGTGTGAAATAAATTGGTTGAATTGGTTATGTTTGAAATGAATATGGTTTAATTGCGGGGGTTTATGTAAAAATAAGCGTAAATCTTTGTCGAAATTTATAAAAAAGAAATAAAATAAAGTAAAATAAATAATAATAATAATAATAATAATAATAATAATAATAATAATAATAATAATAATAAAATTGGAATACTTCAACGAGTCCCGTTTCACTTAAATGTAAGATTTAGATTTGAATAGTTCAATATAGGGATTTAGTAATTTAAATTATGCTATGAATGTTATTTTATTAGTGAATTATTCATAAGTTGTCTGATACGTCTGGTAATGCCTCGTAACTTTGTTCCGGTGATGGTTCCGGGTTAGGGGGTGTTACGATTCGGGCCTTCGAGCCTAGCAAGCTACAATGCCGGTGAACTGATATCGGGCCTCGAGCCTAACAGGCGAAATGCCGGTGATTTGAGAAAAGTCCATGACTAAGGTACCTCGTGTTAGGTTGACAAATGAATACATTCAGTACGTTAAGTGGGCCAGGTACGCATTATGCACTCATATGTGAGTTTGATCTGCAATGAATCATAAGCGTGCATTGTGATACATACGTGAATAAATGTTATAACTATATCTATGATCATGATACACCGGTCGGGGTGTGAAAGTATGTGAAAGTATTCGATTTAATTATGTTATCTGAATTGATTAAGTGTGATAAGAATGCTGAATGTGCATTATGTGTTTGTGTGTATTCACGGATGGCAATATACCTAGAATATGGCCACTTAAGAAATTGAATAATCGAAGTATAATTGCGTTTATTTGTTTGCATTGCTTAAGACTTACTAAGCTTATGAAAGCTTACTCCGTTGTTACATTCCTTTGTTTTATAGATTGTTGACTTGATTACACTTTCGGGTTGGAGTTCACGGAGATATTATCACACCGTCGAGCTCACGCTATTAGTGTAAGTAAATCCTAGTATTTGAGTCTATGGCATGTATAGGGTTTTAATGTTGAGTATGTGATATTATAATTTAGCCAAAGGTGTTGGCTAGTGATGTTTTGGGCCTCGTAAGCCCATATATGGGACAAATTACATGTGAAAAGAAAAGTTTTAAATTGATTGAAATTTTTCGGCACTGTTTTTGTGTGATTGACTGAGTTTAAGTCGGGCAACACCTCGAACCCTGTTCTGGCGAGGGATACGGGCGAGGGGTGTTACAAATTTGTAACTTATTATCTTTAAAGTACAATTTTACAATAGATTAATTTGTATTTTTTTTTTGTGAATAGCTTAGTATGTACTCAATTTAGTTCAATCTTACCTTATATATATAATTTAATTAATTTTAATAATATTTATTCACAAAATTTTTTCAACGATATACTTAAACTTTTAATTCTTTTCCAAAATACAAAATCATTTAAATTAACTTTATAACTTATAGTTATTTATTTCAACACATATAGTCACTAATCAACTTTCACATTCACATATCAAAATATTTTTCTCATATCATAAACATAACATAAACACTTAATTTACATATTTCATTTAACAATTAATTCACATGTATTACTAAAATACGTATAACACTATAATGCTTATACTTTCACATACCACTTTTGCAGTCATTAGTGAATCTGAGAGGAGTTCAATAACTTTGATGTATTGTAGATGTCTAGGCCAAACACAAACTCCTAACCTATAATGGAACTCTGATAACAAGAACTCCAGTAAACACATTATATAACCCAATACTCCTCTTAATCCATTCTAAACCCCCATATCACTAACCCAGTTCCTATTTGAACCCCCAGCCTCTCTCAATTCTAAAATCATTTCATTATCATATACCGTATTTTCTCTGAGTTCACTAAGACATTTATTCACATATCGCTTTCATATAACACACTTGATATATAAAACATATATCACATTGGGTCATATTGCTTATTCACTTTGAATCACATAAAGAAATTCACTACATTTCTATTTCACATATTCACTTTATTCATGTCGGGCCAAATGTGTGCCACAACCTAATGGGTGTCAGTTGCGAAAAGGATTTTTTTGTAATTAGAGTTTCAGCTCATCATCTTTGTCATCTTTATCTTCACATCAACCTCGACCTCAATCTTCATCTTCTTCTCGTTCCTCCGTGCTTGAGTGTTGTGTCATCTTAAGTTGCCATCATATATCATCCATTCGAATAACAAGTGGTTGTGAAGATGAGTCACCTTGATAAAAACAATAGCGTCAAGGGTGTTAACGATACTATCGACAGATAAGTGTATGGTTTCGCATAACCCAGTTGTGGATAAAATTTTAGAATTGTCAAATATGGCGGATACATCAGTGTTGTCGTTGGCATTGACGTTTTATATAGTGCTGGGGATAGAGGTGGTGCAAAAAATACACTTGTAGAAGGTATTGATACATGGTACGGTAGTGCATAATGTGGTGTTTGTGTATAAAAAACAGTGTTAATGAAAGCACTAGAATAATATGAATCATACTTATCGGGAGGTGGTGTAGCCATCAGTGCTACTTTTGGGTTTGAAGTTGATAATCACTCCATCAAGGCATGTACTCTCGATCTAGGATTCATACGGGGTTGTTTTGGTCTCCTACGGATACGATTTATCATGATATCTAAACCATGTCATGTACTCTAGAGAGGTCGTCAATTATGGTGCGAGAATTTGTTTGTACATAGGTATAAAATCGTACTTATGCTCCTAAATGTAGATATATTTCTCATGAAATTTCACCTAATTTTCATCTCATGAAATTTCACCCAATTTTCATAGGTTCTCCCCCGCAAGTGACCTTGTACAGTTCTTCAATATATTGGGGTAATGATGGAATACTTTGTCTAAACCCAAACTAGCACTTCACTTAATTAGATTTGTGCATCTCCATCGTCGTGAAAACTATCAATGACACATTCACGTGTTACATATTGCGGTCGGCCAAAAATTTAGTCGAGATGCATTCTTGAATTATTGGATCAGCGTATGATATTCATTCAAACTATAGTACAAATTTATAAATTTTATTATCTACCTAATAGTAAATTTTAAATCCTTACATAAATATTATATAATTTAAAATTTCAAAAACTAACATCGACTTTCGATCGTTGATCTAACAGTAGCCGGATATCTTTAAGCTTGTTTGCTATACCAACATGACTCGCCTCATTGTTCCACCTATTCAAATAATATGTTATTTCAAATATATAATAATGAAAAAAAAATATTATGATAACTATATTATCAAATAAATTTTACCTTATTACGAGTAAAAAAGAATAATGGGCGTTTACTCGAGGATGTTAAAATGGTAGTCGATACCATGCCTATGACTATAGAAGGAGTATACAACTATCGATTTTATTTTTTTGTGGTTACGTCGCCCGACCATCTATTGGTACAATGTGGCTAATAGGAGTGAGTAAAACTCGATTCGATTCAAAAAAATCGAAAATAAATTCAAATTTTGAGTTAATCGAATTGAGTTATTCGAGTTATTCAAATAAACTCAAATAAGTAATTCGAGTTTCAAGTTCAAATCAAGTTGATAGTTCAAATAACTCGAATAATTTGAATAACAAATTGGTGTAAATACCCTTTTGGTTCATAACAATTTTGAAAATAAGTATATTGGTCTCTTTCTCAACAAAAATAAAAATAATTATTAATAATTTTAAAAATGCAAAATATTTACAAAATTCCAAAATTATATTTAAAAAATAATTCAAAAAATTCTAAAGAATATATATAAAGAAAGTTAAAAATTAAAAAATGTTCTAAATTAATAACTTTAGGACCTAAATAAGTTAATTGATGATTCAAGTTTATTATACTAAAGTGTATTATTATTATTATTATTATTATTTTGTTTTGAAAAAGTTTTAAATAGATATGGTTTTAAATTTACATGCTTCAACATGGAATTAATTATACTGTAAAAAGATTTAATTTGACATGTTTAATTTTTTAATTTAACTCGAACAATTTCACTTGATTCAATTCGACTCGAATTTCATTTTACTTGACTTGATTCAAATTTTTTTTAAATCAAGTTAGGATGATAAAATAGGACTCGTCAACTCAAAAATTTTTCATTCGATTTGATCGAACGCTCACCCTTAGTGGCCAATACAGTTGATCCCCAACTGAGTTGCCCCGCTTCTTTCAAGTCAACGAGTTGTAGTAGCCACCTTAAATGTATCGTATTTTGAGATTTATTGGCATTAGAAAACCCTCGATTAACCTCAAGATGAATGCTCGGATGCATTATTCTATTTCAACGACACTCACAGAGTTGTTGATATAATTGAAATTTTCTTCCAATCATTTCATCTCTATCTGACTACCAAAAACTTGCTAGACACATTCACATAGTTGCTCACAAATTGTGGTACAATTACCAACAACCATTGTTCCTGTAACAATTGGCTCATCTATCAATAAATCGAGTTATAAAGCTTTGTCATCGAGTGTAATTGTACACACACTGCACGAAAGATGGAATGCGTGTGTTTCAAGTCTCCATCTTTCCACCAAATCGTTGATAATTGTAGGATTCAATTTAGTCCCCCCGAGCATACAAGACATGTACAAGAATTTCGCCTCTTGCAAGTGTTGTTCAATAACACATGGTACACTCGTAATTAAATTGTATATGTACGTCTCTAAAATTTGATATTCGGTCTGATTATATAAATATAAAAAATATAAAATTAATAATGTTAACAACGTATAATGAACTTAATTAAAATTTAAAAAAATTAATAATATTTTCTTATCATTTCCAATTGGATGCCAGTATGTGCTTCTCATGAAAACGAATAAGTGAAATTGTCATATAAAAATCAATTAAAAACAAAGAAATTATGAAATATAAAATTAAAACAACAATATTTTTTAAAGAAATTGAATAAAAATTTGAGAGCTAGAATTTAAAAGATTAGAGAGATTTAAGAGGACGAAATTTAAAAACCAAAAGGATGAAAATGATTAAATTATATAGCAAATAAATTAGCTTTTTTAACCGTAGAAAAAAAGACCATTAAGAACATTTATCATTGATTGGAAATGTAGTAGGTTTTAACCTCTACAAAAAAGCCCAGCATCTTAGAATACTCCCTGAATGAGTAAGATTCAAAAATCTTTTCCAACCCTTTGTCAGAATCCCAAAACTTTTTGTTATCCAATCTGAAAAAATCCTTCACACTATCCAGGAATTAAAAGCCTAATCTTGTGCAGAATCTCATTCTGAATTCCTGAATAAATGCCCAAACCCTTTGTGAAAAAACCCAGATTTCTTCATTAAATTACCCTTCAAGAAAAATGAAGACATTAACCCAACAAAGGCCAGGCACCAGAGAATGAATCCAGATCATCTGATGCTAGAATCAAAGGAAAATTATCAACCTCTTCTTAAGTCTAGCCAAAGCGAGAGTCTTCTTTAAGTTTGACCTCAAAGTAGATTTTTGGCAATTAAGAATTCATCCAGATCATAGACCAAAAACAGAATTTTGCTTTCCTAATGCACATTTTCTATTTTTAAAATCGACCTATTTATTTAAATATAAAAAAAAATTATCGAATACCCTAATTTTTCATTCTAAAAATGACATATACTTCAAATTTACCCGAACTCCATCCACTTTCTCTCTCCATAATTAATAATAAAAGCGAGTAAGGCCAACCCCTTTTTATCCTTTCCTTCTCATCTTTTGAAATATTTCTACACTCTCCCCAATTTTTTGAATTAAGGTTTTTTGTTCTTCTTCCTTATTTCTGCTTTAAACCCTACTCGCTCCGATCCCCTTTCTTACTAGCCGTTGTTCTCTTTTTCCCGCCAAATTTCTCCTTCATCTGGGGTCCTTCCCTCCTCCTTTTCAAATACCAGCCGTTAGATCGGTCTTCATTCGCTTCTTTTTTTTTTTTTTTTTTTGTGTGTGTCAAAGCTTTGAACTTTCTGTAGCCTGTAAATGTCAACGAACGAAGCGAAGAAGAAGGTGGAGGATGATGAGGAAGAGAAGAAGAAAGGAGGAGAGCTCTTGTTCTGTGGCTCCACGTGTTGGGAAGCCGTTGGTCGTCGCAAAGGTGTACTTGAAGGCAACTTAGTGTCTCCCACTCGCCTTCGCCCTCTCGTCGGCGTTGATATCCGGTTCGTTGCCTCCGGTTGTGGTGAGTTCATTGCCTTTTGTTTTACACCTATTGATTCGCATTTAAAAGGTATATTTTGAAGTTTCTTTTTTCGTTGCAGTGTCATGTCATTGCGTTGCATTGGATGTTGAAGGGCGATGCTACACGTGGGGTCGTAATGAGGCATGAAGAATCCTCACCTTTTTTTTTTAATGTTGTTAAATGTATGTCGTTAATGTTATTCTAATGTTGTTAGTAGTGGTTGATAGAGCTTTAGCTTTTATGTATAGAAAGGGCAGCTGGGTCATGGAGATACAATCCAGCGTGATAGGCCAACTATTGTTTCTGAACTCTTAAAGTATGTTCTTTTGTTGTGTTGTTATTAAAATTAGTCCTCTGTATTTATTAATTTTCTGAAATTGATGGTCAATTTGAACTATGTTGCATTTATCTTGAAGGTATAAAATAATCAAAGCAGGAGCGGGAAGGAGCCACACGGTGGTAGTTACTGAAGATGGTAATTCCCTGGCATTTGGCTGGAATAAGCATGGGCAGCTTGGTTCAGGATCCACTAGAAATGGTAGGTTCTGTTGATTTTGATTAGCAGTACCACTGATACTATGTTACTCTAGGTGTTTTGTTTTCTTAGTTGTAAAGTTCTTCCATGAATGATGACGTTTTGTATTAAAATTTGTGTTTCATTTATTTATCAATTTATCTTTTATTCTTTTTTTTTTTTTGTAGAAATTGAGTCATCTCCCGTCCGCTGTCTCGTGTCTCAAGTTACAAATACTGCCTGTGGAGCTGAATTCACTGTGTGGTTATCAGCTACTGAAGGAGCTTCAATACTGTATGGTTTGTGGTGCTTTTAGTTCTGTTTCTTGGCTTGCTTTTATTGTCAATAGTTCTTTTCTAATTTGTATTCTTTCACTGAATCTAAATATGCTTTTCTGGTTTGTAGAACTGCAGGGCTTCCCCAGTATGGCCAGCTTGGTCATGGAACAGACAACGAGGTATGTGGAGAAGATGAGTTATCTTTGATGAGTCTTGTTCATATTTTTGCTGCAGAGTATCACTCACAAAGTTATGCCGGATGTGTATAATCAATTAAGCAGTTCTCTAACCTAGTTGCTATTGACTTGCTTTTCTCCACGGGTGTTTGCATCATACCTATACGCTTGCAGTATAATGCCAAGGATAGCTCGGTGAGGCTTGTTTATGAATCTCAACCTCGCCCTAGAGCTATAGCTACTCTTTCTGGGGAAACTATTGTCAAAGTTGCCTGTGGAACAAACCATACAGGTTCATGATATGCCTGCTCTCTTTCATGTTCATTTGCTCTTTCATCTTTTGGTCATCCCCTTCCCTCTCCCTGGTTCTTCTTTTACTTAAACATTCATCTCATTGTTTACTTTTCTAATTTGTGCATCCAGTTGCTGTGGACATGAATGGCTATGTTTTCACGTAAGTCATTGTTGATTATTGTGTTGTGGTTTTAGATATCCCTTTTATTTTCCTTGTTCATAAACAATTTACTTTTATTATGTGATTGTCTAGGTGGGGCTTTGGTGGTTATGGAAGGTTTGTGACATGTTCACCACTGCTAACTTCTGCATTGTTCCAGTATTTGATGTGTTTTTACGGGCTTAAATCCTTTATTCTACTTATTTGTTTTTCCTTTTGTTTCCTTGATGCAATTCCTTCATCACTTATGCAGGCTTGGGCACAGAGAGCAGAAGGATGAGTGGGTTCCTCGTCGTATTGAAGTATTCCAAAAGCACAATGTTCTTCCTCCCAATGCAGTTGTTTCAGCTGGTTCTGTCAATTCAGCATGCACTGCAGGTATTGTTTGTTAAGGGAGCTGATAAGAATGGTTGCTAATACTCTCCATTAATGGGCAAGGTTAAAGCCTTTTCCTAGTTTATGAAGTGTCAAGTGAGGTCAATGGGAAAGGTGATACTGGGATAGGTCTTCAATTAAAAGATTTATAGGTGATTATGTGCAGTTCATTAACTTTTGCTTGTTTTCCAGGCGGTGGGCAATTGTATATGTGGGGCAAACTGAAGAATACTGGTGACGACTGGATGTATCCCAAACCTCTAATGGATTTAAGGTTTTGCTTTGCACCATGTCTATGTTATACTTCATTCTTAATGTTAACTTTTCTACTTGCATCATGATCCTGATTTTGCTTTTGGTCTTGATGTATCAGCATTTTTATGTTTTTACAGATCTTGGTTACTGTTCTTTTCCCTCCCTTCCATTGAAGACTTCCACTGTTTATTATAGCTCGACTTAAATTTTGTTAATTTATTGCAGTTAATGCTACTTATCTTTTCACCTGTTCGGTTTTTTTTATTCTGTTTATTTTGATACTTTGCTTTCTGTTAAGGCTTAAGGGTTTGATGTCAATTAAACGTCACACCACTAGTTTTAGTCTGTGACTCTGTAAGCACATCTCAGACGTATTTATCTATCCTTTCCTTCCCAGTGGCTGGAATTTACGTTGCATGGATTCAGGCAATATGTTCCATTTTGTTGGTGCGGACTCCTCCTGCATAAGTTGGGGCCATGCTCAGTATGGAGAATTAGGATATGGTCCCACTGGACAAAAGTATGTACTGTTACTTGTCCTAACAGCTTTTTTTCGCCTACACTCTCTCCCTATATTCTATTTACTTAATCCTGCTGCTTCTTTTTAGGTCTTCCGCTATACCCAGAAAGGTAGACATTCTGGAGGGCATGCATGTTATCAGGTGGATATAAATTAACAATTACTTCATGCATTTATAATACTATATGCTCTGATTTTCTCTGGACAGGAAGTACTGACAAGTTCTCTTGTATATCTGTGCAGTGTTGCTTGTGGTATGGGCCACTCGATGGTCATTGTTGATAGAACAAATGTTGGTGACCGGCTTGACCAGGTAGATTTCTTAATTTTTAATTTTTTTTTTCATTTTTCTTAATATTGAGGAATTGATTACCTTGATAACTTTAAGGTATACCTTCCAAAAGTATTGTTTTTATTCCATGTCCTAGGATGTGAGAAGTATATTTGTGCTAAAAATCTTGTTTACCGATGACTATCAATACTTTTTAAAGTTTGATGGGTTTAGTATGTTATAGGCTTCTGAACATTTTGAGTTGCATTGCTTCAAGCAAACAGTGTGATTAGTTGCAAGATTCATTTGTTATATATGGACAACTTATCTGTTATGCATTTTGACATAACCTTTTGAGTAGTACATACAATATTGTATAAATGCACCCAAAATATCGTTTTTGGTAAAATTTGGCTTTGCTCTCTCCCCTGATGCCTTGTATTTGTAGAGTATTATGTGATATAGATTGTTGTGGATGCTGTTGGGTATTCTCAGTTTTTGATCACTTACTACTAGGTCATCTCACTGAACCTTCAATTTCCGGTTTGGTTCGAGATGTTTTTGTTGCCAATGCTCTCTGTTAATGTTGAAATATTGTAATATAAAGCCTTATGTCTAAAATTTTTATGTTTTCTACAGTTGGAAATTTATGATGGCAAAGGTTCTGATGAAGGTATGCGTCTCTATCTTTGTCTCCACAGCTTTCAATTAATTGGGGCTATATGATTCATTGAGGGCTTCAGTAATTACATGCTAGATTATCGACTTTTGAAGTTAAGAAAATTTGACACGGGCACTGATCCATAAATCATCTGTTCTTCAGGGACTGCGGTATCGGATACCAAAACTTCAGTTCTTAAGCAAAACAACAAAAATGGTGCTAGTAAAACTCCAACTTCCTCAAAGAAGAGGAAGAAGGCGAAAGATGAATCTGAAACAGAGGAAGAGAATAGTGATGTCGAGAGTGACAGCAGTGGAGGACACATCAACGGTGAGGTTTCTGGCAAAGGCCGAGGTAAGGGTGCCAAGAAGACTGCTTCAGTGGGAAAAGGTAAAGGGCGTGGACAAGGTAATGTTCGTGCAAACAAAAGTTCGCAGTCCTCCCAAGGAAAAACAAGCAAGAGAGGACGGCTGCGGAAAGTGTAAGTGTTTGTACTCAGTCCCATTGGGAACTTTTGTTCTCTCCATGTAGAGAAGTGTACTATTTTTTAAAAAATACATTGGTCACTATATTTGCATTTTCAACTAGAGTTATTTTCATTAAGTTAGCTCTTCGGCCCCCAAAACTTTGTGATCACCTGGTGAAATGAATGCGCCTGAAGTACAACTTTGTATTGTTTTGTTTGAGATGATTAGTCATTAAGCAGTGAGAATTTCCTTTTAGCCGCTTATTTGCACCCTTTCTCTAAATTGGTTGATGGTGTTAGCATTTATGTTGTGAGCTAATAAAATGTTGACATGTGTCCATAAAAATTAAAAAAGTATATTCGGATTTTAAAAAAAATATTTTTATTTTTACGTGTATAATTGACTAAACAAATGGAGGTGAAATTTAAAAAATTCTTCAAAATTGAACCTTTTATTATTATCATATAGTTTTAAACTTAAAAGTAGGAAAAGATTCCTGTTATTTTTTTTTTATGTAATAAAATGTGGGCTCGAAGAGCTTTCTTGTATCAATGGGCCATGCATGTCCAAAAAGCAAACTTAATGTTGGTTGACTTGGATGGACATGACACAATGCTTTGCTTAAAGATTGAAAAACGTTGGTGTTAAAATGGTGTTAGATTACTGATTACATGTGGATAATCTTTGATTCTGGGTAATATTATTGGATTTTCACCCATTACAGGCAAAGGGTACAGCCAGCCTGGAACACATGTCAAAGAGGGGCTATGAGCAAGTCGGATCTGTGCAAATCTAATTGTTGTTGATTGAGAAAAAAGAGGAGAGATGACATCCTTGTTGGTTGGTCAATCATTTTATGGTGGGATTCAGATTTCATGGGTGAACCAAGTACTTATGATTGCCACTCCACTGCAGCCGCTTTCATATTTTGGGCGGCTTCCACATTACAAATAATACCGATCTACTGACAGATACTTTTTCTAGCACTTCAAACTAGAAAATATTGCTATGTTCATTTTTAGCTCTAATTTAAAGCTCTTAAACCCATTATCAGGTATGGGGTTTCTTTCACAAAACAACCTACCATATATATATATATATATATATATATATGCCTCTCTGTTCTTCAATAAAAGAAAAAATAATGAAAAGAGAGTTCAGGGTTGGAGAAGATGATTCTTGAGTTTCATCAAACACCCATGTGATGTGTGATTATTTTATCCACAAAAATGACAAATTTCCCCCGTATAGTTTGGGACCGTAACATGCTTAATTCTACCTTTTATGTCCTTGGAGATTAAACAGTTAAACTGCTAGCTTCAATGGAACTCCAAGCATGTGAGTGTCAGCGCCTGAATACGAGAAAGACACATCTGTTTACGGCTTGGAATCATTGTTCAGTTACCCCTCATTGTCTTTTTTGCTAACCTCACTACATCTGTCTCTGTCTCTCCCTGTTGTGAATGGGATTTGGGGAAGATCTTTTATAAATGCGAGGATGATCTTATCTACATTCATCTACACATGTAACTGCCTTGAATTTCGGCTAGAATTTAGCAGCAATAGTTTCATAAATATCGATACAGGCATACAGCATACTTAATTTTAAAAAATATTTAATTTTCATGAGTGATTTCTAAGAAATTATATATCAACATTACCTAAAAATATTTTAAAAATAATAAAAAGTTGAAAAAATATAAGGATTTTTTGAGAGCTTGAAAAATATAAGATTTGTTAATCAATGAGACTAACAATTAGGAGGAAGAGATGAAAGTTATGGCGGTGGTTCACTTTTGGTTAGTGCGAAGAGCTATTGAATGGTTGGTTTGATAAGGTAGTTTTAGGAGGAAGGAATGTGATTTATGTGTCTTAATCCCTTTCTTAGATGTTACGATGAGTTAATATATGGAAGACAAAGATGTCCACACATCCTAAACTCATTAACAATGGAGTTTTACCTTATTTTATTGCGATAGTCGTGACGTGATGTTATATGATATAATTTTTTAGGACAATGAGATAATCTATAAGTTTGAGATGTTACGTGTCTAATGAAAGAGGATTCTATGAAAGTTTTTATAAGTTTCGTTAAATTCACTTGATTAAAGGTTCGTCAAATATAAAAATATCAACCAATAATTTATTCGTTGATGACATGTACAAAAATACGGAAAGAGATATAATAAGATTAAAGAAATATAAGAGGGGATGAACTTGGAAGATAATGATAGGAGGGGGAAAGGTTTAGCTAAATCTATGCGTATCTTAATGATTGCAAGTTGATGTAGAATAGGAGCATCAGAAGGGCATGCTCAATCATTTGATATTACAATGATTAAGTTGGGCTGTTTTATACAAAAATTATTTACTCGACACTTTTTTAAGTAATTTGACCTCCAAAAAGGCTAAACCTTCCCACCCACCATGAATTGTCAGTCATATAAACATCATTTTGTTCCCTAATCATGTCAATTGGGGGTCACCAAATCTATCATTATAATACAATATCAGTTGTTAGTTAACTCCCATAACACGTCCACATCAACTTTCCTTTATTAATTTTATAGGTTAGAATACATAAATAGAGAAATTATTTGTAGGAAAAAGTTCTAATTAGAGATTGACCAAATGTTTATACTGTTGAGAAGAGATTGGTATACCAAATTATATTATATTTTGCTTTGAAAATACTATCCACCAATTGAGGAAATTTAGTAATTTTTTATGTGTCTTATTAAAGAAAATATTTGGATATTTATACATATTATTACTATTCATGATTTAATTTTACTGTTCATGGATTTGACCTTATTATTTATAGGATTGACATTCTGAATAGGCCTTGGACATGTTGAACACGTATACCATTTTGAGTTGCATAGATCTCGCGGCCTCCTACATGCGAACTCCTTAGGTATATGCAAGCTGGAATTGAGAAATCTCCTTGACTCGTGTGAGTTGATATCGCGAGCTCCCCTAGCTGTCCTCTCGCAATATGCCTCGCACATATTCATCTAGTAGAGGTTGGTCAGGTCGCAGGTAGGCGGCCCAAATCTTATCCGCATTCCAGGTTGGTGATTGTTAGTGCATAATAGAGGAATTGTTGTTTTGGATAGTGAAAGGTGTAAAAAAAAATAGTAATATTAATATATTATTGTATAATGATTATTAGGGATCAATTTATAATTTCAAAACTAATGAAAAAAAATTAAAATTGAATCCAATCTTGTTGTTTATTGCAGAGCAGTGTAAACTTAGTTTTAGGGTTGCAAATAGACACTTTCTATTATTGATTGGAGGATAAAGAAAAAGCAAGTAAAAGTTATTTTTATCTTACTAGATATCGATCATGAAGTTCATTAAAATCTTTGGGATGGTTCCAAATTTAGTCCACAGATTGTTGCAACTCTAAAGTATGAGGGTTTGTCTGGTTAGCTCCAACTGGTTACAGCTATGCACTGTGTTCATCAATGTCCTAATATCTGCTTACTTGCTTTTTTACTTACTTCTTAACGTAATATATCCCAATTCCATATAATTAAATATATCTAGACCTAACATGCAACTTGGATTAGTTTATATACATCAATGTTTGACTTTAATTATCCAAATAAATTTTATGTTTGGATATCATAAAATTTTCGTATTGTATTACAATAAATTTTAATTTTATAAAAAATTATAAAATATAATTAAACTAGTTCAATTACATTCAATTTAATGATATCTACTAATTATTTTGAGTGAGATTTCTACAAAGAAGGTCACATTGATAAAAGTATGGATTTAGTATGAGTTGAGTAACTTGTGATATGAAAATGTTGAATATTGTAAGCCAAATTAGAGAATTGGAGAGGTGTACGACTACAACTACAACTACAAGACAGAAGACACCCTCACGTTTGCATTTCACATTCATGGCTATAATAACAACAAAAGTACTAAAAGATCACAAATAATAATTTCCCTTTTTTCCTTCTTTTTCTTTTCTAAAGAATTTCCACCAATGAATTGCGTTACTCTCGGTCTCAACGTGGCAACCAATTTTTGCACACGCCCAAGGCTGAAGCATTGAAAAAAAAAACAATCCTTAATTCAAACAGTAAAAGATATATAGTAAATAAGATATTGGTTTTCGTAAGTTATTTGAATTTTATTTAAAAAATTTTGAGTTTAATTTGGTAATTAAAGAACTGAGCTCGAGCTCGAGCTCAGGTAGGTCAAGCTATTGATCGAGTCGAATTCGAGTTTAATAATACTTAATTTGAATGACTTTGCTAATCTTATCGAGCTTTTCATATTTTTATATTATTAAATTACGTTATTGCCCTTAATATACATTATTAACCCTAAGTTTAATTATTGAGCCGAGCTCGAGTATAAAAATTAGTGCACAAGCTTACTCGAACTCGAATAACTTAATTATATCTCGAGACAAACTCAAACTTTAATATAGATGTTCAATCCAACTCGAGCTAAATATCAAACTCTAATCTTCAAGTTAAATTCAAGCTGTATAGCATTCAGCTCGACTCTGCTCGATTATACCCGTAGTGCGGATTATACAATGGAGATTCTCTCATCCTAAAACAAAACAGAGAGAGACTATTACTAACAACAAAAAAGGAGAGAGGGGGAAAACCGTGTCTTCATTGTAGGTCAATTATAAGTTGCATCTGCCATGTCTGACATTTTAAAAAGAGCGTTGTTCCTAGAAATGATAATAAGTGTGGATTGGGAAGAAATTATGAGCTTCTTCCGTCACACCACACACCAATCTACCTTACTTCATTATATTTCTTTGATACGGTTCAATGTATTCAACTATATATAACCTAAACCTTCATACCATGGTGATTTATTAGAATAATAATGACAAACGGCGTAAAAACAGGTTGGCAAAGATGACATATAAAGGGAAATAGCCGCGTGGTCATGTTGCACACTTAATTCTAATAATTCAATATCTATAACTCTTAATATCTACGTCCAAGTCTTTTACCAATTTGGTGGTGCCATAGCATAGCATGGTTGTTTGAATTAGGTTGGTGAATCGAATAAGAAGATTTGAAATTGGTTTGGGTATTAGTTCAAATAAAGGTATTAAATTTAGTTGATCTGGAAATTGGTACGATTTGATTAAATGGATAAAAACTCGGTTGAATAGAAATTTTTAATAATGTATTTTGAATTAGATGGGTCTGTTGCACTAGCAAATTGATGGCCTGATCAATTTGATCATTGGTTCGATTTTGAAAACCTTGTGTAATGGGACAACTTAGTTATGAAAGAACTAAAATATCCTCATGTACAAATTAAGTTATATTTTTACAAGGAGATATTTTTCTTTTATATAATAAATCTATGAAAATTTGATCATAATGAAATTCAAACCTAAAACTCATAGATAATAAACAATTAATTTTATCATTTTAACCAAAGCATCAATTAATTATGATATGATTTTTTTAATGTAAACTACCTTATTGATCACTTTACTTTTAGAACACTTTCATTTTGGTCATTCAAAATGAAATCCTTGCAAAATTGTCACCCAACTTTTACAGCGTTTTCATTTTAGTCATCAAATCGTCAAATCTATTAAAAAATCTGGTTTAAAAACGGCTTTCTATCACATTGGAAAATTAAAAATTGAAAAACCAAGCTTGTTTGTGATATTTATAGCAATAAACTTTTCCCAAAAAGTACCTTTGCTTTGTGCGAGACGGATCCTAGGCATTCCTGACTTTCAACCAAATGACTTCCTACGCTATTCTTGTACCACAAATCACTTCGAGTGTGGCATCGAGTAATCATGAATCAAATACAGAATCATAAATAATTTTCTTACTTTTAGTAGGAAAGTAAATCTATCTCTATAGAATCTAGTAGAATCGTTATTCTTGGAAAATAGAAGTTATACTTAGAAAATAAATTCTCACTATTTTTGAATAAAATAATAATATCTTAAAGTTGTGTGTTTTTAGCCCTACTAGTACTATCTATTTGTAGTGAGAGATTAAAGAATCCTTTTTGAATTAGTAGAATACAAATAATACTTTTCTAATAGAAAAACAAGCCCCCTAGTTGTACTAGGAGAGAGGAGTGACAACCTTAGTATTGAGGCCAATTATACGTGCTTCCTGGACTTTTAACCCAACACTTTATAATTTAATCCAACCTAATAAATTTTTTCTACTTTCCAAAATAAATATTATTTATTAAAATAATTTAAATAAATTAAAATTTCAATTAAATAATCTTCTCGACCCAATTTTAATTTCGTTAAAATCATGGCAACTTTACCGTTAAAGAATCTATGAGGAAATATATTTAATTTTCATATTCAACGTTTAATCATGATTCTACTTCAACAAGATTGGAATGTTCATGTGACACATGTTTACCGGGAAGGCAATTGAGAAGTGGATAGTATGGCAACCTTGGCAGTAGATGGGTAACTTGGTTTGAGTGTGCTATACAACCCTCCTCAAGAAGTTGTTCATCTACTGGCTTAGGAACGAGATGACTAGTCACTATGTAAAGAAAAATTTTTCTCTCTTTCGAAAGATGAGTTATTTAAGTTAATTTTAATTTGAAAATATAAATAAAAATTTAAAATCTAGTAGGAGATTAAATTAATTAATTTCAATATTATAGTAACAAATTAGTTGATATTATCAAGGGATAATTTTTTAATAATTTATTTAATTGAATTTCATGTTTTGAAATTTAAATTTTCAATATTTAAGAAAAAAGTTAGAACTTTTAACAATACGGTGAACAAGTACAAATTGACAAATTTTAAAGCATTATTTTAGTTTCTATTGCTTTTTCACCTTAATCTTTAATATTTGTTTACCCTAATCAATACTAAAAAATGATATTTTTAGGTGACCAAAATAAAAGTGACTTGAAAGTTGAATGATCAAAATGAAAGTGTAAACATGATGTAGTGTGTATAGTTAACTATTGTTAGAGATTTAACAGTTTGGTGGCTAAAATGAAAGTATCTACAAATTAAGTGAATAAATATATTGTTTATTTAAGTGTACCATAAATTTAGTATTTATTATCAAAATTCTCATCTTTATGAGCTTTATTTTTGCAAGAAATGGATTCAAATAGTTAAAATTTAAAATTATATGCTTATTTATAAAATAAAAGGTATGGGGTTAATTATTTTGGAGCCAAATTATAAAGTAAAATGTTAAGGATAAAATATGCTTCAAGTCCCTGAGCTCTTTGTATATTTAAAATTGGATCAATATATTTTTACTTTTTGAAATTTAGTCTTTCTACTCTTCAATTTAAAAAAATCCAGGTATAGTTGTTAACACCATTAAAATTTTTCTACTAAATTCTCCGTGTGACATTTTGATTTTTTTTAAAAAACCTCCATTGGTAGCCATGTAATAAAAAATAACATCGTAAAAGACCTAAATTTAATAAAGAATTTTGATGGTGTTAACAATTAAAAGTTCATGTAAGTTTTTAATCAAAATAAAGTATTAAGATTAACAAATGATATAATAAAATTTAATGTGTCCAAAATTAAAGTATAAATATTAAATTTCAAATTTAAACATAACATAGGGACTAAAATAAAAATTAACCATTGTCGAAACCATTATTAGATCGAGTTTTGGAAAATGGGAATCGATTTTAAAAAACAAAAACGGGAGTCGCCACCAATCTTTTTGGGTGTGATTGGATCACCTTTAAAACATTTTGTTTTAAAATCATTAGTTTTGGTCCATGAAATAAAAGAACGGGTTCGGGAGTCGGTTACGTACGAGGAAGGATTAGCACCCTCGAAACGCCCAAAAATTGGTACCTAATTGATTATCAAATGTCTTTAATGTCGAAAGAAAAAAAATTTAAGATGTAGTCCTCTTTAAAGTATTTTAACTTTGAAAATTGGGATTCACTAGCGTCAAAGTATTGACATTAAGTTATCCCTTTTTTGAAATTCCTATCTCGAAATAACAAAACGCTATATCCAATAAGTTAGGACATATTGCTTTGAAATTCCAAGATAGTGGCTTGCATTTAGAAAACTTCTAAAAACTTAGAAGGGTACTTAATTATTCAATTCAACGAGAAAAGTGGCAACCCAATAAGTTAGAATCGCTTTCTCTAAATTTCCAAACACCAAGCATTGCCTTATTTGCAAAAAATCTTATTTCGAGGTAACAAATAAATGAATAAAACGAATAAAAAGATAATAACAAATAACCTAGGAAATATTCGAGATTAAAAAACTAGTAATAAATAAACAATCATTATGTAAGACTAAAGAATGATAGTATAGTGAAGATAATAATAATATTAATAGTAATAATACAAATAAAAATTTTGGCATGATGTGTGAAATTATATATATGTATGTGAATATATAGATAAGTAAACAATATATATAGTGAGTGAAGAGTAAAAGGTAAAACAAGTGTATTTAAAGAGTAATGGGTAAAAATATAATAATAGTGTAATTGTAGTAATAACGTAATAGTATTAGAAATATACGATATATAATATTGAAGGTAAATACATAATATATACATATTAGAAATAATCATACTATTAGAAACAACTATTAATAATACTACATAAATAGATATATAGTAGTAGCATATACATGATATAGTTAAAAATATATAAAGTATAATAATATGGGAAATAAAAAATATATATAAACGATATAATATTAGGGCATATGCAAAACAAATACAATATTAAAAGATATATATATATATAATGTATACATAATATAATATTAAAATATTTACATGGTATATACATAATAATGTAAAAATTAAACTACTAGTAATATTATAAATATATACATATAGTAGTAATAATAATATAAAGGTATTTCATATAAACAGTATGCACGTGAAAAAAAAGAAAAGAGAAAAATAATAATTACAAAAGTATGAAATCAAAATAATATGTAGAAACATGTTTATTCTAAAAGAATAACTGAAACTTAATTGAGAGAAGAAACAAAATCCAAGAGATAACTTACAAGTAAAACAAATTATTGAAATGTAATTTTGGGCTAAAATTAATTATGATAAATGTCCGAGATCTAAAATTAAAATGCCCCAAATCTTAAAATACCGCAAAGGGGCAAATTGAAATAGCACACATGCATGCAGGCCAATTTAAAATAATATAAAACTTAAATATGGCCCGATTGAAGGCTAACACAAAGGAGGGACCAATTGCTAAATTACCCAATTAAAGGTAACATGCATGGTCCCAAGCAAAAAGTTGATTCCACTCCTCCATGCTACTTTGTTTTATTATTAATTAAAACTACTCCCCCATACTATTTTGTTTCATTATTAATTAAAACTATTCCCCCATACTATTTTGTTTTTTTATTAATTAAAATCATACTTTATTTTCTCTTTTTTTTTATCATAAAAAAAAACCTTTTTCTTTAAGGAAAAAAACAACAAAAAAAAAGGAGTTAAAACACCACCTTACCACCTTACATTCATTTTTCAAAATAGAGAGAAGGCTCTCAACTCTCTCAACCCTTCCCCTCCTCCGGTCATCGGACCGGCCATCAACCGTCACGCCGGTCACCAGCCACCGACGGCGGCACCGCCGTCCACGGTGACCGAAAAATCTTTCGAGGCCCTTTTTCGCTTCTTTTCTCGAGTAGAGCCCGGATTTGTGGTTAAAATAACCCAAAAACCTTCAAAAATTAATGAAAAGCACCCTAGAACTCAAGAATCCATTCGGTTTCCGGCCACCGATCCTCGGCGGTGGCTTCCTCGGTCGTCCACGATGTTGGAAAACTGAACACCGGTAAGATCCTTCCTTCTTTCCCTTTTTTTGTATTTTTTACAAGTTTTTTTCTTTGTTAAAAATATTTGTAAAATAGATAAAACGAACGAATAGAAAGAAGATCAAAAAAATAAAAATAAGGACAAACACCTTTTGAACTTGTTTTCTCCTTTTGATTTCTCCCCCAAAGTCTCTGTAATACAACCCCCTCTAATACAATCTCTTCTCTCCCCAAAATACAATCGATTCTTCCTCAAAATACCATCGATCCTCCCATCTTACAATCGGTTCTAGTATGGCCTTTATAACCATTTACAAACTTTATTATATATATTAGTTATCTTTTCTTTTTCTTGTATGGCAGGCAAACGGTGGTGGAGGCATGTGCCACTTGGTAGTGGTTGGAAGTAGGTGGTTGAGGCTTGCGGCTAGAGTTTCTAATTTCCGAAAATAGGTTGTGGGCTAGGGTTTCTAAGCTTTTGGGCTTCTTTTAGGTTTTAATTTTTGGGTTGTAATTGGGTTGGTAGCTTTGTTTGTAAATGGACTTTTAATAGGCATTTTGATTTTTTTTTTATTTTTTTTTCAAAATTTGGTTTATTTATTTTAAGGCCCGAGCAAAATATGGGTTCTACAGCTACCCCTCTTTGCTCATTGTTGTGTTAACAGGAATAGAGCAAAGACTAAAAAGACCCAATTTTGCTCGGGCTTGTCGAGTTTTGAGTTCTTCGATCTGCTTCTTCGATCTGTTCCCTATAAACACAGGGATGCCAAATCTGCTGTCTTCAACTTGTTCTCTATAAACACAGGGATGCCAAATCTGCTATCTTCAACTTGTTCCCTATAAACACTGGGATGCCATGTTGAAATCTTCGATCTGCTTCACTGTAACTCAGGAAGGCGATATCTACTATCTTTGATCTGCCCCCCGTCTACTACAGAGACGCCAAATCTATTTCTTCGATTTGTTCCCTGACAATACAGAGATGCCAAATCATATTAGATTTGCTTTAACGTAAGCACGCGAAAGCCAAATCAACTATGATTCGATTTGCTCCTTGTAAGCATAAGGATGCCAAACCATCTTGGATCCGCTTCAGCATAAACATCCGAAGGCGAGATCTGCTATGTGTCTGCTCTCCATCAAAGTGAAGATGCCAAACTTCGATTCGTTCTCTGACGATACAGAGACGACAAATCATCTTAGATTTGCTTTCTCGTAATCACGTGAAAGCCAAATCAGCTATGTCTTCGATTTGTTCTTTGTAAACACAAGGATGCCAAACCATCTTGAATTTGCTTCAGTAAAATCATCTGAAGGCGAGATCTGCTATGTGTCTGCTCTCCATCAAAGTGAAGATGCCAAACTTCGATTCGTTCTCTGACAATACAGAGACGACAAATCATCTTAGATTTGCTTCATCGTAATCACATGAAAACCAAATCAGCTATGTCTTCGATTTGCTCCTTGTAAACACAAGGATGCCAAACCATCTTGGATCTGCTTCAGTGAAATCATCTGAAGGCGAGATCTGCTATGTGTCTGCTCTCTATCAAAGTGAAGATGCCAAACTTCGATTCGTTCTCTAACAATACAGAGACGACAAATCATCTTAGATTTGCTTCATCGTAATCATGTGAAAGCCAAATCAGCTATGTCTTCGATTTGCTCCTTGTAAACACAAGGATGCCAAACCATCTTGGATCTGCTTCAGTATAACATCTGAAGGTCAGATCTGTTATGCTGCGGCCTATTACCCTACTGCCTAAGGGATTTATGCCTGATAATTAGGAGGCCATGCTC
This sequence comes from Gossypium arboreum, assembly GCF_025698485.1. Taxonomy (NCBI): domain Eukaryota; kingdom Viridiplantae; phylum Streptophyta; class Magnoliopsida; order Malvales; family Malvaceae; genus Gossypium; species Gossypium arboreum. The sequence goes on along the minus strand of NC_069074.1, from coordinate 24,831,173 downwards.
GAAGTGAGTCAAATGTTCCTAATTAAACATGTTATGATGCAAAATGTCATGAATATGACCCCTATCCTAGACGTCATCATTCATTCTTTCATTTGCCTTCCTTTTCTCAAAGCTTCATTCACGCTCAGCCCGTAGGCCTGTACCCTTCCTCCAATGCTACGATCCGCTGAGGATGTTTGTAAAACAATCTTTTCTTAAAATTGAATCATTGATTTTGTTCATTTTCCCTTTAGACTGGATGAAAGAAATTCCTCGAGTTCCTTCATCCTTTACTTACGTGAATTTCTCGAACAATTGTCCTGTTTTAGTTTATTGTATTGTCTAGAAATTTTAGAGTAATGCGCAAAACTTCATTTGTAAACATATTTAGTTCATCTATCATTATTTCAATGCAACATGGAAGATGAATAAATCTTTAGGTATAATTGGATTTGAATGAATTAAGAAGAAAGAATACAAAGAAAATTAATCTGAAGGTCTATCTTTAGGAAGGAATAGAATCTAAAGGTGGAAAACAAGATAGAAGTTAGATCCTCCAGATATCACCGCTTGAGTGCCTATACACCAGCTCCATGAAGTCTTTCGTGAGTTCAAAATGTGTTTAAAAGATCCCAAGTACTCTGTTGATGCCCCAGTTTGTAGCATTCTTCGCTCTTTGTAACAAGATCACTGTGTATTCTTTAAAATTTGAGCTGCCCTTACAGGTTTTCAACTCAAAAACCTTTTGGTAACAAGGTGCCTTTTGCAGGTTTTCACCTTGGCCTCTCCGTTTTTGATTTTTTTCTTCAAGGCGCCCTTTGTGGGTTTTCACCTTAGATTCTCTTCTTCTTTAGACAAAGTATTTTTTAACTGAGTCCGAGTTCACTGGATTAGGTAAACTTTTCCCATCCATTTCTGCTAAGATCAATGCACCACCGGAGAAAGCTTTCTTCACAACATACGGCCCTTCCCAATTCGTCATCCATTTTCCTCTAAAATCCTTTTGAATAGGAAGGATCTTTTTCAGTACAAGGTCTCCCTCATGGAATTCTCTTGGTCGAACTTTCTTGTCATAAGCTCGCATCATTCGCTTCTGATACATCTGACCATGTCGAATGGCTTTTAGCCTCTTTTCTTCAATCAAGTTCAATTGGTCATACTGGGATTGAACCCATTTAGCTTCATCTAACTTTACTTCTGTCAAAATTCGAAGAGAAGGTATTTCTACTTCAATAGGTAATACTGCTTCCATCCCGTAAACTAACGAGAATGGAGTTGCCCCAGTAGAGGTTCTGACAGATGTTCGATAGGCCAGGAGTGCAAACAGTAACTTCTCATGCCAATCTCTATAGGTCTCAGTTATCTTCCCCACTATTTTCTTAATGTTCTTGTTGGCAGCTTCTACCACCCCATTTATTTTTGGACGATAGGGGGAAGAATTGTGATGCTTAATCTTGAACTGGTCGCAAACTTCTGCTATCGTTTTGTTGTTTAGGTTCAATGCATTGTCGGATATAATCTTCTCAGGCATTCCATACCGACAAATGATCTCCTTCTTTAAGAATCGACTCACAGCTGACTTAGTAACATTTGCATAAGAAGCAGCCTCTACCCATTTTGTGAAGTAGTCAATTACTACAAAGATAAACAGATGTCCATTCGAAGCTCGGTGATATTGGTCCAATAACATCCATGCCCCACATGGAAAAGGGCCATGGAGAAGTTATAACATGCAAAGGTGAAGGTGGTACATGAATTTTATCCCCATAACCGCACTTATGGCATTTCTTGGTGTAAGCGATGCAATCCCCTTCCATAGTGGCCCAATAATAGCCAAACCTCATGATTTGCCTTGCCATCGTGAACCCATTTGCATGCGTCCCGCATATACCTTCGTGAACTTCTTCTAGAATTAACTTAGCTTCTACAGCATCGACACATCTCAAAAGTACTTGGTCTTTTTGTCTTTTGTACAGGATATCTCCGTCTAAAACATAGTCGTAAGCTAACCTCCTCAAGGTTCGTTTGTCATTTTCACTGGCCTGTTTAGGGTATTTACGATCTCTCACGTATCGCAATATATCTTGATACCAGGGGTTATTGTCATTTCCCTCCCTCTCAATGTTACAATAATGAGTTGGAGCCTCGTAAACACTCATTTGAATTGGCTTCATTTCTTCTTCTTTATTTGCCTTGATCATTGAGGCCAAGGTTGCTAGAGCATCTGTCATCTGATTTTTGTCTCGTGGGAGATAATTGAAGGTGATGCTATCAAATTCTTCAAGTAACCCCAAAACTACCTTTTGATAACTAATCAATTTAGGGTCCCTTGTCTCCCATTCACCTCTAAGTTGATAAACAACCAACGCCGAATCCCCATATACTTCTAGAGTTTTTATACCTCGCTCTATAGCTGCTTGAAGTCCCATGATGCATTCTTCATATTCAGTCATATTGTTTGTGCAATCAAAGTCCAACTTGCACATAAAAGGATAATGATCGCCATTCGGAGATACCAAGACTGCCCCAATTCTATTTTCGACTGAATTAGAAGCCCCATCAAAATTGAGCCTCCAAGAAGAATTTTCAGTCATTGCTATACACATCAACTCCTCATTTAGAAAATCGAAGTTTAGTGGCTCATAATCCTCTAGAGCCCTACTAGCCAAGAAGTCCGCTACCGCACTTCTTTTTATAGCCTTCTGACTTATGTAGACTATATCAAACTCCGAAAGTAAAATTTGCCATCTCGCCATTCTCACATTTAAAGCTGTTGACTCCATCATGTATTTCAATAGATCAAGTTTTGAGATGAGCCAAGTGGTATGGTGTAGCATGTACTGTCTTAATCTCCGAGTTATCCAAATCAGCGCACAACACAAATTTTCGATTGGTGAATATCTCATCTCACAGTCAGTGAACTTCTTACTGAGATAATAAATTGCCTTTTCATTTTTCCCTGACTCATCATGCTGGCCAAGCACACATCCCATAGAATTACTGAACACTGATAAGTACAGTATTAATGGTTTATCTGGGCTGGGTGGAGACAATACTGGAGCATTCAACAAATACTGCTTGACCTTTTCAAAGCATTCTGGCATTCCCCATCCCAAATACCTTGATTGTGCTTTCTGAGGAGGCGAAATATAGGATCACATTTCTCGGTTAGTTGTGAAATGAACCGAGCAATGTAATTCAACTTTCCTAGGAATCCTAGAACTTCTTTTAAGTACGTGGTGGAGGTAATTCTCGTATAGCTCTGACCTTGTCTGAGTCGACTTCAATTCCTTTTTCACTAACTACGAAGCCTAACAACTTTCCGGATCTGGCTCCAAAGGTACACTTTGTTGGATTGAGCTTCAACTGAAATTTTCTCAACCTTACAAACAATCTTCTCAAGACCTCAATATGCTCTTTTTCTGTACGAGACTTGGCAATCATATCATCAACGTATACCTCAATATCCTTATGCATCATGTCGTGGAACAAGTTCACCATGGCCCTTTGGTACGTTGCCCCTGCATTTTTTAGTCCAAATGGCATTACTTTATAGCAAAAGGTACCCCACAAGGTTATAAATGTGGTTTTATCCATGTCCTCTGGATGCATCTTTATCTGGTTGTACCCTGAGAAACTATCCATAAAGGAGAACAATGAATATCCCGCTGTGTTATCTACTAAAGTGTCAATGTGGGGTAAAGGAAAATTATCTTTTGGGCTTGCTTTGTTCAAGTCTCTATAATCAACACACATTCGTTCTTTTCCATCCTTCTTGAGGACTGACACAATGTTAGCTACCCATTCGGAGTACTTCACTTCTTGCAAGAATCCTGCATCAAACTGTTTCTTGACTTCATCCTTTATCTTCAAAACGATATCTGGCCTCATTCTTCGCAACTTCTGTTGGACTGGCTTACAATCTTGTTTTATCAGAAGATGATGTACCACAATGTCAGTACTCGATCCAGGCATATCCTGATATGACCAGGCGAAGATATCCTTGAACTCTCGAAGCAACTCAATCAGACCATGCCTTGTGTCCACGCCAATTAGGGTTCCGATTTTCAACTCCTTCCCTTCCTCTAGGGCTATATTCTCTATTGCCTCTTTCTCATGTGGCATGATTTGTTTCTCCTCCTTCTTAACCATTCTTAACAGATCGAGAGATACGTCACAATCTCGAATATTTTCAAAATCACGAGGTTCCTCTAAACACATGTCTTGCTCATGAGAGAAATTAAGAGTCAGTAGTATCGCGCTCATATCATTGATATCTAGGGACTGTGGGGTATGAAAGAATATACAAAGAATGAATGAATCAAAGAATGATTGTTTATGTGCTATGAATAAAAGAATAAGAATTGCTAGAATTTGAAGGAATATTGGCCGATAAAAATATAACGATACTCGTTTAAATTGATAAAAAGTTATGTTTTATTTAAATAATTATAGATGAACAAAAGCCTATTTCACGAATATAATCTTACTACTCCTAGGCCCTAGAGTAACAGACATGTTTTGAGAATTACTCTGAAAAATTCCTAAAGACTACAGGAAGGTCTTCCGCAGTCCAATTATTCAGAGAGCTCCCCAGTTCGTAAGGGCGAATGCCCTCGAGGCTTCCTTGCTCCGATCCTTCATTGTGCACAGTATTAACTTGATGACTTTCATTTATCAGCAGTCCTCCTGATTTGAAGGATTTAGATATAGGTGGGAATGTCATCGATTCCCACTCCACTTTTCTTCCATTCAAACGCGCATTTCTTCTCGCTTGGCGCTTCTCTATTTCCTGCCTCTTGTGCTTGTGGTCTGGCTTGAAGCCCAAGCCAAAGCGGTCCTTCTTCTCAATCAGTTTTGGGATTTGAACTTCTCCTTACAACTGTCTTCCTAGCTCTTTTCCTGGCAATGCTTCTTTCCCTATCATCATTTGTAGGGCCATCTTCGTAGCTCCAGACATTTTGGGTACCGGCACTTTGCTTCCCTCCAAAATGAAGGTGGCATTGATGACCTCTAAAGAGCGGAAAGAACATTCAATAGCCTCTTCATTTGCCTCAACATAAGGGGCCTTGCTGGTAACTGCCGCTATGATGTCCTCTTCCGCATTGATGGTTATTAAGCGACCATCAATCACTAACTTTAATTTTTGGTGCAATGAAGAGGGCACTGCTCTTGCCGAGTGTATCCATGGTCTCCCCAATAAACAATTGTAGGAGGGCTTGATATCCATCACTAGGAAATCAACTTTATACGTATTCGGCCCAATCTCCAAAGGGATGTCGATTCGCCCCATTACTTTTCTTTCAGTTCCATCAAAGGCTCTTACCACATTATGACACGTTTTCATATGCGAACTGTCAATGGGCAATCTGTTCAAGGTGAATAGCGGCAGGACATTCAAAGCAGACCCATTATCCACGAGTACACTTGGAAGTGTGTATTCTTTGCACCGAGTAGTGATGTGTAGGGCTTTGGATGACCCTATGCCCCTAGGTGGAATTTCATCATTGTTAAAATAAATGAAATTGTCAGCACTGATATTGTTTACTAACCGGTCTAGCTTGTTAACGGATATGTCATGGGTAACATATGTTTCGTTAAGCACATTTAACAACGCATCTCGATGCACCTCAGAGCTCAAGAGTAGGGCCGACATCGATATATACGCCACGGTTTGCATAAGAATCGCCGACCACGCTTATACTCGCTATGTTTCAGGAATTTTAGAAACTCCTTAGCTTCTTCCTCCTTTACCGGCTCATTGATGAGTACTTCAGTTTCCTTTTCCCTTTTAGCCTTGACATCTTTCGTCTTTGTGGGCTCTACTCTGATATTTCCCCCGTCATAACGTTTCCCATTTCGTGTATGAGAACCTTTATTTTGCGTGCCCCTGGACGCGCTAGCTATACTCTCCCCCTCAGGTATTGTTATATTGCAGTCATAACTCCATGGCACCCTCCTGTCATCCTTATAAGGGAAAGGATTGGGTTTATGGATGACTATTTTGGGCCTAGTTTGCGACCCCTCCTCATTATTCCCTGGCAAGGAAATAATAATTCTCGGTTGGCTGGTTCTTTGTCGTTCATTCTCCGGTACACATATTTGTCCTTCATAAGAACTAGCCTCAGAAACCTGCAACTCTTTGTTAACTATAAGGCCTTGTACCATGACCTTGAACTCTTCACAATTTCGGATCACATGACCTATTTCCCCATGGAACTCACAATGGTTCTCTATTCCTTCTCCTCCTTTTCTAGAGGTCAGTATACCTCTCTTCACCATTTCCTCCTATATTACCTTCATAGGTGTCTTCACCTCAGCAATGTCTTCCTTGATTTTTCTTTTCTTTGTTTCATCAATGGCATTCACTCCTTTATTGCCATGATCCAGTAATAGATTTTCGGCATTAGGGGTACTGTCGAATTTCACAACCCCCATCTTGATAAGCCTCTCCACGGCTTTCTTGAATCTTGTGCAGCTTTCGATCGAATGCCCCGGTATTCCCGAATGATATTCGCACTTAGCATTTGCATCATACCATCTGGGGTACGGTGGCTGTAGTGGTTTCAAGTGAAATGGAGCAATGGCATGTGCATCATACAAGCTTTGATAAAGCTCACGATACGTCACAGGGATAGGCGTAATTTGCATTCTTTCCGAATTCTGTCTTATGCCCGATTTCTGTCTTTGGGTATTTTGTTGTTCGACCATAGCTGCTTTGGGTTAACCAACTGTGATTGCCCTCGAGTTGAGACTATTCACCTCATTGTCCTTTCTCTTTGGGGCCGATCTTTTAGCCACTTCCCCCTCAATTTTACCACATCTCACGGCATTCTCAATCATCTCACCCGCCATAACTATATCCGCGAAACTTTTTGTGGTACTTCCAATCATATGTGTGATGAATGGCGCCTTCAAAGTATTAATAAATAACATAGTGGTTTCCTTTTCTAACAATGGTGGTTGTACTTGCATTGCCACCTCCCTCCATCGTTGTGTATATTGCCTAAAACTTTCATTAGGTTTTTTCTCAATGTTTTGAAGTGTGGTCCTATCTGGCGTCATATCAGTCAAATGGTTATACTGTTGCATGAAAGCCTGTGCAAGATCTTTCCATGAACTGATTCTTGCACGGCTCAACTGATTGTACCACCTAGCCGCCGCTCCCACTAGGCTGTCTTGAAAACAATGGATCAATAGTTGATCGTTGTTCACATAACCAGTCATTCTTCTACAAAACATTGTTATGTGTGCCTCTGGACAAGTAGTCCCATTGTACTTTTCAAACTCTGGCATCTTAAATTTATGAGGAAGCACCAAATCTAGAACCAAACTTAAGTCTTTGGCATCAATCCCATGATGATTGCCAGCGCCTTCTAAAACCCTAAACTTCTTCTCAACCACCTACAACGATGTTCCAATTGTTTTGAGGATTCAGTGGCCATTCTTTCCTTCTTCATTAAATCTAGATTAGGAGTAATAGGGTTGATCGAGCTATCACCCAAATTATTTCCCAACCCAGATGGGAAATTTATGGGGATTCTAGCATCCGCTGGCCCAAATTGAAGTCTTATTGTGACAGATGGCCTTCTAGGAGGTGCCTCGGTTTGCAGGGGCACATGAGGCAGAGTAAAACCCGGAGGAGGACCTTCATTATCCTCTTCAGTGATCGCCATGGGAGCTTTTCCTTTATCAGTGGCTCTTAGTAGCTGAGCCATTTCAACCATCATGTTTCTCTGAGCCTCTAGCATCTGCTCCCTCATTTCATTCTATATTTTGGCCAACTGCTCTTGCATTTGATCTTGTATATCTTTTTGTAATTGCTCAAACCTTTGATCCATGTTCTTAGTTTTAGTACGAGTGCCGTAAGGATGTGTGATTTTCAGATTTTCTTTTCTACCTCTCTCTTTTCTACCTCTTTGGAAAGTAAACTTTAACTAATCAGGGTCTTTCTATAACTTTGAATGCAAATGATGTGATGAAATGTTATGAGATGCAAATGCATGAATGCAAAAAGAATATCGATTCTGGTTCAACTTCATTTAGAAAATTTTATTTAGAAAAAGAATATCTTTACATATAAGAGGATTACAAATACGATTTCGCCCTAAGGCCCAAAGCTTTAACTCTATCTAATAAAAGGGCTAACTTTCGTCCTACATCCGACGATGATGAATACATCAGACTCAATACGTCAGCTCGAATTGCCAAGTCTTGCACATACTCAGCAACCTCTCGAATCTGAACTATGGCTTCACCAATGACATGATCCCTTTTTCTGACCTGTTCTTTAGCTTGATGTAGCTTTCCTCTCAGATAATCCTCTTGCGCCTTGAGCTGCTCAACCCGGAGTTCACCGTCATGCAATGCCACCTCCAAATCTTCAACCTTGCTTCTTAGCTCCTTTAACTCGACCGTAGAATTATGGTTTTGGTGCCAACGCAGGGATTTTCCAAGTTCCATTACCTTGGTCTTCAATCCTTTATTCTCTTCCTCTAATGCCAAATTCTGCCCCCGCATTTCTTGAAATTTCCTCTCTCAGTACTCGGCTCTATCCTTTTCTTCTTGAACCTCCTTCTGCCACTGATTCGAAGATCCTCCTACTCTTGCCCTCCTCAAGGCTACTTGTGCCCTTTTGTAATGCTCCCTTAGATCATCTCGATCTTCCTTTTTTCTTCCCTCTCTTTCTAGACTTCCATCTTTTGAACATCAACGTCCAAACTCAAGTACATCTTTTCTTCTTCGAGCTTTGCTATCCTCCTCTCGAACTCCAAGCTTTGTCTCTCGAACTCCTGTTTCATAATTTCTAATTTTGAGGGCCTTACTTGCAAATATTCCTCCATTGGTCGAGCTCCTTCCATACTTGGCTTAGGGATATTATCATTAACTCTTCTACCTCTCCATTCTATGTATTCCGGTGTCTTAGCGGGGCTAATAGCTTTTCCTCTCAATCGACAAGTCTTCTTCCAAGTACTAGAAACTTCACTAACCCTCCTCTTGTAATCGGCTCCTCTATATACAAACTCACTTTGAGCCAACCCCTGAGTCGCTGGTATGAACTGTCTCAATCCATCTTTGCCAAGACGAGCAAAGGGGCATAGCCAATGGCACCCCAAATCCCCAATAAGGGTACCCAATCAAAACTACTGCATAGGTAAAGAACCTCACCAGGCATCATCCACGGAGCCCTTCACTCGACATCTTTCGACTGAAGGTTCTGAAGTAACGCTATCCAATTCTCTTCTGGAAGATCAACTCTCCTGGTTGAAGCTACTATATCTTTCAACGGTGAATAATCCTCAAAGTAAACCCGACAAACCACCCTATCTATCAACCGGAAATGACTATAGAACCAAGCCAAAAGCAACTGAGCACACCCTATAAACCTGCCAGCACCAGCCCTCCTATATGCACCTAAAGACCTAAATATTTCCGCCAAAATTGCAGGGACAAAAGTGACATTTTTACTGAGTCGATGAAAAAGATCCGTGGTTGCCTCATCCACATATCCCAAAGCCCTAGGGAAGACTATCAATCCATATAAACTTAGGGCAAAAACATCTATCTTCTTTGTCTCATCAGGGTGTGTCAAAATCAAATCTTTCAAAGCATCCCATGAAATGCACTTGCACTCACCCTTTTCTTTAATTCGGGCCGTGTCCCATTGCTCGCTCATCCCCGTAATAATCATCAATTTCTTCCAAAAGGTAGGGACACAAAGAGCTCGGGAATAGATCCTATCATTCTGAAACCGGGGACAACGAAGTAAAGCAGTGTACTCTTCCACAGTAGGTACCATGTCTACTTCCCCAAAAGTGAAGCAATTGTACTCCGGGTTCCAAAACTGAGCAAGGGCTCTGAATAAGTGCTCGTCTATCTGAACATCAAGCAATTAAGGTAAGTCTCCATAGTTACCGTAGAATAATTGCTTAGTCTCTTTACCCCACTGATCCCAAATTTCCTTAAGCTCTTGGAGATTATTCTGTGTGACACTTATATGAGTATAATCTGGCAGCTCCGACACATATCCTATAGCTATACTGTCTCCCTTTTCTAGTTGAGTTTGCTCGGACTATCTGTGGACGTTAATGTTGCCTTCCACTTTATCAAAAAGTCCGTTCTCCATAATAAAACTTCCTAACTTAGAAACTGACCATGAACCGATATCTTTGTAAATGCAAAATGACATGCAAGCAAAAGAAAAGAGATAGTCAGTATCACATAATATCAATAAATTTCAACAATAACTTTTAAGGGTAATGTCTAAGTTGGGCTTATACGGTCCTTCGACATGGGGTTGGTTCTAAAGTTTGAGGTACCCGAACCAGCAGATTCCTCGATCCTCACCCATTATAGGCTCATTTGAATCGAGTTCAGTTCAAGGGAATACATTTCCCTATGGCTACACGGAGATGAAAATCTCACAAAACCATAGGTACGGATGTATCCCGAAAGTGATCTACTATCCTGCACGGAGGCGAAAACCTCACGAAGGCGTAGCTTCTCACTCCCACTTAAGGGTGTGACCACAACGGTCATGTAAAATGCAATGCGATCAAAATATAGCATGTAATAATACAAAAACATGTAATGCAAAGAGGATTAAATTTTAAAATTTTTAATTTCCGACATTAAGACAAGAGATAATCAATTACATGGCCTGACTCTCTTATTACATCCCCAGTGGAGTCGCCAAGCTGTCGAAACCATTATCAGATCGAGTTTTGGAAAATGGGAATCGATTTAAAAAACAAAAACGGGAGTCGCCACCAATCTTTTTAGGTGTGATTGGATCACCTTTAAAACATTTTGTTTTAAAATCATTAGTTTTGGTCCACGAAATAAAAGAACGGGTTCGGGAGTTGGTTACGTACGAGGAAGGATTAGCACCCTCGTAACACCCAAAAATTGGTACCTAATTGATTATCAAATGTCTTTAATGTCGAAAGAACAAAAAATTAAGATGTAGTCCTCTTTAAAATATTTTAACTTTGAAAATTGGGATTCACTAACGTCAAAGTATTGACATTAAGTTATCCTTTTTGAAATTCCTATCTCAAACAAGAAAACGCTATATCCAATAAGTTAGGACATATTGCTTTGAAATTCCAAGATAGTGGCTTGCATTTAGAAAACCTCTAAAAACTTAGAAGGGTACTTAATTATTCGAATTCAACGAGAAAAGTGGCAACCCAATAAGTTAGAGACTTTTTTTCTAAATTTCCAAACACCAAGCATTGCCTTATTTGCAAAAATCTTATTTCGAGGTAACAAATAAATGAATAAAACGAATAAAAGATAATAACAAATAAGCTAGGAAATATTCGAGATTAAAAAACTAGTAATAAATAAACAATCATTATGTAAGACTAAAGAATGATAGTATAGTGAAGATAATAATAATATTAATAGTAATAATACAAATAAAAATTTTGGCATGATGTGTGAAATTATATATATGTATGTGAATATATAGATAAGTAAACAATATATATAGTGAGTGAAGAGTAAAAGGTAAAATAAGTGTATTTAAAGAGTAATGGGTAAAAATATAATAATAGTGTAATTGTAGTAATAACGTAATAGTATTAGAAATATACGATATATAATATTGAAGGTAAATACATAATATATACATATTAGAAATAATCATACTATTAGAAACAACTATTAATAATACTACATAAATAGATATATAGTAGTAGCATATACATGATATAGTTAAAAATATATAAAGTAAGATAATATGGGAAATAAAAAATATATATAAACGATATAATATTAGGGCATATGCAAAACAATAAAATACAATATTAAAGAGATATATATATATATATATATATATATAATGTATACATAATATAATATTAAAATATTTACATGGTATATACATAATAATGTAAAAATAAACTATTAGTAATATTATAAATATATACATATAGTAGTAATAATAATATAAAGGTATTTCATATAAACATGTATGCACGTGAAAAAAAAGAAAAGAAAAATAATAATTACAAAAGTATGAAATCAAAATAATATGTAGAAACATGTTTATTCTAAAAGAATAACTGAAACTTAATTGAGAGAAGAAACAAAATCCAAGAGATAACTTACAAGTAAAACAAATTATTGAAAGCAATTTTGGGCTAAAATTAATTGCGTATAAATGTCCGAGATCTAAAATTAAAAATGCCCCAAATTTTAAAATACCGCTCAAAGGGGGCAAATTAAAATAGCACACGATGCAGGCCAATTTAAAATAATATAAAACTTAAATATGGCCCGATTGAAGGCTAGCACAAAGGAGGGGACCAATTGCGCAAATTACCCAATTAAAGGTAACATGCATGGTCCCAAGCAAAAAAGTTGATTCCACTCCTCCCATGCTACTTTGTTTTATTATTAATTAAAACTACTCCCCCATACTATTTTGTTTTATTATTAATTAAAACTATTCCCCCATACTATTTTGTTTTTATTATTAATTAAAACCATACTTTATTTTCTCTTTTTTTTTATCATAATAAAAAACCTTTTTTTTAAGAAAAAAACAACAAAAAAAAGAGTTAAAACACCACCTTACCACCCTACATTCATTTTTCAAAATAGAGAGAAGGCTCTCAACTCTCTCAACCCTTCCCTCCTCCGGTCATTGGACCGGCCATCAATCTTATCCTACGGTCATCGGCCACCGACGGTCAAGCTGCTTGGCCGTCCACTGTGACTGAAAATCTTTCGAGGCCCTTTTTCACTTCTCTTCTCGAGTAGAGCCCGGATTTGGGGTTAAAATGACCCAAAAACCTTCAAAAATTAATGAGAAACACCCTAGAACTCAAGAATCCATTCGATTTTCGGCCACCGATCCTCGGCGGTGGCTTCCTCGGTGGTCCACGATGTTGGAAAACTGAACACCGGTAAGATCCTTCCCTCTTTCCCTTTTTTTATATTTTTTACAAGTTTTTTCTTTGTTAAAATATTTGTAAAATAGATAAAACGAAGCGAATAGAAAGAAGATCAAAAAATAAAAATAAGGACAAACACCTTTTGAACTTGTTTTCTCCTTTTGATTTCTCCCCAAAAGTCTCTGTAATACAACCCACTCTAATACAATCTCTTCTCTCCCCAAAATACAATCGATTCTTCCTCAAAATACCATCGATCCCCCCCATCTTACAATCGGTTCTAGTATGGCCTTTATAGCCATTTACAAACTTTATTATATATATTTGTTATCTTTTCTTCTTCTTGTATGGCAGACAAACGGTGGTGGAGGCATGTGCCACTTGGTAGTGGTTGAAGTGGGTGGTTGAGGCTTGCGGCTAGAGTTTCTAATTTCCAAAAATAGGTTGTGAGCTAGGGTTTCTAAGCTTTTGGGCTTCTTTTATGTTTTAATTTTTGGGTTGTAATTGGGTTGGTAGCTTTGTTTGTAAATGGACTTTTAATGGGCATTTTGATTTTTTTTATTTTTTTTTAAAATTTGATTTATTTATTTTAAGGCCCGGGCAAAATATGGGTTCTACAACCATTATTATATGATCTAAAAAGGAGTAAAAGGTTGTGACACAAAAGGAATGCCCATTACATTCCTTTTATATTATATTAGTAGTTTAAGTTAAAAAGACTAAATGTTAAATGTAAGTATACCAAAATGGTTAATATTTCAATTTTGTCATTACAAAATTTAAATTCAATACGGTTACATATAGAGAAGGCTTACAACTTTTCTTTTATATAGAAAGTAAAAGTACTCTATCCTATTTAAAAATGTCGAAATAGTTTTTTTTCTATTTTAATTAATATAATTAAAGATATTAATTATTTGGATTAATGACTAAAAAACTATTTTAACTAATTAATATCATTGTAAAAATATAAAATCAATTTATATTAAATTAAAATATAAAGATTAAAATAAACATAACATGTGACATATAGATAAAGCTGATGACATTACTTCTATTTATAGTGTTTGGATTATTGATAAATATTTGGAAAATAATTATTTATAATGGTAACGGGGGATGGGGCCCGTGAGGCCCGTGACAAATTTCAGTACAACTAAGCGGCTACGAACCTAGACACCAACTTTTTCCCCAAAAAAGTACCCTCCCTCGTTCACCTTTTTCGCTTCTGTCCGGCCACATAAAATATAGTGATCTCTTATTGGCTGATTTGGGGGCGTGTGGGTCCCGCTCTATCTGAATCACAGTGCCAAGTCAGCATCTGACACTGACGTGGGACAACGGTATTCCTCGATTGTTACATATCTCCGCCACTTTATGTCCACTTAGGAGCCTGGTTTTTTTACATCTTCCGTGATACATTATAAAATTAAAATTCTATGTATATTTATTCATGAATCCTGATGATTCAAAACATTTGTTAACAAAAAGGGAAAATAAAATAATAAATATTCCCAAAATCTGGGTTAAAATTCTAAAACATTTTGCAAAAATACAAAATAAACGATCTTTACTTTTTAAGTATGACTTTTGGGGGGATCCATAACATGCATCATGCATCCATCTTCACCATTCAACTGCATTCCAAAAATATAAAACAAAGTTGAGCATGCAAAATTTTCAATCCATAAAGTGTAATTCAATTTAATTAGAGATAAATAAAATTATTTTAATACCATAAAGAAATTATATTATTTAAACATTGTTTTATTGCATGTTAATTTAAATTAATATCATATAAATAATAATAAAAGAGTACTCAAATAAAATATGTTAATAATTTATACATAAATTCTTTTTACCCGACTGTTAGAAATTTGTACACAAGTTTAGGAGTTTAGGATTAAAACTCAAAAATTTTAAAGAACAACGTATTAGTTTTGAAGAATGCTTTTTTTTTTTTTTTTTGATCTTGTTTGATCAATAAAAAGGTGATCAGATATGTTCATTAATATCAAGTCTAGAATTCTTTTAAGGATGAATCAACCATCCATTCAATATCAAGTTTGGAAGAAACTTGTGTTTTAATATTAAGTTTAGATGACCTTAAAATTCATTAATTTAAGATCAATTCTCGAAGGCCTTTGAATCCAAAACAAATCCAATTTTGAAGCAAGCATCTTTTTAAACTCAATTTCAACATTAAGACTTGTTAACTTTTAAAGCAACCCGCATCAATTCAAAATCAAGTCTAGACAAACATTGGATCAAAACTCAATTGAAGTTTCAAGATTAAATTTAACGACTTTTGAAGCAATTTGCATATACCCAAAATCAAGTCTAGACAATCTTTAAAATAAAACTGGACAGAAAAAAAAATTATCTAGAGATTGTAATCCAATATTCTAGGTCAAATATATATAAAGGACTTATTTCATCTAAAAAAGTAAATTTTGATTTTTTTTATTCTAATACTTAATATAACTTTTTTCAATTTCAGTCCTATATATGAGACGACAAATCCTTATTTAAAATCCATTCATATTTGATAGTAAATTTAGAAGAGAAGTTGGGCTGGGGGGAGGGACTTGCTTGGGAAATTAAAGATGGGGCATGTCAGTTGGTCAGATATACAATATATAAATGCCTTTTAAAAAACAAATGCATCTTCTTCATTTCACTACACCTTTTGCATGTGGGGCGGTGCGTTTTTATTAGGCTACATTTTATTTTCGATAACTACTGAAAGAAAGAGATTATACCTTCTCTTCAACAAAAATCGATTAACATTTCTCAAAAAAATAATTATTATTATTATTTTTTAAAAAATACACTTCATAAGATATACAGCGTGCCCAATTGCATTATTATTACACTTTCATCGTTAAAGATATTTGAGCGAATTAAAACTCAAAATATGAAGACCAATTGAGTTAAGGTTGAAAACTTGAAAAATGGTCACTTGATGAACAAGTAGAGTCATTTTTCATGTTCAAACATATTGGATTATATCGAGGCTCTTATGGAATTACATCAAAATTATCTTATATTGATTTTTAGTTTTACTTTATAAATATGAATACCAATTGAGTTAAGGTTGAAAACTTGAAAAATGGTTACTTGAAGATCAAGTAAGATCACTCTCCAAATTTAAAGGCATTGGATTATATCAAGGCTCTTATGGAATTACATCAAAATTATCTTATACTGATTTTTAGCTTTACTTAATAAAAATGAATTATATTCTAACTTTTATGTAATCAAAACTTAAATAGTACATAAACTTAAGTTTTGTCTAACTTAAAAATATTCCGAGAGAACACAAATTTGTTCAAGTTAAAAACATCTTATATGTGCATGATTTTTTTAAGCAATCAAAAAAGTCTCTTGTATTGCAAAATTAAACTTTTGAGGGAGAGGTTTGGTTAGAGATTGACTTATTCTTTGTACAACGGTAACGTCGCTAAATGGGTGAGAGTTAGTTGATATTAAAACTCAAATAATTGGTTATTTCATGAGAAAGATAGTTGATTATTGTTTTGGGCAAGACTCCATTGATGTAGACAAAAATTGAACTATATAACCAATCTCGATGTTCATCTTCACGTTTACGCACTTTTAATTTCATTATAGAATAATTAACCATAATTTCAAGCACTCTTCCAACTATAGTTTTTGTTTGCTAAGCATGTTACCCTCTTCTCTACATTTATGTTTGTATATCTACATTAATTATATGTTAAAAAATTTGATAATTTTACTCCTTTTATGTAACAAAAAAAAAAAGCAAAATGAAAATATATATAGATATTTCCAGGTCACATTGATTAAAAAAATAAAATATAAAAGGTTTCCCACTGACCAATTTTTTTATATAAATTACTAGTTGTAACCCTCACATGATGTAATCTACATACCATTTTCAGTGTTCAATGTATCAAAACCAAGCAAATCTTTCTTTAAAGATACATCACATCTATCTTCTCAATCTAAATTGCAAATTTGGAAACTTTTCATACAAAATGTTAATTTGCATCATTAATTTTGTTTTTTTTCTTGTATTTTGAAATATCTTAAATTTCTTATCCATTTATATTTTCTTAAAAATAAATCCTAACAACTTTTTATGGATGTTAAATTGTATTTAAATATGGGTTAAAGTACTTAAGACTTCGTTAGATATTATTGAAGTTGGATCAAATAATCTATTTATTATTAAATAAATCAATTTAATATATTTACTATTAAAAAATTAAATAAAGAAAAATTAGAATAGAGTTAATATTTATTGTATAAAAAGCTTTCAAATTATTTTCTTCAATTGCAGTTCAATTCTAAGTAAAGAAAATTCATTTACAAAATTATAAAACTGACAAAAATTAAATTTATTAAAAAGTAAATATTAACTCTGTTCCAATTTTTCTTTATTTGATTTTTTTAGTAGTACATGTCTTGAATCGATCTATTTAATAGTCAAAGGACTAACTTGATCAAATCCTAATAAAAGGACTTCTCAAATATATTCAGCATTAAATATGTCATGTTTTACATTGTGTCTAAAAATATTTTATTTATTTAATTTTGAAATTGAGAAACTTTAAGATTACAAATTGAATTGTTGATTGAGTCTTTATACATTTGACATCAGTGTTGTTCATAGTGTAGAAGGATATAAGTTCAAATACGTTGAAGTATTTTTATAAAATATTTAGAACAACCCATAATATTATCTTAACTCGTAAATAAGAGAATAAATATATTTCAGGATATTTAAACTCACGAACTCCTATATAAACAATAATATTAATATTAATCGAGTTAAAACTCAACCAAAATTAAACGGGATGCTATTAATATTTTTTTTTTCAATTTCATGCTTGTAATTATTATTTTTGAAAAGAAAAGGTACTCGATTTATTAAAAAATAATTAGCGATAATTTCTGTATTATCCAATGCTAAAAGACATCTGGGCTTTTTACTTGCTTCATCAACAGCAGACAGATAGCGTACTTTCCCCTTTTATAAAATCCTCTTCCAAAACCACTATTTTTCCCCTCACAAAAGCTTTCAACTCTGAAACAAGACTTGTTTTTTTTTTTTCCTTTGAATTGTTAGTTTCCGGGGAAGATGTCGGCGGGACTCGGAAAATGCAGCAAAATCCGCTACATTGTGAGGCTCAGGCAAATGCTGCTGCGGTGGAGGAACAAGGCTCGCATGTCGGCCAGCCGCATTCCGTCTGATGTGCCGGCGGGACATGTGGCGGTCTGCGTGGGGAGGAGTTGCAGGAGATTCGTGGTGCGGGTGACGTACCTGAACCATCCCGTCTTTAGGAAATTCCTTATCGAAGCAGAGGAAGAGTATGGGTTTAGCAACCAAGGCCCATTGACGATCCCCTGCGACGAGTCCGTTTTCGAAGAAGTGATCCGGTTTATTTCCCGTTCAGAGTCGGGTCACTCCGATAGGTTCCTGAACATCGAAGACTTTAAAGATAAGTGTCACTCGGAGATCAGGAGTAAGCTCGATACGTGGATAGAATCTCGACCGTTACTTCACGGAAAAACAATGTGTTAACCAAAGAAACAGTTGGAAAGAGAAAGGAAAAGTCTTTGATTCTTACCCGGGGAGGCTATTCTGAGTCAGTTCCGAGTTAGTTTGAGTGAAGAATTAATTATACAATACTGACGAAAGTTGAAACCAATGAGTTTGGCCGAGTCGGGGAGCTTTCACTTACCGTAAGTCACAAGGTATGTTGGCGGGGTTATAATTTCTTTTCAAAAATTATTCGTGATGGGTTAAAATTGGTGATACAATGAGGTGAGGCAACGTACGAATACC
Organism: Gossypium arboreum; assembly: GCF_025698485.1. NCBI lineage: Eukaryota > Viridiplantae > Streptophyta > Magnoliopsida > Malvales > Malvaceae > Gossypium > Gossypium arboreum. Next base: position 24,812,453 of record NC_069074.1, on the reverse strand, counting down.
TGAGCAGAATGCTGACTCGTTATGCTTGATGGAGATGGCAGAGAAGACACGAGTTGGAATCCGGGAAAAAGAAGGTCTAGGCTTCGAGACGATGAATTTCACTAGAAAGAGAAAAGCAAATGTAGTAATTTTAAATCATTGCTGTAAATTCTGTGATATATTGAATGATGGAGGAAATGCCTAATTTTGTATTTACTATAAGATTTAAACTCGTATCATTTATCAACTTTTTTAAATGAAATCTTTGCTTCATATCGACCCAACCGCCATAAAGACAATCTTGGTTGGAAAAGGACAAGCTTAGTTAACAGTAAGGAAAACACACAAGTGAAGATTGTTGAGTTTGTGTAGTCAAATAAGAAAATGGGTGTCTTAATCAGTGTTGGATTAACATAGGACCCGAGGGGTCGTTTGACTTTGAAGGAACCGTATGGAAATAGGAATCCAAAGGGGACATTGTAGAAGAACCAGACATAGTGGAGCATTATCGTTATCAACTTATCGGTTCTTCACTCACTTTCTTCGTCTTGGGAAACCCATGCCCCCGTTCCCCTTCTAAAAAAAGTGTATTCAACAAAATTGACTAAATACTGATGCTTTGCCATTGCCCCTTCAAGACATTAATGTGAATTGGACAAGCTTGGCTTCTGTTCTGCCATCTACACTTACAGAAATATAACAGCAAGTAAAGAGTGGACCACTTTTTGCTCCACCTAGAGCTACTCATTAATTATTTGTGTTTCTTTTTATCTTCTTCTATTATTGTTGTTATTGTTTTTTAATATACTAGCTGGTTCATCATGCATTGATTGTTGTACTGTAACACCTTTGAAGAGTTAGACCTAGTTATTGCTAATTTCCTTTATAGCGGTGTCAAATGGATGATGCAATCATTGTCTTGTTTGTTACATTAGAGATTACCCCAGAAGAAAAATGTTTTTAATCTGGAAATATTTGGTGTCTCAACAACCAAATCCCCTAAAATATGGACTGATTATATTATGTTCTTTTTTCAACGTTTGCTACCTTGCTTTCAATCCTTGACTTCTCCTTTCTTTGTCATGTTTGGGATTAGCTCCATTAATCCTTGAACAAATTTTACGAATATGCTATACATTGATACTTTTGTTTTCTGATGACTGCTCGTTATGATTTTGATTATGATATTTCACTCCAAAGTAAAGAGGGTGATAAGGTTATGTTTATCATTATGTTTTTATTCGTATTTTATCATTTACAAAGTGAAAATCGAATCCAAAGGTATGGGAAAGGGACGAGTTAAAGCTGTCAATATGTGCACTGCCAAGGGTCCCCAAATGCTATAATTTGTGTTTTCTTTTACAAAGGCAGCTTCAATCTAACACAAAAACATGTATATCAGGTTTACTGAATACTATATATATCATAGAAATATGTCTACCTAGAGAGTTTTTCTGTGGGGAGAAAAAATGTTATAAACAAGTGAATAAAATGTACCAAACGAAGGTTGAGAGAAACAGTGAAATATATCCAGTAACATTATGCGTGATGACGGGTGGTGGTTGGTATGGTGGTGAAAGGGAAATGTGATTAACAATCAGGCTCAATAAAGGAATAAGTTGAGAGGATTTTAGAAAGTGATTTCAAATACTAAAAAGTCCCTTCACTTGTTGTGAAAAGCTGCTATTTATAGTGTTATATAAGAATGAGAGTCACAAAGTTGACAATAAGGAGCAATGGAATTAATTTTCAATTACAATGGCATTAATAGTTAAAAAAGAATGGTGAAGGGATTTGTTGTTAATGGTAAATAATGAAGAAAAGCTCACAATGTTTCTAAAATAAGGGAGAGGCACTCAGTATTCCAGAAAAAATGTTAAAAAGAAATCTATAACTACCTCCATATTTGATCCACCAAGCTAAGCTCTTTAGAACATCCTAAAAGTGAAGATAACCTAACAACCGTGACATATTTTGAGGTTACATTCATTTCTTCTATTTTAGTTAAACAGTACTGTGTGAAACATCTTTCGTGAAACATTCCTTAAAACATAATACAATAGTTATTATTAAATAAAAAATATTCCAACTTATTTCAAACGTGAATTGCTCTCCATATAGTTGATCTCGATGGAGAGGTTATTGAAAATATTTTCTCATATTTAATTTTATAAGTTAAATTAATAAATAAGAATTGAGCCTAACCAGACCAATCTTAAATCAAAATTTCCCTATTCAAGTATAGTCTAATTTGGATGTATTGGGCCGAGTAGCCTTAGAAAGGCCTAAACTCTATCTTATTAGTACCTTATTAGAAAATTAAAGGAGAAAAACTCTTTTTTCTTGAGTACAGTATAGTTTAATTAATATTGATATTATTATTAATAAAAAATTTTAAGTTTAAAAAATAATTAATACTCTAATAATCCTTAGAGACTCATTGAGTTCCACTAACCTAAATGTCATTTCTATGACATATAATAGCTAGGTTAAGCATTTTGAATTTTCAATGGTTAGCCTTAGATTAGATGTCTTAAAATGTTCAAATAGAGCTATTAACCTTATACTTTGTAGAAATTATGAATTTAATACATGCACTTTACTTTAATTTATTTTAAGTCTTATACTTTTTAATTTTAAAATTTTAGTCCTAACCCAATAGTAACACTTAAATCTGTTTGATTAAATTATGTCATTAGTCATGCATTATGCATAAAGTTATAGATTTAGTCAACGTTCACTAATGGGTCACATTCGAAAGCTATATTTTTTAAATTTTAAAATTTTAGTCTTAATGCAAATGATTGTTGTTAAATTTGTTAACTAAATTTTTATAAGTAATATGTGAAAATAACAAACAAATATAGCATTACACATGTGATAATATGTTTGAGACATCAAATTTTAAAAATAACAAAATTTAATGAATTTAATAACTATGATTTGATCTAACTAAAATTTTTAAATTCTAAAACTATGAGGATTAAAATGATCACATTAAAATACAGATACTAAATTTATAATTTACGTAAAATATAAAATCTAATTACAAATTTTAATATCTTAAAATCAAATCATTCCCTTCCATTCTATATATATATATATATATATATATATATATATTTAATTGAGGATATTTTTCAACCATCCTTTCTTGGTAGGATTCGAATAATTTGTTGCATTTCCAAGTTGTATGGTTGGAAGCTTTTTACCCCCCGGAAAAAAGGTTTAGCATTATAATTTATAAAGTAGTGGGAGGCAAGGGCAAGGCGATGGGTAAATGTCAAAAAAATAAATAAGAGACCCAAAAATGAAAATTGTTGAAGTAACATGTGTATATACCTGCAGCACACCCCAATTCTGACTTGTCACTTCCATTTTTCAAATAGTTTATACATCAAAGATAAAAAAAACAGTTAAATAACAACATTGAGTGGAGCTGCTGGGAGGAACCAAGTCCACAATGTGGCACTTAATGAATATTATCAACCTCGATTAAATTCTTAATAAATAAATCTCGTGTATTAATTTGATGGTTAAAATATTTACTATCTCAAATATAATTTAGATTTAAGTTACATTAATTAGGTTATTGTTAGAGTTTTACAATTTTTTTTTTATAATTCATAAAAAGAAGAATTTGATTAAGGTACGTGTGGGGAAGTAACTCAAAATTTTGATTTGATGGAAAAAAAAGGAAAGTTCAGTTTCATGTTTAAAGCTGCAACCATTGTCTGCCCAAAAACAAATGAAAGAAACTAATCAATCATCTATATATATTATAATATTGTGAAGTGATGTTATTGGTGGTTTATTTATTTATATACATCACTAGATTTAACACACACGTATACATATATTGAAATATTTTGTTTGTTTTTATGTTTATCAATCACTGGATTTTATTGCAAATTTGGATTCATTTGTCAAGATCGCAGCAATTTCCGTAATTAAAGAATGTATTAGCTTGAAATCGACTTGTTAATCAAAATTTACTTCAAACCAGATGACATTGTAACCACTTGCTAATAAGAGGTGTAAGCAAGTAAGCAAGTAAGCAAGTAAGCAAGTAAGAGTGTTCTTTCTTTAAAATATAATAATTTTATATTTTAATCCTTTTAAAATTATATATTAACTCAAAATTTTATAATTCAATCTTTATTGATGGCTTCAATACAAGATGGGAAGGGGAATTGGATTCTTGGTTATAATCGTTTTTTGAGAAAGTGTTTGGGTATAGTTGCTGAGCTTTGGGGCATATTTGATGGCTTACACATACTTCAAAAATAAGAATACGATTCTAGAGGTTGTAACAGCTATTAGCGATAACAAACCTGAAAGAATCAACTCTATTTCAATAAGGAAGATTAAACAAATCATTGCTAATAAAGAGAAGTGGTCCTTGAGATCTATTTCTAGGAAAACTAACAAGATTGTAGAGACATTAACAAAAATAACCCTATCGAATGATTAAGTTTTATACATATTTGGTGACCCCTATGGAGATACAAGAAATTCTAAAGGAAGAGAGCACTAGAGGCAATTTATCTATGAATACGTCATTGTAATTTTTTGCTTTACTTTAGAAAAAAAAAACATTGTTAGAGACTGAAATTTGAGTTAAAACAGCTTGAAGCAACTAGATTTTGATTATTAGTGATGATAGAATATTTATGGTCTTAATCACAGTAGGTGTTGGTGATTGCTGTCAAGCAATTGGGTTTTAAAAGCATAAATTATCCACTAATCACCTACGTTTTGTCCTTGAAGTAAATGACAAGTACTGCACACTAATAGGAATCAATTAAGATCCACACACCCACAAGATCTAACCAAGGATTTTTCTTTTCTATAAATGAAACGAATTGGGACATCTTACCTAACAAAACATAATAAGACTTGTGTAGAAATACAACAACATGACTGACAGTTTAACCCAGATTTTCAAGTTGGTAAAAAACAAAACCCAGCAACTGGAATTTACTGCTTCAAACATTTTCACTCTAAAGCAGATCCGAATAACACAATAGCATATGTTATGACCAATCATATATATGCTATTATGCATGTGAACCTTTTGTCTTAAGTTTTGATGAATTTGATGGGTGGTGGTCCCTTGTTGAAAGGAGAATATATATGGGTTGTATATATTCTGAGTTTCTGTTTTTATTTATACGTTAGCTATACTTTGTTTTAACCCATGTTCTTACTTATTTCATGTTTTAGCAAAAAGAAGAGTGAATTGGTTTACTTGTTTCCTTTTCTACGGAAAATTAGTGGTTTTAGCCTACATAAATATTATTGTGTAAGAGGACTTTGATTTGAGTGCACTGATATATTATGAGCTGAAGAGAGATTATGGGTAATTTTAGTTATTATAACAAAAGAGTATATATAATCGAACCTATAATAAAATTGTTTTAAAAAATTTAAGATTAAACAAGAAAAATCGAGAAATCTAAAACCAATTTGAACCGAAATATTTGAATAGTTTATATAATACAAGTTTAAAGTTCATAGTTACCTAAACCAAATTCTATTTTTAAAAAGTATAAAATTAATATTTTAGAATTAACTTAAATTTTGTGTATAAAAATATTTTTCATTAAATATTATATAAGCGTTATTAATTATATTTATTTCATTGAAAAATTAGTTTTTCAAGAGACTTTAAAACTTGATTATATGATGTTTAAAAGTCATAAAAGAAAGTTTATTTTATTGTTAAAAAGTCAGAGATAAATATATTAACATAATTTTTATCTCTAAATTAATATTGGTTTATTTGAAAAATATTGTAAAAGAAAATATAAATAGTCAGGTTCATAAAAAAAGTGCAATTAAGTTAAGTGAAAAGTGTAGAAGTTATTGTTTTTGTAGGCTTTACCCATTTAGAAGAAGTTGGAGAAATTTAAGTGGACAAAGAATTTGGAAATTTTAGATTTTAGTACTACACATATTAATTATGTGATTAATTACGAAATCAATTCTTCAAATTTAATCCTAGTAATTAAGTTTGAAGTAAACGAAAATTAATGAAATTTAAATGGATGAAGAAATTGGATACCATCCGTACAAGTCACTTGACTTCCTTTCATAGATATGTAATTTTGGTTTAATAGTTAAAAGAAGAAAGTTTGAGAAAATACCGAGGAAATTCGGTTGTGAAAATAAATATTAAATGTGTTAAGTTTGAAGTAGGAGTGAACCTTTGGAAAGAATCCAATAAAACAATTTTAAATTAATAAAAATGATGAATTTTATTTTATCATTTTAATTTGACGTGACTTTCTTTTTGAATCAAGTCAAATCGAATGGAGTTAAATTAAAAAATTTAACATGTCAAATTAAAATCTTATTATAATATATACATACATTTGAAACCATATATATTTAATAACTTTTCAATATAAAATAAAACGTTTTAAGATGATAAACTTGAATCATTATTTAACTTATTTAAGTTTCCAAAATTATTATTTTAGAACATTTTAAATTTTAACTTTCTTTAAATTATCTTAAAATTTTAAATATATACATATATAAATTTTGATTTTTTGTACTTTTTATTGATGGAGAGACTAATTTTCTTGTTTTCAAAATTGACAGGGACTAAAGGTTTGTTTACACCACTATGTTATTTGAATTATTTGAGTTATTCGAATTGTAAAATTCAACTCTACTCAAACTCGAAACTTGAATTATTTATTCAAATTGATTCGAAAAAAACGAATAACTCAATTCGATTAACTCAAAATTTGATTTTTTTTAAATTTTTTTTTAAAATCAAATCTGATTTTACTCCTCTTTAATTTTAACAACTTCCATTAAAAACCCAAACTTTTTAAGCAACTCTTGGAGCTTGAAAACTTAAAAATTGAAGTTAAAACAAAATTAGAGCATTGGGTATTTAGAAGGTTTTTTCAGCAAATAAACAAAAGGTTTACGCAAAATAAGGTGAATATGCAGGGTTTTTTTTTTTTTTCTAATTTACTTGGGCTTTTAGGTTGTTGTGTTTTTTAAATTTAAAAAAGTAGGTTGTTTTGAGATAGTGCGTGTGAAAGTGAGTCAAGTTGGGTGCGCTTTTCACCAATGGTTTTTTTAAAACATTGAGAATGGTAAAATTTTTAAAAACAATAATTTTTCCTATAAATATCAAGTCATTTTTCATTCTTTTCACTCAAATCCAACTCTCTCAATTTTCTCAAGTTTTGTTCTAAAATTTCCAATACACTTTTTGAAAATATTATAGTCTTATTTAATTATTTCATATATTATTCATTTCGGTTAAATTTTCACGAATGGCAACCTCTCTGATTTGTTTCAACAACAAGCTCATTTTCACCGCTCAAGCGATAATCGTAAGAAGAAATTTTAAATTTTGTTATACTCAATTAAGTTAAATTTAAAGTATTTTATTTTTTAAAATATTTTAAATTAATTTTTTTATCAATATAAATAGGCAAATGATTGTGTTTTGGAGGAGTTCATACATAACTTGTCAAAGAGCCCAAATACTAAAATTCGTGGTTACTTGTAAGACGCGAGATTCTTGCATGTGTCTCATATGCTCGAGGGCTACAAACTTAACCCTACAATTATCAGTGCATTGGTGGAAAGATGGAAGCTCGAGACACACTTTCCATCTTCCATGCGGCAAGTGTACAATCACACTCGAGGACATAGCTTTACAACTCAATTTACCGGTGGATGGGCCAGTCGTCACAGGGTCAATGGTCGTTCCCTATAAAGAGGACTTTTGCAAGCCATTTTTTAGGAAGGTGCCGAATAAGTTTTACGGTGGCCATATAAATATAGGCCAATCGACCTGTTGGATGTGTTTTCATCAAAGGAATTCAAACGACAAATTTTTTTTCTAACCCCTAGTTTATTTGTTATTTATACTCAACTCATTTTCTTTCTTTTGCATTCAAATATTATTCTCTCAATGCTCTAAACTATTTTATTCTCAATTTTTCATTCAATTTAACTCAAATACTAATTGTTTTAATTTTATATTTCATAATTTCTTTGTTTTATTTTATTTTTATCATTTTAAAAATGTTAATGTTGCTTATTCGTTTGGATGACAAACACATTTTAGGCATCCAATTACAAATTGTAAGAAATTCATATTAATTTTAGTTAATTAAATTATTAAGTTGTTAAAGTTATTAATTTTAAAAAAGTTATATTTATATAATCAAACTGAAGATCAGATTCTTGAGACGTACATAGACAAATTAAGTGTGAGGGCACCATGTGTTATTGAAGAATTGCATGCTCGGGAGGACTAAATTAGATCTTGCAGTTATCAGTGTTTTGGTGGAAAGATGGAGACTCGAGAGACACACATATCATCTTCCATGCGGTGAGCGTAGAATTACGCTCAAAGATGTAACATTACAACATAGTTTATAGGTTGATAGGGCAATCGTTGTGGTGGTTGTAGGCATTGGGGATTGGAGTGCTATTTGCAAACAACTATTAGGCAAGACGTCAGACAAGTTTAATGATAGCTAGATAGAGATGAAATTGTTAGAAGGCAATTTCAGTTATATCAACAGCTTTGGCCAATGCTATTAAAAGACAATAATATGCGCGAGCATTCATCTTGAGGTTAATTGAGGGTCTTCTAATACCAGATAAATCTCGAAATCTGATACATTTAAGGTGTCTACTATAACTAGCTGACTTAAAAGAAACAGGGCAACTTGGTTAGGGATCAGTTGTATCCGCAACATTGTGTTGGGAGATGTTTCGAGCAACAGAAGCACAAAAAATTAAAATTGGTGATTGCATACTCCTTCTTCAATCATGGGTATAATATTGATTACCATTTATATTTCCCCAAGTAAACGCCTCTTATGAATTCCCACTCGTAATAATGTAAAATTCATTTAATACTATAGTTATCATAATATTTTTTTCATTATATTTTTGAAATAACATATTATTTGAATATGTGAAACAATGACACGAGTCATGTGGGTATACCGGACGAGCTCAAAGATATCCGATTATTGTCATATCAATGATCAAAAGTTGAGATTAGCTTTTGAGTTTTTCAATTATATAATATTTATATAAGTATTTGAAATTTAATATTAGGTGCGTAGTAAAATTTATAATTTCGTATTATAGTTTGAATGGGTGTTATTGTAACAATCCGTTTTTAATTATGGTGAAAACGGTGGTTTCGAAACCCTGTTTACTAATTAAGTTTGCAAGTTTAATATTTAATAATTATTAGTATATTATATTGTTGTATGAAAACCTGGTTTGGTAATTTGATAGAAAGTTGATCATGGTACAAGGTTGAAATCATAAAGGTGGTAGAAGTGACCATTATGGATTTCTTTTGCAAATAATAATAAGTTGATCGAGTAGGGACTAAAATGATAATTTAGCCATTTATATATATAAGGTGGCCTGATAGGTGTTGGCCTTAATTATGATGATGTTAATCTTAATTAATAATTTATTAAACATATATATTTCGTATCATAGTGGATGGAAAGAGGCAGTTCATTTTCTTTCCTTCATCATCTCCATCACTGTGTTTCTTTTTTATTGAGCTAGGAAAGTTGGTCAGGCTTTGTGCTGTTGCATGGTAAGTTAAATCGAACATGTTGTACATTAATTTTATGTTTTTTTAGATTATTGTGTTTCAATCTAACTAATAATAGTGTTCGTTTCTAAAACTGTTAAAGATTTCATGAGATTATCATTATTGAATGCTTGAAATGGTAGTGTTAAATGATTAGATTAGAAGTGAGGTTATGAAAAAGGATCACTTGGTAATATGGAAATTTGTTAATTCTGGATATCAGGGCTTAAGTATAGACCTTCTGAAATCAGTTTGAGAGTTCTTTAAACTTTGTTATAAAGGGACTCAACTGCATAACTTGTTAGGCTTAAGGGAATTTTGAGTGATAGAATTAAACTAACTTATATATTTTATAAGCTAATGAATGATGTTGGTTGATAAAAATTGAATTAAACTATGTAATAGATTAATATTTGAATCCGCCAAGAGAAGGTCGCAATAAAGGAAAAGGTTTTGAGTAGACACTATAGTGGCGAGTTATAATTACTCTAAGCAAGTTCATACAATGTAAATATTGTTTCATACAATATAAATATTGTTTAACTTTCATTTCTTTTGTTCTTTAATTGTATAATTGAATATTTGGTTTGTTAAACATATAAAGAGGAAATACCAAATTATGATACAAAAGAATGTGAATGAGATTACAAAATGAAAGTGTCCCGATGAACTTAGTAAAAGACTCAAACACATGGTTACATGTTATTTTCTGATGATTTTGAGATCCAATATTTGTTGCAAACTCGAAGAAATATGTGGCACAAATTTAGCCTGAACTGGTAATATGATGTCGTTTCAAAAGTTTAACCTGAACTAATAACCTTTCATATATATGCAGCCTTGGTCAAGCTTTCATTGTGTTGATAAATGTTTAGCTTAGGCGGGTAACTTGATACCTATGTAAGTGATTAGCTTAGACAAGCCTCTGATGTGAAGCATACCTATATTTTGAGTTCTTTTACAATGTTCATTGGGTACTATAAAACATGTGAAATGTGAAATTGGCAAGTTAAGGAATGAAAAGAAATGAAAGAGTTGACTATTATAGTTGGAATCAACACCAATAAAAGGTATGAGAATAAGTTTGATATGAAGTGTCATTGCATCATGTTGTGTAGCCGATATACTATATGTGATGAAGTCAACACTCTTCTTTGCTAGCGAATTGTATTGGCAAATTGGTAAACTGTATTTGTATATTAAATTAACATATAATTATTATGTGAGGTAAGTCAATTATCGAATTTGTATAACCTTACAAAGTATTCTTAATACTTATGCCTAGATTGTTTTTATCTTGTAGATTTTTAATGTTTAGAGTGTGGCAGTCAGATCAATAAGAAGTCCACACTATTCGCCGAGTTTGTAGTAGACTCCTCATTTTATTTAAGTCAATCTAAATAACATGTATATAGTTGTTTGGTCATCTGTAAACAAATGTGTTAAATTAGAAGGTAATTACTTTGGACTTTCATGATGTAATGTGTGTGAATTAACAAATGAATTTAGTTCTATTATGTTCCACGTTTTAAGTTTCACGAGACCTGTCACAGTGTAGGTATCCGCAAAATAGTCTGCCATTTTAAGTATATGCAATAAATTTACCAATTTAGATGTCCATCTTACTTTCCGCAGAAATTGTATCCGTAGAATAATCCACAATTTAGCAATCTGAATTTCAATGCTTACATGAATGATCCGTTGGATTGACCCGCCACATATTGGTAAGTGGCATGGTCCACCATGTATGATTAAAGTATGTGTATGTTTTGTGAGTTTCGTATGGTAACCTCTTATAGCTCAATTTGAGCGACTAGATTGGGTAGGGATGTTAGAATTATACTTTGATTCGAGAATTCAGAAATGCATCTCGATCAATTTTTTTTTTTTTTTGCGAATCGTAATATCTGGCATGTTAAAGTATCATTGATAGTTTTTGCAATAGTCGAGATGCATGAATCCGATCGTGCGTCGAGTTTATGCAAAGTATTCTGTTGTCACCTCAAGAGCTCGATGAACTTCATAAGATCGATTTGCGGGGAAGAACAAATGAAGATTGGCCTAAATTCAATGCCAAATATATTTACATTTGGGAACATACGTACGATTTCACGCCTATGCCATAAACCAATTCTCCTATTAGATTCGATGACGTCTTCAGATTACATGACATGATTTAGACTTCACGGTAAGTCATTTCTACTGCCGGAGGAGGAAATGAGTAGGCAATGTTATCGTAGGAGAAAAGCTAAAATGATACTTGGGGCGACAACAATTATTGTGATTAAAGAACTTATTGATAACTACAATTGTTGTCGCCCCGACTCGAGTTTTAGTTTTTTTCTCCACTGTCACAATCACTTACCCCTTGAAAGTCTTCTTGCCCTTACTTTGTCATAGGTTTTAGACAATGAGGTTAGTGATACTACTTTGATGGAGATGGTGAAAAATAATAAGTTGATTATACTAGAAAGTTCATTTTTTCTCTTATGATTATGATCTCAAACTTATACATGGGGTTTATAAAGTATCCTCTTTTGGTGGCATAAAACTTGAACTCATGATCGCATAACTACCGTCAATTGGGAGCCCTAGTTATACTTCAACTCGTGACCGTATAACCACTGTGAATTGGGAGCCCAAGTTGCAATGCGACATCTTCTAAGATGATGGTTCCATCCCTACATGGTAGATGAAATGTGTGAGTTTTCGAGCATCATCGCACTACCATGAACTCAAACATATTTTAAAACTATCATACTATCTCTCTCAAACGCAAATACAAATGAATTTTTCTCCCCAAATTTTCAACACCCAACACAAAAAAAAATATTTTTTTAGAAACAGAAAATACGTCCTGCAAAGCAAAACGTGTTTTCTGTTTCTCTTTTCAAAATTGATCTATTTTTCTAAATTTGAGAAAAAATGGTCTAAACCCCTAATTATTTTTAAAAACGATATTTTTGTCTAACTTAACCCCAAAGTTGGAGGTTGAAAACTTAAAAACGGAAGCTAAAACAAGTTGAGAGCTTTGGGTATTTAAAAACGATGAAAAAGAGAGATGTTTTTTTGATAGATCAAAGATGAAAGAGATGTTCAAATTCCTTGGTTTCCATTATCTTTGCGTACGGTAGGTCTTAATCAGAACTGTACAGAGAAAGGTGAGGATAGAAAAACTAAGGTTCATGGTGTTCGAATATGGAAGAAAGGGGGGGAAAAAAACTTTTTATGTTTTCAATTTATCAAGAAAGGAAGAAAACTCCATGATTTAAGAAAAAGTAGTTTTACCAAAAAAAGAAGTTCATTTTTTTATAAAAATTTAATTTTGATTTGCTCTAAGACCTTGTCAATAGTCAAACAGAGGAACATGTATCCACCTTTGATTGGTCTGCATGTCATGCCATAATGAACAAAATAAAACTTGAAGTGTTAAATTGAATATTCTAAAGATAGAAATACCACATTAAAACAAAGCTTAAAATGGGTGGGTCATTCATGGTATTATCTCCTGTAATATTAAAAGTGTTGTTTATATGCAGAGCAGTTTAGGATTTAGGTTAAAATCTCAACTAATAAGGGATTTAGTGAAAGAAGAGAACAGAAGATGAGGAAGTGTTATTGTGTAGAGGCAGGTAGGGAGGGTGAAGGTGATGCCATGTTCTTTAACTGCGACCCTTTGAAATTTCTACCAAAACCAATTTAAGTTAATGGTTTATTGATTACCTTATTTATTATAATAAAAGAAAGCATAAATGGAGAGAGAGTCAAGGATGAACTAGTTACGGTCGAACATTACAGCAATTTTAAAATTTTCCCAATACAAACTTGTTCTCCACTAAGTTACGAATCCAACGAGTGGGAAATCAGCCATGTCTTTATCAAATTATTAGGATTGGCAATTATATTTGGATTTTTCTGGCTTTTTTTTAAAAAAATTTAATTAATCGAATATTCAATAACAAAACCCATTAAACTTTACAACTTAATTTAATTATAGGATTTATTATGAAGGAGAAAAAAAATCAATAAAATGTTCTATTGAATTAGGGTAAGCATTCAATCGAATCGAATGGAATTGAATGAAAAAATTTTGAGTTAATCGAGTTGACGAATCATATTTTATCATCCTAATTTGATTTAAAATTTTCTCGAATCGAGTCAAGTAAGATAAAATTCGAATCGAATCAAATATATTTATTCGAGTTAAATTTTAAAAAATAATTTTAGGCCATTGTAACCACTATCACCTATCATAATAAAATTTGTCCACCCTAATCAAATTTTTTATTAACTTTCATCACCTTATAATTTATTTATTAATCTTTTATATACGGGTTAGCTTCTTTGCTTACTTAGTTATTTCAATTATCTTGATTCTTGTCACTATGTATTTTGGAATTAAAAATATATTAAATATAAAATGTGATTTTTAATAAAAGTTATTTTAAAGATAAAATGTGAAATTGATACGAATATAAAATTTTAACATGAATATTTTATAGCATAATTAATAATTCAATTTTAATATGAATATTCGATATGACTAAATAATTCAATAATATAAATAATATAAAATGTGAAATTTAACTTAATAATATAAATAGTATATATAAAAAATTTATTACTATTTATGTTTAGTGATTTTTGGATAATTTTGATTTTTTATTTGAGAATAAAGGGTGAGAAGTAAAAGTTTAAGGGGAAAATAAAAAAAAAATTGGAGGGGGGATGGGTTTGGGGTAGATGGGCGGTAGGATCGGAAGGGAGCAAAAGTTTTAGAGGGAAAGTGGGAGGGAGTAAAAATTTTAGGGAAAAATAAAAAGTTTTGAGGGTTTTTTAGAGTAAAATATTGAGAAAAAGTAAATAGGAGAGTAAAATTTTGGTGGGAAATATATTTTGGGTAGATTGGGGGGTTGGGATGGGAGGGGAGTAAAAGTTTGGGGGGAAAGTGGGAAGGAGTAAAAGTTTTGAGGGAAAAGTAAAAAAGTTTGGGAGTTTGGGGTAAAAATGTAAAATATTATAGTTTGATATTTAAATTATTCGAATTATTAGAGTTATTCGAATTTGAAAATTCAATTCGATTCCTACTTGAAATTCAAAAAAAAAAATTCGAGTTGACTCGAATAACTCGATTCGTTTAACTTGAAATTCGAGTTTTTTTTCGATTTTTTCGAGTCGAATCGAGTTTTGTTCACCCCTATACTGAATTAATGAACTTAGAATATCTCTCCTAGTATTTAAGTATTGAAGTTGAGTTTTAATTAAGTGAAAAATTCACCCATAAGCAGGGGCGAAGCCAGAAAATTTTTTTAGGGGGGCCGGATGAAATTTTAATTTTTTATAGTTTATATTTTTATAATTTGTAAAGGATTAAATTGAATTTTTATAATTTTAGGGGGGGCCAAAGTGAAATTTTATCTTTACTAATTTAAAATTTTTAAAAAATTTCAAGGGCCTAAAATGAAATTTTCTATTTTAGGGGCGCCGGGGCCCATGCCAGCCCCCCTAGCTACGCCCCTGCTCATAAGTTGTTACTTTATCAACTAATACATAAAATCTAAAAAATATATTTAAAATTTAATTAAATTTTTTGCTTCTTGTGGCCAGAACCCTGAAACGTATTAATAAGAATTGTTGAAGAACTCAAATTAACTTCCTCTACATCGTCTAGCCATATAACTCTACTGCATCATTTCGAGTTGAGCAATGCGCATCAAGCATTAACTCCACATCTACAAGGCAAAATGAAAATCAAGTTTTTCTTAATTTCGATTGAACGATTAAAAAAATCGTAACTCTAAAATAAATATGATGACATGACATCTATAGGGCAAATGTAAAGTGCATATTACAGGAAGTACTTTTACCTTATAAACATCATGTCAGCAAAAGCCACACCGTGATAGAAGCACTTTCTCTCACAAGTTTGAAAATCAACCTACTTTCCTAGATATCTCAAAATTCAACCTATTTCCTTCATTATTTTTCAAAATCGGTTTTTTCACTAATTTTGTCAAATCTTAAGGTTGTTAAAATATTTCTTTTAAATGACATTTAGTCGTGGCACAATCTAAGACACAACCAACTAAAATGTCATTACAAAATAATATTTGACAATCATTATAATATTTCTTTATAAAATATTTAGCTTCTAAATTTTTTTAACTAAAATATTATCATTAGGTTAAAGATATCATTACCAATCGTATTGCAATTAAAACATTTTTAGCAAATAAATTAAGTTGTTTCTAAAAAATATTATATTTGAAAATAACAAAAGTTGTTGCAATATATATAATTAAAAATGTTTTTTTTTTAATTTTGCAAAGTCGTTGAGTATACTTTAGACGACGAACATATACATAACAACCAACAATGATTTTTTGTTGTTACAGTAAAATTTTAACAATATTAACATAGCATTTTGTGACGACTATCAACATTAATAATTTCTATTTTTCTTGTAGTGATGATGACCATCAATTAAGGGTTAATGTTTGATACAATATTAATGTAAAATTTTAATTAATGTCAAAATACGGTTTTGGATGAAGAATATATATAGATTTGGTAATAAAGGAGGGCATTGCTCTAGCAATTAAACAATATTTCGAGAGGTCACAAAAGTGGGTGCAATTCTAAAATCATCCCTCGGAAAGGAGGTAGCTTCCTCTGGTGGTATATCAAACAAATGGATCTGACCATTAGGATTAGCAGGCAAACTAGCCATTCCATCAGCTACCATATTCGCACCTCTGTAGATATGGGAAAAGCTAACCTGCCAGTCTCTATTGCAAAACTCCTTGATCCTTGACAAAGCAGCAGCGTTATCATTCCTATTATCTCGACCATTAATCGCCTGAAGACAATCACACCCAACTTCAACACGACGATATCCAGCATTCCATGCGACATCAACACCATCGGCAATCCCCCACAATTCTGCTTGCGCAACAGGCCAATGTCCTATTTCCTCGGTTAAAACATCAATAAAATGAGATTTATGAACTTTTTTTTTACATTAGAGTTAAAATTTTCAGGACAAAAACTTAAGAATGTGATATTGAAATTTTGGAGATTTTTTAGAATTCATCAATTTAAAAACACAGCAATTAGATTTAAAAAATTTCAAATTAAAAAATTTATTAAATAATATTTAAAGTTTAAGCATAGGTATTAAATGAAATAAAATCATGAAAATTTTGAAAAACCCACTTTTAAGGTGAAATTAGAAATAGGGAATTTAACTACTCAAACTTCCTCACAAATTTTAATATTTTTACTTTTCGAGACAAGTAATTTCATGTTTATAATTTTAGAAGAAAATAAATACAAATAAACTTGGAAAACTATTGAAAGCTGTCTTACATTATTTACAGCAAAAACATAAACAACTTTATGAATCAGGACTGGTTCTTTTACATAAAAATATATCCTAAAATCCACAAAACAATCCTTATTATTCAGATGCCATTTTTCACTAAAATGGTACTACAGGAAGGAAAAAATATAGTGGTGTGGTGCGTTATTGTTAGTAGTGAGTTTTCAGTCAAGTCAAGTTAAAAAAGTTTGAGTTAATTGAATTGATAAATTCTATTTTAATAATTATAAATTTAATTTGAATTTTTTTTAATCGAATCGAGTTAAAATTTTTTGAATCAAGTTAAATTGCGTTAACGAATCCTATTATTTATACTTAATATTACGTTTACACGGACCAATTATTTAACTAATAGACAAAGTACAAGATTATTTAACTACATAAACAATATAATAATTTTGCCTTTTAACTTAATAGGTAAATATTTATCAAAACGACATAGTTGTACATCTTAATTTAATAGTTTTGACTTTTAACTTTAGAAAATATAAATATTTGTCAAAACAACAACGTAGTTTTAATTTTTCTTATTTAAAATTTCAGTATAACTAAAATTCGTAATTCATATTGA
This sequence comes from Gossypium arboreum, assembly GCF_025698485.1. Classification (NCBI taxonomy): domain Eukaryota; kingdom Viridiplantae; phylum Streptophyta; class Magnoliopsida; order Malvales; family Malvaceae; genus Gossypium; species Gossypium arboreum. Next base: position 24,794,912 of record NC_069074.1, on the reverse strand, counting down.
ATTAAATTAAAATTTTAATTTTTATTTAAATTCACCAAAATAATTAAATTAACTCAAACTATTTAATTCAAAATGTTAATTTTTTATTATTTTTTCGAATAATATCAAATTTTACTCGGTCAAAGTTCCATAAATAAAACCTAGTGTCTCCTAAAAGCAAAAGCTATATATAATAAACATCAAAGGACAGTAGAGTTGTATAATTTCAACGCCCGTATCCATTTCTTTATATAAAAGAAATCCCAAATCGGTTAAACTTATTGTATCACACTTATATAAAGCATTTAAAGTTTTAAACTAACCCCCAACGCATCCATCTTTCTTTCGAATGACTCTTACAATTTTATACCTAAGAAATATGGCATTTTTGGTTGATGGAGTGGAGTGCGCCCACTCAAATAGCTTGGATTTTTTAATGTTTTAGACCCTAGTTGATGGACCACTAGATGAAGGCAGTTTGATAACGGTTCACGATTTTGGAAGAAATAAAACAATCTGCTTTCTTCTTATGCAATATATCGGCCCCAATTTGAATTAAATTTCAATTTCTGTCAAAGTAAGAGGGACTAATAAAATATTTTAACCTTTTAGAAAGGAATAGGTTTTAAAAAGCAGAGAAGAGAGTACGAGTGTACGTGTACGATATGCGTAAAGATTCTTAATATCACCCCTATCAATTAATGGCGGGCTCAGTGCCCCCAGTGTTGAAGATCTGTTAACGTGTTGTTTGTAGATCATGGGGTAAGCTGGTTTGCAATCTGAGCCGTCCAATTTGTGGGGTCATCACTTGACATCACTGTACCCATTGACGATCATCGTACCTGATCACATGCCAATCCTTGACGGGATGTTGATTGATCAATGTGGTTTTAAACTTTTTTTTGAGTTTCAAAGAAAAAAAAAACTTTGACAAAAATAAAAAACGTAAATACGTTTTTTTTCTCTCAATGAAAATATTATAATTTTAGATTTTTAAAATCATTCCATTCTTAAAACTATTCATAATACGAGGATTATAAGGATAAAATAAAAATAAAAATGAATTACAACTATGTTATTCCAATTTGAATGCAAAAATTTTGACAAAATTATTAGATAATCATATCATAATTTCTCCTGGTTATATTATATTCGTATTCGTATATTTCCGCGTATTTTTGTCTTTCTTTCCACAATTTTCTTTTATTATTATTTTTTTAATACAGAAAAGAATTATTTGATGAGTTTGGGTTCATCTCCGGCAAAACATTCCAATGAGTTGTCTGGTAGATAACGTTTTTAACGGCATTAACTGTTGAGTTAACCAGAAAAATAAACTGAAAGGTAAGAGACAATAGAGACAAAAAAGGCAGAAAAACGGGTGAGCGTGTGCCTAACCTGCGACTTAGTGCCGGCCAAGGCGAGGCGTGCATTGCAAAATACATTTATAATATAATGCCAGAGAGAAAAAAAGGTAAATAAAATAAAAATGGAGAGCCAACAGGCAACCCCAAAATCCTTCACATTACTTCTCTCTCACTGGGTTACATTGCTATTTGTTGATTTACAACCCAAACACCTCAGTGAGGAAAATTTTCATACTTTGTCGTTATCAGCTTTACAAATCTAAAACCCAGATATAAACTAAATAATAATATATTCATGGGTTTTTTCAGGTCAGAGAGGGAAAAAAGAAAAAAAAGAGAGAAAGATCTAATCAGAGAAGCAATCAAAGCAGCTTGCTCATAATCATCTTCTCCAGAAAAAACTATTAACCGGACCTTATCCTGTTCAACAATGGTAGCTTTTCTTGTTCATCTAAGCATGGAAGTTAGAGACTGGAAAACATGTTCTTGGCAAGGAATTGTGAGGCCATTGTCGTGATTGAAACCAAACTCTTCTTCAGCTTGATGAAGCAAGGACTGAAACTCGGGTCGGGTCAAGAAAGAAATGGGAATGATGTGTCTGGTTCTGTTTTCACCAACATACACAACGAAATGACCTTTGGGGACATCCAAAGGGAGGTCTTGTTCGTCGTAGCTTTGTTTCTTTCCCAAGCTGGAGCATCTCTTCAGGATTTGCTTGATCACTGCTGTTTGTGGCAGTTTGTTTGATTTCCTGATTGCCATTTTCTTTTCTTACTAAACTGTAAAGAGAGAAACACTAAAATAATGTGGGCTGGGGGTAAATGGAGAGAAAAGAGCTAAGAGAGAAAGGTTAGAGAAGAAAGGAGAGTAAAGGGGGAGGTATATATGGTGGGAGCTAATGGGTGTGTAAAGAGAGAAACAAAGGCATGTGGGGGTTGTAGGGACGAGAACATAACCATGGGTGTTTTTTCGGGGGGTCTTTGAGAGCTTATAGGACATGCCTGGAGGAAACCCCATTGGGATTACACCCCCCTTGTTGCCCTCCCTATGGACATCATGGTCCCTCTTTCTCTCTCTCGGATTTAAGAAACGCGTTTATTCATGTATTTGTTGATTTAGCAAATAATATTATAATCACAGATAAGTATAATGATAAACAATATTACACTCTCTAGATAATGTAAGACACTTTAATTTTAAAAATAAATATTATTATAAATAATTATGATATATATATGCAAGATAAACATAATTGAAATGGCAAAATAATATCCTGACTTCAACCAAAATACTAGTGTAATTTAGTACTTGTGAGATAGGTAGGCCGGCCCCTTCAATTCCCTATATTTCTATTCTTCCACTTACTTTTCAACGCTTTCCTGGATTCATATCCTTTGCCTTGGGAGAAAAAATGGACATCTGCAGTAAAAAAAAAAAAATGATTTCTTGCTATTTGCTAAGTGGTTTGGGACGCTTATTTTCAAGCTCAAAAGTTTCATTGAGGGGAAGTTAACCCTGTCCAAATAAAACACATTTGCCTTTAGTTTAAGTGAACAGAACATTCATACTAATAGCTTTGAAGATAATGGAACACCCCATGGCCGAACAAGGGGAAGCGATGCCTTGCTGACTATAAATTTTAATGAAAGGAAACATTGTAAACAAATGAACAAACATACGCATGCAGGGGGGACGACATGGGTGAAACTCCCAAGGCCAATTCTTCCCCCCTTTTGGTTACTGATTGGTTTATATTTTGCAGAAGTGTGAATATTAGGTGTACTGATGGCTTATCACACCACTTGGGCGCCCCTCCCCCCTTTTTCTTAATTTTTGAGCTTCTTCTGAGAATCCCATTGACAGATGAAACAGCAGCGATTCACATGCATGTACGTGCTTGCTATAGTTGTATATGTTTTTTTGCAGGCTTTTGATAGCCTTTATCGATTCAAATCATTTCATTCAGAAGCCTTGAATTATATGGTTTTTGTCTCATCTGCAAACATTAACCCTGAATATTTTGACAATGAAAGGAGCTTTCAGGGTTTCACAGCAATTCAATGTTTCTCTGTTTACAGGTTATGTCATTTCATATTGCAATGAAATCCTACAAGTCCTCCTTCCTGTATTCCCTAATGTATGCAGAAATGCAAAACTTTCTTGTTTTAGTTACAATATTACGCCATATCCAGCACCCTTATATGTAAATTGCAACCATAGGATTCCTTCTATTGTTTAAACTTGGCAGATAAATAAATAAATAAATGTTAGGGAGCTAATTTCTTAGGCATTACTTGGGTGGCATATATCCTACCAGTTGCCTGCCAATGCCATACCCTACTGGTATAAAGTATAAACCACCTTACAAGAAAATTGGAGAGAATGAGAGAAATCATAAATAATTGGATTTTTTCTTACAAATTTAATGATTTCAATTATTTAAACTAATATAGTATCAAAACTCTCAAATTTTAGTACAATTCAACTTTTTAGATTTTTATACCATCTTTGGTAAATTTATTAGGGTAAATATTAAATTTATACATAAACTTTGTTTTAATGTGCAATTTGATACATGAATTTTGATTTTGTGTAATTATACATATGGAATTTGAATTGTGGTTCATATGTACATATAGAATTTTGATTTTGACTCAATTATATACATTTAAAGAAGTGAATGCATACATTTATTTTAATATTAGATTAATATAATAGTTTATGTATACGATATATCAACATAAACTGAAAATTAAATCAAATTAATCGTTGAAAAATTAATGGAAAAAACCCATGATTGTTTCAACTATAAGTCCAATAGCACACGTGAGTGATTGGTTTAATTTGATTATGGAAAGCACATATTTTAATTTTCTCTGCTTGAAGAGCTCTTTTGTGTGCATGGAGTTTTTGGCAGGATGGACATATATAGTCAAAATTAGAAATAAATTAGGACAATAAATGAAAGTAGGACCACTTGTCTCACTTATAAATGTAGGGTACCCCATGTTCTAAGGTGCAGAAAGAGAGCCAGGGTCGGTCTTCATTAACTTCGATCAAATTAATCCCTGTTCTTCTTAATGCTTTGTTACGGCTACGTACGTTTTGGCCAATCGCTTTGTACCCTTTCTATGAACTCCCTAATCACATTTATTGTATGTATATTAATTACTTCGTTGATGTAGACTTATTTAAGGTGGGTTATTTATTCAAGTTGAAATTTTCGAGACATCAAAATTATTTGGTTTGGAAATTAATTTTTATTATATGGAATAAACTCGATTTTTAAATTTAAAGCTTAAACTTAAATCGTTAGATTGATTTTTAAGTTTATAATATGTTTTTTTATGTTATGTAATTTATATCTTTTATAATTTAATTATATTATATTATATTATAATAATATAAATATAAAAATAATATTTTAAATTGTTTATATTTAGAAATTTAATAAGAGAAATATATATAATGATAATAAAATATATATATTTAAAAATAATATGGATGTATTTTAATGTTGTAAAATTAGATGAATGGTTCAATCAATTAAATCAGAAGTTTTGGTTCAACAATAATTAAATAAATATATAAAGAAATCGTAAACCAATTGAGCAAATTGAATTGCGGTTTTTTTTTTGTCTTGGTTTTTAATTTTTTACCAATAAATAGACTCATATTTTAAATAAGGATGAACTTAAACAAATATTAAAATATTGATACTATTTATAAATTTAGACCGAACTTGACCCAACTCAATTCATAATCACCTCTCTGATCTATGAGTTGTCTACGTAATTAATGCTACATGCACCTTTCGTTTGCAATCGTATTATAGAGGTGACCCCATTATTGCAGTGGTGATCGAAATTAAGTTAAGGCCTAAGCCACCACAAAATCAGATTTGAGTGAGCCAAGATTGTAGAGTATGACACGAATTCGACATTGCAAGTATGAAATTTATTTAGGGCGTAACCAGCTCGACAGATCAGGAATTTTGGATCAGACAATTAATGGAGACTACACATATATAATAACAAAGTAAAATGAAAGCATCAATTTTTTTTTTTAAAATTTCGAAAGCACAATCGTAAAGTTAAATGAAAAGGACAATGCCCCCATTTTACAGCTTAAGACCGTGAATCCGGACAGCCAAAGGACTTACGGACGTACCTCAAAAAAAAAAAAAAAAAAAACTGGGATCCAAGGGGGTGCGGCATGTACCATGTAAGATGAAGGAAACAATAAATGAGATGTTTGAGATGATGGTCTACTATACAACTGTATTGTGTATCTGTTGTCGTTTCGAATGTGATCTTAGGGAACAACAGTTCATCGGGAGGGGTCCAAGCCAGCTTGGTGAATGACTGTGTGTATGGGTCAGGGGGGAGAGGCGACGTTGAGAATGAGAGACCCAGAAGTCAGATATTTCGATAGCTGAAAATTATGACTATGACCTTATAGCAACTTGGCCTATTTATGAAACTTCTGGGAAAGTCAAGCTTATCTACCGTCGGTTAGATGGCAATGGGGCACGTTGTTGACATTGGCTGCGTTCTGTGTACAGTTGCTGGAGTTCGATGAAGCTACTGGGTTGCTTTATCCAGTAGCTTCATCGGGCCTTGGCATCTTTAGCTTAACAAGCAACATCCTTATAGGCTCAAAATTAGTTACGATTGGTGAGCCCAAGATGAGTGGGAGTCCATCAGCAAATTGATGATGGTATGTTTATACAGTAATTGCAACAATGCCAGAAGCTTCATAGCAGCTTTTAAAACAAAGGGAAAAAAATCAACTTTACTACACAAAATAACTGGTTAAATGCAGTCCACAGGGACCAAAAAACAAAATATCTAACATTTTAATGTTATTTAAAAGGTTTTGTTTTTATCACCAAAATTTTTATTATGATTTTTCATTATTATTTGAGATGTTTAGTTATTATTATTTGATATTTGATAATTTTATTACTATCTAATTTTACTAAAATTTACATAATTATAAATGTTATTTATCATTGTATTATCTATTTTATTAATATTATTTAATAACTTTTAGGATATTATTTTATTCTCTCAATTATTTTCAAAATTAATAGACTTTTATAAATTAAGTAAACTCTTATTTAATTAGCAAATGTATTTTTTTAAATATATATAAATATATTATTTAGTAAATTTAAAAATAAACTCATAAAATCACGTCGACTTACGTGACTTGGGAACTAGTCTATATAAAAATAAGGGTTTGAAGAAATTTTTGAATTGATAAGAATAAATTTTATTGTTCATCATATTATCAAATTAACTTAAAAATAATTATAATTTAATTTAGAATTATTAGTTGAAAAGTTGTGCAAATTTTAAAATAGTTATTACTAGGATAAAATTTTGAGTATAAAATATAGAAAAATTATAATAATTATAATTATAATTTAATTTAAAATTATTAGTTAAAAGTTTTGACATAAAAAGTTGTGTTAATATTTTTTTAATGTGTTAGTTTTATTGATATAAAATAAAGTTATTACTTTATTAATATTAGAGCTCTAAACATCTTAATTATTATTTAATTAATATTAGAGCTACATACCAATTTAAATCTACGTTCAACTTTATTAAGAGAATTTAGGTTATAATAATAATAATAATAATAATAATAATAATAATAACATAAACAAACCACACAGCTAAAAAGAATTCAAACCAAGCAGAAAAATAATGGGACTAAACAAATAAAATAACAACCCAACATTTAGCTGGCATCACTGGGCAGAGCATTCTAGAATTCTATCAGCAGCACAATGGAATCCAAAACGGCAACCTTTGTTGAGGTAACAACCACATCGTTCACCTCCCCCGATCCAACTTGAGGCCCCTCAAGAATCATCAAAAACTCAAAAAATTCAACAACCATCACCATCTCAAAAGGAACCCATTGATCTCCGTACCCCACCCCCCATAGTTGCAGCCCTCAATATCCTTCTGAACTCGATTTTCATGACAGGTAAGTTTTATATATTTATAATTAATCTTTCTTGAAACTAACTATTATCATGATGTAGGCAAGTGTACCTATCGAACAGTTGTATAGTTTTAGCAAGACCGGATTTTCAAACCCAAAAGAACTAAAAGTACTAGTAATGACTGTCTTTTTATTATCTAGCCTAAGAATAAAGGGGTTTTGTTTTAACTAACTAATTATCTAAACTAAGAATTCACAGAAAATAGAATTGGGGAATTATTTTTGGAAAAACGATTGAATTAAGACAATACCTAAGGAAGAATCCACCTAGACTTCACTTGTTATTCTGACTCCGAATCAGACGATTTATTCATTTAACTTGTTCCGTAGAGATCCCTAAGTTATGTTACTATCCCTATTCAAGACTAATAACATCTAATCCCTAGATTGAATAATTGAGACTTTTCTCTAATTAACACCCTAAGATTGCATTAACTCGATCTATGGATCCTCTTATTAGGTTTCACCCTAATCCTGCAAAATCTTGTCACCCTATCTCTAGGCTCGAAATCAACTCCGCTTAATTATGACAAATATACTCTTATACAGGGTCTATTCCTCATCTGAATAAGAGCTTATCTTGAATCAGTATCCTGGGATATCAAAACAAGAATTAAGAACACATAATTAAGAACAAGCTAAATATTTATCATACAATTCAGAAAATAATAACAAGATTCGTCTTAGGTTTCATTCCCCTTAAGTATTTAGGGAATTTAGTTCATAACTAAAAAGGAAAACATATTAGAAGAATAATGAATACAAAACATAAAGAAAACCCAAAACTCCTGAAGGGAAATTGAGGGGAGATCTTCAGTCTTGATGGTGAATCCGGCTTCTGAGATGGATCAATCGGCTTCCCTTGAGCAGTTCCCTGCCTCCTTTTCTCTTTGTCCCCCTTTCCTCTTCCTTTAGGGTGTATTTATAGGCTTTAGAATGCCTAAAAGCCCTCAAAATTAGCCTTTTTTGAATTGGACTCAACTTGGGCTCGGCAGGGACACGCCCGTCGTGCTTCGATTCTGCCAAATTGACACGGCCGTGTGGTCTTCCCGTGTGAGGAAGTCCAGGCCGTATTGATTTCGTACATTGGCCAATTTTCTCCATTTTTGGCCCATTTCTCATTCCTTTCGCTCTCCTATGCTCACCTAAGTATAAAACATGAAATTAAGGCATTAGGAGCATCGAATTCACCAATTCTAAAGAAAAATCATCCATAAAATGTGATAAGCATGGGCTAAAAATATGTATAAATTACGGTTTATCACCTTCCCCCTTTCAAATCCCGTTAAAGTTCTTTACGATGCCATCAAAGAACATCTCTACCATTTCATCCTCCTTCCCCCAACTGTTTTGTGCGCCGGTTGTTGTCCACCATATCCCTTGCAAAGTCCAGCATACAGCCTTCCAAATAAGTACTCCTACGTCTCATCAACCCCTCTCTTGCTAGTATATATGCAACTCTATTCGTATTCCTGGGAACATGTCTAAACGAGCATCTTGAGAACCCTTCTACTTTTTTCTTTGCATTGTATATATAAGTCCCTATAACCGACCCATCTTCTTTCAAAGACCTTATCTTTTTTATCACTGACAAGGTGTCCCCTTCCATCAGCACCTCATGAATCCTTAAATCTATCCCCAAACTCACTACCTGGAGACATGCAAGAGCTTTCACTGCAAGACTTGTAGGTATGTGACAGTTTACTATTATTTTTTAGCCCACCACTTAACCCCCCCAAATTTCTAATAATTATCTCTGTGCAGAATTTCTTATTGTTACCTTGAAACGCTGCATCAAATTTTATTTTGAGGAAAGGATCCTCTAGAGGCCTTCAATGTTCATTCTCAACCCTTCGAATAAGTAATTTCCTCTGAACCACATCAACTTCTCTAATGTAGGACTCGGACCTTTTAATTATGTCTTAAGATAATAAAATCATCCTGTCATGAATTAATATGTGTAACACTCTTAACCCACATCCGTTGCCGGATTAGAGATACGAGGCATTATCGATCAAAAACACAATTTCAAAACATTCATTAATATATATATATAATTAATCAAGTCCAACTCATTTACAAATAAGATATAATCAATTCGCATTTCAGAACAAACAACGGATTACACTTTGCATATACAGGTCACAATAAATCTCAACTTATTATTAACAGTATATAATGCATTTAATCGTACAGCATTATCTATTACCAACATGGTTTAACATGCTTCCATTAACACCTATGTTATTATACATACAGCCACCAAAATCATACACACATTCTTATAATTTAATAAATCATAGTGCACATATTAAATCACCACATATACGGCTTAAGTAATAATCAATTTGAAATTTGCATGCTTTACACCTCACTACAAATTGAAACAACCGTGCGATATATTGTTCATGCATTCCTATATAAATCATTTAGAATATTAATTATTAAAGTCTGTACACAACTTCTTCAGTCATTAAGTTACACGCAATTGGCCTTAATAAATTTTAACCATTTCATGCACATACCAATAAGAAGTACACTTATTATATATGCAAATTAGTGTGCCTAAAATTTCATATTCAATAACAAAGTAAAAGACAACATTCGGACATCTCAAATTATTGTTCCCTTAATGTCATACATGTTTTAACTTTAATAGCAAATTCTTATTAACCATGTTTAAGTGTACAACCTGTTAGATAATTTAATAAGTAATCACATATGTATATTTAGTACATTATACCATGGCCGAACATGCTAATAATGCACATGTATGTAATACTTAACTTATCCTAAAATAACGATCACACTTAACATTGAATGCATGCTAAACAATCGACCAAATATTCATGAAACACATGCAATATTTACCACTTAACAACCGAATCAATCAAGCTAATATACATTTATCCATCACATTTAATTGTTTCATATTTCATATTTCTATTACGAATTATCAATTTCAATAAATACATATAATGTTTTTATTCTTTCATGGCCGAATTTATTACCTAACACCACATGCACATCCAAAGCTTCCATTAGCAATTTACCAACAATCAATCTCATTTAACATTTTAACCAAGAACACATAAGACCAAATTTAGTCATGTTAAGCAAATCATTTTCAAAGCATTTAGTACCTGTCACGAATATTATACCTTCACAGCACATAACTATAAAACCAAGATAAACATAACTCATACTTATCATGACCGAATTCAAATATAAAAGTTTAGCCATTTTCGCATGGCTTTTATACATAACCAACATTCAGCATTTCAAAAGTATATTCTAGCCTATACATGCCATGATTTAAGTTTAGCTAATAAGGTACCAAAATAATAGATAGTGTGATGAACTTGGCTGACAGTCCCCGAGCTTGTAGCTTGACTTCAAAATCTATAAAACAGAGTAAGCTACTACAGCTTAGTAAGTCATAAGCAAATAAACAACTTAGTAATATATTCAAATTGATTAAGCTTGCCGAATTATATTATCATTACCAATGCTTAATCTTAAATCTACAAATGAGATAAAATAATACATTTCATGCACCATTATTACCTTTGCCAAATGTTCACCTAAACTATTTAATCAAAAGTTATTCAACTTTCAAGCCAAAATGTCAATACATAATCAAACATCCATTTATACATTTGAATAGACTCAAGAATCATAATATGACATTTTACACATGTATTTTCTATGTAGCCGAATACACAATCACACATATGTGTATACACATAGTTAAAAATCTCTTTGTAATGACCTGAAATTCACAGGCACCGGAAAAGTGAGTATAGGACCTCCGTCTTAGTGAAATAAGTTCAAAAATAATTATTAAAAAAAATATTTATGAGCCTAGTGGTGTGTCTAATTAGGATTTAATTAGGTGAAATTAGCTTAATTTAGAATAATTAGCAAAAAGAACTAAATTGAAAAAGGGGTAAAAGTTTAATTCCAAAGTAATAGAAAATAAAAAGGATCAAAATGGCAATTAAGCCATTTACATAAATTGAGACGGCATATTGAAATAAAATCAAAGATTTTATTTAGGTTTTATATATTAAATTATATATATATATTATAATGATTATTATTATAGTTTTATATTAAATTATTATGATTATTTAATTAATAATATATTATAAATAAATTAAATAGAAGACAATTGTATGGTAATAAAATATACATGTGTAAGAATTGTATTGGTACATTTGTAATTTAAATATTAAATTACTTATAATTTAAGTAAAAGATATTTGTTAATTAAATAATTAAATTATTAAATTATGAGATTTTTGTTTAAGAAACAAATTAAATAATGACAATTGTAATAAAATTATTGGTACAAATGTAAAATTAAATATGTATCCGATTGTAATATTAGTATTTGTTATTAAAATAGATATTTATTAAATTAATTCAATATAAAATATAACATAAAAGAATTAAAGAAACATAACAAAAGAAACAGAGAAGAAACGAAACAGGGAGAAAGAAGGAGAAAAGAAAGGAAAGAAAGGAAATAGGGAAATAGGGATTTTAAAGCTTGGAAGTTTAATAGGTAAGTCAATTTAGCCCTTTTACTTAATTTTGATGTTTTAAAAGCTTTATAACAAAGTTTTGATGAAATTAAGTTGATATTTTGAAAGTTATTAGATTTCTAAATATTGTTCATGTTGAATAAAAAGATGAATTAGGGGTTAAATTGATAGGAATTCAAGTTAGAAATGAAATAAGGATTGAATTGCAAAGGTAGCTATAAGTTTTGTGTTTTAGGGACTAAATTGAGGAAAATTCGGAATTAAGAAAATATGTTGAAAATTTAATAGTTAAATTTGAGTTTAAATGAAATTTGAATAGGAATAAGGTGTGAATTGGTGTTATAAATTTGGTTATTAACATTTTACATCAAAACAGTTTTGGGAAGTAGCAATGGTCTGACTTTGAAAATTCACTAAAAATTTTATAAATTGAACTAGAGGATGAACAAAATATGGAATTAAAGATTATTGAGTCTAGTTTCTTATAGTAGAAACAGTGTAAGCAATTAATTGATGAATCAAGAGATATTTGAAGTTTTGTAATAGAAGTGTCTAGCCCTTTGGGACAAACAGTGTTAGTAGATAGAGTATGTCGGAGGTGCCCGTTAATAATACATGATAAAATGTTTCTTGTGGACTTGTTGATCATGCCTTTTGGTGATTTTGATATCATTTGGGTATGAACTGGCTATATGAACATGGGGTAGTTTTGGATTGCTATAAAAAGAGGTTTAGTATTCAGACAGAAAATGGGAATAGAATTGAAGTGAATGGCATCCGTACCAGTGGTTCGACACGCATTATTTCAGCGATGAAGGCTAATAAATTACTGCAGCAGGGTTGTTGTAACACCCCATACCCGATACCGTTGCCGGAGTCGAACACGAGGTGTTAACGGACTTAATTCATTAATTAAACAGCTCATACAATTCATTTTAAAATTTCCAGACAACCTGGCTAACTGCATCACAGTCGCTTTAAAAATCATATCTCGAGTTACGAAACTCGAAATCCAATTCCGTAAATTTTTCCTAAAACTAGACTCATATATATATCTACTAATTTTTTTCTAGAATTTTTGGTTGGGCCAATTAGTACAGTTTATTAGTTAAAGTCTCCCCTGTTTCAGGGTTCAACTACTCTGACCTATGTGTATTACGAATCAGATATCTCCCTGTACAGAGCTTCAATGACTATGCTGTTTGTCTCTAATAAAACTAGACTCAATAAGGAATCTGTACATATAAAGCGTGACTTCTAATTATCTTTGTAAAATTTATGGTGAATTTCCAAAGTCAGAACAGGGGATCCAGAAATCGCTCTGGCCCTGTTTCACAAAAATTTAAACATCTCATAAAATATAGCTCATATACCTGTTTCGCTTATTCCATATGAAAATATACTCATCAAGCTTCGATTCCATAACTTATTCATTATTTAATTCCATTTCTAATATTTTTAGTGATTTTTAAACTCACATCACTGCTGCTGTCTGAATCTATTTTATGGTAAATTTTACCTATTTCATGGTTTCCATGGATTAGCTAGCAATTTGACATACATAATACCAAATATGATCATGATTAGCCATTCCAATGGCTAATCATTACCAAGCATTCTATTTCCATACCACTCAATAACCATATCATAAGACCATATATACAAAATGATTATAATGCTATACATGCCATACTCAAAATATACAAGCCATTATGCCAAGATGGTATACGGATAGTGTGGCGTGCCTCCGACCGTTTCCGATTTTCGAGCTGGCTTGTCAACACTACAAGGAATGAAAAGGAGGAGTAAGCATAAATGCTTAGTAAGCTCACATGCAAATAGCAAGTAACATAACCATATAAGCAAACATAAAACATCATTTGCATAATCATCACCAAGACATTCATATCACCTTTTCATTTATCATCTTACCATATTGTTGTTATATCGAGTTTTCAACCCGAGGGTTAAGTACATACCTGTTCAAATTATCCATTTCACAACACTTACCAATCGTCCCTTTCATCTTGAGTATTCCTCCATTTGAGTAGAACTTTACCGTTGAACACATCGGAATATAATTGGATACATGGAAAGTTTGCACATAAGTGCCACATATGTAGCCAAGCTACCATGTAACCCGCCCATAAGTGAACTCGGACTCAACTCAACGAGCTCGGGCGTTCGCATCCATAAGTGAACTCGGACTCAACTCAACGAGTTCGGATGCCTAGTTACATCTCACGAACTCGGACTCAACTCAACGAGTTGGACGCTCGCATCCATAAGTGAACTCGGACTCAACTCAACGAGTTCGGATGCTCAACCATCCTAGTTACATGTCACTTGTATCCTAATCTATTCCTAAGGTTCAAACGGGCTTTTTCCTCGAACACTTATTCTTGCCGTCTTCCGTAGAATGCCGAAATCAATACTCGGTAACAATTATATTTAACAAGTAGTTCACATAATTTACATATTATTTGAAATTAACCACAAAGCATACATTTCATAATAAAATTCAGCATAACATATAATTAACATCAATAACTTAAAATAACCATTATGCTACATTATTTACACATGAACTTACCTCGTATGCGAAAATGGCTATTTTACCATTTCGTCCACCACTTGGTATTTTCCCATTTTAGCCCGAATTTCAGTTTTCCTTGCTCTATCATTTAAAATATAGTCTAATTAGGACTCACTTTATTCAAATTGACCCAAAATCATATTTTGGAAAAATTACAATTTGCCCTAAACTTTTGCATATTTACACTTTTGCCCCAAAGCTCGTAAATTAAAATTCAGCCTATTTTCTTATGTTTTATGACATGCTGATCATTTTTCCCTTCTATGGCAACATCAAATTCTCACTCTAACATGTACTTATGACTATTAGGTATTTTTACCGATTAAGCCCTTTTGCTCGTTTTCACTTAAAACCGAGTAGCACAAGTTGTCTAACATAATTTAAAACTTCATATTCTATCATAAAACACCAAAATACACAAATTTCACCTATGGGTATTTTTCCAAATATAAACCCTAGGTTAAATTATTGCTAGCATAAGCTAAATCGAGCTAGGGACTCCAAAAACGTAAAATCATTAAAAGCGAGGCTAGAACGAACTTACAATCGAGCTTGGAAGCTTGAAAACCCTAGCCATGGTTTCTCCTTGCTATATTCGGCCATGGGGTTGAAGATGAGCAAAATTGGCTTTTAATTTTGTATTTTAATTCATTTTACCCTAAATGACCAAAATGCCCTTACTACTAAACTTTCCAAAATTCCATCCATGTCCAATTTTGTCCATAGACTTAGAAATTGGTAAAATTACTCTTTAAGGACCTCTAATTAATAATCTAATTCAATTTTATGCAAAATACTTCTAGAACACAAGTTTTGCAATTTATTCAATTTAGTCCCAAATTTCAAATTAAGCACTTTATGCATAAAATTTCTTCACGAAATTTTCACACAATCATGCAATCATATCATAGACCTTAAAATAATCATAAAATAATTATTTCTATATCGGATTTTGTGGTCACGAAACCACTATTCCGACTAGGCCCAAAATCAGGATATTACAGTTGTCCAGCATACTTGGCATACGTTATTAATTCTGATTCAGTTGGGAGTCAGTGCAGTCGGATTAGGACTGTATGTGAGTTTCCAGATGTATTCCCAGAAGAATTACCGGGCTTACCACCTGACAGAGAGGTTGAATTTGCTATTGAGGTGTATCCAGGTACAACACCAATTTCTATACCTCCGTATCGAATATCGCCCACTGAGTTGAAAGAGTTGAAGGTGCAGTTACAAGATTTATTAGATCGTGGATTTATTAGACCAAGCATTTCACCCTGGAGAGCTCCAGTATTGTTTGTTAAAAAGAAAGATGGCTCTATGCGACTTTGTATTGATTACCGACAATTGAACAAGGTAACAATTAAAAATAAGTACCCGCTGCCTCGCATTGATGATTTATTTGATCAGTTGAGAGGAGCTTCTGTGTTTTCGAAGATTGACTTAAGGTCGGGTTACTATCAGTTGAAGGTAAAAGAAAGTGATGTACCGAAAACAGCTTTTCGTAGGAGGTATGGCCATTATGAGTTTTTGGTAATGCCATTTGGGTTAACAAATGCCCCAGCTGCTTTTATGGATCTCATGAATCGTATCTTTCAGCCGTATTTAGATCAGTTTGTGGTGGTTTTCATTGATGATATATTGGTATATTCGAAGACAGAGGCAGAACATGATCAGCATCTTCGAATAGTTCTACAAATTTTACGAGAGAAATATTTATATGGAAAGCTCAGAAAATACGAGTTCTGGTTATCAGTAGTGGTATTTCTGGGACATGTAATATCTGCAGATGGAATTCGAGTTGATCCGAAAAAGATCGAAGCAATTGTTCAGTGGAAGGCGCCAAATAATGTATTGGAGGTACGCAGTTTTCTTGGTTTAGCTGGGTATTACAGAAGCTTTGTAAATGGATTTTCAAAGATAGCTTTGCCGATGACCAAGTTGCTGCAGAAGAATATTCCTTTTATTTGGGATGATCAGTGTCAGAAAAGTTTTAAAACATTGAAGCGAATGTTAACCGAGGCACCAATTTTGACATTGCCAGAATCGGGAAAGATTTTGTAGTGTATAGTGATGCTTCTTTGAGTGGTTTGGGTTGTGTATTGATGCAGGATGGGAAGGTAATAGCCTATGCATCTCGTCATTTGAAACCACATGAAAGGAATTATCCCACTCATGATCTTGAATTAGCAGCTGTGATTTTTGCATTGAAGATTTGGAGACATTATCTTTATGGTGAAAAATGCTACATCTATACTGATCATAAGAGTTTGAAGTATCTTCTTTTCGAAAGAATTGAATTTGAGACAAAGGCGTTGGATCGAGCTTACGAAAGATTATGATTGTGTTATAGACTATCATCTGGGAAAAGCTAATGTTGTAGCTGATGCATTAAGCAGAAAAGCTGTAATTGAATTAAGAGCAATGTTTGCACGACTTAGTATCACTGATGATGGGAGTCTTTTGGCCGAATTAAGAGTAAAACCGGCAATGTTTGATCAGATTAGATCAGCTCAGTTGGAAGATGACAAATTATTGAAGAAAAGAGAGATGGTACAGAATGGCACAGCAGAAAATTTTAGTATTGATGATTGTGGATGCTTGAGGTTTTGAAATCGGATTTGTATTCCAAATACTTCTGAGCTTAAAGAGTTGATTCTGCGGGAAGCTCATGATAGTTCATTTGCTATGCACCTCGGAGGCACGAAAATGTATCGAGATTTAAGAAAATTATACTGGTGGCCAGGGATGAAAAGAGACATAGTAGAATTTGTAAGTAAATGTTTGACTTGCCAACGGGTAAAGGCAGAACATCAGGTTCCTACTGGATTGCTTCAGCCTATTAATATTCCTGAATGGAAATGGGATAGCATCACGATGGATTTTATTACGGGATTACCATTGTCAGCAAGCAAAAAGAATGCTATTTGGGTGATAGTTGATAGACTTACCAAGTCAGCACATTTTATAGCAGTCAGGACTGATTGGTCGTTGCAGAAGTTTGCAGACGTGTATATTCGAGAAATTGTTAGACTACATGGCATTCCGATATCAATAATTTCAGATCGAGATCCTCGGTTCACATCGAGATTTTGGAGACAGTTACATGAGTCGTTGGGTACTAGACTTAGTTTCAATATAGCTTTTCATCCCCAAACTGACGGACAGTCCGAACGGGTAATTCAGGTACTAGAAGATATGCTTCAAGCTTGTATTATCGATTTTGAAGCAGGTTGGGAGCGATATTTGCCACTAGCTGAGTTTGTCTATAATAATAGTTTCCAATCTAGTATTCAGATGGCTCCGTATGAAGCATTATATGGTCGAAAATGTAGATCACCAGTATGTTGGACGGAGTTGAATGAAAGGAAAGTAATTGGGCCGGAATTGATTCAAGAAACGGAGGAAACAGTTAAGAAGATCAAAGACAGATTGAAGGCCACTTTCGACAGACAAAAGTCTTATGCCGATTTGAAACGTCGAGACATTGAATATTCAGTTGGAGACAAAGTATTTCTAAAGGTTTCTCCTTGGAAAAAAGTTTTGAGATTTGGTCGGAAAGGTAAATTGACCCCACGTTTTACTGGGCCGTATGAAATAGTGGAAAGAATTGGACCAGTTGCATATCGATTGTCTTTACCTTCTGAATTACAAAGGATTCATGATGTTTTTCATGTTTCGATGCTACGAAAATATAGATCAGATCCTTCTCATATAATTTCTACAGAAGATATTGAAGTTCGACCTGATCTATCATACGAAGAAGAGCCAGTTCAAATTTTAGCACGGGAAGTGAAAGAATTAAGAAATAAAAAGGTTCCTTTAGTGAAAGTCCTATGGAGAAATCATAATGTTGAAGAAGCGACTTGGGAACCAGAGGAAACTATGAGAGTACAATATCCTCATCTCTTCTCAGGTAAATTTCGAGGACGAAATTTATTAAGGGGGGGAGAAATGTAATGACCTGAAATTCACGGGCACCGGAAAAATGAGTATAGGGCCTCCGTTTTAGTGAAATAAGTTCAAAAATAATTATTAAAAAAATATTTATGAGCCTAGTGGTGTGTCTAATTAGGATTTAATTAGTTGAAATTAGCTTAATTTAGAATAATTAGCAAAAAGAACTAAATTGAAAAAGGGGTAAAAGTTTAATTCCAAAGTAATAGAAAATAAAAAGGATCAAAATGGCAATTAAGCCATTTACATAAATTGAGACAGCATATTGAAATAAAATCAAAGATTTTATTTAGGTTTTATATATTAAATTATATATATATATATATTATAATGATTATTATTATAGTTTTATATTAAATTATTATGATTATTTAATTAATAATATATTATAAATAAATTAAATAGAAGACAATTGTATGGTAATAAAATATACATGTGTAAGAATTGTATTGGTACATTTGTAATTTAAATACTAAATTACTTATAATTTAAGTAAAAGATATTTGTTAATTAAATAATTAAATTATGAGATTTTTGTTTAAGAAACAAATTAAATAATGACAATTGTAATAAAATTATTGGTACAAATGTAAAATTAAATATGTATCCGATTGTAATATTAGTATTTGTTATTAAAATAGATATTTATTAAATTAATTAAATATAAAATATAACATAAAAGAATTAAAGAAACATAACAAAAGAAACAGAGAAGAAACGAAACAGGGGAGAAAGAAGGAGAAAAAGAAAGGAAAGAAAGGAAATAGGGGAAATAGGGATTTTAAAGCTTGGAAGTTTAATAGGTAAGTCAATTTAGCCCTTTTTACTTAATTTTGATGTTTTAAAAGCTTTATAACAAAGTTTTGATGAAATTAAGTTGATATTTTGAAAGTTATTAGATTTCTAAATATTGTTCATGTTGAATAAAAAGATGAATTAGGGGTTAAATTGATAGGAATTCAAGTTAGAAATGAAATAAGGATTGAATTGCAAAGGTAGCTATAAGTTTTGTGTTTTAGGGACTAAATTGAGGAAAATTCGGAATTAAGAAAATATGTTGAAAATTTAATAGTTAAATTTGAGTTTAAATGAAATTTGAATAGGAATAAGGTATGAATTGGTGTTATAAATTTGGTTATTAACATTTTACATCAAAACAGTTTTGGGAAGTAGCAATGGTCTGACTTTGAAAATTCACTAAAAATTTTATAAATTGAACTAGAGGATGAACAAAATATGGAATTAAAGATTATTGGGTCTAGTTTCTTATAGTAGAAACAGTGTAAGCAATTAATTGATGAATCAAGAGATATTTGAAGTTTTGTAATACTGGTTTGGGGTGATTTCGAGATGCCCTGTTTTAACTTTGGAAAATCATTAAAAATTGTACAAAAATTATTATGGAGTGTAATTTATATATGTGAACTCCTTAATGAATTTAGTTTCAAAATAAATAAACAAGAACCTTATTCGAGTTCTGTACAATGAGATAATTTATTTTTAGTAGAGAGAGGTCAGAACTGTCAAATGAAGTAACAGGGGAGTATTTAATGAATAAAATATACTAAATGGCTAGACCAAAAATTCTGGAAATTTTATGGTTAGAAGATATATGAGTCTAGTTTTAATAAAAATTTACGGATATTAATTTGGAGTTTCGTAGCTGAAGATATAAATAATTTAGTAACAATGACTCAAGTAGACAGCTTAATGGTGAAATTATATATATACATTAAAAATGGTTAAATTTGCATGTTTAGGCTCATGAATTAAATTGAATCATGTTGTATTGATGATTATAAATTATTATTTTCATAGCCAACAAAGAACCTGAAGCATCAGCATCGAAAGGAAAGGAGAAAGTCATCGAGGACTAAAACGGGAGAATTACGGTGTGTATTACTATAATTCGAATTTTAATTATTATTGATTGCTGAAATTTTAATTGTTATGTATGGTAAATAAGACTTGAGGTAAGTATGTGAAATTGAAATTAGAAAAAGTAAAATAATACCCTATTAACTTGTCGGACTAGATTCGATACAAATGGCATGCCATTGGATTTGTGATGTGATGAAGAGATTGTAGTTCGGCCGAGAAGATGTTTCTATTATTATATACTTCGGTTTATCCGAATAGGCATTTAATGCCTTATTGGTGTGTTTGGGAGGATATATTATACCGGTGTGTTATGGAAGATTTACAATATTCCGGTGTGTTTGGGTTGGATATTCGGTGTGTTTGGGTGGAAATCCGCGTATCATCATAGTCAGAGCTTTGTTAATAGGGTAAATAATTGAAATGAAATTTTGAAAATGAGATTATTTGTTAATAGGGTAAATAATTGATGTTTGTAATTTATTAATGTTAAATAGTCTTGGATTATAGTAATACCACTGAGTATATCCATACTTTGTCACGGTTGTTTCGTATGCTGTGAGTTAGTAGAAGTCAAGTGTCCCTACTCAACATCCGAACAATCCAGACTCAACACAAACTTGGTGATGTATATTTTTCTTTTGGGTAAAAGTGGCATGTACATAGGTGTTATTTAGTCACTTGAATATGTATATTACTTTGGGTAGTGAAGGATGAATTATAAAATTTAGATGGTTAAATGAAATGGTAAGGAAAGTACATGATATTTTGATACATGAACATCAAGTTGTTAAATGAATGAAGTTTTTAATCAATTTTGAATGATGCTATAATAGTTATTAAATTAAAATTTTGTTAATAATATAAATATTAGTATATGAATGTGAAATATTGGTGTTGGTTGTTTTGGTTTGAATTTGCAGGAGGTTTAGGTAAAAATAAGCAGAAATGCTGCTGAAATTTTTATAAAAAAATTTGGAATACTCGAACAAGTCCCGTTCTACTTTTAATATGTGTTTGAACTTCGAGAGTTCAAGATAGGGACTTAATTATTATATTATACTATGAAAGTTATATTAATTGTAAATTATTCGTAAGTTGTCTGATATGTCCGGTAATGCCTCGTAACCTCGTTCCGGTAACGGTTTGGGGTTAGGGGGTTTTACAATAAAACTTAAGTTACTCATCTTCAAAGCCGAAATCACATATCATATTCGTACATATTCATTATTAAGTTCATACACAATTTGTAACATACATAAATTAGCTTACTTACCTTATTTCCATAGATAATAGATTATTACATACCTGATCTTTCAGCTCATATTTCGTATTTATTCACAATTTATCCATGCCTGATGAACCATTCGGAATTGGATAGGACACTCGGATGATCACACATATATCGTACAATACCAACGTCTCAGACGTGGTCTTACATGTAATCTCTTATCGATGCCACTGTCCCAGACAGGGTCTTACTTGTAAACACATATCAGAATCACATATCGATTCCATGGTCTTACTCGCACACATATATCGGAATCCTATGTCATGACATATGTATCCTAACTATTCCTAAGGTTCATACAGGGCTTTCGAACGTCGTAACTCGGTCGAAACGAATGCTTAAACATAGTTACAAAGCTTATACACATTCAGCAATTGCATTTATAATATCATATAATTCAATTCAGCATCTATACTTTACATTTAATTAAAATTAAGTACGTCTATTTGCTTATAAACTTACCTCGAACAACGAAAAATCGATACGGATCGACTAGTCAACAACTTTCGTTTTTCCTCGATCCAAATTTTATTTCTTTGGTTCTTGATCTAAACATATTTAATAAGCTCATTCAAATATATTTTCATTCAATTTAGTCCAAAAACACATAAATGGACAAATTACCTTTTACCCCTATCATTTACAATTTTTACAATTTAGTCCCTATTGCACAAAACACAAAATACACAAAATTTCAAAGTACCCATGTTAGTTCGAATGGTACCCATATCTATACAAGCCCATATATTTCATTTAATTCACATTTTAGTCCCTCAAATTATTATTTTTGCAATTTAGTCCTAATTACTCAAAATTATCAAAAACTCCAATACAAAACATGTTAATCTAAAACATCTTTCATATTTCATCATCAAACAACAAAAATCACAAGCTATCAGCAATGACACAACTCAAAATATTCATCAAAATAAAAAATTAAAGCTTGGGTCTTGAAGATTACTAAGCAACGATCTCAAAAACGTAGAAATTATTAAAAACCGAACAAAAACGAACCTTAATTGAGCTTGAATATGTGCCGAACCCTAGCTTGGTTTTCTTTCTTTTTCTTTTGTTTATATTCGACAAGAACAATGAAGAAATAACATATATGTTAACTTTATTTTATGTTTTATTATGTATATTATAACATATTATAAATTAAAACTTAATTTACTAATATAACCTTAATGAGTTTATAATAAAACTTTATATTGTAAGCCTAATACCGTCCAACTAACATGAAAGTGGGTTATTTTCAACATAGAGGTTCCCACTTAAAAAGCCAATAACAAATAGGTCCCTTTTAGAAATAACCACCAAATTTTCATTTTACACGATTAAGTCATTTTATTAAATCGGACACCTAATCGACAAAATTAAATCACGAAAATTTCACAAATATAAATTCACATAAAATAAACACAAAATAATTTTTAAATATTTTTTGGACTCGAATTCATGGTCCCGAAATTACTATTCTGATTAAGATCTAAATTAGGCTGTTACAATATGTTTTTTGCTGACCACTATACCATAAGGTACAAATCACAATCTTGCATGTAGTAGTAGATAACGTGGAAACAATGTAATTAAGCTATTCTTATAAAGATCCATTAACAATATCATCAAGCCATTCAAAATCTAACTTTCTCCATATTTTTACTACAAAAGGATAATCTCTAAAAATATGCTCAGAGGTTTCGACATCTCCTGTACACTTCAGGCACATTGGTGAACTTCCTAGCCTTCTATTATACAAAATGTAGTAGCTAGGGATGTAATTTTTAATGATTCTCCATGCTATAATTTTTATTTTCTCTGGTAAACTAATCTGTCAGATCCTCTTAAAGAAAGTTGCCTAATTATCGTTACTATTAATAGACTCAGCACTCTGAATTAAGATATTATGGCCACTCTTTACTGAAAAATCACTTGACGACTCCTCTCCCCAAACTATCCTATTCTTCTATAGATTCTCAGCAATAGAAATACATTGTACCCTTTTAGCAATTTCCTCACCTAAATGAACAATAAGTTTCTGCTCATCCCACTGTTTTTTTGGATGATTAATCAATTCAAACACTAATCAAACTAATGAGTTCCCCCTCAGATGGTTCTATTTTCCTTCCAAGCAGCCCAAGAACGTATACATCCTTCCAAATTCTGATATTGGTCCCAGAACTCACTCACTAGCCCAGTCCCATTTGGAGCAGACCCCTTGTAGCACAAATGCTCTTCCAAGTATATGATGGGTAAGTACATAGATTTGCATTCATGAAATCAGTAGATGAATAATACTGTCCTTTAAGTAATTGTGCTAAAAGTGAATCCAGATATTTAATCAAACGCTACCCTTGTTTCGCAAGTAAAACAATATTAAATTTCGCCAAATTTCTGAAACTTAAGCCCTCATCTTCCCTTAGCTCACATAACTTCGACCACTCACACCAATGAATTCTCTTTCTTCCTCCATGCTTTTGCTACCAAAACCGACTAATAATACATTCCAACTCCAAGTAAAATGAGGTTGGTAACAAGAAGCATGACATTGCAAAGGTAGGAATGGCTTGTGATAACATATTAATTTGCATGTATTTTGTGTTTAATTCAGTTTATTTCTGAATTGATCCCTGCTAAATTAGTACTTTTATGTTTTAATATTTTTAGGGATGCAATTGGGACGCTAAGAGACAAAAACATGCAGAAAAGGACCAAATTAAAACACAATCAATAAAAATGAGGTCGAATAAAAAAAGTGGAGAAAAGTCAATGACTCATCAGAATTTTTTACTTTGTAAAAGCCAAAAATAAGAAAAAATCTTATTTTGATTTTATGTTAAATTAGTTAAGGCCAAAAATAGCAAACTCTATGTATATAAATAGGGCCTTAATGTCCTTTGGAAAGGCATCCCTTAATTTTACATTCCTACTTCAATTTGGAATTGAATAGAATTAAATTCTTTTTCCTTTCAATTTGGGCGTGGGAATTCTGTTGTTCCATTTACATTTCTTTGTTCTTTTAAAATTGGCCTAATTGCTTTCCAAGTACTTTTTCTTCCCAACTTCCATTAGCTTTCATACAAAACCAATCACCCTCCACAACCTACAAGCATAATTAAATCTATGCTACACTAAATTTTATCTTAGCTTTAGGCCAGTGTTCTTTCCGGTCAGAAATCGTGAGATAAGTATTCGTGCTAGGGGTGAGCGTTTGATCGAATCGAACCGAATTGAATGAAAAAATTTCATGTTAATCAAGTTGACGAATCATATTTTATCATCCTAATTTGATTTGAAATTTTCTCGAATCGAGTCGAGTGGGATGGAATTTGAATCGAATCGAATAGAATATATTTGTTCAAGTTAAATTTTAAAAAATAATTTTGGGTCCTTGTAACCACAATCACCCATCGTAATAAAATTTGTCCACCTTAACCAAAATTTTTATTAACTTTCATTACCTCATAATTTATTTATTAATTTTTTATATACGGGTTAGCTTATTTGCTTGCTTAGTTGTTTCAATTATCTTTAGATTCTTGTCACTATGTATTTTGGAATTAAAAATATATTAAATTTAAAAATGTGATTTTTAATAAAAGTTATTTTAAAGATAAAATGTGAAATTGATACCAATATAAAATTTCAACATGAACATTGTCGAAACCCTTTTTTTATTTTGAAAGCAATGGGGATCGACTTGTGAAAACAAAAATGTGGAGTCGCCACCAATCTCTCGATTTAGGTGTGATTGGACCACCTACTAAAACGCTTTATTCGTGTAAAATAAAAAAAGTGGGTTCGGGAGTCAGTTACGTATGAGGAAGGGTTAGCACCCTCATTACGCCCAAAAATTGGTTCCAAATTGATTTAATGCTATCCTTATATCAAAAGTTTTAAAAGAAAAGATTTTCTCAAAGTACGATTCTTTTTTTTTAAATGTTCGAATAGTTTAAATTAGAGGTCAAAAATCCTTCGTTTCAAAGATATGCAGTTTCATACCCAGTACGATTGGATGCGATCCTTATACCTTTAAAACACGATTGATTTTCGACTTCTTTAAAAAAACATACATTAAAATTATAAAAGGTTATCCAAATATTTGGTTCTCCGGAAAAGTCATACCCAGTACGATTGAGCATGATTTTCCGAATTCTCCAAATATTAGATATCGCATTATTTCAGAATAACAAAAATTTAGAAATTTGCTTAAACATGTTTATTGAAAATAATTATGATAAAAATACAAAGTTCAAATCAAATTATGCATGAAGTATTTAAAACACAAATTCATTCAAAAATTGATAATTCACATGATAACTTTAAATAATGTATTAAATATGTAGGAATGACAATGCATGTTATAAAATAATATAATAAATTTATGAAACATGTATATACAAGTAAAATTAAGTATAATTGTTTGTAAAAAAATGTAAGAAAGAAACAAAGTAAATATATAAGGTATATGGATAACAAAAGTTTCTAAAAAACAAGGTTATATACAAAAGCGTAAAATTATATTTACACGTAAATTTAGTAATATATATATTATTAAGATTATATTTATAAAGGGCATTTGGAAACAAATAATATATAATTTTACATGTAACAAACTGAGTTAAAGTGATGGAACATATAGATAGTACATACATAAGGATAATAAAATAATGTATACAATATATAAATCGTATGATAAAACAAATGGTCTTTAGAAAGAATATATTATACATATAAATGACTTTAAAGGATAATATATACATTGAAAGAAAAATATTTACATAGATTTATATGAAAGTAATAACATGTACTATGGTAAAAATAATTTAGCATGGGTAATGTACAAATGAAGAAATTTTAATGATAATTGTATGTCCAAAATAATATTGAATAAAATATGAATTATAAGATTAACTTAATTTTATCATAACTTATATACATAATAATTTTAAAACACAATTATACAAAAATACATATATATATATATATATATATATATATATATGTATAAGACTATCTTGGTTTTAATAATGGATGCAAATTAAATATAAGTTCTAAATATATGTTTAATAATAACTTAAATAACACACAAAATATGAAGAAATAATAATACATGGCAAGGTATTACACGCATGATAGATTTTTACATTTAAAACTTATGTATAAAATAAACACATGTGAAATTAGAAAATTATATTCATATCATTTTGCTCAAAAATACTTAAAAGAAATACTAAATAACATACTAGGATAACATAATAAGGAGACATATTTCAAAAATAATAATTTTATAAATACCAAGATGAATTTTCAAAACAATATTATATGTACATAAAGACATGTAAATTAAACATAAGTTAAGAAATACTTTAAGTAATTTAGGTATATAAATATATTAACAACACTTATTAATAAGATATTAAAACAATGTAATATAAAAAGAATTTTACAACATGCAAAACAATAGTTATTATAAAAAACTAAAAAAGAATGATTAATATACAAATATATGCGAAATATTTAAAGAAATAAGATACATGATGTAAACAATCTAAAATAATTGTACAAATGTACAAACAAAATTATTAACATGGATTAAAGCATACACATATTGAATGTATTCTAAATTAACCGATTATACAAATATAAGACTCAATTAAAAATGCATCAAGATAAGAAGGACAATTTGTAAATAAAATGACCATAAAATAGATCAATGCATAACATGCATAAATATATAGGGACTAATATTGTAAATCCTCCCAGGCCTGAATCACATCACTGTATCATGGATTAAAATGAAAATGCGCTCAAATCAGCGAGCCAAATTGAAAAAGAAAAAAAAACAAAGCAAAGCAAAAAGGAAGTAGTTGAAGCCCCATGCGAATGCAAAGGACTTAGCGCGCAAATTAACCATTTGAAGCACCAAAGTGTGGATCCAGCTAATGGCACCGTTTTCAATTCTATTCCCTCTTTTATTTGCCGTTTCAACTTCACATAATGCTCTCAATTTGGGAGGTTCCTTTCAACCTTGGAATCTCCTTTGATTTGATTTCAACAAAACAAAGAGAAGAAAGCCATGGCCTCTTCACACGGTAAGTTTTCCTTCTTTTATTTCTTTCTTTCGGTTTTTGAATGTGAAAAATAAACCAAAAAAAATAAATCGAAAAGAAAATCAAGAATCTCAAGAACTTTCAATCACTTTTTAATTTCAGTAACTTTTTTTATTTTAGTATGCATGTGTATTTCTGAAAAAAAAAGAAGAAGAACCCCCATTTACATCGTTTACATTCGGTTTTATAGCCAAAAAATGAGTAAATAAAAATACAAAAAATCCTTGTTGTAATCTGTTATTGCTTGCTGTCATTTGCTGTTGTGGTTTTCGTTTGTTGCAGGTGTGCATGGCGTGGAGGAGTTATTTGCGGAACATGGCACGAGTGGAAGAATCAACTAAAGGCTGCTGTGGCTGAAGCTTCTAAGATTTCTGCTGAAAATTCCCTAGGTGTTTTGGGCTTGGGGTATTTTGGGTTATTTAGGCTAGTTGGATTAAGTTTAATAATTTGAACCCATTATTTTAGTTGCTGGACTATGTAAGAAATGAACATTGGACTATTATTTATATATTTTTTAGTTTTATTTTTTTGTTTTGGTTTTGGTGTAAGCCCGGGCACAAATTGGGTCTTACAAACATTTAATAGCATAATTAATAATTCAATTTTAATATAAATATTCAATATGACTAAACAATTCAATAATATAAATAATATAAAATGTGAAATTTAATTTAATAATATAAATTGTAGATATAAATAAAATTATTACTATTTATGTTTAGTATTTTTTTTGGATAATTTTGATTTTTATTTGAGAGTAAAAGGTGAGAAGTAAAAGTTTAGAGGGAAAATAAAAAGTTTTGGGGAATAAAAATTTGAAAGAAAGTAAATAGGGAGGTGTAAAATTTTGGAGGAAAAATATTAAAAAAAATGAGGGGTGAGTTTGGGGTAAATGGAAAGTGGGATAGGAATGAAGTAAAAATTTTAGGGGGAAAGTGGGAGGGAGTAAAAAGTTTAGGGGAAAGTGGGAGGGAGTAAAAAGTTTTGAGGGTTTTTTAGAGTAAAATTTTAAGAAAAAGAAAATGAGAGAGTAAAATTTTGGTAGGAAATGGATTTTGGGTAGATTGGGAGATTGGGATGGAAGGGGAGTAAAAGTTTTCTGGGGGAAAGTGAGGAGGAGTAAAAGTTTTGAGAGAAAAGTAAAAATGTTTGGGAGTTTGGGGTAAAAATGTAAAATATTATAGTTTGATATTCGAATTATTCGAGTTATTTGAATTCGAAAACTCAACTCGATTTGAACTCGAAATTCGAAAAAAATTCGAGTTGACTCGAATAACTCGATTTGTTTAACTCAAAATTTGATTTTTTTTTTCGATTTTTTCGAGTCGAATCGAGTTTTGCTCACCCCTAATTCATGCTAAAAATCCTTCCAATCGGTATTCATATTTTTCCTAAGTATCGGGATTGACAACTCATCCCTTAAGGTTAACTTAATTTCAAGTCAAAAGTGCATGTTGGGTTGGAGTCGTGTTTGCTGATAGTTAGAGAAACGAGTTGGTTGTGCTGTATTCGGATATCCGAGAACAAATCAAGGAAGAAGTGATCGAGTTTAAACGACCCACGTGGTTAAGGTCTATAAGTCGAGTTGGGTTCTCTGGAGCACAAAGCTACCGGAATCTTGAATCGAGAACACGTGTATCTCGATTAGATAATCGGTAAGGGTTGGTTTGCAGGTCGTACCGGGACCAGCTACGAGAGGAAGAATCGGTGGTTAGGACGTTTTTAACTACTATAACCAGCTTATCATTTAGAGGTGAATATTAATTTTTCCAGAATTGATTCTTAACACGGAATTTACTGAGTCTAAGGCTAAGGCTTATTATTTTTGTTTGCAAAATCCTAAATTTATTTCCAATTTACATTTATTTTCAATATTAATCAATTGTTTATTTAAGCTGATTAGATTATTAAATTTCTTAAACATTCTTAAACCCCCCGATTTGCTTGTTTATTTTCGTTGTAGGTGCGTTTGGAGTCGTGGGCAGGACTCGTGACACGACCCTTGATGCAATGAATATTCTGTTTATAAGTGAACACAGAAGTTGATTACGACGTCCAATCCCCGTGGACTCGAACCTACTATCACTCTTTACTACAATTTAGAGTTTTTTTTTTAAGAATTATTTTTTGTGGTTTCGACGCCCATCAAATTTTGGCGTCGTTACCGGGGATTGGAAATATTATTCTAATTTTTGTTTATTTACTTTATGACCAGACTAGAACCGAGAACTCTAGAGTTTGAACCAGAAGTTAAGAAATTGACCTAATAACTGCGGAAAGAAGCCATTCGACGCGATAAACGACCAAATCCCGAATTCAAAACCATAGTCATACACTGAAGAAATTTTCTGGTTTGACGAACCAAACGAGATGGCTGACCATACGATACGCCAATTCGCTGCGACAACAGATGAACAACAACCCTTATGCATAACCTATCCGGCAGGAGGAACGCCGTTCAAGTTAAAGTCGGGTTTGATCCATTTACTACCCACTTTCCGTGGATTACAAAATGAAAATCCGCACACCCATCTTAAAGAGTTTCATATGGTGTGCACAAGCAAGAAGCCTCAAGAAGTAACCGAAGACCAAATTAAACTTCGTGCTTTTCTTTTCTCATTAGCCGACTCTGCTACAGAGTGGCTATTTTATTTAACTCCAGGATTTGTCAACACATGGTCTGACATGTCTCGTTTGTTTCTTGACAGGTTATTCCCTGTAGCTCGAGTAGTCGAACTAAGGAGGGAAATCGTAGGAATCCGTCAAAAAGAGACTGAATCGCTCTACGATTACTGGGAGCGATACAAAAAGTTGTATGCAAGTTGCCCACAACATGAACTGACTGAATAGTCACTCTTGCAGTATTTTTATGAAGGATTACTCCCGATGGAAATGAAAATGATAGATACTGCAAGTGGGGGGTATTCGTTAATATGAAGCCTCAAAAAGCGAGAGAGTTTGTTTCAACTATGGCTGTTAACTATCAACAATTCCGACCGGCCACAGAACCTACAAGACAGGTTCATGGGTTAAGTTCTCTATCTCTAGAAGATAAAATTGATAAGTTGATTAACATTGTCCAAACTTTGCTTACAGATAAAACGGGCCCAGCACGGTTGTGCGAAATTTGTGCTAAGCCAGACCACCCGATGGATTCATGTCTAATTTTACATGAGGATTAAATAGAACAAGCAAATGTTGTCGGAAACTTTCCAGGACCGCCTCAAAGGCGATATGACCCCTATTCGAACTCATATAATGTGGGGTGGAAGGATCACCCAAATCTAAATTATGGGTTGAATCCTCAGTTCAATTAACCTTACCAACAAAGACTGCCTCTAAATCAACAATTACCGCCCCAAAAGTTTTCTTTGGAAGTTATAGTGGAAAGGCTAGTCAATAGTACTAAGAAGTTTTAGCTAAAAATTGAAATACATTTGTAGGAGTTAAATAAGCAAGTGAGTCAGTTTGCGCTCATGGTTAGCCGTTTAAAGTCCCAAGGTAAGCTGCAGTCCCAAACTAAGCCTAATACTCGACACAATGTAAGTGTTATGACGTTAAGGAGTGGGAAGGTTTTAGAGCCCATAATTGGCATGAGTTGTGCCCACAACGCTGGTCGAGATGTGAAAAAACTTGACACAGAGGCTCTAGTAGAGTTAGCATCACAAAAATCATTTGTAGTACCACCTTCGTTTCCTGGAAAACTTGTCCAATGCAAGAAGGTGCAAGAAGAGAAGGAGATCCTTGACACCTTTCGAAAGTTAGAAATCAACATACCTCTTCTTGATACGAGTAAACAAGTTCCACAATATGCAAAATTCTTAAAAGAATTATGCACAAGTAAGAGGAAACTCCTGGGCAATGAACAGGTAAGTGTCGGAGAAAATGTTTTTGCCGTTTTACAAAGAAAAATACCACCTAAATGTAAGGACCAATGTATGTATTTCATATCTTGCAAAATAGGTAGTGTCGGTATTAAAAAAGCCATGTGTGACTTAGGCACATCAATTAATGTTATGCCTTTATCAATTTATAAACAACTTAATGTGGGTCCTTTGAAGGAAACATGTGTAATTATTCAGCTTGCAGATGGATCTGTAATGCATCCGAAAAAAGTGTTGGAGGACGTTCTTATTAAGGTAAACGAGCTAGTATTTCCTGTAGACTTTTACATTATCGACATGAAGGATGACAACTCGGCCAATTCGTTTGAGATGCTTCTTGGGAGACCAGTCTTGAGTACCGCGCGAACGAAAATTGATGTTTGAAGTGGAACACTCACCATGGAATTTGACGGTAAAGTGGTTAGCTGTAGTGTTTATGAGGATTTGGGACATGCCAATGATAAGTTACAAATCGTATCTTATAGGAATGTAGATCTTGATATTAAGCAAGAGGGATTATCGATGATCCAAAAACTAACACGTGAAGTTGTCATGAAAGCCTCAAAATTAAATCAGAAACCATTTCCAGAACGTACAAGGATTCCGACAGAGAATAATGTAAACTTGAACATAGAAACTCAAAGACACCTTAATCCACTAATGATAGAGGAATCTGGGAAGGGCTTCAAGGATAGTGGGTAAAGGTCGGAACTTTTCTGCAAGAACATCCAAGTGCACAAGATGGAAAATTAATTCTCAATTAGCCAAATGGAAAACATTTATGGTCGTCGAGCTAACGACGTTAAACAAAAACGCTTTTTGGGAGGCAACCCAAAATTATTTTCATTTATTTAATTTTGAATTTTAGTAAGATTTAGGTTGTAAATAAATAAATTTTTATTTAATCGAGTGAATTTGCTGTTTTCAGGAACGTAATGGATGTTATGAATTTTTCCAAAAGTCGGATAATGATGGTGGCGCGGGCACGCCGTGCTAAATGCTAACAATTATTTCCCAACGCTGACAACATCGTTAGAAACACATGGAGAGTATTCTTAACATTTCTCTTTGCTTGTTGTTTGAGTTTGAACTTTATTGCACATAAAACATGTTGAGGACAAGCATAGATTAAGTAGGGGGATCGAAAATTATAAGTATGCACGGATGATTGATTGATTTTTGCTGCATGTTTTTCTTTTACATATGTTCAATCTTATGCTAGATTTATTCGATAGTTTATTTCGACATTGCGCCTCTAATCTCATTACTTAGTCAATGTAATATCCCAAAAATTTTTATAGTAAAATATTATCCGTGATATAGTAAAATAAGGAAATAAAGTGACAAAAAGGGAAATTTTGAGTTATGTCAATATTGGGAAGTATATTATGATATATTAATTCAAGAAAGGACTAAATTGTAAAAGTGAGAAAGATTTTGTTGCATAAGAGTAAATACTCAAAATTTGAAGGATTAAAGTGTAAATATGAAAAAGTTGAAGGACCAATAGTGTAAATATTTTAAGGGTGGAATAATCTAGAAACTAAGAAAAATGGATGGATTAGGGCCAAATTGAATAGGTGAAAAACTATGAGGGACTAAATTGTAATTTTACCAAATTAAATGATGACTCAAGGATGGAATTTTAAAAGATAAATAATGTAATAACCCGAATTTTACGGTTATCAGAAAAGTGTATTTTCGAGTCTCCGTTACTGAAAAATGGATCCGTAAATATTTATCAAAAATATTTAAAAAGTTAATTGAGTGGTTAATTAGAGTTTAATTAAGTGAATTTAACTTAATTAAGGATAATTGGATAAAATGATTAAATTGAATAAAGTGTGAAAGTTTAATTATAGATTAAAAAGAAAATAAAAGGACCAAAATGATAATTATGCCATTTAGTATAAGTGAGTGACATAAAAAGTAAAAATCTAAGATTTTTACTTGGATTTTAGTTATAAAATATATATTTATTAGTAATAAATGATATTAAATTAATTTATTATAATTATATTATAAGATATTTATATGATAAATAAATTAGTATAAAGACAAATGTATAGTAAATAAAATATACAAGTGTATGGATAAAAATACATACATTTGTAATATAAGTATTTAATTATTGATGGATATTTATGAATTATAAAAATATTTATTAATTAAATAATTATATTATAAGATTTTATACGATAAATATATTAAATAATGACAAATGTATGGTTATAAATGGATACAAATGTATTAATAATATACACATGAATAAATAAATAATACTTATTATTTAAATATAAATACATGTGTGTATATATATATAAAAGGAAATAAAGAAAGAAAAAAAAGAATAGAAATGAAGAAAAAGCAAACGAAACAGAGCAGGGGAAGGAAATAAAGAAAAAGAGAAAAGAAAGAAGAAAAGGGAAAATTGAATGTGTGAAGTTTGGAAGTTTAATAGGTAAGTCAATTAAGTCATTTTCTTTTAATTTTGATGTTTTAGAAGTTTTGGAAAAAGGTTTTGATGAAGTTAAGTTGATATTTTGAAAGTTATTAGATTTCTAGATATTATTCATGTTGAATGAAATGATTGAATTAGGGATTAAATTGATAGAATTTTCAAGTTAGAAGTGAAATAAGGACTGAACTGTATGAACTGTGAAATTTGCGGCAAAATAAAAATTAACATTTTACACTAAAACAGTTTTGGACAGCAGCAGTAGTCTAACTTTGAAAAATCACCGAAAATTGTATAAATCGAATTATAGGATTAATAAAATATGAAATTAAAGCTTATTGAGTCTAGTTTCTTATAGAAGAAATTATGTAAGCAATGGAATGGTAAATCATGAAATATAATAAATTTTGTGAGACAAGGTCAGAATGATTTCCGGTTCCCCTGTTTTGACTTTGAAAAATCATCAAAAATTGGAGAAAAATAATTACGGGCTTAAATTTATATGTTTATAATATTGAATGAGTCTATTTTCAAGAGAAATAAACGGGAACATCATTCGAATTCTGTACGATGAGATAATTAATTCTTAGTGAAGAAGGGTCACTACTGTCAGACAGCAAAACAGGGGTAACTTTAAAGAATAAACTGTACTTATTTACTAAACCAAAAATTCTAAAAATTTTATGGTAAGAAGATATACGAGTATGGTTTCAAAAGAAAATTAACGGATCTTAATTTGGAGTTCTAGATCTCCAGATATAAATAATTTAGTGACTATGATACAGATGGACAACTTGAATATTCATAAAAGTAAATAATAAAAATTATAGATAATGTTACTTACAAGTGTGTTAAATACATTAAGGATGTGGAATGGAGAGGAGGAGGAAGAAAATATATATGAATATTCAGCTAGCATGGCTAATTTGCATGTTTTAGGCTTAAGGACTAAATTGAATAAAAGTAAAACTTTAGGGGAAAATTTTGTAAAAATGTCAAAAATGACCAAATTGAAGGGAATGAATTGTTTTATTATCTAAATTAATAATTTGAGTGAAATTGTCAATTTATGACTGGGTGAAAATTGGGAAAATGGTAAATTACCAAAATGTCCCTGAATCTTGATATTTCTGCAACTTTGCTAGGTAAGTTTGTATAACTTGAATTATATTCTTAAATGCTTGAAATGTATGTTTTTGATATGAACATGATTTGAATGTTCATTGTATGAAAATTGATGAAACATTAACATATTTGATAAAAGGGGAAGAAATCTCAGTTGAATGAAAGGAAAATTCGATGGATCTCTGAAAAGGAATTGACGGTAAAAAGGATCTAGTCCGGACGGGTGATCCTATCCTGATATAGCCCTCCCGAAGAATAAGTGTAAATGGATTTAGCCTGGATGGGTAATTCAAATTAGGGTCTGAATTTAGCCTGGATTGGTAATTCAGATCCAAGCTCATAAGAGTAATTGTCGTTGCAGGGGATTTAGCCTGGACTGGTAATCCCGCTGTAAGGATGAGGTTCGCGGGAGTGTGCTCTTTGAAATGAAATGTGTAAGACCATGGTTGAAAGATACCATGGCAACGTGATATGAAATGTGTAAGACCATGGTTGAAAGATACCATGACAACATGATATGAAACGTGTAAGACCATGGTTGAAAGATACCATGGCAACATGATATGAAATGCGTAAGACCATGGTTGAAAGATACCATGGCAACATGACGGGAAATGAATAAGACAATGGTTGAAAGATACCATGGCAACATGACAGAAAATGAGTAAGACCGTAGTTGAAAGACACTATGGCATCATGTCAAAGATAAATAAGACCGTGGATGGGAGATGCTATGACATCTATTGAACAATTGATATTCAGGTAATATGTATCAGATGACGAATGGTTATATGAAATGGTTGTGTGAAATGTTTACAAGAACTGATCATATGGAAATATATGTACAAAATAGTTGTATGAAATAATTACGAAGATAGATAAACGAAATAAGAATAAGTACATGGAATATAATTTATGTTAAGTTTGATATAAACTTTACGAAATAAATATACATAAAATATATGGAAATGATGGAGCATGAAATATTGATATAATGAAATGATTGATATATACTTATGAAGAAACGGTAAGAGAATGATATGTTTCATGACATGTACATATATGATTATCTTTGATATGTTGATACAAGGAAATTATGTAAGTAAAGACAATTATTAAACTCAAGTGTGACATGTGCAATATTGAATTTATATAAAATATGTGCAAGTACACTAACAATGATGTTGCTTGACGCTTAGACAAGTGCCAAGCTATTGATTGAATGGTAACATGTTTAATTATAAGGAGCATTGAAATGGTAAGTACTTAGATGGAAATAAAATTTAAGATTTTGCGAAATTTTTTTTTCTATGATCCCGATTTAATTTCGGTTGGTTTTTAATGTATGTTTGGGGCTTCGAGGGCCCAATAGAGAGACGTTATGATTATTTTCAAAATATGAATAGTAAATGACTCAGAATTATCTGAAAATGTTCAGTAAACTCCGGTAATGCCTCGTACCCTATTCCGACAATGGATACATAAATAAAATGAATAAATAAATAAAGGCTCAAGTTATGGCTGAAAGTTTCAAAAACGTGACCGAATTGAGTAACTGGGATAAAGTGCTTGGGTTGTCATTTTATCTCGCGTAAAAAAGTTCGAGTGACAAGTCGATAACTTGCAAACATTCCGCTAACCGAGCCTTTAAAAAAAATAGACTGTTTGAACTGGGTAACCGGGATAGGGTGCTTGCATTGTCATCCTAGTTCGCGTAAAAAGGTTTAACCATGTCTAAAAAGATTTTAATTAATAATGCCTTGCAAATTTTGGATTCAAACTCAATTTTGTGAAATTATTTAGTTCGTATATTTCAATTTTATATTTTGAGCATTTGTTTATTTTTGCCTATGTTGTTTGCGTTGATTATGGATGTGGAAAAGATACTCGATTTGTAATAAATTGAAGAATAATTTCTAGTGTTTGAAGGAGCAATATGCTTGAGGACAAGCATGAGCTAAGTAGGGGGATTTGATAACATTTTAATTTGCATGTTTAATTCGGTTTATTTCTAAATTGATCCCTACTAAATTAGTACTTTTATGTTTTAATTTTGTCAGGGATGCAATTGGGATGCTAAAAGACAAAAACGTGCAGAATAAGACCAAATTGAAACACAATCAATAAAAATAAGGCCGAATAAAAAATGTGGAGAAAAGCCAAGGACTCGTCAGAATTTTTTACTTTGTAAAAGCCAAAAATAGGAAAAAAATCTTATTTTATTTTCATTTATTTATTTATTTATTTTGATTTTGATTTTATGTTAAGTTAGTTAAGGCCAAGATTAGCAAACTCTATGTATATAAATAGGGCCTTAATGTCCTTTGGAAAGGCATCCCTTAATTTTATATTCGTACTTCAATTTAGAATTGAATAGAATTAAATTCTTTTTCCTTTCAAATTGGGTGTGGGAATTCTGTTGTTCCATTTACATTTCTTTGTTCTTTTAAAATTGGCCTACTTGCACTCTAAGTACTTTTTCTTCCCAACTTCCACCAATTTTCATACAAAACCAATCACCTTCCACAACCTACAAGTATGATTAAATCCATGCTACACTAAATTTCATCTTAGCTTTAGGCCGGTGTTCTTTCCGGTCGGGAATTGTGAGATAAGTTTCGTGCTAAAAATCCTTCCAATCGGTATTCATATTTTTCCTAAGTATTGAAATTGACAACTCATCCCTTAAGGTTAACTCGATTTCAAGTTAAAAAGTGCACGTTGGGTTGGAGTCATGTTTGCTGACAGTTGGAGAAACGAGTCTGCCATGCTATGTTCGGATCTTTGAGAACAAATCAAAGAAGAAGTGATCGGGTTTAAATGACCCACTCTGAAGCTTTCCTGATTCGAGTTGGGTTCTTCAGAGTGGAAAGCTTCCGGAATCTTGAATCAGGAACACATGTATCTTGGTTAGATAATCGGTAAGGGTTGGTTTGCAAGTCGTACCTGGACAAGCTACGAGAGGAAGAATTAGTGGTTAGAACGTTTTTAACTGTTATAACTAGCTTATCATTTAGAGGAGAAGATTAATTTTTCAAGGATCGATTCTTAACACGGAATTTACCGAGTCTAAGGCTAAGGCTTATTATTTTTGTTTGCAAAATCCTAAATTTATTTCCAATTTACATTTATTTTCAATATTAATCAATTTTTTATTTAAGCTGATTAGATTATTTACTTTCTTAAACATTCTCAAACCCCTTTGATTTACTTGTTTATTTTCGTTGTAGGTACGTTTGGAGTCGTGGGCAGGACTCGTAACACGACGTTTGACGTGACGAATATTCTGTTAATAAGTAAACACGGAAGTTGATTACGACATCCAATCCCTGTGAACTCGGCCCTACTACCACTCTTTACTATAATTTAAAGTTATTTTTGTAGAAATTATTTTTGGTGGTTTCGACGCCCATCAACTTGCAAAACACTTTTAATAAAAATCTCTTTACCCTATACAACAAATGTCTAACACACCAACTTGCAATACAATTTCTTAAGCGATCCTTCAAAACCTGAAAAACCCATATTTTATTTCGATCCACCATGTTGGGTAAACCCAAATACTGTTCTGGGTTAATAGAATAATGGATTCAACAATATTTTCCCTACTACACCCTCAAACATTTGTGTTGAAATAAACAACTGATTTCTCAAATTAACACATTGACCCGGCATATTCTCATATTCTGCCAAAATCTACTTAAAAAACATAGCTTTATTTCCGTCACCTTTCCAAACAGAATACAACCATCTGTAAATAAAAAGTGTGAGATTTTCGGGCCCCTCCAACTAATTTTTGCTCCCCTAACTAACTTCTCCTATATTGCTATTCACATAAGGGAAGACAATCCTTCACTACAAATCAGAAATAAGTAAGGACTAAGGGGATCCCTTTGACGAAGACCCCTCTTAAGAGAAAAGTTCTTTCCCAACTCACCATTCAGAACCACATAATAAGGTATCATACTAATACAATGCACAATAAAATCTACTCATCTTTTCGAGAAACCCATTTTCAACATCATCTTCTCTAAAAAATTCCACTCCACCTTATTATAAGCCTTACTCATATCCAATTTAAGAATGAAATGGCCTCTTTTGCCTAACATCTTTCTTTTATACACATTGAAAATTTCATATGCAATGAGAATATTATCTGTGATTAGCTTTCCCAGAATAAAATTGCTCTACGCTTCATCCACACACACATTCAACACTTTTTGGAACCTATTCACCATTATTTTTGAAATGATCTTATACATAATAGAGCATAAACTAATGGGACTGAACTGTTGCATACACGTAGGTTAGTAGTTTTGGGGATAAGGAATATATTTGTTTTATCAGTTCCAGCAAATGATTTACCTTCATTTAGAGTCTCAAAGCAATAGTCCCCAACATCCTGTTCCATTATGTACCAATAATTCTGATAGAACAAAGCTGGTAAGCCATTCAATCTCAACGCTTTTGTTGGTGCCATAGTTCTCAAAGTGGTGAAAACTTCCTCCCTCTTATAGCTAGCATCTAAACAAACCTTTATCTCATCAGTAATGCATGCTTCCACCTCTCTAAAATATGATCAAAATTCCCCTCCTTATGAAGAAAATAGTTGCATGAAATAGTCATTTGCAATGGCAAACAAGTTATTTCTATCTGAAACAGTTTGCCCATCACCCCCTATTAGACCCTTAATTCTATTCGTTCTCTTATTTTGCCACACAAATCGGTGAAAAAACTTTGTATTCTTGTCTTCCAACTTCAACCAATTCACCTGCACTTTCTACTCCCAGTATAGTTCTTTCTTGTCAATTTCCAGGTTCATTTCCAACTTAGTGCCTGAAAGATAGGGAGATTTTCCTCATCTCTATCATCTTGATTGAAATCCACCAAACTATTTTGTAGCCTATTAATTCACCCCATTCCCTGATTTCAAGTGAGCTATCCACTGATTTAAACCCTTACACAGCGACGTTAACCTTTGGGGAACACTCCCTACACTATTCTTCTATAAGTGACTAATATTAGCTTTACATGACTTCTTTAATGTCCAACAGGTCTTAAAGCGGAACCTCTCTACCCTTTGCCTTTCCATCCTCTATACCGTATCTCTCAACAACGGGCAATGATCAGAGAACGAATGAGGTAGGTGGTACCTAAATGAAAAGTAAAGAATTGCTCCTATCAAGCTGCATTGGCAACCCTCTCATCTAATTGTTCTTTAATATTATTTTCCACAAAATTCTGACGTTCCCATGTAAACCAAGGCCCTTTGTACCCCAAATCCTTTAACTGACAATTTGCTAACACAATTCAGGAATCTTCCATACGACCCTCATCCCAAAAAGCCCCTCCATTCTTCTCAAAAGAATAGAGAGACTCATTGAAATCCCCGCACACTATCCAAGACAAGTCCTGATGCTGACCCGAAACTCGTAGAAGATCCCACGTCCCTTAATGAAATCGCATAACAGGAGAACCATAAAACCCTATCATCCTCCATTTATCCCCATCAACATTCTCCTGAATTTCCACATCGAGCAGCGTCTAAGAAAAATTACCTATAAAAAAATGGAAAATTTTAGTTTTAATAAATTAGAATTATATATATATATATAAAAAAGAACGGAGAACTAAAGCCAAGGTTCTTTGAAGAGGTAATATCCTATCATATTTGAATAACAATGGCACTAGAGAGAGATCAAAGATTAATGAGGCAATATAATATTTAAAAACAATTATAAGTTTATACCGTGTGGAGTAAATACTCTTAAAACCATATTTCTTTTCTTTTACTATTATTTGTTTGTTGTATGTGAAAAATGTTTCGTGGATTTGTTTTGAAAAAAATTCAAATTTCAACCATTATTTTAAAATCATTATTATTAAATGTATTTATTAATTTAGTTTAAACATTTTCTTATTTATTATGAACTATTGTTACAGCAGTTGCATGTTGTTTTATCTATTTTTTTTATCAAATTAACATTATAGTTTACTTTCTTATAGCTCCAAATTTATATATTTTTAAAAGCTAAGAGATATAATCATAATTAATGATAGATCATAGTAATAATTAAAAGGTTTAATGACAAATTTGACCAACAACGTTTGTAATTTTTTGTCAAAATGACATTAATTGTATTTTTGAGCTTTTTTGACCATCAACTTTTGTTATTTTTTTCAATTTTCTTTTTTAACAGATTTAATGAAAATACCGTTAAAAAAATTAACGGGATGATGTGGAATTTCATACGTGGAATATTTTTAATGAGATGTAATTTATTACTTAGATAACCCAATAAAATAATTACATGTGAAAATTAATAAAATAAATAAATAATACATTAAATTAAAAAACAACTCTTAATTTAAAGAAAATAAAAGTAATTATCTAAAAAAGTTAGCCCAATAAACAAACGTATGAAAGATTAAAATCTTTTGAAAGAAAAGAAAAATTGAAACATTGAATTTATTCATTAAATTTGTTAGAAAAAGCATATCGGGAAAAAAAAGGTTGATGACAAAAAAAACTCAAAAATACAATTAGGATCATTTTAACAAAATATGCAAACGTAATTTATCATTAAATCTAATTAAAAATATTTTAATTAAAAATTAATTGTGTAATTTACTTGCCACACATGTAATATTAAAATTAATAAAAATAAATATGGCAGACAACGATGAGACTGTGGAAAATTTTATCTCTTCAGTAAAAAAATTGAAATTAAAAAGTAAGTTTTCAATTTAAATTGCTAAAATAGAATTTGTAACTAAAATTGAGAAATCAATAAAATATAAATCTAACCAACGTAAAAAAAATCACAGCTTTGATTTATTAGTTTGATTATCAATATACAGTAAATTTCTATATTTATTGTTTTAAAATAAATTTAAGGTTGTTATATTTTTGTAAAAAAAAGTAATTTGATGGTCCACAAATTATTAGTATTTCTATTTTAGTTATTCAACGATGAAAAAATCATTTCTATCACTAATGTTTTCAACATTTGATATTTTAGTAAATAGTTAACTAAAAGTTGTAGTGCATTTTTATTGACATAATAATAAATTTAGTCTTTAATATTTATAAATTTTATTAATTTAGTCCTAATTTTAAAAACTAAAATTTATAAAAAATAAAAAATACATGAACTTTAAAAAATAAAATAAAATAAAAAGGTGTTGAAATTTTTATAAAATAAAATAAAATAATTAAAATGTGTATACAATTTATATAAAAATATAAAAATAAAAATTTATTTAAAAAAACTTTCTTTAGAGGTGTTTATAGTTCAAATCTTTAAATTTATACATGATATTAATATCATATATAGTTGCCCAAAATTAACGTTGCCAGAAACATAAACTATAAAAGTTTTCAACTAACCTATATTTATAAATAGTCAAGATAAGCTCATTTATTCTCACCTTTATTGTTTCTTTTATTTAAAAAATAATTATTTAATATTTATTAATTATGTATATCCTTTACTATCATTTTATATTTTTATTTATTAAAATTTAAACATAAACAATCCAATATATATTTTAAATATTTACATTATAGTATAGTATATTTATAATTTCTTATTATATAAAGGCATAATTGTAAAAAATACCTTCAACGTTTAAGAATTTTTCATTTTGTGCTCTTTAACTTTTTTTATTGATACTCTCAATGTAACAATTTTCTGTAAATCAAGTTAATTTTAACAGGAAATATTAATTGACCGTTAGTTAAATGTGACATGTCAAATTGAAGATGATGTGTCAAAAAAGAATTAAATATAAAATTAGAAAAATAAATAATCTGAAGAAAAAAACCCAAATCGGGAAATTCCTACAAACTTTTAAATAAATAACATGAGGCTTAAACAAATTTACATCTCTACTAAACTCAAATATCCATTCCAAATAAAAAACCCCAATTACCAATATGCATTCATCATCATCATTTTAATAAAATATCATAAGATGTATAAGAATCATAAAATCTACCTAGGGTAGCTAAAACAGAAAGAGGTGCTCCAGAAGCACCATACTCCAAAAATACTTGTATTACATTTTGCTGATTTTTTTAAAATGGGTAAATTAATTCATACATATTAGATTAATGAGTAAATTAAAAAATAGGTCTATGTACTTTAAAGAGGTATACATAGCATGCTATATATAACTGTCTAACTATTTTGTCGGTCACGCCAATTTTTAATAATAAAAATGAATGGAGTTTTTAACAGAAATAATTAGTTTTTAACAATAAAAATGAGATTATTTTACTCATTTTTCGAGTAAAGAGGAC
Source organism: Gossypium arboreum (assembly GCF_025698485.1). Classification (NCBI taxonomy): domain Eukaryota; kingdom Viridiplantae; phylum Streptophyta; class Magnoliopsida; order Malvales; family Malvaceae; genus Gossypium; species Gossypium arboreum. Next base: position 24,751,388 of record NC_069074.1, on the reverse strand, counting down.
AAAATACAATTTAATTCATAATACATTGGTCTCCATGATACTTTTTCCTTTAACTAACCGACCAAAATCTCAATAAATTTTGCTAGAAAAAAAGACTTTGATGGATGCCCCTTTTTCTCGTCCAATAGAAATGTTACAATACATACAAAAATAGATAAATGAAGAAAAGGGACATCTTGACCCAATTATCCCTTTTTTATATCCCCAGGCTTTGAAATATTGTCCGTTAAGCAGTTATTCAAGTCCTCAACAACTAAAGTAATTGTCTTCTGATAAGAGTTTTGTCTATTGTACTCTGTTGAGAATTAATGTTTCTTGAGCCGTTACCCAATAGGCTTGGTTCACAAAGCCAGAAGTATCTTGATTAGTGCACCTACAAGATTTGAGAAAATTATTTATTATTTAGTGTAGAATAATTATAAAATTACCTAAACATGGAGGACTCGAACCACCAACATGAGACATATAGGTCATTTGTTTGCAGTCATGGTACTGCTTACTTGCATGGGTCACCACCAACTAAGGCTCTCCCAAGTTTATGAATTAAGCTTATTTAATAGCCACTCATGACATATTAACTTTACATTTGATTGTTAAAGAATTCATCTATTAACATTTTAAAAATTTCTATCAAAAGAATTGATCTCTCTCAATACTAAAAAAAGACAAAAATATTCATTCATTACTATTTTTTTCTAGTCTGGTCGAGTTAATTCTTTACACCAATTTAAATGGATATAAATGATACCATTAGCAAAATTCCAAACTTACCTTACCCATGCGTGAGTGCACAAAGACCTGTAACTATTCTGACTAGCAGATTGGCAAATCAATAAGGGTATAACTGTCCATTCACATTATTTTTGTGCCCTAAACCCGACGGTTTGCGAAACATACATTAGCAGAAGCTATAAAGAAAAATCGAAGCTATCCAAATTGTTTTCTTCTTCCCCATTTTTCTCGAATTTAGGGGTTAGGGTTTCCTCATTGGTGTTCGATTTTATTAGAGATCCGCGAGAGGTTGGAATTGCAAACGATTGGAAATGGGAGTGCCAGCGTTCTACAGGTGGTTAGCGGAGAAGTATCCGCTGATTGTGGTGGACGTTATCGAGGAAGAACCGGTGGTGATCGAAGGTGTCTCCATTCCGGTGGATACTAGTAAACCCAATCCAAATAAACTTGAGTACGATAATCTTTATCTCGACATGAACGGGATTATTCATCCTTGTTTCCACCCCGAAGACAGGGTAACCCTCTTGACACATGCATTTTCCATAGTTTCTTCTTTCTTCCTTCCTCGGAATTTTTAGAACCAATGTAATTTGGCTTGTTCGATGTCTCATGCAGCCTTCACCAACAACTTTTGATGAAGTTTTTCAATGCATATTTGATTACATTGATAGATTGTTTGTCATGGTCCGTCCTCGAAAGCTTTTGTATATGGCTATTGGTAAGTGGTGCTTGTCTTAGGTTGAAAGATAAAGTGTATTTATATGCTTGACATGCAGATATCGTGTACTTATGTTTATCTGATAATACTGTCATTTCTTTCTGGAAACTGTGGTAGATGGCGTTGCCCCTCGGGCTAAAATGAACCAACAGCGATCTAGGCGTTTTAGAGCAGCAAAAGATGCTGCAGAGGCGGTATGTATATATTTGTGTTGATTCCGGTACCAATTTGAATAGTGGATGAAATGTTAGGTCATCAAGATATTGTTGGTACTGATATTTCATTTTCTCCACACTTTAATGATAGAAATTGTTGCAAGAAAAGAAGACAATTTGGTTGGTAATTCTGTTCTTGTTAATCTTGCTTTTGCAGGCAGCTGAAGAAGCACGACTTCGAGAGGAGTTTGAGAGGGAGGGCAGAAGGCTTCCTCCTAAAGAGGAATCACAGCTTGTTGATTCGAATGTTATTACACCTGGCACTCCATTTATGGCTGTTCTATCAATTGCTTTGCAGTATTATATCCACCTCAGATTAAATTACGATCCCGGATGGAAAAACATCAAGGTAGTATCAGTGTTATGGTTCCTTGTCTTTTATGTGTTATTCTTTGCTTTCTCTTGACATGGTGGAGAGTTTTAGCATTTCTCTTACTTTCTTCTTTTTGAAGGTTATTCTATCTGATGCAAACGTTCCTGGTGAAGGAGAACATAAAATTATGTCATATATACGGCTCCAAAGGAACCTTCCTGGTTTTGATCCAAACACACGCCATTGCCTATATGGTTTGGTATATTTCTCCTTCAATATTTTCATTTCTAAGTTTCAAATTAAAAATAAAAATAAAAATTTAAGCATGTGTTCTGTTTATTTTCTTTGGCCTACTTTAGTGGACTAAGATCATGCACTCTGCTTATTGTTGAAATACAACAGGATGCTGATTTAATTATGTTGGCCTTGGCCACTCATGAAGTTCACTTTTCAATCCTTCGAGAGGTTCGTTTATTTTACTTTGCAAAATAATATCTATAATCTAGTTTTCTTTCATTTTGTAACTTCTACCTGAGGTTGGCTATTTTACTTGTTTGTAGGTATAAGTAGATGTTAACATTTAAATGAATTTTCTTCGAAGGATGTTTTATCATTCTATTATCATGTTCCCTCTTGGCCCAAAAGTAACAGGGTTTATGAAATATTTTCAGATTGTCTTCACCCCTGGGCAAGATAAATGCTTCATATGTGGTCAGATGGGGCATATAGCGGCAAATTGTGAAGGAAAGGCAAAGAGGAAGGAAGGAGAATTTGATGAGAAAGCTGATGGAAAAGCTGTGGCCAGAAAGCCATATCAGGTTACTTTGCAATTGAATTTACAGTTGGAATTATTATAATGAATTCTTTGGAAAAATTAGAACTTGTTATTTGCTTCATCTTTGCAGTTCCTGAACATATGGACCCTTAGGGAGTATCTGGAATATGAGATGAGAATCCCCAATCCTCCTTTTGAAATTGACTTGGAACGCGTTGTGGATGATTTTATATTCATATGCTTCTTTGTTGGCAATGATTTCTTACCTCATATGCCTACACTCGAGATTCGTGAGGTTTGTATGTTGTTGAAGTAATTATTCTACTGTTGGGTTGTATTTTTATATTGTGATTTTGAATGTAACTTTAGGGTTATTATATGAAGCCAAGGTTTTAATTGAAAGCCTTCCCCTTTTCAATTTGTTAATTTCAGGGTGCTATCAACTTGTTAATGGCAGTATACAAGAAGGAATTTAGATCATTTGGTGGTTATTTGACTGATGGAAGCAAGGTGCCTGTGATCTTATTTGTGATGGCCACTTATTATTCCAGTCATCAAATTTCATCTGGTAAAGTAAAGCTTTTGACTGTATGATTTTTATTTCAGCCTAATTTGAGCAGGGTAGAGCATTTTATCCAAGCTGTGGGGTCCTATGAAGATAAAATATTCAACAAAAGAGCACGGTTGCATCAGGTTTGTTTGAGTTTAGGATCAATGTGATTCTCTTTAACTTAAACAAAAAATTAGTTTGTATTTAGCTTTTATCTGTGATCCAAATTATTCTGGAAAACTTGCAAATGGTCTTGTTTCATTTTTCATGTAAAAAAGGTTGGGTCTTACCTTGTGAGTCAGTAGTCTCTTTCTATTTCATTCTGCATGTGGTATTCATTATGTGTTCAATCCTCTTTCAGTGCTTGTGCAAGAGATTTACACTATCATGATTTGAACCATGAAAGGAGACTTGTCTAGTACTCTTTGGTGGCAAGATTACCTTTTATGTAATTGAATAACTTCCTGAGTTAAGGATGTAGACCTTATGCTGTTTTCTCTTTTAGTTGTTTTATAATTTTAGGCCATTGATCTATATGGGTATATATGCAACTCAAATTAACCATCTGACTTGAGGATCCCTGGAATGAATGTATTACACATGAATTCTACTCATCCTTTAAGCTGGTAAAGAATTCAGTACTAATTTGTTCTATGCCGGTTTCATACAGCGTCAAGCAGAAAGAATCAAACGAGAAAAAGCACAAGCTAGAAGAGGAGATGATGCGCAGCCTCAAGTTCAACCTGATTCTCTGGTTCCAGTTGCTAGATTTCATGGTTCCCGTCTTGCCTCAGGCCCTACTCCTGTGCCATTTCAGCAAACAGTGGAGTCTAATGGTAATGGATCCTCTAGTCGCCCACATAAAGTGCGACGTTTATCCTCGGGGGCCAATATTGGTGCTGCTATCGTCGAAGCAGAAGATAGTATTGAAACAGATGTATGTTTTCCTGCTTCAGGAGAGGCAATTTAATATAGTTCTGACTCCTTCAGCCATTCTTTAGGACTCATATTCCATGGGCTAACCTATGATTTGGTATGAGCCTTGCAGGCGAGGAGTTAAGAGAGTATTAATTATCCTGCTATATATTTTTACCTGATGACACTTACTATACTGTTTCTTTCTTCCCATTGGCATCAGGTGCATGAGAACAAAGAAGAATTGAAAGCAAAACTTAAGGAGTTGATCCGTGACAAATCTGATGTTTTTAACTCCAGTAATCACGAGGAAGATAAGGTTTGAATATGTTCTTAAGTAATTTATGATTTTTTTTTTTAATAATGCAGTTTCTACGAATATTTTGGGCATAGACAGTAGGATTGGGAACTCTGCTTTCATTTTTTTTGGGATTCAGTTTTCAAAACATAGATTGTCCCACTCTTATCTCAAACAAGTTAAAAATAATAATCCATATTGATTTGTCATCATATGCAACATTCAATGGGCTTTACCTAATACTTGCAACTTTTTGGCAGTTGAGACCGGCATGCTTAGACACAGCATGCCACCTTAATACAAAAAAAGCTGCTGTTTCTTTCTCTTATTAGCTCACAATGTTTTTGCCATTTTATTCCATGACTTTAATATTTAGCTGCTTGCTCTTGTCAGATTAAACTGGGAGAGCCAGGGTGGAAAGAAAGGTATTATCAAGAAAAGTTTTCAGCAAAAACTCCAGAAGAAATGGAAGAAATACGAAAAGATGTTGTAAGTTTGTGGATCTCTTTGAGGGTGTTGTCTATTGTATTTTTGAATTATTTCTTTAATAATCAGTGGAGCTTCATTTGTGTAGGTTTTGAAGTTCACTGAAGGTCTATGTTGGGTCATGCATTATTACTATGAAGGTGTTTGTTCTTGGAGGTGGTGAGTTTTTTTTACATTCTTACTTTCCTATTACTGGTTGTTCTTGGAGATTGTGGATGTTATTATTAGTGCATAGAATCGGTCATCTTATTCCTTTTTGGTTTTTACCTGAGTTGATTTTTTAGGCCTGATTTTGCTTTGTTTTGGTGAGACTGGTCTGTTAATCAGAATATCGTCATTCTGCTGTAATAGACATTATTTCACTGTTCTGTCATTGAACTTTTTTGTTTCAGGTTTTATCCTTACCATTATGCACCTTTTGCATCTGATCTGAAGGATCTTGGCCAGCTTGATATTCAGTTTGAGTTGGGCTCCCCCTTCAAACCATTCAATCAGTTACTGGGGGTTTTTCCTGCTGCAAGGTACTGTTACTTGTTTCTGCTTTGTTCTCCATCTAAATTTTTGAGCCAGTATGGTACTATAATATATTTAATTTGCAGTTCCCATGCCCTTCCCGAACAATATAGGAAGTTGATGACTGATCCAAATTCACCCATTATTGATTTTTATCCTACCGGTATGCAACTTTGCTAAACAAACATGCATCATATGTTTTTGTTCTTAACTTCTTCCATAAGATCCATAAACTTGAACTTGCTCTCTCTATCAGATTTTGAAGTTGACATGAATGGCAAGCGGTATTCTTGGCAGGTAGGTTTACCGTTTACTTTCATTTGGTTTAGTTTCATATGCCAATTGGTTTATAGAAATTCTCTTTTCCAGAAGTGGAAAGTTGATCTATTTGTTGTTCTTTATGAAGGGTATTGCAAAATTGCCTTTCATTGATGAAGAGCGACTTCTTGCTGAGGTTGCAAAAATAGAACACACTTTGACGGTATGGCTCTTTGTTGAAGTCATCATTTCATGTGTCCCTTGCACTCTTTCTTCCTTTGGTTTAGAATCTATATTCTCTCACTGAATTTTGTTTTAGCTGCCTCTTAAATGCTACAATCTTATGCAGGAGGAAGAAGCACAGAGAAACAGTACAATGTGTGACATGCTTTTTGTGGCTGCATCACACCGCCTCTCTGAACAAATCTTTTCTCTTGACAGTCGTTGTAAACAATTGCCAGAAAGGCAACGGATTGAAGTCAAGGAGGAAGTCAAACCTGATTTGAGGTGGGATATAATTTAGAATTCAGTCTGCCTTGACTATTTTCCATGCTAGTTGAATTTAAGACACGTCCCACTTTTTTCTGATTTATTTAGGTATGAATGCAGTGATGGGATGAATGGTTACATATCCCCTTGTGCTGGAGATACACAGCCTCCTGTATTCAGGTCTCCAATCAAGGACATGGAAGATATTTTGGCCAATGAAGTCATGTAGGCTTTAATTATTGATGCTTTACGTATTTATTGATCATATGCATGGGGCAGGTCTTTAAATGAAGATACCTTAACTATCTTGCATGCCTGCTTTACAGATGTTGTATATATAGACTTCCAAGAGCTCATAAGCATATAACCCGTCCTCCACCAGGAGTTGCATTCCCTCCTAAGGTATGTTCTGCTTAGTAATGTTGTATCACCTTTAATTTGATCTACTTTTGCCTGTTCTGTGTCATCTCAACTTAGCTTGTGCTTGACTCATTGAAGTTATCTGGATATGGTAGCTGACCAAATATTGTACCCATAGCTAATTTTCTGAATTTGTAAATATGAGAAGTGACCAATTAAAGCAGTAGACTTTAGTTTAATCCTGCCAACTTATATTCCTCGTGAAGTTTCTTGCTTGCCAAACTCAAGGACGTCTAGATGGCATTGTTGGGGCCTTTTATGAAAAAATAGTTTCCACTTGCTTACGTACAATATCCTCAAAAGGTCATGCCAGAAGCAAATTTTTAGTATGAAACTATACTAAGCTTGTTCTATCCACTAAAACACACCAGAAAGGAGGAAAAAGAAGTTGGGATAATTAATGTATTGAGTGGGCTTGCCTTTAACAAAAGGAGTAAAAAAAATGCTTCTCTTTATAGATTTAGTCAAATGACTTCTGCTGATAGTTTTCAATATTGTGCTTCACAGATGGTGCAGTTCAGCGATTTAAAACCTGCACCTGCGTTATGGCATGAAGATTCTGGGAGGAGACCTTGGGAAAATGGGAGGCAGCCTGCTGGAGGTCATCAAATGGATAGGTCAGTGTTCAAAAGATAATATATTTATCTTTGTTTCTGAAGTTCCCTTTTTCCTTGCCACAGTGCTTGTCATTCAGTGCGAGAAACCATTTACTTCCGTGTTGACCATATGTTTTTACCTTCTCATTTCAGGCATAACTCTTCTGGATCTGTTTCTGGCCAGGATGCATCACACAGACTTATTACTAATAGCTTACAGTTGAAGATGGATCGTAACGGGTTTGGCAATAATATACATGCTTCATCATATGCCATTGCTCCCTATAACCCATCAGTCAATTCCCATGCAAATTATGGGTATCATAACCAGGGGCAGCCTAGAATAGTACCTCCTAGACAAGATTATCCTGGTGCAGGTTACCCATATTCTCAGAATCCTCCATCACGTCATCCAAATTCCCAAGGCTACCATCACTACCAAATAAATAACGAAGAAGCTGCCAATAACATGCACTACCCTCCAAGACATTATCAGGATGGTCGGGCAAGGCACATTCCTATGGCACAAATGTCAGCAGAGGCTGATCTGTATCCTTCTCATCCAGGTGGTTATGACAGCAGCCGTAGGTACCAGGCACCTGAAAACAGTAGTTATCAGCAGTGGGGTGGTAGAATGGCTCCGCAGGCCAACCAAACTGTTTCTGGAGGGTATGGCTTATATCAACAAGGTGGAGTGAACCAGGGTGTTTATAGGGGCCGTGACCAGCAGCAACAAAGAGGTAACCAATCGTATCATCATCATCAGAGAGGAGATTATGAAGAAAGAGGAAGCCAGCCACATAGGGGCAGTCAACAGTATTATGGCAGCAACCAACAGCATGGGGGTAGCCAACAACAGAGAGGAAACCCATATTCTGCACTAGACAGGAGAGGTCATTGGAGGCCCCCCAACCACTAAAGCTCCTCTTAACTCATTTGATGTTTGAATTGTTGTATACTACTTGTTCGAGTGGCTAGGGGTTTCCTTGTGGGTAAAAGATAAGTCCTTCGTTGTTGGGCATTATGTAACGTGGGTTTATTTTCTTGATTTGTTTGCGTTAGTTTTATTGCATAAGATGGTCGCTTCTCCCCCCCTCTTTTCTGTCTTCTATTAGATTACATATTTTGAAGGTGGCCATAAGGTAGTCTTTTGATTTTTTTTTCTGATCTCCTATCAACTTTTGAAGTGACATTTTACCAATTAATGACTTAAAAAAACAATAATGTCTTGTATATCAAGCATTTTTTTTTCTGTTATAAGGAAATGTTTGAACATGAACGTTGCAATCTACATAGCTTTGATTGTTGGAAATGGTTAAACATGATGTATGTGGTCACTTTTCATCTCGTTAGAGGGTAAAATTGTTATATTTTTAAAGTAAATTATGCGGCTTGATTTTTGTGGTGAACTTGTTCAAACATGTTTAGTATAAAGTGATCAAAATGACTGGATTTATGTTTTAAATAATTAAACCGATTTAATGGGCAGAGATCCAAACCACATCATTTAAGAAAAGAAAGCAAGTAATGTTATTATCTTGTTAATGAAACTTAACAGGAAATGTGGTAAAAGCTCATGATTGTTCCTTTTTGTGTTAATTAGTTTAAAGATTCAAGTACGAGGACACAATCATGTATGTATGTCTGTCTTAACCGAATCATTATTTAAACCCTCCACTCTTAATGATTTCATCTCAACTCTCATCATCTTTCACTCTTTCCAATTTTTCTTTTTCTCCCCCCACCCCAACTTTTTCAGATAATTTGTTTTGCTTTCCCTACTGTTCGTTTCTTTGACTTGCTTTTTGGATTGGTCCATGTACGGAGGATAAAAACTATGAATTTTAGCTTGTTAGGACCACAAATTCCTTGCCTTTGGAATGCCTAAAAACATAGTACTTGTTCTGCATTAGACAAACTTACCTAATCAATGAATGATCATAGCTTTGTTAATAAGGCCGCCAAAGAACATGAATAAACATACTACCCATGCCCGGCTCCAGCGCCTCCACTTTATTTCGCCATTCTTTTTAGCTTTTAAATTTTAATGGCGGATTTTGATATCAACACAGTGAAAGTGTATGAGTATATGGGCCCCACAAATGTTCAAGTCTTGGGTTAAAGACACTTTTTAAGGGTTCTTTTATGGGACAAATGAGGGTCACTGTTCATCATTCACCTTGCCTTTTAAAACTTTCCATGTACATTCATCCATGGATTTGCTTACTTCAGATCATTCATAGTAAACAAGCAATATACATATCCCATATATATTCACAGTTAAAAGTAGAATAAACAAAACTACATAGGAGAACACAAGTGAAGTGAAGCGCACAGATACAAATGATTTGGGCACATGGATAAACACACCCTTTTCATAACCTCGAACTTTTTAATGTCTTCACAATGAATCACACACATGATAGCCCGAGGGTATCTGGAAAGTGGCAAAGCCAAAACCTCCGAGAGAGAGAGACTACAAATTCACACAATGTTGCCTCAGAGTGAAAGATCGATGAAGCAGTGAAACCCTACAATAAACACCATACCCTTCTAGCCAGTTCTTTCTCTGATCTGCAATGAAACTCTTTCATCGTTTCCGCAAGTTCCTTATGCGGCTCTTATTTTCTTCCCTTCCTTGTGGTGGACCTTCTAGCACCTCAACTATGGCTGCCAAGCAAAATAACTGCTGCGACAGGTTCGATCCACCCAAGACTTCATGCAGCTCTTATTACTCTTCTCACTCCCATTACACTGAGGCCATTGCTGACTGCATTGAGTTCTTCAACAAGTCATCGCAAGAAGGGATTTATGATGGTCGAAAATCTGATGTTTTTGTTTAATCATCATATTTTTAATTTTGGCTGCTGCTGCTGCTGATCTTCTTCGTTATATTTTCCTTGTTTTTTTCGTTTGGAAGTTTATTTTATTAATGCATAGCAGCTTTTTGGAATGAATATATATTCGATTAGTCTCTTCCTTCGTGGGTTACGAATCCACCATAGAAAGAGACACTGGGAAACTTGGAATGTTACTTTGTTCTTCTTTTGTACACTTCACATGAGATATGTTTTTGTTGGTTTTGATTTCTTTCAGGTTTCTCGACGCTTCTGATGCTTCAATGGTGAGATTCGAACTTTAAGCCACCTGAATATAATGAATCAATTAAGCTAAGTTTTGGATTATTCTTTAAGGTAGAAAATGAAGTGATTTATGTGATCTTTTATTATATAACTCTCTCATAAAACATCTACGCCCTTCTTATACATTAAACTTGCTAGGCGTGTACATACAAGAGAAATATGAAACCTTACAAAAATTAAAGTAAAATCTTATAAGGTATTATTTATGTTGGCACTATGAACTTATTGACTCCCTTTTCTCTTGGAAAATAACCCTCCAATCAGAGGGATCAATGGCTTCTTCTTCTTCTTGCGCAATGAAGGGTGCCTTTCAAGTTTCTCCACACCTTGTGGACCAACAACTTGAGTCAAACAAGGTTGATTTGAAAATGTCACGTATCTCTTCTTTTGAAACTCGGTGGTACCTTCTTCGTTAAACGTGCGTGTTTCATTGAATTCATATCTTGCGGAGCCTGGAACAATCTTGACATCTTCCATCTCGAACTCCATCATCAGTTTCTCGGTTTGTCGTTCCTTCATTTGCTGCAGTTCGGTCTTCGTTCTTTCGAGCTCTTCTTTAAGAGCACACAGGCAATTCGCCATCATCAAACTCTCTTCTCTGGCCTTTTCAAGGTTATATTTTGTCTCTTCCAGTTCAGCTGTAACAGTTCCAAGCCTTGAACAACCATTTTCACTGCCTTCACGCCCATGCATCTGTCATAAATGAACTTGGTAAACTAACATTTCCTGATTATTAATTCAGTTGATGAATTTAGAAGACTATATATGGATATTTTCAGGGAAGTACTGTAACAGATATGCTTGCTTGCTTGATAGATAATCCTCCATTTTTAAACTTTTAATGGAGATATCTTCATCAAGAGTAAGAGAATGATTCCTTAAAAAAAGCTAAAGTAAGCACCCTGATAATTATTATATTTATATTCTCTCTACTATTACACCGATAACACTTACACTCAGCGACAAGCAAGCATCAGATAAAGAAATTACCTGGAGTTTAAACACCACAGTAAAGCTCTTTGATCAAGAAATATTTCATAATACACTAACATACATATTTTTAATAAGAAGAAGGGCAAAACACAATAGTATTCAGGGATTTGGGAACCATTAATAAATCAAAGTAGTGAACTGAAGCATGGGCAAATGAGAAGGAGGTTACCTCCTCCTCCTTGAGCTTGATGGGATAAAGCTGGCCAGATAAAACTTTATGACCGAACAAGGCAACGGCTTCTTTGACAGACCTGAATGGTGCCCTGGTATCGATTTCTGCCCTATTCATCATCACAACTCCCCCTTCACGGTCCATGCTGCTGAACTAGTTTTGGCAGACAAAGGAAGATGGAAAGTTAGGGAAGCGGTGAATGGTGTTGTTAGTTAAATATATTAGAGAGAGGAGAGCAAAAGCAATTATAATAATATTGGTGGGAAGGGAAGGGAAGGGAAGGGGGAGGTTCGTTGCTTCGCGTCCACTTCACTGGAATATCTGTTCATATGGGCTTCGCTTCGCCTGTTTCATTATGGCGGAAGAGAGGGACTCTTTAACTATCTTATACCCAACGGATCAAAGGACCCCCCACTCTATACTATTTCAGTTTCAGGGCCCTCCTCTACTTTGCTTTCTTAGCAGCCAATGCCTAATTGTGCAATACAAAAATCAATTATTGCATTACAAAAATACATTCTCTTACGAATTTAATTTCCTTCTTTAATAAATAACTTTTTGAATTTGAAAATGCAACTTCAATTATTAATACCATTAACATTTTTTTTGATAAATTTCGGTTTATTATAATATAATTTTTGCTACACCTCTAGCAAGTGAGTTTTAGAATTGAAGGATATTTTAACTTTTTTTCTTCATATAATATTTAGAACTACCTATAACCCATTTTTAATCTTTAGATAAGAAGATAAACACTCTTTAATGTACTCAAAACTCACGTCCTCCTATACTAACAACAATGTTATATCAACCGAGCTAAAATTCATTCGGCTTAATCTTTCTAATTTTGTTAAATTTGGACTAATGTTGTTTTCACATTTATAGTCACATTTGAAAGGTGTTGCATGATTATAAAAAGGCTTAACCTACAAATTTGTACTTAAATTATATATTTTTTCTCATCTTGGTATCTAAATTGTTTTTTTAGTCATGAGTGATACCTAATTCTAAATTTGTATATTTGTTAGTCAAACTATTAAGTCTATTTTAAAAGAGGCTTAACCTACAAATTGATACTTAAACTATGTCCTTTTTTTTTCTTTCACATTTTTGTACCTAAATATTTTTCTGGTCACAAGTGGTACCTAAACTTTTTTTTTCTAAGTTGATGCCTCTGTTAGTCCAATCGTTAATTAAACTATTAAGTCTATTTAAAAAACAACCAATTAAAATTTGACATGTGATAAAAAAAATACACAAAAGTATTATTTCTCTCATATATATATATATATATATTCTTTTTTCTTTTCTTTCTTTAGAACTAGATTAAAGATTAAACTAGTCATGGAACCAGTTCCTGATTTGATCAATTCATTTGATTCAATCAAATAAATTATTAAAATTCATAAAAATAAAAATATTTAAGAAAATAGAGAAATTCGATTCAACTGATTTTTTTAGCTTGGTTCAACTGGTATGTATCAGTTTGCAGGTCAATTGATTCAACCCTTATCTCTGGCCCAACAATCCTATTGGTTCCTGGTCTAGTTTTGAAAACACTAATTTTGATCGATGAAATAACCTTTTTGATCTCATCAAATATAGCAAGTAGGAGGTGAAGTATGAAAATAATTAATCGACAACGTCTCAACCTAAGGAGGATAAATTTCAAGTATTAGTGGTATTGCTAGACATTATAAAGGAAGAAAATAGAAAAAATAGAAAAAATAAAGAGGGAGATAAATAATGTAAAAGAAAAAAAGGAAAATAAGAGTATTAAGGAAAATATTTTTTCAGTTTATATAATGTGGTGGTTTATTATTGGCTAGAATTTTTTTTTATAATGAATATAGCATTTTGGTGTAAATTTGGTAACAAAAGAAAAGTTTTAGGTACTAACTTTGAAAAAAGGGTATAGTTTAAGTACTAATTTGCAGTTAAGCCATTTTTAAAATAAAGGGTAAACTACACCATTAGTCACGAAACTATGGGTAAGTTTTCATTTTGGTCACTTAACTAAAATGAAAACTTTTGAAAATTTTCATTGAAGTTACTAAACTATTCAAAAAAAATTTATTTAAATCAATAGGATGTTAAAAGTTCCGTCAGCGAGTCCCAAGCAATGATTCGATGATCGGTACGGTGTATCAATACCCATCGATGAGTAGAAGAACATACCTTAATTAGACCCAAGTTGGTTTGACGGTTAGTGTCGGAAATCGAAGAATCTTTTTTTTTTTTGAATTTTGGTTTGTAGATTCGTGACATCCAAAGTTATTTCATAAATAAATAAAAATTTTGAATTATAGAAAAGAAGGGGAAAGAGAGATTTCAATTGCTGTAGACAATGCGAATAGAAAAAACCATATAGTGTCGATTTTAACAACCCGGTGACTGAAATGAAAACTTTTGAATAGTTCAATGACCAAATTGTAACTTTTTTTTTGTTAAACGATCAAAATGAAAACTTACCCATAGTTTAGTAACTAATGATGTAGTCTACCCTAAAATATATTTAAATGTTTGATTAACGGAGATACCAACTTAAAGAAAAATAATAATTTAAGTATCGCGCCAGACAAAAAATATATAAATATTTAAATAAAAAAGTATAATTTAAATAGCAATTTATGGATTAATCCCATATAAATCAAGTTACTTAAAACTACCAAAAACATAACATGTTCTTTATATCCTTTTAATTGAGATTTTGGTATTATTTATAAAGATCAACGCTTTAAGATTTTTAAGTTTTAAAGTTGAAATTACATATTGGGTCTAATATTTAATTTGATTTAATGTATATATTTTTATTATAGTATTGATTTTCTGATTTTCCTGCAGACAAAAGTTTAAACTTAACATTCCAATATTTAGAACTAGAAATATGATATTTAAGGAATACCAAATTAAATAAAGTTTAGAATTCCAATATTTTAGTGGCAAAACACTTTTATTGATAGTTTATATTAAATCTTAAAATTTGATGGAAAATTATTTTTAATAAATTTAATTTTTGGGATGTAATTTTAATATTTGGTATGTAAAAATAAGTTTATTTATAAAGTTATTTTTATCCTTTATAAAAAATCAAATTATTGTTTAAATATTTATTTGAACTAATTGATAATTGTAAAAAAATATATATATATATATATATATATATATATATAATATAAGTAAGTAGTTACGAAATGAGTACTTCTGCAAGCATTGCGAAAAACAAAATAAAAATAGGGGGCAACAAATTGATTACGAAGTTCATTTTCCTTATGTCTATAAAGTCTAATTCGGTAAGATGAACCCACTATTATTGAAACAAATACAACTAATGAACCTAATTCTAATATATCCTAAAGAAGAATTCTATCTGAGAATTTAGTTTGTAAAACTAATAACTAAAAGTTTTACAATCTCAAATGCACTCACATATGAACTGATAAGTGCTTTCTTTACTTAATTCTAACTTACACAAACCTCTAATATATAAAAGTTTATGTAAATTACAAGTACAAATCAATCATTGCCATTCACGTGTTTACTAGTAATGGAATGAGCTTTTTAATTTTATAAAATACAAAGATAATATCTTACAAATAAAAATATAAAATTAACTTTAAAAAAATTTATACATTTTTATATATAAGCAAACTCGCTGGCATTCCCGCTAAATTCATTGTTCAATGAAGTGTTTACATTTATTTTTCGTCTTAATTTTTAAATTAAATAAATGTCAAAATAATTAATAAATACTTTTTTAGAATAATAATTAAATAAAACCATTAGTTTTTTTTTGGTTAAAATTGCTTCCAGTCCTTGTTATTTTCATAGATTTGAATTTTAACCCTTTACTTCTATTTTAAGGAATTAAATCATTCGCTTTTCAAATTTAAAAATATAAGTTCAATTGTTAACATTGTTAAAATTTTTCTATTAAATCAATCTCATTGCAACATTGTTTTTCTTGTTGCACGGTTACCAAGTTATTATTTGTTTATTTCAGAATCATTGGACTGGGATTTTAAAATTTAAAAATATAAAATTAAATTTTGAAAATAAAAATAAATGACTAAATTTTAGATATACAAAGAATAAAGGGACTTGTAACATATTTTAACTTTTTTAAATGAAAAATAATCACATTAGCTAATAGCACCATATCATTTCAATAAAAAAATATCTTTTCCATATTATTTGGGTAAATTTTCCCACATACAATAATTTAATTTTAAAATTTATTATTGGGTTAAATGTTTTCAAATATTATTGATAATTTTATAATAATTAATATTTCTTAATTTAAAATTATGTCTTCACTTGTTCCAAGTATATTTTAAAAAGTTGTTACCAGTGATAAATATATTTTATTTATTCTTTGTTTTTACTTTTTATTTCATTTTTAATAAATTTTACGCAAATACATGTAAAATATTTAATTTTGATTATAAAAGATGAATTTATTGTTCCTTTATTTTTCCTTTTATATTTTAATCAATTTATTTTCCATTAAAACCTTCTAAATAATAATACTAATTAATTTATATTAAATTAATTTAATGAATTCATCAAAAAATTAATATTTAACAAAATTAACTATAAATATGAATTATTTAATTTTAATTAAAGTAAAATATATTTTTATGAAACAATTCAAATATATTCAATTTTGTAATACTTCAATGCATAATTAAATTTTCATTATTTTGTTATTTAAGATAGAGAAATGAATAAAATTAATAGAAAATAAATATATAAATAATAAGGATATAATTATTTTATTTAAAATTTGTTTGATAAATAAATATTAAACGGGTTTTCGAAATTTTCTAATTAAATGTATTTACACTAAATGTGATTTATTTATTTTTCTAATTAAATCAAGTGTTTATGATGGGCTAAGCGTTTCAGTTCAGAACCCAAGTGAGAGCCCAAAAAGCGAAAAGGTATTAGTACGTCAGGTGCGTACGTTAGTATTACCCCCTATCCTTTTGCTTTAAAATACACTAAAAATCAGACCGTTGAAGTCCCTTTTCAAATTGCAACATTTGAATTTTCTCACTATCATTTTCTTTATCTTCATCTTCTGGTAATTCTGCTATCAAGAAGGCCACAATGGGGGCGAAAACGCGGTCTCAAGACTCGTCAGAGCGTCAAAAGTGGGACAAAATCTTTGAGGGTTTAGTTAAGATGCTTAAAACCCAGCAACAACAGCTTGAAACTCTCAGTAAAGAAAGAAAGATTCTCGAAGATCGGATCAAAATGCAATATGAACGCTGGGTCTCTGATGTTCGACTCTACGAAGATCACATTTCTCAGGTATGAATTCTAAATCTAGGGTTTTGACCCTTTTTTTTTGTAAATTCAGGGTTTTTTTTGCTCCCCTAATCGGAGGGTTCATATTGGAGATCTTGGTTATATTTTGGTGTTTAGATGAAAAGTGATTTGGAATCGGAAGAGATGGCACGTGTGCTTGAGGCTACAAAAGCCGATATGATGGTAGGATTGAAGCACAGAGAAGCTTATCTTTGCAAAATGAAATTAGGTACCTGCTCTTTTTCGTCTTAATATTTTGGTCAAATTCACTAGGGAAGAAACAAACTTGTGATGTAATGGTGGTTGTTAAATTTGGTTTCGAATTCTTTTATGTTGAATTAGATTCATGTTTTGATTTTATGCTCTTTTTTTTTTTTTGGTAATTTAGTTATGGTCTGATGTTTGTAGATTTTTTTTTTAAATTGGCTTACTACAGAGGAAGCGGAGGATGAACTGACTGATTTCAGAATCTGGTTTGATATCCTCGGTAAAAATTCAAAAGTATGTTCCCATGGCTTTTCTTCTTTGCATAATCATATCCATTGTACAGTTTCTAAGCTTTTTAATAATTTTCAGGATATTTCTCAAAGGGCCCCCATAGAAACCAAAAAAGGGACGTCGGCACGCAAGCGTAGTGGCTCCAAGTCTGTTACTTTGGAGGCGTTGGAAGACGATATACGAAGGCTGCAGCTTCAATACAAAAATCTTGTTTCGGAAAAGAGTTGTCAAGTCACTGCACTTGTGGCAGAGAATAAATTTGCATGGAATCAGTTTAATGTTCTGGAAAGTCAGTACACTGATAAATTAAACACCAAGCAGTCTGAACTAGACAAGGCTAACAAGAGAATTGAGGCACTTATGTCCGATATGGAGGAGCTCAGGTCATCCAATGCTGAAAAGGATGAAATAATCGAGAGATTAAAAGCGGAACTGTCTCGGAAAAAGGCTGATGCAAGTAGATTCCAACAAGTTTCTATAACTTCTGGGGAAGTAGAATCGTTAAGGAAGTCGAGAAGTGCTTCTTGTACACCTGTAATAAAACGTTGCGCAGCAGGCGGAAGAACTTATGTCATGAGCGGTAAGAACAGTGGCAGGGATCCATGTAACATTACTGTGAAGAAAGAAAATTCTGCTTCTCATGTTCCTGATCTTCAGAAGGAGAATGAAAAGGTACTTCTTTATGTTAGTTTGCAGGCAGAACATGTTCTGTTATGACATCTATATATGTTAATAGCATGAAAGATTCATTGTCTAATCAAATGTTAACTTCTTATTGTCGTTCAGGGAAGTAGAAGCTCGAAGAGAAAAAAGGAAGATGCTAAACCCATATCTGAAACTCCAAAATTGTTCACTTCTACATTTAAAGTTCCCAGATTGAAAACCTCCTCTCCCAAGACAAGATGACTCTGCACCATCATTTTCGTTTCTTGCTTTTCCATCAACGTCTGTCTTAAGTAGTTTGTGCAATATGTATTAGTTCCATACCCTGGAGCAAGTGTTTTGTGTATTTTTATGAACGAAAAAAAAAGTGTGTCAACAAGGCTAATTATTAATGAATCTGGATATGTTTGTATCCTCTTATATCAATCTGGATATGTTATATGTTTGTATCCTCTTATATCAATCTGGATGTGTTTTCCTTTTATAAGTGGTGGATGCTATTATGCTCATACAATTAATCCTTTATATCAGTCTCGTGCTATAATATAACAGGTAAAATCTGAACAGATAAATAGTACTGTTATTGGAAGAGTTAACTGTATTACTCGTCCAATAATGTGAAAAGCAAGTAAGTGATTAACACAAAAAGTGAATGTATTTTTCATTTTAGGTAAAAAAAAAAAAAGGTGATGAGAAGATAATTTTGAGAGCCTATCAAACTTTGTGAAGTTTTGATGTTGAATAAATTGATTCTTTCAGAAAAATGGAGTAATTTAGTCATTGCTAATTTCGAAGTAAATTAAGGAAAATTAATAACGACTTTAATTAGTATAATAAAAATTTAGTGTTCAATTTTTACACATTCTATCAAATCGATTTTGATTCTAGAAATTTAGGAGAAATTAATAACTTTTTAATTTTTAATTTTTTAAAAATATTTATTTTTAAAATTAGGATCAAATTAATAAAATGTGTAAATATTAAACATAAAATTAGAAGCATTTTCCTGCTTGATTATTTAAACCTTTTGAATGGCCATAGAAGTGATTTGTTGTTTTTATTTATCCTTATTAATAATAATAATAATAATAATAATAATAATAATAAAAGTTTAACTGAATGACCAAACCTTATAATTAACCAATTATTTCTTATAATTAACCAATTATTTCTTTTGAACTAATTATCATTAAGGTTGGAAATAAACCTCATCATAAGCCTCGTTTAAAAAGCGAAAGAATTTATGTAAAATATTTTTTTAAAATAGATTGGGTCTCAAGTAAGAATTTTTTTTTTGTTCGGGTTTGACTCAGCTAGAATTTGTCTAATTTTTTCACTACTGATGTTATTTTGCTACCATTTTGTTATTATATTACTACTATTTTTTGTTATTATTTTGTTATTATTTTTGCTACTATTTTAGAGACATTTATTTATTAAGTTGCAACTATTTTAATATTATTTAAGTATATAATTTTTTAATATATTTTTAATTTATTAGAAAATATTTATTTTAATGTTTTCAATATATTATATTTTTAAATTTATTTTAATATAAAAATAATATAAAACTTTAATATGAAGGGATTAAGATTGAAATTTAGCATATTTTATTTGAATTATGGTTGATAAAAATTTAAGCTCCCGAAACTAAAAAAGATATACCTAAAATTTTAGATCGAAGGTGCCCAAAGTGAAGACGGGGATGATGAGGTGTAGTTGAAAACATATGTTTTTCTGAAGAAGATATAGAGAGAGAAAATATAATTTATTCTTTCCGTGCAAATTTAAAGAAGGCGGGTTTTCCTACATTATCTTTGGTTTTAAATTTGGTGAAGAGAAAGAAAAGTAGCCAACTTTGTGTTTTGGGTCATGGACATTTAAACGATGCCGTTAGGTCCCGTAACGTGTGGTTGGTTAGGGCTTGGAGGGCCCGTCTTCAACCATTTTCTGATTGTCACAAGCTAAAAACCCGAGCAGCAGCAGCTCGGAGGGATTTTTTTACATTTATTCTGCGCCGAAACAGTTGGAAAATCCCAATCCCTTTTCTGTATATTTTCTTTGGGGGCAGAAAGGCAGAAACTTGTTTGTTCTCTTGAAGATTTATCATGCCGTCTGAGGACTCGAGGTCAGTGAAAAAGGAGGAACCCGAAGAGGATAATGAGGACCTCAAAAGCTTGAGTTCGATGGCGGAGAATCGTAAGAAGAAACCCTCGAGTAATAGCAACAATGCTGCTGTTTCTAACTCGAAATCGCGTCCCAAAGAAGCCAAAGTGAAGAAAGAAGAGCCCGTAGAGACTGATGATGAAGACGAAAAACCCATCTCTAAAAGGAGCTCCACTACTAAAGCGAGCAAGCCCAAGAAGGAAGAGAGCGACGATGAAGACGAAAAACCCATCTCCAAAAGGAGCTCCGCTACTAAAGCAGATAAGGTTTTTGGAATTCCTTTTGTGCTTTCTCTTTGTCAAAAAAGACTTCTGTTCTGTTCGGTATTTGCAGGGAAAAAGAAAAAGATAATGTGTTTGGTATTTTTGTTTCCGCTATAAATTTTTGAAGGAAAGGGAAATGAAGAAAAAGAAGAAAAAGGGGGAAGAAAAGAAAGCGGCTGCTGGGAAGGAAGTGAAGCGGGAGAAGAAGGTTTATGATTTGCCTGGTCAGAAGAGGGATCCTCCTGAGGAGGTACCTGGACTTAAGCTTTTTTTTTGGGGGGATTTATTTTCCTACTTTTTGAGTAATTTATCATTGTTTTCACTGTTGAATTTCAGAGGGATCCACTGCGGATATTTTATGAAACAATGTACCAGCAAATTCCCCATAGTGAAATGGCACAATTCTGGTAAGACATAATTCCCCAATTCCTGCATTAACTTTTTTTGGATAATGTAGTTCATATCTGTGGCGTGTTGTAGTTCTGTAATGTATGCAATATAAGGATTGTGAATGCTTAGAAGTCATTTTATCGACTGTTTGTGCTGTGATCTCATTAATTTGAGAACTGAAAGCTGTGTCTGCTACTTTCCTTGGGGGCAGTATGTGCTTGAATGCTGTGATAGCTTTGCTTTAACAAAGACTGGTGCAATTAAGAATGGTGAATAAACAAAATCTTGACCGGATTTGGGGTGTCAAGGTTGTCATTTGGGTTACTATATTTCCCTCGGTCGGTCGGGTTTATTCATAGAAGTAATGCAAAAATTTGCCCAGATAGTTGATGCAACTTAAAGTGTGTATCTTTAGGTTTTGGTTCTATTGATAGTTTTTCGTTTTCTTTTGTAATTCCTATTTCTGTCTCTCAAGTCCCAAGTGACGAATTTTCTTCTGTAATAGGCAGAATTTTTCTTATCCTTCCTCTTTAATTCCCGCAATGGGGCAAGCCTTGCCCTAAATATATTACTTTGTTGCAATGAACTCATCAATCTGAAAGAAAATTGATTGTGCATCTGAAACTGAAACAGCTAATATTGTGCCAAATGGTCTGTGATCCTTCTTTGTACAATGCAAGAAAGCTTTCTTCAGAATCTCTTGCTGAGTGTCATAATCTGCTGATTCGTACCTCAATATTTTGCTCTTCAATTCGATATGTTGCTACATTTAGACTTTTCTTCTTCTCGGATGGAAGAATGATACTGCAATATGTTGCTACATTGATGATGAATATTTTTGTCTCATTTATTTGGTTCTTGTGATCAGTGTCATCTCTTTATACCCATTCCATTCGATCAACTCATATCAATATAGTGCACGATTGATTAAACTGATTTTACACACAGAAATGAAAAGAAAAAAATCCTTTGCATAACTTTTTCATTCATCTTGGAGAACATATATTCTCTTTACTATATTTTGTTGAATGCATTCACTGAGAAGGATGCTCCGATATGTGATTGCAGGATGATGGAGTCTGGTTTGCTCCCCTTAGCAGAAGCAAAGAAAGTCTTTGAAAAGAAACAGAAGAAGATTAAGCAGCAAAAGCTGAGTTCCCCAATGAAACCTGGTTCAGCTGTAAAGAGTAGTACAGGATCCGTCACCGTTAAGAGAACTCCTATGGTCTCCCCGGGTTCTTCGAATAAAAAGAAAACAGATTCCAAGGTTGCCCCAAAGCAGACTAAGAAACGCAAGGCCGAAGAAAGCGAAAGCTCTGATGATGATTTTGAGAATACTTTGGTCAGTAGAATGAAGAAACAGAAAGCAAACTAATTTTGATTTCCACCATAACTGATTGTTTCTAGTTTGTTCTGTTGTAGTACTTTTTAACTCATTTGATTAGTTGTACCAATACTAATTGAATCCCGGCCTGATTGAACTGATCTTAAATGATCATTGCATTGTTTAGTGAAACATTCAATGGAAGACTGGAAGTGTTCAAAATCTCCTTAATCTGCTAAATTTGTTTCTGCTGAATGGAGAACTATGTTCTTACACCCCAAAGGAAGTTGTCTGAGGACAGATTAACCCATGAATGACACTGACACTTTGACTCCAATGGAAGTTGTCTGAGGACAGATTAATCCTTATTCGTTAACAACAAGAAAACCTGCATTATGGCTGTGAAACTACTGAAACAGCAAGCATTAAAAAAAATGGGTCAACGATTCAGATAAAGAAGTTGCTAATCTTTGGCTAGTTCTCCAGTACAAGGCTAAGAGGAAGAAGATCAGATCAGCCATTATCCAAAGCCTTCTACTATTAATTGGTAAACTTGAAGAGAGATTAGATACCCTATGGTTGCTTGTGAAGAGTATATATATATTTTTTTCCAGGAACAGCCATATAGATATAAGGCTATGGCGCCACCGTAGCATTTTATTACAAGACCGTACAAGTTTGGTGGGTTGGTTCTCGAAAACCATATTTGATCTAAATATCTAACAGAACAATAGTATCAAACTTTGTAAGTCTATGCTTCTTGAGTCAAGAAGTAAGACATTTAATATCTTTTAAGCAAAGTTTTCAGTGTGAATATCGCAGATGAAAATGGAATATAGTAACGAGAGAATTTTGTTCACTTTTAAGAGTTCCAAGATTTGACTTTAAATTGAGATTCAATGTGACCATAAGATACTATAAGGTAACAACAGTTTGGTAAGCATAAGGAGCATTTCATTTTATTTGGACATAGCACTTGACTAAAAAGATAAAAATTCGTTTTCTAACCTCAAAACTCTAGGGTATGCACTAGTGTCACTGCCCACGCACAGAGACCTATGGTCAAGGCATACATAATAGCCCAAAGCATTCATCAAAGAAAATAAGACAATTTTTATAAATTAAAAAAAAAAAAAAACTTATTTATTTGAATTCTAGTGAACCGATAAATATTTTTATAAAATTTAATTCTAAAGGATATAGATAACAGGGGGTTTAAATTTGTTTAAATCTCTATCTTGTAGATAAATTTAAATTTGACCTATTCATTGGGTAATCGATATTTTTCTTTTCTTGCTTGTTTCATCACCTTAAATAGTTTTTTAGTGAGTTAGAGAATATGGGTTTAAGCTGAGTTAGCATCCTTGGCTGCTGGATTTCATATGGAGCGAGAGGGGTTATGAAATCAAACGAGGATGAATGTCACGTGATAACACTCTAAAGCATTTAAGTACTTGTCCATCTATCATTCAACCCATAAACTCCCAATCTGCAGAGAGGAAATCTTGTGCGTTCATTTATTTAACCTTAGTTCTGCTCCAGGGTTTAGACCTGGTTAAGTTAAACTCTCCCAGCAACCCTAGGGAACCTTTCTTGGGTATATAAACTTTGATAATCTCAATCCGCCTACATCCTTCTCCTACTTGCCGCTGCAACTTGCCACACTCCGACAACAGTAATACTATTTTCTTTTTCTTTTTATGCTGTTTCCAATGGAGGTTGAGTTGGTTCATTTATTTCTGATTATTTTTATAATATAATAGACCAGACAGGCATGCAAATGATGAGAATCATTTTGGGTATGAGAAGCTCGCCGATACTTTAATGCGAGCGATGTTTGAACCTCATACTTCCATGACTCTGATGCGGACGCCTCTAATTATATATTATTAATTGATTGTAATGATGAATGGCTATTTCCTAATTTTTTGGGGATTCTATTAGTTTGTCGTTGCAGATGATGATAAATTTCATTCCATTTTGTTCCTCACTGTGTATGTCATATTGTCTCTCTTTCAACCGACAGCTGTTTCTATGAACATCTTCTTTAATTACTATGTATGTATGTATCTATGTATGTATGTATGTATGTATGTATGCTAAATGGCTGTTCTTTTCTTTCTTTTCTGAAAATTTGTAGTATTTTAAGAAGAATCAATAAATTCAGCTTGAGGGCTGTAAGTAAACCAGAAATCATTAAGCAAACAATATTAACTTAGGAAATACAAGTGCAGAGCAGAGAACTGAACAAACAGCAGTAGCCACACAATAGTAGGTACATAGGCAGGTAAAGGTTGCAATTCTCATTTGTTTAAACGTGATTGGCCACACAGTTTATGACTCGTAGTTCTCCTCAAGACCCTCCTCCTCGTATTCACCCTCATCCTCCACAGTTGCATCTTGGTATTGCTGATACTCTGCCACCAAGTCATTCATGTTACTCTCTGCTTCTGTAAATTCCATCTCATCCATTCCCTCACCAGTATACCAATGCAAAAAGGCCTTGCGACGGAACATTGCCGTGAATTGCTCGCTTACCCTTCTGAACATTTCCTGGATCGATGTCGAGTTTCCGACAAATGTGGATGACATCTTCAGACCATTTGTTGGAATGTCACAAACACTGGACTTAACGTTGTTGGGAATCCACTCTACAAAGTACGATGAATTCTTGTTCTGGACATTGGTCATTTGTTCGTCAACTTCTTTGGTGCTCATCTTGCCCCGGAACATAGCTGAAGCTGTCAGGTAGCGACCATGGCGAGGGTCAGCCGCACACATCATGTTCTTTGCATCCCACATCTGTTGAGTCAGCTCCGGGACAGTGAGAGAAAAGTACTGCTGGGAACCGCGGGATGTAAGTGGTCCGAACCCAACCATAAAGAAGTGCAGACGTGGGAATGGGATTAAGTTCACAGCCAACTTTCGGAGATCAGAGTTCAACTGTCCAGGGAACCATAGGCAGCATGTTAGACCGCTCATTGTTGCAGAAATTAAGTGGTTCAGATCTCCAACTGCAAATTACAAGTGTAGTGTTAGGGTCAGAGTTGTAAATTGTTTTAACACTATATAGCAAACTTTCCATCAAAATGAAAAGATTATATCACTCACAGCTTGGAGTGGTGAGCTTTAGGGTCCTGAAGCAAATATCATAAAGTGCCTCATTGTCAAGGACCATGCATTCATCAGCATTCTCTACCAACTGGTGCACAGAGAGGGTGGCATTATAAGGCTCCACAACTGTGTCAGAGACTTTAGGTGAAGGGAAAACAGAGAATGTCATCATCATCCTATCTGGATATTCTTCTCTGATTTTTGATATCAGGAGAGTTCCCATCCCGGAACCTGTGCCTCCCCCAAGTGAATGGCATACCTGGAAGCCTGGTTCATAAGTAACATGAAGGAGTGAGCATCATCAGTCAATTCAAAATGAAAATAACCATAGTTTACTTGCCGGTAAGACTTTATTGCTAAGTTGGCAACAGTTCAACTCAAGGATTTTTTTCAAAGTAACCCTTTCATACTAGCAAAAGAACTCAATTTGAATAATAAGATTATCATGCATGCTTTATAATTTACTAATACCACGAACCAAACAGCTAACCACTCGGAATCTGGATGGAAAAGTTCTTGCAACACCCGAGATACCTTACATGTACGAAGTGAGCCATGATCATTGTATCCCACATCGGGATACCTAATGTATCCCACGCATTTATTTGTGTTCCCTTAATGTGATGGTACCCAGTAGTCTACCATTATCATCGTCTACAATATAGTATTGTATATTTCACAGTTTCACAGCAATCATACCAGTATCAGATGATGAAAGAAATAGTCCCTTTTTTTTTTATAATAGGTTTATACTTACTATTCTTCAACTTTTGGGTAAAATATAAATCTGATACTCGAATGGGCGCTGTAATTTACCATGTGAATTATTCTTAGACAGATAAAATAATCATTATTCTCCTTGTTCATTTAACATCTTTCATTTTCCTTCAAGATTCAGATATTAAAATGTGGCCAACACATAATACTGTGAAGACATCATTCATATGATGATGACCTGGTAAGAGTGGCAATTAAGGGCCATCAAGGCTCCGCCAAATGCATTAAAAGGTGATTATGAGTGTGTATCTACTTTTTTCATGCAAATCCTGTGGAACGGCTCCTTTTCTGATGAATTTAAGCACACATAAGGGATTCGACAAGAGACTCATTGTCTCCTATCTTTTTGTGCTAGTGATGAAGAGGTTAGGGCAAAGTTTTGATGCTTCTGTGATGCGAGGAGCTTGGAAACCAATTTGACTTAGTAGGGTTGCACTTATTTTTCGCGGATGATTTAGTTCCCTTTTGTGAAGCAGATGATTTTTAAGCGAAAATAGTTATTGATGTGCTAAATTATTTCTGCTCCTTTTCAGGCCACAAAGTGAATGCAAACAAGACTAGAGTAGAGTCTTCTTCTCGACTAATGTTTCTGAATCTAGTGCGGATTCTATTTGTCGTATCATGGGATTTGCTTCCGATTCGGGAAGCTACTTGGGAATGCCTCTTTTTCATCGAGGGTGACCAAGAGACTTTTCAGTTTGTTATTGACAAAATCCGGAAACACTTTGGGTATAATGCGCATGCTAAATCTGTTTTATTAACGATTCCTAATTTTTTTATGCTCCTATTCCTGTCGGGGTCTGCAAGAAAATTGAGACAATTGCAAGGAATTTTGTTTGGGGGTCAAGAAATGGTGAGAAGAAGATTGCACTTGTCAATTGAAAAACTTGTTGCCAACCAATTGAAAATGGAGGGCTAGGGATCAGGAATTTAGAGGTTCAAAATAATTATTATTTTTATTTAAGTCGGGGCTTGGTATGGTGACAAAGCCGGATGCCTATTGGGTTAGGATCTTGAGGAGTAAGCTTGTCCAACTTTGCTAGCAAGATCCAATTGTTCTTTTTTATGGAGATCCCTTGTGAACATTTGGAACTCTTTTAAACAACACATTGGGTGGTCTGTTGGCAATGATAAGAAAGCGAAATTTTGGACGGATGAATGGATTTCGGACTTAGGGCCGCTTAAAGACCATTTAATTGTGACTAGTATTGATTTGGATGATGCTAGGGAGGCTGATATGGTGAATGGGAATGAGATTTGGAGGCGAGATGCATTTGCTCATTTAATTGATTGTTTTGCTTTGGTGCGGATCGCATCTATGCCTCCCCATGCGAAGCTAGGGTGAAGATAAATTTGTGTGGCAAGGTTCTAATCAACAACCCTTTTCTGTTGCCAATGCATATAATGTGCCGTCACAGTCACATTTGATCCCAAGGATAATGTTTGGAAAAAGATTTGGAAGCTACATGTCACGCAACGGGTTAGGAGTTTCTTCTGGCTTGCAATGAAAAATCATTTGTTCTGTAATTATGAGTGCTGGAGACGCCATCTTACATTGTTTACTTCTTGTCAGCTTTGTGGAGCGGATCAGGAAACTGTTTCGCATGCTTTACGAGACTGCCATGTCGCCAATCAATATGGCCAAAGTTGGTCCCTACATTAGGCTCGTCCGTTTTCTACTCTTCAGATTTATCCCAATGGTTAATGGATGGCATCTATGACAGATTCGGTTGGCGCAATGAGTCCGTCCCATGGTGCTTTATCTTCTCCATAACTTGTTGGCAAATTTGGAAAAAAAACATTGTATGATTATTTTGAAGGAGGAATCGTGCAGTGCTCTGGATCTTGTTAGACAATGCTGGTTTTGGGCTAAGCATGTTGCACACAGTTCACTTTCGGGTTCTCTTCAGAGAACGGATAGCAGCCCTGTCAATACCTGGATTTCTCCTCCAGCGGGTTGGGGTAAGCTTAATGTGGATGGGGCAGTTGCGACGACTAATCCTTGGGCGGCTGCGGGCGGAATTCTGCGAGATGAATCTGGTAATTGGCTGCTTGGTTAAAACAGATTTATGGGGACTGGTTCAGTTTTACAAGTTGAATTATAAGCAATATGGGATTGTTTGTGTTTAGCTTAGCAAAGGGGTTACAAAAAGGTCATCGTTGAGAGCGATAACGAGATGATGGTTCGGATGTTAATCGACTTGTGTACGGACCAACACTCAACAGGCCTTGTTAGGAATATCCAGGAAATTTGCTGTTGGGATTGGGAAGTCCAATTTGCTAAGATTTCGAGAGAAGCAAACAAAGTGGCTGATTTTATGGCAAAGATTGGGTCTGTTCAAGATGGAGTTGTTCGTTGTTTTGAGCATCCGATTCCAAGCTCATGGTCCTTGCTCAAAATGATGCCCAGAATACGTTAAGAGCTTCAATTTAGTTTGATTTGTTAACTACTCTTTTATTACCAAAAAAGAAGATTGTGGTTACGATAAAGGACAAAATGATAAATAGATGGGGCAATCACAATCACGATAAGAAATAAATCATATAGAAACACAGATCAGTTTATATAGATAATATTATATATATAGAAGGTAGATAAAAACCCATACCCTTTTTTGCCTTCAGAGGTTCAGACCAGACAAAAAATAGCCTTACCAATCATAGTTCAATCTCGTCGATAAAATATGTTTACTATTTAGAACAAAATGTAAATAGCTACCACTATCCAACTAAAGCTGAAAGGGTAGATAATGACGAAAGAATCAATCCTTCCATATCAGTTGCACAGTTAATTGTATTCAAGAGAGTTCATTTTGATAGGTCAAAATGATTATTTCCTCTCGATGTGGTCATCGTCAAAAGCTGGAAAAATTAAAAGAAAAAAAATCAAAAGCAATTGTATATCTTTATCATGAAAGTGATATGGTAACTCAAAACGGATAAGAGTTTCAAATTTTAAGGTAAAAGTGAAATGCCATATTAATAGAACCAAGTCCACGAAAAATCCATGCAGATTTAGCCAAATATAGATTTCGAAGACAAATAAATATGTATTACCTTGCAAGCAATCACAATTCTCTGCCACTTTACGAACAACATCAAGAACAGCGTCAATCAACTCGGCTCCTTCAGTGTAATGACCTTTGGCCCAGTTGTTGCCGGCACCGGATTGTCCAAAGATGAAATTATCAGGTCTAAAGATCTGGCCATAAGGACTGGATCTAATACTATCCATGGTACCGGGTTCTAGATCCATGAGAACCGCACGAGGGACGTACCTTCCACCGTAAGCCACATTGTAATACACATTGATACGTTCCAGTTGAAGATCAGACGATCCATCTCCTTGGTACCTTCCCATAGGATCGACGCCATGCTCATGGCAGATAACTTCCCAAAACTTAGAGCCGATTTGGTTCCCATATTGGCCTCCTTGAAAATGAAGGATTTCTCTCATGGTTTTGAGTTTGGTTGAGATGGAAATTTAGGAACAGAGAAAGAAGGAGAGAGGGAGGGATTTAGAGGCTTCTTTGTTTTTTTTTGGGGGGTTTGTTTTGGCAAAAGGGAGGGGAGGAGAATGGGTAGTAAATATAGAGGTGAGAGAAGGATTGTCTGTCATGAGTCATGAGCAAAGGGTTGAAGGGTGAGCAGGATACGAGAGTCTGTTACTCGAACCGTGACGCGCCATTTTGAGATTTTCGAGTTTTCTAGTTCACCGCTTGTTTCGAATTTTCTATTATTAATCATTTTGAGAGTTGGATATTGATGGTGCAATAGCTTAATCCAAGTACTTTTATTAATTAAGTGTAGTTAAACGAAAATGATGGGGTTAATCTAAGTACCCGAAAATAAATACACAACATTTTTATTTGACATATATGGAAAGCAAGTTGCAACCATATGTACCGACCTTTCTACAATTAAATTGCAATTGTGTGGGGTGGGCGGTTTTTTTCAAGCCCTAACTCTAATACCTGTCAAAGATACTTGCCAAACGAGTGGACATTTCCTAGATATAGGTGGTTTAGGTCCTCCAGGAGAGAGCGAGTGGTTTAGGTCCCATGCTATGATTAAAGGATCCAAGACGGCTAGTCACAAAGGCGCCCAAGTGGAATTGGAGAGCTGGCCATGGGCACTTCTCATTTAACTTGCCATGTTGGCACATGTTTAAGTCTAAAGAAGCTACAACAAAAGTGAACATAAATTTAACAAAATAATTTAAAATAATTAACAATTGGACCAAAATTTTAAAAGTTGAAAAGTAAAGAAATTAAGTTTTTAAAAATAAAAGTATAATGACTAAATTTCAAATTTTATTTTATTTAAATTTTTATTCTTTATCTCAAATGTTGTCTCTGTCATGAAATTTTAAACAATATTATATAATATATTAATTTATCAAAAATAAAAATATATATATTATAAAATCTTAATTATATGTTAAAAGTTGAATTAAAATTATTTTACTAAATATAATATAAGAAAACATTAGAAAGTTAAATCTTAATTATATGTTAAAAGTAGAAAACATAATAAAGTTATTTTACGAAATATTAGAAATCTTATCACACGCAGCATGAGTGTGGATTTTGTGCCCTAAGTATAGTTTATTCGTTTGTAAATTTGTAATTTTTTAAATAGATTAGTTAATAAAATTATTCATGAATTACATTAATATTCTCTGTATAATGTCCTAATAAGGTTTTTGCCTGTAAAGCAAAATAGAAGCAAATATTAGCTCATTAGTTTTTTAATGTTTAAACTACCACTAAGCGATATTACATGGTCAGATTGTAATCCAAAAAGATAATTTATATTAGTAGACAAACCTAAACATGTCCTTAGTATAATCAGAAATGAGTAAACCGATTGAAAGACTAATTTGCCACATATCAAGTCCAATTGGAAAGATGCCTTGTCTTGGGCATCGAAGCGAACAACTCTCAGAATATAGAGATATAGATGTGATTGGTTGGACTAACAATACATTGGACTGGACCCAAGAAGAATAGATCTTAAATTTGTTTATGAGTTTATTCACATGTGACATTTAAATTGTGTCATACATTAGTCTTGAGTGGATGATGAACTATGTATGTATAACTCGTATACTTCGATGTAAGTAAAAGCCTAAATTCAAATAGAATCGAAAGTTGTGCGTTGGGTATACGACTTCTACAGTATGTAGCATCATTCACAATAGTTGAATTCATAATCCAATACATAAGTAAATGATATCCTCTTATTAGCATTACATGATAGATGAAAAGTAAACGTGGCCACAAGTTGTTTGTATTTGTGATGAATGATTTAATTACTATTTGATAGTAATTGACTTTTTGTGAAGAAAGATGTAATGATTACCGTGAGATAAAATATGATCATACTCGGAGAGAGGATTTATCCAAAAGAGATTAAAAATATCCTATGAGGGTAACACTGTAACGACCCAAATTTTAAGGTCATTGGAAAAGTGAGTTTTTGGGTTTTCGATTTTGAAAATTAGATTCGTAAATATTTATTAGAAATATTTACGAAGTTAAGTGAGAGGTTAATTAGATTTTAATTAAGTAAATTTAGCTTAATTAAGGTTAATTAAGTATTTGGATTAAATTGAATAAAGTGTGAAAGTTTAATTATAAACTATAGAAAAATCAAGGGATTAAATTAGTAAATAAGCCTATATGACAAGTGTGTGGTAACTATAAATACAAATGTATTATTTTAATTGGTACAAATGTATGAATATATATGTATTTACTTATTATATAAGTAAATAGTAATATAAAGTAAAATATATTATATTATTTAATTATAAAATATTGATTAAATAAAAGAAATAAAACATAAAGAAAGAAAGAAAGAAAGAAGGCACGATTAGCAGGGAAAGAAAGAATGAAAAAGGAAAGAAAAGAAAAGGGAAAATTAGGTTTTAAGATTTCAAGTTTGATTGGTAAATTAATTTAATCCTTTTTCTTGTAATTTTGGTGTCTATGGAATGCTAGGAAGAAATACTATTTGATTTATGTTGAAATTTAGAAAGATAGTGAATTTTATATATTGATTAAGTTGTATAAATTGAAAAATTATGAGATAAAATGATAGAAATTTAAGTTAGAAGTAGGAGAAGGATTAAATAATAAAAAGAGATATAAGTTTTGTTATAGTAGGGACTAAATTGTCTAAATTGTAGAATTGATGTTTTATATTGAATATGAAGAGTTGAAACTTGTTTAAAGTGATAATTGAATGAAAATATAGGATTTATTTTGAATTAAAAGAATGGTTATGGTGGAAGGACTAACTTGGAAATATAGTAAAAGTTACATGGAAATTAAAAAGTGTGTTATTAAATAACATATATTGATAATTTTAAATGTTAAATTTTATATAGCCAACGTAGCACCGGAAACGTCATCGAAAAAGGGAAAGGAGAAAGTGAACGAGGATATCGAATAAACCCGAGAATTTCGATTTGCATTTCTATAAACTATGCTTAATGATTTAATACAATGTAATTGTTATTTTTAAAAGTTAGAATGTATAATGAATGATATGATGGAAACTGTTACTACTTCTATATTGAAATGAAAGGATTTGAATACCCTATTAACAGTGTCGGGCTAGTCGGATACAATTGGCATGCCATAGGATTTGAAGTGTTCAGGGATATTCCGGCTGTGTGTCGATAAGACACTATATGTGTCGACTCATTGTGGATCGTTTCGATTCGTTTCAAGAGGTACTTCATACCGATTATGATTGTTATATTATTATTATGTTATTATTATCATTATTTGTTACCTATAGTGTATTCATGTTTCAGCCGATGAAACACTGTATATTATCCCCGGTGTGTGGGTTGGATCCGTGTTTCCGTTTAGGTCCGAGTTATGTTAATAGGGGTAAATGAAAGTACTAAAGACAAAGACTGACTGCTATTAATTATGTGACTGTGACTGTTATATGATTATTAAAAGGTATCAAATAATATGAAATATATGTAAAGAATTACTTAATTACATTTAAGAGCTATAAGATGAAGACCAGAGATTAAGCTATTAAGATTACGAAAATAAATATTTTGAGTTACAATACATATAGATGGCTTATTATTGTTCTAAGCATTAGTTTATAGAAATATCACTGAGTGTATACTCAGCGTACGGTATGTTTTCGTGCGCAGGACTAGGTATGAAAGAAAGCTAAGGACTCAGTCCAAGCCAATTTCGAACTCAAAGTGGTGAATACTTTTCTTTTGGTAAAATGGCATGTACCTAGGTTGTTGAAGTGTTATTTTGTACATGATAGTGAATAAACATGAAAATTGTTGAAGTATGGTATGAAAAATGCATATTTTGGAAGTTAAACTTACATGAGTTTGACTAGTATGATAATGTAGTATAATTTTGATATGAATTGTGGTACATAATCCTTAAGAGGTATTGAAGCGAATGGATGAATATTTGCTAAGTTTGAATGGCATAATGAATGATATTTGATTTAAGAACTATTAGTAAATGTTTGGGTGTGAATTAGTTGTGTTTAGCATGTGAAAATAGCTTTAAAATGGTCAGAAATTATATTTTCACACGGCCAAGTCACATGGGTGTGTGCTCAGGCCGTGTGGCTCTCTGTTTATGTCACACGGGCTATTCCGACGGTCATGTGTACAAGTCAGATCTGCCCACGGCCTGGCTCCACGGCCATGGGAACCCCACGGGCTGGCCACACGGCCATGTCTCAAGCCACACGGGCGTGTGCCCCTATCTTTAAGGAAAAATCTCCAAAGTTGCCTGTTTAATCATGAATTACTTCTAAAGCATGTATTGGGCCCCATAGACCCATATTAGGGAATTTATAGTGTAATTTGAGAAGTTTCGATTTGGAATGCAAATTTATGACTCAGTTTTGTATAAATGCTAGTGTATAAGTTCGGTAATGCCTCATAACCATATTCTGGTGACGGTTTGGGGTTAGAGGGTGTTACATTTAATGGTATCAGAGCTACTCAGGTTTAGTCGATTCAAGGACTAAATCGAGCTCGAAATTGAGTCTAGAGGTACATACTAGTATTATATTAACTTTGAGTCGGGATTGAATGCTGATTTATATATATACTGATAAATTAACTCTGTTTAATAGTGAGTAAAAGATGTCTGACGAAAGTATCGAGGGTATCGATTAAGAAATATACAGTAGAGATGAATCACGTGATGTAAATAAATTTGAATCTGCAACCCCAAGTATAAGCCCGGTAGGTAACCAACCACCAAATACTGGAAGGGATAATACAAAAATATTTAGAATGATTGCTGAAGCTCTTCAAAGAGTGATAGGAAGTATGCCTGCTACTATTTCTACCCCTGCTACCTGACGAGCTCCTATTAAGGAACTATGAAAGTATGAAGCTACAGAATTTTTGGGATTAAAGGGAACTGATTCAACAATAGCTGAAAATTGGTTAAAGACTACCAAGAGAATTTTGAAGTAATTAGAATGCACACTACAGGAAAGTTTAGTATGTGTTGTTTCTCTGTTACAAGAAGAGGTTTACATATGGTGGGAATCAGTGATTCAGAATATACTAGAAGAACAGGTAAACTGGGAATTCTTTCAACGGGAATTTCAGAAGAAGTATTTGGGAAAGACATATATGGAAGACCGGAAGTAAGAGTTTTTGATGCTGAAACAGAGAGATATATCCGTAGTGGATTATGAATGAGAATTTCTGAGATTGAGCAGATATGCAATTGAATTTGTACCGACTGAAGCTGACAGATGCAAGCGATATCTAAAAGGACTGCGAGATGAATTCCAACTACAATTGATGCCTCTACTGATTACAGAGTTTGCAGATTTAGTAGAAAGAGCTAAAATGATTGAGCAAGTACTAGGGAAGAGTAAAAAGTCTGAAACTGTCCGTTTAGCTGGAAAACGTCCTGGAACTGCTAGTTCAAGTCTGAAATTCAAACGATCGAGGGAATCTCGTAGTAATGGAAGATTCAGTTCAAGATCAGAATGTAACGCCCCAATTTTCGGGAATCCTGTGAATGTTGGCATAGGTTTAATTATGTTAGTGGGCCTCTAGAAAGCCCAAACTTAAGATAGAACCCGACAATTTTAGTTAATTTTTGTTCCATAAGAAAAAGGGGGTGAAATTATGAAATAAAACCTATGTGAAAATGTTTGAAAATGCTATAGGCTAAATTGAAGTGGCCAAATAAATAGGAGTGCAAAATAGGAGGATTTGCATGACAAACCTCCCATTTTACATGAAGTGGCTAGCCATCATGTTGTTGTAGACAATATGAGCACTTGATATCCATAATTTATGGTACAAATTGATACAAATTGATAATGGGTTAGGTAAATGTTTTATGACAATGGATTAGGTAAATATTCCATGATAATGGGTTAGGTAAATGTTCCGTGATAATGGTTTAGGTAAATGTTTCATGATGGGAATTTCATGTCTTTTGTATTAAAGAATTAAATGGATGAAATATGAAATTTTATTAAAAGAAAAAGAGGTGAAAAGAACAAAGTTTTGTCTATCTTTGTTCATCATAGCCTAAAGTTAGAGAAGAGAAAGGAGAGGAGAAAGCTCTTAAATTTTGGTCACTTGGGGAAGAAAATTGAAGATAAGTTCATGGTAGTTTGCTTCTATCTTGATGTTCATGAGTTCTTCTTGATTCTACCTTAACTCTTGAAGCATATTTTGGTTTTTAGTTGTGTTGTGAGCATTTAGTCATGAATTAAAATGAAGGAAATGGTTGTTGTTTCATGTTCTTTTGATGAAAAATGGAAGATAGGTAAAGTTGAGCCAAACAAATGAGCATGCATGTGCCTTAGATGCTAAAGGGAAAAATCGGCTAACATGTTGTGCTTTAAAATGAAGAAATGGAGATTATACTTAAGTAAAATCATAGATATGTGATGATTTATTGGTGATATACATGTTTAAATAACATGCATGCAAGGTATGTGTGAAAGAGCGATTTGGTAATAAATCTGCTTGGGACAGCAGCAGTAATGTGATTTTGGAAAATCACCATAAATTTTGGGAGATGAATTAGAAGCTGAATAAATTATTTAATTAAAGCTTGTTGAGTCTAGTTT
Organism: Gossypium arboreum; assembly: GCF_025698485.1. NCBI lineage: Eukaryota > Viridiplantae > Streptophyta > Magnoliopsida > Malvales > Malvaceae > Gossypium > Gossypium arboreum. The sequence continues at coordinate 24,715,172 of NC_069074.1, read as the reverse complement.
CAAATGAAATAAACGAGAACATATTTTGAATTCTGTACAATGAGAAATTTGATTCGTAATGAAGAGTGGTCAGATTAGTCAAACAGTGAAACATGCGAAACTTTGAGAAAAATCTGGTATTGATTGGCCAAACCAAAAATTCTGAAAATTTTATGGATATAAGATATATGAGTCTATTTTCAGGAAAAATTAACGGCACTTGATTTGGAGTTTCGTAGCTCCAGTTATAAATGATTTAGTGACTGTTGCTCAGGAAGACAACTTGCAGTGAAATTATGATTATGTGGTAAACATTGACAAAAATTTGTTAATGAGTTGCTTATTGATTTCTTATAAGCTTACTATGATCTGTAGGTGTGGTTGGCCGAATATTGTAAGGGGTTAATACGTAGTTCGTATTTGAATAGTTAGATTAATGTGTTAGTAATCTAATTGTAGGCAGTTCGTGTGTGGATCTCGTCAGCATATCGTAGCAAACAGGTGTGTAACTAACACCCTCTTTCTTAGTCTGGATCGGCAAAAGTCGAAAAGTCGAAATGCCGAAAACCGGTATTTTGTAGATTTGCGAGTGTGCGAATGCTCGTAAGGTAAATCGATTAATGTTTTTGGTAAACGCAAAATTTGGACGCAAAGTGCATGATTTACGTGCCTCGATATTTTTGGGCTTAATGGGCCAAAATTGGAATGACGGGCCAACGGCCCAATTCGGTAAGAACATTGATGCGTGATTACGTTAGTACGTGAAAAGTAGGAATATGCATGAAAAACCCTAAAATAGATAAATTATGAAATACCTTTAAAAGTGAAAAATTTACGCTTTACCCCTAGTAGATAAATTCGAAATACCCCTAGGGTTAAATTGACCTAAATGCATGTTTGATTGTTGTTATTTCTTGCATGCCATGTTGTTATTATCTGATGCATGGGATTGGGATATTGACGGAGGAAATCTTGAAAGTGGCTTGTCCACGTCTTGGAGGCTTTGCCTCAATTTATTGATAATCGAAAGCAAAGAAGGCAGAATGTGGAGTGTTAAATTTGGGTGGGTTGAGCTATTCCCACATGGAGTGTATGGCTGGTACGGGTGGAGTGTAGTGGTTGGTGGGTTGAGTAGTCTCCCAAATGGGCTTGCATATGTTATTGATGTTGCATGTATTTTGAAATGGGCCTATGGGCCATCATTATCTGAATAAGGGCTAAGGGCGCTTTATTGTAATCTGAAAAGGATCGGCCCAAGACAACTGTTACTGAATGGGCTTAGGCCCAATAGGCTTGAGCTGACTTGGGCTTTGAATGGGTTATTTTACACACTGAGTTTCCCCAAACTCACCCCTTTTATTTTCATCCACGCAGGAAATCCCCAACCATAGTGGGCTTGGAGCTGTAAGGGAATTCGGAGTGGCCACCCGTTCTGAAAGTTTGATTTTCTTCTGGTGAACTAGACATCCTTTTAATTACGTTTGTGGTTTTGGGCTTTTAAATGTAATAAGGCCGCTTATTTATTTTTGGTGGTTTTTAATATGTATTACTAAGATAGGTAATACTTATTTTAACTGTTGAAATTGGATAGCTTTAGGGCGCGTTTTCAAAAACAACAGTTGATTTCAAAATAACACGACAACAAGCAAAGCTTCCGCAATGAAAGTATTTTCCAAAATTAATCACTTTTCCTAAAAATGACTTAATCGAACCGGTTTTCTAGAAATATCCATGACGTTAAGGTGTGGCAATGGCGGTATACATGTCTAGGATTGGATCCAAAGGGAGCTTGGTACTTAAGCAGTCCGATGGACTCACCACCTCTTTTCCGGTTTCCTACCTGGTGCACAGCTTCCATTCACTTTAACCCTTAATGAATTAATCTTTTGAACATCAAGTACGATTTTCTGGACTTAGAATGGAAAATTTTTTTAACGTTTTTGATGTGGCATGCCGGATCCGGCCATAACTTCTGGGCTGGGTTTGGGGTGTTACACAGAAAGGGGAGACAGAAGTCGAAAGAGACAAACTACTATATCTATTGGCAGTATCAAAAGCTTAACTCAGAACGTTGAAATTCCAGAATGTGAATATTGTGGAAACAGACATAAGGAAGAATGTAGAAAGTTAACTGGTGGTTGTTTCCATTGTGGATCCACTGATCATTTTGTAAATGACTATCCGAAAATTGGTAAGGAAGCACCAACGGTATCACAAATATCTGAATCTGTTTCTAGAGGTCGAGGTTTAGGCCGAAGTGGTTCAGTTGCTAGAAGTGGAATTAGAAAGGCTAGTGAAAATGCTACACAGCAATCTGAAGTAAGTGCTCCGGCCCGAACATATGTTGTAAGAACTCAAGACGAGGGGGATGCTCATGATGTAGTGACAGTATATTCTTATTACATTTAGAACCTGTTTATGTTTTAATAGATCCAGGATCGTCACATTCCTATATTAATACAAAACTAGTTGAGATGGGAATTTTAAAACCTAAATTGTCTAAAGCAACGATAGAAGTGTCTAGTCCATTGGGGCAAACTATGTTAGTGAATCAGATATGTTGAAGATTTCCATTAATGATTCAGGATAACATTTTTTTTATTGATCTGTTGATTATGCCTGTCGAAACCATCCTTTTTTCAAAATTTTAAATGTAATAAAAAAAGGGAATCGACTTTTTGAAAAAAGAAAACGGGGAGTCACCACCAATCTTTTCATTTTGGTGTGATCGGGTCACCTAAGAATTTGGTTATTTTAATAAAACATTTTTGGTTTACCGAAACAACGATTTTGGTCTACGAATTTTTGAGAAAAAGGGTTCGAGATTCGGTTACGCATGAGGAAGGATTAGCACCCTCACTACGCCCAAAATTGGTACCAAATCGATTAAATACTGTCCTTATGTCTAAGATTTAAAAATGTTTTTGAAATGTGGTTCTTTGAACAAAGATTTGAATAACCCGAGTTGGCCGTCGAAATTCTCTTGTTTCAGAGGAATACAGCATCACATCCAGCACGATAAGACACGATCCGTTACCTTCGAAAACACGATAAACTTCGACTTCCAAAAGTTTATAAGTGGAAATTACAAAAGGATGCCCAATTATTTAGTCCAACGAAAAACCGAAACCCAACACAATAGCGCACGATTCCTCGAATTTCTTAAACATTGAACATTGACTCGCCTTGGAAAACACGAGTGAAGTTCCAATGGAACATTCGATCATTTTGAACAAACGGGGAACCGCAGCCCAGCACAATAGGGCACGATTCCCCGAATTGCCAAACATCGAACATTACTTTCGTTTTGGAGAATTTTTTTTTTGTAAAAACATGAGTGAAAACCTAAAGGAATATTCAACTGCTTTGAACCAACGAGAAATCGCAACCTAGCACGATAGGGCACGATTCCCGAATTGCCAAATATCGAACATCTCCTATGTTTAAAGAATTTTTAAAAGACATGGGTGAAACTCTAAAGGGATCTTCGATTACTTTGAGCAAACGAGAAATTGCAACCCAACACGTTAGGGCATGATTCTGCGAATTGTCAAATGTCGAACATCACCTTTATTTTAAAGGATTTTTGGAAGACATAAGTGAAATTTTGAAGGGATATTCGATTATTTTGAGCAAACGCGAAATTGCAACCCAACACGTTAGGGCACGATTCTGCGAATTGCCAAATATTAAATCTCGTCTTCGTTTTAAAGAATTTTTAAATGAATAATTATAAAACTAACTTAAAACGTATTAATGCGTTTTGAAACCAGATAAAATTAATCATAAAGATTTAAAAAAAAACCACATTTCGTAAACCAAGTGAAAAATGATGATACGGGATAACGGATATGTATGAGATACGATCCACTAATAAACTAATAATTAAGCAGGGCTAATCTAGAAAAAGTAACTCGATTACAATAATTCATGGAGAATAATTGATGTGGTAACATATAAAAATGAGCAAGCATGATGTAGAAAATATACAAGAAATATCGGGAAGATAATTAACACATGGGATACCAAACGATATAGGATCAACACGACACAAAAATAATGGACTAAAAATGATGGACTAACAATCAAATAATATATGCTAGAATTGAATAATTTATAAAAGAAAATCGAGAATATATATATACGTAAAAAAAATAATAGATGTTACAAAAACATTTAGATCAAATAAAATACTAAATATTTAGCCATGAAACATTTATTTAAAATTGGTAATATCCCTACCATAAGAATAATCTATATAATACATAAGATGTGAAAGGATAATGGGTATAAAACATGTAGCTATATATATATATATATAAATATACACGTATGGGAGAATTTTGAAGCAATTATATACAAAAATAACATGGAATTAAAATATGAATTATATAAAAAATTGGATTGATTTTATCATAAATTATATGTATATAGGTATATAAATAAACTAGAAATAATTGCTTGTAAAAATACCATAGAAACATACTCGAGATTGAATTATTTTTATTACAAATGATGGACTTAAAAGCATACTTATATATAAAGAAGACTATAGATATAAAGTACATGGGTTTAGTAATGTATATAGATTAAACATAGACATCAATAAACATATATACATATAATAATAATTTAAAAGATATATAATGTAGGATTATGTAATATAATATAAGAATAAATTTAAAAGAAATCATATGTAAAATATTTTAAACACAAATTCATTTTAAAAAATTGACAATGTACATAATAACTTAAATAATATATAAAACATGAAAGAATAATAAAATACACAATAAGATATAATACACATAATAGATTTACAAAACACATATATGAATAGATTTTGGAATAATTCTTTATAAAAGTAACATGGAAAAGCCTACAAGATTAAATTAATTTTGCTATATATGTACAGATATGTATAAAGAAACATTTACATGAAATACTAACTAATTTATTAAAAGATTATAATATAAAGAATTTCAAAACAATGATTTTATAGACAAAAAAATGAATTTTAAATTAATGATTTAACCATTGAAATAATATATGTAAAAGTTATTTAAATGAGACATTACATAAAATATAATAAAACCAACTTCAAAATAATAATACAAATAATAAATAAAAAAGCAAAGTTAATAAAATAGATAAAAATATTAAATGAATTTTAAAATAATAAGTATTTCAAATAAAAGGCTTAATGAAATAAACTTAAAAATGAAAGGGATAATTTATAAATAAAAGAAACCAAAATAGGGACCGGCGCGTAATGTGCGCAAATGCACAAGGACTAAAACTGGAATTATTCCAGATCCTTGTTGAGGCGCGGACCCAATTGAAAATGAACACAACTTACCAAACTAAATTGAAAAAACAAAACAGAGCGAACAAGATGCAATCAAATGCACACACAAAAGGGGAGGACCTATTGTGTAAATACCCCCTTTTTAAAGCAGTGTTGTTTTGAGGCTATTAATTTTAGCCTGAAACGGTGTCACCTAATGTTCCCCATAGCAGCAAAAATAAACCCTAAGAAAATCCCCTAGCTGCTTCAAAAAAGAGAAAGAAAATCAAACTTTTCTCTCCAATATTCAGCCGATCGACAAGCCCTCCATTGACGATCCTCTTGTCTTTCCTTTCGACCCAACAATGGTCAATCAAGGCTTCATTGGACCACAGTTCGTGATTTTTGCTCGCAATCTCTAAATTGCTACTAAGTCTCGATTATGACGAAACAAGTAGAGATTCAAAGGCTTCCAAACACAGGTTAGTTCCTTCCTTTTTTGTTATACACTAAATAATAAAAAAAACGCGAAGAAAGAAAATAAAAATCCAGTCGGAATAAAGACTAAAAGTCACCTCTTTTCATTTGCTTTCGAAATGCCCCCCTTTTTTTTATTCAGTATGTGTTCCTCTTTGTATATTGCGTAAAAAAAATGAAAATACATTGTTTGTGGCTTTATAACCGAAATCCCAAAACAAATAAAATAAAAATGACAATTTTTCTTCATTTTTCCTATTTGCTGTTGTCCTGTTGCCATTTGCTTGTTTTTTTGTTTCTATTTGCTGTTGTTTTCTTATCTATTTGTAGGTGTCCGTGGCGCGTGGAGGTCGTACGGTACTGCGTACAGAGATATGGAGGGGGCAGTCGGCGTTGAAGGCTACTAGGGTTTCCAGTGACCAAAATTTTAGGTCGTTTGGGCTTGTTTTGGGGCATTGGGCCATTGTGTTGGGCTTTATATATTTTTTGTATTTTTTGTTTTGTTTTTGTTGTTTTGTGTTTGCACGGGCCCGGGCCAAAATTGGTCATTACAATGCCATTTGGCGATTTTGATATTATACTGGGCATGCACTGACTATCAGAACTTGGAGTAATTTTGGACTGTTATAAAAAGAAATTCACTGTTCAGAATGAAAGTGGTGATCAGATTGAAGTAAATGGTATTTGGACTAGTGGGACTGTTCGTGTTCTTTCAGTAATTAAAGCTAGTAAGCTTCTTTATCAAGGATGTACTGCTTTCTTAGCATATGTTATTAATTCCAATTCAGTTGAGAGTTAATGCAGTAAAATCTGAACTGTATGTGAATTTCCTGATGTGTTTCCTGAAGAATTTTCTGGATTACCTCCTGATCGGGAAGTTGAATTTGTGCTTGAAGTATACCAGGGTACAAATCCAGTGTCAATACATCCATATCGAATGTCACCTACTGAGTTGAAGGAGCTAAAGGTACAACTGCAAGACTTATTGGACCGGGGGTTTATAAGACCTAGTACATCACCGTGGGGAGCTCTAGTGTTATTCGTTAAAAAGAAAGATGGTTCAATGCGGTTGTGTATTAATTATCGACAGTTGAATAAGGTAACTATCAAGAATAAATACCCATTACCTCGCATTGATGATTTATTTGATCAACTAAAAGAAGCTTCTGTATTTTCAAAAATTGATTTAAGGTCGAGATATTATCAGTTGAAGGTAAAGGAGAGTGATGTATTGAAGACAACATTTCATACACGGTATGGACATTATGAATTTTTGGTAATGTCATTTGGGTTAACAAATGCTCCGGCTGCTTTTATGGATCTTATGAATCAAATTTTTCAACCGTACTTGGATCAGTTTGTAGTAGTTTTTATTGATGATATTTTAGTATATTCGAAGTCTGAAACTGAACATGAACAGCATCTCCAAATTGTTTTGCAAATATTGCGAGAGAAACAATTATATGAGAAATTGAGTAAGCCTGAGTTTTGGTTAACGGAGGTTGTATTCCTTGGTCATGTAGTATCAGCAGATGGGATAAGAGTAGATCCAAAGAAGATTGAAGCCATACTTCAGTGGAAAGTTCCAAGAAATGTGTCAGAAGTATGTAGTTTCCTTGGGTTGGCCGGATATTATCGAAAGTTTGTAAATGGATTTTCAAAAATAGCTTTATCAATGAAAAAGTTATTGCAAAAGAATGTTCCATTTTTTTGGAGTGAGCAGTGTCAGAAAAGTTTTAAAACGTTGAAGAAAATGTTAACAGAAGCACCAGTATTGACTTTACCGGAGTCGAAAAAAGATTTTGTTGTGTACAGGGATGCTTCCTTAAATGGTCTTGGTGTATACTGATGCAAAGTGAAAAAGTAATTGTAACGTCCCCTTTACCCGAGACCGTCGCCGGAGTCGAGCACGAGGCATTACTAAACTTATTTGAGCACTTAAACAAATTCAAACAATTTATATCACACTTTCCAGACAAGCTGTCCAACTGTGTCATAGTTGCTAAATAATTCATATCTCGAGTTATAAAACTCGAAATCCAAATCCGTAAATTTTATCTAAATTTATACTCATATATCTACTTACCAATTTTTTCTAGAATTTTGGTCAAGCCAATTAGTACAGTTTATTATTTAAAATCTCCCTGTTTCAGGGTTTGACTACTCTGACCTTTGTGTATTACGAATCAGATATCTCTCTGTACAGAGCTTCAATGACTATGCCGTTTGTCTCTAATAAAACTAGACTCAATAAGGAATATGTACATATAAAGTATGACTTCTAATTATCTTTGTAAAATTTATGGTGAATTTCCAAAGTCAGAATAGGGATCCAGAAATTGCTCTGGCCCTGTTTCACAAAAATTTAAACATCTCATAAAATATAGCTCATATACCTGTTTTTCTTCTTCCATATGAAAATAGACTCATCGAGATTCGATTCCATAATTTATTCATTATTTAATTCCATTTATACTATTTTAGTAATTTTCAAAGTCAAACTACTGCTACTTACGAAAACTATTTTAGTACAAATATTGTTAACTAGTTTATAACATCTTTACTTCAATTCATTCAAACTCTATACATGCCATATAAATCTTCAAACATAAAACAAAAGCTACCGAATTGATCTGGATAGTGTGCTTTGTTGTGTTGATCCGATCTACCCACTTCACTTCAAGTCAATCTACATAAAATATTAAACACACACAAGTAAGCTTATTGAAGCTTAGTAAGTTCATAGGTTAAAAGTAATGCTTACCAAACATAATATTTCCAAACAATACCAAAACATTTACTAAAGTTTCCTGCGATTCACAACCATTGTTATAATAATTCACATAGTTGAGCTCAACAAGAATAACTACTCAATCTCTTTCATTTGGATCACTTCTCTTTTATTTCTTATAATCAAATTAGGAAGCGGCTTACGAAATTGAGTACGTCGTTGCTCAATGCCACTGTTCACAACTCAGTATGGTTTTCCTCATTGAAATACCATACCTACATTTTAACTCGGTATGGGAAATGCCATACCTACATTTCTTAACTCAGTATGGATTTGATAATACCATACCTACATTTCACAGCTCAGTATGGATAATACCATACCTACATTTCACAACTCAGTATGGATGATACCATACCTACATTTCACACTTTGCCATGGAACAACCATGGTCTTATCCAATCAATTCATCACACGTCACGATACTGAACGTACTCAATCCTGCGTTTTTCCTAATTTGCATTTCCACATTTATTCTTTCATTAACAAAATCTACACAATCCCACAACAAATTAGTATATAATAACACATTATATACTTCAATAATTCACAAATAAACATCTAATTTCAACCATATGAACTTACCGGCTAATTTGTAGAAGATATTGAAATTTTGGGACTATTCGCAACTTTTCTTTTCCTCGTTCTTCTTTGGATTCTTGATCTATAATATAAAATATTTCTACTCATTAGCATTTATTTGATTTCTATTTCACTTCACAATTTATGCTGTTCAAATTTTGAAATTGCACTTTTACCCCAAAATTTACAGTTTTCACAATTTAGTCCCTACTCAATTCACCCATCAATTGAACTAATTTTTCTCAATTAACACTTTATTTTATCATTATAAACTATTTCAAAACCTTTTATATTCTGAATTTCAACAGCAACCTTCAATTCACAACTTTTTCACAATTAGGTCCTAAATATCATTTCCTATCAAAATCACTTAATAAAACCACCTTAATATGAAATTAGAACTTAAATTTCATAATAATTCATCATAAAATTCCCTTATCCATCCAGGGTAACTTCCAATTTCACCCATAAAATCAAAAACTAATGAATTCTACAAGTGGACCTAATTGTAAAAGTCATAAAAACATAAAAATTATCAAGAAAAAGCAAGAATTAGACTCACATGATGTAAAAATATGAAAACCAGCTTTCTCCAGACCTTCTATGGCGTTTTGGCTGAGAAATTATGAAGAAAATGTCTAGATTTTTCAATTACATCATTATTTAACTATTAACTTTTATCTATTTCCAATTTTGCCCCTTGTTCACATTGTTTTCTTGCTTATTTCATACCCAAACCGTCCAGCCATTAACCTTTGGGTCTAATTGCTCTTTAAATCCATCTTTTTAAATACTTAAGCTATTTACTCACAATTTAACAAATTTTGTGCTATTTTCAATTTAATCCTTTTCAATTAATTAGCCATCCAAACGTTAAAATTTTCTAACGAAACTTTAATACTAACTCAATGACACTCCATAAATATTTATAAAAATATTTATAGCTCGATTTTCAACTTTGAGGTCTCGATACCTCATTTTTGACCCGCTTGACCTAATAAATTCTTTTAATTCACTAATTTCACCATTTCACAAATTCTTCTAAATTCTTACTTGACTCATAAATATTAAATTACTATCTTGTTCAATCTTATTTATCGAATTTAGTGATCTCAAATCACCATTTCCGACACCACTTGAAAATTAGTAGTTACAACTCTCCCCTTTAAAAATTTCGTCCTCGAAATTTGTTACTGAAAATAGATTTGGATCTTGTGATCTTATTGACTCCTCTGTTTCCCAGGTTGCCTCCTCCATACCATGTCGATGCCATAATACTTTAACCAATGGTTCTCTTTTGTTCCGCAATTCCTTAACTTCACGAGCCAAAATCTTCACTGGTTCTTCTGAATAAGTCATATCTGGTTGAAGCTCAATTTCAGTATGGGGAATTATGTGTGAAGGATCGACCTATCTTGCCTTAGCATAGACACATGAAACACATTATGAATCTTCTCAAGTTCGGAGGTAAAGCCAAACGATAAGCCACAGGACCAACCCTTTCCACAATTTCATATGGCCCTATGAATCTCGGACTTAATTTTCCCTTTTACCAAATCGTAACACCCTTTTCCATGGTGAAACTTTTAAAATACTCGATCACCCACTGCATATTCTATGTCTCTTCGTTTTAAATCCGCATATGACTTCGACGATCAAGCGACTTTTAGACTATCTCGAATAATCCGGACTTTCTCTTGGTTTCTCGAATCAAATCAACCCCAACTATTTTTGATTCACTCAATTCAGACCAACACAATGGAGTCTTGCATTTTCTACCATAAAGAGCCTCAAATGGTGTCATTTTTATACTAGACTGATAGCTATTGTTGTAAGCAAACTCAGCCAACGGTAAATACCTTTCCCAACTGTCACCAAACTCGAGTATACAACATCTTAACATATCTTCTAAAATTTGAATCACTCGCTCTGACTGTCCATCTGTTTGAGGATGAAATGCTGTACTAAAATTCAATCTGGTACCTAAGGCTTCTTGCAATTTATTCCAAAATCTTGAAGTAAACCTCGGATCCGATGCGAAATGATAGATATTGGAACTCCATGTAGTCTCACAATCTCGACACATACAATTACGCTAACTTATTAAGTGAAAAATCTATTACATTTGGAATAAAGTGTGTCGACTTTGTCAATCTATCAACAATCACCCATATCGAATCTTTCTTTCTGAGTCACAGCAATCGACACAAAATCCATTGAAATATGCTCCCACTTCCATTCAGAATCATAATGGGTTGTAATAAACCCGTTGGCACTTGATGCTCGCTTTAACTTGCGGCAAATCAAACATTTTGCAATAAATTCGAAATTTCTCTTTTCATACCAGGCCACCAATATGTCTTTTTCAGATCACCATACATTTTTGTATTACCCGGATGAATAGAATACATACTATTATGTGCTTCAGAAAGAATATCGTTCTTTAAATTAGAATTGTTGGGAACACAAATCCTATTATGATAGCGCAATATACCTTCATCATCAATACTGAACTCTGAATCTAAATTATCCCGAACCATTTGTCATTTCAGCACCAATTTTGGATCTTCATTCTGCAGCTTCTGAATTTGTTGAAGAAACATTGGTTTTACCTTCAATTCTACTAATACAACACCTTCTTCATTAAGAGCCAAATGAGCATTCATTGCCCGAAGTGCAAACAAGGATGACTTTCGACTCAGTGCATCAGCAACTACATTAGCTTTCCCTGGATGATAGTCAATAACCAAATCATAGTCTTTCAGCAACTCTAACCACCGTCTCTATCTTAAGTTCAGTTCCTTTTGAGTCATTAAGTATTTCAAACTTTTGTGATCCGTATACATATAACACTTCTCACCATATAAATAGTGTCTCCAAATTTTTAAGGCAAAAACAATTGCAGCTAACTCAAGATCATGTGTAGGGTAATTCTTTTCATGTGGTTTTAATTGCCGTGAAGCATAAGCCACTACCTTTCCCGACTGCATTAACACACAACCCAAACCACTTAAAGATGCATCACTTGTACACAACATACGGATATACGATTCGGTTGAGTTAAGACTGGAGCTTCATTAACATTTTCTTTAATCGATCAAAGCTCACGACATTCATCGACCACATAAACTCAACATTCTTACGTAATAAACGAGTCATTGGTGAAGCAATCATGGAAAAATTCTTTACAAAGCGGCGATAGTATCCCGCTAATCCCGAAAACTTCGCACTTTAGTTACATTCTTTGGTGTTTTCCAATTCACCACCGCTAGAAACTTTACTTGGATCCACACGAATTCCTTGGTGATATAATATGACCCGAAATCCAACCTCATGAAGCCAAAACTCACATTTACTAAATTTAGCATATAACTGTTTTTCTCTCAAAGTCGTAGTACAATTCTCAAGTCTTTGTGCATGTTCGGATTCTGTCTTTGAATAGACCAATATGTCATCAATAAATACCACCACAAATCTATCCAAATAAGACTGAAAAATTGATTCATTAAATCCATAAATGCAGCAGAGGGCATTCGTTAAACCAAAAGGCATTACCAAAAATTCGTAGTGACCATACCGAGTTCAAAAGCGTCTTTGGCACATCACACTCTTTAACCTTCGGTGATAATACCCGGATCTAAGGTCTATTTTTGAGAACACTGCAGCACCTTTCAGTTGATCAAACAAATCATCGATACGAGGTAATGGATATTTATTTTAATTGTTACCTTATTCAACCGCTCGTAATCAATACACAATCATAACGAACCATCTTTCTTTTTCACAAATAAGACGAGATCGCCCCAAGGTGATGTACTGGTCCGATGAACCCTTTATCCAATAACTCTTGCAACTGTGTCTTCAACTCTTTTAACTCAGCTGGTGCCATTCTATACGGTGTTATTGATATTGGAGTTGTACCCGGAATTACATCAATTGTGAATTCAACCTCACGATCTGGGGGTAAACCAGGTAATTCCTCAGGAAACACATCAGTAAACTCATTAACAACTGACAATTGTTCCATCTTCAATTCGAATCCAGTATCAAGAATATAAGCTAGAAATGCTTTATTACCTTCCGAATCAATTTTCGAGTAAAAGGTGAAATAATCCGACATCATTCTTTTTATCCCCAAACTCATTTGAAACTATTTCCCGTCGACATTTTAAATCAATCCGTTTTCTCTACAATTCACTATGGCATCGTGTTCAATCAACCAATCCATTCCAAGAATAACATCAAATTCTCGGAAAGGTAACAACATTAAATCGCGAGAGAATTCACGACCTTGTATTTTCGGTGGACAATTCGACATATTAAATTAACCAACACACTTTGCCCTAGTGGATTAGTGACTTGCAATTCAAGGTCGATGGACTCAACGGTCATTTTCTTTTTCGACACTAATGCGGTGCAAATATATGAATGTGTAGATCCGGGATCAATTAAAGCATACAGAATCATCAAAAGATAGAAATTACCAGCTATCACATCCGGAGCGAAGCTTCTTCCCTTGCCGGATAGCATATGTATGCGCAGGTACTCTTGTCTCGATCGGGTCTGCAGTATCTCGTTCGAATGAACAGTCCCAGTAGCACTACTTTGACCTGAACGTTTACCTTTCTGAGGAGTATTTGCTTGCTTCTCCCCTTGTTCTCTATCTTCTTTTAATAATTGAGGACAGTCCCGAATAAAATGATCAGTTCCACCACATTTATAGCAAGCTCCGGCTCTTCCCCAACACTCACCAATATGAAATCTACCACAATTTTTACATCTAAGTCTCGGAATATTTTGCACACTACTAACACTAGCTGCTGGTTTCTTAGTTACTCCGACATCTTGTTGAGTCGTTTTACTATTATTCGATCGTTCCGGGATTATAACAGGTCGACCAGAATCATTTCGAACTTTTGGCGAAAAAGTCGAAGTTGGTCTAGAGAAACTTCTTTTGTATACCTCTTTACCTCTTCTTTCTCTTTGCATCTTTCATTATACACTTCCTCCATCTTTTAAGCTCGATCGACGAATCACAAATTCCGAATCTCTGTACCTCCAATCATCGTTCGATTTCATCATTAAGCCCTTCTTCAAATCTAATGCACATTTCTTCCTCTGTCAATTTTAACATTCCGAGCATATCTCTTGAGATACACAAATTCTCTTTCATATTCGCCATTGTTTTATTCCCTTGTCGAAGATCAAGAAATTCTCTTCTTCTTATCTAAATATCTCTTTCCCACATACTTCTTCTTAAATTCGTTTTGGAAGAATTCCTGTAAGTTTATCTGCAGTACCTTTGCCTCAATGGTTTCCCACCAATTATACGCTTCTTCTTTCAATAGCGAAACGCACATCCCAAATAGTCCTCCGGAGAACACATCATCTGTTTAAAACTCTCTCCAAACTCTTTAACCAATACTCGCTTAACCGGATCATCGTCCGATCTCCTCGAAATTCTTCACTCCAAACTTTACGAGTTTTTCAATTGGTGTTCTTTTGCTAGATTCATCTATTAAAGGAGGAGCAACCGGGTTGTAATCGGTGGTACAAGAGGGGAGGAGGAGGTTGTTGTGCTGACTTCTTCCTTGTATTGTTTCATGATACCACCGATTCATTAATCCAGTAAATCATATTTTTAAGTTCTTCCTCTCTCATCAAAGAAATCGGGACATTACCACTTGTTCCTGCTCGAAGTCTGTATTCTACTATTAACTTCCTCTTCCGACTAGCACCATCGGGTCTATCGACATCTTTACAATCTATAACAAAATTAGTAATTAGATCGGATCATTCACATCACACTATCACAAATTTATATGGCATGTATTTTAAACACTTTACACATCAAATTCGTTCGAGAATCGACTAAACCAGGCTCGATACCAATAAATGTAACGCCCCTTTACCGAGACCGTCGCTGAGTCGAGCACGAGGCATTACTAAACTTATTTGAGCACTTAAACAAATTCAAACAATTTATATCACACTTTCCAGACAAGCTGTCCAACTGTGTCATAGTTTCTAAATAATTCATATCTCGAGTTATAAAACTCGAAATCCAAATCCGTAAATTTTCTCTGAATTTATACTCATATATCTACTTACCAATTTTTTCTAGAATTTTGGTCAATCCAATTAGTACAGTTTATTATTTAAAATCTCCCTGTTTCAGGGTTTGACTACTCTGACCTTTGTGTATTACGAATCAGATATCTCTCTGTACAGAGCTTCAATGACTATGCCGTTTATCTCTAATAAAACTAGACTCAATAAGGAATCTGTACATATAAAGTATGACTTCTAATTATCTTTGTAAAATTTATGGTGAATTTCCAAAGTCAGAACAGGGGATCCAGAAATTGCTCTGGCCCTGTTTCACAAAAATTTAAACATCTCATAAAATATAGCTCATATACCTGTTTTGCTTCTTCCATATGAAAATAGACTCATTGAGATTCGATTCCATAATTTATTCATTATTTAATTCCATTTATACTATTTTAGTGATTTTTCAAAGTCAAACTACTGCTACTTACGAAAACTATTTTAGTACAAATATTGTTAACTAGTTTATAACATCTTTACTTCAATTCATTCAAACTCTATACATGCCATATAAATCTTCAAACATAAAACAAAAGCTACCGAATTGATCTGGATAGTGTGCTTTGTTGTGTTGATCCGATCTACCCACTTCACTTCAAGTCAATCTACATAAAAATATTAAACACACACAAGTAAGTTTATTGAAGCTTAGTAAGTTCATAGGTTAAAAGTAATGCTTACCAAACATAATATTTCCAAACAATACCAAAACATTTACTAAAGTTTCCTGCGATTCACAACCATTGTTATAATAATTCACATAGTTGAGCTCAACAGTAACAACTACTCAATCTCTTTCATTTGGATCACTTCTCTTTTATTTCTTATAATCAAATTAGGAAGCGGCTTACGAAATTGAGTACGTCGTTGCTCAATGCCACAGTTCACAACTCAGTATGGTTTTCCTCATTGAAATACCATACCTACATTTTTTAACTCGGTATGGGAAATGCCATACCTACATTTCTTAACTTCAAGTATGGATTTGATAATACCATACCTACATTTCATGATTTCAGTATGGATAATACCATACCTACATTTCACAACTCAGTATGGATGATACCATACCTACATTTCACACTTTGCCATGGAACAACCATGGTCTTATCAAATCAATTCATCACACGTCACGATCTGAGCATTACTCAATCCTGCGTTTTTCCTAATTTGCATTTCCACATTTATTCTTTCATTAACAAAATCTACACAATCCCACAACAAATTAGTATATAATAACACATTATATACTTCAATAATTCACAAATAAACATCTAATTTCAACCATATGAACTTACTCGGCTAATTTGTAGAAGATATTGAAATTTTGGGACTATTCGCAACTTTTCTTTTCCTCGTTCTTCTTTGGATTCTTGATCTATAATATAAAATATTTCTACTCATTAGCATTTATTTGATTTCTATTTCACTTCACAATTTATGCTGTTCAAATTTTGAAATTGCACTTTTACCCCAAAATTTCTGATTTTCACAATTTAGTCCCTACTCAATTCACCCATCAATTGAACTAATTTTTCTCAATTAACACTTTATTTTATCATTATAAACTATTTCAAAACCTTTTATATTCTGAATTTCAACAGCAACCTTCAATTCACAACTTTTTCACAATTAGGTCCTAAATATCATTTCCTATCAAAATCACTTAATAAAACCACCTTAATATGAAATTAGAACTTAAATTTCATAATAATTCATCATAAAATTCCCTTATCCATCCAGGGTAACTTCCAATTTCACCCATAAAATCAAAAACTAATGAATTCTACAAGTGGACCTAATTGTAAAAGTCATAAAAACATAAAATTATCAAGAAAAAGCAAGAATTAGACTCACATGATGTAAAAATATGAAAACCAGCTTTCTCCAGACCTTCTATGGCGTTTTGGCTGAGAAATTATGAAGAAAATGTCTAGATTTTTCAATTACATCATTATTTAACTATTAACTTTTATCTATTTCCAATTTTGCCCCTTGTTCACATTGTTTTCTTGCTTATTTCATACCCAAACCGTCCAGCCATTAACCTTTGGGTCTAATTGCTCTTTAAATCCATCTTTTTAAATACTTAAGCTATTTACTCACAATTTAACAAATTTTGTGCTATTTTCAATTTAATCCTTTTCAATTAATTAGCCATCCAAGCGTTAAAATTTTCGTGAAACTTTAATACTAACTCAATGACACTCCATAAATATTTATAAAAATATTTATAGCTCGATTTTCAACTTTGAGGTCTCGATACCTCATTTTTAACCCGTTTGACCTAATAAATTCTTTTAATTCACTAATTTCACCATTTCACAAATTCTTCTAAATTCTTACTTGACTCATAAATATTAAATTACTATCTTGTTCAATCTTATTTGTCGAATTTAGTGATCTCAAATCACCATTTCCGACACCACTGAAAATTAGGCTGTTACAGTAATTGCTTATGCTTCGCGACAATTGAAACCCTATGAACGTAATCATCCAACTCATAATCTGGAATTAGCAGCGGTGATTTTTGCTCTAAAGATTTGGAGACATTATCTGTATGGTGAGAAATGCTATATCTACACTGATAAAAAAGTCTCAAGTATCTTCTGTCATTGAAAGAATTGAATTTGAGACAGCGTCAGTGGATAGAAATTCTAAAAGATTATGATTGTGTTATTGACTAACATCCGGGTAAAGCTAATGTGGTAGCGGACGCATTAAGTAGAAAGGCTGCAACTAAATTGAGAGCAATGTTTGCACAGCTCAGTATTATTGATGACGGAAGTCTTTTGGCTGAATTGAGAGTAAAACCAGTAATGTTTGATCAAATCAGAATAGCACAGTTAGAAGATGAAAAGCTAATGAAGAAGAAAGAAATGGTGCAGAATGATATGATAGAAAATTTTAGCATTGATGAGCATGGTTGTTTGAGATCTCAGAATCGAATTTGTATTCCAACTACTTCAGAGTTGAAAGAGTTAATACTTCGAGAAGCAATGATAGTTCTTTTGCATTACATCCCGGAGGAACGAAGATGTACCATGATTTACGGGAATTGTATTGGTGGCTAGGTATGAAAATAGATATAGTGGAATATGTGGCTAAATGTTTAACATGTCAGCGAGTTAAAGCTGAACATCAGGTTCCAACTGGATTACTTCAGCCTATTAATATTCCTGAATGGAAATGGAACTGCATCACGATGGACTTTGTAACAGGGTAACAGATGTCAACTGGTAAGAAAAATGCTGTTTGAGTGATTGTTGATCGGCTCACAAAGTCAGCTCATTTTATAGCAGTCAGAACAGATTGGTCACTTCAAAAGTTGGCAGAAACTTATATCCGAAAAATTGTAAGACTACATGGTATTCCTGTATCAATAATTTCTGACCGGGATCCACAGTTTACATCAAGGTTCTGGAAACAGTTGCATGAGTCGCTAGGTACTCGACTTCATTTTAGTACAGCTTTTCATCTACAGACTGATGGACAGTCAGAACGAGTCATTCAGATTTTAGAAGACATGCTCCGAGCTTGTATCATTGATTTTGAATCAGGTTGGGAACGTTATTTACCATTAGCTGAATTTGTATATAATAATAGTTATCAATCAAGTATTCAAATGGCACCGTATAAAGCTCTATATGGTCGGAGATGTCGATCACCAGTGTGTTGGACGGAACTAAATGAAAGAAAAGTGGTTGGTCCAGAGTTGATTCAAGAAACGAAAAGCACTTTTAGAAAGATTTGAGAAAGATTGAAAACAGCTTTTGATAGGCATAAATCGTACCCAGATTTGAAACGACGAGACATTTAGTACTCAATTGGAGACAAAGTATTTCTTAAAGTCTCTCATTGGAAGAAAATTTTGAGATTTGATCGGAAGGGTAAGTTGAGTCCTCAATATATTGGACCGTATGATGTTATAGAAAGAATTGGACCGGTAGCATACCGTTTAGCTCTGCCTCCTAAATTACAGAAGATTCATGATGTTTTCCATGTTTCTATGTTAAGAAGATACAGATCTGATCCTTCTCATGTGATTTTAATTGAAGATATAAAGATTCGACCTGATTTGTCATATGAAGAAGAACCGGTTAAAATGGTGGCACGTGAAGTAAAGGAATTACATAATAAACAAGTTCCTTTAGTAAAAGTATTATGAAGAAGTCATAATATTGAAGAAGTAACATGGGAACCGGAAGATACAATGAGATCACAGTACCCCCATATCTTTTCAGGTAAATTTTGAGGACGAAATTTATTAAGGGGGAGAAATGTAACGACCTAAATTTTAAGGTCATTGGTAAAATGAGTTTTTGAGTTTTCGGCTTTAAAAATTAGATTAAGTAAATATTTATTAGAAATATTTATGAAGTTAAGTGAGAGGTTAATTAGATTTTAAATAAGTAAATTTAGCTTAATTAGGGTTAATTAAGTATATGGATTAAATTGAATAAAGTGTTAAAGTTTAATTATAAACTATAGAAAAGTCAAGGGACTAAATTAGCAAATAAGCCTATATGACAAGTGTGTGGTAAGTATAAATACATGTGTATTATTTTAATTAGTACAAATGTATGAATATATATGTATTTACTTATTATATAAGTAAATAGTAATATAGTAAAATATATTGATTAAATAAAAGAAATAAAACATAAAAAAAGAAGAAGAAGAAAGAAGGCACGATTAGCCGGGAAAGAAAGAAGGAAAAAGGGAAAGAAAAACAAAAGGGAAAATTAGGGTTTTAAGATTTCAAGCTTGATTGGTAAGTCAATTTAATCCCTTTTGTAATGACCCGAACTTTACGGTTATCGGAAAAGTGTATTTTCGTGTCTCTGTTTTTGAAAAATGGATACATAAATATTTATTAAAAATATTTACGAAGTTAAGTGAATGGTTAATTAAAGTTTAATGAAGTGAATTAGCTTAAATTAAGGATAATTGAAGTGTGAAAGTTTAGTTGTAGATTAAAAGAAAATAAAAAGGACCAAAATGACAATTAAGCCAATTTACTATAGATATGGCGGCAAACTTAGATAAAATCTAAGATTTTATATGGATTTTTTATATGTTTAAGGTTTTAAATTAATTATATAAATTATTATTAAATAAATAAAAGAAAGACAAGTGTATGGTAAAAATAAAATACATGTGTAATAAATATTGTATATACATTTGTAATACATGTATGTATTTACTTATTATATAAGTATATTATTAAATTATATATTATTATTAAGTAAAAGATATTTATATAATAAATAGATTAGAGAAAAACAAGTGTGATAATATAAATGGATACAAATGTTAAAAGAATATTTGTTATTAAATAGATTTTATAATAGATATTTATTAAGTTATTATATTATATATATATTGGTTTAATGAAATAAAGAAAGAAAAAATAGAAATAGAAACAGAAAGCCAAACGAAACAGAGAGCAGGGGAAGGAAAGAAAGAAAAAGAGAAAAGAAAGAAGAAAAGGGAAAATTAAAAGTTTGAAGCTTGGAAGTTTAATAGCTAGCGTTATGCTGGAAAATCTCGGCTAAGTGAGGAAAAGACAAAGTCGACGAAAGATAGCTCGGAAATTACGGTTTGTATTTCTATAATCCGAACCTAGTTATTAATTGTTATATTTTATTCAATGCCTTTAGTGAATGTTGAAGTGAGAATTATTGTAATGAACCGAAAGTTACGGTATCAGAAATTGAGTCTTGAGTCTTTGTTTTAGTGAAATTTATTCATGAATATTTATTAGAAATATTTATGAATTATAGTTGAATAGTTATTTAGTGTTTAATTAAGTGAAGTAGCTTGAATTTAGTTTAAAGGATTAAATTGCATAAGGAATAAAAGTTTAATTATAGATTAAAGAAGTAAAAGGGACTAATCTAGCAATTAGACCCTAAGTGACATGTGTGTGAATGTATGATATAACATGTGTAATAGTTGGTATATATGTGTAATAGCTATAAGATATTTTATGTTATAGCTATTACACATGTTAATTTATATTTTTATAGGTTAATAATAATATAATATAGTATAATGAATAAATAATAATGAGTAAAGAAACATAGAAAGAGTTACAGAGAGCAAGCGTGAGAAAGAAAGAAGGAAAGAAAGGAAGAAAAGAAAAGGGAAATTTGAGGATTAAGGCCCTAAAGTTTAATTGGTAAGTTGTTTTAGCTCATTTTCTTATGATTTTTATGTTTATGGATGCCTAATTCAAAGTTCTACATGTATGAGGTTAAAATGAAGAAAAATAGAAAATTTTTAGATATTGATTTAGTTGAATAAATTGAGGTTTTATGGGTTAAATTGATAGGAATTGAAGTTAGAAGTGAAAATTGAGTGATTTATTAAAAGAATTCTAAGTTAGGTTTAAATAGGGATTAAGTTGAATAGAGCTCAAAATTTATGTTTTATAATGAATTTTATGAGTTAGAAATTGTTAATGAGTTGATTAAAAGAGAATATGAAGCTTAAGTTAAAGAAAAAGATTAGTAATGGAAAAAGGACGAAATTGGAATTTTGTAAAAGTTTGATAGAAAGTGAAAATGTGTTTTATGAATTAGTATATTGATGAATTTTAATTGTATGATTGTTAGTAGCAAACGTAGCATCGGATCGTCATCAAAGAAGAAAAGAGAAAGTGAGCGAAGATATCGATTAAATTCGATAAATAGTGGTTTGTATTTCTATAAACCGAGCTTAATCGTTATTGCTATATTTGATATTTATATTGTATGAAAATGTGAATGAGGTAAGTATTTTTACAATATTGATTGGTATCAGAGCTATTTAGGTTTAGTCGGTTCTAGGACTAAATCGAATGTCAATGGGAATCTAGAGGTACATGCCATTACTGAGTCAAATTTGAGTTGGGATTGGATCTTGATATGTTTGTTGAATATTTTTGTTTTATAGCATTAAGAATGTCGATAAAAGCATTGAGGATACTGATCAAGAGATGTATAGTGAAGATGATGAACCGTATAATGTGAATGAATCGAGTCGCAACTCCAAGTGTGAATCAGAGAGGAAATCAACCGAATGTTGGAAGTGACAATATGAAGTCTTTAGAATAATCGTCGATGCCCTTCAAAAGCGGTAGGAACTATGCTTGCTCGTCCTCTATCCCTACTACCGAAGAGCTCCAATTAAAGAATTGAGAAAATATGGAGCTACTGAATTTTTGGGTGCCAAGGAATTGATTCGACTCTCGCTGAAAATTGGTTAAAGACTACAAAGAGAGTTTTGAAGCAACTTGAATGTACACCACAAGAAAGCTTAGTGTGTGTTGTCTCATTCTGCAAGAGGAAGCTTTAGTATGGTGGGAATCGGTGATTCAGAATGTACTTGAGGAACAGATAAGTTGGGACTTCTTTCAAAAGAGTTTCAAAATAAGTATTTGGGAGAAATGTACATAGAAGACAAAAGACAAGAGTTCTTAACACTGAAACAAGGTGAGATGCTTATAGTGGATTATGAACGAGAATTTACGAGATTGAGCGAGATATGCCATCGAGTTTGTACCGATTGAAGCCGACCGATGTAAAAGATTTTAAGAGGATTATGTGATGAATTAGACTACAGTTGATGCCTCTTAGAATCACCGAGTTTATGGATTTAATGGAAAGAGCTAAGATGATTGAACAAATTCTTGGAAGGGATAAAAAGTGCAAGTTGCTCATTCGATTGAAAAACGTCCGGAATGGTTAGTTCAAGTCCATGACCTAAGCGGTCAAAGGAATCACGAGGTAATTGGAGATTTAGTTCTCGATCGAAAGGAGTGATCGAGGTCGGAAAAGACAGATCTCTGTGTCTCTTGGCGAGATCCAAGTCCGATTCGAATCTTGAAATTCCAATATGTGAGCATTGTGAAACCGACACAAAGAGGAGTGTAGAAAATTGTGGAGGTTGTTTCGTTGTGGAGCTACCGATCACTTTATTAAAGATTGCCCAAAGATATCGGAACAACAAGCGGTGAGTGCAAAGATCGAATTTGCTTCCGAGGTCGGGATCGGCCGAAGTAGTTCGTTTGCTAGAGGTGGTACTAGAAGAACTAGTGAGAGTGCTACACAACAATCAAGCTAGAGCTCCAGCTCGGCGTATGTTGTGAGGACTCGAGAAGAGAAAGATGCTCACGATGTGGTGACGGTATATTCTTATTGAATTCACACCGTTTATGCTTTAATAGACCACGGTCATCACATTCATATGTTAATCTGAAAGTAGTTGAGACAAAAAATTAGAGTTTGAATTGTCTAAAGTTATAATAGAAGTGTCTAGTCCATTGGGACAAACTACTTTAGTGAACCATATATGTCGAAGATGTTCGTTAATGATTCAAGATAGAATATTCCTGTTGATCTGTTGATTATGCCATTTGGCGACTTTGATGTTATTTTGGGAATGGATGGTTATCGAACATGGAGTGATTTTAGACCGTTATAAGAAGAAGTTTATTGTTCGAATGAAAGTGAAGATAGAATTGAAGTAAATGGTATTCGGACTAGTGGATCAATTCGTATTATTGTTTGACCATTAAAGCTAGCAAGCTTCTTCATCGAGGTTGTAATGCTTTCTTAGCATATGTGATTAATTCGGATTCAGTTGAAAGTCAGTGTAGTAAAATTCGGACTGTATGTGAATTTTCTGATGTATTTCTGAGGAATTACCTAGATTACCCCCTGATCGAGAGGTAGAATTTGTGATTGAAGTCTACCAGTCAGATCCGTGTCGATACCTCCGCACTGTATGGCACCTCTTGAGCTAAAGGAATTAAAAGTACAGTTGCAAGACTTATTGGACGAGAGGTTTTATACGACCTAGTACATCACCATGGGGAGCTCAATGTTATTTGTTAAGAAGAAAGATGGGTCGATGCGATTGTGCATTGATTATCGACAACTCAACAAATTGACTGTCAAGAACAAGTATCCAGTTCCCCGAATAGATGATTTGTTTGATCAACTGAAAGGAGCTTCCGTATTTTCAAAGATTGATCTAAGGTCGGGATACTATCAGTTGAAAGTAAAAGAGTGCGACATATTGAAGACGGCATTCAAATGCGAAGTATGGGCATTATGAATTTTAGTGATGCCATTTGATGACAAATGCCCTGCTTTGCTTTTATGGATCTTATGAATCGGATTTTTCAACCATACTTGGATTAGTTCGTAGTAGTTTTTATCGACGATATTTTGGTGTATTCCAAGTCAGAAAAAGATCATGAGCAACATCTCAGATTGTTTTGCAAATACTACGAGAAAAGCAATTGTACGGAAAATTGAGCAAGTGTGAATTACGGTTATCGAAGTTGTGTTTCTTGGTCATGTCGTATCGGCGGATGGAATTAGAGTGGATCCAAAGAAGATTGAAGCGGTTATTGGTGGAAAGTTCCTAAGAATGTATCGAGGTACGAAGTTTTCTCGGATTGGTGGTTACTATCGAAGATTCGTCAACGGATTTTCAAAGATAGCCTTACCGATGACCAAGCTACTACGAAAAATATTCCATTTGTTTGGAATGAGCAATGTCGGAAAAGTTTTGAAGCATTAAAGCGAATGTTAACAGAGGCAAGGTGTTGACTTTACGAATCGAAAGAGATTTTGTAGTGTACGGTGATGCTTCATTGAGTGGATGGGATGTGTCTTGATGCGAGCAGGAAAGTCATTGCTTATGCTTCACGGCAAGCTGAAACCGCATGAACGCAACTATCCAACTCATGATTTAGAATTAGCGGTTGTAATTTTTGCCTTGAAGATTTGGAGGCACTATCTTTATGGTGAAAAGTGCTATGTTTATCTGGATCATAAAAGTTTGAAGTATCTACTTTCACAAAAGATTTGAATCGAGACAAAGGCGTTGGATAGAGCTTCTAAAAGACTATGATTGTGTCATAGACTATCATCCGAGAGAAGGCTAATGTAGTAGCCGCCTTTGAGTAGAAAAGTGCGATTGAATTACGAGCAATGTTTGCACAACTTAGTATCTTGAAGATGGAAGCCTTTTGGTGAATTAAGAATAAAGCCGGTAATGTTTGATCGAATCGGATCAAACACAGTTAGAAGATGATAAGTTGTTAAAGAAAAGAGATGATTCGGAATGGTACAATGAAAATTTTAGCATTGATGGAAATGGTCGCTTAAGATTTGAATCGACTTTGCATTCGAATAATTCGAGTTGAAAGAGTTAATTCTTGAGAAGCTCATAATAGTCCATTTGCATTTCATCCGGAGGTATGAAAATGTATCGTGATTTCGTGAATTGTATTGGTGGTCGGGAATGAAAAGGATATAAGCGAATATGTGGCAAAGTGTTTGACTTGTCAGCGAGTGAAAGCGAACATCAAGTTCCATCGGGATTACTTCAACCCATCAATATTCACGAATGGAAATGGGACCGAATAACGATGGACTTTGTGACGGGATTCTTGATGTCTACAAGTAAAAAGAATGCTATTTGGGTAATAGTTGATCGACTTACGAAGTCAGCTCATTTCTTAGTTTGTGAGAACCGATTGGTCGTTAAAGAAACTTCTTGAGGTTTATGTTCGGAAATCATTAGATTACATGGTATTCCAAAATCAATAATTTCAGCAGAGATCCAAGGTTTACGTCAAGGTTTTGGAAGCAATTACATGAATCTTTCGGTACTCGACTTCATTTTAGTACGACTTTTCATCCACGCATGATGGTCAATCTGAGCGGGTAATACAAATTTTAGAAGATATGCTTGAGCTTTGTATGATTGATTTTGAGTCTAACTGGAATATTATTTGTCATTAGCGAATTTGTGTATAATAATAGTTTCGATCAAGTATCTGAGATGGCACCGTATGAGGCTTTGTATGGACGAAGATGCCGATCACCGTATGTTGGATGAATCGAATGAGAAGAAGATGATTGGACTGAATTGGTTCAAGAAACGGAAAGTACTGATTAAGAAAATTCGAGAAAGATTGAAAAGCGCTTTTGATAGACGAAATCGTATGCGATTTGAAGCGAAGGGATATTGAATACTCGATCGGGGATAAAGTATTTTAAAGGTTTCACCTTGGAAGAAAATTCTAAGATTTGGTCAAAAGGAAAATTAAGTCCTCGTTTTATTGGGCCTTACGAAGTTATTGAGAGAATTGGACCGATGGCGTATCGATTGGCCTTACCTCTGAACTACGAAAATGCACGATGTCTTCCATGTTTCTATGCTAAGAAGATATCGATCGGATCCTTCACATGTTATTACGACCGAGAATGTAGAGATTCGACGACTTATCGTATGAAGAAGAACCGGTTGAGATTCTAGCACGAGAGGCAAAAGAATTACGTAATAAACGTATTCCTTTAGTAAAAGTGCTATGGCGAAGTCACGGTGTTGAAGAAGCTACATGGGAACCGAAGAAACGATGAGATCTCAATACCCCATCTCTTTTCGTAAATTTCGAGGACGAAATTTATTAAGGGAGAGAATTGTAATGAACCGAAAGTTACGGTATCGAAATTGAGTCTTGAGTCTTGTTTCGTGAAATTTATTCATGAATATTTATTAAAATATTTATGAATTATAGTTGAATGGTTATTTAGTGTTTAATTAAGTGAAGTAGCTTGAATTTAGTTTAAAGGATTAAATTGCATAAGGAATAAAAGTTTAATTATAGATTAAAGAAGTAAAAGGGACTAATCTAGCAATTAGACCCTAAGTGACATGTGTGTGAATGTATGATATAACATGTGTAATAGTTGGTATATATGTGTAATAGCTATAAGATATTTTATGTTATAGCTATTACACATGTTAATTATATTTTTATAGGTTAATAATAATATAATATAGTATAATGAATAAATAATAATGAGTAAAGAAACATAGAAAGAGTTACAGAGAGCAAGCGTGAGAAAGAAAGAAGGAAAGAAAGGAAGAAAAGAAAAGGAAATTTGAGGATTAAGGCCCTAAAGTTTAATTGGTAAGTTGTTTTAGCTCATTTTCTTATGATTTTATGTTTATGGATGCCTAATTCAAAGTTCTACATGTATGAGGTTAAAATGAAGAAAAATAGAAAATTTTTAGATATTGATTTAGTTGAATAAATTGAGGTTTTATGGGTTAAATTGATAGGAATTGAAGTTAGAAGTGAAAATTGAGTGATTTATTAAAAGAATTCTAAGTTAGGTTTAAATAGGGATTAAGTTGAATAGAGCTCAAAATTTATGTTTTATAATGAATTTTATGAGTTAGAAATTGTTAATGAGTTGATTAAAAGAGAATATGAAGCTTAAGTTAAAGAAAAAGATTAGTAATGGAAAAAGGACGAAATTGGAATTTTGTAAAAGTTTGATAGAAAGTGAAAATGTGTTTTATGAATTAGTATATTGATGAATTTTAATTGTATGATTGTTAGTAGCAAACGTAGCATCGGATACGTCATCAAAGAAGGGAAAGAGAAAGTGAGCGAAGATATCGATTAAATTCGATAAATAGTGGTTTGTATTTCTATAAACCGAGCTTAATCGTTATTGCTATATTTGATATTTATATTGTATGAAAATGTGAATGAGGTAAGTATTTTTACAATTATTGTGTTTGATAATGGAAGAGTGTTGATTTGGTATGTTATGAATTTATTGAATTAATATTGAATTGAATTATATATATATTATAAATATATACATATGTGTGTGAATGTGATATTGTGCAATTATGATAATTGAATTTTGGGTAAATGTTATGATAAATAATTAAGATGTGAATTATTTGTATTATTATAATTCAAGTTATTTATTATTAAGTATTAATTTTAAATTTATTTATTTTATAGTAAGTAAATATTGAGGTAAGTAATTTTATTGAATTGAATTTAGAAAACTGAATTGAATAAGAAATACGTGTTAGTATTACTATAATTGAATTTAATTATTCTTAATTGTTGAATTTTAAGTTAATATGCATGGTAAGTATTAGTATTAAATTGTATGAAATTAAATTGAATTGTGACTATATGTGAATAATTGAAATGCATATTGAATTGAGAAAGTGTATTGAATTATGAATATGTGAATTGAAAATTGATTGAAAAGTGGAAAATGATTAAATTGAAAATGTGAGAAATTGTGATTGAATTGAATTAAGATTTATATGTGATTCAAAAATCCTATTAACTAGTTGGGCTGAGTCGGATATAGTTGGCATGCCATAGGATTGGAAGTGTTCAGGGATGCTTCGACCTTGAGTCGATGAGACACTGAGTGTCACTATATTTCTTCGGATAGATTCGATGAGGTACTGGGTACCACTTTACTTCGACTAGGCCGATGAGACACTGGGTGTCACTATATTGCTTCGAACTATTCGATGAGGCACTGGGTGCCATTCCGGTGTGTTTGGTTGGATCCGTGTATCCGTCTGAGTCCGAGTCATGTTAATAGGGGTTATTAAATATAACAGTGATCAGATTGATACTAAATGAAGAATTGAAATTTGGACTGAAACACACGAATCGTACTATACAGTGAAAGCTATCTGGGATAACAAGTTGATTTGATATGAATGGTAATGACTGTTATTGAAATGGATATGTACAGAACACCGATCGAAAAGTGAATAGTTGAATATAGTTTATTGATATTAAACAGTGAACTAAAGTATGATTGAGACAAATGAATTATGTAGCTCTGGATTAGATAAAAGTGAATATTATAATTGTTTAATGACTTGTGAATAAATCGTGGAAAACTATATAAGTTAGTAAGTGAAAAGAATGAAATAAGTTCCAATAAATTTATCTATGAATTAAATAATTGAATAGTTATGATTGTTATATGATTTTAAGTATTTGTTATATTTTTATTTTATTAAGTGTTCGGATTATAGAAATACCACTTGAGTATACCCATACTCGTGTCACGGTTTATTTCGCATGTGAGTTAAGTTAAAGTGAGAATGTCGAATCAACATCCCGGCCGATCCCGAATTCAACGAGGTAAAGCGTGTTAATTGTTGATAATGGCATGTACCTAGGGTGTCTTATGTGTGTCATTTTGAATGGTGAATGTAAAAGTGAAATAAGTAGATTGATTTTGGTAATGGTATATAATAGGACTTGACTAATTTAGTATGAATTTGATTTATTTGATAATATTTGATAAGTAATTAGAATTGAGTATTGGATAATATATAAAATGTGTAAATTTAGCAAGTTTTAAGCATATTTAAATGTATTTAGATTGGTTGAACATAAGTATTTTATGTAAACTGTCCGATAGGTTTGGTAATGCTCCGTAACTCTGTTCCGGCTACGGTTTGGGGTTAGGGGGTGTTACACATTTTCTTGTAATTTTGGTGTCTATGAAATCCTAGGAAGAAATGCTATTTGAGTTACGTTGAAATTTAGAAAGATAGTGAATTTTATATATTGATTAAGTTGTATAAATTGAATAATTATGAGATAAAATGATAGAAATTCAAGTTAGAAGTGGGGAAGGATTAAATAATAAAAGAGATATAAGTTTTGTTATAGTAGGGACTAAATTGTCTAAATTATAGAATTGATGTTTTATATTGAATATGAAGAGTTGAAACTTGTTTAAAGTTATAATTGAATGAAAATATAGGATTTATTTTAAAGAAAAGAATAGTTATGGTGGAAGGACTAACTTGGAAATATAGTAAAAGTTACATGAAAATTAAAGAGTGTGTTATTAAATAACATATATCGATAATTTTAAATGTTAAATTTATATAGCCAACATAGTACCGGAAACGTCATTGAAAAAGGGAAAGGAGAAAGTGAACGAGGATATCGAATAAACCTGAGAATTTCGATTTGTATTTCTATAAACTATGCTTAATGATTTAATACAATGTAATTGTTATTTTTAAAAGTTAGAATGTATAATGAATGATATGATGGAAACTGTTACTACTTCTGTATTGAAATGAAAGGATTTGAATACCCTATTAACAGTGTCGGGCTAGTCGGATACAATTGGCATGCCATAGGATTGGAAGTGTTCAGAGATATTCCGGCTGTGTGTCGATAAGACACTATATGTGTCGACTACTGTGACCATTTTGGATTCGTTTTAAAGAGGTACTTCGTACCTGATTATGACTGTTACTGTTACTGTTACCCTACAGTGTATTCCGGTTTCGGCCGATGAAACACTGTATATTATCCCCGGTGTGTGGGTTGGATCCGCGTTTCCGTTTAGGTCCGAGTTATGTTAATAGGGGTAAATGAAAGTACTAAAGACGAAGACTGACTGCTATTGATTATGTGACTGTGACTGTTATATGATTATTAAAAGGTATCGAATGATATGAAATGTATGTAAAGAATTACTTAATTACATTTAAGAGCTAAGACCAGAGATTAAGCTATTAAGATTATTGTTCTAAGCATTAGTTTGTAGAAATACCACTGAGTGTATACTCAGCGTACGGTATGTTTCCATGTGCAAGACTAGATACGAAAGAAAGCTAAGGACTCAGCATCCAAGTCAATTTTGAACTCAAAGTGGTGAATACTTTTCTTTTGGTAAAATGACATGTACCTAGGTTGTTAAGGTGTTATTTTGTACATGATAGTGAATAAACATGACTGTTGTTGAAGCATGGTATGAAATATGCATATTTTGGAAGTTAAACTTACATGAGTTTGAATAGTATGATAATGTAGTATAATTTTGATATGAATTGTGGTGCATAATCCTTAAGAGGTATTGAAGTGAATGAATGAATATTTGCTAAGTTTGAATGGCATAATGAATGATATTTAATTTAAGAACTATTAGTAAATGTTTGGGTGTGAATTAGTTGTGTTTAGCACGTGAAAATAGCTTTAAAATGGTCAAAAATTATGTTTTCACACAACCAAGTCACATGGGCGTGTGCTCAGGCCGTGTGGCTCTCTGTTTATATCACACGGGATATTCCCACAGTCATGTGTGCAAGTCAGATCTGCCCACGGCCTGGCCCCATGGCCATGGGTGTAACGCCCCTTACCCGAGACCGTTGCCGGAGTCGA
The DNA here is from genome assembly GCF_025698485.1 of Gossypium arboreum. Classification (NCBI taxonomy): domain Eukaryota; kingdom Viridiplantae; phylum Streptophyta; class Magnoliopsida; order Malvales; family Malvaceae; genus Gossypium; species Gossypium arboreum. The sequence continues at coordinate 24,683,906 of NC_069074.1, read as the reverse complement.
GCACAAGGCACTACTAAACTTATTTGAGCACTTAACCAAATTTAGATAATTTATATAATACTTTTCAGACAAGCTGTCCAACTGTGTCATAGTTGCTAAATAATTCATATCTCGAGTTATAAAACTCGAAATCCAAATCCGTAAATTTTCTCTGAATTTATACTCATATATCTACTTACCAATTTTTTTCTAGAATTTTTGGTCAAGCCAATTAGTACAGTTTATTATTTAAATCTCCCCTGTTTCAGGGTTTGACTACTCTGACCTTTGTGTATTACGAATCAGATATCTCTCTGTAAAGAGCTTCAATGACTATGCCGTTTGTCTCTAATAAAACTAGACTCAATAAGGAATCTGTACATATAAAGTATGACTTCTAATTATCTTTGTAAAATTTATGGTGAATTTCCAAAGTCAGAACAGGGGATCCAGAAATCGCTCTGGCCCTGTTTCACAAAAATTTAAACATCTCATAAAATATAGCTCATATACCTGTTTTGCTTCTTCCATATGAAAATAGACTCATCAAGATTCGATTCCATAATTTATTCATTATTTAATTCCATTTCTACTATTTTTAGTGATTTTTCAAAGTCAAACTACTGCTACTTACGAAAACTGTTTTAGTACAAATATTGTTAACTAGTTTATAACATCTTTACTTCAATTCATTCAAACTCTATACATGCCATATAAATCTTTAAACATAAAACAAAAACTACCGAATTGATCTGAATAGTGTGCCTGTTGTGTTGATCCGATCTACCCACTTCACTTCAAGTTAATCTACATAAAATATTAAACACACACAAGTAAGCTTATTGAAGCTTAGTAAGCTCATAGGCATATAAACACAAATCATATCAAATATCGTACACAATCATATATCTATTAGTTTAACTATTTCATCCTCCAAATCACAATTTCATTAATAACTCATTGGAATAATTTCCATATGGCAACTCACAATTTAACTCCCTTAGGCCCATTTCTCATTTACTTCATTGTCAAATTAGGGAACAATAAGGGAATTGAGTGCTTCATTATCACATTGCCATAGTAAACTATGGACTTTCACATTGATACGCATCACACTCCGAAGCCATAGCCTTGCCATGGTCTTACACGGTTCACATATCATACCGAAGCCATATCCCAGACATGGTCTTATACGGAATCGCATTATCACATTATACCGATGCCATAGCCCAGCTATGGTCTTATCTGAGTCACATTATCACATTGCACCGATGCCATAACCCAGCTATGGTCTTAAACGGCGCACTTATCACATATTTTTCGTCAATTCATCGAGGTCACGAGAATAGAAGCACTCAAATCCATTGTTCCTACTAATTTGTACTTTTAGTTACACATTATTTATTAGTTAATGCAAATTGATAGTATTCATCAACAATAAAATACTTTAACAATCATAATATTTTCATATCAAAACATTGAACTTTGCCATATGAACTTACCTGGACTAATTTGTAAAAGTCGTAGAAATTCGGGGACTATTCTTGAATTTTCTCCTTTCCACGATTCAGTTCGTTTTCTTGATCTATAATTATAAAATCATTCCTTCATTAGCATCCATTTCAATTCTATTTCACTTCACAATTTATGCTGTTCAAATTTCGAAATTGCACTTTTACCCCAAAATTTACAATTTTCACAATTTAGTCCTTCTCAATTCACCCATCAATTGAACTAATTTTTCTCAATTAACATTTTATTTTATCATTATAAACTATTTCAAAACCTTTTATATTCTTAATTTCAACAGAAACCTTCAATTCACAACTTTTTCACAATTAGGTCCTAAATATCATTTCCTATCAAAATCACTTAATAAAACCACCTTAATATAAAATTAGAACTTAAATTTCATAATAATTCATCATAAAATTCCCTTATCCATCCAGGGTAACTTCCAATTTCACCCATAAAATCAAAAACTAATGAATTCTACAAGTGGACCTAATTGTAAAAGTCATAAAAACATAAAAATTATCAAGAAAAGTAAGAATTAAACTCACATGATGTAAAATATGAAAAACCAGCTTTCTCCAGACCTTCTATGGCATTTTAGCTGAGAAAATATGAAGAAATGTCTAGATTTTTCAATTACATCATTATTTAACTATTAACTTTTATGCTATTTCCAATTTTGCCCTTGTTCACATTGTTTTCTTGCTTATTTCATACCCAAACCGTCCAGCCATTAACCTTTGGGTCTAATTGCTCTTTAAATCCATCTTTTAAATACTTAAGCTATTTACTCACAATTTAACAAATTTTGCGCTATTTTCAATTTAGTCCTTTTTAATTAATTAGCCATCCAAACGTTAAAATTTTCTAACTGAAACTTTAATACTAACTCAATGACACTCCATAAATATTTATAAAAATATTTATAGCTCGATTTTCAACTTTGAGGTCTCGATACCTCATTTTTGACCCGTTTGACCTAATAAATTCTTTTAATTCACTAATTTCACCATTTCACAAATTCTTCTAAATTCTTACTTGACTCATAAATATTAAATTACTATCTTGTTCAATCTTATTTGTCGAATTTAGTGATCTCAAATCACCATTTCCGACACCACTGAAAATTAGGCCGTTACAATGGGAACCCCACGGACTGGCCATACGACCATGTCCCAGGCCACACGGGCATGTGTCCCTATCTTCAAGAAAAAAATTTCAAAGTTGCCGGTTTAATCCCGAATTACTTCTAAAGCATGTATTGGGCCCCGTAAACCCATATTAGGGACTTTATAGTGTAATTTGAAAAGTTTCGATTTGGAATGCAAATTTATGACTCGGTTTTGTATAAATGCTAGTGTATAAGTCCAGTAATACCTCGTAACCCTATTTCGGTGACGGTTTGGGGTTAGGGGGTGTTACAAACACACTTATGACAAGGTCATTAGACGAGTACTAATTGAGTTTCTTTCGTAATGGTATGTCATTAGGGGAGCTCAGTCACGATACTATAGTAGAATGACTACGTGACTAAATGAGTTTATAATTAATAGGCAAAAAGCTGGAGCTTAATTATAAATTATTTAAACCCTAATCACATATGTCCAATCGGTTCATCCACTAGTTCGTTGAAACCAAAAAAAAATTGCATGTTGAATTAAATGAACATAAATGGATAAAAATGGTAAAGTTAGAGAAATAGGAAACATTTAAAAATGAATGGGGTTTTTTCACTAAATGGAAATGTCCTGGAAAATTAATTTATGATTTTTCAAATTATTAATTAATTAATTAATTGAAGTTTGAAAATGGAGGTAAATTATTTGGTCATTGTGACTTCCTTGAATGTAAAAATATTAAATATATTTTATTATAGATTCTTTTATGGTAAATTTGTAACACCTCTAACTCATATTCGTCCTCGAAACAGGGTTACGGAGTATTACTAGAGTTTACAGAACAATTTCAATTAATTTATGTCAATTACTGTTCATAATTGAAATTAATTATACACCATCATATAGTCTTTTTTTTAAAATTAATCACATGATAACCCATGTAATAAAAAATTGCATAACTTAAAATAATCACTCTTTCAAGAACACAAGTATATTTTCAATTGAACACTTACCCTTTAAACGCATAATATAAATAAACATATTACCATTTAACCTAGCTTGGCATTTGTCTAAGCATCAATAATAATATAAATAATGATCATAAATTAAATATATAAACATTAAAATTTAATACTAAACCTTAATATTTAAGTATTTTCCACAATTTGATACTAACATCAATATTTAACAAAAATCACTTTATATTATCATCATACAACAAAATTAACATTCTAAACCCACTTGATGTTTATAATTTCTTTCCATACATTAATATAGACAATAAAACAATTCATTTTCTTCAATTTGGTCATTTTCAATATTTTTACAAAATTTCCCTAAAGTTTTACTTTTATTCAATTTAGTCCTGAGCCTAAAACATGTAAATTAGCTATTTTTAAAATAAAATCATACTATCTGAATATTCACATATATTTTCCTTCTCCTCCACTCCATTCCACATCCTTAATATATAGATAATACCACTATTTCCTTGTATACTCATAACAAACTGTTCACTTGAGTCATAGTCACTAAATTAATTATATCTTGAGCTAAAGAATTCTAAATCAAGATCCGGTTAATTTTTTAGAAACTAGAATCAAATATATTTCTACCATAAAAATTTCAGAATTTATAATTTAGCCAATAAGTACAGTAAAATCTTCAAATTTATCCCTGTTCTGCTATTTGACAACTTCGACCTTTCTTTACTTAAAATTAATTATCTCTTAGTACAAAATTCGGATAATGTTCCCGTTTATTTCTCTTGAAAATAGACTCATTAATAATTTAATCATCCAAATTTAAACCCCAAATATTTTTATACAATTTTTAATGATTTTCCAAAGTCAGAATAGGGGAAACCAAAATCATTCTGACCTTGTCTCACAAAATTTATTATATCTCATAGTTTACAATTCCATTGCTTACAACGTTTCTTCTTTAAAAAACTAGACTCAATAAAATTTAATTTTATATTTTATTCAACCTCTAATTCTATTTCCATAATTTTTTATGATTTTTAAAAGTTAGACTACTGCTGCTGTCCAAAACTATTTTAGTGCAAGATGTTGATTACTAAGTTTATAACTCCCTTATTCCCTTTCTCTATAATCTTTTCCATCACTTTCTCTTATTTCCCTTCACTAATATATCAAGAACATAAAACCTTATATAAGAAAACTCTACTATAACATCATTTCCATGCTTTTTCAATAATATCAAACTTAAAAATATATTGAAATCTTGATGTTCTTACCTTGTCCTATTAATTTCAACCTTTAACTTGATTTTCTGTCTCCTCCAACTTCTATTTCTTAAATCTAACTTGATATTCTATCTCCCCATAGTCTCCTTGTTATCTTTCTCTCTTGATAGCTATGAAAATTCTTTTGATTTCTAAGTGAAAATGGTAAATTTTTGGTGAAAGGACCAAATTATAAAGAAAAGAAAGTCCTCATACGTTGGAATGCATGGGAGGTTGATGATGATTCATCTTCCTTTTCTTATATATACTAAATAAAATAATAATAAAATAATAAAATATTATTTAAAAATCAAATTAAAATATTAATAAACTAATATTTATTTATTTATTTATTTAATCTAAAATATCTCCAACATATCATTATCTTCTAGATTTCTCTCTCTTCTAATTGACCATTTTGCCCTTTATGAGCTTTTAAAATTCCATCATTGAGTCATCACTTAATTTGGTAAAATTGTAATTTGCTCCCTAGTAATTCTTCACCTATTCAATTTGGTCCTAATTCATCCATTTTCCTTAATTTCTAAATCATTCCACCCTTAAAATATTTGCACTATTGGTCCTTCAAATTTTTCATATTTACTCTTTAATCCCTCAAATTTTGAGTATTTATTCTTGAGCAACAAAACTTTTCTCACTTTTACGATTTAGTCCTTTCTTGAATTAATATATCATAATATACTTCCAAATGTTGAAATAACTCAAAATTTCTCTTTTTGTCACTTTATTTCCTTATTTTACTATATCAAGGATAATATCTTAGTGTAGAAATTTTCGGGATATTATAAAAGTTGTCGTGATTTTGCGAATTAGAATCTGTTTGAGAAAATCATTTAATTGAGAAATTAATTAAATAATTTAAATTAATTTACGATGTTTATTTTGTAAAATAGAAAAAAAAATATTTGATTGAATTTAATTATAAAGTATTGAGTTAAAAGTTCAGGAAGCATTTATAAATTAGACCCGATACGGGAGAGGCCCTAAAACCCCTTATATTAATACATAGGACGAACCCTAGTATATTTAACTAGGGTTGTTGCCCTTCTCTTTCCTAGATAAACTAGTATTTTGTTTTTATTTATTTATTGAAATATACTTCTACTAATTCAACAATTGTCCTTATAAATAGATGACACCAGTAGAGCTAAATACACAATTTTAAGACTCAAAAATTTAAATTCTATTTTTTTTTAAATAACAACTCTATCAATTTCTATTAAAGAGAGAATTTTGCTTTCTCACTCAAAAGTAAGTAAATAATTTATGGTTCTATATTTGATTTGAATTCGTTCGAACCCACATCGAAGCAGTTTGTGGTACGAGAATTACAGAAAAGGTCGTTCAGTTGAAAATTTATTAAATGTACTCTAATTATTTTTCATGAAAATTTATAAAAGTATTATAATTGTTTATCATGAATATTAAATGTACTTTGATTTTTATCATGAAAATTTATAAAAGTAGTAATTTTTAAATTTTTATAATATTCAATAAATTTTTAATGATTTATATTTTTCTACTTTCTCTATTTTATTTTTATAATATTTAATAATTTATGATATAAATTTATCTTTCCTTGCATCACCTCTCTTCGACCAAAACTATTATTCATCACTCATTTTAAGCCACCAAATACTAAATTCATTGTCACTCAAACTCCTTAGCCAGCACCCAATACAAGCATGATCACCATCACTTTAAGCTCCCCAATCTCTTATTACTAAAACCAAAGATCCCAAACATGCAAAACAACAAAAATTTTCTATAATATTTATTTATAATTTATTGAGTGAATATTTGGTAAATTAGTTGTGCCTTTTTTTAACTCTACAAGCAGAATTATATATTTGTTATGTGCCCTGTTTTTTTATATACCCTATATACACTTGTCATTAACCCAATCTTACTTATGGAATTTTAAATTTCTTTGGTAGTGTGCCAAATATGTCCCTTATTTTTATATTTTAATAAAATTTTTACAATTTCTAAATTTTTATAATATTTCCATAACATATTGATAATATTGATTAATCTCTAATAGTTTTTATTTATAATTTTATAGTTTTTCTATAATTTTTATAATATTTTAATAATTATTAAACTTGAATAATTTAAAAATCAATTAAACTTTCCACGTTAAACCCTAATTAGTTACCATTTTTCTTTCCATCAGTTGCAAACTGCGACTATATTCCATAAGTTGCTAAATGGAGTTGATTGGATTATAAACTCAGTGATATTTTGACTATTTTAGGGCATTTATCTTATAAAACCTTTAAAGTAACAAGAGGGAAGAAACCATGCATGCTGTTGCGACGTCCGTAGACACCACAGTAAATCTTCCCAACCCAAATTTTAGTACAACACCAAGCTTGATAAAGTTTGGAAATCAAGGAAGTTGGAAGTGAAGTAACATCTCCACATTACATTAACCTAGTATATTTTATAATACACGAATTACGTATACATTTATAAGGTTTAACATCCTTTGTGCTGGTTGGACTCCAAACTCTAGTTTCCCTCTAGTATGATTAACAGAATGATTGTGATTATGAGCTTGGAAGCAGCGAAACATGGTGCGTGACCATGGCTTGAACCTCTAGCTGGACAATGACTATCGTTCGAGGGACAGAGGTTGGGGTTTCCACTAAACGAGCTATCGTCGAAGAATAAGAACTGGCCAGCACTGGGGACCCTTCCAATCAAATTGTTGTCCGAAACATCAAGTGTTGCGAGGCTCGTCATGTTCTCGATTTCAGCAGGGATTTCACCTGTTAACCGGTTCCTGGAGACATTGAGTTGCTTAAATGTACCAACTTGTTAATTCCTTTTGGGATTTCACCGCTGAGACTGTTCTGACTGAAATCGATTGAAGTGAGCGAAGTACAGCGAGAGATCGAAGGAGGGATTTCACCTGTGATGTTGTTGTTTCTGATGTTTATCTTTGAAAGTACCTTGATTTCGAATATTTGCTCTGGGATTTCGCCTGAAAGTTTGTTCCTTGCAATCTCCAGAACTTGTAAACTGCGCAAGTTTCCGATCGCTGGAGGGATTTCACCACTGATCAAATTGTTTGAGATTTTTAACATTTCAAGCGAATCACCTGACATTCGCGGTGGGAGTTCACCGGCGAAGAAATTATCGTCTAGCTCGACGAAACTCAGCAAGGGCAAGTTGAAAATTCCGGCCGGAATCGTTCCATTGAGATTGTTTTTCTTGATACGAATCTTAGTAAGAGATTTGCAGTTGCCGAGTTTTTCAGAGAGTGGACCGAAGAAGAAGTTATCCATCAGAATCAACGCCTGTAACGTCCCTCCCTTACACAAATCTAGTGGAATCGACCCGGTGAGGTAATTCGAAGAAACGTCAAGATTACAGAGCTTCCCATTGCGGCCAAGATTCTCCGGCAATTCACCCGTGAAGTTGTTTTCCCACAGTTTAAGCACTGCGAGTTGGGGTAAGTCACCTACATATGACGGAATTGAACCGTGGAGCTTATTTTTGAACAAAAGGATCATAGAAATGTTCTGCAAGGCAGAGAAACTCTCTGGTATCTCCCCCGTTAGTTCATTCAAGGAAAGATCAAGATCCTTCAAGCTAGTTAAACCAGCGAGTTTGGAAGGGATCCGACCAGTGAGGGAGTTCTGTTGAAGGAGCAATGTACGCAAGCGTTTCAAATTACCCAAACTCTCGGGAACCTCACCGGTTAGGTTACAGCTTGCCATGTCGAGGATTTTGAGTTGAGTTAAGGACCCAAACTCAGGTGGGATTCCTCCATGGAAGGCGTTGAAATATCCGAGGATCAAGCTCTTAAGGTTTTTTAAACGACCCAAGGAGGCAGGGATTTTCCCAGTTAAATCATTGGCATTTAGACCCAAGTATTCCAAGCTCTGGATGTCGGAGTACTTGTCGGGGACCTCTCCCGTGAAATAGTTGCCTCCGAAAGACAGATGCTTCAGATGTTTCAGGTTGGCGAGTTCAACGGGGAGAAGGCCAGTGAAGTTATTGTTATAAGCATCGAGAATCTCAAGCTGGGTCATACCTGTAAGAATTTCACCAGGGAAACTCCCCCGGAAATAGTTATTAGAGATGTTGAATGTCTTGAGAGAAGTCAAATTCCTCATCTCCGTAGGAATATTCCCCGTAAGTTCAACCTTAGAAATGGTGAGGTTCACGAGCTTGTTCAGAAGCCCTATCTCGGGAGATATGGTGCCGTAGAGGGGAGCAAACGACACATTCAGAGCAACAACACGGTAATCCTCGTTGCATTTGACTCCAGAGAAATGGCAATGCGCTGATGGAGACGACGAGAATTCCCAGTCGTCTACCCCTGAAGCTTTGGGTCCAATCATGGAAGACTTGAGCTTCAACAGGACTTCAAGATCACTGTAACCCTTGGTGCTGGTACAGAATAGTAGAAGAATCATGGAAATATAGAGAAGAAGGTAACTGTACAAGCTTCTCATTTCCCTCTCTTTGTTTAGAGAAACAGAATAAGTGGAAAGTGAACCGCTGGTTACTTCCAAGGCTTGAAATATGAAACTCCCATGCTCAAAAGCAACTTTAAATCGATTTTTTTTTTAATTATTCCAATATCTTTTTCAAAAAAAAAAAAATCTCCTCCCCATCAACACTTTACCCCACTTCTCTTGGAAATTTTTTAGTTTCCCTCCCCTTTTTACTTAAAAATAAAAATCCCCACAAATTTTTTATTTCTTCCCTCTTTACCCAAAAATCTTTTATTTTCTCTCCTTTATCACCAAAATATTTTCAAAACCTAAAAAATTATTTTCTAAAAATTACATAAAATAAAAATTCTAGTTATTTTTTAATTTAACTCAAACAAATATATTTGATTAGATTCAAATTCTATTTCACTTAATTTGATTCAAGAAAATTTTAAATTAAATTAAAATAATAAAATATAATTTATAAATTCAATTAATTTAAAACTTTTCGATCGAATACTCAATCTCTTTATTAAAGATTTTACATATTTATTTAATATATAAAATTTAATAATATTTATGTTAGTAGAGTAGTGATTAGGATTAATTTAAATTTAAATTACTAATTTTTAATGGTGTAATAAGTAAAAACTAAAATGGTTGCTTTGTAGATTATGAGAGGCACAGAGTGAGAAGGGAGACAAGCATTGATGCCAGTTCCCAGGTGTCAATATACTGTAAATTCATGTTCTGTTAAACAAGTTAGTGGGAGAATTTTATGTAAGAAGAATAAAGCCACCAATTGTTCTGCTTCCAATAGGGTCTCCCCTCGCAATACATGTTGACAAAACCTCCACAGAAATGAGATAGAATTAAAGAAAAATCTAAACTTTTTGCGTTAAATTATCTAAATTGATTTCTTTTAACGTTGATGAAAAAAAAAATCATTTACCAAAAGAAACTAAAATGGACTAAACTAAATTGTTAATATTTAGGAATAAATAAATTGCATAATGATACTTTTAGCACTTAACCTTTCTCTAAAAGATCAAATAAGTCCTAGGGCTAGGATCGAAAGAAAATAGGAGGAAAAAGGAGAAGAAAGAGGGAGAAGGGAAGAGCGCACCTGTCACCTGAAAAAGATCGATGACGGCACTGGAAGCGGTGGCGGTAAATAGGCGGCTAGGGTTTCTATGGAGGAGAAGGAGAAGAGAAAAGAAGAAATAAGAAAAAATTACGAAGATAGAAAAAGTTAAAAAACAGAAAAAAACACGTGAGTTTTGTTGGATTAAAAAATACTCATGCGGATGCCACGTCATGTTTTAATGGCCTCGTTAAAATTTTTTGATAAAAATTAATTAATTTCACCAAACACTATTATTTAAAGATTAAAAGAGAGAAAAAAAATAAAAAGCTAATTTATTTTTTTAGAGAAAAGTTAAAGGATTAAAAATATTATTATGCCTAAATAAATTTACAATTGTGCCATTTAGAACTAATAGGCAAAAGCTTTAATTGCTGCCCAGGCTACATGCCATTCGGTCTTTTTTTTTTCTCAGTGAAGGATACATGAAAGTGAAGCATATTTGGTTCACATCTGTCTATGCAGAAAATCACTTCAACTGGTGTTTATGTATTGTTTGGATATGAATAGTGTTAATTTGTTTGGAAAGTAAGAGGGTTTGAATAAAATATAAATGTGAAAAATAAGTTTAAATAAAAAATAAGGTCCATTCTCTAAATTGGTTGGGTTTTGGATAAAATTATTTTAGCCCCAAACCTAATTTGGCCTGAGTTTGCTTAACATATTTTTAGTTTATTTAATGTATTATATTTTTAAAATTTATTTTATATAAAAAATTAAAACGGGTGAGTTGGATCGTATTTGGGTTTAATAATTTTTATTTAAGTGGAATTTGAATAAAATATTAAGCTTATTTTTAAAATTGAATCAAGTCCTAAAATTTTGCATCAATGTACAATTTTATTTTTAACTCGAGCAAAAAGGTGTAATTTGGTAAAGTGGGTTTAGAAAAAAAACATTCCTTTTATAATGTTTTTCGATGCTGAAGGTTATTAGCTTCTTTTGTAATTGCTCATATAGAAGTGCGTTTTAATTTGAATTACAAAAAAATAATAAAAATACATTAGTTAAAAACTTTATATGAACATATAAATGACATTATCAAAATTTCATAGGTTTTTTAAAGTAAATTTTTATATGTTAATACTAAAAAATTTATAGGTTAAATATCGTTAAAAGTACTTATAAAATCATTATCAATACATTAGGATTAAGCTAAATAATTATTTAAATAAATAATAAATAATTATATCAATCAAAAAGTTCAAAAATATTTTATCCACATTTTTTATTAATAAAATTATAATTTCCAATTTCCAATATTAATATATTTTCTTGTATTTAAAAAATCCAAGTAAATTCTTTAAAATTTATCCAAGGATGAATCTTGTAATTTTTAAAGAAATGAATTAAAATAGAAATAAATAATATTTATCATTTAATATAATAAATAATTTAAAATAAATATAAAACAAATAATTAAAATATTTATAAAAATATTATGATATACATTATTATTTTATTATTTTAATAATTTCATAAAAGTAAGATATTTTAAAACTTATATTATATTTATTTTTAATATAATGTTCTTAATAGTCATTTTTATTATTTTTACTTCGCACACTGATTGTAGTTGAATCCAAACGCACAGCGCATCATTTTTCTTAATCTCATCGTAGGCAAAATCACTATCTATACAAAGGAAGTTTATCAACTAAAGCTTTCTATAAATGAGGTGTAGTGTGATTGCTAGATTTATTTTTTAACTATATATTTAAAGTTTAATATTCACTTACTTACTGAGAATAGAACATATTTTTATAATCAATTATTTATCTTTTCAAAAATACTCAAAAAGATTAAAAATGGTTATAGATGCGGGATTATGAAAAAAAGGAGAAGGAAACATTCCGTGGGATTTACTCAAATTTGGTGTTAACATGAATTGTGAAGTTTTGTTTGGAAAAATCGATCAAAATTATGTTGCTGAATTTAAATATTATTATTATTAATATTATAATGATAAAAAAAAAACAAGTACTATATGAATTATCAACCTGAATCATGCGAATTATTGATCCATTCGTCTAAATTAACAAATGATCTAATTTTGTTTAATTATTAGATGATGATGATGATGATGAGGAGGAGGAGGAGGAGGAGGAGGAGGAGGAGGAGGACGATGTTATTGGAATGTGAAAAGGATGATATTAATAGTAAGGGGTAAATGATGAAAAAGGAGTTGTTAATAGGGGCTTACGCTTAAACCGCAATCGTCATTTGTGATTTATTCTAAATTCCTCCAAATTTCCTTCCATTCATTTTGCCACATTTCCCCCCTTTTCTTTCTCCACATTTTCTCTCTCGTTTTAACTTTGCATTTTTCTCTCCAATCTTTCTGCTCCTTAGGGTTTGCCTCGTGGAGACAATGATGAGGCCTATGGATCCTCATTCTTTGCTTAACTACAACAACAACACCGTCAACCATATCTGAGAATATCATTTTATTGGAGGAAAACTATATATATATATCCGAGAGACGGGTAAAGCAGGCTTTAGGCGGTTTTCCGTACGGCGGCGAAGGGAAATGAGCGCCTCCAGATTCATAAAATGTGTAACCGTCGGCGATGGCGCCGTCGGCAAGACTTGCTTGCTGATTTCCTACACGAGTAATACTTTTCCTACGGTCAGCCTCTTTCCCGCATTTTCCTCATCTTCGTTGCATGATCTCATGATTTATCTGCGGTTTTAATCTAATATTAGCTGAACATGTGTGTGTGTGTGTGCGTGTATTTATTGTTTCCGAATAAGTGAAAGAAGAATTCTTTAACGTTTGTGTGAGCTTGGTTCTGTATTTTGCAACTTTGAATTTCCTCGGAAAATTATGCTGCCTTTTATAAATGCTGTTAAGGTTTGTTTTAATGTCTCACAATGTAAGCAGATCAGGTGCAACCACATCTTTTCGCAGTAAATTTAAACCAAGATTGGGGCTTTGTGCTCTTTTGTGAGGGATAGCTTATTTTGGTACTGATTCTGCAAACTTTTTTTTTTTTTGGTTTTACATTGTTCTGGTAACAGGACTATGTGCCGACTGTTTTCGACAATTTCAGTGCAAATGTTGTTGTGGATGGTAGCACTGTCAACTTAGGTTTATGGGATACTGCCGGTAATTTGGAAAATTAGTTTCTGAAATTCCTCTTCTATTATTAAGTTTGTTTTATTTCTTGCCTTTGGGTCTGAAATCATGGTCTTGAAACAGGTCAGGAGGATTACAATAGATTAAGACCACTGAGCTATCGTGGGGCTGATGTATTTATTCTTGCATTTTCTCTCATCAGCAAGGCCAGTTATGAAAACGTTGCTAAGAAGGTTTAAACATCGAATATCTTCTCTTTTTAGATAATAATTTGGTTCAGTATATCTGTAATGCATGTGCCTGATTTTCATGTGTGTTTCATCCTCTCCATTTCAGTGGATTCCTGAATTAAAGCATTACGCACCTGGTGTTCCAATAGTACTTGTTGGAACTAAGCTTGGTATGATTCTTATTCCCAGGACAACGGTATTCTTTTACATGATTTAAGTCTTTTTTGTGAATTGCATTTGGTTTGAAAACTTTCTCAAATTAATAGAGTATCGAAACAAGCATACAAATTATATATTTAGGGATGGGATGGGTTGGAGCACCACGTTTGAACCTTGGGCATAGTGCCAATGGACTTGAAATCCACGTGTCATTGCCACATGCAATTCACAAACAAGACTTAAATCATTGTATCCTTTTATACCAATGTTGATGAAATTCTTTTGGTTTCGTCAAACGGTCTCTTGTTTCCTCTGGCTGCAGATCTTCGGGATGATGAGCAATTCTTTATAGACCATCCAGGTTCAACGCCTATATCCGCAGCTCAGGTACATATTTAAACGATATTAATTCTTTTTTGTTTCTTCTTTCTTTTTTATGGTGTGGAATGTGTCTCATTTATTTAAAATATCTGTGTTGCATTGCTTTTTCTTGAGGGAGAGGAATTAAGGAAACAGATAGAATCCCCTTCCTACGTCGAATGTAGTTCAAAAACACAGCAGGTTACATATTCTCTATATACATTATTCATATTTTGTTAACCGAGAACCTGTGGAAGTCTGTTTTTTATTTCCCATGAGATTTTGTGTGACTGCTTTACTGCAGAATGTGAAGGCAGTCTTTGATTCAGCGATTAAGGTAGTGCTCCAGCCTCCGAAAAAAATTAAGAAGAAAAAGTCATATGTTGGTTGCTCGATATTATGATCAATGGAACATTCAAGTCTGACGAAGATGGAGGACCTGTCGGCTTCTCGCGACTCGTATCTCTTCTCACTGTCAATTTTTTGGGTTCTTTTTATTCAAGGAAAGCAGTAAGCCCATCATGTATAGTCTCAATTCTTAAACTGAAATTTTAGGGATTTCTGTGAAAGCATCAGCAGGTGGTATGTTTTGTGTTTTACTTTTTTTTTTTTTATAATTTATTTTATATATACATACATCTCTTGTTAAATGAAATTTTTTTATGTTTTGATGACAAGCATTTCTTGTTTACCATACACGCCTCTTCTGCTTTTCATGGTTAAACTGCACTCATGTATTAACAAGATGTGAAGAATATCCACCACCCTGTTTTGATATACCCTTTTTATTGCATGATATCTAAAATGAATGCAGGAGGAAGTGAATTTGACTGTGTTTATGCTTGTTTTTTTTTCTGTAGTTTATGGATAAAAATTGGCATTGTATAAAAGAAATATTAAAAATGAGAATTTAACTTGATGCTTTGAGTTAAAACTATTATAATGTCGTAAATTATATAATAATAAAATTTGAAATAGAAAGATTGTATTAAATACTTAATGTCTTCTTAAATGGTATAAAAGTTGGCTTTATGTGTAGGTTTTAAGGTATGTTTACCCTGTATCTCTATCCGAATTGGAAAAAAAAACCACGTGCAGAATTAGTAACTCTTTTAGGAAGTAAAGAGTTTAGAGTCAGATTGTATTGTTTTTTAATAATTAAAAAAAAGAGTAAATCTGTCATTATAATCTTTTAATTAAAATTTTATTTATTTTTATTATTAAAAATTGACGTATGTGACATCACATGTATCTCATGTCGACATACAAAGAATGGAATTTTAATAAAGAATTAATTTGTTCGTATAAATTGATTTATATATTTTTTAATAAAAGAGATCAAATACAGTTTGACTCGTAATATAAAATGCTAAAATACCATGAATGATAACCAAATTTTTTTCCAGAAAAAGAAAAGTTGATTAGGAAAAGCAAATCAAGGTTTTGAATTATTCAGGAAATCAGAACAACTTAAAGAAGAAAAGGATAGAAGAAATTTAGATTTTGAATACATTTGTCAAATTTTGGAGTTAGTCAAAATAGTTCATTATAATTAATTAGTCAAAAATTAAAATCAGTTTCCAGTTTTACACTAAATTAAAGTGCACAAAACAGATTGCAAATTTGAGTGTATTAAAAAGACTAAAACTAAATTTTAACTAATATATTCAAAATCTAATTTTTTACCCTTTCTCTGATACATGTACTCGATCCTTATTTTTACAACTTAAACTTATGTTCTTTTGATTAAATATAGTGAAACGTGTCAATTTTTTTATTAATTTCATGATGATGGGTTTCCTTAAAAGAAGTCATTTTAATTTTTAAATAATTTGAAACTTGTCCAATTTTTTCTTAAAAAACTAGACATTTTTTTCTTTTATATATTAGATTAAATCATATCTACTTGTAAAATAAAATATTTAATGTTAAAAATATATTTATAAAAAAATTCAATAATTACATTGTAGGTAAAGTGTTAAATTACTACTTATTTATAAATCCTTATCAATTTCAAGTTCCATTGGTTGGCATTTATTTATTTTTATTATTTTGAAGCAGTGATTTTTATTTATTTTTAAACCTTTCACATAAAATATCATTATAACTCTTACTTGTTTAAAACTAATTCTAAATCACTTTTCTATCAAATCTGTGTAATGTGAAAAATTTTACTATAATATAGATTCGTAAAAAGTAAAAATTGAATTCCAACTATAAATATAGAACACAAATGTATGTTTAAAATTATATATCTTGAGTTTTTAGTCAAAGTGGGTTTCTTTGTTTAGCAGTTCCTTTGCGCAGCGAAGGGTGCAAGGATAGGATTGGAGATGGCGGTAGTGAAATAGAGGAAGAGATGGCGATATTGTCTATTTCTAGTGGAGAAGATGAGACTTGGCAGATCGATTTGGAAGAGGGATTGGAGGGGGAGGGGGAAATTTGAGTGTAGTGGGCAGTTTCCTAATTGCAAGTGTTGTGCAATTCCAAGTTGTGCGTACAACCCTATCTAATTTATGGCATCCTCTTGGGGGAGTGACGATTACAAATCTGGGGGAAAATCAGTTTTTTTTTGCAAGCTCTATTTTGAGATTGACATGGATAGGTTTTTGGAAGGAAGCCCTTGGACGTTTAATAATCATTTGTTGATTTTCCACAAATTAAAGTTAGGGGAAGATCCATTGTCTGTACCGTTGTTTTAAGTGAATTTGGATCCAGGTTCATGATCTTTTGATGGGTTTAATGTCTAAGGTGATGGCAAAATAGTTTGGTGATTTCCTTGGGCAATTTTTAGATTATGACGCTAAATCCATAAGTATGGGCTATCGAAGCTACATGAGAATTAGGGTACAGATTGATGTGAGGAATATGCTAAATAGAAGGAAGAAGATTGTTTTGGGTAACAAAAGCTACATATATGCTCGATTCTAATATGAAAGATTATTAGTGTTTTGTTTCCTGTATGAATGGTTAGGGCATTTGAAGAGATTTTGCCTAGTGAGGATTGTTCAGGAAAAAAAATGGTGTTTGAATGGGATCTTTTAATTAAAGCAATTGCAAAATGAGCAATGGTAGCGTCAAGTTGGTTACATGAAGAAGGGGAAGGTCCACGACTTAGTGATCTGGGAAAGGCATTCGGTAAGGAGGAGGAGGGTGGGTAAATGAATATATAGGGTCTTTTTAGAAATGTTGATTTTAGAGAAGTTAATGCAAAATTAGGATTGAATATGGGAGGAAAGAAAACAAGTGAAATCAGAGGGGAGGAAAACATGGATTCGAATAGGGATCTGGAGGAGGAGAATTGTCCGATAGAGGTTGGAGAAGGAAAGAAACAACCTCGTAGTTCATATTTCTGAGATATCGATTGGCTTTGAGAGGTAGGGCAGCCAGATACAATGAAACTATTAAGTTCGAATGTCCGAGGAATAGGGAACCCCCGGATTATTCGTTGCCTTCGGCACATGCTAAAGGAGACTAATCCCGAGATGACTTTCTTTATGGAAACTAAGTTACAAAGTTCAAGGATGGAGAAAGTTTGAAAGAGTTGGAGTTTTGTGGAAGGAATTTATGTGAGTAGTGATGATACAATGGTGGATTATCATTATGTTGGAAACAAGGGTGTAAGGTGTTGTTACGTAGCTTCTCTTTGCACCATATTAATATGATGGTGGAGGGTGACATAGAGGATAACACTGGCAGTTTACTGGTTTCTACGGGCATCTAGTGGAAAATTTAAGGCATCAATCATGGAATTTACTACGAAAACTTTCAGCGAAAAGCACTGAACCACGGTTACTTATGGGTGATTTCAATGAGACAGTGTATTCTCATGAGAAGCAAAGGGGGAGATTAAGAGATGAGAGGAGTATGGAAGCTTTTAGGTTTGCTCTTGATGACTGATCTCTTATATGTGGGATACAAAGGCCAATGGTTTATGTGAAAGCGTGGAAAATTGTCTCAAAATAACATTTGAGAAAAGCTTGATAGAGGGGTAGTAATAAAGAAGTGGTGAGATTTATTTCTGAATTATAGCCTTAAACATTGTATGCAATCGGTATCTGATCACTGCCCACAATTACTTAACACTTGTAGTTTGGTTGAGAGGCAAGAGAATATGTACCGTAGCTTTAAATTTGAAATGGCTTGGATACTTGAAGAGTTATGTGAGGAGGAGGTCTGACAGCTATAGATTGATTCGGAGGGTTTTGTGTTAAAGAGGTGGGCAAAGGAGGTGAGGCAATTTCGAGGATGACCATGAGTAAATTACAGCATCGATTAGATGAACTAAATAGTAAGTCTCTAGCTGATGAGGTGCTGGAAGACTTAGTCAACACGAAAATATAATTAGGGTGTATTTGTTTGCCTGGAAAACATTCTTGATTTTCTGGTGTTTGTTTGACTGAAAACATTTTACATGGGGAAAATGTTTTCAAAATCTCGGGTAAAATGCCTATGCTTTTAGGGAAAATGTCTTACAGATTTTTTTTCCGTAAGACATTTTCCAATTCTCACTAGTCTTTCCCCCTTGCGCAGTTCTCCATCTTCCTTTTTCTCCATCCAGGTACTTTCCTCCTACTTCTTCTATTAGGCTTTTCGTTGACAATTTCCATACTTCATTAACGATGGTTTTTGATGGGCAACAATAGAAAATTCATTTGTTTATCTTATGATCTGATTCGAAATGGGTATTTTCAGAAACTCACATTTGTAGTATTAATATATTCCAGCTGCTTTGCCATAAACCAAGTGGGTGCTTCCATCTATGAATATCAAAACCAAAGCTTTTTTCACCGTTCTAGTTCTTTCTTCTTGCATGGTGGAAACGAAAGCCTTTATGCTTCAAAGCTTCACGTTGATACTGACAAAAAGCCTTCTCCTGAGGAAAATCATCTCAATGGCAAGTCTTTTATCAGGTCATCATTGTGTTTTTTTTTCCCCTTTTATTGATCTATTTCTCTTTTCCTAGTTTCAGCTTTTCCTTTTAGTGTTGCATTATAGGATAATTTTTTGTTTCAATTATGATTATCAGCTTAATGCCCTTTTTAATCTAATTTGAACAGTGTTAATAATGTTATCAATTTTTTGGGGATTTTCCTTTTGGGGATTTGGTTGGTTTCATTGCTCATTTCGTTATTAGGTTCTCTTTTAATGGATATAAATTACCATCAATTATATGTTGGATAATTGTAAGCTAACAAAGTGGTAGCTTATCTGCACTGTTCGCATTAGAAAAATTAAACAAGTTGCATGTTTTTGTACTGAGCATTTTATCATTTGTTTATCTCATGATTTTGTCCATGTTTTATTTGAAGATTGTGGATCTTTTTAAGGGACCAATATTGGCTTCATTTTGTTTTCTATTGAGATTCTGTCAGGAGCAAACAAATTTACTTATGTTCTGTCATGTTTTATTGAATGAATGGATGTAAGAATGTTACATTGTGAAAACCATCCCATGATTTATTGACACTAATATCACACAGCTGGAAAATCTGTTATTTAGTCAATTTATTCGGTTTGGCATGTCATATGCATCAATGTTGCAATTTAGATTAATGAAGGCATTATTGTTCTGTAATTTCAAAAGGAAAATATACAGATGATTTTATCATTGGTTTGGTCTGTGATATATTTCATCGTGTCAAGCTGTATATATATATAGAAGCTGAATTTGGGTTTGGGGTGTTTGTTTTAATCTGCAGAATGTACAAAAGGCTTTGCTGCAATCAGATGTTCAATCCAAAACTGATAGAACTCTTGTAACAGTAGCTGATTATGGTTTGTTTCTAAACTGCTGCTTCCTCTTTGGTTCTTTCACCCAACATTACCAGTCTTTTAATCCCCTTTAAGAAATATGTATCTTGGATTTGAAATGGGTTCCCATTTTTTTTACCCTGATGATTTACTTGCTTCTTCCTTCTTGCTAGCATGTTACTAGGAATTTAGTTTTTCCTTCTTTTCACAATTTGTTATACTAGGGAATTTACAAAGTTGAATGATGTTTCCCTTCTTCCATTGAGCAAAAGTTTCTATTGGATGCAATGCTCTTTTGTTTTTTACTTTTACATTGTTTATCCCTAAAAGTTTCTGGTTTAAATAATATATGTTGTTCTTGGTCTCGTCATCTTTCAACTAAAGGGTGGCAGAAAAGAATCCTAAACTGATTACTAACATGTTGCCTTGACATTTTTATATTCTAAAATTTTCATCAGGCTCCCAGGCAGTGGTTAGTTTTGTACTGCAGCAGGAACTTCATGCTGAATTCTTATTAGTTGCCGAGGAGGTGAATCTCTGTACTTGTGAATAATAGTTTCAGCAGCATCCATCAGCCATCTTTCTTTTTAACATCATAGAATCCTTCTTTCCTTCTAAATAATGTTTGGTTTCTCTTTAGGATTCTAAAGATCTTCACAAAGATGGTGCCCAGGAAATAGTAGAGCGCATTACAGAACTTGTGAACGATTCTTTAACTAGTGATGGATCATACAATGTTACTTTATCCACAAAAGACGTTCTCAAGGCCATTGACAATGGCATATCTAAAGGTGGTTGCCAAGGTTGACATTGGGTTTTAGATCCTATAGATGGTACTAAAGGGTGAGCTCTGAAACTTTATATTTAACATAAGTGATTTTATTTTAGTCATAAATAAGTTGGTGTCTGCTATAATAATGATTCATGTCCACTAAGTGCTTGTTGTTTACGATATGCCTTATCCAACATGAGGTGGTAACTTTTATTTTCGGTCTTTAACTCAGCCATGACTGCTGCAGGGAGATGTTTAGATTTGCTTCCAATCTTCTGTTATTTAGTATAGAAGGATTGATTGGAGAGCAAGAAAAAGGGGCTACCTAAACAGTACTTCATGCAAGATAAACCACAAGTCTGTCTTGGTTTTGATATATGTTATGAATGGATTTCTTTACAATTTGGTGTAAAAGAAGTTGGCTGCCTTTTCTTTGCTAAAGTTGGTGGTGGAACTTATATGCAGCCACTTGATAGTTCTTCGGCAGTGAAGGTTATAATGATTTTTTAATTTATTATAATTTTTTACTATTAATCTGAGTACGTATTTGCAACTTGTACAATTTTATGGGTTTCAGGTGCAAGTAAGTGCTGTTGAAAATCCTGAAGAAGCATCATTCTTTGAGTCATATGAAGCAGCACACTCCATGCATGATTTATCTAATTTGATTGCCCAAGTACCCCCCCTCTCTCTTTCTCTACACACACACAGACACATATAGACCAGCACATGAATAATGCACTGAAAATGTTGAGATGTAAACAGAAACTTGGTGTCAAAGCACTGCCGGTTAGAATTGACAGTCAGGCAAAATATGGTGCCCTGTCCAGAGGAGATGGAGCCATATATCTGCGTTTTCCTCACAAAGGGTATCGAGAGAAAATATGGGATCATGCTACTGGGTGTATTGTTGTAACTGGTATGGACCAATTTCACTCCATCATTGGCTTTCTTTCAAAGTGCTAAGGATTAGTTGGCTGACATTGGTTTATTTTTCTGCCCTTTCACCTGTTTGCAACTCATGATTTGCAGAAGCTGGGGGTGTGGTCACAGATGCTGCAGGGCAGCCCTTGGATTTTTCTAAGGGAAAGCATCTTGATGTGGACACAGGCATCATTGTTACTAACCAGAAGTTAATGCCATTACTGTTAAATGCAGTTAAAGAATCCCTAAAAGAGAAAGCTCCATCCTCATGATCTGTTTTAGAGGCCGGCTTCATCCTTTCCTCTTAATTATACACTTGAACAATATTGTTGTTATTATGTAGTGTGCTACTAATTATGCATTTGGATAATATTATTAATTTCTAGTATTAAATGTGGTTTGGAAGCAAATTTATAATTATTCAATCGTTGTTTTATTTTTTATAACACAATTACAAATAATTTAGACTTTGGTTGTTTTTAATTTATGACGGTTAATATTATAGCTTAATAATTGAGTATTATTATATATTTAATTTGATTTATTTATTTATAAATAAATCATTGCAATATATGTAAAAATAATTTAAGTATAAATTTATTAAAAACAATTTAAAGTATAAATTTATTAAAAACAATTTAAAATATAAATTTATTAATATATGTAAAAACAATTTTTTGAAAAATATTTTCAAGAAATCTGCCAAATAGAAAATATTTTACACAAATTCATCCAAATACTAGAAAAGTAAATCATTTCCAGAAAAGTAAATTATTTTCCAGAAATCATTTTCCGGAAAATATTTTACTGGCAAACAAATGGAGCCTTAAATTTGGAGATTGATAAGGGAGAGAGGTATTGAGAGTAACGGGTAAATGCCAATTGGTTGAGAAATGGTGATCAAAATACATTTTTTATAGGTTTGTTTCTCAATGCAAAAAGGCGAAATCTATTGATCGACTTGAGGATGGGGATGGTCGGATGATGGTTGGAGATGAAAGGATTGAAAAAATTGCCTATCAGTATTTTTCGAAGTTGTCCACTTCACAAGGTAGAGGAGATAATAGGAGACTCTTTTCAAGTATTTTGATTCATGTTACTGATGACTTGAATGAGTTCTTGAGATCAAGATTTAAAGAGGAGGAGATAATGGCGACAGTTCGTAGTATGCACCCTATGAAGGCACTAGGGGAAGATGTCAACTCTTATTTACCAAAAATTTTGGCATATAGTTGGCACAGGTGTTTGTAAGTATTGCCTTGATATATTGAATAATGGCGGATCTTTGGCAGAGATCAATTATCCTAATATAGTGGTTATTCAAAATTAACCTAATATTGTTAATATGATGCATTTTAGATCGATTAGCCATTGTAATGTCTTGTTTAAATAATTTCCAAGGTAATTTTTCATATATTGCAGATGATCATGTCGCATTGTATTGATGAGGCGCGAAATGCATTTGTACCAGAGAGGTTGGTTATAGATAATGTAATAGTGGCTTTCAAATTATTGCATTCTTTCAAGAAGAAAAAGGGCGGACGGAAAGAATCATTTGCGTTGAAGCTTGGTTATGAGGAAGGCATATGATAGAGTGGAGTGGCACTTAGTTGAGGAGATAGCGCTTAAGATAGGCTTTGGTGAGGCATTGGTCAAGTTGGTAATGCGATGTGTAAAGTTTATCAAGTATTCAGTGGTTTTGAATGGTGTACAAAGAGGGCAAATCTCCCCCTTCCAGGGGACTTGGGCAAGTTGACCTGTTGAGTCTATTCTTATTTCTTTTTCATAGTAAGGGATTATCAGCCCTATTACAATTAGCTTGTCAAGAAGGTTTGGCGAAGGGAGCGAAAGTGAGTCGCTTAAGACCTATGGTATCACAATTTTATTTTTTTTTTTGTAGATGATAGCTTAATTTTTTAGGATGTATTTTTAGAGGGGGAAATAAATGTGAAAAGTCGAGGTTGAAGGAGACTCACTTGTGATTATTTCAATGACCAGAATGCAAGGTATAGACAGATCGGAGGTTAGTAATTACATCTGGAAAGCTAAAAAAATTATAATGGGTTTTTAAAGCTTCAAATTCTAGCATATAAAAAAGGGAGGTAATAGGTTGGCTCACTTGTTGGCGAAGGAGGGCTTCATTCGGAAGCGATATGTTTGATGGGTGGAGGAGGGACCAGTGGCAATTCGAGAGATTATGATGGTTGACGATAGGAATTTGTGCAAAACCACATAACAGTCACGATAGCATTTTCGTTGAATCGTTTCAAATTAGAACATGTCATTGAGTCTATGGTGAGAGTTGAAGCGATTTTCTTCACTGCTATGCGTAGGGATGTAAGGGAAGAAAATGGATTTTTAATATTGCTATTTTGATTGTTTTGGAAGCTAGAGAGGCTTATTTGTTTTGACGCTTATTTTATTTTGTTTGGTAAAGTGATTAAAGCATGCCAACATTTATTAAAAAAATATATAATAGATAATGAAATGTGTTACTTGAAATTAATTGATAATAATAACATATAAAATATATACGATATTGAAACTTAAAATATTAGATTAAATTGTTTATTATTATGTTGTTATCAATTTTGGATCGAATTAAGTTTATTTATCATACTAAATCAATCAAATACATTATTAATATATATAAATAATAAAAGTAATAAAGTGTGCATAGAAGTAAAAGGTATAAAAATTAAAACAAAATTTTAATTAAGTGGTAAATAAAATTTTATAAATGTAATTAGTTCAATTCAAATATCATATTATGTATATTTTATTAATTTTCTAAAATTAAAAAAATAAAATATTTTTAAATAATATAGATAAGATATAAAATTGTAACCCACCTCTACAGAACTTAGATATAAAGACAGGCACTTTAAACAGCTTGGATTAGTTGATGGGATTGAGATTTGACACCACTCTCCACTCAATTTTGACGTGCTTTAATTCACTAACAATGGCTCAACAACTGCTCTCTTTTTTCCTTTTCCTATAAATTAATTTGTCAAACGTCAATCAATAAATGATAGACTTGGAATTTAGAAGACTAAGCCAATAAATAAATAAACCTAAAAGACTTGGAATTTACAATAATCAATGTCTTCTAAAGACTGAACGTTTATTGGTAAGTACATTAACCCGAATGAAGATAAAATTATAAAATTTTAGAAATTAAAATTACTATGTGAATAAACTGAAAATATTTGAATTTAGATAAATTTAAAAAAGAATTGATGGATATATTTAAGTAATTTAAATATATTTTATATAATTCTTTAATTTTATTATTTTAAAATAATTAAAAATAATTTGGATTTATTTTTATTATTTTTATATATTTTAAAAGTTATTTAAATTTAATTTCAAAAATGATAAATTTAACTCTTTTTACAATTAATCTAAAAAAATAATTGTTTCATCGAGTCCCTAACCATGTTACGGACACTATTATAGAAATTAGGTCATTTTTAAATAATTTTTATCTAAATTATTTTGTTAATTAATTAATATTTTTATGTTATTTTAATAAAAAAGCCCAGAAAGAAGAGATATCATCATCCTCCACCTAAACCTTCGCATCCAAAAGATAAGCTTTTACCTCAACGATACCGTTTTGTAACATCTACTTGAACCCGTATATTTTTTTTAATATATTAATTTAATCCAAATTTAAAACCCCAACCCCACATTCCTCATTTTTGTTACTTAAATCATCCCTTCTCCCACAGTTCCACCACACTATTTTCTGTTTTTTTTTTCCTTTATTTTTTATTCCTTTATCAGCAGCACTCCCAGGGCGAACTCTTTAACAATATACTAACCGTAAAATTAGCGCTAGGATTAGAGGAAGAGGGGAATTGTTTGTGGGGGTAAGGAGGGTGGGAGGGGATATGGCGATATCGGATGCGGTGATTGGGAATTTGATGATGATCTACTTGGCAGTGATAGCGGGGATAAAGGCTTATGGTTTAGTATGTGGGCGGAGCTTCGGTGGCGGCTTCGTGCTGATAGTGTCGAGCACGGTGGTGGGTTTCATCTTGGTTGGCACGTTGACGTGGGACGTCTCCCGTAAAGCCACGTACGCGATTTCTCGCGATTACGCCGCTTCCGTACACGTTCAAGAGATGTGCAAGGGTGGTATTTGCTGGCACGGCGTCGCCGTCCGTTCCCCTGTTTCTCAGGTCCGCTTCAGGATCCCTCCTCAAATTCCATACCGTTCTTTGTAAATATTCAATTCAAATTTTGCCACAAGAAAAAAAAAAGAAAGAAAAGATTTTCAGTTTTGAATCTCTGTAAGATAAAAAGGGTCATTTGTATTTGTTCTTGTCTTGAATTTTGATTGAGAGGAAATAATTGTTTATAAAAAAATTGTGTACAAAGTTACAAAATAGCAAAGGAAATGGAAGATGCTTTGTGAATAAGTAATTTCGCCATCATTTGATTTGGCAAAAGAGCATGTTTAGTTGGTTTCCAAGTGATTAAATTTCAAGATTGAAACAGAGTAGGCCCCAAGGAAAAGCTTAATTTCAGTAGTTTAATGACTATGTGCGGCCTACCGACAAGAAACAAAGCATATTTACGAGGAAGTATAGGATTCTCAAAGAGTTGGGGGGTGACAACATTATTGGGGAGGGGGTTCTAGAAAACTTTTGATCAAAAACTGACGTATGGGTATTGATGTTCATCCAAAACAGTTAACGGTGTGCTGATTGGTTTGTCTGTTTAGAATAAGCCCATGATTCTTTCCTGTCTTTTTTGTCTTGTTCATAGAATATAAACAGATAAGATAAGCAGCAGTGCCGGTGAGTAGTACTGTAAAATTTGTAGTAACCTATTTTCGGAAGCCATGCCCGTAGCTCTTGTGTGAATACTAGAGTCAGCTGCTATGGCTGTTATCCCCAAAAAAAGAAAATCCAGAAGAGCAACAATCCTCTGTAGTTTAAACAGGATTCGAAATGCATTTTGTGTGCTCCGTTTAACATCATTTTCTTCAAATGACGCCATCAAAGAAGCCACCATTGCCACGCTCCATGTTGACCCATACACCATTTAAAACTGTGCATATACCTTCCTTTTGTGGGGGTAAAAATCTATTGGGAGAGGGTTGGCCCAATATTTAGCCCCCCACCGTTAACAATGGGCTTTTTAGATAAGAAAACTGATTTGGGTCTCTAGGATTATAGTTATTTTATTTTTTGGTAATTATGTTAAATTAGATTTTGGGATTAAATTTCTTGAGAACATAAAAAAATGAAATATCATAGATTCCGCCCCTACTCATATCAATTTTTTTTCAGTTTTTTATAACGATGAATCCATCTCAAATTTATGTTTTAAAAATTATTTATTTGAACATATGAAATAAAATGTTCAAAACAGTATTTTTAAATTAAAATTTATTTTTAAGTAAAATATATGGATACTTTATCCCATCCACTATAGTGGAATTCTCAAGTGCCTTAGGAAGCTATATTTTTTTTGTCGTCTTTCGAATCATGAAAAATAAATTCATGGTACATGGTATAAGTAATCAATAAAATATTATAAATTTATATAAATTAAGCCCAAAATAGGAGAAAGATAATTTGATAATCACATTTATTAAATTGCTGAAATTTGCATCTTAATTTCACCGTCATCAAATTAACTTAATGATGTACTCTGGTGGTAAGAACTCCAATAGATTCATTGCATCAATAATACACAAAAGGCCAAGTTTAGGTTGGCCTACCCACCTCCTCATCTCGAAGTCTAATTTTACGATTATCATCACAATGCTCTATTATGATAACGTCTTCCGAGAATGGTATTCAATAGATCTAGCGATATCCTTACAAATAGAGTGGACAAAAACCATGATAATCTTAAGAGAAAATAGAGTGAATAAAAATAAAAACTACGATAATATAGACTAAAACAATAATTATCATAAATTTCACAGAAAATAAAGTGAATTAAAACTAAAAATTAAAGAAAAAAAAAGGGGAATACTATTGAAGAGGTCACAACTAACAACCATCTAGGAGGCCTATGCCGCCACCAACAATACTAAGATTTGGTTTTAGAGGGCGAGGTAGATTTTTATGTTCCTTCTAAATGGCAGGGCCAGAAAGCTATTTTTTTATAAATTGTACGTAGGTGTTCTATTCAAATTTATTCTAATTTACATCTAAATATATTTTAATTATCACTCAAATTAGGATTTGCGATTATCGGTTCTTGCTGTAATTATTTATGTGTATTATTTTGTTTATATTTATAATTTTACTTATAACTTCTTCAAAAATTTGAGACATTATTATAAAAAATTGGTACTATATTGGATGTATTGTTAGGATAAGAGTTTCATGCATTAGAAGTGAATAACAACACAATACATTATCATTGAGTAAAACAAAAGATAATACAACCATATATATATATATATATCAAGGTACACAAGCATATAATGATGATAAGTGGCGATCTCTTTTTTTTTTAATGCAAATTTTCTCTTTTTTCTTTAATTTTCATTATCTATTAGTTGCATTTATATGGTAATAATAAACTCTAAAAATCATTTTATTTCTTTAGAGAAATTGAAGTGTCCTAAATCTCACATTGACTAGAGAACACACTCATAATTCATACTTACACTATAAGTAAGTACCAATTTACACGTTATTTTATGAGCTCTATAGAGTTTCTTCATTTTAAAAAATTCATAAGAGAGGCTTATAGTTTGAAATTATTTATTTATAATAGACTTAAATATAAATTTGGTACCTAATTTATTCACTTCTCTCAAATTGGTACTTAAAAGTTTTTTTTGTCCAAATTTGGTACCTGAACTTCTTTTTTCCGTTAACTAGTTTGGTATTTTTTTAACACTTTATTAAGTTCGGGACATGTGACAATATCAAACAATGACACGTGTCATTAATGATATCCATCTAAAAATAAATAAATAAATTTTAATAAATTTTAAACTATAGAAAATAAAAATGAATAAATGAAAAATATATATTACAGAAATAAAAAAAAGTTTATAAAATTAATTATTCTTTTATGTATGTGAATTATATTTCTGTTATTACTGGTTCTAATTATATCTACTTGTTTTGACATAATATACCTAAAACTACCCATAGTCTTTACCCAACCCATAAATAGGAGGATAATATGCTTCAGTGCACTCGAGCCCACGTCCTCCTATATTGGCAATAATGCCCATGCTATAATACCTCTAACCCGTATCCGTCGCCGAAACAAGGTTACGAAGCATTACTAGAGTTTTCAGATCATTAATAGATAATTCATGTCAAATATTATACATTTTTCGAGATTATTCATAACGTCCCTTAAATGGACCCTCGAGGTCCAATATGAGTATCAGAATTCAATCAATACTAAACCGAAAACTTAGAAATTTTTTCGTCAAATTTCAAAACTTTTTCTAGGTACAGGGGTCACATGCCCGTGTGGTCCCATGACATGCCCGTGCTTCAGGCCGTGTCTTATCCCATGTAACTCTTTGACTTGAGTCACACGGCCAATCCACACGCCCCTGTGCTAAAGCGTGTGGCCAATTTGTTTTCCCAAAATTAGTACAATTTTCACACGGCAAAGGCACACACCTGTGTGCTAGGCCGTGTTCCTAACACAGCTGAGACACACGCCCGTGTCTCTGACCGTGTGCTCAATTCTGAGCATTATGTTTCTAAATTTTAAGATGTAGGGGACACAAGGCCAGACTACATGCCCATGTGCATGGCTATGTTTCATACACGGCTGAAACACACGCTCGTGTCTCTACCCATGTGGACGAAAATAAGCCATTTAAAGGCCATTTTTCTCACCCTTTTCACAATCAATTTGCATACAACACTCTCATATACCAATATAACCCAATCAAGCAACCAATACAAACCAATAATCAAGTTTTAGACCTAATATATCATTACACAACTCATTTGCATAAACTTATCACATTAATTCCATTCATTGATTACTATAGGCTATTACTAAGTACATGCATACAAACATACATATATGTATTTGTACCGCTCTCAACCATATTACAAGTTTACTTCTTTTAAATTTAACCTTATACATGCCATATAAACCTTAAGTTTCAAAAGAAAATTTACCGGAGTTATCTGGATAGTGTGAACTGATGTGTTGATCCGATCTTCCGAACTTCTTGAGAATCTACAAAGAACATTGAACAACTAAAGTAAGCTTAATAAAGCTTAGTAAGTTCGTTGGTTTTAAACATAAATCTTACCGAACATACTAAAACAACTCATTTAAGTAAATCATTCATTACACATTTCCTGCCAACCACAATTTCAGTTGATGAATTCACTTATCTAATCTCAAAATCAATATTATCATTGAATCTTCAACCATTAGTATCAAATATCACTTACTGAATTATCAACCTTTTTTAGACTAATGAACATCTTACAGATATGAGTACATCATAAACTGAAACTTGAGGGCTGAACAGAAGCACATAAGTGCTAATGGAAACCCATAAGGGTTGAACAGAAGCTCATAAGAGCTGAATGAAAACCTAATAGGTTTAAACTGAAACTCTTAAGAGTTGAACTAAAACCCATTAGGGTTAACTGAAACCCATATGAGTTAACTGAAGCTCATATGAGCTAAATGAAAAGTAAACACGGAAGTCCACAACAAATGTTGAATCTCGGTTTACTTGTGTAATTTTCCCGTCAATTCCTTTAATGACTGAACGATTGTACTCAATCCCGCGTTCCATCCTTTTCAAATGTTTCAATTCAATTTTCATAATTTCTATAATATTTTATTTTCAATAATAAAAATGAATAAATATATATAATACCACTCATCAATTTAACAAATAACATTAAAAATTTAACCATACGAACTTACTTGGACTAGTTTGTAAAATTTGTTGTAGCTCAGGAACTATTCGAATAATTTCTCTTTTCCTCGATTTTCTTTGGACTTTTGATCTATAATATAAAATTATTCTTTCATTAGCACATATATTTCAATCTCATTCCACTTCACAATTTATACCCTTCAACTTTTTAAATTACACATTTTACTCCAAATTTTACAATTTTACACTTTAGTCCCTAATTAATTAACCCTTCAATTGAACTAATTTTTCTTAATTAACACTTTATTATTTCATTCTAAACTACTACACAACCTTTGATATTCAGAATTTTAGCATTAAACCCTAATTCTTAACTTTTTCACAATTAGGTCCTAAAAATTAATTTCTATTGAAATCACTTAATAAAATCATCACATAACAAAATTAGAACTTCAAATCCATACTTATTTATCATAAAATTCTAGCACTCATTTATGGAAACTTTCAAAATCATTCATAGAATCAAAAACTAATGAATTCAATAGTTGGACCTAGTTGTAAAAGTGTCAAAATCACAAAATTTACAAGAAATAATCAAAAATTGAACTTACTTGTAACAAAAATATGAAAAACCAGCTTAGATAAACTCTTTGATGGTGTTTTTGGCTGAAGAAAAATGAAGAAATGTCTAAATTTCTATTAAGTCCTTTTTTTAACTATTCAAATTTTTATATGTTTCCCATTTTGCCCCTTAATCACCCAATTTCTTTGTTTTTTTCTACTTTAACCGTTTTAGCCCATCCATTTTAGGCTATTTTTCCCTTTAAATCCCTTTTATTTCTTATTTGAGCTATTTAGTCATTATTTCTTTAATTAACAAGTTTTGCACCTTTTCTCAATTTAATCCTTTTTAATTAATTAACTATCAAAACATTAAAATTTTCTAATGAAACATTAAAAATATTTACGGCTCGATTTATGAAATGGAGGTCTCGTTTCCTCGTTTTCAACCCAATTTATCTAATAAATTCTTTTAAATCACAAAATTCACTAATTCAAAAATATTTTTAAAATCACACTTGACTCATAAATATTAATTTATTAAATTTTTAAACTTATATGTCGAATTTAGTGACCTCGAATTACTGTTTCCGACACCACTGGAAATTAGGCTGTTACATATGCCAATCGAGCTAAGATTCAATTGACAATAATTAATGTAATTTTAATTTTAAAAACTAATTTAAATTTATTTTTATTAATGTTGTCTTTTAACCATAAACTCTATTTTTAAAATAGGCTTAAATTTTTTTTGTTCAAATCCATTTTTTGAGCTTAATATTTTTGCCCAAATCATTCCAAATTTTGGGTAGACCTTCGAGCTTAGGCAAGTAACCCAACCCATGAATAAGCAGGGGTGAGTAGATCTTGATTCGAAAAAACGAAATTTTTTTCTTCGAATTTCGAGTTTATCAAAATGAGTTATTCAAGTTATTTGGTTTTTATCGAATTAACTCGAATAAGTAATTCGATTTTTCGAGTTTGAGTTGAGTTTAATTTTATAACTAGAATAATTCAAATGAAATGAATAAAAAAATGATGTAAATACCCCTTGGGTCCCTGATAGTTTTGAAAATGTGCAAATTTGTCCCTCCAAAAAATACATATTATATTTATATTTTTTAAAAAGAGTTTTCAAATATATATAATATATTTATGTTCCTTAATTTGGAATCTAATCATATTGTCCACAAAATTTATGGTCGGTTTAACTTTTTAAATTTAATTCGAATAAATTTATTTGACTCGACTAGACTCAAATCTCATTTCATTCGAATTGATTCAAGAAGACTTAAAATCAAGTTAGGATTATAAAATGAGATTCATCAAATCGATTAGCATAAAAAATTTTCACTTCATTCGATTGGATGCTCAACCCTATGAATAGGTCTATAACGAATGAATCTTACTTATTAATTTAAGTTTATTTATAAAATAGTATTATCTTTTTATTCAATTGATTATAATATCAACTATAATTCTTTTAAAGTTAAATTAATATGTTATGTTTTAATTTCGTAATAATATTATTATTTGAACTATTACAAAATTTAAAAGATTTATAACAAATAATTAAATATAATTTAGTTAATATATATAATTAATATGTGCATCGCATGCAGTATATACACTAGTTGTTATAAACAAATGTTAATAGCTTTATTTAAATATAATTAAATATTAAATATAATTATTACGTTTTTTTGAAACCTTATTATTATATTTTTTTCTCGAGTTTTAAATTTAGAGTTTATATTTAAATAAAATTATTAATATTTATTTTCTAGGATCCTTCTCCGCGCCTCATTGTGTCAATTCCTTTTTTCTCCCACAACACACGAATATAGATGAGCCCTCCAAATCTTGTCTTCTTACCTTGGCTCAACATCATAATATAACATATTTGGTAACTATTTTATGAATGAGCTAAAGCATGCAACATATTTAGTAACTAATAGCTGAGATTATCAAATTCATTTGGATGATTTTTAGATTTAACATTAAAGTGTCTGGTTATAGCATATCATTAAGTTGGGAATGATTTGGATATTTTGTCTGTCTCATTTTGGTTTGGTTTCATTAGTACAAAATATGAGTATTACAATCCAATATTCAAAACTTATTATTTACTACCTTGAAAAAACCCCATTATTTAATTTTAAAATTTTAATTTGATAAATTCAAATATTCAAGGAATATTTAGAGTTTCATGAATTTAATCAAATTTTAAATTTAGTTTCCATACTTTAATTTTAAGATATTGAGTCTTTGCACTTAATTTGATTTAGTTTGGTCTAATCAATAATGCCAACCATTTTGCCGTTAATTGTGTACTTTTTAGCTCTCAATGTTTACTCTTTTTTTTCCCTTAATTTGATCCTTACTTGTTAAAAGTATACAAAATTCTAAAAAGAATTAAAAGTTTTAAAATATTTTATCCTAATTCCTATATCTTTTAGTCTTTAATATTTATAATTCCTGTCAATTTGGTCCTTACTTTTTAAAAGTACAAAGAAATAAAAAAAATTATAAATTAGTCTTTCGTATTTTCAATAAAAATCCTATTTAAAAAACACATATTTTAGAATTTCATAAAATTATGAAAATAAAACTCTTTAAAATTCAAAAAAGAAAATAAGAATTTAAATAATTCATTTTAAAAATAAAAAATATGAAGAACATTAAAAAACCAAAATTTTTAAAAATATATTATTTAATCTAATAAGGTTTCTCCAAAGCTATTTTTTAGTTTGTATTAAACCGTGAATATGAATAAATATTTTTTAAAATTTATTCAAATTAATTAGATACCAAAATTTTTTATTTAAAATTTATTATAAAATATATAAAATTTTAGTGTAAAAATACTTTTAAATGATAATAAAAACTTTTAAATTGATTGAATTAAATTTAAATATACTATATAATTTGTATACAAAATACAATACATAAAAAGAATTCAAGATTCAATTACTTTTGAATTTTGCCGAGATGGTAACTCATCTTCTAAGAATGGTGAGGGAGCTCCATCCATTTGACCCCCAAAATTTTATTATTGCTTTAAAGAATAAAAAAATAAGAGGGTTTTTATGGCCATAAAGGACTAGACTGATTGTAACTTCTCTAACTCGAACTAGACGTTAGATTCAGATTCGGAAGATTACATCAGTCATCGAGATGGTCTAACAAGATTTTCAGAGTTTTGAAAATAGTAATATTTGTTTGATTTAGCTCAAAACTTAGTTAATTTCCAAATTATTTATTACTTGAAATCTTAATTACACTTTGACAGCAGAAAAGTGATAAATATTTGTTTTAATAAAAATCAAGAAAGTGATAATTATTTGTTTTTAATAAAAAAATGGGGTTCATGCATAATTAATTAACAATCATAATTCGAAAGATTTAAGACTTAAATTAAATGTCATGCAAAATAAAACAAACCTAAAACTTGACTCCCATGCCACAATTCAAAATAAAATACTACAATCCTCGAATAATAAAAAAATCAAAAGAATAAGCTTTAATAAATTGAAAATAAAATAGATTGAGCTGGACCCTCCAGATGCCTCATCCGTGTCCTAACTTGGTAGGTTATCTATAAAGATAAAAATTTAAGAAGGAGTGAGCTATGATGCTCAGTATAAGTCCATGCATAAGAAAATTAGTGTAAACAGTAGGTAAAACACATTAAATAATATCGCATAATATAATCATAATTAGACAACAATTCAGAGTATTAGTTTTTCAATGCAACCATCATTAATATATATGAGAACTCACTGTAGCAATTATCAAAATAACCAATTTCAAAATTTCCCACAATACATATATATTTCTATGCATAATTATATCATAACAGAATTTCCAAACTTGTATGCACATGATTTTGAAGATTGTCATACAGTTTCGATTTTTAATAGAATAGATCCTACCCCACCACTACACATCACAACGGGAGTTCCCCTGAACTCCCTTCTCCAACACACCAGGATGTGGATAAACCACTATTGGTTAGCAAATAATAACTGCCATTTTGGCTGTGGACACACAACAAGTCCTCGCAGATGAAATCTGTTTTTGGTTGTAGGTTCACAGCAAAAAGTCCTGTAGATGAAACTTGCTTTTGACTATAGATTTCACAGCATAAACCCATATTTAAAAAGTTCCTTTGATTGTGGATACACAGCAGTACTTGCATATGGAATTTGCCTTTGGCTGTAGATACACATCAAAATAGATAAGTGTAGATATATTGCCAAACTTCCTCCAATCACATCGTCCCATCCTAGGCAATGCACAGTGACATGTTTAATACATATCAAGTATGCTAGTAATTAATGTACTAACAAGTGGCAAATCAATAACAAAAATCATTTTTTCATGTATTCGGATCAACAGTAATATAGGGCATGTCGTTCATACGATCGCAAATGTATAGTTACATTAATCATACCTACTATTCATAAATCATACAAATATATATATACATATGATATCAGATTAATCAAGCAAGGTTTCATATTATTAGGGACTTAATTGCACAAAATTAAACATTAAAATAGTTTGAGTTTTAGTCAAGGACTAATTTGAACAAATCATAAAAATTCTGGGTCAAAATTATAAATTCTGAGTTGCAGAGGACACACAGTTGTGTGACCAAACCGTGTGTTTAGGCCGTGTAGCATTCATAAAATCAACCTACAAGGGAGACAAGACCGTGTGGATCGGAGGTTCAGGCCGTGTGCGATTCGAACTCCTAGGGTTTCAGGGCGGACATGACCATGTGAGCGGGGCGTGTGGCCCACACGCCTAGGTGGCTGGTCATGTGACCCTATTCTAGGTTCGATTTTACCCTGATTTACTCGTAAACAAACAAACACATGTCACCAGGGTCTTGAACGATGACCCTTACATCCAAGTCTAGTCCGGGATACCTGCAACGAGTCTTTCAACCAATAAATATGAAAAAATTAATAATGGGTTTCAAGAAAAGTCAATATTTTAGGAAATATCAACAAGATTGGTAAACGATCGTTTAATCAATCTTGAAATCAACAAGAACAAAAATTTGACAAGTAGTTTGAGATCTAAATGTCAGAATGGAAATGTTCTTACCGATTCTTGGCAACGTTAGAGACAATATTTATTGGCGTTATGCTAAACCGATAAAAAGAATGGTTGAACGGAGATTGATTTAGGATTTGGGATCAAAATAAAATTTCAGCAATGAGAGGAAAAATATTTGTAAAAGAGAGGATGAAAAAGAAAATGAGGGGGGAAATAGGGAAAGAAAAAGAAAGTAACATTTTAGTTCAATTAGTAAAGAGACTAGAGTTCTAATTTGATTTGGATAAGAGATTAAATACATAGATTTTTTTGAATTTGAGGGATTGTTTGGCCAATTAGCCCATCTTGCCAAAATTAAGGAAAATGGAAATAGGGAGATGTTTTGTAACAGCCCGATTTTGGGCCTAGTCGAAACAGTGGTTTCGGGACCACTATTTTGAGGCTAGAGAAAATTATTTTAGTATTATTTTATGTGTTATAATATAATTTTATAAGTGCATGTAAATTTTGGTAAGTTAATTTTAGCAATTTCTAGTCCAATTTCGAAAAAGGACTAAATCGCGTAAAAGGTAAAAGTTGTGTTTTAATACCTAAAGGTGTTAAATTGCCCTGTATCTTAAATTGGGGGTATTTAAAGTGAAATTAGGCCATTTAAAGTGTGATGGCCGGCCATGGGAGACAAAATTGTTGAAAAGTCAAAATTAGGTGAAATTTGGTTACCAATTTTGACTAGTTTTATTATTAACAAATCAAAAAGAAAAAGCTATCATTTTTCTCTTCTCCTTCACCGAAATATGAAGCAAAGAAAGGGCTTTGAAGCTGGAAAATTTCAGCAACATATTTCCCTTGCTTTTAAGTGATTTTAATGTCTTTGCTTGATGATTTTTACATTTTTGGAACCCCTAAAGCATGAGCTTTCATAAGAGGGGACTATTTTGCAAAATGATGAAGAGTCTGGGGTTTTTCCATGAGAGTAAATGTGTTGTTTTCTGTGTTTTTATGGAATATTATGAGTCCTAGTTGTCTAATAAACAACTTTTGTGAAAGAAATTGCATGAAAACACCTTAAAAAGGGCTAGATTGCTAAGTTGTAAAATGAGTTGTAAATGTGTGAAATAGTTGAAATTATGAGTTGCTATAGTTATGAAAATGGTTCATCTAGACTCAAGGAGTAAAGAAATGTGATAAAAATTATTTTACGAGCCTGGGGTAATTTGGTAATTTTGGCAAAATATAGGGGCAAAATTGTAAAAAATTGCCCAAGTGTGTCAATGGACTAATTTGATCAGTACATTGTTTTAATAAGTTGAATGTGATATTTTAGATGATGAAAATCGAGATTTGGACCTAGAACGGAAAGAAATCGATTAAGGGATAATTACGTCTTTTTTTTTTCACCTTTGTGGTATCGAGGTAAGTTCATGTGTAAATAATGTAGCATAATTGTTATTTTTAAGTTATTGATGTTAAATATATAATATGCTGATTTTTATCATGAAATATATGCTTTGTGGTTATTTTCGAATAAAATGCAAGTTATGTGTATTATCTGTTAAATATAAAGTGCTACAGAGTATTGGTTTCGGTATTTTACGGAAGATGGCAAGGATATGTGTTCGAGGAAAATCCCGTTTGAAGTTGAGCATCTGAACTCGTTGAGTTGAGTCCGAGTTCACTTATGGATGCGAATGTTTGAACTCGTTGAGTTGAGTCCGAGTTCGTGAGATGTAACTAGGCATTCGAGCTCGTTGAGTTGAGTCCGAGTTCACTTATGGATGCGAACGCCCGAGCTCGTTGAGTTGAGTCCGAGTTCACTTATGGGCGGGTTACATGGTAGCTTGGCTACATATGTAGCACTTATGTGCAAACTTTCCATATATCCGAATTATATTCCGATGTGTTCAACGGGTAAAATTCTACTCAAATGGAGGAATACTCGAGATGAAAGGGACGTATTGGTAAATGTTGTGAAATGGATACTTTGAACAGGTATGTACTTAACCCTCAGGTTGAAAACTCGACATAACAACAATATGGTAAGATGGTAAATGAAAATGTGATATGAATGTCTCGGTGATGATTATACAAACGATGTTGTATTAATTTTGTGAACAATGATCATGAATGAGTAATTTAGCCTTGACAGATTTGAGTTACTGCAGTAGTGTAACTTTGAAAATACACTAAAAATAGTGGAAAATGAGTTAGAGGCAGAATAAAATATGGGATTAAAGCTTAATGAGTCTATTTTCACATGAAAGAAACAGGGGAAGAAAAAGAATTCCATATTGTGTGATATTTGAACTCTTGTAAAACAGGGTCTGAATGAATTCGAGATCCCCTGTTCTGAATTTAGAAATTCACCAAAAATTGTAAAAAAATTATTAAGAGTCATACCTTACATGC
Organism: Gossypium arboreum; assembly: GCF_025698485.1. NCBI lineage: Eukaryota > Viridiplantae > Streptophyta > Magnoliopsida > Malvales > Malvaceae > Gossypium > Gossypium arboreum. The sequence continues at coordinate 24,645,255 of NC_069074.1, read as the reverse complement.
ATGGATTCCTTATTGAGTCTATTTTTAGACGGCATGGTCGTTGGAATTTTTTACAGGGAGAAATTCGGTTTGTAGTGCACAGGGGTCAGAGTGGTCATACCCTGAAACAGGGGAGACTTTAACTAATAAACTGTACTAATTGGCCGAACCAAAAATTCTAAAAAAAAATTAGTAAGTATACATATGAGTCTAGTTTCAAGATAAATAGATGAGAACATTATTTGAGTCTTGTACTATGAGATAATCAAACTTTAGTACAGAAGGGTCGGAACTGTCAGACAGTGAATCAGGGGTAACTTTGAGGAATAAACTGTACTATTTGGCTTAACCAAAAATTCTGGAAATTTTATGGAAGAAAGGAAAATAAGTCTAGTTTCAGGGAAAATTAATGGAACTTAATTCGGAGTTTCGTAGCTCCAGATATAAATAATTTAGTGACCATTGCTCAGAAAGACAGCTTGTAGTGAACTTGAGAATATGTTGTAAACATTGATAAAACAAGTTAATGAGTTGCTTATTGTTTTCATATGAACTTACTAAGCGAAAGCTTACCCCCTCTTCTTTCCCATGTTTTCTAGAGTTTCCAGGTTAGCTCGGGTTGGAGGCCGTCAGAGATATTATCACACTGTCGAGTTAACGCTATCGGCGTAAGTAAACTCAAGTGATTCTAGTCTATGGCGTGTATAGGGTTTTAATGTGAGTATGTAATATTATGATTTAGCCAAAGGCATTGGCTTGTTATTAAGGTAGTATTAGTCATGTAAATTGGCCTATGTCGGCTAATATCGTTATGGGCCCATATGATTATTCTTATGCATGTATGTTATTATCTCTTGTGATGTGGCTTACAACATGTATGCCTAGAGATTGAATTGAGATTCATTGATGAGCTAATAACTAATGCAGGATTAAGTGATTGGTAAATAGTTAATAATGCTTCATGAATGGTTTGTGGATATGATTATGCATGCTTTGTGATGGACATGAGGTTTGATGACATGTTGATAGCTATAGCATTAATATGGTAAAGATGAAAGAAAAACTTATTGTAATGGTTGCATGTGAAATTACCATGGTCATGTCATGTTAGGAAGGTTTAAGTGCCTAATTTTGCCATGTTGTATGCTATTGTATAAGTATGCGTGCATGTGTTGTGAGTGTGACAAAATGGCTTGGAAAATAGCCTTGTATTTGTCCAGGTTTTGGGCATGGGTTCGGGACACGGGCGTGTCCTTAGCACCCGGGCGTATGTTCTATACCTACACGGGCGTGTGGAGCCTTGATACAAGAGATTTCCTAAGTTTTTCATGAGTTCTCGGTTGGGTCCCGAACCACCCCGAATGCATGTATTGGGCCTCATAAGCTCGCATAAAGGACAGATTGCATGTGAAAAGAAAAGTTTTTAATTATTTGAGATTTCATGACCCTGTTTAGTACGGAAGTGTTAGTAAAAGTCAGGTAGCACCTCGAACCCCGTCCAGGCGTCGGATGCGGGTGAGGGGTGTTACATGTTTGGCATGACTTGAAACAAAGAAATGGGAGAGGAAGGGGGTTCAACGTAGGATTTCTAGGGAATATACTAAGCTCTTAACCATTAAAATTAAGACTCATTTCTTGGTTAATTATTACTTCTTATCTTATATATTTTTGGGGTGTTACACTGACACAAATAGTTCAAAGATTGAATCAAATTTATTCAACGAGCACTTAATATAAGTAATTTTTTATGTAATATAAAGGTGGAGATGGAGTAACAGGATTTGGATCCATGCCAAATGAGTGTTTAACAAGAATTTTAACTATTGTTTCATACAAGTTAAGAAAATAAGTTTAGTTTCCCTTACTTTTTCATTTGAATTATTTTAATTTCATTTAGTTAACGGTTGGTCAAAATTTTTAAAATCTAGTCAAATTAAATAAAATTTAGTCAGTTTAGAAAACTTTAATTTGAAAGTAAAATTAATTTATTATTTTTAGGCTTAATTTTAGTATTTTGAACAAATATATATAATGTATTTAAATTTTGAACTAATTCAAAGTTTATATCATTATTAAAAATATTTTATAGAATTTTTATATACCTTATAATTAAATTTAAATAAAAATTTATATATAAAATTGAACGAACTGGATAAAAAATACATATTCAAATCCAATTTAAATTAGAATAAACGGATGGCTCAAAATTGGGAGACTTTTTTTTGAAAAACGGGGATCGACTTTTGAAAACAAAACATGGAGTTCGCTACCAATCTTTTATTTGGGTGTGATTGGGTCACCTAATAAAACACTTTGTTTTATTAAAACCGATTTTGGCCTACGTAAATATGAGAAAACAGGTTCGGGAGCCGATTACGTATGAGGAAGGATTAGCACTCTCACTACGCCCAAAATTGGTACCAAGTTGATTAAGTACTGTCCTTATGTCTGAGATTTGAAACTGTTTTTGAAAAAAATGATTCTTTTAAAAATTTGAATAGCTCAAGTTGGCCGTCAAAATTTTCTTGTTTCAAAGGAATGCAGCATCATATCCAACACGATAGGACACGACACTTTATTCCCTTGAGAACGCGATAAATCTTGGTTTCCAAAAATTTATACCCTGAAAATTGCAAAAGGATGTCCAGTTATTTAGTCCAACAAAAAATCGAAACCCAGCACGGTAAGGCACGATTCTTCGAACTTCTAAACGTTGAACATTGCTTTGCTTTAGGATTGAAAAAATATGTGTAAAATTCAAAAGGGACGTTCGATTACTTTGAACAAACGAAAAATTGCAACCCAGCACGATAGGGCACAATTCTCCGAATTGCCAAGCATCAAACATTTCCTTTGTTCTAAAGAAAATTTTTAAAGACATGGGTGAAATTCCGAAGGAATATTCATTCGTTTTGGACAAACAGGAAATTGCAACCCAGTACGGTAGGGCACGATTCCCCGAATTGCCAAACATTGAATATTGCCTTGGTTTTAAGGAATTTTTTAAATAAATAATTATAAAACTAGCTTGAAATGCACTAATTTGTCTTAAAATAAAATGGAATAATTAATTCTAAAGAGTTAGAAATTATAGAGTGATATTTGTCTTAAAATAAAATGGAATAATTTGTCTCTATTTCTGACTTGATATTGCGCATGGTGGAACTACTCTTTCCAACGGTCCTCATTTGCCTCGAAAAACTAAATCCGCATCTAACAATTTTGCAGTGACATTTCTAATTTTTCTATTTTTCCTCTCATTTCTTCTATCTTGCTCAAGCTCGCCCTTAATTCCATTGTGGTGTTACGGTTTCGGTATTGATGAAGAGACTTCTCGATTTCTGCCACTCTAGCATTTAATTCACCTCGCTCATTTCTGCTTTCTGACAGACTCTTCTCTAGATCTTCATTTCGTGCCTGAGCTTCTCGGAATTTCCTTTCCCAATGATCGGCCTTGGCCTTTTCTTCTCGAATTTCATGACGCCATTGTTCGGAAGTCTTACCTAACCCCGCAGTCCTCATGGATAGGCGTAACTTCTTATAGTCAGTCTTCAAACTGTCTAGATCCTCTTCGGCCTTTGTTTTCCCTTTTCTCCACCTTTCAGCCTCTGACCTCTGGACATCAGTGTCTAATCTTAGGTGCATCTTCTCTTCCTCCAATTGTTCGATCTTTTTCCCAAGCTCTGAACTCTTCTTCACGAAGTTTGTTTTATAATTTCCAATTCTGACGGGGTGACTTGTAGTTGTTCTACCATAGGTCGAGTATTCTCTAAGCTTGGCCTAGGAACATTATCATTAACCCTCTTCTTAAACCATCCATCATACTCGGGCGTCACCATGGAACCGACAACCAACCTCTTCATTCAACGAGTTTGCTTCTAAGCATCGGATAGCTCCCGAACTTTCTTCTTATAGTGGGCACCTTTAAAAGAGAATTCACACTGAGCAAGTCTGTAGGTCGTGGGTACAAACTGCCTCGATTTATATTGTCTTAATGCAAGTAATGGGGTATACCCGGTAGCTCCCCAAATTCCTAACAATGGCACCCAATCAAAGTTACCACATCGATACATGATCTCATCTGGAACCATTCAATATGCTCTCCACTTTATATCCCCCTCCTTAAGGTTTTGAAGAATTTCCATCCACTTCTCCTCCGAGATATCCTCTCTCCTTTGTATGGCTGTCTCCTCTTTCAATGGGGAATAACCTTCGGCAAAGACCCGATAAGAAACCTTGTCTACTTTCTAAAAGTGCCCATGAAACCACACCATCAACAGTTGTGCGTATCTAATAAACCATCCCCCGCCTGTCTTCTGACATGTGCTTAAAGATTTGAACGTCTCAGCCAATATTGCCGGTACCAGTGTGATTCCCTTCTCAAGACGATCGAATAAGTCAGTGACTGCCTCATCCACGTGCCTTAAAACCTTAGGAAAAATTACCAATCCATAGATGCTTAAGGCGAAGATATCGACCCTCTTTCTTTCATCCGGATGTGTTAAAACCAAATCTCTCAAATTCTCCCAAGGGATACATTTACTATCTCCCTTTTGTTGAATCCGAGCAGTGACCCAAGGCTCGCTCATCCCTGAAATATTTATCAACTTCTTTGTGAAGGTTTAACCGTTAAAAACCTTTGCATAAGCTTTTCTAACTTGCATTTTTGGACACCTGAGCAAGGTAGTATATTCCTCCACGGTAGGCACTAAATCCACTTCCCCAAAAGTGAAACACTTGTAAGCAGAATTCCAAAATTGAACCATAACTCGGAACAGGTGCTTGTTCACCTTAATATTTAGCAAGTAAGATATATCGTCATAGCTTTGATAGAACAACTGTTTGGTTTCTTCATCCCAACCAGCCCAAATATCTCTCAATTCCTGCAACTCATTTTGTGCTACATTGACGCGAGTAAATTCCTGCAATTCTGATGTATATCCTTCTGTCAATCTATCCCCTTTCTCCGATTGTAACTTCTCTGACCATGCGCGGATGGCCGTATTATCCTCAACTTTACTAAGAAATTCATTCTCCATGTTAAACTTTCTAACTTAGTAATCGAATACGAATCAACACCTCATTTAATATGCAATGTCATGCAAAATACAATTTAAACAAGACAAGTCAGTATCAAGTGTTAATAATAAAATATAAGCAAAATAAAGATAATCAAAGCATATTTATATGGGCGACCACTATAGTTCAACCTAACTCCACCTAAATAAGGCTCTTAGGGTTCCCTATATGTGGTTTGGTTCTAGAGTAAGGGTACCCAAACCAGCAGATTCCTCGATCCTCACCCATTATAGGCTCATATGGATCGAGTTCGGTTTAGGGGAATACATTTCCCTATGACCATGCGAAGATGAAAATCTCACGAAATCATAGGTACGGATGTATCCCGGAAGTAATCCACTAGCCCATGCGGAGGTGAAAACCTCACGAAAGCGTAGTTTCTTACTCCCACTTAGAAGGTGTGACCACAGCGGTCATGCAATGTAATGCAATTTTATTCTACAAAACCCGAGCCATAACAATCATACAATCGAATGCAATTGAAGAAATCATGATTTTTCAAAACAAATTTTCAATCAACTGACAAAAGGACAGCAGATAATCAATTTTATAGCTTGACTCTCTTATTGACATCCCCAGCGAAGTCGCCAAGCTGTCGAAACCATTTTTTTGAAAAACGGGGATCGACTTTTTGAAAACAAAACATGGAGTTGCCACCAATCTTTTATTTGAGTGTGATTGGGTCACCTAATAAAACACTTTGTTTTATTAAAACTGATTTTGGTCGACGTAAATATGAGAAAACAGATTCGGGAGCCGATTACGTATGAGGAAGGATTAGCACCCTCACTACGCTCAAAATTGGTACCAAATTGATTAAGTACTGTCCTTATGTCTGATATTTAAAACTATTTTTGAAAAAAATGATTCTTTTAAAAATTTGAATAGCTCAAGTTGGCCGTCAAAATTTTCTTGTTTCAAAGGAATGCAGCATCATATCCATCACGATAGGACACGACACTTTATTCCCTTGAAAACGCGATAAATCTTGGTTTCCAAAAAATTATACCCCGAAAATTGCAAAAGGATGTCCAATTATTTAGTCCAACGAAAAATTGAAACCCAGCACGGTAGGGCACGATTCTTCGAACTTCTAAACGTTGAACATTGCTTTGCTTTAGGATTGAAAAAATATGTGTAAAATTTAAAAGGGACGTTCGATTACTTTGAACAAACGAAAAATTGCAACCCAGCACGATAGGGCACAATTCTCCGAATTGCCAAGCATCAAACATTTCCTTTGTTCTAAAGAAAATTTTTAAAGACACGGGTGAAATTCCGAAGGAATATTCATTCGTTTCGAACAAACAGGAAATTGCAACCCAGCACGGTAGGGCACGATTTCCCGAATTGCCAAACATTGAATATTGCTTTGGTTTTAAGGAATTTTTTAAATAAATAATTATAAAACCAGCTTGAAATGCACTAATTTGTCTTAAAATAAAATGGAATAATTAATTCTAAAGAGTTAGAAATTATAGAGTGATATTTGTTAATCCGAAAGGAAATAAAAACACAAGATAATGTACATGTACGAGATACTATGATGGATGAATGGAGATAAGATAATTCGTTTAATCAACTAACAAGATAACAATCAAATTCCACCAATTCTAAAAAATATTATCAATTTCCTAATCATGGATGAAGAATAATCAATATGATGGCAATACAAAATGAAAATAATATACCACAATAATATATATAACCTAATACAACATATTCAAATGCAAAAATGCAAAACAAAATGAAAGTTAAAGAAAAATATATGTGTATAAGATAAATTTAAAAGGATGAATATATAATATATATTATATGAATTGTTAAACTAGACACTTTTACGAAACAAAATAAAAGAATACATGTGACCATTAAAATATATGTTATAGAATGAATATTTAAATCGAATGATATACGAAATGTTAAAGGATATCGATTTAAAATTGACAACTTATATATAATAAAGGAAAATTAAAAATGTGCAAAGATAATAAAAGCATATATAATAATTTTAAGAACATATTAAATTTACAAATTATATATATGTAAATAAATTTAGAATAAAGGAAAATGCATACGAGATTAAATTAGTTTTGTTATATACGCACAAATATATACAAAAGTATTTGAATGAGATACTATGTAATATATTAAAATAATGTAATATAAAAATTTCAAAATAATAATTTTATAAGCACAAAATAAATTTTAAAATAACAATTTAGTCATTAAAATAATATATGTACAAATATACACAAAATATTAGATGAGACATTATACAAAAATATTAAAATAACATGATAAAACGAACTTCAAAATAATTATGCAAAATAATTATGCAGATGAAAACAAAGCGAAATAATTAAAATAGATTAACAAATATACCTAGATTTATCTTAATATATTAATATTTCTAAATAGAAACTCAACTAAATTACACTGTGTACACAAGCATATAGAAATATGTAAACAAAATATTTTACGTAATGCTAAAATAATATAATGCAAAATTTCCAAGCAATAAAAATTATTAAAGTAGTTTTTTTCTTAAAAAAAAATTATTAAGTGAATACCCTTAAAACAATGCATTATATAAATGGGAAACTTACTAAAAATAAATCTAAAATGAAGGGGACAATTTACAAATAAAACAAACGGATGGAATTAAAATAAGGATCAGTACAAAACACGCGCAAATGCTCAAGGATTAAAGCTGGAAATACTCCAGACCTTAAAACGCAACACTTAGGAGCGGGCTGAGATGAAATAACAGACAAACTTTTAGGGGAAATTAAAAAATAAATAAGATGCTAATAGGGGTCAGCTGAAATGTAGTGCGAAAGGGAGGGGTTAACCGTGCAAATTTCCCACTTGAAGCAGATCACCCTACCCTTAAACGCCACCGTTTCATTCTCCTTACAAAACCAAATTAAAAAACCTAAAACTATTGTCGAAACCATTTTAAATCGCGTTTTAGGAAAATGGGAATCGACTTTAAAAAAGCAAAGCGGAGTCGCCACCAATTTTTTAGGTGTGATTGGATCACCTTTAAAACATTTGTTTTAAAATCATTAGTTTTGGTCCACAAAATGAAAGAACGGGTTCGAGTCGGTTACATACGAGGAAGGATTAGCACCCCCGTAACGCCCAAAAATTGGTACCTAATTGATTATCAAATGTCTTTAATGTCGAAAATTTAAAAAATTTTAAGATGTAGTCCTCTTTAAAATATTTTAACTTTGAAAATTGGGATTCACTCGCGTCAAAGTATTGACATTAAGTTAACCTTTTTTGAAATTCCTATCTCGAAACAGCAAAACGCTATGTCCAATAAGTTGGGACATATTGCTTTGAAATTCCAAGATAGTGGCTTGCATTTAGAAAACCTTTTAAAAAAACTTAGAAGGATACTTAATTATTCGAATTCAACGAGAAAAGTGGCAACCCAATAAGTTAGGGCACTACTTTCTCGAAATTTCCGAACACCAAGCATTGCCTTATTTGCAAAAAAAAAAAAATCTTATCTCGAGGTAATAAGATGTCATATCCAGTGAGTTAGGACACATCACCTCAAACATCAGAGAGTAAGTATTTTATTTAACACTCGTATCATGATTTAAGAGAATATGCCGTTATTCAGGTTAAACACGAAAAAAATCGAAACCCAGTAAGTTAGGGCATGATTGTCTCGAATTACCAAATATGGAATATTCATTTTTGTGAGAGAATTACTATAGGGTTGGATAAAACCTAAATTCGTAATGAAACGAGATAATAAAGAATGCATAACAAATAAAAATTGATAACCATAACAGGATAAACATAAACACAAATGAGAATGATAACAATAAAAACGAAGATAAAATAAATGCGTCAAACGAATAATAAGAAAGGGAAATAATAAATAAGCTAAATGTTAAAGATTATTTAAAAAAAACTATAAATAAAATAGATGATGAAATAATAATAATAAGAGTAAATGATATATAAATAAAATAAATGTGCTAAAATACATATATATTAAATTAGTTAATGTAAAAAAATAATAACATAGAGTAAATAAAAAAGGAAAATATAATAATAATAAAGAGGTATTATAATATAATAATAATAATGATGATAATAGTGATATTAATAATAATAATAAAAGTAAAATGGAAAATGCATGATAATAAAATAAATAAACATCATGAAAATATTAAAATGAATAATCATAGTAATATAACAAGAACATCATGTATATATATGTATAAAATAAATAAGTAAATAAGTGATAAAAGTATAAAATAAATAAGTATATAAATAATATATATAAAATAAAAGTATAAAATATATAAGTAAGTGAATAATATATATTTGAAATAAAAGTATAAAATAAACGAAGTAAAAATGATGACAAAACAAAACTCTATAAATGCGGACAAAACAAATTCAATACATATAAAAAAATTATAACATAAATTTATGAATATGGCCACATAAAAATCTAAAAATGAATATATATGAATAATAATTTATATAATATGAAGTCAATAGTTACACAAAGTAATTGGAAAAGAGGTTTATTAACAACAATATAAAATAAAATGAAGCATTTAATATAAATAACACATATATAAAATAATAAGAAATGAGAATGTTTAAAAAACAAAATATATAAGTGAAATAGGATCTTTAAAAAGAAATTCATTATATATAAATAAATTTAAAAGTAAATATAAATATAAATATATATTCAAGAATAAATCATAATAGTGATTCTAACAATATATATTAAAACAAATAATAAGTTTAAAAAGAATCAATTAAAGTGAAATAAATACATAAAAACTTAAACGGACCTGATTGAAACGAAAATAAAGTGAAAAGGATAATTTACAAGCAAATAAAACTACAAAACATCATTAAGGACCACAATAAAAAGTGCGCAAACATACAGGGATTAAAACCATAAATAACCCAAATCCCCAAAACACGGTGCTTCAATACGGACTAAAATGCAACTGGTACAAAATTCCTGGGCAAAATGTTTAAAAAGTAAAAAAAAAGGATAAACAGGGTCTAAATAAACAGTAGCACAAATGAGGAGGGCTGGTCACGCAAATTACCCACTTTAGTCTAGAATGCACAAACCCTACCCCTTTTACCCAAACGGTGCCGTTTAAACAAGCTTATGTAAACCAGATTTTTTTTTAAAACTCATTTTTGCACCCTTTTTTTAAAAAACAATCAGAGAGCTTTTTGCTCTCTCCCTTACCCTTTCTATTTCCTTTGCTTGGCCAACTTAAGGGCCTCATCGGCGTCCCGTGCGCCTCCACGCATCGTGGCTCATGGCTCGGGAATGATGAGAACAAAAGGCGTCCCTTGCCCGATATGCACACCGGTGAAAGGGGGCTCCGACGACGGAAAGGTACTTTTTTTCCCTTTTTTATTTATTTTGTTTAACAGATTTAAAAAATGAAAATAAGAAACAATAATATCAAATATAAAATGAAATAAAAAAAGACTAGGAAACAGTAGAAAACGAAAACAAGAAATCGATCTCAACCTTTTTACTTGTATATTGTTTTTTTGATTGCTTAACATGCGTTTCAATCTCCTTTTTTTTCAAGAAAAAGAAAAAAAAACCCTGCACAAATGATAGATTCGGGCTTTTTAAAGCCGATCTACCAAACATTCATTCTATATTTTTTGTTTTTTGTTCCTTTGTTTATTTTTTTCCCATCATTCGCATGCTTTCTCTTGCCATTGTATTTGTTTTTGTTGCAGGTGCCATGCGACGCGTGGAAGAGGCGACGGTCAAGGGCGTGGTGGCCGAGGCGGCATGAATGGGAAGGCCAATGGTGGAAGCGGTGGCTGAAGAAGGGGGAGTGGCTGGAGGCTTGGGGCTTGCTGAAAATTTTTAAGATTAGCTGGGTTAAGGTTTAGTTTTAGGCCTATTGGGTTTGGGCTTGTAAAATTATTTGTTGGGCTGTTATATTTTATTTGTTTATGGGCCCGGGCAACATTGGGATTGTACAACTATCATTCAGCCACTCTAAACAAATCAAAAGAAAAAATAAGAAAAAATAGAAATTGAAATCTCTCCCCCCTTATTCATTCGGCTGAAGCATGAACCCTTTACCCAGCCACCACACGCTACCATAACCGATAATTGGTGATGAGCAAAGCCCGTTCTAGGCCGATTGGGGCCGTATGCTGATTTCAACCCTGAAATCCCCTCTAAAACTTCGATTTAGACAAAGAAGATGAGGATTTTGAAGACAAACTCTCAATGGTAAGTCTTTTGTTTTTATTTTTATTATATTGGAAACGCATGCAAACAAAGAAGAAAACGAAACAGACTTGAGATGAGAGAAAAATCAGACGTTAGAAATTACCTTTTTTTTCTTTTTTATCACTGCTTTTTTTTGTTGTATTTCAATATCAGTGTCCAAAAAACATTGTTTGTTTGAGGCTCTTTTTATAGCCAAATACAATATTTAGTTTTCTATTATTTTTTTGCTTCCTGCTTCTCTGCTTTCTTCTTGTTTTTGTTTTGCAGGCCTAGGGGTCAACGGCGGTGGCAGAGGAGTTGGTGGTGTCAGAGGAGCGGCGGCAGAAGGTGGTTGAAGACCTAAGGTGAGGAGAGGTGAGGAGAGGCTAGGTTTTTTTTGTTAAGGTTTTGGGCTAGGATGAATTGGGCTTATTGGGTTTGTGAGGCCCGGGCAGGATCGGGATTATATAGCTGCCCCTCTTTGCTCATTGTCGTGTAACGAGAACAGAGCAAAGACTTTTAAGAAAGACCGATTTTGCCCGGTCTCACCGAGTCTTGATTTCTTTGGTGCTCCTCTTCTTTAAGTAGCTTCATTCCAGTCCACTGCATCTTGTTGCTGTGATCCACTCCACTGTAACTTCAGGAAGATGGGCTTTGTTTTGATCTGCTCTACTACGACTTTAGAGAGACGAGATCTGTGATTTATAGCTTCAATCTATTCCACTGCAACTTCAGGGAAATAAGATTTGCTATTTTTAGTCTGCTCCACTGCAACTTTAAGGAGATAGGGTTTGTTTTGATCTGCTCTACTGCAACTTCAGAGAGATGAGATCTGTGATTTATAGCTTCAATCTATTCTACTGCAACTTCAGGGAAATAAGATTTGCTATCTTTAGTCTGCTCCACTGCAACTTCAGGGAGATAAGACTTGTGTTGATCTGCTCTACTGCAACTTTAGAGAGATGAGATCTGTGATTTATAGCTTTAATCTGTTCCACTGCAACTTCAGGGAAATAAGATTTGCTATCCTTAGTCTGCTCCACTGCAACTTCAGGGAGATAAGACTTGTGTTGATCTACTCTACTGCAACTTCAGAGAGATGAGATCTGTGATTTATAGCTTCAATCTGTTCCATTGCAACTTCAGGGAGATAAGATTTGTAATTCAACCTATTACCCTACTGCTTAGGGGTTAAGGCTCACTGTCTTCGATCTGTTCCACTACTGCTTAGGGAGACAAGATCTGTAACTTTCAAACATTGCTATACCATCTTCTAGGGGTATGATTTGTAGAACCTGTTTCAAATACCTATGCTTATGCCAAATAATTAGGATGCTATGATCGAAATGAATCAGAATGCCCCTAACTAGGTATGTCATGAATGATTTATAAATGCATGAGTGTGGTATGTTATGAGAATGATCCCTTTTTTAATGTTTAGGTTGCTAATGCTTTTTGTTCATCAAGGTTCTGTCGCTGAAACTGTATCCCATCTTTTTGTTCATCTTAGATTTTGGACGGAAAATTCAAAGTGGCAATCCCAATTTAACTCTACTTTCTCAAATATTTCCGATCCTTGGGTTTGGTTAGTTCTAAATAATAGTCCTGTTTCAGGTTCCTGTATTATTTAGAAACTTTCAGAGTAATATGCGGAACTCCTTTTGTAAAAGTGTCATTAGTCCATTAGTCATTATTTCAATGCAAAAATGCTTGAGAAAGATCGTAACAATGGATAGAACGGAAATTTATTAGAAACAAAATTTGGAAAGGAATAGATTAATCACAAAACATAAACATTGCTGGAAGACAAAATAAACAAAAGGAAAACAGGTGCCCCAAATATCGCAGCATGAACTTCCCTGTATGAACTTCTTGAAGATTCCTTTTTTGAGCCTAATATGTGTTTAGGGGATCTAAAGTACTCTTGTTGATGCCCCAAGATGTAACATCTCTTCTCCTTGCTAATTCAGATATTACAAGAGTACCGCATGTGACAGCCCTAAATTGACCCTAGTCGGGAAGTGGTTTCAGGACCACAAAACCTAGTCAAAAATTTTGTAAAATATTAATTTCAGTGTTTTTGTTATGTGAATTACCTATTGTGAAAGTTGGGTGGTCTAATTTAGTTAATTGGATGCTAAATTATTTAGTTGGGATTTGATTGTATAAAGGAAAAATTTAGAAGTCTTTTTCTTAAAGTGGCCAATTGTTAACATGGCTAAAATGTGGGGCTTGCATGTCAATTAGACCCCTTTTATTTTAGTGGACGGCAATGATGAAGGGAAATTTGTATCTTTGTGCTTTTTATATTAGTAAAATAATGATAATTGGTTTTATAATATGAAATGAATAAAACATAAAAACTGGTCTCATCTTCCACTTTCTTTATTTTTTTCTTCACCGTTTGGAAAGAAAGGGGGAATGGAGTTTTAGTTTTCTTCCATATTTGTTCTGCTGGAAAACCGATTGGAAGAAGGCTTGGTGTCGCATGCATGCAGGAAAAAAACTATGATTTTAGCTAGTTAGGTAGCTGAAATTTCAAGTAACTCGGTAATCCATCGAAGAAGAAGAAGAGGGCTGCAACAAAAAGAAAAATGGAGACGGTAGAAGGTAGGAGAAGCGGGAAAATCTTGGTAAGCTTGTTGGTTCTTTAAATTTTTCTTTACGATATTAACTGTGAAAATTTTCAAGTTTGATTTGTTGTGGTTTTATTTAAGACTACTAATGTCCAAATTAGGACACTTGATATTGATTGAATTGATGAGGATTAAATTCGTTCTTTGATGTCTGAATGTTAAATAATGCTTGCTGTCCAGATTGAAATTATGCTAGAAGGTTGAACAATTGTTGTTCAAATGGAATTTTGGAGTGTTTAATGGCCTCCAGGTTGCTAAAATTTACATGAATAGAAATTTCTAAGCTTAAATTGTAAGAATTTGAGTTGTGTGGTTTAAATTGTCAAAGATGCATTTGGCAATTGATTATAATTTGTTAAAGGGTGTAAAGTATTGATAGTTCTAAATGGTACATAGTTAAATGAAGATGGAAGCTTGATAAAATTTTATTTAGAATGGAAGTAGGAGAAATGTGTATTCGGCCATGTTG